>NC_064630.1:56615000-59115000 GCF_023864275.1 Schistocerca cancellata
GTTTTTCTGTGATTAGTCATAAAAGAATTCACAATATGTCTTCCTTCTTTCGGTGCTAATTCAATACAAATATATGCGACAGATCTTTATGAAGGTCATGAATCACAGGCAGTTACTAGCTTTAGATGATGCCCCGTACAAACGCAAACATCTATCCAAAATGTTTGTAGTACCATTAATATCAAAAAGTATATTGGATCCTGACCACCTTTGAAAGAATTTCGCGGAATAAAATAATTGTAAAAATGAAAATCTTCAGCCTAATAACAATGCATCTCATCCATAAGATTAGAAGGAGAAAGGTCTGATGATATCTGTTCAGGACATCTGTAAGGATGACCTATTAGTGGGAAACCCAATGAACGCTATCACGATTAGACATAAAATTTGGAAACCTCATAATGTAGCTGAAAGCACATGTAGTTGTGGATAGGGAATCAGATGAGGACTTAATAGTGACAAACAGGATGGTGAAAATCAAAACAGCAAAAAAGGGCATACGATATAGAGAGATTGGTAGTTTTACGCGTTAAGAAAATAGAAGAGCATAAATTCTCAGGGCCAGTAACTACAGGCCAAAACGAATGTACTGAGAACTCTTACACAGAAGTGCAATAGGATGATACGATGAAATAAATAATTAATTCTGGTGCAGCCACAATCAGTGTAGTGAAAGCACAGGCGGACATAGCAGAGATATTTCAGGAAATGGGCGCTATTATCAGTGGAAACCCAAAACACAAAACTGGTAAGGTGTATTTGTGAAAGAAACAGTACCGGACGCTTTTAAATGAAAGCAATAGGCAATGCAAAACAGAAAAATCTGAAAGAATAGTGGATAAACCAGTAAAGACATAAAGAAAATGGGGAGATTTTGGCTCTGCTTGAAGGAAGAAAGAAACATAATTTCTAATTATACGTTACAAGAGTTAACCAACAGCTGGGATAAGTGTGACCCCTGTTAACATATAGCTCTGCATCAGTAAGAGCATAAAGCAAAACGGTAATAAATAACTAAGATCGTTATTAATTCCAGCTTCGTATGACAGATGCCGTTTCAACTCCAGTATGAGAATGAAATCTATTTCAAGGCTAAGCGGATAAAATGGCTGAGTCCTTGGATTAATTTAAATCCTGCAGGAACGGTTTCAAGCACTGCCAAGTAGAATGTACTAAACGTGAGTGGAATTTATAGACAGATTATGCAAGTATCTGAGCGCAGTGCCATATGGAACTCGTGGGCGCGCGCAACGTAAACACAGGGCGTACGGGGGACACAGCACGCCTCACGTGCGCTAGTTACTGGGGACTCTGACGCATTCCTCCTTTGAATATCAACAGCGACAACACAAAGAGACAGGAGTAAACCAGTGTGTGTGTGTGTGTGTGTGTGTGTGTGTGTGTGTGTGTGTGTCAAAAAGAGAGAGGCGCAGGAGTGGTTGGAAGAGATGAAGGTAATGGAGATGATACAGTACTTTTGGTAGATTAGTACCAACATGAAACAAATTATATGTTAAATTACGCATGTAAATAAATGTTCTATATGCCGTAATTATACGAAAACTGGTTAAGTATTTAGCATGAAAATAATATCCCTGGAGAGAGAGAAGAGATTTATACGACATTTTTATACCTCCTGCATTTTCATACTTTGATAATACATGCCACTTAAATAAAATTTCAGACTGACCACAAAAGGATAGAATGAAGTTTATTGCGAAATTCTCTCCGCAATTACATGAGAAGCAGTACTGTCAGACACAGACCATGTGTAAAGAAAGCACAGTAAGACCTCTATTCTCAAAAATGAATATGCACTCGACAGCTAACCAGAACCGAAAAAAGCAACGAAACAAGAAAGGTATTTATTGTCTCGTCGACGGTAATTTCATTAAGGACGGAGAGACTTAGAACCGGAAAGTAAACAGTGGAGTAACGCTACGGGGACTTGAAACGCCGGAAATGCATATCCTCCTATATCCATCTATTGTACTATTATTTTTTTCCTTGCTTTGTTACCTCAAGATATGACATTTCTGTCTCTTTATATATTGTAATTGTTTTACTGTTTGTATATATATATATTTATGCATTTATGTCGATGTATAATTGGTTTGTTTCGTAAATATTATTTGTATTTTTACGCTGGGTCTTGTCTAGGGAAAACTGCTATCGAACGATTACATCGATAGGTCGTGTGAAGAATCAAAGTGTGTAGGATCTTTGGTAGTGTGAACTCTGCCGCGTGGAGCGCGGGCTGAGCAGAGGGAGTCTGGCTGGAGTAGCGAGTGGAGCAGGTGTGTTGTGTGAAGCTCCCGCGAGTTGCCGCGCTTTCGGGGTTTGGCAGCATCTAATTGCGCTCGACTTGCGATGATAGTTTCTGACATGGTGTCGCGGACGGGAAGCATTAGCTGCCGCACATCAAGAGCCCTTTTCGTCTGGTGACCGTGTCGAGAAGAAGGCGCGACAACATCCAGCTTCTGCAACAGCGACGGCCGACAATGAGTGACTGTCGCAACCTCCTCGATCGACGGCTTCAAACCTTCAATCAACCAACAAGGAAGACTGGACGCACGTAAAGTTTTAGAAGTGTATGGCAGACCTCAGCTTTTAAAAGTGTTCAAATCACAAAATTACAGCAACGTAGCATGAACCTTTGTTGCTCATAGTCCCAATTGCATTACCAAGCAGGGTCCCTTCCTTTTCCGGAATGAACCCGAGTGTCGTTGAAATTCAAACGCCAGCATCATTCGATTTCACTGCTTTAATTTCAAAGTTCAGTTAAAGTATTCATAGCTGGCTACAATATTCAGATTACACAAGCACAAATTAAGAGTGCGAGTTTTGTTACCATATTTTAGCTTACCTGTGACTGCAGCTCAGCTTGGTACGTACTAAATTTTACTATTGTTAATTGTTCAGAATCATTTAATTCAAGTTCAAAGTTAAATCTCTTATTTCTAAATTGCGTAGATTCAAGTAGCTTTTGAAATGATTGTTGAGGTAGTCCAAGACTATCCGTATTTTACTGAATTTCGATGTGCTTCAGAAAGAAAGCTCACTATTAACTTCAGTCACTAAATTAACTTTCGATTTTCCGGTTTTATTAATTCTTTTGCGATATTAAGTCAGAGTGTAGGGAAATTTATTACTTCTGACAAACTTTCAGTTTTCACACTACACGTGTCAACCTTCAGTTGCCACGCTTCTAGTGCTAATTATAGGTGTAATAACCTTTCTTTTTCAGTTAATATAGTAATTGTCCTTAGGACTGGCGACCGTAATTTCCCCCAAATCTCAAATATCTAATTACCGCTAGTTAATTGTTAACGTAACAGCCGCACATTTACTTTCTTTATTAACTTTACCCCTTTTGCAAAATTAATTTCCACCAGTTTCATTTGCATTTTTCCTTTCATTTAGATGTAACCCTTTCCTCCCTCTTTACCGACAAATTAACCTCGGTGACGATTGCTTTTCCCAAATTTCCATTAGGTACACGCGGTCTAATTTTTCACTGTCATTAAGGTCGATAAGTGAGGGGGAGGTTACAGACTTAAAGACAAGCTTTGGATTTCTTGACTCCGTGCACTTATTTTCAGTATCTAATCTTGTACAAGAGACGGGACTGACACATCTGGAATCAACCTCTAGGGACTGAGACACACTATTTGATCAAAAGTATCTGGACACCTGGCTGAAAATGACTTACAAATTCGTAGTACCCTCCATTCCCAAAGGTGTTCTGTAGGGTTCAGGTCAGGACTCTGTGCAGGCCGTCCATTACAGGGATGTTACTGTCGTGTAACCATTTCGCTACAGGCTATGAATTATGAACAAGTGCTCGATCGTGCTGAAAGATGCAAACGCCATCCCCGATTTGCTTTTCGACAGTGGGAAGCAAGAAGGTGCTTAAAACATCAATTTAGGCCACTGCTGTGACAGTGTGACGCAAATCAAGGGGTGCAAGTCCCCTCCATGAAAAACACATACACACCATAACACTACCGCCTGCGAATTTTACTGTTGGCACTACACACGCTGGGAGATGACTTTCACCGGGCATTCGCCGTTCCCACACCCTGCCATCGGATCGCCACATTGTGTACCGTACTCCACACAACGTTTTTACACTGTTCAACCGTCCAATGTCTACGCTCCTTGCACCGAGCGAGGCGTCGTTTGGCATTTACCGGCGTGATGTGTGGCTTATGAGCAGCCGCTCAACTATGAAAGTTTTCTCACCTCCCGCCTAACTTTCATAGTACTTGCAGTGGATCCTGATGCAGTTTGGAATTCCTGTGTGATGATCTGAATAGATGCCTGCCTATTACACATTATAACCCTCCTCAGCTGTCGGCGATCTCTGTCAGTCAATACAAGAGGTCGGCCTATACGCTATTTTGCTGTACATATCTCTCCACGTTTCCACTAGGGATGTTTAGGAGTGTGGAAATCTCGCGTACAGACGTATTACACAAGTGACACCCAATCACCCGACCACGTTCGAAGTCCGTGAATTCCTCGGAGCTCCCCATTCTGCTCTCTGACGATGTCTAGTGACTACTGAGTTCGCTGATATAGAGTACACGGAAGTAGGTGGCAGTACAATGCACTTAACATGTAAAACGTATGTTTCTGGGTGTGTCCGGATACTTTTGATCACATACTGTTATCCCATTTATACTGTAAGTAAAATTTAAAAAAAAAAGTAAAATTAAAAAAAAAATTTAATTTTTTTTAAATTTTATTTTAAAATACTAATCTATTAACGGTCTATGGTAGATATTTCAGAGGGCAACTATCTTTTTGCAACTCAGTGTTATTCCATATTATTTCTTGTGTTATTGATACAATCATAATAATGAAACTTCCTAGCAGATTAAAACTGTGTGCCCGACCGAGAATCGAACTCGGGACCTTTGCCTTTCGCGGGTAAGTGCTCTACCATCTGAGCTACCGAAGCACGACTCGCCCAGTCCTCACAGCATTACTTCTGCCAGTATCTCGTCTCCTACCTTCCAAACTTTACAGAAGCTCTCCTGCGAACCTTGCAGAATTAGCACTCCTGAATGAAAGGATACTGTGGTGTCACCGCTAGGATACGTCGGATCCGCGTGTCGCCACTGTCAGTGATTGCAGACCGAGCGCCGCCACACGGCAGGTCTAGAGAGACGTCCTAGCACTCGCCACAGTTGTACAGCCGACGTTAGTAGCAATGGTTCACTGACAAATTACGCTCTCAGTTGCCGAGACGGTAGTTAGCATAGCCTTCAGCTACGTCATTTGCTACGACCTAGCAAGGCGCCATAGCATTTGAGATTTATCTTGTGAAGCATGTACAGTCAAGAGAGATGTTCACCAATTGTGGATTAAAGTTACGTATTCTACCAGTTACCTCCTGTTTTGCTAGTCTTAATTCTCTGACCTGTTCCAGACCTCACGCCAGCCTGCGTGAGCTTAAACGCGTGCCTTTCGGCTTCCTCCAAACCCCGTGAATTGGCTCCTGCCAATTCACAACAGATACTGTGGAGATATGGCTTAGCAACAGCGTGGGGGATGTTTCCAGAATGAGATTTTCACTCTGCAGCGGAATGTGCGCTGATATGAAACTTCCTGGCAGATTAAAACTGTGTGCCCGACCGAGCTCTTGCCCGCGAAAGGCAAAGGTCCCGAGTTCGAGTCTCGGTCGGGCACACAGTTTTAATCTGCCAACAAGTTTCATATCAGCGCACACTCCGCTGCAGAGTGAAAATCTCATTCTGGAATCATAATAACATTTCACATCCTACACACAGTGACGCGAGATGCAATCGTTGCGTTGTTATACGTATGTCTACGCATTGTGTGCACGTGGTGTCACCATATTTTGCGAGTGCAGTTACTGTATGAAAATTACCACAATAAGGTTGAAACCCCTTACATTGTGAAATATGATAGTGGTTAACTCAATACCACAACAGAGGAATGCAATAAGTCGGTCATGATCTTCGGTGACAGAATCGCATTTTTCCAGTGTGCTTTTTCATCTCAGACACATCTCACGATCACATCAAACCCTCGAACTTCGCTGGGTCACCTGCGATGTTGTCTAATCCACACCACTCTTTGGTTCCGTGCTACTTACGATATTAAGCAAATGCATCAAGACATCCGTGGCCTATACGAACATTATTGCCAACCATCAGCATCCCCATATGCTTGATGTCTTCCCTGATAGCGATTTCATCTTTCGGTAGATTCTGTCTGTCTTTGTCACAAGCCCAGAACCATGCTACAGCTCTACTGGAGCGTTACAGTGAATTCATACAGATGCCTTGGTTACCAAATTCACCTGACGTGAGCCACAGTGGAACACATCTGGGACGCCGTCCCGTGCCACCTCCTTCTCCACAAATAACAGATCCGTAATTGACTGCTATTGTCTTATGCGTAGGTATCTCGGGTCACATACCTACAGAAATCTTCCAAGAACTTTTTGAATCTATGCCATACATAATCTCTGCTGCACTAAGCTACAAAGGTGAACCAAATCGAAGTTAAACAGGAGGTTATAAAACTTAAGTTTATCACTGTGCGTGAGGTGACGCTGAGGCAGGATGCTGTGTGCGCTTGTGGCGGAAACCTTCCCCAAAAAAACACAGTTCTACAGGGTGTTCCGAAACTAACATTTGAATTTAACACAGAAGATAGAGAACATCAGAATAAAAATATTTTGATAAACAAGTTAACTTGTAACGTTAGGGAACATTTTGTTAGTGGTTGGTTGGTTGGTTGTTTGGGGGAAAGAGACCAGACAGCGAAGTCATCGGTCTTATCGGATTAGGGAAGGACAGGGAAGGAAGTCGGCCGTGCCCTTACAAAGGAACCATCTCGGCATTTTCCTGGAGCGATTTAGGGAAATCACGGAAAACCTAAATGAGGATGGCCGGACGCGGGATTGAACCGTCGTCCTCCCGAATGCGAGTCCAGTGTCTAACCACTGCGCCACCTCGCTCCGTTTTTGTTAGTGGCGCAGACCTAAACTGTTGTGTACTGGGACTGGGAATATGGACTGGCATTCAAAACTGCTCTGTGTACGGACGGTTGGCTCTGAGGTCTGCTTGGAATTGCAGCGATTCATTCGAAAGCATCACTACCTTATGACAACAACGGAAATAGGTCGAGCCGGCCATATATTCTTCCCTTACGTCTCAAAGGGCGGAGATACGGCATCTTGGTGAAACATGTGTTACGATAACTCCTGGAGGATGTGTCACTGAACGTTAGTCTTTACCACATGTATCTAGATTCCTTTCTTCGTGGGCATACGAAGCAGCTAGGATTGCAGTTGCGGCTGGGTCCTTGTGGACTTGCCAGGAGTCTCCCAATGGACACGAAAATCGATTAACCGACTACTGCGTGTATACAGGCAAATGGCAGCGCATTCTAGCGGTTCCTGTGAATGCAACTGCTGCAAGTAGCATGCAAAATTGCCTTTTATGTAAATGTCTCTAGCATCAGAAGTCGTCATCAGGGACCATATGCACCATAAGTAAATATTTTGTTTTGATGTTCTCTACCTCTTGTTTTATTCTGAACGAATAGTTTCTGAACACCCTTCATACTGTAGCCAGTACAGGCGTACGCAACGACACGAACATATAACGCTACCATGCTATCCCCACTCCACCCTGTACAGTGCACTACGATGAATTAATCGGAAGACCATGTCTCTTGTGACCCAAGCAGGATGTACTGGATATCAGGTCATACAGATCACAAACAGTTGTACAGTGTTATGTTACACGGACATGAAAACACTGAAATCGACCGTGATAAGAGTACAGAACAAAGTGAAATTAACAGTGAAGTGACAGCCGTCCACAATAACATATCACCACAGGAAAATATCTTAGTATTAATAAGGACTCTATCACAAGCTCTAGCCCAAACACGTAAGTCATCAAAACAGACAAGCACACAGAATGTCAGCACTACTATAGGCACAAAACAAATACACTCCTGGAAATGGAAAAAAGAACACATTGACACCGGTGTGTCAGACCCACCATACTTGCTCCGGACACTGCGAGAGGGCTGTACAAGCAATGATCACACGCACGGCACAGCGGACACACCAGGAACCGCGGTGTTGGCCGTCGAATGGCGCTAGCTGCGCAGCATTTGTGCACCGCCGCCGTCAGTGTCAGCCAGTTTGCCGTGGCATACGGAGCTCCATCGCAGTCTTTAACACTGGTAGCATGCCGCGACAGCGTGGACGTGAACCGTATGTGCAGTTGACGGACTTTGAGCGAGGGCGTATAGTGGGCATGCGGGAGGCCAGGTGGACGTACCGCCGAATTGCTCAACACGTGGGGCGTGAGGTCTCCACAGTACATCGATGTTGTCGCCAGTGGTCGGCGGAAGGTGCACGTGCCCGTCGACCTGGGACCGGACCGCAGCGACGCACGGATGCACGGCAAGACCGTAGGATCCTACGCAGTGCCGTAGGGGACCGCACCGCCACTTCCCAGCAAATTAGGGACACTGTTGCTCCTGGGGTATCGGCGAGGACCATTCGCAACCGTCTCCATGAAGCTGGGCTACGGTCCCGCACACCGTTAGGCCGTCTTCCGCTCACGCCCCAACATCGTGCAGCCCGCCTCCAGTGGTGTCGCGACAGGCGTGAATGGAGGGACGAATGGAGACGTGTCGTCTTCAGCGATGAGAGTCGCTTCTGCCTTGGTGCCAATGATGGTCGTATGCGTGTTTGGCGCCGTGCAGGTGAGCGCCACAATCAGGACTGCATACGACCGAGGCACACAGGGCCAACACCCGGCATCATGGTGTGGGGAGCGATCTCCTACACTGGCCGTACACCACTGGTGATCGTTGAGGGGACACTGAATAGTGCACGGTACATCCAAACCGTCATCGAACCCATCGTTCTACCATTCCTAGACCGGCAAGGGAACTTGCTGTTCCAACAGGACAATGCACGTCCGCATGTATCCCGCGTCACCCAACGTGCTCTTGAAGGTGTAAGTCAACTACCCTGGCCAGCAAGATCTCCGGATCTGTCCCCCATTGAGCATGTTTGGGACTGGATGAAGCGTCGTCTCACGCGGTCTGCACGTCCAGCACGAACGCTGGTCCAACTGAGGCGCCAGGTGGAAATGGCATGGCAAGCCGTTCCACAGGACTACATCCAGCATCTCTACGATCGTCTCCATGGGAGAATAGCAGCCTGCATTGCTGCGAAAGGTGGATATACACTGTACTAGTGCCGGCATTGTGCATGCTCTGTTGCCTGTGTCTATGTGCCTGTGGTTCTGTCAGTGTGATCATGTGATGTATCTGACCCCAGGAATGTGTCAATAAAGTTTCCCCTTCCTGGGACAATGAATTCACGGTGTTCTTATTTCAATTTCCAGGATTGTATATTACACATACAATTACGCACTAACACACAGCTTACACAGCTAGGATAAGGTAAGTTAGTCGGTGCCCAGCTGTTAAAACCATATGGACACATTAAATGTTACGGCGTAAAGTCAAGTGGCGACACGACAGTCGGGAACGACAGAGCAGAGAAGGCTGTGAGGAGACGTCAGCCAATCGCACGCTGACCTTCCCCTCTCCAGGACGACAACGCTACCGCAGCGGCCTCTATGCGAAGAGGACATAAGCGCCGGCAGCTGTGGTCGAGCGTTTCTAGGTCCTTCAGTCCGGAACCGCGCTGCTGCTACGGTCGCAGGTTCGAATCCTGCCTCGGGCATGGATGTGTGTGATGTCCTTAGGTTAGTTAGGTTTAAGTAGTTCTAAGTCTAGGGGGCTGTGACCTCAGATGTTAAGTCCCATAGTGCTCAGGGCCACTTGAACCATTTGAGAACATAAGCGCTGCGCCCGAATGGTCGCGGCAGTTCTACAGCAGCTTCGAGACAAGTAACTTGAATAGAAGCGTCGACTCTAAACACTTGCTTGCACTGTCTACGTAACATGGATTTCAGAATTTTTATACTGAATAGATTTCTTATTTTGTCGGTCGCCCTTTGATTGCGACAAATCTGTGTAACACAAAGTTAAGTAGGGCACATATTCGTTGAAAGCACCGATGATGGCTGTTAATCAGTTGAAATCGATTTGCAAAAGTAAATAAAGAAAACATGATTTTGCGACTGGTTACTGCTTGTTTGGTAATTTTATATGTGTCAACTGTTCATGAACATTCATGCTTATTCATTAAACATTAATTGGAATTAATATCAGGTTTCTCCATAATTATTTACCTCCTGAAACCACTTCTCCATTTTACGAGTTTTACGGTCAATCCTCTTGTACTCGTTTATCCTTTGTTCACGTCAGTAGCCGATACGAGCACTGTTTGTTGAAAACATGCTGCCTTCAGAAGACTTGGTACTATTGTAAACTACTTTGCATATGGGATATTTTTTCCCTTGCATGCAATTTTCTGCTAATATAAGATAGGTCTGAGATGTAGTGAACTTCGAGACACGTTATGCTGTCCTGAATGCATCGAGAGTTGGTTCTTTTGTAGTTCATGTTTTTTGCTATTAGATTTTGAAACGTCCACTTTGAACATTTGTACATGACTGTGCTTAAACTGACACACAATATTTTTAGCGCAACGCAATCTGACTATCAAAAATCCCTACAAAAGAATGGCCCTGACTAACATTAAACTATACCTTTCACAAATCACTTACCTCACAAAAATCTTGGTTACTCGAACTACTGCAATACAGCGAGCGCCACTACTGCCATCTAAATAAAAGATTCAAACTACGGAAGGCACTAACTACTAACAGGGATAGTTAGCAAATGAAAGATTTTAATAGAGAACAAACAATGTATCTACCTTAATTTCATCAAAAGTCATAATATATATTTAATTTCAAAACTCCGCCATTTCCTTCCACACATCCACCACTGCTGGCGGCTCACCTCCAACTGCGCAACGCTACGCGCTGTTCACATCCAGCTGCCGCTGCCCAACACTACAATGGCAGACAACAATGCAAACTAGCCACAGACTGCACACAGCACAGCCAGTGATTTTCATACACAGCGCCACGTAACGTTGCCAATAAGAAAATATAAACAGCCTACTTACAATGTTAGGCAATACAAGTTGCAGTTTATATCTGCACTGTCCGTGTTTCCTCTACAAAGAAGACGCTGCTACGCCTCAAGTGCGTGTTAGAATGAACTTCTCGGGTAGAATTTTACATTACTTTTAACACGTGTTCACTCACGAACTACTTTGTACTATAAAAGTGTTCTTACTACCAAAGGTCAGATCACGTAGCTCATCGATAATAGATATAAATTTTGTACAAGAATGGGAATATTTTCAAGGGAATTAGCACGGGAGTCATAGCTGTTACGCAGTCAGGTTAAATTATAACAGGTAGTAACATGGCTAATGTGGAATTACAGTCTCTGCAGTGGCCCGGCCTTCGATATACACTGACGGAAAAGAAATCGGAGAGATAAGTGGAAGTTGGTAGGCGTGTTTCTACATCTGAAGGATGATGTCTCTTCAAAATTCGCAACAGTCCCACAAGAGTGATGCTAGTAGAGCCATTATGAGGATGCAAATCAGGTTTGCCTTGAATACACACTGTAAAGATTATGAGACTGTAATGGAGATTATGGGACTGTAATGATTTTGACATTGGACGTGATGTTTCCCAAGAATGCCTTTAAGGCGACAAAGATGCCGCTATCAAGACCTCACTGAGTTTGATCGAGGTCGTGTAGTGTGCTACGAGAAGGCGGATGTTCCTTCTGTGATACTGCAGAAAGACTTGGCAAGAATGTAGCCACTGTACATGATTGCTGGCAGCGGTAGTCACTAGAATGTATGGCCACAACAAGACAGGGCTCCGGACGGGCACTTGGCACTATCGAAAGGGAAGACCACGGTTGGCGCATCGTGTTGCATCTGCAGCAGCAAACTGAGCAGCACCAGGTGCATTCAAGTTCTAAGGCCTCCGATTTTTTTTCTAATTAACTACTCACCCAAAATCGATGAAACTGGCGTTACTTCTCGACGTAATCGCCCTGCAGACGTACACATTTTTCACAACGCTGACGCCATGATTCCATGGCAGCGGCGAAGGCTTCTTTAGGAGTCTGTTTTGAACACTGGAAAATCGCTGAGGCAATAGCAGCACGGCTGGTGAATGTGCGGCCACGGAGAGTGTCTTTCATTGTTGGAAAAAGTCAAAAGTCACTAGGAGCCACGTCAGGAGCATGAGGAATCACTTCAAAGTTGTTATCACGAAGAAACTGTTGCGTAACGTTAGCTCGATGTGCGGGTGCGTTGTCTTGGTGAAACAGCACACGCGCAGCCCTTCCCGGACGTTTTTGTTGCAGTGCAGGAAGGAATTAGTTCTTCAAAACATTTTCGTAGGATTCACCTGTTACCGTAGTGCCCTTTGGAACGCAATGGGTAAGGATTACGCCCTCGCTGTCCCACAACATGGACACCACCATTTTTTCAGCACTGGTGGTTACCCGAAACTTTTTTGGTGGCGGTGAATCTGTGTGCTTCCATTGACCTGACTGGCGCTTTGTTTCTGGATTGAAGAATGGCATCCACATCTCATCCATTGTCACAACCGACGAAAACAAAGTCCCATTCGTGCTGTCGTTGCGCGTCAACATTGCTTGGCAACATGCCACACGTGCAGCCATGTGGTCGTCCGTCAGCATTCGTGGCACCCACCTGGATGACACTTTTCGCATTTTCAGGTCGTCATGCAGGATTGTGTGCAGAGAACCCACAGAAATGCCAACTCTGGAGACGATCTGTTCAAATGTCATTCGGTGATCCCCCAAAACAATTCTCTCCACTTTCTCGATCATGTCGTCAGACCGGCTTGTGCGAGCCCGGGTTGTTTCGGTTTGTTGTCACACGATGTTCTGCCTTCATTAAACTGTCGCACCCACGAGCGCACTTTCGACACATCCATGACTCCATCACCACCTGTCTCCTTCAACTGTCGATGAATTTCAATTGGTTTCATACCACGCAAATTCCGAAAACGAATGATTGCACGCTGTTCAAGTAAGGAAAACGTCGCCATTTTAAGTATTTGAAACAGTTCTCATTCTCGCCACTGGTGGTAAAATTCCATCTGCCATACGGTGCTGCCATCTCTGGGAAGTATTGACAATAAATGCGGCCTCATTTTAAAATAATGCGCATGGTTCTATCTCTTTCCAGTCCGGAGAAAAAAAATCGGAGGCCTTAGAACTTGAAAGCACCTCATAGGTGGCACCACACTGGCACAACGAACTTTTACAAATCGATTACTTCAAGGAGAGCTCCTACCCATACGCCCTGTAGCGTGCACCCCACTGACCACCAAACCACTGCCATTTGTGCCATCAGTGGTGTCAAGCGAGAACTCATTGGAGGGGAGGGTGGAGGTCTGTTGTGTTTCCTGTTGAAAGTTTGCTCTGCCTCGGTGCCAGTGATGGCCGTGCGTTGGTTAGAAGGAGCCCAATTGAGGACCTGCAACCAATCTGTATGTGCTGGACACACTGGACCTACACCTGGAGTTATGGTCTTCAGTCTAATTTTGTATGGCAGCAACAGCACTCTCGTAGTTTCCCATGCACCCTGACTGAAAATTTGTACGTCAGTCTGGTGATTCGGCCATTCATTAACAGCATTCCAGCGGATGTTTTCTAACAGGATAACGATCGCCCAGATATCGCTGTTACCATCAAACATGCTGTACACAGTGTCGCCATCTTACCCTGGATGCTCCATCACACGATCTGTCTATAATCTAGTCGAGAAATAATTACACCTGACGGATCAGAAAATGCAGCTGTAGAAAGTAGGTGTTCTAAACTTGAAGGTGCTTTTCATCTGTGCAAAAACCTTATTTTTTTTTTTTGTCATCAGTCTACTGACTGGTTTGATGCGGACCGCCACGAATTCCTTTCCTGTGCTAACCTCTTCATCTCAGAGTAGCACTTGCAACCTACGTCCTCAATTATTTGCTTGACGTATTCCAATCTCTGTCTTCCTCTACAGTTTTTGCCCTCTACAGCTCCCTCTAGTACCATGGAAGTCATTCCCTCATGTCTTAGCAGATGTCCTATCATCCTGTCCCTTCTCCTTATCAGTGTTTTCCACATATTCCTTTGCTCTCCGATTCTGCGTAGAACCTCCTCATTGCTTACCTTATCAGTCCACCTAATTTTCAACATTCGTCTGTAGCACCACATCTCAAATGCTTCGATTCTCTTCTGTTCCGGTTTTCCCACAGTTCATGTTTCACTACAATACAATGCTGTACTCCAGACGTACATCCTCAGAAATTTCTTCCTCAAATTAAGGCCGGTATTTGATATTAGTAGACTTCTCTCGGCCAGAAATGCCTTTTTTGCCATAGCGAGTCTGCTTTTGATGTCCTCCTTGCTCCGCCCGTCATTGGTTATTTTACTGCCTAGGTAGCAGAATTCCTTAACCTCATTGACTTCGTGACCATCAATCCTGATGTCAAGTTTCTCGCTGTTCTCATTTCTACTACTTCTCATTACCTTCGTCTTTCTCCGATTTACTCTCAAACCATACTGTGTACTCATTAGACTGTTCATTTCGTTCAGCAGATCATTTAATTCTTCTTCACTTTCATTCAGGATAGCAATGTCATCAGCGAATCGTATCATTGATATCCTTTCACCTTGTATTTTAATTCCACTCCTGAACCTTTCTTTTATTTCCATCATTTCTTCCTCGATGTACAGATTGAAGAGTAGGGGCGAAAGGCTACAGCCTTGTCTTACACCCTTCTTAATACGAGCACTTCGTTCTTGATCGTCCACTCTTATAATTCCCTCTTGGTTGTTGTACATATTGTATATGACCCGTCTCTCCCTATTGCTTACCCCTACTTTTTTCAGAATCTCGAACAGCTTGCACCATTTTATATTGTCGAACGCTTTTTCCAGGTCGACAAATCCTATGAAAGTGTCTTGATTTTTCTTTAGCCTTGGTCCCAATATTAGCCGTAACGTCAGAATTGCCTCTCTCGTTCCTTTACTTTTCCTAAAGCCAAACTGATCGTCACCTAGCGCATTCTCAATTTCCTTTTCCATTCTTCTGTATATTATTCTTGTAAGCAGCTTCGATGCACGAGCTGTTAAGCTGATTGTCCGATAATTCTCGCACTTGTCAGCTCTTGCCGTCTTCGGAATTGTGTGGATGATGCTTTTCCGAAAGTCAGATGGTATATCGCCAGACTCATATATTCTACACACCAACGTGAATAGTCGTTTTGTTGCCACTTCCCCCAATGACTTTAGAAATTCTGATGGAATGTTATCTATCCCTTCTGCCTTATTTGACCGTAAGTCCTCCAAAGCTCTTTTAAATTCCGATTCTAATACTGGATCCCATATCTCTTCTAAATCGACTCCTGTTTCTTCTACTATCACATCAGACAAATCTTCACCCTCATAGAGGCTTTCAATGTATGCATTCCACCTATCTGCTCTCTCCTCTGCATTTAACAGTGGAATTCTCGTTGCACTCTTAATGTTACCACCGTTGCTTTTAATGTCACCAAAGGTTGTTTTGACTTTCCTGTATGCTGAGTCTGTCCTTCCGACTATCATATCTTTTTCGATGTCTTCACATTTTTCCTGCAGCCATTTCGTCTTAGCTTCCCTACACTTCCTATTTATTTCATTCCTCAGCGAATTGTATTTCTGTATTCCTCATTTTCCCGGAACATGTTTGTACTTCCTACTTTCATCAATCAACTGAAGTATTTCTTCTGTTACCCATGGTTTCTTCGCAGCTACCTTCTTTGTACCTATGTTTTGCTTCCAAACTTTTGTGATGGCCCTTTTTAGAGATGTCCATTCCTCTTCAACCGTACTGCCTACTGCGCTATTCCTTATTGCTGTCTCTATAGCGTTAGAGAACTGCAAACGTATCTCGTCATTCCTTAGTACTTCCATATCCAACTTCTTTGCGTATTGATTCTTCCTAACTAATGTCTTGAACTTGAGCCAACTCTTCATCACTACTATATTGTGATCTGAGTCTATATCTGCTCCTGGGTACGCCTTACAATCCAGTATCTGACTTCGGAATCTCTGTCTGATCATGATGTAATCTAATTGAAATCTTCCCGTATCTCCCGGCCTTTTCCCAGTATACCTCCTCCTCTTGTGATTCTTGAACAGGGTATTCGTTATTACTAGCTGAAATTTGTTACAGAACTCAATTAGTCTTTCTCCTCTTTCATTCCTTGTCCCAAGCCCATATTCTCCTGTAACCTTTTCTTCTACTCCTTCCCCTACAACTGCATTCCAGTCGCCCATGACTATTAGATTTTCGTCCCCCTTTACATACTGCATTACCCTTTCAATATCTTCATACACTTTCTCTATCTGTTCATCTTCAGCTTGCGACGTCGGCATGTATACCTGAACTATCGTTGTCGGTGTTGGTGTGCTGTCGATTCTGATTAGAACAACCCGGTCACTGAACTGTTCACAGTAACACACCCTCTGCCCTACCTTCCTATTCATAACGAATCCTACACCTGTTATACTATTTTCTGCTGCTGTTGATATTACCCGATACTCATCTGACCAGAAATCCTTGTCTTCCTTCCACTTCACTTCACTGACCCCTACTATATCTAGATTGAGCCTTTGCATTTCCCTTTTCAGATTTTCTAGTTTCCCTATCACGTTCAAGATTCTGACTTTCCACGCCCCACCTCGTAGAACGTTATCCTTTCGTTGATTATTCAATCTTTTTCTCATGGTAACCTCCCCCTTGGCAGTCCCCTCCCGGAGATCCGAATGGGGGACTATTCCGGAATGTTTTGCCAATGGAGAGATCATCATGACACTTCTTCAATTACAGGCCACATGTCCTGTGGATACACGTTACGTGTCTTTAATGCAGTGGTTTCCATTGCCTTCTGCATCCTCATGTCGTTGATCATTGCTGATTCTTCCGCGTTTAGGGGCAATTTCCCACCCCCAGGACAAGAGAGTGCCCTGAACCTCTATCCGCTCCTCCGCCCTCTTTGACAAGGCCGTTGGCAGAATGAGGCTGACTTCTTACGCCGGAAGTCTTCGGCCGCCAATGCTGATTATTTATCAAAATTTAGGCAGTGGCGGTGATCGAACCCGGGACCGAAGACGTTTTGATTATGAATCAAATACGCTACCCCTAGACCACGGGCAAAAGCAAAAGCCTGTCTTTAAACCTAAAACTTTGTCATTATAACACCGTAATTAAACCGTCAGCTTTGTATGCATCAGAATGTTTTAACATGATGAAGTAAGGACCACTACGAAAACTTGAAATAAAAGACCGGAAAATTTCGAAGAATATCTTTGGCCCTATGAAAGAAAACGGAGAATTCCGCCGTAGACACAACTGTGAATTATACGAACATATAGAAGACATTGTTACCAGCATGAGGAAGCGGAGAATAATACTATTTGGTCATCTGGAAAGAATGAACCCGCAAAAACTCACTCATCGCATACATTCATCAATTTCAAAACAAAATCGTACTCAAAATGGGCAAGCCAAGTTAAAAAGGATTTACAGGAAGCTGAAATTTCATCTGATGACATTCAGGATGGAGAAGTTTTCAGAGAAAAAGTCAAAATTACTAAAAATCTTATTTCGCTTACTATGCCAGTTCCACGTCCTGCCTGAAAATGGTCAAGACAGAGAAAATAAGCACAGTCAGCGAAAATGAAAATCTACTGATATAAGAGGAAAACACAATCAGGGAAGAGATAAAAATCTTCATGGTCCATAGCAGGCCGAAACGATAGCAAAAAAACAAAAAAAAAAAACAGTCTAGGACATATGGGCCACATCGGACGCCAACTCCATCGTCATCCACAAACAGCAATAACCGTCTCTATACTGACCGAACAAGTCCAAGAGGCATGGAACTCCATCCCACAAACTGACATTCGGCACCTGAACAACAAAATGCCTACACGTTTGCGTGTTTGCTTTCAATGTTCTAGCTGTTACACCAGTTGTTAATGTACCAGCATTTCATATCTGCAACTGCTTATCTCGTGCTTACGTTCAACTGTGATACTGCAATATTAATCGCTTACGTATGTTACCTAGACAAATCTATTCCTAAACTTTCATTACTCTATATTAATTATCTTTTGGTGTTGCGACTATTTTTCTGTTAGTGTATTTGTTGTACTCTCCCGACGTTCTCCCTGACAGTTGGTACAGTCCTTATACGATCGTCCAGATCGGACGACCACGAAACTGTTTAATGCCGTTTGCAACACAAAGTCTGAAGACTTTTGGTTCATACAGGTACTTGCCGCTTATATTTGCGAGCTTAAGACTGGGGTAGCACCTTTTATCTCGTCGTTCAAGATTTAATGTACTAATGTTATCTCCACTTTTTTTCAGTTTTGCTTACTCTGCTTTTTTTTTTTTTTTTTTTTTTTTTTGAGCACTATGGGACTTAACATCTATGGTCATCAGTCCCCTAGAACTTAGAACTACTTAAACCTAACTAACCTAAGGACATCACACACATCCATGCCCTAGGCAGGATTCGAACCTGCGACCGTAGCAGTCGAGCGGCTCCGGACTGAGCGCCTAGAACCGCTAGACCACCGCGGCCGGCACTTACTCTGTTTGCTACGCCGTCCATCGATAAACTTTGTCCCAGCATATCTCTGGGCTGCGTAGTTGACTAACTCATTTAGAATTCTTATCCAAATTTAGTATTCTAATACTTTACATTCTCTTCACAGAATTACTAGCGAAAAATTACTCAAATACACAGGCAGTGCAAAATTGATTTATGGTAATCACTTCTTGATTTCCCAATTTATTTTTATTTTTTTTTTATTTATTTATTTATTTTTTTTTTGTCAACGGTCTTCTGACTGGTTTCATGCTGCCCGCCAAGAATTCCTCTCCTGTGCTGCTAACTTCTTCATCTCAGATTGCACCTACGTCATCAATTATTTGCTGGATGTATTCCAATCTCTGTCTTCATCTACAGCTTTTGCCCTCTTGAGCTCCATCTAGTACCATAGAAGTCATTCCCTCATGTCTTAACAAATGTCCTATCATCCCGTCCCTTCTCCTTATCAGTGTTTTCCACACATTCCTTTCCTCTCCGATTCTGCGCAAAACCTCATCATTCCTTACCTTATCCCAATAATTTTCAACATTAGCCTGTAGCATCACATCTCAAATGCTTCGATTCTCTTCTGTTCCGGTTTTCCCACAGTCCATGTTTCACTACCATACAATGCTGTAATCCACACGTACATTTTCAGAAATCTCTTCCTCAGATTAAGGCCGATATTTGATGTTAGTAGACTTCCCTTGGCAGAAATGCCATTTTTGCCATTGCTAGTCTGTTTTTGATGTCCTCCTTGCTGCGTCCATCATTTGTCATTTTACTGCCTAGGTAGCAGAATTCCTTAACTTCAAATACTTCGTAACCATCAGTCCTGATTTTAAGTTTCTCGCTGTTCTCATTTCTACTACTTCTCATTACCTTCGTCTTTCCTTGGATTTACTCTCAATCCATACTCTGTACTCATTAGACTGTTCATTCCGTTCAGCAGATGATGTAATTCTTCTCCACTTTCACTCAAGATAGCAATGTCATCAGCGAATCGTATCATTGACATCCTTTCACCTTGAATTTTAATTCAACTCCTGAACCTTTCTTTTATTTCCATCATTGCTTCCTCGATGTACAGACTGAAAAGTAGGGGCGAAAGCCTACATCCTTGTCTTACACCCTTTTTAATAAGAGCACTTCGATCATATTCCCAGGTCGACAAATTCTATGAACGTGTCTTGATTTTTCTTTAGTCATGCTTCCATTATTAACTGCAATGTCAGAATTACCTCTCTCGTGCCTTTACCTTTCCTAAAGACAAACTGACCGTCATCTAGTACATCCTCGATTTTCTTTTCCATTCTTCTGTATACTATTCTCGTAAGCAACTTGGATGCATGTTAAGCTGACTGTGCGATAATTATCGCTCTCTTGCGTCTTCGGAATTGTGAGGGTGATGCTTTTCCGAAAGTCAGATGGTATGACGCCAGACTCATATATTCTACACACCAACATGAATAGTCGTTTTGTTGCCACTTCCCCTAATGATTTTAGAAATTCTGATGGAATGTTATCGACCCCTTCTCCCTTATCTGATCATAAGTCCTCCAAAGCTCTTTTAAATTCCGATTCTATTACTGGATCCCCTATCTTTTCTAAATCGACTCCTGTTTATTCTTCTATCGCATCAGACAGACAAAGAGGCTTACAATGTATTGTTTCCACCAATTCGCTCGCTCCGCCGTATTTAACAGCGGAATTCCCGTTGCACTCTTAATGTTATCACCCTTACTTTCAATGTCACCGAAGATTGTTTTGACCTTCCTGTATGCTGAATCTGGCCTTCCGACAATCATTTCTTTTTTGAAGTCTTCACATTTTTCCTGCAGCCATTTCGTCTTAGCTTCCCTACACTTCCTATTTATTTCATTCCTCAGCGACTTGTATTTCTGTATTCCTGAGTTTCCCGGAACACTTTTTTAGTTTCTCTTTTCACCGATCAATTGAAGTAATTCTTCTGTTACGCATGGTTTCTTCGCAGTTATCTTCTTTGTTCCTATGTTCTGCTTCCCAACTTCTGTGATTACCCTCTTTATAGATCTCCATTCCTCTTCAGCTGTAGTACTTACAGAGCTATTCCTTATTGCTGTATCTATAACCTTAGAGAACTTCAACCGTATCTCGTCATTCCTTCGTACTTCGGTGTCCCACTTCTTTGAATATTGATCCTTCCTGACTAATGTCTTAAACTTCAGCCTACTCATCATCACTAGTATATTGTCATCTTAGGCTATATCTCGTCCTGGGTACACCTTGCAATGATGCAGTATCTGATTTCAAAATCTCTGTCTGACCATGGGGCAATCTAACTAAAATCTTCCCGTATCATCCGGCCTTTTACAAGTATACCTCCTCCTCTTCTGATTCTTGAACAGTGTGTTCGTTTTTACTAGCTGAAACTTATTGCAGAACTCAATTAGTCTTTCTCTTCTTCCATGTCCCGAACCCATATTCTCCTGTAACCGTTTATTCTATTCCTTCTCCTATAACTGCATTCCAGTCCCCCATGACTACTAGATTTTCATCCCTCTTTACATACCGTATTACCCTTTCAATATCCTCATATACTTTCTCTATCTGTTCATCTTCAGCTTGCGACGTTGGCGTGTATACCTGAACTAACGTTGTCGATGTTGGTTTGCTGTCGATTGTGATAAGAACAACCCTGTCACTGAACTGTTCACAGTAACACACTCTCTGCCCTACATTCCTATTCATAACGAATCCTACTCCCGTTATACCAGTTTCTGCTGATAGTGAAATTACCCTATACTCATCTGACCAGAAATCCTTGTCATCTTTCCACTTCACTTCACTGACCCCTACTATGTCTACATTGAGCCTTTGCATTTCCCTTTTCAGATTTTCTAGTTTCCCTACCACGTTAAAGCTTCTGACATTCCACGCCCCGATTCGTAGCATGTTATCGTCTCGTTGATTATTCAAACTTTTTCTCATTGTAACCTCCGCCTTGGCGGTCCCCTCCCGGAGATCCAAGTGGGGGACCATTCCGGAATCTTCTGCCAATGGAGAGACCATTATGACACTTCTTAAATTACAGGCCGCATGTCCTGTGGATACATTTCACGTGTCTTTAATATAGTGGTTTCCATTGCCTCTGCATCCTCATGCCGTTGACCATTGCTGATTCTTCCGGCTTTAGGGGCAGTTTTCCACCCCTATGCCAAGAGAGTGCCCTGAACCTCTGTCCGCTCCTCCGCTCTCTTTGACAAGGCCGTTAGCAGAATGAGGGTCACTTCTTATGCCGGAAGTCTTCGGCCATCAATGCTGATTAATAATCAAAATTTAAGCTGCGGCGGATTTCGAACTCGGGACTGAGGACGTCTTGATTAATAATGAAAGACGCTAACTCCGTTTTTTTCCCCATTTTGTTCGTTATTGATCGTTGTGTTTGGTCGTTGCGGACGTCACATGACATCGTTTAAGTTCGTTTTGTTGATCCTTCCACTCAGTTTTTTATTACAGAGGCCAACTAGATCTCTGACCGAACACGCTGAGCTACCGTGCCGGCTCCTCTACGTAAAAACAATAATCTCGAACAGGTAACTTGAAATTCTTTGAATAAACATTTGCTTCCTGCTTTAACTATTGAGCTGTTGAATATGAGAGAAAATTAACAACAACAACACTTTACTTGTCAGATTACACTCACTCTGCAATTTAGATCAGGTCGAGTTCGCAATCACTACCTAGTAATAGTCGTTATGAAATTTATCTCTAAACTGATTCTTTTTCCTCCACTCACTCCAATAACTTGTTTTGATTATTACGAAAACTCAACAGTAGCAATCATCACATTAAATGCACAAAATGGCTCTGAGCACTATGGGACTCAACTTCTGAGGTCATTAATCCCCTAGAACTTAGAACTAGTTAAACCTAACTAACCTAAGGACATCACACACATCCATGCCCGAGGCAGGACTCGGTCCTGCGACCGGAGCGGTCTCGCGGTTCCAGACTGCAGCGCCTAGAACCGCACGGCCACTTCGGCCGGCTTAAATGCACAAAATTTCAACAGATTTTAGTTCTCACAAACACTATACATCTTGCAGCACTTCATAAAACATTTGTGGGGTTCTGAGCACATGTAAATGTTTTGGTACTTCTCACAGTGTTAGCGTTATTTTGTAATTTTTATTTGAGTTTTAGACAACATTTCTCTACGTTAATTTTTATTGCGATTTTTGTCAGTCATTACAGCGGATAAATAACTGTTAATCTCACTCCTGACTTATTCCAAGATATGTCACATTGTCCTACAACATTTCTCTGTCCAGGCGAAATACTAATCCATAGATTTTATAGATATGGATGCAACTGTATATGTTAGTATGTTGCGCATGTCCTCCTAAGCTACTGGGCCGATTTCAACCAAAATTTGTACCTTACTGTTAGGCGACAATCATTGCTGTTTGTAAGAACCACCTATCCATCGAAGGGGTGAGGAGAGGGTGGGGGGGGGAGGAAGAAACGTAGTGCACATATCGCGAATATCCTTACTGTAGTCTTCCATTATTTGAGACTGAGAGAACATAGTGACTTGCAACAAACTTAATACATAATTTCAAACCTGTGTGAAGCTTTTTCTCGCTGACAACCCCGACAAAATTATGAAAGGAATACGTTTATCTCTCAGTAATTTGTCAGTGTTCAGCCAGTATAGCTGCCGCATGAAGAGCGACGTTTTAATATGTTGCTTCTTCACTGCTATCTGTATTCGTGACACCTTTTGCAGACAGCATCCATGTATACCACTGAGTTTCCTAGCAAAATTGTATCACAGTACGACACATAATTAAGGAGATATGACGGCATAAACATTGTGGATGTCGTTTAAATGTATTACTTCTCTGCTACCAAGTCTACTCGCCACACATCTTCCTGACAGTAGCCACATATACCACTGGAAGTACCTGCAAAACAATCAAGAATGGGGTGCCGCAAGGTTCGGTCTTGGGTCCTCTGCTGTTCTTGATATGTTAATGACTTGCCATTCTATATTCACGAAGATGCAAAGCCGATACTTTTTGCCGATGATACAAGTATAGCTATCACACCCAACAGACAAGAATGAACTGTTGAAATTGTAAATGATGTTTTTCAGAAAATCATTAAGTGGTCTTCTGCAAATGGGCTCTCATTAAACTTTGACAAAATACGGCATATACAGTTCCACACAGTAAATGGAATGACACCATTGATAAATATAGACTTCGATCAGAAATCGATAGCTAAGGTGGAATATTCAAAATTTCTAGTTGTATGCATTGATGAGGGGTTGAACTGGAAAAAACACACTGAGGATCTGTTGAAACGTTTGAGTTCAGCTACTTATGCTATTAGGGTCATTGCAAAGTTTGGCTATATAAATCTGAGTAAATTAGCTTACCATGCCTATTTTCATTCTCTGCTTTCCTATGGCATCATATTCTGAGGTAACTCATCATTGAGTAAAAGAGTGTTCATTGCACAAAAGCGTGTAATCAGAAAAATTGCTGGAGCTCATCCAAGATCATCCTGCAGACACTTATTTAAAGAGCTAGAGATCTTCACTGTAGCCTCACAATATATATATTCACTTATGAAATTTGTTATTAACAATCCGAACAAATTCAAAAGTAGTAGCAGTGTACATGGCTACAACACTAGGAGAAAGGATGATCTTCACTACTCAAGGTTAAATCTAACTTTGGCTCAGAAGGGGGTAAATTATGCTGCCACGTAAGTCTTTGGTCAATTACCTAATAGCATCAAAAGTCTGACAGATAGCCATATAGCATTTAAAAGGAAATTAAAAGAATTTCTTAATGGCAACTCCTTCTACTCATTAGATAAATTTTTGGATATAATAAGTGGGTAATTTCCCCAACCTCCACAAAAAAATTAAAAATATTAAGTGTCATGTAATATTTTGTGTAATGTAATATCTTGTACAGACACCTTTTATTAACCTGACACGTTCCACATCATTACGAAGTGTCGTATTCATGATCTATGGAACAAGTACTAATCTAATCTGATCTACACGCGTGCCTTAAGCCACGACACACGGCAGCAGTGTCATTGTTGTCTCAGCAGTGCTGTACCAATTCTTATGGCACGTGTTTTTTGCTCCTTTCTCATGCCATTGTTATTAAAATAACACTGATCGCTTTTCCGAATTTCTATAATAACAGAATATTTGAAACCAAAGAAATTTTATGAAATAAAAACTAACCTTGTTGTTAGAAAAAAATTATCAACGTGGTTATGGCTAAGTTATATTTCGTTTTTTTCCCACTCAGTTATTAGTGAGAAATAAACAAAATTCCTGTTATAACCGAGACTAATTGGAAATTTGTGATAATGTCTTATGGGATCAAACTGCTAAGGTCACGAGTCCCTAAGCTTACACACTACTTAATATAACTTAAACTAACTTACACTATGGACAATACACACACCCATGCCCGAGTGAGGACTCTAACCTCCGACAGTGGGAGCCGCGCGGACCGTGACTAGACGTCTGAGACCACGCGGCTACCCCGCGCGGCAGTAACCGAGACTAAACAAATACTGAAAAATGCCGATCATTTCGAACTAAGATCCCGATATCAGTTTTAACCGGTCGGTTTCTCACCCCTATTGTACAACGGAAGTCGCAACAATGGTCGCCGTGTTGACAGTGCGTCGCGTTCCCCAAGTCGTCGCATTCTCCATGTGGATACTTTACTGACTGCAAACGATCCCGTTTCTTTACTTACGTTTTGTGTCGTGATTGTACAGCCTGCACAGCTCTGTGCACAGTATGCTTGACCTCTAGAGCTCTAAAACCACGGGGCCATTTAATCCTGCCTAGTGGTCAGTACAACCCATCATGGAGCAACGCCCCCTATGTTAAGACGGCTTGTGTGCTGCTTGAGAACAGCACAATGGGTGTACCGAGAGTAGTCATAATAACAGCAAACAGCGGCTGAGCTTAGGAGTATGTAAATGTCACACAGCGTGGCTTAGAAACTTTTTAATGTTATTTATGTGATGCAGTGGTGCACAGTTTGTGAAGTGTCAGACAAGTAACACACCCTACATTGTAATCCTGAAACAATTCTGGTTAAATCAGTATGTCACACAAAATAGTTACATGAAACTGTACGAATGTTATTGATAGGTAAACTGAATAAACAAGCCAGCATTTCGTGAATATAAGCCACTAACACTCACACTAGTAATGACATGCACTTGATTTCGCAAAACTGAGCTACGAGACGCAGTTCCGAGGAAAGGAAAATTTTATGACGGCAATGCCCCTCACAAGTTCGGGCGAAACCTCCACTGTGGGACATCCAGCGGACGCAATGAGACGCCAGACCCACTGCGCAGGGCGTCGGGAAAATCCGCCCCTTTTCCCTGCTTTTAACGGCGACGCTTCGGAAAGCCTTTCTGCAGGGACACAGCTAGAGATGCGAGATAAACGTCAGGAGAAACCGAACTCAAAATATTGGTGACTCACTGTGGCCACATGTGTAGGCCATGTGGAAAAAGCTGTTTGTCACAGTATTACCTAGCAGAAGTTAAACTCTGCCCTACGAAAGAAACGATACCTTTGATAGGCTACAGAAGCTCTAGTGGGTGGAGTTATAACACGTACCAACGCTCTGATTGACCAGAAAGAAAACGCTTGGGCATCAGCTTTTATACAGGGTGTTACAAAAAGGTACGGCCAAACTTTCAGGAAACATTCCTCACACACAAAGGAAGAAAATATGTTATGTGGACATGTGTCCGGAAACGCTTACTTTCCATGTTAGAGCTCATTTTATTACTTCTCTTCAAATCATAGAATGGAAACACGTAGCAACAGAACGTACCAGCGTGACTTCAAACACTTAGTTACAGGAAATGTTCAAAATGTCCTCCGTTAGCGAGGATACATGCATCCACCCTCCGTCGCATGGAATCCCTGATGCGCTGATGCAGCCCTGGAGAATGGGGTACTGTATCACAGCCGTCCACAATACGAGCACGAAGAGTCTTTACATTTGGTACCGGGGTTGCGTAGACAAGAGTTTTAAAATGCCCCCATAACTGAAAGGGTTGAGGTCAGGAGAGCGTGGAGGCCATGGAATTGGTCCGCCTGTACCAATCCATCGGTCACCGAATCTGTTGTTGAGAAGCGTACGAACACTTCGACTGAAATGTGCAGGAGCTTCATCGTGCATGAACCACATGTTGTGTCGTACTTGTAAAGGCACTTGTTCTAGCAGCACGGGTAGAGTATCCCGTATGAAATCATGACAACGTGCTCCATTGAGCGTAGGTGGAAGAACATGGAGCCCAATCAAGACATCACCAACAATGCCTGCCCAAACGTTCACAGTAAATCTGTGTTCATGACGTGATTGCACAACTGCGCGCGGATTCTCGTCAGCACACACGTGTTGATTGTGAATCGAGGAAGTACAGTACATACTGACGAAACTAAAACGAGCTATGATTCAAATGGCTCTGAGCACTATGGGACTCAACATCTTAGGTCATAAGTCCCCTAGAGCTTAGAACTACTTAAACCTAACTAACCTAAGGACATCACACACACCCATGCCCGAGGCAGGATTCGAACCTGCGACCGTAGCAGTCCCGCGGTTCCGGACTGCAGCGCCAGAACCGCTAGACCACCGCGGCCCATCAAAAATGAGCTCTAACATGGAAACTAAGCGTTTCCGGACACATGTCCACATAACATCTTTTGTTTATTTGTGTGTGTAGAATGTTTCCTGAAAGTTTGGCCGTACCTTTTTGTAACACCCTGTATATATAAAATTTTATTATGTGGTATTAAAATGGAACACCGTATGTGAAGCATGTTTAGTACTGCTGACAATCTCTACATGAGGATTTCATCCCGGCATTCGTAAATTTTGATTTTCCATGAATGTTTCAATACGTTTTCGTCGAATCATTAAAAGCCAATATCTTGTCCGGTTGCAGGTGTAATACTTGCCTACAACTTTTTTGCTCACAGCATATTATTATTTCTCGTTCCATTTTAATCGTTTACAAGTGAAACCCAATACAGAACAACAGTATCTCACTGTGTGCTCTGCAGTGCTCCAAGTAACTTGTTTAGAGAGGTTATTTTGTTACTTATTTAGGGCGCTACATATGTGGGCGTTATCACTGTGTCAGCCAAGCTGCACGTAGACATTGAACAAGGCGTTGTACTCAGTAGATGCTGGATTAATGGTTCAACAGAAGATTGTCAAGGTTCTCAAATCACAGCTGAAAGAGAGGCAGGAAGGCTATCAGGTTTCGTCTTGTCGCCAAGGTATTAGAGAAACAGCTCTACCTTGTTTTATTTTTATTTTTGGCAGTTTCAGAGAAAGAGCCCCGCTTTTTGAATAACGTGACTTCGGAAAGAACAGCTAGCCTGATATGAATGGCCATACACCATGGTCGTTAATATAACTCGTAATTAGTGTGTGAAATAATTGATATAAGACTGGTTGTATCGCAGTAGTGATGTATGTAACTAGGAACACAATACTTACCCGGAAAAAAAGCGTTTCTAGAACAACTTACCAGTAGAAGCTCCTCTTAGGTCAACAAGAGTTGCATGAAAAATTTGGAAATCTGTGGTAAGGTCTTATGGGACCAAACTGCTGAGGTCATCGGTCCCTAAGCCAAGACACATCTTAATCTAACTTGAACTAACTTACGCTGAGGACAACACACATACCCATGCCCGAGGGAGGGCTCGAACCTCCGACGGGGGCAGCCTCCCGGACCGTGGCAAGGCGCCCCAGACCTCTCGGCTACCCCGCGCGGCTCTTGTATGATTACTCTTGGTAGGTGGGTTGCTCAGCGCAGAGGCCTTCTTAAGCTAGGTGTAGCTGCCTGATTCCGTATTTGCAAGATGGTTGTAGGACTCTGAACAATACGAGAGCATCATCGCTGAACGAAAGACCGCTGTCTCGATAAGCAGCGACTCTGCTGTTGTCAAATTCCAACAGCTGCTGTTACATGTACTCGTAGAACAGTTGTTCCCCACCTATGGGTAATTATCCCCTATGGGGTAAAATGAAACTGAGAAGTAAAAGTGAAAGGTGCTTCATGGTTTACACTCCAGTTCAAAAGTTTCCTGTTGCGTATGAGAACTACAGATTTGTGCTTAAAAGTGGGATTTCGTTTTGAATATTTTATAATTTCTGATAAAAAGTAAGTATAAACATATAGGGACCAAGGGCATCTGTTATGTATCTGAATAGTTGTCCGCACTGAAATGTGCTGATAAGTATTCACAGTAACTCTGAGTTGCCTTTATCTGAGACGGTTCCATTCGAACAGGCTCATTCTTTCAGTTAACTATGCAACAATCATGTCTCATTAGTTTACAGTACATTGTGTCCATCTAGCACTTTGTTTGTTTGCCTGATTAGGGCTACACCATATTACCTCCTAATACAACAAGAGCAGGAGATTGGAACTGAAAGACGTGCTGCAGTTGTAGCATCAAGAAAACTATTCTAATAGGACGATAGCAACAAGAGATGTCGTAGTCCATCCACAGTGGTGTGTACATTGCAGCGGTTCAAGCAAACTGGTGAGAACGCAAGTGTTTCGCGGTCTGGAAGGCCCCGAATGACACCATATAGGGAAGATCAGTTCAGATGTGTGCTGGGTAAACGTCAGAGGACTCGTGATGCACCTGAAAGTAGCGGGGAAGTGAACAGTATAAGAGGAGCTCCGGTGTCTGCATCAACAGTGCAATGCCGTCTTCGTGAACAAGGTTTCAGGGGGAGCATAGCTGCCAGAAAACCTTTATTCCGCAAACAAAATAAGGCGAAAATACTGAAATGGGCACAATAACGTTAACACTGGAGGATGCAAGAATGCCCCAAGGTGTTATTCACGGACGAATCTAAGTTTGAAGTATTTGGAAGCTATCGTCGAAAGTTTGTTAATTGACTTCGTGGGAACGTATGAAGAATCAGTATGTAACGCCAACGGTTAAGCATGGTGGAGGGTCGGCTATGGCATGAGGATGTTTTGCTGGCGATGAAGTCGGTGATCTAGTAATAAGTAATGGAATATTGAAGAAGGTAGGCTATCACGGAATACAGATCAACAATGCTGATCAATCTGGCAAGAGATTTATTGGTCGTGGTTTGTTCTGAAGCAGAAGAATGATGTCAAACATGGTTCTAAATTGTGCAGAGGGTATGTAAACAGAAAAGAGAAATATGGGGAACTCAGGACTACGATTTTTTTTAAGTGGCTCTGAGCATTATGGGACTTGACATATGAGGTCATCAGCCCCCTAGAACATAGAACTACTTAAACCTAACTAACCTAAGGACGTCACACACACCCATGCCCAAGGTAGGATTTGAACCTGCGACCGTAGCTGTCGCGCGGTTCCAGGCTGAAGCGCCTAGAACCGCTCGGCAACACCGGCCGGCCACTACGATTTAAATCCCACTGAACTCTTATGGGATGAATTTGACAGTAATGTTAGAAAACTGAGGCCATCTAATGTTGAAGATCTGTCGAATAATTTACAGACGTGTTGCTCTGCAATATCCGCAAAACACTACAAAATATTCCTTCCAGAACGCCAATAGTTTGTGTGGTTGTCCTGAGGGCAAAAGGTCGATGCCTCGAAGAGACTAAAATCTAGACCAAATTGTATTATAATTAATTATAAAGAGATAAAATATTTATTTTGTTACGCTACTTTGTTTGTACGATATACTTGTACCTTGAATTGAAGCATACAGCTTTTATCATCGATGGTCGAAAACTTTTGACTGGTGGTGTAGTTATCACTTGAATTATTTGTTTAAAAGCTAATCAGTACTACGTGACTCCCTAACATAAAGACATCATCTTCAACAGCCATTAGACAACCGCTGAATGATAGCCTCCTCCAGATATTTGCACGCATTTCGACCTTCAGCGACAGGAATCCGTTGCCACTGTATATTTTCAAAGGTCATCCTCCTAGAGTACGTTCCTTTAATTTGTCTTCTCAGTCTTTTCTTTTTTGTGCGAATCCAGAAAATAACTTCCTTTTGCCACATAATATCCATCTTCCTGGCCACTGCCCAGCCCACCTGCTTTATTTTTTCATCATTACTACATAGTCTGTCCCATTATCCATTTGTTTGGATTCCCGTCTCTTCCATTAATTTGAAACATGCATCTCTCCACTGATCGCTGAACCTTCTTCAGATCTGGAATGCTCTTTGTAAGTAAAAACTTCAAGATGAGAAACTGGTCATACGAACTCTGTAAAAGTTCAACCTTACTCTCGGCGAAAACTTCACTCAGAAAAGTTATCTAGTTTGCCGCCTTTATTCTTCCGTTATTTCTTTTGCTCTCCGTCTAGTAGAAGTAGTAGTTACCACTCGTCATTGCGAATAAATTCTATTAGTAACTCTCAACCTTATTTTGGAAATCGACAAGTAAATATATCGGTTCTAAGGACAGTTCGTGTGACTGACGAAATATTTCAGATACTGAAATTCAAGCGAGAGCCCATTTCATTGATTTCGAGAAGGCAGAATACTATAAACAGACTTTCATGAAACAGGACACATTATTGTAACGAAACGTCTATTCTCAGCAGCTATGATTATTGGAAAACTCTTAAGAATACCCATTCCATTCGCCACAACAGCTGTGGAAATAGAACTTCGACCAAGGCAGCAACGGAAACAAAAGTGAATGGGCAACGTGACTTACTATGTGCAAAGGTGGACACCAGACGAAGTATAAAAAAGGTTTTTAGAAACAATCAGAACCAAACACCCCATTCACTCATTATGTCTTCTTTTAGTGAAAGGCGCAGAAACGCGTTCAGTTGTTTGAAAGTTAACGATTTGTCTCATTAAATACATTAATACTAACTTTTTACTGTCTAATATATAGTTAGCTCCCAAACTATGTTTAAGGTACTGGGTGACATCCGATCTCATTCGGGGGTTACGATCTCAAAAAGGTTGTAAAAACACAGACGTAGAGGAAGCATAACAATCTTCTCACGAGCAACTACCTTAGAATGTATTTTCTGAATGAGAAACACGCTGTGTAACGTTTCTCGTATCAGACTGTAGATTTCCTACGTCGTGTGGGTGAGCTGAAAGGCTAAATATTTACGCGTCTACGCGTGCTGTATGTACATTTCGTACTAGTTTCACCTTTGTTGACCTCATGGCGTTGTAGCTTGAATGACCAGCAGTGTAGGTAGATGTTTGTATCTCAAGTTCTCATAAATGTATACTGGTTCTGGTTACCGAAACAGAATGAACTAGTTTGGATACTGTGGTAATTAGTGCCGGAGTTTTTAAGCATGCAGCCATGTTGATGAAATACGTAGTTTCTCTAATTACGTAGACTGACCAGACGAAACGGGTAAAAGAGCATGTTGTGCACACGACATGGTGTAAAGATTCTTGCGGTGGGTCCTAAGATGCAAGAACCAGCAAAAAAGAAGACGTCTTTAAACGACTTAAGCCGAATGCTGGACTTCACGAATATTACTGTGCATGACGACCAATCGGTAATTTGCCACGTATTCTGGCCCACTTGGACGTTCTTCCATTATCCGTTCTTGGTTTCGTATATTGCCCATTCTCAATGTTTTTTTTATATAATCATAATTATTTCAAGTCTTGTACCTTCGGAATTATACGCCTTTAGTACATATCTGGAAACCTGTCCTTAATCTTGTACCCTTGTTAATTGTTTGCAGTGGGAGGAGCAGCGCGTGAAATGCTTTTCGGAAATCTAGGAATATGGAATCTGCCTGTCACCCTTCACTCGTGGTCCGCAGAATATGTTGCGAGGAAAGAGAAAGCTGAGTTTCATGCGAGCGAAGCTTTCTAACTCGTTGCTGGTTTGTACGCAGAAAATTTTCTGTACTATTGAAATTTATTGTATTCGAACTTAAAGTACGCCCGAGGATTCTGCAGCTGGCCTTTGTTAGGGATATTGGTCTGTAATTTTTTAGGTCCGTTCTTTTATCCTTCTTACATACGGGAGTCAGCTGCGCTGTTTTCCAGTCCCGTGTTGCTCCGCGCTGCGAGAAAGATTCGCGGTAAATACAAGATGATGACAGAGAAGCGAAATACTCCGTTAAATCCATACATATAATACACTCCTGGAAATTGAAATAAGAACACCGTGAATTCATTGTCCCAAGAAGGGGAAACTTTATTGACACATTCCTGGGGTCAGATACATCACATGATCACACTGACAGAACCACAGGCACATAGACACAGGCAACAGAGCATGCACAATGTCGGCACTAGTACAGTGTATATCCACCTTTCGCAGCAATGCAGGCTGCTATTCTCCCATGGAGACGATCGTAGAGATGCTGGATGTAGTCCTGTGGAACGGCTTGCCATGCCATTTCCACCTGGCACCTCAGTTGGACCAGCGTTCGTGCTGGACGTGCAGACCGCGTGAGACGACGATTCATCCAGTCCCAAACATGCTCAATGGGGGACAGATCCGGAGATCTTGCTGGCCAGGGTAGTTGACTTACACCTTCTAGAGCACGTTGGGTGGCACGGGATACATGCGGACGTGCATTGTCCTGTTGGAACAGCAAGTTCCCTTGCCGGTCTAGGAATGATAGAACGATGGGTTCGATGACGGTTTGGATGTACCGTGCACTATTCAGTGTCCCCTCGACGATCACCAGTGGTGTACGGCCAGTGTAGGAGATCGCTCCCCACACCATGATGCCGGGTGTTGGCCCTGTGTGCCTCGGTCGTATGCAGTCCTGATTGTGGCGCTCACCTGCACGGCGCCAAACACGGATACGACCATCATTGGCACCAAGGCAGAAGCGACTCTCATCGCTGAAGACGACACGTCTCCATTCGTCCCTCCATTCACGCCTGTCGCGACACCACTGGAGGCGGGCTGCACGATGTTGGGGCGTGAGCGGAAGACGGCCTAACGGTGTGCGGGACCGTAGCCCAGCTTCATGGAGACGGTTGCGAATGGTCCTCGCCGATACCCCAGGAGCAACAATGTCCCTAATTTGCTGGGAAGTGGCGGTGCGGTCCCCTACGGCATTGCGTAGGATCCTACGGTCTTGGCGTGCATCCGTGCGTCGCTGCGGTCCGGTCCCAGGTCGACGGGCACGTGCACCTTCCGCCGACCACTGGCCACAACATCGATGTACTGTGGAGACCTCACGCCCCACGTGTTGAGCAATTCGGCGGTACGTCCACCCGGCCTCCCGCATGCCCAGTATACGCCCTCGCTCAAAGTCCGTCAACTGCACATACGGTTCACGTCCCCGCTGTCGCGGCATGCTACCAGTGTTAAAGACTGCGATGGAGCTCCGTATGCCACGGCAAACTGGCTGACACTGACGGCGGCGGTGCACAAATGCTGCGCAGCTAGCGCCATTCGACGGCCAACACCGCGGTTCCTGGTGTGTCCGCTGTGCCGTGCGTGTGATCATTGCTTGTACAGCCCTCTCGCAGTGTCCGGAGCAAGTATGGTGGGTCTGACACACCTGTGTCAATGTGTTCTTTTTTCCATTTCCAGGAGTGTATATGAAGTTGTAATACCTTTTCTTTTTTTAATTCTTTATTGAGAAACTACATGATACATATTTAACCCACTACCTAAATACGGCCGGCCGTGGTGGCCAAGCGGTTAAAGGCGCTACAGTCTGGAACCGCGCGGCCGCTACGGTCGCAGGTTCGAATCCTGCCTCGGGCATGGATGTGTGTGATGTCCTTAGGTTAGTTAGGTTTAAGTAGTTCTAAGTTATAGGGGACTGGTGACCTTAGAAGTTAAGTCCCATAGTGCTCAGAGCCATTTGAACCATTTGAACCACCTAAATACGTTATTAGGTCTTAATTTATATTTGTATTACAAATACTGCAGCTTATGTATTTTATTACTACAGGAGTGTTAGTGCTACTACTATTTCCACTATGGGCATTGCTAAGTTCTACTGCAATCTTATACTATATGTTTCTTTTATTACTATGTTGCTTAGTATTAGTTCACTACTGCTGTTTTCCTTTATATACTACTTTGTCTATACTTAAGTAATCTACACTACCTGCAACGTTACAGATGTGCCAGCGTGTTGTGAACCTACTAGTCGGCCGTGCCCACCGAGCTAATCCCAGTGGACATGCCCCCGGCACTGGGCTGGCCCAAAATGTTGGAATCGCTGCAGTTCTATCGTGGTGGAAGTATCCTATCCTATGCTACATCTAACATAATTCTAATTCCTCTGTCATTTCTGGTGCGTGTCATGATCGGATGGAATGGGTACCCTCCCCCTAGTCGGTCACGTGGCGGATCCCAGTCCTGAAGCGGCTGGACAAGTCCACGCTTCGGCGGAACAGGACAGGTGCACGGAGTCTGGATTGGGGTTTATTTATTATTGATTGCTCCTTTGAAACTCTTATAGAACTTTACTCGATATTTCGTTTGCAAGGTTGTTTAGGATGTGAAAGTGGTCCTCTTGCCTGAGCAGGTGGTACGTATCGTGATTAGGAAGTTGTTGTCTAAGTTGCGCTGCTACGTCATCGAAGAGGGGGCACTCATACACCAGATGGTCTGGGGTGCCCTGTACGGTATCACAGTCACACGTTGGTGTAGCCCGCTTCCCAAACCGGCATAGGTGTGCTGGGTAGGGTCCATGTCCAGCGAGAAAGTGGAGCAGTCCTCTTGATCGTTTGAAGTATTTAAGCTGTAAACGCTCCTTGATATTGGGCAGCAACGCCTGTGTTCTTCACACCGTTTCTTCGGTAACCCAATGTTTCCGCAATAGCTCCCCCCCCCCCCCCCTTCTTTTAATTCCAGGTTAATCCCCTACGTGAATCCCCATTATTTCACTATTTTGTCCCTTTTCTCGCTTTTCACCCAGCACCATGCCGCCTGTTCTCTAATTTTTATATCAAGATGGCAAAGTCCCATTAATACTAGCAATACTCCTCCCCGAGTTGTCCTGTGTGACCCTACACCCTACAGAACGCAGGAGTATATTTCGCCGCGCTCTTTTTACGGTCATGGCGAGCGTGACCCTAGTGAGCGTGTGTGCCTAGACTCCTGACCCGTACCCTACAATAAAAGTTAGAATAAAAAAAGGGGCTCTAAGCTCTATGGGACGTAACATCTGAGGTTATCAGTCCCCTAGAGTTAAACCTAACTAACCTAAGGACATCACACACATCCATGCCTGAGGCAGGATTTGGACCTGCGACCGTCGCAGCCGCGTGGTTCCGGACTCAAACGCCTCGATCGCTCGGCCACAGCGGCCGACTGAAGTTAGACTACTATTATGGCATAATTTTATTAAGTCTGATAGCATGTGGAAACCTATATGTCCGATCCCAATCAAGTTATTGAGTGTTTCAAGGATCTTTGCGTTACCGTGTCAGTATGTGATGTACATCTCATCGACGACTACACCTAGATATTGGGCCTCACTGGTGAGCCGTCTATTCTAACTATTGGGTTTCTTGCAAGTCGTCCTTTTAGTAGTAAGTACGTGGACTGCTATGTGCTACCGTCATTATTGCTGTGCGGCACCATATGATCAGGACAGCCCTTTCGATTTTGGGCTCTACGTCATCGCGGCTATGACCGCCAACCAGCAGGAGGGTGTCGTCTACATAGGCTATGACCTCTAGCACATCGCTACGGCTCCTTAACTCATCCAGAAGGGGTTTTATGTTGACATCCCAAAAGAGAGGCCCCAGGACAGAGCCCTGAGGACACGCCTTTGTTATCTCCTTGCTAATTCTTCCGCCAGGGGCCGATAGCCAAACGTCCCTGTCTTTGCAATAGCTCTTAAGACAGCCATATAGTGGCCCAGGACAATTCTTTTCCCACAAGCAGGAGAAGAGCGCAGGCCACCACAGGTTGTCAAAGGTACCACTGATGTCCACCATGATGCCGACAATATACCTGTGCAGGTCAGAGTCACAGACATCCGCAGCAAGGACGATTGCGTCAGATGCTGATCGCCCCAACCTGAAGTCAAATTGTCTGTCACTCATCCCATACAGCATGCAGTGTGCTGTGAGATTGTCTGCAGGCCCAGCAGGCCCAGTAAGCAGATGGGTGTGTAAGATTTCACTTCTTTATGCTCTTTATCTGGGCTTCTTTTATTATTATCACATTTGCTTTTTTTCCAAATGGATGGATATTTTCTAAGCCGTAGACACCCATTGTATAACTTAGCCACCAGCTGGGGGTGAAGAATTGCATCACCTTCGCTGTAATGCCATCTGGGCCAGGAGCCTTGCCCTTCTTAAGGGCCTTTATTTGGGCACCTACATCCTCTTTGGAGAAGGGATAAACCATGGCACTATTTATGTAGACCCACTGGTTTTCTCTATTGATCCTTTGTTGTTCATCTGAGTTGCCTTACTCACTACAGTCAGGCAACAGGACCTGACAGTTTCCCGCCAAGTCCCAGTCATCTGGTCCCTATCCCTGACGGTAGATAACACCATAGTCGACTTTATTTTCTCCTATACTAACTTGTACATGACACCCCAGAGGTCAGTAGCCAATTAGCTTTGTCCGTACTTATCCCAGCTCCTCAGCCTGACTGCGCTGAGCTCCTGTTGGAACTGTTCTTTGGCTTCTCTGGATGCTTGCAGCCATAGTTGTTTTTCTTCCCAGATGACACTTCACTGGTAATATCCCCACACCCTCCTTACAGACCGGCGCATCTGTCCCAGTTCAGCTGACCATGGTGAAGGGGAGGCTGCAATGGCTCTCCTCCTGGTTGGTACAGCTGCCCTCACTGCCTTGGTAACTGCTTTCACCAGCTCTTCGGCGTACTTCTCTACATTCTCATCACCCTCTGGCAATATCGTTATGTCACACTCCCTCCCTAAGCTGTCCCAGTCGGTCGTGTTGTAATGAAATTGCATTTGCCACCCCATGCCCCAGGGCACTTCCTGTTCCTTATGGAAAAGGTTATTAGATTATGGTCGCTTGTTGTAACCTGATCCCATACAGTCCTGTCCATTATCTTTGTTTCAAGGTTTGGTGTTACTAGAGTAACGTCGATGTTTGTGCTCTTCCCTCTCTGCCAGAGTAGGTGAGGGGGTTCCCTTGCTTGTTCGTGACCACTAATTTCAGCGCTATGATGGTTTCTTCTGCTTTTTCACCAGTGTCATCTTGAGTGCCATTGAACCATAGGGGGAACTTAGCATTTATATCTGTTGTCACTATAAATCTGTGCCCCCATAACGCTGTGCTACTTGAGTTAATTTATCCAGGAATTCGTCAATCCCTCTGCCATATTGAAAGTATATGTTAATGATATATAGTACTCCTATGGGCGATTGTAGCTCCACGACGCTGCAGTGGTTATCACATAACTGCGCAAGGACTGCAGTTCTCAACGCCTTGTTTGTCACTATGACTGTGGCCCTCGGTTCCGCTCTGCAGTGAATTACTTGCCAGTTGACTGCCATGAGAGAGATTCACCCAGCTTGGGAGCACGGCTCCTGCAGACAGTGGACATCCAGACTCCTCTCCTCCACCACTCTTCGGAGTTCCTGCAGGACTAATTTGCTGTTATGTGTGATTGTCTGTCCAACGCTTAAATGGATCACGTGGGAAATATGTACGAATTTGAGAATCTTGCCAGTTCCTACTCCAGTCATGTGCTATTCTTCCATTGGTGATAACGGATTGATTGTGTAGCTCATCAAGATCAGATTTCTCATTTCGTCTCTCACACGCCTTTTTGACTAAGTTGCGCAGGGTCCCAAAGTCAGTGGTGGAGTTTCATTGTCTTAAGCTGTATCCTATCTACAGCCTCCATTACCGGAAAAGTGATGTCTCTTCCATACTCATGGCTGACATGCACCACATGCCTCAGGGCTGTAGTGAGGACAGCCGGCTCCTCTAGGCGAGCTAACTGCAGAGCGTGCTCCAGGTTGGGGTATATCCTAGCAGGGTCCATTCCCAACCCTCTCTGAAGTGATAGGCCTGTTGATAAACTTAAGCTACTTACATCATTTACCTGCACTGGCTCTTTAGTACTTGTTTCATTATACTTTTTCACCGGTAGATCCCTACCACAAGATGCCTGTGAGGTCATACATGATCTTCAGGCGACCTTAGACCCCAGCTGGGAGGAGAGGGGGCATCCTTCTGACCACAAGGGTCTATTTGCACACATGCATCTTTCAAAACTGGTTCAAATGGCTCTAAGCACTATGGGACTTAACATCTGAGGTCATTAGCCGCCTAGACTACTTAAACCTAACTAACCTAAGGACGTCAAACACATCCATGCCCGAGGCATGATTCGAACCTGCGACCGTAGCAGCAGCGCGGTTCCAGACTGAAGCGCCTAGAACCACTCGGCCACAGCGGCCGGCCATTCGTCTTTCATTACTACTTTAAGAGATTGCGACTTTGTGAACTTTTGAATGAATTCACTGAATCTACTTGCCCTCATTGCGTCCCTCAACCTCTTGCTCGGGAACTTTCGCTCAGGATCTGCGTCCAGGTATAGCCTCAGCCCTGATCAGTTCGGGCAACAAGCCTTTGCTCTAACATCTGGTATGTAGAGTAATTTCTTCTGGTGGTGTTACAGGTTTTCTTTCCTCTCCTCGTGCAGGGGATGCATATCCCAGCTCGGCCACAGTTTTTCCTAAGGTGATCCTCAGCCCCACACCTGGCGCAAGCCAGATTTCGTTCACAGTGCTTATGCACGTGGTCCAAGTCGCCACAATTGTGGCATTGGGGAACCACTAAGTAATCTCGGGCATTGATGGCATGGAAGTCTATATAGATTCTGCTCATAGTAGTGAGCCGACGCCACATTTTTCTAGAGACCTTGGCAACGTCATGTACTACAGCACATTCATGGGTCACAGTCTTAAAGTGTAACTTTAACTGCCGCGCCGGATTCGCCGAGCGGTCTAGGGCGCTGCAGTCATGGACTGTGCGGCTGGTCCCGGGGAGGTTCGAGTCCTCTCTCGGGCATGGGTGTGTGTGTTAGTCCTTAGGATAATTTAGGTTAAGTAGTGTGTAAGCTTAGGGACTGAACACCTTAGCAGTTAAGTCCCATAAAATTTCACACACATTTGAACATTTTGTAACTTTAACTCATTTTTAAAAGTATCCCACTCCGTGTCATCAAAATTTTGATGATACTTTGTCTCATAAATATCGTAATCTCTTAATGCGACTGGCACACCGTAGAGAATCAACCAGAGGGTTTCGCTCTTTTGGTCGTTCACACGTTATTGCTTTGTTTAGTTTTGTATTGTTCAGAATTTTGTTTCTGTCATCCTCAGTGGCTACATCAACAATGACAACATTTTTTGTTGCCTTTACTTTATTAATTTTGATTTTATCCTTCGCAGGGTCTATAATAGTAGTGAAGATGTCCTGCACTTTCTTAATGCTGTGACCAGGCAGGGGTCTCAGGAAAACTGCCGTGTCTAGTCTTTTCGAAATTTTGGCAATAGTCTCTTCGGTGGTCTCTGTTTTCTTGGCTGATCGCGTGGCCACTCCAGCCCATGTTTTGATCGGCTGATGATATTCATTCTCTTTTTCCAATTCTTCTAATCACCCCTCGAGCTTCGCACTTGCGATAGCCCAGGCAGGAAGTTCATTTTTGATTGCCAGGACTGCAGCCTGGCTAATTTTTCCATTATTAACGCTAGAGGCCAGTAGCTGATTAATTGTAGTATGTCTATATAAAAGATTTTCATCGTTCTGTCCCACGTCCTCTTCTGAGGTAGGAACAGTAGACATAGACGCCCTCGAAATCGCACACGAATCACTCGCCTCTTGGTCAGCCATGATGTATAGACGAGTAAATATATTTCATTGTAAAAATACAGCAACCAGCCACTTTTTAATGCGTTTTATTTATGCCAATATGCATTTCGGGTTTGCACCCATCTTCAGCTGGCAAATTACATGGATCTTCAGTTACTACAGTAGTACAATCTCGACAGCAGTTTGGATGCTGCAGCAGGCCTGTGCAAAAGCAACGATTCCAATCATTTACTTCAATTTCGCGAGTTTAAAGTTACGCACTATCAGTTGTTCATTTTACTTACATTCTCCTCTCCTTGTTTTTTCTTGGCTTTTCTTCTTTCTTGCAACAACACAAACACTTTTTATCACATATTTTACACAGGCGCACTGCGTTATCCGCCATGTTGTCGACTGACAGTTTTTGTTTACATACAAATGGTTTATCTATGGACAGAGTTATATATTTTTTTTTTTTCGAAAGTTTTGAGGTTATAAGATAAGCTACTGTTTTCTAAACATTGACTTGGGTGACAGACGTATTCTAAGTACAATGTATACAAATTTTTTTTTTTTGTACTGTTGAAGATAATAAAGTAACATAACACATTTATACAACGCAGTAATTCATACATTTACAATATAACAAAGATAGAATTAAGATTTTTATACTATTACATGCATTTGTTAGGTTTATATTAGATTATGTTATTACTTGATTGTGCTTAGTGAGTGGTTTGATAAGTAGAGTGTGGAAGTTTTTCAGAAATATTCGGTTTGGAAGCTCTGTTTGGTCGTTAAGTATGTCAGAAGGGGATGCATGTTTATGTGAATAAATTTCGATTTCTTCTAGGAGGTTCATTCTTTTTCCTTTGTTGGCTAGGTGGAGAACTTGTAGGTTATGGGATATGTCTGTTACTTGATGTTCTTCTTCTGCTACATGTTGGGCGAATGTGGATTTATTTAAGTTTTTTAAACGAAGAGCATCCATGTGTTCTCGAAACCGTATGCTGAAGTTTCTCTCTGTTTGGCCTATGTATGTTTTTGGACAAGAGTTGCAGTTAAGTTTGTATATTCCTGATTGACGAGTAAATAGATGGGAGCCCGACTCTTATCCTGGACCTGGCTCCTCTAGGATGCGGGGGGGGGGGGGGGAGGGACTACTGCAGCTCGCCCACCGGCCTCACCCCAAGGTTGAGGGCACTGAGCTGCTGGGTTCAGCACGCTGTCGCCAACGTACTGGTCTCCCTCGGTGGCCCTGTCATCGATCATTTCACTCGACGCTCCTCAGAAAGTGCACTCCTCACTCCAAAGAAGCGGATGCTCCTCTCATCCTTCCTGCTAACTAGCCCGAGCTTCCACCTCTCGGCCAAGGGCCCACTTCTACTCACCCAGTCGTTCAGCTGTCTGGACCCAGCTAACCTGACCAAGGCGATGCCACCACCTCCTGGGTTTGGCGGAACATCCACCAGTTACCCACAGGCGCGGCAAAGTGCCCTTGCCGACTCGCGCCGCGATCCCACGCTGACAAATGAGGTCGCCGGCATGAAGAGCACCTGCTGGTCTTTGTTCTGTACAGTGAGACGGAGAGGAGCAGCAGCTGCCCAGCGCAGAGGGGTTGCATACAAAGTGAGCAACACCCCCTGCATCGTAGCAGCCCTGCTCTACGCTCCCCCCCCCCCCTGCCCCCAAGGGCCAGATCTTTGGTCTCTGGACACTGCTCCCTCTGTGCCCTGTGCCACACACCCTTCACTTTCGCCTCGAGTCGGGTCGCAGCTCTCCCTATTGACGCAAGGCAACATCTGGGTGGGCCCGAGAAACGCCGAGCTTAACGTCTGGCACCACGGGAAGGTGGAAAGAGCCACTTGGGAAGGAGAGGCTACAGGAGACTCATCACTTCTCCATGTGGGGCCTGTCACGGGCAAGTCCGACCAGAAAGCGATTCCGTGCACTACGGCCCCTCCGGCGACGGGCTGGCCCCCGCCAAGCGACTGAGGAACTGCAGGCTTGCACTCACGCTCAATTCATTCGACCTCATGCCAGACATTTATCTTTTACTACTAAGGCACTCCTAGAGTCGAGTGGACTTGTTACATCCCAACAGTGGTTCAAAATGGCTCTGAGCACTATGCGACTTAACTTCTGAGGTCATCAGTCCCCTAGAACTTAGAACTACTTAAACCTAACTAACCTAAGGACATCACACACATCCAAGGCAGGATTCGAACCTGCGACCGTAGCGGTCCTGCGGTTCCAGACAGTAGCGCCTGGAACCGCACAGCAAACCCAGCCGGCAGTTGTATAATGATCGCAGGATGCATATACCTGCTGTTTATACTTAAGCTAGAACAAGTTTACAGGGTTGATTGGATACAATGATTATTGTGATACAGTTTAATCACTTGAGATGTTGTGTAAGGTGCTCTGTGGTACTTGTTGGTGAAAGGGTTTGCTCTTCGAGTGAGTGTGTGTTTCGTACTGCTGTCTGTGTTGGTGCACGAATTGGAACTGCTGTCTTACATGCTTCCTGCGTGTTGCAGTGTTCTGTTATATGGCCATTTCTTTCTGCATTCGTCATGTAATGTCCTTGAGACATCATCTGGGATTTTATTTACTATTTCCCATTCGTCTTTGTCTGCTGCTGCCCGTATTACGTCATTGTTGTGAAACGTCCCCTTTGAACAATTATACATATTGACTGTGCTTAACCTGGCACACAATAATTTTAGCGCAACGCAATCTGACTATCAAAAATCCCTGCAAAAGAATGGCCCTGACAAACATTAAACTATACCTTTCACAAATCACTTACCTCACAAAAATCTTCGCTACTCAAGCTACTGCAAAACAGCGAGCGCCACTACTGCCAGCTAAATAAAAGATTCAAACTACTGAAGGTACTAACTACTGATAGGGATAGTTAGCAAATGAAAGATATTAATAGAGAACAAACAATGTATTTACCTTAATATTCATAATTGACATTCAGTCTTACAGATTATCAAAACTCCGCCATCTCTCTCCCCACGTCCACCACTGCTGGCGGCTCACCTCCAACTGCCCAGCGCTACGCGCTGTTCGCATCAACAATGGCAGACAACAATTCAAACTAGCCACATACTGCACACAGCACAGCCAGTGATTTTCATACAGAGAGCGCTACGTAACGTTGCCAATAAGAAAACATAAACAGCAAACTTACATAAAGAAAACATAAACAGCCTACTTACATTAGCCCCCATGCTCCCCACAAAAAATTTTACAAATGTTTTTGGCCAGTGGCCAATACAGATTTGAAAAATTTTTTCATAATTACAGTAAGAAAGATATCAAATGCACACACTTATTAATACAATGTTGGTCAAACAGCTAAAATTTTCTCAAAGTCCATAAAGACAGTCCTGATCGTTCATCATAATAGTAATTACAGTTTTTTTTACAAAGTCTCATTAGTAAAAGAAATTGCACACAGAAGTAGTGGATTTCCATGCAGTCTTGAAGAAGTAGTGTTGTCCTTCCAACGGAAAGACAGTGCTGACTCTTGAAATGCTGACAGGTAATGGGCCACAATGGAGCAAACCCACAGCAGAGTCATTCGAAGTTCTGACGAATATTGGTAGGTAGGTCATCACTGAGCAGACCCACTGCAGTCCTGGTAGAGAGTATGGTATTGATGGGCCACCAGAGATGCAGACCCACATTAGTCCTTGTAGAGATAATTGTATTGGTGGGCCATCAAAGATGCAGACCCACTGTAGTCCTCGTAGAGATGGCCAGCAGCCATCTGTTGTGACTGTGCAGGTGCACAATCACCATTGAAGAGTCTTGCGGATAATAGAGCAAGTCCATAACCACCACTTGTGCATTCACAAAGTTTTTGGGAATTGTCCTTAGAACCAGCAATGCTGTTATCCAGTCCCTTGCTGAATTATTAACACACGTGCAAACACTAACAGTCCCTACTTCTCACATATTGTCCATATACTATGACCAACAGAAATGTGTGCAGTGAAATGAATGCTTACAAGTTACTGAATTTGAGTAACTGGTGTCAATTACAATTATATAACATAAGAATACAATTACAAAGATACAAAATACATCATTAAAAACATAACAATACAGATAATATTTGTAGTGCAGGCTTTACAAAACAATAGAAATAAACATATACATCAGTGTTACAGGAATGATGACATGAGTACAAAAATAAAAGATCAGAATCACTTTTGAAACGTCAACTTCACACATGAGCATTAAAACAGAATAAATAATGTCTAAACATCTTTACAAGGTAAATAACAGAGTATTAGAAAAATTCTACAACATAGCTGTCATCAGCTAAACACATAAGGACAGGAAAAACACAAATACACAAGGGTACACAAACACATAGTGGGATAACACAAAAGGAAAGGACAACACACAATTACATATTGGGAAAAAGCAGCAAAGAGGAAAGGACAGGGTTTGTTTTACTGCAGTATTTTGCTTGGAGATCTCCCTTCATTCCATAGATTGTTCGTCTTATTTCAACCTTTGCTTCCACCAAAAAAATTCTATCTAAGCATGCTTTCTGTATTTATATGTTCACACATTGCTTACCTCATCATTTATTTCCAAGAAAATCCTACCTATACCTCGTTCCTGTATTCTATTCATATTTCTTTCAAAATAATTATTTCTGATTGTACAATACTCATTGGGGCCCAAATCTCTCTTCGCAATGCATTCTTTACCTATTCTCCATAGTCAGTTTCTTATATAGTCTACCCCCTCTTAAGCTAACTTAAATCTACTGAGCTCAGATATATATACCAAGGGACGAGGCAATGCAGCATCACAACAAATCAACACAAACAGAAATGACAAAAAATGCAAATTGGCAAAGCTAGCAGCATAAATTAGCAAAAGTCAAATTCAATAACACTATGCCTGGCAAACAGCAGCAACTTATACCTAAACATGTCATAGCTCAAGCAGAAAAAATATTACAGTATAAACAACACTGCAGACAAGGGAAATGTCTATTCACATCTTAATGGCTACGTAATTAAAGTGGTGCACCATAACAACTTATTGTAAAAAAAATATTACCATGTACTTGAAAAGAAAATTTTGTGTTACTGTTAGTAGTTCCTTCTTATTGTTCTTTCCTTTCCAAGTGCTCCTTTTTTAAAGAATGTGGATCATAAAATAATTATTTAATAGATCTGTTGACAGAAAGAGTTCACATTAGCAAATGCATCTCATTTTATAAAAGCAATGCTGCAACACAGCTGGAAACCAGACATCAAATGAAATAAGCAATTACACAAACCAAAGCATAAAAATGTCATTCAGTAGTCATGTGACATTTCATTTCATAAGTTAATTGCTCTCAACTCTCGTACAAAGACTCTTGTCATAATCAGGTGTGCAGATGTAAAAATATTTCTTGTCATTTTGTTAGGCATTTCAGTAAATATCATAAATTTTTAAGTAACGAGGGTGTCGCATTAGCGATGAAAGGCACATCCTAATGGTTTATTCTCCAGGTGTTTGACACAGCTGTGTGCCCACAACGCATTACAAAAATCATATGTTTTCAAGTAACGAGCGTGTCGCATTAGCGATGAAAGGCACATCCTAATGGCTTTCTTTTCTACCTGAGCGTCTGAAAAGGCTTGTTCTCCAGGTGTCTGACACACCTGGGTGCCCACGTCGCATTATGTGCAGGTGGTTACTTAACTTTCTTACGGAAATATTTACGACAGCAGTTTCCGCTACAGTGACAGTCTCATATAAAAATATTTCACAGGTCAAGAATTTGCGTTACAAATCTGTAGAGACAAAATCCAATTGACATAACAGAGTCCAAAAAATTTTCGTCGGCATTGTAATACATTCACGCATTTACATACATTTCATAACTCTTAAAGTACGATTCTTGGTTTCCAACAACCTTTTTCACAAACCAGAGTCCCTAACCACTACTCATTATTCCTTACCTTATTCGTCGACACTTCTTCAATATTTCATCATAACAGATACATAGCATACTCAAATAACTCATATAGCATCCGCTTATTGATCATAAACATACCGCAACAGCATAATACACATCGTCGTCGTAAAAATAACATCATAAAACCTCAGTCAAATCTCAAAATCGTCGTAGCTTTCTGCAATAATTTCAAAACCTAAGGAAAATTCTCTGCTCATGTCAAAAGTGTCATCTGCCTCAAACGTACTTTAAAATCATGCTCCTTTACCAAATACATCATTCAAAGCTCTCATAGTATCACAATGGTTTCGAAAAAATATGAACAGTGCACAAAGTACAGACAAAGTACAATTTCTTAAGTGTGAAGTAATCCAACTCTGTAATTGCGTAAACATGTGTCACGGACGTAGTAAAAAGATGTTTGTTTCTCTGTTAAATGATCAGATAGCTGTGTAATTTATGTGTTAGAGAAATATGGTACCGATGTGTTAAATTGTATAAGCAAATACCATATTAGCTAGGGCTCCTTGTGCTTGCCAAACACATGGTACACAAAGTAGGCGTGTACCCCCCTGAGGTTTATTGTAATTGTATCCTCAGGTATTACAGCTTACAGCAATGAAATGAAATGTATCACGAAAAACTTTCTTTGTAATTCAAAAATCTCTAAAAATAAATGTTTTAAGTACAAAATTAATCACTCAAGTACGTGTCCTGTAGCGCTAAATATGCGTCTTGCTGTAAGATAATCTCTGGGAAGTGTCGTAGTTATCGTCCTCCAAAAGCTAAGTTCAGCAGAAGCCAATGTACTTACCTCATGATAAACAAAGTGAAATGCTTTGCGTATAGATATCATACTTATTACGATTATTGCCGTGATGAAGAAAGTACTGTGCTGTAACGTATTGTTGTCCTACGGAAAAGGCTGTCTCCTTGTAGCAATAGCACAAAAGTCACCACTAAAACATGTCTCACTTTATAGAAGAATTCAGAAAAAACTGTGCAGATATAAAACAGATACACCGCAAAAGCAACATTGTAAATTGTCACGCATTAGCAGCGTCGTGATAAAATCGTGTAGCTGTCACATAAACTAACCACTGTGTCATCTGGCATTTCACAGAAAGCACCTCAAATCCAGAATCCACTCGTAAGCAAACCAAAATGTTGCATGTTAACAGTTTCTTAAGTCTGACAAATTGTACAAGTAGCGTGAAGTGAAAATTGCAAAGACTAAGTTAAAAAGCAGATTATCTGTCAATAAATGGTTTTACATGAGAAATGTGGTGCAATCTTTTACCCTTTGCTCTTCTCAGTACGCAGAGGTTCAACTTGAATGCAAGTATCATGCGGTATTCGTCCGTAAAGAATACGGGAATTTTGCTCAAGGTTAGCGTCAATGTTATTTTTCCCTGAGCCAGCGGGCGCATGCGGCTGCCTGCGGTGTGAGTCATTGTCTGTTTCTTTGTTGGCGCGCGCCGTTACTGGGATTAGGAGGCCGAACTTCCACAAATTCGCCTTGCCGAGAGGGCCCAGCTCTGTTAGAAACCCGCCAGTTCTGATGCAATTCAGGTCTGTCGTTACGATCATATCGTCTGTCGTCATGTCGGTACGTTCGATAGTTTCTTTCTTGTCTGTCACGTGGTGGAGAATTTCTGCCTGAGTCGTAACTGCGTGCTGGACCGTTGCGTCTAAAGTTATTCTGTCTCCCTTGATAATAGTTATATTGGTTCCCATATTGTCTGTTTCTCTGATTGTCTCTGTGATAGTCATTACTGCGGAGAGGTGATCTTTCCCTGTAACTATTACTCTGCCAGTGGTTGTCATATGGGTGGTGTCTGTTTTGGTCACGATTTACGTTGTAAGAATAGGTTTGTCGTGGCCATTTATTGTTTCTGTCGTCACGGAATTGTGACGGATGTGACCTGTAATGATTGTTTTCCTGTTTTCGCATCCCGCGACTGTCTGTGTCAATTTCCAGTTCTTGTAACAGTCCCTGAAAAGCTTCAATGTCGTCTTTGCAACGTCCTGCTAAAATAATATGTCGTAAATGTTCGGGCAGTTTGATTAAGCAAATGCGGATGAGTTCTGAGGGGCTGTATGGGTTTGACAGGTATTGATTCTTGTGCAACATGTCTTCAAAGTATTTCACAAGACTGGAAAATTCAGATTGTTCGAAGTGTTTCATCATCATGATGCTATGTTTTACGCGATCTTGTGTAGCTTGTGACCAATATGCTGAGAGGAACGCATGGTAAAATTCTCCTTCACTGTGACAATCGTGAATGACCGATCGCATTCTTACAGCTGATTCATTCTCCAAGTAGCCACACATAAATTCTAATCTGTGTTCTAATGACCAGTTGGGAGGAAAACAATGAGAGAATTGATGGAGCCACGCTTGTGGATGAATGTCGTTGGCAGAATTCTTGAATGTTTTGAATTTACGTGTAGTAATGAACAGCTTGTAGTCAAAATCATCGTGTCGGCGAGTAGCATGTCGGTCATTGTTACGTCGTGTCGGCGGTTCCATCTCAAAATTCGGTGTACCTTGCCAATTTCTTTCATAATTACCGAAATGCCCTGTGTTATTATTTTGTGGCTTTTCCGTATTTCTAAGTTCCTCTTCCCGTATTGGGGCGCGAGTGTCCTCTGAAATACGTAATTCTTGTATTACCTGTGTCAGCTGATCTTGTACTTCCCGGATTTCTCTTTTGTACTGTGTATTGATTTGATTTTGATTTTGTTTGAATTTTCTAATTTGTTCATACTCTTCTGTGTCAGTGAAGACTACGGGTCTTGTGTCATTCAGATCATCATCTACCTTTGTAGATAAGTTAGTGACCTGATCCGAAAGTTTGGCTACTTTCTCCGATAGTGACCACATTTCCTCAGTGTGTTTTTCTGAACCAAGTTTCAGAGTGTCCATTTGTGTTGAAATCGAATCTACTGTGTTCTTTAAATTTTCCTGAGTTTTTGCCAGTTGCGTAACCGAATCGGTAGATGCAACTGAGTCAATTTTAGCCCACAAGGTCTCATGATTTTCATGAACAATGGTTTGCAGCTCTTTTATGGCTGCTTCGTGATTCTGTAATGCATTTTCATGCCGCGAAAAAATAGGCTGAAAATGCTCACAAATTTGTGTTTTTACGTCATTACAGACTTTTTGACATTTCGATTCTATTTTATGTAACTCAGTAGTTAAATCTTCACGTGTTTGTTCAAGCATATGTTCCACTGAGTCTAACTTTTGAAGCTTTTGTTCCATTGTGTCTAACTTTTGAAGCTTTTGCTGTGTTTGTCTCTGATTTTGTTCCATTGTGTCTAACTTTAGAAGATTTTGTTCCATTGTGTCTAACTTTTGAAGATTTTGTCCCATCTGTCTCTGATTTTGTTCCATTTGTTGCATTAATTGCAATAATAATGTATTAGTGTCTGGAATCTGTTTCTCTATGCTTTTTGGCAGTGCGTTTTCACCGGCAGCATTCACATTTTGACAAGCAGAAAATGTGTCTTGACTCATTTGAGAAAATGGTGAGGACGCAAAACCTGAATCTACAGTATTTGCAAAATTGTGTCCTGTCATTTCGGATTCCTGAGGCGAGCTGTTGCCGACCGATCGATCGACAATGCTTCCCTGTTCACTACCTGTTTCACTGCCTACGCCATTGTCTGACGCCCGCTCCATTTCCCTATGCACAGTTACCAAATTACTACTTTGAATATTAGTTAACTCATTACATGGTGGGGCCAACACACTGCTTTCGTCTTCACTGTCATTTCTCAGTTTACTTTGGAGTCGAGTGTTACGTTTTTCACACGCCATTATTTTCACAATATTTCACACGATAACACAGAAAAGCACAATTTGAATAGCAAAAATAAGAGAACACATTAACATAGCACTGAAAATAATATCTAGTTAATTACAAGCGCAGCTGCGAAATACTTGTTGCAAATCTACATGCATGCCACAACTGTTTTACATTACAACAATGAAAGACTGCAACTACAAAGGAGATTCTCTCTACAATTACGCGCTAGCAATAAACAAAAGCTACACTAAATACACAAACTACAAGAAAAAAAATCAGAAGATTCCAGTGAGGTATCCTAGGCTAAGGGTCGACATATGAAACGTCCCCTTTGAACAATTATACATATTGACTGTGCTTAACCTGGCACACAATAATTTTAGCGCAACGCAATCTGACTATCAAAAATCCCTGAAAAAGAATGGCCCTGACAAACATTAAACTATACCTTTCACAAATCACTTACCTCACAAAAATCTTCGCTACTCAAGCTACTGCAAAACAGCGAGCGCCACTACTGCCAGCTAAATAAAAGATTCAAACTACTGAAGGTACTAACTACTGATAGGGATAGTTAGCAAATGAAAGATATTAATAGAGAACAAACAATGTATTTACCTTAATATTCATAATTGACATTCAGTCTTACAGATTATCAAAACTCCGCCATCTCTCTCCCCACGTCCACCACTGCTGGCGGCTCACCTCCAACTGCCCAGCGCTACGCGCTGTTCGCATCAACAATGGCAGACAACAATTCAAACTAGCCACATACTGCACACAGCACAGCCAGTGATTTTCATACAGAGAGCGCTACGTAACGTTGCCAATAAGAAAACATAAACAGCAAACTTACATAAAGAAAACATAAACAGCCTACTTACAGTTGTACTGCGTTGGTGACTGATGTGCTGCTCTGTATCAATGACAGTGAAAACGTATGTTTTCCAGGGATCTATGTTCTCCACATGTACATGGCTACGGACTACGCGGTGTAAGTGCGCAGGGTAAGGGCCGTTACCTGCCAGAAAGTGAGCCGTACCATGACTGGGATTGATATGGCTCAGTGTCATACATTCTCTGATGTCTGGGAAAAATTGATATACCCTACGGCCCTTATCGCGTATATCCCATTCCTTTTGCCAGCTATCACCCGCCATTTAGCGTGTTGGCGCTTCTCGGTAATGTCCAGTCCGGCAATTTCGATAACCTTCTCTTGTCTCCCCCTCCTCAGCCAGCACATTGCAGCCCCAAACCGAATGTTTATGAAGATAGGGAGGGTTCCAAGTATCACGCAGAGAGCCGCAAAGTGTAACCAAGAGGTCTCGGGCACCTTGTCACGGTTCGCGCGGCTCGCCACGTCGGAGGTTCGAGTCCTTCCTCGGACAGATGGGTGTTTGTTGTCCTTAGCTTAAGTTAGTTTACGTTAGATTAAGTAATTCAAATGGTTCAAATGGCTCCGAGCACTATGGGACTTAACATCTATGGTCATCAGTCCCCTAGAACTTAGAACTACTTAGACCTAACTAACCTAAGGACAGCACACAACACCCAGCCATCAACCGAGCGGGGTGGCGCAGTGGTTAGACACTGGACTCGCATTCGGGAGGACGACGGTTCAATCCCGCGTCCGGCCATCCTGATTTAGGTTTTCCGTGATTTCCCTAAATCACTCCAGGCAAATGCCGGGATGGTTCCTCTGAAAGGGCACGGCCGACTTCCTTCCCAATCCTTCCCTAATCCGATGAGACCGATGACCACGCTGTCTGGTCTCCTTCCCCAAACCAACCAACCAACCAACCCAGCCATCACGAGGCAGAGAAAATCCCTGACCCCGCCGGGAATCGAACCCGGGAACCCGGGCGTGGGAGATTAAGTAGTGTGCACGCCTAGGAAAAGACGGCCTCAGCAGTTTGGTCTCATAGGAACTTACCACCATTACCACAGAGTGCTTCCACTGACGTGGTGTTGAATGCTCCTGACAGCCTTACCATGGCACTTCTCTGCCCTCTCTCCGCGATGTTCCCAATCACTTGCTGCAAAACTGAGCACAAAAAAAAAAAATGGTTCAAATGGCTCTGAGCACTATGTGACTTAACTTCTGAGGTAATCAGTCGCCTAGAACTTAGAACTAATTAAACCTAACTAACCTAAGGACGTCACACACATCCATGCCCGAGGCAGGATTCGAACCTGCGACCGTAGCGGTCGCTCGGTTCCAGACTGTAGCGCCTAGAACCGCTCGGCCACTCCGGCCGGCAAAACAGACCACATACTCAAAGAGCGCACAGTGGTAAGTTCTCAGTGTAATGGCATCCTGACTTGAGATTCGTTAAGTTGTGCGAGCCGAAAGCAAAAGCTGTCTGTAGAGTTATGAAATGGCGTTGCCATGGAGACACTGACAGAACCGCGTTGTAGATATGCGAAGAAGCTGCACCCAGCATATAGAGACTGTGCAGGGTCACCTCACACCTACTGCAGGAGTACACATAAGATTTCGTTTCTAATAGAAAATTGGCAAAACGAATACATAGGCAGTGCCGGGTTTGTCAGCTAGTCTTCATATAAAACGAGGTTCTAAACCTGTCACGTTGCTAGGTAACGCTACTGTGCCGCGGCGGAGTGACTGGGCAGGTCCGCGCGACCCAGAGGCGCAGCCGCCCAGCTGAGAAGTGGCGGTAGCGGCGGCTTCCCACGGCCCGGCCACGATTACCCCTGGCAGGACGGCGTCACTTCTTACCGCGCGATGTGGCACTCCTCCGCGGCGAAAGACGGCCACGAAAAAATACACGTCCCGCATCGGGAATGCAGGGAGAGAAATTACCCGCGGAGTCAACTTGCAGCCGCCGCGCTAACGGCTGTAATTTATTAGGCGCGCCGCCTCCCCCCCCCCCTTCCCTTCCCCCAACCCAGCGCGTCACCCCGCACAAAGGGAGGCGCGCAGACACCAGCTCTGCGAAGTGTCTCCTCGGCAGGCCACACTTACTCACCTCCTTGTCGCGCCGACGCGTCGCGGGCACGATATATTAGCTTATTATTTTAATGGTAACAGAGGATGCCGGTTGCGCGCACGGGAGCCAGTGCGGGATATTTACTGCCGTGCGCGGAGCATCGCGCGAGATGGTCTCGGGGAATTCTCAGCCGTAAATAACGCTGACGACGGCGCGCCGTGCGACTGGTAGCGACGACAATCCACCTGCTGTTGCGCTGCAGTCTGGCCAACTCATAAGCTACGGTTTGCACCGTACACTGTAGATCTCTAAGACCATATCTCTGATATAATTTCGGACAGCATTACTACTCCAGAATGAGATTTTCACTCTGCCGCGGAGTGTGCGCTGATATGAAACTTCCTGGCAGATTAAAACTGTGTGGCGGACCGAGACTCGAACTCAGGACCTTCGCCATTCGCGGGCAAGTGCTCTACAATCTGAGCTACCAAAGCACGACTCACGCCCCGTCCTCACAGCTTCACATCTGCCAGTACTTCGTCTCCTACCTTCCAAACTTTACAGAAGCTCTCCTGCGAACCTTGCAGAACTAGCAGTTCTGAAAGAAAGGATATTGCGGAGACATGGCTTAGCCACAGGCATGGGGATGTTTCCAGAATGAGATTTTCACTCTGCACCGGAATGCGCGCTGATATGAAACAGCAAGGTTCGCAGGAGAGCTTCTGTAAAGTTTGGAAGGTAGGAGAAGAGGTACTGGCAGACCTATAGCTGTGAGGACAGGGCGTGAGTCGTGCTTAGGTAGCTCAGTTGGTAGAGCACTTGCCCGTGAAAGGCAAAGGTCCCGAGTTCGAGTCTCGGTCCGGCACAAAGTTTTAATCTGCCAGGAAGTTTCAGTATTACTACTCAACAAATGGGGCCCACAACTCGCGGTCTATTGGCTAGCGTTGCTACTTCTCTGTCCCAGGGTGCCGCGTTCGATTCCCGGGCGGATCGGGGATTTTCTCCGCCCGGCGACTGGGTGTTGGTGTCCTCATCCCCTCGCCATCATTCTGGTAGTGGTGAGATTGGAACTCGAAAGATTAGGAACTTGTATGGGCGCAGATGACCACGATGTTGAGTACCCCACAAACCAACATCGTCATCACCATCATCAGCAATTAAGGAGGGGGGATGACGGGGTTAGGGGTGCCACCGGGTGAGGTGCAGCAGTGGATAGCAGACTGGACTCAATTTCGGGAGGATAATAGTTCGCTTGGTGTGGCGACTTCACACTCTAACCATGTATACCACTAACACAACCAGTTTGTAGTTGCAACAGTTCTTCATCGATTACACGTCACATGAATTCATCAGTAGTAATAAAAATGAATTAACAACATTTGCAAATGGTTCAAATGGCTCTGAGCACTATGGGACTCAACATCTTAGGTCATAAGTCCCCTAGAACTTAGAACTACTTAAACCTAACTAACTTAAGGACATCACACACACCCATGCCCGAGGCAGGATTCGAACCTGCGACCGTAGCAGTCTACATCTACATCTACATCTACATTAATACTCCGCAAGCCACCCAACGTTGTGTGGCGAAGGGCACTTTACGTGCCACTGTCATTACCTCCCTTTCCTGTTCCAGTCGCGTATGGTTCGCGGGAAGAACGACTGTCTGAAAGCCTCTGTGCGCGCTCTGATCTCTCTAATTTTACATTCGTGATCTCCTCGGGAGGTATAAGTAGGGGGAAGCAATATATTCGATACCTCATCCAGAAACGCACCCTCTCGAAACCTGGCGAGCAAGCTACACCGCGATGCAGAACGCCTCTCTTGCAGAGTCTGCCACTTGAGTTTGCTAAACATCTCCGTAACGCTATCACGGTTACCAAATAACCCTGTGACGAAACGCGCCGCTCTTCTTTGGATCTTCTCTATCTCCTCCGTCAACCCGATCTGGTGCGGATCCCACACTGATGAGCAATACTCAAGTATAGGTCGAACGAGTGTTTTGTAAGCCACCTCCTTTGTTGATGGACTACATTTTGTAAGGACTCTCCCAATGAATCTCAACCTGGTACCCGCCTTACCAACAATTAATTTTATATGATCATTCCACTTCAAATCGTTCCGCACGCATACTCCCAGATATTTTACAGAAGTAACTGCTACCAGTGTTTGTTCCGCTATCATATAATCATACAATAAAGGATCCTTCATTCTATGTATTCTCAATACATTACATTTGTCTATGTTAAGGGTCAGTTGCCACTCCCTGCACCAAGTGCCTATCCGCTGCAGATCTTCCTGCATTTCGCATTCCCGCGGTTCCGGACTGCAGCGCCAGAACCGCACGGCCACCGCGGCCGGCACAACATTTGCATATCAAGGCTCTATCCACAATTAGTATTTACAATATTTACCGTCTCACTTGTGAGAACGGCCCCTTTACGTGCCGGTAACAACAACCAAAATAATAGATGAAATAGATAACCAAATGTTTACAATGTCGGCTATTGTCTTTCTCACTCAGTTTTACACTTACTGAAAAGGTAAAATTAATGTGATGCTATCTGACCTGAAGGGTACTATTAATTGCTTTGTTTACACTTAGCATTCTACTACACTCAACGTCCGGAAGATTCTAGACTTTATGCAAGCTTACGGCAAAACGTCAATTTGATGAACATGTGATGGACGCGAGCAAACGTTAATCTATTACGAGTTCACAAACACACTATCAAAAGGGTGAGCTTATACTTAGCTTTGGGCAGTAGGAAATCTTCTGCCTAGAACAAGCCTCTCGTTCAATGCAATAGAGAAATCGCGCGCTAACGGGGTCCGGACGGCCTTGAGTTCAAATCCTGAGATTTCCGTCACACTGCAAGCTCGCGGGGCTAATTTTGCTCTGGATACTACGTGAAAAGATGTGTCAGTCCACACCCAATGACTTAAGGTCCACCTTACATCTATCTTTGCTGAATGGCTGACACCACATAAATCAACCGTGTAGTACCTAACGTGACAATCAACCTTCATACAGGTATTTGAAATTGCAATAGAAAACTAATCTCACTTCACTAGGTCGCTAATGCAATAAGTACGGCCCTATGTCCACAGACCAAAATACACACGGCCTCATAAAACTCAATGTGACCTATATTTACCATGGCCTCTTGCCTTCAATACACAGAAGACATTATTAGGAAACAACAACTACCACTAATTCGTAAAACCAGAAAATTCTAAATCTATAACTAAATTAAGAAATGGCGTTCAAGTGAACCAGCTACCTTCAGAGTGCCCTAAGCACCAAGTCCAATCTTACAAGTGCGAGGCGCTATTTCTAGCCACTTTAGTAACTTAATTTCATGGCCGTTCCAGAACATGACTCGCCTCGCCACCACTAGCACGATCAACTGCAAACAGTCAACAGTCCTTAAGTACACAGCAATATTCACTATACAGGGTGAGTCACCTAACGTTACCGCTGGATATATTTCGTAAACCACATCAAATACTGACGAACCGATTCCACAGACCGAACGTGAGGAGAGGGGCTAGTATAATTGTTTAATACAAACCACACTAAAATGCACGGAAGTATGTTTTTTAACACAAACCTACGTTTTTTAAAATGGAACCACGTTAGTTTATTAGCACATCTGAACATATAAACAAATACGTAATCAGTGCCGTTTGTTGCAGTGTAAAATGTTAATTACATCCGGAGATATTGTAACCTAAAGTTGACGCTTGAGTACCGCTCCTCCGCTGTTCGATCGTGTGTATCGGAGAGCACTGCAACATACATCGCATCTCTACAGAATGATCTGCCAACGTTGCTCGAAAATGTCCCACAGGAAACGCGTCGACGTGTGTGGTATCAGCATGATGGTGCACCTGCACATTCCGCAATTAACACTAGGCTGGCCTTTGAGAGGATGTTCGACGGGCGTTTCACAGGACGTGGAGGACGCATAAATTGACCAGCCCGTTCTCCTGATCTTACACCTCTGGACTTCTTTCTGTGGGGTACGTTAAAAGAGAATGTGTACCGTGATGTGCCTACAACCCCAGAGGATATGAAACAACGTATTGTGGCAGCCTGCGGCGACATTACACCAGATGTACTGCGGCGTGTACGACATTCATTACGCCAGAGATTGCAATTGTGTGCAGCAAATGATGGCCACCACATTGAACATCTATTGGCCTGACATGTCGGGACACACTCTATTCCACTCCGTAATTGATAACGGAAACCACGTGTGTACGTGTACCTCACCCCTCACGGTGGTTCAAATGGCTCTGAGCACTATGGGACTTAACATCTACGGTCATCAGTCCCCTAGAACTTAGAACTACTTAAACCTAACTAACCTAAGGACATCACACAACACCCAGTCATCACGAGGCAGATCACCCCTCATGGTAATGTACATGTGCGTCAGTGAAAAAAACCAATTAAAAAGTGTTAGCATGTGGACGTAATGTGCTGTTCCAGTCTCTTCTGTACCTAAGGTCCATCACCGTTCCCTTTGGATCCCTACGTAGTTCGGTGCTCTCCGATACGCACGATCGAACAGCGGAGGAGTGGTACTCAAGCGTCAACTTTAGGTTACAATATCTCCGGATGTAATTAACATTTTACAATGCAACAAACGGCCCTGATTACGTATTTGTTTATATGTTCAGATGTGCTAACAAAACTAACGGGGTTCCATTTAAAAAAACGTAGGTTTGTGTTAAAAACATACTTCCGTACATTTTTGTATGGTTTGTATCAAACAATTACACAAGCTCCTCTCCTCACGTTAGGTCAGTGGAATCGGTTCATCAGTATTTGATGTGGTTTACGAAATATATCCAGCGGTAACGTTAAGTGACTCACCCTGTGTGTATAGAAGGAGAAACCCACCACGAACACCTGGCTATTAATTTTTCTTCTTCATGTGAAATTCACACGCCATCCATCCACATAGCTCCCGAGGTATTAGCAAATCCTGGTCGCCACTGGCCAGCCGTGTCAATACAACTTAAATACTTCCCGGCAGCGGCCCATGCTTCTTCGTTGCTCCAACTCAGCTGGTGCTCACGGCATATGGCCGTGCCACGTGACATGGTGTCGCCAACTCCCCACAACGACAACATCGAAAGCACGTCTCGTCACGGACTCATTCGGCTTATGCGAGGACCCACTCTCTCCTCGACTTGCGCACGCGCGCCACCATAAATAGCCTGCCTTAAGGACGTAAAGAGAACAAGGCACAGTGACAACGATCAAAGATGGAAGTAAGATTCGATATCGCCTGGCGCCAGAAACCCACCGGCTCACTGCTTCCGACCATCCAGATTTAGGTTTTCCGTGGTTTCCCTAAACCGCTCCAGGTAAAGGCCGGGATGGTCGCTTTGAAAGAGCACGCTAGATTTCCTTCATCTACGTCTACGTCTGCATCATACTCCGCAAGCCACCTAATCCTGTGTGACGGGGGGTACTTTCGCTACCACTATCTGATCCCTCCAACCCTGTTCCACTCGAGAACAGCGCCTGGGTAGAATGATTGTCGGAAAGCCTCTGTACTGGCTCTAATTTGTAGAATTTTCTCCTCGTGGTCAATAAGCGAGATGTATGTGGGGGGAAGTAGTATGTTATCCGACACCTATTGAAAAGTGCTGTCCCGAAAATTCAATAGTAAATGTCTCCGTGATGCACAACGCCTATCAGTGTAGTTTGTTTAGTGTCTCCGTAACACTCTGTAAGGTGTCAGGCAAATACGACACCTTCCATGAAAACCCTGACATGATAGCAAATCCGGCAGTATGTCGCATAGCTCCGCATAAATTCTGACATTAAATTAACCAATGTAGTACGATCAACGAGTGAGCAAATGGAATACCACAGACTAACACAAGAACGCCTAAATGCATGTCATACCTTCCCACCGTGAAACAGACGTAGTTCCGAGGGGAGAAACGAGAACAGAAGCCGAGATCCGTGTAGGCTAGGAGGCCCCACGATAAGGGACGGACACACGTCGCCAGCCGACCGCCAGGACCACCCCAAGCCCATGTTAAAAAGAAGAGACCTCCAGAAAAACAGTATAGATCTTACGATAACACTGAAAGGACCACACCAGCTGAAACTTTTAGCGTGAGACTATACGCGTCTCTGTTACGTTGCAAACGTTAAAAACATTGCCCCACCACGAAAAGTATAACGTTCCTCATTGTAAAGACAGAATTTTTGTAGGCGGAGCTTAAGGTTAACATTGAGACCCTGATTGGTCAGTTAAAAACACAGCCAGATACTTTTTTTTTAAACCAACTTCGGTAAATTGTAGTAAGGAGATACGAGGAGACGGTTGCTTCTGAGATGGCGAGGTGCGTGGAGCTGTGCCGCCTGCCGCCCCCTGACGCTGCCTAACCAACGACAAGGTAATGAACGCACGCGATGCCGCATGAGAGCGCATAGGCCTTCACTCAGAACTGCAGAACGCTCATCTGTTACACCCCCTTTTTACGTAATACTAGCGTCGATCGTCAATTAAACTTCGTGGTATTCACATTTGCTATTAGAAGTTAAAAATCTGAAACGCGATGATTTTTCTGTTACATAATTATTGAGAAGCCACATCAGCCACTGTAATTTACAACAAGTTAAAGAAGTAATTAAAGATAATTGAGGGTCACTGTAGACCATTATGATAGTTTTCTCTTTTATGAAACTTAACTTAAATCTAGATTATAGATGTGATATGGCATAGGTCATCCTTTGATCCATTGTAGAACTTGGTAATCCATTCAGGGAATTTTCGTTCACATTTTTGTTCAACGCAGTTGGTTTTTATCATCCTGTATTAAAATATTTCCTTTTATCAATAGTGCAATTTATAAACAATGTTTTGCGAGTAGAATAAAAATTAACTACTTTTTCGATGTTATTTTACCAGCTAACTAAAAATAGGAAATCCTTGAACCCCTTCCACTAAATTTAGTTAGCATTGAGATTCTTGTACAGGGAGTGCAGTGGAGCTGACGCTGAAATCATTAACTATTTGATTATATCATCGCTAGTCTCACTGAACTATTCTGAACTCTACATGTCATTTGTGGTCTGGCGTCTCCTTACCAGCAACAGGTCCCAGGTTCAAACTAGACAATTGCCTAAAAAACACGCTCAGAGCGTAGTTGCGTGAAAGTGGTAGGGAAACACGACTTACAATAGACCGACACCACGCAGAATGTTAGAACTCTCTCGAGAGCTAAACGATCCCGTGACGAAACGCGCCGATCTTCATTGGATGTTCTCTGTCTCCTCTATCATTCCTACCTGATAGGGATCCCACACAAATGTACAATACTCAAGAATCGGACGAACAAGCGCCTTATACGCCACTTCTTTCGTGGATGAGTTGCATTTCCTTAAGATTCTTCCGATGAATCTAAGTCTGGTGTATACGTTATCCACTATCTCTTTTATATGGTCATTCCACTCAAGGTCGCTCTGGATAGTTACGCCTACACATTTTGCGGCAGACGCTGTCTTCAGCTGTTTGTCATCAATAGTGTAGCAGTACTGTAGTGGATTTCTTCTCCTATGTATGCGCAATATGTTACATTTATTTACGTTCAGGGTCAACTGCCAGAGTCTGCACCATTAATTAATTCTCTGCAGGTCGTTCTTCAAATTCTTAGTATCTTCTGGCGTTGCTAGTCTGGTGTAAACAACTGCATCATCTATGAATAGCCCTAAAGAGCATTTATATATATTGTGAACAGCAACGGTCCTATTACACTTTCCTGTGGTATTCTGGATATTACCTTTACATCTGACGATTTAGTTCCGTTAAGAGTGACGTGTTGAGTTCTATCTGCAAGAATGTCCTGAATAAAATCGCAGATCTGCTCCGATACTCCGTAAGCTCGTATTTTTTTCATTAAACGGCAATGCGGGACGGTGTCAAATGCCTTACTGAAATCAAGGAACACGGCATCAACCTGTGCGCCGTTGTCCACTGCGCTGTGGATCTCATGGAGGAACAGAGCGAACTGAGTTTCGCAGGATCTCTGTTTGCGAAATCCATGTTGATTTTTATAGAGGAGATGTTCATTTTCCATCCTTGACACAATTCGAGCTTGTGCTCCATTTCTATGACCTCGATGTCGACGGGTCTTTAAACCCAATCTTCCTTCCTTCCTTCCTATAGGGAGCGGGGAGATCTCGTAGTACGACAGTCGTCATTTGAATCCACAAAAAGTAATGACTTGATCAGGAAGTCAATGTCATATCCATACTATACTGCACAACAGAATTAAGGCATCACTTTTTCGAAACTCTACAAATGTTTCTCATTGTGACACATGGCACCGGAGGGGTATCGAGTGGTTTCCAGTACACGGGAGTTTAAGACTTTGCAGGTTTTGTCTGTAAAGAAAAATTTTTAGTTTGAATGTGGGCTGGTGCCGCCGAGGAATTGTCGAACTGGGGGGTGTTAGAGGGACCTTTTGCTTTTGTATTGACGCATATGTCAGTGTTGCGCGCCTCTGTGATCACAGCAGGACGTGAAACAGGAAAGCTGATAAAGCGTAAGTACCGTCTGCTGCTTCAGATCACGTTCAAATATCGTTGAATGATTCAGAACGGTCCGTAGTGGTTCCAACCTGCACACGAGAACAAAAATTGCAGTTTCGCTGCCCCCCACCCCTTCCACCCCACTCCAAGGGGGTGCGATCATGTTCAATAGTGATTCAACTCCACAATGTCCTTAATGAGCGATCGAAACATTCGGGGGTTCAGCAGCGTCAAGAACGTTGTCCAGTGGCTCGTCGCACTGAGAGGCCGAATGTGCAGCCATCAGCGTTCCAAGGCAATTCCTGGTATCATCGACACCCTTTACGCCACCCTCTGATGCCTTTTAGTGTTGATTCTGAGCGACGGTGTGTCTGAAACACAACAGTGAGGTTCCAACGTAAGGTGTCACCTAGTAAGGCCGGAAATGCATATCCTCCTATTTCCATCTATTGTACTATAATTTTTTTCCTTATTTTGTTACCTCAAGATATGACATTTCTGTGTCTTTATATATTGTAATTGTTTTACTGTATATATATATATGCATTTATGTCGATGTATAATTGGTTTGTTTTGTAAATATTATTTGTATTTTTACGCTGGGTCTTGCCTAGGGAAAACTATGCTATCGAACGACTACATCGATAGGTCGTGTGAAGAACCAAAGTGTTTAGGATCTTTGGTAGTGTTAACTCTGCCGCATGGAGCGCGGGCAGAGGGAGTCTGGCTGGAGTAGTGCAGAGCAGCAAGTGTGTTGTGTGACGCTCCCGCGAGTTGCCGCGCTTTCGGGGTTTGGCAGCATGTAATTGCGCTCGAATGCGGTGATAGTTTCTGACACGGTGTCGCGGACGGGAAGCATTAGCTGGCGCACATCAAGAGCCCGTTTCGCCTGGTGACCGTGTCGACAAGAAGGCGCGCCAACATCCAGCTTCTGCAACAGCGACGGCCGACAATGAGTGACTGTCGTCACCTGTTCGACCGACGGCTTCAAACCTTCAATCAACCAACAAGGAAGACTGGAAGCACGTAAAGTTTTAGAACTGTATGGCAGACCTCAGCTTTTAAAATTGTTGCATCACAAAATTACAGCAACTTAGCATGAACCTTTGTTGCTCATTGTCCCAATTGCATTACCAAGCAGGGTCCCTTTCTTTTCCGGAATGAACCCGAGTGTCGTTGAAATTCAAACGCCAGCATTAAAGTAATATCATTCGATTTCACTGCTTTAATTTCAAAGTTCAGTTAAGGTATTCATAGCTGGCTACAATATTTAGATTACACAAGCACAAATTAAGAGTGCGAGTTTTGTTACCGTGACTGCAGCTCAGCTTGGTACGTACTAAATGTTACTATTGTTAACTGTCCAGAATCATTTAATTCAAGTTCAAACTTAAATCTCTTATGTCTAAATTGCGTAGATTCAAGTAGCTTTTGAAATGATTGTTGAGGTAGTCCAAGACCAACCGTATTTTACTGAATTTCGATGTGCTTCAGAAAGAAAGCTCACTATTAACTTCAGTCACTAAATTAACTTTCGATTTCCGGTTTTATTAATTCTTTTGCTAAATTAAGTCAGAGTGTAGCGAAATTTATTACTTCTGACAAACTTTCAGTTTTCACACTACACGTGTCAACCTTCAGTTGCCACGCTTCTAGTGCTAATTATATGTGTAATAACCTTTCTTTTTCAGTTACTATAGTAATTGTCCTTAGGACTGGCGACCGTAATTTCCCCCAAATCTCAAATATCTAATTACCGCTAGTTAATTGTTAACGTAACGGCCGCACATTTACTTTCTTTATTAACTTTACCCCTTTTCAAAATTAATTTCCGCCAGTTTCATTAGCATTTTTCCTTTCATTTAGATGTAACCCTTTCCTCCCTCTTTACCGACAGATTGACTTCGGTGACGATTGCTTTTCCCAAATTTCCATTAGGTACACGCGGTTTAATTTTTCACTATCATTAAGGTCTATAAGTGAGGGGGAGGTTACAACCTTTCAGTCCTCTATCGCAGAACCATCAAAACAGCGGGTGAATTTGGAGTTGCGTCGTCGACTTTCGCATAGTGTCACGCATCAGCGGTGGCTTTAGGTAGATTTGTGGTGAAAGTTGTTGTCTATGTGACATCGTTAACCAACTTACACGTCACATGAACTTCTGAGCTCTGCCATTTTTTTCGCGTGTGTCGACACCTTGATGCTAGAAGCGTCTTGGAACCGAGGCAACGTCACAGGAGGAGAAGTCCGCATTGATCCTTCAGCATTTAATAGCGACGCAAATCCTGTGTTATATCGTCAGTGTGAGGTTGCGAGGGATACAGTAAAATGGCCCTGGTGCATCGGGAAAAAGGTACTTGACTCCCATTAGAAGATCCATACATTAACCGTAGCCACGTTATTGTCTTGGGGAGAAATCGGCATGGATGCTTAAGTACTTAACAGCGACGCAATTTCTGTGTTAATTCAACAATATGACGTAACGAGGAATACAGTGAACTAGCAATGTTGCAGCGGAAGAAAGCCACTTGACTGCCAAGAGGAGATCCATACGCTGACCGTAGTTGCGTAAGTCGCTTAGAGACAAGTCGGCATGGATCTTTTAGTATTCAATAGGGATGCAATTTCTGGGTTAAATCTTCAATTTGAGGTTGCAAGGGATGCACTAAAATTGCAGTGGTGAATCGGAAAAAAGATACTTGACTTGCAGGAGAAGATCCATACGTTGACCGTAGCCGCGTTACTAACTGGGGCAAAAGTACTTTAGCACTATTACAGTGGAGGGTTGTAGGCCCCTTTGAGTCGAATTTGGAACTTCTGCATCACTACGACGTATCGAAAAAAGTAATCCTTTAATTCTGTTGCGCTGTGTAGAACCCCAGATCACGTAAGAGAAGTGATCTAGGTTAAAACGTTATCAGTTACACGAAAATTGCAGAAGAACTGATTGTTACATCCCGTTTTTGCTAGTACGAGGTGCATTCAAGTTCTAAGGCCTCCGATTTTTTTCTAATTAACTACTCAACCGAAATCAATGAAACTGGCGTTACTTCTCGACGTAATCGCCCTGCAGACGCACACATTTTTCACAACGCTGACGCCATGATTCCATGGCAGCGGCGAAGGCTTCTTTAGGAGTATGTTTTGACCACTGGAAAATCGCTGAGGCAATAGCAGCACGGTTGGTGAATGTGCGGCCACGGAGAGTGTCTTTCATTGTTGGAAAAAGCCAAAAGTCACTAGGAGCCAGGTCAGGTGAGTAGGGAGCATGAGAAATCACTTCAAAGTTGTTATCACGAAGAAACTGTTGCGTAACGTTAGCTCGATGTGCGGGTGCGTTGTCTTGGTGAAACAGCACACGCGCAGCCCTTCCCGGACGTTTTTGTTGCAGTGCAGGATGGAATTTGTTCTTCAAAACATTTTCGTAGGATGCACCTGTTACCGTAGTGCCCTTTTGAACGCAATGGGTAAGGATTACGCCCTCGCTGTCCCAGAACACGGACACCATAATTTTTGAGCACTGGCGGTTACCCGAAATTTTTTTGGTGGCGGTGAATCTGTGTGCTACCATTGAGCTAACTGGCGCTTTGTTTCTGGATTGAAAAATGGCATCCACGTCTCATCCATTGTCACAACCGACGAAAAGAAAGTCCCATTCATGCTGTCGTTGCGTGTCAACATTGCTTGGCAACATGCCACACGGGCAGCCATGTGGTCGTTCGTCAGCATTCGTGGCACCCACCTGGATGACACTTTTCCCATTTTCAGGTCTTCATGCAGGATTGTGTGCACAGAACCCACAGAAATGCCAACTCTGGAGACGATCTGATCAACAGTCATTCGGCGATCCCCCAAAACAATTCTCTCCACTTTCTCGATCATGTCGTCAGACCGGCTTGTGCGAGCCCGAGGTTGTTTCGGTTTGTTGTCACACGATGTTCTGCCTTCATTAAACTGTCGCACCCACGAACGCACTTTCGACACATCCATAACTCCATCACCACATGTCTCCATCACCTGTCGATGAATTTCAATTGGTTTCACACTACGCAAATTCAGAAAACGACTGATTGCACGTTGTTCAATTAAGGAAAACGTCGCCATTTTAAGTATTTAAAACAGTTGTCATTCTCGCCGCTGGCGGTAAAATTCCATCTGCCGTACGGTGCTGCCATCTCTGGGACGTATTGACAATGAACGCGGCCTCATTTTAAAACAATGCGCATGTTTCTATCTCTTTCCAGTCCGAAGAAAAAAAATCGGAGGCCTTAGAACTTGAATGCACCTCGTATTGTGGGTCCTTTGTAGGGAAAACAATTTCAAAACTCTAATGACGTATTTAAGTCATAGTTTTATATGAAATTACTCCTTGAGGTACCCAGTTTGTGTACAGGCAAGTCTTTACTTATTTATTTATTTCGAGTCAAAAACATTACAACAATATTTACAATATATACAATATAACAAATCAGGTCAAATCATAAAAGAACAAACTAAACGGTATTAGCCCAAAATTGTGCAACGGCAGCAGCATTGTCTGAAACATCAACAAGCTCTTGTGTGGAACATGATACAGGACATCTAGGACAGTTAATTAAATGTTTGGTTGTCTGTTCTTCTCCGCAGTCACACAAGGTGGAAGATTCCTTCATGAAGCCCCATTTAAACAGATTGTCCTTAGTTCGTCCGACGCCACTCCTGAGCCGATTTAGAGACTTCCACACTGTCCAGACTTGATTTCCACCAGGAGGAAGGGTCTTTACTGAATGCCGCACATAGCATTTGAAGATGGCCTTCGAGGGCCGAAAGCAGTTACGATTCTGTCATAAGAAAGTGATACAGGCACTGTGAAAAGTAAACATAACTTCTAAATAAGTCGATCACCAATCTCTCTTGCCGAAAAGCCATTCGTTTATATCATAAATACTTCGTTGCCAGAGGGAGACGATCGCATTGAACTTCTGATCGTCACACGATGTTCTCCTTGAAAACTTTGGTGGTGTGCAGGGGCATGACACTCTTAATAGTGACCAGTCAGATGGTAAAATGTGCATGTCGTGTGGCACTGTTGGCTGGGAAACCAAAGGAGTGTGTTCAGCCGATTAAAGAGGATTCTTCTTTCGGGTACTTTCTTTCTTTCTCGGGGCCTTTGTCCCGCTCCAACGCGGGGTCGGCTTTGTTAAGACGGATTTGGCAGTGTTCATTACAGAGCGTGGCTGGATACGTGTCCTGAGGCCAGCCCGAACCCCCTGGGGCGGAAGTAGTGTACCCCAGCTGGCTGCGTCTAGTGTAAGTCATGAAATAGTGCGAATGTCGGTGAGTCGTGTAACTGAGGCGGGACTTGGGGATCAGCCCGGTATTCACATAGTGGGATGTGGAAAACCGCCTAAAAATCATATCCAGGCTGGCCGGCATACCGGCCCTCGTCGTTAATTCGCCGGGCGTATTTGATCTGGGACCGACGCGCCTACCCGAGTACAGGAAGCAGCACATTAGCGCTCTCGGCTACCCTGGCGGGTGATTCTTCTTTCGGGTACATTGGCCCCTTTAATATGTAAGAATTCAGTTGTAGAGCGTAGGTGAGTGTAATGGATGCGTGCATAATGTAGTGTTATGTCCGTGTTGCATTATGAAGAGAAAAGGGAGAGAATGAAATCTGGTGACAATACATGGTCTGCTACTCTCGAATAGCATCGAGAGGGCCCCATGACTTAAAGTCCACTTCCAATGAAGCGGTCACCGCCACGTGCCCTCTGTTCATGTGGCACTGTGGAGAGATTGCGGACTTAATCACGACATGGTCCCAAAGACTTGTGAACAGTAGCTTTTCGCCTCCACGTCTCCTCACCTTGACGAGCGAATACTGGCAGTGACAGTTTCAACCGCCAACAAGATTCGAACAGGATTACCTCCAAGTTGAGTGCCAGGGCACAGGTTGTGCGATAGCGACCTCATCTACGGAGGCGTAGGTTGTTAGACGGTGACTTTAGGAGTTGGACATAATTAAAATGAAGGTGTTTTTCGTTGCGGCGTTCTCCATTGCTCCGAATGTGAAAATATTTTTCTGACGCCGACCTACATAGGGAGGAACGATCATTATAATAAAATAAGGGAAATCAGAGCTCGCACGCAAAGATACAGGTGTTCGTTTTCTTCGCGAGTTGCTCGAGATTGGAATGACAGGGAATATTGTGAAGGTGGTTCGGTGAACTCTCTGCCTGGCACTTCAGCGGGATTTGCAGAGTATCCACTGTGAGTTAACGCGCATTGCGCTCTCATGTAAGTACATGGCCGAAAGAGTCAGTCTTGTGAATTGAACCCTGTCGTCCAGGACCGGATGCCACAAAGGTCGCAGATTCACAACGAGACACACATGCTTCTATTGTCTATTGAGGTCTAAGCGCTGTAGTGTGTGAGTGAGACAGACGAGAACTACGTCATAGGGAAACTCAGCACAAGGCGTCAGTAGCCAGGGATATGCAGCAGTGTTAAATATGGCGGACCTAAGATTAGCCATAAAGGGCAACATTTATGAAAACTATTTAATTCTGTAGTAATTCAGGCAATGAAGCCACAGTATTTTTAATCTGCCATCCTCCATAAATTTTCATGGTGATCCCAACAAAACTTGAATATTGATCATATCTATAATAGTTTAGGAGTTACTGTTAAAGTGAAATTAACAATTTTCGTAAGAAAGATCTGAGTGCTAAAGTCTGAACGCTTTGGTCGATCTTAACGGTCGATATTTCTTATAGAAGTGCATCATTAAAATGACAAACGTTGGAAATATCAACTGTGTAACTTTATTTGTTTAAAAGATATAGTAAACTTAAATTATCAGTATTTTCAGTTTAGCATCAGGTCATTATTTCCTTCACACAAAACACACTGAACATGACACCTTATTGAATCATTAGGTAATAGAACATTTGTTGTAAAGTTTAGTGCATAATAGTTACTTTTATTCTTTGTTTTTTCAAGAGAAAGCACACTGGTGCAAGGCTACTAGCCGTGACATTCAAATCTAAGAATATGTAGGCTTTATGTAAAAGAATTTAACGTTTATTATGTACTGGATATTATTGTTACGTTATTTAGAACGTGAAAGGGGTCAAGCTTTGATTATTTAAATATGTTAAATGTAAAATAATGTAGAATAAGCTGTAGCCAATCAGATGGACGGCTTCAGGAAAGGGAACTGCCCTAATCAGTTGAATGACGATGTTCGGAGCGCGGGAAAACGCGGCCGGATTCGGACCGAGAGGGACAGCTCTGGCCTAGACACCAAAGTGTGGAGTTCGGCTGGAGACACCAAAGGGTACAGTTCGGATTGAGACGCGAAAGCGCACAGTCGGTCTTTAGGCAGCTACGAAGTGAAGTGACTTAGAAAATTTCGCGGTACTTACAAGGGAACCTCCCCATCGCACCCCCCTCAGATTTAGTTATAAGTTGGCACAGTGGATAGGCCTTGAAAAACTGAACACAGATCAATCGAGAAAACAGGAAGAAGTTGTGTGGAACTATGAAAGAAAAGCAAGCAAAATACACAAACTCAGTAGTCCATGGGCAAGATATGCAACATCAATGATTATATCAGGTCAAGAGCGCCGTGGTCCCGTGGTTAGCGTGAGCGGCTGCGGAATGAGAGGTCCTTAGTTCAAGTCTTCCCTCGAGTGAAGAGTTTACGTTCTTTATTTTCGCAAAGTTATGATATGTCCGTTCGTTCATTGACGTCTCTGTTCACTGTAATAAGTTTAGTGTCTGTGTTTTGCGACCGCACCGCAAAACCGTGCGATTAGTAGACGAAAGGACATGCCTCTCCAATGGGAACCGAAAACATTTGATCGAAAGGTCGTAGGTCAACCGCTTCCTCCACAGGAGAACATGTTCAATATATTCTATACGACACTGGTGACGGCATCATGCGCGTCACATGACAGGAATATGTTGTCGACCCACCTAACTTGTACACTTGGCGAATGGGTAAAAAGATTCTTCTACCTTACCCGATTTAGGTTTTCTTGTGGATGTGATAATCACTCCCAAAAAAGTGATGAAAACATAAGAGATTGTCACATAAACTGCAACAAATGAATGCAACAGTTTCACAGTTGCACAGTTTTCCCTGTGCTCTGTCAAAACGTATGTTTTTAACGTTTTCAAATTTTTCCGTGTGTAGACCGTCAAATCCTGCATATGTCCAAGCAAATCTGAACATGTCCTGGAATTTTGGAGAGCGAAGTTGATTATGTGTGAGTGCCTGAACTTTGATAGTTGTCTGAAAATAAAAAGTTAAACTTATTCACTCGAGGGAAGACTTCAACCAAGGACCTCTCGTTCCGCAGCTGCTCACGCTAACCACGGGACCACGGCGCTCCTGAGCTCACATTATCCTTGATGTTGCCTATCTTGCGCATGGACTACTCAGTTTGTATATTTTGCTTATTTTTTCATTGTTCCACACAACTTCTTCCTGTTTTCTCGGTTGATCTGTGTTCAGTTTTTCAAGGCCTATCCACCGTGCCAACTTATAACTAAATCTGAGGGGGGTGCGATGGGGAGGTTCCCTTGTTAGTATCTGAGCGGTGATCAGCCGCACGCCTGGTGTAAACTCTTAACATTTCGCGTAGTTAACGAGGTGGACTTGTAATTCCCGATGAGACTGTGAATGATCGAACTGTGTCAAATGGATATGTGCTCGAGTGTAACAGTAACTCTAAATACGATCACTTTCGCTATTAGTTTGCTTTTTGAATAAACATTATTCCAACCAAATCGCAACTGTGTGGCCTACATCACTTATGTGTCGTTAATTTTGTTCCAGATATTATTATTACTGTTATTACATGTTATATTAACTTCGTATTTCGCAAACTTGCCATCAGGCGGAAAATTTAACCAAAGGGTCGCAAGTGTCTAATTTAGGGCGCGTAACGCTACGCGAGTGGTTCAACTCCTAGACGAGTTTCAGTCAAGACATTTCGACGATGAGTAACCGCAGGTGAGCCCGAACATCTTTGGGATATTAGCTCGCACCACGTATGTGTAGATGTACGCAGCATCCTTGTTGATATTGGACAGGAATGAACAGTGTTTCGATAATATTCCTCTAATCATCGATAACACCACATACACTTCATAGACTGGTAAATGATTTACCCGGTAATCCACACAAATACAGCAAAAGATTTTCAGCACCATACACAAGCCGGAGGAGTGTAATGTCAAACTGCGTTCACCATGACTTGCGAAAGAGAACGAGGTGAGTTATCTCATATATTCGTCATGATCTATTGAGGGTAATACAATTCATCGTGAATGCCTCCTTGTATCATTCAGACAAACTACAGCCAGTTACTACATAGTTCTACGCGTCTTGTTTTCGAGTCTTTGTAGAGCGCACTTCTCGGGTTGGAGTGCAAATACTCGGTGTGTACTGATAAAAACAAGTGATAAACCTGTAGTTAGTAGCAAATATGAAATAGCATTCAAGAGATAGGAAATATCGACTTTAACGTCCTGTCCAAACCTCCGCCGTTAGAGACGCAGCGGTAGCTCAAGAGGATGGAGTTCCTGTCCTGGATATCTCACGGCATAACCCACTGGGGCTTCATTGGCACTGTGTCGGCATTCGCCGAGCATCAGCAGCACGTCAACGTACTCATTGGTTGTGGATGCCATGTTTAGTCCACGTCATTATCCGTGGCCGACCAGACTTTGTTTGTGAGTTCCGACCTGCTGTGTATACTGTAGTGGACTGACCCTACAGCCAATCCACTATGACTTGTAGCCGAATAGCACGCGTTAAGCTCACGCAGACTGGCGTGAGGTCTGGAACAATGCAAAGTAGTTGAGTCTAGTAAGAAAAGAACGTAGTTGCTGGAATACTTAACTTTAATCCATAATTGGTGTACATCGCTCTTGACTTTACATGTTTTACAATCTCCATATAAACTGGTAATGGCGCCAAGGAGGCGGCGTGGGGGTAAGGAACTGGAGCAGGAGAAGGAACTAATCTCTCGGTACTGCAGATACGGTTTAAGCACCTTTAATAGTGGATAAACATATGGAAACATATTACATAAGTTGCAAGGTCGTGAAGTTAAAGCGAAGTGTCCTGGCTGGCTGCAGCTGCAGCTGAAGCAGTCGCGGAGCTCGTAGACCTCGACAGCGCCGGCTAGAGGGTGCTGTCGTCTGTATCTCTCGTAGTGCCAACCTAGCAGAGCGGCATCGTAGCTATCGATACCACAGTTATCATACAAGTGGCTTCTTTGCCAGAAACTTCAGAGTCTAGCTATATTATTTGTACTGTACAATCACATTTGCAAGACTCAAGTAACATTTGAACATCAGTAACACCATAAGAACACAAAGGTTTACGTTTACGTAAGTGTAGAATCAAATTCGTCGGCTCTTAATTGCAAAAACAGGCACACTTGATATTTGTGGACTATAGCCACATCTACCAACTGCAAAACAATGATTTGGCAAATCGTACGTATTTTTTGGCGTAGAATTCGAAGCTACAATAAAAATAGCAGCTTCCCATTTGGAAATACGAAGTTGACTTTGCCCACGCGGAATGGATTATGGTTAGGAGGGGGCCAGTTATGATACAGATAGGTATCTCCTCTGTTATTATTAACTTTCCGCCTGGAAAATTTTTTCGCACCGTGCTTGGTTGTAGAGATATTGCATGGGGGCTTAATTATAATAAAGATATATGAATGCAATGCAAATACTTTTTTAATTTCCTGTCGCTGTATGTCCGATTACGCAAGTCTCGTAAACGGCTGGCCCTGACAACTGATTGTTACGCTATCTGACTGCATAGAATGACAACAAAGAATGAAATGAAAATTTTCGTTAACACAATTAATTAATTAAGTCCCCAGCAACTATAAAACCTACGAAACCAAAGCACAAGTATAACTGTTCTGTGTGTGGGAGTGTGACTCAACGCACATCTGGCACGGTTCTTCTTCAACAAGACAAGAATTTTTAAATATCATTTATACTGACGTGATAAAAGAAAATTGGAAATACTATAATTGTGCAAGAAACCCAGAATTACACTCTAATACAAGAACACACGCCAGATGCTTTGTTGACTGAACCTGTAATGAAGCATTATTCAGGACACACAAATAATAAGAAAATAAAGAACAGTAGTTAGTTACCTTAATTTATATTGACGAAAAGCACTCAGGTCATTACAATATCTCCATTGGAACAACATCTACCATCTCTCCCATCACATAGCTGCATAAAACATCGAACAAACACTCACTACTACCCCATCTCATTCCAACTTCAGATACAAGCAGTGTCCACCACAACTGCTCGGCAAGGACTGCCTGCCGCTACCTCTCAATGAGCACTGCCAGTGGAGGCGGCGGAACAATACTCTCTCTGGCGCGATTTTTGGCGCTGTGGCTCAGTGTAGCCACCTTTCATATGCCCTTCCTCCACGGGCTAGAATTTGATGGTATTTTTGCCAGCATTGGTGGTGAAAATACCACCAAATTCGTCAAAAAAAAATACAGACAAAAATAAAAGATAATATTAATACGTAAATATCATATAACTAGATAAAATTTTGGCTTTGCACTGACCTTTCAATAGCCTAATATATAAAATACACTAAGCAATACAAATTCTTTCATACATGTGACTTTACATAATAGTTTACAGAAATATCATGTGGTTAAACAATTCAATCGATAACGTCAGCAATGACGAATATGAGCAGGTAAGAGTCTTATAACTTTTCACAAACAGTAATACACAAAAAATCAGTTAATACAAATATTCACAACAAGTAGTTCACAGTTCCAGCAGTAGCACCCAGCACTGTTGAATAGGTGCTGACAGCAATAAGTGACATCATCTCAGTAGAAGCAGTCCATCAGTGGCACCCAGCATTGTGGAACAGGTGCAGACTCCAACAGGTGACATCATTTCATTAGAAGCAGTCCATCAGTGGCACCCAGCAATGTTGAGTAGGTGCAGACACCATCAGGTGACATCATTTCAGTAGAAGCAGTCCATCAGTGGCACCCAGCAATGTTGAGTAGGTGCAGACTCCAACAGGTGACATCATTTCAGTAGAAGCAGTCCATCAATGGCACCCAGCAATGTTGAGTAGGTGTAGACACCATCAAGTGACATTATGTTAGTAGAAGCAGTTCATCAGTGGCACCCAGCATTGTGGAGTAGGTTCAGACTCCAACAGGTGACATCATTTCAGTAGAAGCAGTTCATCAGTGGCACCCAGCAATGTTGAGTAGGTGCAGACACCAAGAAGTGACTTCATTTCAGTAGAAGCAGTTCATCAGTGGCACCCAGCAATGTTGAGTAGGTGCAGACACCAAGAAGTGACTTCATTTCAGTAAAAGCAGTCCATCAGTGGCACCCAGCAATGTTGAACAGGTGCTACAGCAACAAGTGACACCAGTTCAGTAGAAGCAGTTCCATCAGTGGCACCCAGCAATGTTGAACAGGTGCAGACACCAACAAGTGACATTATTTCAATAGATGCAGTCCATCAGTGGCACCCAGCAAAGTTGAGTAGGTGCAGACAGCAAGAAGTAACATCATTGCAGTAGAAGCAGTCCATCAGTGGCACCCAGCAATGTTGAGTAGGTGCAGACACCGACAAATGACATTAAACAACTATCACTGATCACACTGTTCCTCAGCACAAATTAAACATGTCCTAGTGGCACCAATAATGTAGAAAAAGTACAAGTAACAGTCCATAATTTCATCATCACTAATTAGACAGTTCAAGCATGAACAATAGTTTGAATGCACATACAAATGCTTTTACAATGTTCTTACAATAAACATACAAATCATAACAAACACACAAATGATATCAGATAATTGTCATATTACTATTACAAATACACAAACATCAGTAAACCTATAATATTTATGGGTGTCAGTGCAAGCCACTACAAACAAATAAAATAATATTTAGGAGATAGGTGGGTAGGATTAGGAAAGGAAAACACACAAAACACACTCACTCATCTTTCATCCACATTAAGTACTACTGTGTAATTGTATAGTGTTAACTGTCTGAATCCACTTCTGTCAAATTTCATGTTCATCATGTGTATCAAGTAGTAGTGGCAGCAATGTATAACAGTCAATAATAGTTAAGTCAACGTCATAGTCATCATGTCAAGACCAATGTTTGCCAAGCCAGATCAAAATGTACTGTTACTGAACAACTGTCAGTGTGCCAAGATATGCAACTTCCTCTCTCCAAAAAAAAAAAAAATTACCTACTGCTTAGTGATTTAACAAAGTGTGTGTAGACAATCTTCCTTCCATTTTAGTGTCCTAGTCTGCTATCTTCATCCTCCTTGTTCCATATAGACCAACAACAAAAAAAAAAAATGCACCTCACTTATTTTACCTCTTATATACCATAACTCCAATCAACTTCATATAATCTCAATACCTCCATAATACCTCTTCAATACGTCGATACATATAAACCTTATTGCCAGTATCATTTCACTTCCATAACAACTCTTTCCTCTAGTCAGTCTCCTCGATCGAGTACAGATAAAATCCTAACGCAAACCTCCACATCCCATACAATCCGAAGACACACTGTCAACACACAACCTCTGTGTAATCCATCTGACTCAAATCTTCCACTCATTATGAATTATAAACAAAGAATGCATACATGACCTCTAACAGACTTAGTTCGAATAACTCTCAGTAATTAAGTACGATTACGGAGTGTGAATGATCCTAATATTTCACAGTGTGTACACCACTTCAAGAATTATGGCAAACAGAAGCAAACATGTGGAGTATTTCTTGTATCAAGTGTCACTTCCTATTTCAATTGCTCACGAAAAATGCAGTGTAATAACTGTGTTGGTATGTCATGTCGTTAGCTTCCTTCCTATTGGCATACATTTATACAGCTTTCATAAAACCTCCAGCTCATGTGACTTTTATGATGTTTCTTGTACTAATGTCGTTCGTCGAATTATTGCAGTTCATTTTCTTATGTTAAAATATAAAGCACTGAGCGTAAGCAAAACAAGCAACAGCGAGTAAATATACCAGTAGAGAACAGAATGTCAACAAGTGGATGCAGCACAAATCTTACAACGAGGCTCTGCCAAGCGAACAATCTGTAAATAGTACCATAGTGTAACCTAAACTCTATGTTCATACACAGTATAATAGCATTTCTATATACAAAATTAAAGAGTAGTTGTGACAACAAACAGAAATGTGTAAATGTGCAATCCATACGCATAGCAGTAAACATATATCTTACGTACTAAACAGGTCATCAGCATCGTATAACCGTAAGCAAATAAATGTTCATATGTAATCTAATAAATAAACATGAAGGCGCAAGCAATTAGATCACAAAGTATAACTTACATACCTAACCACATCAGCACAATTTATCAGGTGACAATTATAATTTAAATAAATAGGCACAGCAGGCACATAATTAAAAATATGACATCAGTGAAAAAGCAGTGCAGCCAAGCGATGCATAATATACACAAGTTACAACTCAATTCATGGATAATCATTGTCAAAATCAGTTAACGTACGCAAGCACGTCGCTTCACCAGCAAATTCATAGAACATGTAATTAGCACAAAGTATGAATCACGTAATCGCGAGCAGCAAATTACGTCTAAAGTACGTACCTAAGTGGAAATATGTTACCTGAAAAATAAACTCAATTAATAATTACCTTTTTTAGTTTATTACTTTCTTCTTCGAAATGACATTTTTCCTGAAATTTTCTCGATAGCAAGTCGTCTTAACGTCGGACACACACAGAATTTACCTGAAGTTCTTAAATATTTTACAGAACCGTATCCTGAAAAATACTGAATGTTAATAACAGAACTCATCAAGTCACTATAGCTTTATACTGATTTTAATCGGAGAAATTAGACTGTGTATTTATTTACGGCTGTCAGTGCATTCGCACTGAGCGCTCGATCAGCTGTAGGCGCGTGACGTAGGAAGTGATTGTTTGCGGTCAACGACTGCCCTGTGCGGCGCGCAGACTTGACTGTTGCTTTGAGTATGTGCCGCCGCCAAAACACAGCGCGGTATCCTTGTACTCTCCGCATGTTTACATGTAGCTGTTAGTTCCTCAAAAGTATGTCATTCTACAAAAAATTTTTCAAAAGTATATCATTCCACAAAAATTTTAACGTTAGATATATGATGTATTCCCTTAGAGCGTCGTGATTTAAGAGTTTCTACTTCGACAGTGTTATCATGAATAATTTTGCGAATTCTATATGGACCGTTATAAAGCAGAAAAAATTTGCGACACAAGCCTTTTCCTTTGTGAGACAATCGATGAGACTTAATTAACACCTTCTGACCAACTGACAAGATTTTTAAACGACCAGGACGCTTTGCTGATTTCACTCTTCTAGCAGCCGCAGATGCAATATTTTGTAGAGCCAGATTGACAACTTCAGACTGCCGCAGTTTCCGTGAAGGCGGAAAAGGAACGATTTCAGAAATGCGATTTGTCGGTGCTTTGTTTTTTAATATCAGTATAGGTGGTAAAGAAGTTGAGTCGTTAGGAAGTTCATTCAGAATGTTTTGAAAAGTATGAAGATACTGATCCCACGTTCTGTGATTCTGATGACAATAAAGACGACACAATTTATTGATTTCCTTCATCCATCTCTCTGAAGCGTTAGATTGAGGGTGAAAAAGTGAAATGAAAATTGGTTTAATTTTACGACGCTGTAGAGTACGAAGCCAAATTTTAGAACGAAACTGTGATCCATTATCTGATATAACCTTATCAACATGACCCACTTCTTTAAGAAAATGGTTAATGAAAGCATTAGATACTGAAAGAGCTGTTGCTTTGCGTAACGGTGTAAAACACACATATTTTGATGTCAACTCCACTGCTACGAAAATGTACGCAAAACCATTAGTAGATCGAACCACTGGACCGAACAAATCAACTGCAGCCATGTCCTTTAATTTTGCTGGAATGATAGGAAACAACGGTGCTCTGTGAGAAACTGTCAGCGGTTTAGCCTTTTGACATAATTTGCATTTGGCAAGAACAAATCGAATACGTTTTTCAATATTATTGAAGTAGCAATTTTCTCGTAATTTATGAAAGCATTTTCTGGAACCAAAGTGCGCATAACTGAAATGCGTATACCAAATCAGCTTATTAACCCACTCATCAGGAATACAAACTAACCAAACAGAGTTGTCGACCGATTTTCGTTTAAAAAGAATGTCATTGCGAACTAAATAATGCTGTCTAATCGCTACGCTTTCCTTTCTCTTCCACTTCTCCTTAATGTCCTTCCAGATTGGATCCTTATTTTGCTCCTTAGCGATGTCCTGAAGCGAAGACGAAATAAAGTTCTCAAACGCAACACCTTGAATATACATCAAACAATAATTGTTTTCCTTGCAGTCCTCTTCAGCACTTTGTTTCAAGCCCATAGGTGCACGTGATAAAGCATCAGCAACAATATTTGAAGAACCCTGTATGTAAACAATACTAAAATCAAACACCTGTAGGTACAACGCCCATCGTGACAATCTGCCGTGAGTTAATTTTGTTGACATAAGAAATTCCAGAGCTCGATGATCGGTGTAAACCTTAGTATGTCTGCCAAACAAAAATGTGCGAAATTTTGTAAAAGCCCAAACAACAGCCAAAGCTTCAAGTTCCGTAATCGAATAATTCTTTTCTGATTTCGAGAGAACACGACTTCCAAATGCAATAGTCTTTTGTACTACAACGCCGTTTTCTTCTATCTCTTGAAATAAATGTGCACCTAGGCCTTTGTATGATGAGTCCGTCGCCAAACAAAAATCTTTAGATAAATCTGGATGTGAAAGAAGTGGAGCAGCAACTAAAGCATCACGGAGTTGTTCAAATTCTGACTGAGCTTCGTCATCCCAACACCAATTAGATTTCTTTCCAGATAGTTCACATAAACGAGGTGTGGCCAAATTGTCCAATTTAACAAAGCGTCTAAGAAAATTACAGACCCCAAGGAAACTACGAACATCACGTTTTGTGGTAGGAACAGCATAATTACGAATAGCGTCAAGTTTTTCTGGATCAGGAAGAATACCTTCTGTAGAAATAATGTGACCGAGAAATTTCACCTGTGAACGACCAAATTCAGATTTCTCCAAGTTCACAGTAATGCCAACTCTTGCAAAGATACGTAACAATGAATCCAAAATTTTGTTGTGCTCACTCCAAGAATGTTTAGCAATAAGAATGTCGTCAACATATGAAGCAATATTGTCACGAAGATAAACAGGTAAAATTTCATTTAAGCTACGAATGAATGCTGCTGAAGATACAGTAAGTCCAAACGGTAATTTCCGAAACTGGTAACAGTTACCAAAGGCTAAAAAGGCAGTTTATTTTCTACAATCAGGGTGGAGTTCTATTTGCCAAAAACTTGCGCGCATATCAATCGTGGATAAAACTTTAATTCCATGGAAATGTTGAAGAAGTTCATCTAAATTTTGTGGGCGGTCAGTTTCAGGAATGATGATATTATTTATCTGTCTGGAATCCAGAACCAAACGAATTGACCCATCCTTTTTCAGAACAACGTGTAATGGGCTAGTATAAGGACTGACTGCAGGCTCAATAATGCCCTGATCTAACATGTACTGAAGTTCATTCTTAACCTTGTCTCTGTAAGCCAAAGGAATAGCGTACGTTTTCCCGCGAAATGGTGTGTGTTCTTTTACTTTAAATAAATATAGTAAGCCTTGTATAGTTCCCGTGTGATGACTAAACACTGTAGCATGTGAAGTCAAAATTTGGTGCAGCTCTTCTCTTGCAACGTCATCTGGCACTTCAGCTTTCTTAACGTTTTCATTAATTAGTTCTTCGCTATTAATTATATCATCCATCGCGTCTCTGTATCTATTGTCATTGTCATGAACAAACACATTGTCGTCGTAATGCTTAACGAAAACATCAGAAGTAAGAAACCTTAAACATTTTGTATCTGACTCAGATCTTGTTAAACACTCGAAAAATTTCAAACATTTCGGCATTCCGGCAACAGTCAAATTCACACTTCCCTCTTTAAAGTTCAAAATTGCCTTATGTGTGTTAAGAAACTCCATACCTAATATAATTTGTGTACTGAGTAATGGAACAATAATAAAATTAGCAGAAAATTCGTATCCTTGACAATTGAAATTTAGGTTGGTCTGTTGTTTAACTTCTACACCTTTTCCAGAAATCGCTCCTCGAATTGTAGTTTTAGAAATAGGTAACACAGGACAGGCAATAGTCCTTTCACATATACGAAAAACTGATTCACTAATGACGTTCAATGGGCTCCCAGAATCTAAAACTGCAGTGAACTTATTCTTATACTTCAATAACAGGATGTAAAAATGCGTCTACATTATTTTCCTTTTCGTCTAACAAAATGTCTCTCATGTCTTCCAGGCGTACGTAGTGTAAAGTCGTAGTGTCATTACTTTCTGAACCGTCTATATTGCTGCCAGAAGCCGAAGCTGCAAGTCATTGTCGATTGTTTGCGTCACGTCTTTGAGTATTCGCGTCATTTCGCGGATCCATTTCTACGATTTGCACTTGTCTCTCTGAAGGTCTGTCACGTGGAGGATGCCAATTAGGTCCCTCCTGTCTGTTAGATACAAATTCTTGGTTGTGTCTGTTATTAAAATTTCTGTTTTCCTGTCTGTCTGCATAACTACTTCTTGTGTAATTTCGACTGTCACTTCTGAAATTATTGTTGTATCTACTACCCTGATTATTTCTGTAGTAAGAATTTCTATTACTGTTTGAATAATTTCTGTCTTGATAATACCGATTACTGTTTCCGTATGATTGATCATTCCGGTACGAATTACCGTTATTATAATTGTCTGTGTAATTTCTGTTAGAACGTCTGTTATTGTCATAAGGCTGGTATCTATTGTCCTGTCTGTTACGTCTGTCATTCTCAAAGTTACCCATATAACGCCCGTTCCGATCACTATCCCTTTTCTCTGAAAATCTATTGTAATTACTGTTACTGAAAAAGTTACAAGAAGTCCCGTCGTCGTTGTCATACTCAAGTTCTTGCAACAAAGTCTTAAAAGTCTCAATGTCGTCTTTACATCTTCCGGCTAAAGCAATTTGTCTTATGGATAGTGGCAGCTTAGTTAAACAAATGCGAATTAATTCAGTCGGGCTATAAGGGTTGGAAAGGAACTGATTCTTGCGAATCATGTCTTCAAAATATTCTGCCGGCGTGCGGAACTCAGACTGTTTGAAATTACGCTGCATAATCAGACTATGTTTGACTCTATCTTGCGTGTTTTCGGACCAATATGCCGATAGAAATGCATGATAAAAATCATTTAGGCTATTACAATCTCTAGTGAGTGCGCGCATCCGCGTCGCCGGTTCGTTTTCTAAATATCCACACATAAATTCCAGTTTGTGACTTAGTGGCCAATTTGGTGGGAGTGCGTACATAAATTGATCTAACCATGCACATGGATGTATGTCATTCTTAGAATTGCGGAAGATCTTAAATTTCCGAACAGTCAAAAAATGTTTATAGTCAAAGTTTTCGCCTCGTGGCGACAAAGACCTACCGCGTCTGTCCCAGTCCCAATGACGATTATTGTTAAATTCACGCGCTTGGCGCTCTCTTGTTGCATCCCGTACACGAAACAAATTACTTTCTTCAAACCCCTCTGCTACCTGTGATTCTAAATTTCTTCTGCTATCTTTTCCTAGGATTTCGCCTTCAATTTGCTTGACTTGCTTTCGTAACGCCTCAACTTCCCTTTTAACGCGTTCATTAAATTTTCCCTGATTTTCAACATGCTTATTTATGTTCTGGTACTCTTCGGTTTCTGCAAATGGCAATGGTGCTGTATCATCTGAATCTCTGTCCCCATTTAAACTAAGATTTGTCAATTTGTCTGAAATTTCCTCAACTCTTTCCGATAAATCACCTATTTGTTCTTTCTGTTTATTTACGTCTTCCGTAAGTGTCGCGACTCGCGTTTCAGTATTAACACATTTAGTAGTTAACTGTTCATACTGTTGTGTTAGGTTATTTAATCTGTCATTTGGTACGGATTCCTCGATTCTCTCAAATATTTCTTCCTTATCTTTTGCACGTTGTAAATTTAACTCTGAAAACTTCTGTACTATCACGCGATCTCTTTCTTCCTGTTCTCTATCCTGTTCCCTTTGTCTAATCTCTACTGCAACTAATCTATTATTGTGAGCATTCAAAATCGGTTGTACTTCTTCTCGAATTTCTTTCTTTAATTCATCTTTCATATTTTTGAAACATGTCCCTATTCGTGAATCTAACCGTGTTTCCAAAGTTCCCATACCAGTTATTAATTCAGATCCCAAAGTTCCCATCTCGGTTTTAATTGTTCCTATCTCTGTTTTAATTGTTCCTATCTCTGTTTTTAATTCAGATCCTAACTGCGATCCCAATGAGTCTAACCGTGTTTCCATTGTTTCCCTATCTGTTTTTAATTCAGATCGTAAATTTAATATTGCACTCATCAACTGCTCCATGTTAACTTGTTCGAAATTATTTTCGCCCCTAACATTTCCCGCAAAACTAACTTCCTTCTGCATAGCCATAAAGCTATCTGTGTTCGATACTATTTCAGAATCTTCTATCGTTAATCTCGTATTCTGTGAATTTTCTGATTGAGAAAAATTTTGAAATGGTTCCGGACTATTTTCCCGACTTATTACACTGTTTTCCACTTCATTATTCATCACACTGTTCTCCTGTGTTGGCGAGTTCGCCATGTTAACAATTTCGTCATTCTCACTATTCATCATTTTTGCCTTTTTCATTGATCGCGTAATCATTTACAAAACATACAAAACTCGTCACTGTACGAAAATTACACACAATGCCTCCTTATGTCCAACAATACCATTCACTCGAAATGTTTCCCTCAAACACGATTGACGAACAATTGAAATAATTGCACAAAAGCGTCAAACGCGTATACAAGACAACAAATCAAAATTCTAAAAAAAAAGAAAATACCATTAGAAGAATGACAATTACCAAATCTACACATGCAAAATAGACTACAATTACTAAACTACAAATTACTACAACAATGCTACGGTCTACTATTTTTACAATCAGAAGATTCCAAGGGACGATCCGAAGCAGCGGTCGCCACGTGCATGGGGGCTTGATTTTTATATATATAATAAGAATGCAAATATTTTTAGTAGCTGTAAGTCCGATTACGCAAGTCTCGTAAACGGCTGGCCCTGACTAGTATTAGTACGCAATCTGACTGCATAAAACAACCACAAAGAATGAAATGAAAATTTCAGTTAATACAATTAATTAATTAAGTCCCCAGCAACTATAAAACCTACGAAACAAAAGCACAAGTATAACTGTTCTGTGTGTGGGAGTGTGACTCAACGCACATCTGGCACGGTTCTTCTTCAACAAGACAAGAATTTTTAAATATCATTTATACTGACGTGATAAAAGAAAATTGGAAATACTATAATTGTGCAAGAAACCCAGAATTACACTCTAATACAAGAACACACGCCAGATGCTTTGTTGACTGAACCTGTAATGAAGCATTATTCAGGACACACAAATAATAAGAAAATAAAGAACAGTAGTTAGTTACCTTAATTTATATTGACGAAAAGCACTCAGGTCATTACAATATCTCCATTGGAACAACATCTACTATCTCTCCCATCACATAGCTGCATAAAACATCGAACAAACACTCACTACTACCCCATCTCATTCCAACTTCAGATACAAGCAGTGTCCACCACAACTGCTCGGCAAGGACTGCCTGCCGCTACCTCTCAATGAGCACTGCCAGTGGAGGCGGCGGAACAATACTCTCTCTGGCGCGATTTTTGGCGCTGTGGCTCAGTGTAGCCACCTTTCATACAGTGTAGCCACCTTTCAATATTTAGTTGTCACAAGTTAAAACAAACACTCTATATGAACGAGTATGTATCAGTGCGTACAGGAGATAGTACTGGAGAAAAATTAACGGAAAGGACGTTCGGAAATTCCAGTTACAAACTCCTAGGACTTGCAGAAGAGAGTGAGTATATAAATTTTGAATAGGAACCCATGTCGGAAACGTCCTGTTTCCGTTTTGCGATGGTTTCAGTTCAGATATGTAACGCGTCCACGTCTGTTGCAGGGAAGAGAAAAGTCTCTGAGTTGCTTGTCCTGATATTCAATACGGTAGACACAATGAACAGTACTGCGTCACACGGTCACTTGACGTCTGCCTCAGTGTGTGAGCCGTATTTGCATTAAGTTGGGCTCTTTTTTTGTTTTGGAATAATGTAAACACGAAAGTTTAAATGTTCGCACAAGCAAAGGTGCTTAAGTGATAAATGAATGTTGTATTATGTTTCCTTTCGAATTGATACATAACAATTGTACTCCATCACGCCTAATTCAATTCCTCAAGCAGAAGTGGATGAGTTAAAGTATCTGAACTGAAGCCGTCACAGGACGGAAACGATGCGTTTCCAGACATGGGTTCCTGTTCAAATTATGTACTCACTAACCTCTACGAGTCCTAGAAGTTTGAAACGGGAATTTCCGAACACCCTGTATGTGTGGAATCTAATTGTGTATGCACGCGCGCGCGTGCGCGAGCGCATGTGTGTATGTGTGTGTGTGTGTGTGTGTGCGTGTGTGTGTGTCTGTATGTCCGTACATTTGAGCATATGTGTGTGTTTGTGCATATGCTTGCGCGCTCTGGTATGCACGTGTGTGTGCGTGTATGTTTGTACGGGCGAAGCACGTAGAAACGGCAAGCAAAGTAGGATGAAAGTTTAGGAACCAGAGGGGTGCTATAAAATTGAGGGTGGAAGGGAATATATGACTTTGGGAGAAAAAACGCTTCACTTTCCATTGAGAAGCCGGCGCCTGGGGATAACCCGCCCTGGGACATAAAAGAGGGAGGGAGAAAATGAGATGGTGGTAGAGAGAGAAGGCGAGAGGAGAGAGAGAAAGAGAGCTAGGGGCAGAAGAGAGCAGGGGAGCAAAAAAGAGAGGCGCCGTGCCTGCACGCGAGTTGTAAAGCTATTTACACGGGGCGCGGGTTGTAATCTGTTGCGCAGCCTTATTACGGCCGATGATCGGTTTATTAGTAGACGCCGGCCGGGGGCCTAAGGCGTGTGTCCACGGGCACACGCTCTCGCCGCCGTCGTGTTTGTGTTTTGTGGTTCGGCCGCAAAGGGGGCAGCCTTACGGCCCTCACACACACACACACACACACACACACACACACATGTGCGTATGCACGTGTCTGTGTGCGTAGGAAGGCATTGCATCACGCGAGCGCCACCTCACGACTGAGTGAACGCACGCACACAGACACACACACACACACACACACACACACACACACACACACACACCTACGTATCGCCGCGAGCAGAAAGTGGCGCCAGATTTTTATCTGGACCCTCGGAGCCAGAGGAAACATCTGTGGTGTTGGGAACCCTCCGAAACCTCCCACTCTTTATACGACACGGCACTCGGCGACGGCCAAAGAGCGCGTTTCCTCAAACAGGGCAGAGCAGCGAGGATAGGTCGCATGAGGTCAGAGAGGTCGGTTCGAGTGGCGCAGCACGTCGTTAAGAGACCGCAAGGCAGAAAGGGACTCGGGCCGGGAAGAAGGGACGCAAAAAAGGGCGGAGAAGGGCGTCGGGCCCGCCGCGGAAGTAAAACTGTAATGAGTCCGTTCTGGGCGCGCCGCTGTAAAAGGACCACCGCATGCCGCGTGTAAATATTTGCGGTCTTCCCTCCAAGGCTTGCTTGCCCTTCCCACCTCAGGTGGCCACGCAGGTATTGTTTCGTACAGGCTTCGTCATCTCAGTCACGTGAAGCTATAGAACCTTAGGTTGAGGGGGGAGCAACTGTCTACAGAGTCTGAGTAAAACAATTCTAGAGTGAAGATGCTAATTTACCTAACGTAAGTACCAAAACTGCCCAGTTGGCGTTGTCCCTTTCACAGTAATCTCTGCAGTCACGATAACACAGGGCTACACAGGGGATGGCCAATAATATGGCATTATCAGAGACACATTATAACACCCCCTGCGTCCCGGGATTTTCGAAATTACTAGTCAACAATGACCGTGAATTATGAATTTCGACCCGTGTCGGGATAATTCATCCGAATCCGAAGTAAATAATCATTATTCCGCTGGAAACAGGAGGCATTATAACTTGATCGTTATTGAATGAGTAATTTCGTTCAAGAACGATCGGTAAATGAAATAATGGAAATAATTTGGAAATAAATTTTGCCAGTGGAAATTTTGCCGAAAGAAATGATTAATGTTGTAAAAGCAATTAAAAAATCGGTCGCCAGCTCAAGTGATGAGCGATAGTACTGTTAAGTACGTGAATAATTGTGTCAAAAATAAAGTTTACCTGTCGGTAGCGCAGCAGGTGGAACGGGAACTTTTACGTAAGTGCTGTCTCATGCTCAGTAGTCATATAAAACAATGTTATAATAATCTAACTACACTTAAACATTAATGGTTAACTTTCAATAAGTATTTTGATAATTATTTTGTTCATAATTTGTCAGATAAGTGCAATGCTGACAACACAGATAATTATCTATCTAGATTTTGAATAATGGACTGTCATTCTGTCTTTAAAATTACGTACTTTGCACAGTTTAATCTACTGATAATAAAATATATTGCCAATAATTGATTAACTATATTTTTAATGATAATAATTCATTAATTGGGCGATTGTCAGGTGTAATAAGCTTTATAGTTTCATGAAATATCCTTGAACTAACTTCAGCTGAATATGCAATGAAATAAATCTCTAATTAGTTACTTCAGTCTATTATTAAGTTACTAAGGTTGGCGTAAGCTTATTCAGTGCAACAATTAACGACGATAACCAATCGTTTAAAACAGTCTGAAATTTACTCTTCACCGTCTATGCAAATAATTTGATAATTAACATATTTTCTCTTGATAATGGCGTGGCACACTCGGTTCAGTAAGGTAAGGATCGGAAGGAACCTACTTGGTCTTATTGTCTAGTGGAATGTAACTGCAACACTTCGATTATAAAGTGCTGTTATTAATTGTTCAACTTCAGAGAAAAGCACAGTCACATGGCAAGCCTTCTCCAGTTTTATCCTACGAAAGTTACGTAGATTTACTTCTCTCGTTGTCGATGGATCGACGGAAGTCCACGGCGGCGACACAATGTGGCAGCGGGCTTTTACTGTTGCGACTTGGGCCCACAGTGCGCTTCACATTTAAGCCCTCGTTTCTTCAGCACTATGCCCATCATTCCATAATAACTTGCCCGGCCATGCTTCCAGATATGCCGACCATTACTTTCCCGTCGTACTTAGATCCACACACTAGCCATTAGATGTAACACAGCTAGGACTAGCAGCACTCGACTGTACGTCTTACTCCGAGCACGGCGTCACTGCTACTACTGCCCGCTGGCGCGCTCCCGCGCCCAGAGGCGTGACAAAACAATCTCTCCGACTTCAACGTTAACTAAATACGCCCTGACTTGCCAGCGTTAAATATTACATAATTTAAACATAGTATTTACAATACATATTTGCACTAGACAATACATCGTATACAAACAGTTTCACGTGTTAAGTAAGCGAAAAAATTCATAGCTAGGACTGCGTTGTAGCGTCACATTACCTTGCCTTACATGGCGTAAGAGAGCTGTTGACGTTCAAAACGGCTTCCAGTCGTCTCGTAGTGGATAAATGCAACCTACGGATCGTTTTGAAGGTACATCTACATCTGCCCGCATCTCGTGGTCGTGCGGTAGCGTTCTCGCTTCCCGGTGGGGTCAGGGATTTTCTCTGCCTCGTGATGGCTGGGTGTTGTGTAATGTCCTTAGGTTAGTTAGGTTTAAGTAGTTCTAAGTTCTAGGGGGCTGATGACCATAGATGTTAAGTCCCATAGTGCTCAGAGCCATTTAAACCATTTTTTACATCTACATCTACGTGGTTACTCTGCAATCCAGACTTAAGTGCCTGGCAGAGGGTTCATCGAACCATTTTCATACTACTTCTCTACAATTCCACTCTCAAATGGGGCGTGGGAAAAAGGAGCTCCTAAATCTTTCCGTTCGAGCTCTGATTTCTCTTATTTTATTGTGATGATCATTTCTTCCTCCGTTGGTGGGTGTCAACAAAATATTTTCGCATTCTGAAGAGAAAGTTGTCGATCGAAATTTCGTAAATAGATCTCGCCGCAAAGGAAACCGCCTTTGTTTCGACGACTCCCACCCCAACTCGCGTATCATATCAGTGACACTCTCAACCCTATTGCGTGATAACACGAAACGAGCTGCCCTTCATTGCACTTTTTCAATGTCCTCCGTCAGTCGTGCCTGGTAAGGATCTCACACCGAGCAGCAGTATTCCAGCAGAGGACGGATAAGTGTAACGTAGGCTGTCTCTTTAACGGGTCTGTCGCATCTTCTAAGTGTTCTGCCAACAAAGCGCAGTCCTTGTTTCGCCTTCCCCACAATATTATCTATGTGGTCTTTCCAATTTAAGTTGCTCTTAATTGTAATTCCTAGGTATTTAGTCGAACTGACTGCCCTTAGATTTGTGCGATTTATCGTAAACCCAAAATTTATCAGATTTCTTTTAGTAGCCATGTGGATGACCTCGCACTTTTCTTTGTTTAGTGCAAATTTCCACTTTTCGCACCATATAGAAATTCTCTCTAGATCATTTTGTAATTGGAATTGATCGTCTGATGATTTTACTAGACGGTAAATTACAGCGACATCTGCAAAGAAACCAAGGGGGCTGCTCAGATTATCACCTAGATAATTTATATAAATCAGGAACAGCAGAGGGCCTATGACACTACCTTGCGGAACGCCAGATATCACTTCTGTTCTACTCGATGATTTACCGTCTATCACTACGAATTCTGACCTCCTCATCGCACCCCCGTCAGATTTAGTTATAAGTTGGCACAGTGGATAGGCCTTGAAAAACTGAACACAGATCAATCGAGAAAACAGGAAGAAGTTGTGTGAAACTACGAAAAAAAAGTAAGCAAAATATACAAACTAAGTAGTCCATGTGGAAGATAGGCAACATCAATGATTATATGAGCTCAAGAGCGCCGTGGTCCCGTGGTTTGCGTGAGCAGCTGCGGACTCAGAGGTCCTTGGTTCAAGTCTTCCCTCCAGTGAAAAGTTTACTTCAGTTATTTTCGCATAGTTATGATCTGTTCTTTCATTCATTGACGTCTCTGTTCACTGTAATAAGTTTAGTGTCTGTGTTTTGCGACCGCACCGCAAAACCGTGCGATTAGTAGACGAAAGGAGTGCCTCTCCAATGGGAACCGACAACATTTGATCGCAAGGTCATAGGTCAACCGATTCCCCCACAGGAAAACACGTGTGATATATTCTATACGACACTGGTGACGGTATGTGCGTCACGTGACAGGAATATTTTGTCGACCCACCTAACTTGTTCACTTGGCGAATGGGTAAAAAGATTCTTCTACCTTGCCCGATTTAGTTTTTCTTGTGGATGTGATAATCACTCTTAAAAAAGTGATGATAACATAAGAGTTTGTCACATAAACTGAAAATAAAAAAACAAATTTTTCACTCGTGGAAAGGCTTGAAACAAGGAGCTCTCATTCCACAGGTGCTCACGCTAACCATGGGACCACGGCGCTGCTGAGCACCAAGTGTCATTGATGTTGCTTATCTCCCACATGGACTAATCAGTTTGTGTATTTTGCTTACTTTTTTCATAGTTCCACACAACTTCTTCCTGTTTCCTCGATTGATCTGGTTCAGTTTACCAAGGCCTATCCACTGTGCCAATTTATAACTAAATCTGAGGGGGTTGCGATGGGGAGGTTCCCTTGGGAGAGGAAATCACGAATTCACGAATCCAGTCACACAACAGAGACGATACTTCATATGCACGGAATTTGATTAATAGTCGCTTGTGAGGAACGGTATCGAAAGCCTTCTGGAAATCTAGGAATGTGGAATCGATATGAGATCCCTTGCCTACAGCACTCATTACTTCATGGAAATAAAGAGCTTGCTGCGTTGCACAAGAACGATATTTTCTGAATCTGTGTTGGTTATGTATCAATAAGTCATTTTCTTCAAGGTGATTCATGATATTCGAGTACAGTACACGCTCCAAAATCCTACTGCAAATGGAGGTCAGTGATACGGGTCTGTAATTCAGTGGGTTGCTCCTATTTCCTTTCTCGAATATTGGTCTGACCTGTGCTACTTTCCAGTCTTTAGGGACACACCTTTGGTCAATATGATTGCTAAGGTAATTGTGTGTCATTTTTCTCGGAGAGTAGCGCCAGGTTCAGGTGGCCATTACGGAGGTACATAGCGATCACGGAGCATTCTCACCAATGAATACAGCAAACGATCAATAACGTTGAGATTTGGTGACTGTGGCGTCCAGTACAGACGCGATAATTCGTGCTCACAAAACCAGTCCTGAGCGATGTGAACTGTGTGAGCTTGGTTCTGTCGTCTTGGGACACAGCGCCACCTTTGAGGAACGAACACTGTACCATGGGATGGATCTGATCTGCTACACACCTTAGTGTGCGTGGCGGAGGGAACTTCGCTACCAGTGTCACTTCATCCTTTATTGTTGCATTCGAGAATAGTTCACGGGAAGAATGAATGCTAGTAATCGTCCAAACGGGTGAATCAGATTTTATCTTCGTGGGGGAGACAATGTATTAAATGATTCTTCTGGGAACTTACGCTCTCGGAACCCATGCCATGATGAGAAACATGTCTTGCACCATCTAACACTGGCGTCCATTGATCATCTCTGTGACGCCGAGATGGTCTCATAATCGTTGGCAGTAATGCTTCCTTGCAATGTAACTGCGAGACGCGTGGAATAGCACGACATGGCTTCCTGAACAATCAGAGAAATCCCGGCATGTCTCACACTTGGGGACGTCAACTCGACTAGGAATTGGACACAGTGCGAAACAAGACCCAACCGACCAAATAACATTTTTTCATTGCTCGGTTTTACACTACTCGCCATTAAAATTGCTACACCTCGAACATGACGTGCTACAGACGCGAAATTTAACCGACAGGAAGAAGATGCTGTGATATGCAAATGATTAGCTTCTCGGAGCATTCACACAAAGTTGGCGCCAGTGGCGACACATACAACGTGCTCACATGAGGAAAGTTTCCAACCGATTTCCCACACACAAACAGCATTTGACCGGCATTTCCTGGTGAAACGTTGTTGTGATGCCTCGTGTAAGCATGAGATATGCGTACCATCACGTTTCCGACTTTGATAAAGGTCGGATTGTACCCTATCGCGATTGCGGTTTATCGTATCGCGACATTGCTGTTCGCGTTGGTCGATATCCAATTACTGTTAGCAGAATATCGAATCGGTGGGTTCAGGAGGGTAATACGGAACGCCGTGCTGTATCCCAAAGGCCTCGTATCACTAGCAGCCGAGATGACAAGCATCTTATCCGCATGGCTGTAACGGATCGTGCAGCTACGTCTCGATCCATGAGTCAACAGATGGGGACGTTTCCAAGACAACAACCATCTGCAAGAACAGTTCGTTTGCAGAAGCATGGAGTATCAGCTCGGAGACCGTGGCTGCGGTTACCCTGGACGCTGCATCACAGACAGGAGCGCCTGTGATGGTGTACTCAACTACGAACCTGTGTGCACGAATGGCAAAAAGTCATTTTTCGGATGAATCCAGGTTCTGTTTACAGCATCATGATGGTCGTATCCATGTTTGGCTACATCGCGGTAAACGCACATTGGAAGCGTGTATTCGTCATCGCCATACTGGCCTATCACTCGGCGTGATGGTATGGGGTGCCCTTGGTTACACGTCTCGGTCGCCTCTTGTTCGCTTTGACGGCACTTTGAACAGTGGACGTTACATTTCAGATGTGTTACGACCCGTGGCTCTACCCTTCTTTCGATCCTTGCGAAACCCTACATTTCAGCAGGATAATGCACGACCGCATGTTGCAGATCCTGTACAGGCCTTTCTGGATACAGAAAATGTTCGACTGCTGCCCTGGCCAGCACATTCTGCAGATCGCGCACCAACTGAAAACGTCTGGTCAATGGTGGCCGACCAACCGGTTCGTCACAATACGCCAGTCACTACTCTTGATGAACTGTGTTATCGTGTTGAAGCTGCATGGGCAACTGCACCTGTACACGCCATCCAAGCTCTTTTTGGCTCAATGCCCAGGCGTATCAAGGACGTTATTACGGCCAGAGGTGGTTGTTCTGGGTACTGATTTCTCAGGATCTATGCACCCAAATTGCGTGAAAATGTAATCACATGTCAGTTGTAGTATAATATATTGGTTCAATGAATACCCGTTCATCATCAGCACTTTTTTTGGTGTAGCAATTTTAATGGCCAGTTGTGTATCTCTTCGATACTGCGTTTTCCTGTAATAGTGATATCTGCATCACTGATGAGTGTTTTTCGAATTCCAACTCGCGGTACAATTCCCTGCTTCTGGACATTCATTCGAGTTGTTTTGATGCATACAGTGGTTGCTGATGCGACATTCAGTTCTTCAAGGACTTTTGAAGCTGTCATCCTCTTATTTTTCGTCACAGTCCTCTTCAATGACCACCCGTTACGCTCACTCAACACACAAATCGCCTGCGTTGTGATTTAACGGATGATGTTTTCCATTTTCCCTGTATGCAGCATGAATCTCCGATCGGTACCTCTTCAAACACCAAACACCTTGGCTGCAGAAGCATCCACCATACGAGCTCCAGCAATCTGCCCACGTTCGAAGTCTGTTAGTTCCGACATGATGCACTCACAACTACGCAGAACATTGTTCTGGGCACGACTGACATAGTAACGTGTTGAGCATGTTGTATACGTGCAGTTTCGGACCAAATACAAGCAACGTAACTCGCAAGCTTCGGTAGCATCTGCATTTATTTTCAGGCTTGCATTCTGCAAGTGTTTCCATATTTTTGTTCAACCACTGCCAGTCAGAGGGAGGTAAATATATAGTGAGAAAGCTAATTTATCTAAGTGGCAAAACTGGGCAATTGATATTCGCTCTTTCACAGTAATCTCTGCTCTGACGACAATGCAGAGTTATACAGGTTAAATGGAAACTGAAATCCCTTTTATTTCACCTTGGCGCCAAAAGATGATGGCGTCGCTACGAGAGAGACAGCTGTGCGCTAAACACCAGAACTTCGCCGACGAATTATGACAAGCGTTAGTATGGACGAAAACGACAAAAAATGTCTGGTAAACAAGAGCTCTAAACTGCATACTTAAGGTCTATGAGCACTTCTGTGCGACACATATCGTCTACTGTAAGCTCTTTGCGTTTCATATTTTGAGAGGTATCCGTATGCCCAAAAATAAAAAAAGTCTAGTAAAAATGAGCTCTAAAATGCATAACTTGATCATCTTCGCTACTGTGAAACACATCTCTTCTACTCAACAAATCCTCATAGCTCTGAAGATATACATTTTAGACCGCAAGTTTACTGGGAAGCTTTTTCTTGCTTGGTCCTTACAAACCTCCCCCCCCCCCCAAAAAAAAATATGGAAAGCAAAGAATTTGCACTACAAGTGACGTGTTTCACAGTATCGGAGATGATCTAGAGTTCATAGCGCGAAGCACGTTTACTGGACCTTTTTTTTTCTTGTTTTGGTGCATACTACCACCTCTCAAAATTTGTCGATGGAATTCTGGTTAACTCTGTATACTGAAGTGCTTTATGAAAGACTGATAAATGCAGTAGTGGAAATCTTACCTGAAAGAGATAGCTGACACTGCAGTATTAACTAAGTCTACAAAGAAAACAACTTGTTTCAAATATAAAACGTGCTCCGCAGTATTTAAAAGCAGATATTGGGCAAATAAGTAAGGTAAAAAGTGAAGTATCTGGAGAATAGCAACCAAGCAAACGACTTAGAAAAATCTGCCTTAGAGAAAATAATAGACAAGTCGGGAAGATACACAAGTAAGAAATTTAGTGCTTAACATCCCGTCGACAACGAGTTCATTAGAGACGGACGATAAGATCAGATTACGGCAGGATGAGGAACGAAATCAGGTTTTAAAGGTACCATCCCGGCATTTGCCATAAGCGCTTTTTTAGGAAATTACGGAAAACCTAAATGTGGATGTTCAGACGGGCAGTCCCTTCCCAGTATAAGTCTAGTGTGCTGCCCCACCGATGCATAAGATGGAACATCGTGTAATGTAACTAAGAATACCTACAACAAAAAGTACCTATCTACAAAGGTAAAACAAATCACTACCAGTGAATCCTGTATGCTAGTGAATGCACAGAGCTAAATCATAAACTTGATAAAGTAGAAGAATTACATGGAAAATATAAAGTTCGACGTATTTGTAGAATGAGTAACAATGGACTCACCAAGCAGGTCCTGAGCTGTATTGTGCGGCCACCTACTACCAGGTGCTCCATATCAGCGACTTCAGCAGACATTAGACATCGTGAGAGAGCAGAATGGGGCGCTCCGCCGAACTCATGGACTTCGAACGTAGTCAGGTGATTGGGCTTCACTTGTGTCATACGTCTGTACGTGAGATTTCCACACTCCTAAACATCCCCAGGTCCACTGTTTCCGATGTGATAGTGAAGTGAAAACGTGAAGGGTCACGTACAGCAGTAAAGCGTGCAGGCCGACCTCGTCTGTTAACTCACAGAGACCGCCGACAGTTGGAAAAGGTCGTAATGTGTATGTAACCTCCCCCTCACTTATCGACCTTAATGACAGCGAAAAATTAAACCGCGTGTACCTAATGGAAATTTGGGAAAAGCAATCGTCACCGAAGTTAATCTGTCGGTAAAGAGGGAGGAAAGGGTTACATCTAAATGAAAGGAAAAATGCTAATGAAACAGGTGGAAATTAATTTTGAAAAGGGGTAAAATTAATAAAGAAAGTAAATGTGCGGCCGTTACGTTAACAATTAACTAGCGGTAATTAGATATTTGAGATTTGGGGGAAATTACGGTCGCCAGTCCTAAGGACAATTACTATAGTAACTGAAAAAGAAAGGTTATTACACATATAATTAGCACTAGAAGCGTGGCAACTGAAGGTTGACATGTGCAGTGTGAAAACTGAAAGTTTGTCAGAAGTAATAAATTTCGCTACACTCTGACTTAACTTAGCAAAAGAATTAATAAAACAGGAAAATCGAAAGTTAATTTAGTGAGTGAAGTTAATAGTGAGCTTTCTTTCTGAAGCACATCGAAATTCAGTAAAATACGGTTAGTCTTGGACTACCTCAACAATCATTTCAAAAGCTACTTGAATCTATGCAATTTAGAAAGAAGAGATTTAACTTTGAACTTGAATTAAATGATTCTGAACAATTAACAATAGTAAAATTTAGTACGTACCAAGCTGAGCTGCAGTCACAGGTAAGCTGAAATACGGTAACAAAACTCGCACTCTTAATTTGTGCTTGTGTAATCTAAATACTGTGGCCAGCTATGAATACTTTAACTGAACTTTGAAATTAAAGCATCGAAATCGAATTATAGTACTTTAATGCTGGCGTTTGAATTTCAACGACACTCGGGTTCATTCCGGAAAAGGAAGGGACCCTGCTTGGTAATGCAATTGGGACAATGAGCAACAAATGTTCACGCTAAGTTGCTGTAATTATAGTTACGAAAATGGTACAGTTTGAAAAGCTGAGGTCTGCCATACAGTTCTAAAACTTTACGTGCTTCCAGTCTTCCTTGTTGGTTGATTGAAGGTTTGAAGCCGTCGATCGAGGAGGTGGCGACAGTCACTCATTGTCGGCCGTCGCTGTTGCAGAAGTTGGATGTTGGCGCGCCTTCTTCTCGACACGGTCACCAGGCGAAATGGGCTCTTGATGTGCGCCAGCTAATGCTTCCCGTCCGCGACACCATGTCAGAAACTATCATCGCGAGTCGAGCGCAATTACATGCTGCCAAACCCCGAAAGCGCGGCAACTCGCGGGAGCGTCACACAACACCCCTGCTCCACTCGCTACTCCAGCCAGACTCCCTCTCTGCTCAGCCCGCGCTCCACGCGACAGAGTTAACACTACCAAAGATCCTACACACTTTGATTCTTCACACGACCTATCGATGTAATCGTTCGATAGCAGTTTTCCCTAGGCAAGACCCAGCGTAAAAATACAAATAATATTTACGAAACAAACCAATTATACATCGACATAAATGCATAAATATATATATACAAATAGTAAAACAATTACAATATACGAAGACACAGAAATGTTATATATTCAGGTAACAAAAATAAGGAAAACAAATTTATAGTACAATAAATGGAAATAGGAGGATATGCATTTCCGGCGTTACATGTAGTAGGCAGACATCTGTCCAGACCATCACACAGAAATTCCAAACTGCATTTGGATACACTACAAGTACTATGACAGTTAGGCGGGAGGCGAGAAAACTTGTATTTCCTGGTCGAACGGCTGCTCATAAGCCACACATCACGCCGGTAAATGCAAAACTACGACTCGCTTGGTGTATGGAGCGTAAACATTGGACGATCGAGCAGTGGAAAAACGTTGTGTGGAGTGACGAATCCCGGTAAACAATGTGACGATCCGATGGCAGGATTTGGGTGTAGCGAATGCCCGGTGAACGTCATCTGCCAGCGTGTGTAGGGCCAACAGTAAAATTCGGAGGCGGTGGTGTTATGGTGTGGTCGTGTTTTTCATGGAGGAGGCTTGCACTCCTTGTTGTTTTGTGTGGCACTATCGCAGCACAGGCCTACATTGATGTTTTAAGCACCTTCTTCCTTCCCACCGTTGACGAGCAATTCGGGGATGGCGATTGCATCTTTCAACACGATCGAGCACCTGTTCATAATGCACGGCCTGTGGCGGAGTGGTTACACGACAATAACATCCCTGTAATGGATTTGCCTGTACAGAGTCCTGATCTGAATCCTATAGAACACCTTTGGGATGTTTTTGGAACGCCGCCTTCGTTCCAGGCCTCTCCGACCGATATCGATACATCTCCTCAGTGCAGCACTCCGTGAAGAATGGGCTGCTATTCCCCAAGAAACTTTCCAGCACCTAATTGAACGTATGCCTGAGAGAGTGGAAGCTGTCAACAAGGCTAAGGGTGGGCCAACACCATATTGAATTCCAGCGTTACCGGTGGAAAGCGCCACGAACTTTTAAGTCATTTTCAGCCAGGCTTCCGGATATTTTTGACCGCATAGTGTATCAGTTAGCTTTTCCACTTCACGGATATAATCCAGGAATGTGTAGTTTAAATCGCTATTCAAGCATCCTTATTAAAGCTTTCCAGGATTTCTACAAGTCATGTCAAGCAAATTGTCTAATGGTCCCTTCGATATTATTCCGCCTGTAATACCATAAGTGTCAACGAAACATCAAACTACAACCTTTCTGCCAATAACGCCGCCGCCGAACAGTATTAAGTTTCACTTGCCTTGATGGATTGTGGCCAGAATTAGCAACTACTTTGCGTTACCAGACACGGGCCTGGTGGATGTGGTACAGCATTACAAGATCTGAAATCTCATTTATCGGACTAGTTGGTTGGTTGACTGATTAGGAGGAGCGGACCAAACAGCGATGTCATCGGTGACGTCGGATCAGGGAAGGGCGGGGAAGGAAGTTGGCCGCCCCCTTTCAAAGGAACCATCTCGGCATTAGCTGAAGCGATTTAGGGAAATCATGGAAAACCCTAAACAGGATGGCCGGGCGCGATTTTGAACTGTTGTCCTCCCGAATGCGAGTCAAGTGTGCTAGTCACTGCGCCACCTCGCTCGGTCCCGATTAGCTACAAAGGGGCATAGAAAGGAACCTTTGGTTTAACACGGACTCCGATACATGCTTCAGCTTGGCATTTTCCCGCATGCACAATCCAATGCCAAGGGGGGAAAGTCATACACTGCAAGCGAGAAAAGAAAAATGAAAGGACTAAGCTAATTCTGGTTACGAATTTGACCTTTCATTCGCACGCCACACAGTGTGCGTTGTAGGTGGCAAAAGAAATGAATAATTACCAATAGCAGAAGTCATAGCTGTTCCTGGTACCTGCTCAGAGTTCGTCTACGAGAAGAGGTATTCTTAGTTATTACTGTTATTTTTAATGTTCCGGTGAAGTGATATGCGACTGTATTCCAAGTACATTTAGTCGCCCTACAAATACACTTGCTGTGTAGCTACAGAACGCAGTGGCACTGTTGTTAAAACTTTTGGAAGAATCAGGGCTCAAATTTCCCTAGAGCGGCCCTGATTTAGGATTTTCGTGGTTTCTTTGTCACAATAATGTAAGTTTAGGAGTGATCGCCACGTTTGTTGATACGAGGCATATATCGTGAGCGTTCATTCAAAAAGGACTGGCCGATCTTCTTCCTCCACTCCGCTCTCCTCTCCCCACTGCAACACATTATTATTCCGTGTATTAAGACCTCATTGTCCGTGAGACATTGTTTTACCTCTACACAGCGCGACAGTGCGTTGCCTTTGCCTCGAATGGAAGTCGAGAATCTTCCACATGCAGAAATTCCAATTGAGAGAATAGTTAGCTTCGCGTAGAAGAAATTGATATTGCGTTTTCGTTTGCCGTCGAAATATCGCCGCTGACAAAAAAGATATTCCTGAATGTGAATCTTTTCAGCGATATGTAACATTCGTTCAGATTTCCTTATATTAAGGCCTTGAGCCCAACAATCACGAAATAGCTACGCGTCATGTTATGGTTTTCACTCAGTCTCAGCACCAGTAATATTTGTCTTGCACTGGTTTTCAGCCATTTCAAGAGACTAAAACACACAACACACAAAATATTAATTTTCCTTTCTTTTTTTCAGCTGAAATGTAATTTTCTTGACGGCTTTTATCGTTACAGTCGCTGAGATGATAATTTTAAATAAAGCGAAGACCTCGGCTGCAAACAACCATAAGAGATAGGCTGCTTTTTTTTCTTTTGCGAAATTGTCCATGTTGTTGTTGTTGTGGTCTTCAGTCCTGAGACTGGTTTGATGCAGCTCTCCATGCTACTCTACCCTGTGCAAGCTTCTTCATCTCCCAGTACCTACTGCAACCTACATCCTCCTGAATCTGCTTAGTGTATTCATCTCTTGGTCTCCCCCTACGATTTTTACCCTCCACGCTGCCCTCCAATACTAAATTGGTGATCCCTTGATGCCTCAGAACATGTCCTACCAACCGATCCCTTCTTCTGGTCAAGTTGTGCCACAAACTTCTCTTCTCCCCAATCCTATTCAATACTTCCTCATTAGTTATGTGATCTACGCATCCAATCTTCAGCATTCTTCTGTAGCACCACATTTCGAAAGATTCTATTCTCTTCTTGTCCAAACTATTTACCGTCCATGTTTCACTTCCATACATGGCTACACTCCATGCAAATACTTTCAGAAACGACTTCCTGACACTTAAATCTATACTCGATGTTAACAAATTTCTCTTCTTCAGAAACGCTTTCCTTGCCATTGCCAGTCTACATTTGATATCCTCTCTACTTCGACCATCATCAGTTACTTTGCTCCCCAAATAGCAAAACTCCTTTACTACTTTAAGTGTCTCATTTCCTAATCTAATACCCTCAACATCACCCGACTTAATTCGACTACATTCCATTATCCTCGTTTGTCCATACAAGGTAGTAAACCTATTATTTGTAGGCATTATCCTTGCTTCATAGTATGCATCATAGTATTCTTCACAGTAAGCATCTTACAGGCCCATATCACTAATATCGATTTGCAGAAGGGTTTTGGAACATATACTGTCTCTCTCTTTCCAAGCATTTATCCCGACTTGCGGGGTCTGCTAGTTAGTCGGATGTGGCACGTTAATGTTAAGGGGTGGCTGGATGCCGTTCCTGTCGCCACCCCTTATCCTGTGGGAAGGAATTAGTGTACCCCAACTGTCTGTGTCTAGTGTAATCCATGGAATAGTGTGAATGTGATCAGATGTCTGCGAGCCGTGTAACTGAGGTGGAATATGGGGACCAGCTTGGTATTCACCTAATGGGATGTGGAAAACCGCCTAAAAATCACATCTAGGCTGGGTGGCACACTGGCCATTGTCGGTAATCCGCCGGGCGGTTTCCATCAGGGGCCAGCGCGCCTACCCGAGTCCAGGAATCAGAGCGTGAGCGCTCTCGGCTACCCTGGCGGGTTTTTGGAATATATACTGTATTCGAACATTATGAAGTACCTCGAAGAAAACGATTTATTGACACACACCACTAATATCGATTTGCAGAAGGGTTTTGGAACATATACTGTCTTTCTCTTTCCAAGCATTTATCCCGACTTGTGGGGTCTGCTGGTTAGTCGGATGTGGCACGTTAATGTTAAGGGGTGGCTGGATGCCGTTCCTGTCGCCACCCCTTATCCTGTGGGAAGGAATTAGTGTACCCCAACTGTCTGTGTCTAGTGTAATCCATGGAATAGTGTGAATGTGTTCAGATGTCTGCGAGCCGTGTAACTGAGGTGGAATATGGGGACCAGCTTGGTATTCACCTAACGGGATGTGGAAAACCGCCTAAAAATCACATCTAGGCTGGGTGGCACACTGGCCATTGTCGGTAATCCGCCGGGCGGTTTCCATCAGGGGCCGGCGCGCCTACCCGAGTCCAGGAATCAGAGCGTGAGCGCTCTCGGCTACCCTGGCGGGTTTTTGGAATATATACTGTATTCGTACATTATGAAGTACCTCGAAGAAAACGATTTATTGACACACACCACTAATATCGATTTGCAGAAGGGTTTTGGAACATATACTGTCTTTCTCTTTCCAAGCATTTATCCCGACTTGCGGGGTCTGCTGGTTAGTCGGATGTGGCACGTTAATGTTAAGGGGTGGCTGGATGCCGTTCCTGTCGCCACCCCTTATCCTGTGGGAAAGAATTAGTGTACCCCAACTGTCTGTGTCTAGTGTAATCCATGGAATAGTGTGAATGTGTTCAGATGTCTGCGAGCCGTGTAACTGAGGTGGAATATGGGGACCAGCTTGGTATTCACCTAACGGGATGTGGAAAACCGCCTAAAAATCACATCTAGGCTGGGTGGCACACTGGCCATTGTCGGTAATCCGCCGGGCGGTTTCCATCAGGGGCCGGCGCGCCTACCCGAGTCCAGGAATCAGAGCGTGAGCGCTCTCGGCTACCCTGGCGGGTTTTTGGAATATATACTGTATTCGAACATTATGAAGTACCTCAAAGAAAACGATTTATTGACACACACCACTAATATCGATTTGCAGAAGGGTTTTGGAACATATACTGTCTTTCTCTTTCCAAGCATTTATCCCGACTTGTGGGGTCTGCTGGTTAGTCGGATGTGGCACGTTAATGTTAAGGGGTGGCTGGATGCCGTTCCTGTCGCCACCCCTTATCCTGTGGGAAGGAATTAGTGTACCCCAACTGTCTGTGTCTAGTGTAATCCATGGAATAGTGTGAATGTGTTCAGATGTCTGCGAGCCGTGTAACTGAGGTGGAATATGGGGACCAGCTTGGTATTCACCTAACGGGATGTGGAAAACCGCCTAAAAATCACATCTAGGCTGGGTGGCACACTGGCCATTGTCGGTAATCCGCCGGGCGGTTTCCATCAGGGGCCGGCGCGCCTACCCGAGTCCAGGAATCAGAGCGTGAGCGCTCTCGGCTACCCTGGCGGGTTTTTGGAATATATACTGTATTCGAACATTATGAAGTACCTCGAAGAAAACGATTTATTGACACACACCACTAATATCGATTTGCAGAAGGGTTTTGGAACATATACTGTCTTTCTCTTTCCAAGCATTTATCCCGACTTGCGGGGTCTGCTGGTTAGTCGGATGTGGCACGTTAATGTTAAGGGGTGGCTGGATGCCGTTCCTGTCGCCACCCCTTATCCTGTGGGAAGGAATTAGTGTACCCCAACTGTCTGTGTCTAGTGTAATCCATGGAATAGTGTGAATGTGTTCAGATGTCTGCGAGCCGTGTAACTGAGGTGGAATATGGGGACCAGCTTGGTATTCACCTAACGGGATGTGGAAAACCGCCTAAAAATCACATCTAGGCTGGGTGGCACACTGGCCATTGTCGGTAATCCGCCGGGCGGTTTCCATCAGGGGCCGGCGCGCCTACCCGAGTCCAGGAATCAGAGCGTGAGCGCTCTCGGCTACCCTGGCGGGTTTTTGGAATATATACTGTATTCGAACATTATGAAGTACCTCAAAGAAAACGATTTATTGACACACACCACTAATATCGATTTGCAGAAGGGTTTTGGAACATATACTGTCTTTCTCTTTCCAAGCATTTATCCCGACTTGTGGGGTCTGCTGGTTAGTCGGATGTGGCACGTTAATGTTAAGGGGTGGCTGGATGCCGTTCCTGTCGCCACCCCTTATCCTGTGGGAAGGAATTAGTGTACCCCAACTGTCTGTGTCTAGTGTAATCCATGGAATAGTGTGAATGTGTTCAGATGTCTGCGAGCCGTGTAACTGAGGTGGAATATGGGGACCAGCTTGGTATTCACCTAACGGGATGTGGAAAACCGCCTAAAAATCACATCTAGGCTGGGTGGCACACTGGCCATTGTCGGTAATCCGCCGGGCGGTTTCCATCAGGGGCCGGCGCGCCTACCCGAGTCCAGGAATCAGAGCGTGAGCGCTCTCGGCTACCCTGGCGGGTTTTTGGAATATATACTGTATTCGAACATTATGAAGTACCTCGAAGAAAACGATTTATTGACACACACCACTAATATCGATTTGCAGAAGGGTTTTGGAACATATACTGTCTTTCTCTTTCCAAGCATTTATCCCGACTTGCGGGGTCTGCTGGTTAGTCGGATGTGGCACGTTAATGTTAAGGGGTGGCTGGATGCCGTTCCTGTCGCCACCCCTTATCCTGTGGGAAGGAATTAGTGTACCCCAACTGTCTGTGTCTAGTGTAATCCATGGAATAGTGTGAATGTGTTCAGATGTCTGCGAGCCGTGTAACTGAGGTGGAATATGGGGACCAGCTTGGTATTCACCTAACGGGATGTGGAAAACCGCCTAAAAATCACATCTAGGCTGGGTGGCACACTGGCCATTGTCGGTAATCCGCCGGGCGGTTTCCATCAGGGGCCGGCGCGCCTACCCGAGTCCAGGAATCAGAGCGTGAGCGCTCTCGGCTACCCTGGCGGGTTTTTGGAATATATACTGTATTGAACATTATGAAGTACCTCGAAGAAAACGATTTATTGACACTCACCACTAATATCGATTTGCAGAAGGGTTTTGGAACATATACTGTCTTTCTCTTTCCAAGCATTTATCCCGACTTGCGGGGTCTGCTAGTTAGTCGGATGTGGCACGTTAATGTTAAGGGGTGGCTGGATGCCGTTCCTGTCGCCACCCCTTATCCTGTGGGAAGGAATTAGTGTACCCCAACTGTCTGTGTCTAGTGTAATCCATGGAATAGTGTGAATGTGTTCAGATGTCTGCGAGCCGTGTAACTGAGGTGGAATATGGGGACCAGCTCGGTATTCACCTAACGGGATGTGGAAAACCGCCTAAAAATCACATCTAGGCTGGGTGGCACACTGGCCATTGTCGGTAATCCGCCGGGCGGTTTCCATCAGGGGCCGGCGCGCCTACCCGAGTCCAGGAATCAGAGCGTGAGCGCTCTCGGCTACCCTGGCGGGTTTTTGGAATATATACTGTATTCGAACATTATGAAGTACCTCGAAGAAAACGATTTATTGACACACACCACTAATATCGATTTGCAGAAGGGTTTTGGAACATATACTGTCTTTCTCTTTCCAAGCATTTATCCCGACTTGCGGGGTCTGCTGGTTAGTCGGATGTGGCACGTTAAAGTTAAGGGGTGGCTGGATGCCGTTCCTGTCGCCACCCCTTATCCTGTGGGAAGGAATTAGTGTACCCCAACTGTCTGTGTCTAGTGTAATCCATGGAATAGTGTGAATGTGTTCAGATGTCTGCGAGCCGTGTAACTGAGGTGGAATATGAGGACCAGCTTGGTATTCACCTAACGGGATGTGGAAAACCGCCTAAAAATCACATCTAGGCTGGGTGGCACACTGGCCATTGTCGGTAATCCGCCGGGCGGTTTCCATCAGGGGCCGGCGCGCCTACCCGAGTCCAGGAATCAGAGCGTGAGCGCTCTCGGCTACCCTGGCGGGTTTTTGGAATATATACTGTATTCGAACATTATGAAGTACCTCGAAGAAAACGATTTATTGACACACACCACTAATATCGATTTGCAGAAGGGTTTTGGAACATATACTGTCTTTCTCTTTCCAAGCATTTATCCCGACTTGCGGGGTCTGCTGGTTAGTCGGATGTGGCACGTTAATGTTAAGGGGTGGCTGGATGCCGTTCCTGTCGCCACCCCTTATCCTGTGGGAAGGAATTAGTGTACCCCAACTGTCTGTGTCTAGTGTAATCCATGGAATAGTGTGAATGTGTTCAGATGTCTGCGAGCCGTGTAACTGAGGTGGAATATGGGGACCAGCTCGGTATTCACCTAACGGGATGTGGAAAACCGCCTAAAAATGACATCTAGGCTGGGTGGCACACTGGCCTTTGTCGGTAATCCGCCGGGCGGTTTCGATCCGGGTCCGGCGCGCCTACCCGAGTCCAGGAATCAGAGCGTGAGCGCTCTCGGCTACCCTGGCGGGTTTTAGGAACATATACTGTATTCGAACATTATGAAGTACCTCGAAGAAAACGATTTATTGACACACAGCACGTATGCATAAAATATCGTTCTTGCGAAACACAGCTGGCTCTTTAAATACTCATGAAGTATTTTGGCTGGCTCTGAGCACTATGGGACTTAACATCTATGGTCATCAGTCCCCTAGAACTTAGAACTAGTTAAACCTAACTAACCTAAGGACAGCACACAACACCCAGTCATCACGAGGCAGAGAAACTCCCTGACACCGCCGGGAATCGAATCCGGGAACCCGGGCGTGGGAAGCGACAACGCTACCGCACGACCACGAGCAGCGGACGTACTCATGAAGTAATGAGTGTTATCGACAGGGGATGTCAAATTGATTCCATATTTTTAGATTTCCAGAAGGCTTTCGACACCATTACTCACAAGCGTCTTCTAACCAAACTGCGGGCCTACGGAGTATGGCCTCAGCTGTACGACGAGATTCGTGATTTCCTGTCAGAAAGGTCACAGTTGATAGTAATAGACGGAAAGTCATCAAGTAAAAGTAATATCCGATGTTCCCCAAGGAAGTGTTATAGGCACTCTATGGTTTCTGATCTATATTAACAACGTAGGAGACAATGTGAGTAGCCGTCTTAGATTGTTTGCAGATGATGCTGTCATTTACCGTCTTGTAAAGTCATGAGATGACCAAAAAGAATCGCAAAATGATTTAGATAACATATTTGTATGGTGTGAAAAGTTCAGTTGGCTCTGAATAAAGACAACTGTGAAGTTATTCACGTGAGTACTAAAAGGAATCGGCAAAACAATTACAAACAACCTAAATTTGAACGATCACATAGATAATATTGTGGGTACAGCAAACCAAAGACTGCGATTCATTGGCAGGACACTTAGAAGGTGCAACAGGTCTACTAAAGAGACTGCTTCTGGTTCAAATGGCTCTAAGCACTATGGGACCTAACATCTGAGGTCATAGTGCCCTAGACTTACAACTACTTAAACCTAACTAGCCTCAGGACATCACACACATCCATGTCCGAGGCAGGATTCGAACCTGCGACCGTAGCAGCAGCGCGGTTCCGGACTGAAGCGCCTAGAACCGCTCGGCCACAGCGGCCGGCAAGAGACTGCTTACACCACGCTTGTCCGCCCTATTCTGGAGTATTGCTGTGCGGTGCGGGATACATATCAGGTCGGACTGACGGATGACATCGAAAAAGTACAAAGAAGGGCAGCTCGTTTTGTATTATCGCGAAATAGGGAGATAGTGCCACAGACATGATACGTGAATTGGATTGGCAATCATTAAAACAAAGGCGTTTTTTCGTTGCGACGGGATCTTCTCATGAAATTTCAATCACCAGTTTTCTCCTCCGATTGCGAAAACATTCTGTTGGCACCCACCTACATAGGGAGAAATAATCATCAGGATAAAATAAGAGAAATCAGGGCTCTCACAGAAAAATTTAAGTGCTCGTTTTTCCCGCAAGCTGTTCGAGAGTGGAACGGTAGACAGACAGCTTGAAGGTGCTTCATTGAACCCTCTAAAAATGGTTCAAATGGCTCTGAGCACTATGGGACTTAACAGCTATGGTTATCAGTCCCCTAGAACTTAGAACTATTTAAACCTAACTAACCTAAGGACATAACACAACACCCAGCCATCACGAGGCAGAGAAAATCCCTGACCCCGCCGGGAATCGAACCCGGTAACCCGGGATTGAACCCTCTGCCTGGCACTTTATTGTGAGTAGCGCAGTAACCACGTAGATGTAGATGTTATCGCCTTCTTCATAATGAAAAAGCGTTCTGCTGTAGGCATCACTATTTGCTTCCAGTGGACGGAAATCAACGTTTTGAACTATTTTTGATACTAAATCCCCTTCGTAGCGTGCCCGTGGTTATCCTTAATTTTTTTTGTCAAGTATCTTATAGGGTCCAGATGCCTTTCCGCTGCTGAGCTACAGCTGATTTTTCCCCCGACATTGCTTATATGAATATCTGCAATTTCTCCGTTCGTGAGAGGATGGAACATATTATGATTTTACTTTCGAAGTTATTGAACGATTCTCGCGTTTCGTTTTACTCATGTTTGCTTCGTTCAATTTTTTTTTCCTGCCAGGTTTCGACTTCCTAAAATCTGTAACGGTGTCTTCGCTTTCGGAGGATCCTAATAGTTGGGGCACTGAACCACAGCAAGTCTTTCTCATCCCTCACAACTTTGATCAGTATGTAAATTGCGTTGTACAGTACTTTCGAATTTTATCCACTGATACTCCACATCTTCTTTGCTGCAGAGAATGTTTGATGTCCACTGCTCATGTACTTTGCATTGCTGCAGTATGAACCCTGTGACAGACCCGAATCTGTTATACCTCGAATACAATAACATTGTGACTGACAGACGTCAGGGATAGAGGACTGCGTGTGTCCTTGTCACGCTTATACTGGAAAGTAATCCTCGCCGTCTGCTCATTTGGTACGTTCCTTGGATACTGTAAAGCACTGTCCGTATCGAGGAAACGACTCGGCATGGGAATGCCAGTATTCTTCTCTGCGTTAGCTCCACTGTAAATGTTTTGCAGGATACCATGACAGAGGCTGCAATCCACGGAGTGGACGTTCTGCAGTATTATGAATGCAGTTTTCGTGGTGTATGTGCATCTGAGTTCCACCTTTTGAACAGTAGTGTAAGGAGACACGAGGCTAGTCTTGTAAGCACCTACATGTCTGCCCGCATCTCGTGGTCGTGCGGTAGCGTTCTCGCTTCCCACGCCCGGGTTCCCGGGTTCGATTGCCGGCGAGGTCAGGGATTTTCTCTGCCTCGTGATGGGTGGGTGCTGTGTGCTGTCCTTAGGTTAGTTAGGTTTAAGTAGTTCTAAGTTCTAGGGGACTGATGACCATAGATGTTAAGTCCCATAGCGCTCAGAGCCATTTGCACCATTTGCACCTACATGTCTCCGATCTAGGGTCTGCGTCTTGCTCCGCAGACTTAAATCTATTGAACGTGATCGAGAGTCTCTAGCCAAATCTTTTGATCTTAAAAAGTCTCATGCTCGTTCTTTTTAATGTAGCTTTGCAACGTTTTGCCTAGATTACTAATCGTCTTGACTGTATCAAACAGCACACCACTAATACCGTGTTCGAATATTACCAAACTGTTTTTCCTACTCGTATGCAAGAACTTACAGCGTGACAGTTATTGAACTATATGAAATAAAATAGTCATAACTTACGGACGGTTTGCGTTAGGACGTTCAGATTGCACAGCTGGCCGCGGGGCATGATGGGAATTAGTATACACTGTATGGTTTGCTTTAGCGACGAAGCCCACTTTCATTCTAAGGGATTCGTCAATAAGCAAAACTGGAGAATTTGCGGGACTGAGAATCCGCATTTCGCGATAGAGAAGTTGTAACGCCGGAAATGCATATCCTCCTATTTCCATCTATTGTACTATAAATTTGTTTTCCTTATTTTTGTTTCCTGAATATATGACATTTCTGTGTCTTTACATATTGTAATTGTTTTACTATTTGTATATATATATATATATATATATATATATATATATATATATATATATATATATATGTCGATGTATAATTGGTTTGTTTCGTATATATTATTTGTATTTTTACGCTGGGTCTTGCCTAGAGAAAACTGCTATCGAACGATTACATCGATAGGTCGTGTGAAGATTCAAAGTGTGTAGGATCTTTGGTAGTGTTAACTCTGTCGCGTGGAGCGCGGGCTGAGCAGAGGGAGAGGGTGGCTGGAGTAGCGAGTGGAGCAGGTGTGTTGTGTGACGCTCCCGCGAGTTGCCGCGCTTTCGGGGTTTGGCAGCATGTAATTGCGCTCGACGTGCGATGATAGTTTCTGACATGGTGTCGCGGACGGGAAGCATTAACTAGCGCACATCAAGAGCCCGTTTCGTCTGGTGACCGTGTCGAGAAGAAGGCGCGCCAACATCCAGCTTCTGCAACAGCGACCGCCGACAATGAGTGACTGTCGCCACCTCCTCGATCGACGGCTTCAAACCTTCAATCAACCAACAAGGAAGACTGGACGCACGTAAAGTTTTAGAACTGTATGGCAGACCTCAGTTTTTCAAACTGTTCAAATCACAAAATTACAGCAACGTAGCATGAACCTTTGTTGCTCATTGTCCCAGTACCCAACGCCCCCAACGTGATTCTCACGTTCTTTTAGGGACTCTGAGGCAGTACCAGGGCTCCTTCACGGGACCAAGCCCGCGTGCTGCAGGCCATTCTTCTCCCGCACCTCCTTTAGGTGCCGCGCTTACACAAACAGCGCATGTTAGCGTAAACTAGGGACCACCCACTTCCATAGGGAACAAGTAACACTTCTCTTGTCTTTCGAGAAAAGTAAAATTGTCGTTTCCCTCCTTCCCACCCAATAAACAATCCTAAGTGCGAAATGGCGGACGCTACTAGCACTTCCCCTGCTATCACCCGCAGCAAGACTGCAACACAAGAGGCGCGAGGATCGACTGCACCCGCCGAAACTCGCGCCCCGCCCGCTACCGAAGGCAAGGGAGCGGCTGGGAGCGCTCGACAGCTTGGCGCGAAAGCGCAAAAGCAGCTTGAGTCGCGCCGGTCTATCACCGAACTTTTCGGGGCGGACGTCTCTCCCACAAAAACAAGTACACTGAAGATCACGCTACACTCACCTATCACTGGACAGTCATGTACCATTCTCCCACCGACGCCGCAGCCTCAAGAAATCGAGGCTGCGACGGCGGATGAGGACACAGAAAACCATTACACAGAGCCCTGGCAGGTGGAGGGCCCAAGACGCAGACCAAAAAAAACACCGGCACAAACAAGCGAGCAACCAAACTCGCTAGGCAACCGAAAGGCGCTGTTGCCTACACCCACTAGCACACCTCAGGCTAGCAACATTAACACACAACCCAACGCAAACACAGTTGTGGCGAACAACAACAAAACACACAAAGCCACAACAGTGCCCACACAACACAAGACTGGTTTCCCCCCAGTTGTTATACAAAACTATGGGAACCTTAGTGCCCTTAACACTGCATTCGCGGAAAGGCACATAAACAGCACATTACATGCAAAGTACTCGGGGGATAGGGCCTCACTGTATGTTGCCACAGACACAGAATATAAAGATCTTCTGACCTTCCTCAAAGATCGGAAGATCGAACACTATACGTACAGGACGCTGGACGAGAGAACCCAGCAGTACGTGATCAAGGGAGTGGATCCCAGCACCCCCAACGAGACAGTACATGCGGCCCTCTGTTATTTGGGATTTGACTGTAAAAGTGCCTCCCGGATGACAGGGTTCCGTACACACGCACCGTTACCACACTACATGGTTGAGTTAGCCGACACGGCTGATTCCCGCGCCATCCTGCAGATAAAGAGCTTTCTGCGGATGGACGTGCGTGTAGAACTCTACGAACCACCCAACGTCCCCCAACAATGCAACAACTGCCAGCGGTTCGGCCACTCGGCCCTCCGCTGCGGCCTGGCAACTCGCTGCCGCGGATGCGCTGGCAACCACAGATCCAACACCTGCACACAAACACAGCCAAACCAGCGACGTTGTGCCAACTGCGGTGGGCCCCATGCGGCAAACTTCAGACAGTGCAACTCATACAAACAGGCGCTGAAGCGAAAACAAGACAGAAGTAGGGTACTGTACGACATACCACGCCCAAGGCCAGCGCCGAACCCAGTAAGGAACGGCGTAACGTTTGCCACGGTTACACGCCCTGGCGGAACGGCACAGGCTGCGGAACCTCAGCGCCCTACACACACACGAGAAACAACCGCTGCAATAGCCACACAACAGCCACAGACAACACCTGAAACCCAACAAGCATCGGTACCAACACCTATGCCCCCAAACAACACGACCCCACTCCCGGAAATCACGAGCTGCGAAGAAACGCACCATATACAAGAAAACACATCCACACAAGAACCCCCCGAACCCCAAGCCCAGAGGCGGAATAAACGTACACGCAAACACAGAGCTGGGAACACGAAATCACCACAACAGGCCACGCAGCAACAACAGAACAGCAACACACAGGAAAACAGTCAACAAGACACCGAGACTGTAACTCACACTACCATACCCCTCACCACAGAAGTAACTCAGGCGCCACAACCTCTACCACGAAACACAAATGCCGCCCCAAACAACACACCAATACCTGCACAAGCGGCCGCTAACACCACAACAGCACCTCAGGCTGCCACACCTAACACCAACACATCACCTGGGGGAATACTGGAAACACTATTCCCCCGACACACAACCATTGAAATCCTTACCAAGGTGCTGATGGCCGTCACTACACTTATCACCCAGCTCATGAGCGCCGAACCCGGGCAATACTGGGCTGTCATACACACTGCCATCACAACACTCTTTCACACTCTTACATGAATAATACGCCACGCCCGGCCCATAACGCAGACACACACACACTATCACGGATCCTGTTCTGGAATGCAGACTCGATCCACAACAAAAGGGCAGAATTTGCCGCGTTCATGGAGCGCAAGGGAATCCTTGTCGCGCTACTGAGCGAGACTAAACTCAAACCGCACAAACAATTAAACTTTCCTGGCTACTGTGTCTATCGTACCGACCGACCGGGCGGCGCCGTGGCAGGTGGAACTGCAATCGTCATACACAAAGACATTGAGCACACAAACATAGAGCTCCCTGAACTGGAAAAAATCGAGGCTACGGCCGTCAGAGTCAAGTTCAACGGAGCCTACACCACACTGATATCGGTATACAACAGCCCTGTAGGCATTTCAACACGCGATATCAGCACACTACTCAACATTTCACCGCGAGTAATAGTCGCTGGAGATCTGAACGCAAAACACCCAGAATGGAATTCACGCATACGAAATCCCAACGGCAAAAAACTGTACGAACACTCACTTGGCAGAAACTACATCATACTAGCGCCGACTGAACCGACGCACATTCCCTATCAGAGGGGACACAGGCCAGACGTGATAGACATGGCCCTCATCAAGGGCATTACATCGACACTCAACGTTTCCGTTGAAAACGATCTGCCCTCAAACCACCAACCTGTAATACTATACATTGAGGAAACACTGCAGCACATGGAACAACGTAAGATGTTGGACTACGGGCGCGCGGATTGGACAAGGTTCAAGCAAACGCTCGATAGCCACATCCCACCTATACACGAAATTAATGAAACAGCACAAATCGACGAGGCAGTAGAAACCCTCACTAACGCCGTCCAGGACGCAATGGCAGGCACCATACCTGATCGCACCTCACAACAACATAGTGCGGCCCTGCCCCAGGAAATCCTGGGCCTAATCTCGATGAGGAATCGCCTCAGGAGACAATGGCAGCGCACCAGGCGTCCGTACTTCAAACGGCACATTAACAGACTACAGGGCATCATACACGATAAAATACAAACACATAGAACACAACAGTGGAACCACACACTCGAAGGGCTGGACACCACACGACCTGGCGTGTGGCAACTAGCCCGACACTTCACCAGGGAGAAAATATACACGCCAACACTTCAAGGGCCCGACGGACCTGCATACTCAGCGGAAGAGAAAGCAGAACTAATGGCCCGAACACTCGCAGCGTCATTCACACCGAACCTGGTACCATCAGATCCAGCGTTCACACTTGCTACTGACCAAGAGGTTACACGCATTCTAGCCCAACCATCGCGCGACGACATTCGACATGCTAGCACAGCCGAAGTCTCCTGGGCCATAATGCATTCCGCTGCTAGGAAAGCCCCTGGTCATGATGGCATTCAAAACCGTGTCCTCCAGGAGTTCACGGATAAAGCAACTGAATACCTAACACACATAACGAATGCCATACTAAAACACCAACACTTCCCCGCCTTTTGGAAGACGGCCAAGGTCCTGATGTTCAGGAAGCCGGGGAAAGACCACAGCCTCCCACAAAATTACCGACCCATCAGCCTTCTGAGCTCGCTCAGTAAGATTGTTGAGAAGGTGATTCTCAAACGCATCACTAGGCACTGCATAACAAATGACATCCTGAGACCGGAGCAATTCGGCTTCAGAAATCACCACTCCACAACACAACAACTCCTACGGGTCGTTGAACACATAACACATGGCTTCAACATAAACAAAGCTACAGGGGCAGTGTTCCTGGACATCGAAAAGGCTTTCGACCGTCTATGGCACAACGGCCTCATCCGCAAACTCAGCGACGCGGGATTCCCCGACGGGCTGCTGCGTCTAATACACTCATACCTCACAGACAGGAGTTTCAACACTGACGTGCAGGGAAAACAGTCAACACGACACGGTATACACGCGGGAGTACCCCAGGGAAGCATCCTAGGGCCCCTACTGTTTAACCTCTACATAAACGATCTCCCAACCACACACAACACAATGATGGCAATCTACGCGGATGACACAGCCATCCTTGCGCAAGATTGGAAACCATCAAATATTACGTCACGCCTACAGACTGCACTCAGAGTGGCTGAGCCTTGGTTGGAGAAATGGCGTGTTAGAGTAAACGTCGACAAGTGCGAAGCCGTTCTGTTCACGAGAAGACCGAAGCAACTGCGCAAACACCGCTACTGCAGACCAATAACTCTACATGCACGCCCAATACGTTTCCGCGAGAAAGTCAAATACCTCGGTGTCTGGCTGGACCGGAAATTACTCTGGGGGGACCACATACAACACATGACCAACCGAGCTAGCGCGAGGCTCAAACAGCTTTATCCTATGCTCAACAGGCGTAGCACACTGAACAGAAGGGTGTCGAGGTCCATGTACATGACACTTATCCGACCCCTGATGACGTACGCAGCTCCCGTCTGGGGATACGCTGCGCCTACACGCCTGCGCCGTCTGCAGCTCATACAAAACAAGGTACTCAAAATCATAAGCAATGCTCCACGATACACACGCATCGCGGACCTTCACCGGGAATACCGACTTGAGACTCTCACGGAGGTAATCCACAAACTCACCACAAGACTATACAGAAACTCCAGACATTCGCAGAACCCGTTTATTCTGAATCTGGGGAACTACGACCACAACCATAGATGGAAACATAAAAGACCAAAAGACATACTTGCAAGGACATAACATCTATGGCCAAGCTTACGCAAACATAACGGCACAGGCGAGCCCCTGTTAATCAGACGCATTTACTGGATATCCAGCTGAAATACACTGCCGAATAACTGGCACCATACAGGGAAGCCGTACCGTACACTGCACGCAAACAAGCTCCACACATCCCCCACACAGTGAGATGATCTATGGCCGATCTCCCACTACTGTATAACGATATTGATTGTTCCAGGAAAGTAGCAGCCGCAGCAACTGGGACACATCGCCATCGCCTGTCACGGTAATGATGCATGATACCTATTCTAACAAATCCAACCTTGCATGAACTATCGCAGCTAGTAAGCCACTACTGCTCTTACTACCCATCCCACTGTCGCAGAGGTTTTTTTTCCCACGGCACGAGCCATGGCACTTTTTTCCCTCTGCTCTTCAAATCGCTACCCTCACTCGCGTTTCGTTCACTATCTATCACCTGATGGACCGTGTTAATGCGTAGCCTTACCCAGACGCACGGACAACATCACAGCCCAGCATCCTGTGATCCACCCACTAGATAACTAACATGTTTACGGAGGTGACAGTAGAACTTTTGGTTTGGTCACCACGTTGGTGCGGGCGTGGAGGGGCCCCATCTCTCTCAGTTGCATTACCAAGCAGGGTCCCTTCCTTTTCCGAAATGAACCCGTGTGTCGTGGAAATTCAAACGCCAGCATTAAAGTAATATAGCTAATTCTATTTCACTGCTTTAATTTCAAAGTTCAGTTAAAGTATTCATAGCTGGCTACAATATTCAGATTACACAAGCACGAATTAAGAGTGCGAGCTTTGTTACCGTATTTTAGCTTGCCTGTGACTGCAGCTCAGCTTGGTACGTACTAAATTTTACTATTGTTAATTGTTCAGAATCATTTAATTCAAGTTCAAAGTTAAATCTCTTATTTCTAAATTGCGTAGATTCAAGTAGCTTTTGAAATGATTGTTGAGGTAGTCCAAGACTAACCGTATTTTACTGAATTTCGATGTGCTTCAGAAAGAAAGCTCACTATTAACTTCAGTCACTAAATTAACTTTCGATTTTCCGGTTTTATTAATTCTTTTGCTAAATTAAGTCCGGCTGTAGCGAAATTTATTACTTCTGACAAACTTTCAGTTTTCACACTACACGTGTCAACCTTCAGTTGCCACGCTTCTAGTGCTAATTATATGTGTAATAATCTTTCTTTTTCAGTTACTATAGTAATTGTCCTTAGGACTGGTGACCGTAATTTCCCCCAAAACTCAAATAACTAATTCCCGCTAGTTAATTGTTAACGTAACGGCCGCACATTTACTTTCTTTATTAACTTTACCCCTTTTCAAAATTAATTTCCACCTGTTTCATTAGCATTTTTCCTTTCATTTAGATGTAACCCTTTCCTCCCTCTTTACCGACGGATTAACTTCGGTGACGATTGCTTTTCCCAAATTTCCATTAGGTACACGCGGTTTAATTTTTCACTGTCATTAAGGTCGATAAGTGAGGGGGAGGTTACAAAGTCTCTTCATCCTCAACGGGTGTCTGCGTAGTGTGCAATGTGGAGTCACGGAACAATCGGTGCGATATTTCTTGATGGCACGGTGACTACCGAACGGTACGTGAAGGTTTGGGAAGATGATTTCATCCCCATTATCCAAAGTGACCCTGATTTAGACAAGATGTGGTTTCATGTAAGACGGAGTTCGACAGCATCGAAGCAGGAGAATGTTTGATGCTCTGGACGAGCACTCTGCATTCTGGTTCTGGAGTACCCAGAGGCCACTGGCATGGGCCTCGATCGGTCGCCATATTCTCCGGTTCTTAACACATGTGACTACTTTTTGTGGGGCTATATTAAAAGCAAGGTGTACAGCAGTGACCATAAAGCCACTGCTGAGCTGAAAACAGTCATTCAGGAGGTCATCGATATTCCGATACTTCAGCGGGTCATGCAGAATTTCGCTATTCGTTTGCGCCACATCATCGCCAATGATGGCAGGCATTTCGAACATGTCATAGCGTAAACCAAATATCTGGAGTGACGTTTACATGTTGAATAAAGTGTATGCCCGGCGTAGTTTTTTAACTAATTTACGTCTTTTTCATATGGTTCAATAATTATCACCCTGTGTTTATCTACCTCTAGAGTAAGCTGCCACTCATCAGGTCAAATAGAAATTTTGTCCACTATGTAACTATTTCGTGAATTGATTTAGCTTGCCTTCAAGCTTTTCTTTTCGTCTAATCGATCATTGTTAACCTTTGTGTAATTTCGATCCACGCTGCAAGCACGTGGTCCAGTTATGTATTGTGTGGATTAGAAACCTGCAGCCGGCTGCTGTGGCCGAGCGGTTCTAGGAGCTTCAGTCCGAAACTGCTATGCTGCTACGGCCACAGGTTCGAATCCTGCCTCGGGCATGGATGTGTGTGATGTCCTTAGGTTAGTTTGGTTTAAGGAGTTCTAAAGCTAGGGGACTGATGTGTTAGTGCTTAGAGCCAGAAACCTGGAATAACTAATTTAAGAGCGCGTTTGACCATTTGTCATAATACAGATATCAATTCCTTCTTTTGATGAGGATCCAGTTCATGTAAAGTACGCAGTATATAGTGTTTCATCTAAAATTAAAATTAAATAGATAGCGCAGAGTAAAATGAAGTGGATTTCACCCTTGCAGTGCACATATTATCGTCATTCCTCGTGTTTTTCCACTTACTTCGAAGATTTCAAATGGTTCAAATGGCTCTGAGCACTATGGGACTCAACTGCTGTGGTCATAAGTCCCCTAGAACTTAGAACTACTTAAACCTAACTAACCTAAGGACATCACACACATTCATGCCCGAGGCAGGATTCGAACCTGCGACCGTAGCGGTCGTGCGGTTCCAGACTGTAGCGCCTTGAACCGCTCGGCCACTCCGGCCGGCTTACTTCGAAGACGAACACTACCACACCATCCCCTGAGTATCGAGCCAACAGTATTATTTCACTATTTTCGATGACTCTGAGATACGTAGTCCATGAAAAACTTAGTCACTACTTGTAGAATTGCCAGCTAGGCGAGTAGTCATTTTCATAAAAATAATAGCCGACTTGAAAAAAGCCATTTACGGACAAGAGGCGGTTATTACACACTTCTTCAGATTTTAGCAAGGCATTCTGACTGCAAACATTCTCTCTGCGACCTTAGCAGCCAGACATTTTCTGCTTAGCAGCCAAACGTTTTCTCCAAATGAAATACACCACCTTCGCTCGTACCTAACATCCCGCCAACAGTACGAGCTGTTACGAAACATGGAGCTGCAGCAGAAACAGGTGATGCCAGGTGGCCCACGAGTTTCGATACGAGGTGCGATGCTCTCCTCATTGTGTATTAATCATGTTTCTCTATTGCTGTTCCATTACAAATACTAAACGATAGTTGATAACGGCCGGTTCTAATTAAGTGCAAAAGCTATTAACCTGAGAACAGTTATCGAGATGGCAATCCTAACCCGTGCGTATTATCACGATGGTCACAGAATATAAGATTAAGATTCAATCCATCTATAATCCAAGGGATTCTTATTGGTCATTCGAGACTCGTTAGCCCGAAATTTTGGAATATTTTCCCTATATGTGGCCATAAAGGGGTCGAACATCAATTTCTCTCCCTCTGTATAGCGTCTAGAAGTAATACTAGACGAAAACTAGAACATGATTGAGCACTTGCAAGAAGATAACATCTCCTCGCGTGCGAAAAAAGAATATGAAGCTTGTGAATCTGTCCAAAGCCTGTACTTCAACAGTTGGTTACCGCGATGTTATTCTGCAAGGTCTTTGTCAGGAAAGCGAAGAGCCAATGTAAAATATCTTTACGACTGTCGTCCCCATTTGATTGTAATGCAAAAATGGCACGTACGTCCTAATCTGATGAGGTTAAATTATTTAGTACAAGGGATGAGTTGTTTCCCATTACGGATTTCACAGAGGAAAGCAACACCGCATTTTCTCGTCAGTTCTTGTGTTGGGAAAAAGTCGGTGTAACAAACAAGCGACTTAAAGTAGTCTCATTGAAAAGCAGATACCCGGCACCGTCTGCAGACTCACTTTCTCATCGTAAATCTCGCATCGCTGGCCATCGGCGCTGCCCAGACGTGCGTTGCTTGCACGATGGAGCCAATTACTGTCCTCCTAGCACTCACAGCGATTGGGTAATCCCGCAGTAAGGCAATAGCTCTCCTTCATCGGCATGCGGGCGACAAATGCACGTGCCTGGCAGCTGCGTAAGGCAGGCATTCCACCAAGCAGTGAGACGTTTGCTGGTCCAGATTCCAAAGTCTACAAGCTGCACTGGCTAACAATTATACAGTAAAACTTCGTTAACACGAGTCCGAAGGGAATGAAAAGTCAGGAGTTCGTGTTAAAAAAATTCGTGTTAAGTGAAAAATACAGATTTCAATAAGTATACATGTACAGCAGCACACTAATGTGTAATACACTATACTATCAATCACGTTATTGTAGACTTATAACACTATAAAGTGATTGTAAACTTACAAGCACTCGCAAATTATGTATGAGGTGCATTCAAGTTCTAAGGCCTCAGATTTTTTTTTTCTAATTAACTACTCACCCGAAATCGATGAAACTGGCGTTACTTCTCGACGTAATCGCCCTGCAGACGTACACATTTTTCACAACGCTGACGCCATGATCCCATGGCAGCGGCGAAGGCTTCTTTAGGAGTCTGTTTAGACCACTGGAAAATCGCTGAGGCAATAGCAGCACGGCTGGTGAATGTGCGGCTACGAAGAGTGTCTTTCATTGTTGGAAAAAGACAAAAGTCTCTAGGAGCCAGGTCAGGTGAGTAGGGAGCACTTCAAAGTTGTTATCACGAAGAAACTCTTGCGTAACGTTAGCTCGATGTGCGGGTGCGTTGTCTTGGTAAAACAGCACACACGCAGCCCTTCCCGGACGTTTTTGTTGCAGTGCAGGAAGGAATTTGTTCTTCAAAACATTTTCGTAGGATGCACCTGTTACCGTAGTGCTCTTTGGAACGCAATGGGTAAGGATTACGCCCTCGCTGCCCCAGAAAAGGACACCATCATTTTTTCAGCACTGGCGGTTACCCGAAATTTTTTTGGTGGCGATGAATCTGTGTGCTTCCATTGAGCTGACTGTCGCTTTGTTTCTGGATTGAAAAATGGCATCCACGTCTCATCCATTGTCACAACCGACGAAAAGAAAGTCCCATTCATGCTGTCGTTGCGCGTCAACATTGCTTGGCAACATGCCGCACGGGCAGCCATGTGGTCGTCCGTCAGCATTCGTGGCACCCACCTGGATGACACTTTTCGCATTTTCAGGTCGTCATGCAGGATTGTGTGCACGGAACCCACAGAAATGCCAACTCTGGGGGCGATCTGTTCAACAGTCATTCGGCGATCCCCCAAAACAATTCTCTCCACTTTCTCGATCATGTCGTCAGACCGGCTTGTGCGAGCCCGAGGTTGTTCCGGTTTGTTGTCACACGATGTTCTGCCTTCATTAAACTGTCGCACCCACGAACGCACTTTCGACACATCCATAACTCCATCCCCACATGTCTCCTTCAACTGTCGATCAATTTCAATTGGTTTCACGCCACGCAAATTCAGAAAACGAATTATTGCACGCTGTTCAAGTAAGGAAAACGTTGCCATTTTAAGTATTTAAAACAGTTCTCATTCTCGCCGCTGGCGGTAAAATTCCATCTGCCGTACGGTGCTGCCATCTCTGGGACATATTGACAATGAATGGGGCCTCATTTTAAAACAATGCACATGTTTCTCTTTCCAGTCCGGAGAAAAAGAAATCGGAGGCGTTAGAACTTGAATGCACCTCGTACGTTACTTTCTTGGAAAAAATTCGGCCATGGTTCGTTGACGTTCATGGGAACGATAATATTTTGTAATTTCACAACCAATTGTAATGATGGCGTCCGTAAACCCAGCAGTGTCGTCGGATGTTGAAGCGAACCGTTCTAAACAGTCCAAGGTTGTAAACATCTCCTGACGGGTGGGTGGAATGGTATCTGTATTCCCTTCCTCTTAACTTTCTTCTGATGGCCCTTCTTGCACTTCGTTCACACCTTTTGGCACATCCGATTCCACATAAGCACATACGGCAACATCGTCATCCACACTAATGAATTCTTCGAAACTAATCCCAGGATTCGCAACTTCCTGCAGAACTATCCATTCACCAGAAGGGTAGTAGGAGTAACCCATCGAACTACAGACCTATACCATTGACGTCGGTTTGCAGTAGGGTTTTGGAGCATATACTGTATTCAAACATTATGAATCACCTCGAAGGGAACGATCTATTGATACGTAATCAGCATGGTTTCAGAAAACATCGTTCTTGTGCAACGCAGCTAGCTCTTTATTCGCACGAAGTAATGGCCGCTATCGACAGGGGATCTCAGGTTGATTCCGTATTTCTGGATTTCCGGAAAGCTTTTGACACCGTTCCTCACAAGCGACTTCTAATCAAGCTGCGGGCCTATGGGGTATCGTCTCAGTTGTGCGACTGGATTCGTGATTTCCTGTTAGGAAGGTCGCAGTTCGTAGTAATAGACGGCAAATCATCGAGTAAAACTGAAGTGATATCAGGTGTTCCCCAGGGAAGCGTCCTGGGACCTCTGCTGTTCCTGATCTATATAAATGACCTGGGTGACAATCTGAGCAGTTCTCTTAGGTTGTTCGCAGATGATGCTGTAATTTACCGTCTAGTAAGCTCATCCGAAGACCAGTATCAGTTGCAAAGCGATTTAGAAAAGATTGCTGTATTGTGTGGCAGGTGGCAGTTGACGCTTAAATAACGAAAAGTGTGAGGTGATCCACATGAGTTCCAAAAGAAATCCGTTGGAATTCGATTACTCGATAAATAGTACAATTCTCAAGGCTGTCAATTCAACTAAGTATCTGGGTGTTAAAATCACGAACAACCTCAGTTGGAAAGACCACATAGATAATATTGTAGGGAAGGCGAGCCAAAGGTTGCGTTTCATTGGCCGGACACTTAGAAGATGCAACAAGTCCACTAAAGAGACAGCTTACACTACACTCGTTCGTCCTCTGTTAGAAAATTGCTGCGCGGTGTGGGATCCTTACCAGGTGGGATTGACGGAGGACATCGAAAGAGTGCAAAAAAGGGCAGCTCGTTTTGTATTATCACCTAATAGGGGAGAGAGTGTGGGAGATATGATACGCGAGTTGGGATGTAAGTCATTAAAGCAAAGATGTTTTTCGTCGCCGCGAGCTCTATTTACGAAATTTCAGTCACCAACTTTCTCTTCCGAATGCAAAAGTATTTTGTTGAGCCCAACCTACATAGGTAGGAATGATCATCAAAATAATATAAGAGAAATCAGAGCTCGAACAGAAAGGTTTAGGTGTTCGTTTTTAACGTGCGTTGTTCGGGAGTGGAATGGTAGAGAGATAGTACACTCCTGGAAATTGAAATAAGAACACCATGAATTCATTGTCCCAGGAAGGGGAAACTTTATTGACACATTCCTGGGGTCAGATACATCACATGATCACACTGACAGAACCACAGGCACATAGACACAGGCAACAGAGCATGCACAATGTCGGCACTAGTACAGTGTATATCCACCTTTCACAGCAATGCAGGCTGCTATTCTCCCATGGAGACGATCGTAGAGATGCTGGATGTAGTCCTGTGGAACGGCTTGCCATGCCATTTCCACCTGGCGCCTCAGTTGGACCAGCGTTCGTGCTGGATGTGCAGACCGCGTGAGACGACGCTTCATCCAGTCCCAAACATGCTCAATGGGGGACAGATCCGGAGATCTTGCTGGCCAGGGTAGTTGACTTACACCTTCTAGAGCACGTTGGGTGGCACGGGATACATGCGGACGTGCATTGTCCTGTTGGAACAGCAAGTTCCCTTGCCGGTCTAGGAATGGTAGAACGATGGGTTCGATGACGGTTTGGATGTACCGTGCACTATTCAGTGTCCCCTCGACGATCACCAGTGGTGTACGGCCAGTGTAGGAGATCGCTCCCCACACCATGATGCCGGGTGTTGGCCCTGTGTGCCTCGGTCGTATGGAATCCTGATTGTGGCGCTCACCTGCACGGCGCCAAACACGCATACGACCATCATTGGCACCAAGGCAGAAGCGACTCTCATCGCTGAAGACGACACGTCTCCATTCGTCCCTCCATTCACGCCTGTCGCGACACCACTGGAGGCGGGCTGCACGATGTTGGGCCGTGAGCGGAAGACGGCCTAACGGTGTGCGGGACCGTAGCCCAGCTTCATGGAGACGGTTGCGAATCGTCCTCGCCGATACCCCAGGAGCAACAGTGTCCCTAATTTGCTGGGAAGTGGCGGTGCAGTCCCCTACGGCACTGCGTAGGATCCTACAGTCTTGGCGTGCACCCGTGGGTCGCTGCGGTCCGGTCCCAGGTCGACGGGCACGTGCACCTTCCGCCGACCACTGGCGACAACATCGATGTACTGTGGAGACCTCACGCCCCACGTGTTGAGCAATTCGGCGGTACGTCCACCCGGCCTCCCGCATGCCCACTATACGCCCTCGCTCAAAGTCCGTGGACTGCACATACGGTTCACGTCCACGCTGTCGCGGCATGCTACCAGTGTTAAAGACTGCGATGGAGCTCCGTATGCCACGGCAAACTGGCTGACACTGACGGCGGCGGTGCACAAATGCTGCGCAGCTAGCGCCATTCGACAGCCAACACCGCGGTTCCTCTCGCAGTGTCCGGAGCAAGTATGGTGGGTCTGACACACCGGTGTCAATGTGTTCTTTTTTCCATTTCCAGGAGTGTATGATTGTGGTTCGATGAACCCTCTTGTAAATAGGCTGTTTATGTTTTCTTATTGGCAACGTTATGTAGCGCTCTGTATGAAAATCACTGGCTGTGCTGTGTGCAGTCTGTGGCTAGTTTGCATTGTTATCTGCCATTGAATTGTTGGGCAGCGGCAGCTGGATGTGAACAGCGCGTAGCGTTGCACAGTTGGAGGTGAGCTGCCAGCGGTGGTGGATGTGGGGAGAGAAATGGCGCAGATTTGAAATTTGTAAGACTGGATGGCATGAACTGCTATATATATTATGATTATTAAGTAAATACATTGTTTGTTCTCTTTTAAAATCTTTCATTTGCTAACTATGCCTATCAGTAGTTAGTGCCTTCAATAGTTTGAATCTTTTATTTAGCTGGCAGTAGTGGCGCTCGCTGTATTGCAGTAGTTCGGGTACCGAAGATTTTTGGTGAGGTAAGTGATTTGTGAAAGGTATACATTAATGTTAGTCAGGGCCATTCTTTTGTAGGGATTTTTGAAAGTCAGAATGCGTTGCGCTAAAAATATTGTGTGTCAGTTTAAGCATAGTCTTGTATAATTTTTCTCGGGGGACCTTTCATACGATGAACCCTCTGTCAAGCACTTAAATGTGAATTGCAGAGTAGTCATGTAGATGTAGATATAGGTGAAGTGGCATCTTCTATCTCGTGGACATTTTCAGTGTTGCTATGTCTCCAAGCTCTGTTAAAGCATTTCCCTGTATGACGCGGCGATACTGGGTTCCAGGGATGGCTTTTATTGCGTCAAGCAGATTCCAATTTTGGGTTGCACTATTGTTTTCAGCAGCACGAATTGCAGCTCTTACAAGTCGCTTACGATAAGCTTTCTTTAAGAGAGAGATTATGCCTAGGTCCAAAGGCTGAAGGTGGCTTGTGACGCTGGGTGGATAAAACTGAACCTTTATGTTGGATAGGTTCAGATCATGAACGTTATGGGCAGTACATCTGTCCAATGTAAGAAGAACATGTCTATTTTGAGCAACCATTCAACTGTTGAAACGAAGACACCACTTGTGAAATGATGTGCCATCGATCCAAGATTTCTTCTGGTGAGAGTAGATGCAAGGTTGTGTCCGTATTTATGTTTTTAAAACAACGTGGTTTCTCGGCTTTACCGATAACGCAGGGACGAAACTTCTCACTGCGGTCAGCATTACAGCACAGTACAACAGCCACACGTTGTTTGCTTCGTGCTCCACCGTGACACTTATCACCCTTTATCCCCAGGGTGTGATTTGGAAAAAGATTGTAGAAAAATCCAGTTTCATCCGTGTTAAACACATCACACCAGGCATACTTTTCCCTCACTCGGTTTAATTCATGCAACCAGCTGTTCGCACTTTCTTCATCAACTTTACTTGCTTCACCACAAATTTGTACAGATGAAATTCAACCGATACAGCCGACCAGCAGAACGACGGAAGTCTTCGATGCCCATATCTCTAGCAATATCATTTGCTTTTGACTGAATCACAGGGCCAGTTAAAGGTATGTTAGATGCACGCATATGACTGAACCACTAGCAGTAACGTCTCGATGTCTTCATACTTGGCGGTAGGAAGTAGTTTAGATTTGTTTCCAGAACCTGATGCCGCAGCATTAATAATGTTTTCTCGATTCTTAATAATCGTAGATAAAGTAGATTTAGGTATTCCAAACACCTCTGCAATTCCCGTTTTCTCGGTACCACGGTCCACTTCATCTAGAATCTTAAGCTTTAACTGTACATTTAGAGCTGTCTGTTTCCTCTTTCCCATTTTCCGTGTGCTACGGTACCGGTTGTAACTGTAGTTTTTATTCAGTATTCCAACTCGATACGGCTACGACTAACAGAACACCTCTCAAATCTGGCACTGAGTACGTTCCTAAATGCTGCTGCACACATTATTGAATGTCTTACAATGTACAGCATACGCTGATTGTTGAGGTGATAATCGCAGCTACCGACCAACAATACGTTAAAAACGAGTCAACATTAAGTATAATTTGCTTTGTAGCTACATTTCCTACACTCATTTTGGAAAAAAAATACGCTTTAGAATACTCTAAGGTCGTAAGTTTGTGTTACAGTGAAATTTAATATTTAATTACGCTAGGAACTGAAACAGAGTTCGCACTACGCCTTAACCTTAATTCGTGTTAACCGATAAAACATACCATAAGAACTAATGTATTCCTGGTGGGACCAATATTTTTTTCTTGTTAACCGCGTGTTCGTCTTACACGAGTTCGTGCTAACGAGGTTATACTGCATTTTACATTTTTTTTTCTTTTTGTGCTGCGATGCCTCAATCACGAAATACCTCCTTAGACTTTCCATGCCCTTTTTTTGTCATGTTGGATGCTTATTAAGACTGAAAGGTCTCTGTTGGATTCCTTTCATGTTAATTTCTTAAATCTGTTGTCATTTACGGCATAAATTCCTCGTCTAAATTTACTGTGGCGTTTCTGACTATCTGGGAGGAGACTGAGTAGTGGAACGTGTTACTTTTACACATAAACAAGAACGATCTGTCACACTACTGCACTTTAAAACACAGTTTATATGTAATTCATGTCACACAGTCTCATACGGAACCTACATCCGCTTTCTTTTATGTACTGTATATGATAAGATACTGTCATCCCCTTTCCCTTCTGTGTGAGAGGATGAATGAGCAAATGTATTTCTAGTTGCATGCTTCAGGGTAGCAGACAAGCCTGTCTGCTAGATAACAGTAGGACCAACGTCGGGACAGGTAGCTACGCTTTGTAAAAGCAAAGAGGTTTCTATCCTTAGTATGGTCCTGTCCATCCCTTGTCATGTTGGTATAGGAAGCTGCCCCTCTGGCCACTTCCGTTTGTATTTGGGAGCCACCCTCACGAAGGGACCAGGTCAGTCTGTCCGTGGCGAGCGTCTGAAGTGGTAAGATCTCCAGCTAAGCGCGTGTCTGCTAAATCCGTAGGACAATGGATTTCTTAAGTTCAGCCTAACTGAAAATTTAATAACGTTTATTTCAGGTTTAGCTCTAAAATATCTAATGTTGTCTTAAATTGCAGTGCAGTGTAATTCTCGTGTGAAGTTCAGAATATATTCCATTAGTTGCTTTGTCACTACTTTGTGAGTAAAGTGGAACCACGTGTTGATCACTAACTCTAACTAAGATCATCAATCTTAAATGCGAATGTGCGTGAGATTATAACTTCTCGTCTTGACAATATTTTTCAATATAGCAACTTTTCTTTATGTTCAACCCACGTGGGGGTGTACTTTGTGAGACCAGTACCACATGCTTATACAATTGTTTGACCCCTTAGGTTAATAGTAAGACGTTAGTAACCAGTTCGAGGTATTTCTTTTGTAAATTGCTTTTCGATCTAATTTATTTTAATTATCAAAATTATTGTGGAGTTACACTCTTTTTGTAAACCAAGTTGACCACGTGAAGCATGTGGTGTAATCATCAAAGTAGCCCTCAGCTATTCTTTTCGGGAAGATTTCACAGAGAGTTAGTATGAATTATGTATACCAGTGTGTGGTAATTACATGACGGACAGGATTGCGCTACGAACCTAACTTCTTTGGGTGAAAATTGAATCGGTTGGTAGTGGTTAATTTCCACTTGCATATGTTTCAACGTTCTTTGTGTGTTATTTTATGAATGGAGTGTTGTATGCAGTCTCCCAATCTTGGCTCCATATTTGATATGTTCTGTAAGATTACAAACTCACATTTTCACAATCCTAAATAAGGCACCAGTTTAGTTTTGAATCAAGTTTAATATGCTGAAATTTCAATCATCAATGTTAAAATAAATTTCCAAATATAAACTGATTTATTTCTTTTTATTTAAATTCTCTTATATATATATATATATATATATATATATATATATATATATATATATATATATATCACCGGTTGTCGTGTGACTATTAAAAGATTATAATTAATGTTAGTCTGGTTGGGAATTTGGTAAGCTAGACTGGATACCTGGTGAAACAGTTGCGCAGTAATGCAAGGTTAACTTCCCCAGACAGCTCACAGCTTTTAAACCGCTTTTATTGTCTATCAGTTCCGCTTTCACAGCAAATTAAAGCAACAACGTTACAAGACTGACTAATCAAGACTGCGCAATGATTAAGACACTACAATCGAACGGGAGAGGACATAACAGACAGCTGTTTTGTATTCTCTAAATACTTCAGAACTTTAATATTCGTATGTATTTGCGAAATGTGTCTTGTCGGAGGATTTTTCGTAATGATTAAAATAAGCCGAGTGGAAGCGACATATTCCTTAAACACATACTTACATTAAACGGATAATTGTACACACTGATGTCTTGCTGATACTACCAACTTTCAGGGATTGTGGAGAAGGCCATAGGTATCAGCTTGAGATAATGGACACTGATCGGTAAACTATAACACTGTCACTGCATTCACGTAGCGTGTGCAATCAGATACTAAGGTTGGTTTATTACGTACTATGCCCCAATAGAACAAATAGTCATGTCATGGAAAAGCCACGCAAAACACTACCGTCCGCTACTGTCATACTATAACCTCAAAGCTGGAGGCAGTTCGTATAATGAAATTATTTTTATTAAAGCAATTACAGTATAAAGAAGCAGAGCAGTGTTACCCTCTGAAAAGAATTTTGTTGTGTTGACAGTGATGTACTTAACGGAGGTGGCTTATCGGAAGTGAAAGTCATAATTACGTAAATATTTAAACAGTCACAAACAATAATCTACCTATCCACAGCGTCCAAATGACAATAAAAACGGTCGCCAGCCTAATTAGGCATAAGAATGAGTAACATTCTTGTTCAAGAACTGAAAATAAGTAACTTCAATGGGCAAACACAGCCTATACTTTTGTCACACGAGAGCGGAATGAACTCTGGAACCTGCATATGTTCGCGTTAAGGTTGGAGCTGACAGAGCAGAACAAACTATTTGCACCAGAATGACAGATAACGATACACACTATTACTTTCAGGTCTTATTCAGCTGAGTGGTCTCAATAACATTACTATTAATATTCAGTCTCTCTTTTACCAATTACTTTTCTATTTGACATGGAAATAAAATATTTCACTAGCAAACTATTTCTCACTGTCCTCTGAATAAAAGAAGTTCCTGTTTTCATAGATAGTGGTCTTTCTGTTACTTGTTACATAGCATAAGCACAATAGACAAACCGTGGATCCTGTTACACTATTAATATGCACTTCCAATATATAAGAGAAACCCAATACTGTACAGAACTTGACAAGGCTAGCAAGAGTAACTTACAATTTTTATAATTAAGTAACTTTGTGCATTTGGACAACTTTCAGTGGGGCGGGGGGGAGGGGGGGGGAGGAGCTTAATCTTGACTACTGTAGTAGAACAAAATAAACGCACTTCCATTACTTTAGTGAAACAAACTCTTAGCAAGCATGAACATGATGTAACTCTCAATAGTTGCAGCTCTGAACTCTTACTGCAGTGAAACACAAAATTGAGATATTTTAAGATCCTTTCAACAAACAATATTAATTTTAGCACACTATCTTGCCACATTAATTTTAATATCCTTTCAATAAAGGACACTCGGTAAGCACCTTGACGTGGTAGGGACCTTAAGTGGATATGTGACAGGATAAATCACGGTAGGTACAAGAGTTCAGTTAAAATTTACTTTATATTTCAGTACACTATAACATCCTATTAGCTAATCCTTCACTGTACATTACTATAATTCTTCTGTTCCATTACAGTGGTTGCGCCTTGTGGTGGCGAGTGCATGTTGGTGGGTGGATTTGCAGGCGGAAATGCTGGAATCTTTCATTTCTTGGTGGCGATGATAGATACCAATTCCAGAATAGTTCCAGCTCTTTATCCATCCATCCGAGGCATTAGTACCTTGGAAAACGGCACCAAAAGCCTCTCTCGGCACCAGCACAATACACAACTTTTACATGAGCAGTTGACAGTTTGGTAGCTCGTCCCCGACTGACTCTTGGTTCCACCTTTCTATCCATGCCCACCATATTTAGCGCGCGCTATACAGTTTCGTTCCCGAGGGGATCCACACCACCTTTTATTTACAAAATAACTAAGAACCCTAATTGAAGGTCAGCAGTGTACATAACAAACCAAACATATTAAATAAAACAGAACAATTGCACATATTGACATTTATAGAAAAAATATTTAAAGAAAATTATTGAACCTTAAAGATAACCAAAGATTTTATGTGGGAAAGACAAAACATATCATTTGCTCATATTGTGCATATTACAGAGATTACACTTCATTACAGCATCGAATTAATCATACACTAATTACAGAAGTTCAACGATGGGATGTAGAACAAAACAGAATGCTAAATGAATCAACAGAAGGTACGTAGTGTGCAAGCTATGGTGTTACAAAACGACCGAGTCGGAACTTACAAACGAAAATCTCTCTGATGTTTCTGACAGTGGACCTCTTCTACGCCAAACTCTTTGCTTTCCATATTTTCGGAGAAGGTAGAAGGGACCAAACACAGAAAGTATCCCGTAAACATGGGCTCTAAAATGCAAACCTTAATAGCTGTGAGCACTTGTTCGGTAGAAGAGATGTCCTTCACAATAGCAAAGGTGAACAAGTGCTCGAACCTCTTTACGTGCGCCCTTAAGAGCCCATGATTATTGGACATTTTTTTCTTGTTTTGGTCCATACTACCTCCTCCAAAAACACTGAAGGCAAAGAGCTTGCAGTAGAAGAGGTCCACTGTCAGAAACATTTTCACTTGTAACTTTCGATTCGGTCGTTTCCACCACGATGCCTTACATAAAGTTAACACATTTACCCTTCTCCATCAACCCCGAAGGTCTCTAACGGCATTACAGAATCACAGTGTATACATAAAAGCGGCAGTGGAGTTTACATATTACAGTAAATGGGACTGACCTAATTGTTTGTCGACAAACTACGTAAGTCGTACAATATTAGTGAGCAAGGAAACCCTTATTGAAACAAATTAACTGTTATTCTGTTACTTAGCAAAATATTATCGCCTTAACGTAAGAGACTCGCCAGTTCTTAACTACCACTATGAGGAAAGGCGTGGAAGTCGTGCATGTAATGATGGTACGTTAGATACAGAAGTTATAAGTGAGATGGCACTTATTCACTATGTGATCAAAAGTATCCGGGTACGTGGCTGAAAATTACAAGTTCGTGGCGCCCTCCAACGGTAATGCTGGAATTCAATATGGTGTTGGCCCACCCTTAGCCTGGATGACAGCTTCCTCTCAGGCATACGTCCAATCAGGTACTGGAAGGTTTCTTGGGCAATAGCAGCCCATTCTTCACGGAATGGTGCACTGAGGAGAAGTATCGATGTCGATCGGTGAGGCCTGACACGAATTCGGCGCTCCAAAACATCCCAAAGTTGTTCTATAGGATTCGGGTCAGGACTCTGTGCAGGCCAGTCCATTACAGGGGTGTTATTGCCGTGTAAGCACTCCACCACAGGTCGTACATTATGAACAGCTGAGCGATCGTGTTGAAAGATACAATCGACATCCCCGAATTACCCTTCAACAGTGGGAAGCAAGAAGGTGCTTAAAACACCAATGTAGGTCTGCGCTGTGATAGTCACACGTATAACAACAAGGGGTGTAAGCCTCCTCCATGAAAAACACGACCACACCATAACACCACCGCCTCCTAATTTTACTGTTGGCACTACACACGCTGGCAGATGACCTTCACCGGTCATTCGCCATACCCACACCCTGCCATCGGATCGCCACATCGTGTACCGTGATTCGTCACTCCACACGTTTTTCCACTGTTGAATCGTCCAATGTTTACGCTCTTTACACCAAGCGAGACGTCGCTAGGCGTTTACCTGCGTGATGTGTGGCTTATGAGCAGCACCTTAACCAGGAAATCCAAGTTTTCTCACCTCCCGTCTAACTGTCATAGTACTTCAGTGGATCCAGAAGCAGTTTGGAATTCCTGTGTGATGGTCTGGATAGATGTCTGCCTATTACACATTACGACTCTCTGTAACTGTAGGCGGTCTCTGTTGGTCATCAGACGAGGTCGGCCTGTACGCTTTTCTGCTGTACGTGTCCTTTTACGTTTCAGAGCGCCTCATTCTGCTCTATCACGATGTCTAATGAGTACTGAGGTTGTTAATATGGAGTACCTGGCAGTAGGTGGCAGCGCAATGCACCTAATATGAAAAACGTATGTTTCTGGAGGTCTCCGGATACTTTTAATCACATAGTGTACATTTAGGAATGATTTAATAGTTATTATTGACAGTTAAAACGCTTTTTGTGGCAGCAGCAGCTATATTTTAATGAGATGCTAATACCCTGACCTAAGCTGTGTAGAAAGTGCTTACTGCACATAGATTTTGTATACATGCGTGAGCCGCATTAGTTTTAACGTAAGTTCATCACGAAGTGACGCTCGACACAATTAGTTTTTATCCTCTGGCAGATAGTATTTACTTTACTCCTGGCTGAATTTACTTTCAACATTAATAGTAAATTAATTGTAGAATAAATACAAACGCCATTCTAGTTATTACATTTTACAGTCCCTATTAATTTCCTGTACAACAAATAAGAAGCTTTTTTAAGTGCTAATATAAGGAATGTGCGATGGTGGCAAATCATCGGTGATGATTTCGATTTCATCACAGCTGCCTGATGACATAATAATCGACCCATCGATAATCTACTTTTTCATCGGCGTCAGATGATGAATATATACCACGTGATCAAAAAGTCAGTATAAATTTGAAAACTGAATAAATCAGGGAATACTGTGGATAGAGAGGTACAAATTGGCACACATGCTTGGAATGACATGGGGTTTTATTAGAACAAAAAAATACAAAAGTTCAAAAAAGTAGTGAAAGATCTCTTGCGCGCGTCGTTTGGTGATGATCGTGTGCTCAGCCGCCACTTTCGTCATGCTTGGCCTCCCAGGTCCCCAGACCTGCGATTATTGCATTTGGTGTTACCTGAAGTCGCAAGTGTATCGTGATCGACCGACATCTCTAGGGATGCTGAAAGACAACATCCGACGCCAATGCCTCGCCATAACTCCGGACATGCTTTACAGTGCTGTTCACAACATTATTCCTCGACTACAGCTGTTATTGAGGAATGATGGTGACATATTGAGCATCTCCTGTAAAGAACATCATCTTTGCTTTGTCTTACTTTGTTATGCTAATTATTGCTATTCTGATCAGATGAAGCACCATCTGTAGGACATTTTTTGAACTTTTGTGTATTTTGGTTCTAATAAAACTCCATGTCATTCCAAGCATGTGTGTCAATTTGTACCTCTCTATCTACATTATTCAGTGATTTATTCAAATTTATACTGACTTTTTGATCACCCGGTACATGGCGTGAAATACCGACATACAGATACATATAATACAGCACATATTCCGGAAAGCTTTTGACAAAGTGCCCTATTGCTGACTTAACTGGGATGCGAGATATATGAGGGGTGCTAATACACCGTAATAGAGCCCAGTACATTGTCCTGGAAGGCGGGTGTTCATAAAAGACAAGGGTATCGTAAGGAGTGCGCCAGGTAAGTGTGATAGGACCGCTTTTGTTCTCTATGTTCATAAACAACCTGACGGATAAGATGTGCAACCATTTCCGACTGTTTGCTGACGATGAGTCTTGCATGGAAGATGTCGTGGTTGAGTGGTTGCAGGAGAACCGAAGATGACTTAGACAGAATTGGTACTTTATGTGATAAATGACATTTTGCTCTAAATGTAGCAAAATGGAAGTTAACGAGGATGAGCAGGAACAATCCTACAATGTGCGAAAGCAGTATTACTGGTGTGCTGCTTAACACAGTTACGCTCACTAAATAACTAGGCGTAACGTCGCAGAGCGATATGAAAAGGAACGCGTACGTAAGGCCGATTATAGGGAAGATGAACTGCTGACTTTAAGTTAGGGGGAGAAATCTAGCAAAATATAGGTCATCTACACTCCTGGAAATTGAAATAAGAACAGCGTGAATTCATTGTCCCAGGAAGGGGAAACTTTATTGACACATTCCTGGGGTCAGATACATCACATGATCACACTGACAGAACCACAGGCACATAGACACAGGCAACAGAGCATGCACAATGTCGGCACTAGTACAGTGTATATCCACCTTTCGCAGCAATGCAGGCTGCTATTCTCCCATGGAGACGATCGTAGAGATGCTGGATGTAGTCCTGTGGAACGGCTTGCCATGCCATTTCCACCTGGCGCCTCAGTTGGACCAGCGTTCGTGCTGGACGTGCAGACCGCGTGAGACGACGCCTCATCCAGTCCCAAACATGCTCAATGGGGGACAGATCCGGAGATCTTGCTGGCCAGGGTAGTTGACTTACACCTTCTAGAGCACATTGGGTGGCACGGGATACATGCGGACGTGCATTGTCCTGTTGGAACAGCAAGTTCCCTTGCCGGTCTAGGAATGGTAGAACGATGGGTTCGATGACGGTTTGGATGTACCGTGCACTATTCAGTGTCCCCTCGACGATCACCAGTGGTGTACGGCCAGTGTAGGAGATCGCTCCCCACACCATGATGCCGGGTGTTGGCCCTGTGTGCCTCGGTCGTATGCAGTCCTGATTGTGGCGCTCACCTGCACGGCGCCAAACACGCATACGACCATCATTGGCACCAAGGCAGAAGCGACTCTCATCGCTGAAGACGACACGTCTCCATTCGTCCCTCCATTCACGCCTGTCGCGACACCACTGGAGGCGGGCTGCACGATGTTGGGGCGTGAGCGGAAGACGGCCTAACGGTGTGCGGGACCGTAGCCCAGCTTCATGGAGACGGTTGCGAATGGTCCTCGCCGGTACCCCAGGAGCAACAGTGTCCCTAATTTGCTGGGAAGTGGCGGTGCGGTCCCCTACGGCACTGCGTAGGATCCTACGGTCTTGGCGTGCATCCGTGCGTCGCTGCGGTCCGGTCCCAGGTCGACGGGCACGTGCACCTTCCGCCGACCACTGGCGACAACATCGATGTACTGTGGAGACCTCACGCCCCACGTGTTGAGCAATTCGGCGGTACGTCCACCCGGCCTCCCGCATGCCCACTATACGCCCTCGCTCAAAGTCCGTGGACTGCACATACGGTTCACGTCCACGCTGTCGCGGCATGCTACCAGTGTTAAAGACTGCGATGGAGCTCCGTATGCCACGGCAAACTGGCTGACACTGACGGCGGCGGTGCACAAATGCTGCACAGCTAGCGCCATTCGACGGCCAACACCGCGGTTCCTGGTGTGTCCGCTGTGCCGTGCGTGTGATCATTGCTTGTACAGCCCTCTCGCAGTGTCCGGAGCAAGTATGGTGGGTCTGACACACCGGTGTCAATGTGTTCTTTTTTCCATTTCCAGGAGTGTATAAAGGGCGACGCGTATAGACCACCTGCGTCACACACTCTTCAGTGCTGCTGGGGTGTTTCGGATCCGCACCAGGTCGGACAAAAGGAAGACATCGAAGCAATTCAGCAACATGCTGGTAATTTTGTTACCGATTGGTTCGATCATTCCGCGAGTATTTCAGAAATACTTCTTGAAATCAAATAGGAATTCTTGAAGTGAATAGAGCGTTATTTTCGCGAAACAGTGTTGCGATAATTTCGATATCAGGCATGACTGCACAACAGTTCTGCTGCCACCAACGTACATTTTGCGTAAGGGCCGCGAAGGGCTCGTGTGGATGATATAGACAGTCGTTTTACCCTCGCTCTGTTTCCAAGTTAAGCAGGAAAGGAAATGATTATGAGTGTCTAAACGTACCCTTCGCTGTGCATCGTATGCCGGTATGCGAAGCATGTACGTAGATGTAGGTTTGAAGACTGTATTTATTAACCAATAGTAACTAATATTACATAGCCCGCAACGTTTTGTCTTCAGACTGCTGATATACTATCTTGTAGAGACGTTTCCCATTGACTCTACTGCATTGTTGACGGAGAGCACATTATCCGTTTGAGAATCGCCTTTCAGAAGCTGACGATCTGGCTAAAAGGCTTCAAATATTCAACTTACTTGTAATTTTCTATAGCTTTGGACAGGTTCGTGGGCGTGCTGGAAAGTAGTGTCTCCGGATATTTCATGCGAAAAGTCTTACAGCTTTTTAAATAAAACCAACTTTATTAACTTACTACGCTTTTATTCTACAAGTCTACATATTTCCCAGTATAGTCACTCGAGCGACGAATAAATTTCTCCCAACGAGAGACGAGTTTGTTGCTAGAATGTTTCGCTTTGTAGGCCAGCCGATGCGACCGAGCGGTTCTAGGCGCTTCAGTCTGGAACTGCGCGACCGCTACGGTCGCAGGTTCGAATCCTGCCTCGGGAATGGATGTGTGTGATGTCCGTAGGTTAGTTAGGTTTAAGTAGTTCTGATGACCTCAGATGATAATCCCATGGTGCTCAGAGCCATTTGAACAATTTTTTCGCTTTTTAGAGTGCCCCCAATCTCACCTCTGGTTGCACCACTTCATCACTATCAAGGTGTACTTTAAAATTTTTCATATGAAAATAGGATAGATCTAAGTCGGGACTTTCTGCAAGATTGTCGATGATAATGACCCCACGGCGTCGGATTGCTGCAGATGTCGGATGCTCGTGTGTTGTCCAGAACTGTCATGCTGTAGAGGGTCCTCCATGCGTGGGTGAACTTTTCGGATTAGCGTTTTCAGTTTTTCAGAGGTCTTGCAGTACCTTGCCGAGTTTATCATGATACCTTTAGGTATGAATTCCAATTGCACCACACCTTGAACATTCCAGAACGCTGCAGTATGACTTTGCCCGTTGGTGGTACGGTCTTGAACTTTTTTGGCGTCGATGGTGCTTTGTGGCTGAACTCCAGTAAAGCTGTCTTGCTTTAGGGATCAAAATGGTGAACCTGGATTTCCTCACCTGTCACAATGTTGTTAACAAAGCTGTCACCTTCACCCTCAGTCGCAAAAGAAGTTGTTGACGGATTCCAGTTGGAGGCACGTTTTCAGAGGTTTGAACCTCGATTACATCAAACTGTCTCTGACACACGCCGCCGTGTTACAAGCGGCAGTTCGGACCCATGTAGCGGCAGAGGGCTGCAACTTGCACCAGCGAAACTGGAAAGTGGATCGAATAATACAGATGATACGCTGTGTCTCAACCGATACTGAGAACTGAATAAAATTTCTGAGTCATTACTTTACAGCTCGCCTTTATGGTATCGTTGCTTTGATTTCACACATGTGATGGATCTTATTTAACATCTAGGTAACAACCGAACTACACTACTGGCCATTAAAGTTGCTACACCACGAAGATGACGTGCTACAGACGCGAAATTTAACCGACAGGAAGAAGATGCTGTGATATGCAAATGATAAGTTTTCAGAGCATTCACACAAGGTTGGCGCCGGTGGCGACACCTACAAAGTGCTGACATGAGGAAAGTTTCCAATCGATTTCTCATACATAAACAGCAGTTGACCGGCGTTGCCTGTTGAAATGTTGTTGTGATGCCTCGTGTAAGGAGGAGATTATAGACTATCGCGATTGCGGTAAATCGTATCGCGACAATGCTGCTCGCGTTCATCGAGATCCAATGACTGTTAGCAGAATATAGAATCGGTGGGTTCAGGAGGGTAACACGGAACGACGTGCTGGATCCCAACGGCCTCCTATCACTGGCAGTCGAGATGATAGGCATCTTATCTGCATGGCTGTAACGGATCGTGCAGCCACGTCTCGATCCCTGAGTCAACAGATGGGAACTTTTGCAAGACAACAACCATCTGCACGAACAGTTCGACGACGTTTGCAGCATCATGGACTATCAGTTCGGAGACCATGGCTGCCGTTCCCCTTGACGCTGCATCACAGACAGGAGGGTCTGCGATAGTGTACTGCCGGCCGGTGTGACTGTGCGGTTCTAAGCGCTTCAGTTTGGAACCGCGTGACCGCTACGGTCGCAGGTTCGAATCCTGCCTCGGGCATGGATGTGTGTGATGTCCTTAGGTTAGTTAGGTTTAAGTAGTTCTAAGTTCTAGGGGACTGATGACCACAGAAGTTAAGTCGCATAGTGCTCAGAGCCATTTTGATAGTGTACTCAACGACGAACCTGGGTGCACGAATGGCAAAACGTCATTTCTTCGGATGAATCCGGGTTCTGTTTACAGCATAATGATGGTCACATCCGTGTTTGGCGGCATCGCGGTGCACGCACATTGGAAGTGTGTATTCGTCATTGCCGTACTGGCGCATCATCCGGCGTGATGGTATGTGGTGCCATTGGTTACACGTCTCCGTCAACTCTTGTTCGCATTGACGGCACTTTGAACAGTGGACGTTACATTTAAGATGCGTTACGACCGTGGCTCTACCCTTCATTCGTCCCTGCGAAACCCTACATTTCAGCAAGATAATGCACGACCGAATGTTGCACATCCCGTACGGGCCTTTCTGGATACAGAAAATGTTCGACTGCTGCCCTGGGCAGCACATCTCCAGATATCTCACCAATTGAAAACGTCTGGTCACTGGTGGCCGAGCAACTGGCTCGACATAATGCGCCAGTCACTACTCTTGATGAACTGTGGTATCGTGTTGAAGCTGCATGGCCAGCTGTACCTGAACACGCCATCCAAGCTCTGTTTGACTCAATGCCCAGGCGTATTAAGGCCGTCATTACGGCCAGAGCTGGTTGTTCTGGGTACTTATCTCTCAGGGTCATGCACCCAAATTGCGTGAAAATGTAATCATATGTCAGTTCTAATATAATATATCTGTGCAATGAATACCGGTTTATCATCTGCATTTCTTATTGGTGTAGCAATTTTAATGGCCAGTAATGTATGTGATAGGCCCATTTCAGTTTTGGTCTACTAATTGTTCTTTTGTTGTGGCCTTTCATAATGCCCACACTATTAATCAAATTTGGTTTCTGTGTTTTCGTTACTTTGATGGTACAGCTGAGCTTTCGGCATATCCCAGTGGATGTCATAATGATCGCATCGGTTGGGTTGGCCGATACTCAGATCGCTCCCCAAGTTCTCCTATGCATTTAATAAAAATTATGTGACACAACGGATAATTAATGGGGCACTGGTGGCCCTGGCTCACAGAAGATAACAAACTATGTAGTAATGTAATTATAGAATTAAGCCGTGCACCACATTAACCCCTCTTCATTACAAAGTTCCCTGCTGATGTACATGGATAACAACTTCATACAGGGTCTGTTCAATGACAATAAATCCAGATTTTAAGAAAATTAACAATATTTTGGATATCGGACATTACTATTGTAACTCTTGTATGTCGCAGCAAGGACTGGTCAGTTTAGGCGAGTGGGACACGATTGTAGTCCTTGGGAAGACAAATCCGCAGTGGTTACGTACTGATTGCCTCATTCCGTCAGAAGAATGAAGAACTGCATTTGCAACTAGCGCAACTGACTGCGTCTTGATTGAGTCTTCAGCAACTCTAGAAGTGTATTAGATCTGGAAAATGTACCGAATCCTAACAATGGGCCTACAAAAGCACGGTAACTCTACGAGGTGCGTTCAAGGTCTAAGGCCTCCGATTTTTTTTCTAATTAACTACTCACCCGAAATCGATGAAACTGGCGTTACTTCTCGACGTAATCGCCGTGCCGACGTACACATTTTTCACAACGCTGACGCCATGATTCTACGGCAGCGCCGAAGGCTTCTTAAGGAGTCTGTCTTGACCACTGGAAAATCGCTGAGGCAACAGCAGCACGGCTGGTGAATGTGCGGCCACGGATAGTGTCTTTCATTGTTGGAAAAAGCCAAAAGTCACTAGGAGCCAGGTCAGTTGAGTAGGGAGCATGAGGAATCACTTCAAAGTTGTAATCACGAAGAAACTGTTGCGGAACGTTAGCTCGATGTGCGGGTGCGTTGTCTTGGTGAAACAGCACACGCGCAGCCCTTCCCGGACGTTTTTGTTGCAGTGCAGGAAGGAATTTGTTCTTCAAAACATTTTCGAAGGATGCACCTGTTACCGTAGTGCCCTTTGGAACGCAATGGGTAAGGATTACGCCCTCGCTGTCCCAGAACATGGACACCATCATTTTTTCAGCACTGGCGGTTACCCGAAATTTTTTTGGTGGCGGTAAATCTGTGTGCTTCCATTGAGCTGACTGGCGCTTTGTTTCTGGATTGAAAAATGGCATCCACGTCTCATTCATTGTCACAACCGACGAAAAGAAAGTCTCATTTGTGCTGTCGTTGCACGTCAACATTGCTCGGCAACATGCCACACGGGCACCCACCTAGATGACACTTTTCGCATTTTCAGGTCGTCATGCAGGATTGTGTGCACAGAACCCACAGAAATGCCAACTCTGGAGGCGATCTGTTCAACAGTCATTCGGCGATCCCCCAAAACAATTCTCTCCACTTTCTCGATCATGTCGTCAGACCGACTTGTGCGAGCCCGAGGTTGTTTCGGTTTGTTGTCACATGATGTTCTGCCTTCATTAAACTGTCGCACCCACGAACGCACTTTTGACACATCCATAACTCCATCACCACATGTCTCCTTCAACTGTCGATGAGTTTCAGCTGGTTCCACACCACGCAAATTCAGAAAACGAATGATTACACGCTGTTCAAGTAAGGAAAACGTCGCCATTTTAAGTATTTAAAACAGTTCTCATTCTCGCCGCTGGCGGTAAAATTCCAACTGCCGTACGGTGCTGCCATCTCTGGGACGTATTGACAATGAACGCGGCCTAATTTTCAAACAATGCGCATGTTTCTATCTCTTTCCAGTACGGAGAAAAAAAATTGGAGGCCTTAGAACTTGAATGCACCTCGTAATACCCTGCTCACTCAATCTGCGACTTCTCACCGCTTTCAGCTCAGGTGTGTGGAGCATACCGAGTGTGATCAGCCTCAGGGTGCGACACATCATCTCTCTATCAGAGCTCCAGATGAAATCTCTAGACCAAGTTTTTTCTTCAGTCCCCAGATGAGGTCTTCTCTATGATATCCCGAGCCAAAGTGCGTTCTCGACCGACATAGAGTTCTTCCTCCTCTCTTCGCGCATTTCCCGCACGCCAGTGAAAGACGCTCGCCAAAGTGTTGGCACATGATACTTTTGTTGTAAGACAATTATTTACCTTCATACCCAAACTTTTACATTATTCACCAATTGATACACAAGTATACGTGCAGTTCATAATTGTTAAGGCTTTCGTGGCCACTTGTTGACAAACTGCGTATTGGCTTGTGTCTCGGGTTCTTCGGCCGACGTTCATCTAATGATTTTACTGACGATCCGCCAGCACGAGTGACTGGCATTGTCAAACCTTTCCAATACGGCGGCTGAACCTGCCATCAGCGGTCTACCAGCCTTTCATGCCATACGACTATTACTTGAAACTTCGTGGCAGATGAAAACTGTGTGCCGGACCGAGACTCGAACTTGGGACCTTTGTCTTTCGTGGGAAAGTGCTCTATCCTTTTTTCTTTTTTTTAAAATCCGTATTTTTCGCTTTCGTTCGTTGCATCTGCTCCGGGCAGACGTCGTAAGACACCCGTTTTAAGTTCGCACTACCGCAACTACGCCCCGTCTCATGTTAAGTGAAGCAGAACATAGTGTTTGTATAAATTAGACAGAGAAGTAGCAACGCTAGCCAATACACCGCGAGCTGTGGGCCCCATTTGTTGAGTAGTGATGCTGAAACTTCCTGGCAGATTAAAACTGCGTACCGGACCGAGACTCGAACTTGGGACCTTTGCCTTTCGTGGGCAAGTGCTCCACCAACTGAGCCACCCAAGCACGACTCACGCCCGGTACTCACAGCTTTACTTCTGCCAGTACATCGTCTCCTACCTTCCAAACTTTACAGAAGCTCTCCTGCATCCCGAGCTCGTCTCGGTCCGGCACACAGTTTTCATCTGCCAGGAGGTTTCGTGTCAGCGCACACTCCGCTGCAGAGTGAAAATCTGATACTGGAAACATCCCCCAGGATGTGGCCAAGCCATGTCCTCACAATATCCTTTCTTTCAGGAGTGCTAGTTCTGCATGGTTCACAGAAGAGCTTCTGAAAAGTTTGGAAGGTAGGAGACGAGGTACTGGCAGAAGTAAGGCTGTGAGGACGGGGCGTGAGTCGTGCTTGGGTAGCTCAGATCATAGAGCACTTGCCCGCGAACGGCAAAGGTCCCGAGTTCGAGTCTCGGTCCGGCACACCTAACCTGCCAGAAAGTTTCATATCAGCGCACACTCCGCTGCAGGGTGAAAATCACATTCTGGCTTTTATTATTTTATTGGCGATCAGCTCGTCTCATCTCCTTATACTTTCCTCTGAACGTGGGTCTCAACTCGGTTTCGGCAATGACTGACATTATTAACTGCAAGCATTAAAATAGAGTCCAGATAGCACTCTTTTTAAATCAATCTTGAATAACACATGGGATGTGCTGACAATGAGCTGACACTTATCATTACCCAGTCTTATCGAAAGTCAGTTCAGCAGCCACAAGCATATCTTCGATGGTTTTGAATGCCTTCGGACATTTCAAGCACTTTGAAAGCATGTGATCTTGATTCTAGTATCGAGAAACGTTGGTGAAACACCCGTGAAACCCGCTGGGCCAAACAGGTGATTAGGATTGTGGAAAGGGCCAAATAAGGTTTCGGTCAGTTTCACTTCAAAACTGTAATTTATTGTAATTTAATAACACCTTTAAACCAAGCCGCAATGTTATCGCTTAAGGGGAAATTTTGAGAATAAGGCTTTCAGCGACTGAAGGCCCACTGTTGAGTTTCGAAAAATTCAAAAATACCTTAACCTTTAAATTTTCAATGGCCGCACTCACACTAAATGAAAAAGCAACACAACTACAATAACTAAATTTAAGAATAAGGTTCCAAGCAGTAATATTTATGCTTGAAAGGTAGTTTTAAGAATAAGGTTCCAAGCGGCTGAAGGCCCAAAATTAATTTTCCAAAATTAAAAAAAATATAACTATAAGCCTTAAGTTTTAAGTAGCTGAAACTGCACTAAAAGAAAAGACAACACAAAGGCAATAACCTTTCAGCAAATATCCACTTCCTGGAATTCAAACTTACTTATACGTGGGTGAAGCCCTTTAATTTACATAAAACATAGTAAAACCAAGAATGTTTTAATCATTGGCTATGACAGGTTATTAACAGACAATTAAACACTGGTGAGAAAGACAGCAAAGACAACGGCACTCAGAAGCCTCCACTGGGTCGGTCTGCCCTCGTTCACTTAGGTGAGACAGGTGGTGAGCCCAACTACACTTGATCCGTTGGAACCCAACCAGGGGACAGTCACGGGTCGACCGACAAAACGACTTGCTCGCCACCAATCGGTACATGAGAACTCAAACACAAAATGCTACGGACGTAATTATCCACAATCAAATATGTATATGAATTAAGCTGTCAAAACTACACACCTTGTTGGACAGTGACTACAGGTGAGGAAAGGACAGTGCCTGAAATTACATTAGTGGCCAGGGCAGGTAACCGGAACACTAACAGCCACAAAGCAGAAAATTCTGCTGGTGCACTTGAATTGTAGTCAACAAATATAGTTAATTCCACCGCATGGCGGCTAAATTCCAGCAATACAAACACTCGGTGTTGCTCACAGGAAAACCTCCCCAACAGCGAACGACCGAAACGAGCCACATAACATTTGGGTACTTAAAACACCACTCAACTTTGACGTCTTGGGTCGGTGAGCCATGAAGCTCGTAGCGATCGGATAGCTCCACACACACTCCGACACTATGCAGGGACCGCCAGCGGACCCAGCCGACTGCACCGCGTGGAGATATCCTTCCTGGTCCCCATGCGAGGTGCCGAGGCTAGCAGTGTATTTAACACTAAATTCTTCTAGAATCTACATATGTAAATGATGCTCTAAGCCCCCCCCCCTATTCTAACTCTGACTTTTGCTGTTGCACATGGATTAAAAAGATACGCTAACTGACTGTAATCAACCCTGCAAGTGGAGTAGAAAAGAGTTTGGCACCTGCAATAATTTAATTTGATAAATAAGTTAAATAAAGGAAGGTTTCATTAACGTAGTGAGAAATGATAGGGTTGCTCTACCGATTAACAGAATGAAAGTTCAGTCCAAAATAACAATATGATTTATTAAGACTAAACACAAAATAATAAACAAAAACACATGAAACATTTACAATACATCAAATTGGCTCCAATTGGATACTCAAATAAACGCTGTGAAGTTGTCCCTAAACTAGATTGTGACTTCATAGAAGTGGTATGTGGAGCCAGTTCCTTGCAACTCAAATCTTAAGAGAGACACACAGCTAACCCAACATTAATTGCTGCTACATTAGTGAGAACTCAGACAATGAACACCCAAGATAGAACAAAGTTAGAAAAGACGAACGGGCGCGCTCTGCTGAGCTCTGATTATCGCCTAGCAAAAATGCCTGCTTTGCCGGTGCTGCGGACGTACATTACCAAGCTGTCTTCTTAACTGCAAGGACACGATCTGGCGTACTGGAAGCGATGGCTGATTGCTTCGACGTCCCGTCGTGGTGATGATAATGTCGCGAGTGTAGCCCGAAACAAATTGTCCTGGTCTGGTTGTTCCAGACTAAAGACTTCCTATCAATACAAATGCGCCTCTGAGGGAGACGAAGAAGGCTCGCCACACAATCACTGACGGTACAGTGATAGATTTTCACAAGCGAAGTCACACAGTAACTCCGATGCAGTCAACTTTAGTCAAAACTGCCCAAGACAGACAACATAGGCCGCTTGTACGCAGAACGCTCAATTGCCAACTGTACTCTGAAAGTTACATTGAAGTCGAAACTTCAGCAACTTCGTCAAACAGTTACAATCAAATAAAAGTGTATTAGACAGTCAACGGAAGGCAGGCTGTCCAGAGCAGCGAGACCTCAGTGCTGTAACCTACTCCGACTGAAAGGCGAGAGCCGACTCCCTGCACAAGAGCACCCGTACAAAAGCGACAACACAGAACATTCCCGCCCCCACGACAGTGGATGTGGTTAACCGTTCCAATCAGCAACTCGAAAACCGGCGGAAAATTCCACTCTATTGCCGGAGCACTACCATTCCACCAATGGAGATTCTTGGCGGCAATTTCTGCGCTGATTTTGCTACGTCACGGAGCTATGCCCTGAGCAAGCCAATCACAGTTAAGATTTTGCAGGAAGCGTGGGAATTTGTCCGCCACAACTGCCTGGGTACACAAGTCAATCATACACCTCGCTGGTAGCCCGTCAGAAAGTGTTTTCGCTAAGTTTCTGCGAAGTAACGGAATCTCTAGCCCAGCCGCTCCTTCAGGCCCCTGCGGGCGTGTCTTTTGACCATGTCGGCGTCTGGAAAGCATTCACTCGACTCCCTCACACCCATCGGCTTACCCTTTCAAGATCAGCTGATCCCGCCTGTAACTGGACCACCCGGGTGACGAGAGACGCTGCGTAGGAAGTCCGCGTGTGAAGAAATATCAACTTTTCACCGCATGCAATTAGAGAGGAAAATCGTAAGATATAAATATGAGAGGGGGCTCATGCCACCTCTCACCCAACAACCGACCGACTCAGTGCCAGTACGCCGACAACATTTAGAACAAGTTGTCAGTGGAAATGACACCAACTACACACACAGTTTGGCCAACACTTGCATGAAGACTTGAACGACACTCAGCAGTGGCTGTGCAATAATGAAGGCCAATCGGGAGTCCATACACACACACACACACACACACACACACACAGCCAATCCATAAACGATTGGTGAGCCAGTTAACGTCGCCCAGTAGGACGTCCGACCGACGATCCACGAAGACCGTCCCCGGCTCAAGTGATGCGTGGCGGCAACGGTCTGGTGAAGCATGCACATCGGGCCTCACTGCTGCTCCAACCTAACTGAACTAGTGCCACGTTCGAACTCCATGACTGGCAGGTCCGAACTGTCCTCCTGGCACGTTCCAACTGACTGCAGCCCGAACTCGCGACCCGAATAGCCTTACAACAGACAACGACCGGGAAGTAATAGCAGTCGAGCAAAGATACTACGAGAGGGAGTATAGTGATATGACCTGCTACCGCCGCTCACTGTGAGGCAAAACAGCAGCTCAGTGACACCAGTAATTTAAATTAACGTAGTGAGGTGGAAGTACGCTAAAAACAGGGTGTAAAATACATTATGGTGGGAACACGAGCCACGCACAGCTCAGTTGGTAGCTCTATCATATGCATTTGGTAGTAAGCGGTTTTTGGTTTCTCTTACTTCGTTACTCTTCACATTCTCTCTGGTAGTCTTACTGGTAGCATGTTTACATAATTTTTATATCAACAGCCTAGTTGTGAGTATTACTTTATTGCTTGCAAAGTACCTTTTAGTGCCAATCGCATGAGTACTTACACTGTCACTGAAAAGTTTTCGAACGCCCTTAAAGTAAGATTAAAAAAATGCTGGTTATCAGATTCACATACGAATTAGCTATACTGTTTCCCCAATGTCATGCCCAATATATCGTTTAAGAGTAGCGCACCATCTTTTTAAAAATGAAATAGTTCAAAACATAACTTCTCGTTGTTATGCTGTTCATGTTCCAAGCACTGCATGTCGCTAATTTTGTGTTTTGGTGATATAACATATTCTTTCCTCATTAGATGGTGTTCATATAGGACGTCAACAAATCTGTAGTCGCGGTTACAGGTAGGAAAGGCCATGTAGTTATGCACGAGATATCAAAGAGTAAACTTCAGTGAGTGTTCAGTGTAAACATCAACAATGGGATGAAGATAAGAGCTTTGAACAGAAAAACGTTCTGCAGTTGTGTCTTTACATGCAGCTGGTCTTACTATGCGACAAATAGCACTTCAAGAACATATGTCCTTGGGATGCATGCGTCCATTATACCTTGAAGAGGCATACAGATACCGACATCGAAAGGGTAGGCCAAAAGTCGCATCAAAAAAGTAATGACAGATACACAGGGTGTTCCATTGATGGTGACAGGGCCAAATATCTCACGAAATAAGCGCCAAACAAAAAAACTACGAAGAACGAAACTTGTCTAGTTTGAAGGGGAAAACCAGATGGCGCTATGGTGGCCCGCTAGATAGCGCTGCCATAGTTCAAACTGGTATCAACTGCGTTTTTTAAAATAGAAACCCCCATTTTTTATTACATATTAGTGTAGTACGTAAAGAAATATGAATGTTTTAGTTGGACCACTTTTTTCGTTTTGTGCGCTGTAATAGTCACAAACATATGGCTCACACTTTTAGACAAACAGTTGGTAACAAGTAGGTTTTTTAAAACTAAAATCCGGAACGTAGGTACGTTCGAACATTTTATTTCGATTGCTCCAATGTGATACATGTACCCTTGTGAACTTATCATTACTCAGAAAGCATGCTCTTACGGCGTCGACGTGATTAGCCGTAAATACCACATTAATGCAATAAATGCTGAAAATGATGTCCGTCAACCTCAATGCATTTGGCAATACGTGTAACGACATTCCTCTTAACAGCGAGTAGTTCGCCTTCGTAATGTTCGCACATGCATTGACAATGCGCTGACGCATGTTGTCAGGCGTTGTCGGTGGATCACGATAGCAAATATCCCTCAACTTTCCCCACAGAAGGAAATCCGGGGACGTCAGATCCGGTGAACGTGCCGGTCACGGTATGGTGCTTCGACGACCAATCCACGTGTCATGAAATATGCTATTCAATACCGCTTCAACCGCACGCGAACTATGTGCCGGACATTCATCATGTTGGAAGTACATCGCCATTCTGTCATGCAGTGAAACATCTAATGGTAACATCGGTAGAACATCACGTAGGAAATCAGCATACATTGCACCATTTAGATTGCTATCGATAAAATGGGGTCCAATTACCCTTACTCTCATAATGCCGCACCGTACATTAACCCGCCAAGGTCGCTGATGTTCCACTTGTCGCAGCCATCGTGTATTTTCCGTTGCCCAATAGTGCATATTACGCCGGTTTACGTTACCGCTGTTGGTGAATGACGCTTCGTCGCTAAATAGAAAGCGTGCAAAAAATCTGTCCCGTAATTTCTCTTGTGCACAGTGGCAGAACTGTACACAACGTTCAAAGTCGTCGCCATGCAATTCCTGGCGCAATCGATGTTGACATAGCATTCTCAACACTGACGTTTTTGAGATTCCCGATTCTCGCGCAGTTTGTCTGCTACTGATGTGCGGATTAGCCGCGACAGCAGTTAAAACACCTACTTGGGTATCATCAACTTTTATAGGTCGTGGTTGAAGTTTCACATGTGGCTGAACACTTCCTGTTTCCTTAAATAACGTAACTATCCGGCGAACAGTTCGGACACTTGGATGATGTCGTCCAAGATATCGAGCAGCATACATAGCACACGCCCGTTGTACATTTTGATCACAATAGCCATACATCAACTCGATATCGACCTTTTCCGCAATTTGTAAACGGTCCGTTTTAACACGGGTAATGTATCACGAAGCAAATACCGTCCGCACTGGCGGAATGTTACGTGATACCACGTACCTATACGTTTGTGACTATTACAGCGCCATCTGTCACAAAGCGAAAAAATTGGTCCAACATAAACATTCATATTTCTTTACGTACTACACGAATATATAATAAAAATGGGGGTTCCTATTTAAAAAAAAAACCGCAGTTGATATCCGTTTGACCTATGGCAGCGCCATCTAGTGGGCCAACCATAGCGCCATCTGGTTTCCCCCTTCAAGCTAGGCAAGTTGGAAGTTTTTTCGTTTGACGCTTATGTCGTGAGATATTTGGCCCGGTCACGATCAATGGACCACCCCGTATAGTGTAACGGCTTCATGTAAGCCGCTACATGGTTCTATGAATGTTAAGATCAGTTAGCCAACCCCTGTGTAGAGTTTCGAATACTGCTACGATGGGTCGGAGAGGCGTTAGTGTCCACTGGTCAGCACCCATTGTGAGGTTGGTACGGGTAGAAAGCGCTTACGCTCTCTGGGCCCTTCCGGCCACCGTGTGTGGACCCCGGGCAAGAGAAACGATTAGGGTACTCGTCCCTAGGACGCAGGTGAGTATGAGTGGTCTGAGTAGCATCTCTGTCTGCTGAGCTGAAATGTGTGAGAGCTTTGTTTGAGTTCCCGGTAGTCACTCTGGTGCGTGGCATTGCTAATCATGCCGCACCAACTAATTCAATCAGGGAACGGTGTTAATTTCAATAATATTCAGTTTATAATTACTATTAAAAACAGTCTTGATCACGATTTATTTACCAAGGTGACCGGTTTCGACCACTACTGTGGTCATCTTCAGACCATTGAGTAGGAACCTTGTAAGTAGGCTGTTTATGTTTTCTTATATTGGTAACGCCGCCGCCACGTAGCGCTCTCTGTATGAAAATCACTGGCTGTGCTGTGTGCAGTCTGTGGCTAGTTTGCATTGTTGTCTGCCATTGTAGTGTTGGGCAGCTGGACGTGAACAGCGCGTAGCGTTGCGCAGTTGGAGGTGAGCCGCCAGCTGCGCAACGCTACGCGCTGTTCACATCCAGCTGCCCAACACTACAATGGCAGACAACAACGCAAACTAGCCACAGACTGCACACAGCACAGCCAGTGATTTTCATACAGAGAGCGCTACGTGGCGGCGGCGTTACCAGTATAAGAAAACATAAACAGCCTACTTACAACCTCTTTCTGTTGGAGAATCTCCAACAGAAAGAGGTTCCTACTCTATGGTCTGAAGATGACCACAGTAGTGGTCGAAACCGGTCACCTTGTTAAATAAATCGTGATTCAGACTGTTTTTAATAGTAATTATTTATAAGACAATGATCACTGCTGTTCCCGTAATGAATTCAAAAGTAATATTCAGTTTATTCGGTGAAATGTTTTGTGCAACTTTAACTTGGCGTGGACTACCGGTGCCACCACATGTACAGCTTTAGTTAGTCTAGCGTATTATGTTTGAATGTGTTGTGTGCTTTGTGGAATTCTTGAGTGAATTTTATTTAATTTACCGTCCAATTTGTATTTCATTTCCACGGATTTAGTAGCCATACTCTGGCGCACCACGTGTGTTACTTTGTACACCATGAGGATTCGGTTCGACGTAAACATGTCTTCGAATTGAAGCCTGAGTTTCATGACGGAGTAGATGTGTTCTGTTTTGGTAAATATATTTACAAAATTACGGAGTTGTGCGGTATCTTAGATGTGGACTTGGTTCTCTAAAATTGACCGTTAAAGGCAATCGCTTCATGACCCACTAAGCTTACATGTGGATTAGGGAAGCTTTTTTCCTAAATTCTAACTTTTGTTGTGTGGTGTGTGTGATCTTGACAAATCGTGTCCAGTAATTTAGCAGCCTTGCCCCACATGTGTCGGTCCAGATACTGCGCTGTATAATGTGCCATGTGTCGATGCACGCTCTAGCATCTCAAGTGGCTGTATGTTAACTTCTGTGTCTGTGTCTTACTGTTAATGAAAACATGAATCTGAACTGTTGTTAAATTCTTTGCCATTACACTTCACAGCGCCATTCCGCTCCCTAGTCAGCATCCTTAAAATCAGTCAGTTTGCACCTCCTCTTAGCAATGTTTCAATAAAATTTATCAGGATTATTGGATCAGTGTTGTATTAAATAATCAGATGATTTGTGATGTGGCGCCTTTTTATCAGTTCAATTAATTAATATTTAAATAAATTTGGCCCACTAATCAGAAATTTGTTTGGTACTTGTTGCAGGCAAGCAAACGTAGCCTATAATTACAAAGTCATTCTTGGGAGTTAGGGAGCCAGTAAAGAGATATTTTGCGTAGCTGATGTTACCGGAAGCTTGCAGCAGTAAAAGAAGACAGGTATCATTCAGTAGTAGTGTGCGATCGCTTCAAAACGGCGCCTTTTAGCAGCAGAACTCGACCGTAATAGTGAAAAGCCGGTGAGTGTTTGTACTGTGAAAAGACGTCATCAGGCAGTGAACTTTAACGGGAGTATAGCGGTAAGAAACCATTACTGCAGGCTATTAATAGGCAGAAGAGACACTACTGAGCAAGAAAACATGAAAGTTGTGCAGGAAATCAGTGAAAAAAAGTGCTTTTCACTGGAGAATCTAAATTTGAGATCTTTGGCACAAAGCGACGCAAATTTTTTCGCCGGTTGCCAGGTGAACGGACGTTACACCAATCTTCAGCATTACAGCATAAAAGGGGGTTCCCTCATGGTCTGGGGATATTTTGGGTGTCGTAAGACTGGTGATCTTGTACAAATAAACGGAACAATGAAGAAAGAGGATTACCATCGCATTCTACGGCATCATGCAAAGCTATGTGGAAGACGCTTCATTGGCAAGGGATTCGTCTTACAGCAAGATAACGACTCTAAACACACTTCTAAACTGTGTAAAGCGTATTTGGCTAATTTATAAAAAAAGAAGAAACTTAAAAATTTGATTTGGCGCCCTATTCCCCCAACTGTAATCCTATTGAACTTTTTTGGGTCACTTGGATTGAGCAGTTAAATCAAGACCCGTTACCAACGTTCATGACCTCTGGACCAGCCTGCAAGAGGGATTGCGGCATATCGCCGTGGAAATCCTGCTGAAGCTGACAACAAGAATATCTCGCTTATGCAGAGCAGTGATTAAAGCCAAACGAAACCTCTCTGAGGAGAGTAAAATTTGACTGCATGTATTTAGTTTCAATAAAAGATTATTACAAACCTGACTTATGAGTATTTCTAACATTTCTGGTTCCAATTTGCATTTTTGCTGAAAATCACTAACGTTCAAGAAATTGTGAGCGATAGTGTACGTAGTAGACAACATTCCATTGGAACTACTGACGGCCTTGGGAGAGCCAGTCCGGACAAAACTCTACCATCTAGTGAGCAAGATGTATGAAACAGGCGAAATACCCTCAGACTTCAAGAAGAATATAATAATTCCAATCCCAAAGAAAGCAGGTGTTGACAGATGTGAAAATTACCGAACAATCAGTTTAATAAGCCACAGCTGCCAAATACTAACTAGAATTCTTTACAGACGAATGGAAAAACTAGTAGAAGCCGACCTCGGGGAAGATCAGTTTGGAATCCGTAGAAATACTGGAACACGTGAGGCAATACTGACCTTACGACTTATCTTAGAAGAAAGATTAAGGAAAGGCAAACCTACGTTTCTAGCATTTGTAGACTTAGAGAAAGCTTTTGACAATGTTGACTGGAATACTCTCTTTCAAATTCTAAAGGTGGCAGGGGTAAAATACAGGGAGCGAAAAGCTATTTACAATTTGTACAGAAACCAGATGGCAGTTATAAGAGTCGAGGGATATGAAAGGGAAGCAGTTGTTGGGAAGGGAGTGAGACAGGGTTGTAGCCTCTCCCCGATGTTATTCAATCTGTATATTGAGCAAGCAGTAAAGGAAACAAAAGAAAAATTCGGAGTAGGTATTAAAATCCATGGAGAAGAAATAAAAACTTTGAGATTCGCCGATGACATTGTAATTCTGTCAGAGACAGCAAAGGACTTGGAAGAGCAGTTGAATGTAATTGATAGTGTCTTGAAAGGAGGATATAAGATGAACATCAACAAAAGCAAAACGAGGATAATGGAATGTAGTCGAATTAAGTCGGGTGATGCTGAGGGAATTAGATTAGGAAATGAGACACTTAAAGTAGTAAAGGAGTTTTGCTATTTGGGGAGCAAAATAACTGATGATGGTCGAAGTAGAGAGGATATAAAATGTAGACTGGCAATGGCAAGGAAAGCGTTTCTGAAGAAGAGAAATTTGTTAACATCGAGTATAGATTTAAGTGTCAGGAAGTCATTTCTGAAAGCATTTGTATGGAGTGTAGCCATGTATGGAAGTGAAACATGGACAATAAATAGTTTGGACAAGAATAGAGTAGAAGCTTTCGAAATGTGGTGCTACAGAAGAATGCTGAAGATTAGATGGGTAGATCACATAACTAATGAGGAAGTATTGAATAGGATTGGGGAGAGGAGAAGTTTGTGGCACAACTTGACCAGAAGAAGGGATCGGCTGGTAGGACATGTGTTGAGGCATCAAGGGATCACCAATTTAGTATTGGAGGGCAGCGTGGAGGGTAAAAATCGTAGGGTGAGACCAAGAGATGAATACACTAAGCAGATTCAGAAGGATGTAGGTTGCAGTAGGTACTGGGAGATGAAGAAGCTTGCACAGGATAGAGTAGCATGGAGAGCTGCATCAAACCAGTCTCGGGACTGAAGACCACAACAACAACAACAGTGTACGTTTATAGGACATGACATGTCGCCAACATCTGCTAGATGTACAATATCTGTGGCTGCTAGCATGAGTAGGGCACCAGCTCGGCAATGAATGATATTATTAATCACTAGATGCAGCTGTAAAAATCATTCAGTCATTTGAAACAATACTGAACACCGAATTCCATCTAGCGGGTACCTGATGAATTAGATTGATACCTAATTCTTTTCTTTGATCATCACTTCCTACTACCGTTGGTTTGAACCCCATTTCAATTCTTTTCATAGCAGTAATCAGCTAAGGCAGCTTGTCAGTTTGTTCAATAGATTTTCTTCTACTGAACTAAACACGTGGTAGAAACACGATATACAACTGCTTTCAAATACCATTCCTATTCCTTTAACCATAATTTCTCCTGCGTTAGTCTTGACTGCCAGTATTTTACTGGCATAATTCCCCAAGTCGATAAGGACCATAGCAAGATTCTAGAAACATATTCACCTGTTTGTGGTCCTGGACATTCGTAATAGATCCCAAGAGTAGCCGTTTCCATTTTGTGGCCATTAAAATTATGAACGGGAATTCCCAGAAAACATCTACACACCAACATGTCTGTCCAAATGTCCGTGGTGAGTATTAAACATCCACATTCTGAATTTAATGTCTGAAGTAGTTCTGAATAGCTTCATAAGGTTTTTTTTCAGAATTTTTTGAGTGTACGTGTCGATGATCGTTTGAACAAAAGTGTAACGACTTTCAGCAGATTTCAGAAACCATCATTTTCAACTATTTGAAAAGGCTGCTCTTCTTTACAAATCATATAGAAAATTGCTTTATCAAGCTTACAACTTTCGTTCCATTTTCTGAAGCATATTCTGAGATATTTCCAAAAGGTACTCAGTATTGGTTGAATAAAGTTTTTAGACACTAAATGTAAACATTAATCAAAATTTACTGAAAATATTGGTCCTGCCATCCCTCCTTCCCTCCTCCAGAACAATTTTCCCTCAATGTCCACGTCTGACACGTCGTAGATGTGATGCAGTGACATCGCTGTGAGATACATTTTAAAATAATTCGATTAAGAAGAAATAATTATTGTCAGTTTTAACAAGTAGATTAGTTTTTAAATTTATTAATTTTATTTTTTTGCTAATAGCGAAGGTCAATAGCTTGTCTTTGACATCGACATCGATGTTTTGATATTTCATAGGCGTCGAGACATGGATATTTAAACTTCCAACATCGGTATCTTGTAAATACCAGTGATAATCGAATATAACTATGTATTCGCTCCAATTTACGTACAGTATTTTGCAGTTATTGCATTACCAGAACTGAGGAATACTTTTTTAAATTGTGCATAATGCAGACCAAATACATAAATTGTTTTGAATAGTTGTAAATTTCTTAGTTCCACCATTCTCCAGCTGAAACAGTTCACCTTTACGAGGTACCGGCTATAACAGGAGTCTCGTGTGTTTGGAGATGAGAAAATTAATACAACATTATAGTACAGGGGTACCAGTATGGCACTCGCTAGGGGACGGCACCTACTCCTCGTCACGATTTTGTCCAAACTTATGGTACACGCAGAGCTTGGCCAGAAATGAAACTGACTGAAGTGGGACCCCCAGAAACCTAAGCGCTTAGAATGAAACACCATTTTCAGGGCCGGTCGGGCGAGATATGAAGCAGTTTACGTTAACGTGGTTTCCAGGCAGCGGTTGGCGCGATGGAAAGAATTCAGATAGGTAATCCGAGGGTCGAGGGTCGAGTCTCCATGTGGGCACTTCTTTATTTTCAACTTTTATGTTACTTACACTAAAAATAAAGCGAGATAACGCTGAATATTTTGTATTTATTACTATTTTTATGAAACGGATGATGCGGAGAAGTCAAGGAAAATTAATTTGGGATAGCAAATAAATTTCTAAGAAATGTTTGTACTTACAGCGTCCACGAAAACTCTGAAAATTAAATTTCAGGAAAGGACTGTAAAGCATTCATGAAAAGTCCATATATATAACATTAGGCCCTCTTATTATTTTACAGATCATCGTTTACACATCCTATGGTTACACTCATCATAAAAAAGGGCAAGCAACAATTTTCTCCGCGCGTTGCACAAGTTCTAAATGCTTCATTTTTACAATTATGTGACTGTTTTAAAGTTTTTGTAGAGCACCTTTCTCAGCGCACAATTTCCAGCAAACCATCCGTAATGCTGTTCGAAGTCAAAATTGAACTAACGGAATATGACGTCCTGTGTGCTTGAATTACAATCCCTTCTTGGAAATTTACTTGCCGCTTCAAATTTTACTTGGCCTTTCTTTTTCATGCAATCTATGAAAATGTTAATGAATAACAAGTTTGTCTGGGTACCTCTTCCCCACACCAAGCTCAGAAACATTTGTTTTCTGATTAAGAACCACTTTTCTTGCTGCACTGTATTTCATCTTCAAGAGGAGTTTCGCCTTTTTCACTTTAAGACATCATCAGTGGGATCTAGAATGATTCAGTTTTTTATATGTGTTATTTGTAGATTATAAAACAAGTCACGCCTCATTTTCAATGTAAGTAAGCGATTATTTGCAGTCCTTCGCGTTTTTGGTTGGCGTCTGCGTTTCTTCTCATCTGGTAATATGCCAGAGATCGCTCTATAGCTCTATTTTCCCGATTTTTTATCATCAGTAAGGGCAAACAAAACGAAAAATGGGAACAAAAAAGTTCGGAACATAAAAACATGCTTATGGTTTGGAAATAGAGCTATAGAGCGATCCTCAGCATATGACCACATGAGAGGAAACGCAGATGCCAGCCAAAAACTCGGAGAACTGTAAGCAATCATTTATTTAGAAAGAAACCGACCAGTGATTCGTTTTATAGCCTACAAACAACACACATCAAAACAAAACAGTATCGTTGTAGATACCACGGATGATGCCTCAAAGTGAAAAAGGGGAAACGCGTCTGAAAAAAACAAATGGCTCAAATGGCTCTGAGCACTATGGGACTTAACATCTATGGTCATCAGTCCCCTAGAACTTAGAACTACTTAAATCTAACTAACCTAAGGACATCACACAACACCCAGTCATCACGAAGCAGAGAAAATCCCTGACCCCGCCGGGAATCGAACCCGGGAACCCGGGCGCGGGAAGCGAGAACGCTACCGCACGACCACGAGCTGCCGACGAAACGCGTCTGAGAGAAATAAAATACAGTGCAGCAAGAAAAAGCGGTTTTATTTACAATACAAATACGTTAATGAATACAAATGTTGAGCATTTCAATTTATTTGTAGTGCAAGTAAAATGTAAACTGTAAATGAAAGAAGTGTGCCGTTAGGGAATCGACCTCGCGACTCTCGGATTAGTACCGTGTACTCTCTGTGCTGTGTCAACTGCTGCCTGGCAACGAATATAACACAAGGGTCCAGTATCCTCAGCCAGCTTCAAACAAATCGATATCTGGTTTTATGATGTTTTTTTGAAGCTACAAGTGTGTTGAATATCGTGTCAAAATCCCAAGGTTATATCTCAAATAGCGTCGGAGAGCAGATGCGAATGCTGGCAAGCTCGGTACCCTCGGTGAAATGTTTGACAGTCCACGTGAATGCCAGTCGGTATGGGCCGTCTGACAGCTCGGTCCAAAACATATCGATTGCGGCTCGAGAACCACTGAAATACCGTGCTTCGTGGCAGCTTTGATTTTCAATGAATGTTTCGAGCTCATTTTGAAAATGCTGCAAATCGTGGGAGATGATGCTGGGAACCACACAGAAACACTCGCAGTGGTTCGCGACAATGATCGACTGCAGGTCGCTCACTGCCGCGTCCTGCGCGACCACCGCTAAGAGCGGGCGGCCAGGGAACACGCGAACACTGTGGAGGTCGTGGAAGGACTAGTCTGCGGAGCATGGGGTAGCGGATAAGCTGTGAGTATGGACATTTTTATACAATTTACGCATCTTTGTAGCTAGTGTCAGCTGTGCATCAGCAACTTCTGCTAATCAGTAGAACGAAAAACCAGTCCAAGGTTGCAAATTATTACTTTTTCAATCGCTCCATGACTAGTTTCGGACCGAGACTCATTTTCAGGTCATCGTAACATAGTCGAAAATGGCATTTCCGAATATGTGAAAATTATTTTAAAAACATGCAATGATAAACTACTGCGCATAACGTTGTATGATTTGACTATCTGTATGATTTTCACAACTTCGGAAGTGCCATTTTCGACTATGTTACGATGATTTGAAAATGGGCCTAGGCCCGAAACTAGTCATCGAGTGAATAAAAAGGTAGAAATTTACAACTTCGGACTGGCTTTTCTTTCTACTGACTTTTACACAAATTCATTTTATCATCTGATAGAAATCATACTTTAAACAATATTTATTGGTTAAAAACAGTCTCGGTTGAAATTTTAGTTTTTTATTTTTCAGCTACGCGTTTCGCCTTATTTAGGCATCTTCAGGTACCGAAAGAGCAAAATATTTCATCTGTTTGTACATGCTTTCAGGTTATCCAAGTCAGCACAACGCAATCGCGATTCTTAAATAGAAGTATTTGTTCTCCGTTTTCTATTTAGATAACCTGAAGATGCCTAAATAAGGCGAAACGCGTAGTTTAAAAATAAAAAAAAAATAAAATTGCAACCAAGACTGTTTTTAACCAATACTGGTTTTCTGTATGCCACATAGGGATATGGATTGGAAGAATTTCTCTTAAACTATATTTAGTTGACAGACTGGATTACGGAAACAATAATAGAGATACCTTTCTGACATTTGGCTGTATTACTCCTCACGCATGTCCATAGAGAGTAATTTCTTTTGGATTTTAATTTATTCATTAGTCTTTGCACAGTAAGAAACCAAATATATACGACAAAACTAAATTTTTGTTTCACCCATTGTATAATTTTTTTTCAAATTACAGTCAAAAGTGCTGTTACTCCTTGCGAAGTATTCTATACATTAAAAAAACGGTTTTGTTTCTTTATTTCAGATAAGATTTCCAGAATGCAGGACTTCTGCCATGGGCGCACTTCATTTTGGACAAAGTAAAGTCAACTCCTCGGATGGAGGGTTTAATGATGACTGAATTTCTGTAAAGAACCCAGAAAATATTCTTCAAGAATCAATAAATTTGATTCATCAATTTTTTCAAAGAAATCGTAAAAACGCTTATTTTATAGGCACAGTGAGGAGAATGGAGCCATAACTGGCCCATACCTCAGCCGACCTGCACCAAAGAGCTATTCTTTTTCTAAACGCTTAGCCATCTGGAGCTCCCACTTCTAACTGACATTTTGTAAAGCCCTGCATAAGCCATAAATTTGAAAGAAATCGGTCAAGACAAGTTCAAAATGATTCAAATGGCTCTGAGCACTATGGGACTTAACATCTATGGTCATCAGTCCCCTAGAACTTAGAACGACTTAAACCGAACTATCCTAAGGACAGCACACAACACCCAGTCATCGCGAGGCAGAGAAAATCCCTGACCCCGCCGGGAATCGAACCCGGGAACCCGAGCGCGGGAAGCGAGAACGCTACCGCACGACCACGAGCTGAGGACTCAAGACAAATAAGCGCTTTGCCACTGTCAGTACATAACGTATATTTGCATCTCTAGCCAATCAGCATAGGTTCTATCCCATCCAAAAGTTCGTGCAGAGCAGAAATTGCTGCCAGCCGATCGCCTGAACTATTTTTATTTACTTCCGCACAAATTCTGGAGGGTTTCAGTACTTTAGTACCACGCACTCCATTGCCGCTTTTTCAGTGACAAACGGCCATCTTCGCTCTGGAACGCCGCCTTCGAATAGCTTCCATCGCCCGTTTCGTGTACAGTACAGTGTGACCCCATACAATTTCCGACCTTGTTGTCTCAGCGTTATTCCTTCTTCAAGCGAGAAACGTACTTAGTTTGTGGTATCAGTGGGTTGATTATTGCTCGTTGATGTAGGCGCCACAGAAAGTCGTGCAGGAAGGACTTTGTGCTTTCTTTATAGGAACGTGTAGTGCTAATGGAAGATTATATGAAAAGTGCGTGGATTAAAATTAAGCAGACAATCTCTAAAGCAAAATATCCACAGTGAAAAACGGTGGTTCGTCTTATTATTCAAAGCATTGAGAACAATAAACTAAACAAAAAGAAGCAACTGGATGTTTAAATGTTTGTGGGATTTTGCTACTTTTGTCAAAACTATTCTCCCAAAACGGCGCCTGGCAGCGAGAGGTGGTTAGCTGCTGCTAATAGCCGTTGTTAGTAGACTCATCATCATCATCATCATCATTTAAGACTGATTATGCCTTTCAGCGTTCAGTCTCGAGCATAGCCCCCCTTATACAGTTCCTCCATGATCCCCTATTCAGTGCTAACGTTGGTGCCTCTTCTGATGTTAAACCTATTACTTCAGAATCATTCTTAACCGAATCCAGGTACCTTCTCCTCGGTCTGCCCCGACTCCTCCTACCCTCTACTGCTGAATCCGTGAGTCTCTTGGGTAACCTTGCTTCTCCCATGCGTGTAACATGACCCCACCATCTAAGCCTGTTCGCCCTGACTGCTACATCTATAGAGTTCATTCCCAGTTTTTCTTTGATTTCCTCATTGTGGACACCCTCCTGCCATTGTTCCCATCTACTAGTACCTGCAATCATCCTAGCTACTTTCATATCCGTAACCTCAACCTTGTTGATAAGGTAACCTGAATCCACCCAGCTTTCGCTCCCATTCAACAAAGTTGGTCGAAAGATTGAACGGTGCACAGATAACTTAGTCTTGGTACTGACTTCCTTCTTGCAGAAGAGAGTAGATCATAGCTGAGAGCTAACTGCATTAGCTTTGCTACACCTCGCTTCCATTTCTTTCACTATGTTGCCATCCTGTGAGAATATGCATCCTAAGTGCTTGAAACCGTCCACCTTTTCTAACTTTGTTCCTCCTATTTGGCACTCAATCCGTTTATATTTCTTTCCCACTGACATTACTTTCGTTTTGGAGATGCTAATCTTCATACCATAGTCCTTACATTTCTCATCTAGCTCTGAAATATTACTTTGCAAACTTTCAATCGAATCTGCCATCACAACTAAGTCATCCGCATATGCAAGACTGCTTATTTTGTGTTCACATATCTTAATCTCACCCGCCAGTCTATTGTTTTCAACATATGATCCATAAATAATATGAACAACAGTGGAGACAGGTTGCAGCCTTGTCTTACCCCTGAAACTACTCTGAACCATGAACTCAATTTACCGTCAACTCTAACTGCTGTCTGACTATCCATGTAAAGACCTTTAATTGCTTGCAAAAGTTTGCCTCCTATTCCATAATCTTGTAGAACAGACAATAACTTCCTCCTAGGAACCCGATCATATGCCTTTTCTAGATCTATAAAGCATAGATACAATTCCCTGTTCCACTCATAACACTTCTCCATTATTTGCCGTAAGCTAAAGATCTGGTCCTGACAACCTCTAAGAGGCCTAAACCCACACTGATTTTCATTCAATTGGTCCTCAACTAATACTCGCACTTTCCTTTCAACAATACCTGAGAAGATTTTACCCACAACGCTGATTAAAGAGATACCTCTGTAGTTGTTACAGTCTTTTCTGTTTCCATGTTTAAAGATTGGTGTGATTACTGCTTTTGTCCAGTCTGAAGGAACCTGTCCCGACTCCCAGGCCATTTCAGTTATCCTGTGTAGCCATTTAAGACCTAACATTCCACTGTATTTCATGAGTTCCGATTTAATTTCATCCACCCCAGCCGCTTTATTGCACTGAAATCTATTGACCATTTTTTCCACTTCCTCAAATGTGATCCTATTTCCATCATCATTCCTATCCCATTCTACCTCGAAATCTGAAACATTACTGATCGCATTTTCACCTACATTGAGCAACTCTTCAAAATATTCCCTCCATCTGCCCAAGGCATCCACAGGATTCACCAGCAGCTTTCTTGACATGTCCAAAATACTTGTCATTTCCTTCTTACCTCCCTTTCGAAGACTGATAATTACACTCCAGAATGGTTTTCCAGGAGCTTGACCCATAGTCTCCAACCTGTTTCTTCTTGGATGCTGCAATTATCTGTTTGGCTTTATTTCTTTCTTCAACATAACTTTCTCTGTCTACCTGGGTTCTGGTACGTAGCCATTTTTGATACCCCTTCTTTTTCGTTTTACAGGCTGCCTTGACTGTATCATTCCACCAAGCTGTTTGCTTCATCGTACTTTTACACACTACTGTTCCAAGACATTCTTTAGCCACTTCTAGTACTGTGTCCCTGTACCTTGTCCATTCCTTTTCCAATGACTGTAATTGACTACATTCAACTAACTGGTACCTCTCTGAGATCGCTGTTATGTACTTGTGCCTGATTTCCTTATCCTGAAGTTTCTCCACTCTTATCCTCCTACATATGGACCTGACCTCCTGCACTTTCGGCCTCACAATCCCAATTTCACTGCAGATTAAATAATGATCAGTGTCATCAAAGAGTCCCCTGAAAACACGTGTGTCCCTCACAGCCTTCCTGAATTCCTGATCTGTTATTATATAGTCAATGACAGATCTGGTTCCCCTGTCTTCCCAAGTATACCGGTGAATGTTCTTATGTTTAAAAAAGGAGTTTGTGATTACTAAGCCCATACTGGCACAGAAATCCAAGAGTTGTTTCCCGTTCCTGTTGGCCTCCATATCCTCTCCAAATTTACCCATAACCTTTTCATACCCTTCTGTTCGATTTCCAATCCTGGCGATAAAATCACCCATGAGCAGAACACTGTCCTTGTCCTTTACTCTAACAACTACATCACTGAGTGCCTCATAAAAACTATCCATCTTATCTTGATCTGTCCCTTCACAATGCGAATATACTGACACAATCCTAATTTTCTTGCTAGACACTGTCAAATCTATCCACATCAGTCGTTCGTTTACATACCTTATTGCAACTACGCTGGGTTCCATTTCTTTCCTGATGTAAAGCCCTACACCCCATTGTGCTATTCCTGGTTTGACTCCTGACAGGTAGACCTTGTATTCTCCCACTTCCTCTTCTTTCTCACCCCTTACCCGAATGTCACTAACAGCTAAAACGTCCAGCCCCATCTTACTTGCAGCCTTTGCCAGCTCTACCTTCTTCCCAGAGTAGCCCCCATTGATATTAATGTTAGTAGACTCTGCTGCTCGCGTTGGTGCCGTTGCGAGGTTGGCGTCGTTTAGTTGGTATAGTTACGGTTGTTTTAATCTTCTTGTGTTCATTCGCGCCACTCCCTCTGCAAGTGTTGTCTGTCGCTAGTGGCAGTAGCGGCGGTTACCGATATCTAGTAGCGGTGGTACTATCTCTGGGGCGACGTTGTGGTGTTTCCGTGTCATGTGAATCGGCAGTTCGGTTGGGGACGGACGAGCAGCCAGGTCTGCGCTGCGCGAGAACACGCCGGGGTCACTGGCGGCGCGCATGTGCTGCCGGCCGGAAAGGCTGTAGTCGCGAGGGGTACAACCGCGTTGCCAATCGGACCCAGGAAGTTTGAGTGGGCCTTCATTCAAGTAGTGAAATCCCCACCACTGTGAGATCTCGCCATTTGCTCCCGTGTTGCTGCTCGCAGTGTCGCCGAGGCGAAGAGCGACGAGTGGAGCGTTTGGGTTAGGCGAACCTAATTAGTCTTCCTCCACTTCTTATTATTAATTGTTGCATTCTATATGATATTATTTGTGAAGTTCAACCAGTGGTAATTTTTCCTGCCTAGTGGGAGTTACCTGCCCTGGAGCTTAGTGTATGTTAAGGTAGTGTACTTTTCCTTGCCCTGCCGCTGCTGCCCGGTAAGGCGTGTAGTTCGACAGGTTCCTTGGTTTGTGGGCCGGGTGGTTTGTTTTTCTTTTTCCTAGCCTGGTAATAGTGGTCCCTTTATGCTTCCGGATGCTCTAAATACCAGAGTCTGAAGACATAGTACTGACTGTCGGTTCCGGCTTGGGTGTGTTACTCTATCGTTGCATTGGTCATTGGACGTTAGGTAGACTCGGCAAATGATTACTAGTCATGCGTTTAAACTACCACTAATCCGAATTACCATCTCGCGAAGTGAATGCAACTTTTGGCTGGCTGTCCCGTCGCTTGCGAAGTTTCGAGAGACTTCCACAGGTTGATCCTTGGAGCAATGTCTGCGCCCTCCCACCCCCACCCCCCCCCCCCCTCCTTGCTTTGGTCAGAATTGACGATTTTTTAAAATTTAATAACTAATTTCAAGTTTGAAGATGTTCAACTGGTTCTTAAAGGATTGCTAGTCAGGCCTTCAGCCGTGAAACAGTTTTTAAATTATTACTATTGGAGCATTCAGCCGAGAAGTAGTTTGAATTTGTTGTCATTAACGACTTCAGCCATGAGTATTACCTGTCCTGAAAATTTAATTAGACAGTTGTCTTCTAGCAGTGAGACTCTGATGATTGTTCTTTTAAAAATATTTTAATAACTGTAATTGCAGGTTGAAGTAGTTTAACTGGTTCTTAAGATTGCTATTCAGGCCTTCAGCCGTGAAACAGTTTTTAAATTATTACTATTGGAGCATTCAGCCGAAAAGTAGTTTGAATTTGTTGTCATTAACGACTTCAGCCAAGAGTATTACCTGTCCTGAAAATTTAATTAGACAGTTGTTTTCTAGCACTGAGACTCTGATGATTGTTCTTTTAAAAATATTTTAATAGCTGTAATTGCAGGTTGAAGTAGTTTAACTGGTTCTTAAGATTGCTATTCAGGCCTTCAGTCTGAAACAGTTTTAAATTATCACTATTGGGGCCTTCAGCCGAGAAATAGTTTTTAATTTGTTGTCATTGAGGCCTTCAGCCGTGGAACACTTCTTAATTTATTGTCACCTTTTATTTATTGTTGTTTCCAAATAAAGTGTACGTGATTGAAAAATAAACTAACCAACAGCAATTGATTACGGTCCCGTCCACAATCGTAACCCAATCCTGCCTTCCTTGGTACCAGGTCTCACAAATAGTTTGCTTTTTGTGTCACTGAGTAAAGAATCTGTCTAATTCTCTCCATGAAGTATTTCGACATAAATATTAAATCTGTAAGCATCTGATTCGTCTTACAACCCAATACCTGATTTCGGAATATTTGTTTGACCATGATGTAATCCAGCTTGAATCTTCCCCTACCTCCGGATCTTTTCCAAACATATTTCCTTGTCTTGTGATTTTTGAACATTGTATTTGCGATTACCGTCTGAAATTTATTTAAGGGTTCGATTAGTCTTTCTCCTCTCTCATTCTTGCTACCAAGCCCAAATTCTCCCATAAGTCGATCTTCTGTTCCATATCATACTATCGCAGTCCAGTCCCTCATGATTATTACATTATCATCTCCCTTTACATGCTGACGTATCGGTTCAGTATCCTTTCTCGATATATTAATTTAATGCTTGTGACGTTGGAACATATACCTGAATTGTTGTTGTTGGCGCTGGTTTACTGTCGATTCTGATGAGAACAAACCCATCACGAACTGCTCACGGTAATTCGCTCTTCTCCTCAACGAGTCTTACTCCAACTACACGATTTTCTGTGCTGTTGGTATTACCCATGTATCTGGCCAGAAATTCTAATCTTATTTCCATTTCTTTTCACTAATTCCCACTAACATTTCTGTATCAGTTGTAGAAAGGGCTCAGTCCACGTTCATAGGTAAATTAAAAGTATAGTGAAGAAAAATTATATTCTCATGAATATTAAAAATTACGACGGATGCGCGTAATATTAAATGTACAATGTGTTTCAAAAATGCTATTACAAACATTTGAGACAGCTTCCTCAAACCAAAACTAGAAAGAAGTTCAAATAAACACATGCCCGAAAATCCTTCGTTTTCGAGTTACTAATCAAAGTTGACATTTAACTGCTTTCCAGGTACATCCCAATAACTTTGCTTATCTGTGCACCAGTTTGTATCCTAGATGGTGTCGTGTTGCCAGAAAGACTTATATACATTCGTATTTCGTGTCTTCAGCACGTCTACTGTGTATATGTACTACATGTGGTGACTTACTAAGCCGGCCGAAGTGGCCGTGCGGTTAAAGGCGCTGCAGTCTGAAATCGCAAGACCGCTACGGTCGCAGGTTCGAATCCTGCCTCGGGCATGGATATTTGTGATGTCCTTAGGTTAGTTAGGTTTAACTAGTTCTAAGTTCTAGGGGACTAATGACCTCAGCAGTTGAGTCCCATAGTGCTCAGAGCCATTTGAACCATTTGACTTACTAAAAGAGCTCCTTTAAAATATGGCAAAAATGGCAGGATACTCATTTCATGAGCAGGTAGCCATGATTTTTATGTACGGGCGCGCAAGTAGTAATGGACACGAGTTTTCACAGATCTATCAGAACGCGTTTCCGGACCTAAGACAGCTGAGTCATCCAACCTTTTGTCCTGTGTATCGTCGCGCTGTCGGAAAAAAAAAGGTTCAAATGGCTCTGAGCACCATGGGACTTAACGTCTTAGGTCATCAGTCCCCTAGAACTTAGAACTAGTTAAACCTAACTAACCTAAGGACATCACACACATCCATGCCCGAGGCAGGATTCGAACCTGCGACCGTAGCAGTCCCGCGGTTCCGGACTGCAGCGCCTAGAACCGCACGACCACCGCGGCCGGCTGCTGTCGGAACAGGATCCGTACCACGAAAGCCTATTGGTCGAGGATGACCACGTATTGCTCGTACGCCTGAAAAGGAAGAGCGTGTTTTACGACTTGTCGAAAAAGAGACAGGTGTCAGCGCAAGACAAGTAGTCCCTGTTTATGGTACGTGCAACGCCAAGTTCAGCAAGGAGAACACTTCACGAGCAACTCATGTATCCATATTATATTCAACGAGTGCAGGGCCTTACGCTTGCCGATCACCCACCACGGGAAAACTTTTGCCGATGGTTTCTTGCTTAAACTTCCAGTCAGTTCTTTGTCTCTTCAATTTTGTTTACAGGTGAGGCAACGTTTGAAAGAGATGGAATAACATATATCCACTCTCGGTACATATAGGTCGATCGCAGTCCTAATGCTACAACACACGCTAGATATCAGCATCAGTTTAAGATTAATGTGTGGGGTGGAATTGTAGGCGACTGTCTGTTCGGTCCTTACGTTCTCCCAGCACGTCTTTTGGGTGCTTTATGTAGAGAATTTATTCAGAATGTCCTCCAAGACGTACTAGATGATGTGCCCCTGAAAATAAGAAGAGGCTTGGGCTTTTGCATGATAGTGTTCCAGAAAGTTTCAGTCTTACTGTTCGAAACACACCGTGGCAGATAGATAGTTACACGAGGACCAGTTCCATGGCCTAAACATTCCCCCAACCTCAAACCTTTGTATTATTATGTTAAACAAAGGATCTACGCAGAAGACCATACAGACGCAGAAACTCTTGATCGCTCTGTCACGGAAGCCTGCGAAACCATTCAAAAACATCAGGAGAAACTGAAAGTATGCAACAGGCCGTGCTTCTACGAGTGCATGCGTGTTTACAAACAAGAGGAGGGGTTTCCAGCATTTGCTATAAGTTTATGTGTTGAAGAGCTCCAATCACCTAAACTGTAAAATTTCATTAATAGCTCGAAAACTAATTTTTGCAGACGTGTTTGTATTTTTTTCTTCTTCTTTGGTGTAGGGAATCTGTCTCCAAAGTTTGTAAAAGTGTTTTAAGACACACTGTATAAGGTGGTGAAAAGGTATCATAATGCAAGAAGAACTTACAAGTCCAAGCGGTCAGGATGACTTAGGCACGATTTTTAGATGGTATAATATACGAGGGTTGGAACTTAAATAGTGGCAACTATTTATTCACAACCGATATAAAAGAGTTACAAGTTTGCACCTGTTACTGTCCTTCAAAGTAGTCACCAGCGTTGTGTACAACCCGTTGCCAAAGATGTGGAAGGCGTAGTATGCCGTTAGCACAGCCTGTTCCGTTGATGGTGCGACAGCCTGCTTTAGATGTAGAAAAACGTAAGCTGATGTACATGATTAGAAAAATAAAACCAGTTCCGTACGAATATAGCGTTAGTACTGCCCTGCTTGACACTGTCACGTCGGTTAAATATCTAGACGCAACGTTGCAAAGTGATATGAAATGGTATGAGCATGTGAGGATTGTGGTAGGAAAGGCTAATCGTCGATTTCGGCTTGCTGGGAGAATTCTAGGAAAGCATGGTGATCTGTAAGGGAGACCTCAAGTAGGAGGCCAGTACAACCTGTTCTTGAGTACTGCTCGTGTGTTTGGGATCCGTACCAGGTCGGCTTAAAGGAAGACAACGAAACTATTCAGATGCGGGTTGTTACTCTCATGCTCATAAATTAAGGATAATTGCAGAATGTGGTGCCACACAACGTGGCACTGCACAAACCTGGCGCTAATAACATAGACACATAGCGAACACATGCGAAACAGGTCTGTAAGTCCACGGTATTGGTGATAAGTTGAGAAAACCGTTCCGAAACACATGTGCTACAAAACGCCACAGATTCCTTCCCATGTACCCCGACATCAATAAGGGATATGATAACCATGCACACGTACACAGGCCGCAAACGGGTTGGCGTACTTTGGATCAGGTGGTCGAGCAGCTGCTGGGGTATAGCCTCCCATTCTTTCACTAGTGCCTGTCGGAGCTCCTGAAGTGTCCTAGGGGTTTGAAGACGTTCAGCGATACGTCGACCGAGAGCATCCAAGACGTGCTCGATGGGGTTTAGGTCTGGAGAACAGGCAGGCCACTACATTTCCCTGATACCGTTCCTGTTTCAAGGTACTCCTCCACGATGGCAGCTCGTTGGGGCCGTGCGTTGTCATGCATCAGAAGGAAGGTGGGACCCACTGCACCCCTGAAAAGGCGGACATACTGGTGAAAAAAAACGTCCCGATACACCAGACCTGTTACAGCTACTCTGTCAAAAACATGCAGGGGTGTACGTGCACCATCCTAATCGCACCCCACATCATCAAACCACGACCTTCATACAGGTCCCTTTCAGGGACATTAAGGGGTTTTTATCTGGTTCCTGGTTCACGCCAGATGAAAACCTGGGGAGAGTCACTGTTGAGACTATACCTGGCCTCGTCCGTGAACATAACCTGGGACCACTGTCCCAATGACCATGTACTGTGTTCTTGACACCAGGCTTTACGGGCTCTCCTGTGACCAGGAGTCAGTGGAATGCACCTTGCAGGTCTCGGGGCGAATAAACCATGTCTGTTCAGTCGTCTGTAGACTGTGTGTCAGGAGACAACTGTTCCAGTTGCTGCGGTAAGGTCCCGAGCAAGGCTACCTGCAGTACAACGTGGCCGTCTGCGGGCACTGATGGTGAGATATCGGTTTTCTTGTGGTGTTGTACACTGTGGACGTCCCGTACTGTAGCGTCTGGACACATTTCCCGTCTGCTGGAATCGTTGCCATGATCTTGAGATCACACTTTCTGGCACATGGTGGGCCCCTGCTACGACCTGCTGTGTTTGACCAGCCTCCAGTCACCCTAGTATTCTACCCCTCATAACGTCATCAATATGTGTTCTTTGAGCCATGCATCAGCATTATCCTTAATTTATGAGCCTGAGTGTAGATTTGTTACTGGTAGGTTCGAACAACACGCCAGTGTTACGGTGATACTTCGGAAACTCAGATGGGAAACTCTGGAGGAAAGACGACATTCTCTTCGAGGAGCAATATTGAGAAAATTTAGAGAACAAGCACTGGAGGCTGACTGCAGAACGATTCTGTTGCCTCCAACATACATTGCTCGTAAGCGGCAAAAGATAAGATTAGAGTGAGTAGGGCTCGTACGGAGCAGACAGTCGTTTCCCCCTCGCTCTACTTGCGAGTGGGTCGGAAAAAGATATGACTAGTCGTGGAACATGGTACCTTCCGCCACGCACCACAAGGTGGAGTGCGGATTATATGTATAGATGTAGGTGTAGATTATAATGTAATTTGCGGACAGCACAGTTTTAGTAGCAAACCTACTTACATAACATAAAGTCAAAGTATTTTTCCCTTAAAAATATTGAAATAGAAATTAGTCCACACACAAAAGAAAGGAGATAAATTTTTACGTTCAGGAGTATGCAAAATTACATGTAAAAGTTGCTCAAGCTGCGACTGATGACGGACTGTATAAATGAACACATTAATTGCTACAAGCGTCATCAGCTATAGCAGCAAACGTAGCACTGGATACCCACTCAAAAACCTAGAAGAAGATCTTAAAATACTACATCACTTCATGAGGTCACATAGAACGGTCTTAATGGAGAATCTGGAAACTTTTGTAGACCATAAAAAGCCTGGAGAAAAAACTCTCAATGACAAACGAGTGGAAGACTTCTCACAGTACGTCGCATGATGTTCGTAAGTAGTGGCTCCTCAAGTGACGCTGGACAGTGAGAGCAAAAGTGATCTACGGACGTAGAGCGCGTAATTCAGCATGCGCAATCTCCATGACGCAGTGTAGCACAGCACATCACGCGCCAGGTTCGTGACAGCCCGTAAGGAGATGGTGGCCGTACCCGAGCCCTGGGAAATATCGCTGGTACCCACAAATCAGTCGGCCGATAAGCAGCTCTCCAAGGTGTTACAACATCTCTCCCTGCGAAGTCTACTAGACCACGCGGAAGTCGGAAACTTTTTATGTGTCTGATTCGGATTACGAAAAGGGCATTCTACCAGTCACTAAGTACTACCATGCCCGCCCGGTTAGCCGTGCGGTCTAACGCACGGCTTTCCGGGTTGGGAAGGAGCTCCTGGTCCCCGGCACGAACCCGCCTGGCGGACTTGTGTCGAGGTCCAGTGAGCCGGCCAGCCTGTGGATGGTTTTTAGACGGTTTTCCATCTGCCTCGGCGTATGCGGGCTGGTTTCCCTTGTTCCGCCTCAGTTACACTATGTCGGCGATTGCTGCTCAAACAAGTTCTCCACCTACGCGTACACCACCATTACTTTACCACGCAAACATAGGGGTTACACTCGTCTGGTGTTCCCTGCGGAGGGTGGGGGGGGGGGGGGGGGGGGAGGGGAGTCCACCGGGGGCCGAACAGCACAATAACCCTGGGTTCTGTGTGGGGCGGCGGAGGGGTGAAGTCGACTTCGGTAGTCGTCATGGGGTTATGGACCACTGTGGCTGCGGCGGGGATGGAACCTCTCCGTCGTTTCTAGGCCCCCGTTTAACATTAAATACAATTCAAGTATGGGCGCGTAATGGGGCCCCTTAGGGATATGGCAGCAAGGGAGGGGAAGAAAACCAAAGTGCACTCCGTGTGCATACCGGGGGGAGTCATTCCAGATGTGGAAAGGGTCCTTCCGGATGCCATGAAGGGTACAGGGTGCACCCATCTGCAGGTGGTCGCTCATGTCGGCACCAATGATGTGTGTCGCTATGGATCGGAGGAAATCCTCTCTGGCTTCCGGCGGCTATCTGATTTGGTGAAGACTGCCAGTCTCGCTAGCGGGATGAAAGCAGAGCTCACCATCTGCAGCATCGTCGACAGGACTGACTGCGGACCTTTGGTACAGAGCCGAGTGGAGGGTCTGAATCAGAGGTTGAGACGGTTCTGCGACCATGTGGGCTGCAGATTCCTCGACTTGCGCCATAGGGTGGTGGGGTTTCGGGTTCCGCTGGATAGGTCAGGAGTCCACTACACGCAACAAGCGGCTACACGGGTAGCAGGGGTTGTGTGGCGTGGGCTGGGCGGTTTTTTAGGTTAGATGGCCTCGGGCAAGTGCAGAAAGGGCAACAGCCTCAACGGGTGCGGGGCAAAGTCAGGACATGCGGGGACCAAGCAGCAATCGGTATTGTAATTGTAAACTGTCGAAGCTGCGTTGGTAAAGTACCGGAACTTCAAGCGCTGATAGAAAGCACCGAAGCTGAAATCGTTATAGGTACAGAAAGCTGGCTGAAGCCAGAGATAAATTCTGCCGAAATTTTTACAAAGGCACAGACGGCGTTTAGAAAGGATAGATTGCATGCAACCGGTGGTGGAGTGTTCGTCGCTGTTAGTAGTAGTTTATCCTGTAGTGAAGTAGAAGTGGATAGTTCCTGTGAATTATTATGGGTGGAGGTTACACTCAACAACCGAGCTAGGTTAATAATTGGCTCCTTTTACCGACCCCCCGACTCAGCAGCATTAGTGGCAGAACAACTGAGAGAAAATTTGGAATACATTTCACATAAATTTTCTCAGCATGTTATGGTCTTAGGTGGAGATTTCAATTTACCAGATATAGACTGGGACACTCAGATGTTTAGGACGGGTGGTAGGGACAGAGCATCGAGTGACATTATACTGAGTGCACTATCCGAAAATTACCTCGAGCAATTAAACAGAGAACCGACTCTCGGAGATAACATCTTGGACCTACTGATAACAAACAGACCCGAAATTTTCGACTCTGTAAGTGCAGAACAGGGAATCAGTGATCATAAGGCCGTTGCAGCATCCCTGAATATGGAAGTAAACAGGAATATAAAAAAAGGGAGGAAGGTTTATCTGTTTAGCAAGAGTAAAAGAAGGCAGATTTCAGACTACCTAACAGATCAAAACGAAAATTTCTGTTCCGACACTGACAATGTTGAGTGTTTATGGAAAAAGTTCAAGGCAATCGTAAAATGCGTTTTAGACAGGTACGTGCCGAGCAAAACTGTGAGGGACGGGTAAAACCCACCGTGGTACAACAACAAAGTTAGGAAACTACTGCGAAAGCAAAGAGAGCTTCACTCCAAGTTTAAACGCAGCCAAAACCTCTCAGACAAACAGAAGCTAAACGATGTCAAAGTTAGCGTAAGGAGGGCTATGCGTGAAGCGTTCAGTGAATTTGAAAGTAAAATACTAGGTACCGACTTGACAGAAAATCCTAGGAAGTTCTGGTCTTACGTTAAATCAGTAAGTGGCTCGAAACATCATGTCCAGACACTCCGGGACGATGATGGCATTGAAACAGAGGATGACAAGCGTAAAGCTGAAATACTAAACACCTTTTTCCAAAGCTGTTTCACAGAGGAAGACCGCACTGCAGTTCCTTCTCTAAATCCTCGCACCAACGAAAAAATGGCTGACATTGAAATAAGTGTCCAAGGAATAGAAAAGCAACTGGAATCACTCAACAGAGGAAAGTCCACTGGACCTGACGGGATACCAATTCGATTCTACACAGAGTACGCGAAAGAACTTGCCCCCCTTCTAACAGCCGTGTACCGCAAGTCTCTAGAGGAACAGAAGGTTCCAAATGATTGGAAAAGAGCACAGGTAGTCCCAGTCTTCAAGAAGGGTCGTCGAGCAGATGCGCAAAACTATAGACCTATCTCTCTGACGTCGATCTGTTGTAGAATTTTAGAACATGTCTTTTGCTCGAGTATCATGTCGTTTTTGGAAACTCAGAATCTACTATGTAGGAATCAACATGGATTCCGGAAACAGCGATCGTGTGAAACCCAACTCGCTTTATTTGTTCATGAAACCCAGAAAATATTAGATACAGGCTCCCAGGTAGATGCCATTTTCCTTGACTTCCGGAAGGCGTTCGATACAGTTCCGCACTGTCGCCTGATAAACAAAGTAAGAGCCTACGGAATATCAGACCAGCTGTGTGGCTGGATTGAAGAGTTTTTAGCAAACAGAACACAGCATGTTGTTCTCAATGGAGAGACATCTACAGACGTTAAAGTAACCTCTGGCGTGCCGCAGGGGAGTGTTGTGGGACCATTGCTTTTCACAATATATATAAATGACCTAGTAGATAGTGTCGGAAGTTCCATGCGGCTTTTCGCGGATGATGCTGTAGTATACAGAGAAGTTGCAGCATTAGAAAATTGTAGCGAAATGCAGGAAGATCTGCAGCGGATAGGCACTTGGTGCAGGGAGTGGCAACTGACCCTTAACATAGACAAATGTAATGTATTGCGAATACATAGAAAGAAGGATCCTTTATTGTATGATTATATGATAGCGGAACAAACACTGGTAGCAGTTACTTCTGTAAAATATCTGGGAGTATGCGTGCGGAACGATTTGATGTGGAATGATCATATAAAATTAATTGTTGGTAAGGCGGGTACCAGGTTGAGATTCATTGGGAGAGTCCTTAGAAAATGTAGTCCATCAACAAAGGAGGTGGCTTACAAAACACTCGTTCGACCTATACTTGAGTATTGCTAATCAGTGTGGGATCCGTACCAGATCGGGTTGACGGAGGAGATAGAGAAGATCCAAAGAAGAGCGGCGCGTTTCGTCACAGGGTTATTTGGTAACCGTGATAGCGTTACGGAGATGTTTAACAAACTCAAGTGGCAGACTCTGCAAGAGAGGCGCTCTGCATCGCGGTGTAGCTTGCTCGCCAGGTTTCGAGAGGGTGCGTTTCTGGATGAGGTATCGAATATATTGCTTCCCCCTACTTATACCTCCCGAGGAGATCACGAATGTAAAATTAGAGAGATTAGAGCGCGCACAGAGGCTTTCAGACAGTCGTTCTTCCCGCGAACCATACGCGATTGGAACAGGAAAGGGAGATAATGACAGTGGCACGTAAAGTGCCCTCCGCCACACACCGATGGGTGGCTTGCGGAGTATAAATGTAAATGTAGATGTAGATGTACCATTGCAGTTGAGACCTCTGACCACCACAAATTCCTTCGGGCGTCGCTGCTCGATGTCACCAGAGGTTTTAAGTGTGTGTGCATGTTGCTAATACACGGAGTTCTACATACTTGAATGCAGGTACCTTCCATGTTCGTGCTGCTGATCGAGAGTCATCACATCCACATCGCCAGCGGCGTACGGCAATGGTCGGTGCTTGGGCCGACTCTATACGCTTTGTATACGGAAGATGTTTCCACAACAGCACGGTTGAAGCTGGCCTTTGGTGATATGACTTTGTGCGCATACCGCAACGAAGACTTCAGGTTCGAATCCTGCCTCGGGCATGGATGTGTGTGATGTCCTTAGGTTAGTTAGGTTTAAGTAGTTCTAAGTTGTAGGGGACTGATGACCACAGATGTTAAGTCCCATAGTGCTCAGAGCCATTTGAACCATTTGAAGACTTCAGCCTGCGATAAATCAATTAGGCGTCCGGGCAGCAAAATGGCGATTTAACACAAACAACACGCGGACCATCATCATTATGAAGAGCCTCGCGGTCTATGGGCGCCACGCCACGGTTCCCGTGGCTCCCCCCGTCGTAGGTTCGATTCCTCCCTTGGGCATGGGTGTGTCTGTTGTCCTTAGAAGTTAGTTTAAACTAGATTAAGTAGTGTGTAAGCCGAGGGACCGATGAGCTCAGCAGTTTGGTTCCACAGGAGCTTACCACAAATTCCCTTTATGAAGAGGATGGTGCAACAGCTCTGCTGCCCTTCATCGTCAGGGGAACAGCCGTGAGCTGGACGTCAGCTGCCTTAAACTTTGTCGTCGCGCTGAACAGACGTCTAACGTGACGCCAACATGTAGAAGAGAGGTCTGGTGGGGACGTAGAACGAATCAGGGTCCCACATTCATATCTAAGCGAGCACTGTATGCTCTCCACCCGTCGAGTACGCGGCAGTTGCTTGGGGCAGTGCGGCCGATAACCAGGTCCGACTGCAACAAAGAATTCAGAACAGGGCTCTGCGTGTGGCCACGGGCCTATCCACCGGGAGAACTGCACCTGATGGCCGACGTACTGTGATCGAGTGAACGACATCGAGAAACTGCAAGGAACTTCCACCAACAAACTGACACCTCTACCAACAGTCTTGCGTCGCTGAGTACGTGTCTGCTCAGTAGCTCAGAGGATTTGCTCAGGGGTCGCTGCCATCTGTAATAAAAATTTAAGTATTCAACGATGAAACTGAAGGGGTGTTCTGTGTCGTTCCCCCAGACCAGTCATTAGTACAATGACGAACAAAATGAAAGAAAAAATCGCCGGTTCTCGTTAGATGGCCGAAGTAAGCAACAGTCGGGAGCGGCCAGTGCACCGATGGGTAAACGCCTGGTACACGATCTAGTGTCGGCAGCCTTCCCTGAAAGGGATGGAGGGTTGCAGTCGTACAGTTCTTGCCAATCAGACGTTATTCCATCATCCTGGATGAAATTCCAAAGCCGGCCGCGGTGGCCGAGCGGTTCTAGGCGCTTCAGTTGTAACCTCCCCTTCACTTATCGACCTTCTTTTGACAGTGAAAAATTAAACCGCGTGTACCTAATGGAAATTTGGGAAAATCAATCGTCACCGAAGTTAATTTGTCGGTAAAGAGGGAGGAAAGGGTTACATCTTGGTGAAAGGAAAAATACTAATGAAACTGGTGGACATTAATTTTGAATAAGGGTTAAAGTTAATAAAGTAAATGTGCGGCCTTTACGTTAACAATCAACTAGCGGTAATTAGATATTTGAGATTTGGGGGAAATTATGGTCGCCAGTCCTAAGGACAATTACTATAGTAACTGAAAAAGAAAGATTATTACACATACAATTAGCACTAGAAGCGTGGCAACTGAAGGTTGACACGTGTAGTGTGGAAACTGAAAGTTTGTCAGAAGTAATAAATTTCGCTACACTCAGACTTACTTTAGCAAAAAAATTAATAAAACCGGAAAATTGAAAGTTAATTTAGTGACTGAAGTTAATAGTGAGCTTTCTTTCTGAAGCACATCGAAATTCAGTAAAATACGGTTATTCTTGGACTACCTCAATAATCATTTCAAAAGCTACTTGAATCTACGCAATTTAGAAATAAGAGATTTAACTTTGAACTTGAATTAAATGATTCTGAACAATTAACAATAGTAAAATTTAGTGCGTACCAAGCTGAGCTGCAGTCACAGGTAAGCTAAAATACGGTAACAAAATTCGCACTCTTAATTTGTGCTTGTGTAATCTAAATATTGTAGCCAGCTATCAATACCTTAACTGAACTTTGAAATTAAAGCAATGAAATCGAATGATGCTGCTTTAATGCTGGCGTTTGAATTTCAACGACACTCGGGTTCATTCTGGAAAAGGAACGGACGCTGCTTGGTAATGCAATTGGGACAATGAGCAACAAAGTTTCATGCTACGTTGCTGTAATTTTGTGATTTGAACAGTTTTAAAAGCTGAGGTCTGCCATACAGTTCTAAAACTTTACGTGCTTCCAGTCTTCCTTGTTGGTTGATTGAAGGTTTGAAGCCGTCGATCGAGGAGGTGGCGACAGTCACTCATTGTCGGCCATCGCTGTTGCAGAAGCTGGATGTTGGCGCGCCTTCTTCTCGACACGGTCACCAGACGAAACGGGCTCTTGATGTGCGCCAGCTAATGCTTCCCGTCCGCGACACCAGGTCAGAAACTATCATCGCCAGTCGAGCGCAATTACATGCTGCCAAACCCCGAAAGCGCGGCAACTCGCGGGAGCTTCTCACAATACACCTGCTCCACTCGCTACTCCAGCCAGACTCTCTCTGCCCGCTCTCCACGCGGCAGAGTTAACACTACCAAAGATTCTACACACTTTGATTCTTCACACGACCTATCGATGTAATCGTTCGATAGCAGTTTTCCCTAGGCAAGACCCAGCGTAAAAATACAAATAATATTTACGAAACAAACCAATTATACATCGACATAAATGCATATATATATATATATATATATATATATATATATATATATATATATATATATATATATATACAAATAGTAAAACAATTACAATATGCAAAGACACAGAAAAGTCATATATTCAGGTAACAAAAATAAGGAAAACAAATTTATAGTACAATAGATGGAAATAGGGGGATATGCATTTCCGGCGCTAAAACCTCTACCAACAGTCTTGCATCGCTGAGTACGTGTCTGCTCAGTAGCTCAGAGGATTTGCTCAGGGATCTCTGCCATCTGTAATAAAAATTAAGTATTCAACGATGAAACTGAAGGGGTGTTCTGTGACGTTCCCCCAGACCAGTCATTAGTACAATGACGAACAAAATGAAAGAAAAAATCGCCGGTTCTCGTCAGATGGTGAAAGGTGGCTACACTGAGCCACAGCGCCAGAGATCGCGCCAGAGAGTATTGGTCCGCCGCCTCCACTGGCAGTGATTATTGAGACGTAGCGGCAAGCAGTTCTTGCCGAGAAGTTGTGGTGGACACTGCTTGTCGTGAAGTTGGAGTGAGATGTGGTAGTGGAGAGTGTTGTTCCATGTTTATGCAGTTATTTGATGGGAGAGATAGCAGATGTTATTCCAATGGAGATATTGTAATGATCTGAGTGCTTTTTGTCAATATATATGAAGGTAATACAACACTATGTTCTTTTACTCTTTCAGTGTACTGAATAATGTGTCATTACAGGTTCAGCCAACAAAGCATCTGGCTTGTGTTCTTGTATTAGAGTGTAATTTTGGTTTTCTTGCACAATTATAGTATTTCTAATTTTCTTTTATCACGTCAATATTTAAAAATTCTTGTCTTGTTGAAGAAGAACCGTGCCAGATGTGCGTTGAGTCATACTACCACATACAGAACAGCTACACTGGTGCTTGTTGTGGCGTTTGTTTTATAGTTGCTGGGGACTTAATTAATTAATTGTGTTAATGAAAATTTTCATTTCATTCTTTGTTGTTGTTCTATGCAGTCAGATTGCGTACTAATACTAGTCAGGGTCAGCCGTTTACGAGACTTGGGTAATCGGACACACAGCTACAAAAAAAAAATATTTGCATTCTATTTAAATTAAGCCCCCATGCAATGGCCGAAGTAAGCAACAGTCGGGAGCGGCCAGTGCACCGATGGGTAAACGCCTGGTACACGATCTAGCGCCGGCAGCCTTCCCTGAAAGGGAAGGAGGGTTGCAGTCGTACAGTTCTCTCCAATCAGACGTCATTCCAACGTCCTGGACAAAATTCCAAAGCCCGCCGCGGTGGCCGAGCGGTTCTAGGCGCTTCAGTCCGGAGCCTCGCGACTGCTACGGTCGCAGGTTCGAATCCTACCTTGGGGCTGGATGTGTGTGTCGTCCTTAGGTTAGTTAGGTTTAAGTAGTTCTAAGTTCTAGGGGACTGATGACTTCCGATGTTAAGTCCCATAGTGCTCAGCGGCATTTGAACCATTTTGAAATTCCAGATCGCTCCGCAGCGTCTCATGAAATGAGGGTACATAACACTGGTGGTGGGTACGTTTAACTCGCGGCCCCCTTGACGCCATTGGAGAGGAGTAGGCTTTGTGCTGTCACTGGGTTTCATTCTCTCCCTTCCCTCACCATCATGCAACTCAAACATGACACCACACTACCTATAATAGCTGCTTACACCTTCATAATTAAACATCAGCAAACGGCTCTCAGACTTCGTGAACTAAAAGCGCCGTTTTACTCAGAGGAAAGAAAACCTTTTAAATTAAGTGCCTGAACCTGCTCTTTAGGATTTCTCAGCCAATAATCACAAACGACTTCCGTCTTACCTTAGTGCTAGCTCTACAAATATATACATCAGAAATACGAGCAACAAGACGAATACCGATCCACTCTACTCTTCAGAACTAATTTTTTGCTACAAGAAATGACAGCCATACGTAAGGAATATCAGTAAAACCACACAGTAGGACAGAAGGTAAAACTCAAAAGTCTCAAAACCTCACAGTTTCGCCTTAAGCTGGGAGTTAAGATCTTCCAGTGCTGTGTGCCCACTTTTGGCTCATCTGTGGCACTGTGAGTTTCATTGTTTCGATGGTGGCGCCGTCCGTAGGTGGTGCTGGAGAGGCGTGAGCCCAGAGCGAGGCAGTCGGTGATGAGCCAACGAGACAGTTCGGCGTGCACTTGCAAAGTGGGACGTGAGCTGCCGATCCGGTAACAGGATAATGGTTTTTTACTCGGTCTGCTGTACGGTCTGGTGACTTAGCTGCAGAACTATGCTCGTCTGAAGTTGGTGTCCTGGTTACTATTAACGGATGTAGAAACGTCTACTCGGTATTAGATTCAGTCACGGAGCTATATTTGCATACGGCCTACGGGAGTACCTGAAAGTAATAAACTAACGGTACATTTCTTTTAAATTTAAAGTTTTGGTCGGGCTAAGTTATACTTCAGTGCTGTCCACCCGCTTGTTAACTGCTGTGACGGTGTTTGAGAGGTGTCACTAATCCAAATTATATTTTCAACGATGTTGATACAGGGCGGCGCCTCCGTTTAATCCTGATGCAGGATTCTCGTGGGCACAAGTATTTTGCATGCGTTCTCGTATATGCAAGTGGAAATACGTGCAAGTTGTCAAGACTAGTACACTGAAGAGGCAAAGAAACCTGCCTAATATCGTGCGGGGTCCCCGTGAACACGCAGATCTGCAGCAACATGATGTGATACGGACTCGACTAATATCTGAAGCAGTGCTGGACGGAACTGACACCATGAATTCTGCAGCGCTGTCCATAACCCCGTAATACTACGAGGGGTGGAGATCTCCTCTGAACAGCGCGTTGCAAGGCTTCCCAGAATAGTGCTCAATAATATTCATGTCTGGTGGCCGGCAGAAGTGTTTAAACTCAGACGAGTGTTCCTGGAGCCACTCTGTAGCAATCCTCGACATGTGGGGTGAAGTACTGTTCTGCTGGAATTAGCCAAGTCCGTCGGAATGTACAATGGGCATTAACGGATGCAGGTGATCAGACATGATGCTTACGTACGTGTCACCTGTCAGAGTCGTATCTAGACGTATCACGGTTCCTATATCACTCCAACTGCACACGCTCTACACCATTACAGAGTCTCCACTAGCTCTGAAACGTCCCCTTAGAAAAATTAATGAATTACTGTGCTGATAAACCTCTTACATTATTTGATTTTCAAGCAGCTAAGCAAAACTGAACGTACTCAGACATTTCTCTCTTTACTTATTCTGATCATAAATGCTGACACACAATATTTTTTTAGCCCAACGCAATCTGACTTTCAATAAACCCTAAAAAAAATGGCCCTGACTAACAATAACCTATACTACCACTTACCTCACAAAAATCTTTGTTACTCAAACTACTCCAATACAGCGTGTGCCAATTCTGCCAGCTGAATAAAAGATTCTAACTACTGAAGGCACTAACTACTGATAGGCATAGTTAGCAAATGAAAGATTTTGATAGAGAACAAACAATGAATTTACCTTAATAATGTTCAAAAGTCATCATATATATATCAGTTCATGATATCCAATATTACAAATTTACTCTTTCTGAAGGACACACGTCCAGATTGTCAGCTCTCAAAATTCTGCCATCTCTCTCCCCACATCCACCACTGCTGGCGGCTCACCTCCAACTGCGCAACGCTATGCGCTGTTCACATCCAACTGCCCAATACTACAACAGCAAATATTCCAGCAATGCAAACCAGCCACAGACTTCACACAGCACAGTCAGTGATTTTCATATAGTGCTCTGCGTAGCGTTACAAACATAAAAACCTAAACAGCCTACTTACAGCTTGAGCATTCTCCTGCTGACATGAAGGGTCCATAGATTCATGAGTTCGTCTCCATACCCGTACATCTCCATCCACTCTATACAATCTGAAACGAGGCTCGTCCGACCAGGCAACATGTTTCCAGTCATTAATGGTCCAATGTCGGTGTTGGCGGGCCCTGGCGAAGCAGTCATCAAGGGTACAAGGTTGTTTCCGCACCGTGAAATGTCCCCTTGGGAAAATTATAAATGACTGTACCTAAACTGACACACAATATTTTTAGCGCAACGCAATCTGACTTTCAGTAACCCCTACAAAAGAATGGCCCTGACTAACAATAACCTATACTTTTCATGAATTCTTACCTCAGAAAAATCTTCGTTACTCGAACTACTGCAATACAGCGAGCGCCAATACTGCCAGCTAAATAAAAGATTCTAACTACACAAGGCACTAACTACTGATAGGCATAGTTAGCAGATGAAAGATTTTGATAGAGAACAAACAATGTATTTATCTTAATAGTCATAATATATATAGCAGTTCATGACATCCATTCTTACAAATGTACTGTTTCTGATGGACACACGTCCAGATTATCCGCTCTCAAAAATCCGCCATCTCACTTCCCCCCATCCACCACTGCTGGCGGCTCACCTGCAACTGCGCAACGCTACGCGCTGTTAACATTCAGCTGCCCAACACCACAATAGCCAACAACAGTGCAAACCAGCCACAGACTGCACACAGAACAGCCAGTGATTTTCATACAGAGCGCTACGTGGCGTTACCAATAAAAAAACCTAAACAGCCTACTTACAACCATACACGTCCATCCACTCCATACCATTTGAAACAAGACTCGTCCGACCAGGCAACATGTTTCCAGTCATAAACAGTACAGTGTCGATGTTGAAAAGCGCTTTTTTTGTCATCATTCTTCTGACTGGTTTGATGCCGCCCGCCACAAATTCCTCTCCTGTACTACCCTCTTCATCTTAGAGTAGAACTTGCAACCTTCACCCTCAATTATTTGTAGGATGTATTCCAAACTCTGTCATCCTCTACAGGTTCTGCCCTCTAGAGCTCCCTTTAATACCATGGAAGTCATTCAGTCATTTCTTAACAGATGCCCTATCATCCTGTATCTTCTGCTTGTCAGTGTTTTCCATATGTTCCTATCCTCCCCGATTCTGCGCCGAACCTCCTCATTCCTTACCTTATCACAGTCCATGTTTCACTACCATAAAATGCTGTACTCCAGACGTACATACTCAGCAATTTCATCCTCAAATTAAGACCGATATTTGATATTAGTAGACTTCTGTTAGCCAGTAACGCCCTTTTTGCCATTGATAGTCTGTTTTTGATACCCTCCTGGCTCCGTACGTCATTGGTATTTTACAGCCTAGATAGCAGAATTCCTTAACTTCAACTACTTCGTAACCATCAATCCTGATGTTATGTTTCTCGCTGTTCTCATTCCTACTACTTCTCATTACCTTCGAATTTCTTCGATTTACTCTCAATCCATACTCTGTACTCATTAGACTGTTCATTCCGTTCAGCAGATCATGTAATTCTTCTTCACATTCACTCAGGATAGCAATGTCATATACTTTCGTCTTGAATTTTAATTCCACTCTTGAAAGTTTCTTTTATTTACATCACTGTTTCCTCGATGTACAGATTGAACAATAGGGACGAAAGACTACATCCTTATCTTACAGCCTTTTTAACACGAGCACTTCGTTCTTAGTCGTCCACTCTTATTATTAGTTCTTGGCTGTTGTACATACTGTATATGACCCGCCTCCCCCTATACCTTACCCCTACTATTTTCAGAATTTCGAAGATCTTGCACCATTTTACATTGTCGAACTATTTTTCCAGGTCGATAAATCCTATGAACGTGTCTTGATTTTTCTTTAGTCTTCCTTCCATTATTAACCGCAACGTTAGAATTGCCTCTCTCGTGCCTCTAGCTTTCCTAAAGCCAAACTGATCGTCATCTAGCGCATCCTAAATTTTCTTGTCCATTCTTCTGTATATTATCATTGTAAGCAACTTGGATGCATAAGCTGTTAAGCTTATTGTGCAATAATTCTCGCACTTGTCAGCACTTTCCGTCTTCGGAATTGTGTGAATGATATTTTTCCAAAAGTTAGATGGTATATCTCCAGACACATACATTCTACACGCCAATGTGAGTAGTCATTTTTTTGCCACTTCCCCCAATGACTTTAGAAATTTTCGTGGAATGTTATCTACCCCTTCTGCCTTATTTGATCTTAAGTCCTCCAAAGCTATTTTAAATTCTGATTCTAATACTGGATCCCTTATCTCTTCTAAATCGACTCCTATTTCTTCTTCTATCACATCAGACAAATCTTCCCCATCATAGAGGCTTTCAATGTATTCTTTCCACCTACCCGCTCTCTCCTCTGTATTTAACAGTGGAATTCCCGTTGCACTCTTAATATTATGACCTTCCTGTATGCTGAGCCAGTCCTTCTGACAATCATTTCCTTTTAGATGTCTTCACATTTTTCCTGCAGCCATTTCATCTTAGCTTCCCTGCACTTCCTATTTATTCCATTCCTCTGCGACTCGTATTTTTGTATTCCTGATTTCCCCGGAACATTTTTGTACTTCCTCCTTTTATCGATCAATTGAAGTATTTCTTCTGTTACGCATAGTTTCTTCACAGTTACTTTCTTTGTATCTGTGTTTTCCTGCCCAACTTCTGTGATGGCCCTTTTAAGTCATGTCCATTCTTCTTCAATTGTTCTGCCTACTGAGCTATTCCTTATTGCTGTATCTATAGTCTTAGAGAACTTCAGCCTTATCTCGTCATTCCTTAGTACTTCAGTATCCCACGTCTTTGCGTATTGATTTTTCCTGACTAATGTCTTAAACTTCAGCCTACTCTTCATCACTACTATATTGTGATCTGAATATATATTTGCTCCTGGGTACGCCTTACAATCTAGTATCTGATTTCGGAATATCTGTCTGACCATGATGTAATGTAACTGAAATCTTCCCCTATAACCCGACGTTTTTCAGGTATACCTCCTCCTCTTGTGATTCTTGGACAGAGTATTCGCTACTACTAGCTGAAACTTGTTACGGAAATTAGTCTTTCTCCTCTCTCATTCCTTTTCCCAAGCCCATATTCTCCTGTAACCTTTTCTTCTACTCCTTCCCCTAAAACTGCATTTCAGTCCCCCACGACTATTAAATTTTCATCCCCCTTTACATACTGCATTACCCTTTCAATATCCTCATACACTTTCTCTGTATCTTCATCTTCAGCCTGCGACGTCGACATGTATTCCTGAACTATCGGTGTCGGTGTTGGTTTGCTGTCGATTCTGATAAGAACAACCCTGTCACTGTACTGTTCACAGTAACACACTCTCTGCTCTACCCTTCTATTCATAACGAATCCTACACCTGTTATACCATTTTTTGCGGCTATTGATATTACCCTACACACACCTGACCAGAAATCCTCCTTCCTCCACTTCACTTCACTGACCCCTACTATATCTAGACTGAGCCTTTGCGTTTCCCTTTTCAGATTTTCTAGTTTCCCTACCAGGTTCAAACTTCTGACATTCTATGCCACGACTCGTAGATCATTATCCTTTCGTTGATTATTCAATCTTTTCCTCTTGTTAACCTCCCCCTTGGCAGTCCCGTCATAGAGGTCCGAATGAGGGGCCATTCCGGAATCTTTTGCCAATGGAGAGATCATCATTACACTTCTTAAATTACGGGCCACAAGTCCTGTGGATACGCGTTACGTGACTTTAATGCTGTGGTTTCCAGTGCTTTCTGCATTCTCATGCTGTTGATCATTGCTGATTCTTCCGCCTTTAGGGGCAGTTTCCCACCCCTAGGCCAAGAGAGTGCCCTGAATCTCTGTCCGCTCCTCCGTCCTCTTCGACAAAGCCGTTGGCATAATGAGGGTCAGACTTCTTATGCCGGAAGTCTTCGGCCGCCAATGCTGATTATTAATCACAGTTTAAGCAGCGGCGGGATTCGATCCTGGGATCGAAGACGTTTCGATTCGGAATCAAAGACGCTACTCCTAGACCACGTATCGTGGGCGATGCATAAAGCTTTTCGTCATTCGGTCGTAGAGGGAACATGAGTGGTCCTTCGACTCCGAAAGCCTATATCGATGTCGTTTAGTTGAATGGTTTGCAAGCTGGCACTTGCTGATGGCCCAGTATTGAAATCTGCAGCAATCTGCGGAAGTATAGCACCTCTGTCACCCTGAACGATTCTCTTCGGTCATCGTTGGTCCCGTTCCCGAAGGATCTTTTTCCGGCCGCATCACTGTCACAGATTTGATGTTTTACCGGATTCCTGATATTCACGTTACACTCCTGAAATAGTCATACGGGAAAATGCCTACTTCATCGCTACCTCGGACATGCTGTGTGCCATCGCTCGAGCGCCGTCTATAACACCACGTTCAAACTCTCTTAAATCTTGATGACTTGCCACTGTAGCAGCAGTAACCGATCTGACAACTTCTTTTATAGGCGTTGCCGACCACAGCGCCGTATTCTGCCTGTTTACATATCACTGCATTTGAATACGGATGCCTATAACAGTTTCTTTGGCGCTTCAGTAAGCATCATTTGTGAGATGAGTCTCGTTGAGTTTACTGGCAGTCACTAGTAAAGCGCTTGTGAAATGCGTGTGGTCGGTGGTCCTTCGAATTGTCAGAACGTAACTGCCCAGAGTGAAACTTCCCGGCACGTTAAACCTGTGTGCCGGATCGAACTCAGGACGTTTGCCTTTCGCGGGCAAGTGTTCTACCAACTGAGCTACCCAAGTACGACTCACATCCCGTCCTCACACCTTTACTTCGGCCAGCACCTCGTCTCCTACTTTCCAAACTTCACAGAAGCTCTCCTGCAGAAGCTGGAGAGTCACAATCTCATTCTGGAAACATGCCCAGAGTGAGTTGAGTAAGGTATAGCATAGGTTATGGTAATTCAAGAGAAGTTCAACGAAATTTGCCTTTTGTAATCTACGAACAGTTGTCTTCTCTACGATATTCCCAGTTCCTTCGGAAATGCATGCATGTGCGAATTAACTTTGCATCGTATTCGCAATAACACAGGTACTGCAGTATCATATTTGTCCACCGACACCGAGCAAGTGACTGTCAAGTAAAACTCTCGGCTGCACGGGACTTTACATAACGAAAGTGCGAGTACATATTGTTGACACATGGTTGACGACATACGGAAGTTTGGGTCTGGCCATGATTCTTGTACGGATAGCCAAATGGTAAGGCGACTGCTGGCAATTAGCGGGAAATCCGTTCTCGAGTTACCATTCGGCACAAATTTCCACTATCGTCATTCCATTCTACAACTGACTGTTGTCCATATCCGGAGTTTCGAATACATTTAATGTTGACAAATTGCCTATTGGCTTCTGTCTCGGGTTCTTCGGCCGACGTTCATCTAATGATTTTTCTGACGTTTCGCCAGCACGAGTGGCTGGCATTGTCAAAGCTTCACCCTCCATTGCCGGTGGTGAACTGGAGCCGAGCTCGCGGGCGCAGACTATATGTACCTGGCGCGCCAACGTCCGAGGGCTTCTCCGCGGTCATTTCCGGTGCGGTTCTCCTCTTGCTACCTGCGACGGTCGTTCGCTGCAGTACGGGAAGCCAGGATCCGTTTACCTTAAGGCTTTCCTCTTTCTTGTTGAAACTGTTCGCGTGTTTTTGTATCTCTACAGCTTCTCTGAACAAGCGCGTGTGATAGTGGTTCTCTACAGCCAGAACTTCCGTGTCGGCGAATTTTATTACGTGGTCGGTCTCATTCAGTGCGTGCTCTGCCACGGCCGATTTCTCCACCTGCCCCAACCTGCAATGTCGCTTATGCTCTTTGATCCTGGTGTTAATGGATCGTCCAGTCATTCCGACATAAACTTTTCCGCATGTGCATGGTATGCGGTATATTCCCGACATTGCAAGTGGGTCTCTTTTCTCCTTCGCCGATCTAAGACACTCTTTGATCTTCCTTGTCGGTATGAAAATCGTCTTTACGCCATGTTTGCGCAATATACGGCCGATTCTGTCCGTCACTCTGGGAATGTATGGCAGAAAGGCCGTACCCGACATTTCTTTTTCTGGTTCCTTACTTCGCCAAGGGTTTGGCGCAGTTACACTTCTAATGTAATTTGTGGAGTACCCATTGCTCCTCAGGGCAGTTTCCAAGTGTTGCATTTATCGTTTGAGGTGTTGCGGCTCACATATTCGTCCTGCTCTCGTTACGAGCGTACTAATCATGCCTCTTTTCTGGCTCGGGTGGTGGTTTGACAGTTTGTGCAGGTATCGGTCCGTGTGAGTCGGTTTTCGATACACGCTGTGTCCCAGGTTTTCGCCGTCCCTTGAGACCAGCACATCTAGAAATGGCAGTTTCTTGTCCTTTTCTACTTCCATGGTAAATGTTATGTTGGCATGGAGGCTGTTCAAGTGTCTTAGGAAGTCACCGAGCTGTTCTTCACCATGGCTCAACACGACGAAAGTATCATCGACGTACCTGTACCACACCTTAGGTTTGCAAGCCGCCGAGTCCAGTGCCTGCGCTTCGAATTGTTCCATGAAGAAGTTGGCCACCACTGGACTGAGAGGACTACCCATGGCGACGGCTTCGTAGAAATCGCCATTCCACGTGAAATAGCTCGTGGTGAGACATGCATGGAAGAGCTTTGTGCTGTCTAGCGGGAAAATGGAACCGATGTGCTCCAGAGCGTCACTGAGTGGCACTTTCGTAAATAACGAAACAACATCAAAGCTGACCAGGATGTCGTTTAGTGCAAGTTTCAGTATCTTCAGCTTCTCAATGAAAGCCTCAACAATTTTGTACATTTAATGTTGTTTTCTATTGTTGGTTACTGGTAAGCGTTGCGACCTTTCAGGGTAAACATAATGAAATCAGCCTATATGAACACGGTAGAATTGTGCTCAGATTTCTTTTCAGACCACCTGATCTCTTGTGTTGTGTACACCGTTATGTGTGAGCCGCGCTGCGGTTCGCGTTGGTGCTGTCTGTAGGTTTCCGCCCTCTGTTGGAGGCCAGGCCGTATCCTTTAGTTGGTATGGTTGCAGTTGTTTGCCTTCTTCTCGTCTTGAGTGGTGCCACTCGTTTCGCAAGCGACGCCTGTCCGCTAGTGGCAGCAGCGGCGATTATCGATATGCAGTAACTGTTGCCCTATCTTTGGGGCGACGTCGTTGTTTTCCCGTGTCGTGTGAGAGTGGCAGCTCGGTTGGGGACTCAGGAAGAGCCATGTCCATTTGTAAGTAGACTGTTTAGGTTTTTATATTGGTAACGCCACATAGTGCTCTGTATGGAAATCACTGGCTGTGCTGTGTGCAGTCTGTGGCTAGTTTGCATTGTTGTCTGCCATCGTAGTGTTGGGCAGCTAGACGTGAACAGCGCGTAGCGTTGCGCAGTTGGAGGTGAGCCGCCAGCAGTGGTGGATGTGGGGAGAGAGATGGCGGAGTTTTGAAATTTGTAATACTGGATATTATGAGCTGCTATGTATATTATGATTTTTGAACACTATTGAGGTAAATACATTGTTTGTTCTCTATTAAAATCTTTCATTTGCTAACTATGCCTATCAGTAGTTAGTGCCTTCCGTAGTTTGAATCTTTTATTTAGCTGGCAGTAGTGGCGCTCGCTGTATTGCAGTAGTTCGAGTAACGAAGATTTGTGGTGAGGTAAGTGATTTGTGAAACGTATAGGTTAATGTTAGTCAGGGCCATACTTTTGTAGGGATTTTTCAAAGTCAGATTGCGTTGCGCTAAAAATATTGTGTGTCACTTTAGTGAATGTTTGAGTACGTTCAGTTTTGCTCAGCTGTTTTAAAAAGCAAAAAATGTAACAGGTTTATCAGCACAGTAATTCTAAAATTGTTCTAAGGGGACGTTTCACATGTCGACCCTTAGCCGAGGATACCTCACTGGAATCTTCTGATTTTTTCTTGTAGTTTGCGTAATTAGTGTAGATTTTGTTTATTGCTAGCGCGTAAATGTAGAGAGAATCTCATTTGTAGTTGCAGTCTTTCATTGTTGTACAGTAAAACAGGTGTGCCACGCATGTAAATTTGCACCAAGTATTTCACAGCTGCGCTTGCAATTAACTAGATATTATTTTCCGTGCTATTTTAATGTGTTCTCTTATTTTTGCTCTTCAAATTATGTTTTTCTGTGTTGTCGTGTGAAATATTGTGACAATAATGGCGTGTGAAAAACGTAATACTAGGCTCCAAAGTAAACTGCGAAGTAACAGTGGAGACGAAATCAGTGTGTTAACGCCACCATGTAATGAATTAACAAATATTCAAAGTAGTAATTTGGTAACTGTGCATAGGGAAATGGAACGGGTGTCAAATAATGGTGTAGGCAGTGAAACAATTAGTGAACAGGGAAGCATTATCGATCGATCGGTCGGCAACAGCTCGCCTCAGGATTCCGAAATGACAGGACACAATCTTGCAAATAATGTAGATACAGGTTTTGCGTCCTCACCGTTTTCTCAAATGAATCAAGACACATTTTCTGCTTTTCAAATCTGAATATGCAAATTCTAGTTACACCAAAACTTTGTTCTCTTACTGGAAAAAATACTATTTGGAACCGGGACGAGCAAGCACAGTTGGAATTCAATTCTTTGAAAGAATCGCTACTTAACGCGCCAATACTAGCTCATCCAGATCTGTCACAAGATTTCTGCCTTAGCACGGATTCTTCTAAAGTCGGTCTTGGTGCCCATTTATTTCAAGAAGCCACAGCAAATGACACTACTGTTCAGAAAACCATTGCTTTTGCTAGCCGAGTGCTAACAAAATCTGAAAAAAATTATTCCGTTACTGAATTAGAAGCTTTAGCTATCGTTTGGGCATTTAACAAATTCCGTTTCTTTCTTTCTGGTAAGCACGTAAAAGTATACAGTGATCATCATGCATTACAATTTCTTATGTCTTCAAAATTAAATCATGATAGGTTAAAACGTTGGGCATTGTTTCTGCAAGAATTCCACTTCACAGTAGTCTACATTCCCGGCAAGGAGAACATTGTTGCGGACGCACTGTCACGCACACCGGCTGGGCTTGAGAAAAGTAACACAGCAGGCAACCTCGAGAAAAATTTCACTATTCTTTCCATTCAGAAAGTCGCCTTTGAAAACTTCATCACCACATCTTTAAATGACATTGCTCACGAACAAGATAAAGATCCGATTTGGAAAGACATCAAAAGTAAATGGCATGAAAAGACACACACTCAGATTCGGCATTATTACCTGGTTAGAAACAACATACTGTTCAAACGCTGCACTGTTGATGACAAGCTATGGGTACTTTGCATTCCTGACGATTTTGTTAATAAGCTCATTTGGTACATTAATTTCAGCTGCGCACATTTTGGTCCACGAAAATGTTATCATATTCTTCGAACGACTTGTTATTTTAACAATATGGAAAAGAGAATTCGAAGAGTCTTGTCTATTTATAAACTTTGTCAAAAGGCGAAACCATCTACTATCTCACATCGTGCTCCGTTGTTTCCTATTATTCCTTCTAAATTAAAAGAATTTGCTGCTGTTTATCTCTTGGGACCCCTTGTCAGAACATCGAATGGATTTTCGTACGTTCTAGTCGCTGTTGAACTTACTTCAAAATTTGTTTCTTTCACTCCGTTACGTAAAGCCACTGGACGGTCTGTATCCAACGCATTTGTTAAAAATTTCTTACATGAAGCTGGACACGTTAGTAAAGTCATTTCAGATAACGGACCGCAATTCAGATCTGCTGTTTGGTCACGCATGCTTCGGAATCATAAAATGAAACCTGTTTTTATTTCATTGTACTCACCACATTGTAACCCGTCTGAACGGGTTATGAAAGAAATCAATAAGCTTTGCAGACTTTATTGTCACAGAAAGCATCAGCATTGGGACAGATATTTACACTTATTTCAAAATGTGCTGAATGAAATGCCTCATGATTCCACTGCTTTACCACCTATTCTTGTACTAAAGAATGAAGAACCACCGAACAGAATCAGAGAGCTTGTACCTTTCCCGAATACACGTAAACTTCGACACAAAGACATAATTGATTTGGCTCTTAAAAATATAAAATCTGCAGCAAACAAAAGGAGAAAACTACACGGTAAAGCAAATGCAAAGAAATTATATATTGGTCAGAAAGTTCTCATTAAAGCTCATTCATTGTCACATAAGAAGAAACACTTGAGTCACAAATTCTTTCTAGTTTACAATGGACCTTACAGAATCCGACGTATACCACATGATAATTGCGTTGAAGTTGAAACTCTGCGTACTAGGAAGAGTAAAGGTTTACACCACATTTCACATGTAAAACCGTTTATTGAAAGATAATCTGCTTTTTAACTTTGTCTTTGCCATATAACTTTTCACTTTTCATTACCAGTATGCTTTGTCAGACTTAGAATCTGTTAACATGCAACAATGTTTGAAGTTAAATATCCAGTCAAGAACCAAGAGAACTTATTTAAACAGAAATTACGAATGCACTGTTATTGCGAACAGACGACATAGTGTTATTGTTTGTGTACATTCTTGCTTGTTAGTTGCACGATTATGTAACGACTATAAGGCTCACATACTTAGAACATATACTGGTACTGCTAAGGAGATTCTAATGCAACATTTTGGTTTACTTGAAAATACATTCTGGATTTAAAGTACTTTCTGTGAGATACCAGATGAGACAGTGGTTAGTTTATGTGACAGCTACACGCTTTTATCACGACGCTACTAATGAGTGACAGTTTACAATGTCGCTTTTGCGGTGTTTCTGTTTCATATCTGCACAGTTTCTCTGTATTATTCTGGAAAGTAAAACATGTTTTAGTAGTAACTTTTGTGGTATAGCTACAATGACACAGCCTTTTCCGTAGCACAACAATACGTTACAGCACAGTACTTTCTTCATCACGGCAATAAGCGTAATAAGTAAGATATCTATACGCAATGCATTTCACTTTTGTTTATCATGAGGTAAGTACACTGACTTCTGCAGAACTTAGCTTTCGGAGGACAATAACTACGACACTTCCACAGAGATTATCTTACAACAAGAAGCACAGTTTAGCGCTACAGTACACGTATTTGAGTGATTAATTCTGTACTTAAATCATTTACTTTTAAAGATATTTGAAGTACAATGATACAAAGGTTTTCTGTAACATTTCATTCCATTGTTGTAATCTGTAATACCTGAGGGTATAATTACATTAATCCTCAGGGGGGTACACACCTACTTTGTGTACCATGTGTTTGGCAAGCACAAGGAGCCCTAGCTAATATGGTATTTGCTTATACAACTTTACACATCAGTACCATATTTCTCTAATACATAAATTACACAGCTATCTGATCATTTAACTGAGAGATAAACTTTTTTTACATCAGTGACACATGTTTACACAATTACACAGTTGGATAACTTCACACTTATGAAACTGTATTTTGTCTGTAATTTGTGAATTATTCATATTTTTTCGGAACCATTGTGATACTATGAGAGCTTTGAATGATGTATTTGGTATGAGATCATGATTTTTAAAGTACGTTTGAGGTAGATGACACTACTGAAATGAGAAGAGAATTTTCTTTAGGTTTTGAAATTATTGCAGAAAGCTACGACGTTTTTGAGATTTGACTGAGGTGTTATGATGTTATTTTTACGACAACGATGTGTATAATGCTGTTGAGGTATGTTTATGATCAATAAGCCGATGTTATATGAGGAATTTGATTATGCTACATATTTATTAAGATGAAATATTGAAGAAGTGTCGACGAATATGTATATGTGTAGTAAGGTAAGGAATAAGGAGTAGTGGTTAGGGACTCTGATTTATGAAAAGGATGTTGGAAACCAAGAATCGTATTTTAAGAGTTATGAAATGTATGTAAATGCGTGAATGTATTACAATACCGCCGATAATTTTTTGGACAATGTTATATTCATAGGATTTTGTTTCTACACATTTGCAATGCAAATTCTTGACCTGTGAAATATTTTTATATGAGACTGTCACTGTAGCGGAAACTGCTGTCATAAATATTTCCGTAAGAAAGTTAAGTGACCACCTGCACGTAATGCATTGTGGGCACCCAGCTGTGTCGGATGCCTGGAGAACAAGCCATTAGTGTGTGCCTTTTCAGAGACACAGGTAGAAAAAAAGAAAGGGGAGGCCATTATCCTCGCTATTGACATTTCCTTGTTGAAAGCATACTGTGGAGCTCGTAATTTGTGATATTTACTAAAACGCCTAATGAAATGATGAGAAACATTTTACATTTATTGTCTTTGTAGTTGAGAGATTGCTCATTTTGTTTGATATCTGGTTTCCAGCTGTGTTGCAGCATTAGTTTTATAAAATAAACTTAGATGCATTTGATAATGTGAACAATTTCTGTCAACAGATCTATTAAATAATTATTTTATGATCCACATTCTTTGAAAAAGGAGCTCTTGGAATGGAAAGAACAATAAGAAGGGACTGATAACAATAACTGCATATATAATTTTCTTTTCAAGTACTTGGTAATTTTTTGTAGAATTAGTTTTTGTGGTGCACCACTTTAATTACATAGACATTAAGATGTGAATATACATTTCCCTTGTCTGCATTATTGCCTTTAGTGTAATGTTTTTTTCTGCTTGAGCTATGTCATGTTTAGATATAAGTTATTTCATTTGCTGCTGCTGTTTGCCAGGCATAGTGTTACTGAATTTGACTTTGTGTTATTCTTCTAAGCCAGTTTACTACTGATTTATTTTTCTTGTTTGCTGCACATTGCCTTATATTAGTTGTAATATTGCAATTGCTTTGCTAATTTCTATAATGCTGTTTGCTTCGCAAATCTGCATTTTTTCATTGCTGTTTGCATTAATTGTTTTGTGCTGCTGCATTGCCTCGTCCCTTAGTTTAGCATCTGAGCTCAGTAGATTTAAGTTAGCTTAATGAGGGGTAGACTATATATGAAACTGACTATGGAGAATAGGTAAAGAATGCATTGCGAAGTTATATGAAAAAGATTTGGGCCAAAATGAGTATTGTACAACCAGAAATAATTATTTTGTAAGAAATATGAATAGAATACAGGAAGGAGGTATAGATAGGACTTTTTGGGAATAATGATGAATGAAGGGAGATCTCCAAGAAGCAAAGAAAGTTTTGTTTGCAAAATACTGCAATAAAACAAAACCTGTCCATTCCTTGTGTTATCCCACTATGTGCTTATGTACCCTTGTTTATTTGTCTTTTTCCTGTCTTTATGTGTTTAGCTGATGAGAGCTATGTTGTAGAATTTTTCTGATAATATGTTATTTTCTTTGTAAAGATGTTTAGACATTATTTATTCTGTTTTGTTTTAATGCTCATGTGTGATGTTGATGTTTCGAAAGTTATTCTGATCTTTTATGTATGTACTCATGTCATAATTCCTGTAACACTGATGTATATCTTATTTCTATTCTTTTGTAAAGCCTGTATTACTACAAATGTTATCTGTATTGTTATGTTTTTAATGATTTATTTTGTACCTTTGTAATTGTATTCTCATGTTATAATATTGTAATTGACACCAGTTCATCAAATTAAGTAACGTGTAAGCATTCATTTCACTGCACACATTTCTGTTGGTCATAGTAATGCACAATATGTGAGAAGTTGGGACTGTTAGTGTTTGCACGTGTGTTACTAATTCAGCAAGGGACTGGATAACAGCATTGCTGGTTCTCAGGACAATTCCAAAAACTTCGTGAGTGTACAAGTGGTGGTTTATGGACTTGCTATATTGTCTGCAAGACTTCTAAGGACAATTCCAAAAACTTTGTGCGTGCACAAGTGGTGGTTTATGGACTTGCTATCTTCTCTGCAAGACTCTTCGATGGTGATTGTGCACCTGCACAGTCGCAGCAGATGGCTGCTGGCCATCTCTACAAGGACTACAGTGGGTCTACACCATTGATGACCCACCAATACCATTATTTCTTCAAGGACTGCAGTGGGTCTACACCTTTGCTGACTCACCAGTACCATTATTTCTACAAGGACTGCAGTAGGTCTGCACCTCTGGTAGCCCACCAATACCGGAATCTCTACCAGGACTACAGTGGGTCTACTCTGTGATGACCTACCTACCAATATTCTTCAAAACTTCGACTGACTCTGCTGTGGGTTTGCTCTGTTGTGGCCCATTACCTGTCCGCATGTCAAGAGTCAGCACTGTCTTTCCATTGGAAGGACAACACTACTTCTTCAAGACTGCATGGAAATCCACTACATCCGTGTGCATTGTCTTTTACTGCCCAGACTTTGAGAAAAGAAACTGCATTTTTACTGTGATGAATGATCAGGACTGTCTTTATGGACTTGAGAATTTCTTTTGCTAATGAGACTTTGTGAAAAAAAACTGTAATTACTATTATGATGAATGATCAGGACTATCTTTATGGACTGTGAGAAAATTTTAGCTTTTGACCAACATTGTATCAATAAGTGTGTGCATTTGATTTCTTTGTTATTGTAATTACGATTATGAAAAATTTTAACAAATATGTATTGCCCAGTGCCCAAAACAATTTGTAAAATTTTTTGTGGGGAGCATGGGGGCTATGTAAGTAGGCTGTTTAGGTTCTTATATTGGTAACGCCGCCGCCACCTAGCGCTCTCTGTATGAAAATCACTGGCTGTGCTGTGTGCAGTCTGTGGCTAGTTTGCATTGTTGTCTGCCATTGTAGTGTTGGGCAGCTGGACGTGAACAGCGCGTAGCGTTGCGCAGTTGGAGGTGAGCCGCCAGCAGTGGTGGATGTGGGGAGAGAGATGGCGGAGTTTTGAAATATGTAATACTGGATATTATGAACTGCTAAGTATATTATGATTTTTGAACACCATTGAGGTAAATACATTGTTTGTTCTCTATTAAAATCTTTCATTTGCTAACTATGCCTATCAGTAGTTAGTGCCTTCCGTAGTTTGAATCTTTTATTTAGCTGGCAGTAGTGGCGCTCGCTGTATTGCAGTAGTTCGAGTAACGAAGATTTTTGGTGAGGTAAGTGATTTGTGAAACGTATAGGTTAATGTTAGTCAGGGCCATTCTTTTGTAGGGGTTTTTGAAAGTCAGATTGCGTTGCGCTAAAAATATTGTGTGTCAGTTTAAGCACAGTCATGTATAATTGTTCTAAGGTGACGTTTCAACAGGCACTGCAGTATCATATTTGTCCACCGACACCGAGCAAGTGACTTTCAAGTAAAACTCTCGGCTGCACGGGACTTTACATAACGAAAGTACGAGTACAGATTGTCGACACATGGTTGACGACATATGGAAATTTGGGTCTGGCCATGATTCGTGTACGGGTAGCCAAATGGTAAGGCGACTGCTCGCAATTAGCGGGAAATCCGTTCTCGAGTCGCCATTCGGCACAAATTTCCACTATCGTCATTCCATTCTACAACTGACTGTTGTCCATATCCGGAGTTTCGAATACATTTAATGTTGTTTTCTATTGTTGGTTATTGGTAAGCGTTGCGACCTTTCAGGCTAAACAGAATGAAATCAGCCTATATGACCACGGTAGAATTGTAACTCAGATTTCTTTTCAGATCACCTGATCTCTTGTGTTGTGTACACCGTTATGTGTGAGCCGCGCTGCGGTTCGCGTTGGTGCTGTCTGTAGGTTTCCGCCCTCTGTTGGAGGCCAGACCGTATCCTTTAGTTGGCATGGTTGCAGTTGTTTGCCTTCTTCTCGTCTTGAGTGGCGCGACCCGTTTCGCAAGCGATGCCTGTCCGCTCGTGGCAGCACCGGCGGTTATCGATATGTAGTAACTGTTGCCCTATCTTTGGGGCGACGTCGTTGTTTTTCCGTGTCGTGTGAGAGTGGAAGTTCGGTTGGGGACTCAGGAGGAGCCAGGTCCATTCAGTGCAGGAACACACCAGACCCGCTGGCGGCGTGCGTGGGCTGCCGGATGGAAGGGCTGTGGTCACGAGGGTGCACGACCTCGTCGTAAAGCAGATCCTGCAGGCTTTAAGATCAGTGCATTTCCATTCAAGCAGAGAAACCTCCACCACAGTGACATCTGGCGATTCTCCAATGACTTGGGTTCGTGTTGCTGCTCGTAGTGTCGCCGAGGCGAAGAGCAGCGAGTGGAGTGCTTGGGGAAAGCGGATCTCATTAGCTTTCCTCGACTTCTTACGAGGTGCAATCAAGTTCTAAGGCCTCCGATTTTTTTTCTCCGGACTGGAAAGAGATAGAAACATGCGCATTGTTTTAAAATGAGGCCGCGTTCATTGTCAATACGTCCCTGAGATGGCAGCACCGTACGGCAGATGGAATTTTACCGCCAGCGGCGAGAATGAGAACTGTTTTAAATACTTAAAATGGCGACGTTTTCCTTACTTGAACAGCGTGCAATCATTCGTTTTCTGAATTTGCGTGGTGTGATACCAATTGAAATTCATCGACAGTTGAAGGAGACGTGTGGTGATGGAGTTATGGATGTGTCTGAAAGTGCGTTCGTGGGTGTGACAGTTCAATGAAGGCAGGACATCGTGTGACAACAAACCGAAACAACCTCGGGCTCGCACAAGCCGGTCTGACGACATGATCAAGAAAGTGGAGAGAATTGTTTTGGGGGATCGCCGAATGACTGTTGGACAGATCGCCTCCAGAGTTGGCATTTCTGTGGGTTCTGTGCATACAATCCTGCATGACGACCTGAAAATGCGAAAAGTGTCATCCAGGTGGGTGCCACGAATGCCGACGAACGACCACACGGCTGCCCGTGTGGCATATTGCCAAGCAATGTTGACGCGCAACGACAGCATGAATGAGACTTTCTTTTCGTCGGTTGTGACAATGGATGAGAAGTGGATGCCATTTTTCAATCCAGAAACAAAGCGCCAGTCAGCTCAATGGAAGCACACAGATTCACTGCCACCAAAAAGAATTCGGGTAACCGCCAGTGCTGAAAAAATGATGGTGTCCATGTTCTGGGACAGCGAGGGCGTAATCCTTACCGATTGCGTTGCAAAGAGCACTACGGTAACAGGTGCATCCTACGAAAATGTTTTGAAGAACAAATTCCTTTCTGCACTGCAACAAAAACGTCCGGGAAGGGCTGCGCGTGTGCTGTTTCACCAAGACAACGCGCCCGCACATCGAGCTAACGTTACGCAACAGTTTCTTCGTGATAAGAACTTTGAACTGATTCCTCATGCTCCCTATTCACCTGACCTGGCTCCTAGTGACTCTTGGCTTTTTCCAACAATGAAAGACACTCTCCGTGGCCGCACATTCACCAGCCGTGCTGCTATTGCCTCAGCGATTTTCCAGTGGTCAAAACAGACTCCTAAAGAAGCCTTCGCCGCTGCCATGGAATCATGGCGTCAGCGTTGTGAAAAATGAGTACGTCTGCAGGGCTATTACGTCGAGAAGTAACGCCAGTTTCATCGACTTCGGGTGAGTAGTTAATTAGAAAAAAAATCAGAGGCCTTAGAACTTGAATGCACCTCGTATTTCTATGTACTGCGTTCAACTTTTTACAACTGGTTGAGTTCAACCAGCGGTAATTTTTCTTGGCTGGTGACCGCTAACACACCATTTACCTGCCCTGGGGGTTAGTGTATGTAACACAGTGTATAAGTTTCCTCGCCTTGCCGCTGCTCTCCAGTAAGGCGTGTAGTTTTGACAGTTTTCTTTACTGTAGGCCGGTTGATAATTCTTCTACTCTGGTGGTAGTGATTCCTTGCTCGTTCCGGGCGCTCTAAGCGCGATATTCTGGGGGCCTAGTGCAGTCCACCGATTCGGGCTTTGGCGTGTTGTTCCATTCTTGCATTTGGTTTATTGGACGTCAGGTAGCTTCAACAAGATTATCATTAGTCATTCGTCAGACTGCCACTAGTCTGAGTTACCATCTTGTGAAGTGAATGCAACTATTGGCTGCCTATCTCATCCCTCGCGAAACTGTTTGTTGGCGGACCTTCTGAGAGGTCTCCTTATTTCACCGTTTGGTGCTCAGTTGCTTGTAACTGCTGTTTTGCAGCAGGTTTCTAAATTTTTTATGTAATTGCCGTTCCTGGCGTGTAAGGCTTTCAGCCGTGATTGTGGTCATTTGCTTTGAAAAAGTAATTCGATGTTTGTACTTTAGCAGTAAACCTTAAAACCTTATTTGCTGCCTTTCCTGGCGTTTGATACCTTCTGCTGTGTTTGTGGCCACTTACTTTTTAATATTTCAATATCTGTAAGTTGTAATCGCATCGAGTTCTTAAACATTCTTAAGTTATCGCCATTTTGGCGTGTAAGGCCTTCAGCCGTGATCACAGTGGGTTGTTTTTTGAAACATTATCTGTATCTGTATTCTATGGTGATTTGCTAAATTTTAACGCACTGAAAACACTACTATTTACACAGTTGTTTATTACTTCATTAATAACGTCTGGTATTATTTTATTTATTGTTGAGTCTGGAATTACTGTTTTAAAAATAAATGTGTGTAACTGTAAAAGGCAACCAATAGTAGTTGATTACGGCCCCGGTCCACAATCGTAACTGAATCCTGCCTTCCCTTGCCTACCAAGGTTTCAGTAGCCGTGCCAGTTGTACAGTGAAGTGTGTGCAAGTGGTGCATTCCAATTAGTAACAATACGTGTCACTGTAGCGGTTCACCAGACGTTCGCTCCACCGACCAACTGAGGAGCTACTAGATCCAGTAGTCGCGGCTCCAAAGTCAATAAAACCGAGAGATGGGTGTTATGGTCCCATTACACTCCATAAAGCGTCTACTGACGCCGTCGGAGGAGTATTGCACAGCGGTCGGTCGGCCCCAGTTGGTCAACAGGGCCAGAACGCGGAGCTGTCGCACACGGATAGCTCGAAGAATAGGTAATCCACCGCTAGGTTTTCGGAAGCTTGAGGTGCTTCGCAAAGTGAGACCACGGCAACACGATTAAGGGGCTCCGGAACGCCCTATACCTGCAATGCTAAAATAACGCTTATAAATTACATCTTTCCTCACAAAGTATTTGAGGTAGGAAGTTGAACTTTTTACAGATTATTTATTGGAATATGGGCTAGAACTTAACACAGGGATTTTACAAAATTTTAGTTCAGTTATTAAAGATGATTTTTTTTCAATTGTAATGAAAATTCACAACATTTTTTTGCAATTTTTTATTTATATATTCAAAAATATACAGTTTTTTTGGAAAAAGGCTGTGTTAAATTATGCAGAAGGTACTATGTAACATTTACTGAAAGTTTGAAACAAATATGTTTGGAAGATCCTTAGAAAACATGTAATTAGTATGAGAAAATAAAAGTTTTGGGAATCGAGCGACAAAGATTGGATTAACTTTTTAGTGCATTCCAGGTCCGTAGGATGGATTATCTTCATCCTCTGCAAACTCCTCCTCCAGCTTCCTCTTGTTCCTCCTCCTGTTTACTCTTGCTTGTATTTCCAGACTCTTTACAGCCCTGTCTGCAGCCCGAAGGCGTTCCTTGTCTAAAGCAAGCATCGCTCGTACCATGTTAGAACCTATCTTCATTCCCATATTTCTAAATACCTTGCACCTTACAATGTTGCCATCATTGAAAGTCGCAACAGCATCATACACACCAAAGTGAAGTGTTTCTATTCCAACAAATACAGTCTTGGGGACTCTCGACCATATAACACTATTTACACTTTCATTAGGGTTTTGAGTTTTTCCGTGAATACACTTTTTCAACAGTTCAGGTGCTGCTAAGTCTCTGAAAATACACTCCTGGAAATTGAAATAAGAACACCGTGAATTGATTGTCCCAGGAAGGGGAAACTTTATTGACACATTCCTGGGGTCAGATACATCACATGATCACACTGACAGAACCACAGGCACATAGACACAGGCAACAGAGCATGCACAATGTCGGCACTAGTACAGTGTATATCCACCTTTCGCAGCAATGCAGGCTGCTATTCTCCCATGGAGACGATCGTAGAGATGCTGGATGTAGTCCTGTGGAACGGCTTGCCATGCCATTTCCACCTGGCGCCTCAGTTGCACCAGCGTTCGTGCTGGACGTGCAGACCGCGTGAGACGACGCTTCATCCAGTCCCAAACATGCTCAATGGGGGACAGATCCGGAGATCTTGCTGGCCAGGGTAGTTGACTTACACCTTCTAGAGCACGTTGGGTGGCACGGGATACATGCGGACGTGCATTGTCCTGTTGGAACAGCAAGTTCCCTTGCCAGTCTAGGGATGGTAGAACGATGGGTTCGATGACGGTTTGGATGTACCGTGCACTATTCAGTGTCCCCTCGACGATCACCAGTGGTGTACGGCCAGTGTAGGAGATCGCTCCCCACACCATGATGCCGTTGTGTTGGCCCTGTGTGCCTCGGTCGTATGCAGTCCTGATTGTGGTGCTCACCTGCACGGCACCAAACACGCATACGACCATCATTGGCACCAAGGCAGAAGCGACTCTCATCACTGAAGACGACCCGTCTCCATTCGTCCCTCCATTCATGCCTGTCGCGACACCAATGGAGGCGGGCTGCACGATGTTGGGGCGTGAGCGGAAGACGGCCTAACGGTGTGCGGGACCATAGCCCAGCTTCATGGAGACGGTTGCGAATGGTCCTCGCCGATACCCCAGGAGCAACAGTGTCCCTAATTTGCTGGGAAGTGGCGGTGCGGTCCCCTACGGCACTGCGTGGGATCCTACAGTCTTGGCGTGCATCCGTTCGTCGCTGCGGTCCGGTCCCAGGTTTACGGGCACGTGCACCTTCCGCCGACCACTGGCGACAACATCGATGTACTGTGGAGACCTCATGCCCCACGTGTTGAGCAATTCGGCGGTACGTCCACCCGGCCTCCCGCATGCCCACCATACGCCCTCGCTCAAAGTCCGTCAACTGCACATACGGTTCACGTCCACGCTGTCGCGGCATGCTACCAGTGTTAAAGACTGCGATGGAGCTCCGTATGCCACGGCAAACTGGCTGACACTGACGGCGGCGGTGCACAAATGCTGCGCAGCTAGCGCCATTCGACGGCGAACACCGCGGTTCCTGGTGTGTCCGCTGTGCCGTGCTTGTGATCATTGCTTGTACAGCCCTCTCGCAGTGTCCGGAGCAAGTATGGTGGGTCTGACACACCGGTGTCAATGTGTTCTTTTTTCCATTTCCAGGAGTGTAGGTTTAGCCACAACACATACTTTATCTCACATCACTAAAATGTACCTGATGAACACGGACGTTAATAATAACACCATTTGACAGCAGTTTAACAGCGCCACAGTGGGTCACGCTTATGTAGAACACATTTCAAAAAAAATTTAAAAATAGCTGTAGTCTTCGGAATTAAATAAATTATATATCTATTAAAAGGTAATAGTCTGCAGTTTCAGAAAACGCAAAAAAGTAAAAATTGAACTTTTCATGATTTTGAGCCTTTCCGGAGCCCCTTAAGGCAGGCGCAAGTGGAAGTGCGACTTGGAGACCAGATCTCAGTGCAGGCGCCTCTCCCGCCCCCCGCTGGCCAGGCTGCGGCGGCGGCTGCCCCGCGAGTGTGTGATGGGCGGCGCGGGCGGCGCGAGGCGCCATCGCTGACGCCGGCCACAGGCGCCGCTGTGTGCGCGAGAAATGGCGCGTGCCCGGCCCGACTGGCGGCATTTTTACTGCCGCTAATGGCCGCGCCAGCGACAGCTCCAGCGACCACGGGGGTTCCCCGAGCAGTGATGGCCGGGGCCCCAATTTTTTAACGCTGCCTCCATCGCACCGCCGCCTTTGTGGCTGGCCGCGTGACTAACTGGTCGCCATAACTCAGGCGGCTCTCCCTCCGTTTGCTTGACGCTCTGTGGTGTATTTCAAATGGAGGGCACCACAAGCTAAAAGGCTGTCTCACAGAAAATAATATTTTGGAGTCTGATTTCTTTCCTGACATGCAGCTAGTTTTATTTCCTCCTGTAGTGAAAGCGAAATCGTGACACCGTCTCTTTAGTAGTGCTGTATTATGAGGCTTTTTAAATCAGGGAAAACCTTTTTCACAGATAATTCTGTAGTACGTTCCTTAGCAGCGCTTTATATTTTGATGGCGATGCATTCATTATTAAGAGATAAAGTTGGAATACTTGTCAATATGAGGTTTTAAGCCAGGTCTCATCCTGGGTCGTCAGTTTCACACCAGTAACAACCTGCCAATTCAGTGTAAGTGACCTTTCAATTTATATTTCGTATGCATGTATGAAAGAACAGACATTAATGAAGAGCCACATAGGTGAACCGTCAATTAGGGCGGTTCACAAAAAAATTGAAGTACACATGTTATTTCAAAACGTTATCGTGGAAGTAGGGGCCAGGAGGTGCTGGTGAAATAACACACACTGCTAAAGATACCTGTTCATTTTAAAGTTTCTCAATAATAAATTTTTATGTCTGGCTTTTTTAAAAAAAAAACAATGTCAAATAGCTTGGCAATTTTCATTATAAAAAGGAAACTACCAGGTATGACATTAACAATTTGCCAATAATCAGATTTTAACTCAACGTATATATATATCTAACAGTTAAAAACTCTTTTAAAAATAGCTCTATCTAAAGGATACTGCAAGGTTTGACGTTAATAATAAGAAGATATTAAACTTGTTGTATCAGTAAGGGAACAATCCAGAAAAAAAGAAAAAAAACTTTAAGTAGCTAAGTTGTACTAAGCAAAAATAGTTGTCTCTCGCCAGTTACATAATTTATATTTGTTACAAGATAAATGTGGATAAGCCAGCACACAAACCTTCACATTAAGGCAGTTCACAAAAAAAAAAAAAAAAAAAAAAAAAAAAGTCCTTAGCTCGGTGAGGGAGTGACACGTGTAAAGGGGCCCAAATCACAATAGGCGGAATAGTTACTGGTGGTCTACAGGGCCACAGCAGATCAGCCCCAAGACTTCCATTACAAGCCGCCACCTCCCCGAGTTACTCAAAACCAGAAGATGCAGCAAGGGCGGTGCCTGCACAGACTCCGAACCACAGAGACCCACTAGATCAACCCTAAATCACCCAATCGAGGTGTGAATGAAAACGGCCCGACCAAGGAGCAGTTAGCACATTCCATATATATATATATATATATATATATATATATATATATATATATATATATATATATAGGGTGTCCCAGCTATCTTGTCCACCCAAAATATCTCTGGAACAATAACAGCTATTGGAAAACGACTTTCACCGGTATCAATGTAGGGCTGGGGCCCATGAATGTACATATTTGGAAACATTCCAAAACCAAAGCATATGTGTTTTTTAACACAAACTTATGTTTTTTTAAATAGACCTCCTACATTTTTTCTTCAGAAATCAGTAGCATGACAAAACACATACACAATGGAGTTGATTGCATCGCAATATTCCCATTACATCCCGAGATATTAAGACGCGAAGTTGACGCTTGGAACACCCGACAGGCGCTGCTAGCGCACGTCCTGAGGCTCTGGCGTGAACCCCATGCTGCCCGTAATCGCGATGTGATTGACATGCGTATTATCCGTTTCGGACCTCTTGATAAGTATGGAAGTGTGATTACGCATGTCAATCACATCGCGATTACGGGCAGCATGGGGTTCACGCCTGAGCCTCAGGACGTGCGCCAGCAGCGCATTTCGGGTGTTTCAAGCGTCAACTTCGCGTCTTAATATCTCGGGATGTAATGGGAATATTGCGATGCAATCAACGCCATTGTATATGTGCTTTGTCTTGCTATGGATTGCTGAAGAAAAAATATAGGAAGTCCATTTAAAGAAACATAAGTTTGTGTTAAAAAACACATACGCTTTCGTTTTCGAATGTTTCCAAATACAGGGTGTTTCAAAAATGACCGGTATATTTGAAACGGCAAAACAAACTAAACGAGCAGCGATAGAAATACACCGTTTGTTGCAATATGCTTGGGACAACAGTACATTTTCAGGCAGACAAACTTTCGAAATTACAGTAGTTACAATTTTCAACAACAGATGGCGCTGCGGTCTGGGAAACTCTATAGTACGATATTTTCCACATATCCACCATGCGTAGCAATAATATGGCGTAGTCTCTGAATGAAATTACCCGAAACCTTTGACAACGTGTCTGGCGGAATGGCTTCACATGCAGATGAGATGTACTGCTTCAGCTGTTCAATTGTTTCTGGATTCTGGCGGTACACCTGGTCTTTCAAGTGTCCCCACAGAAAGAAGTCACAGGGGTTCATGTCTGGCGAATAGGGAGGCCAATCCACGCCGCCTCCTGTATGTTTCGGATAGCCCAAAGCAATCACACGATCATCGAAATATTCATTCAGGAAATTAAAGACGTCGGCCGTGCGATGTGGCCGGGCACCATCTTACATAAACCACGAGGTGTTCGCAGTGTCGTCTAAGGCAGTTTGTACCGCCACAAATTCACGAAGAATGTCCAGATAGCGTGATGCAGTAATCGTTTCGGATCTGAAAAATGGGCCAATGATTCCTTTGGAAGAAATGGCGGCCCAGACCAGTACTTTTTGAGGATGCAGGGACGATGGGACTGCAACATGGGGCTTTTCGGTTCCCCATATGCGCCAGTTCTGTTTATTGACGAAGCCGTCCAGGTAAAAATAAGCTTCGTCAGTAAACCAAATGCTGCCCACATGCATATCGCCGTCATCAATCCTGTGCACTATATCGTTAGCGAATGTCTCTCGTGCAGCAATGGAGGCGGCGCTGAGGGGTTGCCGCGTTTGAATTTTGTATGGATAGAGGTGTAAACTCTGGCGCATGAGACGATACGTGGACGTTGGCGTCATTTGGACCGCAGCTCCAACACGGCGAACGGAAACCCGAGGCCGCTGTCGGATCACCTGCTGCACTAGCTGCGCATTGCCCTCTTTGGTTGCCATACGCGGTCGCCCTACCTTTCCAGCACGTTCATCCGTCACGTTCCCAGTCCGTTGAAATTTTTCAAACAGATCCTTTATTGTATCGCTTTTCGGTCCTTTGGTTACATTAAACCTCCGTTGAAAACTTCGTCTTGTTGCAACAACACTGTGTTCTAGGCGGTGGAATTCCAACACCAGAAAAATCCTCTGTTCTAAGCAATAAACCATGTTGTCCACAGCACACTTGCACGTTGTGAGCAGCACACGCTTACAGCAGAAAGACGACGTACAGAATGGCGCACCCACAGACTGCGTTGTCTTCTATATCTTTCACATCACTTGCAGCGCCATCTGTTGTTGAAAATTGTAACTACTGTAATTTCGAAAGTTTGTCCGCCTGAAAATGTACTGTTGTCCCAAGCATATTGCAACAAACGGTGTATTTCTATCGCTGCTCGTTTAGTTTTTATTACCGTTTCAAATATACCGGTCATTTTTGAAACACCCTGTATGTACATTCATGGGCCCCAGCCCTACATTTGTTCCAGAGATATTTTGGGTGGACAAGATAGCTGGGACACCAATATATATATATATATATATATATATATATATATAAAACTCTGTTACATGAAAACAGTACTCAACCTCTCACACTCTTCCCAGCACCGGGAACACGGCGCACTTCCAAATGCTCGTCAGTGGTTTCAACGGCCGATAAGAAGACATACGGTCCCACGGGCTGGTCTCCTGCACCACGGCTTCTAAGCTTCATAAGCCACGTACATGCGGGTCAGGCAGACTTAGCCCCTGACAGCCAAGAGGTCGGGCAAAGCACGTGGCGAGCTGTTGACGACCCCCAACAACAGGGACCCGCTCGCGCCGCCACCTCTCTCGGTCACCGCCCCGTACGTACTCCACGATCGTCATGCGACCGTACACTTGCTCTACCTCCCGCCAGAGGGCGGTAGCGATCCAAACAGCGCGCCAAATCGAAAGCGCCACTGCAAACAGTAGACGCGAAGCGAAAGCACTCCGCCTGGCACGCTTTTCGGAGAGCCGGACATATCTACCGGCGAATAGGAAATAATTTAAAAGTAGTATTCTGAATGTGAAATTCTTGGCATCATCTGTATTAGTGATATGAAAATTTGTGCCGGGTCAGATTCGAACCCGGCTTTCCCGCTTATAACGGACGCTCGCCTTAACAACTTCTACTATTCTTGAACGACGCCCCAGAACTACACAACTTCCCTGCGTCAGTCAGTCCGGAGAGCGTGCGAGAATAGCCCAAGTGGTGCCGGCACGGTAGCTCAGCGTGTTCGGTCAGAGGGTAATAAAAACACTAAGTTAATGGATGAACGATGAACTTTAACAAGCGTCATGGGACGTTCGCCCCGCGCAATGTACAAGGAACAATTACGAACAAAATGAGATAAAAAATGTGGTTAAGGCGACTGCTCGCGATAAGAAGGAAATCCGGCTTCGAGTCCCTGTCAGGCTCAAATTTTTCATATGCCACTGGTGGGTTGTACTTCTATACCGTACACAACTGATGTCAAGAAATTGGCATTCAGCGAATTAATCTCGAATTGTTGGGCGTTATACTCTGGTACTTTATTATTTTTGACACACTATGTACTCCACTCCAGTTAAACGCTAAGAAAAAATGGCTCTGAGCACTATGGGACTTAATATCTACGGTCATCAGTCCCCTAGAACTTAGAACTACTTAAACCTAACTAACCGAAGGACAGCACACAACACCCAGCCATCACGAGGCAGCGTAAATCCCTGACTCCGCCGGGAATCGAACCCGGGTACCCGGGCGTGGGAAGCGAGAACGCTACCGCACGACCACGAGATGCGGGCAAACGCTAAGAAAATCGCACCACATAGTCGAAATACCTTACAAACATTTACATATACTTTTAATCGATGTCTTCTTCTGTCTTGTCTTCTTGGCTGTTTATCTGGAAGTACCCCAATCTTTACTTGTCTTTAAGGTTGGTTTGTTCTTAAAGTATTTCTTAGTGGCACACTTGAGGCGATACATCACAATTAATGGATACTTTCACCTTATTTCTCTGCACAGACACTTTACCGAAATTTCAGATTTTCGGTTGAGCTTAATGCTTTCCTGAGGATATTTCAGAAAATTTAACTCATTCGTGATACTGTCTTCGACAGGATGGTCACAGGCACAGTACACTCAAGAGTAACTTTCTTCATCTTTATAAATTTGTTTGTGAGGCGCTGTATTTTTGGCGAGGGTATTTTAACAGACACCACAGCCATTGTGCAAACGTCAGCCCTCCAGAAAAATAACTTGCTGCTAAGTGGTTCGCTACTTTTCTTCCGTCAAATTCGATTTCTCTTACACGTACGGAAAAACTGATTGGAAAAGCAACATCTAAATTTACGAATGGACAGTTCTAAACGTTTATAGAAGCAAGTATTAGACGGTCGACCTGGAGTCTAGTACAGCAGAAGTTTGCTACTACTCGCACTTGTCCATGGATCTTTTGTACATTAGGATAAGCCTGAATTCGTACGTTGCATAGTTCACAGAAATAAAAACTGCTCAAGATGAGAAACTATATTAATTAGTGCTATAATGAACACAGACTTGTACACTAATATTTTATTGCGAAACCTGCGTGCATCTATTTTTAACTAGAGGAATGACACTTCACGAAATCCTTCACGCCGTTGGCACAAAAAATCGGAACTGCGATATAACGACGATGCCCGTCTGACCAGTCGAACAAGCACATTTGATAGCCTCTACCGATGTATATTCGTAAATTTACGTTAATCAGTTTGGATAGTATAAACTTGTAAACTAAACATATTCTTATTACAGTTTAGCGGGATCGACAGTGGAGGAACATAAAACTGGAAACAGAACAGCAACGATGGGCCGCCATCTGCATCAGATATCTCCTCCACTGTGACTGACAGACGTTTTTTATTGTGCTTTTTGTAGTGTCTCTTTTATCATTTTTGAAGAATGCTGTTCTATTCTCCTTTTGTAGTGCCGTTATTTCTTCTGGTTTTTCCTGCTATAGAAGTCCCGTCAATGCAATAAATAATGATAATGATTACAGTTAATACCAAGTACCGTGGAATGAGATTTTCACTCTGCAGCGGAGTGAGCGCTGATATGTAGCTTCGTGGAACATTAAAACTGTGTGCCGGACCGAGACTCGAACTCGGGACCTTTGCCTTTTGCGGGCAAGTAAACAAGTAACCTCCCCCTCACTTATCGACCTTAATGACAGTGAAAAATTAAACCTCGTGTACCTAATGGAAATTTGGGAAAAGCAATCGTCACCGAAGTTAATCTGTCGGTTAAGAGGGAGGAAAGGGTTACATCTAAATGAAAGGAAAAATGCTAATGAAACAGGTGGAAATTAATTTTGAAAAGGGGTAAAGTTAATAAAGAAAGTAAATGTGCGGCCGTTATGTTAACAATTAACTAGCGGTAATTAGATATTTGAGATATGGGGAAATTACGGTCGCCAGTCCTAAGGACAATTACTATAGTAACTGAAAAAGAAAGGTTATTACACATATAATTAGCACTAGATGCATGGCAACTGAAGGTTGACACGTGTAGTGTGAAAACTGAAAGTTTGTCAGAAGTAATAAATTTTGCTACACTCTGACATAATTTAGCAAAAGAATTAATAAAACCGGAAAATCGAAAGTTAATTTAGTGACTGAAGTTAATATTGAGCTTTCTTTCTGAAGCACATCGAAATTCAGTAAAATACGGTTAGTCTTGGACTACCTCAACAATCATTTCAAAAGCTACTTGAATCTACGCAATTTAGAAATAAGAGATTTAACTTTGAACTTGAATTAAATGATTCTGAACAATTAACAATAGTAAAATTTAGTATGTACCAAGCTGAGCTGTAGTCACAGGTAAGCTAAAATATGCTAACAAAACTCGCACTCATAATTTGTGCTTGCGTAATCTGAATATTGTAGCCAGCTATGAATTGCTTTAATGCTGGCGTTTGATTTTCAACGACACTCGGGTTCATTCCGGAAAAGGAAGGGACCCTGCTTGGTAATGCAATTGGGACAATGAGCAACAAACGTTCATGCTAAGTTGCTGTAATTTTGTGATGCAACAATTTTAAAAGTTTGAAAAGCTGAGGTCTGCCATACAGTTCTAAAACTTTACGTGCTTCCAGTCTTCCTTGTTGGTTGATTGAAGGTTTGAAGCCGTCGATCGAGGAGGTGGCGACAGTCACTCATTGTCGGCCGTCGCTGTTGCAGAAGCTGGATGTTGGCGCGCCTTCTTCTCGACACGGTTACCAGACGAAACGGGCTATTGATGTGCGCCAGCTAATGCTTCCCGTCCGCGACACCGTGTCAGAAACTATTATAGCAAGTCGAGCGCAATTACATGCTGCCCAACCCCGAAAGCGCGGCAACTCACGGGAGCGTCACACAACACACCTGCTCCACTCGCTACTCCAGCCAGACCCCCTCTGCCCACGACCTATCGACGTATTCGTTCGATAGCATAGTTTTCCCTAGGCAAGACCCAGCGTAAAAATACAAATAATATTTACAAAACAACCAATTATACATCGACATAAATGCACATATATATATATATATATATATATATATATATATATATATATATATACAAACAGTAAAACAATTACAATATATAAAGAGACAGAAATATCATATCTTGAGGTAACAAAACAAGGAAAAAAATTATAGTACAATAGATGGAAATAGGAGGATATGCATTTCCGGCGTTACATGCTCTACCAGCTGAGCTACCCAAGGACGACTCACGGCCCGTCCTCACAGCTTTACTTATGCCAGTACCTCGTCTCCTATATTCCAAACTTCACAGAAGCTCTCCTGCGAAACTTGCAGAACTAGCACTCCTGGAAGAAAGGGTATTGAGGAGTGAAAATCTCGTTCTGCAAACATCCCCCAGGCTGTGGAAAAGTCATGTCTCTGCGGTACGGCACATGGTTTTAATCTGCCAGGAAGTTTCACCAAGTATTCTGAATTAATTCAATTTATAAAAACAGCCGGGAAGTGTCTCTATTACACGGTTCAAATGGCCTTGAGCACTATGGGACTTAACATCTGAGGTCATCAGTTACTTAGAACTACTTAAACCTAACTAACCTAAGGACATCACACACATCCATGCCCGAGGCAGGATTCGAACCTGCGACCATAGCGGTCGCGCGGTTCCAGACTGAAGCGCCTAGAACCGCTCGGCCACTACGGCCGGACCTCTATCACATGAATTGACTTCACTATTTGCAAAGCAGAAATCAATATACAGCGATGAAGTCACACGAAGACTCACAATGTACAGGTCAACCACGTTGATCGTACCTCTGGATGCATGCTGTCTTTAATACACCGCCATTCAGGAGATAATAGAAGGCAAGCTTCGGAAGGTTAACGGTTTTGGCCAGGCGGGGAAATAATCCCACTGCAATCCGCGGGGAAAAAAGTCTTCTGACTGTCTTTTTGGGCAAGAAGTAAAGCTGCGGCAATTCTATCACCGCCGTCAGCCATACTCTAGTTGCGCCACTGCAATTTGCCAGCCCAGTCTGTTATGTGGCGCAGCCAATGAATGGAAAATGGGCAAAACTTGTATCACTATCAACCCGTGCACCCTCCTCACTAATTACGTGCAGTACCCACTCTAGCATTTCACCAACAATTTCTTGTTCATTTAAATTTATAATTTAGTAAAGGAAGAAGGGAGACCACACTGACCCAAACAACTATCGAGGATTTTTTTTTTTTTTTTTTTTTGCTATCAATCTCTTACACGGTATCTCATTTAAAGTAATAAAACAGCAGGCGGGTTATCAAACAGGCGAATACCAAGGAGAGACTTCAGCCAAGGAAGATGCTGTGTGGAACATGTTTTCTGTCTGAAAAGCGTCCTCAGGATTAGGGCATCAAGAGTAGAAATGCTGTAGTTACGTTCGTATATAGCATATTGCTATATCAGGCAGCAGACGCTCTTCAGTGTTTTGCAATAAATCGGAACAGACGGAGAACTAGCGCAATTATAAATCAAATGATAATGAAACTATTTCCAGCCCCTTGAGATTAAGACAGGAATCAGACGAAGAGGTGGGCTGCTGCCCATTTCGTTTAGCATCGGCCTAGAAAGGATAATAAGAACATGGTAGGAAGCCACTGAAGAAAGTCAAATCCCTTTAGGTCCAAAGAACCAGGGTCAAGGCGGAGATACCAGCGTTCGCTAAAATTTTGGCATTGTTAGCCGACAAGAAAGAAGAATTTCTATAATCCTCGAAATACTACATGAGACAGAAAGAAAATGAGGACTCGTGGCTTCTTACAGAAAAAAGGAATACATAGAATTCAAACATGATGGAGATACTTACCTAAATACAAGGTTTAGAAAACCAAGGGAACAGATAAATTCCAGTATTTTGTTGAATGAATCCAAAGGAATGGTCTTGATAAAGAGGCAAACAAAGGACGGGGGAATGGTCTTGATAAAGAGGCAAACAAAGGACTGGTTAGTACAGAATATCTACAACAAGAAAACAATCTCCTATAATGCAAAGATTTGGCACTACGCAACGGTTGTTAAGCCAGGAGCACTTCACTGTTCGGAATGCATGGTACGGAATAAGAAAGTAGAAACAGAATAAATAGAGAAGAGAAGGAAGAATTTAAAGAAGAACTACAGACTGCAAAACAGAAAGATATTTTATGGAAGATTCTCTGCCTCGTGATGGCTGGGTGTTGTGTGCTGTCCTTAGGTTAGTTAGGTTTAAGTAGTTCTAAGTTCTAGGGGACTGATGACCGTAGATGTTGAGTCCCATAGTGCTCAGAGCCATTTTTTATGGAAGAGAAGAAAAAGTAAAGATCCGTACAAACAGTTGTAGAAGATGATAGGAACTATATGCAAGAGAAGATTTTATGGGCGCCTCTTCAGTATGAGGGAATGCAGACTGACAAAGAACATCCTCAAATAAGACTGACAAAGAACATCTTCAAATATGTCGCCAAACTAAAAGCGGTCAGAAAATGAGCTGAGGAACTAAAAAGGACATAGAGGGAACTGCGATCGATCGCAAGCATTTCTGGGATAAAGAGATATTACGAATAAAGGTTGATAAGTTCAAGAGGGTGGAGGATATGTAATGTGCGAGAACCAAGATTAATTGGGCAGATGAGAAGGGAAGAAACTTTAGCGGAAGAACAAATAAATTCTGGGAGACTAACCAGGAAACTAATTGTTTCTTGTGGTTCACCGTCGGCCGAAGCCGAAAACAAAACAAAAAGAAGTGAAGTACGAGATCTGTTCAAAAAAATTACGGAACAATCATAATTCCGCGCCAGTGGTGTGTTGGAGCGATATGCGGTTGGTATCCCTGCACACGTGTGTGTTTAGTGTGTAACTGCCGGAAGTTTCATTGTTGTATGTCTGTTAGTTATTGTTCAGTGCTCTATTGAGTAGGACGTTGTGTCGCACAGATTGCGAATGTCTAGAAGACGCGGGCAACGCGTCTGCATTAAATTTTGCTCGAAACTGAAGAAAACGCTTACAGAGACACATCAAATGATGCAGGAAGCCAAAGGTATGAGTGCTTAAGCCATACTCGGTGCCACGAATAGTTCACACTGTTTAATAATGGCAGGACAGAAGTTAAAGATGACCCTAGTTCACGAATTCCATCGACGTCTACCGACTAAGCTCATGTCAGGAGAAATTCTGTGTGCCGATCGAAGACTGACAGTCCGAGAGACTGCAGAAGAATGTAACATTTCAGTCGAGGTCTAACAAGGGGAGGCCGCCAATTGTGAAATTCAGATTCGATTCCTACTGCGCATAATAAAAGCTCATGGCCAGAGGTGTAATGTGGCAAAGCACCAAGATGCACTTCTCAACCGTTGTCGATAAAATCGACAGTTAAAAGAAACCGTTGTGGTGAAATACTCCCTACGATTTGTGGATTGCTACTGCGTCGTGGCGCAGCGGTAAGCGCTCGGGTTCGTAATTCCAAGGTCGCCAGACCGAATCTCGGGCCGTGCAACTTTCTTTTTTTGTATTTGTTTTTTGTAAATAAAATTCCCTGCAATCAGTTGCAACAATTATGCATATAATAAGTTGATGAAAGTCGTTTGTCGTGGAAAAACTGGCGACTTCGAACATGATTATGTTTTCCGCAAACAAAGTTGTATATCACAAATGTTATTATTTGTCTTCATAATGTTTACACGTGTAGTTAACGGAAGACGTAGAAACGATATTCCGAAGCGAATACGTATAGTGTAAGTCAAACGGTCAAAAGTTTCGAATTAGAGTAAAGACTCCACGATATATATATATATATATATATATATTACAAAAAAAATACTAAAAAAAACGGTTGCATGACGCGAGATTCGATCCGGCGACCTTCGGATTACGAACCCGAGCGGTTACTTTTTTTTATTATTAGTCATAACATTCCACAGTAATACATAATTTTCAACTGACATTTAAAAGTAATAAAACAAACTAAAATTAATTACAGGTTCCTTACCGCTGCGCTACGACGCTGTAGGAAATTATAAATCGTAGTGAGTATTTCACCGCAACGGTTTCTTTTAACTGTCGATTTTCTCGACAACGGCTGAGAAGTGCATCTTAGTGCTTTGCCACATTACACCTCTGGTCATGAGCTTTTATTGTGCGCAGTATGAATGGAATCTGAATTTCACAATTGGCGGCCTCCCCTTGTAAGAGAAAAACAGGTCGCGGCGCATACGTCACTAAGGTAGGCCTGAACTCGCTCGCTCGCTTAGCTCAGCAAACAAAATGCGTTTCTAAACCTGTTAACTAACAGCTGGGTGTGTACGTACTACCGAAATTGTATCTTGTACTAGAATCTGCTATTATGTAGTCTTACTGATTGACAATACTACAGCCGGCCTGGGTGGCCGAGCGGTTCTAGGCGGTACAGTCTGGAACCGCGCGACCGCTACGGTCGCAGGTTCGAATCCTGCCTCGGGCATGGGGGTGTGTGATGTCCTTCGGTTAGTTAGGTTTAAGTACGAGGTGCATTCAAGTTCTAAGGCCTCCGATTTTTTTTCTACTTAACTACTCACCCGAAATCGATGAAACTGGCGTTACTTCTCGACGTAATCGCCGTGCAGACGTACTCATTTTTCACAACGCTGACGCCATGATTCCATGGCAGCGGCGCAGGATTCTTTAGGAGTGTGTTTTGACCACTGGAAAATCGCTGAGGCAATAGCAGCACGGCTGGTGAATGTCCGGCCACGGAGAGTGTCTTTCATTGTTGGAAAAAGCCAAAAGTCACTAGGAGCCAGGTCAGGTGAATAGGGAGCATGAGGAATCACTTCAAAGTTGTTATCACGAAGAAACTGTTGCGTAACGTTAGCTCGATGTGCAGGTGCGTTGTCTTGGTGAAACAGCACACGCGCAGCCCTTCCCGGACGTTTTTGTTGCAGTGCAGGAAGGAATTTGTTCTTCAAAACATTTTCGTAGGATGCACCTGTTACCGTTGTTTCGGTTTGTTGTCACACAATGTTCTGCCTTTATTAAACTGTCGCATCCACAAACGCACTTTCGACACATCCATAACTCCATCACCACATGTCTCCTTCAACTGTCGATGAATTTCAATTGGTTTCACACCACGCAAATTCAGAAAACGAATGATTGCACGCTGTTCAAGTAAGGAAGACGTCGCCATTTTAAGTATTTAAAACAGTTCTCATTCTCGCCGCTGGTGGTAAAATTCCGTCTGCCGTACGGTGCTGCCATCTCTGGGACGTATTGACAATGAACGCGGCCTCATTTTAAAACAATGCGCATGTTTCTATCTCTTTCCAGTCCGGAGAAAAAAAATCGGAGGCCTTAGAACTTGAATGCACCTCGTAGTTCTAAGTTCTAGGGGACTGATCACCTGAGAAGTTAAGTCCCATAGTGCTCAGACATTTGAACCATTTGACAATACTACAACAAAATCCAATTTAAGATCAATACTAGACATAAATGTTATAACGACTTATGCTTAATAGTCCTCATTGTACACAAAAAGTGCTGCCTTATGCAACTGATAATCATTTTGGCTTGATTGTAATTTTATTGTACCCCAGTACAGCCGTAACAAATTACTAGTAAGTCTATTGATTTCCGATCATTGTATAGTCTAACAGTTAAGACTTCCAGTAGAAGATGCAGTTCTCATTTGTATGTAGAGACCCAGTTACGAGTTAACAGGTCTAGAAACGTAGTTGGTCTGCTGAGTTGAGCGAGGGAGCGAGCGAGCTCGGGCTTACCTCCGCGACGTACGCGCCGCAGCCTGTTTTTCTCGTAGACCTCGATTTCAGTTGGATGACGTCATGAAATCCTGATCCAGCACCTACGAATCCATCGTCTTACTGCAAAATTCGTCTCGCGGCTCATGACTCAAGACCAGAAAGACAATCGCCTCGCAGTATGTGAAGTGCTTTTGGAACGCGCAAATGAGTACGAGATGTTCCTTAAGAGAATCAAACTGATGACGAGACGTGGGTCTACGGTTATGATGTTGAGACCAAGATTCAGTAATAACAAGGGTTGGGAAAGGTTCTCCAAAACCAAAAGAGCCTCGTCAGGTAAGGTCAAATATCAAAGCCATGTTGATGGTTTACTTTGTCTTTGAAGGATTAGTTCATCGTGAATTCGTGCCACAGGGATAAACTGTTAATAGATGGCACGAGGCGTGTTTTTTTAAGTACCGTTTTGAAACTAAAAGACGTGCTAAGAAATCTCAATAATTTTATTTTTACATGAAAGCCTGTACTTTAATCTACTTGTCTACATAATTTCCGTTAATATTGAGGCACTTGTCATAACGTTGTACCAGTTTTTGAATACCCTCCTCATAACCACTGCATCACTACTGTTCTGACTTCGTCATCGTCTTGAAAACACTGACCGCCCAGGTGTTTCTTCAAGTGCAGGAAGAGATGGTAGTCACTTGGCGCAAGATCGGGGCTGTACGGAGGATGATCTAGAGTTTCCCATCGAAAAGATGTGATGAGATCTTTGATCTGATTCGCCACATGCGGACGGGCATTGTCTTGCAGCAAAACGATGCCCTTGCTGAACTTCCATGGACTGTAGCTTTGATTCTGGTTTGACGTAGGCCACCCAAGTTTCATCGCCCGTAACAATTTGGCTTAAGAAATCATCACCGTCGTTGTGGTACAGCTCAAGAAAAGTCAGTGCACTGTCTAAACGTTTGGTCTTGTGCACATCCGTCAACATTTTCAGTACCCAACGTGCGCACAATTTTCGGTAATTCAAGTGCTCGGTCGCAATGCCATACAAAACACTACGAGAAAAATTAAGGAAGTCATCCCGCAAGGAGGAAATCGTAAAGCGTCTGCTTTTTTTAACTTTTTTTTTACCTTGTTGTCCTCCCCCCACGAACTGATCTGGCCTTGTAACACCAACCAAATTGGCCTTGCTGTTCTGGTACTGCGAACGGCTGAAAGCAAAGGGAAACTACAGCCGTAATTTTTCCCGAGGGCATGCAGCTTTACGGTATGATTAATTGATGATGGCGTCCTCTTGGGTAAAATATTCCGGAGGTAAAATAGTCCCCCATTCGGATCTCCGGGCGGGGACTACTCAAGAGGATGTCGTTATCAGGAGAAAGAAAACTGGTGTTCTACGGATCGAAGCGTGGAATGTCAGATCCCTTAATCGGGCAGGTAGGTTAGAAAATTTAAAAAGGGAAATGGATAGGTTAAAGTTAGATATAGTGGGAATTAGTGAAGTTCGGTGGCAGGAGGAACAAGACTTTTGGTCAGGTGAATACAGGGTTATAAATACAAAATAAAATAGGGGTAATGCAGGAGTAGGTTTAATAATGAACAAAAAAAAATAGGATTACGGGTAAGCTACTACAAATAGCATAGTGAACGCATTATTGTGGCCAAGATAAACACGAAGCCCGCGCCTACTACAGTAGTACAAGTTTATATGCCAACTAGCTCTGCAGATTATGAAGAAATTGATGAACTGTATGATAAGATAAAAGAAATTATTCAGGTAGTGAAGGGAGACGAAAATATAAGTCATGGGTGACTGGAATTCGAGAGTAGGAAAAGGGAGAGAAGGAAACATAGTAGGTGAATATGGATTGGGGGACAGAAATGAGAGAGGAAGCCGCCTGGTAGAATTTTGTGCAGAGCATAACTTAATAATAGCTAACACTTGGTTCAAGAATCATAGAAGAAGGTTGTATACATGGAAGAACCCTGGAGATACTAAAAGGTATCAGATTGATTATATGATGGTAAGACAGAGATTTAGGGACCAGGTTTTAAATTGTAAGACATTTCCAGGGGCAGATGTGGACTCTGACCACAATCTATTGGTTATGAACTGTAGATTAAAACTGAAGAAACTGCAAAAAGGTGGGAATTTAGGGAGATGGAACCTGGATAAACTGATTAAAACAGAGGTTGTACAGAGTTTCAGGGAGAGCATAAGGGAACAATTGACAGGAATGGAGGAAAGAAATACAGTAGAAGAGGAATGGGTAGCATTGAGGGATGAAATAGTGAAGGCAGCGGAGGATCAAATTGGTAAAAAGACGAGGGCTGGTGGAAACCCTTGGGTAACAGAAGAAATATTGAATTTGATTGATGAAAGGAGAAAATATAAAAATGCAGTAAATGAAACAGGCAAAAAGGAATACAAACGTCTCAAAAATGAGGTCGACAGGAAGTGCAAAATGGCTAAACAGGCATGGCTAGAGGACAAATGTAAGGATGTAGAGGCTTATCTCACTAGGGGTAAGATAGATACTGCCTACAGGAAAATTAAAGAGACCTTTGGAGAAAGAAGAACCACTTGCATGAATATCAAGAGCTTTGATGGAAACCCAGTTCTAAGCAAAGAAGGGAAAGCAGAAAGGTGGAAGGAGTATATAGAGGGTCTATACAAGGGCGATGTACTTGAGGACAATATTATGGAAATGGAAGAGGATGTAGATGAAGATGAAATGGGAGATATGATACTGCGTGAACAGTTTGACAGAGCACTGAAAGACCTGAGTCGAAACAAGGCCCCCGGAGTAGACAACATTCCATTAGAACTACTAATAGCCTTGGGAGAGCCAGTCCTGACAAAACTCTACCATCTGGTGAGCAAGATGTACGAGACAGATGAAATACCCTCAGACTTCAAGAAGAATATAATAATTCCAATCCCAAAGAAAGCAGGTGTTGACAGATGTGAAAATTACCGAACTATCAGTCTGATAAGTCACAGCTGCAAAATACTAACGCGAATTCTTTAGAGACGAATGGAAAAACTGATAGATGCCAACTTCGGGGAAGATCAATTTGGATTCCGTAGAAATGTTGGAACACGTGTGAGAATACTGACGTTACGACTTATCTTAGAAGAAAGATTAAGGAAAGACAAACCTACGTTTCTAGCATTTGTAGACTTAGAGAAAGCTTTTGACAATGTTGATTGGAATACTCTTTCAAATTCTGAAGGTGGCATGGGTAAAATACAGGGAGCGAAAGGCTATTTACAATTTGTACAGAAACCAGATGGCAGTTATAAGAGTCGAGGGGTATGAAAGGCAAGCAGTCATTGGGAAGGGAGTGAGACAGGGTTGTAGCCTATCCCCGATGTTATTCAATCTGTATATTGAGCAATCAATAAAGGAAACAAAAGAAAAATTCGGAGTAGGTATTAAAATCCATGGAGAAGAAATAAAAACTTTGAGGTTCGCCGATGACATTGTAATTCGGTCAGAAACAGCAAAGGACTTGGAAGAGCATTTGAACGGAATGGACAGTGTCTTGAAAAGAGGGTATAAGATGATCATCAACAAAAGCAAAACGTGGATAATGGAATGTAATCGAATTAAGTCGGGTGATGCTGAGGGAATTAGATTGGGAAATGAGACACTTAAAGTAGTAAAGGAGTTTTGCTATTTGAGGAGCAAAATAACTGATGATGGTCGAAGTAGAGAGGATATGAAATGTAGACTGGCAATGGGAAGGAAAGCGTTTCTGAAGAAGAAAAATTTGTTAACATCGAGTATAGATTTAAATGTCAGGAAGTCGTTTCTGAAAGTATTTGTATGGAGTGTAGCCATGTATGGAAGTGAAACGTGGACGATAAATAGTTTAGACAAGAAGAGAATAGAAGCTTTCGAAATGTGGTGCTACAGAAGAATGCTGAAGATTAGATGGGTAGATCACATAACTAATGAGGAAGTATTGAATAGGATTGGGGAGAAGAGAAGTTTGTGGCACAACTTGACCAGAAGAAGGGATCGGTTGGTAGGACATGTTCTGAGACATCGAGGGTTCACCAATTTAGTATTGGAGGGCAGCGTGGAGGGTAAAAATCATAGAGGGAGACCAAGAGATGAATACACTAAGCAGATTCAGAAGGATGTAGGCTGCAGTAGGTACTGGGAGATGAAGAAGCTTGCACAGGATAGAGTAGCATGGAGAGCTGCATCAAACCAGTCTCAGGACTGAAGACCACAACAACAACAACAACCTTGTTGTCCACTTCCTGCTCCAAACTTCCATTAACGACCGAAGGATGCCCACTCCGATGTTCAGCCTGCACATTTGTGTGGCCATCTTTAAATGCTCTCACCCACTTTCTTACCATTCCAGCTCTCATAATGTTTTCTTCGTAAACTGCACAGATCTCAAGATGAATATCGATCGCCTTTAGGCCCTTAGCACTAAGAAATCTTATAACGGCCCGTGCTTCACAGTCGGCGGTTTCACGATTATCGGAGGCATCTTAAACACTCAGTACACAACGGAAACAAGGAAGAACAGACTGTAATGCCGTCAGTGCGTAGAATAAGGTACAGGCTTTCATGTAAAAATAAAGTTATTGAGACACCTTGTAAGAGGTCCATGATTAAGGAATTTGTTGTTAGTGCACTCGAGCAGATGTAATTTCGATGGATTGGTCACGCGCTGCCTGCGATATGTAAGCTATAAGAGAATCTCAGACCAGAGAGCAGTGTTGTCAGCAGCAGGAACTGCATAGCAGTTGTAGTAGCAGTAGCTAGCAGTCGTGTGTATCGAGTTGGCTGGGCCGGTCGTGGGGAGCGATGGCGGAGCCTCAGCGTTGTAGTATAAGGTAAAAGCAGCCTCGCGCATATGTAGTATTGTTATATCAAGTCCCATGTAAATGTTTAAAAAAATCTCTTAATAACAATCTTTCTCATAAAAAGTAACTTTTGACAATCATTCATTTCAATTTAAAGAATTACTAATTTCTCCAATCCTTGGTCATCCCAGTTATTGAAAAGAAAAATCAGTTGTTTCTTTTTATACATGACAAATCTATCGGCCAGCATTGCACTGAGCTGTGCCAGAAAAATTTCTTATAGGAGCAGATATACACGCGTTATCCGGCGACCTTATTGAGGTAAGAATTTTCAATTTATTCAGGATGATCTTTCAGGGCCATGACGCAGCACTGCTGACGTCCAAAATTTACCAGTTTAAATTCGCAGTCATTATTGAAAGGTTATAATTGAGCGACAATTTTTTATTGAGAGGTTAGTCACATTTTATTATTGGTAGGTTACGGAACTTTATCTGTTGGAAGGTTACGCTGAATGTGAATTATATACTTATATTCTTATTACTGTTGGGAGGTTACACTAAATCTGAATGATATATAATATTATTTTTACTGAGGGGAGGTTACGACCTTACCACATCTTTTTTTAAAATTTCAAATCGGTACTTACTTAAAAAACACGCCTCGTATTATCGGGACATGTTGCGACGCCTACGAGAAATTGTGAGAAGGAAACGTACTGAAACCGGGAGAGACAATTCATGGCTCTTGCATCACGATAACGCACTCACACATTCATCCCTTTTGGGGTGCGTGACTATTGCACAAAAAAATAAATTACTGTGCTGCCTAATCCTCTGTACCCTCCAGACCTGGCCTCTTTTTTCTATTTTCAAAGTTGAAAACCCCATTGGAAGGACGAAAATTTGCAACTATCGACGAGATAAACGAAAATTCGCAGATGGCGCTTCGCGCAGTCCAGCTAGAGGCAGACCAAGACTGCTTCCGAAAGCAGAAACGCCGTTGGGAGCGGTGTATCAACTGTGGAGGAGAGTATTTCCAAGGAGACCGTGCACAATAAGTAAAAGGTAAGCGTAGAAACATTTTATGGGCAGAGTTCCGGAATGTTTTGATCGAACCTCGTAAACAGTCACCAGACCTTAGTACGCCTGCAGTGCAAATGTTAAGAAAAAAATGGTTCAAATGGCTCTGACAAGGGAACCTCCCCATCGCAACCCCCTCAGATTTAGTTTTAAGTTGGCACGGTGGATAGGCCTTAAAAAAATGAACACAGATCTGTCGAGAAAACAGGAAGAAGTTGTGTGGAACTATGAAAAAAAAATAAGCAAAATATACAAACTGAGTAGTCCATGCCCAAGATAGGCATCATCAATGAGAGTGTGAGGTCAGGAGCGCCTTGGTCCTGTGGTTAGCGTGAGCAGCTGCGGAACGAAAGGTCCTTGGTTCAAGTCTTCCCTCGAGTGAAAAGTTTACTTTTTTATATTTTCGCAAAGTTATGATCTGTCCATTCGTTCATTGACGTCTCTGTTAACTGTAATAAGTTTAGTGATTGTGTTTTGCGACCGCACCGCAAAACCGTGCGATTAGTAAACGAAAGGACGTTCCTCACCAATGGGAACCGAAAACATTTGATCGCAAGGTCATAGGTGAACCGATTCCTCCACCGGAAAACACGTCTGATATATTCTATACGACACAGGTGCCGGCATATGCGTCACATGACAGGAAGATGTTGTCGACCCACCTAACTTGTACACTTGGCGAATGGGTAAAAAGATTCTTCTACCTTGCCCGATTTTGGTTTTCTTGTGGACGTGATAAACACTCCGAAAAAAGTGATGAGAACATAAGAGTTTGTAACATAAACTGCAACAAATGAATGCAACTGTTTCACAGTCGCACAGTTTTCCCTCTGCTCTGTCAAAACATATGTTTTTTACGTTTTCAAATTTTTCCCTTTAGGTGTAGCATCCTCATACTACGGCGCAGTTACCTCGCATCGGACGGACGGACGGACAGATAATAATTGTCTGAAAATAAAAAATTAAATTGCTGAGCATGTACTGAGTGAGGGTCACAACTACCAGCCAGTGTCCCATGTACTTCACTTAGCAAACAAAGGCCATAAACTCAACCTGCTGGAAGCCCTGGAAATTAACAAACATCTTGCTCACAGTCCAGCTCTCATCCTAAATGGCCAGACACAACTCAACACTTCCCCTCTCCTAAACTTCATATAATCATCTTTGTTGTTCATTACTTCCCACACTCTCTCTTCCTACATATTCCCATTTTCCTGTAGTCATTACGGTGTTTTATTTGTTGCAGTTGTCTTTGTATTCCACATATGCTGTAGTTTCAATAGTTAAGGGTTTGCTTTTAACTTGTACTTGTATTACTGTCCATGTTTAACTCCCCTTGTAGTTGTCTCATCAAATACTGTTCATATTTTACTTTGCTTATTTATTTAATGTAAACTGGTATACAGCCACTGCTTTGATTATAATTTTAATGTTAAAATGCAGTAACACCACACTCTCAAACTGTAGGTTCCCTCAAACACCTAAATTTTCCTGTATTTATTAATTTATGTTTATCGTATTGATATGGTTTAAGTTCCTCGTGTATTCTGTATTTACATTGACAACTGCCCCTTCTTTTTTAATTGGTTGTGTATCACTCTCCATTTTTCATACCTCTTGATGCAGCCTTGCCTAGTACTAATTTTATCTTATTTCAATAGTTTTGTTTATCAATAGAAACTGTTATATAGGCATGCTATTCTTATTTTGTGCTAAAGGTACTCCTGTCAACTCCATTGTTATTTATGTACGGTTCAGTTTTTACTACTTCATTGCAAAGATGTTACTCACTGTATGTTTCTACTTCACTCTAGATGTGTTACTTCTCTTCCAATGTTGTCTGCTCACATTTAACTTCTTTGGTGATAATACTCAGTGAATGCCTGAAAATGGCCTTGTGAGCCGAAAACCGGTTAGCAATAAAAATAATATTGTAGAACAAAAGCAAACTGGTGCTTTTCATTTATTATTATAATGTTGTTCTACCAAGAACCGACGGAAAATTCTGTTAATATGAAAAAATTAAACATTTCACTCGGGGGACTTGAACCGAGGACCTCACGTTCCGCATCTGTCCACGCTAACCACGGGACCACGGAGCTTTTATGCGCAGACTATCCTTGACGTTGCCTATCTTGAGCACGGACTACTCAGTTTGTATATTTTGCTTATTTTTGTCATAGTTCCACCCAACTTCTTCCTGTTTTCTCGATTGATCTGTGTTCAGTTTTTCAAGGCCTATACACTGTGCCAACTTAAACTAAATCTGAGGGGTGTGCGATGGGGAGGTTCCCTTGTGAGCAGTATGGAACGTAAATTCTGAGGTCATCAGTCCCCTAGAACTTAGAACGAGTTAAACGTAACAAAGCTAAGGACATCACACCCATCCATGCCCGAAGCAGGATTCGAACCTGTGACCGTAGCGGTCGCGCGGGTCCACACTGTAGCGCCTAGAACCGCTCGGCCACACCGGCCGGCGCAAATGTTAAGAGCACAGGTTTCCGAGGGAGGAGAGAGTGTCCAGGAAGCGACTGCGGATCAAACGCGCGGTGGTGCAGCGCGCGCGACCCGTCGAGTGGACTCACACCTCGGCGCCGGCGACTGATCTGCAGTGGCCCCCTCGAGGCGGCCGCCCAGCTCGCGAGCAGTAATTAAGGCGCGCGCCACCACGCCGCGCTCTCGTTACGCGGCCCTAATGAGGCAAGATGGCGGCCGCGCCACCGGAAGGACGCGCTTCGAGTGCGGGAGCGCCGCCCGGAAGCAGGAAGGCAGGCGGAGCGCCGAGTGCGATCCGGCCCTCAGCGCCGCCACCGCTGCCGAATGCGCGCAAAGTGTCGCTGCAGCGCCGCGGCCTCGCGGCTGGACGGGCAACCTTCCGAAGGACCACACGGCAAGAGCTTTTCTACAACATTCCCTTCTACACTACTGGGCATTAAAATTGCTACCCCAAGACGGAATGCAGATGATAAACGGGGATTCATTGGACAAATATATTATACTAGAACTGACATGTGAATACATGTTCACGCAATTTGGGTGCATAGATCCTGAGGAATCAGCACCTAGGACAACCACCTCTGGCCGTAATAACGGCCTTGATACGCCTGGGCATTGAGTCTACATCTACACCTACATTTATACTCCGCAAGCCACCCAACGGAGTGTGGCGGAGGGCACTTTACGTATCATTGTCATTACCTCCCTTTCCTGTTCCAGTCGCGAATGGTTCGCGGGAAGAACGACTGTCTGAAAGCCTCCGTGCGCGCTCTAATCTCTCTAATTTTACATTCGTGATCTCCTCGGAAGGTATAAGTAGGTGGAAGCAATATATTCGATACCTCATCCAGAAACGTACCCTCTCGAAACCTGGCGAGCAAGCTACACCGCGATGCAGAGCGCCTCACTTGCAGAGTCTGCCACTTGAGTTTGTTAAACATCTCCGTAACGCTATCTCGGTTACCAAATAACCCTGTGACGAAACGCGCCGCTCTTCTTTGCATCTTCTCTATCTCCTCCGTCAACCCGATCTGGTACGGATCCCACACTGGTGCGCAATAAAGTGTAGGTCGAACGAGTGTTTTGTAAGCCACCTCCTTTGTTGATGGACTACATTTTCTAAGGACTCTCCCAATGAATCTCAACCTGGTACCCGCCTTACCAACAATTAATTTTATATGATCATTCCACTTAATATCGTTCCGCACGCATACTCCCAGATATTTTACAGAAGTAACTGCTACCAGTGTTTGTTCTGCTATCATATAATCATACAGTAAAGGATTCTTCCTTCTACGTATTCGCAATACATTACATTTGTCTATGTTAAGGGTCAGTTGCCACTCACTGCACCAAGTGCCTATCCGCTGCAGATCTTCCTGCATTTCGCTACAATTTTCTAATGCTGCAACTTCTCTGTATATTACAGCATCATCCGCGAAAACCAGCATGGAACTTGCCACACTATCTACTAGGTCATTTATATATATTGTGAAAAGCAATGGTCCCATAACACTCCCCTGCGGCACGCCAGAGGTTACTTTAACGTCTGCAGACGTTTCTCCATTGATAACAACATGCTGTGTTCTGTTTGCTAAAAACTCTTTAAGCCACACAGCTGGTCTGATATTCCGTAGGCTCTTACTTTGTTTATCAGGCGACAGTGCGGAACTGTATCGAACGCCTTCCGGAAGTCAAGGAAAATAGCATCTATCTGGGAGCCTGTATCTAATATTTTCTGGGTCTCATGAACAAATAAAGCGAGTTGGGTCACACACGATCGCAGTTTCCGGAATCCATGTTGATTCCTACACAGTAGATCCTGGGTTTCCAAAAACGACATGATACTCGAGCAAAAAACATGCTCTAAAATTCTACAACAGATCGACGTCAGAGATGTATGTCTATAGTTTTGCGCATCCGCTCGACGACCCTTCTTGAAGACTGGGACTACCTGTGCTCTTTTCCAATCATTTGGAACCTTCCGTTCCTCTAGAGACTTGCGGTACACGGCTATTAGAAGGGCGGCAAGTTCTTTGGCGTACTCTGTATAGAATCGAATTGGTGTCCCTTCAGATCCAGTGGACTTTCCTCTGTTGAGTGATTCCAGTTGCTTTTCTATTCCTTGGACACAAACACAGCTTGGATGGCGTGTACGGGTACAGCTGCCCATGCAGCTGCAACACGATACCGTAACTACTTTGAGATCCCCTGTCGATAGCCATTACTTCCTGTGACTAAAGAGCTACTTATGCTTCACAAGAACGATATTTCTGAATCCGTACTGACTATGTGTCAATAGACGATCACCTTCGAGGTAATTCATGATGTTTGAACACAACATGTGTTCCAGAATCCTACTCAGAATCGTCGCTAGTGATGTGAGCGCTGTGTGCAGTCTGTGGCTGGTTGGACTCATTGTTGGAATATTCGCTTGTGTAGTGTTGGGCAGTTGGATGCGAACAGCGCGTAGCGTTGGACAGTTGGAGGTGAGCCACCAGCAGTGCTGTATGTAGAGAGAGAGAGATGCCAGAGTTTTCAGAAGTTACTATAAGCGAACGATGTCGACGTGTATCCCCCAGAGAAAGGAAAGCTGTAAAGATGGATGTCATGAATTGATATATATATATATATATATATATATATGATTTTTGAACACTATTAAGGTGAATACATTGTTTGTCGTCTATCAAAATCTTTCATTTGCTAACTATGCCTATCAATAGTTAGTGCCTTCAGTAGTTACAATCTTCTATTTAGCTGGCTGTATTGGCACTCGCAGTAGTTCGAGTAGTGACTGGCGTATTGTGACGAGCCAGTTGCACGACCTCCATTGACCATACGTTTTCAATTGGTGAGAGATCTGGAGAATGTCCTGGCCAGGGCAGCAATCGAAACCTTTCTGTATCCAGAAAGGCCCGTACAGGACCTGCAACATACGGTCGTGCATTATCCTGCTGAAATGTAGGGATTCGCAGAGATACAATGAACGGTAGAGCCACGGATCGTAGCACATCTGAAATGTAACGTCCACTGTTCAAAGTGCCTTCAATGGGAACGTGTAACCGATGGCACCCCATACCATCACGCCGGGTGATACGCCAGCATGGCAATGACGAATACATGCTTCCAATGTGCGTTCACCGCGATGTCGGCAAACACGGATGCGACCATCATAAAGCTGCAAACAGAACCTGGATTCATCCGAAAAAATGACGTTTTGCCATTCGTGCACCCAGGTGCGCCGTTGAGTACACAATCGCTGGCGCTCCTGTCTGTGATGCAGCGTCGAGAGTAACCGCAACCACGGTCTCCGAGCTGATAGTCCATGCTGCTGCAAACGTCGTCGAACTGTTCGTGCAGACGGTTGTCTTGCAAACGTCCCCATCTGTTGACTCAGGGATCGAGGCGTGGCTGCACGATCCGTTACAGCCATGCGGATAAGATGCCTGTCATCTCGACTGCTAGTGATACGAGGCCGTTGGGATCCAGCACGGCGTTCGGTATACCCTCGTGAATTCACTGATTTCATGTTCTGCTAACAGTCATTGGATCTCGAACAACGCGAGCAGCAATGTCGCGATACGATAAATCGCAATCGCGATAGGCTGCAATCCGACCTTTATCAAAGTCGGAAACGTGATGGTACACATTTCTCATCCTTACACGAGGCATCACTACAACGTTTCATCAGGCAACGCCGGTCAATTGCTGTTTGTGTATGACAAATCCGTTGGTAACTTTCCTCATGTCAGCATGTTGTAGGTGTCGCCACCGGCGCCAACCTTGTGTGAATGCTCTGAAAAGCTAATCATTTGCATATCACAGTATCTTCTTCCTGTCGGTTAAATTTCGCGTCTGTAGCACGTCATCTTCGTGGTGTAGCAATTTTAATGGCCAGTAGTGTAATAATGAACTGCTGTTCTCGCGTCTCCATTTTCTTCTTATTCTTCTTCTGCAAAAATCAGTCACATACTCAGAAAATGAATGCGAAGGAATAACTCCCGGGTCTTAATATTACCGATGACAGCATCACTAAGGCGGAGTTACTGAACATAGTTTTCTCATATTCCTTTGTCAATGAATACAAAGTAAATATCCCAGAATTCGAATTGAGAACGATTATTAACATAAGTAATGTAGAACTAGATATCGTAGGTGTACCAAACACAATGAAGAAACAAAGAAACTAGTGCACTTGCCTAATGTTGTGTTGGACTCCTGCGAGCACGCAGAAGTGCCGCAACACGACGTGGCATGGACTCGACTGATGTCTGAAGTAGTGCTGCAGGGAACTGACACCACGAATCGTGCAGAGTTGTCCATAAATCATGAAGAGTACGAAGGAGTGGAGGTCTCTTCTGAACACCACATTGCAAGGCATCCCAGATACGCTCAATAATGGAGAGTTTGGTGGGCAGCGGGAGTTTTTAAACTCAGAACAGTGTTCATGGAGCCACTCTGTAGCAGTTCTGGAGGTGTGGGGAGTCGCGTTGTTCTGCTGGCGTTGCTCAAGTACATCGGTGTGCACAATGAACATGAATGGATGCAGGTGATCAGACAGGATGCTTACGTACATGTCACCTGTCATAGTGGTATCTGGACGTATCAGGGATCCCAAAGCACTCCAGCTACACAGATCTCACACCATTACAGAGCCTCCATCAGCTTGAACACCCCTGCTGACATGCAGGGTCCATGGATTCATGTGGTTGTCTCCATACCCGTACACTTCCATCCGCTCTATACAATTTGAAACGAGACTCGTCCGACCAGGCAACATGTTTCCGGTCATCAACAGTCCCCTACTTCTAGGTGTCACGGGCCCAGGCGTGGCATAATGCTTTGTGTGGTGTAGACATAAGGATGCACTAGTGGCCCTTCGACTCCGAAACCCCATATCGATGATGTTTTGTTGAATGGTTCGCACGCTGACTCTTGTTGATAGCCCAGCACTGAAGCCGGCCGCGGTGGCCGACCAGTTCTAGGCGCTCAGCCCGGAACCGCACGACTGCTACGGCCGCAGGTTCGTATCCTGCCTCGGGCATGGGTGTGTGTGATGTCCTTAGGTTAGTTAGTTTTAAGTAGTTCTAAGTTCTAGGGTACTCATGACCACAGATGTTAAGTCCCATACTACACAGAGCCATTTGAACCAACCAGCACTGAAATCTGCACCAGTTTGCGGAAGGGCTAAACTTCTATTATGTTGAACGATTCTCTTCAGTTCTCGTTGGTCCCGTTCTTGTAGGATCTTTCTCCAGCCTCTGCGATGTCGGAGATTGATTTTTTGCTGGATTCCTGATATTCACGGTACACTCGTGAAATGGTCGTACGGGAAATCCACGTTTCAACGCTACTTCGGAGATGCTGCGTACCATCGCTCTTTCGCCAACACCATGTTCAGACTCACTCAAATCTTGGCAACCTGCCACTGTAGCAGCAGCAGTAACCGATTTAACAGCTGCACCAGACACTTGTTGCCTTATATAGGCCTTGCCGACCGCGGCGCCGTATTCTTCTTGTTTACATATCGCTGCCCTAGAATACGCATGCCTAAACCAGTTCCTTTGGCGCTTCAATGTAGTTTCAGAGTATAGCGATACATTAACCCCTACTCCACAACCATTTAGAACCGCTCGCTCGTGGAAGGATCTGTACCAAAAGACTGTAAAGTTGAACCAAAAAAAAAATGGTTCAAGTGGCTCTGAGCATTATGGGACTTAACTTCTGAGGTCATCAGTCCCCTAGAACTTAGAACTACTTAAACCTAACTAACCTAAGGACATCACACACATGAATGCCCGAGGCAGGATTCGAACCTGATACCGTAGCGGTCGCGCGGCTCAAGACTGTAGCGAACAGAACTGCTCGGCCACCTCGGTCGGCAAAGTTGAAGAGATCACACCAGTATCCAGGAAGAAAATAGGTGTAATCTGCTGAATAACAGACCCACATCACTAGCGACGATTCTGAGTAGGATTCTGGAACATATGCTGTGTTCAAACATCATGAATTACCTCGAAGGTGATCGTCTATTGACACATAGTCAGTACGGATTCAGAAAATGTCGTTCTCGTGAAGCATAAGTAGCTCTTTAGTCACAGGAAGTAATGCGTGCTATCGACAGGGGATCTCAAAGTAGTTCCATATTTCTATATTTCCATTTCGAATTAACAAACTTTCTTGAAACTGAGAATCTTATGAATCAGCATTGTTTTAGAAGGCATCGCTCGTGCGAATCTCACCTTGCCGTTTTCTCACACGATGTGCTGAGAACTATGGATGGAGGGCAACAGGCAGATTACGTATTTCTAGATCCTCGGAAACCGTTTGGCACGGTGCCCAATTCCAGGCTGTTACCTGATGTACGAGCATATGGCATGAGATCACGGATATGTGAGTGGCTCGACGACTTCTTAAATAATAGAACTCAGTATGTTGTCCTCGATGACGAGTATTCATCAGAAACTAGGATATCGTCAGGAGTGTCGCAGTGTAAGTAGCCTGTTTAGGTTTTTATGTTGGTAACGACACGTAGTGCTCCGTATGAAAACCTCTGACTGCGCTGTATGCAGTCTGTGGCTGGTTGGACTCATTGTTGGAATATTCGCTTGTGTAGTGTTGGGCAGTTGGATGCGAACAGCGCGTAGCGTTGGGCAGTTGGAGGTGAGTCACCAGCAGTGCTGTATGTAGAGAGAGAGAGATGCCAGAGTTATGAGAAGTTACTATAAGCGAACGATGTCCACGTGTGTCCACCAGAAAAAGGAAAGCTGTAAAGATGGATGTCATGACTATACAGGGTGTTTCAAAAATGACCGGTATATTTGAAACGGCAATAAAAACTAAACGAGCAGCGATAGAAATACACCGTTTGTTGCAATATGCTTGGGACAACAGTACATTTTCAGGCAGACAAACTTTCGAAATTACAGTAGTTACAATTTTCAACAACAGATGGCGCTGCGGTCTGGGAAACTCTATAGTACGATATTTTCCACATATCCACCATGCGTAGCAATAATATGGCGTAGTCTCTGAATGAAATTACCCGAAACCTTTGACAACGTGTCTGGCGGAATGGCTTCACATGCAGATGAGATGTACTGCTTCAGCTGTTCAATTGTTTCTGGATTCTGGCGGTATACCTGGCCTTTCAAGTGTCCCCACAGAAAGAAGTCACAGGGGTTCATGTCTGGCGAATAGGGAGGCCAATCCACGCCGCCTCCTGTATGTTTCGGATAGCCCAAAGCAATCACACGATCATCGAAATATTCATTCAGGAAATTAAAGACGTCGGCCGTGCGATGTGGCCGGGCACCATCTTGCATAAACCACGAGGTGTTCGCAGTGTCGTCTAAGGCAGTTTGTACAGCCACAAATTCACGAAGAATGTCCAGATAGCGTGATGCAGTAATCGTTTCGGATCTGAAAAATGGGCCAATGATTCCTTTGGAAGAAATGGCGGCCCAGACCAGTACTTTTTGAGGATGCAGGGACGATGGGACTGCAACATGGGGCTTTTCGGTTCCCCATATGCGCCAGTTCTGTTTATTGACGAAGCCGTCCAGGTAAAAATAAGCTTCGTCAGTAAACCAAATGCTGCCCACATGCATATCGCCGTCATCAATCCTGTGCACTATATCGCTAGCGAATGTCTCTCGTGCAGCAATGGTAGCGGCGCTGAGGGGTTGCCGCGTTTGAATTTTGTATGTATAGAGGTGTAAGCTCTGGCGCATGAGACGATACGTGGACGTTGGCGTCATTTGGACCGCAGCTGCAACACGGCGAACGGAAACCCGAGGCCGCTGTCGGATCACCTGCTGCACTAGCTGCGCGTTGCCCTCTGTGGTTGCCGTACGCGGTCGCCCTACCTTTCCAGCACGTTCATCCGTCACGTTTCCAGTCCGTTGAAATTTTTCAAACAGATCTTTTATTGTATCGCTTTTCGGTCCTTTGGTTACATTAAGCCTCCGTTGAAAACTTCGTCTTGTTGCAACAACACTGTGCTCTAGGCGGTGGAATTCCAACACCAGAAAAATACTCTGTTCTAAGGATTAAACCATGTTGTCTACAGCACACTTGCACGTTGTGAACAGCACACGCTTACAGCAGAAAGACGACGTACAGAATGGCGCACCCACAGACTGCGTTGTCTTCTATATCTTTCACATCACTTGCAGCGCCATCTGTTGTTGAAAATTGTAACTACTGTAATTTCGAAAGTTTGTCCTCCTGAAAATGTACTGTTGTCCCAAGCATATTGCAACAAACGGTGTATTTCTATCGCTGCTCGTTTAGTTTTTATTGCCGTTTTAAATATACCGGTCATTTTTGAAACACCCTGTATATATATGATGACTTTTTAACACTATTAAGGTGAATACATTGTTTGTTCTCTATCAAAATCTTTCATTTGCTAACTATGCCTATCAGTAGTTAGTGCCTTCAGTAGTTACAATCTTTTATTTAGCTCGCAGTATTGGCACTCGCAGTAGTTCAAGTAAGGAAGATTTTTATGAGGTAAGTGGTTCATGAAAGGTATAGGTTATTGTTAAAATGGGCCATTCTTTTGTAGGGATTATTGAAAGTCAGATTGCGTTGCGCTAAATATGTTGTGTGTCAGCTTAGTGATGATCAGAATAAGTAAAGAGAAACCTGTTTGATTACGTTGAGTTTTGCTCAGCTGTTTGAAAATCAAATAACGTAAGAGTTTTTCCAGCACTGTCATTCTTTACATTCAAAGGGGACGTTTCAGCAGGAAAGCTTGATAAGACCGCTGTTGTGCTTTATGTACATAAGTGATCTGGCGGACAGGGTGGCCAGCAGTCTGCCGTTGTTTGCTGATGATGCCGTTGTGTACGGTAAGGTGTCGGAGTTGAGCGACTGTTGGAGGATACAAGACGACTTAGACAAAATTTTCAGTTAGTATGGTGAGTGGCAGTAAGCCCTAAAATTGGAAAAATGTAAGTAAATGCGGATGAGTAGGAAATCGAACCTTTAATTTTCGGATACAGTATTACTAGTGTCCTGTTCGACACAGTCAAGTCGTTTAAAAATCTGGGAGTAGTGTTGCAAAGCGATATGAGTTGGAAAGAGCATGTGAGATATGTGGTAGGGAAGGCGAATGGTCGATTTCGGCTTACTGGAAGGATTTTATGCAGGAGTGGTTCACCTGTGAAAGGGACCGCACATAGGACCCTGGTGCGACCTATCTCAGTTCAGTTGTAGGCTGCTAGATTTGTTTCTGGTAGGTTCGAAGAATACGTAAGTGTTACAGAGATGGTTCGGGAACGTAAATGGAAATCCCTGGGGGGAAGACGTCGTTCTTTTCGAGAAACACTACTGAGAAAATTTAGAGAACCGGCATTTGAAGCTGATTGCCGAACGATTCTACTGCCGTCAACATACATTGCGTGTATGGACCACGACGGTAAGATATGAGAAATTAGGGTTCATATAGGCAATCGTTTTTCCCTCGCTCTGTTTGCGAGTGGAACAGGAAAGGAAAATGAAATGACAAACAGTGGTACGCGTGATTTCCTTTCAGAAAGATCACAACACGTAGTAAATGAAAGAAAATCATCGAGTAAAACAGAAGTGATAACTGGCTTTCCCCAAGGAAGTGTTACAGAACCTCTGCTGTTCTTAAGCTGTATAATCTGAGCAGTCCTCTTAGATTATTTGCGGATGGTGCTAGCATTTACCGCCTAATAAAATCGTCAGAAGTTCAAAACTAATTGCAAAATTGTTTAGATACCATGATATTTGTATGGTGCGAGAAGTGAGAATTATCTCCGAATCGGTAGTCTGTGAGCTATTGCACAAAATAAATATATTATAAACATGTTATATAAAGAATTGTTGTTGTTGTTGTCTTCAGTCCTGAGACTGGTTTGAAGCAGCTCTCCAAGCTACTCTATTCTGTGCAAGCTTCTTCATCTCCCAGTACTTACTGCAACCTACAGCCTTCTGAATCTGCTTAGTGTATTCATCTCTTGCTCTCTCTCTACGATTTTTACCATCCACGCTGCCCTCCAATGCTAAATTAGTGATCCCTTGATGCCTCAGAACATGTCCTACCAACCGGTTCCTTCTTCTTGTCAAGTAGTGCCACAAACTCCTCTTCTCCCCAATTCTATCCAATACCTCCTCATTAGTTATGTGATCTACCCATATAATCTTCAGCATTCTTCTGTAGCACCACATTTCGAAAGCTTCTATTCTCTTCTTGTCCAAACTATTTATCGTCCATGTTTCACTTCCATACATGGCTACACTCCATACAAATACTTTCAGAAACGACTTCCTGACACTTATATCTATACTCGATGTTAACAAATTTCTCTTCTCCTGAAACGCTTTCCTTGCCATTGCCAGTCTACATTTTATATCCTCTCTACTTCGACCATCATCAGTTATTTTGCTCCCCAAATAGCAAAGCTTTACTACTTTAAGTGTTTCATTTCCTAATCTAATTCCCTCAGCATCACCCGACTTAATTCCGCTACATTCCATTATCCTCGTTTTGCTTTTGGTGATGTTCATCTTATACCCTCCTTTCAAGACAATTTCCATTCCGTTCAACTGCTCTTCCAAGTCCTTTGCTGTCTCTGACAGAATTACAATGTCATCGTCGAACCTCAAAGTTTTTATTTCTTCTCCGTGGATTTTAATACATACTCCGAACTTTTCTTTTGTTTCCTTTACTGCTTGCTCAATATACAGACTGAATACCATCGGGGAGAGGCTACAACCCTGTCTGACTCCCTTCCCAACCACTGCTTCCCTTTGACGCCCCTCAACTCCTATAACTGCCATCTGGTTTCTGTACAAATTGTAAATAGCCTTTCGCTCCCTGTATTTTACACCTGCCACCTTTAGAATTTGTAAGAGAGTATTCCAGTCAACATTGTCAAAAGCTTTCTCTAAGTCTACAAATGCTAGAAATGTAGGTTTGCCTTTCCTTAATCTATTTTCTAAGATAAGTCGTAGGGTCAGTATTGCCTCACGTGTTCCAACATTTCTACGGAATCCAAACTGATCTTCGCCGAGGTCGGCTTCTACCAGTTTTTCCATTCGTCTGTAAAGAATTCGCGTTAGTATTTTGCATCCGTGACTTATTAAACTGATTGTTCGGTAATTTTCACATCTGTCAACACCTGCTTTCTTTGGGATTGGAATTATTATATTCTTGTTGAAGTCTGAGGGTATTTCGCCTGTCTCATACATCTTGCTCACCAGATGGTAGAGTTTTGTCAGGACTGGCTCTCCCAAAGCCGTCAGTAGTTCTAATGGAATGTAGTCTACTCCCGGGGCCTTGTTTCGACTCAGGTCTTTCAGTGCTCTGTCAAATTCTTCACGCAGTATCGCATCTCCCATTTCATCTTCATCTACATCCTCTTCCATTTCTATAATATAGTCCTCAAGTACATCGCCCTTGTATAGACCCTCTATATACTCCTTCCACCTTTTTGCTTTCTCTTCTTTGCTTAGAACTGGGTTTCCATCTGAGTTCTTGATATTCATACAAGTGACTTTCTTTTCTCCAAAGGTCTCTTTAATTTTCCTGTAGGCAGTATCTATGTTACCCCTAGTGAGATAAGCCTCTACATCCTTACATTTGTGCTCTAGCCAGCCCTGCTTAGCCATTTTGCACTTCCTGTCGATCTCATTTTTGAGACGTTTGTATTCCCTTTGCCTGCTTCATTTACTGCGTTTTTATATTTTCTCCTTCATCAATTAAATTCAATATTTCTTCTGTTACCCAAGGATTTCTACTAGCCCTCGTCTTTTTACCTACTTGATCCTCTACTGCCTTCACTACTTAATCTCTCAAAGCTACCCATTCTTCTTCTACTGTATTTCTTTCCCCCATTCCTGTCAATTGTTCCCTTATGCTCTCCCTGAAACTCTGTACAACCTCTGGTTTAGTCAGTTTATCCAGGTCCCATCTCCTTAAATTCCCACCTTTTTGCAGTTTCTTCAGTTTTAATCTACAGTTCATAACCAATAGATTGTGGTCAGAGTCCACATCTACCCCTGGAAATGTCTTACAATTTAAAACCTGGTTCCTAAATCTCTGTCTCACCATTATATAATCTATCTGATACCTTCTAGTATCTCCAGGATTCTTCCATAATTCATCAAAAGTAGTTATATTTCGTTCATTTTCATTAAGAAGAATTTACCTGGACATTAGCAACTTATATGGTACAAACAAGTACAAATGAGGTTATATATACACGATTATTTCCGTTACATATCAATACCAGATATTGCTATAAAATTGGGTTATATGTACGTCTAGGTGACATCCGTTACTTTTAGAGATAATAATATAGACATGAAACAGTACTAAAATTGTGTTAAAAGTGAATAATAATACCGTAAACCCTTCTTTGTGTTCACAATTTAGCCAACGGGAAGGAAAATATGCGTTGCCAATCAGACATATGTAAGGATGATTCCATTGCGTATCAATAGTGAAAGGTGCAAAGGAGTTACGTCTGCATAACACTGTGTCGTCATCACTATAAAGTAACAAAGTGAAATAGATTACTTAAGCAACATCATTCATAACGATACGAAACGCAAGTGAGGAGGAACTGGAAGAACGGTGTGGAACCCAGTTAATATAATAAAATGTAGTCAACGGTGTAAAATAAATATACATGAGTCAATTCATGAATCTACTAATTCCAACAAGGGAAATGTAAGCTAACATGCCACCAAAATGTACCATTTCATTGTTGGTGCCTCATTTATGGCAGTAACCCAGGTGTAAAATAATCTAACTGTATGTCTAATAGGCCTGCATTAGTAAAAGAACGATCAAGCACATAACAATGCTCCAAACAGAAGTAAACAGGGTTTTGTCAGTCAAAGCAGTTCTCCACATATGTAAGATACTTATTGTTCCTCTAATAAATGATTACTAAAGAAGAGTACACAGTAAGATACACAAAGTATAACTCTCGTATTGTTATACGTAATCTAGTCAAGGGTTGACATAAGTCAACAACAATCACTGAAACGCCTAATCACCCACTTACTTGGACGACTGAAGTCTATCGTCACTACACCATAAGTACTCACACATTTCTCCTTTCCTTATAAAGCGGTTCTTGTATAATATTAATAGTTTAAACATGTTGACTACCCACTCATTTACGAGAACGATCATGAGAGTGGGGGTAAAACTATTCTGAATAAAAGGCCCATCAAATGATTAGGATAAAACTGGATTATAGCACGACTCGTATAAACGAAAGATGATGTGTCAAGTATACATTCTGTCTAAGGGCGGCTTGTACTTTCATCGAAGTGACAACATGATGACCTCCGTAGTACATATAAACGAGTACAGAAACATGAACTACTTGTCTTGTAATCAATACTAAAAGGAAAAATGTTCACACTAGGGGAATCAACCCAAACAGACGAGATTCGACACAATCTAGAGCCAAATTCCCATATATAACACGGATAACTATAAAAATCCTTCTTAATGATTGCTATAATGGTTACCAGACATCCGGTAACTATTAACAGAAGGACATATCTCGCGATAATGCAGCATGTTATCGAAGGAATTATGTCAGTCATATTACAACACTACATTTGTAAACATCTATGATATTATTTATCCATATTAACGAAGAAACAAATTCAAAGCGAGGTGTTAATTGCTGTTCAAACTACGGACATTTATGTTCTATACTGTTTGTTAACGGCTACCAGAAGTAGTTATTCAAATTGCAAAGACGCCTACTGATCAAAGAATTTGGAGTCCAATTACACAATCGTTGTTACTGTGCAATAATCATGGAACAGAACACATCAACATCATTATTATATCAGCAAACTACAACTACAGTCTCTTGCATTGTTTAACCATAGGTGAAATATAATCTTATTTTTTCAGGTGAGAATGTCGTTACTGTCACTGCCAATAACATATTGCAAACATCTGACGATCCTGTAGCCACTACTAATATGTAATTACAACGTAAAACCCAGATCTTTGTACAGAGACAAAACGTTCCAGATCATAGACGTTCATTATGAAAAAATGTCGTGGCGGTACCAATAACCAAGGTGTAACTGAATTTCATGTTAACGTCTACAATGATAACAGGAGGCATAAAGACAGCGCCTATACTGAAGGTGAATGTCCCACTTTGCCTAACGTTACGTCCCTCCAGCACTACTACCATAATCTTCAAAATGCATAATGATAGGGGATCTAAATACTTTAATAAATACGTCAACTATACAAATTGGTGTGTAGTTTCCTATTCGTTATTGCGTCAAAACTTACCATTCTACCTTATATTTTATAGTATATCTGGTACACGGTTATTCTGTAAAAATAATCCGGTAAAGCTCAGAAACGACATGCATAGGGAGAGCGAGTTTCTTATAACCATGTCGTTTACATAACCATGTTCGTATCAAACGTCAAACATGTGAACTTCTAGCGTACAAGGAAGCTAAGTCATTACGAAAGTGACGTGACAGTAATACACGGAATACGAATACAGAAACGGTCGTATTACGTTATTACTACTTATGGGACGTCTATGTAGGCAACATTTTACAAATCTCTCACCGTACACTTTGATGATATCAATTGTGTGTGGCTGAGTACTAGATGTTCGCGGTGATGCCAATACGTGCTCCACATGGATGGCGGGCAGTAAGTAGTATGAAGTTTAAAGTGGATCAAAGACAGTAAACAGATAAATTCATCGACTAAGATCCTCTGCCAAAGGAGCAGCCAACTGACAGTGTCGAGAGTTAATATATTGAATGCAGACGTGTGAAAGTCGTATGGATACGATGTAAACCACTCCCAGTCAAACTCCAAATTCTTCACCGTGATTATATTCTTAAAGTAACCTCATCACTGACTGAAGAAAGTGAAAGACCTTTCATACGCACGCAAGTGCAGTTGATAGGTCATGCATTACACATCGGAGGTAATGAAAGAGGGGGGACAGATGTGGTAAAAAAGTGAAAAAGTAAAAAAAAAAAAAAAAACGTGGGCAAAAGTCCAAGACACTACGGAATATTTCATCATATGTCTGATTGCAGTGCATATGGGATGTACACTCCTGGAAATGGAAAAAAGAACACATTGACACCGGTGTGTCAGACCCACCATACTTGCTCCGGACACTGCGAGAGGGCTGTACAAGCAATGATCACACGCACGGCACAGCGGACACACCAGGAACCGCGGTGTTGGCCGTCGAATGGCGCTAGCTGCGCAGCATTTGTGCACCGCCGCCGTCAGTGTCAGCCAGTTTGCCGTGGCATACGGAGCTCCATCGCAGTCTTTAACACTGGTAGCATGCCGCGACAGCGTGGACGTGAACCGTATGTGCAGTTGACGGACTTTGAGCGAGGGCGTATAGTGGGCATGAGGGAGGCCGGGTGGACGTACTGCCGAATTGCTCAACACGTGGGGCGTGAGGTCTCCACAGTACATCGATGTTGTCGCCAGTGGTCGGCGGAAGGTGCACGTGCCCGTCGACCTGGGACCGGACCGCAGCGACGCACGGATGCACGTCAAGACCGTAGGATCCTACGCAGTGCCGTAGGGGACCGCACCGCCACTTCCCAGCAAATTAGGGACACTGTTGCTCCTGGGGTATCGGCGAGGACCATTCGCAACCGTCTCCATGAAGCTGGGCTACGGTCCCGCACACCGTTAGGCCGTCTTCCGCTCACGCCCCAACATCGTGCAGCCCGCCTCCAGTGGTGTCGCGACAGGCGTGAATGGAGGGACGAATGGAGACGTGTCGTCTTCAGCGATGAGCGTCGCTTCTGCCTTGGTGCCAATGATGGTCGTATGCATGTTTGGCGCCGTGCAGGTGAACGCCACAATCAGGACTGCATACGACCGAGGCACACAGGGCCAACACCCGGCATCATGGTGTGGGGAGCGATCTCCTACACTGGCCGTACACCACTGGTGATCGTCGAGGGGACACTGAATAGTGCACGGTACATCCAAACCGTCATCGAACCCATCGTTCTACCATTCCTAGACCGGCAAGGGAACTTGCTATTCCAACAGGACAATGCACGTCCGCATGTATCCCGTGCCACCCAACGTGCTCTAGAAGGTGTAAGTCAACTACCCTGGCCAGCAAGATCTCCGGATCTGTCCCCCATTGAGCATGTTTGGGACTGGATGAAGCGTCGTCTCACGCGGTCTGCACGTCCAGCACGAACGCTGGTCCAACTGAGGCGCCAGGTGGAAATGGTATGGCAAGCCGTTCCACAGGACTACATCCAGCATCTCTACGATCGTCTCCATGGGAGAATAGCAGCCTGCATTGCTGCGAAAGGTGGATATACACTGTACTAGTGCCGACATTGTGCATGCTCTGTTGCCTGTGTCTATGTGCCTGTGGTTCTGTCAGTGTGATCATGTGATGCATCTGACCCCAGGAATGTGTCAATAAAGTTTCCCCTTCCTGGGACAATGAATTCACGGTGTTCTTATTTCAATTTCCAGGAGTGTATATCAAGATAGTATTCAATCCACATGCAGAAAATAAAATAGTGTCACATGTTTATACTTGAAAGATATAACAATCGTTCACAAACAGGTGTAAGATGGATTCAGGTGATCAGACAGGATCCTTACGTACGTCACCTGTCAGAGTCGTTTCTAGACGTATCAGGGATCCCATATCAGTCCACTTGCACACGTCACACACCTTTACAGAGCCTCCACCAGCTTCATCATTCCCCTGATGACATGCAGGGTCCATGGATTCATGAGTTTGTCTCCATACCCGTACATCCCCATCCGCTCGATACAATTTGAAACGAGACTCGTCCGACCAGGCAACATGTTTCCAGTCATCAACGGTCCAATGTCGGTGTTGGCTGGTCCTGGCGAAGCGTAAAGCTTTGTGTCGTGCAGTCATCAAGGGTACACGACTGGGCCTCGTGGTCCGAACATATTCTTGATGTTTTGTTGAATGGTACATACACTGACACTTGTTGATGGCCCAGCACTGATATCTACAGCAGTTGTGGAATGGATGCACTTCTGTCACGTTGAACGATTCTCTTCAGTCGTCGTTGGCCCCGTTCTTGCAGGATCTTTTTCCGGCCGCAGCGATGTCGGAGATTTGATGTTTTACCGGATTCGTGATATTCGCGGTACACTCATGGGTTTCCACTTCAACGCTACCTAGGAGATACTGTGTCTCATCGCTCGTGCGCCAACTACAACACCCCGTTCAAACTCACTTAAATCTTGATATCCTGTCGTTGTAGGAGCAGTAACACATCCAACAGCTGCGCCAGAGACTTGCTGTCTTCCATAGGTATTGCCGACCACAGCGCCGTGTTCTTTCTGTTTACACATCTCAGTACTTGAATACGCACACATATACCACTTTCTTTTGAGCTTCAATGTATATAAAACGAATGAAGCAGTATTGAAAGCTGTGCGGCTGGTCCCGGCGGAGGTTCGAGTGCTCCCTTGGGCAAGGGTGTGTGTGTTTGTCCTTAGGATAATTTAGGTTAAGTAGTGTGTAAGCTTAGGGACTGATGACCTTAGCAGTTAAATCCCATAAGATTAAAAAAAAAAAGTATTGAAAGCGACACGATACTATAATCGAAAAACGACGCCCGACAACCGAAAATTTTCGTGAGCTGAATGAAAAGACAGTTGCTGCGACAGCAGAACATTGGTGCATTATAGGACCGCTATTTACACTGAGGTGAGTAAAGTCGTGGGATAGCGATATGCACATACAGGGTGAGTCACCTAACGTTACCGCTGGATATATTTCGTAAACCACATCAAATACTGACGAATCGATTCCACAGACCGAACGTGAGGAGAGGGGCTAGTGTAATTGGTTAATACAAACCATTAAAAAAAATGCACGGAAGTATGTTTTTTAACACAAACCTACGTTTTTTAAATGGAACCCCGTTAATTTTGCTAGTTTATCTGAACATATAAACAAATACGTAATCAGTGCCGTTTGTTGCATTGTAAAATGTTAATTACATCCGGAGATATTGTAACCTAAAGTTGACGCTTGAGTACCACTCCTACGCTGTTCGATCGTGTGTATCGTAGAGCACCGAATTACGTAGGGATCCAAAGGGAACGGTGATGTACATGTGCGTCAGTGAAAAAGACCAATAAAAAGGTGTTAGCATGTGGACGTAATGTGCTGTTCCAGTCTCTTCTGCACCTAAGGTCCATCACCGTTCCCTTTGGATCCCTACGTAATTCGGTGCTCTCCGGTACACACGATCGAACAGCGGAGGAGTGGTACTCAAGCGTCAACTTTAGGTTACAATATCTCCGGATGTAATTAACATTTTACAATGAAACAAACGGTACTGATTACGTATTTTTGTTTATATGTTCAGATAAACTAACCAAACTTAGGGGGCTCCATTTAAAAAAACGTAGGTTTGTGTTAAAAAACATACTTCCGTGCATTTTTTTAATGGTTTGTATTAACCAATTACACTAGCCCCTCTCCTCACGTTCGGTCTGTGGAATCGATTCGTCAGTTTTTGATGTGGTTTGCGAAATATATCCAGCAGTAATGTTAGGTGACTCACCCTGTATACAGATAGCGGTAGTGTTACGTAAACAGGGTATAAAAGGGCAGTCGATTGGCCGAGCTATCATTTGTACTCAGATGACCCTTGTGAAAAGGTTTCTTACGCCATTATGGTGACACGATTGGAATTAATAGGCTTTGAACGCGGAATGGTACTTGGAGCTGGGCGCATGGGAGATCCATTTCGAAAATAGTTAGGGAATTCAATACGAGGTGCATTCAAGTTCTAAGGACTCCGATTTTTTTTTTCTGATTTACTACTCACCCGAAATCGGTGAAACTGGCGTTACTTCTCGACGTAATCGCCCTGCAGACGTACACATTTTTCACAACGCTGATGCCATGATTCCATGGCAGCGGCGAAGGCTTCTTTAGGAGTCTGTTTTGACCACTGGAAAATCGCTGAGGCAATAGCAGCACGGCTGGTGAATGTGCGGCCACGGAGAGTGTCTTTCATCGTTGGAAAAAGCCAAAAGTCACTAAGAGCCAGGTCAGGTGAGTAGGGAGCATGAGGAATCACTTCAAAGTTGTTATCACGAAGAAACTGTTGCGTAATGTTAGCTCGACGTGCAGGTGCGTTGTCTTGGTGAAACAGCACACGCGCAGCCCTTCCCGGACGTTTTTGTTGCAGTGCAGGAAGGAATTTGTTCTTCAAAACATATTCCTAGGATGCACCTGTTACCGTAGTGCCCTTTGGAATGCAATGGGTAAGGATTACGCCCTCGCTGTCCCAGAACATGGACACCATCATTTTTTCAGCACTGGTGGTTACCCGAAATATTTTTGGTGGTGGTGAATCTGTGTGCTTCCATTGAGCCCACTGGCGCTTTGTTTCTGGATTGAAAAATGGCATCCACGTCTCATCCATTGTCACAACCGACGAAAAGAAAGTCCCATTCATGTTGTCGTTGCGCGTCAACATTGCTTGGCAACATGCCACACGGGCAGCCGTGTGGTCGTCCGTCAGCATTCGTGGCACGCACCTGGATGACACTTTTCGCATTTTCAGGTCGTCATGCAGGATTGTGTGCACAGAACCCACAGAAATACCAACTCTGGAGGCGATCTGTTCAACAGTCATTCGGCGATCCCCCAAAACAATTCTCTCCACTTTCTCGACCATGTCGTCAGACCGGCTTGTGCGAGCCCGAGGTTGTTTCGGTTTGTTGTCACACGATGTGCTGCCTTCATTAAACTGTCGCACCCACGAATGCACTTTCGACACATCCATAACTCCATCACCACATGTCTCCTTCAACTGTCGATGAATTTCAATTGGTTTCACACCACGCAAATTCAGAAAACGAATGATTGCATGCTGTTCAAGTAAGGGAAACGTCTCCATATTAAGTATTTAAAACAGTTCTCATTCTCGCCGCTGGCGGTAAAATTCCATCTGCCGTACGGTGCTGCCATCTCTGGGACGTATTGACAATGGACGCGGCCTCATTTTAAAACAATGCGCATGTTTCTATCTCTTTCCAGTCCGGAGAAAAAAAATCGGAGGCCTTAGAACTTGAATGCACCTCGTATTAAGAGATCCACACTATAAAGAGTCTGCCGAGAATACGAAATTTCAAGCATTACCTCTCACCACGGAGAACGCCGTGGCTTACGGCCTTAGCTTAACGACCGATAGCAGCGGCGTTCTATTGCGTTGTCAGAGCTAACAGACAGCGAATACTTTATGAAATAACCGCAGGGATTAATGTGGGACGTAGAATGAACGAAATATGGTGTTAATGGGCAGCAGACGTCCGACCCAAGAGCCTTTGCTTATCACGACGTCACCTGCAGTTCCTCTCCTGGGCTCGTGGCCATATCGTTTGGACCCTAGAGCACTGAGCAACCGTGACCCAGTCAGATGACTCCTGAATTCATTTGGTAAGAACTGATGGAAACGTTAGAGTGTGGCGCAGATCCGCCAAAGCAATGGGCACAAGTTGTCAACAAGGTACCGTCCAAGGTGCTGGTCCATAATGGTGTGAGCTGTGTTCACATGGAGTGGTCCAACTGAACTAATCATTGAGTATAAATGGGTATGTTCAGCAGGTTGTTCCCAAACAACGATGGAATTTTTATGAATGACACTGCGCCATGTCACTGAGCCACGACTGTTCGCGAATGGTTTGAAGAACACTCTGGAGAATTCGAGCGAGGGATTTGGCCACCCAGATCATCCAACATGTATCCCATAAAACATTTATGGGACGTAATCGAGAGGTCAGCTCGTGCCCGAAATCCTGCACCGGCAACACTTTCGCAATTATGGACGGGTATAGAGGCAGCGTGGCTCAGTATTTCTGCAGAGGACTTCCACCGCCTTTTTGGGTCCATGACATGCTGACTTGCTACGCTACGAAGGGCAAAAGGAGGCGCAACACGATAGTAAGAGGTAGCCCATGACTTTTGTCAACTTAGTGTTCAGCAGGCGAACGTTACAGCACGCTGAGTTATGTTACTGCAAACGTGTTTACATATCTTCGTTAAACATCAAATAAGTCTCGCTGTCTTGCAGTTATTGTCGTAAGGTTTCCACTTCCCTCTAGAAAGTTCTATAAGTTGTTCAGTTTGTCTTCGGTACCATTCAGTGCACGGTCCCTCAAATGCTATCCAAGTACGAGGTGCATTCAAGTTCTAAGGCCTCCGAATTTTTTTCTCCGAACTGGAAAGAGATAGAAACATGCGCATTGTTTTAAAATGAGGCCGCGTTCATTGTCAGCACGTCCCAGAGATGGCAGCACCGTACGGCAGATGGAATTTTACCGCCAGCGGCGAGAATGAGAACTGTTTTAAATACTTAAAATGGCGACGTTTTCCTTACTTGAACAGCGTGCAACCATTCGTTTTCTGATTTTGCGTGGTGTGAAACCAATTGAAATTCATCGACAGTTGAAGGAGACATGTGGTGATGGAGTTATGGATGTGTCGAAAGTGCATTCGTGGGTGCGACAGTTTAATGAAGACAGAACATCATGTGACAACAAACCGAAACAACCTCGGGCTCGCACGAGCCGGTCTGCCGACACGATCGGGAAAGTGGAGAGAATTGTTTTGGGGGATCGCCGAATGACTGTTGAACAGATCGCCTCCAGAGTTGGCATTTCTGTGGGTTCTGTGGACACAATCCTGCATGACGACCTGAAAATGCGAAAAGTGACATCCAGGTGGGTGCCACGAATGCTGACGGACGACCACACGGCTGCCCGTGTGGCAAATTGCGAAGCAATTTTGACGCGCAACGACAGCATGATTGGGACTCTCTTTTCGTCGGTTGTGATAATGGATGAGACGTGGATGCCATTTTTAAATCCAGAAACAAAGCGCCGGTCAGCTCAATGGAAGCACACAGATTCAGTGCCACCAACAAAATTTCGGGTAACCGCCAGTGCTGAAAAAATGATGGTGTCCATGTTCTGGGACAGCGAGGGCGTAATCCTTACCCATTGCGTTCCAAAGGGCACTACGGTAACAGGTGCACCCAACGAAAATGTTTTGAAGAACAAATTCCTTCCTGCACTGCAACAAAAACGTCCGGGAAGGGCTGCGCGTGTGCTGTTTCACCAAGACAACGCACCAGCACATCGAGCTAACGTTACGCAACAGTTTCTTCGTGATAACAACTTTGAAGTGATTCCTCATGCTCCCTACTCACCTGACCTGGCTCCTAGTGACTTTTGGCTTTTTCCAACAATGAAAGACACTCTCCGTGGCCGCTCATTCACCAGCCGTGCTGCTATTGCCTCAGCGATTTTCCAGTGGTCAAAACAGACTCCTAAAGAAGCCTTCGCCGCTGCCATGGAATCATGGCGTCAGCGTTGTGAAAAATGTGTACGTCTGTAGGGCGATTACGTCGAGAAGTAACGCCAGTTTCATCGATTTCGGGTGAGTAGTTAATTAGAAAAAAAAAATCGGACGCCTTAGAACTTGAATGCACCTCGTACAACGCGCATGAAGGAACCACTCGCGAGGACGTACCGACAGTCAGCGGATCACGTTCGCTGGTGTGCGGCGCATTTTGCCTTCCTCACCGAAAGCTCAGAGTGTCTTAAAACGGTTCAGTGCGGACGCATATTCAGATGGAATCATTGTGTATCTTACAAACGTCACACTGCCGCCAAATCTTCTCATGCAGTTATGTGACATACTGGTGCCGGTGATGGTGCTACTGAAAGAATCCACACTCCCATATCTACACCTATATTCTCCAAATCATTAAGCAGTGCATGGCAAAGGGAACAACCCGTTCCACCAGTTGTTAGAGCTTCTTCTCATTCCACTCACGTATTGATCCCGGACATAATGATTGTTTAAATGTCTCTGTGTGTGCTGCAGTTAATGTTATCTTGTCCTAACGGCTCCTTTGTGAGCAATAAACAGAGGAATTGTAGTATATTCCTAGAAAGTCCATTTAAAGCCAGTTCTTGAAACTTGGTAAGTAGGCGTTCTCGAGATAGTTTACATCCATCTTCAAGAGTCCACCAGTTATACTCTCCAACGGGTCAAACAAACCTGTGGCCATTCGTGCTGTTTTTCTCCGTATACTTTCAAATCCTCTGTTAGTCCTATTTACTACGGCTCCCACACACTTACGAAATATTACAGAACGGGTCCCAAGAGTGATTTTTAAGCAATCTCCTTTGTAGAATGATTCATTTTCCCAGTCTTCTACCAATCAAGCGATGTCTACCACTTGCCTTATTCACGACTATGTGATCAATCCGTTTGATATCCCTGAACCATGCTTGGCTCGTGTTCGTGCCATATCTCATTTGACATCCTGTTTTTACTGTACTACCACCTCGTTCCCCTCTTGCTTACCCGTGAGCGGCAGCAGCAGCGATTATCGATATAAGCCCTGGCGTATTATCTTTTCTGACTGCTGTTACTTCCCGGTTGTCGTGTGTTCGGAATTAGCTCGGCTCTCCCAGACAGTTCTGAAGTGCCAGCAGTTAGTTCAGACCTGGGCAGTTGAAACACGTATGTAACATAGCAGCGATGGTGAGGCACGTTAAAATCTTTGACCAGAGAGCCTACAATCGTGGTTAGTCTGCGCTTGACCGCGCGAGTGTTGCATCAGTTCGGTTGTAGTCGTCATGTAGTGCAGTACTCTGTTAGTAGTCGTTGAGAGCAGTTCAGTAGTGGTCTGGTCCTGTCACGGTCGCGAGCGGGACGCAGTCGGGGAGCGTCGATATGGCATTCTGGTCAAGATGCTCAATGAGGTATATTGTTAATTAAGGTAATCATCAGATAATGTAAAGTTTATTTATTGTAATTAATTTCCAACAAAGGCCCCAATAATAATTTTATTTTCAAACTAAGCATTTTTAACAAACAATCCTTTTTGAAATAATATCTCCCTTGCATTTCCTTAAAGAAAAGTTTCCCTTAAATTCAAATTTATATTTGCGATGAATTTCCTCCAAGCCGTGGCCAACAATAAGAGCAGAACTTTGACATGCAGTTTCGAATAAGGTAAGAAATTAATTATGATTTTTTGCACAGGGCCAAAGACCGATATTTCGGTTTAATTGAATTATCATTATCACTGAGATTTCATTAGCTCTGAATTGTTTTTTCATTATTTTTGCGGAAGCTTACACCAGAGTCAGATTGCGAATTTCACATTTTTGTTGCCTTTGTCAGTACATTTCATTGCAGGGAGGTTATTCTTGGTTCCCATTTATTATTATATTTTTGTCTTTTCTTTAAAAATTTTGTGGGGAGGTTACACTAGTGTAACCTCCCCACAAAATTTTTAAAGAAAAGACAAAAATATAATAATAAATGGGAACCAAGAATAACCTCCCTGCAATGAAATGTACTGACAAAGGCAACAAAAATGTGAAATTCGCAATCTGACTCTGGTGTAAGCTTCCGCAAAAATAATGAAAAAACAATTCAGAGCTAATGAAATCTCAGTGATAATGATAATTCAATTAAACCGAAATATCGGTCTTTGGCCCTGTGCAAAAAATCATAATTAATTTCTTACCTTATTCGAAACTGCATGTCAAAGTTCTGCTCTTATTGTTGGCCACGGCTTGGAGGAAATTCATCGCAAATATAAATTTGAATTTAAGGGAAACTTTTCTTTAAGGAAATGCAAGGGAGATATTATTTCAAAAAGGATTGTTTGTTAAAAATGCTTAGTTTGAAAATAAAATTATTATTGGGGCCTTTGTTGGAAATTAATTACAATAAATAAACTTTACATTATCTGATGATTACCTTAATTAACAATATACCTCATTGAGCATCTTGACCAGAATGCCATATCGACGCTCCCCGACTGCGTCCCGCTCGCGACCGTGACAGGACCAGACCACTACTGAACTGCTCTCAACGACTACTAACAGAGTACTGCACTACATGACGACTACAACCGAACTGATGCAACACTCGCGCGGTCAAGCGCAGACTAACCACGATTGTAGGCTCTCTGGTCAAAGATTTTAACGTGCCTCACCATCGCTGCTATGTTACATACGTGTTTCACAGTGTTTGAGTTGGCACAGTTCAGTCGGGGCGCGGCAGCAGTGAGATCCGGACCGCCGTGACTCGGCCGACGGTGCCGACACACATCAAATGGAGTGGGGACGGCTTTGGTTGGTTGTCGGTCGGTCGTCTTGCCGGACATCTATCTACATCTACATCTACATCCATACTCCGCAACCCACCTGACGGTGTGTGGCGGAGGGTACCTTGAGTACCTCTATCGGTTCTCCCTTCTATTCCAGTCTCGTATTGTTCGTGGAAAGAAGGATTGTCGGTATGCCTCTGTGTGGGCTCTAATCTCTCTGATTTTATCCTCATGGTCTCTTCGCGAGATATACGTAGGAGGGAGCAATATACTGCTTGACTCTTCGGTGAAGGTATGTTCTCGAAACTTTGACAAAAGCCCGTACCGAGCTACTGAGCGTCTCTCCTGCAGAGTCTTCCACTGGAGTTTATCTACCATCTCCGTAACGCTTTCGCGATTACTAAATGATCCTGTAACGAAGCGCGCTGCTCTCCGTTGGATCTTCTCTATATCTTCTATCAACCCTATCTGGTACGGATCCCACACTGCTGAGCAGTATTCAAGCAGTGGGCGAACAAGCGTACTGTAACCCACTTCCTTTGTTGTCGGATTGCATTTCCTTAGGATTCTTCCAATGAATCTCAGTCTAACATCTGCTTTACCGACGATCAACATTATATGATAATTCCTTTTTAAATCACTCCTAATGCATACTCCCAGATAATTTATGGTATTAACTGCTTCCAGTTGCTGACCTGCTATTTTGTAGCTAAATGATAAAGGATCTATCTTTCTGTGTATTCGCAGCACATTACACTTGTCTACATTGAGATTCAATTGCCATTCCCTGCACCATGCGTCAATTCGCTGCAGATCCTCCTGCATTTCAGTACAATTTTCCATTGTTACAACCTCTCGATACACCACAGCACCATCTGCAAAAAGCCTCAGTGAACTTCCGATGTCATCCACCAGGTCATTTATGTATATTGTGAATAGCAACGGTCCTATGACACTCCCCTGCGGCACGCCTGAAATCACTCTTACTTCGGAAGACTTCTCTCCATTGAGAATGTCATGCTGCGTCCTGTCATCTAGGAACTCCTCAATCCAATCACACAATTGGTCTGATAGTCCATATGCTCTTACTTTGTTCATTAAACGACTGTGGGGAACTGTATCGAACGCCTTGCGGAAGTCAAGAAACACGGCATCTACCTGTGAACCCGTGTCTATGGCCCCGTGAGTCTCGTGGACGAATAGCGCGAGCTGGGTTTCACATGACCGTTTTTTTCGAAACCCATGCTGATTCCTACAGAGTAGATTTCTAGTCTCCAGAAAAGTCATTATGCTCGAACATAATACGTGTTCCAAAATTCTACAACTGATCGACGTTAGAGATATAGGTCTATAGGTCTACGAGTATAGTATATGGCCGGTGATTATGGGTTGGCTGTGTGTGCCGACTCGTGATTCGTCCATGTTGTTGTACAGTCACTGCAGTTAGCATTGTCTAGTTCTTAGTGCAAGTGTTCGTGAAACTGTGTGTGGTTTGTATGATTCTGACTGGCAAGCTATCTTAAATGTTGTCGGCGTACTGGCTCTGAGGAGTCAGTCGGTTGGTGTGGATCAGACAGGAAATCTCCGTGCGGCGCAACGGTCTTGGCCCGCTGGCGGCCTCTACGCAGTGTCGGTGTGGGAGCTGTTGCGATTGCTACAGGGTTCGTCGCTCACCGACCCAGGACATCAAAGTTGAGTGGCCGGTTTAAGTTACCGAAGCCAGACTGTTCACATTGTGCCGTTGGTTTTCATGGTTGGCTGTTCGGGGTATTCCAGTGAGTAACAGCCGAGTTGGCGAAAGTTTGGCCACCATCCGCTGGAGTTTAACTGTATTTTGGTTACTTGAAGTCCAAGTACACCAACGGAATTTTCTGCCTTGTGGCCGTTAGCGCTCCGCTTACCTGCCCTGGCCGCTGACGTAAAACTCAGGCAGTGTCCTTTCTTCACATTGTTGTCGCTGTCGAACACGTGTATGTAGTTTTGACAGCTTATGCATACTTGGTTGCGGGCGGCTATGCCTTTTACGTTTTGGCTTTGGAGTTCCTTGTGCACTGGTCCGGTGGAAAGTAAGACGTCTTGTCGGTGGGTCCGTTGACTGTCTCTTGGTTGGGTTGCCGGCGGATCGGATATAGTTGGGCCGAATACCTGTCTCCCCTAAGCGAACTGTAAGTAGGCTGTTTAGGTTTTCTTATTGGCAACTTTACGTAGCGCTCTGTATGAAAATCACTGGCTGTGCTGTGTACAGTCTGTCGCTAGTTTGCATTGTTGTCTGCCATTGTAGTGTTGGGCAGCTGGATGTGAACAGCGCGTAGCGTTGCGCAGTTGGAGGTGAGCCGCCAACAGTGGTGGATGTGGGGAGAGAAATGGCGGAGATTTGAAATTTGTAAGACTGTATGGCATATATATTATGATTATTAAGGTAAATACATTGTTTGTTCTCTATTAAAATCTTTCATTTGCTAAGTATACCTATCAGTAGTTAGTGCCTTCAGTAGTTTGAATCTTTTATTTAGCTGGCAGTAGTGGCGCTCGCTGTATTGCAGTAGTTCGAGTAACAAAGATTTTTGTGAGGTAAGTGATTTGTGAAAGGTATAGGTTAATGTTACTCAGGGCCATTCTTTTGCAGGGATTTCTGAAAGTCAGATTGCGTTGCGCTAAAAATATTGTGTGTCAGTTTAACCACAGTCATGTATAAATTTTTCTCAAGGGACGTTTCAGAACGTTAATACTCGTATTTCAAATGCAGACCAACCTCCCGAAACTCCTGAGCGCCGCTGGCTGTACTGCCTTTTCTTATTGGTGTTTGATTCTGTATTTAATGGCTTATAGGCGATGGTTTGAATTTGTATGCTTTTAGTTGGGTTTTTTACTATCGGCCTTCAGCCGCTTTAAAAGTGAAAGTTCCTTACTTGTGAAGTCTTGCACTCTTTGGGCCTTCAGCCTCATTTAAAATATTTTTTTGGATAAAGCTTTGGGCCTTCTGCCATTTGAAAATTTTTTGTAGTTGTGTTTTTCAATAATGGGCGTTCAGTCGCATAAAAAATTTAAATTCCTTACTTGTTAAATCTTAGATTGTTTGGGCCTTCAGCCTGTGTAAAATAAAATTTAAAGATAAAGCTTTGGGTCTTCTGCCTACTAAAAATTATTTATGTTGTTTTAAGTCATCGGCCTTCAGCCCTTTTTAAATTAAAGTTCTTGTCTTTCAAGTATCAGACTGTGTGGGGCCTTCAGCCTAATTGAAGACAAGGCCTTCTGCCTTGTGCTTTTTTAAATTAATTTTACCCGCAGTCTTGAATCATGGGCCTTCAGACGTCTTTAAATTAAACTTGTTTGCTTTTCGAGCGTCAGATTTGTTGGGCCTTCAGCCAGGCTATAGAACTTATTTACGTGAGGCCTTCTGCCTTCTGAATATTCTGTTTATAGAGTCTGAATTTTAAGTTAATGGCTTTTAGCCGTTTTTAAATTTTGGAAAAGATTATGTGTCGTGCCACTGCTTGACACTGTGCGCCGAGATCCGATAACAACGTCTGTAGTTCTCGGAAATCATATGCGAAGAGCTCTATTAGATCCTCATACACTCCTGGAAATGGAAAAAAGAACACATTGACACCGGTGTGTCAGACCCACCATACTTGCTCCGGACACTGCGAGAGGGCTGTACAAGCAATGATCACACGCACGGCACAGCGAACACACCAGGAACCGCGGTGTTGGCCGTCGAATGGCGCTAGCTGCGCAGCATTTGTGCACCGTCGCCGTCAGTGTCAGCCAGTTTGCCGTGACATACGGAGCTCCATCGCAGTCTTTAACACTGGTAGCATGCCGCGACAGCGTGGACGTGAACCGTATGTGCAGTTGACGCACTTTGAGCGAGGGCGTATAGTGGGCATGCCGGAGGCCGGGTGGACGTACCGCGGAATTGCTCAACACGTGGGGCGTGAGGTCTCCACAGTACATCGATGTTGTCGCCAGTGGTCGGCGGAAGGTGCACGTCCCCGTCGACCTGGGACCGGACCGCAGCGACGCACGGATGCACGCCAAGATCGTAGGATCCTACGCAGTGCCGTAGGGGACCGCACCGCCACTTCCCAGCAAATTAGGGACACTGTTGCTCCTGGGGTATCGGCGAGGACCATTCGCAACCGTCTCCATGAAGCAGGGCTACGGTCTCGCACACTGTTAGGCCGTCTTCCGCTCACGCCCCAACATCGTGCAGCCCACCTCCAGTGGTGTCGCGACAGGCGTGAATGGAGGGACGAATGGAGACGTGTCGTCTTCAGCGATGAGAGTCGCTTCTGCCTTGGTGCCAATGATGGTCGTATGCGTGTTTGGCGCCGTACAGGTGAGCGCCACAATCAGGACTGCATACGACCGAGGCACACAGGGCCAACACCCGGCATCATGGTGTGGGGAGCGATCTCCTACACTGGCCGTACACCACTGGTGATCGTCGAGGGGACACTGAATAGTGCACGGTACATCCAAACCGTCATCGAACCCATCGTTCTACCATTCCTAGACCGGCAAGGGAACTTGCTGTTCCAACAGGACAATGCACGTCCTCATGTATCCCGTGCCACCCAACGTGCTCTAGAAGGTGTAAGTCAACTACCCTGGCCAGCAAGATCTCCGGATCTGTCCCCCATTGAGCATGTTTGGGACTGGATGAAGCGTCGTCTCACGCGGTCTGCACGTCCAGCACGAACGCTGGTCCAACGGAGGCGCCAGGTGGAAATGGCATGGCAAGCCGTTCCACAGGACTACATCCAGCATCTCTACGATCGTCTCCATGGGAGAATAGCAGCCTGCATTGCTGCGAAAGGTGGATATACACTGTACTAGTGCCGACATTGTGCATGCTCTGTTGTCTGTGTCTATGTGCCTGTGGTTCTGTCAGTGTGATCATGTGATGTATCTGACCCCAGGAATGTGTCAATAAAGTTTCCCCTTCCTGGGACAATGAATTCACGGTGTTCTTATTTCAATTTCCAGGAGTGTATTTCAGTGTAAGATGTTGGGACCTACTTGTGCGCCAGACAGCGAACTGCTTTCCGACATTGGTTCCGAGCCGCGGTAATTGTGGGAACAGCCCGGGAGCACACACTGGCGGGGGGGGGGGGGGTTGCCCTTGGTGGCATGCCGCGGGGGTCGCCCGCTATTTCTGCAACCGCGAGGGCGGCGCGCGGCGTCAGCGTGCGTAATCGATGAACTCATTGCTACAGTAAATTATGATTTGATTTATACTGGGAGCGGATGACCAATTAAGGCGGGCGGCGGATTTATCGCGGCGTCGCGCCGGCCGCTAATCTGATGCCGGTCCGGCCTGCGTCGCCTGTCGATTCGCCTTTTTTCTCCTCTCTCCCGCGCTCCGACCGCCACCGATCACCGGCCGCTGCTCCCCGTCCTCACAGGATCGCCGATTTATTCGGTGCGACTGTGAGAGCCGGTCGCGGGTTGTTTCCATAAGCCTGAGGGTGGATATGGAAACGAAGCCGAAACCATTCATCGGCGGCAGTCCCTGAATAGCCCGGCGACGACACGTGCCCCTCACCACGTGCAGGGCTGATGTCGTGGCAATCAGCGGAGGCGACCTGCCTGCCTTCAAGAGCGCGACCGTCACCCTATCAGTAATGTGGCTTTCTGACGTCTGTATGTAAGCTCTATTCTCTCCCGTCTGAGGTCCGTAGTATCTTCAACTGTCTACAGCAGGGCCGGCCAAACGCTGCACAGAGTGCAGACGTGCGGAAGTGCTGCACATGTGCGCACGTGTGCGACAGCGAGCGATAGCGACATCTGTTATTAGACATGTTGAAAGGTCTCTGTTGGATTCCTTTCATGTTAATTTCTTAAATCTGCTGTCATTTACGGCATAAATTCCTCGTCTAAATTTACTGTGGCGTTTCTGACTATCTGGGAGGAGACTGAGTAGTGAAACGTGTTACTTTTACACATAAACAAGAACGATCTGTCACACTACTACACTTTAAAACACAGTTTATATGTAATTCATGTCACACAATCTCATACGGAACCTACATCCGCTTTCTTTTATATACTGTATATGATAAGATACTGTCATCCCCCTTCCCTTCTGTGTGAGAGGATGAATGAGCAAATGTATTTCTAGTTGCATGCTTGAGGGTAGCAGAGAAGCCTGTCTACTAGAGAACAGTAGGACCAAAGTTGGAACAGGTAGCTACGCTTTCTAAAAGCAAAGAGGTTTCTATCCCTAGTATGGTCCTGTCCGTCCCTTGTCATGTTGGTATAGGAAGCTGCCCCTCTGGCCACTTCCGTTTGTATTTGTGAGCCACCCTCAGGAAAGGACCAGGCAGTCTGTCGTGGCGAGCGTCTGAAGTGGTAAGATCTCCGGCTAAGCGCGTCTCTGCTAAGTCCGTAGGACAATGGATTTCTTAAGTTCAGCCTAACTGAAAATTTAATCACCTTTATTGCAGGTTTAGCTCTAAAATATCTAATGTTATCTTAAATTCAACGCAGTGTATTTCGAGTGTGAAGTTCAGAATATCTTCCAGTAGTTACTTTGTCACTACTTTGTGAGTAAAGTGGAACCACGTGTTGATCAGTAACTCTAACTAAGATCACCAATCTTAAATGCGAATGTGCGTGAGATTATAACGTCTCGTCTTGACAATATTTTTCCATATAGCAACTTCTCTTTATGTTCAACCCACGTGGGGTGTGCTTTGTGAGACCAGTACCACGTGCTTATACAATTGTTTGATTCATCAGGTTAATAGTAAGACTTTAGTAACCAGTTCGAGGTTTTTCTTTTGTAAATTGCTTTTCGATCTAATTTATTTTAATTATCAAAATTATTGTGGAGTTACATTCTTTGTGTAAACCAAGTTGACCACGTGAAGCATGTGGTGTAATCATCAAAGTAGCCCTCAGCTATTCTTTTCGGGAAGATTTCACAGAGAGTTAGTATGTATTTAGTATACCAGTGTGCGGTAATTACATGACGGACAGGATTGCGCTACGAACGTAACTTCTTTGGGTGAAAATTGAATCGGTTGGTTGTGGTTAATTTCCTCTTGCATATGTTTCAACGTTCTTCGTGTGTTATTTTATGAATGCAGTGTTGTATGTAGTCTCCCAATCTTGGCTCCCTATTTGACGTGTTCCGCAAGATTACAGACTCACATTTACACAATCCTAAATAAGGCACCAGCTTAGTTATGACTCAAGTTTAATATGCTGAAACTTCAATGATCAATGTTAAAATAAATTTCCAAATATAAACTGATTTATTTCTTTTTATTTAAATTCTCTTTTATATATATATCACCGGTTGTCGTATGACTATTAAAAGATTATAATTAATGTTACTCTGGTTGGGAATTTGGTAAGCTAGACTGGATACCTGGTGAAACAGTTGCTCATTAATGCAAGGTTAACTTCCCCAGCCTTTAAACCGCTTTTATTGTCTATCAGCACCGCCTACACCACAAATTAAAGCAACAACGTTACAATGTGTGCTAAATGAACGGCGGCGGCTCCACTTCCCTTTGGTACAAGCAAGAGCGCAACATATCCAGTCTCGTTTAACCCTGGTGATTGTAACCTTAACAGAGAACTACTGAGAAATGGCAAGTACTATGGAAAAGCAAAGAACGGGACATCTATGCTCTCAGTCGTTTAAAAATGACTGGGAACTGCAATTCTTTTTTGTAGCCGTTGGTGAAAACTCACAGTGTTTGCTGTGCCGGCGAATAATAGGCGTCCAGCGTAAGTTTTCAATTGAAAGACATTACAATACATATCACAAACACGAGTGTAGTGTGCTCAACAGTGAAGAACGGCAAGCAAAATTAAATGTCCTTCAGAAAATGGATGAGACACATCAACTCGATTTTACTGTACGTCAAAGTAACTGATACTTCTTGAACTCTAACTTTTTTGTGTTACATTTACGTCTGTATTACAGTACGATGTACAACGTACTGTTTTTCATTTTCCAGAATGACGACCACACTAACTCTTCACAGCGAGCAAGTTTTAAAATCGCATTAAGAATTGCACAATCTGGGAAACCCTTTTCCGAAGGGGATCTTGTGAAAGGGTGTCTGATTGATGCTGCAGAACTTGTGTGTCCCACGAACGTTAGCAGGTTTAAAGAAATGAGTCTATCCAAACAAACAATGACAAGACGTATCAGTGCTATGGCCGGCGATCTGCACAGGCAGCTAATAAATAAGGCTAAATACTTTGTTGCTTTCTCTGTTGCGCTCGATGAAGCAACAGATCTTACAGATACAGCCCAGGTTGTGATATACACACCTGGAAATTGAAATAAGAACACCGTGAATTCATTGTCCCAGGAAGGGGAAACTTTATTGACACATTCCTGGGGTCAGATACATCACATGATCACACTGACAGAACCACAGGCACACAGACACAGGCAACAGAGCATGCACAATGTCGGCGCTAGTACAGTGTATATCCACCTTTCGCAGCAATGCAGGCTGCTATTCTCCCATGGAGACGATCGTAGAGATGCTGGATGTAGTCCTGTGGAACGGCTTGCCATGCCATTTCCACCTGGCGCCTCAGTTGGACCAGCGTTCGTGCTGGACGTGCAGACCGCGTGAGACGACGCTTCATCCAGTCCCAAACATGCTCAATGGGGGACAGATCCGGAGATCTTGCTTGCCAGGGTAGTTGACTTACACCTTCTAGAGCACGTTGGGTGGCACGGGATACATGCGGACGTGCATTGTCCTGTTGGAACAGCAAGTTCCCTTGCCGGTCTAGGAATGGTAGAACGATGGGTTCGATGACGGTTTGGATGTACCGTGCACTATTCAGTGTCCCCTCGACGATCACCAGTGGTGTACGGCCAGTGTAGGAGATCGCTCCCCACACCATGATGCCGGGTGTTGGCCCTGTGTGGCTCGGTCGTATGCAGTCCTGATTGTGGCGCTCACCTGCACGGCGCCAAACACGCATACGACCATCATTGGCACCAAGGCAGAAGCGACTCTCATCGCTGAAGACGACACGTCTCCATTCGTCCCTCCATTCACGCCTGTCGCGACACCACTGGAGGCGGGCTGCACGATGTTGGGGCGTGAGCGGAAGACGGCCTAACGGTGTGCGGGACCGTAGCCCAGCTTCATGGAGACGGTTACGAATGGTCCTCGCCGATACCCCAGGAGCAACAGTGTCCCTAATTTTCTGGGAAGTGGCGGTGCGGTCCCGTACGGCACTGCGTAGGATCCTACGGTCTTGGCGTGCATCCGTGCGTCGCTGCGGTCCGGTCCCAGGTCGACGGGCACGTGCACCTTCCGCCGACCACTGGCGACAACATCGATGTACTGTGGAGACCTCACGCCCCACGTGTTGAGCAATTCGGCGGTACGTCCACCCAGCCTCCCGCATGCCCACTATACGCCCTCGCTCAAAGTCCGTCAACTGCACATACGGTTCACGTCCACGCTGTCGCGGCATGCTACCAGTGTTAAAGACTGCGATGGAGCTCCGTATGCCACGGCAAACTGGCTGACACTGACGGCGGCGGTGCACAAATGCTGCGCAGCTAGCGCCATTCGACGGCCAACACCGCGGTTTCTGGTGTGTCCGCTGTGCCGTGCGTGTGATCATTGCTTGTACAGCCCTCTCGCAGTGTCCGGAGCAAGTATGGTGGGTCTGACACATCGGTGTCAATGTGTTCTTTTTTCCATTTCCAGGAGTGTACATACGAGGTGTCGATAACTCACTTTATGTAACAGAGGAGCGACATCTGTGCGTAGAAACATGCACTACATCTACGCTGACGGCTGCGGCGTGCACGCTGTGACCCGGAAGTTGCACATGTGCAGGAGCACCGCACGCGTGCAGAATTTCTGGCCGGCCCTGCCCTACAGGATGTTACAAAAAGGTACGGCCAAACTTTCAAGAAACATTCGTCACACACAAATAAAGAAAAGATGTTATGTTGACATGTGTCCGGAAACGCTTAAATTCCATGTTAGAGCTCATTTTAGTTTCGTCAGTATATACTGTACTTCCTCGATTCACCGCCAGTTGGACCAATTGAAGGAAGGTAATGTTGACTTCGGTGCTTGTGTTGACATGCGACTCATTGCTCTACAGTACTAGCATCAAGCACATCAGTACGTAGCATCAACAGGTTAGTGTTCATCACGAACGTGGTTTTGCAGTCAGTGCAATGTTTACAAATGCGGAGTTGGCAGATCCCCATTTGATGTATGGATTAGCACGGGGCGATAGCCGTGGCGCGGTACGTTTGTATCGAGACAGATTTCCAGAACGAAGGTGTCCCGACAGGAAGACGTTCGAAGCAATTGATCGGCGTCTTAGGAAGCACGGAACATTCCAGCCTAAGATTCGCGACTGGGGAAGACCTAGAACGACGAGGACACCTGCAGTGGACGAGGCAATTCTTCGTGCAGTTGACGATAACCCTAATGACAGCGTCAGAGAAGTTGCTGCTGTACAAGGTAACGCTGACCACGTTACTGTATGGAGAGTGATACGGGAGAACCAGTTGTTTCCGTACCATGTACAGCGTGTGCAGGCACTATCAGCAGCTGATTGGCCTCCACGGGTACACTTCTGCGAATGGTTCATCCAATCCTCATTTCAGTGCAAATGTTCTCTTTACGGATGAGGCTTCACTTGTTCTGTGTGTGGTATCATCCTTGTTTCTCCTCTGTGAACCGAGGTATTAAATTTCCTTGCACTTCTCTTCCTCCTTGCATTTGTGCCTTGAGAATGGCAGGGTGTGCTCCTGTCGAAATATCGGCGGTGTTCGACAACGTCACCCGGCAGCAAACCCGTACGTTATTTGAACATTCAATTCGCCGGGAAAAGTTAAGGTATCATAAGAAGGAGAATATGTGAAATGACAACGACGCAAACCTGCTCTGAAATGTGTTGGACACACTACAGGAGCGATTCTACGTGATATGGGTCTGACTGTTCCTTCGCAGGTTTCAGAAGCAACGTGGAACCAGATGTGTACGCACCGGGTACGTAATTCCCGTAAATGATGGACCGGTGATTTCTGAACGCGGAACTGGCGTCCGGTAGCACCACACGTGTGTTCCACCCGCTTCAGATCAGGCGGAGGTGGCCAGTACATCGTTAGTTCACGTTCTGTCTCCTCAAACTCTGTAGGACGATTCTGGCCTTATAACAGGGAGAGTTAACGTTCTGGAACGTGCCATTTTGGCGTCGGGGAAGAGAACAAACATGAGGGGCTGCAAGTGGTACGCAATAAATTTTACGCATTCCACAGCTGTCATGGTGCCTTCCATTACTATCACATGTTGGATGCAAACCCAGGTGATTCACCCCCATAGCATAATAGTGCCCAGAACGGCCTTCACCTGTGGCGCACTACGTTTTGAGTGGCTGTTCTCCTGGATGACTGCGTGTCCAGAAACCACGATCAACCTGGTGTAACAAAAGAAATTATTCATCCAACCAAGTGACACGTTTTCGCCGATCGAGTCACGATGACTGCATGCCAGCTGCAATCGTAACTGACGGTGCCACCACGTCCAACAGGAGCACATGTCCATCGTTTCAGAAATGGTTTCAAGACTCGGCTGTTCATTACAGAATGTCAAATCAAACACCTCTCAAGAGTTCTTTCTTTCTTTCACTGGTGCCATGCATTGTTAGGAACGCATTAGGCAAGGGTAGTGTAAAGGGGTGACCGGATACCCTTCCTGCCGCCACCCGTATCCCCCGGGACGGAATTAGAGGACCATTGCTGTCTGCGTCTAGTGTAATTCATGGAATAGTGCGAACGCGTTCAGATGTCTGCGAGTCGTGTAACTGAGGCGGAACGTGGGGACGAGCCCGGTATTCTCCTAGCGGGATGTGGAAAACCGCCTGAAAACCACATCCAGGCTGGTCGGCACGCCGACCGACGTCGGTAATTCGCCAGACGGATTCGATCCGGGGCCGGTGCGCTTACCCGAGTCCAGGAAGCAGCGCATTAGCGCTCGCGGCTAACCTGGGGGGTAAACACCTTTCAAGATTTCTAAACTGTTATTTTATTGGCCACAACTGAAAGAAAACAGCCCTAAGTCACTACTTTTAACGAATTAAAAAACTGGTTCAAATGGCTCTGAGCACTATGGGACTTAACATCTGAGGTCATCAGTCCCCTACAACATAGAGCTACTTAAACCTAACTAACCTAAGGACATCACACACATCCATGCCCGAGGCAGGATTCGAACCTGCGACCGTAGCGGTCGCGCGGTTCCAGACTGAAGCGCCTAGAACCGCTCGGCCACACTGACCGGCTAACGAATTAACCGGGTTTCAACACTGCTGGGAGTGTTTTCTTCAGAATTTAAATCAATAACATGGTCACAGAATTGTGACTAAAAACGTATGATACAGAGTATAAGTGCAGAATCATCGTGAAAGACTGGCAGTAAAAAAAAAAAAAAACAAAAAGAAATATCACCATCCGACTGTTCAGTTAGCAGTTGATGCTTGGGATTCCAACGTCGGTGCTGGTGAAAATAGGGGGGGGGGGGGGTGCGGTCGGCAGATGATGTTTGAAGTGATCGATGTATCAAGCAGAAATCTACAGATACCAGCGTTGGCCTATGCTGGGCCCTATTTTGACAGGAACCGAGGTTCTAATCTTCCTACACGTCTGTCAGGGGACCTGAAGATGGCGCATATATCGCCGAAAGTGGTAGGCCAATAATATAACCGTTTGGAAAACAGACGGGTGAAAGGTATTTGATTTGACATTCTGGAACACATGGGGGCTGCCTGCTACTGAGCCCAATGTTTGACAATGTGAGCTGTGCGGCGTGCTCCGACACACCTGTGTCTACACCACCAGATCTGCCACAGATCGCCGCCTACCGTGTTCTACAGAGCGAGCAAGCATCCGACATCCACTTGGTGTGACAGGGCGTAGACATCCAGCATGCTGTCGCTTGGTCGTGATTTTACCTGCCTTCAACCTTTTTCCATAGATGCTCAGGTCATAAGCTCATTAAAACGTGGCCAGTCTTGTCGTTTCCGAGAACTCGTTCCCAAGCGCAGGACCATAACAACCTGCCCTTTGACGAAGACGCTTAAGTCGATGGGTTTCTTCAGTTGTGGCCCGTATCGCCCTTAGAACGTTTCCCAATCGTCTCTGCTCTGCTTATAAACTATCAAATTGAAAGTATCTGAATACCTGTCAGCGAACATTAATAGGGGTCTGTCCACTCTTCGCTTTTACGATGGATGGAGCTCTGCTGTAGACGCTTACTGTTATGTGTCTGAATGTCTGTGGATGAATGGCTGTGCCTCAAGAGTCGAAACCAGAGATGTGTGACGCTAGTGTTTGTAGCGAAATCGACGCTCTAACTCATCTCAAAGGCATCACATTGGATTCAAGTCGGTATTCCGAGCAAGTGAGTTCATTTCGGGAACGTTACTGACCGTAAACCAATGCTTCACAGCTGCTGCTTTGTGACAGGGTGCACTGTCATGCTGATACAGTCTCCGTCTCCGAACTGTACGCAGTACACAATTCTGTAATATGTGTTCGTGTTCTTCCGCATTCTGCGTTTTCTTAAGCACAGTAAGGGGATCACGCCATAACCATTATAAACGCCCCGATATCGTAACAACAGCTCCTCGGTAATTCACTGTTAGCACTACACTTGATGACAGGTGACGTTCTCCAGCCACTGGCCAAACCCAAACCCTTCCATGGGATTGCCACAGAATATAGCTTGAATCATCACTTCAAATCATTCGCTTTCACTCATCCACTGACAAGTGGCGTGGCTCTTTACACCACCTTAAGTCTCAATGACTAATGAAATGTGTGGCTTTTGAGGAGCTGCTCTACCATGACGTCATTGTGGTAGCTGGACTGCTGGGAGCGCTGTGGAACTGACGAGTGATTCCTTCCGCTAATTTCATGCCACTTTTGTACAGCCGAAAGAAACGAAAAATCAAACACCGTCCGAACAGTCCTTGAAGGCCCAAAGGTACCGTCCGACCGCCGTCTCATTTTCAGCCGATAGGCGTCATAGGATTTGTCGACCTGGAAAAAGCGTTCGACAATATAAAATGGTGCAAGATGTTCGAGATTCTGAAAAAAAGTAGGGGTAAGCTATAGGGAGAGACGGGTCATATACAATATGTACAACAACCAAGAGGGAATAATAAGAGTGGACGATCAAGAACGAAGTGCTCGTATTAAGAAGGGTGTAAGACAAGGCTGTAGCCTTTCGCCCCTACTCTTCAATCTGTACATCGAGGAAGCAATGATGGAAATAAAAGAAAGGTTCAGGAGTGGAATTAAAATACAAGGTGAAAGGATATCAATGATACGATTCGCTGATGACATTGCTATCCTGAGTGAAAGTGAAGAAGAATTAAATGATCTGCTGAACGGAATGAACAGTCTAATGAGTACACAGTATGGTTTGGGAGTAAATCGGAGAAAGACGAAGGTAATGAGAAGTAGTAGAAAAGAGAACAGCGAGAAACTTAACACCAGGATCGATGGTCACGAAGTCAATGAAGTTAAGGAATTCTGCTACCTAGGCAGTAAAATATCCAATGACGGACGGAGCAAGGAGGATATCAAAAGCGGACTCGCTATGGCAAAAAAGGCATTTCTGGCCAAGAGAAGTCTACTAATATCAAATACCGGCCTTAATTTGAGGAAGTAATTTCTGAGGATGTACGTCTTGAGTACAGGTAGTGAAACATTGACTGTGGGAAAACCGGAACAGAAGAGAATCGAAGCATTTGAGATGTGGTGCTATAGACGTATGTTGAAAATTAGGTGGACTGATAAGGTAAGGAATGAAGAGGTTCTACGCAGAATCGGAGAGGAAAGGAATATGTGGAAAACACTGATAAGGAGAAGGGACAGGATGATAGGACATCTGCTAAGACATGAGGGAATGACTTCCATGGTACTAGAGGGAGCTGTAGAGGGCAAAAACTGTAGAGGAAGACAGAGATTGGAATACGTCAAGCAAATAATTGAGGACGTAGGTTGCAAGTGCTACTCTGAGATGAAGAGGTTAGCACAGGAAAGGAATTCGTGGCGGGCCGCATCAAACCAGTCAGTAGACTGATGACAAAAAAAAAAGGTGTTACTGGATGCTGATAAGGAGGGGCACATGGTCAGCACACAGATCTACCGACCGGTGTCAAGTAGCTCCTCACCTGGTCCCACAAGGGCTGAGTGCAGCCCGCTTGCCTACAGCACTCGGCAGACGCGGATGGCGACCCATCCACGCGCTTAATTCCGGCGTTACCACTGCGGCCAGCCGCTGGCATTTGACTACAGCCACCTATCTCACTGCTCGAAGGTCCCTGTTGGTCAGTACGTGAGGTCCTCCTGGTCTTGACTTAGCTATTGTTACTCCACATTACCACTTTACAAACACAGCACCGACGCAATTGGAAGACGATTTGCAAGGAATTTTGCCTCGGATGTGGACTTGGCTGTTACTTGGTATTCTCGTCAGTAAGGAATGGCTCTAATACGTTAAAAATCTATCGCCAGAAGGAAATTTCATAGAGCGTTCAAACACCAAGAGCCGTGAGTACAGTTAGCCGCCATGTTGATTGCCACCACAACATCGCCACTGCTCCACTAACTTAATGCATGCAGATATGTATCAGAGCATGGACCAGTAAATATGCATCACAACCACAGGTGGAAGCACAAGCGGCCAAAGACACTGCTAGCTAGGGCATAGCCACCTATGGTAAACTAACATACGCAAACAGCGACAAACGTCGGTAAGCCCCTGCATATCAGCAACACTGACTGGCAAAACTACCAGCTGCTATTAGAGCCTACCAACAGGCCACAGCAGGGACACCGACGAGCTCGCTCACAGACGCACAAACAATCTGCCAACATTCCCTCACACTGTGCTTCCGGTATATGACCTATCGGACACAAGATCGATAACAAACCTAACAGTTGCAGGTTGCAGGACGCTGAACGAGGACTCTGTACCAGCACCCAGCGCCAGCCGCCGAGCAGCACAAACGCACAACGTCAAGGTATCGACATGCATGATACCCACTACTAACAAAGCCTATCCTTGCACAACCTATCGCAGGCAGCAAGACAACCGCTACAGCTCTTACCACCCGACCTAACTTTCGCAGAGGTTTTTTTCCCTTGGCTCTTGCCTTGTCACTTTTTTTCCTCTGCCCTTCAAACCGCTACCCTTCGTCAGATTTCGACCAATCTATCTCCAGATGAGCGCGGATTAATGGTTAATCCTAACCAGACGTACGCAAACATTGCAGTACCCACAACCTGCGACACCTCACTTTAGTGAATACTAACCCTTATGCAGAGATGGCAGTAGACCTTTTGTGCTGGCCATCATGCCGGTGTGGGCGTGGAGGGGCTCCACCTACTATAAAAAAGTAAATATCAGTGACTGAATTTTAATAATAATCCAAATGCTACAAATCTGTGTTTGGAACCATGTCTTCTATCCCGATCACGAACCTATCCAGGGTCCTCTCCTAAATGTTTATAAAACCGAGTACCTTTCCAGTAATTTTCGGGTCTGCAGCCGGATCCCATCAACATTCTGCCACAATATTTCGGCCCAGAGACTTCAGGCCATCCTCAGGTGAGTAGACGAAGTACTGAGCAGACTTGCTGCAATCATGGTATTTATAGCGAATATGTCATCTTCCGTCCACCAGCAAAGAGCAGTGCCTTAGCTGGATCCGTTAAAGACGATTTACAACTGAGGACGGGGGCTGTTTATAAAATTCCCTGTGAGTCTGGCTCTGCATATACAGGGTGTTTCAAAAAGGTACGGCCAAACTTTCAGGAAACATTCCTTACACACAAATAAAGAAAAGATATTATGTCGACATGTGTCCGGAAACGCTTAATTTCCATGTTAGATCTCATTTTAGTTTCGTCCACCTACGCTCAGTGGAGCACGTTATCATGATATCATACGGGATACTCTACCTGTGCTGCTAGAACATGTGCCTTTACAAGTACGACACAACATGTGGTTCATGCTTGATGGAGCTCCTGCACATTTCAGTCGAAGTGTTCGTACGCTTCTCAACAACAGATTCGGTGACCGATGGATTGGTACAGGCGGACCAATTCCATGACCCCCACGCTCTCCTGACCTCAACCCTCGTGACTTTCATTTATGGGGGCATTTGAAAGCTCTTGTCTACGCAACCCCGGTACCAAATGTAGAGACGCTTCGTGCTCGTATTGTGGACGGCTGTGATACAATACGCCATTCTCCATGGCTGCATCAGCGCATCAGGGATTCCATGAGACGGAGGGTGGATGCATGTATCCTCACAAACGGAGGACATTTTGAACATTTCCTGTAACAAAGTGTTTGAAGTCACGCTGGTACGTTCTGTTGCTGCGTGTTTCCATTCCATGATTAATGTGATTTGAAGAGAAGTAATAAAATGAGCTCTAACATGGAAAGTAAGCATTTCCGGACACATGTCCACATGACATATTTTCTTTCTTTGTGTGTGAGGAATGTTTACTGAAAGTTTAGCCGTACCTTTTTGTAACACCCTGTATAGGCCAGACGACACGAACGGACGACGAACGCTGTGTAGAACACGAAAGACACACCCGTCTGCGGCAAAGTTTAAAGTCAGTAGTGGCATAACATTGCATTTCCATGGGACATTCAATGGAGTGCATCAACACCAAAATTTCAGCACCGGTTTCCAGCATCTGGGTCTCTGTAATTAAAGAATCCGTGGAAATACGTCTTGCTGATAGTTTAATGAATCGTTACAATGGCTTTCAGCTTGATAAAAATTGGAATCCTATTATTAAACTGATGCGGTCACAACGTAATCGACATACTCAGTCGATACTTAGCGATTAGTTTGTTCTTACTTCACCACCGAGGGCAGCACACCAACTTGGCTGCCTCGTGCATGTCGCCTCCTAACGCATGCGCCGTAATCCGCCAGTATGATTCGCATGCGCGGAATTCGCTATAAATACTATGACTGCATCGTCTATTCAGTACATCTGGGCCGAAATATCGTGGCAGAATGTTGATGGGATCCGGCTGCAGACCCGAAAATTAATGGAAGAAGAAATACGCTGGGAAAATTTCGGAAGTCAAACCGAGTATCCTGTTTCAAATTAACTAGTGATTTATTTATGTTTGCCAAATGTGCAAGGAGTAGCAAAAGTTGAAGATAAAACTACAAAAGTTATGTTAGCCAGAATTTTGCTAAAGTACTCTCAGTTTATTGCAAAGTATCCTTTTGCAAAAATACAGTGCCAGCTTGTGTAAATGTTACTGTCTATAATACCTGCATCATAGGTGATGAAAAAGGCAAATACGTTAAACTCATTTGAAACATAATTTAGCATTGATTACTATCATGAATGATTTTTTTGAAGTTAATTGAGCTCAGTGTTGAATAATTTACCTTGAAAGGTAAAGTATAAACTATCCCAAGTGACGTTAATAAGTGACTTTGAATTACTGTTTGCTAATGAAATAATCACAGAGTTTGAACAGTGATACCATACCAATTTATGGGTCCCCACCATATTCTTCTCATATTAGAAAGATAATTGGAATATTATTGCTACTAAGAGAAACAAATATAAGCGTTGGGACATGAGCAGTGTAATTATTATATTACTTAGCTTTACTTGGGTTCGATTCCCAGCGGGGTCTATGATTTTCCCTGCTCGAGATGACTAGGTGTTGTTGTGTCGTCTTCATCAACATCATTCATCCCCATTACGGCAAACCACCTCCGCCTAGTACGGCAGTGCGGGTATCCCCCATCGTCCCCTACGCTCCTCTGAGTATGGGACCTCGTCATCCATAGTTTATATATCAGTGAAGGCAGAAGACCCACATGTCCAAATTTAGTTCTGCGCTGCTTGCAGTAACATCTCAGTACTGGTTCAAGTAATGATCGTGAGTGTAACTGTTATTAGTATAAGTTTGATACATTTTTGCTTTCTATGACTACTAGTTTGTGTATTACGGGTAACTACTGCTACCCACAGTTGGGAGTGCCCTGTGTCCCTTTGTATCCGGTGCGCTATTCAAAGGGAAATATTGATGAAAGTAACTTCAATAACTAATATTCATGTATATGAAGATGGTATCTGTTCCCGAAAGAGCAGATACCATTGATGATTGTGCAGCTTCTCCACATTCGTAGTGTTCCTGATAGATATTTGCCCATTCACTAATTACTCGTGTAAGACTAAGCTGACGAATCCGGTAAGAGTTTGGGCAATGAATGTAGGTTGTGGACAGTTGGGAATGGCGTCTCACGGGAAGCGTGCAAGGGATAAGTCCCTGCAGTCGTGCCATCCTCGGTGCCCTCGGTGGCTCAGCTGGATAGAGCGTCTACCATGTAAGCAGCAGATCCAGGGCTCGAGTCCCGATGGGGGCACACATTTTCAGCTGTCTTCATTGACGTATATCAACAACACCTGTCGGCAGGTTTTTTTTTTTTTCATTCGTACATGAATTTTACTACTTTCATTGACCCCCAACATTAAAGCCTGTTTAGTTTTTTCTATTAACTGCAATATATTCAAAATTACGGTTCGTTACCTTGTCCATTATACAGGGTGATTCAAAAAGAATACCACAACTTTAGGAATTTAAAACTCTGCAACGACAAAAGGCAGAGCTAAGCACTATCTGTCGGCGAATTAAGGGAGTTATAAAGTTTCAATTAGTTGTACATTTGTTCGCTTGAGGCGCTGTTCACTAGGCGTCAGCGTCAGTTGATGCTAAGATGGCGACCGCTCAATAGAAAGCTTTTTGCGTTATTGAGTACGGTAGAAGTGAATCGACGACAGTTTTTCAGCGTGCATTTCGAACGAAGTATGGTGTTAAACCTCCTGATAGGTGGTGTATTAAACGTTGGTATAAAGAGTTTACAGAGAATGGGTGTTTGTGCAAAGGGAAAAGTTCTGGATCGGCCGCCAGGCAGCCCGTGACAGAGCACTTCATCACTGGCCTCCAAGAAGCCCTGATCTTACCCCCTGCGATTTTTTCTTATGGGGGTATGTTAAGGACATGGAGTTTCGGCCACCTCTCCGAGCCACCATTGATGATTTGAAACGAAAAATAACAGCAGCTATCCAAACTGTTACGCCTGATATGCTACAGAGAGTGTGGAACGAGTTGGAGTATCGGGTTGATATTGCTCGAGTGTCTGGAGGGGGCCATATTGAACATCTCTGAACTTGTTTTTGAGTGAAAAAAAAACCTTTTTAAATACTCTTTGTAATGATGTTTAACAGAAGGTTATATTATGTTTCTTTCATTAAATACATATTTTTAAAGTTGTGGTATTCTTTTTGAATCACCCTGTATACACGCACGCTCAAATTTCCCAAATCCTCTCAGAGGGTAACATTACCTTGTCTCACAGCAGGTTAGTGCTATTACTCAACATGTTCAGCTTAAGATGGGCTGACATCTCCCTGATGGATTTGTCACTCAGATGGCATCCATGGATTAGTCCACGTTTGAAGTCACTGATCTCTGCTGGCTGACCGGGCTCTCTGGCGACAACACTGTACTCTCCTCTTTTAGGAATGGCGCATCCGCTTACCATCACATCTAGTGGTCAGTTCTGCATTAGATGTCGTTGTGCCGATAATTTTCAGCACATAAGTATACCTTCCTTAGCGTGTCGTGTGGCCACAACTCCACCAGAGGGCTTTCAGTTTCCTGCTGGGTTGTGGCGCATCAGTGTACATGTCGTCTCGCAACACCTACAGGCCTAATTTCTTGTTAATGACCATACTTTGTTACTGGCGTATAGTTATTGTACTCGACGTGCGTATGTTTTTCGTACTTTCTATTTTTTTAATAAACAAATCTTTTATTTATAATTACGAGGCGCATTCAAGTTCTAAGGCCTCCGATTTTTTTTTTCTAATTAACTACTCACCCGAAATCGATGAAACCGGCGTTACTTCTCGCCCTGCAGACGTACACATTTTTCACAACGCTGGCGCCATGATTCCAGGGCAGCGGCGAAGGCTTCTTTAGGAGTCTGTTTTGACCACTGGAAAATGGCTGAGGCAATAGCAGCACGGCTGGTGAATGTGCGGCCACGGAGAGTGTCTTTCATTGTTGGAAAAAGCCAAAAGTCACTAGGAGCCAGGTCAGGTGAGTAGGGAGCATGAGGAATCACTTCAAAGTTGTTATCTCGAAGAAACTGTTGCGTAACGTTAGCTCGATGTGCGGGTGCGTTGTCTTGGTGAAACAGCACACGCGCAGCCCTTCCCGGACGTTTTTGTTGCAGTGGAGGAAGGAATTTGTTCTTCATAATATTTTCACAGGATGCACCTGTTACCGTAGTGTCCTTTGGAACGCAATGGGTAAGGATTACGCCCTCGCTGTCCCAGAACATGGACACCATCATTTTTTCAGCACTGGTGGTTACCCGAAATTTTTTTGGTGGCTGTGAATCTGTGTGCTTCCATCGAGCCGACTGGCGCTTTGTTTCTGGATTGAAAAATGGCATCCACGTCTCATCCACTGTCACAACCGACGAAAAGAAGGTCCCATTCATGCTGTCGTTGCACGTCAACATTGCTTGGCAACATGCCACACGGGCAGCCATTTGGTCGTCCGTCAGCATTCGTGGCACCCACCTGGATGACAATTTTCGCATTGTCAGGTCGTCATGCAGGATAGTGTGCACAGAACCCACAGAAATGCCAACTCTGGAGACGATCTGTTCAACAGTCATTCGGCGATCCCCCAAAACAATTCTCTCCACTTTCTCGATCATGTCGTCAGACCGGCTTGTGCGAGCCCGAGGTTGTTTCGGTTTGTTGTCACACGATGTTCTGCCTTCATTAAACAGTCGCACCCACGAACGCACTTTCGACACATCCATAACTCCATCACCACATGTCTCCTTCAACTGTCGATGAATTTCAATTGACACCACGCAAATTCAGAAAACGAATGATTGCACGCTGTTCAAGTAAGGAAAACGTCGCCATTTTAAGTATTTAAAACAGTTCTCATTCTCGCCGCTGGCGGTAAAATTCCATCTGCCGTACGGTGCTGCCATCTCTGGGACATATTGAAAATGAACGCGGCCTCATTTTAAAACAATGCGCATGTTTCTATTTCTTTCCAGTCTGGAGAAAAAAAAATCGGAGGCCTTAGAACTTGAATGCACCTCGTAAATAGTTTCTGTAGATTAACCGTTAGTACTGTCCGTACATGATTACTTGTGTAAGCTACACAGCATAAAGTGACAGTCACTGAGAAAACTGTATTCCGTTCTGCTGATTCTGCTCATACTGATCACACTTGGTCACTGTTTGATAGCTTTGGGATTAGTATAGCTCATGCTGAGCTTGGTATAACACAGCCAGGTACGCACAGAATTGATAAACAGACTTGGTTGTGAACAGAAAAAGTAAAAGAAACAATGTATGCAAAAGAGGAGCTTTCAACCAGTTACAAGCTTCCCAGAATGAGGTGAAGCTTCATAACCAGAAAACCCGCAAGAAGGTGGCGAAACGATCAGTTGCAGGGGCCAAAGAAAATGACCACCAACATTTATATAACCAGCTAAGAAATAAAGAAGGGAACAAAACAATCTACCGATTGGCCGAGGCTTGACGTGGACCATGTCAAGATATGGAAAATTGCGGGTGAAGAATGGTCGGCGGTCCACGACACGAAGATGGTTCTAGGACGTTGCCGGGAGTGTCGTATTTTACGAACTTTAAGACGCTACGGACTACAAGATGCACCTTAATTTTTAAGCAGTTTTTTAAATGACATTTTTACCTCTTTCGTTATTAGATTGCAAAGCCAGACTGAAAAAAATTGACCTTGAAAATCCCTGAAAATCATCATCTGACCCTTCTTCTTCTTCTTATTTTTGTCCTTCTTGTTTTTCTTTCTCTTCGTTGTCATCGTTGTTTTCTTCATGTATAAGACGGTCTTCACTGCCGTCGAGAGCGTTATGTATGCTGCTCTTGAAAGATTTAACAATAAAGTCTTCTCTCAGTGTAGACCTTTTTATGCACTGACACACTTATTTGAATGTAGGTCGTTTTGAAAGCTGCCTTCGGCATGAATAGAGTTTGGGTTTAATTGATCACGCATTTGTTCCACTCCTCATTCGTAAACACTTTAAATGATGATGTTTGGTTTGCAGGGCCCTCAACTGCATGGTCATCAGCTCCCGTACGAGGCCCCAATTTTTACGCAGTCCATTTTTTTCACACTCCGATCTAGCCACTGTCACGAATGATGATGATTATGATGAAATGTTGAGGACAATACAAACGAACAGCCTCCGTGCAGAGCAAATCCCTAACCCGGCCGGGAATCGAACCCAGTACCCCATGATCCAGAGGCAGCAACGCTAGCCACTTGACCACGAGCTGCGGACACACTTTAATTTATTTATCGAGACATCAAGAGATTTCTATTTTGAAGCAAGTTGTGATGACCTCAACCCACAGGAAAAATACACTCCTGGAAATTGAAATAAGAACACCGTGAATTCATTGTCCCAGGAAGGGGAAACTTTATTGACACATTCCTGGGGTCAGATACATCACATGATCACACTGACAGAACCACAGGCACGTAGACACAGGCAACAGAGCATGCACAATGTCGGCACTAGTACAGTGTATATCCACCTTTCGCAGCAATGCAGGCTGCTATTCTCCCATGGAGACGATCGTAGAGATGCTGGATGTAGTCCTGTGGAACGGCTTGCCATGCCATTTCCACCTGGCGCCTCAGTTGGACCAGCGTTCGTGCTGGACGTGCAGACCGCGTGAGACGACGCTTCATCCAGCCCCAAACATGCTCAATGGGGGACAGATCCGGAGATCTTTCTGGCCAGGGTAGTTGACTTACACCTTCTAGAGCACGTTGGGTGGCACGGGATACATGCGGACGTGCATTGTCCTGTTGGAACAGCAAGTTCCCTTGCCGGTCTAGGAATGGTAGAACGATGGGTTCGATGACGGTTTGGATGTACCGTGCACTATTCAGTGTCCCCTCGACGATCACCAGTGGTGTACGGCCAATGTAGGAGATCGCTCCCCACACCATGATGCCGGGTGTTGGCCCTGTGTGCCTCGGTCGTATGCAGTCCTGATTGTGGCGCTCACCTGCACGGCGCCAAACACGCATACGACCATCATTGGCACCAAGGCAGAAGCGACTCTCATCGCTGAAGACGACACGTCTCCATTCGTCCCTCCATTCACGCCTGTCGCGACACCACTGGAGGCGGGCTGCACGATGTTGGGGCGTGAGCAGAAGACGGCCTAACGGTGTGCGGGACCGTAGCCCAGCTTCATGGAGACGGTTGCGAATGGTCCTCGCCGATACCCCAGGAGCAACAGTGTCCCTAATTTGCAGGGAAGTGGCGGTGCGGTCCCCTACGGCACTGCGTAGGATCCTACGGTCTTGGCGTGCATCCGTGCGTCGCTGCGGTCCGGTCCCAGGTCGACGGGCACGTGCACCTTCCGCCGACCACCGGCGACAACATCGATGTACTGTGGAGACCTCACGCCCCACGTGTTGAGCAATTCGGCGGTACGTCCACCCGGCCTCCCGCATGCCCACTATACGCCCTCGCTCAAAGTCCGTCAACTGCACATACGGTTCACGTCCACGCTGTCGCGGCATGCTACCAGTGTTAAAGACTGCGATGGAGCTCCGTATGCCACGGCAAACTGGCTGACACTGACGGCGGCGGTGCACAAATGCTGCACAGCTAGCGCCATTCGACGGCCAACACCGCGGTTCCTGGTGCGTCCGCTGTGCCGTGCGTGTGATCATTGCTTGTACAGCCCTCTCGCAGTGTCCGGAGCAAATATGGTGGGTCTGACACACCGGTGTCCATGTGTTCTTTTTTCCATTTCCAGGAGTGTAATTATCAAAATCTGAACTGTGAAGTCATCTAAAATTGTAGTTGGAAAACCACACTCTTTGTTATACTTCTCAAATGGTCACGATCCCACTTTGTTTATGAACTGAAATTCTAATATTCACGAGAAACTGCTGTAAAATTAACCTGAACCGACCAAATTGTGTACATATTCTCTGAAACTTCAAAGACATCTAAGACAATATCTGAAAGAAATTAGAAAAAGTGACAAAATTCGTGAATCACACACAATACTGTTAACAATCGCATGAACACTGGGGGGTTTCAACATACATCTACCCACTTTTGAGTATAACCAGTGTCTCTTAATACTACGACTCGTAGCAATACAATATCAAAAACTTTTATTACTGGGTAAACAGTCCCTACGTGATTTGACAGCTGCCATTTATAATTCCCGCTCACGTCAGGAAATGCACCAATACGGGAATAGCAGCTTTTACGTTATTGGTCAGAACGCAAGCAATTAGGACGGTCACCGTAATTTTCGCGCGAAGCCATAATTCGCGGCAAAATACTCTTATTAGTCACTGTCATATATCTAGTCTCATAACATAAAATAACTACAATAATTTTGACATTCGAGGAGAATTTGTTCTAATGAGAGGAAGAAGTTTATATTTACTGGTGTTTCAACAGTGACTACCAGGCTACTTTTAATTCACTGATTGTAATTTTATTTTCGTTAGCAGAAAGCAAACATAAACTAAACAAAGAATTTATTCGAATAGAGTCTGTAATTCCTATACTTTTAATAGAGAAAGAAAGTTTCTAGGTCAGGGGATAGCGTTCGGCGAAATCTCATAATTTTTTGTAGCATACGAAGCGTTGCGTTGGGCAGCACGATGTCGGCGGGTTACGATGATGAGAGCAGGATACAGGCAGTTCCGCTGGTTAATCTTCTCCGACGAAACGCAAATAAAGTTCCGGCACGGCTGTATCATTAACCCCGGGGTGATTAACAAACCACAAGACGCCAGTATACGACCGTTGTTGACATGTTCTCTCTTTCAAAGTACATGGCGTAGACATCGCTCGTTTTTACACTTTATGCACTGTCCGTGACGCTATCGTCCATAATTACACAGTTTGTCACATTCATATAGTCTTAGCCACAAATACACAGCTCATAGAATTGTTCTTGTGTGTGAAGTACTCCGTAAACAATGTCCACTCTGTTCTTGCATTTCAAACTTCGACAACGTCATTGAAAGTCACATTTATATTGCACAGTTAATTATTCACTTTCACGGCTTGATAGAACGTGATACACAACAGTTCCACCACCCAAAACCAATACCATCAAAGTTCATTCGCATAAAAGCGTAGTTCGCGTCAGCCACAACAAAGTATTGTTAGCGGCACTTTCACAGTCCGGTTTATTTGCTCTTAAAGTTCGCTGGCGGTGGCATTACATACCGCAGTGCTAAAGAGAATTAACAATATGATAGTTCGGTATCACTGTCCATACAATTACGTATGCTTATCATAAAACACAGTACTATTTTTCCCGCGCACGCTTCACAGACACAGCCGGCCGGTGTGGCCGTGCGGTTAAAGGCGCTTCAGTCTGGAACCGCATGACCGCTACGGTCGCAGGTTCGAATCCTGCCTCGGGCATGGATGTGTGTGATGTCCTTAGGTTAGTTAGGTTTAATTAGTTCTAAGTTCTAGGCGACTGATGACCTCAGAAGTTAAGTCGCATAGTGCTCAGAGCCATTTTCACAGGCACACCATCCACCATCCCCTCTACTACACAACAACCTTTCGACTATCTATGTCACTATCACTGTCCCCTTTCTATAGATGTTATATCGTTATCGTAAATTACATAAATCTTTATAAATGTTATTGACTGCATTTTTCACAATTAATAATATTCCAAAAGAGAACTTTACAAACTTTACCACAGGTACAAAGCAAGAAAGATTTTATACATTGGCAAACGGAATAATCACAATTACATCTTTAAATTTAAAAACCACAGTAGAATGTTACAGAATCACAATTAGAAATGCCCATATGAACAAAAGAAAAAGAATAGAAATCTAAAGGAAATCATGAAAAAAATTTTATATGTGTAATTAGCAATGCCTTCACCAAGTCCTCCCGAAATAATTCCAAATTCTGTATTTTCCTGTCTCAATTTCTCTCACACAGAATTTTTCAAATGACTAATAAACTGATATAGCACAAGAAGAGAACTCCTCTTCAATAAATCACCTTTCCTTCTCTCCCAGACTCTGTTCATCCACAATTTCATACCAGCTTCGCCCATACAAAATTTGTCATGTCCGTGAACAACAATACCTGGCGGTATTTCAGAAGAATTTGACATTGTTTTACGCTTGAAAACGATCATTGGATTGTTTAGAACCCTCAGCACAACATGAAAGAACAATAGAGTAGTGCATTTTTTCAAGTCCACTTGTTTTCATATTTACAGTTTCAGAACCTTTCATGGCGACAGTTCTGTTGCGGGGCACATCAAATATCAGAGGAGTTTCTTCCCTATTCGCTGTTTAGCTTAGTTCCACACTGCTTTTCTTTCGATGTTAAATATTAAAGCGATTGAAAGATAATATTTTCTCTTTATACACGTATGGCATTTTCTGAGATATTTTGGTTCTGGTTCGCAAGCTAGGTCCATGGTGCATCATAAACCTGTAGCACCACCTGACTCCATCCTTGAAGTCCGGTAATTTCCACTGTAGTGCTCGCTTACGAAAGTGTATTTCAATCATTTTCGTGTTAATGCCAATGCCATTTTGACTGAGTCCTTGAATCCATTTCAATACGTCCATCTTCTAGTTTTGGCCATTTTGCATTCAGTCGTCTATTGGCACATTTAGTCTCCCTTTACTAGTCCGCCAATCGCGAATCGTTTTTCTCTGTTGTCGGACGGCCGAAATGCCACTGAGCTGCTCTGTTTCCATTTTCTTCAGCATATGCTATTACTTTTTAGCCAGCATTATATAAATCCGATACTAACAAAAATATTGTACTTTTACCAATAACGCAAGTCACTTTCAGTTCAAGTTCACTTGCGCCGTAGACGCAATGACGGGTCATATACTAGGCCGTGTTCTGGGTTTGTGAGCGCGGCGTGAGAGAGACAGTTAGCAAGCTTGTGAATCGTCGCAACTCACGTTCGTGACGTCGGTGCAATGCTGCTGCCAGTTGAATCCAGTGCTGCCAGAGATAGGTTTTCCGCGGCATCGAAGATATGGCTTTTTTTAAGACTGGTGGGAATTTTAAATCACACACTGGACATTTTTATATTAATTTCGAGAGTAAGCCGCACCTAAATTTTGGAGGAAATTTTTGGAAGAAAAAAATGCGTCTTATAGTCCGTAAAGTACAGTACTTCAGTGAAATATCCAATACTGAATTCCCTCACCCACAAATACCAAAAGGCAATGTGACGACTGGACCAGTTCCACGTATCACAACATATGAGATCGAAGTTGCCATTCGTAACATGAAAAATGGAAAGGCTCCAGAACCAGACGACCTTCCTGCAGATATATGGAATACTGACGGACTTAACGACAAAGCGACCACCTAGCTGGCAGAGTTCTTCAGCTCCATCGTTCACTGAGGCCATACTCCCACGGACTGGACATCTAGTACCACAGTACCTATTTTTAAGGGCAAGGGTGACCCAGCTGAATGTAATAGCTACTGCCCAACCCGATGCCTCTCCCGTACCTGTCAAGATATTCTAACGTATATTTGATGAAAGGATGCGGAACATAGTAGAGCTGTCAATAAATGAATGTGGGTTTGTGAAGGGATGTGACGCGATAGACGCAATTTCTGCTGTGCTCCAGCTCACGGAGATATTCCACCAAGAAAAGGAAGTCACTGCATCTTGCCTTTCATGACCTCGAAAAGGCATTAGATCGAGATGATTTAGTATGCTCTTCACGATTATCGAGTTTCTGAAGCCTACATCAACTGGGTAAAAATGCTGTACAAAACCACCAACAGCCAGACAGTCAGGTGCGATGCTGTGCAGGACTGACTGACAGCTTCCCCGTGACAGTTCATCAAGACTCAGCTCTGTCTCCACTGCTCTTTGTTACCGTAATGGATAGCACAACGCGCGACTTACGGAAGTGTGTACTGTGGACAGTACTATACTCTTATGTGATGCTTGTGACGGATACCGGAGAGGATCTTGAAACTTAAACATGATATGATCGTCTACAAATATCTGGTCTCCATTTAAACATCCACAAGACTACCTCGACACGATTCCGTCTCCTGGAACTACACAAAATAATGCGGCTCCTCTTACCAAGGCGGACGCATCCATGATCTGAATTCTCGACTACAGGGTGATAACTCTGTGAACGAGGATGTGCGAACAAGGATCAGAGCGATCTGGATGTGATTCACAAACATCAGTGATATTCTTAGCGATAAGAAGACACCTAACCACCTGATATTAGAGATATACAGTACAATGGCGAGGCCATTTGCATTATACAGTATCGAGTGTTGGTCATACCTAGAAATCATGTCATGGAAATGCGGATACTGAGAAGATCCTTACGCCTTACTCAGCTCGACCACATCAACAAGACAACGATCCTACAACTAGCTGGAGTGGTTCCAATCGATGAAAAAAAATACAAGAACGGAGACGTCGGTGGTACTGACACATCATACGGGCTACCCCTACATTCAGTAATTAGCTCAAACTATGGTCTCACCGTCGAAGGTCAGAGGCAAGTGGAAGACCCAAATTACGGTGCCTCGGCACTACAAACACAGCTCTAGACGCCTGTATATACAGGATGCGTCAGACCATACGAAATGGTGTGCCGAAAGCGGAGATGTGTTGCGACATCAGGAATTAACCTCTGTGAGCTGTAGAGGGTAAGAACTGTAAGGGAAGACAGAGATTTGAATACATCCAACAAATGACTGTGGGCGTGGGATGAAAGTGGTTCGCGCAGGGGAGCAGGAGAGTTATTCGTGGTCGGCCACATCAGACCAATCATAAGACTGTTGACTCGTAAAAACTGTTTGCACATGACGTGACGGAAACCGATTTAAAAATTGCACCAGTATCCTGGTAGCTACCTAGGTTTCTGAAAGGTTTCATTTGGTAATGAGACGACTTCCAGAACAGAAAATCCCATCACATACATTCCCAGATAGGATTCCTGGTACCAATGACAATTCACCAAGACTTCATGGTTAAGTACCGAGATCTACTATGGGCTATGATGAAATACTTCCTACCTTAGCATACGGAATGAAAAAAGTGGAATCAGTTTCATAGTACGTGTCAAAACAAGTTGCATGCGTATAATATTCATTTCAGTCTATAGCTTGCAACAGATACTTGTCATTATCTTTTAAATATTATAATGTTTCCAGATCTATTGTAATGTCGGCACTATTACCGGCTACACAAGAGTCAGAGTTTTCAACAATCATGTAAGATTCAACCGTTTCTTTTTTTATCAGAATGTGGCAAGTTCTTCCCATATTCTTCTTCTTATTTCATTTTTCGCCGTTCTTTAAGGTATTCTCTGCTAGCCTTCAGTAACTATTTCATTATGAAAATAAAAGATAAGATATTGATGATGATGTGCCGTACTTTTCCTTTTGGTTTTTCCAGTTTATAAAAGCTCTCAAACTGCCTATTAAGATTTTATTTAATAACTTTTATCCGCACACCACAGTACGTAGGGTTATCCATTTGTAATCTGCTTAGCGTTCGTTTCCTTCTCATCAGGTCTGCCAGAAGACATCCTTAGTAGTTGTCTTTGTCCCCTTCTAAACTTCTGATGCCGTCAGCAGTAGGTTCTGAACGGCTTATCTATTTATTAAGAAACTGTGTTTCAGTTTCTTTGAAAGTTCGTAATCCGACTTTCCTTTAAGTTTCAGAGTATCCTTGACTGTGAGTTGATCTTGAGTGGAGTTATACTATCAGTTATGTCTTTTTGGGCGGGGATAAGCAGGGAATTTTCCAGTGTTCTAAACACAGTAGTGAAAATCAGTATAAAAGCACGCAGAATTGTAGGAAAATTAACATTTTCGATCGGAATAGTTGAGCACGGTATGTGCAGTAGTATGAGGTCCAGTATACCGAAAAATCCAGTCAAATGATATCGCATTTGATGTCAGTAGTTCAGTGTATAACAATACATCAACGATTCGGTTTGTAGAGGGTGGAATTCGGCATAGTGGCAGTCGACTCTGTCCTCTGGTAGTGAGTGCTACGTGCCTTTACTGCACATAGAAAACAGAAACCGTTAGTGACGGCGCTTATTGTGACAGAACCCAGGATTGTGACAAAGCCGGGCGGAAAACAGTTATGTGATGAAAATGCAAAAATCGTTGCTTACAAAGAAATGGCCCTCTCTAACCGTCAAATCATGAATAAGTTAAACCGTTCAAATACAGTGATTGATAACTTCGTTAGTCTGGGAGCACAATATAGACAGAAAGGAAAATTTGGTTAAAGTAAAAAATTGTCTGAGGCATAGTAACAGTTACTTATGCGCAGAGCAATGACCACAAATCGCTGTCGTTCTCAATTCGATGCTGATTTACAGTTGTCAGTAACTGCAGACGTGCACAACAAATTTTGTCATATGATAAAACATCTTACCTTCAAGAAAGGACCGAAAAATAAACAAGCTAAATTTGGGTTTTCTGAAAAAAAAGGTATGTCACGTACTTGAACTGGATAAAGTGGTCTTGAATAATGAGAGGACGTTTAATTTACATGGGTCAGATGGATTCATTTTATTGACATGATCTGAGAACAGAGCAGCATGTAGGTGTCAGCAGTAATTTTGGTGTTGGAAGCGTTATGATTTGGGATAACTTCGTGCTAAAGATAAATCGCACATTGCTTGGCTGAACACTAGAAGGAATTCTAACATGTACACTGAGATGCTAGAGACAAAATTGATCAGTATGTATGAAGACTTAGGAGACGAGACTCTAATGTTTCGAAAAGATAATGCACCTATGCGTGTTTCCGCTACAACCGGAAAGTAGTTTCAAGTCAAAGTGTTGTGTCTAGACAAGACGGTCTAGACACAAGGCGAGGAAGCCGAAAGGGCACGCGTCAACTCACGCCGGCTTGCGTTAAGTCTGAAACAGGATACGTGATGAATGCTATAAAGAAAAGTACGTAGCTGCTGGAATACTTAACTTTAATCCATCATTTGTATACAGCATTCTTGATGATACAAGTGAGACTCTCTCTAGAAATGGTTAATGGCGCCTTGCTAGGTCGTAGCCATGGACTTAGCTGAAGGCTATTCTAACTGTCTCTCGGCAAATGAGAGAAAGGCTTGGTCAGTGTAGTCGCTAGCAAAGTCGTCCGTACAACAGGGGCGAGTGCTAGTACGTCTCTCTAGACCTGCCGTGTGGTGGCGCTCGGTCTGCGATCACTGACAGTGGCGACACGCGGGTCCGACATGTACTAATGGACCGCGGCCGATTTAAAGCTACCACCTAGCAAGTGTGGTGTCTGGCGGTGACACCACACAAAGATATCGTCCTCTTGGCCTGGCCTGCACGTTGACTGAATTTAACGCTGTAGAAAACCTTTGGGCAATACTTACAAGACGTGTTTATCACAATAGAAGAGGATTTGAGGCCATATGTGAAGGGAAAAGTGCGATACGAGAAGTGTAGGTGACTGTTTCACCGCAGGAACTACAAATCCTAACAAAACCAATGCCTAAGAGAATTTTTGAGATACGTAGTAAGCACGGAGGCTGGACAAAATGCTAACAATGCGATAACACAACAGGACAGTGCGTGTGCTTACACCAGTTTCCGACCAGGAAATGCAGACTCCTTATATTGTCACTTGTGGTATGAAATGGCTCTGAGCACTACGGAACTTAACATCTGTGGTCATCAGTCCCCTAGAACTACTTAAACCTAACTAACCTAAGGACATCCATGACCGAGGCAGGATTCGAACCTGCGACCGTAGCAGTCGCGCGGTTCCGGACTTAGCACCTAGAGCTCCTCGGCCACCGCGGCCGGCGTGTGGTATGAAGGAAACTATGTAAAATTCTGTCATGACTGTTTACGTCTTACATGTATCTCCCACTTTATAATAAATTCTATACATGTACAAAAAAAAATGGTTCAAATGGCTCTGAGCACTATGGGACTTAACATCTGTGGTCATCAGTCCCCTAGAACTTAGAACTACTTAAACCTAACTAACCTAAGGACATCACACACATCCATGCCCGAGGCAGGATTCGAACCTGCGACCGTAGCAGTAGCGCGGTTCCGGACTGAGCGCCTAGAACCGCTAGACCACCGCGGCCGGCCTACATGTACAAGCTTCAGACATTGTTCTATTACTTTAGTAAGAGCCTTGCCTTTATACTGATTTCCATTTGCTTATCTTGAATAGAATTATTCGAGTACCGTAGTATGAATTCCATCTTGTGGGACATGGATAAGTACAGGGTTTTCCAGTTGTTCTAAATGGGTTTCGCAAGCTTCAGCAGACCTTGAACACCGACTCGAAAATGCTTGACATTTTGACAGGGCTCCATCATAAAGTTTATTTTTTATTTTTTTTGTAAGAATGACTTTGAGATCGGCTTTTCTCCATATCGCTTTGTGCTACTAATTGAAATGTGTGTGTGTGTAGCGTACCTGACACTATTAGGCAGTTGCAGCTCTTCAAAATCTTCAAATGTTTACGGAAATTCTCCAAGGCTTAACACATCCTCATCAACACCATCATGCACAAGTTCAATATTTTGAATATGAGCTGAATATCTTTCACTTGCGCGTGTTACTCGAATGTTTTCCATACATTTAAATGCTTTGGTCATACTTGATCTATGGTCGCTAATAGTTTTCACGATTTATGTCAGCTTTAAATGATATTCAGAATGAATGTCCACGGTCTGTTCAGCTCCATTATCATATCTTTATGTTTCCTTAAACCCTCTGCTAACCAGAGCTAGATTATTTCATTCAAATTTTTCAGTCAGTCCAGTGAGCCGTTACCCACAGATAGGTTATGTTGGATGATGACGGACTATAGGTAGTGATGCATTCAAAATCGACCTTTTTCAAAGCTCCTTTCTACAAATCCTGTATATGGTTTTGAAAATTTTTTACTGCGTTTCCCGGCACATAATCGTCGGTGGGATAGATAACTAATGCGTACCTTCAATAAGATCCTGAAATGATTCATTTTCTACAACTGATGTAAGTACCATGGTATCACTTTGGAATCAAATAACCACGACGATCGTATCGTTGTCTGCGCTTATAATGTAGCGTTAGATAAACATCTTTAGTGTAATAGTAGTATCGAAATTATCGATGGCCTATAAAAACCTTCGATACTAATCTTACCGACCAAAAAAAATCAGTTTTTCAAGTGCTCCATAGATGCAGACACTGCTTATAAAAGTATGACACTGTCACATTGAATGAACCAACTCTGAATCTATAAGGAACCGTTGTGTACGGCGATCGTAGACTGTAAGAAAGGAGAGGCACACAGCAACCAGTTGCAATCCTATTAGTTTTTACCATTCCTGCAAGTCTAGATTTCGGCTGTAAATATCCATCTTCAGTGCGTTTACGTTACAGTTCTACAGACTCGCGGCAGTACTGGAGTATAGGTCGAGTGTCCCTCTCCCTATCCATCGTGGACTATTTTTGTTTAAAGAAACGGCTTATTAAACGAGTAAAAACTGCAAAGTACGAAACAAAAAATTAAGAGATGTATTTTACATTTTACGACTGCAAAAATGTACATTTTTAAATATTTAAAATGAAATTGAAAATAGTTTTACAAAAAAGGGGACTGGGTGGGCAATTCAACGATTCGTATCTTCCTGATTTGCGGTGTGGGGTCTTGCATTATCCAGCTGGTATATTCTATTTGGCACACTGCTCATGAAGGATATAATAACAAGCTTTACGTTTCCTGCAAAGTATTGACGCGTTCTTTTTTGATTGAACGATTACCACATTTGCCGTTGTCATATTCAGTAGTTGTCACCCTGTGATACAAGCTCGTGGTGAGGTTTGGGACTCGGGAGTCGATGCTTCCTGTTACATTTCTCCTTCTGATCTACAGACACGCTGGTTTCGACTTGACCTCTACAACCAGTTTGAAGGATTGCATTTTCGCCATTATTAAAATTCTGTATTGCAGTTTTTCAACCTCTTGGTCATTTTAAAATAGATAACAATTGCAAACAATATGCCAGGTCTACAACTTCGCTTCCACGGTTTTTTCTCAAAGTTCGGGGTTTTATTGTGAAAAACTTACAAAAATAGTATTGCCCATCCCTGGCCACTACATTCTCCCATCTTTCGGATAGTACACGAATCCCATGGTGGAAGAACTGGGCGTCTTTCGTGGGGATCCACGAATCGATTCAATTTTGCACTTGTTCATATGATCGGAAATGCTGGTCAGCCAGACTGCATGCCACTGATCAAAAAAGGTGGTAGTCAGAGAGAGCAACGTATGGAGAATACGGCGGGAGGGATAGGACTTCTCTTTTCAACGTTTCCATGTATATTTGGACGGGTTTTGCGACATGGGATCGAGGACGGAGCTGCTGCAAAATTACCTTTACGTGTGTATCGCTGTATTATGGCCGTTTGTGTTTCAGTGCTGGGCTCTAACGCATCAATTGCTTTCGATAATGAAGTCCTGTGACTGTCTTCGTCTGTTTCAGTAGCTACGAAAACGTTCTGTCATCCACCGCCATGCCGGTCTTCGACATCAAAATCACCGTTCTTAAAGCGTTTGAAACACTCTCTGCACGTTCTTTCACTAATAGTTCCCTCACCATAGGTCTTACCCAACATTTTAAGAGCTACAGCTGCAGATTTCTTCATGTTAAAGCAGAACATTAAAACTTCCCTCAAATGGTGAGAAATTGGTACGTAAGTTGACGTACTTAATCCAGAATAACCTTATGATGCAATCACAAATCGACTAATATTTTTATGGCATTATGTTTACAGATGCCTAAGCTTATTGTATTACACCTATGACGGACAACCTGAACCCCACTTGCCGCTACTGCCGTCAATTGCAAAACGGCGGAAGCAAAGGTGTAGACCTAATATATACAGGGTCAAATATAAGACTAACATAATGCAAAAACGTCTTCCAGTGAAATCATGAAAATCTTGAACAGGAGGACATTACTAAAAATTAGGTAACTATGTGATAGAAGAACATTTGTAACTATGCCTTGTTACTGTATCTGTCTTCATAACCACGCAGCGCTGAAGGTACTCGCAAGTTTGAGGATATGTGTGTTTTTTGTCAGTGTTTTTACTACTGTTAATAGAGCTTGATTGACCTCGGTTTCCCATTACCGTAAGATTATCCCCTAAGAGTATACTTATTTATGCTGGCAAAGGTTGTGTATCTGCGGGACACCTTCTGCGTCTTAAGTGTAGTCTTTGGAGATGGCGTAAACTCTCTGGAGTTCTTCCCTGCCTGTTTTAGCCGCTACGCTGTTGGTTACCGACGCGTGCAATAACCACGATTCTTATCTCACGTCTTCAAGTCCCGTCTGTCACGTAATGGTAAATTTAGTGAAGAGTGTTGGATTTATGAATGTTTTACTATGCATTTTATACTTTATTTAGATGTTGTATGTGACGAAGACTGATACAAGCGCCGGCCGCAGTGGCCGAACGGTTCTAGGCGCTTCAGTCTGGAACCGCGCGACCGCTACGGTCGCAGGTTTGAATCCTGCCTCGGGCATGGATGTGTGTTTCGTCCTTAGGTTAGTTAGGTTTAAGTAGTTCTAAGTTGTAGGGGACTGATGACCTCAGATGTTGAGTCCCATAGTGCTCAGAGCTATTTAAACCACATTTAAACTGACATAAGCACTGTAGGACCATGTCATTTTTATTCCTTTTACTATGACGACTGCTGCGCTTACAGCATGTACGTGATATTTCGTTTCTTCTAATCAAGATTTTCCTCATTTTAATGTCGTTGATCATCGGTAACTTCACGACAGCAGTCAGCCAAAGATGCTGCATGTCAGTGCAGTTTCACCGGTGGCGCCAATCCGGATGAGGCTTGAGCCACGCCTTCCAAATTACGAGGCGCCACAGTCACACATCGGTTATGAAATACGCCCGCAAGGGACAAGCAAGGAGTTCTACATCTGCTTCCAGTGGACGTAGTCGTCGTCGTCGAGTCCTCGCTCCGTCGAACTTAAATCAGACAACGATACACTGGGTGCTGAATTGTGTAAGCGGTAGCTGCACTTAGAACATTCTGTGTTATAGAACTACAAACATTTTCGAAGAAACTTGACGCGGCTTAATAACCCAGAAGATTTTATCTTCAGTCACAACGGCCACAAAAGCCTGCAGACTTACACGTCCAGATCATCCGCTCTCAAAATTCCGCGATTTCTCCCCCCCCCCCCCCCCATACATCCACCACTGCTGGCGGCTCACCTCCAACTGCGCAACGCTACGCGCTGTTAACAGCCAACTGCCCAACACTACAATAGCCAACAACAATGCAAACCAGCCACAGACTGCACACAGCACAGCCAGTGATTTTCATACAGAGCACTACGTGGCGTTACCAATAAGAAAACCTAAACAGCCTACTTACACTGTTAATATATTTATTCCTCTGTGAGAAAAAGTAGTCAGTGCCTTCATGAAAAACTGTTAACTGCTAGCAAATCGACGACCAGGAACGTCTTTCCTGGGAGCTTCAAGGAATGAAAATCACATGGGAAGCGATCGGGATTGTATCGAGGTGTGTGAGCGTGTAAGACGTGTATATTCCTATTGTCTACTGTCAAACTACAATTTATGAAAATTGTATATATTTTATTAATAGGATTAAGTAGGAATAATTAATATTTGTCATGTTGGAAATAATTGTGCTTACAGGGAATGTCTGCACCAAAGTATTGTTGGCAGGAGATACCGCACATTGATATAATTTTAAAAAGGGCAGGAGAGACAGCGTACGGATACGTTTTATGAAAAGAGCGGGAAACACCGCGCATTGATACAGTTTGTAATGGTAGCAGGGATTTTCTGCACCAGAAAGCATTGTTGGCAGGAGAGATCGCACTTTAGCGTTCGTAGGAAGTCAATAGTAAGCGAGAAGTGAAGTGAGTCGGTAGCAGGTCTGAAGCGAGAGGTTGAGAGGAGCGGTGTGCCTGCCAGCCACTAGCTATGATTTACAAGAGATTATAAACGGATGTACAGAGACGTCAGCTAACTATTATCATAAGAAGAACTAATATTATTGAATTATTATTTTTTTTAAAAAACTCAAGACTACTGAAGGTATGTTTGCGCAATGCTAGGTATAAGATTATTGTAAAAAGTAAGTCCCATTTGAACGTTTGTAAAATCATTTCATTCAGAATAAAATTAATGTTTGCCAGCAATATTGCATTACTGATTATAATCCATCCCAAAAACCATCAACGTAAAACTTTGCAAAATTTTATTGTTGTCAAGAAAAAGTTTAACTATGAATTACGTAACGTCAGTCAATGTAATTAAAAAATAACGTCAGCCTTGGTAATAAATACAGCCACTTCATATGACAGCCCACCAGTAGCTAATAAAGTATAGTAAAACAGAGTAAGTATATTCATGTCGCAGTTCGATGTAGCAGTCAGATGGCGATGCACTAACAGTAAAAAAGGTAAGGAACAGTTTTGGTTTATTGCAAATAACGACTGAAGGCCACGACGACGACACATTCTATGTTTCGTCGAAATAATCAGAAAATCACTTTTAATAAACAGCAATTAAATTTGTTTGCGAAGATTGAGAAAGAGAATAAATTTCAAAGGAAATATTTAATTTGTTATTATTGAACAAGAGATAGAAATCCTAAGGGTTAGGTTTCATAGGTTATTGTAGAAGAGAAGGTTACATAACAACGGAGATATAGAGGAGACGAGAGGGTTTCAAGGGCTTTCCAGCAAAACTTCTGCAGCGCAATCGAAATAATCTTGGCAATATGTGGGTGGACATTTTCCTGCAACAGGATTATGCCTTCCGTCAACATTTCCGGGCGTTTGGATTTGATGGCGCGCTACAACTTTCGTCGAGTGTCCATGTGGACATTCTTCGTGCGGTACCGACCTATCCCCATGCGTTTTTCATATTTTTGAAGCCCTGATGAAAGACATTCGCAGCCGTCGATTTTCTTCGGGCTAAGAGGTTCACGCCTGGCTATGATAATGGTTCCATAGGTAATCAAAAAAAAAAAAAAAGAAAATATGGTTCAAATGGCTCTGAGCACTATGGGACTCAACATCTTAGGTCATAAGTCCCCCAGAACTTAGAACTACTTAAACCTAACTAACCTAAGGACATCACACACACCCATGCCCGAGGCAGGATTCGAACCTGCGACCGTAGCAGTCCCGCGGTTCCGGACTGCAGCGCCAGAACCGCTAGACCACCGCGGCCGGCCCATAGGTAATCAAAAAATATTTGTCACTGTCCACCTTGTCTCAGAGTGGGATAAATGTACACTACTGGGCATTAAAATAGCTACACCACGAAGATGACGTGCTATAGACGCGAAATTTAGCCCACAGGAAGAAGATACTGTGATATGCAAATGATTAGCTTTTCAGAGCATTCACACAAGGTTGGCGATGGTGGCGACACCTACGACGTACTGATATGAGGAAAGTTTCCAACCGATTTCTCATACACAAACAGCAGGTGACCGGCGTTGGCTGGTGAAACGTTGTTGTGATGCCTTGGGTAAGGAGGAGAAATGCGTGCCATCACGTTTCCGACTTTGATAAAGGTCGGATTGTAGCCTATCGCGATTGCGGTTTATCGCATCGCGACATTGCTGCTCACGTTGGTCGAGATCCAATGACTGTTAGCAGACTATGGAATCGGTGGGTTCAGGAGGGTAATACGGAACGCCGTGCTAGATCCCAAAGGCCTCGTATCACTAGCAGTCGAGATGACAGGCATCTTATCCGCATGGCTGTAACGGATCGTGCAGCCACGTCTCGATCCCTTAGTCAACAGATGGGGACGTTTGCAAGACAACAACCATCTGCACGAACAGTTCGGCGACGTTTGCAGCAGCATGGACTGTCAGCTCGGAGACCATGGCTGCGGTTACCCTTGACGCTGCATCACAGACAGGAGCGCATGCGATTGTGTACACAGCGACGAACCTGGGTGCACGAATGGCAAAACGTCATTTTTTCGGATGAATCCAGTTTCTGTCTACAGCATCATGATGGTCGCATCCGTGTTTGGCGACATCGCGGTGAACGCACATTGGAAGCGTGTATTCGTCATCGCCTTACTGGCGTGTCACCCGGCGTGATGGTATGGGGTGCCATTGGTTACACGCCTCGGTCACCTCTTCTTCGCACTGACGGCACTTTGAACAGTGGACGTTACATTTCAGATATGTTACGACCCGTGGCTCTACCCTTCATTCGATCCCTGCGAAATCCTACATTTCAGCAGGATAATGCACAACCGTATGTTGCAGGTCCTGTACGGACCTTTCTGGATACAGAAAATGTTCGACTGCTGTCCTGGCCAGCACATCCTCCAGTTATCTCACCAATTGAAAACGTCTGGTCAATGGTGGCCGAGAAACTGGCTCGTCACAATACGCCAGTCACCCCTCTTGTTGAACTGTGGTATCGTGTTGAAGCTGCATGGATAGCTGTATCTGTGCACGCCATCCAAGTTCTGTTTGAGTTAATGCGGAGGCGTATCGAGGCTGTTATTACGGCCAGTGGTGGTTGTTCTGGGTACTGGTTCCTCAGGATCTATGCACCCAAATTGCATTAAAATGTAATCACATGTCAGTTCTAATATAATATATTTGTCCAAAGAAAACCCGTTTATCATCTGAAATTCTTTGTATTGCAGCAATTTTAATGGACTGTAGTGTATTAACGGTTAAGGAGATTACTTTTAAAATAATAAACAGTTTGCTTAGTTTTTCCCATCTCTCTCGCTTTCGTCTGATTGCCCCTAATAATAACATGAAAAGTATCCGTAGTCACCGACTCACCGGTGGTATGTTCTCGGGATTGTTGGACCGACAGTGTACAACAATAATTGTTGCTCATTAGTCTGCCCTGGGAGCAAAAGGCAGCTGCGAATCGCGTGCTTGACGTTGTGCGAGGGTGCATCGCGGCAACTAACGACCCGTGGTGAAGGTACAGCGGCTGGCGCTGCTCGTTTGATGTGCCTCTGCAAAAGAGTGACGCTTTTCATGAATGGCGCGTCTTCGAATAGGCCACGTTCGTGACTTAATAAATGGATTAACTCCTCCTTTGAATGTACGGAATGTCGGAAAGCTATTTAAATATAACTGCATCGGAGAGTGCGTTGCCGTGCCGCGAGATGGCAGCCGTATTAACTACCTTTCATGCGCCACAACCGCGGCGGAAAATTTTGCGAGCCTTTGAAGCCGCTGTTCGCGGAGGACTCTTTAGCATACGCTCACGCCTTACAACATTCGCGGCGTCACCCTTGCCTCTCTCCCCTTCTCTCGCCAAGTGTAATGCCTTCCTATTGGCACACAGCTGCGCAGATTGCTGTTGACTTCTGAATAGTTGCTTTTCCCACCCGGGAGAGATACAGCCCGTCACAAACGGGAGACACAATTTAGCGAATCGTATTCTGCGCGAACCGTGGCGGTGTGCTGGGATGAGCTCGCGGCGGCGTTTCGCAGTGCGCAACAGCCAACGCACTGCCCTCCCTGTCCCGTACAACAAATAGCTTTGTCTCCTTTCTCAATTTCTTCCTCTTCTTCCCTTTCTTCTTGCATCAGGAACTCGAGCTTTTGGTTCGTTCTTTCTGGAACTTTGCAACTGTTGGACGCACGTGCTGGTTGGTTTGTCAACATTCCTTCTTCCTCGTTAGGCGGTTATGGGACATTCTTTTACATAATCTTTAGTTGTACTTAAGTTTCTCTTGTCTACTACCTTTCTTTTCATGAGCTAGTTATTCTGCTCCTGCCACATCTTCATCTTTCTCACTGTACATCTACTCGTCACATCTGTTTATTTACTTAATCGTATGGCTAGTGCACCACGTCGGGCAAACCGTTCGCTGGGTGCCGGTTTTTCAATTTGACGCCACTTCGGCGACCTGCTGTCGATGAGGATGATAGGATGATGATGAGGACAGCACAACACCGGGAATCGAACCCAGGCCTAGAGGATTGACAGTGCGTCACGCTGACCATTCAGCTACCGCGGGCGGACGTCACCTCTATAAAAGACCTCAATATATCTCATTTCGCTAGAGAAGATTCTGCTTTTCATCTGTCTTTTACTATGGCCCCACTGGTGACTGCCATAGAAGCAAACAGAAAGTGAATAAATCTAATGTTAATTTGCGTTGTGCTAGAACTAACGTGCAGTTCCTGGTGAAACAATACTAAAGCCTAAATTTTAAGTCTCTGCATCTTGGTCGATACAAAATACCTTTACAGGCAAAGAAAATTATTAGTTCAGAAAAACGCATACACAAGTAGAAAAAGGAGTAATGACTGGAAGTGTTATTACCTGACGAAACAACAATCGTCCGTTCCTAGCTGTTGGTTTTTTGATTACTCTTGGAGATGACCATCGGTCCTATGGCTTATGGTTCAAATGGCTCTGAGCACTATGGGACTTAACATCTATGGTCATCAATCCCCTAGAACTTAGAACTACTTAAACCTAACTAACCTAAGGACAGCACACAACACCCAGTCATCACGAGGCAGAGAAAATCCCTGACCCCGCCGGGAATCGAACCCGGGATCCCGGGCGTGGGAGGCGAGAACGCTACCGCACGACCTATGGCTTATGAAACATTAGTTCACTTTATCATGAATCATTCATAGATTTACTAAACTTTCTATAGTCCATTACCACAGGAACGTGTCGAATATTTACAACTGCCTTTGAAGAGTAAAGCATCACTTAATGCAAAAAATTAAAAACTCTTCTCCTGAAGTACAAATTCAACGTTTTCTGAAGCACAGCTGCATTTGAGACTTGAATAGCACTGGTATTCTAACTAGATGATGCTGACTGCTTCACTGGAGGTCACGAATGGGCAGAACCTGTCAAGCTCGGCTCTATATCGAACCCCTTGCGGTGGCGCTGCAGTCCTGAGAAAGGGGATGTGTGCTCAGAAGCGCCTCCCGTTCGTAGTTGTAGATTCTAATGTCTGTGGTATCGATGTGCATTGCCGACTTTGGTGTGTCAACGCGATCGTTGGACAATACCACATAAAGATTATTAAAAAAATTAACACAAAACTATCCATTGGTAGCACAATAATCACAAAAGTCGATAAAAGTATTAAATTACTAATTATTATTGAACTATACTTTGTAAAATGGTCGTGTCATTTGATTTTTGTATGTCATCGATGTTGCACATTAGAGAGATAGCAAGTTACGTTACTGTTAAACAATCTATGGCCTTGTCGTGGCATAGTCTTTGCCTATGCAAAGTATGATACAGTTTTAAATGAAGTGTGTTGGCTTGGTATGGTATCTGTTAGAGGAAGAAGGATTGATTGTAAAGAACAGTAAGGATGAGTAAGATGAATACATTACAAAGCGAAAACAACATATATTTTGAATAATGTTATTATTTTTGAAGAGAGGAAGTTTGAGGTAAGACTGCAGCACTGCGCAGCTAGGGATGATTGTCAGCTAGTTAACTTGCTTAGAGCTGAGAGAAAGACCATTCCACTTCCCTGAATCATGCATTAACATTTTAACTGATTAAGCCGTTTTGTTTCTATAGAAATTCTCTGTTAACGTTGTACCCTTTTTGAATCATTATTCACTTTGTTAAGCGTATGATTGTTAGATCAGTGTTACGTGTGAAGACCACGCGACGTATTATTCTTTTTTGGACACATTATTCATTCTAAAATCGTTGTCTTGAAGTATCATCTCATAGGAATAGTTACTTACCTACCCTACTGTTTATCATTACGCATCAGCACATGCAACAGTTTGAATATGTATTTAGCAACAGAAACCTAGCTTAGCCGGTGGCTGCTTGCTGTTTGGTATAATGCTTTTGGGAAATCTGCAAAAATGTTGTCAAGACGCGAAGTGAGTGCAAATTTTTATTGGGCCAGATAATTGGTCTACTTCAGATAAGCGTTTAATATAAAGTCAAGTTGCATTCCGATCAGTTACAGTCCAGTTCAAATTAGGTTCTTGAAATGCACTGCTTCAACCGCAGGACATGAGAGATAGAATAAATTGTGGAAAGGGCCCAAAATAAGTGGCTGTCAGTTACACTCGAACATACAATTTTATTATTTGATCAGACTCTACAAGAGCCAAAATTTAATTTAAAAACGGCTGAAGGCCAATAACTTAAAACGCGAGCATAATCAGAAATTTAAAACGCAAGCCTTATATTAAAACACTTCTTTAGTTAGGCTGAAGTAAACAGGTTAAATTGAACTCTGCTGAAGGCCGAACACTTAAACTCCAAAACATTATTTTTTTTAATACCAATGCCCTTACGTGAAATAGTTCTTTAATGTAGGCTGAAGGGCTTAAGAACAAAACAACTGAAACTCAAACCGGCTGAAGGCCGAAGACTTAAAAATTCAATAGGTTAAAGTAAACAAGTTAAATTCAAATCGGCTGAAAGCCAAAGACTTAATTCAAAAAATTTTTAAAATGCCAAAGGGCTTACGTGAAACATTACTTTACACCAGGCTGAAGGCGAGAAGCCATACAAGTGCAAACAACAAGAACAAATTTTAAAAAATAAGGCAGTACACGCAAGGGCGCCTAGATGTTCGAGGGTCGGCCTGTAATTCAAACACCAACGCTCGCTTAGATGAGACAGGCAGCCGGCCGATGTGGCCGAGCGGTTCTAGGCGCTACAGTCTGGAACCGCGCGACTGCTACGGTCGCAGGTTCGAATCCTGCCTCGGGCTTGGATGTGTGTGATGTCCTTAGGTTAGTTAGGTTTAAGTAGTTCTAAGTTCTAGGGGACTGATGACCTCAGCAGTTAAGTCCCATAGTGCTCAGAGCCATTTTTTGAGACAGGCAGTCGGGCCAACCATTCACGTTCCGATGCACCCCAACCGACCGACAGTCAGCAGACGCACCGACAAGATAACTTCCACTTCACCCGACCACGGCACAAGAGGGAGTTCAATGGAACAACGTAGAAGATATTGGCGCCCACAACCAATCATACACGGAACTGTCAAACTACACAACATGCTGGACAGCAGCAATGAGGAAACTACAAAAAATGGTTCAAATGGCTCTGAGCACTGTGGGACGTAACTGCAAAGGTCATCAGTCCCCTAGAACTTAGAACTACTTAAACCTAACTAACCTAAGAACATCACACACAACCATGCCCGAGGCAGGATTCGAACCTGCGACCGTAGCGGGCGCGCGGTTCCAGACTGTAGCGCCGAGAACCGCTCGGTTACTCAGGCCGGCTAGGAAACTACACTGCCTGAAATTTACGTCAACGCTCAGGCCAGGTAACCGGGACGTTAACGGCCGCAAGGCAAAAGATTCCGCTGGTGCATTTCAATTCAAACAACCAAATACAGTGAAACTCCACCGAGGGTGGCTAGAATTTTCCAACTTGAAAACCACGTTGTTGCTCGCGGGAATATCCCAACAGCCGACAACGAACTCCAAATGACACAATGTGAACAGTCTTGACTTTGCTGGTAGGTTAAATCAAAACTCAACTTTCGTGTCCAGGGTCGGTTAGCCACGAACCTCGTAGCAATGGGAACAGCGCCACACTCTCCGACACCGCGTAGAGACCGCCAGCGGGCCCCGGCCAAACTACGCCCTGCCGAGAATTCCTCGCTGCTCCACGCCAACCGACCGACTCCTCATAGCCAGTAAGCCGACAACATTTAAAACAACTTGTCAGTCAAAATCACACAAACTACACACAGTTTCACGAACACTTGTACGAAGAAGTAGACAATGCTAACGGCAGTGACTGTACAATAACAGGGACCAATCACGAGTCGGTACACACAGCCAACCCGTAAGCGATCGCCGGCGAAATACACGTCATCCGGCAAGACGACCGACCGATGACCAATCAAAGTCGTCCCCAATCCAATTATGTGTGTTAAGCCGTCGGCACACGGACCGTGCATCCGAACGTTGAGCGTTGAGTGTGCCGAGTTTCTGACGTCATAGCGTGGAATAGCACGTTCGGGAGTCTTTCCGAAAATGCAGAGCAATATCGGGCATGTCAGATATTCTGAGCGTGCGTCTGAACGTTGACCAATGAGACGTCACAACGCGACCTACGTCACACGCACGCCGTCTCCCTTCAGTACAGAGTTGTGAGGCGCCATACTGGTATTCATTTCAAGCCTATATGTATATATATGCCGTTTCTGAGCACCAGCAAATTGAGAATCATTGGGAAACCCGTTGTAAGTTGTGTGATTCGTTTCAATAAAATAATGAGAATCATCATATTCGTGGCAAAAGAATTATTGTAACTTGCGTATTATTAGAGTAGGCTATTTGAAGGCAGCGACACACTGAAGATCCACCCAAAATGCATTGTTCTTGGTACAATTTGTTATAATTAAATTTCAATTAGTAACATAATTATCTGCGATTAACGTTTTTAGCTAGGGGTAACACAATATGATTAAGTACAAGGAGCCTACTGTTGGTTTAGCGTAATCAATAGTGTCTCTGTCTAAAAATGAGTATTTGATTGTGATGTGGTTCGCGTCGTAACACTTCCAATTTTTTTTCCTAATATTCGCGTATTTATTAGGTTCTGATACTTTATTATTAGTTTAATATAAGTATATGTTATAATATTTGATGTTATGTAAATATAAGTTCACCTTTTTTTGACTTTGTTCGATTGGCTTAATCTACAGGACAGCTTGCGCTACTTGTATAAAGATATTTTGCTCCGTTCTCTTTTACGCTTCGTAATTCACAGGCTACAATGATTCTGCTACTGGGTAGGAACAGCGATCTAGTAAGACTGACCTTGGGGTTTTACTAAAATGTGGGAATGATGAAATAATGTTTTTCTTATGCGGAGAAGTATTCCAAATTTGTACCGCATTGTTTGTAATGGAACTTTTATAAGCCTGTGTCCTTTTTGATTGGACATGGTACTTTCCTTTTCGTGGACGATGGAGGAAATGTGCGTTTTAACAGAGCTAACGTGGGAATTTCACGCGCGCCCGTTGAGTAAAGAGTGTGATTTACGAACTATAAACATCCCTCAACTGCCGCTAGAGTGCGTTGCGATCACGTTTACCACGTTGGAGCCCACGTACCGTATGCACGAGTCGCATCGTTCCTGAGCGTTCAGCAGCACGTTGAACTTGGCACGCTCAACGTTAACGTTCGACAGCACGGTCCGTGTGCCGACGGCTTTAGCAACCGTCGGGCGAGCCGTGGCGGTCCGGACCTGACTGCTGCTTCGCCCCGACTGAACTTGTGCCGCGTGCCAACTCAAACACTGCAAGGTCCGAACTAACTCACAACACACGACGGCCGGGAAGTAATAGCAGTCCAGCAAACATAATACGGCATGGCTTATATCGATAAGCGCCGCTGCTGCCGTTCACGGGCTCGAAAAGCAGCAACTCAGTGACACCGGTACTACACTCCTGGAAATTGAAATAAGAACACCGTGAATTCATTGACCCAGGAAGGGGAAACTTTATTGACACATTCCTGGGGTCAGATACATCACATGATCACACTGACAGAACCACAGGCACATAGACACAGGCAACAGAGCATGCACAATGTCGGCACTAGTACAGTGTATATCCACCTTTCGCAGCAATGCAGGCTGCTATTCTCCCATGGAGACGATCGTAGAGATGCTGGATGTAGTCCTGTGGAACGGCTTGCCATGCCATTTCCACCTGGCGCCTCAGTTGGACCAGCGTTCGTGCTGGACGTGCAGACCGCGTGAGACGACGCTTCATCCAGTCCCAAACATGCTCAATGGGGGACAGATCCGGAGATCTTGCTGGCCAGGGTAGTTGACTTACACCTTCTAGAGCACGTTGGGTGGCACGGGATACATGCGGACGTGCATTGTCCTGTTGGAACAGCAAGTTCCCTTGCCGGTCTAGGAATGGTAGAACGATGGGTTCGATGACGGTTTGGATGTAGCGTGCACTATTCAGTGTCCCCTCGACAATCACCAGTGGTGTACGGCCAGTGTAGGAGATCGCTCCCCACACCATGATGCTGGGTGTTGGCCCTGTGTGCCTCGGTCGTATGCAGTCCTGATTGTGGCGCTCACCTGCACGGCGCCAAACACGCATACGACCATCATTGGCACCAAGGCAGAAGCGACTCTCATCGCTGAAGACGACACGTCTCCATTCGTCCCTCCATTCACGCCTGTCGCGACACCACTGGAGGCGGGCTGCACGATGTTGGGGCGTGAGCGGAAGACGGCCTAACGGTGTGCGGGACCGTAGCCCAGCTTCATGGAGACGGCTGCGAATGGTCCTCGCCGATACCCCAGGAGCAACAGTGTCCCTAATTTGCTGGGAAGTGGCGGTGCGGTCCCCTACGGCACTGCGTAGGATCCTACGGTCTTGGCGTGCATCCGTGCATCGCTGCGGTCCGGTCCCAGGTCGACGGGCACGTGCACCTTCCGCCGACCACTGGCGACAACATCGATGTACTGTGGAGAGCTCACGCCCCACGTGTTGAGCAATTCGGCGGTACGTCCACCCAGCCTCCCGCATGCCCACTATACGCCCTCGCTCAAAGTCCGTCAACTGCACATACGGTTCACGTCCACGCTGTCGCGGCATGTTACCAGTGTTACAGACTGCGATGGAGCTCCGTATGCCATGGCAAACTGGCTGACACTGACGGCGGCGGTGCACAAATGCTGCGTAGCTAGCGCCATTCGACGGCCAACACCGCGGTTCCTAGTGTGTCCGCTGTGCCGTGCATGTGATCATTGCTTGTACAGCCCTCTCGCAGTGTCCGGAGCAAGTATGGTGGGTCTGACACACCGGTGTCAATGTGTTCTTTTTGCCATTTCCAGGAGTGTAGAAATTAACATAACGAGGTGGCAGAACGGTCAAAACAGGGTGTTAAGTAATAGAAGGCACGAACACGTGCCACGCACGGCTCAGCTCTGTTTAGTCAAACGGTAGAATACGAGTTTCAGTTGTATAACAATTTGTGGAGACCTGTTTCTGGTATATCTAGATTTTATAGAGTGGTGGCTAAATGCCATATAGAAAGAAAATATAGTGGGAAGGTTCCAACTTGAGGGGACTTTATTACGGCAGGCCAAGTAACTTTTATTGAATATGCAGTTATATGAGTTTATTTTTCAACATAGCCATCAACTCTCTGTAGGCAACGACTGAGAAGTTGTACCAGTCATTCATATCTTCGATGGTAGAAATCCGCTCCTTGGTCATGGAGTCATTCGAGAACCGCTGTGCCAGCGTTCTTATTGTTGGAAAAGCTCTTCTCCTCTGGATATTCTTTCATCTTGCCGAAATGTTGGAAAACACGTACTGCAATATGGGGACTGTATGGCGGATCAGCAGCACCCCTGTATCTAAATCCATGGTAGAACTGTAGGCTCTATTTTATTAGGGCCGAACGAGACATTGCGTTCCACGAAGTGGAAATGTATGCTTTTTGCCGACAAGAATCGTTTCCAGTTGCCTCGTCATTCCATCCGCACTTTGTGATGCACCTACTATACGTACCGCAGCAGAACTGTGTCTGCAGGACATTTGGAACATGTGCGCCCTTCTGACAGTGCGTCACTCTGGTTGCGTAATGGTCTGGTATTAAAAGACAGTGTATAACTTACTTTCTGAAATCGCTATGTATGCACTTCAGACCATCAGTATTTTCAATCAAAGTGAAATCTCTGAAACAGATCAATAACCCACTGCTCAATTTCAGTCTCAAATCAGAAAAATGACATATGAAAGCATGTTTATTTTTTCATTTCAAGGAAAATAAAAATTCGAGATAATTGATCGTGATTTATCTATACTATGTGATCAAAAGTATCTGGACACCCCAAAAACAAGTTTCTCATATTAGGTGCATTGTGCTGCCAGCTACTGCCAGGTGCTCCATATCAGCGACCTCAGTAGTCATTAGACATCGTGAGAGAGCAGAATGGGGCTCTCCGTGGAACTCATGGACTTCGAACGTGGTCAATTGATGTTTTAAGCACCTTCTTGCTTCCCACTGTTGAAGAGCAATTCGGGGATGGCGATTGCATCTTTCATCACGATCGAGCACCTGTTAATAATGCATGGTCTGTGGCGGAGTGGTTACACGACAATAACATCCTGACCTAAATCCTACAGAATACCCTTGGTTTGTTTTGGAACGCCGATTTCGTGCCAGGCCTCAACGACCGACATGAGCAACTTCCTCAGTACAACATTCCATGAAGAGAACGTATACCTGCGAGAGTGGAAGCTGTAATCAAGGCTAAGGGTGGGTCAACACAATACTGAATTCCAGAATTACCGATGGAGGGCGCCACGAACTTTTAAGTCATTTTCAGCCAGGTGTCCGGATACTTTTGAACACATAGTGTACCTTAACCCGCCAGCAGGTGCGCTGGCATATAAAGTATGCCAAATGCATATTTCGTTTAATTTTTGCTGCCTTAGATCCTTTCTTGGGCCTGGGAAAATATCTGTTCCTTCATTATTGCTGCGGCTGTCGTACTGATAGGTTTTGTCCATTGCTGGGTTCCTTCACTACGTCTGTGAGAAGTTTAAAAATTAATGTTTCACATTTGACGTACAAAGTGCACCGCACGCTTGGCCATGTGATTAAAATTTCTGCTCTTTAATTTTTTACTCGCTCTAATACAGCTACCGTTCTGTGTCTAGTTTTGTATGCAAGTGGTCTATAAAGCAAAAAAACGCCTTTCTCTTGCCTGGGTCGTATATTATAAACACCACAATTGACAAAATTCATGAGACATCCAACACATATTGTAATATATATAATAAGTTGGCATCTGTTCTTTCGGACATGTTCGAAAGAACAGATACCATCGGTGGCCATGCAGCTCGTTAGAATGAAATTACAATGAAATGAACACCCTTAGCTGCTTACAGGCGTTGACATACGTCAACGGGGACAGATTAAAATGTGTCCCCCACCTGGACTCGAACCCGGGATCTTCTGCTTCCATGGCAGACGTCCTATCCATATTTTTTAAAAAAATTTTTTATCTCATTTTGTTCGTTGTATCTGCTCTGGGCGGACGTCGAAAGACACCCGATACAGTTCGTTGTTGATCGAGTAACTCAGTTTTTTTATTATAGAGGTCAGGTAGCCCTCTGACCGAACACGCTGAGCTACCGTGCCGGCGTCAGTTCATGTTTACGGTTCACAATCTGAAATCGAAGTGCTAAGGGTGTTCATTTCATTGTAATTTCATTCTACCGAGCAGCATGGTCACCGATGGTATCTGTTCTTTCGGACATGTCCAAAAGAACAGATACTATCTTAGTATATATATAGTTAAGGCTCACCGGCCACTTGACTATCTTCTTCTTCTGTGCGAATGCACAAACAGTGCCCGAACTCTTACGGGAATCGGCAACGCGCCGCGAGTAATGAGTATAATGTTCGGGGGCACTACGAATGTAGTGCGAGACAATACGTTGAGAATGTGGGTTTCGCCGGAGGCGTGCCAGAGATAAATCCCTGCAGTCGCGCTATTCTCTGTGTCCTCGGTGGCTCAGATGGATACAGCGTCTGCCGTGGGAGCAGGATATCCTGGGATCGAGTCCCGATGGGGGCACACATTTTCATCTGTCCCCGTTGACGTATGTCAACGCCTGTAAGCCGCTAAGGTTGCTCATTTCATTGAAATGGAGTTCTGATGGACATTATGAAGTCATTGTTTATAGTCAGTATCAGTCACAGAGTGAGCAGTAACAAGAGACAGGCGGAGTACATGGCAGAAAATCTGTAATATCAGTAAAATGAAAAGTAAACAAAATATAGTGAAAATAGTTTCAATTTTTATAATAATGTTAGAAAATGTGAATTTTAACAGAATAAAAAATTTAATCTATTGTATACATAAAGAAGAGTGCATGTGCATATGCATGGGATCTCCTCCCAAACCACTGGATCTATTTCAGCCAAACCTGGCACAAAAACAGCAGGCCTCATGAATATCAGCACTGTGGGGTTTGTAATCTCAATTAGGAGGGGAGCTATGGGTAAAAATGTGTTGCTTCCATCCCCTAGCCTTCATGACAGGCATGTTGTGTGGGAACAGTATTGGCCTACAAATCAACCTGCTTTGCAGGTCAGCCTACATTTCAGGGGCAAGAAATCGTTTCTGGTTCCTGACATGTAGGGTGCCCTGCATTACATGTGTGTTGTGCTGGAGTATTATCAGCCAGCTTTATCGACCTGCTATCCATGGGAGCCTGTATGGCCATGCAAATAAATGATTTTCAAGCCCTGATTTGTAGTCTGCCCTGCATGACAGTTATTTTGGGAGTAACAGCAGCCTGCTTTATTGAACTGTATTGCAGGGACTACATGTGACCAATGAGTATGCTTGAGAACATGTTTGGATGGATAGAGGAGGGGAGTGAGAGAGAGTGAGTGGGAGGAGGAAATGGATAGAGGTGGAGGAGGAGAGGGAGATGTTTGAGGAAGGTGGAACATACAAAGGAGTAAAGGGAGAGGAGGAAGCAGAGATGGAAAGAGAGATGGGGAGATGGAATTGGAAAGAGGGAGGTGGATGAGGGTAGGGTCACAGGGAGGAGGTGGAAAATATGGTCAGGAAGAGTGGGTGTAGGAAAAGAACAAACTGATGGGGAGGAGGAAATGAAGAGACAGAGAGAATGGGAAGGGGGAGACAAACATGGAGGTAGGTGGATGAGGTGGACACAAAGAGAGAGGAAGAGGTGGACACAGAGGGGAGCAGGAGGAGGTGTGTTCAGCATATGCAGGTGAAGTTAGTTTAAATAATAAAAAAAAGCTTTATCCCATGAAATTAGCAGTTTTGTATACAGTATTATGGACACCTGCTAATAATTGTATTAGAAGTTTGTCTTCTATAACAAAGATTGTCAATAACACGAAATAATAATAAAATGCCAATAAATGAGGTTTTCTTAAGTACAACTCCATTGAAATTATGGATATGTGATAGACTGGAACGAAGTACAACGCACACCACACACCCAACAATGTAAGAGGAACGCACATGTCTGCTCAAGAGTTAAGAGCACAAATGAAGTATTCAAAACTGACAAATAATTAACAATATAAATTTGGAAAAATGTATACAGTTCCTAAAAATTTGCTATCGACCACTATGGAAAATATGAAAATTTGGGTCAGCATTAGAATAATCTTGAACTTTATTTTGTTAAAGTATCAAAATGACTTCCATGAAAAATATTTCTATAAATTTTTCAAGTATTATCTACTTTAACAGGTAATTACTACTTTTTTGACTTTCTTTTATAAAATTTAAGCTAGCACACAGTTTCATTTTCTTTCTACATTGCATAATATTTTCTTTTCTGCAGCTGTTTGTGAGTTATGTAGTGAGTTACAGCAGTATGTCTGAGAAAGCATTCCTGTGCCAAACACTGCAGGTGGTTTACCATTCAAAGTGCACATATAGCCTCTCTTCCTGTCAAAAAGACTTTCGCCAATTCTCATAATCTCATTAGCTGAAGCAGGGTGTTCTGTGGGGAGAGTAGGCTATTTCCAGAACCCAAGCAACAACCCAATCTACAGCTACTGGAAGCCAGGCTGACATCTGCAGCCCAGAGGGCAATGTGCACCACAGCTGTCCAACAGCAAAAAAATAGCTAAGTGTGACATTCTCTGTTTTTCAACCAGTGTGGGAGAAGCAGTTGTGTTTGCTGAAAATATTTGTCCAAGGGAAAAGTATTATGAAGCTCTGGACAGAGTTATTGACACAAAAGGCTGACGAGTCATAGAGACAGGGCTCTGGCTGAGTGCCATCTCTGTGTTAACAAATGTGCATCTTTTATCATGGATTGAGGAGCAACCCTCGCCCATCACATTGACAACAGCATCCCCTACACGAGGAGAGTCTGTGATAGAGAGTTGAGGTCCGTGATTTTGGCTTATGAACCTCTGCTGCAAACTGTTGAGGTGGCGACATTATCTCTAGCTGCTGTTCGCTGCTAATTGGTGCAGGCTACCTGTTCAAGTGGATGTGCCAGGGGGTCATAATATAAGTGCAGCTACACACATAGGTCCAGTGTGAGCTGCAATTATCGTATGGCAGCTAAAGTGATAGATATTCTAATATGTTAATGTTCACCCTTTGTTCTTTGGAAAAAAGTTAGTTTCTAATTTTCCCACGTGGCGGAAATCTGTCGTTATACAGTAGAACCCTTCGTGCTCATGGCCCGTGGCCCACACACGCTTGTGGTGCGTCAGTGCGAGCTCTGATACGCTTCAAGAACGTTGGCGCAAGTTGCTCAACATCACCGATGCTAATAACAGCCACGTAAATGCATGTACACACTGCTGGCACAATTGCGTGAGCCACGTACATTTCACGCGCCTGCACCCACTTGCACACAGGTGTAAATTGCAGTGTCCACATGCATGATGCGTTTTGCTTAGCACCAGGCCTGACAGAAATTTATGCGAATGACGAATAACGAATACAGAAATACTATTCGTTACTCGTGAATAACAAGTATTATTCTAAAAGTTATTAAGATACACGAATAAAAACACTTCTTCAAAGTGTTTTGAATAGTAAACAAATTTGAAATTTAATTCCATTAATAGCTCCAATTCTTTGTCATTTATTAAGTGAATGCACCTTTCGTTTCTTTCAGATTAGTTTCCAGAACAGCTCTTTCTTTGAAACGTCTTATCAGGAACTTTATTTGAATAACGGAAATTTACCGTTGCAACACTAAAGAAATTACGTTCTACACATGCAATGCACGCTAAAATTAGTCTTTAATCATGACTTCTATATATGGCTTTCAGCTCATAATCTTCCTAAGCAAAAATTGAGAAATCATCAATTTCGTTGTAATTTCGACAAATAATTATTTGTGATTTCACTTTAATTTCATTTTTCAAATCATATACTAAATAAAATATTATTCGGAACTCCTGACCCGATTTCTTTGACATTTCTTTGGCTATTATATGCCTGCAATTTGTTGTAAGCCTTACTTGGTCATGGACAGCAATAGAGGTGAACTGCCTATTTTTAAATCGTGGTTATGACTTTTTTACAACAATTGCAGTTGTTGTAGAAAAACGAAAAACATCTTCCAGTCGTCTCCTTGACACTTTCACGATACACAATTTGCAAGTGTGCTGCAGTATTACGAAGTATTTGATGTACTCGAACCCAGTGTCTCTTCGAAGTTTTTGAATCTCAAAGCTCTACGTACCTGCATAGATGGATGTGGGATCGAGAAACTAAGAGTTAATCCTAAAAACAGTGTGGATAATTCGGACTTCCAACATTTCATAAACATTTTAGGAGACTTTAAATTAAAAGTCTGGTTATATTAATCGTTAGGAACCAATGAGTTCTTGCTTGGTTCACTCATTTTTTAGCATTACAACCACGAATTGCGTAATTATACTATGAAGACACACTTATCCGGTAGTGACAGCTACGTAAGAATGGTTTTGAAGATTGAGGGTTTCTATCAGTTGCATTCCCACTGTTGTCTGCTTACGTAGAGTTCTTGTGCAGTTCTTGTTAACAGTGGGAGGAAGCCGCTTGTGAGGTACAGTGTCAAAAGCCTTCAGGAAATCTAGAAACATGGAATCAATTTGAAATCCCTGATCAACAGCACTCAATACTTCGTATGAGTAAAGAGATAGTTGTGTTTCATAGGAACGGTATTTTCTAAATACATGTTGGCTGTGTGTCAATAGACCGTTCTCTTCGAGGTAATTCATAATTTTCAAACACAACGTATGTTCCAAAATCCTGCTGCATTCATCATTAGTGGCATGGACCCGTAATTTAGTGGATTACTCCTTTTGTATTTCTTGAATATTGGTGTGACCTGTGCAACTTTCCAGTCATGGGGATGGATCTTTCGTCGAGGCAACAGTTGTGTGTGATTGTTAGGCATGGAGCTATTGCTTCAGAATTCTCTGAAAGAAACGTAATTGGTATACAGTCTGGACCGTAAGATTTGATTTCATTAAGTTATTTAAGTTGCATCACTACTCGGAGGATATCTATTTCTAAGTTACTCATTTTGACACCTATTCTAGATTCAAATTCTGGAATATTTACTTGGCCTTCTTTGGTGAAAAAATTTCGTAAGCCTGTGTTTAGTAACTCTAATTTAGCAACACTGCCATCGATAGTATTTAGACTGTTATCGCGCAGAGAAGGCATTAATTGTGTCTTGCCGCTAGCATACTTTACATATGACTAGAATAGCTCTGGATTTTCTGTCAGGTATCGAGACTAAGTTTCGTTGGTTCATTGTGGAAACTACACTCCTGGAAATGGAAAAAAGAACACATTGACACCGGTGTGTCAGACCCACCATACTTGCTCCGGACACTGCGAGAGGGCTGTACAAGCAATAATCACACGCACGACACAGCGGACACACCAGGAACCGCGGTGTTGGCCGTCGAATGGCGCTAGCTGCGCAGCATTTGTGCACCGCCGCCGTCAGTGTCAGCCAGTTTGCCGTGGCATACGGAGCTCCATCGCAGTCTTTAACACTGGTAGCATGCCGCGACAGCGTGGACGTGAACCGTATGTGCAGTTGACGGACTTTGAGCGAGGGCGTATAGTGGGCATGCGGGAGGCCGGGTGGACGTACCGCCGAATTGCTCAACACGTGGGGCGTGAGGTCTCCACAGTACATCGATGTTGTCGCCAGTGGTCGGCGGAAGGTGCACGTGCCCGTCGACCTGGGACCGGACCGCAGCGACGCACGGATGCACGCCAAGACCGTAGGATCCTACGCAGTGCCGTAGGGGACCGCACCGCCACTTCCCAGCAAATTAGGGACACTGTTGCTCCTGGGGTATCGGCGAGGACCATTCGCAACCGTCTCCATGAAGCTGGGCTACGGTCCCGCACACCGTTAGGCCGTCTTCCGCTCACGCCCCAACATCGTGCAGCCCGCCTCCAGTGGTGTCGCGACAGGCGTGAATGGAGGGACGAATGGAGACGTGTCGTCTTCAGCGATGAGAGTCGCTTCTGCCTTGGTGCCAATGATGGTCGTATGCGTGTTTGGCGCCGTGCAGGTGAGCGCCACAATCAGGACTGCATACGACCGAGGCACACAGGGCCAACACCCGGCATCATGGTGTGGGGAGCGATCTCCTACACTGGCCGTACACCACTGGTGATCGTCGAGGGGACACTGAATAGTGCACGGTACATCCAAACCGTCATCGAACCCATCGTTCTACCATTCCTAGACCGGCAAGGGAACTTGCTGTTCCAACAGGACAATGCACGTCCGCATGTATCCCGTGCCACCCAACGTGCTCTAGAAGGTGTAAGTCAACTACCCTGGCCAGCAAGATCTCCGGATCTGTCCCCCATTGAGCATGTTTGGGACTGGATGAAGCGTCGTCTCACGCGGTCTGCACGTCCAGCACGAACGCTGGTCCAACTGAGGCGCCAGGTGGAAATGGCATGGCAAGCCGTTCCACAGGACTACATCCAGCATCTCTACGATCGTCTCCATGGGAGAATAGCAGCCTGCATTGCTGCGAAAGGAGGATATACACTGTACTAGTGCCGACATTGTGCATGCTCTGTTGCCTGTGTCTATGTGCCTGTGGTTCTGTCAGTGTGATCATGTGATGTATCTGACCCCAGGAATGTGTCAATAAAGTTTCCCCTTCCTGGGACAATGAATTCACGGTGTTCTTATTTCAATTTCCAGGAGTGTATTATAAGCATCTCGCATTGAACTCCATTCTAAATTTCGAGCTTTTGTAAAAGATTGCCAATGTTGGGGATTTTGCAATCGTTTAAATTTGGTGTCTTTTTTCGTTGTTTCTGCAACAGTGTTCTGACACGTATTGTGTACCAAGGACGATCAGGTCCGTCGTTTATTAATCTATTTGGAATAAATTTCTCAATTGCTGCCGACACTATTTCTTTAAAATGTAAGCCACGTCTCATCTACACTTGGATTGTTAATTTCGAAGGCGTGGAGACTGCCTCTCAGGAAGGTGTCAAGCGAACTTTCATCTGCTTTTTGGAATAGGTATATTTTTCGTTTATTTTTGGAGTATTTGAGAGTTACGGTATTCAGTTTCGCTGCGACTACCCTGTGTTCAAGGATCCTTGTATCCGCTTTGATGCTCAGAATTATTTGTCGCTAAGAAGTCAACCCGTTTACTATTCGACTGGGCTGATGAACTAACTGCTCAAAATTCGATACGTCCATTACTAGCGATATTATTGAAAGTAAAAGTAAAGGAAGTCTTCAACCTATCCATCACTCTCATAGTTCCAACAAATTACACAGTAGTTGTTTCTGTTTTCTGAAGTGTCGACATTGTCCACTCTTGAAGAGTACTTTGTCTGCAGCTCATGTAGCGTGGTTAGTCACATAGTTATTCGTCGAGAGCCGACAGCACTCCATTTCTGTGGTCCTGCTTTTGGTCAGACGCCAACGATCACAAATTTGAATGAGTGATCATAGGAGTTGTGACATGCCCTGTCCTGTCCAACTGAGAATCGCTGATAGAGAGAAAACTGCTCCACCAAAATGTTCAGTGATTATACATACGGAATTTTTTATGGAACCTGAGGTGTCAGACGGAACAGGACAGATACAAACTGGCTCAACATCACAAATTATGAGGAAGGGAGGAGGAAGAGGATAGAAAGAAAAGCAGCGTTAGTTTCAATGTATAGTACCACACCACAGTAGAGAAGAAAGTACCTGCGGACGCTAGGAAGCTATGGAAGATGAGCTCTTGTCATGATAAGGGGAGAACTGAGTATATTGCAGCACATGCAAACAATGGAATGTTCAGAATTTTTAATAATCTTTGATCGACACGCACACTGCTCTACCATTGCTGGATGCAAGCAGCATTGTTCTCCTTAACAAGAAATATATAGTTGGTCACTTGTACCCTTGGAATAAGTCTGAATTTGTATCTACACCATATTCGTACCGTACAATGCCTGGCGAATTTGTTCTTCTTTCCCAGGCAAGGTTTAAGTCTGACGCCACTTGTCTCAGACTGTCCTACAAAAATTATGGAACAATCTTTTTCCGTTGTGGTTGTGCTCAACAACATCGTTGTCACCTTTGGTCCAACCACGCATTGCGTCAACGCACACGTTGTAGCGTTTTATTTAACCAAGATGTACATGTGTGCCAAGTTGGTTGTAGCCAGTGTCTTCCCGCACCTGTACATGGCTTAATAGCTTCCATGTGCAAGATTTACTCCATTTGTTTTAAATACCTGTCAAAGATCAGAGCGAGATAGCGCAGTGACTAAGATTCTGGAGTCACCATCGCGAGGAACGGAGTTGAAACCCAGTCCAACCCTCTAGGCTTAGGTTGTACGTGGTTTCCCTGAATCGACTGCTGGAATCTCCTTTGAAAATGACACGGTCATTTTCCTTTTCAATCCTGGCATTAAACCGGGTTTGTGTTTTGTCTCTAACGACCTTGACGTTAATGGGACGCTAACAGTGATATTCTTCCATCGTTTCTTGTTAAAGCGAAATTACATTTTCATTTTATCTTTCAGGAATGCGGCGCGTCACCTGTTCCGTCGTCGTGAGTCACGACTATTCATGCCACCTTTTCTTGCGTCTTCCACGATCTATTTTTCCTTGTGGCACTTATTTCATGATTTTTAGTGCTGTTGGCAGCGCTGACGTTCTTTATTACAGTCCTTCTTTTTGTGACAACATTAATCTACACTCCTGGAAATGGAAAAAAGAACACATTGACACCGGTGTGTCAGACCCACCATACTTGCTCCGGACACTGCGAGAGGGCTGTACAAGCAATGATCACACGCACGGCACAGCGGACACACCAGGAACCGCGGTGTTGGCCGTCGAATGGCGCTAGCTGCGCAGCATTTGTGCACCGCCGCCGTCAGTGTCAGCCAGTTTGCCGTGGCATACGGATGGTTCAAATGGCTCTGAGCACTATAGGACTCAACTGCTGTGGTCATAAGTCCCCTAGAACTTAGAACTACTTAAACCTAACTAACCTAAGTACAGCACACAACACCCAGCCATCACGAGGCAGAGAAAATCCCTGACCCCGCCGGGAATCGAACCCGGGAACCCGGGCGTGGGAAGCGAGAACGCTACCGCACGACCACGAGATGCGGGCTGGCATACGGAGCTCCATCGCAGTCTTTAACACTAGTAGCATGCCGCGACAGCGTGGACGTGAACCGTATGTGCAGTTGACGGACTTTGAGCGAGGGCGTATAGTGGGCATGCAGGAGGCCGGGTGGACGTACTGCCGAATTGCTCAACACGTGGGGCGTGAGGTCTCCACAGTACATCGATGTTGTCGCCAGTGGTCGGCGGAAGGCGCACGTGCCCGTCGACCTGGGACCGGACCGCAGCGACGCACGGATGCACGCCAAGACCGTAGGATCCTACGCAGTGCCGTAGGGGACCGCACCGCCACTTCCCAGCAAATTAGGGACACTGTTGCTCCTGGGGTATCGGCGAGGACCATTCGCAACCGTCTCCATGAAGCTGGGCTACGGTCCCGCACACCGTTAGGCCGTCTTCCGCTCACGCCCCAACATCGTGCAGCCCGCATCCAGTGGTGTCGCGACAGGCGTGAATGGAGGGACGAATGGAGACGTGTCGTCTTCAGCGATGAGAGTCGCTTCTGCCTTGGTGCCAATGATGGTCGTATGCGTGTTTGGCGCCGTGCAGGTGAGCGCCACAATCAGGACTGCATACGACCGAGGCACACAGGGCCAACACCCGGCATCATGGTGTGAGGAGCGATCTCCTACACTGGCCGTACACCACTGGTGATCGTCGAGGGGACACTGAATAGTACACGGTACATCCAAACCGTCATCGAACCCATCGTTCTACCATTCCTAGACCGGCAAGGGAACTTGCTGTTCCAACAGGACAATGCACGTCCGCATGTATCCCGTGCCACCCAACGTGCTCTAGAAGGTGTAAGTCAACTACCCTGGCCAGCAAGATCTCCGGATCTGTCCCCCATTGAGCATATTTGGGACTGGATGAAGCGTCGTCTCACGCGGTCTGCACGTCCAGCACGAACGCTGGTCCAACTGAGGCGCCAGGTGGAAATGGCATGGCAAGCCGTTCCACAGGACTACATCCAGCACCTCTACGATCGTCTCCATGGGAGAATAGCAGCCTGCATTGCTGCGAAAGGTGGATATACACTGTACTAGTGCCGACATTGTGCATGCTCTGTTGCCTGTGTCTATGTGCCTGTGGTTCTGTCAGTGTGATCATGTGATGTATCTGACCCCAAGAATGTGTCAATAAAGTTTCCCCTTCCTGGGACAATGAATTCACGGTGTTCTTATTTCAATTTCCAGGAGTGTATTACTCTTTTCTTATGTATTCTTTTGCTCTTTATCTTCTGTTGGAATACAATGGGTGTGCCATGTAGCCCGTATGCCAGATGGAAGACAGACGAAGATGGCACTAGCGGGGAAACCAAACACGAAACGCTCCATTGCACCTGGCGAAGGAACTAGCAGCCCTGGGAATTGGAGACACCTGGAGGAACCGGGCACGAAACAGGAAGGAATGGAGGCAGTTTGTGGAAGCGGCGCGTGGTCTGCAGGGCCTGTGATCGCTGAATATCTATCTATCTGTCTATTTATCTATTATATAGCTTATTGGTTCAGCTCTTAACTCTCATCTTCACTTTATTATTTTATCTATTTTTGTGCATCCTTTGAAAGGACTTAGGAATCTCATTTAAAACGCTTGAATGTTTTTCTTAGTCATTTGCAAGTTTCCATTTGTCACTGGTGTAGAGAAGTCCAGGAAACTCTGTAAATCTAAATAATTTAATTTAGGTTTCTGGCCTCGCCTTGCGTTTTTAAAGATCTGTCTATAGTGGCACAAGTATACAGGGTGAGTCACCTAACGTTACCGATGGATATATTTCGTAAACCACATCAAATACTGACGAACCGATTCCACAGACCGAACGTGAGGAGAGGGGCTAGTGTAATTGTTTAATACAAACCATACAAAAATGCACGGAAGTATGTTTTTTAACACAAACCTTCGTTTTTTTAAATGGAACCTCGTTAGTTTTGTTAGCACATCTGAACATATAAACAAATACGTAATCAGTGCCATTTGTTGCATTGTGAAATGTTAATTACATCCGGAGATATTGTAACCTGAAGTTGACGCTCGAGTACCACTCCTCCGCTGTTCGATCGTGTGTATCGGAGAGCACCGAATTACGTAGGGATCCAAAGGGAACGGTGATGGACCTTAGGTACAGAAGAGACTGGAACAGCACATTACGCCCACATGCTAACACCTTTTTATTGGTCTTTTTCACTGACGCACATGTACATTACCATGAGGGGTGAGGTACACGTACACACGTGCTTTCCGTTTTCAGTTACGGAGTGGAATAGAATGTGTCCCGACATGTCAGGCCAATAGATGTTCAATATGGTGGCCATCATTTGCTGCACACAATTTGAAACGTCCCCTTTGAACAATTACACAAGACTGTGCTTAACCTGACACACAATATTTTTAGCGCAACGCAATCTGACTTCCAATAATCCCTACAAAAGAATGGCCCTGACTAACATTAACCTATACCTTTCACAAATCACTTACCTCACCAAAAATCTTCGTTACTCGAACTACTGCAATACAGCGAGCGCCACTACTGCCAGCTAAATAAAAGATTCAAACTACGGAAGGCACTAACTACTGATAGGCATAGTTTGCAAATGAAAGATTTTAATAGAGAACAAACACTGTATTTACCTTAATAGTCATAATATATATAGCAGTTCATGACATCCATTCGTACAAATGTACTGTTTCTGATGGACACACTTCCAGATTATCCATTCTCAAAAATCCGCCATCTCACTTCCCCACATCCACCACTGCTGGCGGCCCGCCTCCAACTGCGCAATGCTACGCGCTGTTCACATCCAGCTGCCGCTGCCAAACACAAAATGGCAGACAACAATGCAAACTAGCCACAGACTGCACACAGCACAGCCAGTGATTTTCCTACAGAGCGCTACGTAACGTTGCCAATAAGGAAACATAAACAGCCTACTTACATAAAGAAAACATAAACAGCCTACTTACAAATTGCAATCTCTGGCGTACTGAATGTCGTACACGCCGCAGTACATCTGGTGTAATGTCGCCGCAGGCTGCTACAATACGTTGTTTCACATCCTCTGGGGTTGTAGGCACGTCACGGTACACCTTCTCCTTTAACGTACCCCACAGAAAGAAGTCCAGAGGTGTAAGATCAGGAGAACGGGCTGGCCAATTTATGCGTCCTCCACGTCCTATGAAAAGCCCGTCGAACATCCTGTCAAGGGTCAGCCTAGTGCTAATTGCGGAATGTGCAGGTGCACCATCATGCTGATACCACATACGTCGACGCGTGTCCAGTGGGACATTTTCGAGCAACGTTGCCAGATCATTCTGTAGAAACGCGATGTATGTTGCAGTGCTCTCCGATACACACGATCGAACAGCGGAGAAGTGGTACTCAAGCGTCAACTTTAGGTTACAATATCTCCGGATGTAATTAACATTTTACAATGCAACAAACGGCACTGATTACGTATTTGTTTATATGTTCAGATGTGATAACAAAACTAACGTGGTTCCATTTAAAAAAACGTAGGTTTGTGTTAAAAAACATACTTCCGTGCATTTTTGTATGGTTTGTATTAAACAATTACACTAGCCCCTCTCCTCACGTTCGGTCTGTGGAATCGGTTCGTCAGTATTTGATGTGGCTTACGAAATATATCCATCGGTAACGTTAGGTGACTCACCCTGTATTAGAATTTTACGTCTTTCCCCTACATCTGGTTATTTATTTCATATTTAAAACTTTTCACTTGTTCTGCAATCTTCTCATAAGTGGCAATTTCTTATTTATTTAGCCATTTATTCCCCCTTCTAAACTTAGGGCCTTCAGGCAGTCTCTTAGATCTAACCAGACATCGTTAGTGAGCAAAGCTAAACGTATGTCCCGTTTGTACGGACGTCGTTAACGAAGAAGCCTAAAGGTGGCTATACACATAAGTGGATGCTTGACAAACAAGCATGTGCAAGCAGGAGGTCTATGCAAGTCGCCTGACACTAGCTCGAATTTCGATTATGCATGTTTGTGCAAGCGGTCAAGGGTGCGCATGCTCAAGCGTGTGTACTGAGAATAAGGCGGATTGTGCGAGCATTCGTCAGTGACATGAACTAATTTAGTTTTTATTTGGTAATGTTAAATAGACACCGACTGGAAGTGGACCACAGAAATTAAAACAAGGATAGCAATGGCAAAAGGGGCGTTTTATAAGAAAAGGAGAATCTTCTGCAGCGGTCTGGACAGAGAACTCAGAAAGAGACTCATAAAATGTCTTGTATGTAGTGTTCTTCTATATGGCGCTGAAACATGGACTATGAGGAAAAAAGACAGAGAAAGGCTGGAGGCTTTTGAGATCTAGACATGGCGGAAGATGGAAAGAATAAGTTGGATGGACAGAGTAAAAAATGAAGAGGTACTGAGAAGAGTGGGAGAGAAAAGACAGTTACTAGATGTAATAAAGAGAAGAAAAAGAAATTGGATTGGGCATATATTAAGACAGAATGACGGACTGATAAAAACAGTTTTAGAAGGTTATGTAGAAGGGAAAAGGAAGCGAGGAAGCAAGAGATTCCAGATACTGGATGACATGATGGACGGTACAACATACAGCAGCCTTAAGAAGGAAGCAATGGATCGCAGAAAATGGAGAGGCAAAGGACCTGCTAATATAGCAGATAACTGATGATGATGATGATGATGAATGTTAAATTACATTCTGTACCAAGATTGTGCTGTATTGTAGGGAAAGTCAAAGAATACAATATTACATGAAGAAAAAGAGAGGGAAAACAGCAATACTGTGACACAGGTTACGTACCGCGTATACTGCAAATACATATTACAGAAACAATATTTCCGTTTCTTTAGTCATTCTTTTCTCCGCATACCACGTTGAGCCGTGGCTGGCTCGCGTCATACCTTGTTTTTTATCGTTGGTTGCAGTCCAGTGGTGTCTTATTTCTTCTTCAGTTACCGCCATAAAGTTGCTGTCTTCTCTCTGTGAGTGGCAGCAGCAGCGTGTATCGATACTAGTATTGCTGTACTATCTTTGGTGTGGCGGATATATTTTCCGCGTGTGCTGTGTGGGGCAGTCGATAAGTTGGACCAGAGCAGCGAGCTATCACATCTCTTCGTTTGATCCTGGTTGTCACCTTCTGGGAGATTCCCACGAGCAACAACGTGTGTGCATTGAAGTCGGCTAGAATTGCAACCGTCTTCCTGTGTGGTGTTTAATTCTTAACTTCATTAATGAAGTGTACCAGCGGTATCTTCTGCCTTTTTGTCATTGACGTTCCTGTCACCTGCCCTGGTCGTTGATGTAGTTTTCGGCAGTGTATTTTCCTCGTCGTGTTGATGCTGCCCAGCACGGCATGTAGTTCGACAACTGAGGTGTTGTTGGTAGTTTTGGGCGTTTATACTGAGTTGGCTGGATTGGGCACCAGTATCCAGAACGTTGTGCTATTGACATCTTGTTGTCGTTTTGCTGGTCGGGTGGAGCAGAACCGATCTTGTTGGTTGGTTCGTTGGCTGGCTTTCGGTTGGGTTGCCTTCCGATTAAGAGGTTGTCGGTCTGGCTGCCTGTCCCACCCAAACATGCTTTAGCGTTTACCTTCCCAGGCAGATCCTTGGAACCTTCTGTGCGCTGCTCCTTGTGTTTTACATAGTGACTTCCTTTTTAGTCTTAAGTAATGTGTGTGGCCTTCAGCCGAGATTTAGCTTATTAAAATTGCAAGGCTTTTCTTCTTGGGACTTAATCCATAAAAAAATTTTTTTTTCTTGTTTGGTATGTGGCCTTCAGTCGAGTTTTTCAGCCTATTTAGATTAAAATTTCAAATGGTTCAAATGGCTCTGAGCACTATGCGACTTAACTTCTGAGGTTATCAGTCGCCTAGAACTTAGAACTAATTAAACCTAACTAACCTAAGGACATCACACACATCCATGCCCGAGGCAGGACTCGAACCTGCGACCGTAGCGGTCGCTCGGTTCCAGACTGTAGCGCCTAGAACCGCACGGCCACTCCGGCCGGCATTAAAATTTCAAAATCTTTGTCTCGGTCTTAAGCCGTAACACTGTTCTTGATTAATGTGAGGCCTTCAGCAGAGTTCTATGGGAAAAATTTAAGCAAACACTTTCAGCCTATTTACATTGAAGATAAAAAATTTTTTGCTAGAGAAGTTAAACCTCCAGAAGAACTCGTCTACCTCAATTTCTTGCTTAGGCCTTGTGCCTTGGATTTTCGATGTGGCCTTCAGCTGATCTAAATTAAATCAAAGGAGGTCTTTCGCTAAAACCTTGAGAGTTTTGCTTTTTGCTTGTGTGATTGTGTGTTTTAAGAAATAAAGTTTATATGTTGAGTGCAATTTCTAGGCAAGCAGCCTACTCACGCCGTATAAAATTCACATCAGTCTTTCCATTGTGTGCCAGCCTAGTCCGCTGTAACTAGCTCTGACGTCATAAATGTTGCGCAATACTTTAAAAATCAAGTAAATAACCTGAAAGGTTTCAAGCATGTCAGGAGTAATACTAAATCAAGATGTGTTGAATGTCAGTTCAATAACTTTAACCATTTTCGAAATTTGGTCGTTTTTCTGTAAAAATCATTGGCGCAACAGAAAAGAGCTAGAAACTTAAAAATTTGTATTTAGATTCCTTTTGCATAATAATTTAGTAGAAACAGGATTCTGGATCTCACAAATTAAGATTTTAGTTGAAATTCATGATTTTCTTTTTTTTTGTCTTAAAAATTAAGGAAGCAAGATAGATTAAGTAGGCGAATAATTAAGGCTAGGATGTTTAAATTTAAGTAGAAGGGAGATCCGCTATAATTATAAAGATGTGAGAAGTTTCAATTGAATAACTATAAAACTATAGCGATAGCGTATCTCCAAAGGGCAAGTTGAGAGCTCGTCTACTGCGTGTAGTGGAATTAAATTGATTCTCTCGCCCAAAATATTTGACTTAGCCACGTCAGACTTTTATTATGATTACTTACCTGTGTGCTGATTGCACATTTAAATTGAGAGCTTCATCGGCCATCAGCAAAGGAAGCGATGTTTTATTCAATAACTTAAAGTGGTGCATTACTAGCCCAGCGGCTAGTCGGGAGAGCAATTTTGATCAGGCGTTCCCTTAGCCATCCGCACCGCGGCTTTATATATAAGAACGCTGCGCGAAAGAGAAGGCCCCAGTTCTCTCCAGACGCTGAATAGCGCACCAGCTGTGCCGGGAGTCGCGTCGCGTCGGTATCATTGCTACACTCCTGGAAATGAGAGTCGCTTCTGCCTTGGTGCCAATGATGGTCGTATGCGTGTTTGGCGCCGTGCAGGTGAGCGCCACAATCAGGACTGCATACGACCGAGGCACACAGGGCCAACACCCGGCATCATGGTGTGGGGAGCGATCTCCTACACTGGCCGTACACCACTGGTGATCGTCGAGGGGACACTGAATAGTGCACGGTACATCCAAACCGTCATCGAACCCATCGTTCTACCATTCCTAGACCGGCAAGGGAACTTGCTGTTCCAACAGGACAATGCACGTCCGCATGTATCCCGTGCCACCCAGCGTGCTCTAGAAGGTGTAAGTCAACTACCCTGGCCAGCAAGATCTCCGGATCTGTCCCCCATTGAGCATGTTTGGGACTGGATGAAGCGTCGTCTCACGCGGTCTGCACGTCCAGCACGAACGCTGGTCTAACTGAGGCGTCAGGTGGAAATGGCATGGCAAGCCGTTCCACAGGACTACATCCAGCATCTCTACGATCGTCTCCATGGGAGAATAGCAGCCTGCATTGCTGCGAAAGGTGGATATACACTGTACTAGTGCCGACATTGTGCATGCTCTGTTGCCTGTGTCTATGTGCCTGTGGTTCTGTCAGTGTGATCATGTGATGTATCTGACCCCAGGAATGTGTCAATAAAGTTTCCCCTTCCTGGGACAATGAATTCACGGTGTTCTTATTTCAATTTCCAGGAGTGTATAAACAGCCTCGGATGCCGTAATAAGTTATTCGGGATACGCGTAACCATGAAATCGTTTTTGAGTAAATTCTGGGATGACTTTAATGATATATCTTCAGTTTGCGTATGTCGTATTTTCACGTGCCGTCGCGGGACAGGCATTCTACCATTATTTAGCGTGGTGTTTGATGAACATTATCATCAAATTACGGCGAGCGTTTACTTAAACATTTAATTTGAAGAGTTATAGTTGCATCAGCGCATTAGACTCTGAACTGCTCTGGTAGTTGGATTGTGTGGATTCCTTTTTTTGGTCTGTGACTTTCAGAATATAGTGAACATTTTGGACAGAATCGTTTTTGATTATGAAACCCAGACAATCTCCTAATTCCTCAGAGCTATAAGCTGTAGCTATAAGTGTATTTCTCAGATTAAGTGGGCACTAGGAATTCTAATTACAGGCTTAACGTTTTGCTAATCACTTTCTGATTACCAATATTGTAGTTAGAGAGCCAGTGTTGAGAACGGCAAACAACAGCATGAAATAAATAATAGGAACATTTATAACAATTATTCCACCCGCCGCCCCACATATGTTGCTAATCGGCCGGGAAATGCATCTTTTCTACATTACATTCTACATTCATTTAACAACATATATTCCACCCGCCGCCTCACATATGGCTAATCGGCCGAGAAAACATACAAAACATTTAAATTAACAATAATTCCACCCGCCGCCCCACAAAGTGACAGTAACTTACTTTGGCCCTTTTCCACAAATATAGCCGCATCCGTTCTGTCCTGCTAGACCAGGGATTTCACACGTGCCCAGTTTCTTTTTTTCCTTTTTTTTAAGCACAACTAAACAGCCGCCAAAGCGAGCCAGTCGTCGACTGACTAGGTGTTTTCTGGTACACAAACTGATGCTTGTACAAGCACGCATGAGCCGAGCTATGTGGAGGCGCGAAGAGTTAGCACATGCTCGCACGCGAGCCCATGCGTGTTTGTCAAATATGCAGTTACGTGTGTAGCCATCTCGAGAAGGAAAAGCAAATGCGAGAGACCGGTCGTTGCCTGCAAATTTAGCCGGAGCAGGTACCTCCTGGCGACCCCGTTGAGTTCCACCTGTCGCGCCGTTTTATCGCCGGCGATTCATTACGGGTGGCCGGGAAGAGGAAGCTATTACGCGTCAAACAATGTTAAGAGTTGACTGCTCGGCCCGCCATCAGGGGGCTAATTGGAGCTGCTAATTAGAGTCCTAAGTACGGGCTGGGCGCTGCTCGCGCACCGGCTCCGCAATTAGGCTGGCCGTGACCGGGCGGTCGCGGTCGCCCGCTTCCATCATTAAGACGCCACCTGCTCCGGCGCGCGCTGTCTCCGCCGCGGCTATCTGGAGCGGCTCCCTCAAGATTTACACAGCAGTGCTACGCTGCAACTACTTTCTGCTAGCCGCCACTTGAGGACAGGAAAGGCAGTGAAAATCACCACTGCAATTAGTCGTTAACGAGTGTCCCAACTGATTCAGCCTGTTGAATGATCACAACCAGTTTCCCACTACACACCCTACTGGATCAGATTGACGACCAGCGTAGTGCTCGTTTGTAAGGAGCAAGTCTCAGACAACTAATCATATGTGTTGATGAGTAATTAAATCAGTTTGATTACCCTGACACACTGGATTGTTATCTCCTTGTCAAACATTTTATCAAATTCAAAATAAAACTTTCTTGTTAACACCAAATAACATTAAAAAAACAAACGGCAAAATCAGACTGTTCTGAGTAAGCCAGACTGAAAAGTTGGGCGGGTTTGCGCAAGTAACGTTAGGAACATGATTCAGAAACCATTTAATATTTATTCACGAATAATAAATCATAACAACTTCAGTTATGAACAGTTATGATTACTAAAGGAATGCCTGGTACTCTTTGCATGGGGTGTGTTGTGGATTGGCAAGACAGCCAACCCACTATGAGAGGAAGCCGAAAGGCACGCGTTTTAGCTCACGCAGGCTGGCGTGAGGTCTGGAACAGGTCAAGGAATTAGACTATCAAAAAAGGACGTAGCTGTGGAATACTTAACTTTAATCCATAAATGGTGAAAATCGCTCTTGACGGTACATGTTTTACAGCATCAATAGTAACTGGTAATGGCGCCTTGCTAGGTCGTAGCAAATGACGTAGCTGAAGGCTATGCTAACTATCGTCTCGGCAAATGAGAGCGTATTTTGTCAGGGAACCATCGCTAGCAAAGTCGGCTGTACGACTGGGGCGAGTGCTAGGAAGTGTCTCTAGACCTGCCGTGTGGCGGCGCTCGGTCTGCAATCACTGATAGTGGCGACACGCGGGTCCGACGTATACTAACGGACCGCGGCCGATTTAAAGGCTACCACTTAGCAAGTGTGGTGTCTGGCGGTGACACCACAGAGTGGGACAAATAAAAGTTGCCCTGACGAGTGGATAATGTTGGAAGTGAATGTATGCAAATAACCAGGAGGAAAAGGCCTAGAGTTACTTCCAACAGGATGGAGCAACTGCCCGTATTGCCGGCCGATACTTGGAGCACATTTACACAACCTTCACGCCTGATAGAGTTGTTCGCAGAAGTTAATCTGCTGGCGGCATTAGCTGGCCATCCGGGTCAGCTGATCTGTCAATGTGCGATTACTTTGTGTGGGGAGACAATGGCTGTTGGCGTCCGTAGCATACCATAAGCTACACGTGTCTCCCGGGCGGTCAAACAATCATAGATTTTGATCGCTGATCTGCTGGCTAATTGTACATCATATATCACAGATATCCTCCAAGCTTTGAGTGAGCAAGGAGTGGGAGCAGCATACATTGAAGTGCTCAGGAAAATCTACGAGAATTCTTCAGCTTATGTTAACATCGGCGAATCAACTCAAGAATTCCGCATCATGAGGGGTGTCAAGCAAGGCGATCTCATCTCCCCAAAACTGTTCTCTGCTGTATTGGAAATGGCTATGTCAAAGCTGAGCTGGGAAGGTAATGATATTAGAATTAATGGAAGAAGGCTTACCAACTTGAGAGTTGCTGATGATATTGCCTTACTGGCCAAAGACTTCGCAGAGCTCCAAAACTTAGTTACAGATCTTGCATCGGAATGTCAGCTGGTTGGCTTGAACATGAACCTTTCCAAAACAAAAGTAATATCCAACAAATGGGTCCCAGCTGGAGATGTGAAAGTCAAGGACAGTCTACTAGAAGAGGTCAGTGAATATGTCTACTTTGGCCAGATTATAAATATGAAGGGAGACATAAGACCAGAAATCTATCGACGCATCAAGCTTGGTTGGCAAGCATTTGGGAAGAATTCAAAAGTATTCAGATCAAAAATGCCAGTAAATCTGAAGAAAGCAGTATTTGATCAATGCATTCTTCCTGTGATGACGTACAGATGTGAGACATGGACACTGAACTCATTCACAAAAGGGAAACCTAGGACAGCACAGAGAGCCATGGAGAGATCAATGCTGGGCTATACAAGAAAGGACAGGAAAAGGGCAGATGACATCCGGTCTGTGACGAAGGTTAATGACATCTTAGAGAGAGTAGGTTCCTTGAAATGGCAGTGGGCTGGCCACGTCGCAAGAAGAAAAGACAACAGATGGACGAAGCTAGTACTGGAGTGGAGCCCGAGAGAGCACCGGAGGCCTAGAGGAAGACCACCAGACAGATGGGACAAAGACATCAAGAAGATCGCTGGTAACACCTGGCAGAGAACTGCCCAAGACCGTCCCACTTGGAGAAGAATTCTGAAAGCCTACCTGAATCCACGACTCGAAGAGGCCACATCATCTAATGATTGAATTGGCTGATGATGATAATGATATCACAGATATGAGTCAAAACAAATCATTATGAATGGTCATACAAAAGGCTACTCTCAGAGCCAACAGACCAGGCCCTTTGGCCCTCTCTTCAAGACTTGCCACATCGATATAGAGGGAGTAAGCTGGGCTAAATGCAAGTACTAAGTAAGATTTTATATGATGACAACAATGGTCTTGTTGCAATTCAGGAAACTCACGCTGAAGATGAAGACAACTTAAACGGAGAGGTATGATTCCAGGCTACAACCTAGTTGGAGCAATGTATCATCGTGCATATGGCGTTGCTACGTATGTGCGATCATCGATTGGAGATGCTCACTTGTGCTCGGCAACACTGCATGGCGACATACGTGAAGTTGTTGTCATGATGGATTTGTCAGTGAGCGATGTGTACGAACCACCAACCATTATCTGGCCTCAAGTTGTCCTACCATACCTGCCACACCCAGCAATATACGTGGGGGAAATATAGAACGGTTGATGGAAAGGGCGAGGCTCTTACTAACTGGGCAGAGAGTAACAACCTGTTCTTAGTTTTCGACCCAAATGACCAAGGAACAATTAGGCCAGCAGCTTGGAGAAAGGAATATAATTCAGATTTATGCTTTGTGGCGACTGGCAATAATAAGACACCACTAAGAACTACAAGACGTGTATTAACAGACTTCCACCATAGCCAACACCGCCCAGTCTTAATTGAAATTGGAATCAATATCCCACTAATAACAACCGTACAACGCCTAAGGTGGAATTTCAAAAAGGCAAAGTGGGAAATTGCATAAGTGCCTGGGATGGATTCACCCAGCAGCGAGTAATTATGACAGACTCATAGGTCCAGTTACATCTACATCTACATCTACATCCATACTCCGCAAGCCACCTGACGGTGTGTGGCGGAGGGTACCTTGAGTACCTCTATCGGTTCTCCCTTCTATTCCAGTCTCGAATTGTTCGTGGAAAGAAGGATTGTCGGTATGCTTCTGTGTGGGAACTGTACTGTGTGGGGAACTGTATCGAACGCCTTGCGGAAGTCAAGAAACACGGCATCTACCTGTGAACCCGTGTCTATGGCCCTCTGAGTCTCGTGGACGAATAGCGCGAGCTGGGTTTCACATGACCGTCTTTTTCGAAACCCATGCTGATTCCTACAGAGTAGATTTCTAGTCTCCAGAAAAGTCATTATCCTCGAACACAATACGTGTTCCAAAATTCTACAACTGATCGACGTTAGAGATATAGGTCTATAGTTCTGCACATCTGTTCGACGTCCCTTCTTGAAAACGGGGATGACCTGTGCCCTTTTCCAATCCTTTGGAACGCTGCGCTCTTCTAGAGACCTACGGTACACCGCTGCAAGAAGGGGGGCAAGTTCCTTCGCGTACTCTGTGTAAAATTGAACAGGTATCCCATCAGGTCCAGAGGCCTTTCCTCTTTTGAGCGATTTTAATTGTTTCTCTATCCCTCTGTCGTCTATTTCGATATCTACCATTTTGTCATCTGTGCAACGAAAGCTGCTGTCCCAAGGGGGTTCCATAAACAATATATTCCAGAATGGGACAAAGAGTGCGAAAATAAGTATCAGAGATTCCTTGAGAGTAGAGACCCTGAGATTGCAGACGACCTGCTGCACAGCCGAAACAACGCACGGCTGGAGAAATGGATTTAACCGTTGAGTCGTTTGATTTCAAGACATCTAGTAGACATGCCTGGTCTCCCTTTCGAAAACTAGGTGGAGCTAACAAACTACATCATAACTCAAAAGATACAGGCAATATCTACAGCGCAAAGACAATAAACATACAAGAATAATAAGCCGTGAGCTGAGTGTTCTTAAGAAAAACAGCACACCTTTGGACAAGCATTCATCGAAATTTACCACCAATAACATCGGAGAAGCGCTCAAGAGTGTCAGGGTGGGAAAGGCACCTGGATAGGACGGAATACACCCAGAATTACTTCTTCACTTTGGGGAACATGCAAAAAAATTGCTTGCAGGGTTTTACTCAAATATAATGGCAGCAGGGTACATACCACAGAAAATGAAGAACTCAAAGATCATTGCACTGCTTAGGCCAAAACCAGGGAAACCAAGCAATCAGCCGAAGAATTATAGGCCAATCGTATTGCTCAGTGTCACATACAAGCTGCTCGAGTGACTAATGTATAACACACTGAGCCAAAAAATACTAGAATCAATTCCAGATGGACAATCAAGATTTCGACCTAATAGAAGCTGCACTGATCAAGTACTTTCCCTGAAAAGAGATAGAGGGGCAGGCTATCAAGTGTGTGTGTGTGTGTGTGTGTGTGTGTGTGTGTGTGTGTGTGTGTGTGTGTAAACTTATGGGACTTAACTGCTAAGGTTATCAGTGCCTAAGCTTACACACTACTTAACCTAAATTATCCTAAGGACAAACACACGCACACCCATGCCCGAGGGAGGACTCGAATTTGAAGCAGGCGACAGGAAGTGCAAAATGGCTAAGCAGAGATGGCTAGAGGACAAATTTAAAGATCTAGAGGCACATGTCATTAAGGGTAAGATAGATACTGCCTACACGAAAATTAAAGAGACCTTTGGAGAAAAGAGAACCACTTGTACGAATATCAAGAGATCAGATGGAAAACCAGTTCTTTGCAAAGAAGGGAACACAGAAAGGAAGGAGTGTATAGAGAGTCTGTAGAAGGGCAATGTACTCCTGGGCAATGTTATGAAAATGGAAGTAAAGTAGTTGAAAATGAAATGGGAGATATTATACTGCGTGAAGAATTTGACAGAGCACTGAAAGACCTAAGTCGGAACAAGGCCCTGGGAGTTGATAACATTCCATTAAAACTACTGATAGCCTTGGGAGAGCCAGCCCTGACAGAACTCTACCATATGGTGAGCAAGTTATGTAAGACAGGAGAAATACCCTCAGGCTTCAAGAAGAATATAATAATTCCTATCCCAAAGAAAGCAGGTGTTGACAGGTGTGAAAATTACCGTATTATCAGTGTGATAAGTCACGGCTGCAAAATACTAACACCAATTCTTTACAGACGAATGAAAAAACTGGTAGAAGGTGACCTCGGGGAACATCAATTTTGACTCGCTAAAAATGTTGGAACATGTGAAGCAATACTGACCCTACGACTTATCTTTGAAGACAGACTAAGGGAAGGCAAACCTACGTTTATAGCATTTGTAGTTTTAGAGAAAGCTTTTGACATTGTTGACTGGAATACACTCTTTCAAATTCTGAAGGTGGCAGGGATAAAATACAGGGAGCGAAATGTAATTTACAATTTGTACGGAAACCAGATATCAGTTTTAAGAGTCGACGGGCATGAAAGGGAGGCAGTGGTTGGGAAGGGAGTGAGACAGGGTTATACCCTATCCCCGATGTTATTCAATCTCTGTATTGAGCAAGCAGTAAAGGGACAAAAAAATTTAGAGTAGGATTTAAAATCCATAAAGAAGAAATGAAGACTTCGAGGTTTGTTGATGACATTGCAGTTCTGTCAGAGTCAGCAAAGGATTTGGAAATGTCGCACTGGAGGTAAAATAGTCCCCTATTCGCATCTCCGGGCGGGGACTGCTCAGGAGGACGTCGTTGTCAGGCGAAAGAAAACTGCCGTTCTACGGATCGGAGCGTGGAATGTCAGATCCCTTAATCGGGCAGGTAGGTTAGAAAATTTAAAAAGGGAAATGGATAGGTTAAAGTTAGATATAGTGGGAATTAGCGAAGTTCGGTGACAGGAGGAACAAGACTTTTGGTCAGGTGAATACAGGGTTATAAATACAAAATCAAATACGGGTAATGCAGGAGTAGGTTTAATAATGAATAAAAAATTAGGAGTTCGGGTAAGCTACTACAAACAACATAGTGAACGCATTATTGTGGCCAAGATAGACACGAAGCCCACGCCTACAACAGTAGTACAAGTTTATATGCCAACTAGCTCTGCAGATGACGAAGAAATTGATGAAATGTATGAAGAGATAAAAGAACTTATGCAGGTAGTGAAGGGAGACGAAAATTTAATAGTCATGGGTGATTGTAATTCGAGAGTAGGAAAAGGGAGAGAAGGAAACATAGTAGGTGAATATGGATTGGGGCTAAGAAATGAAAGAGGAAGCCATCTGGTAGAATTTTGCGCAGAGCATAACTTAATCATAGCTAACACTTGGTTCAAGAATCATGAAAGAAGGTTGTATACATGGAAGAACCCTGGAGATACTAGAAGATATCAGATAGATTATGTAATGGTAAGACAGAGATTTAGGAACCAGGTTTTAAATTGAAAGAAATTTCCAGGGTCAGATGTGGACTCTGACCACAATCTATTGGTGTTAGGAACTGTAGATTAAAACTGAAGAAACTGCAAAAAGGTGGGAATTTGAGGAGATGGGACCTGGATAAACTGAAAGAACCAGAGGTTGTAGAGAGTTTCAGGGAGAGCATAAAGGAACAATTGACAAGAATGGGGGAAAGAAATGCAGTAGAAGAAGGATAACTTTGAGGGATGAAGTGGTGAAGGCAGCAGAGGATGAAGTAGGTAAAAAGGCTAGTAGAAATCCTTGGGTGACAGAAGAAATACTGAATTTAATTGATGAAAGAAGAAAATATAAAAATGCAGTAAATGAAGCAGGCAAAAAGGAATACAAACGTCTCAAAAATGAGATTGACAGGAAGTGCAAAATGGCTAAGCAGGCATGGCTAGAGGGCAAATGTAAGGATGTAGAGGCTTACCTCACTAGGGGTAAGATAGATACTGCCTACAGGAAAATTAAAGGGACCTTTGGAGAAAAGAGAACCACTTGTATGAATATCAAGGGCTCAGATGGAAACCCAGTTCTAAGCAAAGAAGGGAAAGCAGAAAGGTGGAAGGAGTATATAGAGGGACTATACAAGGGCGATGTTCTTGAGGACAATATTATGGAAATGGAAGAGGATGTAGATGAAGATGAAATGGGAGATATGATACTGCGTGAAGAATTTGACAGAGCACTGAAAGACCTAAGTCGAAACAAGGCCCCGGGAGTAGACAACATTCCATTAGAATTACTGCCAGCCTATTCCATTAGAATTACTGCCAGCCTTGAGAGAGCCAGTCCTGACAAAACTCTACATCTGGTGAGCAAAATGTATGAGACAGGCGAAATACCCTCAGACGTCAAGAAGAATATAATAATTCCAATCCCAAAGAAAGCAGGTGTTGACAGATGTGAAAATTACCGAAGTGTCAGTTTAATAAGTCACGGCTGCAAAATACTAACGCGAATTCTGTACAGACGAATGGAAAAACTGGTAGAAGCCGACCTCGGCAAAGATCAGTTTGGATACCGTAGAAATGTTGGAACACGTGAGGCAATACTGACCCTACGACTTACCTTAGAAGCTAGATTAAGTAAAGGCAAACCTACGTGCAGGACACGTGGGGTGGGAAATTGCCCCTAAAGACAGAAGAATCGGCAATAATCAACGGCGTGAGGATGCAGAAGGCAATGGAAACCACTGCATCTACGACATATTACGTCTATCCACCGGACATGTGGCAGGTAATTGAAAAAGTGCCCTGATGATCTCTCCATTGGCAAAATCTTCCGGAACAATCCCTCATTCTTATCTCCGAGAGGGTCAGCAAAGGGAGGTGACCGTGAGAATAAGACTGAATAATCAAAGAAAGGATAACGTTCTACGAATCGGGACGTGGAATGTCAGAAGCTTGAACGTGGTAGGGGAGTTAGAAGATCTGAAAAAGGAAATACAAAGTCTCAATCTAGATATAGTAGGGGTCAGTGAATTGAAATGCAAAGTAGACAAGGAATTCTGGTCGGAAGAGGATGGGGTAATGTCAACAGCAGCAGAAAATTGTATAACGAGTGTAGGATTTGTTATGAATAAGAATGTAGGACAGAGAGTGAATTACTGTGAACCAGCAATGTCTACTATAGTACAGGTATACCTTCCGACTTCGCAAGCTAAAGATGACAAGATATACAAAAGTATATGAGGATACTGAAAAGCCAATGTAGTACCTAAAAGGAGACTGCAGTTGTAGGGAAAGTAGTAGGAGAAAAAATTACAAGAGAGTATGGGTTGGGACAAAGAATCGGAAAGGAGAAAGATTAATTGAGTTCTGTAATAACAGCGAATACTATGTTCAGGAAACACAAGGGAAGGAGGTATACTTGGAAAAGGCTGGGTGATACAGGAAGATTTCAGTTACATTACATCATGGTCAGGCAGAGATTCCGAAATCAAATACTCGATTGTAGGGCTTATCCAGAAGCTTTGCAAAAACAGACATAATGTCTTACGGGATAACCGCAATCAGTGATTTTATAATGTTACTTAAAATCCGTCTTGATTGCAAATTTTTTATTATTCATATGACCGGTTTCGGTTCATTCAGAACCATCTTCAGATCTGATATTTCAGTTACAGGAGTAACCCGTCCAAATCCAGCACCTTTCACATGCTACGTCACATCATGAACCGAAACCGGTCATATGAATAATAAAAAATTTGCAATGAAGACGGATTTTAAGTAACATTATCCAGAAGCAGTTATACATTCGCATCACAATGGTGAAGAGTAGATTTAAGATATTAGCCAGGAAGAATCAATATGCAAAGAAGTGGGATACGAAAGTACTAAGGAATGACGAGACGTGCTTGAAGTTCTCTAATGCTATAGATATAGCAATGAAGAATAGCTCAGTAGGCAGTACAGTTGAAGAGGAATGGACGTCTCTGAAAAGCGCAATGACAGAAGTTGGAAAGAAAACCATAGGTACAAAGAAGGTAACTGCAAAGAAACAATAGATAACAAGAGAAATACTGCAGCTGATCGATGAAAGAAGGAAGTACAAAAATGTTCAGGGAAGTTCAGGAATACGGAAATACATATCGCTGAAGAATGATAAATAGGACATACACGGAAGCTAAGACGAAATTGCTGCTTCAAAAAAGTGAAGAAATCGAAAAAGAAATGATTTTCGGAAGGACGGACTCAACATACAGGGAAGTCTAAACGATCTTTCGTGAAATCAAAAGCAATGGTGGTAACACGAAGAGTGCAGCGGGAATTTCACTATTAAATGCAGAGGAGAGGGCTTAACAAATCATGCATCCAAGTTGCTGACAACAATAATACAACGAAGAATGGAGAAGAAAATTGAGGATGTGTTAGATGACGATCAGTTCTGGTTTAGGAAAGGTAAGCCCTCCATGGAGGCTATTCTGACGTTGCGCTTCATAATGGAAGCAAGACTAACGAAAAATCAACACACGTTCATACGATTTGTCGATCTAGAAAAAGCGTCCGACAATGTAAAATCGTGCAAGATGTTAGAAATCCTCAGAAAAATAGGGGTATGCTATAGAGAGAAGCGCGTAATACACAATATGTACAAGAGCCAAGAGGGAACAATAAGAGTGGACGATCAAGAACGAAGTACTCGGATTAAAAAGAGTGTAAGATAGTGATGTAGTCTTTCGCCCCTACTGTTCAATATGTACATCGAAGAAGCAATGATGGAAATAAAAGAAAGGTTCAAGAGTGGAATTAAAATTCCAGGTGAAAGGATATCAATGATAAGATTCGCTAATTTTTTTATCGTGATTGAAAGTGGAGAAGAACTACGTGATCTGCTGAATGGAATGAACAGTCTAATGAGCACAGAAATGGATTGGGAGTAAATCGAAGAAAGGCGAAAGTAATGAGGAGTAGCAGAACTGAGAACAGCTAGAAACTTATCAGTGTTGATGGTCACGACGTAGATAAAGGTGAGGAGTTCTACTGCCTATGCAGCAAAATAACCAATGACCGGCTGAGGAAGGAGGACATCAAAAGCATTGTAGTACTGGCAAAAACGGCATTCCTGGTAAAGAGAAGTCTACTAGTAAGGAAAAAGTTTCTGAGGGTGTAATTTTGGAGCACAGCATTGTATGGTAGTCAAACATGGACTGTGGGAAAATCGGAACAGAAGGGAATCGTAGCATTTGAGATGAGTTGCTACAGTCGGATGTTGACGATTAGGTTGATTGGTAAGGTAATGAATGAGGAGGTTCTGCGCAGAATCGGTGAGGAAAGGAAAATGTGGAAAATAGTGACAAGAAGAAGGGACAGGACAGTAGGGTATCTGTTAAGACACGATGGAATGACTCCTATTGTACGGGGTGTTCAAAAAGTCTCCGCGGTGCCGTATGATTGTTCGCCTGCCTGGGTTACTTCCCTTCAAGTGGACTCTCCCAACATTCCACTGTTTCGTTTATCTCAGCCAGCGTCAGTAGTATCGTTGGTGTGTGTCGTTACGTGTTGACGTGAACGTTTAAGTTTAGTTGCTTTGGTCGTTTGTTTCCTTTTTGTAATTGTTAAAATGCTAACCATTGAAGAACTTGTGTTTTTAGTCGAACAAGTGTTCAAAGCTGGCGGTAAATACACAGTTTCAGTTCGTCCAGAATGTAATTCAGTTTTCCCGGAGACAACACTCCCACATGGCGATACTGTGCGAGATTTGGTTAACAAATTTCGAGGTACGGGTTCAGTGACAGATGCACCGAGAAGTGCTCGTCATAGCGTTTTGTCTGAGGATAAACTACTCGATATTTCCGATAAAATGTCCAAGAGTCCGAACAAGTCAGTAAGAAAACTCGCCCAGGAAATCGATGTTAGTGTCGGAATGGCCCACACAGCTCTAAGGAAAAAATTAGAACTTTTCGCATACAAACTGACAGTCGTTCAAGAATTGAAAAATACTGATCATGCCAAGAGACTACATTATTGTCAATAATGGTTCAAAAATTTTGTTCAACAAAATGGAAGGGATATTCTTAATGAAACGTTTTTCACTGATGAGGCGTGGTTTCATACATACGGGTACAAAAACTCGCAAAATTCTCGTATGTGGAGCACTGCAAATCCATTGCGCATTCTTGAGGAACCACTTCATTCTGTGAAAATGGGAGTTTGGATTGCAGTTTCTAGACGTCGGATTGTGGGTCCCATATTTTTCAACGAAACAATAAACGCACAGCGATACTGCAGTGATATTCTGTATCCAACCATAGGAGAACTTGTGTTAAGTGAAATACTGAACGGTTATTTTCAACAAGATGGTGCAACCGCGCTTACAGCTCGCGTTTCAGTGTCACTGCTTGCTAATGTTTTTGGTGATCGCATGATTTCACAGGGACTTTGGCCTGCACGATCGCTTGACCTAACACCACCTTTTCTGGGATGCAGCGAAAGCAACTGTCTATAAAAGCCGTCCAAAATCCATCGATGAATTCAAAACTCAATATCCATTTTCGCTGCTTCTGTTACAGAAGAAATGTTACAGCTAGTGTTTGGAAACGTGATTAGACAAATTGAATTGTGTATTCAACAACAGGGGGGACACTTTCAACATTTAATGTGAAAGTTTGTAAGTAAAAATGAATATTCAGTAAATTAATAACTTGTATTTCACTGTGTTTCATTTCGGTATATTCACTGCGGCATACGGCACGCGGGGCTGACATTCATACGGCACTGCGGAGAGACTTTTTGAACGCCCCGTACTACAGGGAGCTGTAGAGGGCAAAAACTATAGAGGGAGAAAAAAATGGTTCAAATGGCTCTGAGCACTATGGGACTTAACATCTATGGTCATCAGTCCCCTGGAACTTAGAACTACTTAAACCTAACTAACCTAAGGATAGCACACAACACCCAGCCATCACGAGGCAGAGAAAATCCCTGTCTCCGCCGGGAATCGAACCCGGGAACCCGGGCGTGGGAAGCGAGAACGCTACCGCACGACCACGAGATGCGGGCTGTAGAGGGAGACAGAGATGCTTATACATCCAGCAAATGACTGAGGACGTATGTTGCAAGTGCTACTCTTAGATGAAGAGTTTGGCACTGGAGAGGAATTTTCTTGGTGGGTCTGTTCAAACCAGACAGCAGACTAATAACCTCCCCTCCCCCTCAAAACATTTTACGTAAAGAATCGCAAAGAAGCTCTTTGTGCGAATAATTTTTACACGGGGTGCCATGATGGTGCGTTTACTTAAGAAAAGCCGTAAAATGAACGTGTTCACATTGATTAAACTAGTTATCAACGGTACGAGAGCATGGTCTACAACATGACTATATCGCGAGCATCCTATCAACGAGTGCCGACTGTGGCTCCCAGTCTATAACTTGAGCGTTTATTTCATATTAGACCGTACATTTTCGGATACGCCAAAGTTATTCATTTATTATGAGTATCAACATGACCTGGCATTGTAAAATTACTGAAAGACAGTATTTATGACACGTAGATACCTCCTAAAACGTGAGTGGCAAAAGACAGCTTTTGTTAGCAAGTGTTTGTTACCAACAATTACTCGATTCTCTCGAGAATAGATGTACTTTCCCTGTGTGTTTCTTCGCTGATGCCACGAGCGATTTCTGCATCGGCACCTCATCTCACTGGCTCTGCAAGTGCCAGGTAGCCAAAAGCCTCTGCTAGCCAGCTTAGGATCCTAGGATCCTACCGTTCACTCCTTACTCTGTACATCTACAGCGCTGATACATTCACTTCACGTATGTGAAATAGCAAAACTGGAAATAAAGTAAAATGCGCTCTTATCTGCAAATGAGGGGCAGGTTACAACACGGAATACAACGCAGTCGGTGTTGTAATGCGGAAACGGAGCAATTTACCTGTCGTCGGAAAGGGCATGATCATTGGTTTTGAGACCTTCGGTGGAAGCATTTTCGAAACGGTCGGTTTGCAAACTTCTCCCGTGCCGCCGTCGTTAAACTACACCGTGCTTGGGAAAATGGCCATATCCAGAACAGGCGCTACGTCAATTGTATGCACCACAGGTATCGATGACCTGTCCACCAAGAGCCGTTTCATAACGATTTGATTCACGGATCCAGTTATATGGCTCCTTCCGTGTATAGCGTTTTTACGACTATGATGTGTGGGGCCTGAAGATGGCATCAACGTAATGCCGAAACTGGCAGCACATAAGAAGTTCATAAATTAATTTCTACAATACATACGGCTGCTGGTAAATTATTGCATCAAGAAATACATGCCAGTCGTTGTCCCACGGTCCATAATGGATCAACAAAGATCCTCAAAATGGCCGAGATGTTACGGACAAACGCGGAGTGCAGCCGAAGATCCGCGATTATCGAAAGTCTTGGCGCTGGGCGTTCGACCACGGAAATACTTCGGTTCTTCGGGTACCCGAGAACAAGTATAATGCTTCGGAGAAGTCTGGGGTTCACGACTTAGGCGTTGTGACGAGAGAGGGTGATATCATGGCACCACATTACTTTGAACAGGGACAAACTGTCACAAAAGGCATTTCGTGAAACCGTGGTTGGTAAATGTGGCGTCGGGGAAACAATATGTCTTTCAACAGGACGGTGCACTGGCACATATGAGCGATTTAGCCCAAAAATGGCTGTCGGATAACTTTTACATGTTCTGGTAACGGAGTTCCGGTTCCCCAATAGCCGACATTTGAACTTCCTCGACTACTATGTTTGGAGCCAATCGAAAGAGTTAGCAATAAGACGAAGCGCCCTAATATAGCATCTCTACACATTGGTAACGAAGCAGCATTCGCGAATATGGACAGCGTTGTTTTATAGGATGTGTGCGATCGCTTCAGGACAAGACTGGAGGCACTCCTATCGGCTGAAGGGCCTTACCTCGAGTAATGTTAGTCTCGAAAGGTACCACTACTTAAATGTAAAAGGGTTTTCATTTTCATCTGTATTTTGTTTCAGTAAATTTGCTTTTTTTTAAAAAAAAAAAATAAAGCGCCGCACTGTGTATACATCCATTTACACTACTGGACATTAAAATTGCTACATCACGAAGATGACGTGCTACAGACGCGAAATTTAACCCACAGGAAGTAGATGTTGTGATATGCAGATGATTAGCTTTTCACAGCATTCACACAAGGTTGGCGCCGGTGGCGACACCTACAACGTGCTGACATGAGGAAAGCTTCCAACCGATTTGTCATACACAAATAGCAGGTGACCGGCGTTGCCTGGTGAAACGTCGTTGTGATGCCTCGTGTAAGGAGGAGAAATGCGTACCATCACGTTTCCGTCTTCGATAAAGGTCGGATTGTAGCCTAACGCGATTGCGGTTTATCGTATCGCGACATTGCTGCTCGCGTTGGTCGAGATCCAATGACTGTTAGCAGGATATGGAATCGGTGGGTTCAGGAGGGTAATACGGAACGCCGTGCCGGATCCCAACGGCCTCGTATCACTTGCAGTCGAGATGACAGGCATCTTATCCACACGGCTGTAACGGATCGTGCAGTCACGTCTCGGTCCCTGAGTAAACAGATGGCGACGTTTGGAAGACAACAACCATCTGCACAAAAAGTTCGACGACGTTTGCAGCAGCATGGACTACCAGCTCGGAGACCATGGCTGCGGTTACCCTTGACGCTGCATCACAGACAGGAGCGGCTACGATCGTGTACTCACCGACGAACCTCTGTGCACGAATGGCAAAACGTAATTTTTTCGGATGAATCCAGGTTCTGTTTACAGCATCGTGAGGGTCGCATTGTAACAACAACGACTCTGTACTACTGTACATATAAGCAATTCTTTTCATCTGATTTCACGATAAACTTGTGTAATTGATGTTCTGATTTCATTTCTTTTTGTTTCATGCCATTATGTTAAGAAAACTGTAAATAAGTTTCAATGCGAATATTAATGTTTATGTCAAAAGTCAAGTAATATTTTAATAGAATTGAAATGTAATAAATGTTGAAACTGTTGTAAGATGTTTAAAATTGTAACTGTGCGTCTGGTCCATACGTAGGCAATGTGTTAGGATATGTAGGATGCAAAACCTCGGGTGAGTACCCGGTCTGTAAGGGAGCGGTAAAAGGTGGATGGTAGGCGAGCGCGGGAAAATGCGCACGGGCGCTGCACGGCATGACGAGGTCAGTGGTTGATGGAGTTTGGCACTGGTCTGAGCAACACCTTCTGGAGCGAGGAGGCTCTCCTGGAAGACGTAGTTTCACTGAACCTCGGGTATGCCGTTTCAACGCCCACACAGCATGGCAAAATTCCATAGGCACTAAATGGAAAAGTATTGCGACGTTAACAAGAATTAAAGTGTCGATACGTCAAGAGCCATAGCTGTGGTTGTATGTGTGCTCTGTGCCTCGCCATCTTGCCGCCGCATCGATACAAGCAGGTTGAAACTTTTAGTACTGTATTCGTATGGATCAGAGAGTGAACTGTGTTTGTTTGGTGCAATAATAACCAAAATTTTACCAGAACTTTTCCATCATTTAATTATCCTCACAACTAACGTAGACAGGTTTCTTTCCAAACGTTGTGCAATCCGAGTGTCCAGAAATGAAATTGCGCTAATAATAATTATTTGCAGAACTGGCTATATTAGAATGGTGTTTAAAGAAATGTTTTTTTAATGAACTAGTAAATGAATAGCGAAGGTCTAACGAAGTCGAACGATAACTTTAGTATCGATATAGTAATGAAGTTTATTATATCGAGACAGATTTAAAGACATTTAAATGAGCAGTAAATAAGATGAAAAGAGTAATAACTTATATACTGTAAATGTTGAATGAATAATAAATTCAGTAATCATTTTTTTTATGCAGCGATCATAACAGTTTCAGGGTCGTCGTCCCCCCCCTCATTCATTTGAATTCTGAAGTGTTCTAAATTGGTTTAGCCAGCAAAAGTTAAAGTCAATATAAAAAGTCAAAATTTATGAGTGTTTCTATATTTATCAAAATTGACATTTTTGTGTGTGGCATGAAAGTATAATTTCTAGGGTAACCTACGCCCGAATTTAATCAGATTAATAGACAGTATAAAGTTTTGTAGTAAACATTATAGTGTAGTGTTATGTATTCATGATTTTTCCATATCAGTACAGAACGTGAAACTAGCAGTTCAATAGAATTTCTGGTTCTAAAATTCTACTATATTATACAGTGTTACAACTTGTTGTTTTGCATGAATATATACCAATTTGTACAGGGAAGAAACTCAATAATGCCTAATTAGACTGGCGACCGTATTATTATCACATTGCTAGCATCGTCTGGGTTGCTTTTGATCCATCCTGACGTGTAATTGCATTTCAAACTTACTTGACGGATCATTGTTATTACAGAGTGGATGTAAGTCTAAGCCACCATTCAGGTACACGCGGTCCATATCTATGCGAAAATCCTTTCTCACAAGGTGAATCCCGCTCACTTACCATAGCACAGGCTTTAACGAGTACTGTGTCAGGAATTACAGCATCCGTGTTTGGCGACATCGCGGTGAACGCACATTGGAAGCGTGTATTCGTCATCGCCATACTGGCGTATCACCCGGCGTGATGGTATGGGGTGCCATTGGTTACACGTCTCGGTCACCTCTTGTTCGCATTGACGGCACTTTGAACAGTGGACGTTACATTTTAGATGTGTTACGACCCGTGGCTCTACCCTTCATTCGATCCCTGCGAAACCCAATATTTCAGCAGGATAATGCACGACCGCATGTTGCAGGTCCTGCACGGGCCTTTCTGGATATAGAAAATGTTCGACTGCTACCCTGACCAGCACATTCTCCAGATCTCTCACCAACTGAAAACGTCTGGTGAATGGTGGCTGAGCAACTGGCTCGACACAATACGCCAGTCAGTACTCTTGATGAACTGTGGTATCGTGTTGAAGCTGCATGGGCAGCTGTACCTATACACGCCATCCAAGCTCTGTTTGACTCAATGCCCAGGCGTATCAAGGCTGTCATTACGGCTAGAGGTGTTTGTTGTCGGTACTGATTTCTCAGGATCTATGCACCCAAATGCGTGAAAATGTAATCACATCTCAGTTCTAGTATAAAATATTTATCCAATGAATACCCGTTTTTCATCTGCATTTCTTTTTTGTTGTAGCAATTTTAATGGCCAGTAGTGGATATTCTATGTACGGATTTAATGTCCATCTCGATCGGCTGCTAAAGCCGTCTGCCTTACGTGGCTGCTCAACATTTCGACTGCTCAGCCAGCCTAGTGCAGCCTGACAGCCCAGAGCGTTATAGCCCTATCGCTATCTGAATTACCGTCAGGGCATTATGCGAACTGCACTGTGACAGTGTCACTTTCCAAAATACACTCCTGGAAATGGAAAAAAGAACACATTGACACCGGTGTGTCAGACCCACCATACTTGCTCCGGACACTGCGAGAGGGCTGTACAAGCAATGACCACACGCACGGCACAGCCGACACACCAGGAACCGCGGTGTTGGCCGTCGAATGGCGCTAGCTGCGCAGCATTTGTGCACCGCCGCCGTCAGTGTCAGCCAGTTTGCCGTGGCATACGGAGCTCCATCGCAGTCTTTAACACTGGTAGCATGCCGCGACAGCGTGGACGTGAACCGTATGTGCAGTTGACGGACTTTGAGCGAGGGCGTATAGTGGGCATGCGGGAGGCCGGGTGGACGTACCACCGAATTGCTCAACACGTGGGGCGTGAGGTCTCCACAGTACATCGATGTTGTCGCCAGTGGTCGGCGGAAGGTGCACGTGCCCGTCGACCTGGGACCGGACCGCAGCGACGCACGGATGCACGCAAAGACCGTAGGATCCTACGCAGTGCCGTAGGGGACCGCACCGCCACTTCCAAGCAAATTAGGGACACTGTTGCTCCTGGGGTATCGGCGAGGACCATTCGCAACCGTCTCCATGAAGCTGGGCTACGGTCCCGCACACCGTTAGGCCGTCTTCCGCTCACGCCCCAACATCGTGCAGCCCGCCTCCAGTGGTGTCGCGACAGGCGTGAATGGAGGGACGAATGGAGACGTGTCGTCTTCAGCGATGAGAGTCGCTTCTGCCTTGGTGCCAATGATGGTCGTATGCGTGTTTGGCGCCGTGCAGGTGAGCGCCACAATCAGGACTGCATACGACCGAGGCACACAGGGCCAACACCCGGCATCATGGTGTGGGGAGCGATCTCCTACACTGGCCGTACACCACTGGTGATCGTCGAGGGGACACTGAATAGTGCACGGTACATCCAAACCGTCATCGAACCCATCGTTCTACCATTCCTAGACCGGCAAGGGGAGTTGCTGTTCCAACAGGACAATGCACGTCCGCATATATCCCGTGCCACCCAACGTGCTCTAGAAGGTGTAAGTCAACTACCCTGGCCAGCAAGATCTCCGGATCTGTCCCCCATTGAGCATGTTTGGGACTGGATGAAGCGTCGTCTCACGCGGTCTGCACGTCCAGCACGAACGCTGGTCCAACTGAGGCGCCAGGTGGAAATGGCATGGCAAGCCGTTCCACAGGACTACATCCAGCATCTCTACGATCGTCTCCATGGGAGAATAGCAGCCTGCATTGCTGCGAAAGGTGGATATACACTGTACTAGTGCCGACATTGTGCATGCTCTGTTGCCTGTGTCTATGTGCCTGTGGTTCTGTCAGTGTGATCATGTGATGTATCTGACCCCAGGAATGTGTCAATAAAGTTTCCCCTTCCTGGGACAATGAATTCACGGTGTTCTTATTTCAATTTCCAGGAGTGTATATTTGCGCCTTTGTAAAATGGATGTGCTGCTACGCAGCCGGAGGAATGTATCGGCGCGCCGCGTGCCCGCTACTGGACTGGGGCGACCGGCCAGCCCGGGCTGTGGTAGCAGCCGCCAGCCAGCAAGTAGCGACCGCCACCACCAGGGGCCTGCCTGACTTATGCCCGGAGACGCTATCTGCGCGGGTCACATGAGTTACCGCGCCAGATAGCGTTACATTGTCCTAGTCACGGCCGGTAATGTTTCAGAGGGGGCTGCGTTAAATAAGCCGGCCAGGGCAGCGCGGCCTGGTAGCGCGTCGTGTACCTCCCAGGGCCTCCCTGCCTCCTCCCAGCTACCAAGCTACCTGCTGCCGCCGCCGCCGCCGTGTATCGCGCTGCGCCGGACACCGCGCGGTACGCGGAACCGACGGCCTTTGTTCGCGCTGCCTCGCGGATTTATCGCCGCATTCCGGCGCACTGAAGGAGCTGCTGGCTTAATTACGACGAGGCGAATAAACGGTTATCGTTAGGCGTCTCCGGACTGTAAACTGGGATAACGCACGGAAAACATCGTCTGTACGGAAGCCGAGCGGCCGAGAAGGGGCGTCTGGTAAGTTCCTACCTAGCCAGCGAGGACACTTCTGCCACCAGTGGCATATACTTGAACGTAAATTAAACTTGTCCTGACATTTCAGTAAATCACTCCGATTCTCTCAGCCTCCCAACGAACCACCTCTCTCTCTCTCTTTCTCTCTAACACACACACACACACACACACACACACACACACTGTAGTGACATTCTTTTCAATTAAACAACTGTGTCCGACACCCAGGCAATATGAGCTAAATATTTCCGTTTTTTTCTTTATTTGATTATTAAGTGGTTCAAATGGCTCTGAGCACTATGGGACTTAACTGCTGTGGTCATCAGTCCCCTAGAACTTAGAACTACTTAAACCTAACTAATCTAAGGACATCACACAACACCCAGTCATCACGAGGCAGAGAAAATCCCTGACCCCGCCGGGAATCGAACCCGGGAACCCGGGCCTAGGAAGCGAGAAGGCTACCGCACGACCACGAGCTGCGGACATTAAGTGGTTTCTACCGATGTTGAGAGGGTATCTGATGTTATTTTACTGACTGCAAAATCGAGTCAAAATTACAAAGACCTTGGAACTTGCTTTTCACTGATGAAGCGACTTCCACCAACAACGGTAATGTGAATTTGCATAATATGCATTACTGATACTAAAAGGTATCAGATAGATTATATAATGGTAAGACAGAGATTTAGGAACCAGGTTTTAAATTGTAAGACATTTCCAGGGGCAGATGTGGACTCTGACCACAATCTATTGGTTATGACCTGTAGATTAAAACTGAAGGAACTGCAAAAAGGTGGGAATTTAAGGAGATGGGACCTGGATAAACTGAAAGAACCAGAGGTTGTACAGAGTTTCAGGGAGAGCGTAAGGGAACAATTGACAGTAATGGGGGAAATAAATACAGTAGAAGAAGAATGGGTAGCTTTGAGGGATGAAGTAGTGAAGGCAGCAGAGGATCAAGTAGGTAAAAAGACGAGGGCTAGTAGAAATCCTTGGGTAACAGAAGAAATATTGAATTTAATTGATGAAAGGAGAAAATATAAAAACGCAGTAAATGAAGCAGGCAAAAAGGAATACAAACGTCTCAAAAATGAGATCGACAGGAAGTGCAAAATGGCTAAGCAGGGATGGCTAGAGGACAAATGTAAGGATGTAGACGCTTATCTCACTTGGGGTAAGATCAATACTGCCTACAGGAAAATTAAAGAGACCTTTGGAGATAAGAGAACCACTTGTATGAACATCAAGAGCTCAGATGGAAACCCAGTTCTAAGCAAAGAAGGGAAAGCAGAAAGGTGGAAGAAGTATATAGAGAGTCTATACAAGGGCAATGTACTTGAGGACAATATTATGGAAATGGAAGAGGTTGTAGATGAAGATGAAATGGGAGATACGATACTGCGTGAAGAGTTTGACAGAGCACTGAAAGACCTGAGTCGAAACAAGGCCCCCGGAGTAGACAACTTTTCATTGGAACTACTGACGGCCTTGGGAGAGCCAGTCCTGACAAAACTCTACCATCTGGTGAGCAAGATGTATGAAACAGGCGAAATACCCTCGGACTTCAAGAAGAATATAATAATTCCAATCCCAGAGAAAGCAGGTGTCGACAGATGTGAAAATTATCGAACAATCAGTTTAATAAGTCACGGATGCAAAATACTAACGCGAATTCTTTAAAGACGAATGGGAAAACTAGTAGAAGCCGACCTTGGGGAAGATCAGTTTGGATTCCGTAGAAATATTGGAACACGTGAGGCAATACTGACCTTACGACTTATCTTAGAAGAAAGATTAAGGAAAGGCAAACCTACGTTTCTAGCATTTGTAGACTTAGAGAAAGCTTTTGACAATGTTGACTGGAATACTCTCTTTCAAATTCTAAAGGTGGCAGGGGTAAAATACAGGGAGCGGAAGGCTATTTACAATTTGTACAGAAAACAGATGGCAGTTATAAGAGTCGAGGGATATGAAAGGGAAGCAGTGGTTGGGAAGGGAGTGAGACAGGGTTTTAGCCTCTCCCCGATGTTATTCAATCTGTATATTGAGCAAGCAGTAAAGGAAACAAAAGAAAAATTCGGAGTAGGTATTAAAATCCATGGAAAAGAAATGAAAACTTTGAGGTTCGCCGATGACATTGTAATTCTGTCAGCAAAGGACTTGGAAGAGCAGTTGAATGGAATGGATGGTGTCTTGAATGGAGGATATAAGATGAACATCAACAAAAGCAAAACGAGGATAATGGAATGTAGTCGCATTAAGTCGGGTGATGTTGAGGGTATTAGATTAGGAAATGAGACACTTAAAGTAGTAAAGGAGTTTTGCTATTTGGGGAGCAAAATAACTGATGATGGACGAAGTAGAGAGGATATAAAATGTAGACTGGCAATGGCAAGGAAAGCGTTTCTGAAGAAGAGAAATTTGTTAACATCGAGTATAGATTTAAGTGTCAGGAAGTCATTTCTGAAAGTATTTGTATGGAGTGTAGCCATGTATGGAAGTGAAACATGGACGATAAATAGTTTGGACAAGAAGAGAATAGAAGCTTTCGAAATGTGGTGCTACAGAAGAATTCTGAAGATTAGATGGGTAGACCACATAACTAATGAGGAAGTATTGAATAGGATTGGGGAGAAGAGAAGTTTGTGGCACAACTTGACCAGAAGAAGGGATCGGTTGGTAGGACATGTTCTGAGGCATCAAGGGATCACCAATTTAGTATTGGAGGGCAGCGTGGAGGGTAAAAATCGTAGGAGGAAGCCAAGAGATGAATACACTAAGCAGATTCAGAAGGATGTAGGTTGCAGTAGGTACTGGGAGATGAAGAAGCTTGCACAGGATAGCGTAGCATGGAGAGCTGCAACAAACCAGTCTCAGGACTGAAGACCACAACAACAACATGCATTACTGGTCAATAGAGAACCCTCATGGGCTTCGACAGCAACCGTGGAGTTTAATGTGTGGTGCGGCATCGTCGGAAATGTCATTGTGGGGCCGTACGTCATTCCGGGTGTACTAAACGGCAATTACTATGCACAGTTCCTGTGAAACGTTCAGCCCATTTTTCTGGAAGAGGTAACACTAAGTACGTGTCAGTACATGTGGTTCCAACACGACGGCTGTTCTGCTCAACCTTCCCGTGTGGCTACAGAGTTGTTAAATGAAACGTTCCCGGATTGTTGAATAGGACGACGTGCTGAAATGCAGTGGCCATCCCGGTCTCCTGATTTGATCCCTCTTGATTTCTTTTTCTGTGTGAAGCAATCAAACATGAAGTGTATGCCCAAATACCAATTACGCCAGACGACATGAAGCAACGTATCATCGAAGCGTGTGCTGATATCTCACGTGACACCCGCGCAACCGTTCACAAATCATTCGAACGGCGACTACAGATATGCATTGCAGCAGAGGGGAATCATTTTGAGCACATGCTTCAGTAAAGTTTTGTATCATATACAGTATGTATTTTGCATTTTTGTGTGTATTTCCTTCGTATTGTGATCAATAGTAAATATGTTCAAATAAAAAACAAATACGTACGAAATAATTGTAACTAATAAGGGCCTCATCATTTACATTTGTACTCCTGATACTTAAAATGTATTAATATCTATTAGTATTTTAATACTGTATGTTGTCTACTATTTTGGTATCACAGTTGTCAAGTAACTGAATAACATTTGCGCGATATCATCAGTTAATTTTTGCGCAAAATATCGCAGTATTTATTACTATTGTCGAGTAAATGGGCGTGTTTGTGTAAGAACGGACTCAAGACGTTTACCATGTATTCCACACAACAGGAAAGGTCGCACTGGACAACGCCGCCTTGAAGGACGAACACGATACGAGAACATATCTGTGTCTCAAAAACTATTCGCCTAAATATTATGATATACACATATTTGAAACCATCTTTTTAAGCCCATTGTGTTACGCTAAAATTTAATATAGGGTTCCATTTAAAAAACCAACGATGGCCTCATATTTTTGTAAGAAAGAAAAGCACAAACATTAAATGTGATCCCAGCACGAGTTTTTCACTCTGCAGCGGAGTGTGCGCTGATATGAAACTTCCTGGCAGATTAAAACTGTGTGCCAGACCGAGACTGGAACTCGGGACCTTTGCCTTTCGCGGGCAAGTGCTCTACCAACTGAGCTACCAAAACACGACTCACGCCCGGTACTCACAGCTTTACTTTTGCCAGTACCTCGTCTCCTACCTTCCAAACTTTACAGAAGCTCTCCTGCGAACCTTGCAGAACTAGCACTCCTGAAAGAAAGGATATTGCGGAGACATGGCTTAGCCACAGCCTGTGGGATGTTTCCAGAATGAGATTTTCACTCTGCAGTGGAGTGTGCGCTGATATGAAACTTCCTGGCAGATTAAAACTGTGTGCCTGACCGAGACTCGAACTCGGGGCCTTTGCCTTTCACGGGAAAGTGCTCTACCCTCATTCTGGAAACATCCCCCAGCCTGTGGCTGAGCTCAGATGCTAAACTAAGGAACGAGGCAATGCAGCAGCACATAACAAATTAACACAAACAGCAATGACAAAAAATGCAGATTTGCAAAGCAAGCAGCATTATAGAAATTAGCAAAGCAATTGCAATATTACAACTAATATAAGGCAATGTGCAGAAAACAAGAAAAATAAATCCGTAGCAATACTGGCTTAACAGAGTAACACAAATTAAAATTCAGTAGCTCTATGCCTGGCAAGCAGCAGCAACAAATGCAATAACTTATACCTAAACATGACATAGCTCAAGCAAAAAAATATTACAGTAAAAATGGCCATGTTTAATACCTATGTCACATCTTAACACTAGGGTGATGCATCACCTTAACTTACACTATTAAATAAGTTACCCAGTCATTGACAAAAATTATGTGTGCAATTCCTGTGAAGGGAAACGTCTTTTTGTGCTCCCTCGTTTTTTTGAAATAGATTATAAAATGGTTATTTACTGGATCTGTAGGCATTAAATATCTGTATTAGTACATCTATTAACTTTTATTTTAACCAATGCTGCACTGCAGCTAGAAACTAGATATCAAACAAAATGAGCAATCTGTCAACTAGAAAGACAATAGATGTACAAATGTGTCTCATCATTTCATTAGGCATTTCAGTAAATATCATAAATTAAGAGCTCCACAGTGAAATAATATATTTTCAAGTTTGAGCGTGTCGTATTTGCGATGCTTTCGACAAAGAAATGTCAATAGCGAGGATAATGGCTTCCTTTTTTTTTTCTACCTGTGCCTCTGAAAAGGCACACAACTAATGGCTTTTTCTCCAGGCGACTGTCGTGCAGCTGCCCACGTAATGTGTCGTGCCCACAATGCATTACGTGAAGGTCACTTAACTTTCTTACCGAAATATTTACAACACCAGTTAGCACTACAGTGGCAGTCTCATATACAAAATTTCACGGGTCGAGAATTTGCGTTGCAAATGTGTAGAAACAAAATCTTATGAATATAACAGTGTCCAAAAAATTTTCGCCGGCATTGTGATATATTCACGCATTTACACACACTTCATAACTCTTAAAGTACGATTATTGGTTTCCATCATCCTTTTTCACAGGTCAGAGTGCCTAACCACTACTCCTTATTCCTTACCTTGTTACACATTTACATATTCGTCGACATTCTTCAATATTTCATCATTATAAATATGTAGCATAATCAAATTCCTCATACAGCATCAGCTTATTGATCATAAACATACCTCAACAGCATAATAAACATCGTCATCATAAAAATAACAACACATCAGTCAAATCTCAAAAACGTCGTAGCTTTCTGCAACAATTTCAAAACGTAAAGAAAATTCTCTGCTCATTTCAATAGTGTCATCTACCTCAACATACTTTAAAAATCATGATCCCATACCAAATACAACATTCAAAGCTCTCATAGTATCACAATGGTTCTGAAAAAATATGAGCAGTTCACAAAGTACAGACAAAATACAATTTCATAAGTGTGAAGTTACCCAACTGTGTAATTACGTAAACATTTGTCACTGATGTAGTAAAAAAATGTTTGTCTCTCAGTTAAATTATCAGATAGCTGTGTCATTTATGTGTTAGAGAAATATGGTACCGATGTGTAAAGTTGTATAGGCTAATACCATATTAGCTAGGGCTCCTTGTGCTTGCCAAACACATGGTACACAAAGTAAGCGTGTACCCCCCTGAGGATTAATGTAATTATACCCTCAGCTGTTACAGATTACAGCAATGGAATGAAATGTATCACGGAAAACCTTTGTATCATTGTACTTCAAATATCTTTAAAAATAAATGTTTTAAGTACAAAATTAGTCACTCAAATACGTGTACTGTAGCGCTAAACTGTGCATCTTGTAAGATAATCTCTGTGGAAGTGTCGTAGTTATCGTCCTCCGAAAGCTAAGTTCCGCAAGAGTAAATGTACTTACCTCATGATAAACAAAAGTGAAATGCTTTGCGTATAGATATCTTAGTTATTACGCTTATTGCCGTGATGAAAAAAGTACTGTGCTGTAACGTATTGTTGTGCTACGGAAAAGGCTGTCTCTTTGTAGCTATACCACAAAAGTTACTACTAAAACATGTTTTACTTTCCAGAATAATACAGAAAAACTGTGCAGATATAAAACAGAAACGCTGCAAAATCAATATTGTAAATTGTCACTCATTAGTAGTGTCGTGATAAAATCGTGTAGCTGTCACATAAACTAACCACTGTGTCATGTGGTATCACACTGAAAGTACTTTAAATCCAGAATGTATTTTCAAGTAAACCAAAATGTTGCATTAAAATCTCATTAGCAGTACCATTCTATGTTCTAAGTATGTAAGCCTTATAGTCGTTATGTAATCGTGCAACTAACAAAGCAAGAATGTACACACACAATAAAACTTCAAACATTGTTGCATGGTAACAGTTTCTTAAGTCTGACCAAGCATACTAGAAATGTGAAGTGAAAAATTTTATGGCAAAGACAAAGTTAAAAAGCAGATTATCTCTCGATAAACGGTTTTACATGTGAAATATGATGCAATCCTTTACTCTTCCTATTACGCAGAGTTTCAGCTTGAACGCAATTATCATGCGGTATATGTCGGTAAAGAGTAACTGGATTTTTCTCAAGGTTAGCTTCTATGTTATTTTTCTCTCAGCCAGCTGGCGCACGTGGCTGCCTGCGGCGCGAGTCATTGTCTGTCTCTTTGTTGGCGCGCGTCGTTATTGGGATTTGGAGATCTAATTTCTACTAATTCACCTTGGCGAGAAGGCCCTACCCTGTTTGAAGCTCGCCAGTTGTAATTCAGTTCTGTCGTTTTGTCGGTAGTTTACATAGTTTCTTGTTTGTCGGTCATGTGGTGAAGAATTTCTCCCGGAATCGTATCTGCGTGGTGGACCGTTGCGTCTGAAGGTATTCTGTCTCCCATGATAATAATTGTTTTGGTTACCATATTTTCTGTTTCTGTGGTTATCCAAGTCATATTCATTACTACAGAAATGCGATCTTTCTCTGTAATTATTACTACTCTCCCAACGGTTGTCACACAGGTGGTGTCCGTTTTGCTCACGATTTACGTTGTAAGAATAGTCTTGTCGTGTATTACTTCTGTCATCGCGGAATTGTGACAGATGTGACCTGTAATTGTTGTGCTCCTGTTTTAGCGTTCCGCAATTGTCAGTGTCAATTTCCAGTTCTTGTAACAGTCCCTGAAAAGCTTCAATGTCGTCTTTGCAACATCCTGCCAAAATAATATGTCGTTAATGTTCAGGTAATTTGATTAAGCAAATGCGGATGAGTTCTGAGGGGCTGTATAGGTTTGACAGGTATTGATTCTTGTGCAACATGTCTTCAAAATATTTGACAAGACTGGAAAATTCAGATTGTTCGGAATGTTTCATCATTATGATGCTATGTTTTACTCGGTCTTGTGTAGCTTGAGACCAATATGCTGAGAGGAAGGCATGGTTAAATTCTCCTTCACTGTGACAATCGTGAATGATCGATCGCATTCTTACAGCTGGTTCATCCTCCAAGTAGCCACACATAAATTCTAACCTGTGCTCCAATGGCCAGTTGGGAGGAAAACAATGAGAGAATTGATGAAGCCATCCTTGTGGATGAATGTCGTTGTCAGAATTCTTAAATGTTTTAAATTTACGAGTAGTAATGAACAGCTTATAGTCGAAATCATCATGTCGGCGAGTCGCACATCGCTCATTGTTACTTCGTTTCGGCGGTTCCATCTCAAAATCCAATGCGCCTTGCCAATTTCTTTCATAATTTCCGAAGTGTCCTGTGTTATTATTTTGTAGTTGTACCGTATTTCTATGTCCCTCTTCCCGTAGTGGAGTGCGAGTGTCCTCTGAAATATGTAATTCTTGTATTACTTGTGCCAACTGATCTTGTACTTCCCGGATTTCTCTTTGGTGTTGCGTATTAATTTGATTCTGATTTTCTTTGAATTTCCTAATTTGTTCACACTCTTCTGTGTCATTAAAGACTACCGGTTTTGTGTCATTCAGATTATCATCTACCTTTGTAGATAAATTATTTAACTGATCCGAAAGTTCAACTACTTTCTCTGATAATGAACTAATTTCCTCCATGTGTCTTTCTGAACCAATTTTCAGAGTATCTACTGTGTCCTTTAAGTTTTCCTAAGTTTTTGCAAGTTGCGTAACCGAATCGGTAGATGCAACTGAGTCAATTTTAGCTTGCAAGGTCTCATGATTTTAATGAACAATAGTTTGCAGTTCTTTTATGGCTACTTCGTGATTCTGTAATGCATTTTCATGCTGCGAAAAAATAGGTTGAAAATGCTCACAAATTTGTATTTTTACGTCATTACAGACTTTTTGACATTTAGATTCAATGTTATGTAACTCAGTAGTTAAATCTTCACGTGTTTGTTCAAGCGTGGTGTCTAACTTCCGAAGATTTTGTTCCATTGTGTCTAATTTTTGAAGCTTTTGCTGTGTTTGTCTCTGAGTTTGTTCCATTGTATCTAACTTTTGAAGCTTTTGCTGTGTTTGTCTCTGATTTTGTTCCATTGTGTCTAACTTTTGACGATTTTGCCCCATTTGTTTCTGATTTTGTTCAAGCGTGTCTAACTTTTGTAGCCTTTGTCCCATTTGTTGCATTAGCTGTAATAACAGTGCACTGGTGTCTGAAACATGTTCCTCTGTGCTATTCGGCAGTGCATTTGAACCGGCAATATTCGCATTTTGAAAAGCAGAATATGTGTCTTGATTTATTTGAGAAAACGGTGAGGACGCAAAACCTGAATCTACAGTATTTCCAAGATAGTGTCCTGTCATTTCGGAATCCTGAGGCGAGCTGTTGCTGACCGATCGATCGATAATGCTTCCCTGTTCAGTAATTGTTTCACTGCCTACACCATTATTTGCAGCCCGCTCCGTTTCCCTATGCACAATTACCAAATTACTACTTTGAACATTAGTTAATTCATTACATGGTGGCGCTAACACACTGCTTTCATCTTCACTGTCATTTCTCAGTTTACTTTGGAGCCTAGCATTACGTTTTTCACACGCCATTATTGTCGCAATATTTCACACGACAACACACAAAAACACAATTTGAATAGCAAAAATAAGAAAACACATTAACATAGCACTGAAAATAATGTCTAGTTAATTGCAAGCGCAGCTGCGAAATACTTGGTGCATTTCTACATGCATGCCACACCTGTTTTACTGTACAACAATGAAAGACTGCAACTACAAAGGAGATTCTCTCTACAATTATGCGCTAGCAATAAAGAAAATCTACACTAATTACACAAACTACAAGAAAAAAGATTCCAGTGAGGTATCCTCGGCTAAGGGTCGACGTATGAAACGTCCCCTTTGAAAAATTATATAGGACTGTGCTTAAACTGACACACAATATTTTTTTTAGCGCATCGCAATCTGACTTTCAAAAATCCCTTCAAAAAAATGGCCCTGACTAACATTAACCTATACCTTTCACAAATCACTTACCTCACCAAAAATTTTCGTTACTCGAACTACTACAATACAGCGAGCGCCACTACTGCCAGCTAAATAAAAGATTCAAACTACTGAAGGCACTAACTACTAATAGGCATAGTTAGCAAATGAAAGATTTTGATACAGAACAAACAATGTATTTACCTCAATAGTGTTCAAAAGTCATAATGTATATAGCAGTTCATGACATCCAGTCTTACAAATTTCAAAACTCCGTCATCTCTCTCCCCACATCCACCACTGCTGGCGGCTCACCTCCAACTGCGCAACGCTACGCGCTGTTAACAGCCAACTGCTCAACGCTACAATGGCAGACAACAATGCAAACTAGCCGCAGACTGCACACAGCACAGCCAGTGATTTTCATACAGAGCGCTACGTAACGTTGCCAATAAGAAAACATAAACAGCTTACTCACACAAGTAGCCAGGACACAACAATGCCGACGACCGGTGTTTACATATACAGCAAGTACTCCGCAAGCAGTCAAACTGGTGTGACCAGTAGTATGTAGAGAACCAAAATAATGTTTCCCCTTTTTCGTTCCATTCGCGTATGTGAACTAGAAGACAGGTTATTGATAGACCTCTACTTGCTGTTACACATTCGATGGAATAAGCTGGGATGTTTTCTTTTAAAGGGCACGGCCGATTTTCTTGCCCATGTTTGCTGTCTCTAATGCAGGGTTTCCCAAACCAGGTTCCTCGGTGTACTGGTGTTCCGCGGGATATGAGTAAGTGCTCCACGGAAAACTATTAATTAAAATGGCGTTTTCTTGTTTTCGACATTTTTACGATACTAATTACTTTTTTAAAATTCTGTTATGATTTCTGTGTTATTAGAACAGATTTAAAAGTGAAGTAATCGCTGAATAAAACACAAGTTTATCTCATTTTTCAAAAAAATTATTAACCTTCAAAATAAAGGATGCGATCCATCGTAGTATCAGGATTGTCAAAGTGTTCCGTTGGAGGATAAATTTGGAAACCCCTGCTCTAATGACCTCGTTATAGACGGGACGTTAAACTTCCTTCCTTCCTTCGATTGAATAACATGGCAAAGTCAGCACAACTGTAATCTGCAGTTATCTGAAGGGTGATATCATCAATTAACTACTGCAGAAAGCTTAATGGTAGCTGGCCACGTTTCTACCGCTCCTGTTTATCTCAGGAGAGAGAGATTATGCGGTAGTCACCCCACCATGTCGTCTCAACTGAGGATCAATGGAAAATCTTTCTCTTCGGGCATAATTTTGAATTTAGTTTGCGTAGGGCGGAATAACTTCTTTTTTTAATTTGACGAGAAGACGGCGCATATAGACGGGATGTTAAACTTCCTTCCTTCCTTCGATGGAATAACATGGCAAAGTTGGCACAACTGTTGTAAGTAGGCTGTTTAGGTTCTTATATGTAGGCTGTTTAGGTTCTTATATTGGTAACGCCGCCGCCACGTAGCGCTCTCTGTATGAAAATCACTGGCTGTGCTGTGTGCAGTCTGTGGCTAGTTTGCATTGTTGTCTGCCATTGTAGTGTTGGGCAGCTGGATGTTAACAGCGCGTAGCGTTGCACAGTTGGAGGTGAGCCGCCAGCAGTGGTGGATGTGGGGAGAGAAATGGCGGAGTTTTGAAATTTGTAAAAATGGATGTCATGAACTGCTGTATATATTATGACTTTTGATGAATATTAAGGTAAATACATTGTTTGTTCTCTATTAAAATCTTTCATTTGCTAACTATGCCTACTAATAGTTAGTGCCTTCCGTAGTTTGAATCTGTTATTTAGCTGGCAGTAGTGGCGCTCGCTGTATTGCTGTAGCTTGAGTAACGAAGATTTTTGTGAGATAAGTGATTTGTGAAAGGTATAGGTTAATGTTAGTCAGGGCCATTCTTTTGTAGGGATTTTTTGAAAGTCAGATTGCGTTGCGCTAAAAATATTGTATGTCAGTTTAAGCACAGTCATGTACAATTTTTCATAAGGGGACGTTTCACTGTAATCTGCAGTCGTCTGAAGGGTGATATCATCAATTAACTACTGCACTTGTGAAAGTGATTGTCCTCAATAAGGTAACTGTTTAGGTGGTGTAGTGTTAAGTGGATGCTCAAACCTCCATGCCTTCTCATATGGAACCTCTAGTGTGCAGGTAGAGAGACGCGATATTTTTTATGCCCTTACGGTGCTAAAATGATTAGACACTTCATCCTGAAGGACGAAAATGTTTAACAAGGGCGCATATTCCAAATAATTATCTTCAACGTCAAACAAAGCAGTTCGTGAAATGGGCTTCTCTATCTACGATAGGTCGCGAAATGGAAACCACAGTGAAAATCAAAACTGTTTTATTTGCAACAGTTAGCTACAAATTCCAGCTACTTCTCTTCATAGTCACCGATCCGACTTAGAAGTTTGTCGTAGCGTTGTACCAACTTTCCAATACCTTCGTTATAGAAGGCAGCCGCCAGTACTTTCCACCAATTCTCTATGCTGGCCTACAGCTCGTTGGCTGTGTCACAATGTTGTCATCATAGCCAGCGTTTCATGTGAGCTGAGATGAAACTCAGAGGGAGACAATTACGGGCTGTATTGTGGGTAATCAAACATCTGGAATTGAAAACCATGCAGGAGCATCTTCATTGCCCCTCCGGAATGCGGGTAAGAATTGTCTCGAAGAAGGAAACCCACGACAGTTACGTAATGTTGGCTGCATAGCTTCAGGCGAATTTTCTCACCGAGCCCTCGTACTTGGCAGCAGATACTATTGTTCTGCTCCCTGTGTGCTCAGAACGAAAAAGAACGATGTAAAGCGATCTACGGGCATACTAGAGACATTGTCCAACACACTTGTGTAAAACTTCATTCGATTTTCACTGTGGTTTCCATTTCGCGTCCGATCGTTCCTTACTTTCCGAATAACCCTCGTAAATACCGTAACCATTTCATGTATGGTCTCGAGAGAAGACTTGCCCTTCGCAATCGTCTTCCACATCTACTTAGTACTATGCAATGGAGTTCACGAACACTGTCAATGTGCCCGTTAACACAGTTTGCTCGTCTGTACACTTCACAATATTTATACAATACCTCTCCCTACCTCCCCCTCTCCTCTCTCCGTCCCCTAGTTCTTTAATAGGTCGCGACTCTTTGTGACCTCATGCACTAAAGTAAGCCAATTTCCTCTGTCCTGCACCATCTCCCGAAAACTTTCCAGGTTGAAATCTATCGCTTCTGTGATCCCATCAGTCTATCTCATCCTTTGCTGCCCTCTTCTCCTCGTGCCTTCGTACTTCGCGACCATTGAGATCTTTTCCAATGAATCATGCCTCCTCATGGTGTACTCAAAGTAGGGCAGTTTTTCATTTAGTATCAGACCTTCCAAGAAGCTGTCTAACTTCATTTTCTATAATACTGATCTACTTGCTCTCTTTGCAGGGCATGGAGCTCTACAGAGGAAACTCTGTACAGTTGCCACACAACAATTGGAAGGAGTCCTTTCCGTGACGTTCAGTCTTCCTTGTGGTCCAGTTGTACATCCCAATTAGGAAGCCTATAGACTTGGCTATACGCATTTTTGGTGATTATTTATTTAGCATATGGCTACATCAGATTATATAACAATAATTTCAGACCACAAACTAGTATCAACGCCATGCTCTTTAAGAATATCCGCAGATGATGCGGTTGTGTAGAACAAAGTAGCAACGCCATAAGATAGTAACGATTTTCAGAGTGATCTCCAGAGAATTGATGAATGATGCAAGACGTGTCACTTGACCTTGAATGTAAATAACTATAACGTATAGTGTACACAAAGGAAAAGTAATCCACTACTGTACAGTTACACTACTGATCACAAACCGCTGGAAACAGTATCTACCGTAAAATATCTAGGAGTAACTATCCAGAACGACCTTAAGTGGAATTACCACATAAAATAAATAGTTTGGAAAGTAGATGCCACACTACCATTCATAGGAAGAATCTTAAGGAAATGTCACTCACCCACGTAGGAAGTGGCTTCTAAAGCGCTCGTTCGACCGGTTCTTGAGTATTGTTCCCTGTCTGAGATGTTTACCAGGTAGGACGGACAGAAGAGAGAGAGAGATCCAACGAATAGCGGCACGTTTCGTCACGAAATCATTTAGTTGGCGCGAGAACACTGCAGAGATACTCAACAAACTCCATTGGCAGACGTTACAAGGGAGGCGTTGTGCATCACGAAGAGATTTGGTACTGAAATTTCAAGGGAGTGCTTTCCGGGGAGAGACAGACAACATATTGCTTCCCCCCACATAGGTCTCACGTAATAACCACGAGGTGAAAACTCGAGAAATTAGAGCCATTACATAGGCTTTTCGACAATCATTCTTCCCACGCGCTATTCGCGAGTGGAACAGGGTTGGAGGGCTCAGTGGTACAAAAGTACCCTCCACTACACACCATTAGGTGGCTTGAGGAGTATAATGTAGGTATATATGTAGATGAATATAATCTGTTGATTCCTCCGTCATCAGCAGGAACTCTCGGGGAAAGCTCTCAGTGAAAATTCTTGAATGACATATCGAACAGTTTGCTTTTCAGCGCCTGTACTTCCACTTATGCTAAGAATCGGCACTCCCATGACTAGTTCTTATTCGGTTAAGAACCGACTCGATCTTGCGTGGTAATTCAAAGAGAGTTGAATCTGTCCATATGCACGGAATCCTAAATTGTTCCGTTGTAGCATTAATCTGCCAAGTGCATCTCCAGCAGTTATCAGTATTAATGCCCTTTCCAACTAACTTACTTGTAGTTTCGCGGGGTGGGTGACGAGAGAAATTTTACCATTGCTATTACTTTGACTGTCTGGGTGCATAAGGAGGTCAAGATTTTTCTGCAGTTTTTTGCACTCACGTGCAAGGGCATTATCCCGCGATAAAGTTGGAGGTGATTTTAGGCTAAGTATGGAGAAGAAATAAAAGTATGGAGAAGAAATAAAAACTTTGAGGTTCGCCGATGACACTGTAATTCTGTCAGAGACACCAAAGAACTTGGAAGAGCAGTTGAACGCATTGGACAGTGTCTTAGAGGAGGATATAAGATGAACATCAACAAAAGCAAAACGAGGATAATGGAATGTAGTCGAATTAAGTCGGGTGATGTTGAGGGAATTAGATTAGGAAATGAGACACATAAAGTAGTAAAGGAGTTTTGCTATTTGGGGAGCAAAATAATTGATGATGGTTAGAGAAGATATAAAATGTAGACTGGCAATGGCAAGGAAAGCGTTTCTGAAGAAGAGAAATTTGTTAACATCGAGTATACATTTAAGTGTCAGGAAGTCGTTTCAGAAAGTATTTCTATGGAATGTAGCCATGTATGGAAGTGAAACATGGACGATAAATAGTTTGGAAATGTGGTGCTACAGAAGAATGCTGATGATTAGATGGGTAGATCAAATAACTAATGAGGAGGTATTGAATACAATTGAGGAGAAGAGGAGTTTGTGGCACAACTTGCTAGAAGAAGGGACCAGTTGGTAGGACATGTTCTGAGGCATCAAGGGATCACAATTTTAGCATTGGAGGGCATCGTGGAGGGTAAAAATCGTAGAGGGAGACCAAGAGATGAATACACTAAGCAGATTCAGAAGGATACTGGGAGATGAAGAAGCTTGCACAGGATAGGGTATCATGGAGAGCTGCATCAAACCATTCTCAGGACTGAAGACCACAACAACAACAATGGATAGCCAGAGAGTAATTGTGAATTTTATGATATCAGTTATGAGACGAATGATATGGTTTATCTGCGTATCAACAAGATTTGTTGTCCGTAGCTCGTGATCTAGTGGTTAGCGTTGCTGCCTTTTGGATCACGGGGTCCCTGGTTCGATTCCCAGCCGGGTTGGGGATCTTCTCTACCCGGGGACTGGGTGCTGGTGTTGTCCTCATAATTTCATCCTCATCATCATCATTCGTGACAGTTGCTACATTGGATTATGAGGAAATTGATACTTTTTATGGGTGCTGATGGCCACGCAGTTGAGCGCCCCATAAACCAAACATCATCATCAACAAGTTTTGTGTGAGTGCTATTCATACAGGCTGGCGAGCAATATTCCGCAACAGGGTAAACAAATCCGAGAGTTGAAGCATGGAGTGGTGATGGACTTGATCCCCTTGATGGGACACAGAGATTCTGGAAAATGTTATATCGAACTTTGATACTAGCAACCGTTGATACCAGAAGTAGTTAATAACGGAGCGTTGTATCAAGTGTGATCACAAGATATTTTGGGTTTCTGTTATGTCTGACCAATCTTCCTTCGAGATGGACAGTAAGCTCTTTGTTGGCCATCTTGCTGTTCAAGTGAAACGCAACATATCTAGTGATCACACTTGATAGAACGCCCAGTGGTTTTTTGTAAATAAGAACACAACACTATGGGCTGACAAACTATTCTTGGTGTATTCACAAAATATACATTTTGTTTGTTAACAAATTTTTTGTGTAATATGGTCTTATGAGTTTATATTTCCCGTGTAAAAGTAGCTCTCTCTCTCTTTCTCTCTCGTGGGATACCCTTGACCCTTGAGAGAAGGTTATAATGTTTTGGGTTTTTGTTATCTCTGAACAATCTTCCTTGGAGGTGGACAGTGTACACTTTGTTAGCCCTCTTGCTGTTCAAGTGAAACGAGAATTCTGTCTTAGCAGTACTTGGCTGCAATCTCCATGTGTGGAAATATTCACCAATATTTGATAGGTCATACTGATCTTGGCCCACTTTGTTGCTCTGTATGGGGTTCTCAGCTTGCCTTTTTGGTCAGAGTAGAAAATTCGTATGATGTAATTGAGATGGTTTGTCACACCCATGTTTTTAAAAACCACCCATAATTTATTGTGGTCGACAGAGTCAAAGATTTTATCACAGTCAATAGAACAGAGTTACACATGTTTATGGAATTCCTTTGACTTCTCCATCATCCATCAAATGTTTGCAGTTTGATCTCTGGTTCCTCTTCCATTACGATATCCCTCTTGGTCTCCATGGAGCTCTCTTTCTATATCCTGGTAAGGTGACTTAATTAGCATGTTACATAAATTAGAAAATTGTTTAGAAATTTCCTTCTTTGTAATCGAGATGAATACTGAACTTTTCGAATCTTTCAGTCACTATTGGCTCCTTCATGTCTGCGGACACATCGGTTGCACCACTTTCACCACATTCTCTCCAATGGCTTCGAACAGTTATGCTGGAATTCCACTATTTCCACTAGCTTTGTTTTTAGCAATATTTTTAGGGCCCATTCGACTTCACTTTCTAAATGATATGATTCTGATTCTAAGATAACATTAACTTCGTCACCAGTGTGCGGTTCTTTCTTGTATAGTACTCGTATGTAAGAATCCTACCTAGTCATCGAATAAGGGGTGTTTAGGAAACCTGCTTTCTCGGATCGCCAGAGAAAAAAAAAACAATTCAAACAAATCGTATTAATGACTTTTATTACGAAAAGTAGATGACAGTGCTTAACTTTGAGAAGTACATATATGTGCCGCAATCAAAATGTGACAAACAAAATAATAAGTATCTTCAGTATAGACAATGCTAAATAAGATGAGCGAAATGACTAATCTAGAAGCTATTGTAGAACTGGGCCGCGACCAGTCGGGCGAGGCGCTTATGTTCTCTTCGTATAGAGGCCGCTGCTGTTGCGTTGTCGCTCTGGGGACGGGTCGGTCAGTGTGAATTGGCTAACGTCTTGTCACAGCCCTCTCTGCTCCCTCTTTCCCAACTGGCGTGACGGCACTTGACTTTACGCCGTAAAATCCCCAAAGCGACGGACCGTCGTCGTATGAAGAGCTCGACAACGGCGGGGGAGGCAGGAGCGTGGCCTCTCTGAGGGACTGCAAGTTGTGGCTGCAGGGGACGTCAGACCTCCAGTCGTACACCGCCATCCGCCCTTCGTTCTGCCGGAAACGTCCCCCGGAAAACGACCAGAAGGTTGCGCGTCCCATAGTAAGGTGTAGAAGGCGACAGCTGCTGCGGTGTGTGCAGGTAAAGCTCCATCAGGAGGCGGAGGAGGCAAAGGCGGAGGAGGCAAAGGCTCCGTCTCCATGGTGTCGTCCCGCGGTCTCGTGATGACACCCTCTGGCAGCTGCTGTGGCCGCGGTGTCCTCGGGATCGGTTAATCTGGGGGGAGAGATACAGAAAGACCATCGTGCGCATGACAGTGGCGAATCTGATTGTGATGTCGGCGCTGCAATCCGTCTGGGCCTGAAATGAGCTAGATGCATGCACCAAGTCGACAAACCATCTCGCCTCGCGCCCACCATCTGCTGCCGCTAAAAACCCTGTAAAACACAAAATCATCCGGCGCAAAGCAATAGTTGCGGCCTTCCTTCGGCGCCAGATGCGGAGGAGGGTGGAGCAGTGACTGTCAATAATTCCACAGGCGATGGTCCATCTCGTGTATGGGAACGATAGGAGGCAAGAAACAGTTGCAGTGCTGATCCGTGGTGTGTGCGGTGCGAAGTTTGGCCAGATCCGTGGTGTGTGCGGTGCGAAGTTTGGCCATCTGCTGGTGAAAGTTCTAACAAAACGTTCCGTTTCACCGTTGGACTGTGGATGGAACGGTGCACTAGTTAGATGCTATATGCCATTGCGTTCACTGAGTGTTGCAGATTCATTTGACGTGAACTAAGGGCCGTTGTCTGACACTATGACTTCAGACAAATCTTCTAGGCAAAAAAACAGAGGACAACGCTTGAATTGTGCTACGTGACGTTGTTGAGTTCATTGGCACAGCAAAAGGAAACTTGCTGTGAGAGTCAACCACAATCAATCAACGAGTGTTCCAAAAAGTTTCCGCACACGTTGCCATGGTGATTGTGACCTAGGTCAAGCAGACAATTTTTGTGGTGGAGCAGACTGGTTTTCCGCACAGGCGCGACATTGTGACGTAATCTGCTCTATTTGTGTCCATACTACGCCAATTACTGTTTCGTACAAATAATGCGCCAGTGTCCTTGGTGAAGAAACTGGCAACACTTCTTTTTGCAAAACTTGTAACCTCCCCCTCACTTATCGACCTTAATGACAGTGAAAAATTAAACCGCGTGTACCTAATGGAAATTTGGGAAAAGCAATCGTCACCGAAGTTAATCTGTCGGTAAAGAGGGAGGAAAGGGTTACATCTAAATGAAAGGAAAAATGCTAATGAAACAGGTGGAAATTAAAATTGAAAGGGCGTAAAGTTAATAAAGAAAGTAAATGTGCGGCCGTTACGTTAACAATTAACTAGCGGTAATTATATATTTGAGATTTGGGGGAAATTACGGTCGCCAGTCCTAAAGACAATTACTATAGTAACTGAAAAAGAAAGGTTATTACACATATAATTAGCACTAGGAGCGTGGCAACTGAAGGTTGACACGTGTAGAGCGAAAACTGAAAGTTTATCAGAAGTAATAAATTTCGCTACACTCTGACTTAACTTAGGAAAAGAATTAATAAAACCAGAGTATCGAAAGTTAATTTAGTGACTGACGTTAATAGTGAGCTTTCTTTCTGAAGCACATCGAAATTCAGTAAAATACGGTTAGTCTTGGAATACCTCAACAATCATTTCAAAAGCTACTTGAATCTACGCAATTTAGAAATAAGAGATTTAATTTTGAACTTGAATTAAATGATTCTGAACAATTAACAATAGTAAAATTTAGTACGTACCAAGATGAGCTACAGTCAGAGGTAAGCTAAAATACGGTAACAAAACTCGCACTCTTAATTTGTACTTGTGTAATCTAAATATTGTAGCCAGCTATGAATACCTTAACTGAACTTTGAAATTAAAGCAGTGAAATCGAATTATATTACTTTAATGCTGGCGTTTGAATTTCAACGACACTCGGGTTCATTTCGGAAAAGGAAGGGACCCTGCTTGGCAATGCAACTGGGACAATGAGCAACAAATGTTCATGCTAAGTTGCTGTAATTTTGTGATGCAACAATTTTAAAAGCTGAGGTCTGCCATACAGTTCTAAAACTTTACGTGCTTCTAGTCTTTCTTGTTGGTTGATTGAAGGTTTGAAGTCGTCGATCGAGGAGGTGGCGACAGTCACTCATTGTCGGCTGTCGCTGTTGCAGAAGCTGGATGTTGGCGCGCCTTCTTCTCGACACGGTCACCAGGTGAAACGGGCTCTTGATGTGCGCCGGCTAATGCTTCCCGTCCGCGACACCATGTCAGAAACTATCATAGCAAGTCGAGCGCAATTACATGCTGCCCAACCCCAAAAGCGCGGCAACTCGCGGGAGCGTCACACAACACACCTGCTCCACTGCACCACCCCAGCCAGACTCTCTCTGCTCAGCCCGCGCTCCACGAGGCAGAGTTAACACTAGCAAAGATCTTAAACACTTTCGTTCTCCACACGACATATCGATGTATTCGTTCGATAGTATAGTTCTCCCTAGGCCAGACCCAGCGAATAAATACAAATAATATTCACAAAACAAACCAATTATACATCGACATAAATGCATATACACTCCTGGAAATTGAAATAAGAACACCGTGAATTCATTGTCCCAGGAAGGGGAAACTTTATTGACACATTCCTGGGGTCAGATACATCACATGATCACACTGACAGAACCACAGGCACATAGACACAGGCAACAGAGCATGCACAATGTCGGCACTAGTACAGTGTATATCCACCTTTCGCAGCAATGCAGGCTGCTATTCTCCCATGGAGACGATCGTAGAGATGCTGGATGTAGTCCTGTGGAACGGCTTGCCATGCCATTTCCATCTGGCGCCTCAGTTGGACCAGCGTTCGTGCTGGACATGCAGACCGCTTGAGACGACGCTTCATCCAGTCCCAAACATGCTCAATGGGGGACATATCCGGAGATCTTGCTGGCCAGGGTAGTTGACTTACACCTTCTAGAGCACGTTGGGTGGCACGGGATACATGCGGACGTGCATTGTCCTGTTGGAACAGCAAGTTCCCTTGCCGGTCTAGGAATGGTAGAACGATGGGTTCGATGACGGTTTGGGTGTACCGTGCACTATTCAGTGTCCCCTCGACGATCACCAGTGGTGTACGGCCAGTGTAGGAGATCGCTCCCCACACCATGATGCCGGGTGTTGGCCCTGTGTGCCTCGGTCGTATGCAGTCCTGATTGTGGCGCTCACCTGCACGGCGCCAAACACGCATACGACCATCATTGACACCAAGGCAGAAGCGACTCTCATCGCTAAAGACGACACGTCTCCATTCGTCCCTCCATTCACGCCTGTCGCGACACCACTGGAGGCGGGCTGCACGATGTTGGGGCGTGAGCGGAAGACGGCCTAACGGTGTGCGGGACCGTAGCCCAGCTTTATGGAGACGGTTGCGAATGGTCCTCGCCGATACCCCAGGAGCAACAGTGTCCCTAATTTGCTGTGAAGTGGCGGTGCGGTCCCCTACGGCACTGCGTAGGATCCTACGGTCTTGGCGTGCATCCGTGCGTCGCTGCGGTCCGGTCCCAGGTCGACGGGCACGTGCACCTTCCGCCGACCACTGGCGACAACATCGATGTACTGTGGAGACCTCACGCCCCACGTGTTGAGCAATTCGGCGGTACGTCCACCCGGCCTCCCGCATGCCCACTATACGCCCTCGCTCAAAGTCCGTCAACTGCACATACGGTTCACGCCCACGCCGTCGCGGCATGCTACCAGTGTTAAAGACTGCGATGGAGCTCCGTATGCCACGGCAAACTGGCTGACACTGACGGCGGCGGTGCACAAATGCTGCGCAGCTAGCGCCATTCGACGGCCAACACCGCGGTTCCTGGTGTGTCCGCTGTGCCGTGCGTGTGATCATTGCTTGTACAGCCCTCTCGCAGTGTCCGGAGCAAGTATGGTGGGTCTGACACACCGGTGTCAATGTGTTCTTTTTTCCATTTCCAGGAGTGTAGTTCATTTTCCCTAAAACTGACTGCAATTATTTGACATTGCGAGGAACTGGCAGATCTCGTAAGGCTAAGAAATGGACTGAAGATGACTGTTTGTGACATGACCAAGATACTGCAACTCAGGTTTTAAAAAATTTCACTAGTACATTCCACACTTTACTCCTGCATCAGGTAAGACACGAGCACGCAAATCTGCAATGTGTTCTTCAGATGTACGACCTGATACGACAATATCGTCCAAATAGTTTTAACAGTTTGGTACTTGAGTATTCAGCTGTTCCAAAGAGCGATGGAAAATGGCGGGTGCGGAAGCACTGCCAAAAGGCATACGCAGTTTAAAAAAACCTAAATGAGTGTTCACAACACACATGTTTTGAGATTCTTCATCTAGTGTTATTTGAAGACATGTATCGCTCGAATCAATTTTTGAAAGGTAGCGACGAGCGCCTAATATGTCCATGAGATGCTCTGGGCGTGGTAGTGGACAGGTATCAATCATGGACTAAAGTGACCTTTCTTGCCACAGGCGTTACACTGTGCTTGTCGGGATGGGCAGTCTTGGTGTGCCGTGAATGACTTGACTCCGTTCGCCTGTGTAGGGAACGGTTTACGCTGCGTGGGGCGCGCGAGCTGTTTCTGCCTACTTAGCAAGAGGCGACTGAACCTGGAAAATTGGTGGTTGCTCAGATTTATCGGTCGACACGGCACCTGAATCGTACTGATCTTGTATTCGCATCACGTGCTGAAATGATGGATCTGACTGTTTCAAAATCTGTTCTCTAAGTTCCACATAAATTACACTGTACACGACCGCATCGTGCAACATAACATCTGAATACAAAAAAACCAAAAGCACATTTGAATTCTCCTTTCCTTGTGATACCCTGCAAATCTGTTAGCCACTCGCAATAAGTACAGGGCTATTACAAATGATTGAAGCGATTTCATAAATTCACTGTAACTCCATTCATTGACATATGGTCACGACACACTACAGATACGTAGAAAAACTCACAAAGTTTTGTTCGGCTGAAGCCGCACTTCAGGTTTCTGCCGCCAGAGCGCAGTGAGACAAAATGGCGACAGGAGCCGAGAAAGCGTATGTCGTGCTTGAAATGCACTCACATCAGTCAGTCATAACAGTGCAACGACACTTCAGGACGAAGTTCAACAAAGATCCACCAACTGCTAACTCCATTCGGCGATGGTATGCGCAGTTTAAAGCTTCTGGATGCCTCTGTAAGGGGAAATCAACGGGTCGGCCTGCAGTGAACGAAGAAACGGTTGAACGCGTGCGGGCAAGTTTCACGCGTAGCCCGCGGAAGTCGACGAATAAAGCAAGCAGGGAGCTAAACGTACCACAGACGACGGTTTGGAAAATCTTACGGAAAAGGCTAAATCAGAAGCCTTACCGTTTGCAATTGCTACAAGCCCTGACACCCGATGACAAAGTCAAATGCTTTGAATTTTCGGCGCGGTTGCAACAGCTCCTGGAAGAGGATGCGTTCAGTGCGAAACTTGTTTTCAGTGATGAAGCAACATTTTTTCTCAATGGTGAAGTGAACAGACACAATGTGCGAATCTGGGTGGTAGAGAATCCTCACGCACTCGTGCAGCAAATTCGCAATTCACCAAAAGTTAACGTGTTTTGTGCAATCTCACGGTTTAAAGTTTATGGCCCCTTTTTCTTCTGCGAAAAAAACGTTACAGGACACGTGTATCTGGACATGCTGGAAAATTACAATTGGAGACCGACAGCGCCGACTTCATCTTTCAACAGGATGGTGCTCCACCGCACTTCCATCATGATGTTCGGCATTTCTTAAACAGGAGATTGGAAAACCGATGGATCGGTCGTGGTGGAGATCATGATCAGCAGTTCATGTCATGGCCTCCACGCTCTCCCGACTTAACCCCATGCGATTTCTTTCTGTGGGGTTATGTGAAAGATTCAGTGTTTAAACCTCCTTTACCAAGAAACGTGCCAGAAACTGCGAGCTCGCATCAACGAAGCTTTCGAACTCATTGATGGGGACATGCTGCGCCGAGTGTGGGAGGAACTTGATTATCGGCTTGGTGTCTGCCGAATCACTAAAGGGGCACATATCGAACATTTGTGAATGCCTAAAAAAACTTTTTGAGTTTTTGTATGTGTGTGCAAAGCATTGTGAAAATATCTCAAATAATAAAGTTATTGTAGAGCTGTGAAATCGCTTCAATCATTTGTAATAACCCCGTATAGATCTTCTACACATTCCATACATGATATCGTCCGTCAGAATGAATAATAGTCACATAACATGTTGCAGGCTTACCGTAGCGTCAGACACCTCGGATACTACCTCATATTTGTGTGAATTCCTAAGGGACCAAACTGCTGAGGTTACCGCTCCCTAGACTTACTCACTACTTAAAGTAGCTTACGCTAAGGACAACATACACGCCCATGCCCGAGGGAGGACTCGAACCTCCGGCGGGAGGGGTCGCGCAGTTCGTGACATGGCGCCTCTAACCACGTGGCCTATCAGTTTTTAATATGTAATATCAGTAATATGATTCACTGATGACATTGCTATCCTGAATAAAAATGAAGAAGAATTACATGATCTGGTCAATGGAATGAATAGTATAATTAGTACATGGTATGGATTGAGCTTGAAGCGAATAAAGGCAAAAGTAATGATAAGTAGCAGAAATGAGAACAGCAAGGAACTTAGCATCACGACTGATGGTCACGAAGTAGATGAAGTTAAGGAATTCTACTAACTAGGCAGTAAAATAACCAATGACGAACGGAGCAAGAAGGACATCAAAAGCAGATCACCACTGGCAAAAAGGGCATTCCTGGCCAAGAGAACTCTAGTAGTATCAGAAACTGGCCCTAATTTGAGGAAGAAATTTCTGAGAATGTACGTTTGGAACTCTGCATTAAATGGTAGTGAAACATGGCCTGTGGGAAAACCGGAACGGATGAGAATTTAAGCATTTGAGATGTGGTGCTACGGATGAATGTTGACGATTAGGTGGACTGTTAAGGTAAGGAATGAAGACATTCGGAGAGGAAAGGAATATGTGGAAAACACTGAGAGCGACAGGGGCTAGGGTGATAGGACATCTGTTAAGACATCAGCGAATGACTTCGATGGTACTAGTAGGAGAGACAGTGGGCAAAAACTATAGAGGAAGACAGAGGCTGGAATACACCCAGCAAATAATTGGGAAGGTAGGTTGCAAGGGCTGCTCTGAGATGAAGAGGTTGGCACAGAAGAGGAATTCGTGGTGGGCCACATCAAACCAGCCAGGAGACCGATGACTCAAAAAACGTAAATGGATATCTGACTTTGCCCCTGGCCTCACAGTCCCTTTGACTTAATTCTTTGGTTTCAAAAGGATCGTGGATTGTTCAGGAAGATATTATACGTCTCAGATTGTCACGTGAACCCTTGCGTGGAGCTGGCGTGATCATAAGGCTAGCAGACAGGTGACAACGTGGTCCTAAAGGGCCGCTAGCAGGACAGTCAGAGAGTGGACGAGAGAGATAAGTTGGACAGTCAACAGTGAATGGCCTGCGGTCGGGGTCAGGGATGTGTGTGCTGAAATGACAGACATGTCATGTCGACGGTGCAAGATAGGCGCGAATATCACAAGATAATACTAGACGTAGCGCACTTTGTTCATTTTAGTGTTTGATGTGATTCACAAAAATGGGGTAGTCGGTTGGTTCCCAAAAGGTAAGTGACTAACAACAAATCGTAACTCACATAACGAATGCAATCGTGGGTTTCTTTTTAAACATTATTATCTTCCCAGAAATGACATAAATTTACATTGATATCACTATGATGAGAAAGAGAGAGACGAATTCAACCAGGATATACTAACTCGGTACAGGACAAATACAACACATTACTGGCACGCTTGGGAAGCCATCGCTTCCACCGTAGAAGATAGATAAAAACAAACTTGAAACGTAAGTTCGATGGGATTCTGTGTTCGAGAATAGACATTGCATGTCTCAGATTCTTTTACTACTATTAGAGGGACCGTAAAGTAATATTGGCGTTCTTTTGTCATTTACAGCTCATTGTGTGCTTCATAGCGGTGCATAAGACATTTTAAGTTTAGAGTGAATTGTTTACCGTTAAATAATTAAATCTTTTTTTTTAATTTATGGTAAAATGGCCAGAAAATATCCATAAGAGGTACATATGCGGCATTGTAAGTTTTTTTAGTTTCTCAAGGGTATTGACGCAACAACTGTTACTAAAAGCTGTTGCGATGATCATTCTAGTGAATTAGACGTTCGTAAATGCCGAAGGTTGTTTCCTAATTTCAAATCCCACAATTTTGATCTTTCCGGCTGGTATAGATCAACCACTTTAGGTGATGACATGCGATGGCGAAAGTGGAAGCATATCCGTGTCAGACAACAGAAGAACTGCAAAACACTGTTAAGTAACCTTGGTCGACCAGCCAAAAACATTTACAGCAGATTGGTAAAGACAAAGAAAGATAGCCCATCCACCATGTGAATCGGCGGCACACTATAGAAAGGGTTTTTAATCATTTGATCACTATAAATAAAAAATGGGCCCTCTATGGTAATTCAAAATCCAAAAGTCAAATGGCTCTCTCCGAATGAATCGCCACGAATTACAGCTAAACCAGGTTTACACCCCAAGAAGGCGTATTTATGTATGTGATGGAGTATTCGCGTCATCGTTTAATTTGAATTGCTGAAGCCTGGACAAACTGAATGCAAAACTTTACAATGAATAAATCAGTCTTTAATTAAAAAGTGCCCAGCGATTGCAAAAGACAATGCAGCACCACAACGCCCAAGAGGAACCGTACTAAAAAACAATGAACTGTGTTGGAAGATATGGCCTCACCAACCATATTTGCCCGATACTGCGATATCGGATTCCATTTCTTCCGACCATTGCAACATTTTCTAAGTGCCAAAACATTTTAAAATGTGAATGATGCTCAAAATACCATCTCCTAATATATTGCTCAAAAACCAATCAATTTTTATCGATCCGGCATTTAAAATTTGCACACTAGACGGCAAACGTATGTTGATAACAAGGGTGATTAAATCATTGATTAAAAATAAAAACTTATTAACAATTCATGTGTTTGATTTCAACGTAAATAAACATTACTTTCCGGTTCACCTAGCAGTACGCAGTCAGACTGTAATGGAATAAACCTTTGCACAACAAAGGGTTGAGCAACAATTACATGACTACAAAAAGTAAAGAGACAGTTTTATACTTTAGTTTAAATGTTCAGTAATAATGGAGTTAAGCTGTGCTTGGCATTCGATGCCATCATAATACCAACAATTTTAGTTCAGTACGTTTATAAAGTGCTTTTATTACCAACTTCATGTTCAGTAGCTGCCGTCGAAAAGTAATGTAAAACAAAAAAAGAAAAAGTATTTCAGTGATAAGACCAATATTGCAGTGTCACAAAGAGAGATTACCTCGTCTACCCTTTCTTGGGCGTTATCATTTCCTGTACGGTATATCTTGTTTTGATATTTCAGAACATTGTGAAATATTGCAGATTTCCTCGTTACGTGCGAAAAACTGTAAACCTCACTTCCTTTCCCCAAAGTAAATATACAGGGTGATTCAAAAAGAATACCACAACTTTAGGAATTTAAAACTCTGCAACGACAAAAGGCAGAGCTAAGCACTATCTGTCGGCGAATTAAGGGAGCTATAAAGTTTCATTTAGTTGTACATTTGTTCGCTTGAGGCGCTGTTGACTAGGCGTCAGCGTCAGTTGATGCTAAGATGGCGACCGCTCAACAGAAAGCTTTTTGTGTTATTGAGTACGGCAGAAGTGAATCGACGACAGTTGTTCAGCGTGCATTTCGAACGAAGTATGGTGTTAAACCTCCTGATAGGTGGTGTATTAAACGTTGGTATAAACAGTTTACAGAGAATGGGTGTTTGTGCAAAGGGGAAAAGTTCTGGACGGCCGAGAACGAGTGATGAAAATGTAGCACGCAGATGTTAGAGAATTGGCTGTTCCCTCAGCTCGAACAAGAAGCACAACAATTCATATTTCAGCAGGATGGAGCGCCACCACATTGGCACTTATCTGTCCATAACTACCTGAACGTCAACTACCCGAGGCTATGGATCGGCCGCCAGGCAGCCCGTGACAGAGCACTTCATCACTGGCCTCCATGAAGCCCTGATCTTACCCCCTGCGATTTTTTCTTATGGGGGTATGTTAAGGATATGGTGTTTCGGCCACCTCTCCCAGCCACCATTGATGATTTGAAACGAGAAATAACAGCAGCTATCCAAACTGTTACGCCTGATATGCAACAGAGAGTGTGGAACGAGTTGGAGTATCGGGTTGATATTGCTCGAGTGTCTGGAGGGGGCCATATTGAACATCTCTGAACTTGTTTTTGAGTGAAAAAAAAACCTTTTTAAATACTCTTTGTAATGATGTATAACAGAAGGTTATATTATGTTTCTTTCATTATATACACATTTTTAAAGTTGGGGTATTCTTTTTGAATCACCCTGTATTATTCTCAGAAAACTTTAGGTGATGTTGTTTGCACTTCTTGATTTCGAATTTATTTTACCACCTGATCGTGATCGAACAGCAACAAATAGAATTAAGTGAAGCATAAGAGGGAAGTTTGTTATGACCGTAACAAGTTTAACGAGTAACAAAACAATGGCGAGCAGTGGACTGTTGTTCTTCGGCGTGGAGGCGACAGTCGCGGAATGAGTTCGGGGCAACTTTTCGCGGCCGGCTGCACCTCCGGGACGCGGAACAGGTGCAGTTATTCCAGCTAGTGGCGCGGACTAATCGCTCGTTAGCTGCTAGCGTGGGTGGCCATTCGCTAATTAACAGCGGAGGGTCCGGCGGGGGGTTGCGTGCCCTCCGGAAGCCGTCCAGGCGATTCTGTCAACAACCGCCGAGCACTGCTGCACTGGCCGCGAAAGCGTTTGTCTGTCTCGCTTAAGCGGTTCGCGTGGTTCTTTGTGTGGTACTGTCCAGAAATCTCACAATATGTTTACAACGTAACCGTTCTCAGCAGATATGCGACTCAGGTAATACCCATCTGTTCGAAGGGAGCTTCAGCAGCATCCATTTGGTGAAGGCGAGGTACACTACTGGCCATTAAAATTTCTACACCACGAAGATGTGCTACAGACGCGAAATTTAACCGACAGGAAGAAGATGCTGTGATATGCAAATGATTAGCTTTTCAGAGCATTCACACAAGGTTGGCGCCGGTGGCGACACCGACAGCGTGCTGACATGAGGGAAGTTTCCAACCGAGTTCGCATACACAAACAGCAGTTGACCGGCGTTGCCTGGTGAAACGTTGTTGTGATGCCTCGGATAAGGAGGAGAAATGCGTACCATCACGTTTCCGACTTTGATAAAGGTCGGACTGTAGCCTACCGCGATTGCGGTTTATGTATCGCGACATTGTTGCTCGCGTTGGTCGAGATCCAATGACTGTTAGCAGAATATGGAATCGGTGGGTTCAGGAGGGTAATCCGGAACGCCGTGCTGGATCCCAACGGCCTCGTATCACTAGCAGTCAAGATGACAGGCATCTTATCCGCATGGCTGTAACGGATCGTGCAGCCACGTCTCGATCCCTGAATCAACAGATAGGGACGTTTGGAAGACAACAACCGTCTGCACGAACAAATCGACGAATTTTGTAGCAGCATGGACTATCAGCTCGGAGACCATGGCTGCGGTTACGCTTGACGCTGCATCACAGACAGGAGCGCCAGCGATGGTGTACTCAACGACAAAACTGGGTGCACGAATGGCAAAACCTCATTTTTTCGGTTGAATCCAGGTTCTGTTTACAGCATCATGATGGTCGCATCCGTGTTTGGTGACATCGCGGTGAACACACATTGGAAGCGTGTACTCGCCATCGCCATACTGCTGTATTACCTGGCGTGATGGTATGGGGTGCTATTGGTTACACGCCTAGGTCACCTCTTGTCGCATTGACGGCACTTTGAACAGTGGACGTTACATTTCAGATCTGTTACGACCCGTGGCTCTACCCTTCAATCGATCCCTGCGAAACTCTACATTTCAGCAGAATAATGCACGACCGCATGTTGAAGGTCCTGTACGAGCCTTTCTGGATACAGAAAATGTTCGACTGCTGTCCTGGCCAGCACATTCCCAGCAGATCTCTCACCAACTGAAAACGTCTGGTCAATGGTGGCCGAGCAACTGGCTCGTCACAATACGCCAGTCACTACTCTTGATGAACTGTGGTATCGTGTTGAAGCTGCATGGGCAGCTGTACCTGTACACGCCAACCAAGCTCTGTTTGACTCAATGCCCAGGCGTATCAAGACCGTTATTACGGCCAGAGGTGGTTGTTGTGGGTACTGATTTCTCAGGATCTGTGCACCCAAATTGCGTGAAAATGTAATCAGATGCCAGTCCTAGTACAATATATTTTTCCAATGAATACCCGTTTATCATCTGCATTTCTTTCTTTGTGTAGCAGTTTTAATGGCCAGTAGTGTATATACATGACATGTAATGTGAAAGGCTTCAATTAATGATTAAAATTGAGGGTTTTAAATCACAAAGTATACTCGGTAATAAACCTTAACTGTAAATGTTAGTCTTACATTTGAAACTGCTGATTTGGAGTTTTAAGATCATGAATTTAAAGACATTCCACGTGTGCTGGTGTAAGCTGTCAACAGAAGACAGGTCGGCAAACATATAGCAAGAAGATCGATAGTATGTTCTGGATGAAACGTGTTTTCATGATTGGTGCCGCTACTTTTCAGTCAAGTAGGTCGTAAATTGGCCTCACAGGGGCGGAGTCTACCTCACTTGCCAACAGCACTCGGCAGACCCGGACGGTCACCCAGCTAAGTGATGGCCTATCTCGACGGGCTTAACTTCGATGATCTGACGGGAACCGGTGTTACCACTGCGGCAAGGCCGTTGGCCACATGCGTCAAAAGATGGGGAGGAATTTCGATAAGAGGGATTATGATAATCTGCCCACCGAGCGACATGTCCACAGTAACGTTGGACGGAATTTTGGCGAACTTTGGAGCCGATGTGACATAATTAACTCTCCTTACACATCACACGAACTTCTGAGCTGTACCCCCTTTTTCGCATTTGTCGACACCTAACTCTTTGAAGGCCGGCCGTGGTGGCCAAGCGGTTAAAGGCGCTACAGTCTGGAACCGCGCGGCCGCTACGGTCGCAGGTTCGAATCCTTCCTCGGGCATGGATGTGTGTGATGTCCTTAGGTTAGTTAGGTTTAAGTAGTTCTAAGTTCTAGGGGACTGATGACCTTAGAAGTTAAGTCCCATAGTGCTCAGAGCCATTTTTGAACCAACTCTTTGAAGTGTTGTCGAGTGCTAGGGTGACGTCACACCAGTGTTCACATCACTGCGCCTAGTGTCACAATGGGTGGGAATTACGGGGTTTCGGAAAATTGATCCTTTAACTCTGTTGCGCATTACCGGACCAGGACACCTTACCTCAAAGTGATACATTTACCCTTCTCCATCATCCATGTAACTTCGTAACATCATCACGGAATCACTCTGCTACTGTGGCAGAGAGGGCTGCACATCACAAGCTTCCCCACAATACCCCAGATGTTTCTTTTAGCTGATAAAGACAATGACACTGTTTTAATATCTCGTGACGAACAACGTGATAGAATGTACGTTTTACTGAGTGATAACAAATATCGGAAGATCAGTAAATACCCCACTAATGAGATAGTACATGAGACTGTTTTGCTTCTTAAAGCCTTCCCCTTTCCGACAGAAGTTGTGTGAAGATTGAAAACAAGGTGTGCAGTTCCTGCGAAACTGTTTGGACTTCCAAAGATGCATAAGAAAGACGTTCATATGTGTCCAACAGTGAGTAACATTGGTTCTCAAAACTACGACTGAACTGACCTCTTAAGGCAAATATGCTCATGACGTACGCAGAAAAAGAAAACTGAAGCTGTACAGTTTTGATCTATTAGTTTTTCTCTTATTTGGTGTCCTTATTCACAAAGGTTTCCTTTTCAGAATGTTTATCCCTTAGTGGCAAAAGTTGTGTTAAGAGATATCAACTTCGTTCAAACATGTTGTGATCTTGACATAATTTTTTGTTTATTAACGAATTTTTGAACAGACTGATGGTGTCGTAATAGTAGTCCTATGGCGCTCTTCGTGGCCATTTCGTTGATGGAGAATTGTAAGGAAAAGGCGCTGGAATCTTCTAGCCTGAAACCCGCAGTAATATGGAGATGTATTGGCAACACATTTGTAGTGTGGCCCCATGGCGAAGATAAATTACAAGAAATTTTAAACCATCTGAATTTGATTCATGGTCAAATCCAGTTTATAATATAAATCGAGAGAGAAGGATTCTTTCCGTTTTTGGAAGATGTGGCATGGCGTAAGGTTGATGGCACTTTCGGACATGCAGTACATCGAAGCCAGAATCATATGATTTTATACTTAAGTGTAAATAGCTCCCACCATCGTTCTCAGATGATGGGTATTCTCACAGCTTTGCTTCACAGACCACACATAATTGCTGACGAGAGCAGTCCGGAGGACGAGCTTCTACACTTAAAGAGAATTTTGAAGCCAACGGGATTCTCCGCAGCATATAAGAAAGGCGCTACGAATGAAACCAAAGGTGAGCTTTAATGCCAACAGGATTCTCCGCAGCATATAAGAAAAGTGCTACCAATGAATCCAAAGGTGAGCATAAGGAAAACACAAAAAAAAGACACAGAAAGATTTAAAACCATGACGTTCTTGCCAATCCTCGTGTTAAAAACAGGAAGTATATTCAGCAAGCGCATAGTAAAAGTAGTTTTTCGCCCTACACCGAATGCAGCAACACGCTTGGTTTCTGTTAAAGATGATTTGTTGCTACGGACGCCTGGGGATTGCAAGATACCCAGAGAGTGAGGCTTTTCATACACAGGACTAATACTTGTACACTCTATGAAAGACGCACGGAACACCGTAGGTAAACCTGGTTATTACAGCCCAATAAATTGGCTGTAGTAGATCGCTGTACTAATATTTGTCGCTCTACGTTGTGTGAAATAGACGAAATTCTAGTGTCATCTCATTTATGGGTCTCGACGGTGAAAGAATCAGTTGAAATTCGTTTGGCGACGAAATTAATTAATAGAGACGGCGGCTTTAGGTTGGATAAGTCATGGAATCCGGCTTTTTTTTATTTTGTAAACCTGCAAGGACGTCGCCACAGTGCAGCTCATAGTGTTACGTCCTACATCATACTCCGCAAGCCACCTAATGCTGTGTGGCTGAGGGTACTTTCGGTACCACTATCTGATCCCTCCAACTCTGTTCCAGTCGCGAATAGTGCGTGGGAAGAATGATTGTCGCTAAGTCTCTGTATTGCCTCTAATTTCTCACTTTTTCTCCTCGAGGTCAGTACGCGAGATGGATATGGGGGGAAGTCATATGTTGTCTGACTCCTCCTGAAAAGTGCTGTCCCCAAATTTCAATAGTAAATCTCTCCGTAAAGCACAGCGATAGTGTAGCTGTACAGTAGCGTATTTCTTTTCTCGTGTATGCGCCATATGTTACATTTATTTAGGTTCATGGTCAACTGCCAGAGCCTGCACCATTCATCAATTCTCTCCAGGTCGATCTGCAAATTCTTACTATCTTCTGGCGTTGCTACTTTGGTATAAACAACTGCATCATCTGCGAATAGCCTTAAAGAGCATCCGACGCTTTCTAGTAGATCATTTACACTCCTGGAAATTCAGATAAGAACACCGTGAATTCATTGTCCCAGGAAGGGGAAACTTTATTGACACATTCCTGGGGTCAGATACATCACATGATCACACTGACAGAACCACAGGCACATAGACACAGGCAACACAGCATGCACAATGTCGGCACTAGTACAGTGTATATCCACCTTTCGCAGCAATGCAGGCTGCTATTCTCCCATGGAGACGATCGTAGAGATGCTGGATGTAGTCCTGCGGAACGGCTTGCCATGCCATTTCCAACTGGCGCCTCAGTTGGACCAGCGTTCGTGCTGGACGTGCAGACCGCGTGAGACGACGCTTCATCCAGTCCCAAACATGCTCAATGGGGGACAGATCCGGAGATCTTGCTGGCCAGGGTAGTTGACTTACACCTTCTAGAGCACGTTGGGTGGCACGGGATACATGCGGACGTGCATTGTCCTGTTGGAACAGCAAGTTCCATTGCGGTCTAGGAATGGTAGAACGATGGGTTCGATGACGGTTTGGATGTACCGTGCACTATTCAGTGCCCCTCGACGATCACCAGTGGTGTACGGCCAGTATAGGAGATCGCTCCCCACACCATGATGCCGGGTGTTGGCCCTGTGTGCCTCGGTCGTATGCAGTCCTGATTGTGGCGCTCACCTGCACGGCGCCAAACACGCATACGACCATCATTGGCACCAAGGCAGAAGCGACTCTCATCGCTGAAGACGACACGTCTCCATTCGTCCCTCCATTCACGCCTGTCGCGACACCACTGGAGGCGGGCTGCACGATGTTGGGGCGTGAGCGGAAGACGGCCTAACGGTGTGCGGGACCGTAGCCCAGCTTCATGGAGACGGTTGCGAATGGTCCTCGCCGATACCCCAGGAGCAACAGTGTCCCTAATTTGCTGGGAAGTGGCGGTGCGGTCCCCTACGGCACTGCGTAGGATCCTACGGTCTTGGCGTGCATCCGTGCGTCGCTGCGGTCCGGTCCCAGGTCGACGGGCACGTGCACCTTCCGCCGACCACTGGCGACAACATCGATGTACTGTGGAGACCTGACGCCCCACGAGTTGAGCAATTCGGCGGTACGTCCACCCGGCCTCCCGCATGCCCACTATACGCCCTCGCTCAAAGTCCGTCAACTGCACATACGGTTAACGTCCACGCTGTCGCGGCATGCTACCAGTGTTAAAGACTGCGATGGAGCTCCGTATGCCACGGCAAACTGGCTGACACTGACGGCGGCGGTGCACAAATGCTGCGCAGCTAGCGCCATTCGACGGCCAACACCGCGGTTCCTGGTGTGTCCGCTGTGCCGTGCGTGTGATCATTGCTTGTACAGCCCTCTCGCAGTTTCCGGAGCAAGTATGGTGGGTCTGACACACCGGTGTCAATGTGTTCTTTTTTCCATTTCCAGGAATGTATTAGAAGAAGAAGGGGAATTTATGCAGAGCATGTCCGAAATTTAATGAAGCGCGCGTAGAGTCAACTAAAGGAGAAGTAACACCTCTGGCTTTAAGCAAACTGTGATGCAATATGTACTGTTCAGATTGGCATCGACTCGCAGGACTGAAATAACATTTTGCTCCCGTATCCAATGGCGGCCCAAATGGCACAAAACAAACTGATTCTCATTTTGTTTCAAAGACGAAATACATCTCCATAAATATGAATTACGAATTTCAGCGTATCACACTTAAAAATATATATATATATTTCTGATTTTATAAGAATGATAGACTATCATGAGTGTGGTATTAGACGTTGGCACAGCTATGCCTCCGATTTTCTAGGATCAAATAGGCACTGTGGAATTACTATCACTCACTCTTCTTCAACATACCTGAATAATAACATCGATTAGAAAGTGTTTACGTTCCTATCTGCAGCGGTGGACGTCAGTCTGCAAATGTAAAGATCTATAGAATTCCAATACGCCGTGATCTTTGCGAAAGAGATAAATGGATCGTCCTATCTGTCACGGGAATCCGGATGCTGGCAAAGTCCCCTAAATCCACAGACTCCTTCCGCTGAAAAATGAAAAATATGTGATCGCGAATTTGCAGCCAATAAAATGATCCAGTAACGGGCTAATTAACAAGCTAATTAATAGAGAATTACCGTAAACTGAAAAACCCGTCCAGTGGGGTCCGCTTGTAATGACACACGTCGGCGTATCAGCGTTCCCCTCCCTCCCTCCCTTGATTGGCACAGTTACGCCGGTCAAGCGGGCCCAACCATCACCCAGAGGGGGAGCCCTCCCGCAGTCGCCAATTAGCAGCAGGAACGTGAGGTTGGCGGCACTGAGGGGAGCCAGCACGTCGGGGAATCCCCTGTATTGGCCTCTATGACTGGCGACCAGATGTCGCCTGACAATTACTAGAAAGTGATAAGGCTGAACATAACTCATACATTTTGTTGCTGAAGGCGTTATTCAAATGGAACGATTTGGCTTTCGTCAGTTGCACAAAATATCAAATTATGAAAGTTGATATAATGCCAAAAGGAAGAAAGCTCTGTTTAAAATTTTTATAATAATTTATTACATCAAAAATCTTCTTCGTATTACCGGTTTCAGCACTTTATTACCATCTTCTGATGAGTTTAATTCGCTAAAAACTTCCTCAAGAGCTGCCACTACAGATACGTTTAATGCAACCTGCGATGCCTTCAAAACCCACACATGAGAGTGTTATAATCTTTCCCTCCCTACTTGTAACTAATTACTCCTATATAAGGACATGAAGAGGACCTTTCTGTTGTAAATTTAGTGCACTTAAATTTTGTTCTGGGATACGTTTTCACTGAAGGTCACAGTTTTCAAGTTATTCAAGAAGAACACATTTGAAGGTCACTTCTGTACATTTTGCTTTAATAATTCTAAAAGTACTACCCCTAGCAAAAATTTAACTGCCTTAAATATCCTGTAATAAGGTTCTGTTCATTTTTTCTTTAGGTCTAATAGCTTTCACTTACGATGGGAGAGAAAATGAAAATCTTCCATATGGCACTCGAAAGTGCTGCGTGTTGCACAAAACTCTTAGATAAGACAGCTGAATCATTTAATATAATCCATTATGGAGTTGAGGTAGCAGTTGTTGTTATACTGGTTATCACTGTTAGCATTCAACCGCGATTCTTATACATGTATTTTAACAACGCGTTTCAAGAGACAATGCTCCCATCATCAGGTTGTAAAATCTATGTCATGAAATTAAACGGACTAAAAAGACAAAATACCATCACAAATAGTTGGGAAGTCCATAGAGTAAAACAGAATTAAAAGTATATTGGACTGTGGGTCCTCGTCTTACATTGAAGTTGTTGACACAAGTCGATGGCCGTCCCATAGCTACCAAATATGCTGTCGCACTGTGCCGGCTCGGGAGCTGTTGTGGACTGACGTGCCTAGGTGTTGTGGCGTGGTTACAGCCGTGTGCTTGACGGTAACGCTATGCTATTGGGCGCCTGATTTCCTTATTGCATTGGTCTGCCATCGTTAGCCTCTCGCAGCTCCGTCAGTGTCATGATACAAGTTTAAAATCGAATACCTACCCTAAAATAATTCTAAAAACCCGCTAAAAAATCTCATTTCTTTAAAATTATCTTGTGCATTTAGAATATTGCTTTGTTTCTTTTCATGGATAGCTATCTCAAATTCCTCTAGTAAATCAAGTTTCCTCCCTTTCTTTTCTACATGCAATATTTCTACGTTGTCTTCTATGCTATTAAGTTTGAAAGATCGGGAGTTTATAAGATACAGTGCAGAACTTGTGATGCAAAATATATAGGGCAGAGAGGAAGATCATTCGCGATCCGGTATAAAGAACATAAAGATGCGTCCAGGTTAGGAAATTATGACAAATGAGTTGTTGCGAACCATATATATGAAACAGGCCACCCCCCTTAATACCATAGAAGACAACGTAGAAATATTGCATGTAGAAAAGAAAGGGAGGAAACTTGATTTACTAGAGGAATTCGAGATAGCTATCCATGAAAAGAAACAAAGCAATATTCTAAATGCACAAGATAATTTTAAAGAAATGAGATTTTTTAGCGGGTTTTTAGAATTATTTTAGGGTAGGTATTCGATTTTAAACTTGTATCATGTCACTGACGGAGCTGCGAGAGGCTAACGATGGCAGACCAATGCAATAAGGAAATCAGGCGGCCAATAGCATAGCGTTACCGTCAAGCACACGGCTGTAACCACGCCACACCACCTAGGCACGTCAGTCCACAACAGCTCCCGAGCCGGCACAGTGCGACAGCATATTTGGTAGCTATGGGACGGCCATCGACTTGTGTCAACATCTTCAATGTAAGACGAGGACCCACAGTCCAATATACTTTTAATTCTGTTTTACTCTATGGACTTCCCAACTATTTGTGATGGTATTTTGTCTTTTTAGTCCGTTTAATTTCTTGACATAGATTTTACAACCTGATGATGGGAGCATTGTCTCTTGAAACGCGTTGTTAAAATACATGTATAAGAATCGCGGTTGAATGCTAACGGTGATAACCAGCTGAATCATGCTGTATAATGATTTCAGATTACGCATTCTGAACATCATTAAGTCCTACAAACTGTCAGTGAATACATCATATCTTCTCATACTAGCGAAAACTTTTCTTGGAGAAGCTGTTAGCGAATTAATCATATCTGAAGATGGTAATCAAATGCTGAAACTGGTAACGTGAACATTGTAATTTTTAGGCAAAAAATGTTCAAATGTGTGTGAAATCTTATGGGACTTAACTGCTAAGGTCATCAGTCCCTAAGCTTACACACTACTTAACCTATATTATCCTAAGGACAAACACACACACGCATGCCCGAACCTCCGCCGGGACCAGCCGCACAGTGCAAGACTGCAGCGCCCTCAGACCGCTCGGCTAATCCCGCGCGGCTACCATCCTAAATCGCGGTGACTTCAGTGCAATTATTATCTTCGAATGAAACAGTAGCTTCTGTTCTACATCTGCACCTACATCTATCTCTGCACAGAACTCGACAATCCTTTCCTCTTCCAATTGCAAATAGAGCGACGCAAAAACAACTGCTATATACATCCGTATGAGCCCTACTTTCTCTTATCTTGTCTTCGTGGTCCATACGCGCAGTGTTGGAGGCAGTGGAATCGTTCTGCAGTCAGCTTCAAATGCCTAAATTTTGTCGATAGTGTTCCTCGAAAAAAATGTTTCCTTCCCTCGAGGGATTCCCATTTAAGCTACTGAAGCATGTCCGTAACACTTCCGTGTCACTCGAACCTGCCAGTAAATCTAGCAGCCAGCCTCTAAACTGCTTAGATGTCCTCCTCCAATCCGACCTGGTATGGATCCCAAACACTCGATCAGTACTCAAGAATAGGTTTCATATGGTTCAAATGGCTCTAAGCACTATAGGACTAACGTCATCAGTCCCCTACACTAAGAACTACTTAAACCTAACTAACCTAAGGACGTCACACACATCCATGCCCGAAGCAGGATTCGAACCTGCGACCGTAGCAGCAGCGCGGTTCCGGACTGAAGCGCCTAGAACCGCTCGGTCACAACGGCCGGCTTGATAGGTTTCACAAGCGGCCTATTTGCAGTCTCCTTTACAGATGAGCCAAACTTTCCCAAAATTCTCCACAATAAATCGCAGCCGACCATTCGCCTTTCTTACCAAAATCCTCACTTGCGCGTTCTATTTCATATCGCTGTTCAACGTTACGCCCAGATATTTAAACGACGTAGTTATGTCTAGCAGTACACTACTACTGCTGTATCCGAAAATTACACAATTGTTTTTCCTACACATTCGCATTAACTTACATTTTCCCACACTTAGAACTAGCCGCCGTTCATCACATCAAACAGAAATTTTATCTAATTCATCTGGTATCCTCCTACAGTCACTCAACGACACCTTACCGTACACCGCAACATCATTAGCAAACAACAACAGATTTCTGCCCACACTGCCCGCCAAACCATTAACGTACATGCAGAAAAATTGCGGTCTTATCACACTTCCCTGGGCACTACTAACGATTCCCTTGTCTCTCATGAACACTCGCCGCCGCGGACAATATACTGTGCTCTATAACATAAGAAGTCTTCACACATCTGTGAACCTTTTTTGTGTGCTCTTATCTTCTTAAACGCCCTGCAATGAGGCACCGTATCATATGCTTTCCGGAAATACAGAAATATGGAATCTGCCTGTTACCCATATTTCACAGTATATTATAGAAGAAAAGGGCAAGCTGAGTTTTCTACGAGCGATGCTTTCTAAAACCATCCTGATTCGCGGACATAAGGTTCTCGGCATCAAGAAAATTTATTCTATTCGAACTGAGAATGTGTTCAAGGATTCTACAGTGAACCGATGTTAGGAATATTGGTCTGTAATATTGCGGGTTCGTTCTTTCGCCCTACTTCTGCACAGGAGTCAACTGCGCTTTTTCCAGTCGCTTAGGACTTTACGCTGGGCGAGAGATTCGTGATAAATGCAAGACGAGAAATGCGCCAGTACTGTAGAGTACACTTTTTAAAAGCAAACTGGGATTCAATCCGGACGTGGCGACTTATTTCTATTCATCAGTTTCAGTTGTGTCTCTACGCCAGGGATGCTTATTACTACTTCGTCCATATGGGAGTATGTTCGATGGTCAGTCGGCGGTACGTCTGTATGATTCGTTTTGCTTCCTTTAGTTGCCATACCAGGTTGGTCAACAAGTGAGTGGATAGAAACCTTGGACCAGCTTAGCGATTTTACGTAGGACCAGAATTTTCTCGGGTTCTCTACTAGATCTTCTGCTAAGGTATAGCGGTGGTAGCTGTTGTACACTTTTCGCGTAGATTTTTACAGTTGTACGAATCTCGGCTGACCTTTTCTTATCCTAACCCGCGCGTTCTCTTTTGATCCGAGAGTGGAACAGCCTCTGCTTCTTCAGAATTTTCCGAATCTCGTTATTAAACCGTGGTGAGTCTTTCCCGTCCTTAATCCATTTATTAGGCCCATGATTCTCCAGTTAACGATTCACAATCTGCTTAAACTTGGCTCATATTCGTTGACGTCCAGCACTCCAATCATCAAATGACTTGGCAGGTGTTTGGAGTGCTGACAAATTATCTACGTATCCAGTTGTACTGGCAACTGATGTAATATATATTGGGATCATACCAAGCCATACCACATCAACAGCAGCCTGAATATGGCGCATTGAAGCGTTGAAACTGGTTACAATAGAACAAAATAAAATCATAAGGACGAATGCAGGTGTTTTATTTTGTCAGAATTTCGAAAATGCTTTGAATGAAACTGTTGGGCATATGAAAAAAAAATTGGTTCAAATGGCTCTGAGCACTATGGGACTCAACTGCTGAGGTCATTAGTCCCCTAGAACTTGGAACTAGTTAAACCTAACTAACCTAAGGACATCACAAACATCCATGCCCGAGGCAGGATTCGAACCTGCGACCGTAGCGGTCTTGGGCATATGAAGCTGAACGCTTCACCAAAGATATTACTCACCAGATAAAAAGAGATAAAAATGAAGTCGCTGATATCAACACAGTGATTGCAACAGGGAGAGAACTTTCAACCCTACCCATGTGAAGCACAAAGGGTAGTGCCCAATCATCATTTTTCTGGCGTCAGGATCTTTTTACTAGCAATTTATGGCAACTAACAAAGCAATTGGGGAACGCCAAAGACTTTTAAAAATTGGTATAAAAGGATATAAATACTGTACCTTTCGCAGAGTTTTGTTAATCTTTATAGTATTTCTGAGGGAACTGAGTGAAATACATTAGGAAGACGGGAAACGATAGTTGCACGGCCCCTACAACAATCTCTTTCCTTGTTATTTTTACACAACCGTTATTCAGTTCCATTATTAGAAGATTCGTGGATCGGTGTTTGATAGCAGTAAAAAGAAGAGAAGGAAAAGTAGTAGGTGATATAGAATAGTGGTAAGGGATGAAAGAGGAAGCCGACTAGTAGAATTTCGCACAGAGAACAACTTTATCATAGCTAACACTTGGTTTACGAATCATGAAAGAAGGTTGTATACGTGGAACAGGCCTGGAGACAATGGAAGGTTTCAGATTTATTATACAATGGTAAGACAGAGATTTAGGAACCAGATTTTAAATTGTAGGGAATTTCCAGGTGCATTTTAGGAACCAGATTTTAAATTGTAGGGAATTTCCAGGTGCATATGTGGACTCTGACCACAATCTATTGTTTATCAACTGTAGATTAAAACTGAAGAAACAGCGAAAAGGTGGGAATTTATAGGAGATGGGACCCGGATAAACTCAAAGAACCAGAAGTTTTATAGAGTTTCGGAGAGAGCATTAGGGAACGATTAATAAGAACGGGGGAAAGAAATACAGTAGAAGAAGAATGGGTAGCTTTGAGAGATGAAATAGTGAAATTAGCAGAGGATGAATTAGGTGAAAAGACGAGAGCTAATAAAAATCCTTGGGTAATACAAGTAATATTGAATTTATGTGCTGAAAGGAGAGACTATAAAATGCAGTAAATGAAGCAGGCAAAAAGAAATACAAACGTCTCAAAAATGAGATTTACAGGAAGTGCAAAATGGCTAATCAGAGATGGCTAGGAGACAAATGTAAGAATGTAGAGGCATATTTCACTAGGGGTAAGATAGGTACTACTACAGGAAAATTAAAGAGACCTTCGGAGAATAGAGAACAACTTGTATAAATATCAAGAGATCAGATGGGAAACCAGTTCTAAGCAAAGAAGGGAAAGCAGAAAGGCGGAAGGAATATGTAGAGGATCTATACAAGGGCGATGTACTTGAGGGCAATACTACGGAAATTGAAAAGGACGTAGATGAAGATGAAATGGGAGATGTGATACTGCATGAAGAATTTGACAGAGCACTGAAAACTCTAAGTCGAAACAAGGCCCCGGGAGTAGACAACATTCCATCAGAACTACTGATAGCCTTGGGAGAACCAGCCATGTCAAAAATCTACCATCTGGTGAGCGAGATGTATCGGACAGGTGAAATACGCTCAGACTTCAAGAATAATATAATAATTCCAATCCCAAAGAAACCAGATGTTGATAGGTGTGAAAATTACCGAACTATCAGTTTAAAACGTCACAGCTAAAATACTAACACGACATCTTTATACACGAATGGAAAAACTGGTAGAAGCCGACCTCGGGGAGATCTGTTTTGATTCCGTAGAAATGTTGGAACACGCGTGGCAGAACTGACCCTACGAATTATCTCAGAAGATAAATTGAGGAAAGGTACACCTACGTTTCTATCATGTGTAGACTTAGAGAAAGCTTTTGACAATGTTGACTGGAATACTCTCTTTCAAATTCAGAAGGCGGCAGGGGTAAAATATAGGGAGCGAAAGGCTATTTACAATTTGTACAGAAATCAGATGTCAGTTATAATAGTCGAGGGGCATGAAAGGGAAACAGTGATTGGGAAAGGAGTGGACAGGGCTGTAACCTATCACCGATGTTACTCAATCTGTATATTGAGCAAGCAGTAAAGGAAACAAAAGAAAAATTTGTAGTAGGAATTAAAATCCATAGAGAAGAAATAAAAACTTTGAGGTTTGCCGATGACATTGTAATTCTGTCGGAAACAGAAAAGGACCTGGAAGAGCCATTGAACGGAATGGTCAGTGTCTTGAAAGGAGGATATAAGATGAACATCAACAAAATCAGAACTAGGATTATGGAATGCAGTCAAATTAAATCAGGTGATGCTGAGGGAATTAGGTTAGGAAATGAGACACTTGAAATGGCAAATGAGTTTTGCTATTTGGGAAACAAAATAGCAAATAATTGATGTTGGTCGAAGTAGAGCGTATATAAAATGTAGACTGGCAATCCCTAGGAAAGCGTTTCTGAAGAAGAGAAATTTGTTAGCATCGAGTATAGCTTGAAATGTCTGAAAGTATTTGTATGGAGTATAGCCATGTATAGAAGTGAAAAGTGGGCGATAAGTAGTTTAGACAATAAGAGAATAGAAGCTTTCGAAATGTGGTGCTACAGAAGAATGCTGTAGATTAGATGGGTACATCACGTAACTAATGAGGAGGTACTGTACAGAACTGGGGAGAAGAGGAATTTGTGGCACAACTTGACTAGAAGAGGGATCGGTTGGTAGGACATGTTCTCAGGCATCGAGGGATCATCAATTTAATATTGGAGGGTAGAGTGGAGGGTAGCTGCTTGGAGATGAAGAAGCTTGCATAGGATGGACACTGCATCAAAGCAGCTTCTAGACTGAAGACAACAACAACAACAGCAACAGATCGTTATATCGAATAGTAAAAAATCCGACAAAGAGATACAGTGCAGATCCATAGGTTATTCTGAATATTAAGAATTACGTTAAGATCTTCAAACAGAAGACAGTAGTTAATCATGTTGCGAGACATTTCATCCCTGTATAGTTACCGCAACCAACATCCACTCAAACGAGCCTACTGTAGTCTTGCATTGATACCTCTACAGTTTGTCACCCCACCCCCTCCCCTAACTTTCAGTCTTACCCAATTTACTATTTCTTGATACCTTATGATGTGCTGTTTCAACCAATACCTTTAGTCAAGTTACGACACAAATTTCTTTTCTGCGCAGTTCGATTCAAAGTTATCCGTTCTATCCATCTTATCTTCAGCGTTCTCCTGTATAACCATATTTAAAAAAAAGAAAAAAAGAGTTGCATCATTTTATTGTCTGTAGGGTTTGTCATCCACCTTTTACTTTCTTATACAAAAGCTACACTCCAGAGTAATTCTAAGATTTAAATTTGTATTAGCCGTTGAAATATTTTTCTTTCCTACAAACGCTTTTCTTGCTATTGCCAGTCAGCATTTTGTATCCCCTCTACCTCTACCATCGTCAGCTATTTTGTTATTGATGCAGCAAAAGTTATTTACTACACTTACTGCCTCATTTCCTAATCTAATTCTTTCCGTATCGTCTGGTTTAATTCGACTGCACCCCGTTACTTTGTGTTACTTATGTTGTTCACGTTATAACCTCTTTTCAAGACACTATCTATTGTATTCCATTGAACTGAGCTTCCAAATCCTTTGCCGTCTCTGACGGAATTACAGTTTCATCATCTATTCTTTAAGTTATTATTTCCTCTCCCTGGCTTCAGTACCTTTTCTATTTTTTTTTTTACCGCTTAATCAGAGTACTGAATAACTTGGGAGTCGGCTTCAAATCTGTTTCAGTCTCTGCTCAACTCCTGTCTCCCTTTGGCGCCTTTCGACTGTTATAACAGCAGACTGGTTTCTGTACAAATCGGATATGAAACTCCACTTATTAAACGAACTGGTAACAATCTGAGCGTTTCACACAAACTCTTCAAGAAAGGATTAAAACAAGCGTTCAGTGCATAGTGCTGTGGAATGTGGAAAAAACGCAAATTGGCGTTCATAAGAAGAAGAACAACACCAAAAATGCAACAGGAGCGTAATATGTAAGAAATTGTCCACCTGCCACTGATGATGCCTTGCAGAAAATAAAGGCGAAACGCGTATGGCACTAAAATTGTGTTTTATTCAGTTGCTGTCAGACGGTCCATAAGTAAAAATTATCAATATACCGTAATATTACACGCAACTGAGGAAGACAGGACTATAAAAGTTGAAGAGATCGAGAAGCAGCATTCTAATCCACGTCATCCTCATCCTTTTCTCATATTCCTTCTTTGGACTTTTTGGTAGATTATATTCTGCGCCTGTATATATTTTAAATTTACCTACTCTCATCACACTCGTGTTCATGTACTGAGCTTTGTTTTCTCTCGAAACATCCAAAAACGCATATATCACCGAATTATCCGACATAACGATCCACGAAACATTTGATAATGATTTGAAACCCTCTAAACCAGTCAAATGGATAAAAAAATGTAAATGGGGCTGTTGATGGGTCATTTATTGTCTTCGTAGACCGCACTTTTTATAATGCCTCCTCTGAGCGGAATATAAGCAAGGGATCCTTTCGGCAGGACCAGAACGCACCAGCCGAGGGCAGAGACTGGAGAATATGATTTTTAGGGCCTCGGTCGACATAAATAACTCGGTTTGCTGATTACAGGGCGGGCACGGGCCCGCTGCAATTAAACCGTAAGGCAGAGGCAAACACGCCGCCTAATACCTGTGTTTAGCGCGTCGCCGCTGCCCGCCGGCAAACGGCCACCGCTCAGCGCTACGCTACTCCCGACCGGCTTTTAAAGGGCTCCGCATCAAAAATTAAACAGTAGGGTAGCATTCCGAAGACTTTCCACCTCCCTGTAAATTACCGTGTCGTATTTCATTCTGCGGATATTGGAAAGGAACTCTAATGGGTTAACTGCTGCTTGTAATTAAATGCTTTGAATTGCACTTTGAGAGTTAGAAATAAACATGAAACATGGAAGTGACGTCAGAATCGAAACGCCACCCACTAAAAATATTATAAGACTTAATTTCTAAGTGTCAGCTCCGACCTGTCTGCCCTTCACTGTATGATTCGCTAATGCACTGCAGTGGCATGGCGATCATCTGACACATACGTTTTGAATCCTGCTGGTCGAAGAAAGCGCCATCATGGTTGAAATGTTAAAAAATGTAAAACTGTGGGTTGATAAAACGGAAAAGACGTGTATTGTATGACTACATTACCACTGAGTCACAACTGGAATCAGACAAATTACCTGGGTGTAACAACTTTCAGGGATATGAAACGGGTCGATCACATAGGTTCACTCGTAGATACAAAATGTGGCACAGTTTAGTTCTCCGTTGCGAGGTCATCGCACAACTAACTCGTGAATCAGTACTGAGAATGCTACGCTCCAGCTGTCGAAATACACTGAACCTCCAAAGAAGGTTCTCGCTTCCCACGCCCGGGTTCCCGGGATCGATTCCCGGCGGGGTCAGGGATTTTCTCTGCCTCGTGATGGCTGGGTGTTGTGTGCTGTCCTTAGGTTAGTTAGGTTTAAGTAGTTCTATGTTCTAGGGGACTTATGACCACAGCAGTTGAGTCCCATAGTGCTCAGAGCCATTTGAACCATTTGAACCCCCAAAGAAACTGGTATAGGCGTGCGTATTTTTGTCACAGAGGGCAACCAAACCTCTGACCGAACACGCTGAGCTACAGTGCCGACATCTAATCGTGCAGATAAAATGGCTCTGAGCACTATGGGAGTTAATATCTATGGTCATCAGTCCCCTAGAACTTAGAACTACTTAAAACTAACTAACCTAGGGACATCACACAACACCCAGTCATCACGAGTCAGAGAAAATCCCTGACCCCGTCGGGAATCGAACCCGGGAAACCGGGCGCGGGAAGCGAGAACACTACCGAACGACCACGAGAACCGTGCAGATAAATGTGCTACCAATAAATAGCCAATGAGATAGTAAACAGTGACATATACCTCTCAACAACACGTACCTTAAATGCACTAGGTGTAACAGGTTATAAACCCAATTACCGATACGCATGAAACTAGTAGCAATACTGAACAGGGAAAAGCTTGAAATGGTTCTGAATTTAAATCAGGGAGGTCTGCTAATGATCATAATGCATAACTACATTGCTTAGTACAGAGTCTCTATGCCTGTGCATTAACCAACTTGCGTTACGATACATAACGCAGTATATAGTTCTTTCTTAAACTCGGCTTGAAGCAACTAAACAGAATGAAAATCTAACTGCACTGGCTCTGAAAGAGCCTTTGCATTGTTTCATTAACTACAAGCCTAGTACATGAGGACCTTTAAAGTTTCATGGTTTGGAGAACCATGCTCTTTAACAAAACTACACCAGTTTGTATGAGAAATGGTAAGTATTCTTATCATTAATGATTAATTAAGTAACGCACAACAAACTATCTTTAAATAACAAATGTGCTTTCATACGCAGTCTTTTGACCTAATCAAAAATATAATTGGCTCTGCAACTAACAACACAACATTAAATACATGTTCAATCACTTCCTGATAATAACTTAGGACACTCGGGGTTAAATTCACTAGGGTAGGATTCCTGTCCACGTTTGTGATTTGGGATAATCACGGTTGTAAGATAGAGATTATTATTAAAATCAACCAGACTTCACAAATACCTGGTCCATTTACAGAGTGACAAATATCAACAATTTAGTGGAAGGCTGGTGGTACTGGTGGCGTAATTTGCATTGGCTGTTAACATGGTGGCGATAAAGTCATGGCAGTACTGTTGGTCTCGCCCTATTACTGATCTTCTTGGTGCCGAAATAATATTCTTATAGGCCCTAATGCAGCGTCCGAGGCCCATAAATACTGCACTTAAGCTCCAGAAACACTCTTCTTAGTTTAAACAATTTCGCTTGCCATCATACTCCCCAGACATGAACATTATTGAGCACATCTGGGGTGCCTTGCAACGTGCTGCTCAGAGGAGATCTCCACCTCATCGTACTCTCTTTCGGATTTATGGAAATCCTGCAGGGTTCAAGGTGTCAGTTCAGTCCAGCTACTTCAGACATTAGTCGAGTCCATGCCACGTCGTGTTGCGGCACTTCTGCGTGCTCGCGGGGGTTCTTGACGATATTAGGGAGGTGTACAAGGTTTTCTGGCTCTTCCGTGTATATCACTCTCTTTCCACAATACGAGCGTAACATTCTCAATACGCTATCGTTCATAAGTAGGATACTGAGAAAGTGGTACCACCTCTCAGGCTCTTTACAAATGATGCTGACGTTTATCATCTAGTAAAGTCGTGTAGAGACCAGACGGAATTACAAAATGATTTAGAACAGTTTAACTACATGGTGCGATAAGTGCCAGTTGACCTTGAACTGTAAAAAATTCGGTTTCACAGTATACCGCACAAATCCAAAGATTCTTGATTCAACTAAATACCTAGGAGTTACACTACTGGCCATTAAAATTGCTACACCACGAAGATGACGTGCTACAGACGCGAAATTTAACCCACAGGAAGAAGATGCTGTGATATGAAAATGATTAGCTTGTCAGGGCATTCACTTGGTGCCGGTGGCAACACCTACAACGGGCTGACATGAGGAAAGTTTCCAAGCGATTTCTCATACACAAACAGCAGTTGACTGGCGTAGCCTGGTGAAACGTTGCTGTGATGACTCGTGTAAGGAGGAGAAATGCGTACCATCACATTTCCGACTATTGTAAAGGTCGGATTGTAGCCTACCGCGATTGCGGTTTATCGTATCGTGACATTGCTGCTCGCGTTGGTCGAGATTCAATGACTGTTAGCAGAATATGGAATCGGTGGGTTCAGGAGGGTAATATGTTACGCCATGCTGGATCCCAACGGCCTCGTATACCTAGCAGTCGAGATGACAGACATCTTATCCGCATGGCTGAACGGATCGTGCAGCCACGTCTCGATCCTTGAATCAACAGATGGGGACGTTTGCAAGACAACAAACATCTGCACGAACAGTTCTACGACGTTTGCAACAGCATGGACTATCAGCTCGGAGACCATGGCTGCGGTTACCCTTGACGCTGCATCACAGACAGGAGCGCCTGCGATGGTGAACGCAACGACGAACCTGGGTGCACGAATTGCAAAACTTCATTTTTACCGATGAATCCAGGTTCTGTTTACAGCATCATGATGGTGGCATCCGTGTTTGGCGACATGGCGGTGAACGCACATTGGAAGCGTGTATTCGTCATCACCATACTGGCGTATCACCCGGCGTAATGGTTACACGTCTCTGTCACCTCTTGTTCGCATTGACGGCACTTTGAACAGTGGACGTTACATTTCAGATGTGTTACGACCCGTGGCTCTACCCTTCATTCGATCCCTGCGAAACCCGATATTTCAGCAGGATAATGCAAGACTGCATGTTGCAGGACCTGCACGGGCCTTCCTGGATACAGAAAATGTTCGACTGATGCCCTGGCCAGCACATTCTCCAGATCTCTCACCGATTTAAAACGTCTGGTCAATGGTGGCCGAGCAACTGGCTCGTCACAATACGCCGGTCACTACTCTTCATGAACTGTGTGTGGGGCATCGTGCTGAAGCTGCATGTGCAGCTGTACCTGTACACGCCATGCAAGCTCTGTTTGACTCAATGCCCAGGCGTATCAAGGCCGTTATTACGGCCAGAGGTGGTTGTTCTGGGTACTGGTTTCTCAGGATCTATGCACGCAAATTGCGTGAAAATGTAATCACATGTCAGCTCTAGTATAATATATTTGTCCGATGAATACCCGTTTATTATTTGCATTTCTTCTTGGTGTAGCCATTTTAATGGCCAGTAGTGTACAGTTATGAACATCGTAAATTGGAACTGTCACAAAGAAAAATTTTTGGTGAAGGCGAATGAACGCTGCGCTTTATTGGTAGAACACTTGGAAGGTGCTACAGATCTACTAAAAGGAATGCCTATACTACGCTGGTCTATCCTATTCTGGAGTGTTGGTGCACTGTGTGGGATCCTTACCATGAGTGACGCAAGACAGTGAATAAATTCAAAGAAGGGGAACTCTTATATTGTCACGACATTGGAAAGAGAATAATCAAGCTGGGGTGGCAATCATTAAAACAAAGGCATTTTTCATTGCAGCGAGAAAAAAATGGTTCAAATGGCTCTGAGCACTATGGGACTCAACATCTGTGGTCATAAGTCCCCCTAGAACTTAGAGCTACTTAATCCTAACTAACCTAAGGACATCACATACATCCATGCCCGAGGCAGGATTTGAACCTGCGACCGTAGCGGTCACGCGGTTCCAGACTGAAGCGCCTTTAACAGCACGGCCACACCGGCTGGCGCAGCGAGAACGTTTCATGGTATTTCAGTCACAAACTTTCTCCTCCGAATGTCTAAAGATTTTATCGACTGTCACCTACGTAGGGAAAATGATCATGGTGACAACATGAGAGAAATCAGACGTCGCAAGGCGTTCATTTTTCCATGCACTATTTGAGAGTCTGTAGATGAACTGTGGCTGATATTAGATGCACATTACAAAAAATATTAACAGGTCTGATGCAATTTACTGTTATCTAATTGTAAAAGTAGGGTAGTGACGGGGCGAATGAATCATTTCAATTTTTTGGGCCCCCTTGGGGTAGCACTGTATATCTTAAATTATATTGGTGAATAGGTCATAATTATAAGTGTTGTATGTTAAAGGTACATTGCCTCAAGATCTATTCTTCTTCAGTGTTAATAGAAAAACTTAAGAGGATGCCCGCGTGTTGTAGCCGAGAGGTCTCAGACGCCTTGTCACGGTTCGCGCGGCTCCCCTGTCGGAGGTTCGAGTCCTCTCTCGGGCATAGAGTGTGTGTGTGTGTGTGTGTGTGTGTGTGTGTGTGTGTGTGTGTGTGCTGTCCTTAGTGCAAGTTTAGGGACCGATGACCTCAGCAGTTTGGTCCCATAAGACCTTACCACAAATTTCCAAAAAAATTAAAATGTTGTAACAATGGAATAATTAAAAATTTTTGGGGCTGTGTAGATCGTAAATAGGGCTACACGAACCATTGTAAACTGTCATACATTTATACACAGTACGGAAGATTACACTTTTTAACTACTTCAGTAGTTGTTATATGCATTTACCATATAAATGGGGCTCAAAAACTGAAAAGTGGCGAGTTTAGTCACTCAGCGCAACAGTGTCTTGCCGTCACAACGAGTACTAAACACTTCAGCCACGTCTCTGTAACTATTTTTTTTTTTCTCAGTTGTTGAGATTTTTAATTCGGCATCATCTTCCACGACGAGTGGTCCTATTTCATATGAATGTTATTATTATGCTTACTGAGAATCGTTTACTCCATTGTAGTATTTTTATGACGTTATATTTGTTCTAACAGATTAATGTAGTCAAATTTTCACATGTTACCATGATAAAAGCAGCTAGCATCTCGTGGTCGTGCGGTAGCGTTCTCGCTTTCCACGTCCGGGTTCCCGGGTTCGATTCCCGGCGGGGTCAGGGATTTTCTCTGCCTCGTGATGGCTGGGTGTTGTGTGCTGTCCTTAGGTTAGTTAGGTTTAAGTAGTTCTAAGTTCTAGGGGACTGATGACCATAGATGGTAAGTCCCATAGTGCTCAGCGCCACTTGATAAAAGCATGTGGAAGTAAATAATTTTAACAGCTATTTAAATACTGAAGTAGATCTGTTTTACCTGCTGTAATTAGTTTCTACTCACGTGATGAGTCCGCAGACCGGTTTGCAGTAGCCGTTCTTCAGGGTGTCATGTTGCCAGCTGATCTCTTCAGCTCGATATAGCTGGCAGTCAACTTTAGATGAATGCGAGACAGCTTGTCGTGCAGTATTCTTCACGCGTATTAGCTGTCTTTCGTTTGTAGCTGTACGATTATGGTTGTAAAATTAGCGCCAGGTTTTCATCGGAATTTACAGTGCACTGGCTCGCGTATTTACCAAAAGCGTTTACCCATTGGCGAGCTTTGTTGAGAGACCAATGAACCATGCGAGACGGCGTAGGTAGGGGCATGCTAAAAAATGAAAATTATCAACACTCATGAGCAATGTCGTTAGGAAACTATCATACTTATCATATTGTTGAAAGAAAATCACCGCCGGCCGGGGTGGCCGAGCGGTTCTAGGCGCTACAGTCTGGAACCGCGCGACCGCTACGGTCGCTGGTTCGAATCCTGCCTCGGGCATGGATGTGTGTGATGTCCTTAGGTTAGTTAGGTTAAAGTAGTTGTAAGTTCTAGGGGACTGATGACCTCAGAAGTTAAGTCCCATAGTGCTCAGAGCCATTTGAACTATTTGAACCCAAAGAAAATCACCGATATTTCGACGTATCGATACGTGATAAAAAGACTGGAGTAGATATGATTCTTGAGTTTCTCTCGGCGTACATTATCAGCTCCAATCTTTCCATCCCTGTTTTTAATGTCATTTTATAATAGAGAGACGTAGTCGTTTTTCACAACTTTTAAATTGAATAGCGTTCAATAAAGCATTTTTTAAATTTTCATTAGTGGCTACAGTTTTTAAAATTTGGAACGTGAAACGTGAAGTTACAGAACAGAGGATAAGAAAAACAGTAGCACAGCAACCAGAAGTAAATAAATTAAATCTTACCTACGTTTCCCATTCTTGTTCAGTCCAGTCACGCAAAAACAATATTTTAACTAGTCGCTTCACTGATAATCTATGACGAGACTTAAATAATGTGCTGCCTACCTTTGAAGATTTCGCTCGGAAGGCAATGCTGTCGCTGAAATTTTCGGTACTCGTTGAGCAGTTTTGTACAACTGGGGGAATAAACTTCCTCGTCTTCGCGTTGCTCAAGTCCAAAGGTGGTCAAACTGCGCCCCCCCCGGGCGTACTGCATAAACGTCAACTAATGTTACAAACTTGTTAGGTGTGCTGTTTTCCTGCTCAGTAACAAACAAAAACAGTGCGTCAGTAATATTTTAATATGTGCGTAGTTGGAATTTACGTTGGTGAATTCGCCTATGAGGTAGGTGAAGTTGGCCGTTACCCCAGAGACAGAGGTTTAGTAGCACGACCACTTGGAGGGGGTGGGTGGGGGGGGGGAATGTTTTAGTGTTTTTCAGCATTGACAACTCACGGACTTGCGGGACTCTTATCCGTCAGCTGCTATGGTATAAATTTTGTAAACAGAAGTAACATAGATTTGTGAATGCGCATTGCACAGATGGTCATCTTCCACGGAGTTCAGTTTGTAGCAAGGAATATGGAATTAAATGAAGGTTGTTTTAATGCAACGCAGTGATTAGGGAAAAATAAAATTCAAAACATTTAGTAAACATTTCCTGCATGATGTGTTTAATTATAAGTACAGTTAATATTATTAATCAATTGATCACCCGCTCCCACAAACAACACAACGCTTCGTCAGAAAATTAGTGTGGCATCTTCGGGGGTCGATGAGGGGGACTGCAGAGAATTATTTTTTTTTTTGGTCATCAGTCTACTGACTGGTTTGATGCGGCCCGCCACGAATTCCTTTCCTGTGCTAACCTCTTCATCTCACAGTAGCACTTGCAACCTACGTCCTCAATTATTTGCTTGATGTATTCCAATCTCTGTCTTCCTCTACAGTCTTTTCCCTCTACAGCTCCCTCTAGTACCATGGAAGTCATTCCCTCACGTCTTAACAGATGTCCTATCATCCTGTCCCTTCTCCTTATCAGTGTTTTCCACATGTTCCTTTCCTCTCCGATTCTGCGTAGAACCTCCTCTTTTTTTACCTTATCAGTCCACCTAAATTTCAACATTCGTCTATAGCGCCACATCTCAAATGCTTCGATTCTCTTCTGTTCCGGTTTTCCCACAGTCCATGTTTCACTACCATACAATGCTGTACTCCAGACGTACATCCTCAGAAATTTCTTCCTGAAATTAAGAGAATAGTCGACATGAAGTTTTGTGGATGGTGCCGACTTTTAACAATCAGTAATTGGGGAGCAGCCGCCAGATTACTACCCCCTTAGTATAGCTGGCTAATGGGAGCTCATAATGTATGTAGGTTTCCAATTACTAATGAGATCGGTACATATATGACCCGAGATGCCACCCCGCAATGTCAGCATTGGCTCCCGACCAAAAACGTTTGACGACCACTGGTCTAAAGGATTAGCTCACACTGATTTCGTGAGAATAATTTCATCTTTTATCCACCACGTTTCAGAAATTCTTTAATATCTTACGACGGGCCACCAGATCACTGTTGTGGAATAGATCGCACTGGAGTCTTGCACGCAGTTTACTTAATGGATTCTCACGACTTTTCCTTTAAATGTCTCAACGAACTTAAGCCCTCCGATTCAGTATTTATTGCACTAAAAGTGTTTTAATCAATAAAAATAAACAGTATATGAACAGCGAAAACTGGGGGTATACAAGTGAACGAACTGCGAGCGAAAAGATGCCGAAGTCGTGCGAAGTGTCGCAAATGTTTACGAACACTCAGTCTGTCGTCCGCAATCTCGCCGCTTTTTCAGTTGTGGGCCAGTAGATGCTCGCACATTCATTTATTGAAAATGTCAGAACTGTTTCAAGTGGCCTAAACTATTGATGAATAATAAAAATGTAGTTAATCAGTACTATAGGACCATTCGGTAGGATACCTGCTATAAAGTAGGGGAAAGTGTTGCACCTTGAAGAGAGCGTACCCAGAAACATATGAAGTTTCCTGGTCTGTGTTCAGTCTAGTGATGAAATGTTAGAATCGCATGAAGGCATGTGCTCTAGAGACTGCCACAAGCAGTGTGAGGTATTTTCTACAGTTTTTGTTTTTGTTGTTGTCCTTGTGAGACATGAGGTTGTATTCTGTGCAGTATTTGAAAAAAAAATCGAATTCTACACATTTCATTGCTGTATATTGAAGCTATTTAGGAAGTGTTATCTATACTTTAGCTACAAAATTTTATGGTGAGTAAAATTCTGTGTACTATTAAAATTAGTCATATAACGTGTGACCGGTTAAGCCATACTTGCATAATCTTGTACTTTGGAACGAAAGACTGTCTTCTACCACAGAACACGTGATATTTGCAAATAAGTTAAGTATCTTTAATGTCTTAACAATCGTATCTATGTTCAAAATGAAAATTCAAGTAACTTTCGAATAGCATCTATTTCAAAATGTATTCAACTTGTAACGGGCTTTCGGTAATATTTCTACTTAGTTTGATTACAGTGATTGATTGTTAGCGTGTAATAGAGTAATACTGTACCAGACAGACGATTGCTTGAAATACTGATCAGGTTATGTCGACTGCAGCACTAAAAGTTTCAATACAATATTTGTACCTAGGCACATTACCATGTCGTACTTTGGAATATTCTTTTTCGACTTTGGAAAATCCTTTGTACAGTAATTTATGATGTCACACTTTCTTAAGAATATTGAAAGAGTAATCACATGTCTGTTTACGGTAAGCAGATGCCATCTTCAAATGTACCTAATCTACTAAATGATTTTATGATATTCAAAGTGCCTGACTTGAGAGATATGACGTCACAAACAATGAGACAAGTGAAAAACTGACGCACTCTGCATGACGTTTAAATTAATTACTTCTGTATCACTAACTCTATTCCCATAAATTTTGCAGACACATTCACATACGCCGCTAAATGCACCTACAAAATTTTATCGTTGTATAACAGTTAGATCAAGAGATACGACGTCATAAACATTGAGACGTGTGAAAATGCCACATCATGCATGAAGTTTCAATAGATTTATCCTTCACTACTAAGACACTCCTATAGACGAGTCAGCTTAAGAGGACTGGTCCGTGAATGCCAGGGAAAACCTTGAAAAAATCGTCAGTTTTCTGAACAGTGTAACTCAAAGAATAAGATTTCTAAGCCCATATATAATGCTTACCATCTTTTAAGACATCTTTTGCGAAAATTTGTGCATGAACCACAGCTTTTGGTCTCTCATTTTTTGAATTGTACTTTTTCGTTGCAAGTGAAATAAGCCATGCTAATTATTTATGTGCATCATAGGTACACATTACTCTAAATACAAACAAAGTAGAAGGTTTAATTTTTTCCTGTAAGTTCTTAACACTATTATCTTTAAAGCAGAGTACTGAAAAGATGATACTATCATAAACTGTGAATTATAAAAAAAATTAAGTTTGATTATCAAAAGTTTGGAAATGAATTCAGGGTTTTTCTTCAAACAAACACTTTATTTTCAAAGTTAATTCACAGGAGTAGTCTACTTTTTAGCCAACCATGTTTTAAGACAGCATACAAAATTTCAGCTCTCTATCTTTAGTAGTTTTTAGCCAAAGCGTACCAGAACACGAAATAATTAAACTTTCGGGAAATTAAAGTTAAAACTTACTTTTTGCCGTTAAATGTGCATGGCACTAATGCATCCGATGCCCTCATTCGTCTTGTTTCCTTCGTACTTCTTCCTCCCTTCTCTTTTTCACACTTCTTATTCTTGGTTCTTTGGTGGCTTCCAGCACTGATTTTTGTGCATTGAAGAGTCTCCTCCGGTCAACCGCTATTAAACCTCTATGCGTATTTAGTCCACCGGTTTCATAACAGCAAGCCTTGACACTCCGCCGTCACTGAAATATAGAAAAGCATCTAGCACGTCTCCTTTCAAAGTATTTAGTCCTACTAGAACAGTTTTTTGGTATCCGTTCCCATTGCTGAAACTCTGATTTAGATTTTGAGACATACCATGTAAACATTTCTCTAATAATCGTATGTCACTAAGATCCTTATATATAGGTTTTATAACTTCCATTATAGCAAATGGTAAAGAATGTTTACTCACCTTGAGTAACAGCCCTCTGGTAGCCACACCATGAATCACTGCCAGGTGGGCAGAGTGCATGATGTGGGTTGTCATCTGTGTATGATTTATGAAAGGAAGGAGCCGATACTGCCTTTTTCATTCCCTCAAGGTCCTTTTTATTTTGTCTTATGGCTTCTACATAATAATACAATAAGAAACTCACGCACACAGTTACTTCGCTATTAACAAAATATTCGCGCCAAAACAAAGCAAACAATGACTAAACTCTCTGTTTAAACAAAAGATAAGCATCTGCGAAGTTCTCGCAGGCTAGACAACTGAAATGACTGAAAAGTCATAAAAACGAAACAAATGAGAGCAAAACTTTATTTTTAACGAGGCTGACTGTGTGCCATGGGGAAGTCGTGGTGCGTGCTGCCACTTTTAAATTCCTCTGATTTTGGAACTTTCTGTGGTCCACTTTCCTGGAAGTAAACTTTTTCTCGATCAGAAAACTACAGAGGATTTTTTTAAGACAAATATTAAAAAGACAATTTTTTATCAGTTATTCACGTGCAGGTCCCCTTAAGGAAATCCCTGACACTTGGCACCGCTTTTGATAGCTTCCGATAGCGAAGCGCACACCGCTGTATGCGATAACAATAGTCGTCTGTAGAGCTATGAAGAGCCGTTGCCATAGAGACGTATACAAAATAGCGTTGTAGATACGCGAAGCACCAGTCCTTATACCTTTCAACATTATCCGTATTTCTTTCTACGGCTCTTTCATAATTTCAGTAGTGTTTTTACGGATACATGGGAATGAAACTTTTTTGATAACACTACTAACACAGTTCATTTATATTCGTTTCTGTTATAAATTGGCAGAATGAATTCCCGGGTAATCCTGAGTTTATCAGCTAGGCTGTCCTTACATCTGATACGGAAGAGAAGAGCATTGGAAGAATTGTAAGGCAAGAATCTCACTGACACCAAAGCTATAAAAAATATATGGAGAAGAACTTATAGACAAGGTCGTTGGGGATGTAAGAGGCATTATAATCGGAGCGGAAAGGGTCAAGACCACAAAAATGCCGGCCGAGCGGTTCTAGGCGCTACAGTCTGGAACCACGCGACCGCTACGGTCGCAGGTTCGAATCCTGCCTCCGGCATGGATGTGTGTGATGTCCTTAGGTCAGTTAGGTTTAAATAGTTCTAAGGTCTAGGGGACCGATGATCTGAGGAGTCCCATACTGCTCAGAGCCATTTTTTGAACCACAAAAATAGGCGGATAATCAAGCAGTGCTGGTGGAATGAGAAGAGGAGCTACAGAAGATGTTGAGTACTGTAAGGAGGGCCAAGAAGTATCGAACGAAGATAAATAGAAGGAAGATAAAAGTGATGATAAGGTGGAGGAAGGAGGCTGCAGTTAATATGTTCCCAGACGGAAAAAGATAGAACAAGTAAAATCCTTTCTGTACCTGGGAGGTTTAATAACACTGAATGAAAGCCATACAGAAGAAATAAGCGGGAAGGAATCCTTCGAAAACAGATTATCTGGAAAGGCGAAGCAGTTAGTAATATCAAAAAGAATTTCAGTAGACCTGAGGAAAAGATTTGCTAAACATCACATCGGAAATGCTGAAGGTAGGGTGATTGGTTGGTTGGTTGGTTTGGGGGAGGAGACCAGACAGCGTGGTCATCGGTCTCATCGGATTAGGGAAGGATTGGGAAGGAAGTCGGCCGTGCCCTTTCAGAGGAACCATCCCGGCGTTTGCCTGGAGTGATTTAGGGAAATCACGGAAAACCTAAATCAGGATGGCCGGACGCGGGATTGAACCGTCGCCCTCCCGAATGCGAGTCCAGTGTCTAACCACTGCGCCAAGGTAGGGTGAACGGCTTAAGGATGAAGAAGGGGTGACGAAAGTACGGCAAGAAAAAAATTTATTGGAAGTAATCAGAAAGAGTAAAAAATCTTTGCTGGGACATATACCGTGTAGGAAATTTCCGCAACAAAGAATTATAGAGCGAACAGTGAAAGGAATGATAGCCAAAGGAAGGAACAGAATTGGAATGATGGATGACGTTAGAAGAGGATGAACGTACAAACAAATGAATGAAGATGCTCAGAACAGGACTCGACGAAGAGCTTCCAGGTGAAACCTGTCATAAGAAAAACATAGTAAAGAAGAAAGAAAAAAACTGTAGGGAGCCTTTTAGAGGATTAAGCACTACTTGCCGAAACTGGTAATGCGAATATTCCTTTGTACGAGTACATCCAAGCGATCGTTATGTAATAAATTATTATTCAAATATTTACACTGGTCGCAAAGCTTCAGTTAGCAATATTTCAATTTTTGGAAAAACCTTATTTTTCAAGAGTAATTTTTTTTTTAATTTCAGAAAACGACACAAAGCTAAAAACTCGAATAAGCAGTTATATTAAATTTTTACACTGACCACTCACTTTAATATGAAAACTTGCTGAAAGCATAAAAAATCACCTTTTGCAGCTTGGACCCTTGCGAGACGAACAGCAAGAGAGTCAGAGGTTCTAGAAGGTACCGACAAGAATGTAGAGCTATGCCGGCCGACCCCAACGCCGTGGCGAAAAAAAATCTTAGTACTGCAGCTACGGCTAACAGATATTTGTTTTTCTATCCGGTTATTAGTAAAAACTGAAAGCATCTGTTACAACCTCGAGCAGACAAATACCGACGAACACCGTTCGGTTTTTCCCGCCCCCAAGTCAGGCGGCAGTGCGGCGCGGCCCGGCCCAGCGCAGCCCGTGGCGTGGCGTGGAGCTGCGGTCTGCGTCGAGGCAGAGCGGCGGCGGCGGAGGGCTGCGGGGCCGCAGGCGGGCTATTCAATTCCCGCGCCGAGGCGGGCTTCGTTAGGCGGCGTGATGTATGTGACCGGCGCGATTGCTTTCCTCGCTTTCCACGGCTCGGCGCGGGGTGGGGACGGGAGGTACCTGCCGTGATGCATGGCCGCGGCCGCTGTTGCCGCCTCGGACGCCGCCCCCCCACTCCAGGGCCCCACCGCCACCTCCAGATTAATTCCGCGACGGTCCACTACTGTCGCGCACCAGCTGCGAGGTGTCCTTGTGGAACAACAGTGTCCACTTTATGACAGGAGGCTTTCATCGTTCGCCAGACTTCTTTTACAGACTGCCTCATGTCGTACAGTAGAGTCGAAGATGCCCACATGTTGTTGTTGTTGTTGTTGTGGTCTTCAGTCCTGAGACTGATTTGATGCAGCTCTCCATGATACTCTAGCCTGTGCAAGCTTCTTCATCTCCCAGTACCTTCTGAATCTGCTTAGTGTATTCATCTCTTGGTCTCTCTCTACAATTTTTACCCTCCACACTGCCCTCCAGCACTGAATTGGTGATCCTCTGATGTCTCAGAACATCTCCTACCAACCGCTCCCACCTTCTAGTCAAGTTCTGCCACAAGCTCCTCTTCTCCCCAATCCTATTCAATACCTCCTTATTAGTTACGTGATCTACCCATCTAATCTTCAGCATTCTTCTGTAGCACCACATTTCGAAAGCTTCTATTCTCTTCTTGTCCAAACTATTTATCCTCCATGTTTCACTTCCATACATGGCTACACTCCGTACAAATACTTTCAGAAACGACTTCCTGACATTTAAATCTATACTCGGTGTTAACAAATTTTTCTTCTTCAGAAACGCCTTCCTTGCCATTGCCAGTCTACATTTTATATCCTCTCTGCTTCGACCATCATCAGTTATTTTGCTCCCCAAATAGCAAAACTCCTTTACTGCTTTAAGCGTCTCATTTCCTAATCTAATTCCCTCAGCGTCACCCGACTTAATTCGACTACATTCCATTATCCTCGTTTTGCTTTTGTTGATGTTCATCTTATATCCTCCTTTCAAGACACTGTCCATTCCATTCAACTGCTCTTCCAAGTCCTTTGCTGTCTCTGACAGAATTACAGTGTCATCGGCGAACCTCAAAGTTTTTATTTCTTCTAAGTGGATTTTAATACCTACTCCAAACATTTCTTTTGTTTCCTTTACTGCTTGCTCAATATACAGGTTGAATAACGTTGGGGAGAGGCTACAACCCTGTGTCACTCCCTTCCCAACCACTGCTTCCCTTTCATGTCACTCGACTCTTATAACTGCAATCTGGTTTCTCTACAAATTGTAAATAGCCTTTCGCTCACTGTATTTTATCCCTGCCACCATCAGAATTTGAAAGAGAGTATTCCAATCAACATTGTAAAAAGATTTCTCTAAGTCTACAAATGCTGGAAACGTAGGTTTGCCTTTCCTTAATCTTTCTTCTAAGATAAGTCGTAGGGTCAGTATTGCCTCATGTGTTCCAACATTTCTACGAAATCCAAACTGATCTTCCCCGAGGTCGGCTATCAGTTTTTCCATTCGTCTTTAAAGAATTCGCGTTAGTATTTTGCAGCTGTGGCTTATTAAACTGATAGTTCGGTAATTTTCACATCTGTCAACAGCTGCTTTCTTTGGGATTCGAATTATTATATTCTTCTTGAAGTCTGAGGGTATTTCGCCTGTTTCATACATCTTGCTCACCAGATGGTAGAGTTTTGTCAGGACTGGCTCTCCCAAGGCTGTCGGATGCCCACATACGGTGTGCTTAAAACCGCGTGGCAGAAACTTTAGGGCTTCGCTCTCAAAACAGTTCAAACAGTTCATTTTGAATCCCACCTGGATAGGCGGTGCGTGGGGCTGCTCCTGTGAAGTGCTTCTGAAATATAGGTTGAGAGTGAAGGAAGCTGGTAAGAGCAGGAGAGGTGAAGCAAGTCGGTACTGCATGTAACTTTAACACTTTTATTGGAGTCAAAAACACAATTAAATATCAAATGCATACATAACTTTGGCTAGGATGAGCACGTAGGTGTGAAGCCGTAGTCCATGTCTAATCCTGTGAAGTTAGGACGACTGTTCTGTATGAACTCAAAACTAACAAATACTTGTTGCTGACCAAACTTTAACTGAACATAACTAACTAATACAACTCCCCCCCCCCCCATGAACCATAGACCTTGTCGTTGGTGGGGAGGCTTGCGTGCGTCAGTGATACAGATAGCCGTACCGTAGGTACAACCACAACGGAGGGGTATCTGTTGTGAGGCCAGACAAACGTGTGGTTCCTGAAGAGGGGCAGCAGCCTTTTCAGTAGTTGCAAGGGCAACAGTCTGAATGATTGACTGATCTGGCCTTGCAACAATAACCAAAACGGCCTTGCTGTGCTGGTACTGCGAACGGCTGAAAGCAAGGGGAAACTACGGCCGTAGTTTTTCCCGAGGGCATGGAGATTTACTGTATGATTTAATGATGATGGCGTCCTCTTGGGTAAAATATTCCGGAAGTAAAATAGTCCCCCATTCGGATCTCCGGGCGGGGACTACTCAAGAGGATGTCGTTATCAGGAGAAAGAAAACTGGCGTTCTACGGATCGGAGCGTGGAATGTCAGATCCCTTAATCGGGCAGGTAGGTTAGAAAATTTAAAAAGGGAAATGGATAGGTTAAAGTTAGATATAGTGGAAATTAGTGAAGTTCGGTGGCAGGAGGAACAAGACTTCTGGTCAGGCGAATACAGGGTTATAAATACAAAGTCAAATAGGGGTAATGCAGGAGTAGGTTTAATAATGAATAGGAAAATAGGAATGCGGGTAAGCTACAACAAACAGCATAGTGAACGCATTATGGTGGCCAAGATAGATACGAAGCCCACACCTACTACCGTAGTACAAGTTTATATGCCAATTATCTCTGCAGATGACGAAGAAATTGAAGAAATGTATGATGAAATAAAAGAAATTATTCAGATAGTGAAGGGAGACGAAAATTTAATAGTCATGGGTGACTGGAATTGGAGTGTAGGAAAAGGGAGAGAAGGAAACGTAGTAGGTGAATATGGATTGGGGCTAAGAAATGAAAGAGGAAGCCGTCTGGTAGAATTTTGCACAGAGCACAACTTAATCATAGCTAACACTTGGTTTAAGAATCATGATAGAAGGTTGTATACATGGAAGAACCATGGAGATACTAATAGATATCAGATAGATTATACAATGGTGAGACAGAGATTTAGGAACCACGTTTTAAATTGTAAGACATTTCCAGGGACAGATGTGGACTCTGACCACAATCTATTGGTTATGACCTGTAGATTAAAACTGAAGAAACTGCAAAAAGGTGGGAATTTAAGGAGATGGGACCTGGATAAACTGAAAGAAACAGAGGTTGTACAGAGTTTCAGGGAGAGCATAAGGGAACAATTGACAGTAATGGGGGAAAGAAATACAGTAGAAGAAGAATGGGTAGCTTTGAGGGATGAAGTGGTGAAGGCAGCAGAGGATCAAGTAGGTAAAAATACGAGGGCTAGTAGAAATGCTTGGGTAACAGAAGAAATATTGAATTTAATTGATGAAAGGAGAAAATAAAAAAAATCAGTAAATGAAGCAGGCAAAAAGGAATACAAACGTCTCAAAAATGAGATCGACAGGAAGTGTAATATGGCTAAGCAGGGATGGCTAGAGGATAACTGTAAGAGGCTTATCTCACTAGAGGTAAGATAGATACTGCCTACAGGAAAATTAAAGAGACCTTTGGAGATAAGAGAACCACTTGTATGAACATCAAGAGCTCAGATGGAAACCCAGGTCTAAGCAAAGAAGGGAAAGCAGAAAGGTGGAAGGAGTATATAGGGGGTCTATACAAGGGCCATGTACTTGAGGACAATATTATGGAAATGGAAGAGGATGTAGATGAAGATGAAATGGGAGATACGATACTGCGTGAAAAGTTTGACAGAGCACTGAAAGACCTGAGTCGAAACAAGGCCCCCGGAGTAGACAACATTCCATTAGAACTACTGACGGCCTTGGGAGAGCCAGTCCTGACAAAACTCTACCATCTGGTGAGCAAGATGTATGAAACAGGCGAAATACCCTCAGACTTCAAGAAGAATATAATAATTCCAATCCCAAAGAAAGCAGGTGTTGACAGATGTGAAAATTACCGAACTATCAGTTTAATAAGCCACAGCTGCAAAATACTAACACGAATTCTTTACAGACGAATGGAAAAACTAGCAGAAGCCGACCTCGGGGAAGATCAGTTTGGATTCCGTAGAAATACTGGAACACGTGAGGCAATACTGACCTTACGACTTATCTTAGAAGAAAGATTAAGGAAAGGTAAACCTACGTTTCTAGCATTTGTAGACTTAGAGAAAACTTTTGACAATGTTGACTGGAATACTCTCTTTCAAATTCTGAAGGTGGCAGGGGTAAAATACAGGGAGCGAAAGGCTATTTACAATTTGTACAGAAACCAGATGGCAGTTATAAGAGTCGAGGGACATGAAAGGGAAGCAGTGATTGGGAAGGGAGTAAGACAGGGTTGTAGCCTCTCCCCGATGTTATTCAATCTGTATATTGAGCAAGCAGTAAAGGAAACAAAAGAAAAATTGGGAGTAGGTATTAAAATCCATGGAGAAGAAATAAAAACTTTGAGGTTCGCCGATGACATTGTAATTCTGTCGGAGAAAGCAAAGGACTTGGAAGAGCAGTTGAACGGAATGGATGGTGTCTTGAAGGGAGGATATAAGATGAACATCAACAAAAGAAAAACGAGAATAATGGAATGTAGTCGAATTAAGTCGGGTGATGCTGAGGGAATTAGATTAGGAAATAAGACACTTCAAGTAGTAAAGGCGTTTTGCTATTTGGGGAGCAAAATAGCTGATGATGGTCGAAGTAGAGAGGATATAAAATGTAGACTGGCAATGGCAAGGAAAGAGTTTCTGAAGAAGAGAAATTTGTTAACATCGAGTATAGATTTAAGTGTCAGGAAGTCATTTCTGATAGTATTTGTATGGAGTGTAGCCATGTACGGAAGTGAAACATGGACGGTAAATAGTTTGGACAAGAAGAGAATAGAAGCTTTCGAAATGTGGTGCTACAGAAGAATGCTGAAGATTAGATGGGTAGGTCACATAACTAATGAGGAAGTATTGAATAGGATTGGGGAGAAGAGAAGTTTGTGGCACAACTTGACCAGAAGAAGGGATCGGTTGGTAGGACATGTTCTGAGGCATCAAGGGATCACCAATTTAGTATTGGAGGGCAGCGTGGAGGGTAAAAGTCGTAGGGGGAGACCAAGAGATGAATACACTAAGCAGATTCAGAAGGATATAGGCTGCAGTAGATACTGGGAGGTGAAGAAGCTTGCACAGGGTAGAGTAGCATGGAGAGTTGCATCAAACCAGTCTCAGGACTGAAGACCACAACAACAACAACAACAAATACAAAATCTCAGTAGCAAGCTAGCCCAGTCGGTAGCAGAGGCGATATTTGCAGGCCGTCTGTTCTTGATGAAAATGGGGCCAGCAATCAAAACGGCACCCCCTGAGCTCCACACTGTCGGCCAGACGGCGTAGTTAGTGGTCGGCGTAGATAGTCTTCTCTCGTAGTGCCAACTTACGAGAGTGTGCACCTGCGTTCTTTCTTTCTTTCGCTTACGCCACAGTCCCACAGCGATCGCGGGGTCGGCGTGGTTACAATGGGCTTGGCAAGGTTAGTTTTAGGGGTGGCCAGATGCCGTTCCCGCTGCCACCCTGTACCCCCAGGGAAGGAATCAGTGTACCCCAGCGGTCTGCATCTAGTGTAGATCGTTAAATAGTGCGGATGTGTTTCAAATGTCTGCGACATGTGTAACTGAGGCGAACGTGGGGACCAGCCCGGTATTCACCTAGCGGGATGTGGAAAACCGCCTAAAAACCACATCCAGGCTGGCCGGCACATCGGCCCTCGTCATTAATCCGCCGGGCGAATTCGATCCGAGGCCGGCGCGCCTACCCGAGTCCAGGAAGCAGCGCGTTAGAGCTCTCGGCTACCCTGGCGGGTCAGCGTGCACCTACGTTGTGGCATCGTAACTATCGACGCCACAGTTCAAATGAAAATCGGTGCTGTGACTCTTCCCGTTAATTAAATTGCGAAGATAGAATCTTAATAATTATTCCGAGTTGGGACATATCACAAAAACTAAAGTTAGCGTTGCGAGGCTCGTTCAGTAAGTAATTTAACATATTTTTTTCTCGGCCAATTTTGGTTGAAAAAATTCGGAATTTTTTGAGGGACTCCGTGGAATATTTGCGCTTCGGTCCTTATAGTTTCACGAATTTCCGATAGGTGCCGGCGTCATACATAGCCTTCAAAATGGCGTCTGTAACAAAGGTGCGTTCCAAGCAGAGAGCTGCAACTGCGTGTCTTGTGGCAGAAAACAAGAACATCCCATACATTTGTAGGCGGTTGCGTAGTGTCTACAGAGATCTGGCATTGAACAAAAGCACGGTGAGTCGTTCAAAAATGGTTCAAATGGCTCTGAGCACTATGGGACTTAATTTCTGAGGTCATCAGTCCCCTAGAACTTAGAACTACTTAAACCTAACTAACCTAAGGTCATCACACACATCCATGCCCGAGGCAGGATTCGAACCTGCGACCGTAGCCGTCACGCGGTTCCAAACTGAAGCGCTTAGAACCGCTCGGCCACACCGGCCGGCCGGTGAGTCGTTGGACAAGTCGTCTGTCATCAACGAATCAAGGTCAAGCAAACCGGTCCGATCTCCCTCGTGCACAAAGCTGTGACTCTTGCAGTGTTGCAAGACGCTGACACGCTCATTCGAGGCGATCTTCGGATTACTTTCAAACGCCTCGCTGCACGTCTGGACTTCTCTGTTGGTAGTGCCGACAAACTCTTTCACCAGTTGGGGTCTTCGAAGGTGTGTGGCCACTGGCTTCCTTGCCGCCCAATAAAACACAAAGAGCAACGATTGACCATCTGTACGGATTGCCTGCGCGTTATGAGACTGATCGTGATAATTTTTATCGAACATCGTCACAGCCGAGGAAGCAACAGGTTATCTGTTCCATGGAATGGTGCCTCGCCACCTCTCCTCCGAAGAACTAGTTCAAAGCCGCACGCCCAGCCGGTAAAGTCATGCCAAAGTCCTTCCGGGTTTCTGAAGGGGTTTTCGGCTTCATGTGCTCCCTCACGGAGCAACGATCAACTCTGAAGTTTATTGTACTGTCTTCAGTGTGCTTGTGGGCACAAAAACGCGAACGAACTTCTCCGTGACTACGCAAGGCCTCACACAAGTCGCTGTACCCGAGAGGAGCTCACAAAACTTCAGTGGATTGTTCTTCCTCATCCAAAAATGGTTCAAATGGCTCTGAGCACTATGGAACTTAACTTCTGAGGTCATCAGTCCCCTAGAACTTAGAACTACTTAAACCTAACTAACCTAAGGACATCACACACATCCATGCCCGAGGCGGAATTCGAACTCGCGACCGTAGCGGTCGCGCGGTTCCAGACTGTAGTGCCTAGAACCGCTCGGCCACACCAGCCGGCCTTCCTCATCCACCCAATAGCTCGGATAAAATGGTTCAAATGGCTCTGAGCACTATGGGACTTATCTTCTGTGGTCATCAGTCCCCTAGAACTTAGAACTGCTTAAACCTAACTAACCTAAGGACATCACACACATCCATGCCCGAGGCAGGATTCGAACCTGCGACCGTAGCAGTCGCGCGGTTCCGGACTGAGCGCCTTAACCGCGAGACCACCGCGGCCGGCAATAGCTCGGATATCTCATCTTCCTACTTCCGGCTGTTTGGCCCAATGAAGAATGCTTTCCTCGGGAAGCAGGACTTGGATGATGGGACTGTTACTGACGCAGCAACACATTCACTCCGACGGCACCATGCGGGTATACAGGCCCTCCTAGTAAGGTCGCATAAGGTCATCACAATGAAGGGAAATTATTTTGAAAAATAAAGTTTTGTAGCCAGAAGAGGGGTGAAAAATAGGCGTTTGTGGCTTGAAGAGTGAGGAGTTATACGGTATATTCGAGTTCTGAATAAACCCAACCTGCTTACAAAAAAAAAAAAAAAAAAAAAAAAAAAGTATTGATATTGAACGGCCCTTGTAGACTCAAAGAAAACTTCCCACTTCACTGGAAATTCGCTGTGTTATCTTGGATTTTCCCGTTATGATGAAACTAGGAGCAGAAAATCGCTTTAGGAGAGTGAAAAGTTGGGTGATGGTTGACCGCGTTAAAATGCAGGACAATGCGGTGAAATATGTCGCACTGCCCAACAAAATTAATCGGACTTCGTATTCCAAACAATATTACACTGCAGATTCTGAAAGAGAGGACGTAAATATGCACCTGATAACATGTGTATGGGGTGTAATCGTCGAATCACCTAGCTTTCGCTTCCCAGCGGAAATTATCAGCTGAAACATAAAATTTACTGATACAGATAACAAATTATAATTAAGATCTGCATTGATTCAAATAGTAAGTCGTTTAATTTTGAATTTACATTATTATTAGAATGAAACTGAAGCCACAAACATAGAGCCCTAACGCATGTCGTGACGGAAGAGAGAACAGCAGTCAAGTGAAGTGCAAGACGGACTCTTAGTCAACCCCCTTGCTTTTTTTTTTTTTACAAAAAATCGACAGTACACAATCGACTAGAGCGTATTGAGTCAAATGATACACACACAAATAAAGTAAGTTTTGCATCACCTCTGTTCCGGGAGTTCTGGGACCTGTACAGAAAACTGGAATAGAGATCAACATGAACATCATTTCCGCCCTTTTTATTGCTCATGAAAAATTCACATTGCGTGTTGTACCACCATACAGCGAGACTTTCAGAGCTGGTGGTCCAGACTGCTGTACACATCGGTACCTCTAATACCCAGTAGCTCGTCCCCTTGCATTGATGCATTCCTGTATTCGTTGTGTCATACTATGCGCAAGTTCATCGAGGCACTGTTGGTCCAGATTGTCCCACTCCTCAACGGCGATTCGACGTAGATCCCGCAGAGTGCTTGGTGGGTCACGTCGTCCATAAACAGCCCTTTTCAATCTATCCCAGGCGTCTTGGATCGGGTTCGTTATCCTGAAGGAAGTCATTCACAAGATTTGCAACGATGGGAGCGCGAATTGTCGTCCATGAAGACGAATGCCTCGCCAATATGCTGCAGATACGGTTGCACTATCGGCCGGAGGATGGCATTCACGTATCGTACAGCCGTTACGATGCCTTTCGTGACCACCAGCGGCGTACGACGGCCCCACAAAATGCCACCCCAAAACAGCAGGGAACCTCCACTTCGCTGCACTCGCTGGTCAGTGTATCTAAGGCGTTCAGCCTGACCGGGTTGCCTTCAAACAAGTTTCCGACGATTGTCTGGTTTGAAGGCATATACGACACTCATCGATGAAGAGAACGTGACGCCAATCCTGAGCGATCCATTCGGCATGTTGTTGGGCTCAGCTGTACCGCGCTGCATTGTGTCATGGTTGCAAAGATGGACCTCGACATGGATGTCGGGAGTGAAGTTTCTCATCACGCAGTCTATAGCGCACAAATTGAGTCCTAACACGACGTTCTGTGGCTGCACGAAAAGCATTATTCAATATGGTGGCGTTGCTGTCAGGGTTCCTCCTAGCCATAGCGGTCATCCACTGCAGTAATAGCCCTTGGGTGGCCTGAGCGAGACATGTCATCGACAGTTCCTGTCTCTCTGTATCCCCTCCATGTCCGAACAACATCGCTTTGGTTCACTCCGAAACGCCTGGACACTTCTCTTGTTGAGAGCCCTTCCTGGCACAAAGTAACAATGCGGACGCGACCGAACCGCGGTAATGACCGTCTAGGCGTGGTTGAACTACAGACAACACGAGCTGTGTACGTTATTCCTGGTGGAATGACTGGAACTGATAGGCTGTCGGACCCCCTCCGTCTAATAGGCGCTTTGGGCGGGTCATTGACATCTCTCAACAGTCAAAGGGACTGTGTCTGTAATACAATATCTACAGTTTACCTGTATCTTCAGGCGTTCTGGGAACCGGGGTGATGCAAAACTTTTTTTGATGTGTGTTTGTAATTTTCATTACATTAGTTAAGTAAGGTATATAACTTAATATATTACAGTCCTAAAAGTTTTCGTCAGTGATTTATTACTCATGCAGCAAAATTATACATTTACCAAGCACATTTACATTTACAGAAACTGCCAAAATTGACCAACACCTGCTTACATGCATCCCGTGGGATTTCATTGCATACTTCGCAGTACACTATGGAAAACTGCTGGTGTGTTCAACATGTTTTCAAATCTAGTTTAGATATGTTCTTTCAGAACGCCGACAGTGGGTATGGGCGTTGAATGCACCAGAGGTTTTAAGTATTCACTTAGAAAAAATCCATAGGATTCAAGTGTGCCGATCCCCGTCGACCGTCCCTCTCTTCGAGAAACTGGTTATCGAAATGGAAGCGTGAAGTGTGGTGGAGCATCATCGTGCATAAACCACACTCATTGGATGACGTCTGGCGGTACATCGCAAAGTAGATGAAGCAAGTCATGTCTGAGAAATTGTAGATACTTTTGTCCAGTAAGACGTTTGGAAGAGAAGTAGGAGCTAGTCAGATGTCCGTGCGTGATTGCATACCAAACGTTAGGCTGAATCTGTTGATATCTGTCTTGTCGCACCCCGTGAGGCTTTTCATCAGCCTAGACTGGATTCTTCTTATAACTGAAGGTCCCATCGCGCGAAACGCAAGTGTCACCAAGGGATAAGGTACATGCTAAGAACTGTGGAAGCACAGCAAACTGCACTAACATGTGTTGGCAAGAGGTCATTCTTCGCTGCAAATCAGTCTTATTTAATTGTTCTACCCGTTGAAGATGATACTGGTATAGACGCTATTTATGCAAAATGTTCCAGCTCGTCACGAGAGTACCACTTTCCCTCCTCGTACTTCTGCGTCATGGTAGAGTTTCATCCCATGAAGAATCCCTTCTTCAGACACAGACATTGGTACATAGTGTGGCCAACAAGCATTTGCAACTCTCTTCTCAAATGATTCTGTCCTTCAGACATTGGTACATAGTGTGGCCAACAAGCATTTGCAACTCTCTTCTCAAATGATTCTGTCTCTTGCAAGCGTTGGTGGACTCGTCAAACTTCCATGCAGAAGGTAACCACCTCCCAGAGTAACCACTACCAGAAAATAGACGTCATGCGTTCGCATTGTCATCTGATAGGCCGTACATGTTGAGCATATCGGTCATTTCAACCACAGAATACATCGCTGTGACATATTACGATGGAAATTAGTCTAAGAGAGGAAAAACGGCAATCAGAGAAAACAAAAGAACTGTCGTGAACAACTAAAAACAAGAAAATGAGTAAAAATGCATACTAGAAGTAAATTACGAGTACCTCCAGGCAATTCATTTCATATCTCGATAACGAAGGATTTTCGCATCCTGTTCATATAAACTTTTTGTAATGTTTTGATATCACATGTATTTATAGACACTGCGATACTTCGACAGAAAAAGATCTGTTATGGGGTGGACTCACCCCAGTCCAACATGGAATCCTGTGAAAGGCCCCATACTTGTATGATATTTAAGATAAATTTCTGTTATTACTATGTTTTGAAGATATTTTCTAATGGTACCTTTCACGTAACTGAACTTGACAGTTCTGTCTTTTTGATTTAGCTCTGCTCTGTACGTTAGCATGGTCCATAAAACTTAAAATCTATCTACTTGCTCTAATATCATGTTTTGTATTATTATTTTTGTCCTTTTCCACAGAAAGCCACGACTTTAGCTTTTTATACTGGTATCGACTTGCTATATATCTGACACATTTAGTGTAGTTCATACACAGATTTCTGTAAGTTCACCTTTAATGTTCTGTATTAAAGCTTGATGATCTACAAATAGCAACGTCATTGTATAATCTTGAAGGTTAAAATCGTTTGTATCGTTCTGTAGATTCATTTGCCAATGCCGCACAATGTTGTCAATATTAAACAGGAGTGGTGAAAGGCTGCAATATCGAACTCCTAAGTATCCTCTCTTATGACCTCCAATTATTTAGATTCTTCTATTATCAGAGATGTCATTTACCTGTATAACATGTACCGGTATGCCTCTTATTCTAAAATCGCTCCATTTACTTTATAGAAGGCATTTATGTAATCTATGAAAAGAATATGTCCCTCATTATTGTACTCCTTGCGTTTCTTTACAATTTGTTGCAGTACAAATGTTTTGTCTGTACATCTTCTTCTGTTTCTGAATAGAAATGGTTCCTCTAATAGAATGTATTCCTTTGCGAGGTTCTGTCTTTCGGTTAATATTCTAACATATATCTTATACGTCGACTTAAGTAAAGATATCTCTCAATAATTTTCGGCATTTGCTCCGTCGTCCTTCCCGAATATTTTGTTATAAACGTAAACTGCCATTATTAGTGCTTCCATTCTGATCCATCTAAGTATTGCTATTTGCGCAGCAAAACAGTTGACGATGGCCGAAGTAGAGAGGCCCTTAAATGCAGACTGGCAATAGCAAGACCTGCATTTCTGAAAAAGAGAAATATTTTAACACGAAATGGACTACAGGCATTTGCTGGTGTAAAACGTGGACGATGAACAGTTTGGACAAGAAGAGGGTGAAAGCGCTTGAGTTATGATACTACGGAAGAACGCTGAAGGTTAGGTGAAGAGATTTGGTAAGTAATGAAAAGGTTCTGTATCGAATTGGGGAGAAATAGAAATACGTGGCACTACTTGTTCAGAAGAAAGGCTCCTTTCATGTAACAAATCCTTGATGTTGGTGAAGAAGTGAAGTGTAAGGTGTAAAAAGTGTATCGGGAGACTAATTACAGTCAGTAGGTTCACAGTAATTTAGGTTGCATAAATTACAGAACAGACTAGCACGGGGAGCTTAATGTACCCTTCGAACTGAAAACCACAACAACAACAGTAAAAAGTCTTTATCTCTACAGTAGTATTCGTAAAGAGCGAATATACACTGCGCAACCGAATAAAAGGTTTACTTTTTCGAAACTCCGTAATTATTTCTCATTGCGACGAGTCAAGTTTGATGTTTGGCTAAAAGTTGCCTACAACCTTCTTTTGTATTGATGCCAAAACTTGGCGCCCTGCGACTTCACCCCCGGGCTCAGTGACGCCTCAAACAGAGAGGTGTCGACACATGCGGAAAAAGGCCAGAGCTCTGAAGTTGATGGGAGGTGAAAGGAGGGTGAAAGATGTCACGTTGACACCAAATTTCGCCATAATTTTGCGCAGCGCCACGACGGACGTGTCACATGATGAGAAAGTTGTCACACACCCTCATACCCCCACATTTCGCCCCCCCCTTTTTTTTTTTGACGCTTCTGCAATGAAGGTTAAAAAGGCGACACCCAGCGTTGCAATCTCCTGATTTTCTTATGAGTGGCCCAGGGAAGGATTTCAGACACACTTCCACCCAGAACCGACACGGAGAGGCCTCAGGTGGTGGCATAAATGGCGTCAGTCCAATCACCCTTTCCCTTGACGCGTTGATTCCACAAATTATGCGGTCGAAAACGAATGTTCGTCGTGCGACTAGCAGTGCGACGTTCTTTAAAATCTTTGACTTTGGCGACCCACCACGGATGTGTCAACCATCTTCTAACAACATTGTGGGCCAACACTCCACTGACTGTGATCACATCCTTACGCAGAGCAGTTTGATCGTAGTTTCAGCTCTGGTGATCCGTGTGGAAGAACAAGGGACCTTTCAAAACCATTCGAGGAAATTTGAACGCGACTGGAAGCGGCAAAGGGAGCTTATGCTTTCTCAGCTCTCCTGCTTTCTGACCTTCTGTGGCGTGATCTCGGAGGGGGACTACATTGACATACGCATCAAGAAAATGGCAAAGGGTCTCTCCAAGACACCACACTTCTTCAATACTGTTAGCGCCATTCATTCAAGTTTATTGAGCACTCCAAAAACGTACCTGCAGGGAGAAAACCTATGAGAGCGTCCTGGCTACCTGCCAGTAGGCATGCTGGAATGGAGAGGTGTCGACGTGTTGCCTACCTACAGGTGTCTACGACTCTCGTCATGGTTTTTTTCTGTACAGGTACATTTTTAAAGTGATGAAAAAAAGGTGGCCAGTTGGCACTGAGAATGCTGCAGAACTGAAGGGTCTGAGACGGTTCCTTGCTCGTTTTATTCATGTGTGTGTCAATGTCGCACCTCTCCATGTTCATGCCACAGTAGGTCGCAAAACAGGATGGCTGAGAAAGTGTAAGTACCCTCTGCTGCTTCGAATGGTGTTCAGATTTCGTCGAATGGTTTTGAAAGTTCCCTTGTTGTTCCAGACTGTACACCAAAGCCGTAAATACAGTCACGCTGCACTCCAAAAGGGTGGTGGGACTGTTGGAGAGATGAAGCGTCTTTGAGGGGTCAGCAGTGTTAACGATTGTCAAGAACTTCGTCATGTTGCTCATCACACTGTTAACCATCGTTTTCGACTGTAAAATGTGGGAGAAACAACGGCTCAAGGGAATGGTTTTGGAAGGTGCATTGTGGTTCCACATAGTACACCAGAGCAAAAACTATGGTCACACTGCACTCCAAAAGGACGTGATCACTTTGACGCCCTTTTATGCCACGCCCAAGTTCTTTTCGTGTCAAATCTAAGCGCAGATGTGTCTGAAAAGTTCAATGTTTTTTATTCGAGTCTTTGATCACAATATCGATCCTTTTGACGATGACCGGTTTCAGTCAGGAATGACCATCCTCAGATCTTTTCTACACTATGTCCTAAAGTGATAAGGCCGTAATGGCAACATCGAAACTGACTAAAACCGGCCATCGTCAAAAGAATTGATATTGAGATCAAAGACTGGAACATAAACATTTGACAGTATTGGATCACTGTTCATATACGCCACTGTGTCGCAGCTGGTGTAACTTCTGAAATGTTTTTCTCGCTCACACATAAGAAACCCGCGTGATTTTAACGCTGGGCGTTGCTATTCAAACCTCCAATACGATGGCGTTAAAGGAAGGGGGTGAAATGTGGATAAGAGGGAAGTGTGACGACGGTCCCATCGTGTGACTTGTCCACAGCGGCGCTGGGCAGAATTGTGTAAAATTTGATTCCATTGTGACATCGTTAACCCACCTCACGCTGACATGAACTTCTGAGCTGTGTGCCGGGTCTTCGAAGGAGCCTTTGCCACTTTATTCACACAAGTGTCAATGTCACAGCCCCACCCCCTCCCCGCCCCCACCCCCCACCCCTACCCGTGATGACGCCACAGGAGAACACAAAATGCGAGATCTGAAGAGGATTAGCAGCCTTTGTTGCTTCGGATCATGTTCAAATTTCGTTGAATGGTGTTGTACGGTCGTTGTTGCTTCCAGCTTGTACATGACAGCAAAAATTGCGGTCGTGCTGCTCTCCAAAGGGGCCAGATCACGTTAGATGTGGATGCAGCCCCACAATGTCTCTGCAAAAGGGTTTAAACGTCTGAGGATGTCAGCAGTGTCTCGCACTGCGAACTGTTATTTTCTACCACGACATATCTGAGAATCAACACCGCAGGGGCAAGGGTGGTTTCTTTGACATCCTTTATGCCACCTCCTGCGGCCATTTCATGCCGATTCTGAGCAGCAGTGTATGTGGAATGTTTCCCTCGACCAATCGCAAGAAAATCGCGTGTTTTCATCACTGTGGTTCTGGGTTCCACTTCCATTGCAGACGCGTCAGAAGTGGGGTGAAATTTGCGTAAGAGGGACTATGAGCTTCCCAACGTGTACCCGTCCACGGTGGGGTTGGGCAGAATTGTGAAGCCACTGTGACGTCATTCACCCTAACACCTTACATAATTAACCTTACACCTGACATGAACGTTTGAGTTGTGGCCTTCTTTCCGCATGTGACGACATTTTGCTGTTTGAAGCGTCGCCGGGCCAGAGCGCCTAAGAGCGCCTCGCTTTTGCGTCATTGCAGAGGAAGTTTGTAGGCACCTCTGAGCCCAATGTCAGACTTTTAGGGGATAGGCAAAATAATGTGTACAGTGGTAATAACGGGAGGGTTGTGTTTGGCGGTCAGCAACCCAGGTAAGGCACGTGTTGCGCTGGACTGTGCATCAGCGCAGGTTATTTACGAGTAGTGCAAACTGAGTATTTGCATTCAGAGGCCGACGTGCAATGAAAGACCTAACAAAGTTCCAAAGAGGGCAGATTGTATGGACCCGATTAGGTGGAGCATCAGTAATCAACATAGTCAACTTACGGAATGATTCAAGAGCAACTGTTTCAACAATCATGATAGCCTACACAAAACATTGAAAGACATCATCGTGTAAACGTAATATTGGGCGCAAATCAGAACTAAGTGACAAAGATCGTCGTACGCTAACACGAATTGTCTCAAAACAACTAAAAACTTTGGCGCCTAAAGTGACTGCGGAGTTCAATAGAAATCTTCGAGACCCACTATCTACCGACACTGTCCGCCGAGAACTGCATAAAGCGAATATTCGTGGACGAGCTGCTATACCGAAACCATTAGTGACGACAACCAACGCAACGAAGAATAAAACGTCTTGTCATCAGCATAAATCCTGGATGGCTGATCAGTGGAAACACGTCATACAATCCGACGAGTCAACGTTTTCGTTACTTCCAACATTGGGTCAGGTTTACGTCTGGAGAACGCCAGAAGAAGCCTATAAGCCTGATTCCTTCATTCCAACATAGGTGGAAGTGCATTGTTGTGGGCAGCCGTATCATGATATTTTGCTGGTCCCATCATTACTCTCCAAGGCCGTGTTACAGCCAACGAGTATGTGAACATTTTAGGTGATAAAGTGCACTCCACGATTCAAACGTTGTTCTCCAACAATGACGGCATATTTCATGGCGATAATGCACCCATTCGCGCAGCCATGCCAGTACAACTGTGGTATGAGGAGCAGGCAACTGAACTGCATTGTCTTCCCTGGCCAACAAAGTTCGAGGACGAACATAATCGAACCCTTGTGGGAGGTATCGGAGCGCTGACTCCGGAGCACACTTCCGCTTTCCTTGTCACTAAAGGAGTTAGAAGAGGTTCTGATCGACGAGTGGCGTAATATTCGAGTGGAGACTATACAGTCACTACATTCCAGTATTGCAAGATCGCAGTTGTATTACGGGCAAATGGAGGTCCAACCCCTTACTAATAAACCATGACCCAAGTAAATACAAGTGTTCACATTATTTCGCCTATCCTCTGTATATGTTGTAATCTCCTCCTTATAATCGGCCTATCCTGCTTGCGATATAAAATATGACCGTGCATCGAGTGTACACCTAATGGAATTTTGTAATTGGATAAGGCTGTCTTTCCCGAAGAAGTAATACCGATAAGTAGAGGGAATGTGTACAACCGATGTTTCTGACAGAAAAATCTACTAAAAATAAAAAAAGTTATTAAACCGAACAGGGCTACTATTTGGAAAAGTGAAAGTTATTTTGTGCATTCACTCACGAACAACACTGGACAGAAAAGGGGTACCACTGATCATGTATCCAAAAGTTACACAAATGAACGAAAAGGAAATAATTACGGTCGCCAGCCCACTAGGGCGATTTACATCCAAAATCCTGTACAAGATGTTGGGAAAGAAAAACATTTATTATTAAACACTGACATGTCAACTGAAGCTTGTCACGTTTTTTGACACTAATTTTAAGTGAGTATGTAATGATAAAGAAAACTGAGAAGTCACTTTTACGTTAAGTTTTGTCATTAAATTTTGAAAAAGGCAATCGCGTAATGATTTGAATATATCCACTTAAACTGTATGTACTGAGCTTCGTTACGTGAACAATGACTTTCGGAGACCGCACCATAACGTCATCAAAGAAATTTAGAGAAAGGCACGCACTTTTTACTTTGCAGATAAATCATTTTCAAATTGGATTTCGTATTATTGTCTGAAAAACTGAGCCTTTTTTACTGACTTGAACAGAATTAAATATTGCTACTAGAATACGTACCAAACCAAACATCCATGTGCTCCAAGCTACATGTAAAATAAATAAAACTTCCGCAGTCTTAATTTGTGCATTTTGTTTGGATTTGGATTTTTTACAGTGATAGATTCTCAAACTTCGGTTACATATAAGGAAAAAAAGGGAACAAGGACCCTGCTTGGTAACAATGTCTGGGGGCAATGAGAACACAATCGCCCTGAATTTAACTGATTATTATTTAAATAAAGTTCATTAATCAAATCACATTCAGCTGTGCTGCTGGGTTAGCCATTAATACTTTCCACCAATGAACAGTCTTACTTCAGTGCAGTGCATGTGACGAAACTCGGAGCCGACGACGAAACTGTGTTGCTGGAACTGTTGCTGTTGCTGAAGACGGTAGCATCTTGTGGGGCCACGGCTAGTTACAGGAATTGGCAATTGTGATTAATACAGCCTCTTTCGCCCGTCCACTGTCCTTCCTCCCGCTACTAGTTATCTGGCCAGCACACATACATGATGCCGTCGAAATGGTACTCTCTACTGCGAGAGCGTTAACACCACACTTCCGCACACTACAAGCGCTGGAACCCGTCTCTCACTCTCTCCGCATGCTCTGCGCAACAATCCCCTGCCCAAAGATTTTACAACGCACAAGCACTGCTATTATCGGTGCTAGTCGATGCAAATAACAATTCCTTTGGCTTTTTCCCAGAGCTTATAAGTTTCACAGTAAAACACAGATAGATCCAATAAAACGTCAACAAACTGTAAGACATCGTGGTCTCCTGACCTTCATTGCTTACATATTCCGCCCTCACAATCATATTTTGCACATCAAGACACTTTATTTGAACCCAAAGTCGATAAGATAAAGTCAATGTTGTATGAATTCATGTAAACGATACGCAGTTAACAAGTGCACACCGGGGTTGAGATAATCGAGGCTGGCGTACACAAATACATTCCAGACATGACCGACACAGGAGCTTTTAGTTTGAGAGAGGCAGACCGCACGCCGGGAAGCCGGTCCCTTCAGAGGACGAGTCAACCTCGACAGTGTCTGCCCGAGTGAAAGGGGACAACTATCCCACATTCAGTTTAAAAGCAAATTCCGCTACAGTGTGTGGGAGTGCCCAGCCTAAGCATTCTTTACAAACATAGCACACAGTTTCAGAGCTTTTCACAGGGAGACAGCAAACGCCAAACGCCGATGCTACAGATTTCCGGATTGGTCGTCTTAAACGAAACGTCATTCTTCCGTTTTAGAAGAGCAATGCTGATTGGCAGACGATATTCGCTGAGGGAGTAATGGAAGAGACTGAAAGATATACCCCTTCACGTCTGGCGTGGAGAGGGCCCGTTCCATTGTCGCTCTTGGAGCGAGAATACGTAATAAGAGCGTGTGCGCTCGTATGTGTACTCAAAGAGAGAGGAACAAGTCTCTCCTCAGTACTTCACTGGGAGAGCACCTCTGCCGAGATCAAATCGGAGTGCGACTTTATACTGTGTCCTTGCGATGAAGCGTTGTTCACTGTGTTGGCCGCCACACTTATTGTGCAGTGTGAATGGACAGAGTTATAGTTAAACGCCTGCGAGCGAATTTTTTAGTGGCATCACGGTGGACTGGTTATCTGACCGGTGTACCACGCCAATGGTTAGACTAGGGGCGAATAGGAGTCCTTGACTTCATCAAGGTGCAGGGAGAGTTTGATTGGCGAAGGTTAATCCAGATAGAACGAGAGTTATCTCATTTGTCAGCAGCGAGCGGCGCAGACAGCAGTTACCGCAGCTTATGGTATTGTGTGCTACAGCTCTTGCGAGCCCTATACTTCCTTCACAACAGTACACTTCACTGCATTTCACACGCGACAGCCTCGACCGTACCTAGCAACATTCTAACTGATAATTATTCAAGTTGGGTAGGCGCGCCTCTCAGCCATTCTGCCAAGTCAATAACAATCTTAAACTTTGTATAGAAATTTCATTAGCGAATCCTATCCTTAAGAGGTAACTTCACATTCCGAAAAGAACCCGAAAATAACTTGTTCAGTTCATAACTAAAAGTGCCGTTGTGATTTCTCAGAATTTTTGCAAAATAAATAATGATTTCCGTTAGTTTCATGTTTTTCTTACAGTAACTAGCACTACTCCAGTACCCAAGTATCCCACTAGTTACATAAGAAATTTTGTGAATTTTTGTGTCATTTCCTTACAGCGGACGACTCCAGAAGACATTTATTGCTGAAAGTTTTTCAGGCATTTCTCTTTAGAACGTTAGGAGCGTCTGTCTGACTTCTGTAGTAGTGTGGGGGTGGAAATTGCATCTTGCAGGAGCCACAGGGTGAAGAGAACATGCCGGCTGGTGTGGCCGTGCGGTTAAAGGCGCGTCAGTCTGGAACCGCGTGACCGCTACGGTCGCTTGTTCGAATCCTGCCTCGGGCATGGATGTGTGTGATGTCCTTAGGTTAGTTAGGTTTAATTAGTTCTAAGTTCTAGGCGACTGATGACCTCAGCAGTTAAGTCGCATAGTGCTCAGAACCATTTGAACTATTTTGAAGGGTACATCTCAGATTAATCCGTTGCGCAGAATGCCAAAATAGCACCCACACGCTCACAAGACTTGTACTTAAATGTACACATACAGTGAAGCAATGTCCTTACTTATTAAAAGGAAAGCATTTAAATTACAAATATTTACATACAATTAAAAAGAATATTTATCTGTGGCAGGTGCCATGCATCCTGCATTTTCGGTGTTACAATGTTACAGTGGAAAATAATGACGAGGTTGCGAAGGAGTTATCCCTTGATTCCGTTGCGCAGAGTGGCTCACCTTAAGTCAGCCCCGCCTACACTTTGGCACCTCCTCGTCGCCACCCAGGCCCGCAGAGCTACCTGTGCCGCTCGGACAGGCGGTAACCATTCCGGGTCCAGCCGCCAGTCGCCGCCTAATAGAAGGCGCGGGCGCCCATCTGCCGCGCCATCTCGGCGGTCCCTGCACGCCTCTGCTATCTGGCACAGCATCTGGCCCGCTTCGCCTCGCCCGCCTCCTTATGACGCCAGCCGGGGGTGGCCAGCCCGCCGGATACCCCAGTGGGAGGCGCCGCCGCCCTAGGAACCACCCGCCGACGCCCCACCGCGCTGGACGACGACAATCGCTGCACGCGGCTCGACGCACTCCCTGCCGTCTGATTCGGCCCCCGCTGTCCACGGTCTGTTTCCTCGACTAGTCCACACAACACGGCCTCTTCTCGCATCTCGAGCACGGAGCGTTGCCGAATAGAGTCTTATCAGACTCTTTTGACTGCCGGTTCGGTCGTAACATAGAGGCCGATGGTAGATTACGCGTGCATCCGCTTATTATTTTGACCATCCGCGCGCATCTCATCGTTGTATCGCACGCCATTTTCCTTTGTTTTACGTCGCTCATACTCCCACAAATTGGCTCTTGTAAGTGTCGTATTACAGGCAGTTTCCCGTCAATGTTATTGTCGTGACTATGTTTCTCGCCGCCGCGGCTATCCTCGTAGAGAACTTCAAGATAGCTCTCGTGGTGCAAGGCCACGTATTCCACATACTCGTTTCTTTTGTTCACCGACATCTTGTTGAATCCACGTCGTCAATGAGGCGTTAAATAACAGCAACATGCTTGATACCGTTTTCTTTGACTTCTTTTAGGCATTCGATACTCTTCCATAGTCTCACCTAGTGAACAAAAAAAAAACAAAAAAAATGGTTCAAATGGCTCTGAGCACTATGGGAATTAACATCTATGGTCATCAGTCCCCTAGAACTTAGAACTACTTAAACCTAACTAACCTAAGGACATCACACAACACCCAGTCATCACGAGGCAGGTAAAATCCCTGACCCCGCCGGGAATCGAACCCGGGAACCCGGGCGCGGGAAGCGAGAACGCTACCGCACGACCACGAGCTGCGGGCCCTAGTGAACAAAAGACGACCTTACACAACACTGAGTCAGCTTTGTGAATAGATTCAGGGCCTGCTAGCAAATAGAAATTAGACCGAAATACTCGCCTTTAAAAGAAATTTTGGCTGCACTCAAGGGAGTTTTATATGTTGTTACCTTCCAGAGCATATAATAGAGCCTACGTGATATGGCCGGCTACCTGTTTACTCAGGGAGACACCCGACTCTTCTGTTACTACTAACTGATTCCCCCCTTCACTGTTCCACTCGCGAATGGCGCAGTTTCTAGGTAAGGTGACCAAGCTCCAACAATATCACATCACACAGTCATGAATAGTTAACTTCCTTTAAAACAAACATGAGATCGGACAGTTAGTGATGACGGTAGCCCAACAAAAAAAAATGGTTCAAATGGCTCTGAGCACTATGGGACTTAACATCTGTGGTCATCAGTCCCCTAGAACTTAGAACTACTTAAACCTAACTAACCTAAGGACATCACACACATCCATGCCCGAGGCAGGATTCGAACCTGCGACCGGAGCTGTCACGCGGTTCCAGACTGAAGCGCCTTTAACCGCACGGCCACACCGGCCGGCGGTAGCCCAACAAACTCTAATGTTCAACCATGTGGTTGGCTCCCCATGGACGAAAGATACATAAGGCAAGGAAAATTTACGAGAAGGCATAGCTATTAATATTTAGAAATATAAAAGCTTATACAGGCACAGCTGAAGGCAAACAGACATTCACACAGAAGCGAGTGCTCACTTCTTATCGAGACCTTTGTGTGGCGCTCTTCCGGCGGATCCAAGTCTGCTATAGAAATTTTCTAAAAGAAAAATCTGCCAAAGTTTTGCATTCCTTGCCGCGATAAGGCAAAGCAATCTTTCAGAGTTGAAAAGCGAGACCGAAAGCTAACAGCTCTCCTCTCGCCAAGTAACAACGCGCCACGCGGTCAGTCTAACTCACCCTTCTTCGACTGGAGCACAGCTGTGGACGCTTCCCGTACCGGCGGCAGACTGCCTCCCTTTTTCATCTCCAGCCTCCTCCACCATCCGCGTGGCTCGGAAAACCCAAAGATGCCATTTCTGCCACCAACCAAACGCAGGTGGATTTCTCACAAGTAGTGCAAACATCTTTGCTTACTTGACCACTACCAGAGTTGGCTATTCTGTACAACTGCTGCCGAATCTGTACGACTATCGCAGACTTTCTGCAGCAGACTACGCCACCGTCTAGCAACGTGACACACAACCACATTCATTCAATCACACCACTATGAGAGTTATAAGAAAAGAGAAAGAAGGAAAAGAAAGAGAAATGCTAGTGAAAATGGGCTACCGGACTAATGAAAGGTGGCTACAGGACCCTTTCAATAGATTTGTCCCACCAGTGCTTCCACAGTTGGAAACATATTTTGTAGTCATCTTTGGAAGTAGCTGACAGCTCCTCCATCTCTTTTTTCTTGACTGCTTCAGTGTTGGCGAACCAGCGTCCTTTCATGCCCCTTTCAGGCGTGGAAATAAGAATAGTCGCACAGAGCGAGGTCAGGCGAGTGAGGTGTGTGGGGCAGCGGAACCATGCCATTTTTAGCCAAAAACTAACCGAGATCTCTGTATGTGCAGGTGCGTGGTCGTGGCGAAAGAGCTAGTCTCCTTTTTGTCACAAAAAGGGTCTTTTTTGAAGAACACTGTTGCGCCATCTTCTTAAAACTACCCAATAAAAGGCTTCGTTGACGGTCTGACTTGGCCCCTTGGCATAAAAAAAGCAAATCAGCATTGTTTTGATGTTTGCTTTGACTTGACGGACGGGATGACGTGACGTTTTCGATTGACTTCAGTGTTTCTTTGTTTCCGGGTCGTAACCATAGCAACATGACTCATAACCAGTAATGACCTTTGACAGAAAATCTGAACCAGTTTCAAGGTGGTGTTTCAAAGCACGACATGGTTGAACTCTACGTTATTTCTGACTATATGTCGGAAACCGAGGAACGAGCTTGGCAGCTACCCTTTTCATTCGCAAAACTTCGATTAAAATTCCCTGAACCGAGCTCCAAAATAACCCACTAATCTCTGATAGTTGATCAATTGTCTATCGACGATCTGTCAGCACTAGCTCTCGAGATTTTTCAATATTTTCGTCTATTCGGACCGTTGATGGACGTCCAGAACGAGGTTAGTAATCAATCGACACGTCGCCGTTTTTAAATCGAGTAAACCACTTGTTTATCCCATACCTTCATCTTGGTAATCAGTTTTCAATATTAAAACAGTTGCAGCAGTATTTTTACCGAGTAGAAAACAAAATTTCACAGCTGTACGTTGTTCGCTTAAACTTACCATAATAAAAAACGAAACAAGAACAAAACAGCACTAGCCAAATGCAGATGAGCTGAACAAGCCAGGTCGACAACACACGCGGCACTGAAATGGCAATGAGTTGTGCTGTACACACCTAACGGCAGAAATGCGTACTACACATGCTCCGCCCGCGGTAATGATAACCCGTTTTTTTTTTCTTTTTTTTTTGTACCCCTTGTACACGCTAATTATACATTCTCATACACGGACTTTATGCACAGTGTGTTCAGAAACAGTCCGAAAAGCTTTTAAGGGTGTTACAGGATAGCTTGGAGCCGAGAAATAATTCAAAAATGGTTCAAATGGCCGGCCGAAGTGGCCGTGCGGTTAAAGGCGCTGCAGTCTGGAACCGCAGGACCGCTACGGTCGCACGTTCGAATCCTGCCTCGGGCATGGATGTTTGTGATGTCCTTAGGTTTGTTAGGTTTAACTAGTTCTAAGTTCTAGGGGACTAATGACCTCAGCAGTTGAGTCCCATAGTGCTCAGTGCCATTTGAACCATTTGAACCACTGGTTCAAATGGCTCTGAGCACTATGGGACTTAACATCGATGGTCATCAGTCCCCTAGAACTTAGAACTACTTAAACCTAACTAACCTAAAGACATCACACAACACCCAGTCATCACGAGGCAGAGAAAATCCCTGACCCCACCGGGAATCGAACCCGGGAACCCGGGCGTTGAATGCGAGAACGCTACCGCACGACCACGAACTGCGGACGAGAAATAATTGTTTAGAAGATACTCCGATAGGTTGGGCCGTTTCCGTTTTAATTAGCCAATCCCACCGTTGGGGTGCAAATTCAAGCGGTGTCGGTAAGCGTTTTCTTCGTTTGGTTTCCTAAAACTGAACAAGAGAGCTACACAAAAAAGTGGACATTTGACGGCAGTAAGGATCAAATCCGGGCCAAAGACTGAGCCACTCTCGTGCGCTGTCATCTACGCCAACAGAACGACTGACACAGATGGTATCTGGCGGAGCGCTTGAATCTGCCTGCTCAACGGCCTGATCAGCTAATTACAATGCTAATTAGTAACTCGGAAACGTCGCAACATAAAGAATTTTTTTCAGCACAAACTTACACGTTTTCAGACTGCTTCTGACCATCCTGCGTAAATCGTTAACTATACATAAAACAATACGCGATACAAATAAACAGAGACACAAAATTTTTATAGCTCAATATCCAGCTCTTTTAAAGAGTCCACAGATCATTGAGTCACCAAATACAGTTCACTGGCGCCACCACGAAATGTCCGTATTAAACGCTCTCCAGTTAGACACTGTGTAGTTTGCATAGCAACCCCACAATCGCACGCCGGGCATTTTTGAGCCCTCATTCATCCAAGCAGACACCACACATTCCGTGCCCTATACGGAATCGATTCAGAACTGTCAGCACCAAGACAAAATCTATTCACGTGTTTGGTAGGGTAAGTAATAAGGCGAGAACATGGTGGAGAAGACTCCTGCGAAACCTTTCTCCAGGCTTGGTTCAAATGGTTCAAATGGCTATGAGCACTATGGGACTTAACATCTGTGGTCATCAGTCCCCTAGAACTTAGAACTACTTAAACCTAACTAACCTAAGGACATCACACACATCCATGCCCGAGGCAGGATTCGAACCTGCGACCGTAGAAGTCGCGCAGTTCCGGACTGAGCGCCAAGAACCGCGAGACCACCGCGGCCGGCCTCCACGCTTGGCACATATCACATACAAGGGGCGCATCTTGCGTTGGCCAGGACGGTTTTCCAGATTTAAGTCTGCTGATCGTACAGATTGTACAGTAGTGAGTTCTGGTGAGCAGATAAGTTTTGAAATTCTCTCAGAGATGATGGTTCTCGCGTCAGGAAATGTGTTTCACCCTTGAAAAAGGTCACTTACAAAACCCAATTCCGACAGCATTCAGTGTATTGCCCATCCGGATACACAGATTCGATTAAAGGAGGAGACAGAGACTGAGAGAAAATGCTCGTTAAACTCGAGCGGCGGACGCTTCTAGAGAAGCGTCGTGCAGTATGGAGAGATTTACCATTAAAATTTAGAGATTTTGCGCCTCAGTAAGAGAAAGACAACATATTACTTCCAAAATTAATTTGGTAAATTAAAACTGTGTGTCTGGGATCCTTCCTTATCGGAGATAAGTGAGAGTTTGGCAGGTAGGAGAGGCCCACTGGCAGAAGCAAAGATGGAAGTGTTGTGCTGCGATATCTCACTCGAGCGGCGGACGCTTCTAGAGAAGCGTCGTGCAGCATGGAGAGATTTACCATTAAAATTTAGAGATCTTGCGCCTCAATAAGAGACAGAGAACATATTACTTTCAAAATTAATTTTGTAAATTAAAACTGTGTGTCTGGGATCCTTCCTTATCGGAGATAAGTGAGAGTTTGGCAGGTAGGAGAGGCCCACTGGCAGAAGCAAAGATGGAAGTGTTGTGCTGCGATATCTCACTCGAGCGGCGGACGCTTCTAGAGAAGCGTCGTGCAGCATGGAGAGATTTACCATTAAAATTTAGAGATCTTGCGCCTCAATAAGAGACAGAGAACATATTACTTTCAAAATTAATTTTGTAAATTAAAACTGTGTGTCTGGGATCCTTCCTTATCGGAGATAAGTGAGAGTTTGGCAGGTAGGAGAGGCCCACTGGCAGAAGCAAAGATGGAAGTGTTGTGCTGCGATATCTCACTCGAGCGGCGGACGCTTCTAGAGAAGCGTCGTGCAGCATGGAGAGATTTACCATTAAAATTTAGAGATCTTGCGCCTCAATAAGAGACAAACAACATATTACTTCCAAAATTAATTTGGTAAATTAAAACTGTGTGTCTGGGATCCTTCCTTATCGGAGATAAGTGAGAGTTTGGCAGGTAGGAGAGGCCCACTGGCAGAAGCAAAGATGGAAGTGTTGTGCTGCGATATCTCACTCGAGCGGCGGACGCTTCTAGAGAAGCGTCGTGCAGCATGGAGAGATTTACCATTAAAATTTAGAGATCTTGCGCCTCAATAAGAGACAGAGAACATATTACTTTCAAAATTAATTTTGTAAATTAAAACTGTGTGTCTGGGATCCTTCCTTATCGGAGATAAGTGAGAGTTTGGCAGGTAGGAGAGGCCCACTGGCAGAAGCAAAGATGGAAGTGTTGTGCTGCGATATCTCACTCGAGCGGCGGACGCTTCTAGAGAAGCGTCGTGCAGCATGGAGAGATTTACCATTAAAATTTAGAGATCTTGCGCCTCAATAAGAGACAGAGAACATATTACTTTCAAAATTAATTTTGTAAATTAAAACTGTGTGTCTGGGATCCTTCCTTATCGGAGATAAGTGAGAGTTTGGCAGGTAGGAGAGGCCCACTGGCAGAAGCAAAGATGGAAGTGTTGTGCTGCGATATCTCACTCGAGCGGCGGACGCTTCTAGAGAAGCGTCGTGCAGCATGGAGAGATTTACCATTAAAATTTAGAGATCATGCGCCTCAATAAGAGACAAACAATATATTACTTCCAAAATTAATTTGGTAAATTAAAACTGTGTGTCTGGGATCCTTCCTTATCGGAGATAAGTGAGAGTTTGGCAGGTAGGAGAGGCCCACTGGCAGAAGCAAAGATGGAAGTGTTGTGCTGCGATATCTCACTCGAGCGGCGGACGCTTCTAGAGAAGCGTCGTGCAGCATGGAGAGATTTACCATTAAAATTTAGAGATCTTGCGCCTCAATAAGAGACAGAGAACATATTACTTCCAAAATTAATTTGGTAAATTAAAACTGTGTGTCTGGGATCCTTCCTTATCGGAGATAAGTGAGAGTTTGGCAGGTAGGAGAGGCCCACTGGCAGAAGCAAAGATGGAAGTGTTGTGCTGCGATATCTCACTCGAGCGGCGGACGCTTCTAGAGAAGCGTCGTGCAGCATGGAGAGATTTACCATTAAAATTTAGAGATCTTGCGCCTCAATAAGAGACAAACAATATATTACTTCCAAAATTAATTTTGTAAATTAAAACTGTGTGTCTGGGATCCTTCCTTATCGGAGATAAGTGAGAGTTTGGCAGGTAGGAGAGGCCCACTGGCAGAAGCAAAGATGGAAGTGTTGTGCTGCGATATCTCACTCGAGCGGCGGACGCTTCTAGAGAAGCGTCGTGCAGCATGGAGAGATTTACCATTAAAATTTAGAGATCTTGCGCCTCAATAAGAGACAGAGAACATATTACTTTCAAAATTAATTTTGTAAATTAAAACTGTGTGTCTGGGATCCTTCCTTATCGGAGATAAGTGAGAGTTTGGCAGGTAGGAGAGGCCCACTGGCAGAAGCAAAGATGGAAGTGTTGTGCTGCGATATCTCACTCGAGCGGCGGACGCTTCTAGAGAAGCGTCGTGCAGCATGGAGAGATTTACCATTAAAATTTAGAGATCTTGCGCCTCAATAAGAGACAAACAATATATTACTTCCAAAATTAATTTGGTAAATTAAAACTGTGTGTCTGGGATCCTTCCTTATCGGAGATAAGTGAGAGTTTGGCAGGTAGGAGAGGCCCACTGGCAGAAGCAAAGATGGAAGTGTTGTGCTGCGATATCTCACTCGAGCGGCGGACGCTTCTAGAGAAGCGTCGTGCAGCATGGAGAGATTTACCATTAAAATTTAGAGATCTTGCGCCTCAATAAGAGACAAACAATATATTACTTCCAAAATTAATTTGGTAAATTAAAACTGTGTGTCTGGGATCCTTCCTTATCGGAGATAAGTGAGAGTTTGGCAGGTAGGAGAGGCCCACTGGCAGAAGCAAAGATGGAAGTGTTGTGCTGCGATATCTCACTCGAGCGGCGGACGCTTCTAGAGAAGCGTCGTGCAGCATGGAGAGATTTACCATTAAAATTTAGAGATCTTGCGCCTCAATAAGAGACAAACAATATATTACTTCCAAAATTAATTTTGTAAATTAAAACTGTGTGTCTGGGATCCTTCCTTATCGGAGATAAGTGAGAGTTTGGCAGGTAGGAGAGGCCCACTGGCAGAAGCAAAGATGGAAGTGTTGTGCTGCGATATCTCACTCGAGCGGCGGACGCTTCTAGAGAAGCGTCGTGCAGCATGGAGAGATTTACCATTAAAATTTAGAGATCTTGCGCCTCAAAAAGAGACAAACAATATATTACTTCCAAAATTAATTTGGTAAATTAAAACTGTGTGTCTGGGATCCTTCCTTATCGGAGATAAGTGAGAGTTTGGCAGGTAGGAGAGGCCCACTGGCAGAAGCAAAGATGGAAGTGTTGTGCTGCGATATCTCACTCGAGCGGCGGACGCTTCTAGAGAAGCGTCGTGCAGCATGGAGAGATTTACCATTAAAATTTAGAGATCTTGCGCCTCAATAAGAGACAAACAATATATTACTTCCAAAATTAATTTTGTAAATTAAAACTGTGTGTCTGGGATCCTTCCTTATCGGAGATAAGTGAGAGTTTGGCAGGTAGGAGAGGCCCACTGGCAGAAGCAAAGATGGAAGTGTTGTGCTGCGATATCTCACTCGAGCGGCGGACGCTTCTAGAGAAGCGTCGTGCAGCATGGAGAGATTTACCATTAAAATTTAGAGATCTTGCGCCTCAATAAGAGACAAACAATATATTACTTCCAAAATTAATTTGGTAAATTAAAACTGTGTGTCTGGGATCCTTCCTTATCGGAGATAAGTGAGAGTTTGGCAGGTAGGAGAGGCCCACTGGCAGAAGCAAAGATGGAAGTGTTGTGCTGCGATATCTCACTCGAGCGGCGGACGCTTCTAGAGAAGCGTCGTGCAGCATGGAGAGATTTACCATTAAAATTTAGAGATCTTGCGCCTCAATAAGAGACAGAGAACATATTACTTCCAAAATTAATTTTGTAAATTAAAACTGTGTGTCTGGGATCCTTCCTTATCGGAGATAAGTGAGAGTTTGGCAGGTAGGAGAGGCCCACTGGCAGAAGCAAAGATGGAAGTGTTGTGCTGCGATATCTCACTCGAGCGGCGGACGCTTCTAGAGAAGCGTCGTGCAGCATGGAGAGATTTACCATTAAAATTTAGAGATCTTGCGCCTCAATAAGAGACAAACAATATATTACTTCCAAAATTAATTTGGTAAATTAAAACTGTGTGTCTGGGATCCTTCCTTATCGGAGATAAGTGAGAGTTTGGCAGGTAGGAGAGGCCCACTGGCAGAAGCAAAGATGGAAGTGTTGTGCTGCGATATCTCACTCGAGCGGCGGACGCTTCTAGAGAAGCGTCGTGCAGCATGGAGAGATTTACCATTAAAATTTAGAGATCTTGCGCCTCAATAAGAGACAAACAATATATTACTTCCAAAATTAATTTTGTAAATTAAAACTGTGTGTCTGGGATCCTTCCTTATCGGAGATAAGTGAGAGTTTGGCAGGTAGGAGAGGCCCACTGGCAGAAGCAAAGATGGAAGTGTTGTGCTGCGATATCTCACTCGAGCGGCGGACGCTTCTAGAGAAGCGTCGTGCAGCATGGAGAGATTTACCATTAAAATTTAGAGATCTTGCGCCTCAATAAGAGACAAACAATATATTACTTCCAAAATTAATTTGGTAAATTAAAACTGTGTGTCTGGGATCCTTCCTTATCGGAGATAAGTGAGAGTTTGGCAGGTAGGAGAGGCCCACTGGCAGAAGCAAAGATGGAAGTGTTGTGCTGCGATATCTCACTCGAGCGGCGGACGCTTCTAGAGAAGCGTCGTGCAGCATGGAGAGATTTACCATTAAAATTTAGAGATCTTGCGCCTCAATAAGAGACAAACAATATATTACTTCCAAAATTAATTTGGTAAATTAAAACTGTGTGTCTGGGATCCTTCCTTATCGGAGATAAGTGAGAGTTTGGCAGGTAGGAGAGGCCCACTGGCAGAAGCAAAGATGGAAGTGTTGTGCTGCGATATCTCACTCGAGCGGCGGACGCTTCTAGAGAAGCGTCGTGCAGCATGGAGAGATTTACCATTAAAATTTAGAGATCTTGCGCCTCAATAAGAGACAAACAATATATTACTTCCAAAATTAATTTGGTAAATTAAAACTGTGTGTCTGGGATCCTTCCTTATCGGAGATAAGTGAGAGTTTGGCAGGTAGGAGAGGCCCACTGGCAGAAGCAAAGATGGAAGTGTTGTGCTGCGATATCTCACTCGAGCGGCGGACGCTTCTAGAGAAGCGTCGTGCAGCATGGAGAGATTTACCATTAAAATTTAGAGATCTTGCGCCTCAATAAGAGACAGAGAACATATTACTTTCAAAATTAATTTTGTAAATTAAAACTGTGTGTCTGGGATCCTTCCTTATCGGAGATAAGTGAGAGTTTGGCAGGTAGGAGAGGCCCACTGGCAGAAGCAAAGATGGAAGTGTTGTGCTGCGATATCTCACTCGAGCGGCGGACGCTTCTAGAGAAGCGTCGTGCAGCATGGAGAGATTTACCATTAAAATTTAGAGATCTTGCGCCTCAATAAGAGACAAACAATATATTACTTCCAAAATTAATTTTGTAAATTAAAACTGTGTGTCTGGGATCCTTCCTTATCGGAGATAAGTGAGAGTTTGGCAGGTAGGAGAGGCCCACTGGCAGAAGCAAAGATGGAAGTGTTGTGCTGCGATATCTCACTCGAGCGGCGGACGCTTCTAGAGAAGCGTCGTGCAGCATGGAGAGATTTACCATTAAAATTTAGAGATCTTGCGCCTCAATAAGAGACAAACAATATATTACTTCCAAAATTAATTTTGTAAATTAAAACTGTGTGTCTGGGATCCTTCCTTATCGGAGATAAGTGAGAGTTTGGCAGGTAGGAGAGGCCCACTGGCAGAAGCAAAGATGGAAGTGTTGTGCTGCGATATCTCACTCGAGCGGCGGACGCTTCTAGAGAAGCGTCGTGCAGCATGGAGAGATTTACCATTAAAATTTAGAGATCTTGCGCCTCAATAAGAGACAGAGAACATATTACTTTCAAAATTAATTTTGTAAATTAAAACTGTGTGTCTGGGATCCTTCCTTATCGGAGATAAGTGAGAGTTTGGCAGGTAGGAGAGGCCCACTGGCAGAAGCAAAGATGGAAGTGTTGTGCTGCGATATCTCACTCGAGCGGCGGACGCTTCTAGAGAAGCGTCGTGCAGCATGGAGAGATTTACCATTAAAATTTAGAGATCTTGCGCCTCAATAAGAGACAAACAATATATTACTTCCAAAATTAATTTGGTAAATTAAAACTGTGTGTCTGGGATCCTTCCTTATCGGAGATAAGTGAGAGTTTGGCAGGTAGGAGAGGCCCACTGGCAGAAGCAAAGATGGAAGTGTTGTGCTGCGATATCTCACTCGAGCGGCGGACGCTTCTAGAGAAGCGTCGTGCAGCATGGAGAGATTTACCATTAAAATTTAGAGATCTTGCGCCTCAATAAGAGACAAACAATATATTACTTCCAAAATTAATTTGGTAAATTAAAACTGTGTGTCTGGGATCCTTCCTTATCGGAGATAAGTGAGAGTTTGGCAGGTAGGAGAGGCCCACTGGCAGAAGCAAAGATGGAAGTGTTGTGCTGCGATATCTCACTCGAGCGGCGGACGCTTCTAGAGAAGCGTCGTGCAGCATGGAGAGATTTACCATTAAAATTTAGAGATCTTGCGCCTCAATAAGAGACAAACAATATATTACTTCCAAAATTAATTTTGTAAATTAAAACTGTGTGTCTGGGATCCTTCCTTATCGGAGATAAGTGAGAGTTTGGCAGGTAGGAGAGGCCCACTGGCAGAAGCAAAGATGGAAGTGTTGTGCTGCGATATCTCACTCGAGCGGCGGACGCTTCTAGAGAAGCGTCGTGCAGCATGGAGAGATTTACCATTAAAATTTAGAGATCTTGCGCCTCAATAAGAGACAGAGAACATATTACTTTCAAAATTAATTTTGTAAATTAAAACTGTGTGTCTGGGATCCTTCCTTATCGGAGATAAGTGAGAGTTTGGCAGGTAGGAGAGGCCCACTGGCAGAAGCAAAGATGGAAGTGTTGTGCTGCGATATCTCACTCGAGCGGCGGACGCTTCTAGAGAAGCGTCGTGCAGCATGGAGAGATTTACCATTAAAATTTAGAGATCTTGCGCCTCAATAAGAGACAAACAATATATTACTTCCAAAATTAATTTGGTAAATTAAAACTGTGTGTCTGGGATCCTTCCTTATCGGAGATAAGTGAGAGTTTGGCAGGTAGGAGAGGCCCACTGGCAGAAGCAAAGATGGAAGTGTTGTGCTGCGATATCTCACTCGAGCGGCGGACGCTTCTAGAGAAGCGTCGTGCAGCATGGAGAGATTTACCATTAAAATTTAGAGATCTTGCGCCTCAATAAGAGACAAACAATATATTACTTCCAAAATTAATTTGGTAAATTAAAACTGTGTGTCTGGGATCCTTCCTTATCGGAGATAAGTGAGAGTTTGGCAGGTAGGAGAGGCCCACTGGCAGAAGCAAAGCTGGAAGTGTTGTACTGCGATATCTCACTCGATAGAGCACTTTTCCGCGAAGCGTAAACGTGCCACGATTGAGTATCGATCCTGTGCTAAGTTTTACTCTGCCAGGAAATTTGAAATCAGAGCACACGTTGCTGCGGAGGGACAATACATTCCTAGGCTGTGGTTAGGCCAATTCTCTCCAGTGTCCTTTCTTCCAGTGCTGCCAGTCACTCTAGGCATTCAGGGGAACTCCTCTTGTGCAACTCTGTTGCGTGTGGAAAGTTACCTAGACTCAGAAAAGTAATTGTGATCTGGTCATGCCTTTGAGATATAAGCTATAGACTCAAACGTGCGCAACTTTAAGGGACAATGCGATTTTAAGGCCCTAGATGTAGTTCCTAATGTGGAGAATTACGAGGGCAGTTCAATAAGTAATGCAACACATTTTTTTTCTGAAACAGGGGTTGTTTTATTCAGCATTGAAATACACCAGGTTAATCCCCAATCTTTTAGCTACACAACACTATTTTTCAACGTAATCTCCATTCAATGCTACGGCCTTACGCCACCTTGAAATGAGGGCCTGTATGCCTGCACGGGTCCATTCCACTGGTCGATGTCGGAGCCAACGTCGTACTGCATCAGTAACTTCTTCATCATCCGCGTAGTGCGTCCCACGGATTGCGTCCTTCATTGGGCCAAACATATGGAAATCCGACGGTGCGAGATCGGGGCTGTAGGGTGCATGAGGAAGAACAGTCCACTGAAGTTTTGTGAGCTCCTCTCGGGTGCGAAGACTTGTTTGAGGTCTTGCGTTGTTATGAAGAAGGAGAAGTTCGTTCAGATTTTTGTGCCTACGAACACGCTGAAGTCGTTTCTTCAATTTCTGAAGAGTAGCACAATACACTTCAGAGTTGATCGTTTGACCATGGGGAAGGACATCGAACAGAATAACCCCTTCAGCGTCCCAGAAGACTGTAACCATGACTTTACCGGCTGAGGGTATGGCTTTAAACTTTTTCTTGGTAGGGGAGTGGGTGTGGCGCCACTCCATTGATTGCCGTTTTGTTTCAGGTTCGAAGTGATGAACCCATGTTTCATCGCCTGTAACAATCTTTGACAAGAAATTGTCACCCTCAGCCACATGACGAGCAAGCAATTCCGCACAGATGGTTCTCCTTTGCTCTTTATGGTGTTCGGTTAGACAACGAGGGACCCAGCGGGGACAAACCTTTGAATATCCCAACTGGTGAACAATTGTGACAGCACTACCAACAGAGATGTCAAGTTGAGCACTGAGTTGTTTGATGGTGATCCGTCGATCATCTCGAACGAGTGTGTTCGCACGCTCCGCCATTGCAGGAGTCACAGCTGTGCACGGCCGGCCCGCACGCGGGAGATCAGACAGTCTTGCTTGACCTTGCGGCGATGATGACACACGCTTTGCCCAACGACTCACCGTGCTTTTGTCCACTGCCAGATCACCGTAGACATTCTGCAAGCGCCTATGAATATCTGAGATGCCCTGGTTTTCCGCCAAAAGAAACTCGATCACTGCCCGTTGTTTGCAACGCACATCCGTTACAGACGCCATTTTAACAGCTCCATACAGCGCTGCCACCTGTCGGAAGTCAATGAAACTATACGAGACGAAGCGGGAATGTTTGAAAATATTCCACAAGAAATTTCCGGTTTTTTCAACCAAAATTGGCCGAGAACAAAAATGTGTTGCATTACTTATTGAACTGCCCTCGTACATAAAGAATATTTTAATATGATTTTTAATTATTTGATTTCTATCGATTCCCAGAGTTACTTGACTGAATGATGAAAGTATGCCCTCCTTACACATTCATTTGAACTTGTTCGTCAACTCCAAACAAAAACAGTGACTGTAAACCTGCTGGTTAATCAAGAAGCTCAAACATTCAATAGTGCAATGATGGACGCAAGAGAGACGACTGTACAGATGTCTACAAGTACGGACCGAGAAATGTCCTATAGCTTCGAAGGTGCTACTTCTGCTCAGCGTAATTATTCACTTACAACCGTCGTGAATGCTGCTGTCATGCGAATGGCTCCGCCGTAGAGAAGCGGAGGACGGGTTGCTGCTGCCGCAGCTCCGGACGCCATTCATTTCCTAGGATGCGTGCTGATCTCAGTCTCCTACGAACATGACTGATATGCACAAGATATGCATAGCCGCACGTCTATTCGGGATCCACCGTCCTATGCACGTAACCAACAACGCTACAAATTTTCACTGATTCCTATGACCTGTTACCCTTTCCTGCCAAACACCGCATGCTCATCATCAGGGAAAAACTGCATACACGCTGCCCCAGTGGCGTGGATCTTTCCACCCTACAAAATACCGCCAAGACAACACGTCCTGGTACAACGCCAACCACACGTCAAAACGCCTTCACGGACTACACTTAGCAGGAAGACAGGGGAGCTACTGAAGAACTCTAGCCTCCCAGAAGAAATAGTCAAGAATCTACGACCAAGAGCACCAAGGCCACCCAGGTTATACGGTCTACCCAAGGTCCATAAGGATGGAGTCCCATTGAGACCTATTGTTAGTGCTATTGGGTCTCCTACATATCGGTTGGCAACATACTTAACCAAAATATTAGCACCTATAGTCGGCCACTGTAGCAATCGTATTAATAACTCAAAAATGTTTGTTGACATCATAAAGCAGATGAGGATAGGTCCGAATGACATCATGATCAGCCTAGACGTGGTCTCTTTGTTTACAACGGTACCGGTGGAAGATACATTAAAACTGTTGGCTGCTCATTTCTCTCCTGAAATACTGAAGTTATTTAGACACACTTTGACGACAACCTATTTTTTGTACGGTGGAAAATATTATGAAATGACTGACGGAACTGCGATGGGTTCGCCATTGTCACCAGCCATTGGTAACTTTTTCATGGAGGATTTCGAAGAACGAGGGTAGAACAGTGCTCCCTTACGTCCAGCCTGCTTCTTCAGGTATGTTGGCGATACATTTTTAATCTGGAATTTTTTTTCATAGCGTCCTCTGCCCAACCTATCCCAGATCCAGCACGCAGTACTTTCCCATACACAAAAATATCATCCAGAAAACAATTCATAGCAGCATCATGTTCAACTAAAGGAAGTGAACGTAGAAAGAGTAGAGTATGTCTAGTCATTGTCATACGATACATTGCCCAAGGAATATGCAGTATTATCTCCTACTGTTGGGAGCTTCCCAGTAATATACAAAACTGTGGAGCTCCCTATAGACATTAAAAATGTATCACAGTGCCAATACCAAAGAAAGAATCCACATAAACAGATGTGAATAATATGGGACCCTTAGTTTGGCTACACACGCCTCGAAGATCTTGACCTCTATCATTCTATGGCGGGTAGATGGCAGGATAGATGCTATGATAACAGAGAGCCAGTTTGGCCTTGGAAGTGGTGTAGGCGCACGAGAAGCAATATTCGGCTTACGATTAATTCTTGAGAAAAGACTAAAGAAGGGTCAAGACAATTATATTGTCTTTATCGACTTAGGAAAAGCGTTTGACTGACGAAAATTTTTTTAAGATGCTGAGAGAGATGTATAAGGAGAGTAATGCAGAGACTGTATAGAGAAGAGGAGGCTGTGATAATGTGTGTAGAACATCAAGAAGATAGTACTATTAAGCAGGGAGCACATCATTCTCTCATATCTTGTTTAACGGATACACTCAGAGTGCAGTAATTGAAGCTAAGGAGAAACTAGGAGCTATAGGGGGAATTAAAATTCATGGTGAGAAAATAGGCATGTTGAAATTTGCTGATGATATCGCCATGTTAAGTATAGATGCAGAACAATTAGTAGTGATGCTGGGCCAAGTGGAAATTACCTTCAGATCTTCCTACGATATGAAAATTAAGAAAGATAAAAATCTCAGTTGTGAGCAGGCGAAGCACAGCTGCCCAACGCTCACTTAGCAATGAACGACAAGAGACCATAGAATCCTCTGCCTACACAGGGAGTAAAATTACCGCAAAAGGAAGGACAAGGAAGGATTTTGCAAGCCGAATCCACCAGGCAAAAGCTGCTTTTAAGAAGAATCTTTTTGCGTCCAGCAGCACAGACAAACATCTCAGGAAAAATCTCATAAAGACGTTTGTTTGGAGTGTGCTACCGTACGTAAGTGAAACATTGATATCCAGAGAGAAGCAGAAAAACATAAAATAACAGCCTTCGAGATGCTGTGCTACCGCTGAATGCTCGAAATTTTCTGAGTAGACAAGATATCAAACGAAGGGATGCTCCACAGAGTGGAAATGAAACTGAGGGGGTGAGCCATGAATCCTGCTGGACAGGTCAGCTGTTAAGAATATCATCGCTTAAAGGCTAGAACAGTAGAGGACACCAGAAAATCCCGAGAAAGATCCCAACAGAGGGGTCGATCATTTTAGAAGAAATATGACGCGGCCTAATAACCCAGAAGATTTAAACTTCGTATTGCACATTAATCGTCTTTTTCTTTAACGAGTATCAATTTTCAACGAGTTTCAAACTTCGTGTGCCATTTCACGTTGTCGAACGCTTCTTCTAGGTCAACAAATCCTTTGATGGTGTTTTGATTTTTCTCTGCCTTGCCATCAAATGCAATCTGAGAACTGTCTCTCTGACCCGCTTTACCTTTCCTAAAGCCAAATGGAACTTCCAACAAATCCTCTATTGCTATTTTACATTCTTTTGTGTTATTATCGTCAACAACTTGGATGCTTGAACTGCGAAGCTGATTGTGCGATAGGTCGTTCGTTTTGTGATATTCTTCCGAAAGTCCAATAGTGTGCTTGCTGTCTCATAATACGTACGCATTAATCTGAATAATCGTTTGGCTAGCACTTCCCACAGTGATCTTCGGTGTTCGAAGAAAATCTTTTCTATGATTTCTGCCCTGTTTGCCCACAAATCTTCCATATCTCTAAATGTGGCTAATATAGTATTTCTCAAGTCGTCCAAAAGAGTCAACCATTTCTTCTTCCATCGCATCAGCTGGCAGTACCTCCATCTCGTATAGAGGCCATCATTGTACTCTATTGTCCGTTTGACAGCGATATTTCTTCTGCGTTCTTAATGGTGACGTTCTTGTTTCTTCATTTCACCAGAAGTTATTTTGAATTTTCTGCGTGCTGAATCTGTACTTTCGACGAGCGTATTATACGAGGGTTATTTGGAAAGTAAGGAACGATCGGTCGCGAAATGGAAAATACTGTGAAAATCTGATGAAGCTTTGCACAGTTGCGTTGGGAATCATGTCGCTCTTGTCAATTCTCACAGTGAGAATGTAAAGATGGCTAGAAATTAGCGTCTTCCGCCAAGAGCCTGGCGAAAGATTTCGCCTGAAGCTACGCAATCTACATAACTTACCTGTCATGCGTTTCGTTCCACACGACAATTCGCGGCCGCACTCTGCAGGGGCAATGAAGACCCTCCTGCAGCGTTTTCGTTGGGAACTGTTTGATCACCCACAATACAGCCTGTAAGTGGCTGCCCCTGAGTTTCATCTCTGCTCAGCTGAACCGCTGGCTATGAAGACAATATTTTGGCACAGACAATGAGCTGCAGTCCAGAGTAGAAAATTTTCGAAAAGCTGTGGCGACTGTCTTCTATAACCAGGGAATTGAAAAGCTGGTACAACGCTACGACAGATGTCTAAGTCTGAGCAGCGACTTTGTAGAGAAGTAGCTAGAAGGTGTTGCTAACCGTTGCAAATAAAACAGTTTTGATTTTCATTGTGGTTTCCATTTCGCGACCTATCGTACCTAACTTTCCGAACAGCCCTCGTACCATTCTCAGTAGCAGATTTATTAAATTTCAAATTCTGCTCAAATCGAAAGAACCTGCCGGTCTGTCGCTGCTGCTGGAGCGAATTCACAGCGATGGAGCACGAGGCGGCCATTTATTTTATGATCCGGAATATTTAATGTTGTAGTAAAGGATTCAGGCTACCTCGACTCAGCTGCAGGTACAGAAGAAGATATTTAATATTTTTAACCTGTAGTGCGTATGAATGAGAGAAAAGACTGGATTCCAGGTGGCGACAGGATTGATGAAGGGTTTCTTATTACCTCCGGAGACGGTTCTTCAATTACATTTTTCGGCATGGTCACTACTGGGTCACCCGAGTACAACAAACAAGAGGCATTTGTGACCAGTCACCGCCGCGGTTATTAAATCAGATAGTGCTACTTCAGCAGGTAATAAATGCCCGGTACCAATCTAATAACGTCATCTGGCCCGCTAATTAATGACTGTGGTGCGCGGTGCGCCGGGCCGATCCCATTGTTCTAAGCGCGGCGGTCCCTTTTCGTCTGGCGGCGTCCAATACCGCGGGGGGCGCGATGGACGATGCGAGATAGAGGCAGGCGGGCGCGGGGTGGTAATGTGACGTCCGTCCGCTGCCTACCTAGCGGGCTCTCATCTCACGGGTGGGACGACGGGGCGCTGCCGCGCCAACTCTGGTTCCCAATCGGGCAAAATTAGGATTCTGATTTATCTGTGATGTAGGTAACTGGTTTCCATCCAATTCTGAGGAACTTTGGCATAAGCTGAACTCGCCGATTGATAAAATATCAACTTATGAACTGTCTTAATGACAGAGATAAGCAATAAGAGGCCATACATTGTAACAACGAGACGCACCACGGCAGAACATCCACTTGCAACAACCCTGCAGAAGCAGTGAAGAGATGGGTCTCGGGGACGACCAGAAAGGATTTCCTGAGATCCTGACAAACATCTCCTGATCTCTACACCTTGGGTGGCTCAGCAGCACAGATCTTGAATCCTGAGTTGTACCTCAGCTGCTGGAGGCTAGCTATCCACACAGATGAGAAATCTGGCTTGATTCTGATACCAAGTACAGTAGTGTAGTGTTGTACTGTGCGGTGTAGTGTTGTGTAGTAGTGTAGTTATGAATTATAAATTGCAAAAGTCGTGATACTGCAATGCAGCATGGTGTACCAAACCAGCAGTATGTGTCTTCTGGATTTCAGAGGGACATATAGGCCTATGTGGACGCCAGATGACCTAATGGAGTATGTATACGTTTTTTAAATTTTCTTTTCAAACATTTTTCCTCTCTATGTAGATATTTTATGTAGTTTTTTCCTCAAACACCATATCGCTTAGTGATACTAACACATTTCAAATTATGTTAAAATATTATGTTCTATATTGAAGCCAATTCATGCGCAACATTTTTTCTCTCCTTATATCTGAGTAACAGACTCAAAGAAAATAGCAAATAAATAAATAAAAATAAGAATAAGTACTTGTTGATCAGTTTTCTGTTGAAACTTTCGCAGCTTTGGCTGTGTTTTTATTCTATTTCATTTTGTTTTACATCAAACTGGTTAACACAACTTGCTGTCCTGCTATTAACACAGCAACATCGAAAAAAATATTGTTGGATTTGACGTTCTCATCTCCAGGTGGATTGTGCCCTACATACACTCCTGGAAATGGAAAAAAGAACACATTGACACCGGTGTGTCAGAACCACCATACTTGCTCCGGACACTGCCAGAGGGCTGTACAAGTAATGATCACACGCACGGCACAGCGGACACACCAGGAACCGCGGTGTTGGCCGTCGAATGGCGCTAGCTGCGCAGCATTTGTGCACCGCCGCCGTCAGTGTCAGCCAGTTTGCCGTGGCATACGGAGCTCCATCGCAGTCTTTAACACTGGTAGCATGCCGCGACAGCGTGGACGTGAACCGTATGTGCAGTTGACGGACTTTGAGCGAGGGCGTATAGTGGGCATGCGGGAGGCCGGGTGGACGTACCGCCGAATTGCTCAACACGTGGGGCGTGAGGTCTCCACAGTACATCGATGTTGTCGCCAGTGGTCGGCGGAAGGTGCACGTGCCCGTCGACCTGGGACCGGACCGCAGCGACGCACGGATGCACGCCAAGACCGTAGGGGACCGCACCGCCACTTCCCAGCAAATTAGGGACACTGTTGCTCCTGGGGTATCGGCGAGGACCATTCGCAACCGTCTCCATGAAGCTGGGCTACGGTCCCGCACACCGTTAGGACGTCTTCCGCTCACGCCCCAACATCGTGCAGCCCGCCTCCAGTGGTGTCGCGACAGGCGTGAATGGAGGGACGAATGGAGACATGTCGTCTTCAGCGATGAGAGTCGCTTCTGCCTTGGTGCCAATGATGGTCGTATGCGTGTTTGGCGCCGTGCAGGTGAGCGCCACAATCAGGACTGCATACGACCGAGGCACACAGGGCCAACACCCGGCATCATGGTGTGGGGAGCGATCTCCTACACTGGCCGTACACCACTGGTGATCGTCGAGGGGACACTGAATAGTGCACGGAACATCCAAACCGTCATCGAACCCATCGTTCTACCATTCCTAGACCGGCAAGGGAACTTGCTGTTCCAACAGGACAATGCACGTCCGCATGTATCCCGTGCCACCCAACGTGCTCTAGAAGGTGTAAGTCAACTACCCTGGCCAGCAAGATCTCCGGATCTGTCCCCCATTGAGCATGTCTGGGACTGGATGAAGCGTCGTCTCACGCGGTCTGCACGTCCAGCACGAACGCTGGTCCAACTGAGGCGCCAGGTGGAAATGGCATGGCAAGCCGTTCCACAGGACTACATCCAGCATCTCTACGATCGTCTCCATGGGAGAATAGCAGCCTGCATTGCTGCGAAAGGTGGATACACACTGTACTAGTGCCGACATTGTGCATGCTCTGTTGCCTGTGTCTATGTGCCTGTGGTTCTGTCAGTGTGATGATGAGATGTATCTGACCCCAGGAATGTGTCAATAAAGTTTCCCCTTCCTGGGACAATGAATTCACGGTGTTCTTATTTCAATTTCCAGGAGTGTATAATGCGAAATGTTCTGATAGTAAATGCAGGCAACATATTTACAATGTCATGTCTGAGAATTCGGGCCATCACTACATCGCCATCATGGTAACAAGTTTGAAACTTCATCAGTTTTACCTTTGTTGGATACACAAGTCTTAAAACTACAGAGACAGCTACCTGTGTACTACGCAAGACAAGGGACACTGCGTGTGGAGGGTACAGCATACCACTGTTATTGACTTCGTTCCTGTTCCATGCTGGTATCGAGGGGAGAGCGAGGGAGAAATGGCTCTCTACAGGGTGCACCAAAAGGTATGTTATAAGGCGTGGTGGCTTGTAAATGGGTGCCATATGAGCATATTTTGCTAATAAGCTTATGTTAGAAAATGCTTCGTTTGAATGATAGCGTGGATGTGGATTACGTGGGCACTTTGTGATGTGTTGGCAGAAGAGCCAACACCGTGTAGCTAGAGGAGGCCGAAATGCACGCGTTTAAGCCCACGCAAACTGGCGTGAGGTCTGGAACAGTTAAAGGAGTTGAATCTAGTAAATAAAGTACGTAGTTGCTTGAATACTTAACATTAATTCATAATTGGTTTACATCGCTCTTGACGGTACATTAATATCAATCTCAATATAAACTGGTAATGGCGCCTTGCTAGGTCGTAGCAAATGTAGCTTAAGGCTATGCTACTATCGTCTCGGCAAATGAGAGCGTAATTGTCAGTGTAGCATCATTAGCAAAGTCGTCTGTACAACTGGGGCGTCTCTCTAGACCTGCCGTGTGGCGGCGCTCGGTCTGCAATCACTGACAGTGGCGACACGCGGGTCCGTCGTATACTAGCGGACCGCGGCCGATTTAAAGGCTACCACCTAGCAAGTGTGGTGTCTGGTGGTGACACCACACTTTGGACTGCACAAGCTTGACAAGGAGTAAATAAGATAATGTACATTCCTGTCAGTAAACACTGGTTTAATTCACTTACAGGAAGTGCTCAGTATGACCACCACTAGCTTCGATACATTTCATGTATCGAATGACGATGCCTCGCCGAATCTTTGGCCTCTGACTTTACTGGTGTTTCATTTCTGGGAGTACATAGAACTCTGGCGTGCGTGACACTTCTTGAGTCATTATAAAGTCTTCTGGCACGAATAAAAGTAGCAGTCGGAGACATCCCTGTTACGCTTCGAATCTTCCTATGTGCTATAGGCACTTTCTTACATTTACGAAAGGGCTGTCGTTCATTGCACCAAGTGGGAATTTTGTCCAAGTCTCTTTGCAATTCCTTACTATCATCTTGCGGCATAGTTTTCTGTAGACACCAGAATTGTTATCCAACAGTTTTATATATCTGTTAATCCTGTCTGATACATCGTTTGTGTACAGGGAAAATATTAGATGTCCTTCACAGGAGCACGCCCGTCATCACTTTCGTTTCTGTGGAATAAACGCTGTCGCTGTAGAATATTCACAGTACTGTATTCTATTAATCAATTAGTCACATACCGGTGAGGATACTCCGTATGAACGTATGTTGATCAGTGTTACAGCATCGAATGCCTTTCGGGATTTAAGGAAGACCAGATGCACCAGTTCACCTGACTGTACTGTTGACAAGACATCTTTGGATCAAGCAGATTGTTTTCCACACGAGTGGATATTTATGAATCCTTGTTACCGTGGTAACTACTTCTAATCTCCAAAGCACTCGCGAAGAGAATATGTCTGACAATAACTGTTTTCTGTCTCCACAACTTTCTTGAGATAATAATTACACACGAGGAAACAATATTGCCTGGTACACAACTTGGGTGCCTTAATACTGTTTGACTTTATGAAACATGTCGCTGGTTGGCAACTGCATTATTTTAGTGTCTTCAAGTTACCTTTCTTTTTCGATACCACTGGATAGCACATTTGTTGGTCAAAGTTAAGCAACTTCTGTTCAACCGCCACCAACAGACTGTAACAAAAATTAAGGAAGGTTACAGTTTGACGTCCCGTCAGTGATGTGGTCATTAGGAACGGAGTGCAGGAGCAGAGTGGGAAAGGGTGCGGACTGAATTTGTCTGTGTCCTTCTCAAAGGTAACATCTCCGTATCTGCTTTATGATTTTAGGAAGCCCACGGAAAGTTTAAATGCAGATGTCTGACAGGGATTCGAACTACCACTCTTCCGAACGCGGCTGACTTGTCTGATTATGGTGGCACCTCACTCGATGTCAGAGCTGCAAGACCTTCTCCAGCAACAGCAAAGCCCCGTGCCTCCGGCGTCACTCGGCTGAAGTCAAAGAGCCGCTGCCTCTCCCAGTCACCAGGACCACCTCCGATGCACTCACACTTACTCATTTGTACTATTTCTTATGTATGGATTCTTCCGTTACTTCTTAGCAGAACAGTTCGATATTTTAAAACTGTGTACTGTTTTTGTTCTAGTGGAACAAAAACCGTGTACTTGTCCCTCAAAATTATTCATTTGCCAAACAACACAACATCCACCAAGCTGTTAAAAAATGCCATCATCTGGACAGTGGTATGTAACCTTGGGACACTATCACTGTACTGTCATCCAGTCGTCAATGTCTTCTTCTCTAAGGCTTTGGCAACTATCGACTTTGGCTCAGCCTCCCACGGCTTGATTTCCATCACCAGACCCCAGAACGAGCTGTAATTCACATTGCTGCACGGTGCCCGTTTATCGATTTTAATGAAGCTTCTTGGAATCTGAAACTTCCTGGCAGATTAAAACTGTGTGCCCGACCGAGACTCGAACTCGGGACCTTTGCCTTTCGCGGGCAAGTGCTCTACTATCTGAGCTACCGAAGCACGATTCACGCCCGGTCCTCACAGCTTTCTGGAAACATCCCCTAGGCTGTGGCTAAGCCATGTCTCCGCAGTATCCTTTCTTTCAGGAGTGCTACTTCTGCGAGGTTCGCAGGAGAGCTTCTGTAAAGTTGGGAAGGTAGGAGACGAGATACTGGCAGAAGTAAAGCTGTGAGGACCGGCCGTGAGTCGTGCTTCGGTAGCTCAGATGGTAGAGCACTTGCCCGCGAAAGGCAAAGGTCCCGAGTTCGAGTCTCGGTCGGGCACACAGTTTTAATCTGCCAGGAAGTTTCATATCAGCGCACACTCCGCTGCAGAGTGCAAATCTCATTCTGGAAACATCTCCCAGGCTGTGGCTAAGCCATGTCTCCACAGTATCCTTTCTTTCAGGAGTGCTAGTTCTGCAAGGTTCGCAGGAGAGCTTCTGTAAAGTTTGGAAGGTAGGAGACGAGATACTGGCAGAAGTAAAGCTGTGAGGACCGGCCGTGAGTCGTGCTTCGGTAGCTCAGATGGTAGAGCACTTGCCCGCGAAAGGCAAAGGTCCCGAGTTCGAGTCTCGGTCGGGCACACAGTTTTAATCTGCCAGGAAGTTTCATATCAGCGCACACTCCGCTGCAGAGTGAAAATCTCATTCTGGAAACATCTCCCAGGCTGTGGCTAAGCCATGTCTCCACAGTATCCTTTCTTTCAGGAGTGCTAGTTCTGCAAGGTTCGCAGGAGAGCTTCTGTAAAGTTTGGAAGGTAGGAGACGAGATACTGGCAGAAGTAAAGCTGTGAGGACCGGCCGTGAGTCGTGCTTCGGTAGCTCAGATGGTAGAGCACTTGCCCGCGAAAGGCAAAGGTCCCGAGTTCGGGTCTCGGTCGGGCACACAGTTTTAATCTGCCAGGAAGTTTCATATCAGCGCACACTCCGCTGCAGAGTGAAAATCTCATTCTTCCTGGAATCTGTTTGTGGTCTGTTTAGTAGGTCGTTTGGCACGTGTTTACCATGTCTGCATATTTACCGTCTGCTGCTGGTGGAACTTAACCCAGGACCACAAGATGGTCTAACTGCTCCTCTTCCTGTTTTCTGTTACTCTTTTAATCCCTGCAAACGTATTTACACCCAACAATTTTTATGATCTGTTTTTCATGTTCTACTCTAGTTTTATCGTTACTATTGTTCCCCCTTCACTGCCCCTTATAACATCTGTTCCAGAATTCCTGGATACCGCAGCAGATGTTTCATCAACACTTCCATTCTTCAGCTGTTTATGGAACCCAGCTGGTAAATTGAAAATAAATGCTAAACCAGCCGGGAGTGGTGATTCATTACTGACTAAGGTAATTATTATTTATGTAGTAAGTGGAACTACAAACTGAAATGCAACTCATATGCATGAACTGCATAATTTTGCAAGATAAACGAAACTAAAACAGCAAGTATACAAATTGATATCTAAATTCTGAATCCGTTCAAGGGCTGCCTCATGAAACGGCAGGGAGCGTGGGAGTTGGGAGTGGTACGTGGTTGTGGTTTTATTGAACAGATGATTTAATTTCATCATTTATTAACAGAAACCAAATCTGAATATTACACATAATTGTAAGAGCTGTTTCGCGTTGGCCGATCACAGCAGACTGATCTCGAAATATATCTGAACACATTTGGCTGTAACACCACAAATCTTTGATCTTACAACAGGTTGCAAAATATGTGGCTGTAATCTCTCACCCATGTTATTTTAAAATTCAGGCATACAGACGTGTTCAAATTATTAGACTAAATGATTATTTTTGATTCTATTAACTTTTCTGGTGTAAAAATACGAGAGAAAAGTGCAATGATTGATTTGTTTTAATGGTCCGATTGATACAATGAAATTTCCCCTCCATACAACTCACAGATCACTGAATTTTTCACAGTTGGTAACATTTGTCCTTTTCCATCCAAATCGTGTTGGTGTTAGTTGTCTGTGTCCATGCTTTGAAATTATGTACACAGTAATGTTTTATGTTTCTGTAGTGTACTTCAGTTAGTTATTTATTCCATCAACTTCTTGCTACATTAACAAGACATTATACAGGTTGTGAATTTTCATGTTTTTAGCTATAAGAATAAATCGTGGAGTTTTCTAAGAAAGTGAGGTTATGGGGAAGACAGAAGTTGTTTCATCTCGGAAAGTTTCGGCTGCGGTAGCAGTTCATGCTGAAAATCGTTGTACACAGCAAGAAGTTGCTAACAGAATGAGAATATCACAGAAAATTGTCAGCAGAATCAAACTTTCAGTGCAGAGAGGTGGTGAATGCAAGCCAAACAGGAAAGGAAAATGTGGGCGTAAAAGAAAAATCAGTCCTACAGGAATGAGAAGACTTACAAACATGGGAACAATGAACAGTAAACTTACTTCTAAAGACATGAGCCACCAGCCGAAAGTTTTGTGCCTTGAATTTCGCCTGTGACAATGAGAAGGAGGTGTTTGAATGTGGTTTAAAGGCATGCTGGCCAAGGAAAAAACAGAAAATCACACCTGCCATGAAAACCAAAAGATTGCAGTGGGCTAAACAACTTCAGGAGTAGTGAGCTAAGGTATGCGGAATTATATGGTAAATTAAGGGGGTCTGATCCCTAAATTTAGGAGTTTTGGCTTGAAATTGTAATGTTTTATTGATACTAAAGAAATCCACATTTGAATTTTGGGGCTGTTGAGGTGTCCTATGCTACTATTTCCAACTTTTCTAACTTGCAACTTTGTACACATGCTTCAGTTAAGCTTCAGTGATGAATCAGTATTCACTGTGATGGAAGAAAGCAGCCAGTATGTTCGTCGCAGACCTGGAGAACAGTTCAAAGCTGAGTGTGTGCAGCAGTGTGTGAAGCATCCAATTTCCTTTATGGTCTGGAGTGCGATGTCCATGGAAGGTCCTGGCAGATTACACACTGTTGAAGGGACAACGAGGCAAGAACAATATAAAGAAATCCTTGAAAAGGAACTTTTCCCACAAATAAATGATGGTTTCCTAATAAAGATGCCATTTTTATGCATAATGGGGCACCTTGCCACAAAGCCGGAAGTGTTTCCAAGTACTTGGAAACACAGCACCTGGAAGTGTTGCCCTGGGAATAGCCCTGATACGAACCCCACTGAAAATTTATGGGCTATTGTGAAACAGAGGATATGGAAATTTACAATAACTATCAAACGAGATCTCATGGAGAAACTATAGCAAATCTGGTACCATGACAATAATATTAAAATGTCATATGAAAAGTTAATAAAAACTATGCGATACAGGATAAAAATGTTGATTAAGAACGGAGACATGCATACAAAGTATTGGATGTACAAATACAATCTGTATGTGGACGTAAATGTGCAATAAATGTAATGTTTTGGAAAAAAAATGTCTTTAGTCTAATAATTTGAACACGTCTGTACGTGTAGTATTAAGACACAGTGATTAACCAAAGCTGACAATAAACCTGGTGCTAATGCGCAATATTAAAACAGACTATTTCAATTTACAGTACCAGCCACTTCGCGACTAGTGGTACCTTTCCCTTGCAAATCGTGAAAGACCTTTACAAGTGTTCAGTAAATACTTTAAAATAAATCTTAACTCAAAACATTACATCAAAAGAAAGCACATGACATGTACATCAATTAACTTAAAATACATGGAAATCATGACATAACACTGGAGCACCAACCTTTATAGAATCAACTGGTGCCACCTTGAGATCAACAACATATACCGAACCATGTGACAGGGACCTCAGCGCTACCGGCGCAATAAACTCTTAAAGGTGCTACGATATCTGAACTTAACAGTAATTCTAGCAAAGGTGAACGGACGGGATTGAAGCTTGTCATGGCGTAACAGACCCCCTCACTGACACTAGACACCAACAAACACACACACACAGTTTAATAATATCGACACAGGCAACAGTAACAAAACTGAACGACACGAACATGACTTAATAGACACAAAAACACGAAGGACACAACTCCGTATGAGTCATAATGACCGTTAGAGCTCGCGACCACCTTCAGCCTCAACTGAGCGCCATGCTAACGTACCCCAGAGCCGTTCCCCACAAACACCAGGGAGGAAACGGTAATCCGACAGCTTAAACTCAAATGAATGACCCTGAGTACTATGGGACTTAACTTCTGAGGTCATAAGTCCCGCAGAACTTAGAACTATTTAAACCTAACTAACCTAAGAACATCACACACATCCATGCCCGAGGCAGGATTCGAACCTGCGACCGTAGCGGTCGCGCGGTTCCAGACTGTAGCGCCTAGCCCGCATCTCGTGGCCGTGCGGTAGCGTTCTCGCTTCCCACGCCCGGGTTCCCGGGTTCGATTCCCGGCGAGGTCAGGGACTTTCTCTGCCTCGTGATGGCTGGGTTTTGTGTGCTGTCCTTAGGTTAGTTAGGTTTAAGTAGTTCTAAGTTCTAGGGGACTGATGACCATGGAAGTTAAGTCCCATAGTGCTCAGAGCCATTTGAACCATTTGTAGCGCCTAGAACCGCTCGGCCACCGCGGCCGGCGACAGCTTAAACTCGCTGCTGGTGATTCCACAGCACCAATCCGGGTGTCGTACTAGGTACACGGCGCTGAGGAACTGATAGACCGACAGCCTTCACAGCGTCGATGCGGGTGCCGTCCTCCGTGGACACCGAGGGGCGGCGGACAGACAGCCGGCACACGGTGCGCATAGCTCAGGGCAGCCTATGTAGCGTTCGCGACCGCAGCTCCAAATAGTCGCAGCATGCCTTTCTCATACTGACTGCCAGAGGCGTGCTAGCACAGCTCACGTCGGTCACCTCAAAGAAATCTTCTGGGTTTCCAGTGTAATTTCGTTCGGATACAGGTTGTTTATGGTGTGATGTTCGTTGCCACAATCACAATGACAAAACGAAGCCTTTTGCCATCACCGTAGGCTTCCTCACGGGAAATGGTATACCGCGTTTCGGACCACTTCCTGGACATTTTTAAATACAGGGCTATTACAAATGATTGAAGCGATTTCATAAATTCACTGTAGCCCCATTCATTGGTCACGACACACTACAGATACGTACAAAAACTCATAAAGTTTTGTTCGGCTGAAGCCGCACTTCAGGTTTCTGTCGCCAGAGCGCTCGAGAGCGCAGTGAGACAAAATGGCGACAGGAGCCGAGAAAGCGTATGTCGTGCTTGGAATGCACTCACATCAGTCAGTCATAACAGTGCAACGACACTTCAGGACGAAGTTCAACAAAGATCCACCAACTGTAAACTCCATTCGGCGATGGTATGCGCAGTTTAAAGCTTCTGGATGCCTCTGTAAGGGGAAATCAAAGGGGCGGCCTGCAGTGAGCGAAGAAACGGTTGAACGCGTGCGGGCAAGTTTCACGCGTAGCCCGCGGAAAATTGGCTCATGCCACAACTGGAGACCGACAGCGCCGACTTCATCTTTCAACAGGATGGTGCTCCACCGCACTTCCATCATGATGTTCGGCATTTCTTAAACAGGAGATTGGAAAACCGATGGATCGGTCGTGGTGGAGATCATGATCAGCAATTCATGTCATGGCCTCCATGCTCTCCCGACTTAACACCATGCGATTTCTTTCTGTGGGGTTATGTGAAAGATTCAGTATTTAAACCTCCTCTACCAAGAAACGTGCCAGAACTGCGAACTCGCATCAACGATGCTTTCGAACTCATTGATGGGGACATGCTGCGCCGAGTGTGGGAGGAACTTGATTATCGGCTTGATGTCTGCCGAATTACTAAAGGGGCACATATCGGACATTTGTGAATGCCTAAAAAAACTTTTTGAGTTTTTATATGTGTGTGCAAAGCATTGTGAAAATATCTCAAATAATAAAGTTATTGTAGAACTGTGAAATCGCTTCAATCATTTGTAATAACCCTGTACTTTGCCTGCAGCGATTCTGCTGATATGATGGGTGACTGCCAGGATTTTACTCGGCTCATTTTAATTGCAGACACATCAGAGTGGATTGGGAAATCGAGAATTTTAACTATTTTTCATATTTATTAGGAAGAGCACTCTGTCTTCGCAGACCTGGTGGTGTAATATGCCTCATACATGATAACCATTGAAGGGCAGTGGAGCTGATGGTTCCTACCGTTGTCCTCATTGCTGCAGTTAGTTGAACATCGATTTTTCTCACATGTCAACCATTAAGCCTTCTGTAGTGGGAATCATCAGGCCTAGGCCGACTTTTTTGCGCCATGTTCGTCCTAGCTCCCAAATGAGGAACATTACACGTGATGTTTGAAGCAAGAAAGTCGTAGAACGCAAAATATCGTAGACAAACAAATTTTTTCACAATTAAAAAACATATATCGGTTTTAAATAACGCCTTGAAATTAAAAGACTGTACTTTTAAGAAGAAAACGAACTGAACTTAGTGGGAAAGAAATACACGAGGTCCTTAAATGTAAATGTCGTGTGACTAGGGCCTCCCTTCGGGTAGACCGTTCGCCAGGTGCAAGTCTTTCGATTTGACGCCACTTCGGCGACTTGGGTGTTGGGGTTGAAATGACGATGATTACGACAACACAACACCCAGTCCCTGAGCGGAGAAAATCTCCGACCAAGGCGGGAATCGAACACGGACCCTTAGGATTGACATTCCGTCGCGCTGACAACATTTTTTTTTTTTTTAATGTCATTTTGTTCGGTTTCGTTCGTTGCATCTGCTCGGAGCGGACGTCGTAAGACATCCGTTTAAGTTCATTGTTGATCGATTAGCTAAGTTTTTTTATTACAGAGGGCAGCTAACCCTCCACTCGGCTACCGGGGGCGGACACGAGGTCCTTGAGATAAATGATAGGCAGGAAGTTGGCAGATGGAAGAACAGAGTGGACTGTTGTTAGGCGACATAGGGAATTTCTTTGAGACGGATCCGCACGGTTTTAAATGGCATGGCACGTGCGAAACTCAGCCTTACCTCTTCTCAGATGATATTTTGCAAACTATGGCTAAAGGGCAAGACGCAGATTCTATATTCCTAGATTTCGGAAAGCATTGGACAGGGTGCCTCTCTGCAGACTTTTGAGTGTACGAGCATACGTAATAGATTCCTGGTTTAGTGTGTGGCTCGGAGACTTCTTAAGTGATAGAACCCAGTACGTTGTCCTCGAGGACGGGTGTTCATCAGATACAAGGGTATCGTCCGGAGTGCCTCAGGGAAGTGGAGCAGGACCGCTTTATTTTCTATATAGATAAATGATGTGGCGGACAAGGTGGGCAGCAATGTCCGGTTGTTTACTGATGATGGTGTAAAGTACAGGAACATATCGAAGAAGAGTCACTGTAGGGGGATACAGGATGACTTAGACAAAATTCGTAGACGGTGTGATGAATAGCAGGTGTCTCCAAATGCAGAAAAATTTAAGTTAATGAAGTTGAGTAGGAGAAACACTCCCGTAATGTTCGAATGAAGCACTAGTAGCGCTGGTTGACACAGATACGCCTATTAAATATTTAGGCGCAACTTTGCGAAGCTACACTCCTGGAAATGGAAAAAAGAACACATTGACACCGGTGTGTCAGACCCACCATACTTGCTCCGGACACTGCGAGAGGGCTGTACAAGCAATGATCACACGCACGGCACAGCGGACACACCAGGAACCGCGGTGTTGGCCGTCGAATGGCGCTAGCTGCGCAGCATTTGTGCACCGCCGCCGTCAGCGTCAGCCAGTTTGCCGTGGCATACGGAGCTCCATCGCAGTCTTTAACACTGGTAGCATGCCGCGACAGCGTGGACGTGAACCGTATGTGCAGTTGACGGACTTTGAGCGAGGCCGGAGGCCGGGTGGACGTACCGCCGAATTGCTCAACACGTGGGGCGTGAGGTCTCCACAGTACATCGATGTTGTCGCCAGTGGTCGGCAGAAGGTGCACGTGCCCGTCGACCTGGGACCGGACCGCAGCGACGCACGGATGCACGCCAAGACTGTAGGATCCTACGCAGTGCCGTAGGGGACCGCACCGCCACTTCCCAGCAAATGAGGGACACTGTTGCTCCTGGGGTATCGGCGAGGACCATTCGCAACCGTCTCCATGAAGCTGGGCTACGGCCCCGCACACCGTTAGGCCGTCTTCCACTCACGACCCAACATCGTGCAGCCCGCCTCCAGTGGTGTCGCGACAGGCGTGAATGGAGGGACGAATGGAGACGTGTCGTCTTCAGCGATGAGAGTCGCTTCTGCCTTGGTGCCAATGATGGTCGTATGCGTGTTTGGCGCCGTGCAGGTGAGCGCCACAATCAGGACTGCATACGACCGAGGCACACAGGGCCAACACCCGGCATCATGGTGTGGGGAGCGAACTGCTACACTGGCCGTACACCACTGGTGATCGTCGAGGGGACACTGAATAGTGCACGGTACATCCAAACCGTCATCGAACCCATCGTTCTACCATTCCTAGACCGGCAAGGGAACTTGCTGTTCCAACAGGACAATGCACGTCCGCATGTATCCCGTGCCACCCAACGTGCTCTAGAAGGTGTAAGTCAACTACCCTGGCCAGCAAGATCTCCGGATCTGTCCCCCATTGAGCATGTTTGGGACTGGATGAAGCGTCGTCTCACGCGGTCTGCACGTCCAGCACGAACGCTGGTCCAACTGAGGCGCCAGGTGGAAATGGCATGGCAAGCCGTTCCACAGGATTACATCCAGCATCTCTACGATCGTCTCCATGGGAGAACAGCAGCCTGCATTGCTGCGAAAGGTGGATATACACTGTACTAGTGCCGACATTGTGCATGCTCTGTTGCCTGTGTCTATGTGCCTGTGGTTCTGTCAGTGTGATCATGTGATGTATATGACCCCAGGAATGTGTCAATACAGTTTCCCCTTCCTGGGACAATGAATTCACGGTGTTCTTATTTCAATTTCCAGGAGTGTATATGAAATTGAAAAAGCATGTATGGAGTGTGGTAGAGAAGGCGAATGGTCGGCTTCGGATTACTGGGAGAATTTTAGGACTGTGTCGTTTATCTGTAAAGGAGACAGCGTATAGCAGGCGAGTTCGATACAACCTTGAATACTGCTCGGGTGTTTGGACACGCACCAGGTCGAGGTAAAGGAAGACTTCGAAGCAATTCAGAGGCAGTCTGCTAGGTTTTTCTCAGTAGGTTCGAGCAACATACAAGTGTTACGGAGATGTTTTGGGGATTTAAATGCGAATGCCTTGAGGTAAAGCGATGTTCATTTCGAGGAACAATATTGAGAACCGGCATTTGAAGCTGAGAGCAGAACGACTTTGCTGCGGCCAACGTACATTTCGATTAAGGATCACGAAGATAAGAGAAATTACATCTACATCCATACTCCGCAAGCCACCTGACGGTGTGTGGCGGAGGGTACTTTGAGTACCTCTATCGGTTCTCCCTTCTATTCGAGTCTCGTATTGTTCGTGGAAAGAAAGACTGTCGCTATGCTTCTGTGTGGGCTCTAATCTCTCAGATTTTATCCTCATGGTCTCTTCGCGAGATATACGTAGGAGGGACCAATATACTGATGGACTCCTCGGTGAAGAGGGTGCTTCCCCCTACTTATACCTCCCGAGGAGATCACGAATGTAAAATTAGATAGATTAGAGCGCGCACGGAGGCTTTCAGACAGTCGTTCTTCCCGCGAACCATACGCGACTGGAAAAGGAAAGGGAGGTAATGACAGTGGCACGTAAAGTGCCCTCCGCCACACACCGTTGGGTGCCTTGCGGAGTATAAATGTAGATGTAGATGTAGATGAAGGTATGTTCTCGAAACTTCAACAAAATCCCGTACCGAACTACTGAGAGTCTCTCTTGCAGAGTCTTCCACTGGAGTTTATCTATCGTCTCCGTAACGCTTTCGCGATTACTAAATCATCCTGTAACGAAGTGCGCTGCTCTCCGTTGGATCTTCTCTATCTCTTCTATAAACCCTATCTGGTATGGACCCACACTGGTGAGCAGTATTCAAGCAGTGAGCGAACAAGTGTACTGTAACCTACTTCCTTTGCTTTCGGACTGCATTTCCTTAGGATTCTTCCAATGAATCTCAGTCTGGCATCAGTTTTACCGTCGATTAATTTTTATATGGTAATTCCATTTTAAATGACTCGTAATGCCTACTCCCAGATAATTTATGGAATTAACTGCTTCCAGTTGCTGGCATGCTATATTGTAGTTATATGATAAAGGATCTTTCTTTCTATGTATTCGCAGCACATTACACTTGTCTACATTGAGATTCAATTGCCATTCCCTGCACCATACGTCAATTCGTTGCAGACCCTCCTGCATTTCAGTACAATTTTCCATTGTTACAACCTCTCGGTATACTATAGCATCATCCGCAAAAAGCCTCAGTGAACTTCCGATGTTATCCACAAGATGGATAGCAACGGTCCTACGACACTCCCCTGCGGCACACCTGAAATCACTCTTATTTCGGAAGACTTCTCTCCATTGAGAATGACATGCTGCGTTCTGTTATCTAGGAACTCTTCAATCCAATCACACAGTTGGTCTGATAGTCCATATGCTCTTACTTTGTTCATTAAACGACTGTGGGGAACTGTATGAAACGCCTTGCGGAAGTCAAGAAACACGGCATCTACCTGGGAACCCGTGTCTATGGCCCTCTGAGTCTTGTGGACGAATAGCGCGAGCTGGGTTTCACACGATCGTCTTTTTCGAAACCTATGCTGATTCCTACAGAGTAGATTTCTAGTCTGCAGAAATGTCATTATACTCGAACATAATACGTGTTCCAAAATTCTACAACTGATCGACGTTAGAGATATAGGTCTATAGTTCTGCACATCTGTTCGACGTCCCTTCAGGAAAACGGGGATGACCTGTGCCCTTTTCCAATCTTTTGGAACGCTACGCTCTTCTAGAGACCTACGGTACACAGCGACCTGTGCCCTTTTCCAATCTTTTGGAACGCTACGCTCTTCTGGAGACCTACGGTACACAGCTGTAAGAAGGGGGCCAAGTTCCTTCGCGTACTATGTGTAAAATCGAACTGGTATCCCATCAGGTCCAGCGGCCTTTCCTCTTTTGAGCGATTTTAATTATTTTTCTATCCCTCTGTCATCTACTTCGATATCCACCATTTTGTCATCTGTGCGACAATCTAGAGGAGCAGCTACAGTGCAGTCTTCCTCTGTGAAACAGCTTTGGAAAAATTAGAGCACGTACGAAAGCGTATAGATAGCCGTCATTACCTCGCTTTGTTTGCGAGTGGAACAGGAATGCAAACTATAATGGTACAGGGTACTGTGCGCCATGCTCCGTACCGTGGCTTGCGGAATGTGGATGTAGATGTAGAAGTTCCTGAAAATTCTATCAGCTGTTAGGGCAGGTCCGTGAGATGTGGTCAAAGGCGTTGAAAATCAAAAGTAAATACACTAGACGAAGTAGCAGAGGTGTAAATTGTGGGATAGAGGATCAAGACACCCCTGAAATTGACGACATATGATGTGCATTGCATACGGAGGTCAAGCAGGCGGTGGAGTTTCTCGTCAGAGAAGGTGCAAACGCCTGTCTTGAAAACGATTCGCGGATTAAGGCTTCTTCTCAAATATGTACGACTGCAAAGAATGTTGAAAGTTTCTTCGGGTTTGCTGCCGGATCCTAAAATCAACTTGATATTTCGGCGATCCAACTGGTCGCCATCTTCAGGATATGCTGCTTCTGCTGATGAGTCCCGCTGAGAACCGACGCGAGGTTGCAAATCGACGTCCTATATAGGCCACCGTTCAGCACACGGCGCATGCGCCGCCCATCACGGTTGCTGCCTCCAAAACAGGGAGGTGGCACCGCCCTTAGTGGAACACTGCTGGCAACGATATATCGCAATCAAGGCCGCATCGAATAACGTTCGATTTTGATGCGAGATAATACAGGATCCCACGTCTTGCTAAGACGAAACCCATTGTCTCTGTTGATCAAATTATCAGCCAACCTAATTTAAATCGCCTCTTTATAGACACTGTTCCAAAAACCGGAAATGTTGGCAACTACGACAGTTTCATCAAATTTCGTCATGTGTCCTGCTACTGCCGATTTTTCCGGCTGTTGTAACCTCGAATGACGGCGATGTTCCACACACCTGTCATGCACTGTGCGAATAGAACGGCTAATGTAAACTTTCCCACACCGACACAGAATTTTGTACACACCGGGTTTCCTAAGCCCCAATCATCTTTCACAGAGCCGAGCAGTGCCCTAATCTTAGAAGTGGGACGGAACACACTCTTAATGTGAGAATTCCTTAAAATTCGTCCAATCTTAAACGATAATCCTCCAGCATAAGGAAGAAGGCCACGGATCTATGTTCCTCTTCATGCACCTCCGGAGATGGTCCAATCTCCGTAGCCCAACGAATTTGCTTGTCGGAGTATCCATTTTCCTTAAAAAACAGCCATCAAATGAACAAGTTCTTGGGTTACGCTGTCCGCGTCGGAAATGGCATTTGATGAAACTGTAGTAGTTGCCAACATTTCCGGTTTTTGGAACAGTGTTTATAAGGAGGCGATTGAAATCAGGACAATGGGTTTCCTCTTAGCAAGACGTGAATCCTGTATTATCTCGCATCAAAATTGAATGTTATTCGGTGCGGCCCAGAGTGCGATATATCGTTGCCAGCAGTGTTCCACTAAGGGCGGCGCCACCTCCCTGTTTTGCCGGGCAGGGTGGCCGAGCGGTTCTAGGCGCTACAGTCTGGAACCGCGCGACCGCTACGGTTGCAGGTTCGAATCCTGCCTCGGGTAAGGATGTGTGTGACGTCCTTAGGTTAGTTAGGTTTAAGTAGTTCTAAGTTCTAGTGGACTGATGACCTCAGAAGTTAAGTCCCATAGTGCTCAGACTCACCTCCCTGTTTTGGAGGGCAGCAACCGTGATGGGCGGCGCATGCGCCGTGTACTGAACGGTGGCCTATATAGGACGTCGATTCGGAGCCTGGAATCGGTTCTCAGCGGGACTCATCAGCAGAAGCAGCATTTCCTGAAGATGGCGGCCAGTTGGATCGCCGAAATATCAAGTTGATTTTAGGACCCGGCAGCAAACCCGAAGAGACTTCGAAGACTTATTACGCCTGGAAAGCCTACGTAATCACATGCAAAGAATATTGGTTCCTCTGAATCGGTTGGCTAGAGCTCCACGACTCGGAAAGCAGGATGTCTCAGAGAGGAGGAGCTGGGTGCAGACTGTGCTGTGGGATCTGCTTGCGTTCTGTGGGGGTTCGAGGGGTGGGGGGGGCAACACCCGCCATACATCAGCCACCGGCCACTCCGCTCTCTGGCGTTTTTCCCTATAAATCCCCAGATCTCCGAAGGAATGGAAATAGGCTGCGCCGCCACACACACACAACACAGACACACACGTATATACAGGTGTGCACACAGACTCCGGACGGAGGAGAGCTCGAGAAGGGCCAGGAAATAAGATTGCCAGCGTTCTTCATCAGGCGAGGAGACGGCAAGGGAGTGGGGCGGTGTGGTCGGGTGGGCGAGTCGGCCCGGCATGCAAATAGAATATAAATCAGTATGATTTGTTTGGTGCGCGCCGCGAGAGCCGAGCCGGTCGGGCCCGTGGTGGAGCTGAGCTGAGCCGAGCCGAGCTGCGGTTAGGACTAACCGGTTGCCCACCTCCCCCCCCCCCCCCCCACAGCTACCCGCCACATCCGGTCTAGGCTGCCCACCTCCTACCGCTAACACCGCTATTACCCCATCCACTGTACTATCAACAGCACTGCGCCATTATAAAATGCTCTCGATAATCTTGCTGTTTCAAAAATGGCCATGCACCGTGCGAGGTGGCGCATTTTCCACCTATTCCGGCCATCCAGAAGGTTTTATTTGGTCTTCGTACATCGTGTAAAACAAATAGCGCAACGTGAATCCAAAACTCGTCTGGCTTACAAATTATTCTATTACGGTGGAACTGCCGGATGTCTTCAACTACCTACCACAAAATTTCGTCGCGAAGTCTTGTGACAGGAGTCGGATGAATACTGTCGAAAATGAGCTCACGTATGTATGAGCCCGCCAGCACATGCGTGGTGTATTCAGTTGGTGCTGCACATGCGCTGCTTCACTGCAAGCGCATCTGCTGCAAGTCTCTGCGCTGCGTTGTGGCCTTCGTGGTGAAACCTCCCCGCACCGATGTCTGTTCAACTGCGTCCCCGCTTTTAGACGTCTTGGTGCGACGTAAGAGCGATGTCACACTCTGGCATTCGGTGTTTGGGAAGAGTGCTCATACAGACATGCATTTACACGCTTCTGGTTGCCACCATCCGGCACGAACGGTGGGCTTCCTGAGAACATAAATCCACTAGGCCCATATTGTCTTAGATGCTGATAGTCTATGAATGAACTTGAACACTTGCGAACGGTATTCTAGATCAACGGATATTCGTCTCAGCAAGTACAGTGAGGGCTACAGACGTACAAACGACAGAACGAAGGACAGGATGAGGCCTTCAAGACGACTGCTATCTACCATCTCCTCAGAATGATTCAGCGAAAATAGAATATTAAGTATGCTTCAAATGGCTCTGAGCACCATGGGACTTAACAACTGAGAACTCAAAACTACTTAAACCTAACTAACCTAAGGGCATCACACATATCCATGCCCGAGGCAGGATTCGAACCTGCGCCGTAGCAGTCGCGCGGTTCCTGACAAGCGCCTAGAACCGCTCGGCCACCGAGAATATTAAGTAGACGTAAAGTTAAAGTAATTTTGCGTCCTTCTTCCAAAATCTTGGCACTGTTGAGTTCTTTCAGAGACGACTTAGAGCTGCACAAGGCATGTGTTTACAGGTTTACAGGATTCCGTGTGAATGCGGCAAATCTTATGCAGGGCAAACGACGCGCACAGTGCAGGTTCGTATTGTAGAACATCTGCGGCATTCGCTCCTCCTACAACCCAATAAGGCCGTTATTGCCGAACGCTGTACTTCCACTGGTTGTTTTACTGATATAATGAAACAAAAATCGTGGCCCATGTCTCAAACCTCTGCAGCTTCATTTTCAATGAACCAGTGGAAACATGTCAATCTGAGTCCCTTTTCAATCGAGACTATGGCTTCTATTTAAATTCTGCGTGAATTCCTGTCATGGATGCACAGTGGTTTCCGTTTCGCGCCTAATCCGACATTACTTTCCGAATAAGCCTCGTGCATCTGATTTCCTTGCCATGGTCATTTCGTGAGACGTAGGCGGAAAGAAGTAATGTTTCCCGACTGTTCTTGCAACGCATGCTGTCGAAATTTCAGTAGTAAACATCTGCACCATGCAGAAAGCACTCTATCCGCCGTAAGACACCAGACACAGCCATATGCTGAGAGGACGCCACACAACACGGACTTTGTTCCGCTTCTGCCGTAAGTCACGCAAATAGGTCCCAAGTGCACAACCATTCACCTGACACGAATGTAAGAAGACTTCGCCTCCACTGCGAATCGAAAGATCGACATTAATGACACCGTGTCTCAATGCAGTATCGGGACTTATCCTCAGTCGTCGCCCAAAAGAGACCAACTACACAACTGGCCATTAAAATTGCTACACCAAGAAGAAATGCAGATGATAAACGGGTGTTCATTGGACGCATATATTATACTAGAACTGACATGTGACTACATTTTCACGCAGTTTGGGTGCATAGATCCTGAGAAATCAGTACCCAGAACGACCACCTCTGGCCGTAATAACGGCCTTGATACGCCTGGGCATTGAGTCAAACAGAGCTTGGATCGCGTGTACAGGTACAGCTGCCCATGCAGCTTCAACACAATACCACAGTTCATCAAGAGTAGTGACTGGCGTATTGTGACGAGCCAGTTGCTCGGCCACCATTGACCAGACGTTTTCAATTGGTGAGAGATCTGGAGAATGTGCTGGCCAGGGGTGCAGTCGAACATTTCCTGTATCCAGAAAGGCCCGTACAGGACCTGCAACATGCGATCCTGCATTATCCTGCTGAAATGTAGGGATTTGCAGGGGTCGAATGAATGGTAGAGCCACGGGTCGTAACACATCTGAAATGTAACGTCCACTGTTCGAAGTGCCGTCAATGCGAACAAGAGGTGACCGAGACGTGTAACCAATGGCACCCCATACCATCACGCCGGGTGATGCGCCAGTATGGCGATGACGAATACACGCTTCCAGTGTGCGTTCAAAAACGGCTCTGAGCACTATGCGACTTAACTTCTGAGGTCTTCAATCGCGTAGAACTTAGAACTAATTAAACCTAACTAACCTAAGGACATCACACACATCGATGCCCGAGGAAGGATTCGAACCTGCGACCGTAGCGGTAGCCCGGTTCCAGACTGTAGCGCCTAGAACCGCACGGCCACTCCGTCCGGCTAGTGTGCGTTCTCCGCGATGTCGCCAAACACGGATGCGACCATCATGATGCTGTAAACAGAACCTGGATTCATCCGGAAAAATGACGTTTTGCCATTCGTGCACCCAGGTTCGTCGTTGAGTACACCATCGCAGGCGCCCCTGTCGGTGAAGGAGCGTCAAGGGTAACCGCAGCCATGGTCTCCCAGCTGATAGTCCGTGCTGCTGCAAACGTCGTCGAACTGTTCGTGCAGATGGTTGTCGTCTTGCAAAGGTCCCCATCTGTTGACTCAGGGATCGAGACGTTGCTGCACGATCCGTTACAGCCATGCGGATAAGATGCCTGTCATATCGACTGCTAGTGATACGAGGCCGTTGGGATCCAGCACGGCGTTCCGTATTACCCTCCTACACCCACCAATTCCATATTCTGCCTACAGTCATTGGATCTCGACCAATGCGAGCAGCAATGTCGCGATACGATAAACCGCAATCGCGATAGGCTACAATCCGGCCTTTATCAAAGTCGGAAACGTGATGGTACGCATTTCTCCTCCTCACACGAGGCATCACAACAGCGTTTCACAAGGCAACGCCGGTCAACTGCTGTTTGTGTATGAGAAATCTGTTGGAACCTTTCCTCATGTCAGCACGTTGCAGGTGTCGCCACCGGCGCCAACCTTGTGTGAATGTTCTGAATAGCTGATCAATTGCATATCACAGCATCTTCTTCCTGTCGGTTAAATTTCGCGTCTGTAGCACGTCATCTTCGTGGTGTAGCAATTTTAATGGCCAGTAGTGTAGTTCCCAAGTGCACAACCACTGGCCTGACACGAATGTATGGAGACTTTCGCCTCCGCCCAATCACAATGAATCAACAGTTCGACTATAAAAACACTGTGTCTCAAGGAAGCATCAGGACTTATCCTCTGTCGCCGTCCAAAAGAAAAAAATGGTTCAAATGGCTCTGAGCACTACGGGACTTAACATCTATGGTCATCAATCCCCTAGAACTTAGAACTACTTAAACCTAACCAACCTAAGGACTTCACACAACACTCAGTCATCACGAGGCAGAGAAAATCCCTGACCCCGCTGGGAATCGAACCCGGGAACCCGACCGTCCAAAAGAGATCAACTAGGCATTCTACTAGCTGTTTTCGTCATCGTTCATTAGACGCAGGGCTAGACCAGTGTTGAAAGCTAGGTCAGTGCGTGCGAACTTCTGACATGATTGCCACGTATCATGTTCACACTCCAGATACGTGACGTGTATTTTTTCCAAATAAATTATTATAAATTTTTGCTAATGTGTGAGGCCCTAATTTGTGCGGCATAAATTAATTTTTTGCTGTGGCGAAACAGTGTGGTTGCTGCGTGCAAGCATGCCATCTAATTAACAGCAACTACTTCCGGGGATAGATGATTCTCTTCGAGCCACATTCATGTTGGGCGCCTAGAGTATTTTGTGAACTCGGCACAGCGGTTTCTTGCAGTGGGATGTCTGAAGTACCTCTCTAACCTTCTCACGCCGACTATCTAATCCCATGGCGAAACGTGCTACTCTTCAATGGACATTTTTTTTTCTATTAGTCCAACCTCATTAATGTATGTGGCATTTTTTCGTTCGAGACAATACAGGACGTAATATTTCGTACTAATTAAACTGACTAGGTGCAGGACGACGGCTCTCTACACATTTCTTTGACTGAAGTTTCGTTTCTGGCGTCAAATGGTAGTCCACGGCTTACTCGTAGTATCCAATTTGTGTAGAATACCAAATGAATTTTGTAAAATAGGTATGTATGTCATCGTGAATTTCGCTTTCGCTTCTGCTTTGTTTCAGCATACGACAAAATTTGTTCTCATGTCGCACAAAGCATCTCATAGTAATTTATACACAGGAAATTTATATGTGCCGATGTCATGTCGTTGCTGCCGTGTCTCATTATTGGGTCAGTCTTCTTGAGAATTGCTCTGAAATATGTTGGCGGGAAATGCTATTACTGGAAAGGAGGACTTGACGTTCACGTAAAACACGTCTTAGCATGCACAAAGATGATGCAAGTGTGGTGTCACCGCCAGACACCACACTTGCAAGGTGGTAGCCTTTAAATCGGCCGCGGTCCGTTAGTATACGTCGGACCCGCGTGTCGCCACTATCAGTGATTGCAGACCGAGCGCCGCCACACGGCAGGTCTAGAGACACTTCCTAGCACTCGCCCCAGTTGTACAGCCGACTTTGCTAGCGATGGTTCACTGACAAAATACGCTCTCATTTGCCGAGACGATAGTTAGCTATCTTCAGCTACGTCATTTGCTACGACCTAGCGAGGCGCCATTACCAGTTACTATTGATGCTGTAAAACATGTACCGTCAAGAGCGATGTTCACCATTTATGGATTAAAGTTAAGTATTCCACAGCTACGTCCTTTTTTGCTAATCTAATTTCCTTGACCTGTTCCAGACCTCACGCCAGCTTGCGTGAGCTAAAACACGTGCCTTTCGGCTTCCTCTCATACCGGGTTGGCTCTCTTGCCAATCCATAACAGCAAGTTCTTTTGCCTCCGCACCCCTGAACTTCCTAAACACTATTTTACATATCTACAAGAAAAAAAATCCTCCTGTGTAGATGAACGAGGATGCCGAGACCCTGGATTTATTTCCCTTTCTGCCAACTGATGGTGGAAGGACTGAACTGTGTGCACAGCCTCATGGGGTCAAGTGAGGAGCTACTTGAATGAGAAATAGCGGCTTGACCGCCTGGAAAGTGTTTTATGAAATATTATTTTAAATTTTTTGAAGTAGATTTTATTTATTGTACCTTTTGTATCAGGGTTTATCAAAATTTTAGTATTTATTTTACTTGTCTCGATTTATGTTGATTTATAAATAATTTATAGTTAATGGCTTAGAGAACGGTGTGCTGACGATATGGCTGTATACAAGAGAACTTCAAATGCGACCTAAATCGAACAAAAATTAGCACTTGAAAAAAAAAATGACAACTGGACGCACGTCAGGAACATACGATAACATTTCAGCTGAAGCTCAAACTATCCTCTTCAGCACTCAAAAGAGTACCCCAAGGTGCCACACTCTCACCCAGCAGGAACGATGTTTCATGGCAAACTAATACGAAACGTGTATGTTCTCGACTCCCGTATAACTTTTAAAAGCATCTGGAACACATCTGCAATAGAGGACGAGGTCTCATATAACAGATGTACCCCCTCATAAAGGACAACGGGCCTCCAAACAAGACGAAGATCAGACTGTCCCATTCGTTCCTCCTACCACTTATGGATCCGAAATCTGGGCGGTGAATGCGGACACAAATACCAGTACGCTTCAGAAGCTGCAAAACAGAATCTTCCTTTCCGACACTCACATCCGCAGTGAACTCAGTCTTCCGAAAATAGCACAAATAATCCAACACAAAGCTTCGATCTTCTATAGTAGAACGGCAACCTCCCCTCATGCACTAACGCGAACATTAGGAACCATCCCACTTGATATCAGGACCAAACTTCCGCGAATATTTCTCAATCGCTATTTCAGTTTTTTTAATTCTAAAAGTAAATCTAAAACTCTCCACTCCATCAGAAATTATAAATTACCACCGACAAACGTACGTTACTCTCACCAAAGCCCCACTTTCCGGCAGAGGGAAAGGTACTTCATAAATCGCAGACCTTGATTATGGGGGCGCGGTACGGTAACTCGTCCCGATGAAGTCATTTACAGAGCGTGAAATGAAGACTGTTCTGCTCTACATGGTCTTCAGACGCAGAACATGGACAGTAACATGAAAACAGAATATTTAATCCTTTATATGAAAAAAACTACAAGAATTGATGATTTTATAGGTTGACAAGATTCTGAGATCAGAAAATAAACTACTATTCTGAAGGCTGCTTCCTCTCTGGCACCTAATAATGAAGCCATATTTCACTTACTAATATGGTGTTTTGGAAAAAAAACGTGGGATCTGTGCTCTAATAAATCTAAATACTCTTGAGCAACAGTCATTCAGATCCATTTCTGATTTAAAAACGCAGAACACGTTCATCTACTCAGAATGAGATTTTCACTCTGCAGCGGAGTGTGCGCTGATATGAAACTTCCTGGCAGATTAAAACTGTATGCCGGACCGAGACTCGAACTCACTGTTCGCGGGCAAGTGCTGTACCATCTGAGCTACCCAAGTACGACTCACGCCCCATCCTCACAGCTTTAATTCCGCCAGTACCTCGTCTCCTACCTTCCAAACTTTAAAGAAGCTCTCCTGCGAACCTTGCAGAGGTAGCACTCGTGAAAGAAAGGAGCTTTAATCTGCCAGGAAGTTTCACTTACGTGTAGTGCTTACTCGTGATCAAAAGTTCCCGAAAACTGTTGTAGATCAAATCTGAAATGACACTCTCGTTTACCACATTGTAAAGTCATCAGAAGATCAAAACATATTGCAAAACGATTTAGACAAGATATCTGTATGGCTGAAAATTGGTAGTTAGTCCTAAATAATGAAAAGTTTGAGGTCAGCCAGACGAATGCTAAATGGAACCCGTTAAACTTCGGTTTCACGACAAATCAATCAAATCTAATGCCATAAATTCAACTAAATACATCTACATCTACATCTACATTTATACTCCGCAAGCCACCCAACGGTGTGTGGCGGAGGGCACTTCACCTGCCACTGTCATTACCTCCCTTTCCTGTTCCAGTCGCGTATGGTTCGCGGGAAGAACGACTGCCGGAAAGCCTCTGTACGCGCTCTAAGCTCTCTAATTTTACATTCGTGATCTCCTCGGGAGGTATAAGTAGGGGGAAGCAATATATTCGATACCTCATCCAGAAACGCATCCTCTCGAAACCTGGCGAGCAAGCTACACCGCGATGCAGAGCGCCTCTCTTGCAGAGTCTGCCACTTGAGTTTGTTAAACGCTACCACGGTTCCCAAATAACCCTGTGACGAAATGCGCCGCTCTTCTTTGGATCTTCTCTATCTCCTCCGTCAACCCGATCTGGTACGGATCCCACACTGATGAGCAATACTCAAGTATAGGTCGAACGAATGTTTTGTAAGCCACCTCCTATACCTCCTATACCTACGAATAACGATTACGAACAACTTAAATTGGAAAAAAAATACATTGAAAATATTATGTGGAAGGCGAATCAAAGACTGCATTTTATTGGCAGAACCCTTAGAAGATGCAACAGCTCTACTGAAGAGACTGCCTACCCTATGCTTGTCCGTCCTGTTTTGGACTACTGCTTGGCGGTGTGAGACCGTTACCAGGTAGGGTTAGCGGAGTACATCGAGAAAGTTCAGAGAAGAGCAGCACGTTTTTTACTATCGAGAAATAGGGGAGAGAGTGTCAAGGGCGTGATACAGTATTTAGGGTAGACTTCATTGAAATACAGGCGTTTCTCGTTGCTGCGGAATCTTTTCACGAAATTTCAGTCACCAACTTTCTCCTCCGAATGCGTAAATATTTTGTTAACGCCGACCTATATAGGGAGAAACGATCATCATAATAAAATAATTGAAATCAGAGCTCATACGCAAAGATACAGGAGTCATTTTTTCCGCGCTCTTTTAGAGATTGGAATAATAGAGAATTACTATGAGGTTGGTTCGATGAGTCTTCTGCCAGGCACGTAAGTGTGATTTGTAGAGTATCCCTGTAGATGTAGATGTTATCCATGTAGATGGAACTACGGAATGACAGCGGCCTCGAGTACGCTAAATCAATTATCACTAAGTGTGGTGTTGTGCATTTTTGCTCTAGTCTCGTCGGTCATATTGTCTGTAATGTGTCTCGCATGACCTTCAACTCCAGTGAAAGGAGTAACTCACTTTTTAACCCTCGAAAACGAAGGGATTGAAGCCTTTTACGATGACTCTCACTCATCTTTTGTTTACTCCTTGCGTTTTTCCCTTTTAAAACGAGGTAATTTGTCTTAGATCGTAATTCACTTTACCTTAACACATGATTGCTTACACAGTCGCCGGAAACAAGCAACTAAATTATCTGAATAGAATGTGCATTTAAAGAGCCGCACTTTCCAGAGATGATAATATTTATACCGTACATGTGCCGTTCTCTGTTAGATGGAGAACTTTTAGAAACAGCCTTGTGCATGCTGTACCAACAACTACGCGTTTGTTGATAGAAGGAGACGAAAAAGGAAAACTAAGGTTGTGTGAACAATTGTAATTACATCTCTGACACGGTGCTTAGTCTCCCCCTACGCAAGTCACCTGCTAGACCAGTTGTTTTGACTCGGCTATATTTATGAGGTGACACATCTCTTAACGATTTTCAAACAGGCGGCGATAAATCTACAGGAAGGTATTCTTTTATCATCTGCTGATCCCCATCTGCAGTCACTTGTCTTGTTCCTTCTCTCTATTTTTCTTCTTTGCCTTTTCCATTTCAATCTCTTTCCATAGTGTGAAGGTCAGCAGCTATTACTGAGAAAACATGTCATATAACACGCCTCAACCGCAACGTTAATTCCAAGTAGCATTATGCGTTACACTTTTAAACGCCTCGTTCTTTCTTGTTAAAAGTACTGCAGTTACTTTCCTAGCTATCAACGCTTAGAAAAATACAGGGTGTTTCAAAAATTACCGGTATATTTGAAACGGCAATAAAAAACTAAACGAGCAGCGATAGAAATACACCGTTTGTTGCAATATGCTTGGGACAACAGTACATTTTCGGGCAGACAAACTTTCGAAATTACAGTAGTTACAATTTTCAACAACAGATGGCGCTGCGGTCTGGGAAACTCTATAGTACGATATTTTCCACATATCCACCATGCGTAGCAATAATATGGAGTAGTCTCTGAATGAAATTACCCGAAACCATTGACAACGTGTCTGGCGGAATGGCTTCACATGCAGATGAGATGTACTGCTTCAGCTGTTCAATTGTTTCTGGATTCTGGCGGTACACCTGGTCTTTCAAGTGTCCCCACAGAAAGAAGTCACAGGGGTTCATGTCTGGCGAATAGGGAGGCCAATCCACGCCGCTTCCTGTATGTTTCGGATAGCCCAAAGCAATCACACGATCATCGAAATATTCATTCAGGAAATTAAAGACGTCGGCCGTGCGATGTGGCCGGGCACCATCTTGCATAAACCACGAGGTGTTCGCAGTGTCGTCTAAGGCAGTTTGTACCGCCACAAATTCACGAAGAATGTCCAGATAGCGTGATGCAGTAATCGTTTCGGATCTGAAAAATGGGCCAATGATTCCTTTGGAAGAAATGGCGGCCCAGACCAGTACTTTTTGAGGATGCAGGGACGATGGGACTGCAACATGAGGCTTTTCGGTTCCCCATATGCGCCAGTTCTGTTTATTGACGAAGCCGTCCAGGTAAAAATAAGCTTCGTCAGTAAACCAAATGCTGCCCACATGCATATCGCCTTCATCAATCCTGTGCACTATATCGTTAGCGAATGTCTCTCGTACAGCAACGGTACCGGCGCTGAGGGGTTGCCGCGTTTGAATTTTGTATGGATAGAGGTGTAAACTCTGGCGCATGAGACGATACGTGGACGTTGGTGTCATTTGGACCGCAGCTGCAACACGGCGAACGGAAACCCGAAGCCGCTGTCGGATCACCTGCTGCACTAGCTGCGCGTTGCCCTCTGTGGTTGCCGTACGCGGTCGCCCTACCTTTCCAGCACGTTCATCCGTCACGTTCCCAGTCCGTTGAAATTTTTCAAACAGATCCTTTATAGTATCGCTTTTCGGTCCTTTGGTTACATTAAACCTCCGTTGAAAACTTCGTCTTGCAACAACACTGTGTTCTAGGCGGTGGAATTCCAACACCAGAAAAATCCTCTGTTCTAAGGAATAAACCATGTTGTCTACAGCACACTTGCACGTTGTGAACAGCACACGCTTACAGCAGAAAGACGACGTACAGAATGGCGCACCCACAGACTGGGTTGTCTTCTATATCTTTCACATCACTTGCAGCGCCATCTGTTGTTGAAAATTGTAACTACTGTAATTTCGAACGTTTGTCCGCCTGAAAATGTACTGTTGTCCCAAGCATATTGCAACAAACGGTGTATTTCTATCGCTGCTCGTTTAGTTTTTATTGCCGTTCAAATATACCGGTCATTTTTGAAACACCCTGTATATCACTGTAACTTTATTAGTTTGGATTACTAGGAAAACAGACAACACCCTGACGCTATTAATGTTTACAAAATTTTCCATTGTGAAATAAAAACGAGGTTAAACCAGACAAGAGTAGCACAAATTCCTCCTACAGTGCTCCTTGTATGCACGTCCTTGCTAAGAAGACATCGTCGAATTAGCCAATTTAGATCTTGTTGAACAGCTGTTTGGCATCTGTTAATGAGGAACTGAGGACGAATATTTCGCTCACAAATCGCCTCACATTTCCTTCTTAGCCATCATAGCTGCAAGTAAACTGTCTCGAATCGACGTATATCAGGCTACGAACATAGGACAAATATGTTTGCTCAGCGTTATCTACGTCACATACAGAAAAAAAAAAAAAAAAAAAAAATCCTCTCAATATGTGGACGATCAAAAACACCAGGAGTGAATAAAATTTCTGAACATCTTGAGGCCAAGGTTATTTCACCAGTCACTATCTACTAGGATCAGAAAATACTTTTAAAGCCCGTTTGTGATGGTGATTTTAATTAATAAATGGTTCATATGGTTCAAATGGCTCTAAGAACTATGGGACTGAAAATCTGTGGTCATCAGTCCCCTAGACTTAGAACTATTTAAACCTAACTGCCCGAGGCAGGATTTTAACCTGCGACTGTAGCAACAGCGCGGTTCCGAGCTGAAGCGTCTAGAACCACTCGGCCACAGCGGCTGCAATTAATACCCCCAACCCTACTTCCGCAAAAAAATCATTCCACTCAGTTATTTACCTGTATGTTAAACGTACAAAAGTTTTTTAATAAAATGAGGATCTATTTTTTGGTTATTTATTTATTTACAATTTCCTTTGGACCAACAGGTTGCTGAACACAACGAATAGCGTAAGTTTTTGTGACTTTTTTTCGATTCTATATCCGATGATAAGCCAGCCTGAGATTCGGTCTAATGGAGAGTTCAGAGTTTTCCAATGAAATTCCAGTGAAGTGGAAGGGGGAAAAAGATATTTTCCGTTGGGAATGCATTGGAGGAAATTACTAGTTTCGGTATTTGCCTTATAACCAATGGTAGCCCTTCATAAACCTTGATCGGAAGAGAAGGATTGTTATCCACATACCACTGCCTCACAGATGCTGGTTTACGACAGGGTTTATTTTCACCATGTGACAAACAATCGTGATCTCATATCTGTTCCTCTACTGCACCTCTGGGACGACCTGGATGTCCAGTCTTCTGTATTTGTAAGTGTATAAAGAGAAATAAAGCCCATATATGGCAGCGTATCGCAGAATGTACATACTGTGAGTACTATATTATACCGTTAGGTTCTGTATTGGTGTGTGAAACTTGTGCACAAAACATAAAGAAAAGAGTGTGCCACATTCAAGTCTTTCAATGTATATTTTTAAATTTGAAATTTATTCCTCACATTTCTACTCACCTTTCCTAGGTTATTGAAAATGTGCGTTTCGAATAATACATAATTGTGGTTAGAGAATTGTAATGTATGTACAAATCATTTTCTCTGTGGCTATCACGCAGTTAATGGCGCTCTTATTTTTCAAGTAATTCACACTTTTAACTGCGACATTTGTATACTGGGATGGCAGTGTAGTAATTTCCAGATGCTTGAATAGCTGCGTTAGTGTCCATCTGGATTACCTATTCCTCTACCTTCGTTTTAGTTTGGAGGGCTTTAGGATCCTCTTGCCTGTTACCCCGCCTTCCTTCCTGCCCCCTCCCCTCCTCATCCCCTCTCGTGACACGTGCTGCGTAGAAAATAAGTGGCTGTTCGAGTAGGAGAGTTCATTATGTGTTGCTTAGGGCAGAGGAACCCTTCCATAGTTCTGATAATGAATTGCGTGCAGTAACCAAAGAGATGAACAGATCAGCGACTTAAATTACACAGACCACTGGTCCTCTTAGAGAAGAAAGAGAAAATCCGAGTACGGTATTAGTTAGTCTGCAGTTGCGTACACGGAAACGTCGTAGAATTAGTCCTGCTTATTTAAAGGAACAGAAAGCAGCGTGAAATCGGATATGAGTATGATATATTGGAATATACTCGTATATCGCAGACCATTGGTGGTGGCATATTTATTGCCCTAAAAACCTCGGTAATACTTAATTAGTTTATTACAGGTTCTGAATGCTAAATAATCTGAATGAAAGTAAGCAGCGACACATATGTGTCAAACATGGTAATCCGGTGCTTTTACAGACTACCTGTCATGAAAGATGCAGTCTCAGAACGCTTTAGAGAAATCATGGAGAATGTTGTGGATACGTATTCTAATCCTGCTGTTGTAATAGGGACAGACTTCAATTTGTCGGCTACAGATTGAGAGACATATTCGATTAAAACCGACCACGAGAAATTTGATAGAGAACGGACTCCTGATGGCAACTTCTCAGATATCATAGAAACTAACAGATACAAACTTTTAGAAGCGATTAGAACGACACGGTGACCATAAGGCTTACGTAGGTGTTCCATGGAATATAAAATATTTTTGCTTAAGCTGTGAGACGAGAAAAAAATAATAGTTCACTTGATCTGTCAATTTCTAACAGAGATCTATGGGGTCGAAGATGTAGGTAACAGTGAATAAAATTCAAAAACGCCTTACAATACGCAGTGCTAGCCCATGATGTCTGGTACGGCCATGATGTGGCTCAATATGAATGTTAGGGAGTTGCTACGAAAGAAAAGAGTGCTTTATCACAGGTTTAAGTGAAGCAGAACCATTGTTCACAAACTAAAACCAAAATTAACATAATGAGAGACTTCTAGAAGCATTGAATTAATTCGAAAGTAAAATTTTGTAAACCTATTTGATAAAATCGACATCGAACAGAATCTTATGATTACAGACTTCTGTCACTCAATCATCTGCAGTGGAATTATGAAACAGGTTTTATACTCATAGGTTATGCAGTTTTTGGAGAAACTGACTCTTCGCAGTAGGAATCGACAATGATTCTACGAAGATCCTGTGGTATTCATATTACACTGTTCGTCCACGAAATCTAATGTGGAGTAGACAATAGCACGGGTTGATACCGTGCTCCTCGACTTTCAGCAGGTATTCGGTATACTAACATGGGGTGTGTCTACCATTCGCCTTTATGACGGCTTGAACTCTTGTGGACGCTTACAATACGATGTCTGAATGTCTGTGAGGGAATGGCAGTCCACTCTTGTTCCAGGACCGAAGCGAGAAAGGTAGTGATGTTGGACACCTCGAAGTTCTAACTGATACCAAAGGTGATCCGTTAGGTTCCGGTCGGGACTCTGGGCAAGACAGTCCATTTCAGCAGTATTGTGATCCACATACCACTGCCTCACAGATGCTGCTTTACGACAGGGTTTATTTTCACACTGTGACAAACAAACGTGATCTCATATCTGTTCCTCTACTGTACGCAGTACATAGTGATGAAAATGGGTCCACGTTATTCCGCTTCTAGTGTTTTCTTAAACGCAAGCAGGGGACCACACCCTAACCATGCAAAACATCCCCATATCGTGACACCACCAGTCTGCTGTCCGCAAGTTGGGATTAATGCTTAGAGAGAGAGAGAGAGAGAGAGAGAGAGAGAGAGAGAGAGAGAGAGAGTATGCCAGCGTAAAAATACTCCTATCGTAACACAAAAAAGGTAAATGACTTTTGAGTGGAAAGTGAGGTGCTAGCTGCCTCATTCTACCTTTCTCAGGTAGAATGTTCCCAAAGATTTTGGCATGCGAACATATTCGCATATTTGTGCTCTTTTTAACATGCAATTCATCTTTCATTCCTCCATGTTCCCCTAATGTAACTCGCTCACACACACTCGCCCATCACTGTAAGTTACTCATACACATCCACTCTCATTTGTCATTCTCTCTCCTTCATTCAGCATAACTCATTATCGCTTTGTGTTTCTCTGACAGTGTCCCACGTCTCACAGCCACCGTCTCCCTCGTTCTCTTCTGCAGCTACTGTCTCCTCTCATTGTGGGTGTCTGCCTCTTGCTGTCTCTTACTGCTGCTACATCACTCATTCATTCCTATCGCTGTTGTTTCTTCTCACTGTTACTGTCTCTGACTTTCTCGTTGTCATTGTCATAGACTCTCTTTCATTATGACTTGCTATCACCCACTTTCTCCTTCTCTTTAATACTCTCCCACTGTCTACTTCACTCGTTTGCTAGCAGTGTTCTACTCCTGTCAACTATGTTCGACTGCCTATGTGTTCCTCTCTTTCTCCCACGCTGCCATAGTCTCCATCGCTCTTTCTACATTGCAACCACTGTCTACTGCCTCCCCAAATTTATTACTTTTCCTTATCCTAATCACTGCGACTGTCTCCTTCTCCCTTGGCATAAAAAAGAACACGAATATGTTTGCATGCCAAAATTTTTGGGAAGATTTTTAAAGATGCTTGAGGAAGGTCGAATGAGGCAGTTGGTATCCCAAATCATTTAAACAGGAACATATTGGCCTTTTTCGTGGTCCTGTAGGAGCATTTTTCCTCTGGCTTCCTTATATGAAAATAAGTTTGTGGGCCAGTAAAATTTTGATAGTTTACGTACACACAATTGAAGTAACGCAAAAGTAACTTTAGACCCCAGACCAGACTTTGCGTGCACAAAAATTTTGAATATGCGACAGTGCTATAACGTTGGCTTTCCAGAACCCTTCTCGTGAAAGCGGAGACGCCTTACAGCATATTTCTCGTGCTGTGTCACTATATGAACTACGTTTTCGCCTCACACCGGATTTTACGTGCGTTTCTTACATGTATAAATAGTGTTACTTTGAACCTCTGTAACTAAGAAATGAATAAAGATATTAAGAAAATTTTCAAGGTTCTTCGAGATCGGAACCTTAGGAATGTGCCGTAAATGTTACACCTACTTTCTGGACACAACAGTCTTGGAATCTGCGGCTCGGCTTTGGTACCCAAAACCATGCTTTTTGGCTGTTTCAAGACAATGGACAAAGAGTTTTGAAAACGAGAAGATGACACTTCCAGATAAATGCCTACAGAACACAAAGTTAAACTTTGAGCAATTTTCTGCGGTTATCTATTATTTAGGTTTCGCCTCACACTGGATTTTACGTGCTTCTTTTACGTTTGCATGTATGGTAACTTTGAAGCTCTCTATGTCGGAAACGAATAAAGATATTGATAACATCTTAAAGACTGTTCTATATCGGAGTCATAGGAATACATCGTAAAAATTTCATCCATTTGCTCTGCATAGCCGTCTTGAAATGGTCAGCCCTGTTTTGGTACGAAAAAATGTTAAAAACAGATTTTGGAGGTTTTCTGAGGAGCCGCCAGTGGAATAATGGTCCTTCCATAATCCCCTTAAAGTACACAGTAGACCACATAAAATGCAAAATAACCAGACTACTTGCTCAATTTCCCTACGAAGGAGGAATTGTAATGTTAATGGTTTGACACCGTGCTGTAGGGTAGTGACATTAAAACGAACCGTCCGTTGGGATACAAAAAGATCCTACAAGGGCTATCCAAAACCCTTGGACCTACCTTTCTGTCACCAACAGAACCCACAGCCGGCCGCGGTGGTCTAGCGGTTCTAGGCGCTCAGTCCGGAACCGCGTGACCGCTACGGTCGCAGGTTCGAATCCTGCCTCGGGCATGGATGTGTGTGATTTCCTTAGTTTAGTTAGGTGTAAGTAGTTCTAAGTTCTAGGGGACTGATCACCACAGATGTTAAGTCCCATAGTGCTCAGAGCCATCACCACCAACAGAACCCGAAGTATGTGCCCCGAAAAAATCCCGTTTTTATGCACAATGTTTTGGAACACATTAAGTAGCGGATGCCAACAAATATTGCCCATTGTAACATATTCAGTTGCATGAAGTCGTTTCTCTTACTACTTCATCGATTGAATACTAACATGAAGAGCAGATGTTCGTAAACAAAATTCGGTAATAAGGAATATGATATGAGGCACTATTTTTCATCGCAGTTCGAAATAATTACCGGAATCTTAAATGTCGTAAGTGTTTATTAAACAGAAATACGCAGCATTTGTTAACATGGTTATTTTTTACGAAACGACGAATTATGTCTAATGTACAAGTTATTGATTCTGGCTCTTTGAGAAATTGGTATGTTTGTACTGTTCACATCTTTATTGATATGTACACCCAAAAATTTGAACACTCTATTCCAATCACTGACTCTTGTTTATGTCCTGTATTAATCTCTGCTGTCATTTGATTTGTTGAACCAACCTCAGTCGACTATGTTGTTTTTTTTCGAAATTAATGGCAAGTCAGTTTGCGGAGAGCGACCTTGGAAAATGATTTTGAATATTTCACTTCTTTCTGCCTCTCCAATGCAAGTGTAACCCTCTTATCTTCTGCATTTTATCAGCTGTGATTCATGAACGTAAAGCGAAACGTCAGTGATATACATAAAGAATAGGACTGGACTGAAAATTGAATTACCCAGCATCACTTTTTCCATTCTCAGTATTGAGTGTGATTCAGACCATTTATTTCTGTTACCATACATTTCTTACAATTTAATTTTGCAGAAGAGCGCCATTATCTATTCAGTCAAATGTTTTGCAAAGAGCACAGGAAATACCAACTGATGATCATCATTATCATCATCATAATCATCTTTCCTTGAAGGATTAGGCTTTGCCTGTTCGGAACTCACAAACAAAATCATTCGCATATGGTGATAGGCAACTATTTAAGACGTGTAGTATTTTGTGAGTAAGTAGATACACGACATTGTCACTCGAACATCTCTTCTTGGAGTCTGATGTACTAAATAAATTGAGTCACATGTAAAAGTGATTGCATTCGAAAATTTTTGACAAAATTTCAGTAAAGAAAATTAAGGATAAATGTGTACATCTTATTTTTCACATTTCTCACAAATAGGTTTAACAAAGGCAATTTTTAGTATGTACACAAAAATCACTCATGTTGGCGATGAGTTACATGTATCACTAGTAGAAAGTCACGCTGACTCCGAATGAGGCGAACGCCCGGATTTCAGGGTCCCACATAACATCTTATCTTACAGAAGAAAGCCTTTATTTTATTATATGACCGTAAGTGTCTAGGGTGCATTGTTTCCTCAGGAGTCCACCGACTGTTTTCGTCAAATGGTAATACAAGGCTCAAAACCGACCCCTTGCGTTCGTTGTTCTTTCTCCATTTCTCTTACGCAGGCTTCGTAAAGAACGCTCCATTTGTCGATCTGCGTTCTGATTAGTTTGCAAAAATATTCGTTTGTATCATAGTTTTCCGATTAGAATCTCTTTTTTTCCGGCAGAGTGCAAGTTTTATGGACCACAGGCCTGTGCGTGACGTAACGACACGGTCCTGTCACCTTAATGTGACCGCCACCTGTGTTCGACGTCAACGAGCAGTAACCACTCACAGACAGCAGGTCGCAGCACTAGCAGTGGAGGGCATAGAAAGCATATCAGGCGGACATAAAACACTGCAGCCGTTGTCGTGATGTTTTAACCTCCCCCTTTCTAATCGGCCTACTGGACTGAGATTTAAATGACCGTGATGGCATATGCCTAATGAAAATTTACAGTGAGTAAGGCTATCGTTACACAAGGAAAATAACACCGGTTACTTGGAGTAAAGTGTAAAACAGACTCTTCTTGTGGTGTCACCGCCAGACACCACACTTGCTAGGTGGTAGCTTTAAATCGGCCGCGGTCCATTAGTACATGTCGGACCCGCGTGTCGCCACTGTCAGTAATTGCAGACCGAGCGCCACCACACGGCAGGTCTAGAGAGACGTACTAGAACTCGCCCCCCGTTGTACGACGACGTTGCTAGCGACTACACTGACGAAGCTTTTATCTCATTTGCCGAGAGATAGTTAGAATAGCCTTCAGCTAAGTCCATGGCTACGACCTAGCAAGAGCCGGCCATAGTGGCCAAGCGGTTAAAGGCGCTACAGTCTGGAACTGCGCGGCCGCTACGGTCGCAGGTTCGAATCCTGCCTCGGGCATGGATGTGTGTGATGTCCTTAGGTTAGTTAGGTTTAAGTAGTCCTAAGTTCTAGGGGACTGATGACCTTAGAAGTTAAGTCCCATAGTGCTCAGAGCCATTTGAACCATTTGACCTAGCAAGGCGCCAGTAACCATATCTAGAGAGAGTCTCACTTGTATCATCAAGAATGCTGTATACAAATGATGGATTAAGTTAAGTATTCCTGGAGCTACGTACTTTTCTTTATAGCATTCATTACGTATCCTGTTTCAGACCTCACGCCCATCTGCGTGAGCTTAACGCGTGCCTTTCGGCTACTTCCGAGTGGCGTGGCTGCCTTGATACGCCACAACACTTCTGAAGTAAGAATCTATTCTAAATTTAAGCTAAATTTATATGGTGATTTTGAAATGGCTGCAATAGTGCAATCGCTCACGAAACGCACAAGTTGTTTGTGTGTTTGGGGGGGGGGGGGGGGGGGGTACCACGTAATATTTACTACAAAAATTACTTATAACACAAAGAAAACATTGATTAGCTAAAAAGTGATAACTAAACGGTGGCCAGCCCACCAGGGCAATGAATCTCCAGAATCTTGAGAGAGGCAATGGCACAGAATTTTAAGCAAATAATCACTGGCGTGGCAGCAGAGGGTTGTCACTTTTCCGCATCACAACAGTTCACGAGAAAATGAATGAATCATAAAAGCGCTAAGTCTGCAGTTACTTACACTGAAATACTCAATTTTGGAAGCAGAGTTACACTCACGGAAATGGAAAAAAGAACACATTGACACCGGTGTGTCAGACCCACCATACTTGCTCCGGACACTGCGAGAGGGCTGTACAAGCAATGATCACACGCACGGCACAGCGGACACACCAGGAACCGCGGTGTTGGCCGTCGAATGGCGCAAGCTGCGCAGCATTTGTGCACCGCCGCCGTCAGTGTCAGCCAGTTTGCCGTGGCATACGGAGCTCCATCGCAGTCTTTAACACTGGTAGCATGCCGCGACAGCGTGGACGTGAACCGCATGTGCAGTTGACGGACTTTGAGCGAGGGCGTATAGTGGGCATGCGGGAGGCCGGGTGGACGTATCGCCGAATTGCTCAACACGTGGGGCGTGAGGTCTCCACAGTACATCGATGTTGTCGCCAGTGGTCGGCGGAAGGTGCACGTGCCCGTCGACCTGGGACCGGACCGCAGCGACGCACGGATGCACGCCAAGACCGTAGGATCGTACGCAGTGCCGTAGGGGACCGCACCGCCACTTCCCAGCAAATTAGGGACACTGTTGCTCCTGGGGTATCGGCGAGGACCATTCGCAACCGTCTCCATGAAGCTGGGCTACGGTCCCGCACACCGTTAGGCCGTCTTCCGCTCACGCCCCAACATCGTGCAGCCCGCCTCCAGTGGTGTCGCGACAGGCGTGAATGGAGGGACGAATGGAGACGTGTCGTCTTCAGCGATGAGAGTCGCTTCTGCCTTGGTGCCAATGATGGTCGTATGCGTGTTTGGCGCCGTGCAGGTGAGCGCCACAATGAGGACTGCATACGACCGAGGCACACAGCACACTGGGCCAACACCCGGCATCATGGTGTGGGGAGCGATCTCCTACACTGGCCGTACACCACTGGTGATCGTCGAGGGGACACTGAATAGTGCACGGTACATCCAAACCGTCATCGAACCCATCGTTCTACCATTCCTAGACCGGCAAGGGAACTTGCTGTTCCAACAGGACAATGCACGTCCGCATGTATCCCGTGCCACCCAACGTGCTCTAGAAGGTGTAAGTCAACTACCCTGGCCAGCAAGATCTCCGGATCTGTCCCCCATTGAGCATGTTTGGGACTGGATGAAGCGTCGTCTCACGCGGTCTGCACCTCCAGCACGAACGCTGGTCCAACTGAGGCGCTAGGTGGAAATGGCATGGCAAGCCGTTCCACAGGTCTATATCCAGCATCTCTACGATCGTCTCCATGGGAGAATAGCAGCCTGCATTGCTGCGAAAGGAGGATATACACTGTACTAGTGCCGACATTGTGCATGCTCTGTTGCCTGTGTCTATGTGCCTGTGGTTCTGTCAGTGTGATCATGTGATGTATCTGACCCCAGGAATGTGTCAATAAAGTTTCCCCTTCCTGGGACAATGAAGTCACGGTGTTCTTATTTCAATTTCCAGGAGTGTAAATGGAGTTACTGGTTAAAGAAATGACTGGCTTAACTTGAACTTTGTTATGTAAAGAAATAACTTTCAATAACCTCAGTGTAACGTAATGCAAAATTTAGAAAAAGGTAAGCATTTTACTTTTGATTATTGAAAGACTGAACTGAATTTACTTTAAGCAAATGAGAAATTGGTTTTATTTTGTAAAACAACAGCAATAAAATACATATCAAGCCAGCCGAAGTCACTCGCCAAGCTAAATACAGAATAGATGAAATTGCGCAGTCTTTATTTGTCCTGTATCTTTAGTTATTAGTTTTTCCAGTGATATTTTACTTTATGTAGCCTCTGTTATGCGGCACAAGAATGAACAGTTATTGTGGCAGAAAATTTAGACTGAAACTGGACTTCAGCAGACATACTAACTGGCGGTAAATACGTAATCACTTGTCATATTCTTACGACACTCGGTGATTGGATGGAAAGGAAAGGGGACGCTGCTTGTTAATAATGTCTGAGGACAATGAGAACACAGGTGCCGTACAGGTTTTGATTGTTGCAACTTATTATTCAAGTTATCCATACTTTGTTAAAGTAATTTAACTGGGTAAAGCGTCTACAGTACTATATCTGTCAGTTAGCAGTCTTACGATGTTGTAGCTGTGCAGACGACGGAGAATGTAGCCAACGACAATGCTGAGCTGCCGTTGTTGCTGCTGCTGCTGCTCGATCAGAAGAACCCCGAGTCGTCTCCAGGGCCACGGGTAATTATGGGACAGACAACAGTTAGAACTGCAGCTTCCTCCGCCTGTCCACTCCTACCGTGCTCCCAATACTCGCAGCTTAACAAATCAGGCGCGTCTACAGTAGAAAAGGACAAGAAACTGCCATTTCTAAATGTGCTGGTCACAAGGGACGGCGAAAACCTGGGACACAGCGTGTATCGAAAACCGACACACACGGATCGATACCTGCACAAACTGTCAAACCACCACCCGAGCCAGAAGAGAGGCATGATTAGTGCGCTCGTAACGAGAGCAGGACGAATATGTGAGCCTCAACACCTCAAACGAGAAATGCAACACCTGGAAACTGTTCTGAGGAGCAATGGGTACTCCACAAATTACATTAGAAGTGTAACAGAGCCAAACACTCGGCGAAGTAAGGAACCAGAAAAAGAAATGTCGGGTACGGCCTTTCTGCCATACATTCCCAGAGTGACGGACAGAATCGGCCGTATATTGCGCAAACATGGCGTAAAGACGATTTTCAAAGCGACAAGGAAGAACAAAGAGTGTCTTAGATCGGCGAAGGAGAAAAGAGACCCACTTGCAATGTCGGGAATATAACGTATACCATGCACATGCGGAAAAGTTTATGTCGGAATGACTGGACGATCAATTAATACCAGTATCAAAGAGCATCAGCGACATTGCAGGTTGGGGCAGGTGGAGAAATCGGCCGTGGCAGAGCACGCACTGAATGAGACCGACCACGTAATAAAATTCGCCGACACGGAAGTTCTGGCTGTAGACAAGCACTATCACACGCGCTTGTTCAGAGAAGCTGTAGAAATCCAAAAACACGCGAACAGTTTCAACAAGAAAGAGGAAAGCCTGGCTTCCCGTACTGCAGCGAACGACCGTCGCAGGTAGCAAGAGGAGAACCGCACCGGAAATGACCGCCGAGAAGCCCTCGGACGTTGGCGCGCCAGGTACATATAGTCTGAGTATAGCTGCACACCGCGGTGGCGGGAGCGCCAAACAAACACTTCCGCACTCTCTCACGATTCAAGCTGCTCTGCCTCCTCTGTGCTCTCAGAGACTCTCCATGCGCAAAGATAAACAACGGTACAGCTACTACCATTTTGTCGTCGCTATCAATACATTTCAATAAAGTCCCATTCGCTATTGCCCAGCAGTTTACAATATTTTCAATATTTTCATTATAACTGCAATCACTTATACATAGTCAAAAATAAATATAAAATTGTTAAGGCTTTCGTGGACACTTGTTGACAAACTGCCTATTGGCTTCTGTCTCGGGTTCTTCGGCCGACGTTCATCTAATGATTTTTCTGACGTTTCGCCAGCACGAGTGGCTGGCATTGTCAAAGCTTCACCCTCCATTGCCGGTGGTGAACTGAAGGCGAGCTCGCGGCCGCAGACTATATGTACCTGGCGCGCCAACGTCCGAGGGCTTCTCGGCGGTCATTTCCGGTGCGGTTCTCCTCTTGCTACCTGCGACGGTCGTTCGCTGCAGTACGGGAAACCAGGATCCGTTTACCTTAAGGCTTTCCTCTTTCTTGTTGAAACTGTTCGCGTGTTTTTGGATTTCTACAGCTTCTCTGAACAAGCTCGTGTGATAGTGCTTGTCTACAGCCAGAACTTCCGTGTCGGCGAATTTTATTACGTGGTCGGTCTCATTCAGTGCGTGCTCTGCCACGGCCGATTTCTCCACCTGCCCCAACCTGCAATGTCGCTGATGCTCTTTGATCCTGGTGTTAATTGATCGTCCAGTCATTCCGACATAAACTTTTCCGCATGTGCATGGTATACGGTATATTCCCGACATTGCAAGTGGGTCTCTTTTCTCCTTCGCCGATCTAAGACACTCTTTGTTCTTCCTTGTCGGTTTGAAAATCGTCTTTACGCCGTGTTTGCGCAATATACGGCCGATTCTGTCCGTCACTCTCGGAATGTATGGCAGAAAGGCCGTACCCGACATTTCTTCTTCTGGTTCCTTACTTCGCCGAGTGTTTGGCTCTGTTACACTTCTATTGTAATTTATGGAGTACCCATTGCTCCTCAGAACAGTTTCCAGGTGTTGCATTTCTCGTTTGAGGTGTTGAGGCTCACATATTCGTCCTGCTCTCGTTACGAGCGTACTAATCATGCCTCTCTTCTGGCTCGGGTGGTGGTTTGACAGTCTGTGCAGGAATCGGTCCGTGTGTGTCGGTTTTCGATACACGCTGTGTCCCAGGTTTTCGCCGTCCCTTGTGACCAGCACATCTAGAAATGGCAGTTTCTTGTCCTTTTCTACTTCCATGGTAAATGTTATGTTGGCATGGAGGCTGTTCAAGTGTCTCAGGAATTCACCGAGCTGTTCTTCACCATGGCTCCACACCACGAAAGTATCATCGACGTACCTGTACCACACCTTAGGTTTGCAAGTCGCCGAGTCCAGTGCCTGTGCTTCGAATTGTTCCATGAAGAAGTTGGCCACCAGTGGACTGAGAGGACTACCCATGGCGACGCCTTCCAGCTGTTCGAAGAAATCGCCATTCCACGTGAAATAGCTCGTGGTGAGACATGCATGGAAGAGCTTTTTGATGTCTTGCGGGAACATGGAACCAATGTGCTCCAGAGCGTCACTGAGTGGCACTTTCGTAAATAACGAAACAACATCAAAACTGACCAGGATGTCGTTTGGCGCAAGTTTCAGTTTCTTCAGCTTCTCAATGAAATGTCCTGAGTCCTTAATGTATGTGTCGGTCTTCCCCACGTGTGGCTGGAGCAGAGAGGCCAAGTGTTTCGCCAGTTTATACGTTGGTGAGCCAGGAGCGCTAACGGTCGGTCTCAGTGGAACGTTGTTCTTATGGATCTTGGGTAATCCATACAGCCGAGGTGGTAGGGCTTCTGTGTTGCGTAGGTTTCTCTGTATGTCCGCCGGCAGAGAAGAATATACTAGTACATCGATTACGAATTAAATATAGTTTCTGTAATACAGCTCACAGCTTCAGAATCAAAAGTACAGTGCTAGTTATCAACGTATATTAAACGGTGAAAATTTTGGATGGGTCAGATGGTATTTTATCTGCATTTTCGACGTTAACAACGAGGAAACGGAGCGATTTATCTGACGTCCATAAGGGCATGATCTATGGCTTTCGAGCCAAGGGTGGAAGCATTTCCGAGATGGCTAAGTTTGTCGACTGTCCGTCGTGGTTAAAGTGTACCGTGCATGTGAACATAGCGCCATCCAAAACTTGAAGCCGAGGAAACTGTGATGCACCGTGAGCCGTAGATGAGAGAGGTGAACAGTGGATGCAGTGAAGTGTACGGGCAAACTGACGTGCAACTGTTGAGAAACTGACCACACATGTGAACGAAGGGGCTACCAATAGTGACTTCCCAACAGCCGTTCAGCGAACTTTGCCGCACATGGGCCTTCGCAGCAGTGTAAGTGGGTTGCTTCTGTGTTGGCAGCGCTGTGTAGCGCTTTGCATTGGATCTATGACAGCACTTTTTTTTTGTAAGAGACTCTGTGGCTGGTCGGACTTGTTGTTGGAAATCAATCGCCTGTCCTGTTGAGCAGGTGGAATTTAGTCGACAGCAGTGATGGAAGTACTGTTGGGCAGTTGGAGGTGAACAGCCAGCAATGACGGATGTTAGATGTGAGAAGTTACACTGATGAAGGGTAGAGGTCTGAAGTGTTAGCGTAAACTAATGATCTGGAAGTATCTGACTTGGAGATTGTATATTATTCATAATTATATACCTCTGCACAGGATGTCAATGACGATTTATATTCGCGTTTGAACTGGACGTGACATTATTAAGGTAAAAAAAAAAAATACATTATTTGGTTTGCAACAAAATCTTTCCTTTGCTAACCGAATGACTGTTAGTAGTTAGTGACTTTAGTAGTTAGAATCTTTCATTTAGCTGGCAGTATTGGCACTCGCTTGTGAGATAAGTGATTCATGAAATGTATATGTTATTCGTTATGAAATCTTCACGGGTTATCAGCCGAGTGGCGTCGTCTTCTAGTCGCAACGTTTCAATCGGCTGCGTATCCATCATCTTCAGGCCTGAATATGATGGATGCACAATCCACTGAAACGTTGCGATTAGAAGACAACGCCACTCGGCTGGTAACCTGTGAAGATTTCATAGCTGAAATACGCCGAGAAAGCGTGCAATCGCGTATAGGCTATTGTTAGGATTTTTTTTTTAGTCAGGGCTATTCTTTTGAATTAATTATTTAAAGTCAGATTATCTTTTCTTGAGCAGTCAAACTGAGTTGCGCTAGGATATGGTTGGTCTCAGTCATTCAGCAATTTAAGTACAGACACACTCATATCAGAAGTTTCACAGGCGCCTGGTTCATGCCCCCATTCTGACTTCTGTCCATCAGCAACGAAGGCTAGCGCTTTCTCGACGTTACCGCAACAGGACATCCACTGAGCCACGATAGGTGGCCTCTTCATATGGGTCACGTTTTATGGTCTGGGTCCAGCTTGGATAAGGGAGCATTGTGATCTAGAAAATACTTTTGTGGCATTCTGGAGGCACAGTAGATCAACACAAGTATGCATCTGTGCTTGGGGACAATGCCCGCATGTACATGCAGTTTGTTTGTCCTAGGCACGATGGCACCTACCAAACAGGAGAGTCAATATGTGTACGTGCACGGTTCGAGGAGCACCAGTATAAGTTTGCTGTTCTTCCCTGGCTACCAGGCATCCCGAATTTAAACCAAATGGAGAATCTGTGGGACCACCTCGATCTGGCTTTTCACGCCATGGGTCCTCAAGTGAGAAACCTAGCACAGCTGGCGTCTACATTGGAGTGGGTTTGGCTCTACATCCCTGACGATACCTTCCGTAATTTGGTTATTCAGGCTTCTGATAGGTAGTCACACCAACGTAACTGGACAGTGTATGTGACGAATGGTGGTGGGTGAGGGTTGCAGATGGAGGTAATTGGGTATCGGATACTTGCAGAGAGGCGCTTTCTGATATAACGTTGTTGGTTAATTTGCTATGAAAGCGGTACTGATAGACAATAAAAGCGGTTTAAAAGCTGTGAGCTGTCTGGGGAAGTTAACCTTGCATTACTGCGCAACTGTTTCACCAGGTATCCAGTCTAGCTTACCAAATTCCCAACCAGACTAACATTAATTATAATCTTTTGATAGTCATACGACAACCGGTGATATATATATATATATATATATATAAAGAGAATTTAAATAAAAAGAAATAAATCAGTTTATATTTGGAAATTTATTTTAACATTGATCATTGGAATTTCAGCATATTAAACTTGAGTCGTAACTAAGCTGGTGCCTTATTTAGGATTGTGAAAATGTGAGATTGTAATCTTACGGAACACATCAAATATGGAGCCAAGATTGGGAGACTGCATACAACACTGCATTCATAAAACAACACACAAAGAACGTTGAAACATATGCAAGAGAAAATTAACCACTACCAACCGATTCTATTTTCACCCAAAGAAGTTACGTTCGTAGCACAATCCTGTCCGTCATGTAATTACCACACACTGGTATACTAAATTCATATTAACTCCTTGTGAAATCTTCCCGAAAAGAATAGCTGAGGGCTACTTTGATGATTACACCACATGCTTCACGTGGTCAACTTGGTTTACACAAAGAGTGTAACTCCACAATAATTTTGATAATTAAAATAAATTAGATCGAAAAGCAATTTACAAAAGAAAAACCTCGAACTGGTTACTATCGTCTTACTATTAACCTGATGGGTCAGACAATTGTATAAGCACGTGGTACTGGTTTCACAAAGTACACCCCACGTGGGTTGAACATAAAGAAAAGTTGCTATATTGAAAAATATTGTCAAGACGAGACGTTATAATCTCACGCACATTCGCATTTAACATTGATGAACTTAGTTAGAGTTACTGATCAACACGTGGTTCCACTTTACTCACAAAGTAGTGACAAAGCAACTACCGGAATATATTCTGAACTTCACACGAGAATTACACTGCGCTGCAATTTAAGATAACATTACATATTTTAGAGCTATACCTGAAATAAAGGTGATTAAATTTTCAGTTAGGCTGAACTAAAGAAATCCATTGTCTTACGGACTTAGCAGACACGCGCTTAGCCGGAGATCTTACCACTTCAGACGCTCGCCACGGACCGACTGACCTGGTCCCTTTCTGAGGGTGGCTCTCAAATACAAACGGAAGTGGCCAGAGGGGCAGCTTCCTATACCAACATGACAAATGACGGACAGGACCTTACTAAGGATAGAAACCTCTTTGCTTTTAGAAAGCGTAGCTACCTGTTCCGACGTTGGTCCTACTGTTCTCTAGCAGATAGGCTTGTCTGCTACCCTGAAGCATGCAACTAGAAATACATTTGCTCATTCATCCTCTCACACAGAAAGGAAGGGGGATGACACTATCTTATCATATACACTATATAAAAGAAAGCGGATGTAGGTTCCGTATAAGACTGTGTGACATGAATTACATATAAACTATGTTTTAAAGTGTAGTAGTGTGACAGATCGTTCTTGTTTATGTGTAGAAGTAACACGTTCCACTACTCAGTCTCCTCCCAGTTAGTCAGAAACGCCACAGTAAATTTTAGAAGAGGAATTTATGCCGTAAATGACAACAGATTTAAGAAATTAACATGAAAGGAATCCAACAGAGACCTTTCACTGACAAACAACGTTTGTCGCTGTCGATTCACCGTTACGTCGTTTAGCATTAACATAGTAAAGATCTTCCTCTTCAAAACTGCGGCCCTAGGTGTAGACAACTTTTCTAACGTTTTGTGGTTCAGCCACTCAATGTCCAGATTGTTATCGACACTGAGACACTTCGCAGAGCGGCCGACATATTTCTGACGGGAAGAGAATTTCAGTGGCTGACCTGTTGCTCGGATCCTTTGGCGGGCCGCTCCACCGCCCAATCCGGTTATGCAGTCGGTAAGAAATCGGATCTGCTGGCCACGAGATTATTGCGTAAGGCGACGGCGGCCGTTCGCAGGGACTTTCCTTTATTCCTTTGCGGGGACGGCCGACCTGGCGCTGGCGACGGCGCTCCGTGGAAATCCTGCCGCAGGCGCTCAAAGGCTGGCGGCGGCGGCGGCGGCGGCGGCGGTGGGGGCGGTGGGGGCGGCGGCAGCGGCACGTCGTTACAAAACGCGCGGTTGTGCAACCTGCCGCGATCCTGCACGGCGCGCGCGTGCGCGATACGACATGTGTAGCGGTCACCGGCGGGCGCTCTCCGTCCCTGGGCAATTTGCGCGTCGTTACGTCTGCCGGCTCACTCTCAATCAATAAAATAAAAATAAGCGATACCGGCGGAGCACGTGACGAATTACACTTTTTCTAAAAGCCGTAATTGCCATCACTGGCGACGAGTAAGCACTACACTACTGGCCATTAAAATTGCTACACCACGAAGATGGCGTGCTACAGACGCGAAATACAACCTATAGGAAGAAGATGCTGTGATATGTAAATGATTAGCTTTTCAGATCATTCACACAAGGTTGGCGCCGGTGGCGACACCTACAACGTGCTGACATGAGGAAAGTTTCCAACCGATTTCTCATACACAAACAGCAGTTACCGGCGTTGCCTGCTGAAACGTTGCTGTGATGCCTCGTGTAAGGAGGAGAAATGCGTACCCTCACGTTTCCGACTTTGATAAAGGTCGGATTGTAGCCTATCGCGATTGCGGTTTGTCGTATCGCGACATTGCTGCTTGCGTTGGTCGAGATCCAATTACTGTTAGCAGAATATTGAATCAGTGGGTTCAGGAGGGTAATACGGAACGCTGTGCTGGATCCCAACGGTCTCGTATCACTAGCAATCGAGATGACAGGCATCTTATCCGCCTGGCTGTAACGGATCGTGCAGCCACGTCTCGATCCCTGAGTCAACAGATGGGGACGTTTGCACGAACAGTTCGAGGACGTTTGCAGCAGCATGGACTATCAGCTCGGAGACCGTGACTGCGGTTACCCTTGACGCTGCATCACAGACATGAGCGCCTGCGATGGTGTACTCAACGACGAACCTGGGTGCACAAATGGCAAAAAGTCATTTTTTCGGATGAATTCAAGTTCTGTTTACAGCATCATGATGCTCGCATCCGTGTTTGGCGACATCGCGGTGAACGCACATTGGAAGCGTATATTCGTCATCGCCATACTGGCGTATCACCCGGCGTGATGGTATGGGGTGCCATTGGTTACACATCTCGGTCACCCGTTGTTCGTATTGACGGCACTTTGAACAGTGGACGTTATATTCCAGATGTGTTACGAGCCGTGGCTCTACCCTTCATTCGATCACTGCGAAACCCTAAATTTCAGCAGGATAATGCGTGACCGCCTATTGCAGGTCCTGTACGGGCTTTTCTGGATACAGAATGTGCTGCCCTGGTCAGCGCATTCTCCAGATCTCTCACCAATTGAAAACGTCTGGCCAATTCCAGTCACTACTCTTAATGAACTGTGGTATCGTGTTGAAGCTGCATGGGCAGCTGTACCTGTACACGCCATCCAAGCTCTGTTTGACTCTATGCCCAGGCGTATCAAGGCCGTTATTACGGCCAGAGGTGGTCTGGGTACTGATTTCTCAGGATCTACGCGCCCAAATTGCGTGAAAATGTAATCACGTGTCAGTTCTAGTATAATATATTTGTCCAATGAATACCCATTTATCATATGCATTTTTTCTTGGTGTAGCAATTTTAATGCCCAGTAGTGTAAATTAAGCTCAAAGATACGTACAACATTCTTCCGTAAAGGTGAAGAACCGCGGGAACCTGTGACGTCCTCTCAGGCTTGACCGCGATGCAAGCAGCGTATCGACACATATGGGGAAAAAAAAAAAAACACAGCTCAGAAGTTCGTGTGAAGTGTAACATGGCTTAATGATGTCACACTGACACTAAATTTCACCACAATTCTGTCCAACGCCAATGTGGAAGTGTCAAGGATGGAAAGCTCGTCACACCCCCTGTTACCCACATTTCACCCCTTCTCTTGGCGCCTCTGTGATAGAGGTCAGAACGTTGACGCCCGGTGTTGAAATCACACGAGGAAAACATTCCAGTTGCATAGTCGCTCAGTATCGGGGCAAAAACGCCTAAGGGCGAGGCATAAACGTCTGGTCCCGGCGGAGGTTCGAGTCCCCCCTCGGGCATGGGTGTGTGTATTTGTCCTTAGGATAATTTAGGTTAATTAGTGCGTAAGCTTAGGGACTGATGACCTTAGCAGTTACGTCCCATAGGATTTCACACACATTTGAACATTTTTCGAGGCATAAAGGGCCTCAATACAGCCACCCTTTTTCCTGGGCCTTTGGTTGATTCCGACACACAGTTCGCGATCCAAAGCGACAGGTCGCAGTGTGATGAACAACAAGACCTTCTTGACAACATTTGACATTGCTGACACCACCGGACGTTTCAGCCCTCCTCCTAGGACACTGTAGGGTTTCATCCCTATTAAAGGTCATAGCAACTCTTTTGAGTGCAGCGCGACCGCAGTTTTTGCTCTTGTGTTCAGGTTGTAACCACAAGGGACCATTGAAAACAATTCGATGAAGGTGATCCGAAGCAGCAGTGGGTGCTTATGCTTTTCCAGCCTTCCTGTTTAGAGTCCTCCTTTGGTGTCATCACGATATTGACATATGCATCAAGAAATGGTCAAGGGTCCGTCTAAGATCCCAAAGTCTGGGAAAACGCTCGGTGCCCCCCGCCCCACCACCTTCATTGAGAACTTTAAAAAATTAACGTTTATCGAGAGAACCTGTAAAGTAGTATGAGGTTCTTCCCTGGAATCGCAGGGATATCAAAGGGTTGGCTAACTGCACGTGCCTCAGACTACTTTACCGGCTATGTCTGTACACAATAATTTTTAAGATTCTGTATAAAGGTGGCCGCCAAGTGTTTTGCCAGACTGCCGTTATGCAGCGCTCCAAAGGAGTGTAATCACTTTCAGCGGGAACGCAGCCGCGTAATGTCCTTAGAGAACGCTTGGAATGTCTGAGGTTGTCAGCAGTGTCAAAGGTCACCAAGAACGTCTTCCTGTTGCTCTTCGCACTGCGAACTGACTTTTCGACCGCGAAATATTTGGGAATCGACTACCCAGTGAAAAAGACGGTGTCATTGACTCCTCTTGTGCCACCGACTGAGGACTTCTCGAGCCGGTTGTGGGCGGCGTTGTGCCTGAAATGTTTTCTTCGGCCGCTCGCAACGGAACCGCGTGATTTCAGCGCTGGGCGTCAGGGTTCTGACCTCCAACGCAGAAACGCCAAGGGAAGGGACTGAGTGTGGATAAGAGGGGATATAACGACCTTCCCAACGCGTAGCACGTCCACGTTGGCGTTGGACAAAATTGTGGTGAAATTTAGTGCCGACTTGACATCACGTAGGTGAATATGGATTGAAAGAGGAAGCCGCCCGGTAGAATTTTGCGCAGAGCACAACTTAATCATAGCTAACACTTGGTTTAAGAATCATGATAGAAGGTTGTATACATGGAAGAACTCTGGAGATACTAGAAGGTATCAGATAGATTATATAATGGTAAGACAGAGATTTAGGAACCAGGTTTTAAATTGTAAGACATTTCCAGGGGCATATGTGGACTCTGACCACAATCTGTTGGTTATGGCCTGTAGATTAAAACGGAAGAAACTGCAAAAAGGTGGGAATTTAACGAGATGGGACCTGTATAAACTGAAAGAACCAGAGGTTGTACAGAGTTTCAGGGACAGCATAAGGGAACAATTGACAGGAATGGGGGAAAGAAATACAGTACAAGAAGAATGGGTAGCTTTGAGGGATGAAGTAGTGAAGGCAGCAGAGGATCAAGTAGGTAAAAAGACGAGGGCTAGTAGAAATCCTTGGGTAACAGAAGAAATATTGAATTGATGAAAGGAGAAAATATAAAAATGCAGTAAATGAAGCAGGCAAAAAGGAATACAAACGTTTCAAAAATGAGAGCGATAGGAAGTGCAAAATTGCTAAGCAGGGATGGCTAGAGAACAAATGTAAGGATGTAGAGGCTTATCTCACTATGGGTAAGATAGATACTGCCTACAGGAAAATTAGAGAGACCTTTGGAGATAAGAGAACCACTTGTATGAACATCAAGAGCTCAGATGGAAACCCAATTCTAAGCAAAGAAGGGAAAGCAGAAAGGTGGAAGGAGTATATAGAGGGTTTACAAATCTTTAACATATTGCAGCGTGTCAGCAACTGTGAAATGTACAGCAAATAAACAATGTTTTCAGCCTTCAGTTGCAAGGTAAAATTACCTTGCAACTGAAGGCTGAAAACATTGTTTATTGCTGTATATAGAGGGTCTATACAAGGGCGATGTACTTGAGGACAATATTATGGAAATGGAAGAGGATGTAGATAAAGATGAAATGGGAGATACGATGCTGCATGAAGAGTTTGACAGAACACTGAAAGACCTGAGTCGAAACAAGGCCCCCGGAGTAGACAACATTCCATTGGAACTACTGACGGCCTTGAGAGAGCCAGTCCTGACAAAACTCTACCATCTGGTGAGCAAGATGTATGAAACAGGCGAAATACCCTCAGACTTCAAGAAGAATATAATAATTCCAATCCCAAAGAAAGCAGGTGTTGACAGATGTGAAAATTACCGAACTATCAGTTTAATAAGTCACAGCTGCAAAATACTAACGCAAATTCTTTACAGACGAATGGAAAAACTGGTAGAAGCCGACCTCGGGGGAGATCAGTTTGGATTCCGTAGAAATGTTGGAACACGTGAAGCAGTACTGACCTTACGACTTATCTTAGAAGAAAGATTAAGAAAGGCAAACCTACGTTTCTAGCATTTGTAGACTTGGAGAAAGCTTTTGACAATGTTGACTGGAATACTCTCTTTCAAATTCTAAAGGTGGCAGGGGTAAAATACAGGGAGCGAAAGGCTATTTACAATTTGTACAGAAACCAGGTGGCAGTTATAAGAGTCAAGGGACATGAAAGGGAGGCAGTGGTTGGGAAGGGAGTAAGACAGGGTTGTAGCCTCTCCCCAATGTTATTCAGTCTGTATATTGAGCAGGCAGTAGAGGAAACAAAAGAAAATTCGGAGTAGGTATTAAAATCCATGGAGAAGAAATAAAAACTTTGAGGTTCGCCGATGACATTGTAATTCTGTCAGAGACAGCAAAGGACTTGGAAGAACAGTTGAACGGAATGGACAGTGTCTTGAAGGGAGGATATAAGATGAACATCAACAAAAGCAAAACGAGGATAATGGAATGTAGTCGAATTAAGTCGGGTGATGTTGAGGGTATTAGATTGGGAAATGAGACACTTAAAGTAGTAAAGGAGTTTTGCTATTTGGGGAGCAAGGTAACTGATGATGGTCGAAGTAGAGAGGATATAAAATGTAGACTGGCAATGGCAAGGAAAGCGTTTCTGAAGAAGAGAAATTTGTTAACATCGAGTATAGATTTAAGTGTCAGGAAGTCATTTCTGAAAGTATTTGTATGGAGTGTAGCCATGTATGGAAGTGAAACATGGATGGTAAATAGTTTGGACAAGAAGAGAATAGAAGCTTTCAAAATGTGGTGCTACAGAAGACTGCTGAAGATTAGATGGGTAGATCACATAACTAATGAGGAGGTACTGAATAGGATTGGGGAGAAGAGGAGTTTGTGGCACAACTCGACCAGAAGAAGGGATCGGTTGGTAGGACATGTTCTGAGGCATCAAGGGATCACCAATTTAGTATTGGAGGGCAGCGTGGAGGGTAAAAATCGTAGAGGGAGACCAAGAGATGAATACACTAAGCAGATTCAGAAGGATGTAGGCTGCAGTAGGTACTGGGAGATGAAGAAGCTTGCACAGGATAGAGTAGCATGGAGAGCTGCATCAAAACAGTCTCAGGACTGAAGACCACAACAACAACACGTGACATCATGAACCCATCTTTCATTTCACTTTAACTTCTGAGTTCTGGCTTTTTTTCGCATGTGTCGAGACTTTGATGTTTGAAGCTTCGTTCAGTCCGAGTGTGACGTGCAGGCCGCCATACCTTTGCTCAATTACAGGGGAAAGATGTACGCACCTTGGAGCCAAATTGTGTCGCAGCATGACACAATTACGGGGTATCGGATAAGTTATCTTTTAACTCTGTTGCGCACTGTGCGTCAGATGGCTTGGCGCGATAGACCACGGCCAAGACTTCGTTGCTCACTAACGCACTGGAACTGAGTACATAAAGAAGGAGACAGGCAGTTAAGTGTAAGGTGCTGTGTGTACGCTCTAAACTTACGTGAGGGCCGATACCATAGTGAAAAGAGGCCAGCATGTTTGTCGGGGGTTTTGAAGAAACAGAATAGCCGATTGTGAAAGGGCAAAAAACGGAGTCAACGAATCACGTCCCTGCGTTTACATTGTGTGTGCCCTATTTACCAAAAAATCTAATTCCCTAACTGAAGACATCTACGAAAAGATTCTGTCTCCCTTCAAGTCACCTGGAATGACTACTTTTTTCGAAACTGCAGTTACTATAAAATGTCTTTAGGAGCTAAATCAGCGTGGAAGACGTACTGGCCCCTGATGTGCTGGAGCAAAGATTTGTAGTTGCGGCGGCGCGGTTCTTTCCGTCCCTTTACGACGGACCTGCACCTACCTGTGAACATTGTCTCAGCAGATCATCAGTAGGAAAGCCGAGTGAAACATTTTACTTACACAAAAAGACATAATAACACTTTATTAAATTACAAGAACAGTTTATGAAAACCATTCTATTACTTTAGTGCTCTCTAGTGGGCACAATCGAAACTAAAATCAGTCCCCCTATCCAATATTGTCCTCTATCGGCTCATACATAAACTACGTGCGCGTCCAGTCTCGCGTCACCATCTGTCACTATCCAGCTCTGAGACACATCTCCCACTTAACCGCCTCCATGGCAGGATCGTTATACGGCGTTACGCCTCATAGTGCTTCCAGTCTCGAAACGATTTGTTGAAAAAGGACACTTCGTCCTGCACACTCATGAGCAGCGAATGTGCAAGACTTCTTTATCGACACTTGTCAATTGGCAGATAGGTTTGACTAGTGGCTCACAATATTGCTAACGTGTCGAGTATAATTTACATTGCTGCATTGCCATTGATTTTCCTTATCCACTAACAATTAGTGATCTAGTCAGTTTATTGCATACAATTTACACAAGATGTTTTCAGTCTCCTGTTATACTCAAACTCGTGTTTGTCAGTGTGAGTTTGGTATCTGATAAATGTCTAAAACTTATTTTGATATCGAATTGTGTAAATACTCTTTGGTGATGAGCAACAGAAGTTTGTGAAAAATTAATTTTGAATGGAAATATTTCGGGCGCACGCTACACGATTCGAAATCCAGATTAGCTGGTACATCACACAACTCGCCGGGCAGAAAGTAATCCGTCTGCCATGAAATTTTCATATACCATGTGACTGCAAAACAAATAACTCAGATTACAATGTTCGCTCGAAATATTGCTCATCTTTAACTTTAGTCTTGCATCAGAAGCGTTATTGTAGTTACACGGCAAATGGACATAAAAAATTAATGCATCTGACTATGTAATAAAACTGCTTGAAAACTCACAAAATAGCGCTTTAATGAAATCTTTTACTGGTGTTAAGCCTCTGTATTGATACTGACATTAATTTCGCAAAGGCGCTCTGACAATCAGTGTACCTTGCAGTGAACATGATTTGTGTTCTTAATTAAATTTGTTGGCCTACCTACTCGCGGCGAACCGTTGTGTGCTCTGCAACCTGTCATTATAAGAATAATGATGAGACTGTCAAAATTCAAATTTCATTTTCCACACATGCAATGTTCAATGCAAGACGGTATCTTACCAATTTTCATAAAATGCTCATCAGAACACAGCTCGCCATGTGTATTGCGAGTATGGAAACATAGTCTCGAAAGTGGATGAAAATGGGGAGCTAATATTAACGACTGATAAATGAGAACAAAACTCCAAGTTGAACTATGCTTCAATAACTCACAACAACAATACACCTTTTCATAAAGTTCTCACACCCAGACAAGTTAGCAAAATATTTCTTAATAACTTTGACCGAGCGAGGTGGCGCAGTGGTTAGACACTGGACTCGCATTCGGGAGGACGACGGTTCAATCCCGCGTCCGGCCATCCTGATTTAGGTTTTCCGTGATTTCCCTAAATCGCTCCAGGCAAATGCCGGGATGGTTCCTTTCAAAGGGCACGGCCGACTTCCTTCCCCGTCCTTCCCTAATCCGATGAGACCGATGACCTCGCTGTCTGGTCTCCTTCCCCAAAACAACCCCAACCCCTCTTAATAACTTTCCTGTGTACAATTACTTTCCTTGACACTTTGTAAGAGGTATGTGCTGCCTGCGATATGTAAGCTATAAGAGAATCTGAGACCAAAGAGCAGTGTTGACTGCAGTACGAACTGTGTAGCAGTAGCAGTAAGTTGTTGCTAGCGAGCAGTCGCCTGTCTGCTCTGGTCTGGTGTATCTTGTTGGCTGGGCCGGTCGCGGTGCAGCGATGCCGGAGCCTGTGTATCATTGTATAAGGTAAAAAGCAGCCTCGCGCATATCTAGTAATGTTATGTAAAGTCCCATGTAAATCTTTCAAAAATGTCATAATAATCTTCGCGATGTAAAGTAATTTCTAAAAAACATTCATTTCAATTTAAAAAATTTACTAATTTCTTCAATCCATGATCATTCCTATTGTCACAAAAGAAAAATCAGTTGCTTCCTTTCATAAATGACAAATCTATAGGCCAGCATTGCACAGAGCTGTCCCAGAAAAATTTTATATAAGATCAGATATATTCGCCGTTTTTATTGACGTAAAAATTTTTCCTTTCTTTATTCAGAATGATCTTATAGGGCCATGACGCAGCGGTGCTGTCGTCCAAATTCTACAAGGTTACTGAATTTATTTTTCATTACGGGGTTTAGGAATTTTTCTGTTTCGAGCTTACATTAAATGGGAAACAAATTTTGTGTGGAGGTTAAATGTGAATGAATTTCTGTAGGGAGGTTATAAATGGGAAGCAATTTTGTTCTGAGGTCACACAAAAATTAGAATCACTATCAATATTATTTATTATATTATAATCATTATTTTTGTGGGGAGGTTACACTTGGCTCAAAATCATTAACCCAATAATATTCATTTTTATTATTTTTGTGGGGAGGTTACACTTAAAAGCAGAATCATTACCCATAATATTTAAATATTTTTGTGAGGGTGTTACAACTTGTTACAATCATAAGACAGAACTACATTTGCATTATAAGATTTCTACCATAAACTTCAACCATACGCAATGTTCTAACAATAAGAAGCTGTATAGTTACAAAAATATAATAAAAGAACTGTCTGGACTAAACGGCAGGTCAGCTCCCATCCTTTTCAAACCACATAAAAAATGGTTCAAATGACTCTGAGCACTATGGGATTTAACAGCTATGGTCATCAGTCCCCTAGAACTTAGAACTACTTAAACCTAACTAATCTAAGGACAGCACACAACACCCAGTCATCACGTCAAACCACATACATTGCCAGATTGAGTACACAGACACTCTCTTCAAAAGATGTAGCCCGACCAACTTGTGGACTTGGTCGATGCGAACATCATATCAGGAACACAGCTGATTTCCTACGTCGTTAGGAGGGAATGTGGTTGAATGATTATGATATTTTAGTAAGTTTTGATGTGGTGTGATTCGTTGCGGTTAATTGAAGTTAGGTTTGGCGCTGAATTAACTAATCTCTTTCGGCATGTGTCAACATACTTTTCATTCAATGACCAGTATTACGAGCAGACAGATGGAGTTTCAATGGGTAGTCCGTTGTCTCCTGTGATTGCAGATTTGTTTGTGGAAGACTTCGATGAACGTGCATTGGAGTCAGCGCCTCTGAAACCCGCCTGTTTCTTCAGATACCTTGATGATACTTTTGTTTTTTGACCTCATGGTAGAGAGAATTTGAATGCCTTTTTAGAACATCTGAACTCGATCCAACCGAACATTCGTTTGACGATGGAGGTGGAAGAGGATAGTTTCCTTCCCTTTCTTGACTTTTGATTAGGACGAAGGTTGATGGATAATTGGGACATGCAGTTTACCGAAACCGTACACACACTGACTTGTATTTACAGGTTGATAGTTGTCACCATCCGGCTCAGCGTGAAGGGGTACTACGTACTTTGGTACACAGGGCTCATGTCATTTCCAACACTGAGACTTTGGCAGCTGAGCTGGCTCATCTAGAAGCTACGTTTCGTCAAAATGGTTATAGTGAAAGACAGATTTAACGTGTGCTGTGCTCGTTGTGACTTTGAATAAGCACTCTGTTGCTCCTTTAGCCGACAAGATAGTGTCAGACTGGAGGTTTCTGTTCTTGTCTTAGACATTTCGTTACCGTGGGCTCCCAACGGCGAGTACACCGTAAGGGCTGTTTAGTATTTATACTTCTTGACAGAAGCTTGGGTTTCGACTTTGGATTTAAACCTGAAGTGAGAAACTTATTTTATTCTGTTAACCTAAAGTTATAAATACTCGTTAAAGAGCGAGTGACTACAGAAACTTAATTGTTTCCGAGTACAGACTGTGTTGACTGAGGCGTGTATAGCTCTTTATCACAGAACTTATTTATTTACTTTGCGATACTGGAAGACTAAGTAGCTCTGTTATTTACAAACCATCATTTATTTTCTTTCACGTACTAAACTACTAACATCCGTTTTGTTCAGTTATTGAATAACCTCCCTTTCTTTTTTTTTCATTGCGCAGATTACTTTTTGCGGAAATTGTTTTCAATAAACTCTTGTTTGTCCGCTATAACTGGGCTGTTTACGGGTGGCCCGAGCGGCCGACACATTATTAGTAATGTGATGTTCTAAAATTTAACAAAGATATTGTCTAGCAGTAAAATAAATTTTAAAGTGACAAAAAAAAATCGATGCATGTACAAAAAACTAGCACGTGAAACACCTTGCCATATTTAGGTGTTTTCAAAGTATCTGAGCATTGCGAATGGCCCTCTGGTGTCCTCTAGTCGACGGTGTATAGGTCGTTTCGTATCACGAGGAAGCCAGAAAAGAATTTCCATCCATCACTTCGTCTGGTTACGTTTAAGATTCAAAGCAGTCAAATTCTCAAGCCTGGTTTTTTCCCCTCTTAACTACTTGTACGTGTAACTGCCACACTGCGATCATTATCTTATCCATTTATTATCTGGCGGTTAGCGCAAGATTTATGAGAAAAATAACTGCAAAATTTAAGAAAATGCAAAGTACAAATACGAAAAAGTATCGTCAAGTATAAATGTTGACTCAGTGTACGATTTCTAGACGCCACACATTCCGCCAGGAAAAACAATGCAGTACCAGGACACTCTTTTACAGTATATTTAGTGGTTCGCTTGTCCACATCAAAGACGAGCTATGTTGAGCTTAGTTTCACTCACTTATGAAGCTTACCTGCATACTTTCCAAGTCCAGTTCTGGCACTGTTCAGCTGGTTCGACCATCATAAGTGGAAGCCCGGGATTGAAGGCATGTCTGGCGTGAGGGGAGAGTGGTGCGTCCACCAGCTAGTACTTCCATCTTCAACGTTGATGGTTTCCTCTGTAAATGTGCACCTGTTATGAAAGGTTGACTCCTTGGGCAAAGCCGATTTGCATGGACATCTCGCATGTCCTCGTAATCTGTGGCCAAATACTGGCATAACTGCAATGCCAGGCAGCCTGAGACGTACGTGGGGCATGCTGTTGTCCTCCACCAGAAACCAAAAGTCGGCGTAAGGAGGGTCTCTTTCTGGTAGTGATGCAATGTCAGGTCAGTCCACAGCATTCCAGTGGTCATCCTGGAGGAACAAAGGCTGTGCCTGCTTTCTTTTCCCCAACTATTTTCCTACCACTTTGGAAACAGGTGCCGTTTTAGAGCTTCGTGTGTAGTGCTGGTTTTCAGTATATGTGTTTGCAGGTATCTCAAAGAGTCAAGTCACCGTCTTCCATATTATATACTGACGTAAGTCTGCGACATTTACGTCACGTGAACGGGAAACCAAGCGTGATTAAGTATCTTGCTTCTAGGTGTTGTGATACCGAACAGTTTGCGAGTAGTGAAGTTCAGGGTTGACAACGAAGTAAACTGCCTTCAGAGTTATTCAGGGAAACGATAAAAAATGATCTTATACCAATTATATATTCTAAGAATAGATCCGCAGAAGTGAAGAACATTTGCAACTAATAGAATTAACAAAAGTAAAGAAATATTAAGGTATTCGGCACGAGCAGCGCCTCTGCTCGTTTTGTGTACCTATGGAAGCTATAAGCTTGTTATCCTCTAAAATAATTGAAATGGTGTCTGAAACGTGTGTGTGTGTGTGTGTGTGTGTGTGTGTGTGTGTGTGTGTTTGTGTGTGTGTGTGTGTGTTAACGTTCGTAGATTCAAGAGAGGTAATTCAGATGAAATGTTGTTGCTTATGTCATGAGTTGGAATAAGTTAATAACGAAGCCTCGTGAGATACAGCCCATCTTAATGGCTCTTGCATCGTTCTGGCTGGGCGTATTTCACGAAGGTGACACGTGGCTTACGTAATACATTCTCGCAGGTATTTTCTCCTACCCTAAGGAGACAGGCTGCACTTACGCATCGTGTTGTCGATTACATACGGGACTCCTCCCTTTTGGCGAGACAATGAGATACTGTTGATGAGATGGATTTGAATCGCTGACAGAGTAGTGTATTAGGTAGTGAAATCGAACGAATGAAAACACTTTGAAAGTGATCTACTTTTTTATCTCAACTTTGGAAAGTTTTCCTCCTTTTTCTAGGGTCCCGCGCCTCAATCGGCAGAAACGGAACCCTTATAAAATTGCTTTGTTGTCTGTCTGTCTATATTTCCGTCGGTTAAGGCCCCCTTATGTCACGAACAGGTATGTGTCTCGTCCCCTCGCGGTGCAAAACATGTAGGCTTCTAACTCAAAGCAATCAAATGATACCGCCTTTTATATCACATATTTTGGTACTCGCAGATTCACTCACCAAAACCTGTAGGTTGCTTCCTGTTGACCTAGGAACATGGAATTTGGCAAGAAGCTAGGTTTCACAGTACAAGAAAATGAGAAGTCAGAAAACTGTTAAATTGTAATTAGATTACAAAAGTATATATTTGTCATTTTTTTATCTGGACAGGCGCATCGAGTTCAAATTTATGTCACACACTAAGAGCCACGGTATCTTGGTAGTGTAAAAAGTGTAAAGTTCTAAGCTAATTCATTCTGAAGATACGGTCACTAATGTGACATATTTTGATACTCGAGAACTCAGACATCAAAACCTAGACGGTGCTTCCCGTTGATCTAGAGTTATGGAATTTTGCCAAGAAGCACTGTTTCACAGTTCAAATAAAGGAAAGAAATGCGAAAATTACTAAGCTGTAATTATATCAGGTAAAAAATATCATTTTGTCATTATATCTTGCATTATCTGTCAAAAGCGTAACAGAAAAATATTACTGCATGCAAACATAAAATGTAAGTTCTAGCCATGTTTTAGTTAGAGTAGAGTGGAGTCAGATTTAGCGCCGGGTAAGACTGCGCAAGGCTTGTGTCTTAGTATTAGTAATGCAGCAGTTGGCTACTCTGCAGGGCACGAAATAGCCTTTGTGGCTGACCCTTTATTGCCGTAGTTTGTTTGTTGGCCTGGTGTTAACGGCTGCGCAATACAGTAAGAACTGTTTTACGTTATTTTCATATAGCATTTCATGTTCCGGAAATAAGCTATAACTCAGGCAATAATGGGATAATCAATTTTAGCTTTATTCCTTTGTGTACTACGATGCATTATAAGTCTTGTGGTATATTAACACATCTATATTCCTACAAAGCGTTTCCATGTGCAGGCAAAAGCTGCAGTGTCGTAGTGCGGGGCAAGTTTACGCGTTGTAGGTGGGACAAAACTGCGCAGTGCGTAATCTTACCCCATGCGTTATAATTATCAACTTTTTCATAGACCTAGAAATATTTATAAATGTTGAGGTGGAAATTATACATTGACAGTATGTAACATCAGAACTTAGACACTACAAACCTTTTGTTGATTCATTTAGCTTTCTATTTTGTTCAACATCCCATCGCTGAACTTCTGTAATTAGTGTATGATTAATTCGTACTGTAATGAAGTGTAATCTCTGTAATATGCGCGAATGATCTTTTGCCTTGCTCATTTAATCTCTTTGGTTATCTTTAAAATTAAATAAATATATTTAAATAATTTTGTTTAGAACTATCTATATGTGCAAATGATCTGTTTTGTTTAAAATGATTGTTTGCTGTTACGTAAAGATCAGTTTGGATTCCGTAGAAAACTCGAACACGTGAGGCAATACTGACCTTACGAATTATCTTAGAAGAAAGATTAAGGAAAGGCAAACCTACGTTTCTAGCATTTGTAGACTTAGAGAAAGCTTTTGACAATATTGACTAGAATACTCTCTTTCAAATTCTAAAGGTGGCAGGGGTAAAATACAGGGAGCGAAAGGCTATTTACAATTTGTACAGAAACCAGATGGCAGAAACATGAAAGGGAAGCAGTGGTTGGGAAGGGAGTAAGACAGGGTTGTAGCCTCTCCCCGATGTTACTCAATCTGTATATTGAGCAAGCAGTAAAGGAAACAAAAGAAAAATTCGGAGTAGGTATTAAAATCCATGGAGAAGAAATAAAAACTTTGAGGTTCGCCGATGACATTGTAATTCTGTCAGAGACAGCAAAGGACTTGGAAGAGCAGTTGAACGGAATGGATGGCGTCTTGAAGGGAGGATATAAGATGAACATCAACAAAAGCAAAACGAGGATAATGGAAAGTAGTCGAATTAAGTCGGGTGATGTTGAGGGTATTAGATTAGGAAATGAGACACTTAAAGAAGTAATGGAGTTTTGCTATTTGGGGAGCAAAATAACTGATGATGGTCGAAGTAGAGAGGATATAAAATGTAGACTGGCAATGGCAAGGAAAGCGTTTCTGAAGAAGAGAAATTTGTTAACATCGAGTATAGATTTAAGCGTCAGGAAGTCATTTCTGAAAGTATTTGTATGGAGTGTAGCCATGTATGGAAGTGAAACATGGACGGTAAATAGTTTGGACAAGAAGAGAATAGAAGCTTTCGAAATGTGGTGCTACAGAAGAATGCTGAAGATTAGATGGGTAGATCAAATAACTAATGAGGAGGTATTGAATAGATTTGGGGAGAACTTGACAAGAAGAAGGGACCGGTTGGTAGGACATGTTCTGAGGCACCAAGGGATCACCAATTTAGTATTGGAGGACGGCGTGGAGGGTAAAAATCGTAGAGGGAGACCAAGAAATGAATACACTAAGCAGATTCAGAAGGATGTAGGTTGCAGTAGGTACTGGGAGATGAAGCAGCTTGCACAGGATAGAGTAGCATGGAGAGCTGCATCAAACCAGTCTCAGGACTGAAGACCACAACAACAACAACACGTAAATTGCTGACCTTCACTTAGGATTCTTAGTTATTCTGTATGTAAAAGGTAGTGTGATTTCCCTCGGGAACGGAACTGTGTAGCGCGCGCAAATTGTGGTTGGCTAGGTAGGAAAGGTGCAACCAAGACTCAGTCGGGGACGAGCTACCAAACTGTGAACTGCCCATGTAAAAGTTTTATATTGTGCTGGTTCCAAGAGAGGCTTTTCCTGACGCTTTCTAATGCCTCGGATGGGTGGATAAAGAGCTGGAATTATTCTGAAATTTGCATATATCATCGCCACCAAGAAATGATAGGTCCAGCAATTCTACCTGCAAATCCACCTACTAACATGCAATCGCCACCACATCGCGCAATCACTGTAGTGGAACACTATAGTAATGTACAGTGAAGGATCAGCTTATTGGATGTGTTAGTGTGTTCAAATATAAGGTAATTTATAACTGAATTCGTGTACCTACCTCTCAGGTTCCTCTCCGTTTTGAACTAAAGTGATTACCGAGTGTCCTTATTGAAAGAACATTAAGGCCCAGTGTTTTACTAATTAATGCCTCTTGAACATAGTAAGAAGAAAGTTAAAGCTAATGTGGCAAGAGAGTGAGTTAAAGTAAATGATGCTTGCTGAAAATAATTTTCCTATTAAAACTGCTTATTAATATATTGTTGCCAACTTCAAAATTAAAAGTTCTTAAGACTGAGGCTTATAAAGTTTTGCTTAGTAAATGATCACATTGCTGCCTGTTGTAAACCGCAAAAGGTGTGTCAGTATCTTACAAATATGTTAATTTTGTGTCTCACTGTAGTAAAAGTGGAAAGTTATATACTCATGCTTGCTAAGCACTTGTTTCTTTTGTGTATTGAAAGTGCATATTAATAGTGTAATAGTATCCACAGGTTATCCTTTATGCTCATGATAAATAACAGTTAATAGAAAGACCACTATTGATGAAAACAATAATTTCTTTATTCAAAAGACAGTGAGAAGTAATCTGTTAGTGAATTCCATTTAACTTTCATTCTAAACAGATAAGTATTTAGTTGAGAGAGGCTTAACTTGTGATCAGTTCATAATTTTGCAGTGAACTACATTTACGATTTTATGTCAGCTAGGAAAATGTGTGAAAAGTAATACTGAACCTATGTCCAATTTATGATTATACAGTGAATATTAATAGTAATGTTATAAAGACCATTCAGTTTGAATAAGCCCTGAAAGTAATAGTGTGTATTGTTATCTGTTACATTTATTCAAATAGTTTGTTCCGCTCCATCAGCTCCAATCTTACCGTGCCAGAGTTTATTGCACTCGCGTGTGGCAAAATATAGGTTGTGCTTGCCCCTTAAACTTACTCATACTTATTTTCTTGAACAAGAATGTCAATAATTCTGATGCCTAATTAGGCTGGCGACCGTTTTCCTTACTCTTTGAACAGTGTAGATAGGTAAAATATTGTTTGTTACTGTTTAAATATTTACGTAATTCTGACTTTCGTTTCCGATAAGCACAAATTTACCCCACTAGAAACGCACTCTTACCCCACGGTCGAGTAAGACTGCGCATTTGCATTACTTTTATTACTAAGTGCGAATTACAGTTTAAATTGTTTCTATGTCTGTCATATAACAGGCCAAATTTTTGTGACGTTTCCTTCAGTATATCATTATATAAACCTTAAGTACGCAATCTTGCCCCACTTTACTCTAATGGACACTCGATACCCGGGATAGATGAAGTATCTATATACATATTAAGTTTGTACAGAACCCTCAGTTCTCTATTCCTACTAGTACTTGGCCAATTTTTTTTATTTGGCTCTTCGTTTATCTGCTTAACATTTTTTCACCGATAGGAGTTAAATGTCCAATAAGAAAAGGAAGGAAGGAAGAAGTTTAAACGTCCCTGTGACGTCGAGGTCATTATAGACGGAGCACAACTTAGCATTTCTCAAGAAAGGGATGGGATATAGTGTACTTGACGAAGGATTGTACCTGCCCCTCGTAAGTATTTTGGTTTCCCACAGAAAACATAAACCCAGAAGCTCGGGCAGTAATTTAAGGGCCACTCTTCTCGAAGGCGACAGCAACGTTTTAACTTCTGCTCCACATCATTCATCAATACGCACTGCCTGACAAAAAAGGGAAGCACCCCGAAAACATGGTCGGAGGCTAATGTAACTTCTTACACGTTCGCACCATCAGTTTCTGAATTATCACTGCGAAGGACACGGATATGCCGGGAACTCATGTGAGACAGCGTTATCAGCACCTGACAGAGTCTGACAGGGACTTCATTGTCGGTCTCCATTCGGACACCACATCGAATCGTGCAATATCCAGATTTATGGGTTATTCACACGTGACCATTCCGCCATTTGGCCAGGTTTTTCAGCCTTTCCTATAGTTCCCTCATCAGTCAAATAAATCTGTGACCATTCGTGCTGCCCTTCTTTGTATTTTTTCGTTATTCCCTGTCAGTCCTACTTTGTTTGGGCCCCCCATACATTATTCTGGGACGCGTCACAGAATAAAACATTTTGAGAAACCTACTTCATAGGATGACTGCGTTTTCCTAGCATTCTACTAGTGAATACAAATCTGCAACATGCTTTAACTACGACTTATCCTGTGTGATTGTTCCATTTCCTGTCCCTACAAATAGCGTAATCTTTTTAGTTAACTTCTGGTATTCAAGAAAGGTGATGTGAACTTTAATCTTTCATTCCATGTGTCATATTTCATATCTGTACGCTAGACATTTCTCAAACAGTAGTTCTCAGTAGTCTATACGTCACCCCACAGATGTTCTGAGTACATTCACTGTGATCTTTGGTTGCTAGTAGCGTTGTCGTTGCTGCAGCATTCAAAGAAAAGCTAGTGAATTGGGTGTTGACTATGCTACTGAGCGGTCTGGAATAGCTTGCAGAGAACACAGACAAAAAAAATGTCTTTTGGAATATGGTAAAGAGTAATTTGACAAGTGAAGATACGAGGAAATGTTGCTACTGCACTGCTTGCTCGCACATGGTTATGACGTGCTTCAATAACGAAAAGTCTTAATGAACTTTTTTTTATTAGTTTGGGTTAGTTCATTGTTCAGGTGAGAATAAGTACAGCTAACAGTTTACGTAGTGTCAGAAGTTAGTTTTACGATTCCTTTACCATTTTCAGCAATTGTTTCGTGGCAGAAAAATTTTTCTTATAAAGCATAATACACTCCTGAAAATTGAAATAAGAACACCGTGAATTCATTGTCCCAGGAAGGGGAAACTTTATTGACACATTCCTGGGGTCAGATACATCACATGATCACACTGACAGAACCACAGGCACATAGACACAGGCAACAGAGCATGCACAATGTCGGCACTAGTACAGTGTATATCCACCTTTCGCAGCAATGGAGGCTGCTATTCTCCCATGGAGACGATCGTAGAGATGCTGGATGTAGTCCTGTGGAACGGCTTGCCATGCCATTTCCACCTGGCGCCTCAGTTGGACCAGCGTTCGGGCTGGACGTGCAGACCGCGTGAGACGACGCTTCATCCAGTCCCAAACATGCTCAATGGGGGACAGATCCGGAGATCTTGCTGGCCAGGGTAGTTGACTTACACCTTCTAGAGCACGTTGGGTGGCACGGGATACATGCGGACGTGCATTGTCCTGTTGAAACAGCAAGTTCCCTTGCCGGTCTAGGAATGGTAGAACGATGGGTTCGATGACGGTTTGGATGTACCGTGCACTATTCAGTGTCCCCTCGACGATCACCAGTGGTGTACGGCCAGTGTAGGAGATCGCTCCCCACACCATGATGCCGGGTGTTGGCCCTGTGTGCCTCGGTCGTATGCAGTCCTGATTGTGGCGCTCACCTGCACGGCGCCAAACACGCATACGACCATCATTGGCACCAAGGCAGAAGCGACTCTCATCGCTGAAGACGACACGTCTCCATTCGTCCCTCCATTCACGCCTGTCACGACACCACTGGAGGCGGGCTGCACGATGTTGGGGCGTGAGCGGAAGACGGCCTAACGGTGTGCGGGACCGTAGCCCAGCTTCATGGAGACGGTTGCGAATGGTCCTCGCCGATACCCCAGGAGCAACAGTGTCCCTAATTTTCTGGGAAGTGGCGGTGCGGTCCACTACAGCACTGCGTAGGATCCTACGGTCTTGGCGTGCATCCGTGCGTCGCTGCGGTCCGGTCCCAGGTCGACGGGCACGTGCACCTTCCGCCGACCACTGGCGACAACATCGATGTACTGTGGAGACCTCACGCCCCACGTGTTGAGCAATTCGGCGGTACGTCCACCCGGCCTCCCGCATGCCCACTATACGCCCTCGCTCAAAGTCCGTCAACTGCACATACGGTTCACGTCCACGCTGTCGCGGCATGCTACCAGTGTTAAAGACTGCGATGGAGCTCCGTACGCCACGGCAAACTGGCTGACACTGATGGCGGCGGTGCACAAATGCTGCGCAGCTAGCGCCATTCGACGGCCAACACCGCGGTTCCTGGTGTGTCCGCTGTGCCGTGCGTGTGATCATTGCTTGTACAGCCCTCTCGCAGTGTCCGGAGCAAGTATGGTGGGTCTGACACACCGGTGTCAATGTGTTCTTTTTTCCATTTCCAGGAGTCTATTTGTAAAGGTCATTGTAATTGTTAAGGAATTATTATGAGTTTCCGTAATAGAGTTTCTTAGATGATAAATTACTTTCAATAATTTAGCAAATTTAAATTGCGCCACCGTTTTCTCACGAAAGAGTTTTCACATTTTCTGATTATGTAGATGCCACACTGCAGAGGTTGGAACAAAGTTTCTTAAAAAATGAAGCATGATCTGTTTAGAATTGTTACGCGTTGTTCTATTGCTCTACTCATGGCTTCTTCTTTCCTATTTATCTTGTTTACTGTTGCGATGCACATTTTATGGTCATCACTTTGGGCGGTACCAAGTTTCTGTTGCCACAGGTAAGCCATGAAAATCCGTTAGGCAGCTACAGTACAGTTGGAATAGTAAGATCATTTACAATTAGATGTTGCTTTTCAAAATTCATTACCAGGTCAGTTTGGGTAAAATTTTGTTCGGATTTCATTTCAAATGTAGATAGCGTTATTTTTTACAGTGCTGTGTTATATACGCTTGAGTATTATTCAGTGCTTCGAAATTTATTCAGTCAGTTTGCGTTCGTAAATTTACAGGCGTTTTAGTAGAAACATTTTGGTTATTGATACTTGTAGAATTCGTTTGGTAAATTTATGTAACGCAGCTGTCCTGTCAGTTCGTGTGTTGGAATTGTAAACCACGTTTTGTGACATCAAGCATTGTAGTACTGACTGCTTCACACAACACAAAATTCCACAATGTTGCTTACTTAGTTTACAGATTTGGCATTTTAATTACTTTGTTGAAGTTACGTAAAACACATCCATACATTTTCAGTTTTGGCGACTCATTCTATCACATAGCGTTTCTGTAGCTACACTATTTGCATTGTTCAGGGTTACAACAGAGACACGTTAATAATAAAGCATAGAAGTTCAATTTAGTCTAGGTTCAGTCACAAGACGAAACACAGAAAATTTACAGTTGCTACACCTAGGTACGGACTGACTGATTCCGGTTGTGACCTTAGCACAGTTACTCAAGACAAACACTTTAAAATGTCAGCCATTGAATTATGCGGATTTAACGTTAACAGAAAATGTATTATTTTGTGTGTGTGTCGATTGCCCAGTGGTAGTGTAGATGTTATTTTTAATAAATTGACATTTTAAGTCTCAGTTAAGAAATTCAAAATAATTTTGCATAGAGACATAAACATAAATACAGATACCACAAATGGAACTAGCAGCTTCCTCATCCGCATCGTTCATGTCTCAGTTCGTCAACAGTACAACAGTGATAACTCCAATGACAGCATCGGCAATATAGCTGCACGAAATCGTCCAGTAATTTGTGGCCATCTTATACGCCTAAATTCATCTCTGCAGATCCACCGCAAAAGATGTTTTGAAGGGCGGAAACCAGTCGGCAGCCGGATGCCTCTGAAGTGGCCTCGGGAGGAAGAAAAGTAGTAGTTAAACGAACGGGTCGGGTCGGGTCGGGCCGCCGGGATTTCCTTCTCTCTCTCGTGGTGAGCGCACCGAGTTTTGTTCATTTCGTTAATCCCTTCCGGTCTGCCGAGGACCTTTCCCCGACAATCTGCCCGATTATCCAATAAAGAGGTCGCCGTTCGCCCTAATGGAATATCGGCTCTGCTTTCGGGATCATTACTCGATTTCCCAGAGGAAAAAAAGGCAGTTGCGGCTGTGGTAGGGGGAGGCGGGGGGGGGGGGGGAGGGAAGGCGGACGGTAGAAAGCCAGAAAGCATACAGACCGGCCACCCAGCCGCTGTGGCTCACACCGCAGCTCTTGGCAACGCGCCGGAGGCTTGCAATCCCGCTTAATGGACTGGCGCGAAGTAATTACTGCCGGACAGAAAACTGTAGTAATTAGCTTGGACACGCGGCCCTCTTTTTTCGCAAATGCAGCATAATGCTAATGCGTGGAAGTGGATTAAGCGGCGCGCGCAAACAGGGGTGCGGAGCGGAGCGTGCCGCTGAGCAAACACGCGGGGCATTAGCCGGCCATCCACCACGCGGCCGGCACCCCGCACCGGCGCTGCCAGTTGCTGCCTACTGCCTCGCCACCGACTGCCCCCGGCAAGTGCTGCGTAGAACGGCCCGTCGGCTTCCTCCGTCCCATCAGAAACGTCTCTCAATCGAGAGCACGGCGCAGGCTGCATTATGCATTCAAAGTGCGATTCATTTCCATCTGTTACTTCCCACTGTCGTGATAAAACAGCCTACAGGTGCTCTCAGTAGATGCAAGGACAGTCAGTTTTACGTTCCATGTGGCTATTGTACGAGGGCAGTTCAATAAGTAACGCAACACATTTTTTTCTGAAACAGGGGTTGTTTTATTCAGCATTGAAATACACCAGGTTATTCCCCAATCTTTTAGCTACACAACACTATTTTTCAACGTAATCTCCATTCAATGTTACGGCCTTACGCCACCTTCAAATGAGGGCCTGTATGCCTGCACGGTACCATTCCACTGGTCGATGTCGGAGCCAACGTCGTACTGCATCAATAACTTCTTCATCATCCGCGTAGTGCCTCCCACGGATTGCGTCCTTCATTGGGCCAAACATATGGAAATCCGACGGTGCGAGATCGGGGCTGTAGGGTGCATGAGGAAGAACAGTCCACTGAAGTTTTGTGAGCTCCTCTCGGGTGCGAAGACTTGTGTGAGGTCTTGCGTTGTCATGAAGAAGGAGAAGTTCGTTCAGATTTTTGTGCCTACGAACACGCTGAAGTCGTTTCTTCAGTTTCTGAAGAGTAGAACAATACACTTCAGAGTTGATCGTTTGACCATGGGGAAGGACATCGAACAGAATAACCCCTTCAGCGTCCCAGAAGACTGTAACCGTGACTTTACCGGCTGAGGGTATGGCTTTAAACTTTTTCTTGGTAGGGGAGTGGGTGTGGCGCCACTCCATTGATTGCCGTTTTGTTTCAGGTTCGAAGTGATGAACCCATGTTTCATCGCATGTAACAATCTTTGACAAGAAATTGTCACCCTCAGCCACATGACGAACAAGCAATTCCGCACAGATGGTTCTCCTTTGCTCTTTATGATGTTCGGTTAGACAACGAGGGACCCAGCGGGAACAAACCTTTGAATATCCCAACTGGTGAACAATTGTGACAGCACTACCAACAGAGATGTCAAGTTGAGCACTGAGTTTTTTTAATGGTGATCCGTCGATCATCTCGAACGAGTGTGTTCGCACGCTCCGCCATTGCAGGAGTCACAGCTGTGCGCGGCCGGCCCGCACGCGGGAGATCAGACAGTCTTGCTTGACCTTGCGGCGATGATGACACACGCTTTGCCCAACGACTCACTGTGCTTTTGTCCACTGCCAGATCACCGTCGACATTCTGCAAGCGCCTATGAATATCTGTGATGCCCTGGTTTTCCGCCAAAAGAAACTCGATCACTGCCCGTTGTTTGCAACGCACATCCGTTACAGACGCCATTTTAACAGCTCCGTACAGCGCTGCCACCTGTCGGAAGTCAATGAAACTATACGAGACGAAGCGGGAATGTTTGAAAATATTCCACAAGAAATTTCCGGTTTTTTCAACCAAAATTGGCCGAGAAAAAAAATGTGTTGCATTAGTTATTGAACTGCCCTCGTACTACAAATCGCAACGATGTTGCACTGAACACATTACCTTCATCGTACACGTTCATATCTAATGCGTAGTCCGATGAGAACCGAACACATGCGTATTCAGATACAGAGAATTGTAAACAGGCAGAATACGGCGCTGCGGTCCGCGTTGCTGCTACGTTCGCGGGTTCGAATCCTGCCTCCGGCATCGATGTGTATGATGTCCTTAGTTAGGTTGAAGTAGTTCTAAGTTCTAGGGGATTGGTGACCTCAGATGTTAAGTCTCATAGTGCTTAGACCATTTGAACCATTTTTGGACGCACCACAGGGCTATTGGCTTTGCGAAACAAGCGTATCCTACAGTCGACTGTGAGTTACCAGTACGAGAGAGTTCTTTCTCGAAGCAAAATGTAAAGCGGCAGCCCTTTAAGTGACACTGAGATTCTCCGCATTCTTGAAGAATCAGAAGATAATCTGAGTGATATCTTTGACGTCTATGACACGTATGAAGATCAAACTGATGGTGAATCAGGATCAGGTAAGATAAATGCTGTAATTTTTTACACTTTTCATACATATTTTCTGCACAAGTTCTCAGATGAAATAATGGTGCTATTTCCTTTCCTTACCTCTTCGCCCTACCGCTAAACGTCATTGCGTGTGTGTGTGTGTGTGTGTGTGTGTTTGAATTCCTTACGTACCAAACTGCTGACGTCATTGGTCCCTAGACTTACACACTACTTAGACTAACTTACGCTAAGGACAACACACACACTCATGCCCGAGGGAGGACTTGAACCTCCGGCGGGAGGGGCCGCGCAATTCGTGACATGGCGCTTCAAACCGCGCGACTACTCCGGGCGCCCTTAATGTCATTCATATCCGTTCAGCATAAACGTGTTATTTCAGAATCGAGCTCTGACAGTGAAAGCACAGGCCATGAGAATCTCTGAAGCGTTCGCAGACGGAAGCGGGATAAAACGTGCAACAGCATCATTATCTCTGCCTATAAATACGTAAGCTTTGCCATTAATATAAATAAATAGCCTATAACACGCAAAACCAATTTTTTCCCTAAATAAATACAACTTCTTTGGTTTTGATTGCGATGATGAAAGGTTACAAAGTAGGGCACCGTAAGTGATGTGTATTTGAAGAGGAAATAATAGGCTCTATTACTCTCTAAGAGCAACATATTTGTGATTATACTCCTGAATCTGGTCCAAAGGGACAAAGTACTGTAAAAATGGTCGGCACTGAGTGAGGGAGACTGAGAAACTGAGCTGGCAGTGGGGTAAGCAGATTTGCGTGTATGGCTGGCATCGGCTGTTAAAAATTGCTTACATATGTCAGAGAATTCGCTATGTTGTCCTTTAAAACTTAGCAAAAGCCGCATTTCATGTCATTTACTTCTTCTGAATATATTCTGGGTGGCCTGCATTATACAGGGTGTTTCAAAAATGACCGATATATTTGAAGCGGCAATAAAAACTAAACGAGCAGCGATAGAAATACACCGTTTGTTGCAATATGCTTGGGACAACAGTACATTTTCAGGCAGACAAACTTTCGAAATTACAGTAGTTACAATTTTCAACAACAGATGGCGCTGCGGTCTGGGAAACTCTATAGTACGATATTTTCCACATATCCACCATGCGTAGCAATAATATGGCGTAGTCTCTGAATGAAATTACCCGAAACCTTTGACAACGTGTCTGGCGGAATGGCTTCACATGCAGATGAGATGTACTGCTTCAGCTGTTCAATTGTTTCTGGATTCTGGCGGTACACCTGGTCTGTCAAGTGTCCCCACAGAAAGAAGTCACAGGGGTTCATGTCTGGCGAATAGGGAGGCCAATCCACGCCGCCTCCTGTATGTTTCGGATAGCCCAAAGCAATCACACGATCATCGAAATATTCATTCAGGAAATTAAAGACGTCGGCCGTGCGATGTGGCCGGGCACCATCTTGCATAAGCCATGAGGTGTTCGCAGTGTCGTCTAAGGCAGTTTGTACCGCCACAAATTCACGAAGAATGTCCAGATAGCGTGATGCAGTAATCGTTTCGGATCTGAAAAATGAGCCAATGATTCCTTTGGAAGAAATGGCGGCCCAGACCAGTACTTTTTGAGGATGCAGGGACGATGGGACTGCAACATGGGGCTTTTCGGTTCCCCATATGCGCCAGTTCTGTTTATTGACGAAGCCGTCCAGGTAAAAATAAGCTTCGTCAGTAAACCAAATGCTGCCCACATGCATATCGCCGTCATCAATCCTGTGCACTATATCGTTAGCGAATGTCTCTCGTGCAGCAATGGTAGCGGCGCTGAGGGGTTGCCGCATTTGAATTTTGTATGGATAGAGGTGTAAACTCTGGCGCATGAGACGATACGTGGACGTTGGCGTCATTTGGACCGCAGCTGCAACACGGCGAACGGGAACCCGAGGCCGCTGTCGGATCACCTGCTGCACTAGCTGTGCGTTGCCCTCTGTGGTTGCCGTACGCGGTCGCCCTACCTTTCCAGCACGTTCATCCGTCACGTTCCCAGTCCGTTGAAATTTTTCAAACAGATCCTTTATTGTATCGCTTTTCGGTCCTTTGGTTACATTAAACCTCCGTTGAAAACTTCGTCTTGTTGCAACAACACTGTGTTCTAGGCGGTGGAATTCCAACACCAGAAAAATCCTCTGTTCTAAGGAATAAACCATGTTGTCTACAGCACACTTGCACGTTGTGAACAGCACACGCTTACAGCAGAAAGACGACGTACAGAATGGCGCACCCACAGACTGCGTTGTGGCACATCACTTGCAGCGCCATCTGTTGTTGACAATTGTAACTACTGTAATTTCGAAAGTTTGTCCGCCTGAAAATGTACTGTTGTCCCAAGCATATTGCAACAAACGGTGTATTTCTATCGCTGCTCGTTTAGTTTTTATTGCCGTTTCAAATATACCGGTCATTTTTGAAACACCCTGTATTTATGTGTAAGGGGCAGCGACCATGACAGCACACTGGCTTCGGCCGCAAGCCGAGGACGTCTTCTGCTATGCTGGAAGCCGTTATGTTGCGGGCACGGGCCTTATGGTGCTTCTACTCGGTTTCTGACGAAGCGCGCTGCATTTAGTAGTCACGTCAGAAAGCCGTTGACGGTTACGGAGCATAAAAGTATTGTTCACGTTTGTGCACATACAACGGAAAAGACGCTACGTACAATTGAGAAGGTCGACGACATTCTTACGAGCCGCTTTGTTGCCTTTCATCATGAGGAATTTTGCGCTAACGTCTCAGCAAAAATAGTGTCTGCCTGCACAATGCGAGATTTTCTACCCCTCCTTGGCCAACAAGGTCTGCGGATTCTCCGCAGATGAGTATGTTTGGAGCTTTATGGGCAGGGCTCTCCAACCAGCTCGGGACTTCGACGATCTAACGTGCAAATTGGACAACATTTGGCACGATACCCATCGGGAGGACATTCACCAACTCTATGAATCAACGCCAAGCCGAGTAACTGGTCACGTAAGGGCCAGAGAAGGACCAGTCCGTAACTGAGTTCTTCAATTCCTGAAGCTGTTTTTCCTGCATAAATCACCCAATTGCTCTGAAACTGGAATCATGTCTTTGCCTGTACATGTATATTACATATACCGATTTCCGTCCCATTGGGGTAATTCTTTCATGGTGCGTCGTTGTCCTTTTCTTGTTTTAGACCGTAATTTTTTATGTATAATTTACAAGTTGATGCTGACGCAGCACTCCCAGATCATATGATGGTGAGACGACAAATTTGTAATTATTATCTATAGGAATTATGCTCTCAGTTTATTACGTGGTGTTAGGTGACTGCTAGTAAGGTACATTACTGGAGCCAGTTGGATCCGCCCACTTAGCCGTGTGTGTTAACGCCACCCCTTTCAGGACTGGCAGGTATGCCACCACATATCGAATTCGCCCGGCGGATTAACGATGAGGGGCCGGTGTGCTGTCCCGCCTGGCTTTGGCTTTTAGGCGGTTTCCCACATCCCGTCAGTTGTACGAGGGTGGTTTGAAAAGTTCTTGGAATTTACATCACTGAAACTTTTCTTTATTTTTCAATATAGTCTCCTTATAGATTAATGCACTTGGTCCAACGATATGTTCCAGTGCCTTGATCCCATCTCTAAAATGAGTTTCCTCCAGGCTTGCAAAATAGTAGTCAACTCGGGCTATCAGTTCTTCGTTTGAAGTGAATCTGTGTCCACCAAGAAAAATTTTTAGTTTAGGTAACAGATGAAAGTCTGACGGAGCCATATCAGGTGAATGAGGCGGGTGTGGCAACAATTCACACCTTAGCTCGTGTAATTTTACCATGGCGACGGCACATGTGTGTGGGCGTACGTCAAGAGTCGCGGCATCACTCTAGCATATAATTTATTTCTAATTCTTCGGTTAAAATGTGATATACCCTTTCAGAAGACATCTGGCAAGCGTGAGCAATTTCACGCACTTTCGATCGGCGATCCTTCGTAAACGTTTTGTGGACTTTTGCAGTGATTTCTGGAGCAGTGACCCATCTTGGCCGACCACTGCGCGGATCATCATCTAAGCTCACCCGATCAAATTTAAATTCATTTGTTCACTTGGCAACAGCTGAATACGAAGGAGCAGAGTCCCCCAGTGTATTCTGGAAATCGGCACGAATGTCCTATGCTTTCATACCTTTCTTTACGAAGTACTTAATCAATGCTCGAATATCGATTTTCTCCGTCTTCGCAAATCCCTACGTGGGAACAACAACAAAACCACGTCACCGCCACAGCTCTCGTCCAAGGGCAATGACGTGGCACGTGTTTACAGGCAACAGTCCAATGAATATCACGTGAACAACGCGTTGCGCTACTGCCGACCTCTCGGGGTGATTCCGAAAACTTTTCAAACCAGCCTAGTACACCGGGCTGCTTCCCGTGTTCCGCCTCAGATACATGCTACGCAAGCGTTTAGAACTATTCCTTACATATAGTCACACAATTTAATACGCAGACAGACAGGTAACACAGCTTCTGTCCTGGGAGGGGGCGGGGCGCTCTCCCCTCCTTGCCTGAGGAGGGTAAATAGGATACTCAAGTCCTTAACTGTTAGGTGTCCTTAAACAGTTACTCAGCATCAGCTGCCAGTTGGACCCATAACGTGCACTTTTCGTGTAGCGTGAAGTTTACAAAAAAATGGCTCTGAGCACTATGGGACTAAACTGCTGTGGTCATCAGTCCCCTAGAACTTAGAACTAATTAAACCTAACTAACCTGAGGACATCACACACAACCATGCCCGAGGCAGGATTCGAACCTGCGACCGTAGCAGCAGTGCGGCTCCGGACTGGAGCGCCTAGAACCGCACGACCACCGCGGCCGGCGTGAAGTTTACAGTTTCAATGTCTAACGTCCCCTTAGAAAAATTGTAAATGACTGTGCTGATAAACCTCTTACGTTATTTGATTTTCAAACAGCTGAGCAAAACTAAACGTACTCAGAAATTCCTCTCATTACTTATTCGGATCATCACTGAACTGACAACAGCGAGCGCCAATACTGCCAGCTAGATGAAAGATTCTAACTACTGAAGGCACTAAGTACTGATAGGCATAGTTATCAAATGAAAGATTTTGATAGATAACAAACAATGTATTTACCTTAATAGTGTTCAAAAGTCATACTATATATATCAGTTCATGACATTCAGTCTTACTAATTTCCTTTTGCTGACGGACACACGTCCAGATCGTCCGCTCTCAAAACTATGCCATCTGAAACTTCCTGGCAGATTAAAACTGTGTCCCGGACCGAAACTCGAACTCGGGACTTTTGCCTTTCTCGGGCAAATGCTCTACCAACTGAGCTACCCAAGCACGACTCACGGCCCGTCCTCAAATCTTTACTTCTGCCAGTACCTCGTCTCCTACCTTCCCGAGTTCGAGTCTCGGTCCGGCACACACTTTTAATCTGCCAGGAAGTTTCATATCAGCGTACACTCCGCTGCAAAGTGAAAATCTCATTCTGGAAACTCTGCCATCTCTCTCCCCAGATCCACCACTGCTGGCGGCTCACCTCCAACTGCACAACGCTACGCGCTGTTCACATCCAACTGCCCAACACTACAATAGTGAATATTCTAACAATGCCAACCAGCCACAGACTGCACAGAGCACAGTCAGTAATTTTCATACAAAGCGCTACGTGGCGTTACCACCATAAATACCTAAACAGCATACTTACAAATGTTCGAATGGTATTATTACCGGATATCTTTGTTCTGTCGTTGTGTATTGTTGAACCTTTGTCATGTCCTTATTGTCATTCCAGATCACGTTACCCATAACTCATATTTTCTTTTTGGGTATTTATACCAGGGACAAGCGAAAAAAGAAGAAGAAGAATTCCAGGGCGTGAATAGTGCACATATTCCTGTAAGAACGCTTGTGGTTAAAGGATTGGTAGATCTAAATTGTAGCCGAGAAAAGCTGTCGTCCTCACTCCCTCGTATGTTTACGGCGTTAATAAAGCGAAACAGGTGTAAGAGCAGGCCGGCGACACCAGACAACAAAATCCCCTCCGGTGACAAATGATGGACATGCAACAGGCGTCGACCACCGATTTTCTGACATGTAAAAGGCCTCGCGTCCGCTTGCGTTTATCCCTCGCCTCTCCCGTAAAAGGCCTTTACGTCGGCGTTGACGCGGACAGCAAACAAGGAGGGCTTGCTATCGCGGCCACTTACCTGCGCCGTACGCCGCATAAGCGGGGGCATTTCCAGCGAAACGAGCGCCGGTGCGCGCTCGAGCGGGGGGTATATAATTTATTTTACATATCGGCGACATCTGTGCGCACAAATTGACAAGGCGAGCCGGTCCGGCGCGCGGACCGCTGCGCCATTGGCCGCCCTTGCCGGCCGCTACGACTTGATCAGCAATGCGCCGCCCGGCGCTATCTGGCGTCCATCTGCAGACCGGAGACCATCCGCGCCACATCTCGCCCCATAAATCTACCATCGCCGGCAGCCCCAGCGCCCCGATCGCGTCTCATAAGCAGAGTACGGGCGGTCGCGGCGAGGGCACGGCGGGGCACTGTCTGCTCGCTGCACCACACGCTCTGCGCCCCTGTCCTAGGAAAGAACTCGGAAAATTACACTCCTGGAAATTGAAATAAGAACACCGTGAATTCATTGTCCCAGGAAGGGGAAACTTTATTGACACATTCCTGGGGTCAGATACATCACATGATCACACTGACAGAACCACAGGCACATAGACACAGGCAACAGAGCATGCACAATGTCGGCACTAGTACAGTGTATATCCACCTTTCGCAGCAATGCAGGCTGCTATTCTCCCATGCAGACGATCGTAGAGATGCTGGATGTAGTCCTGTGGAACGGCTTGCCATGCCATTTCCACCTGGCGCCTCAGTTGGACCAGCGTTCGTGCTGGACGTGCAGACCGCGTGAGACGACGCTTCATCCAGTCCAAACATGCTCAGTGGGGGACAGATCCGGAGATCTTGCTGGCCAGGGTAGTTGACTTACACCTTCTAGAGCACGTTGGGTGGCACGGGATACATGCGGACGTGCATTGTCCTGTTGGAACAGCAAGTTCCCTTTCCGGTCTAGGAATGGTAGAACGATGGGTTCGATGACGGTTTGGATGTACCGTGGTGTACGGCCAGTGTAGGAGATCGCTCCCCACACCATGATGCCGGGTGTTGGCCCTGTGTGCCTCGGTCGTATGCAGTCCTGATTGTGGCGCTCACCTGCACGGCGCAAAACACGCATACGACCATCATTGGCACCAAGGCAGAAGCGACTCTCATCGCTGAAGACGACACGTCTCCATTCGTACCTCCAGTCACGCCTGTCGCGACACCACTGGAGGCGGGCTGCACGATGTTGGGGCGTGAGCGGAAGACGGCCTAACGGTGTGCGGGACCGTAGCCCAGCTTCATGGAGACGGTTGCGAATGGTCCTCGCCGATACCCCAGGAGCAACAGTGTCCCTAATTTGCTGGGAAGTGGCGGTGCTGTCCCCTACGGCACTGCGTAGGATCCTACGGTCTTGGCGTGCATCCGTGCGTCGCTGCGGTCCGGTCCCAGGTCGACGGGCACGTGCACCTTCCGCCGACCACTGGCGACTACATCGATGTACTGTGGAGACCTCACGCCCCACGTGTTGAGCAATTCGGCGGTACGTCCACCCGGCCTCCCGCATACCCACTATACGCCCTCGCTCAAAGTCCGTCAACTGCACATACGGTTCACGTCCACGCTGTCGCGGCATGCTACCAGTGTTAAAGACTGCGATGGAACTCCGTATGCCACGGCAAACTGGCTGACACTGACGGCGGCGGTGCACAAATGCTGCGCAGCTAGCGCCATTCGACGGCCAACACCGCGGTTCCTGGTGTGTCCGCTGTGCCGTGCGTGTGATCATTGCTTGTACAGCCCTCTCGCAGTGTCCGGAGCAAGTATGGTTGGTCTGACACACCGGTGTCAATGTGTTCTTTTTTCCATTTCCAGGAGTGTAGAACACGACCTAATTTTACGAAAGATTATTCTGTAGCGCGTGTTAAAAAGGACTTCACCACTTTGAAATGATACAGAAATTTATTGAGATAACTTACAGAATCGTAAGATGCGTCATTTTGTAGCAAATAACCTAGTAGATAGTGTCGGAAGATCCATGCGGCTTTTAGCAGGTGATGCTGTAGTACACAGGGAAGTTTCAGGATTAGAAAATTGCAGCGAAATGCAAGAAGATCTGCAACGGAAAGGCACTTGGTGCAAGGAGTGGCAACTGACCCTTAACATAGACAAATGTAATGTATTGCGAATACATAGAAGGAAGGATCCTTTGTTGTATGATTATATGATAGCGGAACAAACACTGGTAGCAGTTACTTCTGTAAAATATCTGGGAGTATGCGTACGGAACGATTTGAAGTGGAATGATCATATAAAATTAATTGTTGGTAAGGCGGGTGCCAGGTTGAGATTCATTGGGAGAGTCATTAGAAAATGTAGTCCATCAACAGAGGTGGCTTACAAAACACTATAATTGAGTATTCCTCCTCAGTGTGGGATCCGTACCAGGTCGGGTTGACAGAGGAGACAGAGAAGATCCAAAGAAGAGCGGCGCGTTTCAACACAGGGTTATTTGGTAAGCGTGATAGCGTTACGGAGATGTTTAGCAAACTCAAGTGGCACACTCTGCAAGAGAGGCGCTCTGCATCGCGGTGTAGCTTGTTGTCCAGGTTTCGAGAGGGTGCGTTTCTGGATGAGGTATCGAATATATTGCTTCCCCCTACTTATACCTCCCGAGAAGATCACGAATGTAAAATTAGAGGGATTCGAGCGCGCACGGAGGCTTTCCGGCAGTCGTTCTTCCCGCGAACCATACGCGAGTGGAACAGGAAAGGGAGGTAATGACAGTGGCACGTAAAGTGCCCTCCGCCACACACCGTTGGGTGGCTTGGGAGTATAAATGTTGATGTAGATGTAGAACCTTAAGTTTGATTCACGTAGTGCATTAGTACCCCATTCCGCCATCAGGAGCATGGTGCACAGTTAAACGGCTACTTTCACTGGTGCGGAGTGTGCTCGCTGTGTGTTTTGGTTTAATGAAACGAACTTCGCAACAACTGTTCGGCTTAAATTTCGCATCCAGTACGCTGAAGAACCTCCAAGCACTACCTTGTTTCCTCACGGAAGTTCGAGCTTTCCTCGATAATCGCTTTCCAGGTTGGTGGGTTGGTCTTGAAGGACCAATGGCATGGCCACCTCCCTCTCTAGGCTTGACATCATTGGATTTCTTTCTCTGGGACTTCGTGAGACTGTATGTATGTTCCTCCCCTACCAAACAATTTAGCCAACCAGAAAAATCGAATCTAAGCTTCCATTGTACAACCTATTTTCTATGTGTGAAGAAACTGATCACCACTGTGATCGCCGGCCGATGGGGCCGAGCGGTTCTAGGCACATCAGTCTGGAACCGCGCGACCTCTACGGTCGCAGGTTCGAATCCTGCCTCAGGCATGGATGTGTGTGATATCCTTAGGTTAGTTAGGTGTAAGTAGTTCTAAGTTCTCATTAGTTACGTGATCCACCCACATATGTGATAATTTGCCGTACACTCCGTCCTACTAAAGGCCGTGTTCTGCGTGTGGTCTTCACATTTGGAGCTCACACTCGATTCGTCTCGGTAGTGAGTTGCGCGTTCTTACAAGCAACCCCGGATCAACTTCTAAATCTTGATAAGGCTGTGTATTTATCTGGTCCAGTTCTTCAGTTACTGAGTTCTTCAATGACGGTAGTGGGACTGTTGTACTACCCTTCACTTTTGAAATGACCTGAGACAGATAAGCTCCGAGGATCGTAGTAAGTAAGGAGCACAGAGATTACCAGACGATTGGCTGTACTTAATACCTCCAGTAGCTTCAGTACTCAACACTACAGTGAAATCCCTGCACTATGCTTTTACATCATACAGAGCTCGCCCGGAAAAATTACGCTATGTTTAAGTTAGAAATTTTCATCACTCTTGTGTGTAATTGGAATACTGTGCCAGGAGAGAACGAGAGAATTAATGCTTTCCGTCTGGTCACCTAAAAACCGCGCGGTACTGCTGGAGTTTCTGCGAATATTATCTCATTCTCGTTAAAAAATTAAATATTCGAAGGTATATTGTTTCTTTGCTCGTCTCTTTTTACGTCTTCCGGCCGCTGTGGCCGAGCGGTTCTAGGCGCTTCAGTCGGGAACCGCGCTGCTGCTACCGTCGCAGGTTCGATTCCTGCCTCGGGCGCGGATGTGTGTGATGTCCTTAGCTTAGTTAGGATAAAGTATTTCAAAGTCTAGGGGACTGATGACCTCAGATGTTAAGTCCCGTAGTGCTCAATGCCGTTTGAACCATTTGAATGTCAAATGACAGCCAGGTCGTGTGGTAAAATGCTCTCGAACCGGCGCTGCATACAGGGTGTTACAAAAAGGTATGGCCAAACTTTCAGGAAACATTCCTCACACACAAAGAAAGAAAATATGTTATGTGGACATGTGTCCGGAAACGCTTACTTTCCATGTTAGAGTTCATTTTATTACTTCTCTTCAAATCACATTAATCATGGAATGGAAACACACAGCAACAGAACGTACCAGCGTGACTTCAAACACTTTGTTACAGGAAATGTCCAAAATGTCCTCCGTTAGCGAGGATACATACATCCACCCTCCGTCGCATGAAATCCCTGATGCGCTGATGCAGCCCTGGACAATGGCGTATTGATTCACAGCCGTCCACAAGACGAGCACGAAAAGTCTCTACATTTGGTACCGGGGTTGCGTAGACAAGAGCTTTCAAATGCCCCCACAAATGAAAGTCAAGAGGGTTGAGGTCAGAAGAGCGTGGAGGCCATGGAATTGGTCCGCCTCCACCAATCCATCAGTCACTGAATCTGTTGTTGAGAAGCGTACGAATACTTCGACTGAAATGTGCAGGAGCTCCATCGTGCATGAACCACATGTTGTGTCGTAGTTGTAAAGGCACATCTTCTAGCAGCACAGGTAGAGTATCCCGTATGAAATCATGATAACGTGCTCCATTGAGCGTAGTTGGAAGAACATGGGGCCCAATCAAGACATCACCAAGAATGCCTGCCCAAACGTTCACAGAAAATCTGTGTTGATGACGTGATTGCACAATTGCGTGCGGGTTCTCATCAGCCCATACAGTTGATTGTGAAAATTTACGATTTGATCACGTTGGAATGAAATCCGTAAAGAGAACATTTGCACTGAAATGAGGATTGACAAATTGTTGGATGAACCATTCGCAGAAGTGTACCCGTGGAGGCCAATTAGCTGCTGATAGTGCCTGCACACGCTGTACATGGTACGGAAACAACAGGTTCTCCCGTAGCACTCTCCATACAGTGACGTGGTCAACGTTACCTTGTACAGCAGCAACTTCTCTGATGCTGACATTAGGGTTATCGTCAACTGCACGAAGAATTGCCTCGTCCATTGCAGGTGTCCTCGTCGTTCTAGGTCTTCCCCAGTCGCGAGTCATAGGCTGGAATGTTCCGTGCTCCCTCAGACGCCGATCAATTGCTTCGAACGTCTTCCTGTCGGGACACCTTCGTTCTGGAAATCTGTCTCGATACAAACGTACCGCGCCACGGCTATTGCCCCTTGCTAATCCATACGTCAAACGGGGATCTGCCAACTCCGCATTTGTAAACATTGCACTGACTGCAAAACCACGTTCGGGATGAGCTCTAACCTGTTGATGATACGTACTGATGTGCTTGATGCTAGTACTGTAGAGCAATGAGTCGCATGTAAACACAAGCACCGAAGCAACATTCCCTTCCTTCAATTGGGCCAACTGGCGGTGAATCGAGGAAGTACAGTATATACTGACGAAACTAAAATGAGCTCTAACATGGAAATTAAGCGTTCAAATGGCTCTGAGCACTATGGGACTTAACAGCGGTGGTCATCAGTCCCCTAGAACTTAGAACTACTTAAACCTAACTAACCTAAAGACATCACACACATCCATGCCCGAGGCAGGATTCGAACCTGCGACCGTAGCCGTCGCGCGGTGCCAGACTGAAGCGCCTAGAACCGCACGGCCACTCCGGCCGGCAAATTAAGCGTTTCCGGACACATGTCCGCATAACATATTTTCTTTATTTGTGTGTGCGGAATGTTTCCTGAAAGTTTGGCCGTACCTTTTTGTAACACCCTGTATACCTGCTGTGTTCGTTCCTACAGTGGTGCAAGTCCTGTCCAAAGTTGACCTGTCGATGCCTCTTCCCAGAACGTAGGAGGGTGTGGCTGCAGACGAAACAGTGACCGCGCCGCCGCTGTGTTCCTTCCCGACGCGACGCGGCAGGGGTGGGCGGAGACGCTGGACGCCAGCCCGCCCGCTGACAGGACACATGTCGCGGCGGCACATGAAACGCCGGCTGTTTGCTGACACAACAATGGGGCCCCCCTCCGGCGCTGTTGACAGAAGCCGCCGCCAGAAACGCGATACCCTCTCGAGCGCCTCGGCCGCCGCCGCCGCAGCAGCCGCAGCAGCCGCAGCGGCAGCCACTGTAGCAGAGCCGGCTGGCTGGGTGGGTGTCTGCGGCCAGCCGCACCGCCACCGCCAACAGACTCTCCCCGCCGCTCGCTGCTCGCGCCCTTACGGGACTCCCGAGACGAGAATTCCTCCGCTACGCCCAGTGTCAATAACCCAAAACCCTTGAGCGTGCGCACCTACGTATAAAATGCGCCAACCACAAATATTATGCTTTTAGAGTAACACACCACCATTTGACTGTTTTACTCTTTATTTTTTTTAAACCTACGTTTCTAGCCTTTGTAGACTTAGAGGAAGCTTTTGACAATGTTGACTGGAGTACTCTCTTTCAAATTCTGAAGGTGGCAGGGGTGAAACACAGGGAGCGAAAGGCTATTTACAATTTGTACAGAAACCAGATGGCAGTTATAAGAGTCGAGGGACATGAAAGGGAAGCAGTGGTTGGGAAGGGAGTGGGACAGGGTTGTAGCCTCTCCCCGATGCTATTCAATCTGTATATTGAGCAAGCAGTTAAGGAAACAAAAGAAAAATTCGGAATAGGTATGAGGTTCGCCGATGATATTTTAATTATGTCAGCCGCGCGGGATTAGCCGAGCGGTCTAAGGCGCTCCAGTCATGGACTGTGCGACTGGTCCCAGCGGAAGTTCAAGTCCTCCCTCCGGCATGGGTGTGTGCGTTTGTCCTTAGTATAATTTAGGTTAAGTAGTGTGTAAGCTTAGGGACTGATGACCTTAGCAGTTAAGTCCCGTAAGATTTCACAAAAAAAAAATTATGTCAGAGACAGCAAGGGACTTGGAAGAGCAGTTGAACGGAATGCACAGTGTCTTGAAAAGAGGATTTAAGATGACCATCAACAAAAGCAAATCTAGCATAATGGAATGTAGTCGAATTAAGTCGGGTGATGCTGAGCGAATTACATTGGGAAATGAGACACTTAAAGTAGTAACGGAGTTTTGCTATTTGGGGAGCAAAATAACCGATGATGGTCGCAGTAAAGAGAATATAAAATGCAGACTGGCAATGGCAAGCAAAGCATTTCTGAAGAAGAGAAATTTATTAACATCGAGTATAGGTTTAAGTGTCAGGAAGGCGTTTCTGAAATTATTTGTATGGAGTGTAGTCATGTATGCAAGTGAAATATGGACGATAAATTGTTTGGACAGGAAGAGAATAGAAACTTTCGAAATGTGGCGCTACAGGAGAATGCTGAAAATTGGATGGGTAGACCACATAACTAATGAGGAAGTATTGAATAGAATTAGGGAGAAGAAGAGTTTGTGGCACAACTTGATTGGAAGAGGAGATTGGCTGGTAGGACATGTTCTGAGGCATCAAAGGATCACCAGTTTAGTATTGGAGGGCAGTGTGGAGGGTAAAAATCGTAGAGGGAGACCGAGAGATGAATACACTAAGCAGATTCAGAAGGATGTAGGTTGCAGTAGGTACTAGGAGATGAAGAAGCTTGCAAAGGATAGAGTAGCATGGAGAGCTGCATCAAACCAGTCTCAGGACTCAAGACCACAACAACAACAACAACAATTGTTTATTTACGAGCGTGGTTTGCAAAGTTCTCGGAACTGAATAAAAAAAAGTACTTACGTCACTGAAACTGTTTTTTTTATTTTTTAGCGGTGTCCTTGTAGAAAAGGCACTTGGTCCAACGATTTTCCAGTGCCTTGATCCTATCTCGAAAATGAGTTTCCTCTAGGCCGCAAAATAGTTGCCAACACTGGCTATCAATTCTTCGTTTGAAGTGAATCTTCGTCCACCAAGAAAAATTTTCAGTTTTGGGAAGAGATGGAAGCTTGACGGAGACATATCAGGTGAATAAGGCGGATGTGGCAACAATTAATACATTAGTTCGTGAAATTTTGCCAGGGCGACGGCACATGTATGCAAACGCGCATCAAGAGTCGCGGCACCGGTCTTGCAGATAATTTTTTCATTTCTAATTCTTCATTTAAAATGAGATATATCTTTTTCAGATGACATCTGGCAAGCGTGAGCAATTCAAACACATTCAATCGGCGATCCTACATCACCATTTTGTGCACTTTTGAAATGACTCCTGGATTGTGACACATCTTGGCCGACCACCCCGCGGATCATCATCTAAGCTCTCCCAACCAAATTTAAATTCATTTGTTCACTTGGCAACAGTTGAATATGAAGGAGCAGAGTCCCCTAGTGTATTCTGGAAATCGGCATGAATGTCCTGTGCTATCATACCTTTCTTTACGAAGTACTTAATCACTGCTCGAATCTCGATTTTTTTTCCATCTTCACAAATCACTACGTGGGAAAAACAACAAAGCCACGTCACCGCTACAGCTCTCTTCCAAGAGCACTGACGTGACTCTTGCTTACAGGCAACAGTCCAATGAATATCACGTGAACAGCTCGTTGCGCAAGCGCTGACCTCCCGCGGTGATTTCCAGAACTTTCCAAACCATCCTCGTAAGTACCACCTAGGTTTCGGCCTTTTACGCCGTTTTCAAGTATTTCCTTAAAGCAAAAATTGCATGCACTGAGGCCTCATAAAATTTCAAAAGATGTAAAATGTCTTAAACGATGAATATAAACTGGTATATAATTACGAAAATTGTACTTACATTTTATGTCTTTCAATATATACTGCAGGGCATTTGACATGTTGTCCAGTTGGCAATAAACTAAGAAAAATATTGGCTCGCCACGAAATGCCAGATGTTAAATCGCCATCTTCTGACAGATCACTAAATAATCGTGAGAGTATGTCATATTTAGTAAAAACAGGCTTACAGTGTTAAATAAAAGATGAGCACATGTGATTTCACTATCATTACGTTTCAAGGACAAGGGCTCATCTTTCATGTACCAAAGTAAACCTGTTTTTTCTAAATACGACATGTTCCCGCCATTATTTACTGATCTGTTACGAGATGGTGATTTTACATCTGGCATTTCGTGCGGAAGCCAATATTTTTCGTAATTTGAGGCCAAGTTTAAGCTTGACAACATGTCAAGTGTCCCGCAGTATATGTTCAAGACATGAAATGTAAGTACATATTTCGTAATCAGACACCAATTTACATTCGTTGTTTAAGACATTTTACATCTTTTGAAATTAGATTTGGTTTTACAGCATGCAGGTTTTGCATTTAGCGAACACTGCAAAACGGAATGAAAGGCAGCAAGTTGTGCTTTACTGAAATAAAATGCAAAACAGTCAAATGGTGGTGTGTTCCTTTTAAAAATGTTGTACGACTGCTGCTCAGCAATATCAAAACTATTTACACATTAAACTGTTTTGCACCGTCCCATTGTTTCACAATTGCGAGCACTTACCTATTCCTTCATTGCTACTTCTGCTAGCACAGTGATATTTAGTGTTGTCATACGTGTGAGAGAGGAGATGTAATGTAAACAGTGAGCTGGGCGAGTTAAAATTTACGATCCGTGCCAGAAAATGGTCCAGATTACGAGCGAGCAGCGCAATACCACAATGAGGCAGTTGTCTATGAGATAGCTAGTTATGGAATAAGCGGCTGGCTGGGGTCTGATGAGACTGCGGTATTTAATGCTTCGGGTGGACCATTACTGTGGGTTAACACCTGTCCGTGGCAGCAGAGAAAGGTAATGAAAGTTTATCTCATTATTGTTTAATGGAACAGTGCATTAGCTCGTAATATGTAAGTTTATTTTATCGTTGTTTGACTAAACTAAGATTAAACTTTGGTTTTGCTCACACATGTTTACTACCTTGGTAATAGCTATTATTTAAATTCGTTCAAAGTACAACGCGCCAATGCTTTTGTTATGAAAAACGAGTACTCATAGTCGCTGTGCATCACGTGCTTGTGTACAAATCAGCCCGCAACCAACCACCGAGATGGGATCCATGATCCTTTGCGCCTCATTCCTCATTGGTAGAAATTAGTGAATAATTGATTGCGTGAGCTAATATGAGCTCGAATTATTCAGATTAAAAAAAAGACGATGTAGTAGGAAACCGTTATTGGATATTTTGTTTGCAGGTGACTGATTTCATAACTTAACGTCGACTCGAATTATGCCTCAGACGAGGACACTCAGAGAGAACAAGGACGACTTTACTCGATACTCCCCATAGAGAGGGATATTTGGGGGCATGGCTGTGTGTGTTTGTCCTTAGCATAATTTAGGTGATGTAGCGTGTAGCTTAGGGACTGATGACCTTATCAGTTAAGTCCCATAAGATTTCACACACATTTTTGAGGGATATTTGGACTTCGGGAATCTTCCATATGATTTGGTGGAATAATACTTTCGCTGACTGCTCATGTTAAGACACAGATTTACTGCTAAGACACCCCTTCACGGCCCCTTCCGCGCAGCGAAATTTGACTTTTTGTTTGTAATTTATTGGCTTTCGGGACGTGCCCACACAGGTATCTCAGCAGTGGAATGAGGAAACAACAGTGTGTTGCGACACTTCAAAACCTTCATCAGTTGGACACAGTTCTTAATATTTGTCATGCAAAGCCAGGTAGGCTATTTTCGTGTCAGTTATGACGATAGGGAGATAAGGACAACACGACACCCAGTCCCAGAGCGGAGAAAATCGCCCGCCGGCCGGGGATTAAATCTGACTACGCAGTTGAGGCCGTGCGGAACGTTGCCCGTGCTGCACCACATGGCGGTGTGGCTGCCTAGAGTTCTCTACAAGATACACCTGTAATTATTACTTAAAATTGTAATGCACGAAACAGTGAAATGGAACATTATAATATTTGAAGTTTTGAGAAGAGAATAAAAAGAAAATAAGGAAGATTAGTGTTGGAGATCCTTCTCCCTTCACCGGTGCTGCTCAAGCAGATGGTCTCGAAATGTGTCCTCGAGCTGGACAACCCGGGGCAAGGCGTCCCACTGTTAGTATAATGCACCAGATAATTCACGAGTTCATTCTTCACTCCCATAGCTGTTCTAATATCTGTTCTTGCCGTGTTTATACAGTTGGCGTGTTATTTAACTAAATTAATTATGTTGCAGTTATTCTAAAAGTATTTATACTCTAAGACAAGAAAAAGACGCACCACGAAGCAATTATCCCGTTAGGACGGAAGTCAGTAGATGTGATGTACATGTACAGAGAAACAAATAATTACAGTTTCAGAAAAATTGGATGATTTATTCCAGAGAAAGAGCTTCAACAAACTCAGCAAGTCAGTAACGAGTTGGTTCACCTCTGGCCGTTGTACAAGCAGTTATTCGGCATAACGTTAATTGAAAGAGTTGTTGGATGCCCCCTGAGAGATATCGTGCCAAATTCTGTCAAATTGGCGTTTTAGATCGTCAAAACCCAAGATGGTTGGAGGGTCCTGCCCATAATGCTCCAAGCGTTCTCAGTTAAGGATATATCCGGCGACCTTGCTAGCCGAGGTAGGGTTCAGTAGCCATGAAGACAAGCAGTAGAAACTCCTAATTTGTGCAGGCGTGCATTATCTTGCTGAAATGTAAGCCCAACATGGATTGTCATGAAGGCTATCAACACGGAGCGTAGAAAACTGTCGGCGGTACCGCTGCGCTGAAACGATGCCAGGGATGACAACCAGATGAGTTCTCCTATGAAAAGAAATGGCATGAAAACCATCACTCTTGGTTGTCGGACCGTTTGCGGGCGGTGGTCAGGTTTGGTACCATAATGTTGTCTGCGGCTTCCCCATGCACGTCTTAGGCCTGAAATCTCATTGATTGGAGTAGAGTTCTCTTCAGCGAAGAGTCCGCTTCGAATTGAGCCCTGATGACCAGTGGAGACATGCCTGGAGACGCTTCGAACAACTTTTTGTTATGAACTTGGCTGTCACCCTCCATACGACCCGACAACCGAGAGTGACTGTCTGAAGTTCGTTTCTTTTCGTAACAGGACGCCTTCGGTTGTCATCCGTGACACCCATACAGCACAGCGGAACGTGGACGATATTGTACACCCCGTTTTGTTGCCCTTAGTGGAAAGCCATGCCCACCGTGGTGGCCGAGCGGTTCTAGGCGCTTCATTCCGGAACCGCGCGACTGCTACGGTAGCAGGTTCGAATCCTGCCTCGGGCATGAATGTGTGTGATGTCCTTAGGTTAGTTGGATTTAAGTACACTACTGGCCATTAAAATTGCTACACCAAGAAGAAATGTAGATGATGAACGGGTATTCATTGGACAAATATATTATATTAGAACTGACATGTGATTACATTTTCACGCAATTTGGGTGCATAGATCCTGAGAAATCAGTACCCAGAACAACCACCTCTGGCCGTAATAACGACCTTCATACGCCTGGGCCGTGAGTCAAACAAAGCTTGGATGGTGTGTACAGGTACAGCTGCCCATGCAGCTTCAACACGATACCACAGTTCATTAAGAGTAGTGACTGGCGTATTGTGACGAGCCAGTTGCTCGGCCACCATTGACGAGACGTTTTCAATTAGGGAGAGATCTGGAGAATGTGCTGGCCAGGGCTGCAGTCGAACATTTTCTGTATCCAGAAAGGCCCGTACAGGACCTGCAACATGCGGTCGTGCATTATCCTGCTGAAATGTAGGGTTCCGCAGGGATCGAATGAAGGGTAGAGCCACGGGTCGTAACACATCTGAAATGTAACATCCACTGTTCAAAGTGCCGTCAATTCGAACAAGAGGTGGCAGAGACGTGTAACCAATGGGACCCCATACCATCACGCCGGGTGATACGCCAATATTGCGATGACGAATACACGCTTCCAACGTGCGTTCACCGCGATGTCGCCAAGCACGGATGCGACCATCATGATGCTGTAAACAGAACCTGGATTCATCCGAAAAAATGACGTGTTGTCATTCGTGCACCCAGGTTCGTCGTTTAGTACACCACCGCAGGCGCCCCTGTCTGTGATGCAGCGTCAAGGGTAACCGCAGCCAAGGGTCTCCGAGCTGATAGTCCATGCTGCTGCAAACGTCGTCGAACTGTTCGTTCAGATGGTTGTTATCTTGCAAACGTCCCCATTTGCTGACTCAGGGATCGAGACGTGGCTACACGATCCGTTACAGCCATGCTGATAAGATGCCTGTAATCTCGACTGCTAGCGATACGAGGCCTTTGGGATCCAGCACGGCGTTCCGTATTACCCTCCTTAACCCACCGATTCCATATTCTGCCTACAGTCATTGGATCTCGACCAATGCGAGCAGCAATGTCGCGATACGATAAACCGCAATCGCGATAGGCTACAATCCGGCCTTTATCAAAGTCGGAAACGTGATGGTACGCATTTCTCCTCCTTACACGAGGCATCACCACAACGTTTCACCAGGTAACGCCGGTCAACTGCTGTTTGTGTATGAGAAATCGGTTGGAAACTTTCCTCATGTCAGCACGTTGTAGGTGTCGCCACCGGCGGCCAACCTTGTGTGAATGCTCCGAAAAGCTAATCATTTGCATATCACAGCATCTTCTTCCTTTCGGTTAAATTTCGCGTCTGTAGCACGTCATCTTCGTGGTGTAGCAATTTTAATGGCCAGTAGTGTAGTTCTAAGTTCTAGGGGACTGATGACCTCAGATGTTAAGTCCCATAGTGCTCAGAGCCATCTGAACCATTTTTTTGGAAAGTCATACTAGGCTTACATTTCAGGAAGATAACGCCCGCCCCCACATTCTGAGACTTTCTACTGCTTGTCTTCGCGCCTACTAAACCCTACCTTGGCTAGCAAAGTCGCCGGATGTCTCCCAAATTGAGAACATTTGGAGCGTTATGGGCAGGACCCTCCCCACAGAGGGGGCGGTGGGGTTCTGCTGCGTGTCTTCGTGCTATCCAAAATTTACCTTTGCCAGCAAGATCGCTCCGTATCTCCTCAACTGAGGACTTTTGGAGCGTTATGGGCAGGGCCACCAACCAGCTCGAGATTTTGACCATCTAATGTGCCAGTCGGACAGAATTTTCCAAGAGATCCCTCAGGAGGACATCCAATAAGTCAGTGGCAAGCCGAATATCTGACCGCATACGGGCAAGATGTGGACCAAGGCGTTACTGGCTAGCTCAATTTGTGAAGCTCTTCCTCCTGAATAAATCATCCAATTTTTTCTGAAGTTGTAATCATTTCTTTGTCTGTACCTGTACATCACATCTAACGATGTCAGTCACATTCGGATAATTCCTTCATGGTGATCGTTATTTTTGTCTTAGAGTGTAGTTTAATTACTGGTCAAACGTGCCGCATGGTACAATAACCGGAAATGATTCAGCATAGCTGATCTATTGGAAGTGAGTGCTCAAGGATGTAGGTAAGACAGACATAGCGGAGCTACTCACGACAAGAACTACAGAGAATCTACGACACTTCTGCACTTCGCTAGGTGTCTGAGATGGCAGCTTAGGTCTCGCATAACCAACCTGCTCGCTAGCGCTTCGCTTTTGCGCTTTCGTGACGGTAGCACTACTATCACTGGCGGCTGCTGGTTCGCAATAAATAACGTTCTGTTGTAAAGTGCTCTAACACTTGGTGAAATTTTGAGAGTCGTGAAATAACATATAAGACGCGGGTGTCAGAAGCAATTTGTGGCTCGGTGCTTTGATGCCAGGCGCAGTTGCACTTGACGAAGTGCTTTCTATTGCTTCAAGAAGTACCGTACTTCGATCTAAACCTTTCCCTAACGCAGGCAAGCGTTTTTCTTTTTTTTTTTTTTTGCCTGTCTCATGTTGACAGCGCATCGTGCAACTGCTTTTTGACAACGAAAGCGAGTAGGTCTTGCATAAAGCAAAGCCTTCACTCAGTGTGGTGGTAACCAATGATGATGTAAGTAAGTTTGAGAGAAGGTTGCATGATACTTGCTTTCCGCACCCTCGGCAGGCATCCTCAATTTTATAAATGGCACCTGTACTATAGAAGACGCCGGCGGCCATTTGCAGCAACAAGCATCAATACTCAAACTAAAGTTTTATTCAGTGGTTTTGATCAAGTTAGAATTAGAATATTATTATAATGAAGTTTTAATACCACCTTACAGAGTTTATGAAATGAAATATGCCCACGAGTGGGACATAGACAGGTGATTAACTGAAATACGCATACCAAATATTCTGTGAAATGATAAGGGAATATGGTGTGGCTGGGAGAAGTCACTGTAACATATTTACATAATAACACAATCACATTTATTCAATAAACATTACCATCTCAAATATTCCCTCTCACTTATCACGGAATGCTGGCGTGATACAAATAGTATCATATCTAAGTAAACATAGTTAAACATCCGGCTAACATGTGCCGTGAATCGACAATGACTACCGCCTGCTCATTTCTATCATCATTTAGCCACACACACACACACACACACACACACACACACACACACACACACACACACATACACACATTCACACATACACACACACACACACACACACACTAACATTCACTCTATTCATTTTATCTAACAAATAAAAGAGGAAGGTTCCCATACACCAAGCGGGACAACATTGGGAGAGAGCACATGGTTCCAACTGTAACTTTAATTCGGGCAAGTCCCGTCTTCACGTTTAACTAACTCCGCGAGTTTTACTGGATATTATGAAGGAACAATTAAATCACACGCGTGAATTTACGTAGAAGATCCAGCTCGATCACGAAATGTGATTACGTCGAGCTGAAGCTTCTCACCAAGAAATGCACGGGGTCTGCGGACCACGTGTTACCAATCTCTCCACAATCAGTAGTCAATAAACACATTTAAATAAAATACACTTTGCATATATACTTCACATTCACACTGAAATGCAAATTGAGCAATTCTGAGTATTACTCGGCAATGAGCGCCTGTTCACTCCCAAGTGCAGTGAACACAAATTCCCATGAAATTACTTGGCAAAAGAGATCATCTCCCTATCTCTCCTAACCGAGATGATTCTAGGAAATACCATAGTGGCTTTCCTCAGCAGGGAAGCTGCTTCCAAGTTCTAAGTGAACATGGAATTCTAAATCTTCGCTAACTATTGGAGCGATAGAGCAGAGAGTGCTTACTCACCCGGGTCTTCCCAGCAACAACCCCGATACGGTCTCTCTCGTCCGGGTCCACACATCGTGGCCGCAAGGACTCAGAGATACCGCGCACGGTTATTTGCCAACCTAACGAGCGCTAATGACGCGCGTGGAGCTTATGCCTCTCTGGTCCAGTGCAGTCGCGCTCTACTAGATTCGAGGTTGGCTACACTTCCACTATGCCTATAGCACACCCACAGCCAACATCTCACGCATACCTCATCATACGTTCGCATTCACACTTTGCAGACAATTACCGTATCTAATATTAAAATGATGGTCTATATTTAAATAACCCTATCTTACTAATTATCATCAGGCTCTTCCCTGAGTGTCGGAAGGGCACTCAGGTGTCTTTAGTTGTGGGGTCGAGCCATGTAGCGGCTTACATGGAACCGTTACAAGGTCCATTATGATGCTGTCTCGCCACCAGACGGAAAGGTGGGCGTTAGGTGCTGTACCGAATCGCCCTTCGATCACTAGCTGTGATCAGGTGCCGGGAAGCAGGTGCAAGTCTAAGACTGAAAAAATCTGAAGGAAATGAAATTCATCCATGAAAGGTGTAGCTTACATATCCTTCCTACAGATTCTTGAGTACTGCTTGTAAGTAAAGTGTTTTTACCTCGTAGGATCGAGGAGATCCAGAAAAAAGCTGTACAATTTGCCACGGGTCTGCCGGTTAGGGCTGGGTTGTTTGGGGGAGGAGACCAAACAGCGAGGTCATCGGTCTCATCGGATTAGAGAAGGAAGCCGGCCTTGCCCTTTCGACCGAACAATCCCGGCATTTGCCTGAAGCGCTTTAGGAAAATCACGGAAAACCTAAACGAGGTTGGCTGTACGCGGGTGAGAACCGTTGACCTCCCGAATGCGAGTCCAGTGTGCTAACCACTGCGCCACCTCGCTCGTTCGCAGGGTAATTAGGCCTGTTGTTACTTTGGTACTTCATTTTTATATACAGGCTATTTCGCAATACCTGTTACAGACTTCTCTAGTTTGTGAAGCGGACAAAGTAAATCAAGTTTTGATAATGAACCCGGAAAGAAAATTGAGGATCTGTTAGATGACGATCAGTTTGGCTTTAGGAAAATTAAAGGCACCAGAGAGGCAATTCCGTCGTTGCGGTTGATAATCGAAGCAAGACTAAAGAAAAATCGAGGCACGTTCATAGCATTTGCCGACTAGGAAAAAGCGTTCGAAAGTGTAAAATGGTGCTATAAGTTCGAAATTCTGAGCAAAATAGGGGTAAGCCATAGGAATAGGCGGGTAATATGTAATATGTACAAGAGCCAAGAGTGAATAATAAGAATGTACAACCTAGAAAGAAGTTATCGAATGAAAAAGGTTGTAAGACAAGAATATAGTCTTTCGCCCCTACTGTTCGATCTATACATCGAAGAAGCAATCATGGAAATAAAAGAAAGGTTCAGGAGTGAAATTAAAATTCAACGTGAAAGGGTATCAATGATACGATTCGCTGATGACATTGTTCTCTTGAGAGAAAGTGAAGAAGAACTACATTACCTGCTGAATAGGACGAACCATGGAGGTAAGAATAAAGGGGAGATGGCGCTACGCATCCCAGCCGTACTACGTTTTGAAGCCATGGGGGCGTGGCTCGCTGCCATGACACACTGACCAAAACATTGCCAGTGTGCTATAGCGCTGCGTGTATTACAGTCGCTAATTGCACCATATACGCATGTAACGTCATCAGATTGGTTGTTTCAAAGTTTTTGTTTAAAATAAAATCTCATAAAGGCGAAATTCCGCGTTTCTTCTGATTAAAAATAGTTTTTAATGTAATATTACGAATAGCTAGCCTTCAATGTAAACGATACAGTTTTGTTAATTCAGTAATAAACGTGTATCACAAACTAAATAATAGTAAATTGAAAACTAAGTTAGCTATACCCTCCCTCCAAAGCCCCATAAATACATCTTATTTGTAATACGTACTGGGACATTTCAGTTACGTTACACTACTGGGAAACACTGTTCATTACCACCAATATTTACTGAAATACGGTACATAGAATGGCAAATCTACACAGTGTCCTGTTTAGGCCTATACTTTACGCCAGTTAATGTAGTGTTAGCTTTTAATTTGGTACATGATGAAGACAAAGTCAGTTACCCAACACTTCGATTATCGACGATACGTACGTATTATACCGAAACGTGAACTTGAAAACTAATAATTTAATTCTTTGAATTAACATACCTTTTGCAAATGTTTTGGGTGTGTAGGGAAAACTGATGGTACAGCATTTTCTCGGAGCCTTACTGTTGAAAGGGAAGTTCGGTCTATGTCCTCTTCTCGGAAATGCTGAGAACATACAGTGCTCCATTTAGACGCACGCCAGTTCTTCCTCCTCACAGTATTCTCCCACAGAGCTTTCCGACTTTCATTTTTAGGAAATCTAAAATCATACAGGAGAAAAACACGCTATAGTACAAGTACCGATGTAGCACACGTTCATTCGCAATGAAGTTGTAAAATCACACTTGTAAGTAGGCTGTTTATGTTTTCTTATTGGCAACGTCACGTAGCGCTCTGTATGAAAATCACTGGCTGTGCTGTGTGCAGTCTGTGGCTACTTTGCATTGTTGTCTGCCATTGTAGTGTTGGGCGGCTGGATGTTAACAGCGCGTAGCGTTGCGCAGTTGGAGGTGAGCCGCCAGCAGTGGTGGATGTGGGGAGAGAGATGGCGGAGTTTTGAAATTTGTAAGACTGGATATCATGAACTGCTATATACATTATGACTTTTGAACACTATTGAGGTAAATACATTGTTTGTTCTCTATTAAAGTCTTTCATTTGCTAACTATGCCTATCAGTAGTTAGTGCCTTCCGTAGTTTGAATCTTTTATTTAGCTGGCAGTAGTGGCGCTCGCTGTATTGCAGTAGTTCGAGTGACGAAGATTTTTGGTGAGGTAAGTGATTTGTGAAACGTATAGGTTTATGTTAGTCAGGGCCATTCTTTTGGAGGGATTTTTGAAAGTCAGATTGCGTTGCGCTAAAAATATTGTGTGTCACTTTAGTGAATGATTGAGTACGTTCAGTTTTGCTCAGCTGTTTGAAAAGCAAATAGTGTAAGAGGTTTATCAGCACAGTAATTCAGAAATTGTTCTAAGGGGACGTTTCACACTTAACGAGACAACTTACACATGAAATGTTATTCCCTTCGATTTCGCATCACAATCAGAACGATTCGTACATCCGAACACCACACAAGTCACCATAATAGCGCAAAATCCTTCCAAAAGCGAGCGACAAGCCTATGCACACAAGCTTACAGCAGCAATGTTTTGGTCGGATTGCGATGGGTACCCTCGGCTTCACATAGCTTCGCAGCTGTGACGTCACGGCGTCTCCCTCTATTCTTACCTCCATGGGACGAACAGTCTAATGAATACACAATGTGGATTGATCGAAGAAAGGCGAAAGTAATCACAAGTAGCAGAAATGCGAACATCGAGAAACTTAACATAAGGATTGGTGGTCACGAAGTAGATGATGCTAAGGAATTCTACTAACAAGGCAGCAAAATAACCAATAACGGACAGAACAAGGATGACATTAAAAGCAGACGAGCACTGGCAAAAACGGCATTCCTGACCAAAGGAAGTCTACTGGTAACGAACATAGGCCTTAATTTGAGCGAGACATTTCTGAGAATATACGTCTGGAGCACAGCGTTGTGTGATAGTGAAACGTGGAATGTGCGAAAACCGGAGCAGAAGACAATCGAAGCATTTGAGATGTGGTGCTACAGACAAATGTTGAAAATTAGGTGGGCTGATAAGGTAAGGAATGAGGAAGATCCGTGCTGAATCGGAGAGGAAAGGAATATGTGGAAAACACTGACAAGGAGAAGGGACAGGATGGTAGGACATCTGTTAAGACATCAGGAAATGACTTCCATGTTGCTAGAGGGAGGTGTAGAGGGCAAAAACTGTAAAGGAAGACAGAGATTGGAATACATCCAGCAAATAATTCAGGTCGTACGTTGCAAGTGCTACTATAAAATGAAGAAGCTGGCTCAGAATTCGTGGCGGCCAGAAGAAATTAAGATGAACCCATACCGGGAAATGTTCCGTCTGGATACAAACTGAGTTTGAAAATTCTGAAGACTGGATCACTTTCAGATGTCCCGTTCACGATACGGACACAACGGAAGCAATGGGCTTGGACCTGTGTGATCTATGGGAATCCAAACACGGTCATCTTTTCGAGTCCACGTCCTCGAATTAAGACCAAGGCGACAAAGTTGAGCAACCCTTCTAGCTGCGATGTACTAGTTTCTAGCAGCCGTTGCTGCAGTCGAACGAAACTGGAATGTGATGATACACACTCAGGGGGAAAAGAATCGCAACACCAAAAAATAATTAGTGTAGGGTAATGAAATTTCTGGAATACCTTACAATTTAATGTAAGCGTGAGGTAAGCCGCAGCAAATGTGAAATATTGGTACGCCAATAACCGGTGTAACCACCAGAATGTTGAATTAAAACATGCGAATGTGCATGCTTTGCATTTTACAGCTGCCGGATGTCAGTTTGTGGGATGGACGTCCATGCCTGTTGCACTTGGTGGGTCAGTACAGTTAGTGGATGACGCTGGAGTTGCCGGCCGGGGTGGCCGAGCGGTTCTAGGTGCTACAGTCCGGAACCGCGCGACCGCTACGATCGCAGGTTCGAATCCTGCCTTGGGCATGGATGTGTGTGATGTCCTTAGGTTAGTTAGGTGTAAGTAGTTCTAATTTGTAGGTGACTGATGACCTTAGAATTAAGTCCCAGCCGGCCGGATTGGTCGTGCGGTTAAAGGCGCTTCAGTCTGGAACCGCGTGACCGCTACGGTCGCAGGTTCGAATCCTGCCTCGGGCATGGATGTGTGTGATCTCCTTAGGTTAGGTAGGTTTAATTAGTTCTAAGTTCTAGGCGACTGATGACCTCAGACGTTAAGTCGCATAGTGCTCAGAGCCATTTGAGCCAATTAAGTCCCATAGTGCTAAGAGCCATTTGAACCTTTTTTTATTTTTTTATTTTTTTTACGCTGGAGTTGTCGTCCGGTGCCGTCCCATATGTGCTCGACTGGACACACATCTGGTGATCGAGCAGGCGCATGTTGGCTTACAACAACGCTATGTGGAGGAGCGTTATCTTGTTGGAAAACACCCCTTCAGAATGCTGTTCATGAATGACAACACAACAGGACCAATCACAAGACTGACGTACAGTTTTGCAGTCATAGTACTTGGGATAGCCACGAGAATACTGATGTTGTCATACGAAATCGCACCAGGAGCAGGTTCAATGAGTCTAACATGCAGAAAGGTTGGGTGCTGTTCCTCAATGGACCTTCTCCTAAGCGATACAAGGCCATCACTGGCACCGAGGCAGAACGGACTTTCATCAGAAAACGCAACAGATCTCCACCCTGTCCTCCAATGACCTCTTGACTGACACCAATGAAGTCGCAAACGGCGTGGGTTGGGGTAAGTGGAATGCCCGCTGAAGGGCGTCTGTCTTGAAGCTGTCTTTGAAGTAACAGATTTGTAACAGTTCTTGTGTCACTGTGGTGCCAACTGCTGCTTAAATCACTGCTGCAAATGCACTTCGATGCGCCAGAACTATACGCCGAACACGATGGTCTTTCGTCTCGTTAAAACCACGTGGCCGTCCGGAGCCCGATCTTCCAGCGACCGTACACTCTCGTCAGCACCGCTGCCAGCAATCGTGTACAGTGGCTACGATCCTGCCAAGTTTTTCTGCAGTATCACCGAAGGAACATACAGCTTCTCGTAGTCCTATTACACGACCTCGTTCCAACTCTGTGAGGTGTTGTGAAGGCGTCTTTGTCGCCTGAAAGCCATTCTTGACTAACATTAGCTCACTCCGTCCAGTCTCAAAGGTAGTCCACGCTCGTGACCGTGACAGAGTGTATTTAAAGAAAACATGATTTACATCCTCATAGTGGCGCTACTAGGGCCGCTCTTACGCGACTGGCGCGAGATTTGAATAGATGTAAAAACACGCCTGCCAACGTTACTTTATTTGGCACAGTTGCTTCTTGCTGTTGCGATTTTTTTTTGTCAGTGTAATTAAAACAGGATCTGACGCCGGGTCAATTTCTCAGTTTGTGTGCGTGCCGTAACGCGGGAGATTTGAAAGTGATACAATCTTTAAATTTATTTTATATCCAAACGGCGCATTTCTACACATCAAAATATTTATATATTAAATGTAAAGATATTAAATCAGGGTTTGTTTGGTATGTTACCACTTAGTGCACCTTTGAATGCAAATACGATAAAGATTGTCAGTTTATTCTGAATATTGTTCAAAAATGGCTCAAATGGCTGTGAGGTCATCAGTCCCCTAGACTTAGAACTGCTTAAACCTAACTAACCTAAGGACGTCACACACATCCATGCCAGTGGCAGGATTCGAACCTGCGACCGTAGCAGCACTGCGGTTCCTGACTGAAGCGCCCAGAACTACTCGGCCACTACGGCCGGCCTGAATATTGTCATTTTAATAATCTTTGCATATTGAACGCATGAGCGACACAGTCTCTGGTTTCTAGAGGCTGCATTATTTAATAGCGAGCGGACAAGCAAGTGGGTGACGGTCGAGTCGTATCGCAGCAGTCTTGGGCAGAAATAGTCGCTGAGTATCATGCCCGAAAGAGCAGCTTGGATTGCGGACGTGTTGTAGAGAGATTTCTGTTTGAGACGTTCCACAGTGTGTAACCTGAGGGTGAAGGATTATTTTCAAGGTGATCGTGTAGAGAAACAGTACTTCAGAAAAAGATAACTTATTTTGAGTTTGTTAGCTCCAAGCGCGAATGGGTAGTCATTGCTGTGTATATATTTCATTGTGACCAATAATATCCACTTGTTGGTAGACAGGGAGAATTACCAATCATGTGTTCAGTATTATAATTGGTCTTTCACTATTTACATTAGTTAAGTAGTACTGCATTATGAATCTAAGAAAACAACCTTTATAATAGAAATATTTTGTAGAAGCACAAATTGTTTTGTATGATTTTGCAGTGAGACAATGCTGATTGTTCATGTTAGTTTGACTTTACTTTTATGTCATTAAAAGGACTGAATATAATTTCAAAGTACTTCCTTTTGTCTTTTATAAATATTTCACAAAGCATATTCACAGTGTTGAGAGAAAAATATGTTTGGTAAAATTTGCATTGTCACGCATTGCACATTTTCGTGAACAGTAACTAATAATTTCAAAAAGAGAATAAAAACTAATTTACTAAAGCAGGATCTTAAAAGGGAAAAGAATGAGGCAAACTGCCACGCAATGATTTATTTTAGATCGTCATTTGCAGTGCAGCCACAGCACAGTAAGGTTACGCGTTGAGCAGTATAGATTTGTTATAGGACCTAAACGAACATTTTTGACAGAATGTTAGGAACAATTTTCAGTTACTGAATTTTAACGGAAATTCAACAGATGCAGTTTCGTAATACGACACATTTAATTTATGTAACTGTTAATTATTCTGAATATTCGTGTGAATCATTCTTTTACGTAACTTAGTTTTCAGACAGTCTGATGCGTTTCACGTCAATTATAAACGCATTACTAAAAGTAATTTGTATAAATAAGTTCATGTTCAAATGTAGAGTAGCTAGGAGTATCCTAGATTTGGATCTGTAATCGGAATTTAGAAATCAGTTTTCAGATTCAGTTGCACACGGTTTCAACATATATTGGACCGAAGTTTCACACACACACACACACACACTATCTTTTTTGCATCACATTTACCTAAGAAATAACAATTCTAATATGACTAACAGTATTAAAATGGTGTGAGTGTCTGATGTGGCAGTGTGATTAAGCGATATTGACTGTGAACTGATGATGTCAATACTCGCAGTATTTGTACTACTACAGCTTGAAACGTCCCCTTTGAAAAATTATACATGACTGTGCTTAAACTGACACACAATATTTTTAGCGCAACGCAATCTGACTTTCAATAATCCCTACAAAAGAATGGCCCTGACTAACATTAACCTATACCTTTCACAAATCACTTACCTCACCAAAAATCTTCTTTGCTCGAACTACTGCAATACAGCGAGCGCCACTACTGCCAGCTAAATAAAAGATTCGAACTACGGAAGGCACTAACTACTGATAGGCATAGTTAGCAAATGAAAGATTTTGATAGAGAACAAACAATGTATTTACCTTAATAGTGTTGAAAAATCATAATATACATAGCAGTTCATGACATCCAGTCTTACAAATTTCAAAACTCCGCCATTTCTCTCCCCACATCCACCACTGCTGGCGGCTCACCTCCGACTGCACAACGCTACGCGCTGTTCACATCCAGCTGCCCAACACTACAATGGCAGACAACAATGCAAACTATCCACAGACTGCACACAGCACAGCCAGTGATTTTCATAAAGAGCGCTACGTGGCGTTGCCTATAAGAAAACATAAACAGCCTACTCACAAGCTGCTGCCACTAATAGTGATAACATTATTATTATTAATAATAATGATAATAACAACGACACTAAAATAATAATGATAGTGGCAGATATAAAAATAATTTACTGGTATACAAAATTCCTGACATAGTGAGTTGTGGCGAAAGGAAATTTAAGGAGACTGCATTGGCTAAGAATACTTGGAAATGGGTAAGTTCAGGTTGGAAAGAGAGATGTATCAGAGTAAGGAGTCCGTATACGTGCAGTGATAATCATTATTGTTTCTTTAGCAGATATGTCATTAATTGTCTTCTGAAGCTGGAGATGTTATTCAGTTCCCTACTGTAAAGCAGGAGGTTATTCCACATTCGGGTTCCTGATTTTTCTATGATGTGAACGGGTGTTCCTGCTACGGTGCTCCGACAACAGCGTCAAATCGAGGAGAGATGAGGGACGGTGTTCATTGATAAGACAGTAGAGAAGGCAGAGGGTATGGAAATCACTGTGCTTGTTTCCAAGCAGCCAGGTTCGCTGTGCGTATGATGCCGAAATTTGATCAAGGTTTAGGATATCACACATATGACAAACACTGGCAATCAAAACCAGTTCCATGTGCCATGAGCTTTCCTGAGAAAGGACTTGCTGGAAACATCATAGCTATCAAATGTTTCAAATGGCTCTGAGCACTATGGGACTTAGCATCTGAGGTCATCAGTCCCCTAGACTTAGAACTACTTAAACATAACTAACCTAAGGATATCACACACATCCATGCCCGAAGGAGGATTCGAACCTACGACCATAGGGCACGCGCGGTTCTAGACTGTAGCGTCTTGAACCACTCGGCCACCCCGGCCGGCATCATACAGGTAGCTATCAATAACTGGAAGTTTAACAGTTCGTTCGAGTTCCTTTTTCAGGTCAAGAGGTAAGAGCTTTTTATATTTTTGTAGCGCACGGAGAGGAGCTGATGCCTCCTTGCACGTAGCAGTTACATGCTCAGTCCAATTTAGACTTTCATCTATTATGACTCCTAGATTCTTTGCGGTAGGAGAGTAGGTGATACTTGTCCCAGCTAGGGTTAAAGATAGTAGTGATTCCCGATATTTCGTAAGAATCAGTCTAGAATGACCAACTAGTACCGCTTTCGTTTCGGATTGGTCGAGGCTTAACCGTGCATTCTGGCCCATTTTGATAATGCAAACAGATCGATATAGGGATTCTCGACAGCTTTCTCCAGATTTACTGGCTTTGCATGTTGATGTAAACTGAGGTCATCAGCGTACATGTGGTATCTGCAATAGGACGAAACTGGCCAGCCGCTAAGGCCGAGAGGTTCTAGGCGCTTCAGTCTGGAACCGCCCGACCGCTGCGGTCGCAGGTTCGAATCCTGCCTTGGGCATGGATGTGTGTGATGTCCTTCGGTTAGTTAGATTTAAGTAGTTCCATGTTCTAGGGGACTGATGATCTCAGATGTTAAGTCCCATAGTGCTCAGAGCAATTAGAATCATTAGACAAAATTGATGAAACACATCAAGTTATAGGACCTAATACTGAGCCCTGGGGGTCGCACCGTACCACTCGCCTCCATTCTGACTTAATGTTACCGGACGTCAGGCATTGCTGGCGAAGCGTCAGTTATGAGTGAAATCAGGGAACTACTCTTGGCGAGAAACTTAGGCTGCTAAATTTGGCGGGTAAAATGTCAATGTCATCAGTGTCAAAGGCTTTGCTGAAGTCGGAGAGGCACATGATAGTTGCCTCTTGTGCATCCATAACAATAATAATACCACGAGAGCATTGCGGTTGAGGCCACTGCATGAGCTGCTAGTCGCAGATGTGCCGAAGAATCCGCTCTGCCGCCACTGGACACTTTTCCAGTTGAGTGTCCTCAGCCTGCTGGTGAGGGACGCCTCCAGCCTCCAGCAGTCGACCCCGGCTCAGCTGTGGGCGTGTCCGGCGGCTGCGCTGCACGTGGGTGCCGGCTGGGGGGCCGGGGGCGGGGCGGCCCGGCGCCACTTCCGGGACACGCCCACTTCCTCCTGAGCGGTCACCTATCCGCTGTTTATGACTTATAGCACCAGAAGGTGGCATTTCGCTCTGTACAATTTTAGGTTGAGCCTGCCGCCGTCATACTCCGTGAAGAATTTTGTACACATAGCCTTGACCATGGAAAGGTAGGGTAAGGTTGCTCAAGTCGTAACCCCTAAGGGAGAATTGCTGCATTTGGTAGCGTAATTTAAATAACACTGTTTGTTTTGCGTACATTGACTCTTTATTTTTTAATCTATCAGCCAGCTTCCACAGAAATACCAAAATCATTTCTCAAAATGGGTTCTGAACATATTTCAAACCTGTACCTTCGTTATGATTAAAGCACCTGCTTTCCTAATCGCCAACTTCTATAGCCTAAATCGTACTTAGGTTGCGAATCCGGCGACAGCGTAGTAAATCCATAGAATAATGTAATAAAACGTCACAATAACAAGTTACAAACTGTAAAAGTATCTCTACTTTCATAGTTCCACGTAATGATATTACACATGGGAAACAAAACATAAATTCTTAACAAATGAAGTTGCTTAAACCGTCATATCGAAAGTCAGTTTGAACATAAAATATCGCAGAAATATTTCTTAATTTTACTTTCCGCATGAGCGCATAGGCGATGTAGCTACCCTACTTTTACGTATCATACACTAAATCATGCCTCCTTCTCGATTTTCCTTACACAGTTGACATAACCACGCCATTCTGCGCCTTATTTTTTATACTAAGTTGTCATCTATCTGTCTCTTTCTTATTTATTTGTGCAGAGATTTCTTCTTTTTATTTGTCTTTTTTGGCTTCTATTCTCTAAGGAGTTGATGTTAATTCCATTGCTGATTTAGATCGTTTCGTATTTTTGTCAGGAACTGTGGTTTTACTCGGGATAGGAGATAAAAAGCTGCTGCAGTTTTGTTTCCGGGTCTACATTCTAGAGACACGGTAGAAGGTCCAGACCGATTATCCAGGGATATTTTACGTTAGGAGACCTTCCAGATTTTCGCGTTTTTGCTTCAGTTCCATCAGCCGATTCTTGGCCTGATTGAAGAACAATATCTACAGCAGCAGCTACAAAGTCCTTTCCTTTGACGACTTTACTGTCACATGGCCACAAGTTTGTTGCTGTAAAACTATTTAGTGCTATGTCTATACAGACTGATCTGTGTATGCATTACTGAGGAGTTCTGCATAGCGGCTCGTCTTATGATACTGCCAATATCTGAATGCAGCCACGAAGATACCGTTTTATCGTAGCTGTTGTTTATTATTTTAAAGAACGATCTGCCCAATGGCAGTAGACGATGAGTCGTGTGAGCAGTAAATGATAGCTGGAGTCTACCATGATCATAAGCCAGCTGAAATGCCTTTAAATTTGTAGTGTGTCTGCTATGTCCATCCAACAAAAACACAACTTTGTTCTCGTCCTTTTTTCTACGTTTGTACGTTCCATGAAATGTTCCAACCATCGGACAAGCAGTTCTTATACTTTCCATCCATTTGACGAACATCCGAATGCTATATTTGATGGAGCTCCCTTTTTAAAACGTAATTCATTCTGCTGCGCTTAAATATTAACATCACAGGTATGAATTCGCCTGCTGTGTTCACTACACGTACACATGTCGCAAGACTGCTTTCTCCGCTTGTGATCGCGTCTCCTTGGTGTTTGCCTTTTCGGGCAATGACGTTAAACAATTTGTGAAATGTGGATAATACAATGTATTTGATCAGCAGCACATTAACGTTCATCTGCTATTTACTCATATTTATCAAAAATTTCATTAACACGCCCTCTATTAAACCTCTTCCTTCGTGCCATCGATATTGCTTCAGAAACTATCAAGGACAAAGTGGGATGATTTTTCATAAACCCGTAATACCATTTTTAACTGGCTATCTTTTTTTATTGAAGTGATGTGTAGATGGTATTACTCAGTAAGTTGGTAGGCAATTTTCCTTAACTAACTAATGGTTATTCAGAAGAAACTTGGTGCTCCCGTTCTAGGGAGAAACCCATAAAAGTAGGCAAGTAGTCACAATCACACATAATTATTGATAAAGACATTTCAACACCTCTCTAGTTCCTGCGAGTATGAATAGCGCAAAAGTGTCCAAAACCAAATAAATGAAAGTGCTTGACCAATGAAATTAGTTTGGAGTCTCAAGTTCACAAACTAATTAATTAAGTTCCACAACACTTGAAACAGTCAAACACTTTAAGGCGGGATATACGCGAAAGCGCCTAGAACTGTGAAAATATTTTTTTGGAATTCATCTGACCAGAAGTCCGTTCCTGCTGTCACCGAACTTCACTAATTCCCACTCTATCTACCTTCAGCCTACCCATTTCCCTTTTTAAATTTTTTAACCTGCTGCCCAATTAAGGAATCTAACATTCCACACTCCAGTATGTAGAACAACAGTTTTGTTTTTCCTAATGACAACATATTCCTGAGTAGACTCCGCCTGAGATCCAAATAGGCGACTATTGTAATCTAGAAATATTTTACCCAAGAAGATGCCATCATCATTTAACCAGACAGTAGAGCTGCATGCTCTTGGAAAAAGTTACAGCTTTAGTTTCCCCTTGATTTCAGCCGTTCGTAGTACGAGCACGGTAAGGCCGTTTTGGTCGATGTTAAAAGGCCAGATCAGTCAATCATCAAGACTCTTGCCCCTGCAACTACTGGAAAGGCAGTTGCCCTTCTCCAGGAGCCACACATTTGTCTGGGCTCTCAACAGATACCCCTCCAATGCAGTTGCACCTACGTTACAGCTACCTGTATCGCTGAGGCACTCAAGCCACCTCTCCAACAGCAAGGTCCATGGCTGGTGTGAGGTGTGTGTAACGTAAGTAACCTGCAAAACAATGTAACAGATCGTGCATCTTATGCTCAACGCAAGGCAGCCATGTTACCCAGAATGAGGCGGGTGGATAACAAATTAGCCACTGTTAGTATCAAAACGCCCAAGAGTGCCTCCTTTAGTGCAAAACATCAGACCTGGCACGTATATAAAGTAGGCGCAGAGGCAACAGGGATGCCGCAACAGAGCATACAATGTAATGCTTGTTACCAAGATATCTCAGCACACCCCGCAATATGTGCAGGCAACAGCTCCAAGCAGGCGCAGATGACAGTCAAGTTCCCAAGTGGCACATGTGCGCCAATAACATTCCGCGCGTGAGGGGGCCATCTTCTAGCGATGATTGGTCGATGTGAATCATTCAGACGTCCTGAATCTACACATATCTTTCACTGCCACTGCTGCAAACTAATCCCCTTTTAGCTAGCCAAGGACAGGTTTATCTCCCATCGATCACTGTTCACTTACTCTCTCTCTCTGTCGTGGCGAAGCGTCCTGTTGTCTCCGAGCAACAATCCAGAGGTTTCCCTAGTGTAGCAACTATCGATACTAGTCACGCCTTTCACAGCACAGACGTGTTGTGGGAGTAGCATTGGCACACTACATTGACATGTTTTGGAGTGGGCACACATGCAGGGGGGAAGGGTGAGTGTGATAGAGGAGCAGATGGCAGAGAAAGGAAACAGAAGGATATGGACAATATGTGGGGCAAGACGGAGATGGGTAGACACTGAGAGTGGGAAATGGGAGATAAACTGAGGTGGAAGGATGAGGTGGACAGAGAGAGAGGTAGGAGGAGGATTGAGGAGGGTGAGCAGGATGTGGGCAGAGATGGGAGGAGTGAGGGGTGAGGAAGAGATGGGCAAACAGTGAGAGTGGAGAGGAGGAGCTGACGAGAAAGGGAGATGATAGGAGGGGAGGGCAGACAGTAACGTGGAGGGGGAGATAGACAGAGAAAAGAGGGCATGAGGGTATAGCTAGGGAGAGACAGGACAGAGAGAGAGGACATGAAGAAATGGACAAGGAGGGGGAGGAAAGGGAGCTGTAGGAGGCATACTGAAGAACAGTACTCATCATGTGAAAAAGGAAGTGAGTGTGAAAATGCTGCTAGAACAGTGAAAAAGTGTACAGTCGAAGATAAAAATGTGTGAGAAGGCATGTGGATGGGGAGTAAGTTGTGAGGAGATATGCACAATGTGAAATACACGAGTAGCCAGCAAAGCTGAGGTACTCATCTGGTGCATGTTCAAATGGCTCTGAGCAATGGGACTTAACATCTGAGGTCATCAGTCGCCTAGAACTTAGAACTAATTAAACCTAACTAACCTAAGGACATCACACACATCCGTGCCCGAGGCAGGATTCGAACCTGCGACTGTAGCAGTCGCCCAGCTCCAGACTGTAGCGCCTAGAACCGCATGGCCACTCCGGCCGGCGCTGGTGCGTGTATGAAGCAGCATGTGTTTATGTATGTCCACCATCTCCTTACAAAACCCTGGACGAATTTCATACAAACTAAGTACATGAACATCAAGCCTCATGAGTGTCAGCACCATTGGGATAAAACCTCCTAGCTCCCATAAGAGCGGAGATGCTGGCCAGTCCCTGCCTTCACAACAGGTAGGTTGTGTGGGAGTAATATCAGCTTGCTTTATTGATCTGCTTTGCAGGGCAGTCAATATCTCAGGGGCAAAAAACCTTCACATCTCTAACATATAGGCTGCTCTGCATCACATGTGTGTTGTAGGAGCATATATGGTTAGGGTGAGGGGAACAGGGAGAGATGTGTATGCAGAGGTTGGGAGTAGGAGGCAGATAGTGAGATGGGGCAGGAAGAGATGCATAGAGAGATGCAGACAGGAGGTGATGGACAGAGTGACAGAATGGAGGAGGAAGTGGACAGGGCAAGGAGGGGTAGGAGTAGATAGACTGAGAGCTGAAGAGAAATATATGCACAAAAGGAGAGGAGAGAAGTATATGGTTAGAGAAAGGGAATGGAGGAGATAGAGAGAGGAGAAGATAAAGAGATAGACAGACTAGGGTGTAGAAGATTGACAGATAATGGTGTTAGGATGAGCTAGGGAGAAATGTAATAATACTGTACCAGCAGCCATTATTTTAATATTTTTTTGTTAGGAAACCAGTTTCAATGTTTGAACCATATTATCTTCGGGCCTGTTGCATGACTGATGCCAAGTGCCACAGTGGATGTATAAGACAAGGCACCAATATTCATATCCCGTTCTGTAGATATCTGTACTTCATGGGCTTGTGTACTCTTGACATACGTGACTGCTACTGAACACTGTTGTCACATGTGTGAAGAGAACCACACACTCATGAAGTTCTTTTATCTACAGAACAAGATACAAATATTAGTGCCTTGTCTTACACATGCACTTGTGGCTCGTAGTGCCATTCATGTGACAGGCCTGAAGATAACATGATTGGAATGTCGAAGTTGGTTGCCTAATAAAACAATAACAGCTAATAGCTGTTGGTACAAAATTATTACAGTTTATTGACCAGCTGCCATCCTATGCTTGTGAGCTCAACATGGAGTTACATTTACTGATCTAGGAAGAGGTGGACACAGAGTGGGAGGAGGAGGAGATGTGTGCAATGTATGTGTCAAACATGAATGCAGATGAAGCTGCAGGGAAAAGGCTAGTACTTATACAGATCAGCATGTGTGTACATGTGTCCAGCATCTCCTTCCAAATGTCTGGACTGACTGCAACCAAATTCATCACACAAACAGCAAGCTTAACAAGGATCAGCACTGTGTGTGATAGTGTCTCCTAGCTCCAAGCAGAAATAAGGGAAAAATGTTTTTTCAGTCCCTGCCATATAAGCTGCCCTGCATGACAGGCATATTTTATGGGATTGGTATCAGCCTGCCTCATTCACATGGTGTGTGGGGCAGCTTATTTGTCAGGGGTAAGATACATTACTCCACGTATCTGCCCTGCATGAGATGCATGCTATGTTGAAGTAGTATCAGCCCACCTCACCGAACTGCTTTACAGGGTAGCCTACATGTGAAGAGGAAGAAACAATTTTCCAACTCCAAAATGTGGGCCACACAGCATGACATATGAGTTGGAACTTCAATGACCTGTTTTTCAAGGGCTATGCATGTGGAGAGGCACAACTGGGAGAAGTTGGCAATAGATACAGCAAATGACAAACAGGAGGTGGTAGGAGGGGATGGATAGGGAAAAGAGGTGTACAACAAGGGATGGATAGAGAGAGGGAATGTATGTAAGGCAGATACAGGGCTTAGAAAAGAGTGATGAGGAGAGTAGGTTGGGGAAAATGAATAGGGGAAGGAGGAAAGGAGAAGATAGGTATTGTGAAGAGGGAGGAGGAGATGGACAGGGAGAGGCGGAAGCAGGAGATAGACAGAGCAAGGTTTGAGGAAGAGGTGACAAGGAAGAGAGGGGAATGAGGAAATGGAAAGAGAGAAGGGGAGCAGGAGGCAGTCAGAGGGAGGTGGAGGAATATTTGGCCAGAGAAATAGACCAGAGGAGCTGGGGGAGAGAGGGGAGGGGATAGAGAGACAGAGAGGGTGGGGAGGTGGAGTTGTACCAATAGTGGTGGGATGATGATGATGTAGAAAGAGAGATGAGAAGGGGAAGACAGACAGGAAGAGTATACAGGAGCAGATTAATAGAGAAAGGTGAAGAGGAGGAGATGGACAGAGCAAGATGGAGGAGGATTACAAAGAGTGGGAAGGATGAGATGGGCAGATGGAGAAGGAGATGCAAGAGATGGATGGGAGATTTAGAAGGGCTATATACGGATGGAAACGTAGGTGGAGGAGGAGATGTACAGAGAGAGAGGGCAAAGTATATGACCACAAGGAGAGGGAGAAAGGAACAGAGACGGATTGAGAACAGGAATGGGACTTAAAATGGTCATACTGGTCTTTCATAATTTCTTGTAATGCAACGAGTAAAGGAGGACGCCAGAGAGTTTAAATTTAGCTCCCTCAAAGCCTACTGATTCTTACGCGACCGCCGATAAGGATCAACACAACAAATCACGAAAACTGGACACGATATACTGCAAGAAGAAAGCAGCAACGTGTAAGTTAAATGTAAAAACTGAAAGACTTCAATAATGTAGATTCAAAGTGATACTCGTAGTTCCAAAAGTTGTACTGTAATCGCAACACCTTCTGTTTATTAATAGTGCACTGAAGCCCAGAGCGATCAGTTCCACCTCTGACACGTGAAAGAAGATTAACGTACTGGAGGAAGAGGTTGACATCATTTACTACATTGAACAACTTGTGTGTCTGGTACTGTAATATCACAGGCAGGAACACAGTATTACGGCAACAAAGGGCTGGTTTCAGACATAGTTTAATGCTTCAAAATACACGTAGAGAAAACCGTTCGCAAATTCTTCGCCAAATTCGGACGACAGCCAGCGTGCCTGTGGGAATGTTGCCTTCAGACAAACTGAAAATGTCGCTACAGTTTCTTGACTTACTTACGAAATTCGTATGAAGAATTTCATATCCATCATATAATGTTTTATTTAACTTTCTTGTTTGCAAAGTACTTTGAACAAGATTACATTTCAGCTATGCAGTATCCACCTTCAGAATCTACAATAACAGTGAAGAAGAAAGCATTACTGTTTACTCTATTAAGGGGTTAAAACTGAAAACCTTGTTAAAAAAATTTTATGTTGACCTCAACTAATTCACAAACGAAGCACGCAAATGGATTTATGAATAAACGAAACTAGCGAGTATGGGGTACCGAAAATCTCTATTTGTATACCACTCCATTCTCCCCAAGTTACTATTTGAGGTGTGGTATCCAAATGGTTCAAATGGCTCTGAGCACTATCGGACTTAACATCGGAGGTCATCAGTCCCCTAGAACTTAGAATTACTTAAACCAAACTAACCTAAAGGCAACACACACATCGATGCCCGAGGTAGGATTCGAACCTGCGACTGCAGCGGTCGCGTGGTTCCAGACTGAAGCGCCTAGAACCACTCGGTCACTCCGGCTGGCACCTACGGCATCCAGCGGAGACATTTTCTCCCCTTTTTCCATGCGAGAATTAATAACTAGTGAACATTACCTTGCACTTTTGGAACGATCTAACGTCACACAGTGAGCACCATGTGGTTCATGCGAGTTTGAGCCCTGCCACGTTGCGCAGAACAGACGGTTCGCTTTCTTGATTAATACTTCGGCAGGAGAGTCACTGCATTAGATAATCCGAATTTACTGACAAAGGAATGGATTGGACTCCGTATTCACCGTATCTGGCTCCTTGTGACTACTTTTTGTGGGCGACATTGAAAGAGAGTGTCTGCCGGAATTATGCCACCACACTTGACGAGTTTGAATCGACGATCTCTGTAGTATCAACATCCATTTCCATTGAGAGACTGTAGGATGCGGTTGCAAATTTCACTGCTAGTTTGTGCCACCTGTCTCCTGCAAGCGATGGACATTCTTAAAAAAAATATTATGCGACTAAAAAGACTGCCTGCAGGCGACTAGTTTATTTATGCATGTTTGATAAGAGTGTGCATCATACAACGCCGTTAGTTAACACCTGTTGTACCTACTATTTCGAAACTTCCGAATATAATTCTTTCGGGTTTCACAATACACGTAGCATTCAATGCGTTTCTCCCATCGATTTTTAATTTTCGTGTAGTTTAATTATAAAATCAGTGCACCCTGTAGTACTTTTGTGAACCATACAGCATTATCTACAAAATATATGTGGCCACCACTGATACTGTCAACCAGGTCATTAATACGCTATATGATGAAAAGTATCCGGACACCTCCAAAAACATACGTTTTTCATATTAGGTTCATTGTGCTGCCACCTACTGACAGGTACTCTATATCAGCGACCTGAGTAGTCATTAGACATCGTGTGAGATCAGAATGGGGCGCTCGGCAAAAGTCACGGACTTCGAACGTGGTCAGGTGATTAGGTGTCACTTGTGTCATACGTCTGTACGCGAGATTTTCACACTCCTAAAATCCCTAGGTCCACTTTTTCCGATGTGATAGTGAAGTGGGAACGTGAAGGGGCAAGTACAGCATGAAAGTGTACAGGCTGACCTCGTCTGTTGACCGATATAGACGGACATCTATCAGGAACATCACAATGGAATTCCAAACTGCATCAGGATCCACTGCAAGTACTATGACAGTTTTAGGTGGGAGGTGAGAAAACTTGGATTTCATGGTCGAGCGGCTGCTCATAAGCCACACATCACGCGGAAAATGCCAAACGACGCCTCGCTTGGTGTAAGGAGCGTAAACATTGGACGACTGATCAGTGGATAAACGTTGTGTGGAGTGACGAATCACGGTTAACAATGTGGCGATCCGATGGCAGGGTGTGGGTATGGCGAATGCGCGTTGAACATCATCTGCCAGAGTGCGTAGTGCCAACAGTAAAATTCGTAGGCGGGGGTGTTATCGTGTGGTCGTGTTTTTCATGGAGGGGGCTTGCACACCTTGTTGTTTTGCGTCGCACAATCACAGCACAGGCCTACATTGATGTTTTAAGCATATTCTTGCTTCCCACCGTTGAAGAGCAATTCGGGGATGGCGACTGCATCTTTCGACACGATCGATCACCTGTTCACAATGCACGGCCTGTGGCGGAGTGGTTACACGACAATAACGTCCCTGTAATGGACTGGCCTGCACAGAGTCCTGACCTGAATCATTTAGAACACCTTTGCGATGTTTTGGAAAACCGACTTCGTCCCAGGCCTCTACGACCGGCATCGACACCTCTCCTCAGTGCAGTACTCCGTGAAGAATGGGCTGCCATTGCCCAAGAAACCTTCCAGCACATGATTGAACGTATGCCTGCGAAAGTGGAAGCTGTCATGAAGGCTAAGGGTGGGCCAACACCTTATTGAATTCCAGCATTACCGATGGAGGGCGCAACAAATTTTTAAGTCATTTCCAGCCAGTTGTCCGGATACTTTTGATCACATAGTGTATACAGCGTGAACAGCAAGGATCGCAGTATACTTCCCTGCAGAAAGCCTGAAATTACTTCTGCTTTTATTCTCTCCATTCAAGACAATATACTGTGTGCTCCCTACCGAGAACCCCTCGATCTAATAACACTATATGTTATCACATAGAATCGTACTTCTGTTGATAAATGTTGGTGTGGTACAGTGTCAAACAGTTTTCACAAGTAAAAAGTTCCACACCGCGTGATAGCTTTGGTTCGTGAGTTTTTCGTGACAGTTCCTCATGTATCGAACAAGCGCCCTTTGTATCAATCTCTCGCGTACGAAAAACAATAGTGTGTACAACTTAAGAATGAAAGTGAATTTCGCCTGTTCTGTCTCTGCCAAATAACATAACTCACTGAAACTTGGACCGTACACAGAAACAACTGCTCCAGTAGACTATAGAAGGTAGGTGAAACGAAGAGGCAATGAGACGGATAGAAATGACACTGTTATTCAAAGACAGTAATTATTCTGAGGTCACCGCGATTTAGTATGGTCACTTGGAGAATACAAAAGGCGGGACATGGTTCTTGATGGGGCGTGTGGTCACCAATGACAGCAATGCATACCCTGCAGTGTGCTCCCATACTTGCAAGAAGACTGGTAAGGAATTCTTGGGGCTGGGTGGTCCATTACTCCAATTGACAACTTCTGCATGGTGGTTGGTGAATATGGACCTAGTGCAATACGTTTCCGCAACGCATCCAACACTTGCTCGATGGAGTTTAAGTGTAAGTACGGACATGCCGCTTCCTTCGCCGAATTTCCTCACGTTCTAAGAGCTCTTCTCCCTGCACTGCTCGAGGCGCTTGCACGTTGTCACCCACAAACATGAAGCCACAGCCGAGTGCACACCTGAACAGACGCACTTGGGGAAGGAGTACAGTGTTAGAATAACGTAGACTGGTGAGTGGCCTCGTTGAAAGATCTGGAGATCAGTACGGCCGTGCAACATTATGCCTTGCCACATTGTGACACCTGGATCATCAAAATTTTCACAGCCGGGCGTGGTGGCCGAGCGGTTCTAGGCGCTTCAGTCCGGAACCGCTCGGCTGCTACGGTCGCAGGTTCGAATCCTACCTCGGGCATGGATGTGTGTGATGTCCTTAGGTTAGTTAGGTTTAAGTAGTTCTAAGTTGACATTAGTCAGGAAGAATCAATACGCAAAGAAGTGGGATACGGAAGTACTAAGGAATGACGAGATACGTTTGAAGTTCTCTAAAGCTATAGATACAGCAATAAGGAATAGCGCAGTAGGCAGTACAGTTGAAGAGGAATGGACATCTCTAAAAAGGGCCATCACAAAAGTTGGGAAGGAATACATAGGTACAAAGAAGGTAGCTGCGAAGAAACATTGGGTAACAGAAGAAATACTACAGCTGATTGATGAAAGGAGGAAGTACAAACATGTTCCGGGAAAATCAGGAATACAGAAATACAAGTCGCTGAGGAATGAAATAAATAGGAAGTGCAGGGAAGCTAAGACAAAATGGCTGCAGGAAAAATGTGAAGACATCGAAAAAGATATGATTGTCGGAAGGACAGACTCAGCATACAGGAAAGTCAAAACAACCTTTGGTGACATTAAAAGCAACGGTGGTAACATCAAGAGTGCAACGGGAATTCCACTGTTAAATGCAGAGGAGAGAGCAGATAAGTGGAAAGAATACATTGAAAGCCTCTATGAGGGTGAAGATTTGTCTGATGCGATAGAAGAAGAAGCAGGAGTCGATTTAGAAGAGATAGGGGATCCAGTATTAGAATCGGAATTTAAAAGAGCTTTGGAGGACTTACGGTCAAATAAGGCAGAAGAGATAGATAACATTCCATCAGATTTTCTAAAATCATTGGGGACAGTGGCAACAAAACGACTATTCACGTTGGTGTGTAGAATATATGAGTCTGGCGATATACCATCTGACTTTCGGAAAAGCATCATCCACACAATTCCGAAGTCGGCAAGAGCTGACAAGTGCGAGAATTATCATTATCGCATAATCAGCTTTACAGCTCATGCATCGAAGCTGCTTACAAGAATAATATGCAGAAGAATGGAAAAGAAAATTGAGAATGCGCTAGGTGACAATCAGTTTGGCTTCAGGAAAAATAGAGGGACGAGAGAGACAATTCTGACGTTACGGCTAATAATGGAAGCAAGGCTAAAGAAAAATCAAGACACTTTCATAGGATTTGTCGACCTGGAAAAAGCGTTAGGGGTAAACTATAGGGAGAGACGGGTCATATACAATATGTACAACAACCAAGAGGGAATAATAAGAGTGGACGATCAAGAACGAAGTGCTCGTATTAAGAAGGGTGTAAGAGAAGGCTGTAGCCTTTCGGCCCTACTCTTCAATCTGTACATCGAGGAAGCAATGATGGAAATAAAAGAAAGGTTCAAGAGTGGAATTAAAATACAAGGTGAAAGGATATCAATGATACTATTCGCTGATGACATTGCTATCCTGAGTGAAAGTGAAGAAGAATTAAATGATCTGCTGAGCGGAATGAACAGTCTAATGAGTACAAAGTATGGTTTGAGAGTAAATCGGAGAAAGACGAAGGTAATGAGAAGTAGTAGAAAAGAGAACAGCGAGAAACTTAACATCAGGATTGAAGGTCACGAAGTCAATGAAGTTAAGGAATTCTGCTACCTAGGCAGTAAAATAACCAATGACGGACGGAGCAAGGAGGACATCAAAAGCAGACTCGCTCTGCCAAAAAAGGCATTTCTGGCCAAGAGAAGTCTACTAATATCAAATACCGGCCTTCATTTGAGGAAGAAATTTCTGAGGATGTACGTCTGGAGTACAGCATTGTATGGTAGTGAATCATGGACTGTGGGAAAACCGGAACTGAAGAGAATCGAAGCATTTGAGATGTGGTGCTATAGACGAATGTTGAAAATTAGGTGGACTGATAAGGTAAGGAATGAAGAGGTTCTACGCAGAATCGGAGAGGAAAGGAATATGTGGAAAACACTGATAAGGAGAAGGGACAGGATGATAGGACATCTGCTACGACATGAGGGAATGACTTCCATGGTACTAGAGGGAGCTGTAGAGGGCAAAAACTGTAGAGGAAGACAGAGATTGGAATATGTCAAGCAAATAATTGAGGACGTAGGTTGCAAGTGCTGCTCTAAGATGAAGAGGTTAGCACAGGAAAGGAATTCGTGGCGGGCCGCATCAAACCAATCAGTAGACTGATGACCAAAAAAAAAAAAAAAAAAAAAGTTCTAGGGGACTGATGACCTCAGCAGTTAAGTACCATAGTGCTCAGAGCCATTTGAACCATTTTTGAAAACTGTCACATTCTACAATGTTCCTAGTTGCATTAAGTGTTCCTGCCTCTGATCATACAAGGGTACATCCAGAATCACTGCTCAGACTCAAACTCCTCTTACTCGAGAAGAGGACACGTCCCGATTCCTCATTGGTCCAGCCCTTCTGCTTTTGTAAGACGCCCGCGTGCACACGGCGGGACCGGGGCAACGTTATGTGAAGAGGTGGATGCTTGGCAGCTGTAATAGGTCCCCATCAAACCCCTCAACTGGAACTGTGCTCTTGGCAGCACAGCAAATGGTGCCTTGTTTCAGCGGAACACAACGTACTGGTTGTCGGTCGAAAAGATCACCCACATGTAGTCACCGTGCCACTGTGGAACGTGATGTTGTGTGCCTCACAATCCTCTTATATGTGACTGCAATTGCAAGCGCTATTTGACATGGATACGTCCCTGCCTGTTGCACAATGTAGCGGTCGTGTGCTGCTGTAGCTGATCGCGGTCCACTACCTCTTCTCCTTTGGGCAACAGTCCCTGTTGTTCACTGAGCGAGATGGCGCAGTGGTTAGCACACTGGACTCTCATTCGGGAGGACGACGGTTCAATCGCGCGTCCAGTCATCCTGATTTAGGTTCTCCGAGATTTCCATAAATCGCTTCAGCCAAATGCCAGGATGGTTTCTTTGAAAGGCGCAGCCGGCTTCTTTACCCCTCCTAATCCGATAGGACCGATGACCTCGCTGTTTGGTCCCCTCCCTCGAATCAACCAACCAACGGGCAACGGGCCTGTGGTTCGGGAGGCTGCCCATGCATGTCAAACAGTGCTGAGAGCAATATCAAACTCCTGGGTAACACTCGTCATCCTTCTTTCTCCTTCCAGTTTCTCCCTTGAGGTCACCCAAATGTGTCCAGACTATGTTTTAATGAAGAACTGCAGTATAGTGCACAGTTCCCGCTCGCCGATTGACACACATTGCCTTTTTCCCGTTCCTGCAACTGCCTGGTGTTCCGAGGCCAGCCTCATTTGGCACTAAAGCCCCGCTTACCAACCACCATGTTACGTCCAGATTTATTTGTACGACTGGGAACATGCTGCACCACTTTCATTCGTTTCAGCCATGTAGTTACTATGTTGTGTTACTTTATGTAGTTGTCCTTAACTTTTCTAGAACGGTGTCTATTTCCACAGCTGTTTCACAGAGGAAGACTGCACCGTAGTTCCTTCTCTAGATTGTCGCACAGATGACAAAATGGTAGATATCGAAATAGATGACATAGATAGAAAAACAATTAAAATCGCTCGAAAGAGGAAAGGACGCTGGACCTGATGGGATACCAGTTACATTTTACACAGAGTACGCGAAGGAACTTGCCCCCCTTCTTGCAGCGGTTTGACGTAGGTCTCTAGAAGAGCGTAGCGTTCCAAGAGATTGGAAAAGGGCACAGGTCATCCCCGTTTTGAAGAAGGGACGTCGAACAGATGTGCAGAAAAAATGGTTCAAATGGCTCTGAGCACTATGGGACTTAATTTCTAAGGTCATCAGTCCCCTAGAACTTAGAAGTACTTAAACCTAACTAACCTAAGGACATCACACACATCCATGCCCGAGGCAGGATTCGAACCTGCGACCGTAGCGGCCGCGCGGTTCTAGACTGTAGCGCCTTTAACCGCTTGGCCAACACGGCCGGCGATGTGCAGAACTATAGACCTGTATCTATAATGTCGATCAGTTGTAGAATTTTGGAACACGTATTATGTTCGAGTATAATGACTTTTCTGGAGACTAGAAATCTACTCTGTAGGAATCAGCATGGGTTTCGAAAAAGACGGTCGTGTGAAACCCAGCTCGCGCTATTCCTCCACGAGACTCAGAGGGCCATAGACACGGGTTCACAGATAGATGCCATGTTTCTTGACTTCCGCAAGGCGTTCGATACAGTTCCCGACAGTCGTTTAATGAACAAAGTAAGAGCATATGGACTATCAGACCAATTGTGTGATTGGATTGAAGAGTTCCTAGATAACAGAGCGCCGCATGTCATTCTCAATGGAGATAAGTCTTCCGAAGTAAGAGTGATTTCAGGTGTGCCGCAGGGGAGTGTCATAGGACCGTTGCTATTCACAATATACATAAATGACCTTGTGGATAACATCGGAAGTTCACTGAGGCTTTTTACGAATGATGCTGTAGTATATCGAGAGGTTGTAACAATGGAAAATTGTACTGAAATGCAGGACGATCTGCAACGAATTGACGCATGGTGCAGGGAATGGCAATTGAATCTCAGTGTAGACAAGTGTAATGTGCTGCGAATACAAAGAAAGAAAGATCCTTTATCAATTAGCTACAATTAGCAGGTCAGCAACTGGAAGCAGTTAATTACATAAATTATCTGGGATCAGGCATTAGGAGTATTTTAAATGGAATGACCATATAAAGTTGATCGTCGGTGAAGCAGATGCCAGACTGAGATTCATTGGAAGAATCCTAAGGAAATGCAGTCCGAAAACAAAGGAAGTAGGTTACAGTACGCTTGTTCGCCCACTGCTTGAGTACTGCTTACCGGTGTGGGATCCGTACCAGATAGGGTTGATAGAAGAGATAGAGAAGATCCAACGGAGAGCAGCGCGCTTCGTTGCAGGATCATTTAGTAATCGCGAAAGCGTTACGGAGATGATAGATAAACTCCAGTGAAAGACTCTGCAAGAGCTCGGTACGTGCTTTTGTTGAAGTTTCGAGAACATACCTTCACCGAGGAGTCAAGCAGTATGTTGCTCCCTCCTACGTATATCTCGCGAAGAGTCCATGAGGATAAAATCAGAGAGATTAGAGCCCACACAGAGGCAACCTGACAATCTTTCTTTCCACGAACAATACAAGACTGGAATAGAAGGGAGAACCGATAGAGGTACTCAAAGTACCCTCCGTCACACACTGTCAGGTGGCTTGCGGAGTATGGATGTAGATGTAATTTCTCTTATCTTCGTGATCCTTAATCGAAATGTACGTTGGCCGCAGCAAAGTCGTTCTGCTCTCAGCTTCAAATGCCGGTTCTCAATATTGTTCCTCGAAATGAACATCGCTTTATCTCAAGGCATTCCCATTTAAATCCCCAAAACATCTCCGTAACACTTGTATGTTGTTCGAACCTACTGAGAAAAACCTAGCAGACTGCCTCTGAATTGCTTCGAAGTCTTTCTTTACCTCGACCTGGTGCGGGTCCAAACACCCGAGCAGTATTCAAGGTTGTACCGCACTAGCCTGCTATACGCTGTCTCCTTTACAGATCAACGACACAGTCCTAAAATTCTCCCAGAGACGCTCAGTAGCTCGGTACGGGCTTTTGTTGAAGTTTCGAGAGCATACCTTCACCGAAGAGTCAAGCAGTATATTGCTCCCTCCTACGTATATCTCACGAAGAGACCATGAGGTTAAGAGAGATTAGAGCCCACGCAGAGGCATACCGACAATCCTTCTTTCCACGAACAATAGGTGACAGGAGGTGTTGTGACTTGGCAAGACAGCCAAGCCACTATGATTGGTAGCCGAAAAGCACGCGTTAAAGCTCACGCAGGCTGGCGTGAGGTCTGGAACAGTCAAGGGAATTTATAGTAGCAAATAAAGTACATAGCTGATGGATTACTTAACTTTAATTCATAATTGATTAACATCGGTCTGACGGTACATGCATCACAAGATAAATAGCAAAGGATAATGGCGCCTTGCTAGGTCGTAGCAAATGACGTAGCTGAAGGCTATGCTAACTATCGTCTCGGCAAATGAGAGCGTAATTTGTCAGTGAACCATTGCTAGCAACGTCGGCTGTACAACTGGGGCGAGTGCTAGGAAGTCTCTCTAGACCTGCCGTGTGGCGGCGCTCGGTCTGCAATCACTGACAGTGGCGACACTCGGGTCCGACGTATACTAACGGACCGCGGCCGATTTAAAGGCTACCACCTAGCAAGTGTGGTGTCTGGCGGTGACACCACAGGAAGCGATAGAGGTACTCAAGGTACCCTCCGCCACACACCGTCAGGTGGCTTGCGGAGTGTGGATCTGGATGTAGATGTCGTGTAACCTACGCAAGTGGCGACTGCACCAGAAGACGCATGCGGTTAGGCTCTGCCGGGCGCCCACCTCAGCAGTATGGCTGGCCCTGGTCCGCGGCGCAGTGTTGCTGGTACGGCGCGGCGTTCCTCGATATTCACTTAGGCGGCCGGCTGGCGGGCAGCGCCGGGTCCGGCCGGCCGAGATTTATCGCGGCACCATCGGCTGCTATCGTTTGTTTTTGGTGCTCGCCGTTAATTCGTGACCGCAGTTGCGCGCGGCGTGACCGCCGGCGCTGGCGCCTCTCCTCTGGCCGAACCTCCCCTCTCCCCCCTCCTCCCCCTCCCCTCCACTGGACAAGCCGGACTCGTTACGCGGCGCCCACAAGCCGCGCATTGTTTACTGCCTCCTTAACGGCCCTCTCCTGCCCGGTGCTGTTTGCTTTTTTCGGCCGCCTCATTGCGTGAGTCAGTGACGCTCCGAGCGGGAGAGCTATCTTGAAAGACTGATTGATCTCGAACTTACAGGTATCAAATAGTGAAACAAAACAGCTACATTATTAGGCATTGCAGGAAAGAACCGTGCATGTGCCTTGGTACAGTATATGACACATTTTAGTTTTTTGACAGTTCAGAATTACATTCGTCACCTTTTGCATTGACACGAGACCCTGAAAACGCACGGAAATGGTTACAGGTTTAGCGGACCACTGACGTCAGACTGATCGGACGCGGAGGACGAGCTCGGACTAGATGCGAACAGGACGAAAAAAGACGCGGCATCTCTGAAACAAGCCATCCCCGTAATTTCTTCAAATTACATATTGAAACCGCGGTAGATCTACAGAGGGGTCCAAAAAATGTATCCACTGTTTAAAAGTCCATAACTTACAAACTAACTGACGGAGTTGTCTCATTTTTGGTGAAAGTGTATCTTAAAGTCCAACTTAAAGATATCACTGTAGGTGAAACTTCCTGGCAGATTAAACTGTGTGCCCGATCGAGATTCAAACTCGGGACCTTTGCCTTTCGCGGGCAAGTGCTCTACCAACTGAGCTACCCAAGCACGACACGCGTCCCGTCCTCACAGCTTTACTTCTGCCAGTACCTCGTCTCTTACCTTCGAAACTTTTCAGAAGCTCTCCTGCGAACCTTGCAGAACAGTACAGGGCGTGAGTCGTGCTTGCGTAGCTCAGTTGGTAGAGCACTTGCCCGCGAAAGGCAAAGGTCCCGAGTTCGAGTTTCGGTCGGGCACACAGTTTTAAGCTGCCAGGAAGTTTCATATCAGCGCACACTCAGCTGCAGAGTGAAAATCTCATTCCGGAAACATCCCCCGGGCTGTGGCTAAGCCATGTCTTCGCTATATCCTTTCTTTCAGGAGTTCTAGTTCTGCAAGGTTCGCAGGAGAGCTTCTGAAAAGTCTGGAAGGTAGGAGACGAGATACTGGCAGAAGTAAGGCTGTGAGGACCGGGCGTGAGTCGTGCTTCGGTGGTTCAGATGGTAGAGCACTTGCCCGCGAAAGGCAAAGGTCCCGAGTTCGAGTCTCGGTCGGGCACACAGTTTTAATCTGCCAGAAAGTTTCATATCAGCGCACACTCCGCTGCAGAGTGAAAATCTCATTCTGATCACTGTAGGTGTTCGAAATGGTCACCATTAACATCCATACACAAACGATGCCGCCGAACTGCAGCACGAACTACTGACGGCAATGTGTTCAGTTGGATATTTGCACATGAATATACGATGGATTCTCGAAGTTCATGCAATGCGCGTGGCTTTTGTCGATAAACGACGTCCTTAAGTGTTCCCCACAGGTCAAAGTCCAGAGGAGTTAGGTCTGGGGAAGGTGGTGGATACTCCACAACATCTCTACGTCCTGTCTATCTTCCTGGTAGATTTTAGTCGAGATACACCCAACACGATTATGGTACTGGACTGGGGCACCATCTTGTTGAAAGTAAACTCTTCGTCTCCATACAAGTCTCAGATGGCAGGTAACATGGATGTCTGAAGCTTCTGGAGGTACACCTTTCCGGTAACTGTGCCGTCAATGAAGAATGGCCCAATCAAGCCCCGGTAAGACAACCCACACCACACATTTACTCCTGGCAAATTCACGGCTTTGTCCACATGGACGTTCGGACTTTCGGCGGCCCAGTAGATGCAATTTTGGCGATTTACTGTACCATTGAGCTTGAAGTGTGACTCATTAGACCAGACAATCATCTGTGCAAACTCTTCATCCTTACGCACCATGTTAGTAAACCACTCGCAGTACTCCATTCTATGATCTGGGTCGTCCTCGTTCATTGCGTGTAGCAAACGTGGGATGTAGCACTTCCACTTTGCTGTCTTCAAAATTCGGCGAACACGTGAGCGACTAGCTCCAGTTTCACGGGCACACTATCTCACAGACTTCTGTGGTGAGCGAGTGAATTGTTGTAACACACGACGGGAGTTAGCTGGACTTGTTACTGTTAAAGATCGTCCAGATCGTTGTTTGTGTACATCTTTAACTCAGCCTTCGGCTTCAAATTTGTCTCGAAAGCGACGAATCGTTAAACGTGTCGGTGGCTCTGTTTGATACGCATTTCGCCATTGCCGTTGAACTTCATTAATGTTTTCGTACTTAAAATACCACTTCAAAACTGACTTTCTTTCATCGAATGTAAGCCTTGTTTACTCGAGTAACTAGCTGCAACTAAGAACAAAATACTATCTGGCGACTGTCATCTGATATAACAAAACAACGCAATACAACGCTTGTACGGCGATTGCCGGAACTACAAACTATTACACAACCAAAGATGAGACAACTCCGTCAATTACTTTGAAAGTTATAGACTTTTAAACAGTGTATACATTTTTTGGACCCCTCTGTATTTTAGTAATGCTAGATACGATTCGAACTCCTCGGCTTCTTTATATTTCTTTATATAATGCTTATTCAGACTGACCATATTAGCCCTTAAGGCCTTCTCTTAAACAGGAACAACAGATACAAAGTACATTTAAAAAATTTAATTATGGGGATTCACAGCCTTCAAATGCTTAATAAACGTAAACATGGTCCGTAGTAGGCGATGATGCGATATTTATTTAATCGGGCGAATAGCTAATTTCGACTAACCGTCATTGTTAAACACATCGTAACATATTTCATGTCATTTTCAAATAACTCTTAATTACAAGAAAAAAATAGCCATCTTCCGTCATTTACTTGTAATTAAGAGTGATCTGAAAAGGACATGAATTACAGATGTTATAATGTACGTAGTGTAAATTAGCTAATCGCACGATGAAATAAACTTCGCATAACAGCCTACTACAGACCATGTTTACGTTTATGTTACGCCAACTTTTACAGAAATAATAACAATAATAATCAATAACTGACAATGATAATAATAATAGTGAAAATAATAATTGACACTAATAATATAGTGATAATAATAGTAAAGGGCATTAAGAATGATGTACACGAACGTAAAAAAATGCACCACCAAAAAATAATTAATGAAGAGGAATGAAATTTCGGGAATACGTCTGTCTAGGTAAAGTTCCAAGATCACAGATTGTAAGCATGTATCGAGTAGCACTGATATCGATTACGATAATATCGCTATGGTCTCTTCTTTGTTTTTGTTTTTTCGCGCCAGATTATGATAACATCGCTATGGTCGCTTCTTTGTTTTTTTCGCTCCAGAACGAGCGAGGGAGTCACGTGGTGTGAAGATGTTAAGGAATCAGGCTAAGAGAACAAGTAAATTTTGTGACTATAAAGGTGTTTGATGCTGTGTAATCATTCGTGTACCTCACGAGACGTGTTCCGCGGTTCGCGAAGTCATAAACAACGAGAACAATCGCGAGAACATGATTAGATGCCCGCGAGCATATCATCCGCGCCGGTAAATGGAACTTGGATTACCTATATTGCCACGAATGCCGTATCTGTATTGCAGTGTGGGATGATGTATTTTGGTGTAGTGTTACTGTATGTATCAATGTATCAATATATTTGTTATTTTGTGAAGAGTGTAACAGTGCAGCCTTGTGTAGCGCAAGTGTTAAAAAATACATCAATGGATTATACTAGGTTAAAACTTGAATTTTGGTAATTGGCACTCCTTTGTTCCCCTTGTTAGTTACCGTTTATTACAGCAATACTAAAGCTGCTGTGCCTAGACTGCAAGGGAAGAAGTGAATGTCGATTGTATTTACGAGGTGAGTGAGTACAATTAGCAAACTCAGACGGAACTATAACCAAACCCTCCCCCATTCGCTTACAAGGTTAATGATGTAAGCGCGAGATAAGCAATTGCAAATGTGGAATGCTGGATCAGTAATAATACATGTAGCTGCCAGAACGTTGAATGCAAGCATGCAAACGTGCTTGCATAGTGTTGTACAGGTATCGGATGTCAGTTGTGGGATGGAGTTCCATGCCTGTTGCACTTGATCGTTCAATACAGGGAAGATGAATTCCGGTTGTGGATGACGCTGTAGTGTAGTTCGATGATGTCCCATACGGTTGGAGACAGATCTGGTGATCGAGTAGCCCAAGGCAACATGCCGACACTCTGTAGGGCATATTCGGTTACAACAGCGATATGAGGGCGAGCGTTATGCTGTTGCGAAACATTCTGTTCATGAATGGCAGCGCGACAGCTTGGATCACCAGATTGGCTTACAAATTTGCAGTCAGGGTGTGTGAGATGAGCACGAGAATTCTCCTGCTGTCATACCAAATCGCAACCCGGACGATAGGTCCATTGTAGATGCAGTGTGTCTAGCACGCAGACAGGCTGGGTCCAGTTCCTCAATAGGTCTCCTTCTAGCCAACACACGGCCATCACTGGCACCGAGGCAGAATCAGCTTAGGAACTTCTAACACTGCAGCGCGTAGCAATCGTGAATAATTTAATAATCATGAAGAATCCGCCTCGAATGCAAATAGAAACCGGGTATTGACCGAGGTTTCGGCGCGGATAACCACTCCTTCTTCGGAACGCACTAAACTACAAACTGCCTAAAGAGGCATGGTCCAATATTAACACAGAACGCCCAGAAGGGCAAGTGACTCCCATAAAACGTTAAATAAACGGTACTGTAGTGGGACGCGAAATTGAAGCGTCACCCATCCACCAGTGTCAGCCCAGTTTGCAGGTGAATATAAGTTAATTTTAGTGTTTTTATTTATGCATTTTTGTAATATTTTTAATAGTTATGAATTGTCTAAAGTTTTGTATTTAATTTTTTATGTTTCATGTACGGAGAGGGCGGCGCAACGAACGGAGACAGCATCTTCACTGCCGGGGCCAGAGAGAAAATTGCTGGCCACTATACGTCGCGGGTCGACAGCCAGAGAGCAACAGAAGATCCTGAAACCGAGTTGTTGCGTCGTGCTTCTAAAAACTGAAAAAATAAGATTTTGTAATTTTGTACAACAATGACGTCATAGAAAGTTTAATCATGTTGTAAATGGTCAGTCCTATCTTGTCAAGGCTCAGGTTCACGTCTATATGTAGGAAGATAATAAACTAGTGGATACTGCTAAAGTCCAAATACGTGTTCCGAGAATTTATTTATGAAGAATAATGTGAATGAATTGATTATTAATTTTGACAACGTTCATCGCGAGTTTGAATCTGGAAAGTTTACTCAATGTGGTTCTAATATTTGTTAAATCAGATAACTTGCATTAATATAATTTCTGAGAAGAAACAAAACGACATCTAAACTGGAAAAAGTTTGCGCAAACCAATTGGACTGAGTGACGTAATTCGGCGCATACGACTCAAATGATGATGTTTTACAGTTTCGTTCAAGAACCATTCAGAGACAATTTAAAAAGAATTTAAATAATGTTGAAGTGTGTTGTAACTGACGTAGGTGACGAAGTCTGCACATGGTCATATGTCAAAAAAAAATCATTTATACAAAACTTGCGTCGTTACACTAAAGTACGTGTGTAACATTCACAGACCTCACTTGATTAAGCTTCGTGGTTCAGTACCTCAGGTACCTGATTTTAAGGAACTGGTTTAGCTTTAAGCTTTTTTGCACTATTTTGGTACATATCCGATAGCACTATTAAAAATGACCTCTGTCGGTCATTAGATATTAAGGGCAATCAAGACGACGTTGTACGTCCTTTCACGCAATTACATCAAGCCTATCATGCTAATTTGACCCTTTTCTGGTCAATAGCGCTTAGAATTTAGTACAGTAACTTTACACGCTTATCCAAGCGTAGTCATCAAGCACTATCACCGACCCCAAGTAATTGAAAAATGGGTTATTCATCCCCTATATTTTTAGCCTGCTTCTAGTTGATGGTATTTTGTCTATCCTGCGTTCATGCGTTTTGACCATCCGTGGAATTTGCTATGTCACATATATAGTTTCAACCTATCCACATTCTATAGTTCTATAAAATTGTCCTCGAGCTAGGACATTATACATACACACGCATTAACTTCCTGCACCTTTGACCCGGTCATCGGATCATTTTCGTTCAAAAAAAAAAAAAAATGGTTCAAATGGCTCTGAGCACTATGGAACTTAACTACTGAGATCAGTCCCCTAGAACTTAGAACTACTTAAAACTAACTAACCTAAGGACATCACACACACACCCATGCCCGAGGCAGGATTCGAACCTGCGACCGTAGCGGTCGCGCGGTTCCAGATTGTAGCGCCTAGAACCGCTCGGCCACCTCGGCCGGCCGGATCACTTTCGTAACACATTTTATGCCAATCACATGGAAGAAGACGATTTCTCAATTTGCGCATGCGCGTTCCGTTCTCACAGCCTAGCTGCAGGCGTCACCTCAGTTTACCTGAGAGCGCGCGGCCTGCCGAACGTTGGCTGGGGTGAGAAAGCACACTTCTGAAGTTTGAGCCAAGTACAGCTACTGACATGGTACACACGTACCGTTTATTTTACATTTTATGCGAGTCTTTTGCATTTTCGTGCGTTCTGTGTTAATATTGGACCATGCTTCTTTAGGCAGTTTGTAGTTTAATGTGTTCCGAAGAAGGTATGGTTATCCGCGCCGAAACCTAGGTCAACAGCCGGTTTCTGTTTGCAAAAGGCGATTCCTTTATAATTATTAGAATCAGCTTATGTTAGAAAACACAACAGTCCCGCGCACTGTCCTCCAATAACAACAGACACTGTAAGTAGGCTGTTTATGTTTTCTTTATGTAAGTTTGATGTTTATGTTTTCTTATTGGCAACGTTACGTAGCGCTCTCTGTATGAAAATCACTGGCTGTGCTGTGTGCAGTATGTGGCTAGTTTGCATTGTTGCCTGCCATTGTTGTCATGAACTGCTATAGCTGGATGTGAACAGCAGATAGCGTTGGGCAGTTGGAGGGGAGCCGCCAGCAGTGGTGGATGTGAGGACAGAGATGGCGGAGTTTGAAATTTGTAAAAATTGATGTCATGAGCTGCTGTATATATTATGACTATTGATGACTATTAAGGTAAATACAGTGTTTGTTCTCTATTAATATCTTTCATTTGCTAACTATCCCTATCAGTAGTTAGTACCTTCAGTGGTTTGAATCTTTTATTTAGCTGGCAGTAGTGGCGCTCGCTGTTTTGCAGTAGCTTGAGTAGCGAAGATTTTTGTGAGGTAAGTGATTTGTAAAAGGTATAGGTTAAACTTAGTCAGGGCCATTGTTTTGTAGGGGTTATTGAAAGTCAGATTGCGTTGCGCTAAATAATATTGTGTGTCAGGTTAAGCACAGTCCTGTATAAATTGTTCTAAGGGGACGTTTCATATGTCGACCCTTAGCCTAGGATACCTCACTGGAATCTTCTGATTTTTTCTTGTAGTTTGTGTATTTAATGTAGCTTTTGTTTATTGCTAGTGCGTAATTGTAGAGAGAATCTCCTGGGTAGTTGCAGACTTTCATTGTTGCACAGTAAAACAGTTGTGGCATGCATGTAGATTTGCACCAAGTATTTCGCAGCTGCAATTAACTAGATATTATTTTCAGTGCTATGTTAATGTGTTCTCCTATTTTTGCTATTCAAATTGTGATTTTCTGTGTTATCGTGTGAAATATTGTGAAAATAATGGCGTGTGAAAAACGTAACACTCGACTCCAAAGTAAACTGAGAAATGACAGTGAAGACGAAAGCAGTGTGTTGGCCCCACCATGTAATGAGTTAACTAATATTCAAAGTAGTAATTTGGTAACTGTGCATAGGGAAATGGAGCGGGCGTCAGACAATGGCGTAGGCAGTGAAACAGGTAGTGAACAGGGAAGCATTATCGATCGATCGGTCGGCAACAGCTCGCCTCAGGAATCCGAAATGACAGGACACAATTTTGCAAATACTGTAGATTCAGGTTTTGCGTCCTCACCGTTTTCTCAAATGAGTCAAGACACATTTTCTGCTTGTCAAAATGTGAATGCTGCCGGTGAAAACGCACTGCCAAAAAGCATAGAGAAACAGATTCCAGACACTAATACATTATTATTGCAATTAATGCAACAAATGGAACAAAATCAGAGACAGATGGGACAAAATCTTCAAAAGTTAGACACAATGGAACAAAATCTTCTAAAGTTAGACACAATGGAACAAAAGCTTCAAAAGTTAGACTCAGTGGAACATATGCTTGAACAAACACGTGAAGATTTAACTACTGAGTTACATAAAATAGAATCGAAATGTCAGAAAGTCTGTAATGACGTAAAAACGCAAATTTGTGAGCATTTCCAACCTATTTTTTCGCGTCATGAGAATGTATTACAGAATCACGAAGCAGCCATAAAAGAGCTGCAAACCATTGTTCATGAAAATCATGAGACCTTGTGGGCTAAAATTGACTCAGTTGCATCTACCGATTCGGTTACGCAACTGGCAAAAACTCAGGAAAACTTAAAGAACACAGTAGATTCGATTTCAACACAAATGGACACTCTGAAACTTGGTTCAGAAAAACACACTGAGGAAATGTGTTCACTATCAGAGAAAGTAGCCGAACTTTCGGATCAGGTCACTAACTTATCTACAAAGGTAGATGATGATCTGAATGACACAAGACCCGTAGCCTTCACTGACACAGAAGACTATGAACAAATTAGAAAATTCAAACAAAATCAAAATCAAATCAATACACAGTACAAAAGAGAAATCCGGGAAGTACAAGATCAGTTGACACAGGTAATACAAGAATTACATATTTCAGAGGATACTCACGCTCCAACACGGGAAGAGGAACTTAGAAATACGGAAAAGCCACAAAATAATAGCACAGGGCATTTCGGTAATTATGAAAGAAATTGGCAAGGTACACCGAATTTTGAGATGGAACCGCCGAAACGACGTAACAATGACCGATATGTGACTCGCCGACATGATGATTTTGACTATAAGCTGTTCATTACTACACGTAAATTCAAAACATTCAAGAATTCTGCCAACGACATTCATCCACAAGCGTGGCTCCATCAATTCTCTCATTGTTTTCCTCCCAACTGGTCATTAGAACACAGATTAGAATTTATGTGTGGCTACTTAGAAAATGAACCAGCTGTAAGAATGCGATCGGTCATTCACGATTGTCACAGTGAAGGAGAATTTTACCACGCCTTCCTCTCAGCATATTGGTCTCAAGCTACACAAGACCGCGTAAAACATAGCATCATGATGATGAAACACTTTGAACAATCTGAATTTTCCAGTCTTGTGAAATATTTTGAAGACATGTTGCACAAGAATCAATACCTGTCAAACCCATACAGCCCCTCAGAACTCATCCGCATTTGCTTAATTAAACTGCCCGAACATTTGAGACATATTATTTTAGCAGGACGTTGCAAAGACGACATTGAAGCTTTTCAGGGACTGTTACAAGAACTGGAAATTGACACAGACAGTCGCGGGATGCGAAAACAGGAAAACAATCATTACAGGTCACATCCGTCACAATTCCGTGACGACAGAAACAATAATAGGCCACGACAAGTCTATTCTTACAACGTAAATCGTGACCAAAAGAGACACCACCCGTATGACAACCACTGGCAGAGTAATAGTTACAGAGAAAGATCGCATTTCCGTAGTAATGAATATGACAGAGATAACCATAGAAACAGACAATATGGTAATCAGAACTATTATTATCAAGGGAGACAGAATAACTTTAGACGCAACGGTCCAGCACGTAGTTACGACTCAGGCAGAAATTCTCCACCACATGACCGACAAACAAGAAAGTATGTAAACTACCGACAAAACGACAGACGTGAATTTCATCAGAACTGGCGGGTTTCTAACAGAGCTGGGCCCTCTGGGCAAGGCGAATTTGTGGAAGTTCGGCCTCCTAATCCCAGTAACGGCGCGCGCCAACAAAGAAACAGACAATGACTCGCACCGCAGGCAGCTGCGTGCGCCGGCTGGCTCCGAGAAAAATAACATTGACGCTAACCTTGAGCAAAATTCCCGTATTCTTTACGGACGAATACCGCATGATACTTGCATTCAAGTTGAAACTCTGCGTACTGAGAAGAGCAAAGGGTAAAAGATTGCACCACATTTCTCATGTAAAACCATTTATTGAGAGATAAACTGCTTTTAACTTAGTCTTTGCAATTGTCACTTCACGCTAGCAACTATGTTTTTAAAGTTAACTAACCATCCAGTCAAGAACATAGGTAACTTAGCCAAGTAATTGCGAATGCATTGTTATTGCGAACAGACGACACAGTGTTGTTATTTATACATTCTTCCTTGTTAGTTGCACGATTACATAACGAATATACGGCTTACATACTTAGAACATATACCAGCACTGCTAATGAAATTTTCATGCAACATTTTGGTTTGCTTACGAGTGGATTCTGGATTTGAGGTGCTTTCTGTGAAATGCCAGATGACACAGTGGTTAGTTTATGTGACAGCTACACGATTTTATCACGACGCTGCTAATGCGTGACAATTTACAATGTTGCTTTTGCGGTGTATCTGTTTTATATCTGCACAGTTTTTTCTGAATTCTTCTATAAAGTGAGACATGTTTTAGTAGTAACTTTTGTGGTATAGCTACAATGAGACAGCCTTTTCCGTAGCACAACAATACTTTACAGCACAATAATTCCTTCATCGCGGCAATAAGCGTAATAACTAAGTTATCTATACGCAAAGCATTTCACTTTGTTTATCATGAGGTAAGTACATTGACTTCTGCAGAACTTAGCTTTCGGAGGACAATAACTACGACACTCCCCAGAGATTATCTTAGAGCAAGACGCACATTTAGCGCTACTGGACACGTATTTGAGTGATTAATTTTGTACTTAAGACATTTATTTTTAGAGATTTTTGAATTACAAAGAAAGTTTTTCGTGACACACTTCATTTCATTGCTGTAAGCTGTAATACCTGAGGATACAATTACAATAAACCTCAGGGGGGTACACGCCTACTTTGTGTACCATGTGTTTGGCAAGCACAAGGAGCCCTAGCTAATATGGTATTTGCTTATACAATTTAACACATCGGTACCATATTTCTCTAACACATAAATTACACAGCTATCTGATCATTTAACAGAGAAACAAACATCTTTTTACTACGTCAGTGACACATGTTTACGTAATTACAGAATTGGATTATTTCACACTTAAGAAATTGTATTTTGTCTGTACTGTGTGAACTCTTCATATTTTTTCGGAACCATTGTGATACTATGAGAGCTTTGAATGATGTATTTGGTAAGGGAGTATGATTTTAAAGTACGTTTGAGGTAGATGACACTACTGAAATGAGCAGAGAATTTTCTTTAGGTTTTGAAACAATTGCAGAAAGCTACGACGTTTTTGAGATTTGACTGAGGTGTTATGATGTAATTTTTACGACGACGATGTGTATTATGCTGTTGAGCTATGTTTATGATCAATAAGCTGATGTTATATGAGGAATTTGATTATGCTACATATTTATTAAGATCAAATATTGAAAAAGTGTCGACGAATAAGGTAAGGAGTAATGAATAGTGGTTAGGGACTCTTGACTTGTGAAAAAGGATGTTGGAAACCAAGAATCGTACTTTAAGAGTTATGAAATGTGTGTGTAAATGCGTGAATGTATCACAATGCAAGCGAAAAAATTTTGGACACTGTCAAGAAATGCCACATGACTATTGAATGATATTTTTATGCTTTGGTTTGCGTAATTGCTTATTTCATTTGATATCTGGTTTCCAGCTGTGTTGCAGCATTGCTTTTATAAAATGAAATGCATTTGCTAATGTGAACTCTTTCTGTCAACAGATCTATTAAATAATTATTTTATGATCCACATTCTTTAAAAAAGGAGCACTTGGAAAGGAAAGAACAATAAGAAGTAACTCGTAACAGTAACACTTAATTTTCTTTTCAGGTACATGGTAATATTTTTTTTACAATAAGTTGTTATGGTGCACCACTTTAATTACATAGACATTAAGATGACCACTTTAATTACATAGACATTAAGATGTGAATATGCATTTCCCTTGTCTGCATTGTTGTTTTTACTGTAATATTTTTTCTGCTTGCGCTATGTCATGTTTAGGTATAAGTTGCTGCTGTTTGCAAGGCATAGTGTTATTGAATTTGACTTTTGCTAATTTATGCTGCTAGCTTTGCCAATTTGCATTTCTTTGTCATTTCTGTTTGTGTTGATTTGTTGTGATGCTGCATTGCCTCGTCCTTTGGTATATATATCTGAGCTCAGTAGATTTAAGTTAGCTTAAGAGGGGGTAGACTATATAAGAAACTGACTATGGAGAATAGGTAAAGAATGCATTGCGAAGAAAGATTTGGGCCCCAATGAGTATTGTACAATCAGAAATAATTATTTTGAAAGAAATATGAATAGAATACAGGAACGAGGTATAGGTAGGATTTTCTTGTAAATAAATGATGGGGTAAGCAATATGTGAACATATAAATACAGAAAGCATGCTTGGATAGGATTTTTTTGGTGGAAACAAATGTTGAAATAAGACGAACGATCTATGGAATGAAGGGAGATCTCCAAGCAAAATACTGCAGTAAAACAAACCCTGTCCTTTCCTCTTTGCTGTTTTTTCCCAATATGTAATTGTGTGTTGTCCTTTCCTTTTGGTGTTATCCCACTATGTGTTTGGGTACCCGTGTGTATTTGTGTTTTTCCTGTCTTTATGTGTTTAGCTGATGAGAGCTATGTTGTAGAATTTTTCTAATACTCTGTTATTTTCTTTGTAAAGATGCTTAGACTTTATTTATTCTGCTTTGTTTTAATGCTCATGTGTGAAGTTGACGTCTCAAAAGTTATTCTGATCTTTTATGTATGTACTCATGTCATCATTCCTGTAACACTGATGTATATGTTTATTTCTATTGTTTTGTAAAGCCTGCACTACAAATATTATCTGTATTGTTATGTTTTTAATGATGTATTTTGTATCTTTGTAATTGTATTCTTATGTTATATAATTGTAATTGACACCAGTTACTCAAATTAAGTAACTTGTAAGCATTCATTTCACTGCACACATTTCTGTTGGTCATAGTATATGGACAATATGTGAGAAGTAGGGACTGTTAGTGTTTGCACGTGTGTTAATAATTCAGCAAGGGACTGGATAACAGCATTGCTGGTTCTAAGGACAATTCCAAAAACTTTGTGAGTGCACAAGTGGTGGTTATGGACTTGCTATCTTCTCTGCAAGACTCTTCGATGGTGATTGTGCACCTGCACAGTCGCAGCAGATGGCTGCTGGCCATCTCTACCAGGACTACAGTGGGTCTACACCTTTGCTGACTCACCAGTACCACAGTTTCTACAAGGACTACAGTGGGTCTACACCTTTGCTGACTCACCAGTACCACAGTTTCTACAAGGACTGCAGTGGGTCTGCACCTCTGGTGGCCCACCAATACCATACTCTCTACCAGGACTGCAGTTGGTCTGCTCTGTGATGACCTATCTACCAATATTCGTCAGAACTTCGAATGACTCTGCTGTGGGTTTGCTCCATTGTGGCCCATTACCTGTCAGCATTTCAAGAGTCAGCACTGTCTTTCCGTTGGAAGGACAACACTACTTCTTCAAGAATGCATGGAAATCCACTACTTCTATGTGCAATTTCTTTTACTAATGAGACATTGTGAAAAACAAAAACTGTAATTACTATTATGATGAACACGCGCACTGTCCTCCAATAACAACAGACACGTACACTGCCCTCCAATAACCTCTCACTTTACACTAACGAAGTCGCAAAAGGCGGAATTCGCGCTAAAGGGCGTCTGAATCGGAACTGTCCTTGAAGTAACTCATTTGAAAAAGTTCGTTGTGTCACTGTTGTGGCAACTACAGCTCAAATTGCTGCAGCAGAAGCAGTTCGACGCTCCAGAGCCACACACAACACGACGGTCTTCCCTCTTGTTAGTGGCAGTCGCCGTTCGGAACCCGGTCTTCTTGCGATCGTATATTTCTGTACCCACCGCTGTCAGAAGTAATGTGCAATGGCAACATTCCTGCCACGTCTTTCGCAGAATGAACATCCAGCTTCTCGTAGCCCTACTTACACGACCTTGTTCCAACTCTGTGAGGTATTGATAATGGCGTCTTTGCATTCTTGACTAGTATCAACTCAGCACGTCCAATCGCAAAGATAAGTAACGTTCACAATCCTTACAGCGTGCATTTTAAGCAAACCAGATTTGTATCCTAATAGTGGCACTACTTGCGCTACTCTCATTCTAATGGCGCGAAATTTGAATAGACATCAGTTTTCAGTAGTACACTGCTGGCCACCGTAAATGCAACACCCTGAAGGAAGCATCCGAATCAAGTGAAATTTACACCACGAGTTTGCAGCGATGAGATATGCAACTGATTAGAATTTCAGCGCAGACGCACATCACGCGCGCCTGTGGCGCCACCTCATAGCGCCATTTAAGGGTTGGCGATTTCGACGAGTGTACGTTCGGCACGTGTGTTTACCTTGTGGTTGTCTCACAAGACGATCAGTTATGCCTCGTAGAAACCAGCGAACATCTTTTGATCAAGTATCCGAGTTCGACAGAGGAAGGATAGTGGCTTACCGAGATTGTGGATTATCATACAGAGAAATCGCTAGTCGTGTTGGACGAAACCAAACAACTGTAATGCGGATATGTGACCGTTGGATGCAGTAGGATACGACGGACCGACGTGGTCGATCGCATTCACCTCGGTGCACCATTGCACGTGCTGATAGGCAAATTGTGCGCATGGCAGTGACGGATCGCTCAGTGACATCCCGAACCATAGCACAGCACATTGCGTCTGTAACGCATCATCCAGTGTCTGCCCGTACCATTCGACGCCGTTTACAGCAGAGTGGTCTGTCCGCAAGACGTCCATTGCTTCGTCTACCATTGACGCAGAACCATAGACGTCTCCGTCGCCAATGGTGTGATGACAGACGGATGTGGACGGCAGAATGGAATGACGTTGTCTTTACTGACGAGGCACGCTTCTGTCTGCAGCACCACGATGGTCGGATTCGAGTGTGGAGACACCGTGGAGAGAGGATGCTGGACAGCTGCATTATGCACCGCCACACTGGTCTTGCACCGGGTATTATGGTATGGGGCGGTATTGGATATTACCCTCGCACGCCTCTAGTACGCATTGTCGGTACTTTAAATAGCCGGTGCTACATATCCGAGGTGCTGGAGCCAGTTGTCGTTCCTTACATTCAGGGCTCGGCCACAGCCATATTTCAACAGGATAATGCGCGACCACACGTGGCACGCATTGTCCAAATGTTCTTCGTCAATAACCAGATTGAATTGCTTCCCTGGCCGGCTCGCTCTCCGGATCTTTCGCCGATAGAAAACATGTGGTCCATGGTTGCTCAACGAGTGACCCAGATTACATCCCCAGCTGCCACACCAGATGATCTTTGGCAACGTGTCGAAGCTGTTTGGGCTGCTGTACCCCAGGAACACATCCAACGCCTCTTTGACTCAATGCCGAGACGTGTGGCAGCGGTGATCTCCAACAATGGCGGCTACTCTGGCTACTGATTCTGGCAGGAACCACATGTCACAGACGTCTGTAACCGTAATCATTTGATACTTGGTCAACATGTTATCTACAAAATAAATTTTGTTGTGCTACCTCTTGTCTTTCTTGGTGTTGCATTTACGGTGGCCAGTAGTGTATAAACAACCCTACCAACTTTTGTTCATGTCACACAAGTCCTTGATGTTCTGATTTTTTTCCTTCATTGTAGATTAGTATATCGCTTTCGAACACATTTTTCGTATAATGCAAGGAGAAGGGGCAAAGAAAGAAGAGAAGACTGAAATGATAGTGACAATGACTGTCAGGAAATAACAGTCATTCTTTCTTTCTTTCTTTTTCTGAGCCTTTTCCCACAGTTACGCAGGGTCAGCAGGGCCGGCCATGTTAAGTTTAAAGTGTTGCCGGATGCCCTTCCTGCCGCCATCCCGTACCCCCCAGAAAGGAATGAGTGTACCCCAGCTGTCTGTGTCTAATGCAAGCCATGGAATAGTGCGAACGTGTTGCAAATGTCTGCGAGTCGTGTAACTGAGGTGGAACGTGGGGACCAGCCCGGTATTCACCTATGGGGATGTGGAAAACCGCGCAAAAATCACATCCAGGCTGGCCGGCACAGCGGCCCTTCGTCGTTAATCCACTGGGCGGATTCGATCCGGCGCCGGCGCGCCTACCCGAGTCCAGGAAGCAGCGCGTTAGCGCTCTCGGCTACCCTGGCGTGTCTGTTAGGAAATAACAGTATTTAAGTAAAAAATTCCCTCAATGTGGGGGAAGGAAAAGTTATGTGGGTGGACTGACGAGAGTGAGCTACAGACTATTATATGGGATAGATGGCCACTGTGATAGAAGGTGAACTATCAACAGTCTTTTGAAATTTGAAAGGAATTTAATTTCTCTGATTTTTTGAGGAAGATACATCAGAACTCAGGTTTATATACAGAAAATTATTTAGAGAATATGGCAGTATTACATGATGGTGCAGAGAGGGTTTTACAGTATTTCTACCGTGCTGATCAGGTAGAGGTGTAAGAGTTGAAGTGAAAAATATGGTGTGCAATGATTGACAAGACGATTGAGCAGAGAGAGAGTATAATAGCGTCTACGCTTTTTCCGTACGCACTCATGATAACTATTTGTAGGTAGGACAGATATGGTCGAAACAGCACACGTCGCAAATGTATCTCTCGCAAGCATTCATCGCCAGTTCTAGCTTGCGTGAGCATTCGTAAAAAAGTCCTTGGAGAATAGCACCACCATAGTCAAGTATGGGGAATATTAGTCACCTTACGAGCTTCCTTTCAATCTCGAAACGAAATACTTTTTTTTATATTTCTATAGTGAATGAAATGGCGGTGTCGCCTTCTTACAGACTGTACTTGTGTCTTCAGTACAGACTAAGTGATGGTTCAGAATTAATCCCAAGATATTTACGGAAGAGGTTAAGGTTATTTCTGCGCCATTTAGAATTAAGGTCGGAGGAGATTCTCTGAACTGCTTAGTGACAAGTTTTTTGTGAGCGACTATGATTGCTAGCGTTTTAGATGGGTTAAGTTTCAAAACTATCCTCTGCGTCAACTCAGATAAGACAAGCAAATCAACATTTACATGCTGGTTGGCTAGATGTAAGTTTGTTAGACTCGTACTTAGTTATAACTGAAGGTCGTCAGCGTATAGGTGAAATTTGTAGAGGGAGAGAATAGTAGACACAACATAGGTTCCAAAACCGATCCTTGTGAAACTGATATCACATCCTTACATTGCAACCTTTTAGTTCCAATAATTACTGACTGTTGGCGGGATCTAAGGTACGAGTGAAAGAACTGTACAACACTTGAACAAACATGTTGACCTCTGAGTTTAGAAAGTAAAATGTCAAAGTCAACCGCTGAAAGCTTTGCTGCAATCCAAAAAGCACATAATAGTCACCTGCTGCTTCTCCATAGGTTGTTTCAGTTCGTCAGTCACGTGTACAGAAGGGATTATCGTGCTGCGATTTTGCAGGAAACCAGACTAGTATTCATCTAAAAGCTTATTTGATGTTAGCTGTTTGTGGACTATGTATTCTAAATCCTTTGATAATGCTGGTAGAATGCAAATGGTATTGTAGACGGAAGGTAGTTTGGTAGACTCCTTCTTGGGTAACTGTTTTGTTAGTAGCTGTTTCCACGATGTTGGGAAGATGCTGGAGGTCAGAGAATGGTTGAAAATGTTGCTTGTTGTGGGCAGTACACGATCGGGAAGAAAATTTATCATTTTCATTGTTATATTATGACGTCCTGCAGCTGCCGAACGAATACATGCGGCATACTTTATGACTGTGTCACGGCTTACCGGCTGCAGAAAAAAAATTTCAGTTTATACGAGCCACTGATGCTTCGAGCGACTCTATGATTTACTCCGTTATGTGTTCATCGAATGAAGATGTCGCCCTGTCGAAATAGTTATCTAGACCGTCAGTAGAAACTAGTGTTCCAGCTGCATATTTAGGTTTGCCTATTGCCTGACCTCGCAGATTTCTCTAAAGGACGGCGTGTGTGTGAAAAGCCCTCAGTTTGCGGGTGGGCATACCTGAGATTTGCGTTTCGCGCAGATTGACTAACTCCTTGCGTAGTTGCTTGTAGGTGAGAAGGATATCAGAGGTCAGGTGCCGTTTGTATGTCTTGTGTTCTCCATCTCTGACACTCATGAGATATTTGAGTTGATCTGAAAGCCATGGTGCAGTTTCTCTCCTTACGTACTTTCACTGTTTTTAGAGGAGCGTGAGAAACAAAAAACAAAGCGGTAGCCTGTTGCGTGTTTACAGGTAACGTACACACATGAAGAGTGCTGCTTGTGATTGTGTTTTCGATTTTACGTCATTTGCCCACTTACACTACTAGACATAGAAATGGTTACTACTTGTGAAAAAGAGATAGATAGATAGGCAGAGAGAGAGAGAGAGAGAGAGAGAGAGAGAGAGAGAGAGAGTGAGAAAGGGCCATTTTCATGTATCGTAGGGATCAATACCGATTCAACTTTTTTCTGTGATCCTTTTGTGCGCATTCCTGAAACTTAAACAATTATTTTCCCTGTTGATTCTAGCATTATAGTCAGGCGAAGTTTAGAAAAGATAGGGGAAATTTTGTTGTAAATTGTTAAGTATTTGAAACTAAATTCCTTTATTCTTTGCGGATTATACGTAGTGTTGATTGGGAGGAATTAAAACTTAGCACTGTCTTGGGTTCGAACTTAGACACCTTCTTTTTGGATATGGAGCTCTACAGTGTGACGTGGACGAGTACACCTAACACAGCAACCAGAATTTTCAACTTGCCTCTTGCACCAGTCTGTTGTATCCAAATTCAACGTAATTAATTGCACCTGTACGAATGAGATGTCACTCATCATGTACAGGAGTGTATATTCCAATAATATATTGTGCAAAACTTAATCTCCTCAACAAAAGCAATGTTTTGAGCTAACTCGTTGATAAGAACTTAAGCTGAAATTAATATGTTCAAGATTTTCTCATAGGTTCAGGCATAGCCATCAGGTATTGCCGTTAGTAGTAAGATGGCGTTGAAAATAAAAGTGTTAAAAAGTGAACTTCTTCGTTATGGCCCATCAAAACTTCCTTCCTTCTACCAACGTCTTCAACTCACAGTAGCATTTCCCCCAAAGTCCTCAATTGTTTACCTAATACATTGCAGTCTCCGTCTTCACTTACAGTTCTCCATTCTACTGCTCACTCTAGCACCAAGTTATTAATGATGACGTAACAAAAATTTCTCGCGTCTTCTAATCAGTGTTTTCGACAGATTCTTTTGCTAGTCAGTTCTGTTGAAAACATAACTTCTTATGAATACATTTGATGTTCGGTCTGAGGCGCTGCAGTCATGGACTGTGCGGCTGGTCCCGGCGGAGGTTCGAGTCCTCCCTCGGGCATGGGTGTGTGTGTTTGTCCTTAGAATAATTTAGGTTAAGTAGTGTGTAAGCTTAGGGACTGATGACCTTAGCAGTTAAGTCCCTTAAGGGGCTCCGGAACGCCCTATACTTGCAATGTTAAAATAGCGCTTATAAATTACATCTTTCCTCGCAAAGTATTTGAGGTAGGAAGTTGAACTTTTTACAGATTATTTATTGGAATATGGGCTACAACTTAACACAGGGATTTTACAAAATTTTAGTTCAGTTATTAAAGATGATTTTTTTTTCAATTGTCTAAAGCAAGCATCGCTCGTACCATGTTAGAATGTTATTATTTACCGTAATAACACATACCTTTGGCTTTCCAACATTTCTCCTTTTCTTAAAAGCCTTCAGAGGGTTTCTAATAACTTTACTTTTACTCATTATTATGCTTCAACAAAACAGAGCCTCAAGAAACAGAATTAATTACGAATATTTTCGAGATAACGACAGAGTAAATAAACATGAAACAATCGACAATCACACCAGCGACATATATTGAACCATCACAGGTTAGCCACAACACATACCTTATCTCACATCACTAAAATGTACCTGATGAACACGGACGTTAATAATAACACCATTTGACAGCAGTTTAACAGCGCCACAGTGGGTCACGCCCATGTAGAACACATTTAAAAAAAAAATTTAAAAATAGTTGTAGTCTTCGGAATTGAATCAATTATATATCTATTAAAAGGTAATAGTCTGCAGATTCAGAAAACGCAAAAAAGTAAAAATTGAACTTTTCTTGATTTTGAGCCTTTCCGGAGCCCCTTAAGATTTCACACACATTTGAACATTTTTTGATGTTCGGTATTCTTCTATAACACTACGTCTCAGAGTCCGTGATTCCCTTATTTTTAGGGTTGCAATCGTCCATGGCTCACCTCCATACAATGCTGTGCTCCAGACGGGCATTGCCGGAAACTTCTTCCTCTCAAATTAATGTCTATGCTTGATACTGGTAGACTTCTTTTTGCTAGAACTGTCCTCTTTGCCCATGCTATCCTGCTTCTTGTATCCTTGCCTACTCCGAAATAAGTAGCAGAAGTCCTTCACTACGTCTGCTAAGTGATACCAAGTCTTGGTGTTTAAGTGCGGCCTCTACGCTACAGTGGACTAGTGGTTGCTGGACTCTGCTTCCTTATTAATTTATAGCACGTCACGCTCATACCGCTGCAGCTGTGCGAAGTATAAATTGTATTAGGGCTGCAGGTTCGGTTAACTGACAGATCGCCAATGACTTGAAATTGTTGTTTTGTAAGCAGCCAGTATTTCAGATCGCTGTAAGTTAGTTACTGATCAGTCGTTATAGCAATCTAGAAATAAAAGTTAACTGCGAAGTCAGAGCAAGCTATTATCTGATAATCTTCAATTAAGTACTAATTATTATTTGCATTTTGGCACACTATAATCACTTCTGTATGGTTAATTGCGGTACTTCTCACTTTCAGACAATATCTTCCTACAGTCGCACCACAGACACCAAAACACTCGGTATTAATTACCAGCAGTCATAAGATTTAACGATCAGAGATAATCGTTAATTTGCTGATTAGCGTCGTAATAACTTCCTTCTTTTAATTAGTGTTAGTAAGTCTGTAAGGTACCTTTTCACTGCGTAAATTTTAAATAAGTCTTCGCTCGGTTATTTCAAACAAATCAAGATCTTAACAAGTTTATATGCTCTTCAAAATATCGGGTATGTTTATTACAGAGTGCTATGAATGAGTTATTGCAACGTTACGGAACTTAAATTGAACCAATATGCTGCAGCGGCGATCGTGGTTAAAACAGAAGTTGTTACAGAATGTAATTTTACATTTATCGTTTCATTTTTATACAATACTTCAGTTGTGTTCAGCTGTCATCGTAAGGATTGGTTCGATGCATCGGGCTATCTTCTGTGGCTGTCAGATGTCGTCTCTGTAAAGACTGCCTTCCGGCGACGATTTCTGCCACCCGACACCGAGATTCGCCCCTCCGCCTCCGCCGGTCCCCATAAAACATATATTTGTAGTATTTCGTATGAACATTAAAACTATGAAATGTTACTGTTTTCCGCATTTATTGTTATGTTGCTTCCAATTTTTCGTTCAGCGGAAAAGATCCCGTGCGGTACAATATTTATAAATACTGTATCATTGCATAAGTTTAATGCAAATGTCATTTCTCTTGCTGTTCATTTTCTTCTTTCTTTGTTTTACTGTCAATTCGTATTCTGGGTTTGTAGATGATTTAATTCGTTCAACAGGTCACTAAACCATCCTCACTTTCAGTGAGAATCCTAAAGTCATTTGTCAGATTTATAACTGATAGCTTTGCCTCTTGGCTGTTTTCATTTTTTACACGTTTTTATTAAGTCGTTTACTTGTTTGTCTGTTCGGTACAAATTTTGCAATTATTATGAACTAACTTTCCGATGGGTTAGACAGTTCAAACTTTCAACATCCATCAGAGCTGGATGACAATGCAATATTAACTCGCTTTCTTGTTTAGTGTGTGGCAGAGAATACTCCGTGTACCACTGCCATTTCCTCCACTTTCGTGTCCCATTTGCGAATAGTGGAAGTAAAGAACGACTGGTGGTCAGCCTATATGTGAGCTCTAATCTCTCTGGCTTTTACATCCACTGTATATTCGTGAGTTATCTGCAGGAGGAAGCAATAAATTGGTTGACTCTGATGAAGGGAAACTGAAATAAAAGTAAAATTTAATACACATATCTTTTGTAATTTCATCAAAGTCTTTGAAATCGCTTGATACGTGTCACAAACACACGACTAAAAAGAAGAAAATAGTTACGCAAATAAAAATAAATTTTAATATAAAAAGTTTTTAAAAAGGACTACAAAATATAAAATAATTTCTTCTAAGCCTGTACAGATTCCTAACCCCAGACAGGTAGTCGTGAAATTTTGTGATTGTGAATTTTTAACAGCTATGATAATATTCGTGAGATGTGAAAGGAAAACATAGTGCGCATGTAGTACACAGTTGATGCGTAAATAGCTCACCTTCTTTCTCTTATCTGTTGCAAGAGCCCCACGTTATTCGTTTTAAATCTTACGACTGTTTTCATAGCTTTAAAAATCAATAATCGCACATATTTAAGACTACCTGTTTGGGAATAGAAATCTGTATTGGGGGGGGGGGGTGAGGTAGGTAGGCAAAATTATATTACACTTTTGTAATCCAGTTTAGAAACGTGTTGTATTAAAAACCGAATTTTATCCAAGCTTTTTTTTGTTGTCTTATTAAGCAGTTTTCTGGAAACCAGATGCCAGTTATAAGAGTCGAGGGGCATGAAAGGGAAGCAGTGGTTGGGAAAGGAGTGAGACAGGGTTGTAGCCTATCCCCGATTTTATCCAATCTGTATATTGAGCAAGCAATGAAGGAAACAGAAGCAAATTTTGGAGTAGGAATTAAAATCCATGGAGAAGAAATAAAAACTTTGAGGTTTGCTGATGACTGAAATTCTGTCAGAGACAGCAAGGGACCTGGAAGAGCAGTTGTACGGAATGGACAGTGTCTTGAAAGAAGGATATAAGATGAACAATAACAAAAGCAAAACGAGGATAATGAAATGTAGTCGAATTAAGTCGGGTGATGCTGAGGGAATTAAGTTAGGAAATGAGACAAAGTAGCAGCTGAGTTTTGCTATTTGGGGAGCAAAATAACTGATGATGGTCGAAGTGGAGAGGATATAGAATGTAGACTGACAATGGTAAGGAAAGCGTTTCTGAAGAAGAGAAATTTGTCAACATCGAGTATAGATTTATGTGTCAAAGTCTTTCCTGGAAGTGTTTGTATGGAGTGTAGCCATGTATGGAAGTGAAACATGGGAGAGGAATCAAATAAGGGTAACCAGTTTCATAAAAATTATTTCAGTTAGACTTTAAACTAGCATATAGAGATACTCAGTTACCTGACGTATCTTAGTAACACTGTCCGGTTTTATAAACAACTGAAGTGAACTACAGAGGCTCTTACAATAATGTGAGAATGTATACGGGTACAGAGATAAATACCTCAAACTAAATGCACCACAATATTGGCGTGCACTACCACTGAATTAAAGAATGTTTTACTTCGATACACTTCGGACATTTCATACTAATCGGTAACATGAAGTGGTAAAGACTACAGCCTAAGTTATGGCAGGAGCGCACTGCGTGGACGCTTTCTACCATAGAGACACAAACAGCAACACAGCACATTACCTAGTCATGCAGTACTGTCTTGCGTTAGGAACACCTACAGGAAAATCTGCTTTGACTTCACACGGGGAGGGCAATGGTAGCTATGCTGATGAAAACCATGGTGTGATTACGTGTGCTTTGAAAGGCATTGAGAGATTCAATCCGATTGTTTTCTCCCACACAGTCTTAACAGATGTGCGGTTATCTCAGAAAAGCATCAACAAGCGTTGTAGTGATGCGTGGACTCTCAAAACTGATATAAACGCACATCTTTTAAGACTTTGTGTGAGAAAGTCATCACCTAGAATGTCTCAGTGCTTTTCAGAGTACACGTACTCACGCCGTGGCTTTCATACTAATCGGTAACATGAAGTGATTCGTGATCGCTTTGAGAGATATGCTGTCGCAGTGTAAAAGTCAGGTTTCTGTATGTCTTCAATGTATGCCACTACGTCAGAGCTCGCAAACGCAATGTTATTTGACGAGATGGAAACTGTCGTGTATTGCAGATCCTAGGTTTCGGAATAACTAACCTGACGTGACGCTCAACAACAGAATCCAGTGATACACATAAAATATCCCCAAAGCTTGTCACAAGAGTGCCTATGACCCTACATCGTCATTATTTTCCATGCTGACACGAATCTTTTCACATAGTTATAACAGGTTCCAGTTATGGTAAGTTTTTGCACAATTTTACACTTCAGAACATTTAAAGCTAGTTACCAGGCTTTTCGTGATTTTAAAATCTTACGAAATTCTGACGAGATATTTGTGCAGCTTTTTTCAGATCGTACTTCATTACAGGTAAGTGCATCATCTGGAAAACAGGTTACTGCTGATGTTCTCTACCACATCATTAATGCACAAAATGAGCAATAAGAGTCCCGACATAACTTCCTTTGGTCACAACTGAAGGTGTTTCAACACCTGTAGACGATGCTCCATCTCCAAGATAACTTACTTGCTCCTCCTTACGAAGAAACTCTGCATCAGGTCACAAATTTCGTTCGATACGCAGTATCATCGTACTTTTATTATTAGGCCTTAGTGCAGCACTGAGTAAAAGTCTTTCCATAAATCATCAAAAGCTTTCAAGATGTTGTGTGAGAAGAATAAGAGTTGTGTTTCGAAATCCATGCAGATTACTACTGAAGAAGTAATACTGTTAGGGATATGTTTGTATGAGAATGTAGCCTAAGATTCTACAACGAACTGAAACAATGATATTGGACGTTAGTTTTGTGAGACTCTTCTTATTCGTTCCGTTTCTTTCTTTCTTTCTTTTTTTTGTCAACGTCTCTATTGTGTAGTATGATTAAAAGAGGGACTAACTCATGCCTGTCTATGAAGTTATGACTTTGATAAACATTACTGTGATACATCGCCGATGGCTGTTTGTTCTTGCTTCATTAAAGCCTGTATGAACAAAATAAGCATATACTAACTAAATTTCTTTATAGTTATCTGAAAGTATTTATTTTTCATTTGTCATTATCATTAGCATAGTGACTGTTAGCGGGATAAATGTTAGAGAAAAACAGTAGGGATACGTGTAGGGAAAATACATGCTCCATACAACACCACTGACTAAAACAAAGGTCGAACGCAACAGTCGTCCTTTCACAGACGGATCTAGACAAGTATTCGCATTTTGTTGACATCGCCACTTTGTTTTTTTCATCACTAGCGCTTTCCCACAGGCTTCGCACGTGTATACATTCTACACATATATTGAACACATCTCCCACTTCCCCTCTGTGTGTTCACCTCTTCATCTGTCTATCCATCTCAGCCTCCCACCATCTGTTTATCTCCTTCTCCCCACTCTGTCTCTTCATTCCCCCTCTCTTTGCCCATTTCCTCCACCCCTTCTCTCTGATCATATCTGCCTCCCCCTTGCTTTGACAATATCTTCTTCCTCCTCTCTCTTTGCATCTCCACTTCCCTCATCCTTTTCGACCTGTACACTACCCCTCTACATTTTCCACCTGTCTCATCCATCTCCCCCTCCTCAGCTCTCTCTCTCTCTCTCTCTCTCTCTCTCTCTCTCTCTCTCTCCCTTTCACTGTCCATCCATTGGTCTGTCCGTCTTAACCTGTCCCCAGCCATGCTCTTTGATGTGTGTAGCCCAAATTCAATAAAGCAGGCTGATACCACTCCCACAACAAACCAGTCATCAGGCAGGCCACACATCAGGGACTGCTTCTGAAATAAAGGCCACCATAGGCAGCACGTTGATGAAGCAGACCGAAACTACTGTAACACAACTTGCATGCCATGCAGGACAGGTTACATGTTGGGGCCTGGAAAATTGTTTCTTGCCCCTGACAGGTAGACTGCCCCACGAAACAGGTTGATTTAGCAGGCTGATTGTGTTTCCATACAACAAGCCTGTTGTGTAGGGCAGCCTATATGCCTGGGGCTGGAAAAAAAATTGTATCTTCACTCATATTGGCACTAAGAGTTTATAGGCCCCACAGTGCTGATACTCATGAGGTTTGGATAACAGACATGGAGAATTAAGCTAACACTTAAGATATGACAAATTAAATTAAGGACAAGTGTGCAAATTGGCAGCATGTTGCAACTGAAGCATCAGGTGTTCATTAAACTCGAGTAATGTCCTCATTTGACCTCTTGACAACTATATGCATCCTTGTAACACCTCAATACATATCTTCTGTGGAACCTTGCATCACCCAGCAGCACATTTCAGCTTTCCTAATTGACTGATGCATCTGCTAGATGCACCGACATCTTTTTCCAGAATATTCGAAAAAGTAATGTACTCAAAAGCAGTCACACACTTCAATGGTAACAATTCACTTAGCATATCACACTTTGGATTCCACAAAGGTTGCTTGACAGAGAGATATTTATACAGTGTCCTCCGAGCCATAATCGATAGGTAGCGGTCATCCACTGCAGTAGTAGCCCTTGGGCGGCCTGAGCAAGGCATATCATCGACAGTTCCTGTCTCTCTGTATCTACTCCATGTCCGAACATCGTTTTGGTTCACTCCGAGGCGCCTGCACACTTCTCTTGTTGAGAGCCCTTCCTGGCACAAACGACAAAGCGGACGTGATCGAACCACGGTATTGATCGTCTAGGCACGGTTGAACTACAGACAACACTAGCCATATACCTCCTTCCTCTAATAGGGGCTGCTCATGCATGATTATTTGCATCTTTGGGCGGGTTTAGTGGCATATCTGAACAGTCAAAGGGACTGTGTCTGTGATACGATATCCACAGTCAACATCTAACTTCAGGAGTTCTGGGAAGCGGGGTGATGTAAAACTTTTTTTGATGTGTGTATATTTTGCACAATTAATCGTACAGTAATATAATTCTGAAGACCTATTCAGTGGTATATGTGGATACCCTCTCCAAAATGTGTTGCAAATAGGGTTAATAATAAAAAAATAATAAATTAAAACATCATGTCTGATGCTGAATTTTTACTGCTTGAACAGCCCTGTAATGTAATAATCAATTTTTTTTTATTATTTTGTGGAAGGCGTCAGAGAGAAAAAGTTTCAGAAAGCAGTTACGTTATGTGTAGAACATGTTGAAAGTCGCACAGTGATGTCGCTCTCAGATACTGCTTTTGCAGTGTGCACTGTGACTTACAGGTGCCACAAGACATATACACAGTTTCCAGCGTTAAAAATTGCCTAATAGTGTTGAACCCTTAATGTGAGATTATACTTCTTAATGAGCAGATTTGACAACATTATAAATTTTTAAATTTGGTCGACAATTATATTAAATACTGAAAACCAACTTTTTTTGCTACTGGAAAGATTCTGATTAGACAACCTGCAACTGAAATCAGGTGACTGTGTTAGCACTTTAGTAATATGAGGTGTATATATGTACTTTACCTCTGTTGTCTGTGTGATTAGAAGTCTAGAAACAATATAAAAGAGCTTCGAGGATTGATACTATGTGTTTCTCATACAATGTTTCTCAGCAATGAACACTTTCATCTCCAGTCTGTCGCTCCAGAAAACTACTTAACAAGACAACAACAGAAAATGCTTGGATAAGATTCGGTTTTTAATACAAATAGACTTTCGCTCCCTGTATTTTACCCCTGCCACCTTCAGAATTTGGAAGAGGGTATTCCAGTCAGCATTGTCAAAAGCCTTCTCTATGTGTACAAATGCTAGAAACGTAGGTTTACCTTTCCTTAACCTATCATCCAAGGTAATTCGCAGGGTCAGTATGGCCTCACGCCTTCCAACAATTCTACGGAATCCAAACTGATCCTCCCCGAGGTCGGCTTCTACCAGTTTTCCATTCGTCTGTAAAGAATTCATGTTAGTATTTTGCAGCCGTGACTTATTAAACTGAGCCGGCCGAAGTGACCGTGCGGTTCTAGGCACTACAGTCTGGAACCGCGTGACCGCTTCGGTCGCAGGTTCGAATCCTGCCTCGGGCGTGGATGTGTGTGATGTCCTTAGGTTAGTTATGTTTCAGTAGTTCTAAGTTCTAGGGGACTGATGACCTCAGCAGTTAAGTCCCATAGTGCTCAGAGCCATTTGAACCATTTAATAAACTGATTATTCTGTAATTTTCACATATGTCAGCAACTGCTTTCTTTGGAATTGGAATTATTATATTCTTCTTGAAGTCTGAGGGTATTTCGCCTGTCTCATACATCTTGCTCACCAGATGCTAGAGTGCTGTCAGGGCTGGCTCTCCCAAGGCTATCAGTAGCTCTAATGGAATGTTGTCTACTCCTGGGGCCGACTTAGGACTTTAAGTGCTCTGTCAGATTCTTCACACTCCCATTTAATGATCATCTACGTCCTCCATTTCCATAATATCGACCTAAAGTTCATCGACCTTCTATATACCCTCTGTATACTCCTTCCACCTTGTTGCTTACCCTTCTTTGCTTAGAACTGGTTTTCCATCTGAGTTCTTGATTTTCGTACAAGTGGTTCTCTTTTCTCCATAGGTCTAATTTTCCTATGGGCAGCATCTATCTTACCCCTCGTGATTATATGCCTCTACATCCTTACATTTGTCCTCTAGCCATCCCTGCATAGTCATTTTGCACTTCCTGTCGATCTCATTTTTGAGATGCTTTTATTAATTTTTGCCTTCTTCATTTACTGCATTTTTATATTTTCTCCTTTCATCAAATATGTTCAATATCTCTTCTGTTACCCAAGGACTTCTATTAGACCTCGTCTTTTTACCTACTTGATCCTCTGCTGCCTTTACTATTTCATCTGTCAAAGCTACCCATTCTTCTTCTATCGTATTTCTTTCCCTCGTTATTGTTAATCGGTCCCTAACGTTCCCTCTGAAACTCTCTACAATCTCTGGTTCTTTCAGTTTATTCTAATCACATCCCCTTAACTTCCCACCTTTTCGCAGTTTCTTCAGTTTTAGTCTACAGTTCATAACCAATAGATTGTACTCAGTCAACATCTGCCCCTGGAAACGTCTTACAATTTAAAATCTGGTTCCTAATTCTCTGTCTTACCATTACACAATCTATTTCAAACCTTCCAGTGTCTCCAGGCATCTCCCACGTATATGACCTTCTTTCACGTTTTTTAAACCAAATGTTAGCTATGATTAAGTTATGCTCTGTGCAAAATTCTACCAGGCAGCTTCCTCTTTCATTCCTTACCCCCATTCCATATTCACCAACAACTTTTCCTTCTTTTCCTTTTCCTACTATCAAATTCTAGTCCCCCATGACTGTTAAATTTTCGTCTCCCCTCACCATCTAAATAATTTCTTTTATCTCATCATACATTTCTTCAATCTCTTCATTGTCTGTGGAGGTAGTTGGCATATAAACTTTTACTACTGTGGTAGGAGTGGGCTTCGTGTCTATCTTGGATATAATAAAACGTTCACTGTGCTGTTCGTAGTAGCTTACCCGCGTTCCTACTTTTTTATTCATTACTAAACCTACTCCTACATTTCTCCTATTTCATCTATATCTACTGCATCTGTATAAACACGATTACTCTGCTATTCACAATAAAGTGCCTGGCAGAGGGTTCAATGAACCACCTTCAAGCTGTCTCTATACCGTTCCACTCTCGAACGGCGCGCGGGAAAAACGAGCACTTAAATTTTTCTGTGCGAGCCCTGATTTCTCTTATTTTATCATGATGATGATTTCTCCCTATGTATGCCAACAGAATGTTTTCGCTATTGGACTAGAAAACTGGTGATTGAAATTTCATGGGAAGATCCCGTCCCAACGAAAAACGCCTTTGTTTTAATGATTGCCATTCCAATTCACATATTATGTCCGTGGCACTATCTCCCCTATTTCACGATAATACAAAACGAGCCACCCTTATTTGTACTTTTTCCATGTCATCCGTCAGTCAGACCCCCTACTGATCTCACATCGCACAGCAATACTCCAGAATAGGGCGGACAGGCGTGGTGTAAGCAGTCTCTTTACTATAGCTGTTGCACCTTCTAAGTATTCTGCCAATGAATCTGGGTTTGCTCTACCCACAACATTATATATGAGATCGTTCCAATTTAGGTTATTTGTAAATGTTACCCCTAAGTATTTAGCTGAATTTACAGCCTTGAGATTTGTGTGACTTATTGCGTAATCGAAATTTAGTGGATTTGATTTAGTACTCATGTGAATAGCTTCACACTTTCCTTTATTCAGGGTCAACTGCCACTTTTCGCACCATACAGATATCTTATCAAAACCATTTTGCAATTCGTTTTGGCCATCTTTACAAAACGGGAAATGACAGTAGCATCTGCAAACAATCTAAGACGGCTACTGAGACTGTCTCCAATATCGTTAATACAGATCAGGAACAATAGAGGGCCTACAACACTTCCCTGGGGAACGCCGGATATTAATTCTGTTTTACTGATTATCTTCCGTCTATTACTACTAACTGTGACCTTTCCGACAGGAAATCACGAATCCAGTCGCACAACTGAGGTGATATTCCATAGACACGCAGTTTGGTTAGAAGGCGCTTGGAATCAATTTGACATCCCCTGTCGATAGCACTCAGTACTTCATGAGTATAAAGAGCTATTTGTGTTTCGCAAGAACGACATTTTCTGAATCCGTGCTGACTACGTGTCAATAAATCGTTTTCTTTGAGGTGCTTAATAATGTTCGAACACAGTATACGATTCAAAACCCTAATGCAGATCGACGTTGGTGATATGGGCCTGTAATTCAACGGATTACTCCTACTTCCCTTTTAGGGTATTAGTGTGACTTGAGCAATTTTTCTCTTAGGTACGGGTCTTTCTGTGATCGAGCGCTTGTATATAATCGCTAATTGTGTAGCTCTTGTATCAGCATACTCTGTGAGGACCCTGACTGGTATACAATCTGGACCAGAAGCCTTGCCTTTATTAAGTGATTTAAGCTGTTTTGCGACTCCGAGGATATCTACTTCTGTGTTTCTCATCTTGGCAGGTGTTCTTGATTCGAATTCAGGAATATTTACTTCGCCTTCTTTGGTGGAGTAGTTTCGGAAAACCGTGTTTAATAACTGTGCTTTAGTGGCACTGTCATCAGTGACTTCAGCGTTGTTATCGCGCAGTGAAGATATTGATTGCGTCCTGCCACTGGTGTGCTTTACGTATGACCAGAATCTCTTTGGGTTTTCTACCAGATTTCGAGACAGAGTTTCGTTATGGAAATTATTAAAAGCATCTCGCAGTGAAGAACGCGCTATATTTCGAACTTCTGTAAAACTTTTCCAGTCTTGGGGTTTTGCGTTCTTCTAAATTTGGCATTCTTTTTCGCTGCTTCTGCAACAGCGATCTGACCCGTTTCGTGTACCATGGGGGATCAGTACCATCTCTTATTAATTTATGTGGTATATATCTCTCGGTTGCTGTCGATACTATCCCTTTGATTTTGATTTTGTATTTATAACCCTGTACTCACCTGACCAGTAGTCTTGTACCTCCTGCCACCGAACTTCACTAATTCCCACTATATCTAACTTTAACCTATCCATTTCCGTTTTTAAATTTTCTAACCTACCTACCCGATTAAGGTATCTCACATTCCACTCTCCGATTCGTAGAACGCCAGTTTTCTTTCTCCTGATAACTACATTCTCCTGAGTAGTCCCCGCCTGGAGATCCGAATGGGGAACTATCTTACCTCTGGAATATTTTACCCAAGAGGACGCCATCATCAATTAATCTTACAGTAAAGCTGCATGCCCTCGGGAAAAATTACGGCTGTAGTTTCCCATTGTTTTCAGCCGTTCGCAGTACCAGCACAGCAAGGCCGTTTTGATTAATGTTACAAGGCCATATCAGTCATCTTCCACACTTTTGCCCCTGCAACTACTGAAAAGGCTGCTGCCCCTCTTCAGGAACCACACGTTTGTCTGGCCTCTCAACAGATACCCCTCCGTTGTGGTTGCACCTGCGGTACGACTATCTGTATCGCTGAGGCACGCAAGCCTCCCCACCAGCGGCAAGTTCCGTGGTTCAGTTATAGAAATTATACAGTCCTATCAAGTTTCGGACTTAACGGGTTTTACGAGTAATCTGCGTAAACCATATGTCTGTACCAAGAACCATAGTTCCACATATATTACATACTTCCGCTGTCTGGGTGCGTATTTATCCTATCTTCTGTTAGTCCATCTCCTTCTCCATCTGTCTGTCCATCTACACTCATGCTCATAAATTGAGGATAATGGTGATACATGGTGAAACAACGTCCTGATGGGCGGTTTGCGGGTTTAAATCACCTCGGGGTATGACCATGCGGTGCATTTGGCCTGAGGTCGTCGCACTGTGGCGCTGGCAGCATCCACATACACAGGGGTGTGTTGGTGCATGTCAGAGTACGGTGCAGCGAGTAAAGGTGCAGACGTCTTTAGACGTGCTAATGGTGACTGTGCGTTGAAAATGGCTCAAAGAACACATATTGATGACGTTATAAGGGGTATGATACTAGGGCGACTGGAGGCTGGTCAAACACAGCAGGTCGTAGCACAGGCCCTCCGTGTGCCACAAAGTGTGGTCTCAAGATTATGGCAACGATTCCAGCAGACAGGAAACGTGTCCAGGCGCTACAGCACGGTACGTCCAGGGTGTACAACACCACAAGAAGGCTAATATATCACCAACATTGTCCGCAGACGGCCACGGTGTACTGGAGGTAGCCTTGCTCGGGACCTTAGTGCAGCGACTGGAACAGTTGTCTCTAGACACACAATCTACAGACGACTGAACAGACATGGTTTATTCGCCCGGAGACTTGCAAGGTGCATTCCACTGACCCCTGGTCGCAGGAAAGCTCTTAAAGCCTGGTGTCAAGAACACAGTACATCGCCATTGGAACAGTGGTCCCAGGTTATCTTCACGGACGATTCCAGGTATAGTCTGGACAGTGATTCTCGCCGGGTTTTCGTCTGGCGTGAACCAGGAACCAGATACCAACACCTTAATGTCCTTGAAAGGGATCTATATGGAGGTCGTGGTTTGATGGTGTGGTGTGGGATTATGATTGGTGCACGTATACCCCTGCATCTCTTTGACAGAGGAACTGTAACAGGTCAGGTGTATCGGGACGTCATTTTGCCCCAGTATGTCCGCCTTTTCAGAAGACATCAAGTGAATGGAATGGCCTGCCTGTTCTCCAGACCTAAACCCCATCGAGTGCGTCTCGGATGCTCTCGGTCGACATGTCGCTGCACGCCTTCAGCGACACTTCAGGAGCTCCGACAGGCACTGTTTCAAGAATGAGAGGCTATACCTCAGCATCTGCTCGACCACCTGATCCAGAGTACGCCAACCCATTGTGCGGCCTACGTACGTGCGCATGGCGATCTTATCCCGTGTTGATGTCGGGGTACATGCGCAGGAAACAGTGGCGGTTTGTAGCACATTTGTTTCGAGACGGTTTTCTCAACTTATCACCAATACCGTCGACTTAGAGATCTGTGTCGCGTGTGTTCCCTACGTGCCTATGCTACTAGCGCCAGCTTTGTTTAGTGCCACGTTGTGTGGCACCACATTCTGCAATTATCCTTAATTTATGAGCATGAGTGTACTTCTTCATCCTCCCTCTGTCCATCTTATAACCGTCACCACCCTCTCGTAAGCCAAAGTCGATTCATTAATTTTGAGGTAAGTTTAAATTTGAGAGACTTCTCACAATTTCTCAGTAATTGGTACTCTGAGATAGTGACACACTGCAGAGAGAGGTGGCAGTGGTAGAATTTAAGTAAACGGGTTTCACAGTACTCATCTGTTATCGTTTTCTATTGTTGTCAAACATTGTAGGCTCGTAATCGATGTCCTTGCTAGATTCTTAAGTGTAGCTTCGTATACTGGCCTAGAGGATGCACGGCTTCATATTCTTAAATAATACGTCGAATAGATATATTTTTCCGTTATTTCACTTCAAAGTACAATGAAATTCAACCTCCATGCTAACTTAAGACATACGTAACATACTCCATACTTGCACTGAACAAGAACTAAAATTTACCAGACACAACACGTAGAAAAGAAAATACTATTGTATATTGATCTATTTATGCAAAATCATCTTTGTAACATCCAGTACAAAAAGTGAGTACAAATAATTGTTTGTCATTGCCTATCTTTATAAGAATTCCATAATCATCATAGTAATTACATGAAGCGTTTCATGTTATTCAAGATCGGTTAGCGCATTTTATCTCACCATAACCAGTTTATCACAGTCCCCTCTGCCCCCTCCCCCGCTCTCTGTCCATGTTCTCCTGCCCCTCTCTGCATCCATCTCATCCTCCCCTCTCTCTGCTCACCTTCTCCTCCCCCTCTCTCTGTTCGTCTTCTACCCCCCGCCCCCTTCCTTACTCTGTCCATCTTCTCCTCTCCCGTCTTTCTTTCAGTTTCTTCCTTTTCCTTTCCTCTGCCCATTTACATCTCCCCCTGCCTCTGCTCATCTCTGCCTCCCCCTCTCTCTTCCTATCTCCTCCTCCTCCTGTCAGTGGCCAACTCCTCTTTCCTTTCTGTGTTCACGTCCTTCCCTCACCTCTCTCTGTCCATGTCCACTCTCCCGCTCTCTCTGTCCATTCCCTGTTTCCCTCCATGTGTGTTCGTCTGCTCCTCCCCCTTTACGGTCTACCAATCTCCTCCTTCCCCTTTTCTCTCCAATTTCTCACGCCCACCCCAGTAGCAGACTCTTGGTTCGTATAACCATAGTTTTTCTTTCCAGATTGTTACTGACATGTGTATCAAATTTGGCTGAATTCGTTTCACGGATTTAGCATGAGCTTTATATCTGTGATTTTGCCCAAGTATGCACATACCAAATATACGAGGTTTGGAACTTTAATAGTGGCAACTATTTATTTACTGTTCGTACAAAATAGGTAAAAGTTTCAAAATGTTATTGACCTTCAAAGTAGTCACCAGCATTGTGTATAACCCGTTGCCAGCGATGTGGAAGTAGTAGGATACTCTTAGCAGTGCCAGTTGTGTTCGAGCGGCGCGGTCTATTGCCCGACGAATTTATAGCAGTACTGAAGCGAATGCCGTGAAGCGTTTCCTTCAGTTTAGAAATCGAACTGAACTTACGAGGGCTTAAGTCAGGGGACTCAGTAGGAGGTATAACACTTAGCAGCCCGATCAGTCAGATAAATTAGTAACAACTTGCACCGTAAGTGCTTGAGTATTGTCCTGCAACATGATGGTCAGGTCGTGCAGAAAGTGTCATCACTTCTGTCTCTAAGCTGGTCGTAGGCTGTGTTTCAAAAATGAACAGCATAGAGACAGAATGGTGACACTTTCTGCAGGACCTGACCATAATTTTGCAGGACAATGCTCAAACACGTTACTGATTTGTTTGACTGATGGTGCTGCTAAGAGCTATAACACCTCCTGCACCCCCTGACTTAAGCCCTCGTAAGTTCAACTCGTTTTGTAAACTGAAGGCATTCGCTTCAGAACTGCTACAAATTCGTCGGGCAATAGACCGCGCCGCTCGAACTGTCAACACAACTGGCACTGCTAAGAGTATCCTACGACATCCGCATCGCTGGGAACGGGTTATACACAATGCTGGTGACTACTTTGAAGGTCAGTAAAACTTTGAAACGCGTATCTATTTTGTAAGAGCAGTAAATAATAGTTGCCACCATTAATGTTCCAACCCTCTTATTTCACATATTTCACACGTGTTTGTACGGAAATTTCAACTGTAACTCTAACGAATTTCGTCCTGCAATTTCATTTGCACGCAGCTTAATGTTTATAACGTCATATTTCGTAAACAATGTGTCGTGCAATCATATATTTTCCTAGGTACGTTCAGCGGTATATGTGAATAATCTCTGCGAAATGTGTTGCAAATGAGTTAGTAGCAAGGAAGTAATAAATTTAAATATCTTGCATGATGCGGCAGTTTTTCACGGAGCTCAGTGTTTATGACGTCATACCTCCTGAACTGTGAGCCGTACATTCAGTGGTGTATGTGCATACTGCCTGCGAAATGGTTCACGAATACATTTAGCAGTAAAGAATTAATAAACTAAAACGCGATGCTTCATGTGGCAGTTTTACTGCATGAACAGCGAGAACTTGGTTAGGGATTAATCTTTTTCCTTCCATCAATTTTTTGGGGGTCGTTGCCAAGAAAAAGTTTCGTAAATGTTTGAAATTACGTCTAAAAGTTTGTAGTATAAGTGATTTCACTCTGAAGTACTGGATGATTAAAGTATACGTATTCACACGTCATAAGCTACATCGCTTTTTCGCCCCCTCCGCTTTGAAAGGTGGATGTTTCTTACTCCCATAGCGATTCTGTTCAGACAGGAAGTTATATGTGTACCGCTATTGGCGGAAATCGGTCCGATGGTTTCGGAGGAGATGTGGAACGTGTATCACAACTTAATCTTACATGCTTGTATGTACAGCTTTTTGTAGTCCTGCTCGCCGTATTAGCACTTTGTAACGTATTACCGAACTAAGCAGTAAAGTTATTGCTTTGACGGAGCAATAAAAAATTTAAAATAAACACTGTGTGCGAGAGAGCTTCGGGAGCGAGCACTAGGTGTATATCGGCCAACTCTTTTTAACCGATTTTTAATATTAATAGTACAAGGAGGCCAATGATATATGATTCGAAAGGAACTTTGCCATAGATGTGTACAAAAAAAGGTAGCTGTTAAGAGAGGTAAAAGGAAGCAGAAGTTTTCACATTCATAACACTAATGTTACATTCTCTATCACGCATTAAAATCTCCAATATCACAACATCGAAAATTGAAGAACTACCAACCTCTGCTCTGCGCACCGATCAGGTGCTATCGTAAAAATGGCACACGAAAGTAACAAATTTTAGTAGATGGCCTTTCATATTTACATTGTTCATTTGCAGTAAAACATGCATATTTCTTCGTTTTGAATAACCACTTCCGGCTTCCCTTCTCATGCACAAATTTTATTTTGTTTAAGGTATGCCTAGGAGGAGAATGCCAACGGTTCAGAGTGAAAGATGCAGAGCTAGACAGACACATTTTCTGCATAGAGAAAGTAATAGCAATGTAGACATTCGTAATGATAATAAATCTCTTTTATTTAACAATCGTAATATTAATACGTCGGGATCGAAAATTGAAGTACCGATCTTATAATTATAGAAGCAAGCCGTTGAAACCTATGTAATTGGAAAGGAACTTTGCCCTAGATATCCACAAAAAACTATGTGTGTACATAGCCATTAGGAGAGGTAAAAGGAAGTAGACACAGACATGAGAAAAGTTTTCTCTTGTCTCTGACGTTCCTACCAACTTCTACCTCGTGTAATGATCGTATGCTAGAAGCGACACACGAAAGTAACAACGTTTCGAGAAGTTGCATTCTAGGGACGTTCATGCTTAAATGTTGCAGATAGTTCATTTGCAATAACACAGGCATACGGACGGCTACAACGCCGCAACTGGTACGTCGTTGATGTTGTCGACAGTGGAAAACGAAACGTAGCAACGAAGCCGTCGAGGGCAACAAACGTTGTTTATTAGCCTAGTTTTTTCACATACTTTGCCTAAGATTAAACAGAACTCTGTGTTCCTTTGAAGCAGTAACCACAAAATTTAGAGTATTACTAATGTTCAGTAAACCGAGCGGGGTGGCGCAGTGGTTAGACACTGGACTCGCATTCGGGAGGACGACGGTTCAATCTCGCGTCCGGCCATCCTGATTTAGGTTTTCCGTGATTTCCCTAAATCACTCCAGGCAAATGCCGGGATGGTTCCTGTGAAAGGGCACGGCCGACTTCCTTCCCAATCCTTCCTTAATCCGATGAGACCGATGACCACGCTGTCTGGTCTCCTTCCCCAAAACAACCAACCAACCAACCAATGTTCAGTAACTTCATTTTGAGCAGCTACAACGTCTCTTATTGTAAGGAAACTATACTTGTTTTAGGCTGTGCCTCAGAGGACATTAACGGGTCGGAATGAAAGACGAAGAGGTAGAGAGACACAATATTCGTGTAGAGAAAGTAATAGGAATAATGGAGATGTTGACGACGGTAATTGGTTCAAATGGTTCAAATGGTTCAAATGGCTCTGAGCACTATGGGACTCAACATCTGTTGTCATCAGTCCCCTAGAACTTAGAACTACTTAAACCTAACTAACCTAAGAACATCACACACATCCATGCCCGAGGCAGGATTCGAACCTGCGACCGTAGCGATCACGCGGTTCCAGACACAATAGAACCGCTCGGCCACACCGGCCGACGACGGTAATTGTATTGTCATTCTGAAAGATGCCTTTGAATGCGCACTGAACATAATTCCAAACAATTCTGAGAACTGTAATTGTGGTTTGATGAATTTACAGCGCAGATTTTGAACGCAAATCAATTCTCGTCTGATGTGACGCGATACAACGGAATTCATATTGTGTTGTCATAAGGGAAAAGTTAATTTACCGTCATTAACACAAAATTTAATTTTCAACGCAGTGCATCAGACTCCCCTAAAATGATCGAACAATTAAAGAGAAATGAAAGAATTATTTCAAGAATAGACGTAGCTACAATGCAGCATTTTCCACGGATCAGTTCTGTGACTAACATTTCACGCACTTCAAGATACATGATATTTGCTATCAAAGATCAGGTCCACTGACGTAACTGGCCGAATTTAGATCACAGGAGGTACTAATTGTTATTATTATTTTCATTTATCTACCCATGTCCATAGAAGATTATTATACGAAAGTTTTCCACTGTTTACTGAAATAACATTGCCCTTATTCTCCCACTAATTGTATGATGAATAAATTAAAAAGAAGAAGCGACAATAAACGAACAGAAAAACTATTGGAAGAATCCTAAGGAAATGCAGTCCGAAAACAAAGGAAGTAGGTTACAGTACACTTGATCACCCATTGCTTGAGTAGTGTTCACAGGTGTGTAATCCGTACCAGATAGGGTTGATAGAGGATGTGGAGAAGATCCAACGGAGAGCAGCGCGCTTCGTTACAAGGTCATTTAGTAATCGCAAAAGCGTTATGGAGATGATAGATAAACTCCAATGCAAGACTCTGCAAGAGCGACGCTCAGTAACTCGGTACTGGCTTTTGTTGAAGTTTCGAGAACATACCTTCACCGAGGAGTCAAACAGTACATTTCTCCCTCCTACGTATATCTGGCGAAGAGACCACGAGGATAAAATCAGAGAGATTAGAGCCCACACAGAGGCATACCGACAATCTTTCTTTCCACGAACAATACGAGACTGGAATAGAAAGGAGAACCGATAGAGGTACTCAAGGTACCCTCCGCCACACACCGTCAGGTGGCTTGCGGAGTGTGGATGTAGATGTAGATTATTTGAAATAGTTTCCGGTGATATTCTTCTGATATATCTTGAGTATAATAAAATGCAAGCGCAAGTTTTCGAAAAAGTGAGCCCTTTTTGCGTGGTCTGCCGCGAACTTATTGCCAATGCGTCAAATCTTCAGAAATGCTAGCGACGTTTCTTCTCTGAGTGAGATTCATACGAAGAAATGTCACTGAGGCAAACCTGCCTTTGCGCGATTCTCGTGCTGTTTGGAATTTCTGTGTTTCGAATGTTTCTACGGTCAGTATCATCTTAGCCTTAGATTCTAAGGGAATCCACCAAATCTTCCTGAAGAATAAACGTAAGAGTAAAATATAAGAATTAAGAATAGGTAGAAGAATGATATATAAGAAAATGAGAATTAAAAAAAATTGTAACTCCTGAAAATATCGTAGCACATATATTGTATAATAAATGTGTGACACTTATTGTGAAACGAAGCTGTGGTTTTACAATTGATGTAACGCCCTTGTATCTCCTAACTTCCTAAGAAACATTCGCGTAGTAATTTTCTACGGGCATGCGTAGATAAGTGAATAAATAAATAAAAACAATACTCATATTTCGAATATGAGACGTAAAACTGAAGGGTCGTGACGGTAGCCACTACGCAACTACTTTGGGTAAGCTGATCGCGTGCTAAAATACCTAAATTACATCGAAAACTTTGATTGTCGTTTTGTCAGAAACGGTCATGTACGGATACACCGAGACATATGTTTTGTTATTTTGAGTCCTCCCTTCCAGTGAGCGACGTTTTTGGGACATCAGATTATGGAACTTACCGTGTTTACCTCGTAAGTGAATATGCAATCAGGTCGATACAGTATGATGCTACTAATCTCGTCTCTGTGTAAGTATGAACAACATCCGCCGTCCGCTCACATTTCGTAGAAAGAGAGCGCCACTTCGGCACAAGCGCAGCTAAGATGCCACAACAGCAGAAACTGCTTGCTATGGAAACAAATCACTTCTAATGTTTATCCGTACTGTTATTAGTGTCATTCTAGAGCAGCGAAGCTTTCTTCGTAAACGACCTCCTTTAAGCCAGATTATAACAGAACAATGTAACACTGCTTGCAGCCGAGACGCTACAGAACCTTCTTAAGGAAGGACAACGTTCCACTTCTGCTACCGCCAACTAGGTAACCTGATTTATGACCCATTGAAAATGTATAGGACAACTGTAAAGGCGACTGCAGCCGTGGGAATGTATGTCGGTGAATGTTGGTCACCTCTGGAAGCAAGTGAAGGAAAGATGACTCCGGAGTTCGCTTTTATGTCAGCGTTTTTCTTTTCTTAGTTCGTCATCCAGAGGATAGGAATGTGTTATTGACGGAACCTGCGACTTCGGAAATTATTCTACAGGTCAAATTATTACACCGTTATTCTGCAATACTCAACAATATCAAAAATTAAAATTAAAATAGCTCACAAAATGTTCTACTTTGATGAAAGCAGCTGAAGTAGAGATGAAATTCCAGGACATAACAAGAAATACTTCCAGAACGGTAGCAATAATAACGCTGACACTACGTAACTATGGAAACTGGAAAAATCTTCGAAAGCAAGTCCTGAAACTCGAATGGATGTCTGTAGGAAGACAAACGTTAAGCACCACCTGCAAGGTATCAAACAGAAGCCTCACGTTTACCTACCACGCATACAGTTGAAATCACGACACAAGCGACGACGTTTTGATGATTACACATTTCCAAACACTTTAAAAGTCAAAATTCGGGTGTGTCACTTTGTAAAATATAAAATATGTGGCAGAAAAACGGAGGTAGTTTTTTCTGTGGAGGCTGCTACCCTTGAGAGTAGGTCGGGAGTGTGTGTTGTAAGTAGGCTGTTAGGTTTTCTTATTGGTAACGCCACGTAGCGCTCTGTATGAAAATCAATGTCTGTGCTGTGTGCAGTCTGTGGCTAGTTTGCATTGTTGTCTGCCATTGTAGTGTTGGGCAGCTGGATGTTAACAGCACGTAGCGTTGCGCAGTTGGAGGTGAGCCGCCAGCAGTGGTGGATGTGGGGAGAGAGATCGCGGAGTTTTGAAATTTGTAAGACTGGATGTCATGAACTGCTATATACATTATGACTTTTGAACACTATTGAGGTAAATACATTGTTTGTTCTGTATCAAAATCTTTCATTTGCTAACTATGCCTATTAGTAGTTAGTGCCTTCAGTAGTTTGAACCTTTTATTTAGCTGGCAGTAGTGGTGCTTGCTGTATTGCAGTAGTTTGAGTAACCAAGATTTTTGTGAGGTAAGTGATTTGTGAAACGTATAGGTTAATTTAGTCAGGGCCATTCTTTGTAGCGATTACTGAAAGTCAGATTGCGTTGCGCTAAAAATATTGTGTGTCAGTTTAAGCACAGTCATACGTAATTGTTCTAAGGAGACGTTTCATATGGCGACCCTGCCAGGATTCCAACCTGGAATCTTCTGATATGCACAAACGTATAGGTTAATTTAGTCAGAGCCATTCTTTGTAGCTATTACTGAAAGTCAGATTGCGTTGCGCTAAAAATATTGTGTGTCAGTTTAAGCACAGTCATATATAATTGTTCTAAGGGGATGTTTCATAGTGTGAATGGGGAGTGGGAGGGAACGAGCAGCCTCTGTAAAACAGGTCTATTGCAGGCATAAACAAAAGTGTTCCCAACATGTTATGAACCAATTAATGTTTCGCTGCAGCAGGCGAGCGTATGGGGACGACGATGTTGTTTTTGGCCTCATCCACTTTGGTGAGCTTGCAGCGATAGGGAGGAAGGTTTAGGAAGGAAGTCGAATCATGGGCTTGTTATTTCCCTTACACATATCTCGAATTCCATTAATTCTGGTGACAGAGCATCATCTATCACTCAGAATCAATCAGCATGGTCTAAAGGTTTCTACTCGGTTCTTCTGCTCATGTGACGTTTTCCTTTGTTTGCGTGGCGCTTGGGAGACGTACAGGTTTCGCTCTACTGCCGTGTTACGCGTTTTCAGTTGCTTTCATATGTGTGACCAGCTTTACTGGAAATGTTTGTTGTTAGGATCATTTGCTAGTACGGGAGCTAGTTACAGTTTCTACGGATGTTGTTTGGGTGCAGGAATTACTCTTCTCTGCCGGCCGCGGTGGTCTAGCGGTTCTGGCGCTGCAGTCCGGAACCGCGGGACTGCTACGGTCGCAGGTTCGAATCCTGCCTCGGGCATGGGTGCGTGTGATGTCCTTAGGTTAGTTAGGTTTAAGTAGTTCTAAGTTCTAGGGGACTGATGACCTAAGATGTTGAGTCCCATAGTGCTCAGAGCCAATTACTCTTCTCTACAAACATATTAGTTACAGGAAAGGCTTGTTTCGCTTCCGCGTAATGAATACATTGATGATATTCATTTCCTATATTGGTTTCTCCAATGAATGCTGAACACTCCGACGTCCAGATTTCACCATTCCCTTTGCAGTTCACGCAGAACCATGACAATGAACACGGAGTACCATGTTAATGTGCTACTTTTCCGACATTTACCGTACGTAGCTTTACTTTTGCATATCCTAAGACAGCTCCAAGCATGTGCCTCCAGGGGTGTCTCCCTTTCTTTTACTGTCATAGCTGTCTCAGTAGAATTAAAGGTATGGAGCAGGAGATGTTCAAATGGTTCAAATGGCTCTGAGCACTATGGGACTTAACTTCTGAGGTCATCAGTCCCCTAGAACTTAGAACTACTTAAACCTAACTAACCTAAGGACATCACACACATCCATGCCCGAGGCAGGATTCGAACCTGCGACCGTAGCGGTCGCACGGCTCCAGACTGTAGCGCCTAGAACCGCTCGGCCACTCCGGCTGGTAGAAGATGTTCAACTAGCGGACAGTGTCCCTTAAGGTAGCGTATCAAGTATGACCCGGTTTTAGATAGCTGTTGACAGCATTATGTACATACTAAAGAGCCATGTCAGGTACTCTTCACTTGTGGATGGCTTTCAGTTTTGTCGAGTCTTATTGCCAGCAGCAGAACACCGTCATGGCCTGGCACAATGGGCTCTGCAAGTAGTTTATGAAAGCCGATTCCTTATATATTGTTTTTGATTATTCCTGGTGTGCTTTTAATTTTCCTGGGCAAAAGTAATGGACATCATTTTAAATACTAAAGAGCCTTCTGTGTTACATGTACGGTTTCTGCTCGTCGTATATCGATACACTTCTATTGTGTTGCTTTTATGATCTACTGGAGCGAATTTCCAACATTCTTCGTGTGGAAAAGTATTACTTATGTTCTTCAGCTGTAAGGTACCTGAGAGGAACATTGAAGTCTCTATGGAAATGTCTTTCACTAGTGCATTCTCATACCAACTTTGATTTCTTATCGTGTTTAATCACGCTCTACAAATGAAGGGCTTATTTCAATAGTGGTATAAGTCCATTTTTGTTCAGTCTGAGGTACAGAGTCCTAAAGTTAAAGGTATATACAGGGTGGTCGATTGATCGTGACCGGGCCAAATGTCTCGCGAAATAAGCGACAAACGAAAAAAATACAAAGAACGAAACTTGTCTACCTTGAAGGGGGAAACCAGATGGTGCTATGGTTGGCCCGCTAGATGGCGCTGCCACGGGTCATACGGATATCAACTGCGTTTTTAAAAAAATAGGAACCCCCATTTTTTATTACATATTCGTGTATTACGTAAAGAAATATGATTTTTTTGTCGGATAACTTTTTTCGCTCTGTGATAGATGACGCATATGGCTCACAATTTTAGACGAACAGTTAGTAACAGGTAGGTTTATTAAATTAAAATACAGAACGTAGGTACGTTTGAACATTTTATATCGGTTGTTCCAATGTGATACATGTACCTTTGTGAACTTATTTCTGAGAACGCATGCTGTTACAGCGTGATTACCTGTAAATACCACATTAATGCAATAAATGCTCAAAATGATGTCCGACAACCTCAATGCATTTGGAAATACGTGTAACGACATTCCTCTCAACAGCACATGCATTGACAATGCGCTGACGCATGATGTCAGGCGCTGTCGGTGGATCACGATAGCAAATATCCTTCAAATTTCCCCACAGAATGAAATCCGGGGACGTCAGATCCGGTGAACGTGCGGGCCATGGTATGGTGCTTCGACGACTAATCCACTTGTCATGAAATATGCTATTAAATACCGCTTCAACCGCACGCGAGCTATGTGCCGGACATCCACCATGTTGGAAGTACATCCCCATTCTGTCATACATCTTGTAGTAAAATCGGTAGAACATTACGTAGGAAATAAGCATACATTGCACCATTTAGCTTGCCATCGATAAAATGGGGGCCAATTATCCTTCCACCAATAATGCCGCACCATACATTAAACCTCCAAAGTCGCTGATGTTGCACTTGTAGCAGCCATCGTGGATTTTCCGTTGCCCAATAGTGAGTATTATGCCAGTTTACGTTACCGCTGTTGGTGAATGACGCTTCGTCGCTAAATAGAATGCGATCTCTCATCGTCCCGTAATTTCTCTTGTGCCCAGTGGCAGAACTGTTCACGACATTAAAAGTCGTCGCCATACAATTCCTGGTGCATAGAAATATGGTACGGGTGCAATCGACGTTGATGTAGCATTCTCAACACCGACGTTTTTGAGATTCCCGATTCTCGCGCAATTTGTCTGCTACGGATGTGCGGATTAGCCGCAACAGCAGCTAAAACACCTACTTGGGCGTTATAATTTGTTGCAGGTCGTGGTTGACGTTTCACATATGGCTGAACACTTCCTGTTTCCTTAAATAACGTAACTATCCGGCGAACGGTCTGGACACTTGGATGATGTCGTCCAGGATACCGAGCAGCATACGTAGCACACGCCCGTTGGGCATTTTGATAACAATAGCCATACATCAACACGATATCGACCTTTTTCGCAATTGGTAAACGGTCCATTTTAACACGGGTAATGTATCACGAAGAAAATACCATCCGCCGGTCGGAGTGGCCGAGAGGTTCTAGGCGCTACAGTGTGGAACCACGAGACCGCTACGTTCGCAGGTTCGAATCCTGTGTGTGATGTCGTTAGGTTAGTTAGGTTTAAGTAGTTCTAAGTTGTAGGGGACTGATGACGTCAGAAGTTGTACCATAGTGCTCAGAGCCATTTGAACCACTGGCGGAATGTTACGTGATACCACGTACTTATACGTTTGTGACAATTACAGCGCCATCTATCACATTGCGAAAAAAGTGGTCCAACTAAAACTTTCATATTTTTTTACACGAATATGTAATAAAAATTGGGGTTCCTATTTAAGAAAACGCAGTTGATATCCGTTTGACCTATGGCAGCGCCATCTAGCGGGCCAACCATAGCGCCATCTGGTTTCCCCCTTCAAGCTGGACGAGTTTAGTTCTTTTTAGTTTCTTCGTTTGATTCTTATTTCGTGAGATATTTGGCCCGGTCACTATCAATGGACCGCCCTGCATAATTTCCATGCAAGCAAATCACACAAGTTCATAAATCACTGCTATATCACAGCGCGTTTTCTAGTGCCCGTTTCTAGTGCGGCCGAGGCTATCTGGAGCGGCCCTTATATTCTCTTCGTATAGTGGTTGCTGCTGTCGTGATGTCGCCCTAGTCAGCAGACGGCGTCTCACAGCCTTCTCAGCTGTACCGTTCCAGGCCGACAGGCCGGCGCTTGATGTTATGCCGGAAAAATATAATAGGGTCTTCTCCCTTGGTAATGCAGAAAACAAATTCACATTCAAAATTGTTAAGGCTTTCGTGGCCACTTGTTGACAAACTGCCTGTTGGCTTCTGACCCGGGTTCTTAGGCCGACGTTCATCTAATGATTTTTCTGACGTTTCGCCAGCACGAGTGGCTGGCATTGTCAAAGCTTCACCCTCTATTGCCGGTGGTGAACTGGAGCCGAGCTCGCGGCCGCAGACTGTATGTACCTGACGCGCCAACGTCCGAGGGCTTCTCCGCGGTCATTTCCGGTGCGGTTCTCCTCTTGCTACCTGCGACGGTCGTTCGCTGCAGTACGGGAAGCCAGGACCCGTTTACCTTAAGGCTTTCCTCCTTCTTGTTGAAAAAAAAAAAAAACACGCAAACAGTTTCAACAAGAAAGAGGAAAGGCTTAAGGTAAACGGGTCCTGGCTTCCCGTACTGCCCGCATCTCGTGGTCGTGCGGTAGCGTTCTCGCTTCCCACGCCCAGGTTCCCGGGTTCGATTCCCGGCGGGGTCAGGGATTTTCTCTGCCTCGTGATGGCTGGGTGTTGTGTGCTGTCCTTAGGTTAGTTAGGTTTAAGTAGTTCTAAGTTCTAGGGGACTGATGACCATAGATGTTAAGTCCCATAGTGCTCAGAGCCATTTGAACCATTTGAACTTCCCGTACTGCAGCGAACGACCGTCGCAGGTAGCAAGAGGAGAACCGCACCGGAAATGACCGCGGAGAAGCCCTCGGACGTTGGCGCGCCAGGTACATATAGTCTGCGGCCGCGAGCTCGGCTCCAGTTCACCACCGGCAATGGAGGGTGAAGCTTTGACAATGCCAGCCACTCGTGCTGGCGAAATGTCAGAAAAATCATTAGATGAACGTCGGCCTAAGAACCCGAGACAGAAGCCAACAGGCAGTTTGTCATATTCACATTCGCTAACTCGACAGCGAGACATTCATTATGTACCGCTCGCGGTACACACACGACTTGGATTCCAGAGATTTCTTCCTAATTACCGTTAGATCAAAATGTCATTCTTGCATCATTTTCTCAAGTGTCAAACCATTTCCAGTCAGAATGTCGAGTGACCTATGAGATGTTATTAAGATGGTAGTAAAAACTTTGTTTCTCAATTGTGTCACCTCGCTGAGGAGTCGCGCGTGGGTTCGCCCTGCTTCGGGCCGGACCGCGCACTTTGCTTTTTGCCGGCACTCAGTCCGGACGGCAAGGAGGCCAGGCCGGCGTCGAGCGGCGCGTTATCGCCCCGCATCCCCAGACGGCGGCCTAGCGGTACCGCGCCTCGCAGAGCCGGGGCAGGCCTGCAATTACGCGGGCGCGCCACAAAACAGCCATCCGTCAGCGGAGGCTGCGCGGGAACAAACCGCGGAAGTCTGCGCCAGATACCATCTGCCCGGCGCGCCTGCTGCGGCCGCAGCCGTGGAGGCCTGGGCGCGCGTAACGGGACGCGCGGCCGCCCCTGCGACAGCTGACCGACTCGGAGAGCGCGCCTCCGCCGTGCCGCGTCCTCTGCTTTTAAACTGGCGTCTATAAGGCTTTGGAATCGGGGACTGACGTAGTAATATAAAGGGTGTTTCAAAAGGATCCATCACTGAATCACTTAACACACTACGAAGTGCATTCGAGTACTAAGGCCTCCGATTTTTTTTCTAATTAACTACTCACCCGAAATCGATGAAACTGGCGTTACTTCTCGACGTAATCGCCCTGCAGACGTACACATTTTTCACAACGCTGACGCCATGATTCCATGGCAGCGGCGAAGGCTTCTTTAGGAGTCTGTTTTGACCACTGGAAAATCGCTGAGGCAATAGCAGCACGGCTGGTGAATGTGCGGCCACGGAGAATGTCTTTCATTGTTGGAAAAAGCCGAAAGTCACTAGGAGCCAGCTCAGGTGAGTAGGGAGCATGAGGAATCACTTCAAAGTTATTATCACGAAGAAACTGTTGCGTAACGTTAGCTCGATGGGCGGGCGCGTTGTCTTGATGAAACAGCACACGCGCAGCCCTTCCCGGACGTTTTTGTTGCAGTGCAGGAAGCAATTTGTTCTTCATAACATTTTCATAGGATGCACCTGTTACCGTAGTGCCCTTTGGAACGCAATGGGTAATGATTACGCCCTCGCTGTCCCAGAACATGGACACCATCATTTTTCCAGCACTGGCGGTTACCCGAAATATTTTGGTGGCGGTGAATTTGTGTGCTTCCATTGAGCTGACTGGCGCTTTCTTTCTGGATTGAAAAATGGCATCCACGTCTCATCCTTTGTCACAACCGACGAAAAGATAGTCCCATTCGTGGTGTCGTTGCGCGTCAACATCGCTTGGCAACATGCCACACGGGCAGCCGTGTGCTCGTCCGTCGGCTTTCGTGGCACCCACCTGGATGACACTTTTCGCATTTTCAGGTCGTCATGCAGGATGGAGTGCACAGAACCCACAGAAATGCCAACTCTGGAGGCGATCTGTTCAACAGTCATTCGGCGATTCCCCAAAACAATTCTCTCCACTTTCTCGATCATTTCGTCAGACCGGCTTGTACGAGCCCGAGGTTGTTTCGGTTTGTTCTCACACGATGTTCTGCCTTCATTAAACTGTCGCACCCACGAACGCACTTTCGACACATCCATAACTCCATCACCACATGTCTCCTTCAACTTTCGATGAATTTCAATTGGTTTCACACCACGCAAATTCAGAAAACGAATGATTGCACGCTGTTGAAGTAAGGAAAACGTCGCCATTTTAAGTATTTAAAACAGTTCTCGTTCTCGCCGCTGTCGGTAAAATTCCATCTGCCGTTTGGTGCTGCCATCTCTGGGACGTATTGACAATGAACGCGGCTCATTTTTAAACAATGCGCATGTTTCTATCTCTTTCCAGTCCGGAGAAAAAAAATCGAAGGCCTTAGAACTTGAATGCACCTCGTGCTGCCCATTAAAATTGCTACACCACGAAGATGACGTGCTACAGACGCGAAATTTAACCCACAGGAAGAAGATGCTGTGATATGCAAAAGATTAGCTTTTCAGAGCATTCACATAATGTTGGCGCCGGTGGCGACACCTACAACGTGCTGACACGAGGAAAGTTTCCAACCGATTTCTCATACACAAACTGCAGTTGACCGGCGTTGCCTGGTGAAACGTTGTTGTAATGCCTCGTGTAAGGAGGAAAAATGCGTACCATCACGTTTCCAACTTTCATAAAGGTCGGATTTTAGCCTATCGTGATTGCGGTTTATCGTATCGCGACATTGCTGCTCGCGTTGGTCGAGATCTAATGACTGTTAGCAGAATATGGAATCGCTGGGTTCAGGAGGGTAATACGGAACGCCGTGCTGGATCACAACGGCCTCGTATCACTAGCAGTCGAGATGACAGGCAACTTATCCTCATGGCTGTAAAGGATCGTGCAGCCACGTCTCGATCCCTGAGTCGACAGATGGGGACGTTTGCAAGACAACAACCATCTGCTCGAACAGTTCGACGACGTTTGCAGAAGCATGGACTATCAGCTCGGAGGCCATGGCTGCGGTTACCCTTGACGCTGCATCACAGACAGGAGCGCCTGCAATGGTGTACTCGACGGCGAACCTAGGTGTACCAATGGTAAAGCGCCATTTTTTCGAATGAATTGAGGTTCCGTTTACAGCATCGTTATGGTCGCATTAGTGTTTGCCGACATCGCGGTGAACGCACATTGGAAGCGTGTATTCGTCATCGCCATACTGGCGTATCACCTGGCGTAGTGGTATGGGGTGCCATTGGTTACACGTCTCGGTCACCTCTTGTTCGCATTGACGGCACTTTGAACACTGGAAGTTACATTTCAGATATGTTACGACCCGTCGCTCTACCCTTCATTCGACCCCTGCGAAACCCTACATTTCCGCAAGATAATGTACGAGCGCATGTTGCAGGTTCTGTACGGACCTTTCTGGATACAGAAAATGTTCGACTGCAGCCCTGGCCAGCACATTCTCCAGATCTCTCACCAACTGAAAACGTCTAGTCAATGGTGGCCGAGCAACTGGCTCGTCGCAGTAAGAAAGTCACTACTCTTGATGAACTGTGGTATCCTGTTAAAGCTGCATGGGCAGCTGTACGTGTACACGCCATCCAAGATCTGTTTGACTCAATGCCCAGGCGTATCAAGGCCGTTATTACGGCCAGAGGTGGTTGTTCTGGGTACTGATTTCTCAGGATCTATGCACCCAAATTGCGTGAAAATGTAATCACATGTCATTTCTAGTATAATATATTTGTCCAATGAATACCCGTTTATCATCTGCATTTCTTGTTGGTGTAGCAAATTTAATGGCCAGTAGTGTAAAATCAAGTCTTCTGGTCCAGACTTTATACCAATTAGGTTCCTTTCGGACTATGCTGATGCATTAGCTCCATACTTAACAATCACATACAACCGTTCGCTTGACGAAAGATCCGTACGCAAAGACTGGAAAGTCGCACAGGTCATACCAATATTCAAGAAAGGTAGTAGGAGTAATCCACTAAATTACAAGCCCAAATCGTTAACGTCGATATGAAGCAGGATTTTGGAACATATAGTCCTATTGTGTTCAAACATTATGACTTATCTCGAGAAAACTGTCTATTGACACACGGTCAACATGGGTTTAGAAAACATCGTTCCTGTGAAACACAACTAGCTCTTTATTCACATGAAATGCTGAGTGCTATTGACAAGGGATTTCAGGTCGATTCCGTATTACTGCATTTCCGGAAGGCTTTTGACACTGTACCACACAAGCAGGTTGTAGTGAAATTACGTGCTTATGGAATATAGTCTCAGTTATGTGGCGGGATTTGTGATTTCCTGTCAGAGAGGTCACACTTCGTTTTAAGTGACGGACAGTCATCTTGTAAAACAGAAGTGATTTCTGGCATTTCCCAAGGTAGTGTTATCGGGCCTTTGCTGTTCCTTTTCTATATAAACGATTTTGGAGACAGTCTGAGCCGGCGTCTGCGTTCGTTTGCAGGTGACGCTGTCGTTTATCGACTATAAAGTCATCAGAAGATCAAAACAAATTGTAATACGATTTAGAAAAGATACCCGAATGGTGCGAAAATTGTCAGTTGACCCAAAATAACGGAAAGTGTGAGGTCATCCACATGAGTGCTAAAAACTTCGGTTACACGATAAATCAGTCTGATCTAAAGGCCGTAAATTCAACTAAATACCTAGGCATTACAATTACGAACAACTTAAATTGGAAGGATCACACAGAAAATGTTGTGCGGAGTGCTAACCAAAGACAGCGTTTTATTGGCAGGACACTTAGAAAATGTAACAGATCTACGAAAGGAGACTGCCTACATTACGCTTGTCCGTCCTCTTTCAGAATACTGCGCGGCGTGGGATCCTTACCAGATAGGACTGACGAAGTACATCGAAAAAGTTCGCAGAAGGGCAGCACGTTTTGTATTATCGCGAAACATGGGAGATAGTGTCGCAGAAATGATACAGGATTTGGGCTGGACATCATTAAAAGAAAGACGTTTTTGTTGCGACGGAATCTTCTCACGAAATTCCAATCACCGACTTTCTCCTCCTAATGCGAAAATATTTTGTTGGGACCGACCTACATAGGACGGAACGATCACCACGATAAAATAAGGGAAATCAGAGCTCGTATGGAAAGATATAGGTGTTCGTTCTTTCCGCGCGCTGTACGAGATTGGAATTATAGAGAATTGTGAAGGTGGTTGTATGAACCCTCTGCCAGGCACTTAAACGTGATTTGCAGTGTATCCATGTACAGGGTGTTTCAAAAATGACCGGTATATTTGAAACGGCAATAAAAACTAAACGAGCAGCGATAGAAATACACCGTTTGTTGCAATATGCTTGGGACAACAGTACATTTTCAGGCAGACAAACTTTCGAAATTACAGTAGTTACAATTTTCAACAACAGATGGCGCTGCGGTCTGGGAAACTCTATAGTACGATATTTTCGACATATCCACCATGCGTAGCAATAATATGGCGTAGTCTCTGAATGAAATTACCCGAAACCTTTGACAACGTGTCTGGCGGAATGGCTTCACATGCAGATGAGATGTACTGCTTCAGCTGTTCAATTGTTTCTGGATTCTGGCGGTACACCTGGTCTTTCAAGTGTCCCCACAGGAAGAAGTCACAGGGGTTCTTGTCTGGCGAATAGGGAGGCCAATCCATGCCGCCTCCTGTATGTTTCTGATAGCCCAAAGCAATCACACGATCATCGAAATATTCATTCAGGAAATTAAAGACGTCGGCCGCCGTGCGATGTGGCCGGGGACCATCTTGCATAAACCACGAGGTGTTCGCAGTGTCGTCTAAGGCAGTTTGTACCGCCACAAATTCACGAAGAATGTCCAGATATCGTGATGCAGTAATCGTTTCGGATCTGAAAAATGGGCCAATGATTCCTTTGGAAGAAATGGCGGCCCAGACCAGTACTTTTTGAGGATGCAGGGACGATGGGACTGCAACATGGGGCTTTTCGGTTCCCCATATGCGTCAGTTCTGTTTATTGACGAAGCCGTCCAGGTAAAAATAAGCTTCGTCAGTAAACCAAATGCTGCCCACATGCATATCGCCGTCATCAATCCTGTGCACTATATCGTTAGCAAATGTCTCTCGTGCAGCAATGGTAGCGGCGCTGAGGGGTTGCCGCGTTTGAATTTTGTATGGATAGAGGTGTAAACTCTGGCGCATGAGACGATACGTGGACGTTGGCGTCATTTGGACCGCAGCTGCAACACGGCGAACGGAAACCCGAGGCCGCTGTCGGATCACCTGCTGCACTAGCTGCACGTTGCCCTCTGTGGTTGCCGTACGCGGTCGCCCTACCTTTCCAGCACGTTCATCCGTCACGTTCCCAGTCCGTTGAAATTTTTCAAACAGATCCTTTATTGTATCGCTTTTCGGTCCTTTGGTTACATTGAACCTCCGTTGAAAACTTCGTCTTGTTGCAACAACACTGTGTTCTAGGCGGTGGAATTCCAACATCAGAAAAATCCTCTGTTCTAAGGAATAAACCATGTTGTCTACAGCACACTTGCACGTTGTGAACAGCACACGCTTACAGCAGAAAGACGACGTACAGAATGGCGCACCCACAGACTGCGTTGTCTTCTATATCGTTCACATCACTTGCAGCGCCATCTGTTGTTGAAAATTGTAACTACTGTAATTTCGAAAGTTTGTCCGCCTGAAAATGTACTGTTGTCCCAAGCATATTGCAACAAACGGTGTATTTCTGTCGCTGCTCGTTTAGTTTTTATTGCCGTTTCAAATATACCGGTCATTTTTGAAACACCCTGTATATATAGATGTAGATAGTTTTCACAATAGTGTATCTCCTACATGAAGGAACTGGGATGGACTCTAACATACGTATAGGACTGAAATGATTTTATTTTCTGAAGATCCACTGGAATTTGAAAGAGTTTATCATTAATCATTATTATTAATATGGATCCATATACACTGATGTTACAAAACGTCATGGGATAGCGATATGCACATATTCAGATGGCGGTGGTATCGCGTACACAAGGTATAAAAGGATAGTGTATTGGCGGAGCCGTCATTCGTACTCGAGCTATTCATGTGAAAACATTTCCGACGTGTTTATGATCACGTGGCGAGAATTAACCGGCTTTGAACGAGGAATGGTTGTTGGGGCTAGATGATTGGAAAACCGTTCGGGAATTCAGTATTCCGAGATCCACAGTGTCAAGAGTGTATCGAGAATGCCAAATCTGAGGCATTACCTCTACCCAAGTACAAAGCAGTAGCTTACCGTCTTCACTTAACGACCGACAGCAGCGGCGTTTGCATAGGGTTGTCAGTGCTAACAGACAAGCAATACGTCGTGAAATAACCGCAGAAATTAATACGAGACATACGACGTACGTATCCGTTAGGATAGTGCGGCGAAATTTGGTGTTAATGGGCTATGACAGCAGACAACAGTCGCGAATGCATTTGCTAAGAGCACGACATCACCTGCAGCGGCTCTGGTGGGCTCATGACTGTATCGGTTGGACCCTGGACGACCGGAAAACCGTGGGCTGGTCAGATGAGTCCCGATTTCAGTTGGTAACAGCTGGTAGAGTCTGAGTGTGGCGGAGACCCCACGAAGCCATGGACCCAGACTGGCAAAGAGGAATTGTGCAAGCTGGAGGTGGATCCATTATGACGTGGGCTGTATTTTACGTGGAATCGACTGGGTCCTCTGGTCTGGGTGAGCCGATCGTCGATCGTAAAATGTTATGTTCATCTACGTGGGGACCATTCGCAGCCACTCATAGACGTCACGTTCCCAAACCACGATGGGATTTTTATGGATGATATTGCACCATATCACTGGGCCGCAGTTGTTCGCGATTGGTTTGACAATTTGAGCGAACGTTTCGGCCACCCAGAGCGCCGAACATTAATCCCATCGAACATTTGAAGGACATAATCGAGAAGCCAGTTCTAGCCCAGAATACTGCACCGGCAACACTTTCACACTTGTGGACGGCTATAGAATTCTGCAAGAAACTTCTAGTGGCTTGTTAAGTCCGTGCCACTTCGAGTTGCTGCACTACTTCAGGAAAAGGAGGTCCGACAAGACCTCAGGGAGCATGCCATGACTTTTGCCACCTCAGTGTACGACCTTTCGGTAATAATAAATGAAAAGCACCAGTTTGCTTTTGTTCTACAATATTATTTCTATTGCTAACCGGTTTTCGGCTTACAAGGCCATCTTCAGGCATTTACTGAGTATTATCACCAAAGAAGTTAAATGTTAGCAGACAACATTGGAAGAGAAGTAACACATCTAGAGTGAAGTAGAAACATACTGTGAGTAACATCTTTGCAATGAAATAGTAAAAACTGAACAGTACATAAATAACAATGGACTTGACAGGAAAACCTTTAGCACAAAATAAGAATAGCTTGCCTACATAACAGTTTCTATTGATAAACAAAACTATTGAAATAAGATAAAATTAGTACTAGGCAAGGCTGCATCAATAGGTATGAAACATGGAGAGTAATACACAACCAATTAAAAAAGAATGGTACACCGTCTCATATCCATCCCCATGTCCAGAGATGATATTAAAGCACAGTTAGATACAATAAAATTTATTGCCTCAGCCAATGGCTACAATCCAGTTCTTATTGACCACATCTTGCACATGAAACAAAAACGGAAAATTATACCCCTCCTCTATGCCCCACCTGCTTCCCCATGCACTGTCTGCAAGAAATGGTGTACTATACCATTTCTAGGTCAGGTATCACAGACTATAGCTAAAGCACTGAAATCCTGCAAGTATAGGGTTTCCTACTATGTCAGGAACACTACAGCCCAGTGTGTTTTTAATAGCAAAGATAAGATCCAGTTATTAGCCAACAGTGGGGTATACAAAATCACCTGTTCTGATTGTGACAAATTTTACATTGGTCAGTCAGGCAGAGACATATCAACTAGGCTGGCTGAACATGAACGCAGCTGGAGGTTGCAGAATTCAGACTCTACATTTGCTGAGCATGTACTGAGTGAGGATCACATCTACCAGCCAGTGTCCCATGTACTTCACTTAGCAAACAAAGGCCATAAACTCAACCTGCTGGAAGCCCTGGAAATTAACAAACATCTTGCTCACAGTCCAGATCTCATCCTAAATGACCAGACACAACTCAACACTTCCCCTCTCCTAAACTTCATATAATCATCTTTGTTGTTCATTACTTCCCACACTCTCTCTTCCTACATATTCCCATTTTCCTGTAGTCATTAAGTCGTTTTATATGTTGCAGTTTTCTTTGTATTCCACATATGCTGTAGTTTCAATAGTTAAGGGTTTGCTTTTAACTTGTATTACTGTCCATGTTTAACTCCCCTTGTAGTTGTCTCATCAAATAATGTTCATATTTTACTTTGCTCATTTATTTAATGTAAACTGGTATACAGCCACTGCTTTGATTATAATGTTAATGTTAAAATGCAGTACCACCACACTCTCAAACTGTAGGTTCCCTCAAACACCTCATTTTTCCTGCATTTATTAATTTCTGTTTATTGTATTGATATGGCTTAAGTTCCTCGTGTATTCTGTATTTACATTGACAACTGTCTCTTCTTTTTTAATTGGTTGTGTATTACTCTCCATGTTTCATACCTCTTGATGCAGCCTTGCCTAGTACTAATTTTATCTTATTGCAATAGTTTTGTTTATTAATAGAAACTGTTATGTAGGCATGCTATTCTTATTTTGTGCTAAAGGTTTTCCTGTCAACTCCAGTTCAGTTTTTACTATTTCATTGCAAATATGTTACTCACTGTATGTTTCTACTTCACTCTAGATGTGTTACTTCTCTTCCAATGTTGTCTGCTAACATTTAACTTCTTTGGTGATAATACTCAGTAAATGCCTGAAGATGGCCTTGTAAGCCGAAAACCGGTTAGCAATAAAAATAATATTGTAGAACAAAAGCAAACTGGTGCTTTTCATTTATTATTATAATGTTGTTCTACCAAGAACCTACGGAATATTCTGTTAATATGATAAAATGTGCCACAACAGCACTATTATCCGTCTTTTATAGTAGATTACTGAGACAAAAAGCTAAATCAACACAACACATTTGGTTTAACAAACAGTGTTTGCAACGCAAAATTACGCCGAAATACGTCTCCATAAAGTCAAGTGGACCTTGCGGTACTTTTCACAGATACGTTCAGGATCAAAATTTTCATTTACTGAATTATTGAGGCTTTCAATACTACTTATTGAGGTGTCACCTTTTGGCTATCATTTCGGGATCTTCGGCCGACGTTTGATTTACGATTTATCTTACGTCTCGTCAACACGAGTGGCTGGCATTGTCAAATATTCATCCTGCTTGATGACGCGGATTTTCTTCTTGCTCGTGCATGTATTGTTCTTTACAGTACGAGCCACATAATTACCGTAGCATTACCATTTCCTTTCCATTTTGTCACACATCTTATAAAACAGTTTAATCGAGATCACAAGACAACAGTTCACACTGGAATAAGAAAAAAAATAAGGTAGATACTGAATAACAGGATTGCCTCTGGGCATTACTAACCAGGAAAAGCAAGATCTGCATGTTTTCACGTCTACGTCAGAGCAGCGACTCGACTTTCTTTATCACGTATAATCAATTGGCGGAAATTACAAATTATTACGAATTATGACTACACTTAAGTACCATGAGGGACATTAAAGATACTTCGGAATTCAATTTAAATAAATTTACTGCCACTCAGCTAAAAAAAAAAACTTAGAAAAAATTCAACAGATAAATAAATAAATAAATAGCAAACTCTCTATGCAGGGTGATTCACGCAGATATGCAAATATATTAATATGTTATTCTATAAGTAAAACTAAAGAAAAAGGTTCCGATAAACATAAGTTCGCAAATGTTTAGTTACGGAGTTACGGCTAGTAAAAGATTTTGCCTGAAATTTAGCAACTTGGTAATATGAAACCATCGCAAAACTGTGCGATCTTAAAGTACAGCACGATTTCAATTTATTTTGTTGTTATTGGTCTGGTGAATGTAATAAAAATTTCCCAGCCGTGTATCTGCAGTAGTTTTCCAGAACATTCAGTGAAGCGAAGATTATTATACAAGTAAGCTTGTTTACTTTCCATTAAGAATGTAGAAACGTTTATGTCATTGTTGGCAAGCGATAGTGAATTGTTTCAGTCATTTCCTAACCTTGAAACGATTTACTTTTCTGTATTGTTCAGTGAAAGAACATAATAACAACAGTGCATTTAAGTGAAACCACATTGTAACTGTTGTAGTTTGTAGATTATTTATGAAATAGTCATGCCTTACAAATTTACGACAGAGAAATTCGCCGATACGATGTTTATGTGTGGAAAATCTGATGGAAATTCTACGGCTGCTGTTTACGAATATCGCGTACGTTATTTAGCTCGGAGGATTCCGAATACACGAACGACAGGTTGATGATCAGTACGAGCACTCGACACGCGAAGACGATGATGAGGATATTATGGATGCTGTTCAGCGTAGACCGTGTACCAGTACAAGACGTGTCTCTCAACGATTAGGCGTTTTACAATATAAGGCATTGCGTACACCGAAGTACAATAATCTGTATCCTTACCATAAACAAAAAGTGCATCGTTTACATCCGAGAGATCCTGCCCTTCGCTTGGAGTTGTTCAACTGCTTAAATACTAATCGCTAGTTATACAAATACATTTTATTTACTGATGAGGCACAGTTTACTCGAGATGATATAAGCAATTTACATAACGAGCAAGTATGGTCTGAAGCAAACCCACACCCAGTAGTGCAATGCAATTTCCATTAGCAGTTTAGCATAAATGTGTGACGTCGTATAGTCAACACACACTTTATTAAACCATTCATTTTCCCAGGACGTCTGGCGAGACTTACTTAAAATTCTTTCAAGAAGAAATGCCCCGCTTGCTCGAATATGTTCCACTTGCTGTTGTAGTTGTGGCCTTCAGTCCAGAGACTGGTTTGATGCAGCTCTCCATGCTACTCTATTCTGTGCAAGCTTCATCATCTCCCAGTACCTACTGCAACCTACATCCTGAATCTGCTTAGTGTATTCATCTCTTGGCCTCCCTCTACGATTTTTACCCGGCACGCTGCCCTCCAATACTAAATTGGTGATCCCTTGATGCCTCAGAACATGTCCTACCAACCGATCCCTTCTTCTAGTCAATGTGTGCCACATATTTCTCTTTTCCCTAATATTATTCAGTACCTCCTCATTAGTTACGCGATCTACCCATCTAATCTTCAGCACTCTTCTGTAGCACCACATTTCGAAAGTTTCTATTCTCTTCTTGTCTAAACTATTTATCGTCCAGGTTTCACTTCCACACATGACTACACTCCATACAAACACTTTCAGAAACGACTTCCTGACACTTATATCTATACTCGATGTTAACAAATTTCTCTTCTTCAGAAACGCTTTCCTTGCCATGGCCAGTCTACATTTTATGTCCTCTCTGCTTCGACCATCATCAGTTATTTTGCTCCTCAAATAGCAAAACTCATTTACTACTTTAAGCGTCTCATTTCCAAATCTAATTCCCGCAGCATCACCCTATTTAATTCGACTACAGTCCATTATCCTCGTTTTGCTTTTGTGTATGTTCATCTTATATCCTCCTTTCAAGACACTGTCCATTCCGTTCAGCTGCTCTTCCAGGTCCTTTACTGTCTGACAGAATTACAATGTCATCGGCGAACCTCAAAGTTTTTATTTCTTCTCCATGGATTTTAATTCCTACTCCAAATTTTTCCTTTGTTTCCTTTGCTGCTTGCTCAATATACAGATTGATTAACATCGGGGATAGGCTACAACCCTGTCTCACTCCCTTCCCAACCACTGTTTCCCTTTCATGCCCCTCGACTCTTATAACTGCCATCTGGTTTCTGTACAAATTGTAAATAGCCTTTCGCTCCCTGTATTTTACCCCTGCCACCTTCAGAATTTGAAAGAGAGTATTCCAGTCAACATTGTCAAAAGCTTTCACCAAGTCTACAATGGGAGAAACGAAGGTTTCCCTTTCCTTAATCTATTTTCTAAGATAAGTTGTAAAGTCAGTATTGCCTCACGTGTTACAACATTTCTACGGAATCCAAACTGATCTTCCCCGAGGTCAGCTTCTAACAGGTTTTCCATTAGTCTGTAAAGAATTCGTGTTAGTATTTTGCAGCCGTGGCTTATTAAACTGATAGTTCGGTAATTTTCACATCTGTCAACCCCTGCTTTCTTTGGGATTGGAATTATTATATTCTTCTTGAAGTCTGAGCAAGCGTACTATCCCGAATTAAGAAGCAATGTCCTTACGGATATGCATGCGTATCGTAAGGAACGTTGCATTGTAATTCGGAATAACACAAGCGCTCCAATGTAGTATTTGGGACCTAAGTTTCTCCTGGCGTATACAGTTTTCAGGCAAGTTATTGGAATTCAGCCGGGTAATATTTACAGCGACCGCCGATATTTCCGCGGGATGTACTCACGTCAAAATACTGGCAGTCGTTGTAAATATTACTTGGCTGAATTCCCGTAAGCTGTTTGAAACATATCGTGTTTATCCGCCGACAACGGGCAAGCAACTTTCATGTAGGATGTCTCCCCTGTGTGGGAATATACGTAATGGATATATGAAAACAGGCTGTACGCTTGACTGACGACATACGGAAGTTTGACCGTGAGTCATGCACGGGTAGCGAAATAGTAAGGCCTCCGCAAGCGATAAGCGGGAAATCAGGGTTCGGGTCCTGGTACGGCACAAATTATGACTGTCCTCATTCCGTTATACAGCTGATCCCAACGGCGAATATATTCCATGTATAATGAATGAAGGGTGATCAAAAAGATTCAGCCTGAGGGCGTTGCTGCAGCGTATATGCAACGTAGCGCGATTCCGATGCCTGTATGTGAGCACCGACGCGTAGACATTATTGTCTTTTTCCAAGATGCGTGCGATAAATTCGAAAACGTAAACTATGGAGACGTTATTACCAAACGCACCCAAACAGGACCAACGTGTTGTTATGCTTTTCGTGGCTACCGAAGGGCAAAGAACGGTAGACATCAGTCGGAGAATGATTAATGTGTGTGCTGCAGCATGACTTTCGAACAGCACCGTTGCGGAACGGTGCGCGACAAGGGTGCCGCTGTTCATGATAGTGCGCGTCCGCACATCGCAAATGTGATACTAAAGTTACCGCATCTCCAGTAACAGATACTCGAGTACCCGCCCTATAGTCCTGATCTCTCCCCAAACGATTCCACGCCTTCGGTCCCTTAAAAAAGACCTTGAAGTATGGACGAGATTTTGCCGCAAGACACGGTATTTCAACAAACGTGTCTCTTCAACCTGGTACGTTGTAAGTAGGCTGTTTATGTTTTCTTATTGGCAACGTTACGTAGCGCTCTGTGTGCTAGTTTGCATTGTTGTCTGCCATTGTAGTGTAGGGCAGCGGCAGCTGGATGTGAACAGCGCGTAGCGTTGTGCAGTTGGAGATGAGCCGCCAGCAGTGGTGGATGTGGGGAGAGAGATGGCGGAGTTTTGATAATTTGTAATACTGGATGTCAATTATGAATATTAAGGTAAATACATTGTTTGTTCTCTATTAAAATCTTTCATTTGCTAACTATCCCTATCAGTAGTTAGTGCCTTCAGTAGTTTGAATCTTTTATTTAGCTGGCAGTAGTGGCGCTCGCTGTATTGCAGTAGTTCGAGTAATGAAGATTTTTGTGAGGTAAGTGATTTGTGAAAGGTATAGTTTAATGTTACTCAGGGCCATTCTTTTGCTGGGATCTTTGATAGTCAGACTGCGTTGCGCTAAATAATATTGTGTGTCAGGTTAAGCACAGTCGTGTATAAATTGTTCCAAGGGGACGTTTCAACGTGAGTGGGTTGATTGCCTCAACGCTCATGGAAATTTTGTCTGATTGACATACCGATTCTGGACCGTACGACCTTCGAACGGAAACTTTTAGATCATTCCTTATATGAACAATTACAGCAATTACTTTTTAAATAATAAACAGTTTTTTTTACCTTCTTCCTTCTGTCTCGTTTTCATTGTGAAACTTCTTTATTTATATGTGTGAATCTGTACCTAAACTGGTGAATGACTGAGAAGATGAAACTTCTACGTTATTTGATTCTAAAACAGCTGAGTAAAACTAAACGTACTGAGCCTACTTCTCTTTACTTTTCTTATCATGTCAATACTGACCCACAATATTCCAGCGCAACGCAGTCTGACTGCTCAAAAAAAAATTACAACCTGACTTCAAATAATTAATACAAAAGAATGGCCCTGAATAAGAGGCATTCCTGACAATAAACTATACATTTCATTAAGCACTTACCTCACAAAGTCTTCATTACGGGAACTACTGCAAGACAGCGATCGTCAATACTGCCAGTTAAATAAAAGATTCTAACTACTAGTACCACTAACTACTAATAGGCATGTGGTCAGCGAAGGAAAGATTTTGTTGCAAACCAAATAATGTATTTTTTACCTTAATAATGTGACATCCAGTTCAAACACGAATATAAATCGTCATTAACATCCAGTACAAAGATATATAATCATGAATAATTTTCAAAGCCGGATACTTCCAGATCGTTAGCCTACGCTAACACTTCAGACCTCTACCGTCCATCAGTGCTAACTTCTCACATCTAACATCCATCACTGCTGGCTGTTCACCTCCAACTGTCCAACAGTACTTCCATCACTGCTGGCGGCTAACTTCCAACTGCCCAACACTACTGGCGATTAACTTCCAACGAGTCCAACCAGCCACAGAGTCTCTTACAAAGAAAGTGCAGTCAGAGGTCCAATGCAAAGCGCTACATAGCGCTGCCAACACAGAGGCAGCCCAATTTCAATTGGACCTTTCACTCCAAGGAAGGAAAGATACACGGCAGTCAGTCGTAATCCCATTAGTTCTTATTATTCTTGTAATTCTGTATTTCGGCTATACATTGCCATGTTCAGTGCTAAAATACAAGGGAAATTGCAAAATCAAAGTTAATTTACTTTACACAGAACAATAAGCAAACACCATGTTATCGAACAGCAGCAATCCGCTCTTGTCATCGTACTATTATTATTACAATTCATCAGACTCGCGGAAGTTTGTGTCACCATATGTTCTTGCAGGTGTATAGGCGTAAGGACACCGAGGCGGTTTTTTAAGCAAGTACAACAGCCTTAGTTTACTCATGTAGTACAAGTAACGCCCTCTATGTTACGAATTAACTGAATCTTGTTTCAATATAAAAGTTTAAAAACCCTTTTTTATATACTGCATGTAAAATCAAAAAGCATATTTGCAAATCACTTTGCCGTATTCATGAAATGCCCAATTACAACGTACTTTCTCACGTTAGTGGTGAAGCCATCCATCAAAACCTATACAAAGAATGATTAATAGGTTCACATAACTATCTTATACCAAATTACTACCTCATTTTAGAAATAAAAATTAACAAGTTAGAAAGATTTTGTTGAAGATCGTCTTGATAAAATACAGTTACATACCAAACTGAAATTCGACAGAACCTAACATCCAGCGTAGTCATTCATATCACAGTGGTTATGTGATCCAATAAATATTTTACATAAAAGAAACAAAGTCTTTACAGACAATTTTTATGAAAGTCTGTCCTTCTGCCTATACACCTGTAGGAACATAGGATGACATGAACTGAGGCGAGTCTGTTGGATTGTAAAAAAAATGGTAGGTTGATCGGAGTGGATTGCTGCAATTGGATAACACAGTGTTTAGTTATTGTTCTATATAAAGTAAATTAATTTTGATCCTGTAATTTTCCTTGTATTTTAGCACTGAATCTAGATTTGCAAGAATAATAAAAACTAATGGGATTGCCACTGACTGCTGAGTGCCTCTCCTTCCTTCTACTTTGCGGTCGATGTGCACAATGGTTTCTCATGGAATCAGAGTTGCTTACGACTCCACTCCGTCACCAGTAATGGAAGGCAAATCTATGACAATGCCGGCCGTTCGTCAGAAAATCATTAAACAAATGTCGGCTGAATATCCGAATCACAAGATGATTATCATTTTCTTTCCTAACGAATTTTAGTTCATGTCGTCTGTTCAGTTGAAGTTACACATTTATACCTGTATATTGTGTAGCTGTGATGGTCAATTTTCGACTTGGCGTCTTGGTTGTTGTTGCCAGTCCCGTAATTGTCCAGACATATATTCCGCAGATGTGCAGCAATTAGATTGTCAGGGCATGTTCCTGATGATGATGAAACTTCGTAGTAAATGAGTATCACGACATACAGCTGTTTAGAATTAATTTCTGAACAAAGAGAGTAAATAATTATTCTATGCCAGAGTAATATATCTGCTAACATTCCCATCTCTGCACCAGAATGGAATCAGAAAGACTATTAAACTTATGGCTCTGTAATATTCACGCCAGTCAGCATCTGCCTTATTTGATATAACAACTATAATATTCGTCTTTGAGGTGTGAGGTTATTTCGCCACTCTGACACATCTTGCATAATACACTCCTGGAAATGGAAAAAAGAACACATTGACACCGGTGTGTCAGACCCACCATACTTGCTCCGGACACTGCGAGAGGGCTGTACAAGCAATGATCACACGCACAGCACAGCGGACACACCAGGAACCGCGGTGTTGGCCGTCGAATGGCGCTAGCTGCGCAGCATTTGTGCACCGCCGCCGTCAGTGTCAGCCAGTTTGCCGTGGCATACGGAGCTCCATCGCAGTCTTTAACACTGGTAGCATGCCGCGACAGCGTGGACGTGAACCGTATGTGCAGTTGACGGACTTTGAGCGAGGGCGTATAGTGGGCATGCGGGAGGCCGGGTGGACGTACCGCCGAATTGCTCAACACGTGGGGCGTGAGGTCTCCACAGTACATCGATGTTGTCGCCAGTGGTCGGCGGAAGGTGCACGTGCCCGTCGACCTGGGTCCGGACCGCAGCGACGCACGGATGCACGCCAAGACCGTAGGATCCTACGCAGTGCCGTAGGGGACCGCACCGCCACTTCCCAGCAAATTAGGGACACTGTCGCTCCTGGGGTATCGGCGAGGACCATTCGCAACCGTCTCCATGAAGCTGGGCTACGGTCCCGCACACCGTTAGGCCGTCTTCCGCTCACGCCCCAACATCGTGCAGCCCGCCTCCAGTGGTGTCGCGACAGGCGTGAATGGAGGGACGAATGGAGACGTGTCGTCTTCAGCGATGAGAGTCGCTTCTGCCTTGGTGCCAATGATGGTCGTATGCGTGTTTGGCGCCGTGCAGGTGAGCGCCACAATCAGGACTGCATACGACCGAGGCACACAGGGCCAACACCCGGCATCATGGTGTGGGGAGCGATCTCCTACACTGGCCGTACACCACTGGTGATCGTCGAGGGGACACTGAATAGTGCACGGTACATCCAAACCGTCATCGAACCCATCGTTCTACCATTCCTAGACCGGCAAGGGAACTTGCTGTTCCAACAGGACAATGCACGTCCGCATGTATCCCGTGTCACCCAACGTGCTCTAGAAGGTGTAAGTCAACTACCCTGGCCAGCAAGATCTCCGGATCTGTCCCCCATTGAGCATGTTTGGGACTGGATGAAGCGTCGTCTCACGCGGTCTGCACGTCCAGCACGAACGCTGGTCCAACTGAGGCGCCAGGTGGAAATGGCATGGCAAGCCGTTCCACAGGACTACACCCAGCATCTCTACGATCGTCTCCATGGGAGAATAGCAGCCTGCATTGCTGCGAAAGGTGGATATACACTGTACTAGTGCCGACATTGTGCATGCACTGTTGCCTGTGTCCATGTGCCTGTGGTTCTGTCAGTGTGATCATGTGATGTATCTGACCCCAGGAATGTGTCAATAAAGTTTCCCCTTCCTGGGACAATCAATTCATGATGTTCTTATTTCAATTTCCAGGAGTGTAGGTATATAGTTCTGTCACAGCTGGCGCTGCCAAAGATCTCAAAAATTCTGAGGAAATTTGGTCTACTCCAGGTGATTCGTTTCGACTTAGTCTGTCAGAACTCTATCAATCAATGTTGCCTTCAAGTTTAAATTCCACGCTCCTCAATATTTCCAACTGATTTTCTCCCTGCGCCGCTACCATCTCACCTGTTATTTGGCTGAACAGGCACTCACTCTTCAATGATTCGTTCGTGGAATAGCCCTCTCTACCTTCAGTGGCTGGAAATGAAAATAAATAAAGCAATCTTTCCCTCATAAATATCTTCCGCCTTCCCTTCTTTGCTAAGTATCGGCTTGCTATTTGAGCTCTTAACATTCATACAACTGTTTATCTTCCCTCCGCTTTTCTCCAAATGCTCTTTTGTTTTCCTATACACTGAACCTATCTTTCCCGTTGCTGGCCAGTATTCTATCGCCCTGTAATTCTCGGCCGGCCGGAGTGGCCAAGCGGTTCTAGGCGCTACAGTCTGGAACCGCGCGACCGCTACGGTCGCTTGTTCGAATCCTGCCTCGGGCATGGATTTGTGTGATGTCCTTAGGTTAGTTAGGTTTAAGTAGTTCTAAGATCTCGGGGACTGATGACCTCAGCAGTTAAGTCCCAAAGTGCTCAGAGCCATTTGAACCATTTTTTTTGTAATTCTCGTCCTCTATTGTCATTTTACACTCTCTGACTATCTCATGTTTAAGAGTTTGTATTCCCTTTTACCTGCTTGATTTGCTGCATTTTTTAAATTTTATCTTTTCGTCAATTCAACCTATCGTGCATTGATCAAGGATTTCTACGGATCTTGTCTTTTTGCATATTTGATCCTCTGCTACATTTACTGTTTCGTCTGTCTTACCTTGCTGTTGTGTTCCTTACACGTTTTTCAGTCAGTCGTTGCCTAATTCTCACTCTGAAACACTCTACAGCAATTTCCTAAATTTCTGAAATTTCTCCAGTTTTATCCTGCAGTTCGTAATGCTGCAGGAATTAGATTAGGAAGTGAGACGCATAAAGCAGTAAATGGGTATTGCTATTTCGGGAGTAAAATAACTCATGATGGTCGAAGTAGAGAAGATATAAAATATAGACCGGCAATGCCAAGGAAAGCATTTCTGAAGGCGAGAAATTTGTTAACATCGAGTATAGATTTAAGTGTCAGGAAGTCGTTTCTGAAAGTATTTGTATGGAGTGTAGCCATGTAAGGAAGTGAAACATGGACGATAAATAGTTTAGAAGAAGAGAATAGAAGCTTTCGAAATGTGGTGCTACAGAAGAATGCTGAAAATTAGATGGGTAGATCACGTAACTAATGAGGAGGCATTGAATAGAATTGGAGAGTAGAGAAATTTGTGTCACAACTTGACTAGAAGAAGGGATCGGTTGGTAGGGCATATTCTGAGGCATCAAGGGATCACCAATTTAGTATTGGAGGGCAGCGTGGAGGGTAAAAATCGCAGAGGGAAACCAAGAGATGAATACATCAAACAGATTCAGAAGGATGTAGTTTGCAGTAGGTACTCAGAGATGAACAGGATAGTGTAGCATGGAGAGCTGCATCAAACCAGTCTCTGGACTGAAGAGCACAACAACATCAACATGGTCAGTGTCCACACATGTCCATGGAAATTTTTTGTGGTTTAAAATCTGATTTCTAAATTTCTGTTTTATCATTCTGTAGGTTGTTTGCAACCATTCGGCGTCGCCAGGTTTCTGCCTCGTACACAACCTTCTTTCATGATCTTTAAAACGAAGCATCAGCAATAAATAAATTGTACTCGGTGCAAAATTTTATCAAGGGGCTACCCTTTCATTCCTATGCCCCAGTTTACATTCTCTGCTGTTTTTCCTTGGGGTCCTTTTTCTTCTGTACTTGGTCAACATTAAATTTTGTGAGCTACTAGGCTTATACACTTGTACAACTGTCTTGGCTTCCCTGGTTATGGTTTAATGCATGTGATACCTTCCATTAACACTTGCTCTTTGTTTGTTACCTAAAACTGAGTCACGTCTACTGTAGTACTCTTAAGACTTTTCCTACTCTTTTCTAGTATTCTTCACGAATCTGTTAACTAAAACCAAGTCTCTCCTATTGCAGTACTCTTAAGACTTTCCTTCTATCTACTCTTACTCGCTGACAACTATTCTCCCTTCATTGCTATCTCTGTCGTCATCTTTTTCGTTTCGTTCCACATACTGGTATTTTGGTAGCTACTCCTTACCTATGTATTAAACTACACACAATATGTAAGCAGCTTCAGGCTTTGAACCTACGTCAATCTGACACATGTACTGTCTTTAATTTTCAAATGGTCTCGTGTAATTTCACTATTACAGAAAAATTGGACAGAGTGTCTCAGAAATGTTGACTGTTTTATTAAAAAGTGGTAAATTTGGAAGTATTATACCTTTATAAGCTTCAATAATTCTACATTCTTATAATTAAATCCAAGTCATTAAGTAAAAGCCATCCAATGAGAAGGGTACAACGGTGTAAATGGCTGGTATATAAGACTAATAAATGAATGCGTTTCGCAGCAACGTGATTGGAAATTGAATAGACAGCCCATAAAATCAAAATGCTCATCCTTTCTCATATCGGTATGAAATTCTAACGAAAGTATCCGCGATTTTAATCAATGTTTCGGTAAATGCTAAATTTATAAATGTCAATTAGTTCTAGTGGAAAACGAATTATATATAAATAACTGAAGAGTGTTGCCGGGCGAGCTCGCATTCACAGAATGATACACGAGCTCCAAAGCTGTATTGTATGGTCTAAATTGCACGAGACCCGAATTCTGAGAAATAACACAGCTTCAGAGTGTAAGCTTAGCTCACAAAATCCTACTTACATCATCAAGTGAGCGCTCGTCTAGGCAAGCACACTACACATGTGTTTTATATAACGTAGAGCGTGATTCTTAAAGAAGAATAAGAACGTACTGTGGTAGAGCTATTGCATAACCAAGTAAGTCTTGCCCGCAGACCATTTAAATGTAGGTGCAGAAGACTTATTAGGCGTTACGAAACTAATGCAGACTTCGTAACCCAATCATTAGTTTTACGGATATATAAGTTAGCAAATCTCGCTAGATATCGAAAATATTCTGAATGTGCACATCAACGATAGAAAAAAAATCCGAGCTGAATGTTACAGAAATGGTAGGACGAAACTCAGGATCAAGTGAATTACATCGGCAGTATCCATTTATGACGGAGAGCGTTTCGATGTAACTCTCGGTAGTCATTTATTAGGCATAATCACAATTTGCAGACCCTGTTGCAGCATTTAACCTGTAAAGTTCTACAGTCTTCTGTAGAAAATCTTTGGTGATTAACTGCAAGTATTACACACAGTTGTACGGCAACTGATGGAACGTGTAACGGAACATATTAAAGGCTTTACTTTACCGAAGTATGCGATACCCTCCAAATTCAACCAGTTTAACGAGTATTTATGATTATAGAAAAGTTATTGTGTATGTTAACAATGATTGCATAACATGTCTCCATAAACAGTCAGCCCATTAAATTATACTGAATAACTGACCCACACAAAAGTTTATATCACTTGATCACTGATACAGCAAATGTCATCATGTAAAAACACTGAGTTCATCTTAAATAATTAATATGAAGTACGAAAAATAGTGGCCAACTTTGGTATTTTGGATCTCCTTAAATTAAAATCACCCAGTGAAACCTATTTGTTCACTAGGAGCGTTTTCACTCAGTATTCACGTAAGCAATCCTATTTTAGACGAAAACCAATGTAATTCTTAATAATTCATGTTATTTACTTATTTATGCAAATTAGAGAAGTCAATTGACAAACTTCTAAAAAACGGCCTTTTTGTAACAAAGAATTATTCTGTCAAGTCAACAAATCTGTCTGTAATTTTAATAACATGTTAAATTATGTCACTCGATGCAAATTAATAACTTTTCTGCACAAATTATGATAACAGATGTACATGTGACTTATAAACTATATCTCTTTTTAGTAGTTCTTTGACAATGTTATAAATACAAGCAACATGAAGGGTCGGGAGGCAGTCGGAATGTCACTTTGGTAAAGTGTGTTTGTGTGTTATTGTTTGAGGTGGATAAACAATGCAAAGAACATGTAAAGAAAGTACTACTTTATGTTGTGTCATGGTCTTTGGTGGACAGTGGAATTAAGATGGCCACCAGAATAATAAATATTTGAAGTTTACATATTTGTTGGTTTCGCTCGTTCTTTATCATCAAAAGCACATAAAAAAAACACGGGACCTGATGTTTTTAACCCTAGACAACCAGATTTAGAGCCAGCATCAACATCGAGACACAGCAGCGATCCAGCAAGCAGCAGTGATTACTACAATGCATTTTAATGGCGCCAACCTTACATCAAGTGCTAACAAGCTCCGTAAATGGGAGTGAAATAGTGCGATTATAGCAATTAGCAATATCTACGACCAGGCGACCATTACAAACGCAGTTACCTGAAATAGTGAGACTAATACGGAAATGGCTCCGAAACGTCATAAATGAAACGCTTTGACACCCTTCGAGATTTGCTAACTGGCTGGAGTTCGTTGCTAATAAATACAAAAAGCCAAAGAAAGTGTATCCGAAATTGAAAAAAGGTTCGTTGCTTTATTCAGATTCAGCGTAAAAGTGAAAAATAATGAAATAAAATTTGCTGTTATTTCATAGGTAATGGGAGAAAAGGTGACAAGAACGCAAAACATGATAAAGAAAAACAACATACAGAACTACTATAAACTCTTGGGAAGGAAAGAAACAAAACATGGAGAAAGTATTAATTACAGTGAAATAACTTGAAGTAACGCCCCAGGTAGAGGCCTTTAAGCGGTGACCACAAAAGGATAACGCTCTACACTCGTGAGCAACCGAACTGGAGGCGATGGCTGTGTTAGAGAAACACTGGAATATTCCATCGTCTTATGCGACTGACAAGCCATCTGACGTCGTACTGGCAGCCCAGAAGCAGTAATCTCAGAATGTAAGTGACGCGCAGTGTTTCAGCGCATTTAACAGCGGCTAGATCGTGAGTACTAGTAATTATTAATTTCGTGTGGCTCAGTAGCCTAGTGAAATCTTTAAATTTTGATGTCTCTTCGGTGCCTTGTGTGTCCCTCACCAACCCCAGTCTGTGACGCGGTGTGACGCTTGTGTGGAGATGGAATGTGTTGACGTTTTTGGGAATCCCAGGGCATTTCAAGGAGTGGTCCTCTGAACAGAGTGTTCCGAAAGCAGGAGACATCGGCCTGTCTATCGTTACCTTCGTCGTAGTACTGGGAAAGGTCACTTCCTGCCCTAAGAACCTTTCCCGCACAATAGTCAATGACAGGCTGTTGTGGTGCTTCGCTTCCTCCCAGGGTTCAGTACTGTAGTCTATCTCTGACAGTCAAGTAATGTTCTGTATTCTAAGTGTTGTGAAGATGTTCACCGGGGCGACCAAGACGAAGCCTTTATAGATTCAGAACGGCCATCAGTTTATAGTGGACTATATCCAACAAATGGGTCCCAGCTGTAGATGTGAAAGTCAAGGACAGTCTACTAGAAGAGGTCAGTGAATATGTCTACCTTGGCCAGATTATAAATATGAAGGGAGACATAAGGCCAGAAATCTATCGACGCATCAAGCTTGGCTGGCAAGCATTTGGGAAGAATTCAAAAGTATTCTAACGCCGGAAATGCATATCCTCCTATTTCCATCTATTGCACTACAAATTTTTTTCCTTATTTTGTCACCTGAAGATATGACATTTCTGTCTCTCTATATATTGTAATTGTTCTACTGTTTCTATATATATAGTTATGCATTTATGTCGATGTATAATTGGTTTGTTTTGTAAATATTATTTGTATTTTTACGCTGCGTCTTGCATAGGGAAAACTATGCTATCGAACGATTACATCGATAGGTCGTGTGGAGAACCAAAGTGTTTACGATCTTTGAGAGTGTTAACTCTGCCGCGTGGAGCGCGGGCAGAGGGAGTCTGGCTGGAGGAGGGCAGTGGAGCAGGTGTGTTGTGTGACGCTCCCGCGAGTTGTCGCGCTTTCGGGGTTTGGCAGCATGTAATTGCGCTCGACTTGCTATGTTAGCCTCTGACATGGTGTCGCGGACGGGAGCGTTAGCTGGCACACATCAAGAGCACGTTTCGGCTGGAGACCGTGTCGAGAAGAAGGCGCGCCAACATCCAGCTTCTGCAACAGCGACGGGCGACAATGAGTGACTGTCGCCACCTCCTCGATCGACGACTTCAAACCTTCAATGAACCAACAAGGAAAACTGGTAGCACGTAAAGTTTTAGAACTGTATGGCAGACCTCAGCTTTTCAAACTGTTCAACTTGCCTCAAAAATTACAGCAACGTAGCATGAACCTTTGTTGCTCATTGTCCCAATCGCATTACCAAGCAGGGTCCATTCCTTTCCCGGAATGAACCCGAGTGTTGTTGAAATTCAAACGCCAGCATTTAAGTAATATCATTCGATTTCACTGCTTTAATTTCAAAGTTCAGTTAAAGTATTCATAGCTGGCTACAATATTTAGATTACACAAGCACAAATTAAGTGTGCGAGTTTTGTTACCGTATTTTAGCTTACCTGTGATTGCAGCTCAGCTTGGTACGTACTAAATTTTACTATTCTTAATTGTTCAGAATCATTTAATTCAAGTTCAAAGTTAAATCTCTTACTTCTAAATTGCGTAGATTCAAGTAGCTTTTGAAACGATTGTTGAGGTAGCCCAAGACTAACCGTATTTTACTGAATTTCGATGTGCTTCAGAAACAAAGCTCACTATTAATTTCAGTCACTAAATTAACTTTCAATTTTCCGGTTTTATTAATTCTTTTGCTAAATTAAGTTAGAGCGTAGCGAAATTTATTACTTCTGGCAAACTTTCAGTTTTCACACTACACGTGTCAACCTTCAGTTGCCACGCTTCTAGTGCTAATTATATGTATAATAACCATTCTTTTTCAGTTACTATAGTAATTGTCCATAGGACTGGCGACCGTAATTTCCCCCAAATCTCAAATATCTAATTACCGCTAGTCAATTGTTAACGTAACTGCTGCACATTTACTTTCTTTATTAACTTTACCCCTTTTCAAAATTAATTTCCACCAGTTTCATTTGCATTTTTCCTTTCATTTAGATGTAACCCTTTCCTTCCTCTTTACCGACAGATTGACTTCGGTGACGATTGCTTTTCCCAAATTTCCATTAGGTACACGCGGTTTAATTTTTCACTGTCATTAAGGTCGATAAGTGAGGAGGAGGTGACAGTATTCAGATAAAAAATGCCAGTAAATCTGAAGAAAGCAGTATTTGATCAATGCATTCTTCCTGTGATGACGTACGGCTGCGAGACATGGACACTGAACTCATTCACAAAAGGGAAACTGAGGACAGCACAGAGAGCCATGGAGAGATCAATGCTGGGCTATACAAGAAAGGACAGGAAAAGGGCAGATGACATGATGACGATGATGATGACGATGATGATGACGATGATGATGACATGATGATGACGATGATGATGATGACGATGATGATGAGGATGATGATGACGATGATGATGACGATGATGATGACATGATGACGACGACGACGATGATGATGATGATGATGACGATGACGATGACGATGACGATGACGATGACGATGACGATGACGATGACGATGACGATGACGATGACGATGACGATGACGATGATGATGATGATGACGATGATGATGACGACGATGATGATGATAATGATGACGATGATGATGACGATGACGATGACGATGACGATGACGATGACGATGACGATGACGATGACGACAAATGTGTAAATGTTATGAAGAATAAATGAAAAGGAAGACTTTCCACTAAAAATCATATAGTATAGGCTAAGGTAGAGATATTTGTGTTCCACATGAAGCAGCAAATGAAGTGCAGAAACCTTTTGTAAGCGCGAAGAAGTGCGCAAAAGGAACAAATACCACAATTTCATCAATTCACGTTGAAGAAGCAGGACAGCTCTTCAGTCGAGGCTACGACTTAGTAACATCGTTACCATCACATACGACTAGAAGTGTTAAAACAGTAAGTGCATCACATTAGGAGAAAATACTTGGGACCTACGCAAGGTCTGACCGATTCTGGAGGAATATTCTGGCCTAAGCACAGGAATTACATGTGCGAACAAGCCATCAAATTCCAAATTACGAAAATACTGAAATGTAATTTAATGCACGTCATACTCACTGGCGATCATGTAAATATTGTAAGAAAAGTTTATTGGTTTTCCTTGGAAAAAGACACAAAGTTTGCTAAATGTGTCTTGCAGTTCGCAAAATGTCCGCTTATGAAGACCGACAAGAGTATCTGAACGAACATGTCTTTTCTGTAGAATCGTTGTTACATTACCGTTCAGAGACTCTTAGAATCAAAATCCGTATCGATGGACACCGAATACAAAATCGTTGCAGCGGAAAGACAGGCAAATGACATGCAACTACGTCCAGTCATTCTCCCAGCGTCTGAAGAAGTAGTAGACTACAGCACGATATGCTACACTGCTAGACTTCGCCTGTGCCTGTACCAGTGAAAAGGTGCTTATCCAAGCAAGAACCCCAGGCTCTGTAGAAGTGGCACTTAATACACTACTGGCCATTAAAATTGCTACACCACGAAAATAGCGTGCTGCAGACACGAAATTTAACCGACAGGAAGAAGATGCTGTGACAAGCAAACGATTAACTTTTCAGAGCATTCACAATAGGTTGGCGCCGGTGGCGACACCTACAACGTGCTGCCATGAGGAAAGTTTCCAACAGATTTCTCATACACAAATAGCAGTTGACCGGCGTTGCCTGGTGAAACGTTGTTGTGATGCCTCGTGTAAGGAGCAGAAATGCTTACCATCACGTTCCCGACTTTGATAAAACTGGGATTGCAGCCTATCGCGATTGCGCTTTATCGTATCGCGACACTGCTGCTCTCGTTGGTCGAGATCCAATGACTGTTAGCAGAATATGGAATCGGTGGGTTCAGGAGGGTAATACGGAACGCCGTGCTGAATCCCAACGGCCTCGTCTCACTGGCAGTCAAGATGACAGGCATCCTATCCGCATGGCTGTAACGGATCGTGCAGCCACGTCTCGATCCCTGAGTCAACAGATGGGCACTGGCGTATCACTCGGCGTGATGGATACAGAAAATGTTCGACTGCTGCCCTGGCCAGCACATTCTCCAGATCTCTCACCAATTTAAAACGGCTGGTCAGTGGTGGCCGAGCAACTGGATCGTTACAATACGCCAGTCACTACTCTTGATGAACTGTGCTATCGTGTTGAAGCTGCATGGGCAGGTGCACCTGTACACGCCATCCAAGCTCTGTTTGACTCAATGCCCAGGCGTATCAAGGCCGTTATTACGGCCAGAGGTGGTTGTTCTGGGTACTGATTTCTCAGGATCTTTGCACCCAATTTGCGTGAAAATATAATCACATGCCAACTCTAGTGTAATATATTTGTCCAATGAATACCCGTTTATCATCTGCATTTCTTCTTGACGTAGCAATTTTAATGGCCAGTAGTGTAGAAGTGTCACTCCGTACTAGTTTTCCAATCCCAAGCTACCCCAATAATTGTACATGGGAAAGGGGAGTTACAGTTCAACGTGAAATCCGAAACACATGACGTTCCTGACTAATTTCACATCATTCAGAGATGAAGGCTAGATTAAAGGCAGACTGAAATTTTTGCTCGCTTCGACCGGGATTCAACTCCCCGGCCTCTCGTTATACCTGGAATGTTTATCTAGCGGTCGCAAATCACTCGTCAGTTCCATGTTGCACAACAGCATTTCGTGAGCAGCTACACCACTCAGAGCCACACCTTGCCTATGAAAGCCAGAAACCACCGCCTTTCAAGTTTACCGCTGTTCAGCGTCTTTCACACGGCAAAGATTACATCATGTGTCCAGGGACACTACCATTTGATTTATTTGATTTTAGAAGTGTGGAACACTACATTTGCGATTGGGTTCAGGATTTCTTACACCTAGAACTCGACACGTCACTCTGAACGGTACAGAAGTATAATTTCAGGAATACACCAAGGGAAGTGTGATGGGGCGTTTATTGCTAAAATGTACACAAATGATTTAGCGCATTTCGCTAGAAGCTCCGTGAGGCTGTTCGCAGGCGACGCAGTTGTCTACAAAAATGTAGTGACGTCAGAAGGGTGTAGTGGACTGCAGAGTGACGTGTAGAGGATCGATGATTGGTGCCGGGATTGACAGTGGACCCTGAACGTAAATAGATGTAACATATTGTGCATAAATAGGCAAGGAGATCCATTACGCTATTGGCGAAAAATCACAGAGAACAGTAGCAACTGTGAAATACCTAGCAGTGACAATCCGGACCGATATAAAGTCGAAATTCTCTTCTATGGAGGGTCCCTGCTACATTCTTTATCAACTGAAGCTCCTGAAATCCCAGACGAAGGCTGCGGCAGATATTGTTTTGCCGACAATACAACGTTCATCGTGGTCCGCATTTAGTGAAATGGTGATTCAGCTCGGAAGATCAAGAAGAAAGGAGAGCAGGGGTGCTAAACTGAGGAATGAAGATAGTTGTTCACCAGGACAACTGTCTGTTCGGCCTAAGAAAACACCTGCAGTAAATCCAAATGCAACTGCGGTACGGAAAAGTGCGTGCAGTGTGGGTGCCTCGAATGTTCACTCCCGTCAACAATTTCTTTTGCGTTTTGAGCGTGAAGGTGGTGGGCTCCTTAAAAACATTGTGGCAGATGATGAAATCTAGGTTCGCCGTTTTGACTCCGAAAGAAAGAGAGCATCAATTCCATCGCAAAGGATCATCGAGGCCAAGAAAGTTCAAGAGCAAGCCACCAGTAGGCAAAACCACGCCACAGTGATCTGGGATGTTCAAGTCGTGGTACATGGAATTCGTCCCTGAACACATCACCATAAACTCGGCAGGGTATTGCGAGACCCCTGGAAAAATGAACGCATGAATTCGAAGAGTTCGTTCACACGTAGAACACTCTGTCTTTCCGCACGACAATTCAGACTATACACGGGGGCTGCGACATCTGCAATAATCCGATGACTTGGTTCACTGTCACCGTTCATCCTTCATACTGTCTCAGCTTGGCCCCGTCCAATTTTCACCTCCTTCCAAAACGTAGAAGACCTTCAAGACCTCAATTCGACAGTGATGAAGCGGTGCATGCAGAGGTGAAGTTGTGGCTCCGTCGACAAAGTGAAACATAATACTGTGGCGGTATCAACAAAATGGTCAATCTTTGAGAGAAATGTGTTCGTCGCACAGGGTGAATATGGCATGAAGAGTAATTATGTGGAACGTTAATTAAGTTTGTTTTATTTAATAAAATTTAAAGAGCTCTCACATAATCGTAGGCTTTACTTTTTAGCACGTCCACGTACGAGGGTTGGAACTTTAATAGTGGTAACTATTTATTTACAGCTCGTACAAAATAGATATGTGTTTCAAAGGTTTACTGACCTTCAAAGTAGTCACCAGCATTGTGTATAACTAGTTGCCAGCGATGTGAAAAGTCTTAGGATACTCTTAGCAGTACCATCGTTGACAGTTCGAGAGGCGCAGTCTATTGCCCGACGAATTTGTAGCAGTTCTGAAGCGAATGCTGTGAAGTGTTTCCTTCAGCTTAGAAATAGAGTTGAACTCACGAGGGCTTACGTCAGGGGAGTGCAGTAGGTGGTATAGCACTTAGCAGCCCCATCAGTCAAACAAATCAGTAACAGCTTGTAACGTTGTTGCTTTAATTTGCTATGAAAGCGGTGCTGATAGACAATAAAAGCGAGTTAAAAGCTGTGAGCTGTCTGGGGAAGTTAACATTGCATTACTGCGCAACTGTATCCTGTCTAGCTTACCAAATTCCCAACCAGACTAACATTAATTATAATCTTTTAATAGTCATACGACAACCGGTGATATATATATATATATATATATATATATATATATATATATATATATATATATATATATATATATATAAAAGAGAATTTAAATAAAAAGAAATAAACCAGTTTATATCTGGAAATTTATTTTAACATTGATCATTGATCAGTCCTTATTTAGGACTGTGAAAATGTGAGTTTGTAATCTTACTGAACACATCAAAAATGGAGCTAAGATTGGGAGACTGCATACAACACTGCATTCATAAAATAACACACGAAGAACATTGAAACATACGCAAGAGGAAATTAACCACAACCAACCGATTCAATTTTCACCCAAAGAAATTAAGTTCGTAGCACAATCCTGTCCGTCATGTAATTACCACACACTGGTATACTACATTCATACTAACTCCCTGTGAAATCTTCCCGAAAAGAGTAGCTGAGGGCCACTTTGATGATTACACCACATGCTTCACGTGGTCAACTTGGTTTACACAAAGAGTGTAACTCCACAATAAATTTCGATAATTAAAATAAATTAGATCGAAAAGCAATTTACAAAAGAAAAGCCTCAAACTGTTTACTATCGTCTTACTATTAACCTGATGGGTCAAACAATTGTATAAGCACGTGGTACTGGTCTCACAAAGTACACCCCACGTGGGTTGAACATGAAGAAAAGTTGTTATATTGAAAAATATTGTCAAGACGAGACGTTATTATCTCACGCACATTCGCATTGAAGATTGATGATGCTAGTTAGAGTTACTGATCAACACATGGTTCCACTTTACTCACAAAGTAGTGACAAAGCAACTACCGGAATATATTCTCAACTGTACACTCGAATCACACTGCGTTGCAATTTAAGATAACATTAGATATTTTAGAGCTAAACCTGAAATAAAGGTGATTAAATTTTCAGTTAGACTGAACTTGAGAAATCCATTGTCCTACGGACTTAGCAGACACGCGCTTAGCCGGAGATCTTACCACTTCATACGCTCCCCACGGACAGACTGACGTGGTCCCTTCCTGAGGGGTGGCTCATAAATACACTCCTGGAAATTGAAATAAGAAAACCGTGAATTCATTGTCCCAGGAAGGGGAAACTTTATTGACACATTCCTGGGGTCAGATACATCACATGATCACACTGACAGAACCACAGGCACATAGACACAGGCAACAGAGCATGCACAATGTCGGCACTAGTACAGTGTATATCCAACTTTCGCAGCAATGCAGGCTGCTATTCTCCCATGGAGACGATCGTAGAGATGCTGGATGTAGTCCTGTGGAACGGCTTGCCATGCCATTTCCACCTGGCGCCTCAGTTGGACCAGCGTTCGTGCTGGACGTGCAGACCGCGTGAGACGACGCTTCATCCAGTCCCAAACATGCTCAATGGGGGACAGATCCGGAGATCTTGCTGGCCAGGGTAGTTGACTTACACCTTCTAGAGCACGTTGGGTGGCACGGGATACATGCGGACGTGCATTGTTGGAACAGCAAGTTCCCTTGCCGGTCTAGGAATGGTAGAACGATGGGTTCGATGACGGTTTGGATGTACCGTGCACTATTCAGTGTCCCCTCGACGATCACCAGTGGCGTACGGCCAGTGTAGGAGATCGCTCCCCACACCATGATGCCGGGTGTTGGCCCTGTGTGCCTCGGTCGTATGCAGTCCTGATTGTGGCGCTCACCTGCACTGCGCCAAACACGCATACGACCATCATTGGCACCAAGGCAGAAGCGACTCTCATCGCTGAAGACGACACGTCTCCATTCGTCCCTCCATTCACGCCTGTCGCGTCACCACTGGAGGCGGGCTGCACGATGTTGGGGCGTGAGCGGAAGACGGCCTAACGGTGAGCGGGACCGTAGCCCAGCTTCATGGAGACGGTTGCGAATGGTCCTCGCCGATACCCCAGGAGCAACAGTGTCCCTAATTTGCTGGGAAGTGGCGGTGCGGTCCCCTACGGCACTGCGTAGGATCCTACGGTCTTGGCGTGCATCCGTGCGTCGCTGCGGTCCGGTCCCAGGTCGACGGGCACGTGCACCTTCCGCCGACCACTGGCGACAACATCGATGTACTGTGGAGACCTCACGCCCCACGTGTTGAGCAATTCGGCGGTACGTCCACCCGGCCTCCCGAATGCCCACTATACGCCCTCGCTCAAAGTCCGTCAACTGCACATACGGTTCACGTCCACGCTGTCGCGGCATGCTACCAGTGTTAAAGACTGCGATGGAGCTCCGTATGCCACGGCAAACTGGCTGACACTGACGGCGGCGGTGCACAAATGCTGCGCAGCTAGCGCCATTCGACGGCCAACACCGCGGTTCCTGGTGTGTCCGCTGTGCCGTGCGTGTGATCATTGCTTGTACAGCCCTCTCGCAGTGTCCGGAGAAAGTATGGTGGGTCTGACACACCGGTGTCAATGTGTTCTTTTTTCCATTTCCAGGAGTGTACAAACGGAAGTGGCCAGAGGGGCAGCTTCCTATACCAACATGACAAGGGACGGACAGGACCATTCTAAGGATAGAAACCTCTCTGCTTTTAGAAAGCGTAGCTATCTGTTCCGACGTTGGTCCTACTGTTCTCTAGCAGACAGGCTTGTCTGCTACCCTCAAGCATGCAACTAGAAATACATTTGCTCATTCATCCTCTCACACAGAAGGGAAGGGGGATGACAGTATCTTATCATATACGATATATAAAAGAAAGCGGATGTGGGTTCCGTATGAGACTGTGTGACATGAATTACATATAAACTGTGTTTTAAAGTGTAGTAGTGTGACAGATTGTTCTTGTTTATGTGTAAAAGTAACACGTTTCGCTGCTCAGTCTCCTCCCAGATAGTCAGAAACACCACAGTAAATTTAGAAGAGGAATTTATGCCGTAAATGACAACAGATTTAAGAAATTAACAGGAAAGGAATCCAACAGAGACCTTTCAAGCTTACACTGTACGTGCTTGAGCATTGGCTTGCAAAATGCTGGTCAGGTCCTGCAGAAAGTGTCATCACTTCCATCTCTATGCTGATCATTTTTGGAACACAACCTACGACCAGCTTAGAGACAGAAGGGATGACACTTTCTACAAGACCTGAATATCATTTTGCAGGACAATGCTCAAGCACATACAGTGCAAGCGTTACTGATTTGTTTGAGTGATTGGGCTGCTAAGTGCTATACCACCTACTCCACTCCCCTGACTTAAGCCCTCGTGAGTTTAACTCGATTTTTAAACTGAAGGAAACACTTCACGGCATTCGCTTCAGAACTGCTACAAATTCGTCGGGCAATAGACCTCGCCGCTCGAACTGTCAACACAACTGGCACTGCTGAAAGTATCCTACGACTTCCACATCGCTGGCAACGGGTTATTCACAATGCTGGTGACTACTTTGAAGGTCGGTAAAACTTTGAGACACGTATCAGTTTTGTACGAGCTATAAATAAATAGTTACCACTATTAAAGTTCCAACCCTCGTATAATACTATCAAGCTTTAGAAGATGATTCACGGGTGTCACAAAGAACGCTTAATTCAAAATAATGGTGAAGCATTGCATTTAGATGTGAGAACGACATTTGGAACAGCTTATAAAAAACACTATCATACATAAAAATGTAACGTTTAAAGTACTTAAGTAGTACAGCATTTCTTGTTAACGTAGACCATGGGCGAAATTTGAGACAAATTAGATGCCGGATTAATCGAAAAGATCACATTTCAAATATATTTCTACTAACTAGGACAATATTTCACACTGCAGTCAGTGCCAGCTCGTAACATACATTCGCATTTACCTCGACAACGTCTTTTATGTAGAGCAATGTCTACTGAAATGTTTCTGCATCTGTCATCGTATAGCATCACTGTACTTGCGTCAGTACGTGTATCTATGGCACACCTACCCTAGTTCGTAGGCTTTTGTTGCCGGAGATAATTTCCATTCAATTCCAATTATCTTCAGTTGCAAGACAGATATTATGCAGCCCTCCACGCCGTTCTGTCCTGCAAAGGTCTCTTCATCCTTGCATAAGCACTGCAACCTATATTCATTCCAACATGGGTACTGTTATCAGACCTGTGCTATCAATCTATTCCTTCTTTTAGTCACGTTGTTCCAAAATATCTTCTACCACTCCCCCTCAAATATTTGATTCAGTATCTCATCGTTCGTTATCCAACCTACCCGCCTAATCTTCACATTCTTCCATTCTTCTGTAGCACTACACTAAAGAAGATTCTACTCTTTTCTTGTATCAACTATTTATCATCAACGTTTTGGTTTCATACGAAGGTAATTTGCAGATAAATTCCTCCGGAAAAGACGTCCTAACGCTTAAATTTATGTTCGACGTTAAGAAATTCCTCTTTTTCACAAATGCTTTTCTTACCGTTGCCAGTCTGCGTTTTATAACCTGTCTTCCTCAGTTAATCTGCTGCCAGAATATATAAACTGCTATTATACTTTTAGTGTCTGCTTTCCTAATCTTATTTCTTCGGGTTCGGCTGATCTAATTCAACATTTCACTACCCGTGTCTTACTTTTCTTGATATTCATTTTATAATCTCTTTTCAAGATATTAGCCGTTCAATCCATGGCATTGGCAAACGTAAAAGCTATTCTTCCTCGTGAACTTTAATGCCCTTTCCAAATCTTTTACTGGTTTCTTCTATTACTTCTTCAATTCACAGATTGAATAACATCCCGGATAGGTTACAAAATTGTTACAATCCTTCTCAACTACTGCTTCCCTTTCATGTCCTTCGACTATCTTAATTGTATCACTGTTTCTGTATTAGTTGCAGAGATCCTTACAGTATCTGCATGTTATAACTGTTATCTTAAGAATTTCGAAGAGTCATTTTCAAAACCTATATATAAGTCTACAGACACAGATTTACCTTCCTTCAATCTGGGATAATTAACTAATCTAACTAATTAGCTAAAAATTTAAGATAATTCGTCGGGTTACGAGAGCGTGCTGAAAAGTAAACCTCTGAATTTTTATGTGAAAATAAATAAAAAATTTGAATGCAATATTTGTCAGTAGGTCCTCGTAATATTGGATTACGTGGTCCTTCATTTCTCCGGCTTCTGCCTTTTTTATCATTCTTCCATGCAGCATCACAAATCGGAAACGAATGTGGTTGAGCAGAATATTCACATAATTTCTTTCTCGACTGCAAATGGCATCATGTTCTAAAACGACGCATTAGTGTTTCAGTCACTAGTGCAAGATGACCTTAATCGGACTCTGTAAAAATATTGGGGCACTGCAACTTTAACCACGGTATCACCAGACCAAATATTAGTGGTTGATGAACGTTAGATTGGTAAAAAGAATATATGCTAGTGCCTTCTGGGATTTTAGGAGCTTCAGCTGAAAAAGAATGTGGTAGGGTCCTTCCATCGAAGGGTCAATAAACGCCAAACATGTATTCCACAGCAGTTATAACGTATCCAAGTTGTTGCCTTTAAGATAATGTTTTGAGACCCATGTGCGACAATTCATATTTTTAGTTGTTAATCACCGAGAATGGCTTCAGGACAAATTTATAATACTGACAGATCAGTTGGAAGTGCATCTGTTCTGAAAATAGCCTAATCACACACAACAGAGGATGTCAAAGAGCTTATCTAACGTTGCAATGAAAGCCTCTTTCACTTCGTTTCCCTCTGCCAAGTGATAGGTTTTTGGCCTTTTTCCAGTTTTCTTCTATCTTCTGCAGGTCTGTGACTCTCGAATTTAAAACTGGCACCACGAAGCAACTGTTTGCTAGCCCCCACTTTTCAAGAACTTTTAGATAAACATCCTTTGCAAGTGGCTTCTGGGCTCTTCCTGACATTCCCTCTCTTAGTAGGAGCCCATACATTAGAATATCGTGCAGGCTTGGAGACATTTTCAAGAGCGCTTCTCTGTAAGTGTGTAGTGTGATATGATAGCCAATAAGTCGATTGGAACTGTTGTTCCACAGCAACGCCTTAGAGGGCCCCGTTCTCTACACTCTCTCGAAAATGCGTTTCCAGCATTATTTGGCTACAATGGTGAGTTTGTTCTTCCAATTTGATGGGCCCCCTGCACATTCTAGTCGCCAAGTACACATCATCCGGACTTATCATTCCGCGGAAGATCATTATATTCCCCGGACCTTCCTCCTTCAGAGTTTTGCCTATGGGGGTGGTTGAAAGGCGAAGTTCACAAAGAGAGAGTAAGCACAAGAAACAAATAACGAGTGATGCTGCCGGCACAGAAGGACGCCAAGACGACATCGGAAGAGCTACATGTGGCGTTGTCCAAATATTCTGAAAGTGCATTTATTAAAATCAAATTTGAACTTAATCACCTAGCTTTGCTTAAGATCTTTGGAATTTGGTTTACGTTGTAATAGACATGTCTGTGTAAGCAATAATAGAGAACATGTCATAGCTCTTAAGGTAAGCACATGTTTACCAGACATTTTGTCTCGTTTTGGTCCATACTACCACCCCTGGAAGTTTGCTACCCTACAATCTTAGCAACAACTGAGTCAGGACATGTATTTCACTGCCAGAGACCTCAGAACGGTTTTCGCTTATAACTTTCGACTCGTTCGTTTCCGTTACAGGAAACCTAACCTCAAATTTATACATTTATCCTTCTCCACATCCTAGAACATTTGTAACATTATCACGGAGTGATCCTATGTATACATACATTTATAGGCGGCGGCAACAATAAATTTGACGCTATGTAGCGCTGTTGGATGACATTTCCGAACATGGGTTCCTGCGTAAAACTTAATCTACTAAGCGCCTCTACAACCTCTAGAATTGTGTAAAATAAATTGTGAAAAACACCGTACAGTTCAGCTACTAAAGACCATTCGTTGTTGCTTATTTTAAGATTGTCGCTATTTCTTTCAAATCGCACTCATACCGGTAGATGGTACAGAGGTAAAATCCCAATGTTTGATTTCAACATTCACTCCATTTCAACCTGTGATAGCTCCAGACTACTTCGGTTCACACAACTGATCATTTAAAAATTGCATACACATTAATTTGGTAGCCTAACAACGCTGCGTTGCCCAACGCAACTAACACCACTCTTATAAACTCAGAGACACATAAATGGTTTAAATTTTTAGGTGAAAAATGAAAGCATACGCAAGTCATGATAAAAACACTTTACTTAATCTTTCCCAAGTATTAAGTTATTATTTTCTTCTAATCATTAATATTTAATTAATTAATTACTCTAAGCATCACGAAAACAAACTTGAAACTACCAGCAAGTTACATATAAAAGCATACTCTGCTGCACAGTGAAAAGTTCAGTCTGGAAGTCAACAAATTTGTTCAGTTAAACTGAATAAGTGCAAAAGGTGTTTGAAATTGTCTGTCACTATGGCTCTTCTGTAACTGTTGTTACACAAGAAAAACAACTTACAGTAAGCACGAAATGTGCATCATGGAAAAATGTCCATTGTCAAAAAGGAGAACCATAATTTTACTCTATACAAATAAAGCACACTTAATATCCTTTGCTTGACTGTGGAAAACGTAAAAAAGTATAGTACAAGTATTTCTGCGTACGAATAACTGATCATGCCTTCAAAATAATAATTTAATGGTTTACCATGATATCTTCCATCTACATGCTGTTTGCAAAAGTTGTGTTTATATGTCCTTTCACAAATACACATCAGTACAGTACAACCAACACAACTCATGCAACAAAGAAAAATCACATAAAACGTCCACTGGAAAAGAAAATTGACACAACATAAAAAGGGACTGTCTTTCTACGAGGTTCTTTTTTAAACTTCGTTTGCCTATCAGCAAGCTCTGATTTTGTTTTACATTACACATGTCACTTCGTACGCTGCTAAGCCGAAATATTATGCCAATCATTCTTTACTGTCACGTCTCTTTCTCACAATGTACTCATTGGTAAACGAACTGTGGGATTGTACATTTTCACATTGCTCTCCCTTGAAGCATAAAAGTTCATGCTCATCTGTACCTTCACATCCTTCTCATCTTTATCTTTAAGCTTCATATTTTTCTTATAATGATGGTATTCTTTAGGAAAATAATTATAAAATTTGTAAAGAAATAATCACATTTACATTTGCCTACTTTAGTAGTCCTAAAATTCCTAACATCTCTATATGTTTTATGGTTACGTTACTGGCCTATTTGCCGTTCTCTACTCCCTGCGGTATCACCTAGTTCAAATTTTTACATGTGTGGGTCTTCTAAAAATTGCTTGGCCTCAACTTTCCATTTCATTATTGTCATCCCATCCACTTCCACTTTGATGAATCGTTGGTAATACAAGCTCACAACATTTTTTTTTTTCATAAATTATCTTACCGTCTTATCAGACTAACACCCCTCAACTAATGGCTTCTCTCACGTCCCGATGCGATACCCTTGATATGTGAGGTTTCCTCTTCTATATACACAGCATGACCTGTAATTTGCTAGCAGAATCTACAATAACCTTGTTGAGGGTCCCCAGTCGTCATCCTAATCGACTTCATAGACAAAACCCTTACACTTGATGGTCCCAACATTTTTTGACATGGGCAGCTAAATTCATCATACCTATAGTCCCGACACTCTTTGACGTGGACAAAAATGTACCTCTCTTCCTTTGCCTCCATAAGTGCTTCTACACTCTGCTAACAATGTCCTCACACGACCTCACACTCAAATCAATCAAGCTCACTACTTTTGCTCATCTTCGGAGGACAAAACCCCTACCACTTTATCATCAAATAATCAGTCATCTCCTCGCTTGCTCATTCACAGATCTTCAAGTGTTACTGGCTTACGTCTAGGCATTGCCTCTTTCCTTATTCCCACTACTTTCACATGTTCATAAGAACCCGGTTCCTTTGACAACACAATGTTTTCACCAAACCTTATCATCACACTGCATCCTAGTGCGTCCTTTCCCTTTCTTATTATTTTAACCAGTTCTCACCCATTGGAAACTACTGAATCTGAACATTACAACACACCTTAGTACAGTTATCAATCAACCAACCCAAAATTTTTACCTATTCCTAACTTAAATAATCAAACCACACTAATGGCCTACACAGCCACCCTCTAACACAACTATTTTATGCCTCAAGATCAAACACAAATTAGTAAATCCTCTTATATTCCCCTGAAAAGGAAATGATCCAGAGCTTACAAACACAACCGATTCTATGGGCATGATCAGGTTATTCGAAACCAGTTCCTCTTGTCCATTATATCCCTTGCATTCAAACTCAAGGTTAGCAAGTCGATTTCATTGTTTTTGACATCAGTACCACTCCCATTGGGATTCCAGTTAATCTTATGTAATATTATCTATGACCCAACGCACTCTTCCATTACCCCCCTAAAATAGTAGTCCCTCCTCCTTGTTTCACCACGATATTTTCCCTGTCAGGGTCCCCAGATGCTGTGCTATTTCCAGAACATGCACTGTTCATTCTGCCTATGTAATTAATCCAGATATGCACCACTCATATCGTTTCCTCGATATCTTCCTTCACTCCGACTCTGTTCTGTTGCTGGATCTTGATTTGCTATATCATCTCCTCTCCCTTTTGTCTTTGTCGTTTCTGGAGACTATCTCCCAGCTGTGCTACAGCTGTACACATCGATTACCACTCCTTAGTCTCCACCTGAGATCCTTCATGCTCTCTCATCCTTTCATCTTCTGTGTTAACGCCTGACATAGATGGGTCTTTTTCTCTGTTTCTCCATTTTGTCCTGCATTTTCGTTGCCAAATACTCGCCTTTATATGTCTTCCAACAGCACTCTTCACTCTCATTATTATTGTCACTCCTTCCCTCTTCACTCGTCAGTTCCTCACCCATCTGATTTTCCTGAGCCGCGCGGGATTAGCAGAGCGGTCTAGGGCTCGTCCAGGCGGAGGTTCGAGTCCTCCCTCGGGCATGGGTGTGTATGTTTCTCCTTAGGATAATTTAGGTTAAGTAGTGTGTAAGCTCAGGGACTGATGACCTTAGTAGTTTAAGTCCCATAAGACTTCACACACATTTGAACATTTTTTTGATTTTCCTGATTCAGCACAATGGTTGCAGCTGCCCACTGGACTTGTAGCCTATTTGTTTAACTCTCCATATTTTACATGTATTTCACTTGTTACTCTTTTTTCGTCAAACAACATAAAACACATTGGTTTTCTAGGAGAGAGAATAATGGAGGTTACAGAACTGTACTGGGTTTGCGCTTTGTTTTGGAAGGCAACAGGCAATTATGAGTTACCACCCTGAGAGAAATCACTTTAACTAGCAAACCTACCACTTGATTACGTGCCCTATGAGTCTGCTAAATTGATTTTACCATTTGACTGTGTTTGTTGTTGCTACCCTGAATTAGTGGTTATCACATTTATCAGAATATAAATGAACTTGAATACTGAAATAATATTAATGAAATGGTGGCCCTGTCGTTATTTTAGTCAACTGTTAATGGGTGACTATGTATAAACACGGGATTTATCTTTTATAAAAGTTATGGAACAAGTCCACTGATTAGAAATACGAGATGCATTCAAGTTCTAAGGCCTCCGATTTTTTTTCTCCGGACTGGAAAGAGATAGAAATATTCGCATTGTTTTTAAATGAGGCCATGCTCATTGTCAATACGTCCCAGAGATGGCAGCACCGTACGGCAGATGGAATTTTACCGCCAGCGGCGAGAATGAGAACTGTTTTAAATACTTAAAATGGCGACGTTTTCCTTACTTGAACAGCATGCAATCATTCGTTTTCTGAATTTGCGTGGTGTGAAACCAATTGAAATTCATCGACAGTTGAAAGAGACATGTGGTGATGGAGTTATGGATGTGTCGAATGTGCGTTCGTGGGTGCAACAGTTTAATGAAGGCAGAACATCATGTGACAACAAACCGAAACAACCTCGGGCTTGCACAAGCCGGTCTGACGACATGATCGAGAAAGTGGAGAGAAATGTTTTGGGGTATCGCCGAATGACTGTTGAACAGATCGCCTCCAGAGTCGGCATTTCTGCGGGTTCTGAGCACATAATCCTGCATGACGACCTGAAAATGCAAAAAGTGTCATCCAGGTGGGTGCCATGAATGCTGACAGACGACCACATGGCTGCGCGTGTGGCATGTTGCCAAGCAATGTTGACGCGCAACGACAGCATGAATGGGACTTTCTTTTCGTCGGTTGTGACAATGGATGAGACGTGGATGCCATTTTTCAATCCAGAAACAAAGCGCCAGTCAGCTCAACGGAAGCACACAGATTCACCGCCACCAAAAAAATTTCGGGTAACCGCCAGTGCTGAAAAAATGATGGTGTCCATGTTCTGGGACAGCGAGGGCGTAATCCTTACCCATTGCGTTCCAAAGGGCACTACGGTAACAGGTGCATCGTACGAAAATGTTTTGAAGAACAAATTCCTTCCTGCACTGCAACAAAAACGTCCGGGAAGGGCTGCGCGTGTGCTGTTTCAGCAAGACAACGCATCCGCACATCGAGCTAACGTTTCGCAACAATTTCTTCGTGATAACAACTTTGAAGTGATTCCTCATGCTCCCTACTCACCTGACCTGGCTCCTAGTGACTTTTGGCTTTTTCCAACAATGAAAGACACTCTCCGTGGCCGCACATTCACCAGCCGTGCTGCTATTGCCTCAGCGATTTTCCAGTGGTCAAAACAGACTCCTACAGAAGCCTTCGCCGCTGCCATGGAATCATGGCGTCAGCGTTGTGAAAAATGTGTACGTCTGCAGGACGATTACGTCGAGAAGTAACGCCAGTTTAACCGATTTCGGGTGAGTAGTTAATTAGAAAAAAAATCGGAGGCCTTAGAACTTGAATGCACCTCGTAGAACAAAAAATACATGTCAAGTGTGACGGAAATGAAATGAGCGTTTGGCATTGTTGACCGGGAGGCCCCTTACGGGGCAGGTCTTATTACATTTGACCCTGAGGGGAGAAAACCCCCGACCCAGCCGGGAATCGGACACGGGGGCGCTTTAGGACGGCAGTCCGTGACGCTGACCATTTTTTTTTTTTTTTTTCGTTGCGTTTGGTCTGGGCGGACGTCACAAGACATCCGTTAAGTTGATCGTTGATTCTTTGACTCAGTTTTTTTTATTACAGAGGGCACACAGCCCTCTGACCGAACACTCTGAGCTACCGTGCCGGCTACCATTCAGCTATAGGGGCGGACGTCAAGTGTGATGACAAAATAGAACACGAACTGCTGGCAGCACAAATATGCAACACAGAATTAACACTTCTCTGTGTGGTGGCTGGTTGGCAAACACTAATTTTTGTCTGACTGAACTACTTACTCTGGCTCAAAATATGCATAATGCCAATCAGAAATTTTCTAACACTGAGTAGACCTTGGTTTATTTACTCTACACAGAAGTTATACGACGTTGGTGTAGCTAAGAAAAAGTGGCGAGACTGGGATCTTGCTTGCCCTAACAAGCCAAAGCAGCAATACAATAGCCCTTTTCTCAATGTACAGCTCTGTCTCAGGTGAGAGACATGGTTCAAGCGTCTGTAAAGCAGAGATATGCGGCACTTGTAATTCCCTATCGTGTGCATGAAATATGCAAAGTCATGGCTGGCGATCTGATAGATGGCTCGCAATTACTGTCTTACGGAGAGCTGAAATCTCGGCAGATTGCAGCGTATGACGTTCCCGTTCGCCCATCATACCATGGACCAGTCTGACTCACTTTTACAGCAGTCTGCGCAAGGAGGTCAAATGTCGAGTTGGCGGACCTGTCATGAATAAGACTGCCCTCGGCGTAGCGAGTTGTCCGAGAAGGCTGAGGTCTAAATTGTCGGCCTAGATAAGTCCTCACCACAGGCTCCCCAGTTAAGATCAGTGGAAGTGCGAAGCTATGCTCAGGACAAGTGTCCCATGTGCAGCCCACTCAGAACAAAAGTCAAGACACTGATCCTCTCCATACTGGAGTCTGAATCAACAGACCAGGTTTCTCCTCTCTTCAATTTCCATCAAACACTGGTAAATTCCCACTGAAGCACTCCTACAATCACATCCATAAGGGTTTCGTGCCCGTCGCAGGACTCCACCAACTCCGCGTCTCCTAACTCGTCTGTTCTACTCATCGACCAATCCTAATCAAAATTAACAACATTGTCCTCTTTTCAGGAGAAGGAGCCAATCCCTGACTCGCAAATTCTCACACAGAGAGGAGGAGATGTTGTGCTCATGACTATGACTTGTTTTTCCCCACGGCCACCTTAGGCAGTCTGCTATTTTGAATTTCCATATGGCCTCAGAGTATACGAGTCATTTATCATGCAGATTTGGACAGCCCGACAGCCCGAATGTTACCGCGTGTTCGATTAAGGGCTCCGGCTAAACTAAGAGAAGTACTTTCGTGTCCCAACATAAACTGTTCCCGATCCACCATAAATGTTGCATCGCTTCTAAAATTGTTTTGAAGGGCTGAGGCTTCCCAAAAAAAAAATCTGCAGGCCAAGGGAAGACATAACTTGACGCCTACCTTGATAGCATCCGGTCCACGGTGAACATGGAAAGGCGCGAATTTTTGTGGCCACCATCCATGTTCACAAAGGGTGTTTACAATGCCGTCGTAATGCGTTGGCTGGGCGACTTCGGTTTCTCTCGCGCCCCTGTCAATGCTGCGGCAACAGGCTTCTACGAGACGGGTCCACAATGGAAATTTTTTCGCCTCTTGTACCGAATGCAATATCTGCACACCGCACGCATTGTCTGCACACCGGTGCAAGAAATTCTTGAGTCCAGCATTTCGTCCCAGTACGTCCTTAGAGATGTCTATTTCCCTAATAGCTGCATGTTGCTTTCAAGTCCCAAATGTCCACTGCAAGATTTATTGTTAGCTGACCAAACGGCCTGCTTGTTCTCAACAACAGAAAAATGCTATTCGGGGGAGAGCAACCATAAAGATTCCCCATGCATTAACAACGTAAACGCTCCCATCAGTGCCTGCTCATGCTGATAAATTCCTGTCATCTCACAACACGATGTCTTGGGTGAAAAATCAACATTAAATTTTGCCCTTGAACATGGAAAGTAGGGGGAGAGTAACTTGTTCTCTCTCACAGTCTAGTGGATAGCAGACCTACGTTTATGGTTCTACATTTTCAAAGTCCAACCATGCCTTTCCCACCTACCTAACTTACCCAATCTTACCTACAGGACAACTATCAGCATGTTGCACACCAGCATGTGAAATCTGGGAACGAAAATAGCTCTCTGGGGAAGCTGTTACACCAGTAAATGAATCACAGACAGTTCAGGTAAAGGTGTAATATATTGTTGACGCCCAATGCCCTCCAGTTTTGCAAGTGTACATTCGTTGCAGTAGCTGCAAAAAGTTACAATGGACAAACTTCAAGAACATGCATACTGTCCTGTTTCTCACATAACTGTTTATAATTTGATTATTTATTTATTTTCATATTTTACCCCCACTTTGGAGCACTTCATTCAATCCATATACATTTAAGTCTTAATACTAGCTGTAGATTTGGCTTTCGTCTTCTGCTCCCAAAACTATTTCATCCTTTCCGACGTGGCTGCCCTTTCTTCTTCAGTTATGGCGTATTTTTTGTGTTTCAAGATTTTCTTCTCTTCTCTGCCTTCAATTTGTTGTATTGTCAAGCCTAACTCGTCTAAATCATCTTGAACTTCTTTGAACCAGTAGTTCTTGGTCTTACTTTTCCAAAAGTAGGTGAACAATTGTTTCAGTAGCCTGGTTCATGGTAGTCTGCAAATGTGGCAGAAAAAGGCAACCCTCCTTTTCCGCAATGCGTCAGTTACTGACTCAGTTTCTTGGTATACCACTTCGTTAGGTAACTATCGCCACTGTCACTCTACTTAGTATTTTTTGTTTATAATTGTTCTAAGGATTCTTCTGTCTGCCTTCTGTAATATGTCTGTGGTTGATTTGGTGTTCATCTTGAACAGTGTCTCACAAGCATAAGTTGCTTCTGATTTAATAGCAGAGGGGCAGGTAGTGTCTGAATTGTGCATTTATCGAGAGACACTTCTTCTTGTGTGTGGGCAAGGTGATGCGTTGCGCTTGTTTCAGTTTAGTTGTTCTGCTTTCTACTGACATTTTCTCGTTTAAATTCCAGCTTATAACCTCCCCAACATACTTGAATTTGTTTACAATTTTAATTTGTTTGTTATTATTCAGTGTAATGGCTGGTCTTTCAACCTTGGAGGGCATCATCTCTGTCTTTCCAAACGAGATCCGTATTCCGATTTTTCCTCCTATTTTTTCTAGTTCTTCAGTTTGGTATTAAGCCTCTTCCACGCTTCTTGCGAGCAGCGCTAGATCATTAGAAAGGCCAGACAATCGAGTTTGATATTTCTGCCAATCTTGATGCTTGTTTGGCATTTCTTATTCCACCCTCGCATGACTTCCTCCAGTGCGCAGTTAAACAGTAGTGGTGAGAGTCCACCCCTGTTGACGTCCCGTCCGGATTTCAAATGATTCAGATAGTTCCCCTCTGAATTTAACTTTTGATTTAATATTCTGAAGGGTGCGTCCAATGAGATTAACGAGTTTCAGGTGCAATCCAAATTCCGCGGGGATTTTAAGTAATGACTCACGATGGATACTGTCATATACTTTCTTGAAGTCAACGAAAGTGGTGACCAACTTCTTGTTTCTCGCTCTTTGATGTTTCATGATCCACTTAAGGCTGATAATTTGATCTGGACAGCTTCTTCCAGGACTAAATCCTCCTTGATATTCTCCAAGTTCTTGGTCGAGTTGTTCCTGAATTCTTGTAAAGATAATTCTAGACAAGATCTTATATGTGACATCAAGCAGGGAAATCCCCTGATAGTTGTTTGGATCCAATCTATCACCCTTTTTGTGTATCGGGTGTATTATAGCTGTATTCAACTCTTCTAGCAGTTTTTCAGAATTCCAGATGGCTACTATGTGCTTATGGAGGTTCCGAAGTGTTTGTTTATTTGCGTTTTTCCACAGCTCTGCGACCAGTTGATTCTCCCCTGCTGCTTTGTCGTTCTTGAGCCACCTAGCTGCTTCGATCACTTCACTGAGATCTGGTGGTGTAATCTTCTCTGCATGTGTTTTGTTTTTTGGATGTGGGTCGAAATATAGGTAATCTTTGATTCCTCGGCGTTTTATAATTCTTTAAAGTGATCAGCTAGAATGTTGGCATTGTCTTGATTGTTGTGCGCTAGTTTCCCTTTTTTATTTTTCAATATGAGTGTGGGTGGAGTATACTTTGATTGATATTTTCTGAATGTTCTATAATAGTCCCTTGTTTTATGTTGTCTGAATAATTCCGCTACGAAGTTTAGGGTTTCTTTTTGATGGTCTCTCTTCATTCTTCTGATTTCCTTGGCCGTTTGTCTTCTGGTAATGGTTAGCTCTTCTCGAGATTTTTCAGTTTTCTTTTGCTGATCATTCAGCCATGCTTTGTGCCTTTTCTGTATTGCTTTATCACATTCTTCATTCCACCAGGAGTGTTTCCCTTCGGCAATGTTTTTCAGTTTATCAATAACCGTTCCTAGTTCATCACTTGGAAGTGTTTTGGAGCTCTCCGAATACAACACATTATTTATTAAATAGCTAGGGTCATATTTTCTCCTCCTAGTGGATTTTGATGGTTTGTTTTTCCTTCTTAGGGTTAACTTAATTTTTATCTTTGAATTGTGATGATATGAATCGATGTCTACCCCACGAAGAACTTCTATAGATTTCCTTGTGGTACTTTTTATCCATTGCGACATGGTTTATTTGACACTACCCTATTTTAACATTAGGGCATTTCCAGGTCATTAACTTGTGCGGTCTTCTCTTGAATCTTGTAATTTCGAGAATAAGTACATGATCTATGCAAAGTACAATTAGTCTTTGACCATTCTTGTTTGTCAGTTTATGAGCTGACCATTTGTCAACAACAGTGCGATATTTTCTTTCTTTCTTTCCCAATTTTTCCATTGAAATCTCCAAGCAAGATTTTAATAGTTTCAGGGATGTTTGATATCAGTTGGTCCAGTTCTTCTCAAAATATTTCTATTCCTTCCTTGTGTTTCATGTTTTTGTCATTTGTTGGGGAATGCACGTTAATCAGTGGATATATTTTGTTCTGCACTTTGACTGTTAAGGTTGCCGTTCTTGGGGAGTTCGACGAGAAGTCCTCCACTGAGACTAATATACTACTATGAACCAGAAATACGATTCTAAATTGCGGGACGCTTTTTATCACTCTTTTTCCTGGAGGTCCTTTGTAGGTCCATCCCCCAGATTCAAATGGGTCCTGATCTACGTTTCAAAGTTCCTGAAGGGCTGTTATTAGAATTTTGTGTTGATTCATTACGCTTGTTAAGTGTTTCAGTTCAGCAATTTTCATTATTGAATTTATATTTAATGTTACAAAGAAAGAGAATTTTCCGGGTTTGTTGAGTTTAAGTCTCTGTCTGCGTTTTGTCTGTTGGGCTGCCAGGTGCTCCGACTCACCACATTCTTGTAAGTGACACCCTACCGTATCCGGGTGGTATCTTTACTTGGACCCGCGATGCTGTGTATCCAAGGTGCTGGATTCTTTCGTTAGAAGACTCTCCATGTTGGGTTGACTGTGTGATCAACGATCAGTGTTCTGATCGTGGTCAGGGTTTAAGATCTGGAAAAGTGGTAAATGAAATATCGTGGGATGGTGAACAATATTGTAGAGTGTGTTTGGTCCGCGAGAGCTTTTTTATTTCGCTCAAGGCCGCCAGCAAGGCTGGTTAGGAGCCCCTCCCCCCACCCCCTCATCCGCCACCTGGGCCGCGGCACGTCTGAGTATCACCTCTTCGCCTCCTACGACAGCGCAGTAGGTTCGTAGTTATAATTTGATTAGAACAGTAAATAATAAAAATGAAATGAAAATAAAGTAACGACGAGAATTAATTCAACAAAATTATTTCAGTAGAATAAACTTCCAATAAAACATTTCCTCTTCTCCTTTTTACTAGGGCTATTCGGAAAGTAAGTTCCGATTGATCGCGAAATAGAAACCACTGTCATAATTAGAAATATTTTATCTGCAACAGTTAGCTACAGCTTCCAGCCACTGCTCTACATAGTCGCCACCCCGACTTAGACATTTGTCGTAGCGTTGTACCAACTTTCCAATAGCCTCGTCATAGAAGACAGTCGCCTGTGCTTCCTGCCAATTCTCCACGTTCATCTATAGCTCGTTGTCTTTGCGAAAATGATGTCTTCATAGCCAGTAGTTAATGCAGGCAGAGATGAAACACAGAGGGAGCCAATTACGGGCTGTAGTGCGGGTGATCAAACACTTCCCATCGAAAATGCTGCAGGAGCATTTTCACTGCCCCTGCAGATTGCGACGGAGAATTGTCACGAAGTAGGAACAGTATGACAATGCTGTAATGTGGGCTGCATAACATCAGGCGAAATCTCTCACCAGGACCTCATACTTGGCGGGAGATACTATTTTCTACGCATCTTTATGTACTCACCACGCGCTCAGAACTGAAAAGAGCGAAGTGATGCAACCGACATGCATACTAGAGACACTGTCGAACACATATGTGCAAAGCTTTATTAGATTTTCACAATGGTTTCCATTTCTTGACTGGCCGCAACTTACTTTCCAAATATCCCTCCTATAGGAGTACTTTTAGAGCAATCACGGTGTATTCAATTTTAAATTGATTTTTGTAATCAACTTTCATTTTTTGAACATTTTGTTAATTCTCAACTGCTTTAAACTGTCAGAAGACGTATACTTGTTTCCTACGGTTAATTTCTTTTTATCTGGCTCTCGCGTATGGAACTGAGCTTATTTAAAGATCTGTACCTTTAAATGAACTTCAGTTTCACTTCGTACAATTATCTGTATCTTATTCATACATCAACAAACTATATACACCGAAGAGCCAAGGAAACTGGTAGACCTGCCTAATATCGCGTAGGGTCCCTGCGGACACGCAGAAGTCCCGCAACATGACGTGGTATGGATACGATTAATGCCTGACACCATGAATCCTGCAGGACTGCTCATAAATCCGTAAGAGTGCGAAGGGGTGGAGATCTCTTCTGAACAGCACGTTGCAAGGAATCCCAGGTATGCTCAATAATGTTCATGTATGGGGACATTGGTGGCCAGCAGAAGTGTTTAAACACAGGAGAGTGTTTCTGTAGCCACTCTGCAGCAATTCTGGACGTGTGGGTGTCGTATTATCCTGCGGGAATTGCCCAAGTCCGTCGGAATGCACACTGGACATGAATGGAGGCAGCTGATCAGATAGGATGCTTACGTACGTGTCACCTGCCAGAGTCGTATCTAGGCGTGTCAGGGGTTGCATATCATTCCAACTGCACGTTCCCCACACCATTAGTCTCCACCAGCTTGAACAGTCCCCTGCTGATATGCAGGCTCCATGGATTTATGAGGTGGTCTCCATGCCCGTACACGTCCATTAGGTAGATGAAATGAGACTCGTCCGACGAGGCAACATGTTTCTAGTCATCACCAGTCCAATGACGGTGTTGACAGGCCCAGGCTATGCTGTGCAGTCATCAAGGGTACACAATTGGGCCTTCGGCTTCGAAAGCCCATATCGATGATGTTCGTTTAACGGGGTGCACGCTGACACTTGTTGATGGCCCAGCATTGAAATTTGCAACAATTTGGGAGGGGTTGCAGTTTTGTCACGTTGAACGATTCTTTTCAGTCATCTTGGTCCCTTTCTTGCCAGATCTTCTTCCTGCCGCAGCCATGTCGGAGATCTGATATTTTACCGGAGTCCTTGTATACACGGTCTACACTCGTGAAGTGGTCGTACCGGAAAATACCCACTTCATCGCTACTTTGGAGATGCTGTGTCCCATCGCTCGTGCGCTGACTATAAAACAACGTTCAAACTCACTCAAATCTTGATAACCTGCGATTGTAGCAGCAGTAACCGATCTAACAACTATGCCAGACACTAGTCTTATATAGGAGTTACCGACCGCAGCGCCGTATACCGTCTGTTGACATACTTCTGTATTTCAATACGCAGTTACTTTGTCGCTGCAGTGTATAATTGGTTGAAGAACGCAGGGCAGTTCGAATCATGTTCTTTTTAAATTTTATGACTTGCAGTACACCAAAATGAGAAGTGTATTGCGTTTTTGCTACAGCTACTGTCGTTTGTTTTAATTTCTTGATGCAGTAGCTGGTAATATAATTTCTCTTACTTCCGTTGTAGATTCTGACTTCGCGATCAAAACAAATAAACATCATGTTCATCATGATTGCTCTCCAGGTTGTCATTTTATGCCAAGTCCTGTTCAGTTTATCATAGTATCGTGTAAGAACTTGGAAGTAAATCGGCCAAGAATTTTTCTAAGTTTTCGATAGTAACCTTTCCCCTTTATACAGTGTGAAAAGTATTTAAACCGACAAACTTTGGGAGGTTGTAGGGGACATTAAAACAAATATTTTTCCCTAATGCCATTGTTTCCTGTGAGGAATATTTAAACCGGTAGAGGAAGATTTCTCTGGCGACAAATTAATTAAACCAACAAACACTTCTCAATTTTTTTGTGACCAAGATACAATACAACCCAATTTAAATTACAGTAGATTTTCAAAAATGCCTCTCATAAGCAAAGGTTACACCGTCGGATTATGTTCTGTCTGACACGGGCAAAAACCTCAGGAGTATCCTGAATTGTTCCTGCTGCTGCTACTATCCGGGCTACCAGATCCTCTTCTGTTGCAACAGGAGTTGGGTAAACGGGGTTGCGCATCTCTCCCCACACAAAAAAGTCCAGAGGGGACATATCCGGGGATCGAGCAGGCCATGGTGCAGGACCACCTCTGCCAATCCACGTTTCTGGGAACCGTCGGTCCAGGAATCGACGCACACGACGACTGAAATGTGGCGGCGCCCCGTCATGATGGAGCCACATGCGTTGTCTCTTAGGGAGTGGGAAACCTTCCAGCAATTCTGGCAATGCTCTGGCGAGAAAATTGTAATAGTGCCTGCCATTTAGTGGCCTAGGTAGCACATACGGTCCAACTAAACAGTCTTCAACAACACCGACCCGCACATTAACAAAGAACCGCACTTGATGAGCGCATGTGGGTTTCCCCCACTCCAAACATGGGAATTGTGCATGTTGAAGACTCCATCATGCCCGAACGTTGCTTCATCGGTAAACAATACAGAGGATGGAAATGTAGGTACACTGCGAAAACTGTGCTCTGGGTGGATAATCAACTGGTTCCAGGTTGTGGACACGCTTCAAGTGAAATGGACGTAACAATTGCTCTCGAAGGACTGTTCTTACATTCGTCTGATTCATCCCCATTTTACGTGCAATTGCACGAGTGCTGATTGAAAGATCCCGCTGCACATGCTGCAAGACAGCTTCCTCAAATTGCAGCGTTCTTACCGTGCGACGGCGTCCTTGTACATGTAATCTGCTACATTACCCGTTCTCACGCAGACGTTGGTACACAGCAGCAAAGGTCGTATGATGCGGGATACCGCGATTAGGATATTGTTGTTGATAAACCCGCTGTGCAGCTCGTCCGTTGTGGTGCGCTACGTAGTGTGTACCAACCATATCAGTGAACTCAATCCAGGTGTATTGCTCGATTACTAAACAGACACTATGCACTACTACACTGGTGGGCAGCAGTTGCTTACAACTGAAGAGTGTAATATGCCCTCTAACAACTGAAGATCGTAATACGGCCTCTCAGAACAGAAGAGCGTAATACGGCCCCCACCGGTTTAAATAGTCCTCATAGGAAAAAATGACATTAGGGAAAAATATATGTTTTGATGTCCCCTGCAACCTCCCAGAGTTTGTCGGTTTAAATACTTTTCACCCTGTATACTAGTGCAGTTACAGCTCCCTCCAGATACACCTTGCGCACCTGCGTGTACTCGTCGCTCTGCAATGCGCGACCGCCGTCCTCGGAGCAGCTCCTCGGCGGCGTTGGCTGTGAGCTCCTCGGCGTGCATCGATTTCCCTTCCCGGCCGCCGATTCTGTCGGCTTCCGGGCGCAGGCGGCGGAAACCGGCCCTAATGAGGACCTAATCGCAGCCGGAGACTCCATTAAGTACGGCGGACAGAAACACATGTCGCTGGCCGCGTGCCGGTGTATCTGCCGTCATAATCGCGGAACACCTGTCCTGCCCAATAGACGCTAATTAAATCCATTTGGGCCGCATAAGCGATGCACCGCGACTGCTATAGCCCCTTTATAATGACGAGAAGGCCTCTCTGACTGCGCCGTACAGGATCTCGCTAAATTTTTATCTCGAGCGTCTTCATCTTTGTTTTTTCGGTGTAATTATCTGCCCACTTATCTCCCAGATAAAAGTGTAACCGCTGTGCAAATTGTGCTCGTAAACAGGGAACAGGTCTGACCGGGGCTCTGAAGTAATCACTCGGTGATCCCTCGAGCACTGCTTTCAGAGATCGCTACGCTTGTGGAGCGCGATAAGAGCTGCAGTGAGTCGAGATAAGAGAAATTGTTCATGTAAATGCAACGAGAGAGCGCGATAATTGGACATGCATTAATTGTTCAAATAACGTCGCCGCGGTGAAGTACCCTTTCGCACGCAACATGAGAAAGTTCGTCGAGGGTAGTTCGTAAAGTTACAAGGTTAACGGCGTAGGTGAAGATAAATAGTAACTTCTGTTCCCTTATAGTTTCACCACCAACATATTTCTAGGAGCTAATACAGGATGCCCAGCGAAGGACTCCCTGATTTAAAAATTAAATGTCTCGAAAACCAATAAGGAACCTGAAATGCCCGCTAAACCCGCAGGACAGAACAGGCGCTTAGGATTGCGGAAAGGGCCAAATAAGGTTGAGGTCAGTTTGACCTAATTCTAACTTATTGTAATTTAATAACACATTTACCATCAAAGCGACACATAACCGAACCTTTACCAAATGCAACTCTTTCACGGCTGAAATAAGTCTTAAAAATAAACAAGATAAAAATGCAGTTAAAATAGCAAATAAAATAATTAAAAAATATATATCACAGCTAGGTCGAAAGCCTCAAGGCAAAGTAGATAGGGCAAACATATGCAATGTGCAATACAAATGGCTGAAGGCTACAATTAAATTTCAAAATTTTGAAATATATTAGCATAATCTTTTAAAGAGAGAAGGACGCAGTGTTTAGGCTTGAAAGATAATTTTAAGAATAAAGTTGCAAGGCTGAAAGCCCACAATTTTCCAAATTTTTTTTCTAAAAATATAACCGTAAGCCTTAAATTTTAAATAGCTCAAAACAGACAATTAAACACCGGTAGGAAAGACAATAAAGACAACGCCACTCAGAAGCCTCCAGGGGGGGTCGGTCTGCCGTCGTTCACTTAGGTGCGACAGGTGGTGAGCCCAACTGTACTTGAACCGTCGGAACCCAACTAGGGGACAGCCACAGACAGATCGACACAACGACTTGCTTGCCATCAATCAGTACATGAGAACAAAAACTCAAAGGGCGCACGAACGTGATAATCCACAATGGAGTACGTATTAGCTGTCAAAATTACACACCAAGTTGGACAGCCACAACAGGTGAGTAAAGGACGCTGCCTGAAATTACTTTGTGGCCAGGGCAGGTAACCAGAACACTAACGGCCACAAGGCAGAAAATTCTGCTGGTACACTTGAACTGAAATACGGTATAAACTGAAAGAACCAGAGGTTGTACAGAGTTTCAGGGAAAGCATAAGGGAACAATTGACAGGAATGGGGGAAAGAAATACAGTAGAAGAAGAATGGGTAGCTTTGAGGGATGAAGTAGTGAAGGCAGCAGAGGATCAAGTAGGTAAAAAGACGAGGGCTAGTAGAATTCCTTGGGTAACAGAAGAAATATTGAATTTAATTGATGAAAGGAGAAAATATAAAAGTGCAGTAAATGAAGCAGGCAAAAAGGAATACAAACGTCTCAAAAATGAGATCGACAAGAAGTGCAAAATGGCTAAGTGGGGATGGCTAGAGGACAAATGTAAGGATGTAGAGGCTTATCTCACTAGGGGTAAGATAGATACTGCCTACAGGAAAATTAAAGAGACCTTTGGAGATAAGAGAACCACTTGTATGAACATCAAGAGCTCAGATGTAAACCCAGTTCTAAGCAAAGAAGGGAAAGCAGAAAGGTGGAAGGAGTATATAGAGCGTCTATACAAGGGCGATGTACTTGAGGACAATATTATGGAAATGGAAGAGGATGTAGATAAAGATGAAATAGGAGATACGATACTGCGTGAAGAGTTTGACAGAGCACTGAAAGACCTAAGTCGAAACAAGGCCCCCGCAGTAGACAACATTCCATTGGAACTACTGACGGCCTTGGGAGAGCCAGTCCTGACAAAACTCTACCATCTGGTGAGCAAGATGTATGAAACAGGCGAAATACCCTCAGACTTCAAGAAGAATATAATAATTCCAATCCCAAAGAAAGCAGGTGTTGACAGATGTGAAAATTACCGAACAATCAGTTTAATAAGCCACAGCTGCAAAATACTAACACAAATTCTTTACAGACGAATGGAAAAACTAGTAGAAGCCGACCTCGGGGAAGATCAGTTTGGATTCCGTAGAAATACTGGAACACGTGAGGCAATACTGACCTTACGACTTATCTTAGAAGAAAGATTAAGGAAAGGCAAACCTACGTTTCTAGCATTTGTAGACTTAGAGAAAGCTTTCGACAATGTTGACTGGAATACGCTCTTTCAAATTCTATAGGTGGCAGGGGTAAAATACAGGGAACGAAAGGCTATCTACAATTTGTACAGAAACCAGATGGCAGTTATAAGAGTCGAGGGACATGAAAGGGAAGCAGTGGTTGGGAAGGGAGTAAGACAGGGTTGTAGCCTCTCCCCGATGTTATTCAATCTGTATATTGAGCAAGCAGTAAAGGAAACAAAACAAAAATTCGGAGTAGGTATTAAAATCCATGGAGAAGAAATAAAAACTTTGACGTTCGCCGATGACATTGTAATTCTGTCAGAGACAGCAAAGGACTTGGAAGAGCAGCTGAACGGAATGGACAGTATCTTGAAAGGAGGATATAAGATGAACATCAACAAAAGCAAAACGAGGATAATGGAATGTAGTCGAATTAAGTCGGCTGATGTTGAGGGTATTAGATTAGGAAATGAGACACTTAAAGTAGTGAAGGAGTTTTGCTATTTGGGGACCAAAATAACTGACGATGGTCGAAGTAGAGAGGATATAAAATGTAGACTGGCAATGGCAAGAAGAGCGTTTCTGAAGAAGAGAAATTTGTTAACATCGAGTATAGATTTAAGTGTCAGGAAGTCATTTCTGGAAGTATTTGTATGGAGTGTAGCCATGTATGGAAGTGAAACATGGACGGTAAATAGTTTGGACAAGAAGAGAATAGAAGCTTTCGAAATGTGGTGTTACAGAAGAATGCTGAAGATTAGATGGGTAGATCACATAACTAATGAGGAAATATTGAATAGAATTGGGGAGAAGAGAAGTTTGTGGCAAAACTTGACCAGAGGAAGGGATTGGTTGGTAGGACATGTTCTGAGGCATCAAGGGATCACCAATTTAGTATTGGAGGGCAGCGTGGAGGGTAAAAATCGTAGGGGGAGACCAAGAGATGAATACACTAAGCAGATTCAGAAGGATGTAGGTTGCAGTAGGTACTGGGAGATGAAGAAGCTTGCACAGGATAGAGTAGCATGGAGAGCTGCATCAAACCAGTCTCAGGACTGAAGACCACAACAACAACAGTTAACTTCACCCAAAAAGAACACAGCCTGAATTTACATCAGTGGCCAGGGAAGGTAACCAGAACACTAACGGCCACAAGGCAGAAAATTCCGCTGGTGTACTCGAATTGTAGTGAACCAATATAGTTAATTGCACCGCGTGGTGGCTAAATTTCAGCAATAGAAACACTCGGTGTTGCTCACAGGAAAACCTCCCCAACAGCGAACCACCGAAACGAACCACCACAACATGAATGGACGTAGCTTGGATAGTTGAAACCGCTACTCAACTTTGACGTCCTGGCTCGGTGAACCATGAAGGTCGTAGCGATCGGAAAGCTCAACACACGCTCCGACACCATGGTCCTGCGCAGGGACCGCCATCGGACCCAGCCGCCTGCACCGCGCGGAGATAACTTCCCTGGTCCGCAGCAACCGACCGACCAACTGCAGAATGCCGACAACATCTAAAATAGTCGTCAGTGGAAATGACGCCAACTACACGCGCAACCTGACAAACACTTGGACGAAGACCTGAACGATACTCAACAGTAACTAAGCACTCACGAAAACAAAACGGGAGTCGATGCACACGCACACAGCCGACTCATGAGCGATCGGCAAGCTAAAACGCGTCGTCCGGTTGGACGACCGACCGACGATCCACCAATACCGTGGCCCGGCTCAAGTGATGCGTGGTGGCAATGGTCGGGCGAGCCATGTCGACGCAGACCTCACTGCTGCTCCAACCCGACTGCACCAGTGCCGCATTGCAACTCCCCGACTGGCAGGTGCGGACTGCGCTCCAGACGCGTTCCAACTGACTGGCAGCCCGAACTCGCGACCCGAACTGCCTAACGACAGATTTTTTTTTTCTTTATTGAATTTCAATTCCCCCCGAAGGGGGCGGGCTGGCAGCAGCTTAGTATGCCGCTCTTCAGCCTACAGATTTTGTGAGAAAGTTCAAGAGAATAAACTATGAAAAACAGGCGATAAAATCGGAGACTTAAAGAGTAACATGGCGAAAAGAAATCGTGGAACTTAAAACAAACAACAGAGGGATGATGATGCTAATAAAATACATACGAAGCAGACAGGGAAAACAATAGACAGACAATTAAAAAACATGGCGACAGTCTGGATTCTGTTCGCAAAAGACATAAAATTCACACCTAGCGACAGCATGCTTTCTGTTCGCAACACTAGAAAGACAAACATCACTGAATAGTCACTGGAACACTGCACTAAAAAGTTGGCAAATGTGACATACCACAGTCGAGAGCAGGTGGGGGGAAACTGGACAGAAGATGGGAAAACAAAAAAGGGGGCAAAGGAGAGTAAAAGCGAAGGGGGAAACCGGGAAAGGAGCTGATGGAGGATGAGGACCCATAAGAGGGGTGGGGGGCAGACGCGACAGGGAGTGGGGTAGGCAGAGGAGGGGAATACAAAAGGACTTGGGGGGGGGAGAAGGGAGGTAGGGAGAGGTTTAGTGGGGAGAAAACAGGACGGAAGGGGGGGAAGAGGGACCCCAGGGAAAGGACAGAGGAAAGGAGGGGGAGTGAGGATCAGAGTTGATAGGAAGGATAAATGGAGGGAGAGAGGGCATCGTCCGGGAGGGGGAGTTGACGGAAGCCACCTTGGGAAAGGAGATGGAGGGTGTAGAGATGGAGGGTAGGGGGGACACAACGGTGAAGACGTGGCAGGGGCCTAACGACAGACAACGACCGGGAAGTAATAGCAGTCGAGCAAAGATGCCACGAGAGGGGATATATCGATACGCGCTGCTAACGCCGCTCACGGTCAGGCAAAGCAGCAAGTGACAGTAATAATTCAAATTAACGTAGTGACGTGGAAGTAACTTAAAAACAGGGTGTAAAATACACAATTGTGGCAACACGAGCCACACACGGCTCAGAACCTCTTGACTGTGCGGTAGCAAGTTCGATCTTCAGTAAGGCTCATTTGAAAGTGTTGTGGTAACAGTTGCGACTGCAAACTTATTAGCTGCTAATGGCTGACTACGTGCAGCAGGGGCCGACAGAATATGAGTGAAGATGAGTGAGGTGCAGCGATCAACCATATATGGCAGGGGCGGGCAGTAATCCTGCACGTGTGCGGTGCACTTGCACGCGTGCAGTTAACAGGTGTTCCGCGTGCACACAGGGGCATGCTGGCCACCCGCTTATCTCCCATCCCCACCATACCTTCTGTCCGCTCCTTCCTCTGTAATGCGTTTTGTTTCTAGCTTGCTTTATTGAGTGAATGAATAAGGTTAGTAGGAGTGCTTGAAAGAAATCATGGTTTGAAAGAGTACCTATTACCTACGATACGTTTTATTTAATTATCACAGGTGGAGTTTACAATACGTTTAATATTTGGAACAAAATTTCTACATACAGACAAACACAAACAGTTATGTAAATTTTCATCAGTGATGTTTGCTCTTAACCGAGACTTATTAATTCAGCAAATGGTTTTCCAGCTCTCGCTATATTAAGCGCAGTCTTATAACTTGCACATGCCGCTGGGCTATTATTGTTGTCGTCCTGAAAACTTGAAAACAGTGAGAGACATGACGAGAGAAAGTCGCAGATCTCTCGTGACAACAGCAACTACGACAAATGGCTCTGAGCACTATGGGACTTAACTGCTGTGTCATCAGTCCCCTAGAACTTAGAACTACTTAAACCTAACTAACCTAAGGACATCACACACACCCATGCCCGAGGCAGGATTCGAACCTGCGACCGTAGCAGTCCCGCGGTTCCGGACTGCAGCGCCAGAACCGCACGACCACCGCGGCCGGCTTACGACAAATTCAAATGGCTCTGAGCACTATGGGACTTAACTGCTGTGGTCATCAGTCCCCTAGAACTTAGAACTACTTAAACCTAACTAACCTAAGGACATCACACACATCCATGCCCGAGGCAGGATTCGAACCTGCGACCATAGCGGTCGAGCGGTTCCAGACTGTAGTGCCTAGAACCGCTCGGCCACTCCGGCCGGACAACTACGACAGATTCATCTGGTATCGTCAGATCGCTCTTCTCAAGCTCAGTCAATTCCCCATCCGCTCAGAATCCGACAATAAATTGTACTCGTCCTTGTGAAATTATTATAATGGCCTTCAATACTAAACTTCCCTTGACCAGCGAGAATACTGCCACATATTAAACATTCCGAATTTTCACGATTTTGCACAAAGAAAAAATGATTCTCCCATTACTTTTTAAAAGATAGCAAATCTCCACTTCTCCGTTTCTTGAAATACAACGTTCACTACATAGTGCTCGCTTCGCATCAACGTCCGCAGCTTAGCCTGGCACTACACTGCCGCAACCTGTCGGCTGTCGCCACAGCCCCGGTCGACGCCTGCACGCGAGCAGCACACGTGCAGCGCTGTGCGCTCATGAGCCGCGTGCAACGTTTGCCCGCATCTGATATGTGGTATACATGTATTACAATTCACAAAACGGACACCGTCGATATTCAAGAAATTTTCAGAAGAAACCATTAACTTGGACCATGAGTACCGAATGAAAAATGGTGCACCGTAGTGATCACAAAGGTTCGTACTATCAAAGTCGAAAGCGAACTCGTTGGGACCTACAAACCGTGCCGGCAACCAATTATACACTGAAGCGCCAAAGTAACTGGTATAAGCATGCGTATTCCACTGACTCACCTTGCTGAAACACTTTAAGAGTGCATATAGAATAAAGGTGTAAAGGTGTATGAGGACTAATGGAATGTGATGGTATGCAAGCGAATGCGAAACAGTCTGTCGTGGAACTTACCGTAGAACTGGCTCTCCGTTAAGTGGTAGATGCGGGTACTATGATGATGTGTTTAAAAGGCACAAAAAAAAAAAAATTAACCTCCAGAGACTGAATGTATCCAGCGTTCATGGAGGTATGAACTGCAAATGCCACACACTTTAAAGGAGGGATAGTTTGCTCTAAAGGAGTATGATTTTTACACAGAGGCCAGGAATCAAACAAACGCAAGCTGTTTTGACCAGCTATTGGCAAAAAGTAGTGCTCTGAACCATAGCTGTAGTTCTCTTACCCCCATTTTGCCACTCTTATTTGCTGTGGGGTAAGTATTCCCTACAGTCCTTGCAGGATCACGCTCATGACAAAGAATTTCAGCGGCAGAACACAGCACCTCCAATCTCTCCCAGCACAATGAATAACTTTCCAACCAATTTATCCTCAAGATTGTCAGCTTATTTGTATACGAATGCATTGAGGCGTTGATGTTAATTGATCATACAACTCTCTTGGTGCTTCTAATTTCCAGGACTCAGTTCATATGCATTTCCTGTTCAAACTCCAATTGATCGGAGCTGAAAACAAATTCCTTACTGAACGGTAGGATAAAATGGTTTTATCTTACCTACAAATTTTCAAGCCGATTACGCAGTTTGCTGTGCATCGTCAAGTTGACACTTTCTTTGAAATTCTATTATCTTACATCTTTCATTTCTGTAGCACTGTTTGAAGTCATGCAGCCATCCACTCGCTTTCCCTCAAATCACTCTAATCTATCTCTCGCGTAATTTGATGTAGAGAACGTAGTAGGTCACTATCACAAAAGTCGTGTAAATTGTATTGAGCATCCTTGAAACGCCCAAACAGCAGGTTTTATAACAAACGTGCCTTGGCCTCTCTTGAATATCTTTAGTTTTTCTTATGCACTACGCGGTCATATTGTAACGGACTTATTCGAAATCTGTCATAATTATTTTTGTGCTGTCTTGCGGATACTCTTCCTGTGGTGTCACCGCCAGACACCACACTTGCTAGGTGGTAGTTTTAAATCGGCCGCGGTCCATTAGTACATGTCGGACCCGCGTGTCGCCACTGTCAGTAATTGCAGACCGAGCGCCACCACACGGCAGGTCTAGAGAGACGTACTAGGACTCGTCCCAGTTGTACGACGAGTTTGCTAGCGACTACACTGACGAAGCCTTTCTCTCATTTGCCGAGAGACAGAATAGCCTTCAGCTAAGTCCATGGCTACGACCTAGCAAGGCGCCATTAACCATTTCTAGAGAGAGTCTCACTTGTATCATCAAGAATGCTGTATACAAATAATGGATTAAAGTTAAGTATTCCAGCAGCTACGTACTTTTCTTTATAGCATTCATTACGTATCCTGTTTCAGACCTAAAGCAAGCCTTTCGGTTACCCGTCACTGTGGACTGGCTGTCTTGTCAGTCCACTACACTTCCATACGCGCAATTATGTTTAGTACACGCTTGTTGCACAACGATTGTTCTTTACTACGTTTCACTGGAGACGCGATTTGTGGCTCCCTGTCCGACAAGGATGATGGACTAAATGGTTCGACACCCGTTTCAACATCACGTTCACTTGTTAAGCACTTACCACCGTCACTGCAATCCTCATGTACATTGTACGCACAGTCGAACGTTTACGATTCCATACATTCCACTGGCTCACCTTGCTGAAACATAGATATTTCATCTGCCACTTTTCTCTCACTCTGCGAAATCCCTTGAGTTCCTTTCTGACGAAATACCAACTTCGGCTACTGTTGTAGATGTAATGAATGTCTGCTTTGTTTATCGTTGTCATTTCTCTGCTTTCTATCAACACCAGTGGCACTGTAGTAGGCCCTGCTGCTGTGAGTTATTCGTCGACGAAGCAGTTCAGCTATGCTTCGTATCCTCATGCTGTGCTCTAGTCCCGCCCCCTGTTGCCATTAGCAGCCGATATTGTGGCTGAATGATAGACAATATGCGGGTCGTCGAATGCCGTAAATATCATTGATTTTTGCGACCTCGCACTCAAGTGGTTCCTTGTAAGATCTGTAGACGAGGTCAACAAAAAGTTTGTCTGTTATGAAAAACATGAATTTTATACAGAAGTTCCGAAATACACTCCTGGAAATGGAAAAAAGAACACATTGACACCGGTGTGTCAGACCCACCATACTTGCTCCGGACACTGCGAGAGGGCTGTACAAGCAATGATCACACGCACAGCACAGCGGACACACCAGGAACCGCGGTGTTGGCCGTCGAATGGCGCTAGCTGCGCAGCATTTGTGCACCGCCGCCGTCAGTGTCAGCCAGTTTGCCGTGGCATACGGAGCTTCATCGCAGTCTTTAACACTGGTAGCATGCCGCGACAGCGTGGACGTGAACCGTATGTGCAGTTGACGGACTTTGAGCGAGGGCGTATAGTGGGCATACGGGAGGCCGGGTGGACGTACCGCCGAATTGCTCAACACGTGGGGCGTGAGGTCTCCACAGTACATCGATCTTGTCGCCAGTGGTCGGCGGAAGGTGCACGTGCCCGTCGACCTGGGACCGGACCGCAGCGACGCACGGATGCACGCCAAGACCGTAGGATCCTACGCAGTGCCGTAGGGGACTGCACCGCCACTTCCCAGCAAATTAGGGACACTGTTGCTCCTGGGGTATCGGCGAGGACCATTCGCAACCGTCTCCATGAAGCTGGGCTACGGTCCCGCACACCGTTAGGCCGTCTTCCGCTCACGCCCCAACATCGTGCAGCCCGCCTCCAGTGGTGTCGCGACAGGCGTGAATGGAGGGACGAATGGAGACGTGTCGTCTTCAGCGATGAGAGTCGCTTCTGCCTTGGTGCCAATGATGGTCGTATGCGTGTTTGGCGCCGTGCAGGTGAGCGCCACAATCAGGACTGCATACGACCGAGGCACACAGGGCCAACACCCGGCATCATGGTGTGGGGAGCGATCTCCTACACTGGCCGTACACCACTGGTGATCGTCGAGGGGACACTGAATAGTGCACGGTACATCCAAACCGTCATCGAACCCATCGTTCTACCATTCCTAGACCGGCAAGGGAACTTGCTGTTCCAACAGGGCAATGCACGTCCGCATGTATCCCGTGCCACCCAACGTGCTCTAGAAGGTGTAAGTCAACTACCCTGGCCAGCAAGATCTCCGGATCTGTCCCCCATTGAGCATGTTTGGGACTGGATGAAGCGTCGTCTCACGCGGTCTGCACGTCCAGCACGAACGCTGGTCCAACTGAGGCGCCAGGTGGAAATGGCATGGCAAGCCGTTCCACAGGACTACATACAGCATCTCTACGATCGTCTCCATGGAAGAATAGCAGCCTGCAGTGCTGCGAAAGGTGGATATACACTGTACTAGTGCCGACATTGTGCATGCTCTGTTGCCTGTGTCTATGTGCCTGTGGTTCTGTCAGTGTGATCATGTGATGTATCTGACCCCAGGAATGTGTCAATAAAGTTTCCCCTTCCTGGGACAATGAATTCACGGTGTTCTTATTTCAATTTCCAGGAGTGTAGTTCGAAAAGCTGCTAACAGATAGCACCATGTAGCTCGTACATTAAATGTGCTCCATAGAAAGTAATCGCAAGGAGAAAGATTGGGCGAATATGGAAGCCAATCTATCCCTGCGCCAGTAAACTTGGCAGTAATTCAACACGATCTCTCTATTCGCGAAGTATTCATGGGGAACTCGAAACACCTGTTCGATACTATGTGGTCTCGCCCCATCTTGTATAAACCACTCGGTTCCCGGTCGACCCACCAACACTAGCTGTGTGGCGATAAACTGTTCCAAAATTGCAATATAACGTTCACTAGCGACCGTTCCTCACATGAAAAATGGGCCAATTACGTCTGCTGCATACCGCAGTCTACCATTGTCTTACTGCTTCCATGCCATGAAGCATCGCCACTGTTATCCATGCCAGCTGTTACGTAGATGGTCATAAGGGTCTTCCTCATCAGTCTATGTTATTCTTTTAAATCCCTACATACAGTCACTGTGTTAGCTACACTGCTGGTAACTCTTTGGAAATCATGAGTGATTTCATCCGCTGATTTCATGCAATTTTTTACAACTATAGTCCATAACTGTCAACAGCCACTGTCTGTCTGTAGGTGACATTTTTCTAGTGTTGGTTTAGCTGTGGCAGCTGCTTCGCATTTCCACTTCACAATCACATCACCAACAGTCGACATGGGCAGCTTTAATAGGGTAAAGAGTTCCTGTTGGATATGTTTTTAGCTGACATCCAGTGATTACTTCATGTTCAAAGATACCGAGCTCCTTGAACTGGCCCACTGGACTGTTACTGCTTCTGATAATGATTTAGGTGGAGTTTGGCTGGGATTGTGTAGACATGGGACTCAATTCAACAGTTAATTTGGCATGAAAAATTTTAATGAACAGAACAGAAGCCACTTACAATAATATAAATATGATTCTCTGCAGCCTAAAAGAAATTAAGAAGGAGTAAAATAATGTAGCACGAAATATATTTCTGACAAGAACAGAATAAGGTTAAATATACTATAAATTCAATCTGCTCATACAACGAGCCTCCAGGCAACAACATACACTTTGAAATGTCTGTCACTCTACCACAGTCAAAAAGGACAACGGAAAACTAACAATACCTCAGAATTCTTAACTTACTTAGGATTTGTAATATCCCACCAACAAAATCACTGGCTCCAAACAACATCGATGGGACGTTAAACACTAACCACCACAACCACCACCAAACAACATATTTAGTTACCCACACTTATGTCTGAATAACTTTTTATACAAAATGTATACGACAAGTCATTAGATATATGACAGTTCATTATATATATATATATATATATATATATATATATATATATATATGTATATATGTATATATATATATATATATATATATATGTATGTAACAATTCATACACATAAGGTAATAACAAAACAAATCCCAATGATCCAGAGTGAGCCACAGAGTCAGTCAGAAGAACAGCATATACAATCATTCTTGAAGCCATTGAATTATCAACTGACTCATTTTTAAATTATATACTATACAAAAATATTCAACAAGAAATAACTTATTCTTAATTTCCCAAATCACAGTCATGACATGACCCAAGAAGCAACCATAAACATAGCACTAGCTTCTGAAAGATCTTGCCCACACTGTATCACAACGGACACTGCTGCACACCCTAAATGCAATGAATATGAACAAGCTGTTACTGTGCACTTGTAGACTTCCATTCAGGAACCTATTTTACAACTGGCTACACTCCGGAAGCTCATGACCAACATGGCGCTCAGTTTCAATCAGAAAGCTACCAGGCTAACACCATCAGTTACAAATGCACTCAGATAGTGCCCCATACGAGCACCAGAAGCTGTCTCTTTGCCACGTCTAGATTTCCTACATGTCCACCAATGTAAAGACAGCAAGTACTCTGTCGGATTGTTTTCCACACGGCAGCCTCATCCATGCTGGCAATAGTATCGTCCAGCAGCTGCCCACACACACTTCTTGATGTTCTTCAGACTTTGAACTGCCGATATGTGCTGCTTAGTATCTCTACAGCAACTGATGAATACATTACCTCTTTGAGCTCTTATGCTGTACAGCTCCAGAGTTCACTTCACTGTCTCCGAGCACAGCCAGATCACCCAACTACAACTGCTTCCACAACCCTCTGTGCCAAGTGCTGACCACAGCGTGCCTGCTGCCACAACCAACAGCACCATGCACTGACTGCCACTATCGCTCCTGCAACAACACACCATGTACTGACTACCTTCATGGCTACTGTCTCAACTCTCGATGAAACACACTGACAACTACCACAGCTTCTGCCAAAACGCTCCACACCTAGCACTGACTGCTATTACTGCTGCTGCCACAACCCTCTACACCATGCACTGACAGCCTTCATGTATGCTCTCTCAACTATCAATAACCCTTACTGACAACTAACACAGCTGATGACACAGCCCTCAACATCCAGCACTGACTGCTACTACTGCTGCTACCACACCCCTCCACACCTAGCACTGACTGCTACCACTGCTGCTGTCACATCCCTCCACACCATGCACCGACTGCCTTCATGTCTGCTCTCTCAGCTATCAATAACCCACACTAACAACTGCCACAGCTGCTGCCACACCCCTCCAAACCCAGCACTGACTGCTACTACTGCTGCTGCCACATCCCTCCACACCATGCACTGACTGCCTTCGTGTCTGTCCTCTCAACTATCAATAATCCACACTGACAACTACCACAACTGCAGTCACCCCCCCCCCCCCACAACCAGTACTGACAGGTAGTACTGCTGCTGCTATAACCCTCTACACTATGCACTGACTGCCTTCATGTCTGCTGTCTCAACTCTCCATAGCCCACACTGACAACTACCACAGCTTCAGCCACACCCCTCCACACCCAGCACTGACTGCTACTACTGCTGCTGCTACAACCCTCCACACCATGCACTGACTGCCTTCATGTCTGCTCTCTCAACTATCAATAACCCACACTGACAACTACCGCAGCTGCTGCCACACCCCTCCACACCCAGCACTGACTGCTACTACTGCTGCTGCCACAACACTCTACACCATGCACCGACTACCTTCATGTCTGCTCTCTCAACTATCAATAACCCACACTGACACCTACCACAGCTGCTGACACAGCCCTCCACATCCAGCACTGACTGCTACTACTGCTGCTGCCACATCACTCCACACCATGCACTGACTGTCTCGTGTCTGCTGTCTCAACTCTTAATAACCCACACTGACCAGAGCTGCTGCACACCCCTCCGCACCCAGCACTGACTGCTACTACTGCTGCTGCCACAACCCTTGACATCATGCACTGACTGTCTTCATGTCATCTCTCTCAACTATCAATAACCCACACAGCGAACTTCCACAGCTGCTGCCACACCCCTCCACACAGAGCACTCACTGCTACTATTGCTGCTGCGACAGCCCTCCACACCCAGCACTGACTGCTACCACTGCTGCTGCCACAACCATCTGCACCATGCCCTGACTGCCTTCATGTCTGTCCTCTCAACTATCAACAACCCACATTCACAACTACCATAGCAGCTGCCACACGCCTCCACACCCAGCACTGACTGCTACTACTGCTGCTGTCTCAACACACCACGCCATGCTCTGACTGCCTTCATGTCTGCTATCTCAACTCTCCATAACCCATACTGACAACTACCACAGCTTCAGACACACCCCTCCACACCCAGCACTGACTGCTACTACTGCTGCTGCTTCAACCCTCCACACCATGCACTGACTGTCTTCATGTCATCTCTCTCAACTATCAATTACCCACACAGCAAACTTCCACAGCTGCTGCCACACACCTCCACACAGAGCACTCACTGCTACTATTGCTGCTGCGACACCCCTCCACACCCAGCACTGACTGCTACCACTGCTGCTGCCACAACCATCTGCACCATGCCCTGACTGCCTTCATGTCTGTCCTCTCATGTCTCAACACACCACACCATGCTCTGACTGCCTTCATGTCTGCTATCTCAACTCTCCATAACCCATATTTACAACTACCACAGCTTCAGACACACCCCTCCACACCCAGCACTGACTGCTACTACTGCTGCTGCTTCAACCCTCCACACCATGCACTGACTACCTTCATGTCTGCTCTCTCAACTTTAAATAACCCACAATGAAAACTACTGCAACTGCTGCTACGCCCCTCCACACCCAGGACTGATTGCTACTACTGCTGCTGCCACAACACTATACACCATTCACTGACTGCCTTCATGTCTGCTCTCTTAACTATCAATAACCCACACTGACAACTAACACAGCTGCTGACACAGCCCTCCACACCCAGCACTGTCTGCTACTACTGCTGCTGCGACACCCCTCCACACCTAGCACTGAATGCTAGCACTGCTGCTGTCACAACCATCCACACCATGCCCTGACTGCCTTCATGTCTGTTCTCTCAAGTATCAATAACCCACATTCACAACTACCACAGCTACTGGCACACGCCTCCACACACAGCACTGACTGTTACTACTGCTGCTACCACAATCCTCTACACCAAGCACTGACTGCCTTCATGTCTGCTGTCTTAACTCAACATAACCATAACTGAAAACTAGCACAGCTATTGCCACACCCCTCCACACCCAGCACTGACTGCTACTACTGCTGCTACCACAGCCCTCTACACCATAAACTGACTGGCTTCATGTCTGCTCTCTCAACAATCAGTAACCCACACTGTCAACTAACACAGCTGCTGCCACACCCCTCTACACCCAGCACTGACTGCTACTACTGCTGCTGACATAACACTCCACACCATCCACTAACTACCTTCACATCTGCTGTCTCTATAACCAAAACTGACAACTATCACAGCTGCTGCCACGCCCCTCCTTACCCAGCACAGACTGCTACTACTGCTGCTGCCACATCCCTCCACACCATGCACTGACTGCCTTCATATCTGCCCTCTCAACTATCAATTATCAACAGTGACAACTACCACAAATGCAGCCACCTCCCCCCCCCCCACAAACAGTACTGACAGGTATTACTGCTGCTGCTACAACCCTCTACCCCATGCTCTGACTGCGTTCATGTCTGCTGTCTTAACTATCAATAACCCACCCTGACAAGAAACACAGCTGCTGCCACACCCCACCACACCCAGCACTGACAGCTACTACTGCTGCTGTCTCAACACACCACACCATGCACTGACTGCCTTCATGTCTGCTGTCTCAACTCTCCATAGCCCACACTGACAACTACCAAAGTTTCAGTCACACCTCTCCACACCCAGCACTGACTGCTACTACTGCTGCTGCTACAACCCTCCACACCATGCACTGACTGCCTTCGTGTCTGCTCTCTCAACTTTAAATAACCCAAACTGACAACTCCCGCTGCTGCTGCCACGACCCTCCACACCCAGCACTGACTGCTACTACTGCTGCTGCCACAACACTCTACACCATGCACCGACTACCTTCATGTCTGCTCTCTCAACTATCAATAACCCTCACTGACAAATATCACAGCTGCTGACACAGCCTTCCAAAACCAGCACTGACTGCTACTACAGCTGCTGCCATAATACTCCACACCATACACTGACTGTCTCATGTCTGCTGTCTCAACTCTCCATAACCCACACTGACAACTACCAGAGCTGCTGCACACCCCTCCGTACCCAGCAATGACTGCTACTACTGCCACAGCCACAACCCTCCACACCATGCACTGACTGCCTTCATGTCTGCTCTCTCAACTATCAATAACCCACACTGACAACTACCACAACTGCAGCCACACCACACCCCCACAACCAGTACTGACTCCTATTACTGCTGCTGCTACTACCCTTTACACCGTGCACTGACTGCCTTCATGTCTGCTCTCTAAACTATCAATAACCCACACTGACAACTACCACAGCTGCTGCCACAACCCTCCACACCATGTACTGACTGTCTTCATGTCTGCTCTCTCAACTATCAGTAACCCACACTGACAACTACCACAGCTGCTGCCACACCCCTTCTTAACCAGCACTGACTCCTACTACTGCTGCTGCCACAACCCTCTAACGCTCTACACCATACACGGAATGCTATCATGTCTGCTGTCTCAACTCTAAATAACCAACATGACTACTACCACAGCTGCTGCCACACCCCTCCGCACCCAGCACTGACTGCTACTACTGCTGCTGCCACAACCCTCCACACCATGCACTGCCTGCCTTCATGTCTTCTCTCTCAAATATCAATAACCCACACAGACGACTTCCACAGCTGCTGCAACACCCCTCCACACACAACACTTACTGCTACTATTGCTGCTGCCACACCCCTCCACACCCGGCACTGACTGCTACCACTGCCGCTGCCTCAACCATCCACACCATGCCCTGACTGCCTTCATGTCAGTCCACTCAACAATCAATAACCCTCATTCACAACTACCATAGCTGCTGCCACACGCCTCCACACCCAGCACTGACCGCTACTACTGCTGCTGTCTCAACACACCACACTATGCACTGACCGCCTTCATGTCTGCTGTCTCAACTTTAAATAACCCACACTGACAACCACTGCAACTACTGCCACGCTCCTCCACACCCACTGACTGTTACTACTGTTTCTGCCACAACACTCTACACCATGCACCGACTACCTTCATGTCTGCTCTCTCAACTATCAATAACCCACACTGACAACTAATACAGCTGCTGACACAGCCATCCACACCCAGCACGGACTGCTACTACTGCTGCTGCCACGACACTCCACACCATACACTGACTGTCTCGTGTCTGCTGTCCCAATTCTCCATAACCCACAATGACAACTACCAGAGCTGCTGCACACCCCTCTTCACCAAGCACTGACTGCTACTACTGCTGCTGCCACAACCCTCGACATCATGCACTGACTGCTTTCATGTCTGCTCTCTCAACTATCAAGAACCCACACAGACAACTAACACAGCTGCTGAAACTCCCTGCCACACACACCATGCCCTGACTGCCTTCATGTTTGTCCTCTCAACTATCAATTCCCCACATCTACAACTACCACAGTTGCTGCCACACGCCTCCACACACATCACTGACTGCTACTACTGCTGCTGCCCGAGCCCTCGACACCATGCAGTGACTGCCTTCATATCAGCTTTCTCAACTATCAATAACCCACACTGAGAACTACCACAGCTGCTGCCACAGCCCTCCACACCCAGCACTGATTGCTACTACTGCTGCTGCCACAACCCTCCACACCATGCACTGACTGCCTTCATGTCTGCTCTCTCAACTATCAATAACCCTCACTGAAAACTACCACAGCTGCTGATACACCCCTCCACAACTAGCACTGACTGCCACTACTGCTGCTGCCACAACCCTCCACACCATGCACTGACCGCCTTCATGTCTGCTCTCTCAGCTATCAATAAGCCACACTCACAACTACGACAGCTGCTGCTACACCCCACCACACCCAGCACTGACTGCTACCACTGCTGCTGCCACAACCCTCCACATCATGCACTGACTGCCTTCATGTCTGCTCTCTCAATTATCAATAACGCACACAGACAACTTCCACAGCTGCTGCCACACCGCTCCACACACAACACTGACTGCTGCTATTGCTGCTGCCACACCCCTCCACACCCAGCACTGATTGCTACCACTGCTGCTGCCACAACCATCCACACCATGCCTGACTGCCTTCATGTCTGTCCTCTCAACTATCAATAACCCACATTCACAACTACCATAGCTGCTGACACACGCCTCCACACCCAGCACTGACTGCTACTACTGCTGCTGTCTCAACACACCACACCATGCACTGACTGCCTTCATGTCTGCTCTCTCAACTATCAATAACCCACACTGAAAACTACCACAGCTGCTGATACACCCCTCCACAACTAGCACTGACTGCTACTACTGCTGCTGCCACAACCCTCCACACCATGCACTGACCGCCTTCATGTCTGCTCTCTCAGCTATCAATAAGCCACACTCACAACTACGACAGCTGCTGCTACACCCCTCCACACCCAGCACAGACTGCTACTACTACTGCTGCCACAACCCTCCACATCATGCACCGACTGCCTCCATGTCTGCTCTCTCAACTATCAATAACCCACACTGACCACTACCACAGCTGCTGACACAACCCTCCACACCCAGCACTGACTGCTACTACTGCTGCTGCCACAACAATCCACACAATACACTGACTGCTCATGTCATCTCTCTCAACTCTCCATAACCCACACTGACAACTACCAGAGCTGCTGCACACCCCTCCGCACCCAGCACTGACTGCTACTACTGGTGCTGCCACAACCCTCCACACCATGCACTGACTGCCTTCATATCTGCTCTCTCAACTATCAAGAACCCACACAGACAGTTTCCACAGCTGCTGCCACACCCCGCCACACACAGCACTGACTGCTACTATTGCTGCTCCCACACCCCTCCACACCCAGCACTGACTGCTACCACTGCTGCTGCCACAACCATCCACACCATGCCCTGACTGCCTTCATGTCTGTCCTCTCAACTATCAATAACCCACATTCACAACTACCACAGCTGCTGCCACACGCCTCCACACACAGCACTGACTGCTACTACTGCTGCTGCCACAACCCTTGACACCATTCAGTGGCTGCCTTCATATCTGCTCTCTCAACTATCAATAACCCACACTGACAACTCCCACATCTGCTGCCACAGCCCTCCACACCCAGCACTGACTGCTACTACTGCTGCTGCCACAACCCTCTACACGATGCACTGACTGCCTTCATGTCTGCTCTCTCAACTGTCAATAACCCACACTCACAACTACCACAGCTGCTGCCACACCCCTCCACAACCAGCAGTGACTGCTACTACTGCTGCTGCCACAACCCTCCACACCATGCACTGACTGCCTTCATGTCTGCTCTCTCAGCTATCAATAACCCACACTCACAACTACGACAGCTGCTGCCACACCCCTCCACACCCAGCACTGACTGCTACTACTGCTGCTGCCACAACACTCCACAATAGGCGCTGACTGCCTTCATGTCTGCTGTCTCAACTCTCCATAACCCACATGACTACTACCACAGCTGCTGCCACACCCCTCCACACTCAGCACTGACTGCTACTACTGCTGCTGCCACAACACTCCACACATGCACTTCTACCACAAGCTTCCATGCACTGCAATGACTGCCACCACAGAAATTTGGGAGATGTTGCTAGTTCCAGCTTCAACTGGCTACACACCACTGTCCATCTGTGCCTCAGCTCTGTTGCAGCAGGACTTACCACCATCACACGTTCCGTGCTCTCTGCAATCTCATGGCATGAGCATGGTACGTGTTTAGAGGAATCTCTGGGGGCGAGGAAATGGACTATGTTGTCTGACACGGCACACTACGAAAAGATAGATGCACCACAGTTCTCTTTTAATGTGGAAAAAGTGGCACGTCTGATGTCATTGTCTGGGAATGTATCAAGAGAGATAATTGACAGGGATAGGTGAGTCTTGTCCAGTTTTGGAAATATCAGTGAGTTTGAATCTGTGGCACAAGCTGAACATGCTAAACAACAGTGTTTCAACCAAACTGCGAATTGCAGGACCCTCTGTCGAGTTGGCAGCCTGAATGTCTAACTTACAAAGAACAAGACCAACCAAATGAAAGACACCGAACCATGATGCCCTTCCAGAAGCAACTGACAGATGGGCTTCAGGGAAGATATCTTGACAGCACATAGCGCTATTGGTTCCTAGTAGTCCTGTTATGCGAAAAGACAGATTTAATTTAATTCTTCTCTTTAACACTTATTTCTAACACTAAAAGAGCTGAAGCAGTGGGACTAGCATCAAGGTTCTAGCAACTATAATGTAAACTGTAATATTTTAAATGAGGGAACGCTCGCCAGTCTAATTAGCCAAAGTAGTGCCAAGTAGTGATTCTGCTGTGGAGGAAATTAACTACTATATACCACTTTACTCGTTTTTACGATTCTGTTTCACAAATAAGAGACGAAAGAGTAGCTAAATGTAGCAAGCTTTCAACAGAAGTTTGCCTTGAGCAACACAGATGGAATTTTGGAAGGTTTTTGCAACAAATGTCTCCCATTGACACATATTTTCTGTATTCAAAATGAGAAGTGTACCAGTCATTGTAATAGCTTGTGTGTTCTATAATGATCAGCTGTTCGGATTATAACACATTTAGGGATCCGGTGTTTTATCTGTGATGCACTTAACGGAAAGAAGTAAATGCTATCACAGAAAATGTACCGTTGTATTAATAGTCACATTTTACACAATCAGTTACAGAGAGAGATACATCACTGATATGAACATTAGGAGCTTTTACTAAGCGGGGTGGCCAGGGTGTTGGACCGTTCTTTCCAATCCACCGATCCGGACATTACTCCCCTCTCCAGACATTGCGCCCCTTGCCTTTTTTGTTCGGGGGCTGTATCATGGACAGAGTCTTCGTCACACCAGTTGCTGACGTCGACGAGCTGAAGGCTAGGATACAAGCTGCTGTGGGTACTGTGACAGAACACATGTTACGAAACACCTGGCAGGAGCTGGGATACCGCCTCGACATTCTCCGAGCTACCAAGGGAGCACATGATGAGGTTTACGAACGTAAGTGGTCTTTAAAAAAAACTAGTGACACTAACCTATGTAACGGCATCAAATGTAACTTATTATATCAAACGGTTATTCTGTTATAAATTGTTATAATCAGGGCAAGTCTTTGTGGCTCCGTGTGGTAGCGTTCTCGCTTCCCACGCCCGGGTTCCCGGGTTCGATTCCCGGCGGTGTCAGGGTTTTTCTTTGCCTCGTGATGACTGGGTGTTGTGTGACGTCCTTAGGTTAGTTACGTTTAAGTAGTTCTAAGTTCTAGGGGACTGATGACCATAGATGTTAAGTCCCATAGTGCTCAGAGCCATTTGAACCATTTTTTTCTTTGTGGCTCGCTCTGTATTGTCTTCGGATAGAGGCCACTCCTGTCGTGGTGCATTCCTAGTCAACGTACTATTGGCTGACGTCATCTCACAGCCATCTCTGCTCTTGCGTTCTTCATCTTCGTGCCGGCTCTTGTCGTTGCGCCGGAACAGTTCAAATGGCTCTGAGTACTATGGGATTTAACATCTGAGGTCATCAGTCCCCTAGACTTAGAACTACTTAAACCTAACTAACCTAAGGACATCACACACATGCATGCCCGAGGCAGGATTCGAAGCTGCGACCGTAGCAGCAGCGTGGGTCTGGACTGAAGCGCCTAGAACTGCTCGGTCACAGCGGCCGGCGCCGGAACAGTGACCACCTCTCCTGATGGTAAGTTGTTTGGATTGGCACAAACAGGACGACAGCAAAGTTCATCGGGCTGGAAGAATATGTACCTGGTTTCCTCAACACTCCCTCTCGGGATAACATCTCGTGCGGCCTGCATAATCACTGAAAGTCTGTGAGACATGTTGGAACAACGGTTAGCACTCCATCGGTGTCAACACAACTTGGTGGAATTGCGCGATGAGATCCTAAGCGAGTGGCTTATCGTGAATGCAACGTACCTGCACAATCTTTTGGACTCACTTCCTAAGCGAATCCAGGCTTCATCATATCCAGCAGTAATAAACGATACTTGTAAAGTTTTCTCTAGAGAGACTAATTTTTTGTCAGGTGAGCTTACCTACAAACCTGGTAGAGGGGTGGGCAGTAGTAAACTGGCACATTACTGCGTTGTTAATTAACTTCTTTTCAGATCTATCATTATGTTCTTATTACTTCCTACAAGATTTATTTTATTTCATTTTGGCTGTTTACCGACATTCTTCCCATGCGCTATTTGCGAATGAAACAATGAAGAGGAGAATAGACAGTGGTAGCAGACGTACCCTCCGACACAAAGTGTCAAGTAAAACGCACGAGGGTCCCTCCAAAAGAAATGCACACTATTTTTTTAAAATCCATCTTCTATTACTACATGTTTGAAAGTTTTACAGTGTGTAGATACATCCTTTAGGAACAATATTTTCCTTTCTCCACATAATTTCCATCCCTCTCAACTCCCTTACGCCATCTTGGAACCAGCCCCTGTATACCCACACGGTAAAATTCTGGAGCCACTGTTTGGCAGCGTGCACAAGGGAGTCATCATCTTCAAACCTTGTTCCACGAAGAGAGTCTTTCAGTTCCCCAAAGAGATGATAGTCACATTGAGCCAGGTCAGGACTGCAAGGCGGGTGTTTCAGTGTTGTTCATCCTAGTTTTGTGATCACTTCCATGGTTCTTTGACTGACATGTGGCCGTGCATTGTCGCGCAACAGCAAAACATCCTGTTTTTGCCGATGTGGTCGAACACGACTCAGTCGAGCTTTAAGTTTCTTCAGTGTCGTCACATATGCATCAGAATTTATGGTGGTTCCACTTGGCATGATGTCCACAAGCAAGAGTCCTTCGGAATCGAAAAACAACTTAGCCATAACTTTTCCACCAGAAAGTGTGGTTTTGAATTTTCTTTTTTTTTTTTTTTTTTCTTGGGTGAATTTGCATGATGCCACTCCATTGATTGCCTCTTCGCCTCTTGTGAAAAATGATGGAGCCATGTTTCATCATCTGGCACAATTCTTCCAAAAAATTCATCTCCACCATTGTCGTACTGTTCCTAAATTTCGCTGCATACCGTTTTTCTTGTTTCCTTGTGAGCCACTGTCAACATCCTGGTAACCCACCTGGCACAAACCTTTTTTAACGCCAACACTTTCAGTATTCTGCAAACACTTCCTTCCCCTATTCCAACGTAGCGTGACAATTCGTTCACTGTGATGCGTCTGTCAGCAGTCACCAATTCGTTAACTCTCTGCACATTGTGCGGAGAGTGTGCAGAACGAGGCCTGCCGCTGCGAGGACAATCCTCAATATTGCCGTGCCCGCTTTCATCACGTAACCTGCTTGCCCACTGACTAACTATAGTGCTATGGACAGCACCATCTCCATACACCTTATTCAACTTCTTGTGGCTGTTTCCCACTGTCTCGTTTTCACAGCACAGGAATTCTATGACAGCACGTTGCTTCTATCGAACAAGTGTAGCAGCCACCTTGAAGACATGCTGCGACGGCGCCACTCACGGGAACAGGTTGAACTAAGTTTGAAAACAAACAGGGAGGATGTATCTACACACTGTAAGACTTTCACACATGCAGAATGAAAACTGCATTTTTACAAAAATAGTGTGCACTTCTTTTGGTGGTGACCCTGGTACATTATACAGGGTGTTACAAAAAGGTACTGCCAAACTTTCAGGAAACATTCCTCGCACACAAAGAAAGAAAATATGTTGTGTGGACATGTGTCCGGAAATGCTTACTTTCCATGTTAGAGCTCATTTTATTACTTTTCTTCAAATCACATTAATCATGGAATGGAAACACACAGCAACAGAACGTACCAGCGTGCCTTCAAGCACTTTGTTACAGGAAATGTTCAAAATGTCCTCCGTTAGCGACGATACATGCATCCACCCTCCGTCGCATGGAACCCCTGATGCGCTGATGCAGTCCTGGAGAATGGCGTATTGTATCACAGCCGTCCACAATACGAGCACGAAGAGTCTCTACATTTGGTACCGGGGTTGCGTAGACAAGAGCTTTCAAATGCCCCCATACATGAAAATCAAGAGGGTTGAGGTCAGGAGAGCGTGGAGGCCATGGAATTGGTCCGCCTCTACCAATCCATCGGTCACCGAATCTGTTGTTGAGGAGCGTACGAATACTTCGACTGAAATGTGCAGGAGCTCCATCGTGCATGAACCACATGTTGTGTCGTACTTGTAAAGGCACATGTTCTAGCAGCAAAGGTAGAGTATCCCGTATGAAATCATGATAACATGCTCCATTGAGCGTAGGTGGAAGAACATGGGGCTCAATCAAGACATCACCTACAATGCCTGCCCAAACGTTCACAGAAAATCTGTGTTGATGACGTGATTGCACAATTGTATGCGGATTGTCGTCAGCCCCTTCCTTCAATTGGACCAACTGGCGGTGAATCGAGGAAGTACAGTACATACTTACGAAACTAAAATGAGCTCTAACATGGAAATTAAGCGTTTCCGGACACATGTCCACATAACATCTTTTCTTTATTTTTGTGTGAGGAATGTTTCCTGAAAGTTCGGCCGTACCTTTTTGTAACACCCTGCAGACATGTCATATCATCTCCAAACCTAATAAATTAGTGTCGTATACAAGCTTCACCTCAATTATGTTACTCACTGCTTTACTTTTCCCAGCTTTCCCAAATAATATAAATCAGTCTTCTGTCGCCATATTTCTGCCGTTTTCTTTAAACAGTGGCGAATACCGTATCGCCAGATACGCTAGACTGGAAAGTAATCCGGCCATTTAGTTGCCGGTAATGAAAACGATAGTGTGGACGCCGGGCTTTACGACTGTGGAGCGCTGCCGTTGCCCCGCCGTGGTATGTGAATGGAAAATCAATGTCTTGAGCATCGGACCGGTCAGCAGGCAACGCGTTCCCTCCTAACTCACAGGAGAAAAACAAAACGAGCAGCGGCGGCCAGATACTCGGTGCGACCGCCCCTCCCGAGGAAACGCTCCACAGCTCGGCGCCGCGGAATGTAAACAAGATGAATGTAAACACATCATCTGGCGAAAATAGCGTCGCCCCGGCCACAAAGAGGCCGCCGGTTAATTTATTCATTGGGCGCGCGACGCTAAATCATCTGCCGCTGCCGCGCCCAAGTCTAAAGGCCGCATTCACGGCTGAGAAATATAGCCGTCAGTGGCACCGCGGCGCGATCGCGCTCCGAACCACCCGCCGCCGGCGTTTAAGTGCGGCCCACTTGTAAGAAGACGTCACTAATGCCCGCCAAATCGCTCTCGATCTCCGACAAACAATCCGACGCAAATTGCGGCAGCGCTGGCAAAAAAAATCTTACGTTTCCTGAGGAATTTATTTTATTTTCATTTAAATTGTCGTTTTACTAGTTTTTTACAGGTCCAGGGTATACCAGTCTTCTTTATTCCAAAATCCTCGCTTCGTTAGTTGCCTATGTGAAATATTTCAGCCTTAATCTTCTCGCATATCTGTCATTCTAGACTAGTTTCGTAGTTACCAAACTAGGAAGTTGTTGACACCTTAAAAAGAACCCTTCACAAGCCTCATTCTTCAACTCTTCTGGTGATTCTTCTTTCCACTTTTGTTTTGCGGCTTGATAGTATAGTCTAAATTCTTTAAAGTACAGCGCGCTATCTTGCGAAATTGGGAAATTTGTGGTAAGGTCTTATGGGACCAAACTGCTCAGGTCATCGGTCCCTAAGCGTACACATTACTTAATCTAACTTAAACTAACTTACGCGAAGGACAACACACACATCCATGCCCGAGGGAGGACTCGAACCTCCGACGGGGAGAGCCGCACGGATCATGACAAGGCACCCCAGACTGTGCGGCTATCCCGCGCGGCACTATCTTGCGATACAGAGAACAATACTGTAATTTAAAACGTTTTTTCTTTAAATTTTGTACATTGTTGAAGAAGCAACAGTAGGGCGAAATTTCTTGTAGAAATAATAAAAAGCCAAGAAATTGCAAAATGGAAGGTTAACCCCTTTACTTTGGTTTCAACATTAATAAAAACGTCTTCTTCTTATGTGAATACTGACAGATGGATTACATGTTCTTGGAGATGTACGTTAAGATACAGCCGAAAGGCGTCAGTCAAATATACAATTTCACCTCTATAATAATTAAAACATGCACAACATTGTTGTTGTCGTTTGGTGTGTACGGCTAGTGCAGTTGTACTTTGGTGAGAAAATACCAAATGATGATAACCACGTTGTGCATGTGGGAATTGTTATGGAGGTTGAACTTCATATTCGACTGACGCCCTACGGCTGTATTTTAGTGTATCTCTGCCGCAACACACAATACAGTTCTCGGTATTTCCTTCCGAAGAAGACGTTTTTATAAACGTTTAAACCATTGTAACGAGGTTTTCATAAACCTTCCAGTTTGCAACTGATTTGCTGTTTATTATTTCTACAAGAAGACAGTGATTTAAATTAGTTGCCGGCCGGAGTGGCCGTGCGGTTCTGGGCGCTACAGTCTGGAACCGAGCGACCGCTACGGTCGCAGGTTCGAATCCTGCCTCGGGCATGGATGGGTGTGATGCTCTTAGGTTAGTTAGGTTTAATTAGTTCTAAGTTCTAGGCGACTGATGACCTCAGAGGTTAAGTCGCATAGTGCTCAGAGCCATTTGAACCATTTAAATTAGTTGACACTTGCCGTTTAAGGCCCGAAGTCGCGACTTTATCTTACGCTCCACTCTCAGCCGCAACAGAAAATCGCTTTAAGGTCCCTGCCGCCTGCAAAAATCAGGTGACAAACGTGAAATTCACATGTGTTAGGCCTCTACAATGTCTCTTCGCGTCTCATAAATCTGTTATTAATTTTAATTTGGACCGAAATTATGTTCATCTGTCTGTCCGGGAAATAGTTTCGAACTTGCCACATCTCGAAATGTACTGAGTTCACTGAAATACGACCCTTTTTCGTTCAGTGCCAAAATTCCAAGCCTAGCGAGGAATCTTTCCAGCTTTTTGTATGGCACTGCGTTGGCAGCGTAAAAGTTCCCAAAGACTGTTTTTTTTCCTGTGCTTTTTGTGAACAACTAATTCGTAACAAGGATGAATCTTATAATTTCCTTATACTACAAAAATCACGTAAAATTCTGAAACTGAGACAGGGTACAGTTCTCTATAACGTCTCTAAGCGTACAAAAACCTGTCCCTAATTTTGACTAGTAGCGAAGTTACGTTATTTTTTTGTATTCTTATAGGCGAAATTTTCCGATCTGAAAGAGTATCCAAGTTGAGAACTGACAGACATAACGCTGTCCATAGCGGAAGCGTGGACACAGTGGGAAGCGACAAAACCAGGTTCAAATGGTTCAAATGGCTCTGAGCACTATGGGACTTAACTTCTATGGTCATCAGTCCCCTAGAACTTAGAACTACTTAAACCTAACTAACCTAAGGACATCACACACATCCATGCCCGAGGCAGAGAAAATCCCTGACACCGCCGGGAATCGAACCCGGGAGACAAAACCAGGCTGGCGTCGGTGTACTGCCGGAGCGAGCGGCACTATCTGATAACTATCAAATGCCAACTAGTTCCAACCGGCCTATGGTCGCAAGTTTAACCCTGTTGCTGCATTAACAACTTTCGGTCTGCTACGGCTTTGAAACTGAGTTTTGTTCTCAAGTAATTTCCTCATTGAAGAATTTCAGTGGAAAAACTTTTAAGAAACGGCGTGGGAGGAAGTCTCTTGCTGCCAACATAATTATACTGATAACTAATAAGACAATGCACTCAAATACTTTACAGCGTCTTACCAATTTCAGAACCAGGGTATATTATTCATAATTTACGTGGGTATCCGTGATGATCAGAAAGATGTGTAAGACTCTGCAAACCACGTAAAAATCCTTTTACCTCTTCTTTACGGCGAAACGTCGCGAAAACTCTACCACACGGCCACGTAACGAGAGTGTGCGCATTCTCTGGGCATAATTTATGACCGTGCTTTGTCACGGGCGAAAAAAATGAGGAAGGTCAAATGCAAAGGGGAAGAGAGAGAGTTAAGAATTTGTAGTAGCAGCAGAAAAAAAAGAAAAAGTCAACTGACTGGAGGGCATTACAATTAGAAAATTGCGAATATGTATGAAAGTGTTTTTATATGTCCACTCTTGTGGTTCATGGTCTGCTGGACTTAGGCCACTCACTTACATTATAAAATGAAAACACATGACACGTTGTTTTGATGTTATGTTATTATATTGCAACGAGTTTCGATGATTCACTCTACGTTTTCAGACCTTAACTTGCGCGATGGGGAGGGGGGGGGGGGGGGGAGTGAACTCCAATCGTATACACGATCCCATCAGTGGCCTACATCTGTGACCTGGCTTCCGTAAAATACTGCAAAATATGCTTAACTGGTAGTTAATGGTTGCAGACACATAAATTTTACAGTATTCTGCGGAAGCCAGTTTTTAGATGTAGGTCACTGATGAGATCGTGTACACGACTGGAGTCCACCTCCTCAGCCTGATTTAAGGCCTGAATATGCGGTACTGAATCGCCGAAACAGGCTGCAATGTGATAAAACAACATCAAAACGACGGGTGTAAGTGTTTCATTTTGCTACGTACAAGTGAATCTAGAGGATGTTCGAACTGGAGTGTGCCGAGCAACAGACCTGCTTTTGTCTACTACAGCGACGCTTGTTTCTTGTTTCAGGTTACTAGATCGGGCTACTCTAGGTGTACTAAGTGAGCCAATGGAAGGAAAGTGTAAAACGTATATGTCGTGTTTGTTGTTTCGTTTGTTACGGCTTTGCGTTTATCGACAACAAAACAATGAAAAAGTAATCGTGCTATTTCCGCAAGGAATAGGACTTTGGACTATGCCGTCCCACCTTTACAATTGTATCATATTAAAAAAGAAATAGTGAAATGTGTACGCTTTATTTTAAGGCGCTCCGGAACGCCCTATACTTGCAATGTTAAAATAACGCTTATAAATTACATCTTTCCTCACAAAGTATTTGAGGTAGGAAGTTGAACTTTTTACAGATTATTTATTGGAATATGGGCTACAACTTAACACAGGGATTTTACCAAATTTTAGTTCAGTTATTAAAGATGATTTTTTTTCAATTGTAATGAAAATTCACAACATTTTTTTGCAATTTTTTATTTATATATTCAAAAATATACAGCTTTTTGGAAAAAGGCTGTGTTAAATTATGCAGAAGGCACTGTGTAACATTTACTGAAAGTTTGAAACAAATATGTTTGGAAGATCCTTAGAAAACATGTAATTAGTGTGAGAAAATAAAAGTTTTGGGAATCGAGCGACAAAGATTAGATTAACTTTTTAGTGCATTCCAGGTCCATAGGATGGATTATCTTCATCCTCTGCAAACTCCTCCTCCAGCTTCCTCTTGTTCCTCCTCCTGTTTACTCTTGCTTGTATTTCTAGACTCTGTACAGCCCTGTCTGCAGCCCGAAGGCGTTCCTTGTCTAATGCAAGCATCGCTCGTACCATGTTAGAACCTATCTTCATTCCCATATTTCTAAATACCTTGCACCTTACAATGTTGCCATCATTGAAAGTCGCAACAGCATCTCTACTTTTACTCATTATTATACTTCAACAAAACAGAGACTCAAGAAACAGAATTAATTACGAATATTTTCGAGATAACGACAGAGTAAATAAACATGAAACAATCGACAATCACACCAGCGATATATATTGAACCATCACAGGTTAGCCACAACACATACTTTATCTCACATCACTAAAATGTACCTGATGAACACGGACGTTAATAATAACACCATTTGACAGCAGTTTAACAGCGCCACAGTGGGTCACGCCCATGTAGAACACATTTAAAAAAAAATTTAAAAATAGTTGTAGTCTTCGGAATTGAATAAATTATATATCTATTAAAAGGTAATAGTCTGAAGATTCAGAAAACGCAAAAAAGTAAAAATTGAACTTTTCATGATTTTGAGCCTTTCCGGAGCCCCTTAAAGTCATGATATCAGTAAACGAATATACCGACTAAGCACAGTCGAGGATTTAAAGAAAATGCCTGGGAGATGTCAGATGGTGAGGAGGAGGGGGCAAAGGGTAGAGGGGAAAACACAATGTGTAATTTTGACATTTGCACCGGTTACTCTAGTTACACTACCACTGACAATGTTCACGCCCTCGAAGCCATTGCGACACACACGATCCCTCCACGTGCGGTCACTGCATCACTGTCAACAAAGAAACCGTTAATGAGCGGACTCACGTCAACACTTTCCACAGCTATCCCAGCGAAGTAGTTTCTGATTCCTGCTGCCAAACCAGCTTTAACCCGTGAGGCACCGTTCAGTATGAACTCTAATACAGCTGAAAACTACTCAGCAACAATCCAAAGGCACAAACAAATTTCAGGGTCTAAACTATAGAATGTAAATAAATAAAGCTAATACTTCCGTTTAACCCCCATCTCACTCTCTGCAACGTTCTAGACAACATCAGTAATGACAGAGTCTTCCGATAATAGTTTAAATGTATGAAGATCAGAGTCATCCCAAAATCAAGGATCCTAGTTCATACTGAAAAACTGGGGTTTATTCTCAGTGTAATAAATTACGGTAAGGTCTTTTCTTCTACCAGGTCCTCTTCCAGATAACTTTTAAGTACTGTACCCTCATCTTTAAAAGTCGAAACTGCAGATCAGCTATTACTGCAGCGGAAGTTGCACCTGGGCTCTGCCTTCGAAAGTATTTATTTGCTGGGCCTCCCTTCTTCGCTCTACTAGCGACCATCATTACGCCAGCTATGACTACATTCCAGTGTTCCTTAAACATTTAGACTTCTCAGTCAGTCGGCGCTGTAGGTGCACAGTGCTTGTCTTGTTTCTCGCCCACAAGCATCGTCACTGGCTCAGCTCCTACAGCTAATAACAACACAACACTCGTGAACCGATTTGTCAAGCTAACGACCCAAAAGGTACCCGTAAAGCGACGGGGAATACCCAGTACTGTGAAACCAATTATCAGTTCCCCGCTATGCTCGGATTTGAGAGAAACTCCTCCACCCTCTCAGGTCAACTGCTGAGCTGTTCTAAACGCCTTCCGAGAACTCCGACCAGTCTAAATCTCCATAGCGGTCTCCCACACCACAATCATATCAAGTAAAATTGTCTTCCGGATAGAAATCCGGGTAGAATTTTTACTCATCTGACCTGCAGTGTACAATGCATCCAAAATATTTACATTCACAACTATTGAGAATACGGAACATTAAAGCACATCTATACGTCAGAGGTGAGAACCAAAACTGTACACTGCACTTTATCTATGTCTCCCTTCGTGTTTATATTGGTTCATGAGTCAACATAGATCACTGCCAACGGTTATATCTGCTTTAAAGAATTGGGATATGTCTGGAGTTTTCTGATCTAATATTAAGCGTAAAATGACATTTTAATTTTTCGTACAAGGCTCGAATAAACAACACTGACCACAACTTCCTAGATTCACCATCTGGTGTTTTCCGTGGCTCTCGAGTTGTAAAGTCTGAATGATCATGAGGTATTATTGGCCTCGAGAACTGTCTGATGTTGTTGGGGTCACCTGATGCAAATCTTTCTAGCTGACGCCACTTCGGCGACTTTCGCGTCTTGCCCATTAAGACGAGATGGTATGATTTGGACAACAGAAGCATCGAGACTCCGAGCGAAGCCAATATCTGCCCCGGCAGGAAATCGAACCTGAGACCACGCGACGTCTATCCTCCCCAAGTCTCTCCAACCCTGCGTCGCTACATCCACTGGCACCTGCTTACAGCCGTCAGGCTAATTCGCACTCTACAACATATCACCCTCACACTTATTTCCGTAGACTTGGTGCCTCAGGAAGTGGCCTATCAACTTATATCGTATTCTAGTGCAGCTGCGGCATAATTATCTTTTCTATTGGATCAGAATCAGCATAACTTTTTAGTAATCTGATTTAATAATCTGATACACTCATCTAACCTTCAGCAGACTTCTGAAACATCAAATTTCGAAAGCTTCTAGTCTCTTCTTGTAACCGAGCGAGGTGGCGCAGTGGTTAGCACACTGGACTCGCATCTGGGAGGACGACGGTTCAATCCCACGTCCGGCCATCCTGATTTAGGTTTTGCGTGACTTCCCTAAACCGCTCCAGGCAAATTCTGGGATGGCTCCTTTGGAAGGGCACGGCCGACTTCCTTCCCCGTCCTTCCCTAATCCGATGAAACCGATGACCTCGCTGTCTGGTCTCCCCCCACAACATAACCCCCCCCCACCCAACCCCCTCTTCTTGTCTTTAATGTCTATCACGCACGTCTCACTCCTTATTAGGCTCCTCTAAGTACTTTCAAAAAGAGTTCCTGAAACAAGATTTTATATTCTGTGTTCGTGCACTGTACAGTGACACGAATGTGCCCACCTCAGAAAGGTCTAAACAGCCATCTTCTGCAGCTCGGACCGTTGCGAGACGTGCAGGAAGAGAGTGAGGTTCTGGAAGGTCCGGGCAGGGAGTGGAGCCATGGCGACTCCAGTGCTGTGACCAGCTACGCTAGGTTCCTTGGTTTACGATTCGTGGTGCGAACAGACCAGTCAAGATGGTTCCACAGATTCTCAATCGGGTTTTAATCTGGCAAGTTTTGAGGCCAGATGAGTACAGTAAAATCCTGGTGCTTTTCGAACGAAGCCTGCTAGCTGTGTGACTCGTTGCCTTGTCCTGCTGGTACATACCATCATGTCGAGGAAAAACAAACTGCATGCAGGGCTGGGCGTGATCCCCAAGGATAGACGCATACATGCGTTGCTCCATTGTACCTTCCACAAAGACGAGATAACCCAGGAAATGTCACGAAAATATTCCCCAGACCATAACGCTCTTCCAGGCTGGACCCTTCCCACTATTGCTGCAGGGTGTTTGCTTTCAGACGTTTCATGCCGTACACGCCAAACGCTATCTATCATCTTAAAAGGTCACCTGTCACCACTCACTGGGCGTTTAGGTGAGGTATTGGAGTTCAAATTTCAGTCTTTGTCGTTACGAACAGCAACCAGACGTCTGCTGCAGAGGCCCATAGGAGGCAACATTCGCTGAACGGTCGTTGAGAAGACACTGCTGGTAGCCCCTCGGTCCATCTGGACAGTCACGTCTGTTCGCCCGTACTCATCTCCGCAGCCGTAATTCACCCCTATCATCTACGGCCCATGGTGCACCATTGTTGCCTCGGCGCCGGTTTTGGAAAGCGCCATTTTGCCATGCGCGGTATACCTCAACCACGGCGGTACGCGAACAGTTTACAAACTTAGTCGTTTCGGAAACGCTTCCACCCTTGGCCCGAAAACCAATGATCATCTCCCTTTGGACGTCAGATATATCGCTCCGTTTCCGCATTACGGCAACGACTGCACTGTTTCCCGCGTCACCAGGGCACGTCTTACGAGGTGCATTCAAGTTCTAAGGCCTACGATTTTTTTTCTAATTAACTACTCACCCGAAATCGATGAAACTAGCGTTACCTCTCGACGTAACCGCCCTGCAGACGAACACATTTTTCACAACGCTGACGCCATGATTCCATGGCAGCGGCGAAAGCTTCTTTAGGAGTCTGTTTTGACCACTGGAAAATCGCTGAGGCAATAGCAGCACGGCTGGTGAATGTGCGGCCACGGAGAGTGTCTTTCATTGTTGGAAAAAGCCAAAAGTCACTAGGAGCCAGGTCAGGTGAGTAGGGTGCATGAGGAATCACTTCAAAGTTCTTATCACGAATAAACTGTTGCGTAACGTTAGCTCGATGTGCGGGTGCGTTGTCTTGGTGAAACAGCACACGCGCAGCCCTTCCCGGACGTTTTTGTTGCAGTGCAGGAAGGAATTTGTTCTTCAAAACATTTTCGTAGGATGCACCTGTTACCGTAGTGCCCTTTGGAACGCAATGGGTAAGGATTACGCCCTCGCTGTCCCAGAACATGGACACCATCATTTTTTCAGCACTGGCAGTTACCCGAAATTTTTTTGGTGGCGGTGAATCTGTGTGCTTCCATCGAGCTGACTGGCGCTTTGTTTCTGGATTGAAAAATGGCATCCACGTCCCATCCATTGTCACAACCGACGAAAAGAAAGTCCCATTCATGCTGTCGTTGCGCGTCAACATTGCTTGGCAACATGCCACACGGGCAGCCATGTGGTCGTCTGTCAGCATTCGTGGCACCCACCTGGATGACACTTTTCGCATTTTCAGGTCGTCATGCAGGATTGTGTGCACAGAACCCACAGAAATGCCAACTCTGGAGGCGATCTGTTCAACAGTCATTCGGCGATCCCCCAAAACAATTCTCTCCACTTTCTCGATCATGTCGTCAGACCGACTAGTGCGAGCCCGAGGTTGTTTCGGTTTGTTGTCACATGATGTTCTGCCTTCATTAAACTGTCACACCCACGAACGCACTTTCGGCACATCCATAACTCCATCACCACATGTCTCCTTCAACTGTCGATGAATTTCAATTGGTTTCACACCACGCAAATTCAGAAAACGAGTGAATGCACGCTGTTCAAGTAAGGAAAACGTCGCCATTTTAAGTATTTAAAACAATTCTCATTCTCGCCGCTGGCGGTAAAATTCCATCTGCCGTACGGTGCTGCCATCTCTGGGACGTATTGACAATGAACGCGGCCTCATTTTGAAACAATGCGCATGTTTCTATCTCTTTCCAGTCCGGAGAAAAAAAATCGGAGGCCTTAGAACTTGAATGCACCTCGTATATGCCCCTCCATTGCCGCCTGTGAGTAGTTATTGCATCCAGAATGAGATTTTCACTCTGCAGCGGAGTTTGCACTGATATGAAACTTCCTGGCAGATTAAAACTGTGTGCCCGACCGAGACTCGAACTCGGGACCTTTGCCTTTCGCAGGAGAGCTTCTGTAAAGTTTGGAAGGTAGGAGACGAGATACTGGCAGAAGTAAAGCTGTGAGTACCGGGCGTGAGTCGTGCTTCGGTAGCTCAGATGTTAGAGCACTTGCCCGCGAAAGGCAAAGGTCCCGAGTTCGAGTCTCGGTCGGGCACACAGTTTTAATCTGCCAGGAAGTTTTAGTTATTGCATGTTGACGTCGAACATACATTATGTGATCAAAAGTATCCGGGCACCCCCAAAAACATACGTTTTTCATATTACGTGCATTGTACTGCCACGTACTGCCAGGTACTCTATATCAGCGAACTCAGTAGTCATTAGACATCGTGAGAGAGCAGGATGGGGTGCTCCGCGGAACTCACGGACTTCGACCATAGTCAGGTGATTGGGTGTCATCGTGTCATACGTCTGTACGCGAGATTTCCACATTCCTAAACATTCCTAGGGACACTGTTACCGATGTGATAGTGAAGTGGAAACGTGAAGGGATACGCACAACACAAAAGCGTATAGGCCGACGTCGTCTGTTGACTGAGAGAGACCGCCGACAGTTGAAGAGAGTTGTAATGTGTAATACGAAGACATCTATCCAGACTATAACATAAGAATTCCAAACTGCATCAGGATCCGCTGCAAGTACTGTGACAATTAGGCTGAAGGCGAGAAACTTGCATTCATGGTCGAGCGACTGCTGATAAGCCACACATCACGCCTCGCTTTGTGTAAGGAGGGTTGAAACGTCCCCTTAGAACATTTATACATGACTGTGCTTAAACTGACACACAATATTTTTTTAGCGCAACGCAATCTGACTTTCAGAAATCCCTACAAAGGAATGGCCCTGACTAACATTAACCTGTACCTTTCACAAATCACTTACCTCACCAAAAATCTTCGTTACTGGAACTACTGCAATACAGCGAGCGCCACTACTGTCAGCTAAATAAACGATTCTAACTACTGAAGGCACTAACTACTGATAGGCATAGTTAGCAAATGACAGATTTTGATAGAGAACAAACAATGTATTTACATTAATAGCGTTGAAAAATCATAATATACATAGCAGTTCACAATATCCAGTATTACAAATTTCAAAACTCCGCCATCTCTCTCCCCACATCCACCACTGCTGGCGGCTCACCTCCAACTGCGCAACGCTACGCGCTGTTCACATCCAGCTGTCCAACACTACAATGGCAGACAACAATGCAAACTAGCCACAGACTGCACACAGCACAGCCAGTGATTGTAATTATGAAAAATTTTATCAAATCATTATTGGCCACTGCCCAAAACAATTTGTAAAATTTTTTGTGGGGAGCATGGGGGCTATGTAAGTAGGCTGTTTATGTTTTCTTATTGGCAACGTTACGTAGCGCTCTGTACGAGAATCACTGGCTGTGCTGTGTGCAGTCTGTGGCTAGTTTGCCACAGTAGTGTTTGGCAGCGGCAGCTGGATGTGAACAGCGCGTAGCGTTGCGCAGTTGGAGTTGAGCCGCCAGCAGTGGTGGATGTGGGGAGAGAAATGGCGGAGTTTTGATATTTGTAAGAATGGATGTTATTAACTGCTGTATATATTATGACTATTAAGGTAAATACAATGTTTGTTCTCTATTAAAATCTTTCATTTGCTAACTATGCCTATCAGTAGTTAGTACCTTCAGTAGTTTGAATCTTTTATTTAGCTGGCAGTAGTGGCGCTCGCTGTATTGCAGTAGTTCGAGTAACGGAGATTTTTGGTGAGGTAAGTGATTTGTGAAAGGTATAGATTAATGTTAGTCAGGGCCATTCTTTTGTAGGGATTTTTGAAAGTCAGATTGCGTTGCGCTAAAAATATTGTGTGGCAGTTTAAGCACAGTCCTGTATAAATTTTCTAAGGGGACGTTTCAGGGTAAACATTGAACGATTGAACAGTGAAAAAACAAATCACGATACACAATGCGGCGATCCGATGACAGGGTGTGGGTATGGCGAATGCCCGGTGAACGTCATCTGCCAGCGTGTGTAGTGCCAACAGTAAAATACCGAGGCGGCAGTGTTATGGTGTGGTCGTGTTTTTCATGGAGAGGCCTTGCAACCCTTGTTTTGCGTGGCACTATCACAGCACAAGCGTACATTGATGTTTGAAGCACTTTCTTGCTTTCCACAGTCGAAGAGCAATTCGGGGATGGCGACTGCATATTTCATCACGATCGAGCACCTGTTCATAATGGACGGCCTGTGGTGGAGTGGTTACACGGCAATAACTGGCCTGCACAGCCCTGACCTGAATCCTGTAGAACACCTTTGGGATGTTTTGGAAAGCCGACTTCGTGCCAGGCCTCACCGATCGACATCGATACCTCTCCTCAGTGCAGCACTCAATGAAGAATGGGCTGCCATTTCCCAAGAAACCTTCACCTGATTGAACGTATGCCTGTGAGAGTGGAAGCTGTCATCAAGGCTAAGCGTGAGCCAACACCATATTGAATACAAGTATCACCGATGGAGGACGCCACGAACTTGTAAGTCATTTTCAGCCAGGTGTCCGGATACTTTTGATCACATAGTGTAAGTGGTGGTCCCGTTAATGGACTCTGTATTTTCCTGTTTTTCAGGGTTGTTCTCCTTACTACTGGAAGTTAAACTATCCCTGTAGTGGCGTATTATAAATGAATTAAAAAAACCGTTGACAGATTTGAAAACAGTATCACACTTCCATATCTTTTCGCGGCCAATAAACATGTTCCATTAGCCCCGCTGTACGTCCAAATTGCCCGACACTCCTAAAAATCAATTATAAGTGAAGAAGAATTACATGATCTCTGGAATGGGTTGAACAATCTGAGTGCAGAATATGAACTGAGCGTAAATCGAAGAAAGGCGAAAGTAATGAGAACAGGCAGAAATGAGAACAGCGAGGAAGTTAACATCAGGGTTCATGGTCACGAAGTAGATGAAGTTAAGGGGTTCTGCTACCTAGACACCAAAATAACCAATGACGGACGGAGCAAAGAAGGCATCAAAAACAGACTAGCACTAGCAAAAAGGGCATTCCCAGCCAAGAGAAATCTACTAGTATCAAACATAGGCCATAGTCTGAGGAAGACATCATTAAGAATTTACGTTCGGAGCACAGCATTGTGTGGTTTTGTAACACGGACTGTGTGAAAACCGGGACAGAAGTGAGTCGAAGCATTTGAGATGTGGTGCAACAGTCGAATGTTGAAAGTTAGGTGGGCTGATAAGGTGAGGAATGAGGAGGTTCTGCACAGAATCGGAGAGGAACTTGTGGAAAACGATGACAAGAAGAAGTGACAGGATGATAGGACATCTGTTGAGGCATCAGGGAATGACTTCCATGGCACTAGCGGGAGCTGTAGAGGACAAAAACTGTAGAGGAAAACAGAGACTGAAACAGATCCAGCAAGTAACTGAGGACGTAAATTGCAGGTGCTACTCTTAGATGAAGAGGTTGACACAATAGAGGAAATCATGGTTGGCCGCATGAAACCATTCAGAAGACTGACGACTGAAAGAGAAAAAAAGCGTTTTTCCATTAATTTGTGTCACATGCGTATCTGAAAATAAACTACTACAATTAATGCAGGGCCAGGAAGTATATGGATGACTCGGATAATCACCTAGTTGAAACAGGTATCTACAAACTGGCTAGGCGTTAATAATAAGAACCAATTTTATATTGTCAGACGGGGGTGTCAGTTTAACTCGTGTTAATGCGCCTGTAATTATCTGTCACAGCACTACATTTCTGGATGAGAAAATCATACTTTTCTCGAAACTGGAAATACTGCATGAGAAAATAACGGTATGTCGTTAGAGACGGAACGTTCCCTCAGGACGGGGTGGAGAAGGCAAGATTAATGGCTGTTGGGGGGACTATCTTGGAGACCCCTAATATGAGTTGTCCACATTTGTCAAACTAAGTGTCGCGAGAACAATGTTGCCTTTATTCCAGCGATTCCCACTGAAGTTTACTGAGCATTTCTGTTATACTTTTGTGTCGCAAAACCCACATTTTACGATATTCCTCTCACTTTTTGACTTCATTTGACGTCTTCCTTCAAGCTAACATAACTGAATACGTCACACTAAAGACTGAAACCTTACAGTTTCGTCCGTCTCGTCCAGAACTCTTCAAACATACCGTAGTCCCCTTTTCAGCATCCCTATTACTAATCTTACAAGTTCGCTCCATTTTATATCTTTCGCAGTGCTATCCCTAGATGCTTAATCGATGTCACATGCTCCTGTCGTTGACTGCAGTAATACGACTGTAGCACAATATACGTATGTGACAAAGCTCAGTAACTTTGCCTCTACAAAGTGCATTTGAACCATATTCACAAAGACATGCGTTCGTCTCAAACCAGATTGTACGGTTAAGAGCTTCGTGCCTGCAGTTTGAATATGTCAAAAAGTTCACTCAGTCCTTTTATGGTATGACATTATACTAAACAAGTATTTTCCTGTTCGCCTCTTACGTTAGACAAATGGTCCCTTACTTCTTGAAAAACGCAAATAAGTTATTTGTTTTTATCTTATCATGCGTCCAGTTTCTTAATATTTATTGTGTTTGTATTGAACTTCCTCTTTAACGGTCGTCTTGACAGAGCTAAACTATGTTGGTCTTCATTAAAGAAATTGCCCACGCATTCTTGGATTGACATAGCTGATAACCAAGAAAGTGCTTTAGCTTTGTCGTGCTGTATACTTTCCTGGGAACATGACGTCATTGATTCTCAACTATCAAGCTGTACATTCGCAATCTGTCTGCACCGATTTAGTTCGATACTTCCATAATGGCAACAGGGTAATCCTTTGTAACTCCGATAACCAATTTGAATTTTAGCACTGTAGTTTGCGTTTTTCTGTTTAGATACATTACCGGGTGATATTTTATGCAGCGAATAATTCGTACTCGGATTATTATTATAAGCTTCCTGTTTCTAAAACTGAAATGAAATGCTTGGATAATGAAGCCCCGCGGTATGTGTCTGTGACGCGGTTAATACAAGCACGTTCTCAAAGCTGTAGTTTTTTTTTCTGAGAACTAGTTGAAGTTTTTATGAATTTTCTGGCCTTGTGGGAATCGGTTTATTTGACACACGGACTGTCAGAGTTATACACACGGAGGTATCATAGCCGTTGGAGATGAAATACTAGGTCAGTCGCACGTGCATGGGGAAGACAGTAGTCCATGATGTTGTTGACCTTCCCGTCAATCGGCTAAAATGATTCAGAGTGAGACGATAAACCAAACCCAGGGAAATCGGATAGGAACTTTGAACCACGATTCTCCCGAATACAAATTCTTACATTTGCGTCTTGTGGCTGAGTTCGTGTGTGTGTTCGTTTGTGTGTGTGTCTGTGTGCGTTTACATCAAATAGAATAGAGAAGAACAGATAGCAAAACATTCAAACAGACGCAAAGTAGGGAAGATTTAGATGTAACGGTTGACGATGAATTCGTAAGTGACGGAATACAAGCGACGTCGAAATTAAGGTGCAGTTTGAGTCCTGAGCGCCTTTCAGTGGTGAGGGCGGGAGGGGAACATTTCTGTGAAGAGGAAAAGAAAACGAGGAAGGACGAACGAGGAGGAGGAAAAAGAAGAATGAAAAGAAGAAGGGAATAGGTTGGAGGACAGTAAAACAGGAAGGGGATGGAGATACATGTATGAAAGGAAATCTTGAAAAGATTCAGACTGGTCTGTGTTGAGCAGTAATTCCGTAAGATTAAAATTATGTACACGTTGATTCTTGCGGAGAAGAAACCTGCAAAGAGCCACAATTAATAATGCTATTCGTTCATATAAATACACTCCTGGAAATGGAAAAAAGAACACATTGACACCGGTGTGTCAGACCCACCATACTTGCTCCGGACACTGCGAGAGGGCTGTACAAGCAATGATCACACGCACGGCACAGCGGACACACCAGGAACCGCGGTGTTGGCCGTCGAATGGCGCTACCTGCGCAGCATTTGTGCACCGCCGCCGTCAGTGTCAGCCAGTTTGCCGTGGCATACGGAGCTCCATCGCAGTCTTTAACACTGGTAGCATGCCGCGACAGCGTGGACGTGAACCGTATGTGCAGTTGACGGACTTTGAGCGAGGGCGTATAGTGGGCATGCGGGAGGCCGGGTGGACGTACCGCCGAATTGCTCAACACGTGGGGCGTGAGGTCTCCACAGTACATCGATGTTGTCGCCAGTGGTCGGCGGAAGGTGCACGTGCCCGTCGACCTGGGACCGGACCGCAGCGACGCACGGATGCACGCCAAGACCGTAGGATCCTACGCAGTGCCGTAGGGGACCGCACCGCCACTTCCCAGCAAATTAGGGACACTGTTGCTCCTGGGGTATCGGCGAGGACCATTCGCAACCGTCTCCATGAAGCTGGGCTACGGTCCCGCACACCGTTAGGCCGTCTTCCGCTCACGCCCCAACATCGTGCAGCCCGCCTCCAGTGGTGTCGCGACAGGCGTGAATGGAGGGACGAATGGAGACGTGTCGTCTTCAGCGATGAGAGTCGCTTCTGCCTTGGTGCCAATGATGGTCGTATGCGTGTTTGGCGCCGTGCAGGTGAGCGCCACAATCAGGACTGCATACGACCGAGGCACACAGGGCCAACACACGGCATCATGGTGTGGGGAGTGATCTCCTACACTGGCCGTACACCACTGGTGATCGTCGAGGGGACACTGAATAGTGCACGGTAAATCCAAACCGTCATCGAACCCATCGTTCTACCATTCCTAGACCGGCAAGGGAACTTGCTGTTCCAACAGGACAATGCACGTCCGCATGTATCCCGTGCCACCCAACGTGCTCTAGAAGGTGTAAGTCAACTACCCTGGCCAGCAAGATCTCTGGATCTGCCCCCCATTGAGCATGTTTGGGACTGGATGAAGCGTCGTCTCACGCGGTCTGCACGTCCAGCACGAATGCTGGTCCAACTGAGGCGCCAGGTGGAAATGGCATGGCAAGCCGTTCCACAGGACTACATCCAGCATCACTACGATCGTCTCCATGGGAGAATAGCAGCCTGCATTGCTGCGAAGGTCGATATACACTGTACTAGTGCCGACATTGTGCATGCTCTGTTGCCTGTGTCTATGTGCCTGTGGTTCTGTCAGTGTGATCATGTGATGTATCTGACCCCAGGAATGTGTCAATAAAGTTTCCCCTTCCTGGGACAGTGAATTCACGGTGTTCTTATTTCAATTTCTAGGAGTGTAGATTCGTTACCAGTTTGGGACCAACAGGTTCATCATCAGATGGATGTTCACGCTCAGATACACTTTTGCTGTTGTTTACGTTAGTTTTCACTTTTGATTAGCCCTTGTGGGGGAAATTCCTTAGCGTGGCGGCGCCGTCGAAAATGCTGACTGCTTGTGTTCAAACAGTAGCGAAAACCATGTGAAGCACACAGGGCAGATCACTACACGCAAATCAAGAAGTTTCCCCCACATGGAAAGCTGTTCTTATACAGATTCCATTTCTGTTAAAAGAAACTGTTAGTATTAAGTATGTACATAAGAACTTCACAAAGTAAGTTACACATGTCATCCCACACTAAGACCATTGCGCAACAGGAGTGGCGCCCTGTCAGATGGGTCAAGTATCCCAAACTTCCCCGCAGACACAGTTCTGCTGCGTTATGGATAACCGGTGCACCACACAGTGTGCGAATGAAATGGCGCAGCAACTGGGAACATACACCAAAGACGAAGTGCACAAGACAGCACGATTCCTGTGCGCAGAACTTGTACACTGTGCATAAATTCACCGTGAAATTCTGGCGATGTATGATTGAAATGCAATGTCGCATTCAGACGTAGCGAAATGGTGGCAACAAGCCTGCACAGACGTAGATGTTGCTGATCGGGAAGCAATGTCATCGATATCGACGACAGTCGACGACGTCCAGTGAATCATTTCGTCAAACTGTATGAGCATCTGAGGGGAATTAGATTTGACAATGATGAAGACATATACACAGCGGTTCTCGAATGGCTTCGAGACTGGAGAGCGGATTTCTACTGGCGAGAAAAAAATGGACGATTCGCTCCGACCGTTTCTTTCAGAGACTTGGTGACTATGTTGAAAAATGGTGTAAAGTTTCTGTGTCACAGTGATGTGCAGTCTTCAATAAAAATTTATCGGCCTGCTGTAATATTGCGTAACTTACTTTTCAGTGCCCCCTCGTACTTTCCAAAGCACACAGAAACTGTTCTGCATACGCTGCGGGACTGCACTCTCTGGAGAAAGGATACTGTGAGAGAAATGGCTTAGCCCTTCGACCATAGATACTAGTGGCCTTACTGTGCAGAAGCTATGGGGCTGGTGTGGCTCCAACATAAACCACCTGACTGTTGGCAAAACGTGGCGGGATTTCAAATCAGCGGTTGCCATCCTATGTTTGTATCGTATTTTCCCCACATTTCTCAATTTACTGCCAAACGCTTCCAACAAAAATTACTTTTTTATTTGCGAAAAATTATGTCAGAACTACATTTGACCTGGATTTGTTCACAGTACCATTTATGAAATCTAACAAATACATCGAACGCCCCTCTGGTGGGCAGCGGGACGAAATTACTATAACTATCAATTAAAGTAAAATGTCGTTAAAATTCTTTTAAACAGTAAGAGTGGGCTCGTGTCAAGACTTTAAACATTGGATTCGCCGCGTTTTGAGCTCTAGTCACTTATAAAAGAAAATGGGATGTGGGAATTATGTCAACTATAGGTGTCAAAATTGTTTACTTTAGGAGCAGGTCCATTTTACAGTATCAATTTTAGGTGCACTTCAAAGGTTCAGTTCCCACTATTTTTACAAAAGTTTAAACTATCAGTTTAAAAAAATGATATTTTAGATGGTAGGTGAGACTTTGAAGTTTCAGAAAATAATTTTGGAGCCTAGATTTAAAAATGACAGACACTGTAAATACAAATTATAGATATAGATTGTAAATAATAACTAACCTATCAAAACACTTGTCCTCGAAGTGCTTCGAGCAAAGGCGCGTATGTGCAGATGGCTTCAAGTTTTTCCGTTTCAGGGCCTGCATCCAAAGCTGCCTTCGGTTTTCATCCGTAGGGAGCCTATAAGTAGGAACGAGAAACGATTATACTTACTTCTGTAACCAAATTATCACAGATACTTTCCAAAATGTAATATAAGTCTGACTGTACAGGCATCACGTTCAATACTTTAATTTAGGTGATACTCTATTTCAATTGTAAAAAACATATAAAAGTCACTTCAGCAGATTTTAATAAACGCATCTGCACTATCATAGAAACACACGTGAAATGTAATGCCATTTCCCCCGACAAAACGCTGAGTTCAGCCATAAGCGCAACACGAAACAACCATGTTTTGCCAACATTCACGTGACTTCAGTCCAGAGATGTTGGAGCCACGAAAACGACGTCAGGGACAGTCTATTATATTTAAGGTCGAAGGCTTAGCCACAGCGTAGGGGATTGCTCGCAGAAGTAATCTTTCACTCTACAGAGAGTTGCACTGTTTTGTAGTTCCCTAGCAGATTAAAAAAGCTATACAAACCCCAGGTTGTAGCTAAGCCTCCGAAATATCTTTCTTTTCGCAACTCCTAGTTCAACTAGGTATGCAGGACACGTTTTATGAATTTTTCAAAGTAGGAAACATATATTGCTGGAAGGAAAGCTATTAGGGCGTCGTGAACCACTTATACGACCAGTCGGTTATAGCACCGCTAGAGCACGGCGAAGTACCGCGTTCGAATTTCAACCCAGAGCACAGCTTTAATCTGCCGGGGAGTTTCGAACCAACGCACATTCCGCAGCAGAGTTCTTTTTTTTTCCCCTGGGTACACAAATGATTGTTTCTTGTTTTCTGCGTCTATGCTCCACAAGGCAGCTTACGGTGTGAGGCGGAGGGTGTTTTGCGTACCACTCTCACTTCCCCTTTCTCCTGTACCAGAACGATTGCCGGTAAGCCTCAGTGTGAAATCGCATCTCTCTAACTTTACCACAATGGTCTTTTCGCGAGAGTTATTCACGAGGAAGTGATATACTGATTATCTCTTCTAGGAACATCTCTCTCAAAACTTTAACACTAAAGCACATCGTGATGCAGGAGGCTGTAACGCCGGAAATGCATATCCTCCTATTTCCATCTATTGTACTATAATTTTTTTTCCTTGTTTTGTTACCTCAAGATATGACATTTCTGTCTCTTTATATATTGTAATTGTTTTACTATTTGTGTATATATATATATATATATATATATATATATATATGTCGATATATAATTGGTTGTTTTGTAAATATTATTTGTATTTATACGCTGGGTCTGGCCTAGGAAAAACTATACTATCGAACGAATACATCGATAGGTCGTGTGGAGAACCAAAGTGTTTAGGATCTTTGGTAGTGTTAAATCTGTCGCGTGGAGCGCGGGCAGAGGGGAGTCTGGCTGGGGTGGTGCAGTGGAGCAGGTGCGTTGTGTGAAGCTCCCGCGAGTTGCCGCGCTTTCGGGGTTTGGCAGCATGTAATTGCGCTCGACTTGCGATGATAGTTTCTGACATGGTGTCGCGGACGGGAAGCATTAGCTGGCGCACATCAAGAGTCCGTTTCGTCTGGTGACCGTGTCGAGAAGAAGGCGCGCCAACATCCAGCTTCTGCAACAGCGACAGCCGACAATGAGTGACTGTCGCCACCTCCTCGATCGACGGCTTCAAACCTTCAATCAACCAACAAGGAAGACTGGAAGCACGTAAAGTTTTAGAACTGTATGGCAGACCTCAGCTTTTCAAACTTTTAAAATTGTTGCATCACAAAATTACAGCAACTTAGCATGAACGTTTGTTGCTCATTGTCCCAATTGCATTACCAAGCAGGGTCCCTTCCTTTTCCGGAATGAACCCGGGTGTCGTTGAAATTCAAACGCCAGCATCATTCGATTTCACTGCTTTAATTTCAAAGTTCAGTTAAGGTATTCATGGCTGGCTACAATATTTAGATTACACAAGCACGAATTAAGAGTGCGAGTTTTGTTACCGTATTTTAGCTTACCTGTGACTGCAGCTCAGCTTGGTACGTACTAAATTTTACTATTATTAATTGTTCAGAATCATTTAATTCAAGTTCAAAGTTAAATCTCTTATTTCTAAATTGCGTAGATTCAAGTAGCTTTTGAAATGATTGTTGAGGTAGTCCAAGACTAACTGTATTTTACTGAATTTCGATGTGCTTCAGAAAGAAAGTTCACTATTAACTTCAGTCACTAAATTAACTTTCGATTTTCCGGTTTTTTTAATTCTTTTGCTAAATTAAGTCAGAGTGTAGCGAAATTTATTACTTCTGACAAACTTTCAGTTTTCACACTACACGTGTCAACCTTCAGTTGCCACGCTTCTAGTGCTAATTATATGTGTAATAACCTTTCTTTTTCAGTTACTATAGTAATTATTCTTAGGACTGGCGACCGTAATTTCCCCCAAATCTCAAATATATAATTACCGCTAATTAATTGTTAACGTAACGGCCGCACATTTACTTTCTTTATTAACTTTACCCCTTTTCAAAATTAATTTCCACCAGTTTCATTTGCATTTTTCCCTTCATAAAGATGTAACCCTTTCCTCCGTCTTTATCGCCAAATTAACTTCGGTGACGATTGCTTTTCCCAAATTTCCATTAGGTACACGCGGTTTAATTTTTCACTGTCATTAATGTTGATAAGTGAGGGGGAAGTTACAAGGCCTCTTTTGTAATTCATGCCACTAGAATTGGATGAGCATATCCGTGACGCTTCCTCTCTTACCTGTGACGAAACGCGTTCCTCCTCTTTGGATCTTCTCCATTTCTTCCATGAATCCTATCTGGTTCAAATCACAGCATGACGACCAGCGTGTATTGGTCGTACAAGGGTTTTGTAAGGTACGCCATGTGAGGGTGAACTGCATTTCCTGAGGATTCTTTCACGGAATCTCAGTCTGGCATCTGCCTTTCCTGCTATTAGTCTTATGTAGTCGCCACACCTTAAATCGCTCCGTACTCAAAACTCTCCGTCAGAACAGGCCTTGGAAGGCCCAACGGTACCGACCGGCCGCCGTGTCATCCTCAGGCCACAGGCGTCACTGGAGGAGGATGTGGTCAGCACACCGCTCTCCCGGCCGTATGTCAGTTTACGAGACCGGAGCCGCAACTTCTCAATCAAGGAGCTCCTCCGTTTGCCTCACAAGGGTTGAGTACAGCCCGGTACTTCAAAATGGCTCTGAGCACTATGGGACTTAACATCTGAGGTCGTCAGTCCCCTAGAACTTAGAACTACTTACACCTAACTAACCTAAGGGCATCACACACATCCATTGCCCGAGGCAGGATTCGAACCTGCGACCGTAGCAGTCGCGCGGTTCCGGACTGCGCGCCTAGAACCGCGAGACCACCGCGGCCGGCTACATGTCCTGTTTCGTGTCTGTCTTGTAACCCATCGTTCTGCAGTCACTTCCCTATACCCCACTGCCAGTGCGATCTGCCGGTAATTATGAAGCCAATTATGCAACCGTTGTCACAGTCTGAAAGATGGCCCTACAACGCAAATGCACGTTCTCTGGGCATACGGTTTTGGGAACGCGACCTCAAAAGTTACAGCCAAATTACACACACTCAATACGGCATCGTGTATTCACACATTTCTTCATCAATGGTAATATCCTTCTTGCTGTACTGATTGTACTGAAAATAATCTCGCATGAAGTCGAAATTTTTATCAGTGTACCCCACGGGCATGTAAATACCCGAGTATCACTTTCGTAGAGTTTGGGCAAGGTGTTCATGGCACAATAGTTTCTGTTTCCGTCAGTATATCTATCTGGTCAGACAAAACCCAAGACTATCGTCAATTCTGTAAAAGCAGTCCTGCTTTAGGCATTCTATATTCAAGAGTCTTCGATTATCGTCTACCGAAGTCCTTGCTGTTTCCATCAAATCCTTATACATACCCTTGCTAATACGGGTAGCTGTTTGGCTGTTCTGTAGAAATGCACGCCACAAATAGCCCCTCATGAAACTGGACCGTCGGCAGTATTTTGAGTCATCGATAACGTTGATAATTTGCGTTATTAATTTGAAGATTTTTGTGACTTCTGTTGCTAAAAATGTGCTGATCATTTAAGCGGCGCGTGACTTACGAAATGTATTGCCGCTACAGTAGGTTGTCTGTCTCTGTTTTCTACACTGAGCACCTAACAAAAAACGAGATTAATGTCTTCCAGGTCTCTGCGCTCACAATATCGAGTGTATCTGTTGTACAGACTACATTCTTGAGTTTTCCGAAACAACTGTGATTAAACTACAGCAGAGTAACTATTGCATTAACTGTTCCGTCGGTTCTTGGTACAATATTTTATGGTTCAAATGGCTCTGAACACTATGGGACTTAACATCTGAGGTCATCATTCCCATAGAACTTAGAACTACTTAATCCTAACTAACCTAAGGACATCACACACATCCATGCCCGAGGCAGGATTCGAACCTGCGACCGTAGTAGTCGCACGGTTCCGGACTGAAGCGCCTAGAACCGCTCGGCCACAACGGCAGGTACACCCCGGTGCTCATACATATTTTGTATGCATTACAGCTCCCAGTGATTGTAGATTGTACTGCAATTGTGTAATTGTACAGTACTGATTCTTTCTGCCGATTTATGCGCAAATGTTACATTTCTTTATGTTGAGGGCCACTTGCCAATCCGCGCACCAATAGGTGATAAACAACAACATCAGTAAAAGCCTCATGGAACTTCGGACGTTATCCACTAGATGATTTATAAGGTGTGTTCGGATTCCCGTTACAAACTTCCACGGCGTGTAGAGGGGAGCGACTATAAAATATTTCGAACAGGAATCCACGTCTGGAAACGTACCGTTTCCGTTTCTACGACTGTTTCAGTTCGGTTGTGTAACGCGTCCACGTCTGCTGAAGACAAGAGACAGGTCCCAGAGTTGCCTCTCCTTAAGGTAGACAGGGTGACGTGTACTTGTGGAGTCGTATGCAGTGTTTAATTTACGAGATCTGTAAAGGCGGAAGAAGATATACTGGGATGAGTTCTGGCCGTTGCACTAGATACTGAAGTGACACTAGGTGGGATGGAGAATGTACCAGAACGTGCTTCGTTGATACAATGTCTGTACCAGCGTCGGTGGACGTCACATCGAACCGCTTTTTTAATGCATCAGTACTGTTCTGTACGTACAGTACGCTGCCCTTTTTCTGGCATCCTGTAAGCTTGCAATGTTTAAGTGTTAATACAAAAAAGTGTGAGTGATAAATGGATGTATTGTTATGTTTCCTTTCGAATTGTTACCTAATCATTGAGCTGCGTCACGCCTAGTTCAATTCCAAGTAGAAGTGCATGAGTTAAACATCTGAATAGAAATCTTCAGAGAACGGAAACGATGCGTTTCCGGAAATGGTTTCGTGTTGAAAATAAGGTGTACTTACTCTCCTCTACAAATTCTAGAAGTCTGTAACCGGAATTTCCGAACACTCTGTTTACAGGATGGTTATAATTAAACTTTTGCTACTTGAACAGTGTAGACTGAAAATATATACCGTGTAGGCACCCATCTTTATAGGAATGATATGCAGACTCTGCGTTGTTGGTAGTGTTGGTGTCATGACTTGCCGTTAGACATAACAATTGCAAGCAGTCAGCATACGTCGAAACAAGTGCTGTTGCTTTTCGCGAGTGTCGGCGCAATAAAGGAATACGGAGACGTCCTCTTTGATTCGGTAGCTCGAATTAACTTGCGATCTGGGAATTGCTCCTGAGAGAGGCCGACGATTAACTGCGCCAGAGATTGTTGATGAAAGCTAATGATGCCATGGCTGAGAACGCTATACGCAATGTGCTATCTTCAAGCCGTGCACGGGTCGTGTTACGACAGTTTGCCGGCCGTGGTGGCCAAGCGGTCCTAGGCGCGTCAGTCTGGAACTGCGCGACCGCTACGGTCTCAGGTTCGAATCCTGCCTCGGGCATAGATGTGTGTGATGTCCTTACGTTAGTTAGGTTTAAGTAGTTCTAAGTTCTAGGGGACTGATGACCTCAGATGTTAAGTCCCATAGTGCTCAGAGCCATTTGAACCATTTTTTTTACGACAGTTGAACGTTTCATAGTGCACAGTTCGAAAAGCGCTGCAAACAATTACAGTGAAATGGTTTCTCTGGTGTGGTTCCATGGCGTCGTTGATGCAGATAGCTGTCACACTGAGTAACGTTTGTAACCTGGGACGTAAGCACTGTACGCAATTAACAAATGTTACCCTCTCGTGTGCAAAGCTAAATTTGTTTCTTTCAGTGGTTTATTCGTTATTTATCTTCCGTATTTTCTTTCAGATGTTTCCACTAAATTCCTACGATGACTCGTTTTTCATGAGGGCTCTCTCAAGTAGCGAAAGTGTAATTATGACCACCCTGTAGTTTACATCTACATCTACATCTACGTGATTAAAGTGCCTGGCAGAGGGTTCAATGAACCACCTTCAAGCTGTTTCTCTATCGTTCCACTCTCGAACGGCGCGCGGGAAAAACGAGCACTTAACTTTTTCTGAGTGAGCCCTGATTTCTCTTACTTTATCGTGATGATCATTTCTCCCTATGTAGGTGGGTGCCAACAGAATGTTTTCGCAATTGGAGGATAAAAGTGGTGATTGAAATTTCATGAGAAGATCCCGTCGCAACGAAAAATGCCTTTGTTTTAATAATTGCCACTCCACGTATCATGTCTGTGGTACTATCTCCCCTATTTCGCGATAATACAAAACGAGCCGCCTTTCTTTGTACTTTTTCCATGTCATTCGGCAGTCTGACCTGATGCGGATCCCACACCGCACAGCAGTACTCCAGAATAGGGCGGACAAGCGTGGTGTAAGCAGTCTCTTTAGCAGACCTGTTGCACCCTCTAAGTGTTCTGCCAATGAATCGCAGTCATTGGTTTGCTCTACCCACAAAATTATCTATGTGATCGTTCAAATTTAGATTTTTTTGTAATTGTAATCCCTAAGTATTTAGTTGAATTTACAGCCTTCAGATTTGTGTGGCTTATCGTGTAATCGAAATTTAGCTGTTTTCATTCAGTACTCGTGTGAATAACTTCACACTTTTCCTTATTCAGGGTCAATTGTCACAGATATCTTATCTAAATCATTTTGCAAGTCGTTTTGATCATCTGATGACTTTACAAGACGGTAAATGACAGCACCATCTGCAAACAAGCTAAGATGGCTACTCAGACTGTCTCCTATGTCGTTAATATAGATCAGGAACAATAGAGGGCCTATAACACTTCCCTGGGGAACGCCGGATATAGCTTCTGTTTTACTCGATGGCTTTCCGACTATTATTAGGAACCTTGACCTTTCTGACAGGAAATCACGAATCCAGTCGCGCAACTGAGGCGACACCCCGTAGGCACGCAGTTTGGTTAGAAGACGCTTGTGAGGAACTGTGTCGAAAGCCTTCTGGAAATCTAAAAATGTGGAATCAATTTGACATCCCCTGTCGATAGCACTTATTACTTCATGAGTATAAAGAGCTAGTTGTGTTTCACAAGAACCGTATTTTCTGAAACCGTGCGGACTATGTGTCAATAAATCGTTTTCTTCGACGTACTTCATAATGCTCGAGTACAGTATATGTTCCGAAACATTACTGCAAATCGATGTTAGTGTTATAGGCCTGTGATATAGTCTGTATGTTGTGGGGTAGCCAAACCGATCATGCCAAGTGAGCCACAGTGACGAAAATGTAAAGAATGGCTCAAATGGCTCTGAGCACTATGGGACTTAACATCTATGGTCATCAGTCCCCTAGAACTTAGAACAACTTAAACCTAACTAACCTAAAGACATCACACACATCCATGCCCAAGGCAGGATTCGAACCTGCGACCGTAGCAGTCGCGCGGCTCCGGACTGAGCGCCTAGAACCGCTAGACAACCGCGGCCGGCAAAATGTAAAGAATATATCTTTATTGTTTTTTATGATTTTGCATTGATCGGCAGTGGAACTATGAAACCCTAGTGTCGATTTTCCTTCATGCAACAGACTCTGGACCGTGTCTTGTTCCATTCATTCATTTGTATTACACAAAAAAATAAATATTTAAATGTGAGGTTTTTACTCTACTGAAAAGTCTTTCGCTCTCATCTCAGTAAAGGAGATATTTAGTATCAGGGATAATATCGAACGCGTGGGAGGGGAAGGGGGGAGTTTGTACTGCAGGTCGTTTTTCTTGAGGGCTCTTTCAGGGAGCCGAAGTTTACGTATGACTACCCTGTAGCTTGTATTGTGAGAAGTAATGTTCTTACAGCACTCCTTTTTTCTGACTAGGCTGTTCTTTTATTTTTCACATTTTTACGACACAATGAAATGTGCTTGCATGTAATTAGATATATCCACAACAACTCGTACCTACGAGCCTCCCTCCTCCCCCCCCCCTTCTCTCCCATTCTGTAATCCTTTCTATAAATGCCGACTATTAACATTGTTTAAATAAATCATGTCTTATGAATATAATATCAGCTGAGGTAGTTATTCCCTTCGAGAATATTAACATGTAGGTCTATGAACAGACAAAGACATGGTTTCACTCAGTTTAAAAACTTGGACGTCTGCCTTTAGTACTAAATAAAATGTAATGTGACTAGGGCCTTCCGTCGGTTAGACCGTTCGCCGGGTGCAAGTCTTTCGATTTGACGCCACTTCAGCGACTTGCGCCTCGATGGGGATGAAATGATGATGATTAGGACAAAACAACACCCAGTCCCTGAGCGGAGAAAATCTCCGACCCAGCCGGGAATCGAGCCCGGGCCCTTAGGATTGACATTCTGTCAAGCTGTTCAAGCTGACCACCTTTTATATATATATATATATATACAATGCAACAGTTCTTCATGGTACAATTTAAACACATACAAATGATTGTTAGTTTAACAAAACCACCCAGCTACCGGAGTCGAACGCCCTTAGTATTGCTGATAAGGGAACGGAAATATTATCCCACCGCTTGCAGCATATGCCTCTGGCATAACCCCTTCTCTTTCTTTATCATTATGTAGACAGCTGCTTGGCAGACTTGGTATTCTATAAACTTTTAAGATAAATTTATTGTCAATCTTGTCAATCAGAAAATGACCACTGGCTGGTCATTTTTACCCTAGCGTCGCCACTGAGTGCAAGATCGGATAGGACAGAGATGGGAAAGGAAATTGGCTGCGGTTTTCTTTTTTTTTTTCAAAGTATCCATCCCAGGTTTGTCTTCAGGGAAATCTAAATCCCAACAGGATGAAGGGGGCTTGAACGTCGAATGTTAAAACAGTGCCTTGACCTCGCTAGATCAGGTAGATTCGCGGACGGACATTTTACGACTGGAACTAACGTGTAAGTACGACGTTGAATCCATCTACGGCTCTGATCATGTTCCACATTCTCCTCTTACCAATGCTTTCTACTGCTAAATTAGTTTACTTGTCTTTGCCTGAAATGTATTTCTTAAATGGAGGTATCCGCAGAAGAGACGTAGGGCCTAACATAAATGACAGTTAAGTTTGTCTCAGAACGAAGAAGTGTGAAATTATATAATTACCTGTATCTGAAACACTAATTTATCACAGGAATTACATAACCTCAGTTATTGTATTCAAAGCATCCGTTCCCTAGTTCTAATTCTCAACATCTGATACAGTGGCATATAGCGTATAGCAGACGGAAAAAACGTGTTGCATGTGTGAGCAAACGAGTTGTTTTCTATCTTGCTCGCCATATATTGGAAAAGTAAGTATCTAATCTAGTACGAACGATTTGATACTTTTACATTGCTCGTAAAGGAAACTCATCTTCTGTCACGCTTAAAGACGCACCTTCTATTGCCCACTGAAAGACCTAAATCAAACTGCTTAGCTTTAGTGTGGATGAACATGTAAATGATGATGACTGCGTCACGCATTCACTGCTACATAAATGCCGTCCTCAGTACCGTATACGACTGTAGGGTTTCACGGAGTGAGGCGATTTAAACAACGATATACGGTCACACATCCAAATGTGTTCTCTTGAAAGAATCTTATTTATGCAATGTAATCATTTCACTTGACGGGCAAAGCATCAGTAACAGCAACATACACGTATGTCTTAAAAGTAATAAGCACATGGCGCTGACTTCTCATGCCTCTCTAGCAGCTAAATAAAACGCATAACCGTCTGAAGTTGACCAAATTGAGCAACCGCAAGACGAGTAAACACGTCTCAGAAAATGTAAAGGAATAATAAATAACTATGTTATCAAGTACCTAGATGCAATTTATTTCTTCTTTCAGTTTATGTTGCTTTAAACTAGAGTCACGGAGTTTCCACATCAAAAAGATTAAATTGTATGGTTGATGGGGAGGTCTATTTGCCCCAATAAGATAGTCTAGTATTAGAGAATCAAACTACGTAACGTGCTATGAAAAATTGAATGATGAAGTCTAACGGTTACAGACTGTGAAAAAGCTTTTGAAACATATGCACATATATAGGCTCTACATGTAATCGTATCGTTGATTCGCCGTGTTAGCTGGTAAAGCTCTCTGACTTACGAGGCAACAATACGATCTCTGAACTGAATTTGTTTTTATTTCGTGTTTGTTATTCTAGTGATGCAAATGTGTATTCGTAACTACACTCAGTGTTCTTCTGGCCGGAAAATCTTGTAAGTAGCTGCATTATAATATTGTTGTTTATAGCTTACGATTTCAGCGCGATTTTTAGGAACAGACGCACTGGCAATATACAAGACAGTGTAGTGTAAGGTCACTTATCGACACGATTGTGTTGGCCAGCGAGATGCGTCGTGGAAGAAAGTAGAAGCGACTGACAGTTTTAACCTAAATCATGAACAGTCGATATCCTACATGGACGGCATAAGGTTATCTGCGACAAGGACGAGGAGGTATGCGTTCCAGTTGCGTTGCGTTCCAGCAGCCGAACTCCTGTCTCCGCTTTGAGAATTCATCACGGGCCCGCCGGGAACGTCACTCACAGATGTCGGCGTGTCGCTGCCGCCTCCGCAGTGGCAGCCCGCTGCGATGTTCTCACGGCCACCGCCAGCGCGCTAGTGAGTTAGCGGCGATCGTCAGCTATCCATCTTGTCGCTCGGGCGCCCGAGCAGGCGCGCTGCGCGGGCCAATAGCGGCGCGGCCCCGCCCCGGCGCGCGCTGCCATTGGCCGCCGTGGGCGTGTCCCGCGCCTTTCTTTCTCCCTCTACTTCCCTCCCGTCATTCCTGCCGGCAACCCCTTTCCGCCCCACCACTTCCGTCACAGTATCCCGGGACCGGCCGGCGGCCGCCGTGGCAGACTGCGGGAAAAACTTGCCGCAGCGCGACGTGCGGGCCGGCAGGAACGGCGGGCGGGATCGGCGCGCCGGAAGAAGAAGAAGGAGGAGGAGGCAGAGAGGGGGAAACGGTCGCGGTGTGGGAGGGGAGGGGAGTCGCGGCCGCTCTCAGTGACACGAGTGTCAAATACCCGCAGAGGCGGCCGCCGGCAGCCGGCCTTTTTCGCTCGTTTTTACATTCCGTGCCGGCTAATTACTACCACTACTACTACTACTACTACAATTATCCCCCCACTTCTTCCTTAAATGAGCGGATTTATTACCGGGACGCTGCGTTAGGTTACCGAGGCAACGGCACGCCGAGGTGTCGCGGGACCCCCGTCCTTCCTTCTTCGTTACACCCCTGCTTTTTTTTTTTTTTTTAATCATCATCTTCTTCTTCTTATTTCCATTCCTCCCCAGAAGGACAGTTGTGGCACAATTGTAAAACTGATCCTGTAACGTAGGGACAGGTCAGAGATTGAGCCACACACCGCCGAGTGGCTGTCGCGCAATAAAGAAGTCACACAAAAAAGGGCGGGGGAGGTGCAGGCCGCGACAGCTGCCGGGGAGGTCCCGTGACGTCGGCGCGCGCGTCTGTGGCTTGCTGAGTCACGATGCGGTCGACGTCGTCGTCGTCAGCGCCGTTGTTGTTGTGACCTCGGAGTGCGTACGTTGACCGCGCGGCATGCAGTGGTGGTAGGTACGAAAGCTACATCCATTCTGCCTGCAATCTTGTATGCCTGCTTTTTTTTTCTGTTTTGTAGATTTCTGCGCTAGTTTATTTTTCTCTCATCCCTCTTTTTTTTATTTACCGAGCATAGGTAGGATTGTTTTGCCGAAGCATCCCGTCACTGCTCTTTGTACTCACAGCGGAGCATGTCGTAGGTAGTGCATGGTTTGGCTCTGCTTGTATTGATGACCCACCGCTGAGTCCGCTTCGGTAGCTTGTGCAGCACAATGTTATTTTCACAGCAATATTTATAACCAGCGTGCTATGTCACACTTTTAGGGACCATATTTACGTTCTCACAATACCAGAGCAACCCTTAGAAATAACTCCTACCCGAATGAATTTTTAGCTTTTCGTTTGTTTTCATTTGGAATACGTTGCAATACCCTCCCCTCTCAATACAGTTGAAAAGTGACAGAAATGACGTGTTCATCATCTAAGTTTTGGCTGATTCTCTCTTCCCGATTTTCACAATGAACTTTTCATCACGTAGAATTTCTCGAATGTTAAACCAGAGATACAGAATGACTAAAGTCCTTTCAATCATAATTAATTGTTTGTAAAGCTATTCGTAGGTCTCGTTTTCAGGTTACGTGTTTGCTAATGTTCGAAACATTTGTGTGACTGAACACCACTGGCTGATTTCTAGTCAAAAGTTCGTATCACCGGCACGAAATAGAAGCAAAAATTAATTGAATATTTGAATAAATTCTGCACACTCCTTACTAGTTAAGATTTTAATGAATAATTTGGTCTTCAAATAACTCACGTTTTAACACAGCCTGTGCCACAGCGGGTCGACATTGGTTTCTTGTTGTGAAGTTAAAATGAGCTGTTGGAAGTATTTTTGCTGTTCCACGCTCAAAGAAAACCATCGTCAACTGTAGCGCGGCTTTGGTTATTTTATGACTGTATCATTGCGGAAAGACTGAAAGCGCCGGTAATGAACTTGCTCCGACATGCACAGTTCAGGAAATTCCATTTTTCTGACTTTTGTTTAAACGCGTGGCAAAAGTGTTAATTATAAGCGACAATTAAGTCCGAACCCCTGCTGGTAATGTACAGAATAAGATACGTTGACACTCTCGCAGAAAGATATAATTTGACGGGCGTAATTTGTTTGCGCGTTCAGTGTCGTCTGGAACGTAGATCAGTTATCAACACAGGGATCAGATGTTATAACAAATGCTGCATACATCAGCTGACTCTGGATGCGCTTTCCGACGGTTGTTTCATTCCGCAGCATGATAAACCGGACGGAAGCACGATGTCGTATGTTTGAAGCAAAAGTTGCGTTTCCTAGACAGTTTACTGAAGCAACATTTTCCAGCCTTTTTACCCTAAAAACTTGTGTATTAGCTCCGTTAGAGTTTGAAAAATAAATATATATCCTCGCCTAAAAGTTGCCGTTCGAATATGATATTAATAAATCGTAGCGTCTGTCAAAATAGCGATAGAAATTTGAAACGAGTTGCACATTGTTGTTTTTTTTCACGAAACTGTAATAAGAAAGCAAAATATTTTGATAATATCTGAGTACTCTGTCGTTTGTTAGAGTATTTTCGCGAAGGAGCAGAGACAGAACCTGTTTACCTGCTTCAGTCACCACGCTGTGGCTTAAAAAACGTAATCAGTGGCTTACGAAACGCTAAAGGCAGACGTCACGGCGGCTTGCATGTTTCATAGCTATCTTTTGTACTGAAACAGTAATATATTACATACTCGTTGAGTCTGTATCTCGTTTTTAATTCTGCGTTGCACACCTTGGAGCGGAAACGGTCTTACGGAGAATTTGGGATAAATTTCCCACCGTTCTGCGAAATCCCATCTTAAGGCAAACGTAGTGTGCTCAAATATGTTCGGATTCCTAGATATGATCAATTTTATTCACTAGGATCGGTGATGTAAATTTAAGTTACGAGCTGGACTGGTGTGAAATTCACTGGCTGCTGAAAATATTCAATAACGTCACAGTTCACTTCCCCTCTCTCCTAGCATCATACGAACTGCTCTTTGACCGTTACCATAGAATGTCACACCAGAAACAAGACACACCTGAATTAAATATTCAGTTACTTACGTGACGCTGTTTGTAATTGTCTTATGGTGCGTACAACGTTTTTAGTGCCCTGTAGTTACTTTTCTTGTTGTTCTGACTACAAGAATTTTTGCATTTTACAAGATTGTTCTATAACATCAATTTTTCTACCATGATCCAACGTCCTGTCAAGGGCATTCACTAGCACTCCCTCTGCCACTGAGCTTTAACAGTGGCTATTTTGAACATAAAACACGTGTGCGACAGTTTCTGCATTTGATCTGGATCGCACTTTATTTATCCACATTTACATCATGACAACCGACCTCTATGACGGATTTCTGTCTTTTATTAATATGACAGTTTTTATTTGGGATAGTTTGGCGAAACCGCAGAGACATTTGAACCCTGTATCTTGGTGTGAACGATCCAGGTCATACAGTTGTGAGCCCGTTCTGAACCGTATTTAGCTTGAAAATACGGTTCAGGGGAAGAAAGTTTTACAGCTGTAAAGTCGCCTTTCCTAATATCTTACCCTTGTGTTACGTGCACGCTGGTATATATCGACTGTGCCTGTAAACAGACTACAAGCTGTTCACAGTAGTACAATTACAGCGATGTAAAGCCCAATAACTGATGTCAGAATACGTTATCATAGCTGCAGTAACAGCTGCAGTTATTGGCAAATAACCAACTCGAGTTCCGAATTCGATTCTGAATGCCGAGCAGTGGTGAATGTTAAATTCTACGCTAGCCTTTACCGAATTTGGAACTGAGTTCATTTGAACTACGTATCAGTCACAAAAAAATAAGAAATCGTTAGGCCTCTATGTTAACCACATATTTCTTCTGACAAATTCACACCATTAACAATGCATTGAATAAATACGTTTTAGCTGGACTTGGCAGGAGTGGAGGCATATTCTTGTGAGACTTAGATTGTTCAACTTTACTTGGCTGCCCCAAAGTCCTTTCTGTTCCACAAGGACACACCTAAATATCCTCTCTTGTTCGTTTCGAGCTCAGCACTCCCTGCACCTTAAGTTTCCATGGGCCGCTGAATTTAAAATTCCTTCCTTACAGTGAAACGGTTGCTCACAGTTCAACTGTGGTCTCGTCCACGAGTTTTCCTCTTTTATTCGTAGCTGTAGTTTTTAGCAACTGTATACAACTCAGCCATCGGCTGCAAATATATTTTTCATTTCGCTTTACCGGTTTCAACAAATTATATTTTTGGACATATCGTGACGTTATCCTTCTGTGAACAAGATACTGACATCTGCTGAACCAATACGAATTAAGTTTCTGTAATATACTTCTTGTACTTTACATAAACGTGCAGCCAAGGTCTAAAGATTTATAATATTCGTAATTTTATAGGCTTCTGAAGATGACAAAGTGATATGTCGAGACCGGTATAGCGAAATAAAAATATATTTTCAACTGATGACTGTATTTTGTTCTGAAATTTATTAATTTACAAAGACAAAATGTACCCAGTTTGGTATATTTAGAGACAAAAAGCTCAGTAAGCAAGTGTATAATTTTAATACTGTGCACAGTTAAGGCAGAAAATATAATTATAACCATCAAACAGTGATTAATACTGAGGGTGAAAAAATAGAATAAAAACTTGGCAACATCACCGGTAACATTCCAGCCAGGTAAACCCGCCCATTGAAAGAATGAACGTGCCTTTCCACAACAACAAATTCGGCAAGGTTCCTGCATCCACAGGTCAAACTGGCAAACCACGGGAATTTGCGTTAGGGAAAGTAACTTATAGCTTTGTCAAAGTTATGAGGGTTTGTCGCTATTATGGTTCTCAAATTAATTCCTTGGTACATGCACTCGACACATTTTCGGAAGTAGGCTTATGCGTTTTGTCAACGCTGCATTTCTCTGAGTTGCAATTTCTTGTACTTCATGCTAAAGCGATGTACTAAGGATCGCCGTAAACAAATTGTTACTACTGTCTTATAAGATTTTTTTTTACATATTGCTGTTATTATTATTAAAATCGTAGGCATCTGTGCGACGTTAAAAGTGAGGGAGTGATAATAAGTTGTATTTGAGGGGGGTGGGAGGGATGAGGGAGGTGTGTGGAGGGGGTGGAATGGCGAATTGTGAGGCCTGTGCACTTGTGGAGATACGAGGTTTTGCACAGCTCTCGCCCCTTTATTGACTCTGGATTAACAGCTATCGGAGGTGACAGCGGGTGCAATGGAAGTGCAAACTGAGACTGAAGTACCACAGAAGCACTGCACAAGCCGATATAGAAATGGCCAGAAACGTACAAACCCTTCTATTGACTAATAACGTTTAGGCATTTATACGAGAGGCTGGAACAGACTTGAAAGCACGATGACCAACTAGTTACTCAACCGTGTTTGCGGTTTGTTTAATATGGTATTGTCAAGCACATGAAAAGAGCGGAATTATCTAGCGACAGTGTTGTAGGCGTGAGCGTGTGTTCACAGACGTTGCGCGCTTACTGTAACGGCAGAAGCTAGCTTCAGTGCTCTTGACGGAAATCCGTTTAAAAATCACAATCAAAATTAAACTACACGTTCTTAATCGTAAACTGTTTTCTTGATTAACAGATGCTGGCTCTGAGACAATAAGTATGTAGCAAAAACAAAAAATAAGGTACTTTCCCAAAATGTAAACAATATTTATGCACAAATCTTCTTTAGAACTTCGACATATTTAAAGTATTGTTTATTTTACTGTGACTGAAATGAGTCACTTGGTTCTGTCTTTGAACTGGGTATGACCTGTTTCGTTGATTTAAAACTTAGAATCTAATCAACTGAATCGGTTTAATGCGTAACGTTTTGTGAGATGTAACTTCCCATAAGCGCATCCACAATGAAAAACAACTGCATAAATTGTTCCACACACTTATATGCCTTGTCCTATTATTATTTTGAAATGCTCTATTTAATGGCAATACGCTATTACACGCAGAACATTACCTGATAGTAGAGACTGTCGCTGTTGGTAACTGTGTCATCAGTACTAAACTAAAATGGAGTAACTTTTTTTTTTAGTAATCCTGATTGATTGATGTATACGTGTTGTCCCTTTCTCTGAAATAATACGGATCCTATTTTCACCAGAAGGTACTGAACTATGAACACTACGCAAGTTGGCCAAAACTCGTGATAGTCAGACATTGCCTCATGCCAGAGGATATCTCGACAGATGCAAGTTCATTAACAGATGGTACTGTGGGTCCTGGAAATCAGTGTATTAAGTGGAATGCTGTACGTTATGTGAACCACTGCATCTTAAGTCGCTTTTTGTTTCGCATTTTACATTAGTAGCAAACTAATTAACCTTATGATTTCTTCGTATATCCCGAGAAGCTGAAATCATATAGAGTTCCTGATTTTTGTCTAACCTGTGCAACTTTTTAATGAGTGTCTCGGACAGAAGATAGTAACACTTTTCGAGACGTCGCACCATTTTGACAAACTCACTCGGCTTGAAACAAGGGAACTTCGTATTACTTCTCTGTATCTCTTCCCCAAATAAATGGCACAGACTACATCCAAATTTTATCAAGTTTAGTATGCAAGAAAATTTAGTAATTCTATTGTGATTGCATTTAGCTCTTCGTCTGCAGCAACGTTGTCATGACGATCGTTGAAAATACTGATCAAGCATTTCTGACGAATCATCTTAACTTTAATTTCAGTCATTTGTGGAAGGACAAGGTATCTAAATTACAATGAGATAGGGGCCTCAGTCTGTTTCCTCCAGTATGAAAGTCAGAACAAATGCTAATACCATCTGCATGATGTCAGTAATTTTTATACAAGCTACTGTAAGTACCACATTATTCTCTCTTTCTTTGTCTTATTACAGGAATACACACACACACACACACACGCTTATTCGCTCAAGCATAAAACAGCCTGCTCGTGCGCTAGAATGAGATTGGGGTTTATGTCCAGCTTGCGGACGAAGTAACACCTTAGTCTAATACTGACGGTGGGTGTGGTATTGGTCATAAATCACGTCGGATTTTGCAGACTTCCATACGGGACTAACTGTCGGCGCCTATGTAATTAGTGCACGCGCGATAAAAGTTACAAATGAACCACGAGCTGGTAGAGGCACTACACGACAGCGTACAACGAAGCCAAAGCAAAGAACTTGATTGTTATCCAAAATAGTGTAGAAAAAGGCAAAATTACTGACAAAAACACGATATCATTAAATATTTTGTCACCTGTAACTAATTCTGTGTCACGAAAGCGGCATCTGAATTTAACACCCACTTAGTGAAATCAGTATCAACGAAGATTTTCGTGACACGAACTGCACAGGTGAAAAGTGACGGGTACAATTATTACTGTCAAATATCCCGTGAGCCAGGGCAATTTAGACTATATTCGCGCTACCGAACACTATTATCTTGTAATGTCACCCATGAGTCTAATTTTCCCTACGCTCCTTATCACAAGTCCTGTTTATATATGAACAACGCAAAGTAAGCGTACAATTCAGACTGACGTTACCCAATTGTAAAGCGTGTTGGAGGTCCTGTACTGGGTTCTGTACTGGCTAACAGAGGGTATATCCACTTCAGTGTTCCCTAAGGTCACAACTGAAACCCTAAAGGGATAGTAGCTACTAAGTCTTATCAAATCATTTTCAATCAAAAAGTTCGTTAAATGACCGAGGTATTATTTTGCTCAGGGTTTGCTTGTTTGAAGGGGATAATGTCGGAAGTACCCGAGATGTTTTTCGATGAGCACGAGGTGACAAATAACGTTCATCCTTGGGATCGCTATCGCCAGAGTTAAAAGAAAAATGGATAGCTCTTATTTTGATTTCAAAACAATTAAAGCTCCTGTTATCTTGCACTAACATATTGGAACAGTTTGTTTGCGAGAACTGGTTTAAAATCTCATTCCACAGCCCCCAGGAATGTATGTCGATACCGGATTGTATTCGGTCTCCTTTGTACAAAGAATATGCGCGCCGCATGAAGCGTACGTTATTATTTGGCTCAATATGTGTAAATTATTCTGAAGTTGATGCGTCACATTTTTGCAGCAGCAATCGCTATTAATTTTGAAAGGAATCGCCGTGGATTATGAAGTGAGATACAGGCAAATCGGTTACGGTATATTAATAATTTTTACTTATGGACCGTCTGACAGCAACTGAATAAAACACAATATTAGTGCCATACGCGTTTCGCCTTTATTTTCTGCAAAGCATCATCATCAGACGGTCCATAAGTAAAAATTATTAATATACCGTAATATTGCGCGCAACTGAGGAGGACAGGACTATAAAAGTTGAAGACAAATCGGTATTTGTCCACCCTCTCCTGTCTTACACATATGTATTAATATCGCTTACCTATAACTCTCGTCGTTTCTGTGCTGCATAAAACAAAGATTTGAAGCGATTTTGGTGCAAAGTGGAGGAAATGTGGAGAACAACTTGATAAGATTTTTATTTGAGTTAATAATAGGATGTTGGCAGCGATACTTCCTTATCATGATTTTCACCATCGATGAGTTTGATTTTCTGTATGGCAGCTGAGATGTATTTAGCTTGTAAAATTGTTTGAAGACCTTTATAAAGGTAACTGCTTACAGGCGTCAGATATTTGAAGTAAAACATTTTTAGCCTTCAGCAGAATATGTGTAATTTTTTATTTCTCAACCGGCTTCACTTATTACAAGCATAATCACAGCTTTTTCTCCAGTGATGATGCTTGTAATAAGTGAAAATAGTTGAGAAATAAAGTTACACATGTAAAGCTGAAGGCATAAGATTATTTGCTTCTAAAATCTTTTGGACTAGGAAAGAACGTGACTGTGGCATTAAAAATGTAGCAGACATCTGTCTGAGAACACGAATACATTCATCGTTAGTTGTTGATTACTATCTGATAACACCACAAAACTCTTCAGGTGAAAATTCGTCTTGCAGTGACTTTTTTATTACATTTATTTATTTATAACATAATTTTTATCAGTGAAACTAAACATTACCTGTGTACATCAATGATTCCTTCAAATCTTGTTCCATGCCCTCCTGATAGTAACAACAATGAAATTATTTACTTGAGTCCGATCCTCGACAATGTAGATACAGTTGCACTTTTACTGTGCGTCGGGACGCGTCTCCTATTGTGCTATTATCTGTTGACACTTGCTTAAATTCTTCTCTACCGTTTCCACTGCGCCAGTACCCTACATCCTCAAAGATGTATATTTCTTTTGCTCCGTCAGCCTCATTTGTCACAAATACACATTTCTTTTATATTTTATAGAATTAGTACTTTTTCTAGTAATACTGCGGCAAGCTAAATTTTTCGGTGAAAGACGAATCAGAGCAGGTAGCCTACATGTTTAAACTGAATTTTGTGAACTGGGTGCTTAAATTATGAGATCAGAGTCATAGTTGAAAATACATCAACTTAATTCTTAAGTTTTCAAATAAGTATATTTATATAAGAATAAATGATTGAATGTTACTATGGTAAATCTCAAAAAGTACTGGATAATACGTTCGTAAGGGAGAATTTTCCCCAATAATTTCTCTGAAACGTGGACAGAAGTACGGTGTTTGATTGGCTGGGCATCGTAATAAATCACAATGGAGTACTTGTCGATCACTACGCCGGACAGCTTACATGGAAATAGCGTTCTGTTCTGCACCGGATGTATCTCTCTCACTAAAAAAAGAAGGAACAGTACAAGCAATTTAATCCATGCTATCTGTGAATTGTCTCAGTAAGAGGGTATAGAAGTACAAAATAAATTCCATAGCCTTTGCCGCTGCTATGTTACAGCCGCCGATATGATTAGAGATATCAGATTTGCTACCGCGGTATGTATTTTAACAGTTTTGTATCGTGAAGTTGGAGGTTTACCAACACTAGTCTCTTAATAGGCGGGTATATGAAGATATATAAATATTTGAATTCTGAAAGAGTAATTGCACGAACAAATGTCTCCCCCCACAGTACCGGAAAGGTTTGTTCTCTCTCTCAGTTTGCCTAGCCTGCTTGGTTGTACACACGCACGGCAGTGACCAAGAAGAGTTCTCTTTGAGCCTGTCTTGCCGCAGTGTGGTGCTTTCCTCAATTACACGAGTCCTGCACGTGAATACTGGAACTAAATGCATTCTCATCTGTTCTCGCATGACGAGCACACGATCAGATAAGTATGTTCTGCCGCTTTGTTGTTTTTAGGCACAAGCGTGCTTGTATCTCAGATATGTCTGGTTGCTGCAACACAGTTGAAGTTGGTATCATTTTAGAATTTGCTTGTCGGTGTTATACATGGTCCGGTGCATCTTTATCATTTAACCGTTGACACAAAAGATAACAAGGGTAGCACATACGCAGTATGTGCTGGTTGAGTCGTGTGATATGGATATCACACAGAATTGTTTTAGGAGATGGTCCGCACTAGTAAGTAACTTAGTGCAGGCCTTCATAGTGAAGATAATGGTGAAACCAGCAAAAATGATAAGCTGTGACGAAAAAAAAGTGCATTAAATAGCATCAAAACCATCAAAACCCAGGAAATCCACAACATGATGATGACGAAAAACCCACTGATAGTGCTGAAACTTCAGCGAAACATGTCTGGTGAATAGAAACTGTGTTTTGTTCAAGGCGGGCCCTCTCCGAAAACAAACCTATTTGTAAGTAAACACGGACAGAAGAGCTTCAGCCTCAAAATGATTGTGGATATGAAATTTCGGTTCACCCCGTGTATAAGGTCGAAAGTAGATGCTCCACATTTCTGCGCACTCTAGATGCTAAAATAATTAGCAACAGCTGGTAATTTTGAAAGAATCGCTGTATAGTATGAAATCTTCATTAAACTTCTTCCCTCCCTATATTCGGCAAAAGCAAACATTGTGCCGCAGATATAATGTGACATATTGTTTCCTTTTTTCTCTGTATCACGAAGAGACTCGAAAATTACGCTCCGCATAAGCTAATAGTCAAATGGTTTCTATACTGCAGGTCTTTATATCGAATTAATAAGTCTCTGTAATTTCCCTGTTCTCTACAAAAATGTGCAGCATTACCGAATATTCTTAGGTCATTGTTTCTGTAACTGTTCAACCGCCAACAACGGTTAATTTCTATTTTGGTAGCTGGTTTAAGATGACGGTTTTGTGGGAATCGTGAACGGTAAGAATTCACCGAGTCTTTCTGTTTTCAGCACATAACATCGTAATATTCTTCTGTTGATAAGACTCCGCCGATTCTGGCTCGGAACTGGAAGTTTTTGTGACAAGAAAACTGCCAGAGGGCTTTAGAAGATTGAGGATTATTAGCTGTTTCTGCGCCAGTTTTAGGTTCTTGCCTCAAATTTGTCTGAAATCCTCTTATGTTGAATTATTTCAGCTCTGTCAGGGAAACACCTTGCAAAATGCTGATATGATTTGCAGAGATTTTTGTAAATAATAGCTAGCAGATCATTTCGCGGGGATCTTAATGCAACATATCGCCTAATTTAAACCAGGGTTTCAGTAGTTCTGTCTGTATCACATGTGAAAGAAGTTTTATTGGAAATAAGCATCTACAGAATGCGCACACTCCCATTTAACTGTCACAGGAGTGGGCAATTTATTTCAGATTAAAGAAGCAAAACATTTTTCGCAGTGCCTTTCACGAACAACTCGCCGTACAACCTTCGTGTTTGCAATTCTTCAGTTTTAGACCACACTAAACTTAGTCAGTGGGATACATTCCGAATTTGCTATCGTAGGGATTCGCTGGCACCAAACACAATTTCCAGCAATCAAAAAGTTGCTTCGTCCAGTGATACTTAACTATACTGATGGTATAAAAAGAAAGCTCTAAAATGTGAAAGACGTTACACAACTTGCACATTGTAAGCTTTACTTATCGTTGCCAATCAAATAAAAACTTTCAACTTTCATGCCTTTGTGCCATGTTTTTCTGTGGGTCACTCAACATGTTTTGTTATTTTTTAGACAAACCATAGCCTTTCGGTTGGTTTAATTCTGTGGTAATTCCAGTCTTAAGAAGGACATGGTAGAGAACTGAAATCACCAACAAGGGACTCGTTATCAAAAATTGTAATGAAACGTGGATGCACAACTGAACAACTCGTAATGGTGCAGACACGCAAGGACAAAGAGAGTAGAGCAAAATATGTCATAACATCAAAGATGAACGATAGTGTTTTACTAACGGTCGATGGTCGCCATAACGCCATTCTCCTTCGATTTCATCTTATCCTGGAAATATATGGAATACACGGTACTTTCTCCGTAATCTGTTTTACCCATTCCAATCTTTGTCTGCTTCTACAATCTCTCTTTTCCTGCCTCTTCAATTGCCAGGTTAATTATTCATAAATGCATTAGCAGAACCGAGCGAGGTGGCGCAGTGGTTAGACACTGGACTCTCATTCGGGAGGACGACGGTTCAATCCCGCGTCCGGCCATCCTGATTTAGGTTTTCCGTGATTTCCCTAAATCACTCCAGGCAAATGCCGGGATGGTTCCTCTGAAAGGGCACGGCCGACTTCCTTCCCCATCCTTCCCTAATTCGATGAGACCGATGACCACGCTGTCTGGTCTCCTTCCCCAAACAACCAACCAACCAACCATTAGCAGATATTGTATTAAACTGTCTGATATCGTATTAAACTGTCTCTTCTTCTCGACAGGGTTTCCCATTTCCTCTGATAGCTTTTCGTTCCGTGCTCTAAATGTCCACTTAACTTCTGAAGCCCTGTTGTCACATAGTTTCAGGTTGCCGTTTTCCACTTTTACGCAATCAAAGTTTATATTCCAGCCGAGTGAAGGGGCACAGCAGTTAAAACACTGATTTCACATTCGGGAGGCAGCTGAGTTCATGCTTCAAATCCTTCTGCTCTCATCCAGACTGAAGCTCTTCATGATTTCCTTAAATCCCATAGGACCAATGGCCGGAATGGTTCCTTCGGGAAGGGCAATTTCTTAGTCTTGCCGCAGCCAGACTTTTGCTCCGTCTCTAATGAACCTGTCATCGACTGGACGCGGGGCCATAACCCTCCTCCTTCTTCCTAACGCGCTCTGGTCGAACAGTTTCAGCAACAACTTCTTCCAAATTTTCATGTTATTGTTTAATAATACTATAGTCCACTTTTTGAACAAAGCTCTCGTCGTCGCCGGCCAGTGTGGCCGTGCGGTTCTAGGCGCTTCAGTCTGGAACCGCGTGACCGCTACTGTCGCAGGTTCGAATCCTGCCTCGGGCGTGGATGTGTGTGATTTCCTTAGGTTAGTCAGGTTTAAGTAGTTCTAAGTTCTAGGGGACTGATGACCACAGATGTTAAGTCCCATAGTGCTCAGAGCCATTTGAACCAAAGCTGTCGTCGAGGGGAACAATCTACCGGCAAGATAAACCTTGTACCGAACATTTTACATTAACTTACTTGCTAGATATCAAAAGTTCTTTTTCTTCTTCTGTTGCGTCTTGCATGGAAAGTGAAGATTTATTAGATGACGACCATTCGACCTTCGAAAAGCTGAGAGCACCAGAGAGACAGTTGTGACATTGCTGTTGGTAATGTAAGGAAGACTTTTAAAAAAATCAAGACGCGTTCATGGGATCTGTCGACCTGGAAAAATCTTTTGACAAAGTAGAACGGCGTAAGGCACTGGTGTGCAACCAGCGGCTAGCATACCGCATGTGTCCTGCGATTGGGTTCAATCCGGTCTGCGGAAGAAATTGCAGGTGAACGCAAAATGAACATACTCTCAAAAACAAGTGTTTTGAGGCATAACTTGTTGGTGTGGCGTGTCAGGGAAAGGGTGCGACTCATATCGGTGCGTTACCCCGTAAACATTAACGTCACGGACCAAGGGCGTACCCAGGATCTGAACTGGGGGGGGGGGGGGGGGGCAGGTCTCATACTAGTCTCAGGAAACAAGGACTCGAGACAACATACAGCACTTCTTATTAAATCAAACAGAAGAATGCACTTGTACAATCCTATAAAACATGCAGCATTTCTTATTAAATACGAGGTGCATTCAAGTTCTAAGGCCTCTGACTTTTTTTTTGTAATTAACTACTCACCCGAAATCGATGAAACTGGCGTTACTTCTCGACGTAATCGCCCTGCAGACGTACACATTTTTCACAACGCTGACGCCATGATTCCATGGCAGCGGCGAAGGCTTCTTTAGGAGACTGTTTTGACCACTGGAAAATCGCTGAGGCAATAGCAGCACGGCTGGTGAATGTGCGGCCACGGAGAGTGTCTTTCATTGTTGGAAAAAACCAAAAGTCACTAGGAGCCAGGTCAGGTGAGTAGGGAGCATGAGGAATCACTTCAAAGTTGTTATCACGAATAAACTGTTGCGTAACGTTAGCTCGATGTGCGGGTGCGTTGTCTCGTTGAAACAGCACACGCGCAGCCATTCCTGGACGTTTTTGTTGCAGTGCAGAAAGGAATTTGTTCTTCAAAACATTTTCGTAGGATGCACCTGTTACCGTAATGCCCTTTGGAAAGCAGTGGGTAAGGATTACGCCCTCGCTGTCCCAGAACATGAACACCATCATTTTTTCAGCACTGGCGGTTACCCGAAATTTTTTTGGTGGCGGTGAATCTGTGTGCTTCCACTGAGCTGACTGGCGCTTTGTTTCTGGATTGAAAAATGGCATCCACGTCTCATCCATTGTCACAACCGACGAAAAGAAAGTCCCATTCATGCTGTCGTTGCGCGTCAACATTACTCGATAACATGCCACACGGGCAGCCGTGTGGTCATCCGTCAGCATTCGTGGCACCCACCTGGATGACACTTTTCGCATTTTCAGGTCGTCATGCAGGATTGTGTGCACAGAACCCACAAAAATGCCAACTCTGGAGGCGATCTGTTCAACAGTCATTCGGCGATCCCCCAAATCAATTCTGTCTACTTTGTCGATCATGTCGTCAGACCTGCTTGTGCGAGCCCGAGGTTGTTTCGGTTTGTTGTCACACGATGTTCTGCCTTCATTAAACTGTCGCACCCACGAACGCACTTTCGACAGATCCATAACTCCATCACCACATGTCTCCTTCAACTGTCGATGAATTTCAATTGGTTTCACACCACGCAAATTCAGAAAACGAATGATTGCACGCTGTTCCAGTAAGGAAAACGTCGTCATTTTAAGTATTTAAAACAGTTCTCATTCTCGCCGCTGGCGGTACAATTTCATCTGCCCTAAGGTGCTGCCGTTTCTGGGACGTATTGACAATGAACGCGGCCTCATTTCAAAACAATGCGCATGTTTCTAGCTCTTTCCAGTCCGGAGAAAAAAAATCGGAGGCCTTAGAACTTGAATGCACCTCGTAAAACAGTAAACTAGTGAAAAACTCCGAATATCCTCTAGGGGGGGGGGGGGCAGTTGACCCCCCCCTGCCCCTCGCTGGGTACGCCCATGTCACGGACGCTGTACTCGTAGTTCTCACTTTATACGGTAGGAGCGTCGCTGTCGCGACCTGATGAGGTGGCCCGTGAGAATCATGCCCCAGGCTCACCAAAAGTTGCCCATGTCTCATATAAGCTGTTAGAAATTCTGAGAAAAATACGAGTAAGCTATAGGAAAAGGCGGATAATATAAGTTACTATGTGTACAAGGATCGAGAGGAAAAAATATGAACGGAAAACCAACAACGGAGTGCTCTGAATTAGGAAACTGTAAGAAGGTCTATGCCGCTGCTGTGCAGTATGTGCATCGGAGAATCAGTGGCGGAAATAAAAGAAAGCTTCAAGAGTGGGATTAAAATTAAGGGTCAGGGGATGTGATAAGATCTGCTGATAACATTGCTATCCTCGATGAAGCTGAAGAACTGTTAGAGGACACGTTGAATGGAATCAGAAGTCTAATGAGTACAAAATATGGACTAAAAGTTGTCTGAAGAAGGACGAAAGTGATTAGGAATACAAGATATGATACTAGTGCTAAAATTAATGTCAAAATTGGGGACCACGAAGTAGACGAAATTAAGGAAATTCTTCTACCTTGCAAGCAGAATAATACGTGGCGTACGGAGCAAAGGCAAAGAGAGTATTCCTGGCCGCGAGAACTCTGCTAATATCGAACATCGGCCTCAGAATGTACATTTGGAGCACAACATACTATGGTAGCGAAACATGAACTGTGGGACAACCGGAACAGAAGACAATCTAACCGTTTGAGATATAGTGCTACATAGAAGAGTATTGAAAACCAGGTCTACTAATAAGGTAAGTAATGAGGAAGTCCTCTGCAGAATCGGCGAAGAAAGCAAAATATAGAAAATATTAAGAAGGAGAGACAGGATGGTACGACATTTGTCAATACGTTAAGACATGACTTCCATGGTACTAGAGGGAGCTGTAGATGGTAAAAACTGTGGAGGAAGACAGAGATTGAAATATGTCCAACAAATACTTGAGGCCATTTCATGAGAAAGCTACTCTGGGATTAAGAAGTTAACACAGGAGAGGAATTCATTGTGGGCTGCGACAAGGAGCCAGAAGACTGGTGAACGCTTAGAAATTGCTCAAATGGTTCAAATGGCTCTGAGTACTACGGGACTTAACAGCTGAGGTCATCAGTCCCCTAGAACTTAGAACTACTTAAACCTAACTAACCTAAGGACACCACACACATCCATGCCCGAGGCAGGATTCGAACCTGCGACCGTAGCGGTCACGCGGTTCCAGACTGAAGCGCCTAAAACCGCACGGCCACACCGGCCGGCCTAGAAATTGTTTATGCAGTCTACTTAAAGTAGTTGGCACCAGACGTTTCAGTTCCAAAGTCACGACTCTGCCGCGACTGCTCTGCTGTCTGTGACTATACAAAATCATTCTAAAGTCTGTATCTCATCACAAACAATTGAAAAACTGGAAATTCACATATTGCACAGCCCTCTATATTCCTATAAGCACACACAAAATCACTTCTTAATTTTAATTAGGGCCACAGTTACATTAACTGTGATGAAACTGATAAAATTTTCTCATCCGGAAAACAGCTTCCAATTTATGATGTCATACCTTGAAAAATATGGAACCAATTGAAATAATTTCTTTTGTTGATTACCAAATTAGCCCCCTCGCTAATGGGCTTTTCCAAAGTTGTTTATCACATTGCGTTTGTCATGTTAAGCTTCGGAAAGTTACGTTTCATTACAGCTCTCTGAGTATCTAATTTATAACAAGTATTAACCAAAGGCAAAACTACCTTTTTTTTGCATCAGTTCTGACTGGTTCGACGTGACTTTCTACGTCCTCAGATATTTGATGAATTATTCCAATCTTTGTTTTTCCCTACAGTATTTACGCTCTACCGCTCCCTTTAGTACCACGGGTGTTATTTCCTGATGTCACAAGTACTCCATCCTGTCCCTTCTTCTTGTTAGTGTTTAACATTCGTTTCTCTCTTTGTCGACTCTGCGGGGAACCACCTCATTCGTTATCTTATTAGTCTGCCTAATTTTCAAATGGTTCAAATGGCTCTAAGCACTATGGGACTTAACATCTGAGGTTCCGGACTGAAGCGCCTAGAACCGCTCGGCCAGAGAGCCTGGCGCCCAATTTTGAACTACGTTCTATTCTATCACATTTCAAACGCTTCGATTCTCTTATTCTCCGGTTTTTCGCACAGTTCATGATTCGCTATCGTACAAAGCTGTTCTCCAAACTGACATTCACAGAATTTCTTCCTTCGATTGATACCGATGTTTGATACCAGCGTCTACTCTTGGATTGTGTTAATCCACTTTAATCTTTTCCTAGCTTCATCCGTCACGTGTTATTTTGCTTCCGTGGTAACATAATTCCGTAACTTCGTCTATTTCATGATTCCCAGTCTTGACATTAAGTTTAACATCACTCTCCTTTCTGAATACGTGGAAACCAAAACAGATCTTCATCGCAGATTTATTTACTCAGTTCAACAACCGGTTTCCAACGTCACGGTCACCATTATCTTGGTCAGCCTTCTTTCACTAAGTTTGAGCAGACAGATTTATCTGGTATTGATCGCACCACGAATTGCATCCAACGTCCTCAATTATTTGCTAAACATTTTCCAATCTAACACTAATTCTTTACAGAAGAATAGAAAAACTGGTAGAAGCCGACCTCAGGGAAGATCATTCTGGATTCCGAAGAAATGTAGGAATCCGCGAGGCGATACTGACACTAAGAGTTCTCATAGAAGATAGCTGAGGGCAAACCGACGTTTACAGCATTTGTAGACTTTGACAGAGCTTTCGACAATGCTACTCGAATTCTCTTTTTTAAACTCTAAAGGTGGCAGGGGTAAAATATAGGGAGCGAAAAGCTATTTACAATTGATACAGAAAGCAGATGTCAGTTATAAGAGTCGAGGGGCATGAAATGGAAGCAGTTGTTGAAAAGAGAGTGAGACAGGGTTGTAGCTTATCCGCGATATTATTCAATCTGTACATTGAGCAAGCACTAAAGGAAACAAAAGAAAAATCTGGAGCAGGAATTGAAGTCCACTGAGAAGACGTAAAAACTTTAAAGCTGGCCGATGCATTGTAATTCTGACACAGCAAAGGACTTGGAAGAGCAGTTGAACGTAATGGGCAGTTTCTTGAAAAGACGATATAAGATGAACACCAACAAAAGCAAAACGAGGATAATGGAATGTAGTCCAATTAAATCAAGCGATGCTGAGGGGATTAGATTTGGGAATGGGACGCTTAAAGTAGCAGATCAGTTTTGCTATTTGGGCAGCAAAATAACTGATGGTGATCGAAGCAGAGAGCATATAAAATATAGACTGGCAATGGCAAGAGAAGCGTTTTTGAAGAAGAGAAGTTTGTTAACATCGAGTATAGATTTAAACATCAGGAAGTTTTTTCTGAAAGTATTTGTATGGAAGTGAAATCTGGACGATGAGCAGTTTAGACAAGAAGAAAATAGGAGTTGTTGAAATGTGGTGCTACAGAAGAATGCTAAAGATTAGATGGGTAGATCACGTAACTAATGAGGAGGTACTGAATGGAATTGGGAAGAAAAGGAATTTGTGACATAAACTGATTAGAAGAAGGGATGGGTTGGTAGGACACTCACCAGTTTAGCACTGGAGGGAAGCTTGGGGGAGGGGGTTGTAAAAATCATAGAGAAAGACCAAGAGGTGAAAACAGTAAGCTGATTCAAAAGGAAGTAGATTACAGTTGTTAATCGGAGACGACGACGCTCGCACAGGATAGAGTAGCACGGAGAGCTTCATCAAACCAGTCTTAGGACTGAAGATCACAACAACAACATTCCAATCTCTGTCTCTCACCATAGATTTCCTTCTATACCCCTCCCTGTAGTATCATCGAAGTTGTTCCATGATGTCAGATACACTCCATTCTGTACCTTCTTCTTGCCAGTGTTTTTCATATGTTCCTTTCTCGCCGACTCCGTGGAGAACCTCCTCATTCCTTATCTTTTTAGTCTACCTAATTTTTAACTTCGTTTTTATACGTATCCTCAAATATTGGATAGCTGTTACCTTCAAGGTTATAACGACACACCTCATCAATCTCCTTTCTGCTACTCGTTATGACTTTTATCTTTCTTCAGTTCACTCTCCATCCTCCTGCCGTGTTCAGTAGACTGGTTATTCCATTCAACACATCCTGCACTTCTTGTTCATTTTCACTTTCACTAAGGGTAACAATATCATCGGCCAGTCATCATTTATATCAGTGGTCCTCAACTTGTACGATCTCCTAGGTATGGCGGGGTACTTCTGAAGGTAATAAAAGTAAATGAAGTAATTTCACTGAATATTTTTTTTAAAATAACAACAAAATATATAATAATATTCCAGAAATTAAACTTGATTACACGTTATCTATTGGCTTTCGCCTTACAAGTTTGAGTTATCAGTGAGAAACTTCCCTGTCGCTTCTTACACAAAAGTTCAGTTCGTGTTAGAATTGAAGACAAACTCACACTCATTTCCTGTTCTACTGAAATAAATCTCCCACGTTACTCATTTTTTTATGTTGGTTGGTGTCGAAAATCCCAGCTCGCACAAATAGGCGGTGACAAAATGCAACAGGGTATTAACTGCTTCCAGTGCTATTACTGGGTACTCTTTCTTCTCTAACGACCAAAACTTTATAAGTGCCAATTCACAACATTTCAGTTGAATGTTCGGCCTGTCTGAAGTTCTGCGAATCGCTCTTCTTCCTCCAGAGAACAGTCGGTGGTGGATACTGCTGACACAGCATAGGGGTTGCGCACGCACTTCTACTTGTCGACAGTGATGGATGGGAAACATTTCGCCATGTTATTCTCAAGAACCATGAGACGATCTAAAACGAGTTCGTACGCTATGTCATCGTGTGGATCTACCTCGAACGTAAGAGGAAACGTTTTAAAATGTTGGAGATTCTCTCTACAATTACGCGCTAGCAATAAACAAAACCTACACTAATTACACAAATTACAAGAAAAAATCAGAAGATTCCAGTGAGGTATCCTTGGCTAAGGGTCGACATATGAAACGTCCCCTTAGAAAAATTTATGAATGACTGTGTTGATAAACCTCTTACATTATTTGATTTTCAAACAGCTGAGCAAAACTGAACATACTCAGACATTTCTCTCATGACATATTCTGATCAACAGTAAACTGACACACGATATTTTTTTTTAGCGCAACGCAATCTGACTTTCAATAATCATTACAAAAGAATGGCCCTGACTAACAATAACCTATACCTTTCATGAATCACTTACCTCACAAAAATCTTCGTTACTCAAACTACTGTAATACAGCGTGCGCCAATACTGCCAGCTAAATAAAAGATTCTAACTACTGAAGGTACTAACTACTGATAGGCATAGTTAGCAAAATGAAAGATTTTGGTGGAGAACGAACAATATATTTACCTTAATAATGTTCAAAAGTCAAATTATATATATCTGTTCCTGACATCCGGTGTTACAAATTTCGTTTTTCTGAGGGACACACGTCCAGATCGTCCGCTCTCAAAACTCTGCCATATCTCTCCCCATATCCACCACTGCTGGCGGCTCACCTCCAACTGTACAACGCTATGCGCTGTTCACATCCAACTGCCCAACGCTACAATAGCGAATATTCCAACAATGCCAACCAGCCACAGACTGCACACAGCACAGTCAGTGATTTTCATACAGAGCGCTACGTGGCGTTACCAACATAAAAACCTTAACAGCCTACTTACAATATTTATTAGCTCTTTTCTCAATGCCAAAAAATCTTTCTAATACTCTACCTTTTGACAACCAGCGGATCTCAGTATCCAAAACCCAATTCATGGCACAATTGTTTGAAGAGTCTTGTCTTAAGAGCCCTAGCATTATGAAATTTACCATGTTAATGAGTGAACCTAAACCATTTTTTGGTTCTGTTGGGATAGTCTTTACCACTAGAGCCTCACCAGGTATTGAAGCTACGGTCGATAACTATGGTTCCAGTCTTGGAACAAATCCTTTGAGTCTCCCTGTCATTGCTGGTGCACCGTCTGTGCAAAGAGAAAGACAACTTTTCCAAGACAGCCCGTCTTGGTGGTCCAGCTGGTGTGGTGTGGTAAGGCATAATGTTGCATAGGCGTAACGACCTCCAGATCTTTGAAAAAGATTCACCGCTCAGTGTTATTATGACACTCCACACTATCTCCATGTGCGTCTTTTCAGGGGTGCATACAGCCATGACTTCATTTTTATGGGTGAGAACGCGCGATCGCATCGAACAGCGCAGGTGAAGAAACTCTTGGAACGAAAGGGTATTCGGCGAATGGACTGGCCTGCCACCCCCCCCCCCCCCCCGCCCCTGACTTAAATTCCGTCGAACGCATGTGGGGTGCCTTAGGGAGACGTATAGCAGCGCGTCTACAGGCACCAGACCAGTATTCAGTCTCCCTGCAAGAGGACTGGAACGCCCTACCACAAGACCGTCTTACCAACCTTGGAGTTATAACGGGAACACATCGCAAAGCATGCATTGTTATCCGTGGTGATCACCCACGTTATTAAGAACGGTATTCCGCCTTCTGTAACATACAGGGGATTATTATAAGTAGTGATGACCTCAGTGTAATTACTGTCTTCGAAGAAAAGTGTCATTCCTGTTAGCCTCACTGCGTATTTCTTTCGGTTACTTTCTGTACTATGCTGCAGAGGTTGTTTCTATGTACGGTCCTTTCGTTTCAAAGTTTGGCACATCAGTGTACTTTCGTTCACTTAGACTTCGCCATGTTCATTGTTAACTCATAAACTGTGAGAAACTCGCTGTTCTTTTCAGGCAACTGTTCCTATAAAACTGTCTTACTTCCGAATCATACTCATTACTAACATAGACAGAGTTCTTAGGGAGCGTTAGTCTCTACTGTCATTGATGGGTCGGCATGCATTAATGCAATGGAAAATGAGTTTACCATATACGCTTTTATCGTTAAAAATAAATGTCATGTGACTATGGCCTCCCGTCGGGTAGATCGTTCGCCGGGTGCAAGTCTTTCGATTGGACGCCACTTCGGCGACTTTCGCGTCGATGGGAATGAAATGATGATGATTAGGACAACACAACACCCAGTCCCTAAGCGGAGAAAATCTCAGACCCAGCCAGGAATCGAACCCAGGCCCGTAGGAGTGACAGTCAGTCACGCTGACCACTCAGCTACCAGGGGCGGACACTTTTATCGTTAACTGGTAACATTTTATACAGAATACTTCATAAGAATCAGCACAATATCTGGGAAAATACACTCGACATAAGTGTAGTTTCATTATGAAATTAGAAGTATATATTAATACCTTCTGCTGCTGACGGGCGTTGATATATATCAATGGGGACAGGTCAAAATGTGTGCCCAGCCCGGGACTCGAACGCGGGATACCCTGCTTACATGACAAACACTCTATCCATCTGAATCACGGAGGACACAGAGGACAGTGCGACTACAGGGACTATCTCCCTCACGCTTTCCGCGAGACCCACATTCTCACCATAGAGGTCCACACACTCATTACTCGTGGAAGACATTCTTAATAAGTCCCGTAAGAGTTCAGGTAATATGTGTGCATCCGCACAGTAGAAGGTGGTCATGGCCGGTATTGCCACTTATATGGATACGGTGTCTGTTCTTTCGGACATCTCCGCACACATATTACCCGAATTCTTACAGGACTTGGTAAGAATGTCTTTCACGAGTAATGATCGTGTTGGGTAGGGACACTACGAATGTAGTGTAAGGACCTATAAGGTGAGAATGTGGGTCTCGTGGGAAGCGTGCGTGAGATAGTCCCTGCAGTCGCGCTATCCTGTGTGCCCTCGGTGGGTCAGATGGATGCCGGCACGGTAGCTCAACGTGTTTGGTCAGAAAGTCTGCTGGCCTCTGTAATAAAAAAACTGAGTGGAAGGATCAACCAACGAACTTGAACGGATGTCTTACGACGTCAGCAACGACCAAACACAACGATAGACAGAAAAAAAATGATGGATAGAGCGTCTGCCATGTAAGCAGGAGATCCCGGGTTCGAGTCGCGGTCGGGGCACACATTTTCACCTGTCCCCGTTGATATATATCAACGCCCGTCGGCAGCTGAAAGTATTAATACTTAATTCTAATTTCGTTCTAGACGGCTGCAGGTCATCAATGGTGTCTGTTCTGTCCGAAAGAACAGTCACCATACCCATATAAGTGTGTAGTTTCATGTGATTTAAATCCCATATGCATTTCTAATATTCCCAAATAAAATGCGTGAGTCTGTTGGGTTGGGGTTGGGTTGTTTGGGGAAGGAAACCAGACAGCGATGTCATCGGTCTTATCGGATTAGGGAAGGATGGGGAAGGAAGTCGGCCGTGCCCTTTCAAAGGAACCATGCTGGCATTTGCCTGGAGCGACTTAGGGAAATCACGGGAAACCTAAATCAGGATGGCCGGACGCGGGATTGAACCGTCGTCCTCCCGAATGCGAGTCCAGTATCTAACCACTGCGCCACCTCGCTCGGTATGAGTCTGTTCCCTCGGGATCAGACATGTGTCTTTATTTACCATACGCCATCAACAGGCAATCATTGTTTTACGTGCCTCTGCTCGTCATATACAAAGTTATATCGTGTATCTCGCTGTGAAAAGCTGACGGAATCGTAAAAGGGTAGGGGCTGAATGCACGTTCAGTTCTCGTATACGCTTTGCAGTGGCAGGGCAGGCACTGAACAATTTGCACAGTAGAAGCCGTTGAATCGCATCATACTCGTCGAGACGCCAACGGCAAATGATAAACATTTTCGTCACCAGTGACTGGAAGGTTGGGTGGGAAAGATCACTGTGTGGGTTCCCTCGTGAGGGTAAGCGTGCGTGTTGAGAGTGGCCTGGGAGGGGTTCGGGGAGCACATGTTCCACATTCACAGCACGCCTTTGCTTCTTCCGCCCTTTGACTTGCTTTGAATAAAGGCACAACACAAACAGTGTCGAAGAGCCCCTGGTGCAAAAATCAGCTTCATTGTACCTTTTGACATTTCTGATAATTATTAGAAGTCAGTTTATTTGTACTTGACTTTCATTATTAGACAGGACTTCCGAGTTAGTCGCTCACTACAATAGAGATCTGCCTATTACTGAACTGTAGTTTTTGGTACTCGATTAGGAGAGAGATCAGATGACTTTGTCGTTCTTCTTTCTGTTATATATATGCCCTGGTCCAGAAGAAGTGATTACCGATAAATAATGGCAGAGATTTACTTTCCGCTAGTGACGCTTGGATTACGCTCTCTTGCTCTCCGCAAGGCAAGGACAATCGCTTACACCTGCCGCAGCTCCGCAATTATAATGTTTACGCTGCGCGTTTATCGCGAGCTGGCGGCTCAGCTCACAGAGACATGCAGTGCTGATTAATGCTTGCGAACCGACACGCTTTAATGAGAGTATCGTTCCTTGTTCGCCGAACGCTCTGCCCTCACTGTTACGACTCTCCCTTCTCTGTTTGCTATCTACCAACACGCATCACAGATAGAGCAAATACTCGATGATTGTCTCAAGAGCAGTCGTGTCTGTTCCCTTGCACTTACCATCAGCTTTCTTCACTGAGCAGTTGCTGTACTTCCAGCAAACATCTTCATTTCCTAATCACGCTTACAAGCAGTTGACAACTGTACTGGGAGTCCATGTTTCGCTGTTCTCATTATGCTCACAAATTACTTGTCGTCGCCTCATTTTCAGAATATTCCGCAGTGTAATTATATTACAACACACAAATAGTTTTTCTAGTCTCGTTCCATCCCCTTCAAACGACGTAATTTTCCTTTCGTGCAGTGCCGTAAATGTGTAGCTCTTCCTTTCGTGCTTATTTGCCTTTTCACACATTATTCGGTGCGTAACGCGGCTGTGAATGCACGGCAGTGAATGGTTACAGAAATACTTCCCTCAAGTTTCATTACACATTTCATAGCTCAATTTCGGTTTTATCTTCTTTTCTTAACCATCAGCCACACAGTGTAGCTCCGTAGTATAGCCTACATCTTCATCATCAAATTCTTCCTCTATTGGCAAGGAAAGTTATCTTCCCGTTCATCACTCGACTCTTCATCACTTCGTGCAACTGTATAACCCGCCCGTTTACAGTACCATTTCGTAACAGTCACTATGACATCTTTAACTCTCGTCTTTTCTGTTCTGTTCCTCGTTATCTTCGACATGCTTCTTTCAATTACATGCAGTTTTTGAAAGTATAAGCGCCGGACTTCCTTGTCTTACTGGTCTAAGTCAGAAATGCTGACATAAAGTAACACACAGCTCAAAGTCGCACGTTGATTGCGACAATAACACGACTCTTCACGTGTCAAACACAAGTCTATCACGTTATGATTTTCACCTATATGACAATGACACGTCGCTTTTGATAGCTTCTGATGATCCGGATATCCTCACAGATAAAACTACCATATAGTCTTGCTCCAAACCCTGTATAGAGTGTGCTGATTTCCTTCACCTTTGCCCTGTTCCAACAATGTTTCGTCTGTAATGATCTAGCCATTGAAAACACGTTAAACGCTAATCTTATATCCGGATGAAAAGTGAACTATTCCCTGATGTACTGGTATTTCACGTAATAATAATGAGTTAGATAACAATATAAGACTTCGAATTATTCTCACTGGCGTCATGTCGAAAGTAGCAGCGATTTCTAGTCTTGTGAAGATTTACGAGATGATTCGGGGATGTTTCAAAGAATTCTTAACCCACTGCAGCGGTGGGAGTAGTATTGCATCCAAGTACAATGACGACACTTGGAACACTTCCTTTAACAGCGACTAGTGTCTAGCAAATTGTAACATTTAAGGTGTTGAAGTAGTGTTGCACTTCTTGCTGATGTAGGTCATTGTGAAATTTGAGTCTCCGTAACTGAAAAAACTACATTTCAAAAAGATTTGATTACCGAGGACAAAGATTCATTTTAAAGTCAGTAGTGGCACTGACATTCGTGGATGTACTCAAATATTGTGTACCCATGAAGTTTCTGTATTCCAGACACACATCGTATGCTATTGTCTGCTGTGAGAAGATCTCCAGCCTATTTGCAAAAGTTTTCAAACTTAAAGTACACTGGCACCTTCCCTTCGTAAGTGTGAGAGTCCTTTGTCAAGAGCAATCATTTCATGTGGATGACTGCAATGAGGGTATGTACAACGCAGCATCGCGTCTGTGTTGTGGATTATGTTGAGAGACGGAAAATGGTGAAACCCAAATTCAAATTGTTCGAATGGCTCTGAGCACTATGGGACTTAACATCTGTCATCAGTCCATTAGAACTTAGAACTACTTAAACCCAACTAACCTAGTAGTCAAATATAACTATGACAATTTATTGTATCTATCAGTAGTCGATCTAGCTAACATCCGTGTCGAGCACCATTTCACTGGAGTACGTTAGTTATAGTGGCTACAGAGGTGATACCTCTGTTGAGATCGGTTGTCCACGACTCACGGGCGTAGTGTCCAACAAATGCTTCGAAACCTCCTACCTACCAACATGACTTCAGACGAAACAGAGGTAGGCGGATACTTCATTATGTTGGACCTTCCACCTTCGTTAGTGTGTAGGAAAGACAGAAAGTGGGTATCGCTCACTCCGTGGGTGTACAGCACAGACATCCAACACACAGGGGATAAACAAAAACATGGAAACACGAAAACACATCACATTACCACGCCTAATTCGGTGTAGGAAACCCATTGGCCTTCAAAACAGGTATGGGTCGTCTCGGAATGGATTAATACGGGACCCGTATGGTTTTTAAGGGAATATTATATCATTCTTCCTGGAAAATAGTGCCAAGTTCAGGTAACGATAATATAGATGGATCGGGATTACCCACCATTGCCTCCTAAGTAGACCACAAAGTCTCATAATCCTTGTTAGAAACGGAAGTACAACTTCAGACAGCCAAGACCCCTGCTGTACAGCATTTATTGTGATGACCGATTCCAGTAAACTACGTTGCCATCATCAGATCTGTAAAGCGCAAATCAACATCTTCAGGCGCACTGGTATCAGATGTAAAGGGATGTAAAAATTGACTACTCCATGGAATGGAAAATACTTTCTGTAGTAAATTTCGCTGAATCTTGACCAAATGCATCTTATATCCTATCGTATCATAGAACGATATTTCATGAACATGAGAACAATAGTGTATCGGAAAGTCAAGCACAAAACAACGTACATATTCCACTAGTTATACAAGCTCATGTTCGTACATTAGCACAATGAAGACTCTAAAGTAACCATCACAGCCCCCAGGTGACACTGTGGTAGTAGTTATAAACAAAAATACTTTGTGTCATGTAAAGTATAAAGACTAACCAACGATACAAGAATGATACACTGTAGATATTCAATAAATAAATGGAATATAATTTCTGTAATAAATTTCACTGAATCTTGATCAAATGAATGTTATGTCCTATCATATCATAGAACGATATTTCCTGAACATGAGAACAATAGTGTATCGGGAAGCCAAGCACAGAATAGCTATTATATAAAACAACGTACATATTCCACTGGCTATACAAGCTCATGTGCGTACATTAGCACAATGAAGACTAAGACTCTCAACTCAAGTAAGTATCATAGCCCCCAGGTGACATTGTGGTAGTAGTTACAAACATAAATACTTTGTGTCATATAAAGACAAACCAACGATACAAGAATGATAGACTGTAGACATTCAATAAATAAATAATCCAAATCAGAGTACGTTTCACTTATTTTGTTATAATAATTGTAAATTAATGTTGTATACCATTTAAAACAACATCAAAAAACGCAACAGGGAGCACTGTACCTTCAATATAACGTTTAATGTACAAGTAGTGAAGCCAGTCACTTGGAATGTTCGTATTATAAAAACAGATACAATAAAAAAATATACATGTCATAAAATGCAGGCAGCATAAAGTCTCGACAACAATGCACTGTTCTTCGGTACCTCGGTGTAGTTTAGCAAACATGAAGGAACTACAAAGGGAACATAAAGTGTTCCACTCATAAGACTACAAACACGTCATTACAAGTACAGAAACCGTACAATGAAATCAATTATCTGGCGTTATACAATCACAATATTTACACTATCAACATGCTCGGCGTTTACATATTAGCAACGTGTTAATGTCAAGCGTATATAATAAGTCCTGGTAGTAATGCGATCTTGCAGAGTAACAATGGGGCCTGTGGTATACTATGAAACGGCTGTCCAAATTATCACCGAACTTCTGCCATGTTTCACTCTTTGGACGTAAACACGACCAATAGTTGGAAACTGAAATAAGGCTCATCCTGCCAATTGATTCTCTTCCACTGCTCCTTAGCCCAGGTCTCCTGACTTTGGCAAACGTTTTCCTATTAGGGGTTTTCGTATCACTGTTAAGTAGACTTGGAAATCAAGCTCGGCCTACAATTCTCTGCTAAAGGATTTCCATTCGTGTTATTTTGATGCTGACTGGGTTCGCGAGTGCTAAATTCATCTCTACAGTGTCTTTTCGCAGCTACCTTATTTTTCGTCACAATTCTCTACAACTACTATCTATCACGAACACTGAACACACACTTACGTGCGAGTTGTGAAAAAGTACGTGATTTTTTTTTCACTTCCACCGTATGCGGTGTAATTCTTCGATACATTGCCTCTCGAAACACTTAACAGTTAGGCTAACTTGACTATGGAAGCACCCACCATATGAGCATCAACAATTTGGCCACGCCCCAAGTCACCTAGCTCCGACATAACGCACTCACAACTAGACAGAACATTGTTCTCAGCACGAATGACACTTGCAGTGTATTCAGGATATTACACAGTTGCCGTTCGTGACCGGATACAACAGCTGCGTGCTAGTCTAGCATCTGCATTCCTCACGCCAACGGCCTTGTCGCAGTGCTAACACCGGTTCCCGTCAGATCATTGAAGTTAAGCGTTGTCGAGCTGGGCTAGCAGTTAGATGAGTGATCATGCGGTCTGCCGAGCGCTGTTGGCAAGCGAGATGCATTCAGCCCTTGTGAGGCAAACTGAGGAGCTACTTGTTGAGGGGTAGCGGCTCCGGTCTCGTAAACTGACAAAACGGCCGGGAAAGCCCCTCCATATCTGCATCCAGTGACACCTGTGGGCTGAGGACGACACGGCAGTCGGTCGGTACCGTTGGGCATTCATGATCCGTTCGGATGCAGTTTAGGTTTATGCATCCCTCACGGTATTTCTATATTTTTGTCTATACCGGCAAGCAGACAGGGCAAAAATGTATCACTCGCAGGATAATACCTTGTAACCCCGTTTCTATTGTGGATAAAGACCTGAATTCGACGACGGAGAGTCCACAAGTTTCTTCACGTAATTCATATCGAACTGAAGTTAGTGGTGATTAGATACCGTAGAGCTACCAATTCACGGGGATGTTGAGGGCAACGATTCACGCCGGCAAGAGTCGCCGAGCGGTTCTAGGCGCTACAGTCTGGAACCGCGCGACTCCTACGGGCATGGATGTGTGTGATGTCCTTAGGTTAGTTAGGTTTAAGTAATTCTAAGTTCTAGGGGACTGATGACCTCCGATGTTAAGTCCCAGCCGGCCGCGGTGGTCTAGCGGTTCTAGGCGCTCAGTCCGGAACCGCGCGACTGCTACGGTCGCAGGTTCGAATCCTGCCTCGGGCATGGACGTGTGTGATGTCCTTAGGTTAGTTAGGTTTAAGTAGTTTTAAGTTCTAGGGGACTGATGACCACAGATGTTAAGTCCCATAGTGCTCAGAGCCATTTGAACCATTTTGTTAAGTCCCATAGTGCTCAGAGCCATTTGAACCAACGATTCACCAGCTGTTGGGAACAGCCCCAGCCATTTTCTGCGCGATTAAGATCAGGTGATTTAGCAGACTGGTTGAGGTGCGTTATGTGAACGTGACTGCTGTCGAGTTGAGAGACGCAAGTGTCCACAGCGAACGCCTCTTGAAGGTTTAGAAGAAGGGGCAGCATTTGGTCATTGAGAATGTTGAAATAAACATATTTGCTGTTGCGCACTATATTGTTAGTCACAGGCCCCAACCCCTTGCACGAAAAATAACCGCAAAACATCAAAGAACCACCTCTGACGTGAACTATGTCCTCCACACACTGAAGAACAAACGACTCACTGGGACGTCTCTGAGCACTTTGCCTAGCGTTGTTTCAAAATAGGCAAAATTGATATCCTCAGATCATACTACACTCTTCCAGTCAGCTTTTGTCGATTTTCTGTGTTATTTGACCCACGGAACACGTACAGCTTTATGTGCCGATGTAGGCAACGGTTTGCTCCGAGATACGGGGTGCTTATAACTAAACTTTGAGGGGACCCCAGTGAAAAACAAGCAATCGTGGGACAATGAAATGTGTAAACATTTGTAAGGACATCCGGAAGAGAAATGACTAATAATCCATTGAAAGAAAAACTGTTTTAATTTTCACAGGAGAGAATAAAAATTGTTAGCTGCATATTATGTTTACGTTCCAGGTTACACACTTTGCTCAGTGTGACGAACTTCTGCATCGGCAGCAGCCTAGAGTCTCAGTAGATATTGCTCTACTGCTGCCCGAAACACTTCAGGTGGAATGTCTGCTACATCCCATGCTACGTTGATCTTCATCTTGAGGAGTGCACGTAGGGTCCAGCATTCTCATCTACTTAAACAGCAACGTGTTCAACAATTTATGGCGCAACTGGCCATCAGAATCTCCAAGGAGCAATTTCCAAATCGACAGTTAATTCGAACATCCGAATCATGTTCTTCAACCCTAGAGCTGAAAGAGAACCTCTCCGTATTACTCAAATGCGCTGATCCTCACGAAGGCGAGGAGTACTATTGGTGTTGGTTTGATAAAGCAGCTTTACAATCTTGTAAGCAGTATAAAATTATTGAAAATAAAAACGGTCTAGATCGCAATGGTTATTTTATTTAAAATGACCGGTTTCGGCATAGTCTTAGGCCAACTTCAGAAATGCACCATCAGCTGAAGTTGACGACGTCTAAAACAGTGAGTAGACCTCAGTCACTGAAACTGCTCATTCCTGAGGATGGCCTCAGACTAGGCCGAAACCGCTCATTTTAAATAAAATAACCATCGTGGTGTAGACTGTAAGACCTGTCCGTTTTGTGCTGACCCACGTGACTGTTTGCATCTGTGACGCATACTGATGCTAGTGGTTCAACACTACGTCCCTGTACCAGTACCAGCCCGTAACGGCAACTCATGACACTAATACTGCTAACAATGGAAATCGTGCAACTCAAAGTCTGGACATCATTCGTATTAAGTTGGACATTCATACGGCAAACAGCTTTCCGTATACTCTGGCTGATGTAGCGAAAGTTTAATTATAACCACCATGTATTTGGCTACAAATGTCTATTGTATGCACTTCCCCTTCGGAATGTTCGAACTCTCACTGAAATGGTCCTGCCGGCCGCGGTGGCCGTGCGGTTCTGGCGCTGCAGTCCGGAACCGCGGGACTGCTACGGTCGCAGGTTAGAATCCTGCCTCGGGCATGGGTGTGTGTGATGTCCTTAGGTTAGGGGACTTATGACCTAAGATGTTGAGTCCCATAGTGCTCAGAGCCATTTGAACCATTTAAAATGGTCCTGCATTGACTGACAGTGACACATTTCAGTGCCTGACAGGTACTTCTATGACCATTGTTCGTACGCTGTGTTGCGCGACTGGGAGTGGCGCACCGTTCTTTGTACACACGTTGGACAGTCCACAACGATACACCAGCAAGCTGGGCAATGACATTCGCGTTGATGGGCATGTCCGAACATGACTGCTCCTTTCTGACGTTCTGACCACGTCTCCGCATCGGCAAAGCTTAACCGCGCTGATCGATACAGCTGTTTGGAACGTCGACGGTGGAGGGTAACATGACCGCACGATACTAGCTCTACAGCACGAGAGTGACCTGCGTGATCTTTTAATGTTTTGTCTGGCGAGTTTATCCTCGCCCCACCTGTAGTCTGCACCGCTGACTCGGTACTCTATAACGTGTCGGTGAACCGCTTGGCAGGTGACGCGTCGCTGCCTGCGCAGGTGGGGTCCACAACCGTGGCCCCCGTCCCGACACGCCACAGCCAATGTAAGCCATCCGCGGGCGAAGCGGCCGCGCCCTGGCGTCACAGCGACACACCGCGGCTGTGGCGGCTTTTTGTGGCCCGGCTTTCTTTATTTGCTGCTGCCGCTGTCGCTGGTGGCTCGGCGCGTCTGCTCCTGGTAAGCTGATACCATCAGCTGCGGCTACCTGCAGCCGACAGGTGGCGTCCCGAGCAACGGCGCTCCGGAGCTGCCTGCCGCCTCCCTCACAGGCGTTCTGCTCTCGCTGCTCGCTGTTGTTTACCCTTTATGTCTTGTTGATATATCACCGCCCGCGATTCTTGTGTCTGCTCGCCTTCACCTCTCGATCCATCACAACAGTGACAGGTTTACGAAAACTGCACGTCGAAGCAAGAGCGTATTGGCAATGTAAGCCCGATTTTGCAGCGTCGGACCGAAGTTAGATAGGATCCCGGTGTCTACTCACAGGGCACGAACCAGTGGTTTATGGATGCAGAGCTGGTGCCCGACAGCGTCCCAGAAGTGTTCGCCGGCCGGTATGGCCAAGCGGTTCTAGGCGCTTCAAAAATAGTTCAAATGGCTCTGAGCACTATGGGACTTAACATCTGAGGTCATCAGTCCCCTAGAACTTAGAGCTACTTAAACCTAACTAACTTAAGGACATCACACACATCCATGCCCGAGGCAGGATTCAAACCTGCGACGGTAGCAGTCGCGCGGTTCCAGACTAAAGCGCCTAAGCCGGCCGCGGTGACCGAGCGGTTCTAGGGGCTTCAGTCTGGAACCGCGCGACCGCTACGGCCGCAGGTTCGAATCCTGCCTCGCGCATGGATGTTTGTGATGTCTTTAGGTTAGTTACGTTTAAGTAGTTCTAAGTTCTAGGGGACTGATGACCTCAGTTGTTAAGTCCCATAGTGCTCAGAGCCATTTGAACCATTTGAACCAGAAGTGTTCCATCGGGGTCATATCAGGAGAATTTGATCGCCAAGGGTTCTCAGTCGCACTCTTCAAACTACTGCAGCACCATTCTGACCTCGTGGCGCGGAGAATTATCCTGTTGGAATACGAATTCAACCATCGGGGAAGACATTAAGCATGAAGGGATGCATTTGGACTGCAGTAATATTTAAATAAAGAAATTTTCACTCTTCAACGGACTATGAGCTTATAACACTTCCTTTCTGCTAGTACTATACCATAACCTTAAAGTTGAAGGCAGGTCGTTAAATAAAACTATCTTGTTAAAGCAATTATGGTACAACGCGACACAGCAGTGTTATCCCCCTGAGAGGAATTTGGTTATGTTGACCGTGTTGTACCTAACGGAGGTGGCTTATCGGAAGTGAAAGTCAGAATTACGTAAATATTTAGATAGTAACAAATAATGTTTTACCTAGCTACACTGTTTAGAGAACAAGGAAAACTGTCGCCAGCCTAATTAGGCAAGAGAATGATTAACATTCTTGTTTAAGAAAACAGTTATTAGTAACTTTAACGGACAAACACAACCTATATTTTCCCACAAGTGAGTGCAATGAACTCTGACACCTGCATATGTTCACGGTTAAGATGCGAAGCTGACAGAGCAGGACAGACTATTTGCATAAATATAACAGATAACGGAACACAATATTACTTTCAGGACTTATTCAAACCGAATAAGTTTTATAACATTACTATTAATATTCACTGCAGAACCATTAATTGGACATAGGTTCAGTATTATTGTTCAAACATTTTCCTAGCTGACATAAAATTATACATGTAGTTCACTGCAAAATTATGAACTGGTCACAGATTAAATATCTCTCAAGTAAATACTATTCTATTTAGAATGTAAATTAAATGGAATTCATTAACGCGTTACTTCTCACTGTCTTTTGAATAAAAAAAATATTGTTTTCATAGATAGTGGTAAAGGATAACCTGTGGATCTCATTACACTATTAATATGCGCTTTCAATACCCAAAAGAAACAAGTGCTTAGCAAGCATCAAACTTTCCACAATTGCAATTCACGACTTCTACTGCAGTGAGACACAATGTTGACAAATTTACAAGAAACTGACTCACCTTTTAAAATTCGCTACAGGCTGCACTATGAACATTAACTAAGCTAAACTTTATTAGCCTCAGTTTTAAGAATTTTAATTTTTTAAAAGAAACAGCAAATTGTCTTTATTACCACAGTCTTCTACTTTCAAGTAAATGATTAAATAGGTGACTTTGAAATTCCACGAAACTTTAAATTGGACTATTCCCATCACTGGGAGGCTTTCACAAAACTATAATTACTACCTCCCACAATTTCACTAAATCCACAGTAAACCTGAATACTCTCTTATTACCAAAGATCAAACAACATTATTCTATTTATTATTTGGCTTTGAGGCTTTCGATTTTTCCACGAACTAGGACACTCGGTAATCATAGTTCAAATGGAGAGGAACCTGAGAGGTGTTGTGATAAGGAAAAAATCAAGGTAGGTACATAAATTCAGTTATAAGTTACCTTATATTTGAGCACACTAAAACATCCAATAAGCTGATCCTTCACTGTACATTACTATAGTATTCCGTTACAGTGATTGCGAAATGTGGTGGCAACTGTATGTTGGTAGGTGGATTGCAGGCAGAATTGTTGGGCTCTGTCCCTTCTTGGTGGCGATGATGGATATCTGTTACAGCATCGTTCCAGCTATTTATCCATCCATCCGAGGCATTGGAAAGTGGTAGAAAAAGCCTCTATCGGAACCAGCACAATATACAACTTCTGCATGGCAGCACACAGTTTGGTAGCTCGTCCGCGACTGACTATTGTTCCACCTTTTCTACCTAGGCCAACCACAATTAGCGCCCGCTACACAGTTCCGTTCCCGAAGGGAGCTACACACCTTTTACAGACCACATAACTAAGAATCCTGAGTGAAGGTCAGCAGTTTACATAACAGCAAATAAACATTTTAAATAAAACAGAACATTTGCACATACTGACATTTCTAAACAAAATTATTTAAACAAATTACAAATATATACAGTAAGTTTTGTCTCCCTCGCATTGGTACAAAGGAGTTAAATGACAGATATACTACATTGCATAAAATCAAACCATGACATAAAAGTTTTTACAAAGATAGGAGTATTCAATTTTGTGTTATCGATTCAATCAAACAACATTTACAGAAGTTCAACGATGTAACATTAAATAAAACAAAAGCAAAATAAATCAGTAGAGTATTAGAGATATGGTGTTACAAGCTGATACGAAGCTTTGTGGCAGATTAAACTGTATGCCTGACCGAGACTCGAACTCGGATCTTTTGCCATTAGCGGGCAAGTGCTCAGTCGGTAGACCACTCGCCCCTGAAAGGCAAAGATCTCGGGTTTTTAATATTCACATCATCCACATATGTCATGGTATTCTCGATTACTACCACAGCTCCTACAGAAGGGTAGGCGAATGTCCTCCATAGCGAAATACACTAAAGAGCCAAAGAATCTGGTATACCTGCATAATATGCTGTAGGGCCCCCGCGAGCACGCGGGAAGTGCCGCAACATGACGTGGCATGGACTCGACTAATGTCTGAAGAAGTGATGGAGGGAACTGACACCACGAATCCTACAGGGCTGTCCATTAAAGAGTACGAGGGGGTGGAGAACTCCCCTGAAAAGCACGTTGCAAGGCATCCCAGATATACTCAATAATTTTCATGTCTGGGGAGTTTGGTGGCCAGCGGAAGTGTCTGAACTCAGAAGAGCGACTCTGTAGCAATTCTCGACGTGTGGGATGTCGCATTGTCATGCTGGAACTGCCTAAGTCCGCCGAAATTCACAATGGACATGAATGGATGCAGGTGATCAGACAGGATGCTTACGTACGTGTCTCCTGTCAGAATCGTTTCTACACGTATCAGGAGTTCCATATCACTCCAACTGCACACGCTTCACATCATTACAACCACCAGCTTGAACAGTCCCCTGCTGACATGCAGTGCCCATGGATTCATAAGTCGTCTCCGTACAGGTACACAACCATCCACTCGATACAATTTGAAACGAGACTCGTCCGACCAGGCAACATATTTCCAGTCATCAACAGTCCAATGATGGTGTCGATGGGCCCAGTCGAGGCCTAAAGCTTTGTGTCGTGCAGTAATCAAGCGTACACGAGTGCGCCTTCGGCTTCGAAAGCCCATATCGATGATGTTTCGTTGAATGGTTCGCTTGCTGGCACTTGTTGAGGGCACAGCATTGAAATCTGCAGCAATTTGCGGAAGGGTTGCACTTCTGTCACGTTGGACGATTCTCTTCTGGAGTCCTTGGTCCCGTTCCTGCAGGACGGCCTTAGCGATGTCGGAGATTTGATGTTCTACTGTATTCCTGGTGTTCACGGTGCAATCGTGACATGGTCTTACGGGAAGATCCCACTACTTCAACGCTGTTTCGGAGATGCTGTGTATCCCCGCTCGTGCGCCGACTGTAACACCTCGTTCACTTAAATCTTGATAACCCGCCATTGTAGTAGCAGTAACCGATGTAACAACTACGCCGGATACTTGTCGTCTTACAGAAGCGTTTCCGACCGCAACGCCGTTTTCTGCCTGTTTACATATCTCTGTCTTTGAATAGGCATGTGTATACCAGTTTCTTTGGCGCTTCAGTGTACAACCTCAGCCGTCTGTACTCGTGGCGTGGAGCTCATTTCGAGCAGCCTTTTGACACGACAGCGTATCCGTACTCGACTGTGGACCTGGTGTCAGTAAATGGTTCAAATGGCTCTGAGCACTATGGGACTTAACATCTATGGTCATCAGTCCCCTAGAACTTAGAACTACTTAAACCTAACTAATCTAAGGACAGCACACAACACCCAGTCATCACGAGGCAGAGAAAATCCCTGACCCCGCTGGGAATCGAACCCGGGAACCCGGGCGCGGGAAGCGAGAACGCTACCGCACGACCACGAGCTGCGGACTGGTGTCAGTAGAAACGTGAGTCATCCGACCAGGTGACACGTTTCCATGGATACGGCATTGCTCTCTGCCGTCAAACAAATCACTGGCAATCCTGTTTTGCGGACAGAAAAGGCCTCCAATCTCCACGTTCCGTGAGTAATTGTCAGTATCGTCCACTCGTGATTTCACTATTCTTCAATCACTATCCGTGAATGTTCACGGCAGCAGGACGCCGACAGCCAGTCAGCTTCGCTATTTCTGACACGTTCGTTCCCATGCGTCGGTTCATAACAACCTGCAATTGATCAAAGTGGCTTACGAGAGTTTGTTTCTCCATTTGAGGCCATATCGTCGCCGGAATTTTCCCCACCCGTCTCTGCTCCACATTATACCCTCTCTTTAGGCTGATGTCACACGAGCAGAACGTTTGCGGAGTGGAAGACATAGTGCATAGAGAAGCACAGTTTTGTATCCATGCAGCGAGCTGTAGAATGGAATATAGAGCTCAGATATCGAGTCATCTGCTACACCTGCACCTTCAAAAAGTTTGTTTTATGCAAATGAAGCAACCCTGTATCTTTTTCTTAGCAAAATTTCCACTTTCATGTTTTTCGATTCATGTATTTTCTCTGCCATGCAATGTTTATTATTCAGTTTTGAGGAATTCATCTGACAAAAAAAAGTCTTTGCAGTATGATTTTCTCACAACACAGTTTTATAATGAACTGGCTTTCTCTTCATTATTCTTCATAGTTACTGTGATACATCAAAATTAAATGACCCACCACACATGTTTGGGAAAGATTATAGTGAGCATGTAGACGATTATCTGTTCATGTTTCCTGCTTTTCATCTCATACATTGCAGAACACAAAATGTAGCTGTCATATGGAAATTCTTTTTAAAGCTTTAAGGGGAGATATTGCTCAGTCTCAAAGAAAAGCGAGTATGTAACAAACAGGGTGATTCACCTGGCCCTAACGATGTCTTTTTATGCAACACGCAGTTCTATATCTGGTCATCAAAACCCAAGCACGAGATTTTCATATTCTCTTGCTCGCTAAGCGCAGCTATTAGTCCTACAAAAAAATGAAAGGGATGTTTTTGTAGGAAATTAAATGTAGTTCAGTTTTGAACTGGTATACGTTTTCGCTGGAAGCCACGCGTTTCGTTGCTCTCTATTGATTGGGCTATAACGCCACCAGAAAAGTCGGCTGTTAAGTCAACATTATTAATTTAAACTTGTCCGTGACGGTAACGAAGGAAAAAAGACTTTTTAAACATTACGGTAAAACCAATAACGTCGACAATTCGATCTTAACTTAACCATTACAAACACAATAGTTTTATAGGCAGAAAGCCTGGTGAATGCAACGATGTAATTGTTAATTTTATATTGTTAAAATTCACAAAATTGTTGGGTAAAATTGACACAAAAGTCAGCTTCACTATCTGTAAGTGCTTGACTAAGCCAGTGCCGTAATAAGGCCAGCGAATGTCGGAAATAATTCGTGCAGTCGCAAAATTTTGCGCAGCTGCAGGACGGAGTCCACGATCAACGTACTAGAAACACTGGCCGCTGGGAGATGAGTGTGGGAGCGCGGGTCCGTTTGAGTGTCACTTTCGTACGTTTTTCTTGAATAACTTGAAAACTATGGCGTCTAGGGGAAACGTATCCCGGTGAAAAATTTAGCTACATTAAATTTCCTACAAAAAAGTCCTGTCCATTTTTCTACAGAATTAATAGTTTGCCAGGAGGGAGCGAGAGAAGATGAAAATCTTGCGCATGTTGTTTGAAGGCCACTATGGGTAGCATAAGACGACACCGGTAGGGGCATCTGAATATATCAGTTGGTCTCCAAGTGCCACACTCTAGGTCGGGTTGTACCACATGTTTATCTTTCTTATGTAGTTTATAAAGTCAGATACAGGCACAATATACGTTAAAACTGTGTTAACAACTACCTTTATTTCAAAACTGGCGATATACAGTCGTAAATTGTTTCTTGTAGAAATATTTATTGTGAAAGGATCTGAGTCTGTCACAAGCTTGGTTGAAAAAATATAGAAATGTGTCAGCAATAATAAACAGAGATGCAATGGCTAATTATTTTGTGAGGCTAACAATGTGCCTTGACAAAACAGCAAATCTGAGGTGTTATGTAACGCAGAATATGAGCTGTCTTGTGCATTTCTCTTTCCGTGTACAGTTTTATTAATTTGATGATTCTACCGTGCTTGTTATATTCGCCTGAAACAAAATAAAACAAATTACTCTGTTACTGCTGTCTACGTCACACTATCCGTAAACAAACTTTAGAGGAACGCTTACTGCTTTTGGTATGTTGAATGGTCTATTTTTATTGACGTTGGTGCCACTGTTTCCAACAAAACGTAGTTCTCCAAGTCGATTATGTGGCTTACATCATTTGATGGAAATGAATCGATGCATTGTCCCTCAGTCTTCACGAGAGGCGTGTTACAATAGCATCTTTTGACACAACTTGTAAGAAATTATAACACATGCTACTACCGACGCTTTATTCATATTGGCCCTACATTTCACTTGTTGTGCACGTTTATAATCAAACAGTTAACAAACTACATATTCCGATTCGTCTTGTAACGTAGAGTATCGTTACAGTTAAAAGGCAAGAGGAAATGTTTACCAACAGATTTCTCTCTTTCTACTTGAATTATCTGCGCAGTTAAGTAACAATTCATAGCAAATGTCATACCCTGCCATATCTTTCTTGTTTCCGTCCTCGTATACATCAGTCTTCATATGCCACATACAAGGAATTTTCTCTAATGCAGTCACTAAAATTCCTGTGTCTATGTTCTCTATAACAATGGAAAATTGTACTGAAATGCAGGAGGATCTGCAGCGAATTGACGCATGGTGCAGGAAATGGCAATTGAATATCAATGTAGACAAGTGTAATGTGCAGCGAATACACAGAAAGATAGATCCTTTACCATTTAGCTACAAAATAGCAGGTCAGCAACTGGAAGCAGTTAATACCATAAATTATCTGGGAGTACGCATTAGGAGTGATTTAAAATGGAATGATCATATAATGTTGATCGTCGGTAAAGCAGATGCCAGACTGAGATTCGTTGGAAGAATCCTAAGGAAATGCAATCCGAAAACAAAGGAAGTAGGTTACAGTACGCTTGTTCGCCCACTACTTGAATACTGCTCAGCAGTGTGGGATCCGTACCAGATAGGGTTGATACAAGACATAGAGAAGATCCAACGGAGAACAGCGCGCTTCTTTACAGAATCATTTAGTAATCGCGAAAGCGTTACGGAGATGATAGATAAACTCCAGTGGAAGACTCTGCAGAAGAGACGCTCAGTAGCTCGGTACGGGCTTTTGTCAAAGTTTCGAGAACATACCTTCACCGAAGAGTCAAGCAGTGTATTGCTCCCTCCTACGTATATCTCGCGAAGAGACCATGAGGATAAAATCAGAGAGATTAGAGCCCACACAGAGGCATACCGACAATCCTTCTTTCCACGAACAATACGAGACTGGAATAGAAGGGAGAACCGATAGAGATACTGAAGGTACCCTCCGCCACACACCGTCAGGTGGCTTGCGGAGTATGGATGAACATGTAGATCTAGAGCAAACACTGTGCAAGAGAGTTGCAAACACAAGCAGAGAACGGAGAACGTGACATTACCTGCTGTAGGCCTGCCATCCGCTCCCAAAACGCCTGCCGCCAGTCGGCCGCTCTTCACTTACCTGCAGCACCGTCTGTTCGAACTGCTTATTTGATTTTCCTGGCTTAAACACTGAAGCACCGAAGAAACTGGTACGGGCATCCGTTTTCAAATACAGAGACATGTAAACAGGCACAATACGGCCTGCGGACGCATATGCCTATATACACTACTGGCCATTAAAATTGCTACACCAAGAAGAAATGCAGATGATAAACGGGTATTCATAGGACACATATATTATACTAGAACTGACATGTTATTACATTTTCACGCAATTTGGGTGTATAGATCCTGAGAAATCAGTACCCAGAACAACCACCTCTTTCCGTAATAACGGCCTTGATACGCCTGGGCATTGAGTCAGAGGTTGGATGGCGTGCACTGCTGCCCATGCAGCTTCAACACGATACCACAGTTCATCTAGAGTAGTGACTGGCGTATTGTGACGAGCCAGTTGCTAGGCCATCATTGACCAGACTTTTCAATTGGTGAGAGATCTGGAGAATGTGCTGGCCAGGGCAGCACATTCTGTATCCAGAAAAGCCCGTACAGGACCTGCAACATGCGGTCGCGCATTATCCTGCTGAAATGTAGAGTTTCGCAGGGATCGAATGAAGGGTAGACCCACGGGTCGTAACACACCTGAAATATAACGTCCACTGTTCAAAGTGCCGTCAATACGAACAACGGGTGACCGAGACGTGTAACCAATGGCACCCCACACCATCACGCCGGGTGATACGCCAGTAATGCGATGACGAATACACGCTTCCAGCGTGCGATGTTGCCAAACACGGGTGCGACCATCATGATGCTGTAAACGGAACCTGGATTCATCCAAAAAATGACGTTTCGCCATTCGGGCACCCACGTTCGTCAATTAGTACACCATCGCAGGCGCTCCTGTCTGTGATGCAGCGTCAAGGGTAACCGCGGCCATGGTCTCCTAGCTGATACCCCGTGCTGCTGCAAAAGTCGTCGAACTGTTCGTGCAGTTCCCCTGGACTCGGGGAGGCGCACCGGCCCCGGATCGAATCCGCCCGGCGGATTACCGACGTCGGTTGGTGTGCCGGCCAGCCTGGATGGGGTTTTTAGGCGGTTTTCCACATCCCGCTAGGTGAATACCGCTCTGGTCCCCACCTTACCGCACTCGCGATAGGCTACAATCCGACCTTTATCAAAGTCGGAAACGTGATGGTACGCATTTCTCCTCCTTACACGAGGCATCACTACAACGTATCACCAGGCAACGCCGGTCAACTGCTTGCTGTTTGTGTATGAGAAATCGGTTGGAAACTTTCCTCGTGTCAGCACGTTGTAGGTGTCGCCACCGGCGCCCATATTGTGTGAATGCTCTGAAAAGCTAATTATTTGCATATCACAGCATGGTCTTCCTGTCGGTTAAATTTCGCGTCTCTAGCACGGTCATCTTCGTGGTGTAGCAATTTTAATGGCCAGTAGTGTAAGACAACAGGTTTCTGGCGCAGTTGTTACATCGATTCTTGCTGCTGAAACATCGCGGTTATGAAGATTTAAGTGAGTTTGAACGTGGTGTTACAGTCGGCGCATGTCTACAACACCAAGAATAATCCCTTAACTCGGCTTTTGGCAAGATCAACGAGTAATGTTTTTTGACAATTTTTTATTTCATTTATGGTAATAAAATGTCTAATCAACTTTAAGGTTAATATAAACCTCGTTGTTTTGAAACGGGAGATAAGCAACCACATCTCTGCCATTAAAACTCTCCAGGCCCAACGTGTTTTTAAGCTCACGATAGCGTACTGTCGTAAACCATTACCGTGTTGAGCTGCACCACTCTTAGTAACTGTACTGACTGTAGTAACGTAAAATTCAGAACACATCCCGCAAACACAGATGGGCCCTGCAAAACAACTAGGGATGCCACATTGCTTCCTGTGTGAGACACCTCAGGGCTGCTCTTCTGCTCGGAAAGGCGGGGTAGCAGCACTAGTATTTACTAGCCGCCGCTGGAGATTGGTCCACTTCCGGATGCGGAACAACAGGCTGGCAGCTCTAGCGTTCCGCCCCGTGTGCATTGCTGCACCTGCTACCGCGTCCGCCCCAGATGTGTATCCATTCACCGTGCAGCTACCGTTCCGCGAACATTACTTTTGTGTGGACCCAGCTTATCCGCGCCACGTGCCAGCAGCACCAATAGACAGCATTCAGCTTTTCAGAGGTCAGTACCCATTACGTTTTGGCTTATCAGTATACATGTAAAGAGCTTGAAAAATCAGCCAACCACCCGCCAGGTTAGCCGAGAGCGCTAATGCGCTGCTTCCTGGACTCGGGGAGGCGCACCGGCCCCGGATCGAGTCCGCCCGGCGGATTACCGACGTCGGTTGGTGTGCCGGCCAGCCTGGATGGGGTTTTTAGGCGGTTTTCCACATCCCTCTAGGTGAATACCGCTCTGGTCCCCACCTTACCGCCTCAGTTACACGACTCGCAGAAATCTGAACACGTTCGCACTATTCCATGAATTACACTAGGCGCAGACAGCAGCGGTACACTAATTCTGTCCCGAGGGTTGTACAGGGTGGCGGTAGTAAGGGCATTCGGCCACCCCTTTACATTAACCTTGCCAAATCCGTTCCTAACAATGCCGAACCTGCGTCAGCGCTGGACATGGCACCAGTGGAAGAAAGTAAAAAAGAAAGAAAGAAAGAAAGTTGAAAAATCAGCCAACCAGTTGCGAGGCAAAGGTTTATTAGCCCTTGACCTAGGTTTCGATATGTCTAAAATTATCTTCTTCAGAAGGAATGAGCCTTATTACATCACATAATGGTGCATTAATTTAGCTGAAGCCGGGCGGCTCTTTTCGTATATAAAACTGACAAAAACAATAATTATCCCAAGTCATGGATTTAGATAGCAGCCAGGTTACATTTAGCATACTCCAGAATGAGTGCTCACTAGTAAATGCCCACACCTATATATATATATATATATATATATATATATATATATATATATATATATATATATCGGTGGGTTTTGACAGTTGGCCTTTGTCTCTGGCATGATGTACACGTAACTTATGCAAATATTTTATGCCGTGACTCATATTACAATTTTATGTTGACAAGAGCCTCTAGGTGTGGGCATTTACTAGTGAGCACTCATTCTGGAGTATATGAAATCTCACATGTGGTTTTTGAAGGAGTTGCGGCGTTGCAAAGACCCCATAATTAGGGACAACTGCATGACCTTATATATATATATATATATATATATATATATATTCTTTTCTTGTGTCTTAGTCCCACAGGGTCGGCATTGTTACAATCGGATTTGGCATGGTTAATTGAAAGGGGTGGCCAGTTACCCTTCCTGCCACCCCACATATCCCCTCGTACAGAATCAGTGCACCCCAGTTGTCTGCAACTCGTGTAAACCACGAAAAAGTGCGAACGTGTTTCAAATGGCTGCGAGACATGTAACTGAGGCGGGATGTGAGGACCAGCTAGGCGGTTTTCCACATCCTAGCAGATGAATACCATAAGGCCAAACAACCAGAAGTGATGTTGCAAAACGTTATTTCTCTTCATTGCAGCACTCCTTTGGTTATCATCCGAGACATCCATAAGCACAACGGTACGTCGGCGATATTCTATGCTCCATTTTATTGCCCTTTATGGCAATCCATCCTGGATTTAAATTTCAGCAAGATAATGCGCGTCCGCAAACGACGAGAGTTTCTACTGCTCGCCTTCGTGCTTGCCAAACTTTCCCTTGGGCAGCACGGTCGCCCAATCTCTCCTCAATTGAATACGTTTGGACCATTATGGGCAGCCCCTCCAACCAGCTCTGGATATAGACCATCTGACACGCCAATTGGGCAGACAGAATGTGGCACGTTAACACTCGGGAAGACGTCCAACGACTCACCTCTGAACTTAACTACGTCTGAACAGGCCTCGGAAGGCCCAACGGTTGCGACCAACAGCCGTGTCATCTTCGACCGATGGGCGTCATTGAATGCGGAGGGGCATGTGGTCGGCACACCGCTCCCCCAGCCGTGTCAATTTTCGTGACCGGAGCCGCTACTTTTCGTTCAAGGAGCTCCTCAATTGATCTCACAAGAGCTGAGTGCACCCTGCTTTCCAACAGCACTCGGCAGAGAACGCTACCGCACGACCACGAGATGCGGGCTATTGTTTTTCTATTTTTGATACAATGTCCTTGTGCTTCGCTACAAAAATCAACAATTTTAGAATGAAACATGAGTTACACACTGAAAATTTCAGTTTTCATACAAATACTGCTTATTTTTAAATAACACACAGGAGAATAGGAGAATACCTATGTGGAAGAGTACTGTTTCATAGGTTATGTGGCCATTTATATATCCTCAGTACTTTTTAGGCGGTTCACTGCTGCCGCTTTCTAGGCAGCTGATCGTATACGCTGATCGCACTCGCAGACAAAGCGATCAAATCAAGTAACGCCCGATGGGTATGCAACACGCCTAACGTACAGGTACGTGGCTACCATCTTAACTAACAGATACTACGAGGGTTACCCAGAAAATAATGCACCGCATCTTTCGACGATTCTTTCTTGAACATAATGAGCGCTACACACACGAAAGAATGGTGTTTGATCTACACACCCTATCTTTCCACATAATCTCCATGGCCTTCTTCCAGCGCGAGACAAGGGTGTGTTTGCCCTGTAGGCACCAACCCATGTCCTGGTGGCGGAGCCAGTGCTTCACTGTGTGAATCACCTCATCATCGTCCTCAAAATCTCTTCCACAAATGGCATCCTTCATTTGCCCAAACAAATGTAAGTCCGATGGGGCTAGGTCAGCGCTGTCAGGTGTGACAGCTGTGGATGGTCTCCCCGACCGTTTCAAATCTCTGAGCTCCGCCGTACTGCCTTCTGATAACCTCATGCTCCGTGCCCAGCGACTAACTGTACTTCTGTCGACAGCAGATTCTCCATACACTTTGCATAAGCACTAGTGAATATTCCCCACAATTTCTTTCTCTTCAGTGGGAAATTCAACGACGGCACGTTGCTTGTCACGTACATCACGTACAGGCGCCAGTTTGAAACTGTCATGCAGCTACGCTATCTATCGGAAGTGACGGAAACTTGGCGCGCTCGCTCAGGAGACTTCAAATAATACATACGTAACGTTTCGCATCCGTAGCATTGTTTTCGGCTGAGAAAAAAAATGCGGTGCTTCGAAAAGTTGCATAGTCTACGGTTATTTATGATTGTCTACGGTAGCGTATGGTAATCTATAACTCTAATTATACATTTTCAAGTAAACTATGACATTTACAGTCGTTGAAGTTGTTTTTTGTTTTTTGAAAAAATGTCTGTTACTTCATTTAGTTTCAACAGATTGTCAAAAACATTTAACATAGTTATAGATATGTTTCACATAATTTTAAAAGAATGGTACTTTGTGTATCGATATTTGTAGTCTCAGTTTGATATAAAAATATTTACGTTTCATTATACATAAAGCTTCACTGCCATGACTTATGTCTGCAGTGGAGGATCAGGACTAATGAACCGAGCATGTGAGAACTGGTCGGGAAGAGAAATGGTCGACTTCGGTTTATTGGGAGAATTTTAGGAACGACACGTTCATCTGTAAAGGAGGGCGCATATAGGTCGCTGGTGCGGCCGTTTCTTGTGTACTGATTGAGTGTCTGGGATCTGTACTAGACGGACTGAAGGAAGACATCGAAGCAATTCAGAGGCGGGCCGCTAGATTTTTTTACTAGTCGGTTCCAGCAACACGCAAGCATTACGGAGATGTTTTTGGGAACTCTAACTGGAATCCCTGGAGGGATTTCTTATCTAGAAACATTACTGACAAAATTTAGGAGACCGGCATGAGAAGCTGACTACCGAAAGATTCTACTGCCGCCAACATACATTGCGGTTAAGGGGGAACGTTGATGAAAAACACACACTATTTCAAAAATGCACCAAATCCACAGTTTTGGAGATATGGCAATGAAATTTTGTACAACGCTATACATGAAAGTAACACATTTACATAAAAAATCCTTTCATTATATATATATTCAGCTTCTTTTTTGAATGAAATTTGAAGTTTTATTTAAAAAAAATTATGTATGTTCCTTTTTCTCAGAAAGTATTAAAGAGATTTGTACAAAAATTTCTCTGTTTCAGCTCTTTATATGTTTTAAGCTTCTCTCATGAGGTTTTTGGAATACGTCAAACAGGATTTTCATAATTTTTAATTATAATTCCACAAGTAGATTTTTAAATTCACGCAAAATTCGAAGCACTTCGTCCCATATCTCAGCTTGTAATCAGAATTTCTTGAGACAACGTTTATTAGGTTTACAGAAATATGTGTACTAAATTTCATAATTCTAGCATTCATAGACTCCGAGGAAAAGGTACATAAACTTTAAAAAACAAACTTTACGGGAAACGCAATTTAAAGTTCAACCTAACTTCAGAAGGCACCACATTTGTACTCTGGGTCGTCTTTCCCTCCAAGGCTTCTCTTCTGGTTTCTTGTCTGTCTTATTTCCTTTACCAGGTCTTCAACCGACTTTTCAGCTGCAGAGACGCGCAGTAAAGCTTTTTTTCTCATGATGTCTTGAGTAAAACTTCCTATCTTGAAGCCCATTCTTTCTAATATCTTCATGCCCCCGACGTTCCCATCATTCAATGCAATAACTGCATAGCAAGTTGCAATTCTGACAACTGTAGCAGAGGCTAATCTGTTTTTAGGTCCTCGTTTCCACATGAGTGAATTTAGAGACTCATTTGGATTTTGGGTTTTACCATAAACACACTTTCTGAGAAGTGCGGGATCGGCCAAAGATGATCTATAAAACCAAACAGTATGTATCAAGGTCTTCTAGATGTACCCCGCTCACGTTTGGTCACAGAATCGTTGTAAACTGAGCTGGTATGGAAGTGCTGCTTCAAAACGTGGGAGGCCGCGTCACACATTTAATTACACCACTAGCCATTAAAATAGCTACACCACGAAGATGACGTGCTACAGACGCGAAATTTAACCAACAGGAAGAAGATGCTGTGATATGCAAATGGTTAGCTTTTCAGAGCATTCACACAAGGTTGGCGCTGGTGGCGACACCTGCAACGTGCTGACATGAGGAAACTTTCCAACCGAATTCTCATACACAAACAGCAGTTGACCGGCGTTGCCTGCTGAAACGTTGTTGTGATGCCTCGTGTAAGGAGGAGAAATGCGTACCATCACGTTTCCGACTTTGATAAAGGTCGGGTTGTAGCCTATCGCGATTGCGGGTTATCGTATCGAAACATTGCTGCTCGCGTTGGTCGAGATCCAGTGACTGTTAGCAGAATATGGAATCGATGGGTTCAGGAGGGTAATACGGAACGCCGTGATGTTACGTTGCAAACTTTAAAAACTTTGTCCCACCACGAAAAGTATAACGTTTCTCATTGGACAGACAGAATTTTTGTAGGCGGAGCTTAAGGTTAACATTGAGACCTTGATTGGTCAGATGAATACACAGCCAGATAGTTTTTTTTAAACCAACTTCGGTAAATTGTAGTAAGAAGTTAGGAGAGAGTTACTTCCGAGACGGCGTGGTGAGCGGAGCTGTGCTGTTCGCCGCCCCCTGACGAACACCGACAAGGCAATGAACGCACATGATGCCGCATAACAGCGCATAAAGCTTCACTCAGAACTGCAGAAGTCTCATCTGTTACACCCCTTTTTGCGTAATACTAGTGTCGATCGTCAATTAAAGCTCATGGTGTTCACATTTGCCACTTGAAGTAAAAATATGAAACGCGATGATTTTTCTGTTATATAATTATTGAGAAGCCACATCAGCCACTGTAATTTACGACAAGTTAGATAAGTAATTAAAGATAATTGAGGGTCACTGTAGACCATTTTGATAGTTTTCTCTTTTGGAAACTTAATTTAAACCTGTATTATAGATGTGATAAGGCATAGGTCATCCTTCGATCCATTGTAGAACTTGGAAACCCATTCAGGGAATATTCGTTCACATTTTTGTTGAACGCAGTTGGTTTCTACCATCCAGTATTAAAACATTTCCTTTTATCAATAGTGCAATTTATAAACAATGTTTTGTGAGTAGAATAAAATTTCCAGTGGTATACTTAACTGCTTTTTCGACGTTATTTTACCAGCTAACTAAAAATAGGAAAGCCTTGAACCCCTTCCACTAAATTTAGTTAGTATTAAGATTCTTTTACAGGGAGTGCTGTGGAGCTGACGCTGAAATCATTAAGTATTTGGTTATATCATCGCTAGTCTCACTGAACTCTTCTGAACTCTACATGTCATGTGTGGTCTGACGTCTCCTTACCAGCAACAAGTCCCAGGTTCAAACTAGTCAATTCCCTAAAAAACACGCTCAGAGCGTCGTTGCGCGAAAGTGGTAGGGAGACACGATATAGAACAACAGACACCACGCAGAATATTAGACCCTGAGTCAACAGATGGGGACGTTCGCAAGACAACAACCATCTGCACGAACAGTTCGACGACGTTTGCAGCAGCATGGCCTATCAGCTCGGAGACCATTGCTGCGGTTACCCTTGACGATGCATCACAGAGTGTGTGCGATGGTGTACTCAACGACGAACCTGGCTGTACGAATGGCAAAACGTCATTTTTTCGGATGAATCCAGGTTCTGTTTACAGCATCATCATGGTCGCATCCGTGTTTGGCGACATCGGCCCGCATCTCGTGGTCGTGCGGTAGCGTTCTCGCTTCCCACGCCCGGGTTCCCGGGTTCGATTCCCGGTGGGGTCAGGGATTTTCTCTGCCTCGTGATGGCTGGGTGTTGTGTGCTGTCCTTAGGTTAGTTAGGTTTAAGTAGTTCTAAGTTCTAGGGGACTGATGACCATAGATGTTAAGTTCCATAGTGCTCAGAGCCATTTGATTTTTTTTGGTGACATCGCGGTGAACGCACATTGGAAGCGTGTATTCGTCATCGCCATACTGGCGTATCACTCGGCTTGATGGTATGGGGTGCCATTGGTTACACGTCTCGGTCACCTCTTGTGCGTGTTGAAGGCGCTTTGAACAGTGGACGTTACAGTTCGATGTGTTACGACACGTGGCTCTACCCTTCATTCGATCCCTGCGAAACCCTACATTTCAGCAGGATAATGCACGACCGCATGTTGCAGGTCCTGTACGGGCCTTTCTGGATACAGAAAATGTTCAACTGCTGCCCTGGCCAGCACATTCCCCAGATCTCTCACCAATTGAAAACGTCTGATCAATGGTGGCCGAGCAACTGGCTCACAATACGCCAGTCACTCTTGATGAACTGTGGTATTGTGTTGAAGCTGTATGGGCAGCTGTACCTGTACACGCCATCCGAGCTCTGTTTGACTCAATGCCCAGGCGTGTCAAGACCCTTATTACGGCCGGAGGTGGTTAATCCTGGTACTGATTTCTCAGGATCTATGCACCCAAATTGCATGAAAATGTAATCACATGTCAGTTCTAGTATAATATATTTGTGGAATGAATACCCGTTTATCATCTGCAGTTCTTCTTGGTGTAGCAGCTTTAATGGCCAGTAGTGTACGTAGATGTAGATGTAGATAGACATGCTGCTGTTTTATGGGGGTGGGGGTATGGGGGAGGGGTAATGTTACGTAGTGCTAGCTTGGCTGCGCGCACTTGCACGGCTCGGAGCCGCCCTGAGCAGAGCCCGCGGTGCGTCTGTCGCAGAGGCGGAGGATGCTGAAGGAGCGCGAGGTGTCGGCGGCGGCGCTCGAGGCGAGCTGCTGCGCCGGCTGCGGCGCCCGCATCTGCGACCGCTACTTCCTGCTGGCCGCCGACCGCCAGTGGCACTCCGCATGCCTGCGCTGCTGCGACTGCAAGCTGCCGCTCGCCTCCGAGCTCACCTGCTTCTCGCGCGACGGCAACATCTACTGCAAGGAGGACTACTACAGGTGAGCGCTGCGCGACGCCCACTCGCTGCGCGCGACTGTAGTGGACAATAACACGGTGTGTATGGCTGTATCCACCCTCCACCTTTACAAAGGCTGGGGACACTTTGAGGGGTTCCATGCCCTCTTTTGCATGTCTCCTCTCATTTTCACCAACTTTGTTACTTAGAATGAAATGAACACCCTTAGCTGATTAGAGGCGTTGACATAGGTCAATGGGGACACATGAAAATATGTGCCCCGATCGGGACTCGAACCCGGGATCTCCTGCTGTATCCATCAGAGCCACCGAGGACACAGAGGATAGCGTGACTGCAGGGATTTATCTCTGGCACGCCTCCCGCGAAACCCACATTCTCAACGTATTGTCCCGCACTACATTCGTAGGTCTCTCCCCCCCCCCCCCCCCCCCCCACCCCTCAGCCCATTTATACTCATTAGTCGCGGCGCGTTGCCGATTTCCGTAAGAGTTCGGGCACTGTTTGTGCATTCGCACAGAAGAAGAAGATGGTCAAGTCGCCGGTGAGCCTGAACTATATATATATATATATATATATATATATATATATATATATATATATATATATATATATATATAGGGTGTTACAAAAAGATACGGCCAAACTTTCAGGAAACATTCCTCACACACAAAGAAAGAAAATATGTTACGTGGACATGTGTCCGGAAACGCTTACTTTCCATGTTAGAGCTCATTTCATTACTTCTCTTCAAATCACATTAATCACGAAATGGAAACACACAGCAACAGAACGTAGCAGCGTGCCTTCAAACACTTTGTTACAGGAAATGTTCAAAATGTCCTCCGTTAGCGAGGATACATGCCTCCACCCTCCGTCGTATGGAATCGCTGATGCAGCCCTGGAGAATGGGGTATTGTATCACAGCCGTCCACAATACGAGCACGAAGAGTCTCTACATTTGGTACCGGGGTTGCGTACACAAGAGCTTTCAAATGCCCCAATAAATGAAAGTCAAGAGGGTTGAGGTCAGGAGAGCGTGGAGGCCATTCAATTGGTCCGCCTCTACCAATCCATCGGTCACCGAATCTGTTGTTGAGAAGCGTACGAACACTTCGACTGAAATGTGCAGGAGCTCCATCGTGCATGAACCACATGTTGTGTCGTACGTGTAAAGGCACATGTTCTAGCAGCACAGGTAGAGTATCCCGTATGGAATCATGATAACGTGCTCCATTGAGCGTAGGTGGACGAAACTAAAATGAGCTCTAACATGGAAATTAAGCGTTTCCGGACACATGTCCACATAACATCTTTTCTTTATTTGTGTGTGAGGAATGTTTCCTGAAAGTTTGGCCGTACCTTTTTGTAACATCCTATATATATATATATATATATGGTTAGAGCGTCTGCCATGTAAGCAGGAGATCCCGGGTTCGAGTCCCGGTCGGGGCACACATTTTCATCTGTCCCCGTTGACGTATGTCAACGCCTGTAAGCAGCTAAGGGTGTTCATTTCATCGTAATTTCATTCTAACGAGCTGCATGGTCACCATGTCCGAAAGGACAGATACCATCTTAGTATATAAATTTTGTTAATGTTCTATGTCAATGCACGGTAGTAACAGACGGAATACGGCTAATATAATGAGAGTATTTGTACTGAGAGCTCAGAAATTCTTTTCACTTGATTGCTAAACATGTTGTTTTACTTCCCTGAGTGCCCTGTGCAAGGAGAGCATCGGAGGACGCGGCACACTGCGTTTCCGGTTTGTTGTTGTTGTGGTCTTCAGTCCTGAGACTGGTTTGATGCAGCTCTCCATGCTACTCTATCCTGTGCAAGCTTCTTCATCTCCCAGTACCTACTGCAACCTATATCCTTCTGAATCTGCTTAGTGTATTCATCTCTTGGTCTCCCCCTACGATTTTTACCCTCCACGCTGCCCTCCAATACTAAATTGGTGATCCCTTGATGCCTCAGAACATGTCCTACCAACCGATCCCTTCTTCTGGTCAAGTTGTGCCACAAACTTCTCTTCTCCCCAATCCTATTCAATACTTCCTCATTAGTTATGTGATCTACCCATCTAATCTTCAGCATTCTTCTGTAGCACCACATTTCGAAAGCTTCTATTCTCTTCTTGTCCAAACTATTTACCTTCCATGTTTCGCTTCCATACATGTTTACACTCCATACAAATACTTTCAGAAATGACTGCCTGACACTTAAATCTATACTCGATGTTAACAAATTTCTCTTCTTCAGAAACGCTTTCCTTGCCATTGCCAGTCTACATTTTATATCCTCTCTACTGCGACCATCATCAGTTATTTTGCTCCGTTTCCTGTTGGAGGCTCCAATTCCCTGAATTCTGAGGGGTTCGTACAATAGGCTTAAGCGCCTAGCGGAACGACTGACGTCGGTCGAGTTTCGCCTATTGTATGCAGGGCGAGACGACATGCAAGACGTCTGTCGCCACAGTTTATGTGTTTACTATTCCGGCGCGTCCGGAACGAAGATTCCTGGCACCGACTGACTGCATTGTTCTCCTGATTCTGAGAATACTTGTGGACTGTGCCCTGCTGCGTGCGACTGTCTGCGCCGGATGGCCGGTGGTCTAGGCAGGTTGTTTTCGTAGCCGGTCAAACGGCAAGTTCAGTTGCCCTCAGCTGAATAGCAGAGGCATGATTGGTCAACTTAAACTGAGGCTAGTTGACGTTATAAAGCCGTGCTCGAAATTGGAGGGAACGGTCGCTATTGGCGCGAATGATGTTCTGAGAGAGTGTGGGGGAATTTTGGAATCAGAACTGAATGCTTAAATCACGGTTTTCGAGGAGAGTGGGGAGTAGAGCAATGTTGCCTTCGCTCTTGCGTTGCGCGGGCAGCGGATTGGGGATCTGATCTTCCTCGGAGTCGGACGGTCTTGCGACTTGGTCGCTCGTTCTCGGAAGAACTTAGAATTCTCGGACAGCCTTCGTGGCCAGGGGTTGAGACAGAGTTGCTGCACAGCAGAAGTCGGTGCCTACATCATCAGGACGTTGACTACCGACGACGTGCTGCAGATTTCAGTACTGGTACAGTATTTTGCGGATCCGGCATTTTAGGACGTTATCAATTTTATACTGACTGCCTCAGCAGCACGCGCGTTCGCTTTGCTACAAGTCCACCTTGCTTGTTTCTCCATGTGATCCCATTTGAGCTCTCTCTACTAATTGTGATACTGCTATATAGTCGGGAGATTAATATTTGATTCATTAGGACCTCCAGTCATTATCGTCAATCGTTTGCATCACAGAGGGTAGGAGCTCATTATTCTCGAGCCAACTCTTATTCTCATAATTTTTCATTATACCCTATCCTTTAACCTATTGTGTGTGTCGACAATTACGTGCGTTTATGTTCTGATATATAATAAATCTCATTGTAATATTTAATCCGCATATCCCATTTCCCGTTGTTTATTATGATAAAGTTCTCTTTATTTGAGTAGAGTACGATTTTTACTAAATTATTGTGAGTGTGCACTCTTTATTTTACCAACTAGCAGGGTCCACCATCAGTTTCTTCCGTTACCGTTGTGCGCATAATTATTAGCTGGTAGACAAGGAGGAAGTCGAGTGCATGTCTCGTTCTCATGAATTAAAGAGGTACAAACTCTTCTCCACCCCGGCACCTCGCAACTTTCAGACAGGTCTCTGAGCGTTTATGGATTTATGGCAGCCTATTCTTTTCCAAGCGCTGAAGCCATAAGAGGTAGTGATGTACGACGCTCGCGTCTGGAGAGAATTCGACTTTCAAGCAAATCAAAGATCAATAAACATTTTCTGGGTTTGTGACTGTTGCAAGTGGCCTTCTTCAGGACGTAAACAGAAACACCCTGAAGAAGGTCACTTGCAACACTGACCGAAACGTGGTTAGTTTTACATATTGACACTGCGGTCACAAACCTAGAAAAAAATTATTGGCTTTGGCGATAGCCGAGGAAGACTACGTTTATACGTCCAAAATGGGTCACATTTGCTTCAACTCGGTACTCTGGACAGCCTGTCCATTTCAGGAATGTCGTTGTCCTTAAGCGATTGCCCCACTAATGCTGCTTTGTCATTAGGTGTGCTGCTATTCACAAGCTATTTCAAATTGATTCTGTAGTTCTAGATTTTCAGAAGGCTCTTGACAATGTACCTCACAAGCGGCCTGTAATCAAACTGTTGCTTATGGAATATCGTTTCGGTTACGCGACTGGATTCCGATCTCCTTTCAGAGAGGTCACAGTTCGTCGTAGTTGATGGAAAGCCATGGAGTAAAACAGAAGTGATTAAACAACTTACAAATACAGGAAATGAATTTCCTGTATCGGTCCGCAATCATTGTGAACATTGTCTGAATAGAGCTGTCCAGATCGCTTGTTATAATTTCTTTAATCACACACATAAAAAAAGATTTGTGTCACCCCGTTTCCCAGAACTCCTGAAGATAGACGTTGACTGTGGATGTTGTATCGCAGACACAGTCCCTTTAACTGTTCGGAGATGTCACTAAACCCGTCCAAAGATGTAAACAATCATGCATGAGCAGCGCGGAGGGAGTCCGACAGCTGATCAGTTCGTCATTCCACCCGGAAGGAGGTACACGGCTCGTGTTGTCTGTAGTTCAACCATGCGTAGACGGTCAATACCGCGGTTCGATCGCGTCCGCATTGTTACTTTGTGCCAGGAAGGGTTCTCAACAAGGGAAGTGTCCAGGAGTCTCGAAGTGAACAAAACCGATGTTCTTCCGACATGGAGGAGATACAGAGAGACAGGAACTGTCGATGACATGCCTCGCTAACGCCGCCCAAGTGCTATTACTGCAGTGGACAACCGCTACTTACTGATTATGGCTCGGAGGAAGCCCGACAGCAACGCCACCATGTTGAATAATGCTTTTCGTGCAGCCACAGGACGTCGTGTTACGACTCAAACTGTGCGTAATAGGCTGCATGATGCGCGACTTCACTCCCGACGTCCATGGCGAGGTCCATTTTTGCAACCACGACACCATGCAGCGCGGTACAGATATGCCCGACAACTTGCCGAATGTAACGCTTAGGATTGGCATCACGTTCTCTTCACCGATGAGTGTCGCATATGCCTTCAACCAGACAGTCGTCGGAGACGTGTTTGGAGGCAACCCGGTCAGGCTGAACGCCTTAGACACACTGCCCAGCGAGTGCAGCAAGGTGGAGGTTCCCTGGTGTTTTGGGGTGGCATTATGTGGGGCTGACATACGCCGTTGGTGGTCATGGATCGCGCCGTAACGGCTGTACTATACGTGAATGCCGTCCTCCGACCGATAGTGCAACCATATCCGCAGCATATTGGCGAGGCATTAGTCTTCATGAATGACAATTCGCTCCCCCATCGTGCACAGCTTGTGAATGACTTCCTCCAAGATAACGACATCGTTCGACTAGAGTGGCCGACATGTTTTCCAGACGTTATCGAACATGCCTGGGATAGATTGAAAAGGGCTGTTTATGGACGACGTGACCCATCAACCACTCTGGGGGATCTACGCCGAATCACTGTTGAGGAGTGGGACAATCTGGACCAACAGTGCCTTGATGAATTTGTGGATAGCATGCCACGACGAATACAGGCATGCATCAACGAAAGAGGACGTGCTACTGGGTATTAGAGATACCGGTGTGTACAGCAATCTGGACCATCATCTCTGAAGGTCTCGCTGTATGGTGGTACAACGTGCAATGTGTGGTTTTCATGAGCAATAAAAAGGGTTGAAATGGTCTTTATGTTGGTCTCTACTCCAAATTTCTGTACAGGTTCCGGAACTCTCGGAACCCACGTGACGCAAAGCTTTTTTTGATGTGTGTACTACGACGTTCCAGCAACTGGCATCATCAGATGGTTCAAATGGATCTGAGCACGATGGGACTTAACAGCTGTGGTCATCAGTCCCCTAGAACTTAGAACTACTTAAACCTAACTAACCTAAGGACATCACACACATCCATGCCCGAGGCAGGATTCGAACCTGCGACCGTAGCGGTCACGCGGTTCCAAACTGAAGCGCTTAGAACCGCACGGCCACACCGGCCGGCTGTCTCTCAATTGCTGTCGACACTATTTCTTTGAATTCAGGTCACATCTGGTCTACACTTACGTTGTTAATTTGGAAGGAGTGGAGATTTTCTCTCAGGAAGGCGTCAAGCGAATTTTTATCTGCTTTTCTGAGTAGATATGTTTTTCGTTTATTTTTGGAGAATTTGCGAATTACGGTATTCAGTCTCGCTACGACAATTCGGTATTCACTAATCCGTGTATTCGTTCTAATGCTCGTTATTAGCTGAGGATTATTTGTTGCTAAGTGGTCAAGTGTGCTTTTACAATCGTTTACTGTTCGAGTGGACTCATGAGCTAACTGCTCGAAATAATTTTCAGAGAATGCGTGTAGAACAATTTCGGATGATGTTTTATGCGTACCTCCGGATTTAAACATGTATTTTCGCAAACATATCGGGGGTAAATTGAAGTCACCATCAACTATAATTGTATGAGTCGGGTACGTTTTTGAAATCAGACTCAAGTTTTTTTTAACCTTTCAGCAATTGTATCATCTGATTTGGGAGGTGGGTAAGAGGATCCAATTAATATTTTATTCCGGTTACGAAGAATGACGTCGACCCATATTAACTCACAGGAGCTATGTACTTCAATTACGACACAAGCTGAATTACTTCTAACAACAACAATCTCGCCACAGTCAACTGTATTTAACCTATCATTTCTGATTGATATCCAGAAGTAATGAAGTAATATTGAATATTTGGTTTGTTTCTGGTCAGTGCTGTTGCGGAATGTGAAACATAAAACCAAGTCGCACGCAGTGCGACTGCACTCCCATTTAAATGTGGCGTGTTCACAGTTTTTCTCTCTTCACCCTCCTCTCAGGCCGCGTGGCCCCGTGGTGAAGGAAATGGCCAGATACTGTGTGTTATATAGCAATTGTATCAGCACACGGCTCGTTGACCGAATTCCTGACCACCCCTGCTATAAAAGGTCTCTAGCCATCTTGTTTATGTTGAAGACGTCGTAGATCTTTCAGAAAAAATTGAGTCTAAACTTTGACCACATTGGCGTTGTTAGTGGCGAGAAATAAGCTGAGATTCTACAAAAACTGGATTGATGAAGATGATGATATTTGGTTTGTGGGGCGCTCGAATGCGTGGTTAGCAGCGCCCGTACAAATTCTTGAACTTGTAACGGAACATATTAAAGGCTTTACTTTACCGAAGTATGCGATACCCTCCAAATTCACCCAGTTTAACGAGTATTTATGATTATAGAAAAGTTATTGTGTATGTTAACAATGATTGCATAACATGTCTGCATAAACAGTCAACCCATTAAATTATACTGAATAACTGACCCACACAAAAGTTAATATCACTTGATCACTGACACAGCAAATGTCATCATGTAAAAACACTAAGTTCATCTTAAATAATTAATATGAAGTACGAAAAATAGTGGACAACTTAGGTATTTTGGATTTCCTTAAATAAAAATCACCCAGTGAAACCTATTTGTTCACTAGGAGTGTTTTCACTCAGTATTCACGTAATCAATCCTATTTTAGACGAAAACCAATGTAATTCTTAATAATTCATGTTATTTACTTATTTATGCAAATTAGAGAAGTCAATTGACAAACTTCTAAAAAACGGCCTTTTTGTAACAAAGAATTATTCTGTCAAGTCAACAAATCTGTCTGTCATTTTAATAACATGTTAAATTATGTAACTCGATGCAAATTAATAACATTTCTGCACAAATTATGATAACAGATGTACATGTGACTTATAAACTATATCTCTTTTTAGTAGTTCTTTGACAATGTTATAAATACCAGCAGCAAGAAGGGTCGGGGGCGCAGTCGGAATGTGACTTTGGTAAAGTGTGTTTGTGTGTTATGGTTTGAGGTGGATAAACAATGCAAAGAACATATAAAGGATGTACTACCTTGTGTTGTCATGGTCTTTGGTGGACAGTGGAATTAAGATGGCCACCAAAGTAATAAATATTTGAAGTTTACATATGTGTTGGTTTCGCTCGTTCTTTATCATCAAAAGCACATAAAAAACACGGGACCTCATGTTTTTAACCCTAGACAATCAGATGTAGAGCCAGCATCAGCATCGAGACACTGCAGCGATCCAGCAAGTAGCAGCGATTACTACAACACAATGCATTTTAATGGCGCCAACCTAACATCAAGTGCTAACAAGCTCCGTAAATGGGAGTGAAATAGCGCGATTATAGCAATTAGCAATATCTACGACCAGGCGACCATTACAAACTGTCCACTGTCCACTCACGCCACTTTTCCGAATGATGATGAAATGATGAGGACAACCCAAACAGCCAGTCCCCGGGCAGAGATAATACTCTATTCGGCAGGGTACTGAACCGGGGAAAGAACTGGATTGAAAATTAACTAGATTCTCATTAACCCTAGTAGTTTATACATCTGAAATTGTCAAACAAAATGTGAAATAGCGTGAACATACAGTATTTTATAAAGAAATTGGATTCTCATGTACCAAACTCATTTTATTTCTCTTCCCTCATGCAATTTTTCAGTCAATATGAGTATTAATGCATCCAAAATTTGAGGCTAAGTAAAAACTGATATGTAAACTTCAATGAAGAAGCTTGGAAATGATCCGGTTACTTGCAGTTTAACTAGATCTCATTTTAAGAGTATTGAAGGGCGATCTCTTTTAATTGTTAAAAACCTCTCAAAGGCCAAGATCACACAAAAACTTCTTTATGACAGCAATGATGGTTGAAACCGGTCGTCTTAAATAAATAAATTTTATGCGGTCTTGGCTTTTGAATGGTTTTTAATCATTTAATGAAGTGCACTTACTACACAAATATTTTGAGGTGTTCTCAGTTATTCATAAATCAGTTCATTCTTATTCCCACACTGTTTGAATAAAGACTACAGAGTGTCATCGGCAACTGGCTGGGCTCTTCTGTTAGGAACAGCTGTGTTCTAGCAGTGACCATTCTTAGTATCGACGACTGTCTGAAGATCCAGCAGAGTTTCACCATTATCCACAACTGCTGCAAGAGCATCAGATTCAGAATCATTTTCATCGCGAAAGTCACTTACGTCACTTTCACGACTGAATTCTACTAACAGAGCTTCGCGTGTAACATCTTACGTTCGTAAAATATCATTGTTGGGTGCCATTTTCACATAAATGAACTTCACTCTCAGCGACAGAACAGTTACACAATATGTTCTCCACGGTCACAGTGACCCTATAAAAAGTATTTCTGTCGAATTAATTAAACAACAATGTCTCACACTTCGAAAGTCCGTCTTCTACTGGGTCTCACTTAGTGCCGGATGTTCATTGGTGGCAGCGGGCTGTTTATGGTGCATGCACAGTAGCAAACAAAAAACTCCAGGGTCAGAGGACCCTCTTGTACACATCTATGGTTAAAAGTACCATCCAGACATTTTCTCCAATTACTGCAGATAAATCACGCAATACCAGAATTAAGATAGCTGAACATTGGTCTGAATGACAGTCCCCGCTAATACGATTACAGTTTAGTAAGTACAGCGTTCTCTGACGAATCACAGGAACACGTCCAGAACTGAAAAAAAATCTGGTCGTAAGACAAATACATTGTGGAAGTCAGTTTTGTCCTTCTTTAGGTTGGTTGGTTGGTTTAAGGATTAAAGGGACCAAACTGCAGAGGTCATCGGTCCCTGTCCTTCTTTAGATTTCGGATAACTGTCTGACAAAAAAGATGAAAAGAATGCAAGAGATTAAGTTTTTAACTCAGACATAGATTGTATGTTTTCTTTAGTTGTTTTTGGCTGATAAACAGATCCATTCCCATTGTACCAAACGTGTCAACGCATTGATAATATAAACTTACATTTTGTATTTGTGATTAGATTGTTAAAGCTCTGTATTATTCGCTAATTAAACAATGGAAAACGAATCGCGGTACTATTGCTCACAGTGCGTCTTTCGACTATGTGCTCTTCCATGTTTTGAGTTGTATCAAACGAAAAATGCTATGGTGTCCAAAATTAAAGCAACAAATCGCTGTTTCACCGTCCTGTGTCTAATTCATGATATAATCATATAAAATGTTAACAGACGTCAGTACGACCGTGTTCAGCACGGAAGATTGCATTCCGAACAATAGACAACTGTGCCAACGATAACGTCAGGGCTCCTATCAAACAGGATAGTGTTTGCCGGCCAGTCCCACATCCACAGTCGCTGTGTGTGCAGTCACAGACGGTGCATTATGGCACAGAGAAGTCGAATACCAGATTCTCTGCGGTGGAAGGCCATAGGAAGAAAGGAAGCAGGACAGTCGCAAACTGATAAGGCCCGATGTCTTAATATGAAGTGTTCTCTTGTTTCTCGTATGTGACAATACTGTATAGAGACCGAAGCTGTATGCCAGTCACCAGTGCTGGGCAGACCACGTGTGACACCAGAGAGGACCGTTCTTTGGCCTTAAGGCCACGACGGTGCCGCCTTATTATTGCAAGACAAATGGCATCTGACCGCAGCATCCAACAAATGGTGTACAGATGATTTCAGCAGAGTGGCCTTTACTGTCGGAGACCTGCTGCATGTGTACCTTTGACGCGTCTTCACAGGAGGAAACATCTTGAGTGGACTCGTCAATATGCCACTTGGACGGTGGAACAGTGGGCCAATGTTCTTTTCACGGATGAGTGCTGATTTCGTCTGGAGAGTGATTCTCGACGGATTCACATCTGAAGAACACTATTTCGGGACCCAGACATTGTGGAAAGAGACCGATATCGAGGAGGATCCCTAATGGTGTGGTCAGGGATTATGTTGACAGCTCGAACACCTCTTCGTGAAATTGTACTGGTGAATCGGGAAGTTTTAACTACTGTCAGGTATTGTGACGAGATCTTCTGACCTCATGTGCAGTTGTCACGAGGTGCTGTTGGCCCAGACTTCCTACTGATGGACGATAATGCTCGACCTCATAGAGCACGGGCGGGTGATGTTTTCTTGAAAACGGAAGATACTGCACGCATGGCGTAGCTGCTCGCTCTCCAAATTAGAATACTGTAGAGCACGTCTGGGATGCAGTAGGGAGCTGGGTTCCATCGTATCATCGTTCATCAATCATTCTCAAAGACTTGTCAGCATTTCTACAGGAAGAATGGGCGCTATTATCTCAGCATGAGAATAGTGCCATCATTCACGGTATACCCCGTCGTTGTCGGCCTGTATTGGTGCCAGAGATGGCCACAACTCATACTGAGCACATTAACCAGTTGTCAGACTTTGTGTACAAATCCGTTAAGTTGGATAAAAACGGAGAACACTTTTGTTTACCGTTCTGCATGTTGCAGTTGCTTACATTCTGTATTCTTTACATTGTTTCTACCTTACTGTCAGATGTTTAACTGTTTTGTGGCAAGATAAATGTAACCTTGCAAAACTTCCGATTGTTCCTTTAATTTTGGGCACCAGTGTAATTAATGAAATGTCTAGCCTTTACTCAATTGAAAAGTCGTATTAATCTCAATAGAGCAATAATTTCCCAAGCGGAAGGGCGGTGAGCGATAAAGTACACTACTGGCCATTAAAATTGCGACATCACGAAAATGACGTGCTACAGACGCGAAATTTAACAGACAGGTAGAAGACGCTGTGATATGCAAATGATTAGCTTGTCAGAGCATTCGCACAAGGTTGGCGCCGGTGGTGACACCTAAAACGTGCTGACATGAGGAAAGTTTCCAACCGATTTCTCATACACAAACAGCAAGCAGTTTAGCGGCGTTGCCTGGTGATACGTTGTAGTGATCTCTCGTGTAAGGAGGAGAAATGCGTACCATCACGTCTCCGACTTTGATAAATGTCGGATTGTAGCCTATCGCGATTGCGGTTTGTCATATCCCGACATTGCTGCTTGCGTTGGTCGAGATCCAATGACTGTTAGCAGAATATGGAATCGGTGGGTTCAGAGGGGTAATACGGAACGCCATAGTGGATCCCAACGGCCTCGTATCACTAGCAGTCGAGATGACAGGCATCTTTTCCGCATGGCTGTAACGGATCGTGCAGCCATGTCTCGATCCCTGAGTCAACAGATGGGGACGTTTGCAAGACAACAACCATCTGCACGAGCAGTTCGACGACGTATGCAGCAGCATGGACTATCAGCTCGGAGACCCTTGGCTGCGGTTACCCTTGACGCTGCATCACAGACAGGAGCGCCTGCGATGGTGTACTCAACGACGAACCTGGGTGCACGAACGGCAAAACGTCATTTTTTCGGATAAATCTAGGTTCTGTTTGCAGCTTCATGATGGTCGCATCCGTGTTTGGCGACATCGCAGTGAACTCACATTGCAAGCGTGTATTCGTCATCAACATACTATCGTATTACGCGGCGTGATGATATGGGGTGCCATTCGTTACACGTCTCGGTCACCTATTGTTCGCATTGACGGCACTTTGAACAGTTGACGTTCCATTTCAGATGTGTTACGACCCGTGGCTCTACCCTTCATTCGATCCCTGCGAAACCCTACATTTCAGCATGATAATGCACGACCGCATGTTGCAGGTCCTGTACGGGCCTTTCTGGATACAGAAAATGTGCGACTGCTGCCCTGGCCAGCTCATTCTCCAGATCTCTCACCAACTGAAAACGTCTGGTCAATGGTGGCCGAGCGACAGGCTCGTCACAATACGCCAGTCACTACTCTTGATGAACTGTGATATCGTGTTGAAGCTGCATGGGCAGCTGTACCTGTACACGGCATCCAAACTGTGTTTGACTCAATGCCCAGGCGTATCAAGACCGTTATTACGGCCAGAGGTGGTCGTTCTGGGCACTGATTTCTCAGGATCTATGCACCCAAATTGGGTGAAAAAGTAATCACATGTCAGTTCTAGTATAATATATTTGTCCAATGCGTACCCATTTATCATCTGCATTCAATGACCAGTAGTGTAAAAATATGTTGCATAAAGGGTAGCGGATGGAGGCGGGGAAGTATGCTCGGGGCACCATTTACACTTGGTACGTGCAGAGCAGAGCTGAAACAATATAGGCGTACGACATAAAAATGGGATAGCTGAAATCGACGGGAAGTACTGTATGTGAGCAGATTATGACACATGACTCGGGCAGTACTTTCGAGAACAGCTGAGCCCTTTCTGAATCGCTGTCGCAGGAAGAGGCTTTGCCACGTAACAGGAAGCTCCGCGGCGGACGTCAAAGGCTCTTGTGCAACCGGCGAACTGTGAGCGAGACGCAAAGCGGCTTTGCCCGCCTTTGGCCCGCGGGAATACACAGCGAGGCAGGCATGCCAGAGGACGGCGGCAGCAGAAGTACCGCACGTGTGTCGCCGTTATCCTCGCCGGCGGGCAGCTCCCTCCGCTTTGTTTCTGACGTCTGTCCCTCACACTTCCGGGAAGGCCACGAGGAGGCGCACGTGAGCTCCTTCCGACGATCGTCGGCGATATAAGCGGCTAGAAAAACAAAGGAGAACGAAACACCGAACAACACAGGTTATGCCTCTGTGAAACGAAAGGCATTTCGGAAGCAATATTCACAAAACGACAGTGACATAATCGTCATGATCATCATTACTTATTTGACATCCCATGCTAGCTAAAGAAGTCATCTCGATACAACAAACCTTTGTGATCTTTTGCTAAATTCACAGTCGTTTAAGAAACAAAGTAAGAGCATATGGACTATCAGACCAATTGTGTGATTGGATTTAAGAGTTCCTAGATAACAGAACGCAGCATGTCGTTTTCAATGGAGAGAAGTCTTCCGAAGTAAGATTGATTTCAGGCGTGCCGCAGGGGACTGTCGTAGGACCGTTGCCATTCACAATATACATAAATGACCTTGTGGATGACATCGGAAGTTCACTGAGGCGTTTTGCGGATGATGCTGTGGTGTATAGAGAGGTTGTAACAATGGAAAATTTACGGAAATGCAGGAGGATCTACAACGAATTGACCCATGGTGCAGGGAATGGCAAATGAATCTCAATGTAGACAAGTGTAATGTGCTGCGAATACATAGAAAGAAAGATCCTTTATCATTTAGCTACAATATAGTAGGTCAGCAACTGGAAGCGGTTAATTCCGTGAATTATCTGGGCGTAGGTGGTGGGAGTGATTTAAAATAGGAATGATCATTTAAAGTTGATCGTCGATAAAGCAGATGCCACACTGAGATTCATTGGAAGAATCCTAAGGAAATGCAATCCGAAAACAAAGGAAGGAGGTTACAGTACACTTGTCCGCCCACTGTTTGAATATTGCTCACCAGTGTGGGATCCCTGCCAGATAGGTTTGATAAAAGAGATAGAGAGGATTCAACGGAGAGCAGCGCGCTTCGTTACGAGAGCGTTACGGAGATGATAGATAAACTCCAGTGGAAGACGCTGCAAGAGAGACGCTCAGTAGCTCGGTACGGGCTTTTGTTGAAGTTTCGGGAACATACCTTCACCGAGGACTCAAGCAGTATATTGCTCCCTCCTACGTATATCTCGCGAAGAGACCATGAGGATAAAATCAGAGAGATTAGAGCCCACACAGAGGCAAACCGACAATCTCTTTCCACGAACAGTACTAGACTGGAATAGAAGGGAGAACCGATAGAGGACTCAAGGTACCCTCCGCCACACACCGTCAGGTGGCCTGCGGAGTATGGATGTAGATGTAGATGTAGAATTCAGTCATGAAATTTAAAACATTAGATTGACAAAGTAAAATTACGTAATGGCTTTTGTGTTTGTTTGCGAGTACATGTCTGTCTGCAGTCCTGATACAAGATGAAATATTTTTACTTATTTATTAAGTTTTATTCGTCTATGCGTAATCTCATAACGATACAGGCGTCGTCAAGGTAATGCAGTGTCAATCAGTAAGCCAAAATATAACACAAAGCATATATACCATGCCTTAAGAGGATAGGACAGGTATACTATGTGTATGGGACAGATGGTCGGCCACGGTCTTGATTAAGGAACCATCACGGTAGTTGGTTTAGCGATCTAGGGAAACCAAGGAAAAATCGAAGCTGGATAGCCGGACAGAGCAGCTCCATCCTCCCAGATATGAGGTCAGTGTTCTAACAACTCCACTGTCTCAGTCGGAAATTCTCTTTTATACACTGAAGCAGCAAAGAAACCGGTACAGGCGTGCGTATTCAAATACAGAGATATGTAAACGGGCAGAATATGAAGCTGCGGTCGGCAATGCCTTTATAAGACAAAAAGTGTCTGGCGCAGTTGTTAGATCCGTTACTGCTGCTATAATGGCAGTTTATAAAGATCAAGATTTAAGTGAGTTTGAAGGTATTGATATAGTCGGCGCACGAGTGATTGGACACAGCATCTCCGCGGTAGTGATGAAGGTGGTACGAGGGGGGGGGGGGGGGCTGTTTCCGTACGACTATTTTACGAGTGTACCGTGAATATCAGCAATCCGGTAAAAAATCAAATCTCCAACATCGCTGCGGCCGGAGAAAAATCCAGCAAGAACGGATCCAACGACGACTGAAGAGAAGGCCCACTCGTGTACCCTTCATGACCGCACGACACAAAGCCTTACGCCTCGTCTGGGGCCGTCAACAGCGAAATTGAGCTGTGGCTGACTGGGAACATGTTGCCTGGTCGGACAAGTCTCGTTTCAAATTGTATAGAGCGGATGGACGTGTGCGGGAATGGAGAAAAGCTCATGAATTTATGGACCCTGGATGTGAGCAGGGGCTGTTCAAGCTGGTGGAGGCTCTTTAATGGTGTGGGGAGTGTGAAGTTGGAGTGATGCGGAACCCGTGATACGTCTAGATACGACTCTTGACGGGTAACACGTACGTAACCATCCTGCCTGATCACCTGCATCCATTCATGTCCATTGTGCATTTCCGACGGGCTTGACCAATTCCAGCAGTACAATCCGACTCCCCATACGTGCTGAATTGCTACAGAGTGGCTCCAGGAACACTCTTCCAACACTTCCGCTGACTACCAAACTCCACAGACACGAACATTATTGAGTATATCTTTGATGCCTTGCAATGTGCGCTTCAGATCTCCACCCGTTCGTACTCTTACGGATTTAAGGACAGTCCAGCAGGATTCGTGGTGTCACTTACCTCCAGCACTACTTCAGACATTAGTCGAGTTCATTCCAGGTCGTGTTGCGGCACTGTTACGTGCTCGCAGAGGCCCTACACGATATTAAGCAGGTTTAACAGTTTCTTTGGCTCTTCTGTGTGTTATGTTTCTTCGGTTACACATAACATGTTTCAGGCAACTTGCAATATAAAAAATAATTTTCCTCTTCACTGCCCCCATCCTCAGGACACATCTCGTTAGCGGGTATGTGTGGAGCGAACTTGACTAGTTTTTAGGTCAGAGAGTCTCGGGAAACTACAGGAAGGGTTTCAGTCTACAAGGTTGCAGGACAAACACAGTAGGTAGACTTAGAAACAAAAGGTTTGTAAAAGGTGTCGTAGCTGTGTTGGAAATGAAGCAGAGCTCTAAGCAGTAACAGAAAGCACTGAAGTTCAAATAGTTGTAAGTAAGGAAAGCTGGGTAAAGCTGGAAATATCTTCAACCGAAGTTTTTACAAAGCACCTAACCGTGTTCGGAAAGGATAGATTAAATATTTTTGGTGACTGTTTATTACTGTCAGAGGTGCTTTACCTTGTAGTTCCTGTGAGTTAGTATGAATAGAGGTTATACTTGACAACCGGAATAAATCAACAATTGATTTCTTGTATCGACTTCCGACCCAGATGATACAGTTACTGAACGGTTCAAAGACAACTCAAGTCTTATTTGAAATAGGTATAGTACTCATACAATCATCGTTGGTGGTGACTTCAAACTACCCTCGATATGTTGGCAAAAATATATGTTTAAAGTCGGTGATAAGCACAAAATGTCGTCCACAATCGTTCCGATTGCTTTCTCAGGAAATTATTTTGAGCAACTAGTTCAGGAGCCCACTCGAAGTGTAAATGGTTCCGAAAACCAGCTTGACCTCTTTGCAACAAACAGCCCTAAGGAAATAGGGGACATCACGATGGATACAGGGATTATGACTACAAAGTTGTTGTAGCGAGACTAAATACCATAACATTAAAAATCACCAAATGTGAATGCAAAATACATCTGTTTAAAAAAATCTGCTAAAAATTCGCTTGACTCCTTGCGAAGAGACTGCTTCTCTACTTCCAGCCTGACTATGTAAGTGTAGACCAGACGTGATTTAAATTGAAAGAAATAGTATTGACAGCAGTTGATAGATATACACCAAAAAAAGTGATACGACGTAATGCTGATTGCCCGTGGTACACGAAACTGCTCAGAACACTGTTGCAGAGGAAACGGAAAAACGTGCCAAATCTCAAAGAACACAAAATCATCAAAATTGTCAAAGCTTTACAGAAGCTCGAAACTTGACGCGAACTTCAGTGCGAGATGCTTTTAATACTTTCCACAACGAAACTCTGTACCGAAATCTGGCAGAAAACTTAAAGAGATTCTTGGCGTATGTGGAATACACCAGCTGTGAGATACAATAAATAATCTCACTGAGCGGTAACAATGGTGATGATATTTATGACAGTGCCACTGAAGCTGAGTTACTGAATACAGTTTTCCTAAATCTCTTCACCAAAGAAGACAAATAAATATTCCTGAATTCGAATCAGGAACATCTGCCAACACGAGTAACTTAGAAGGAGACATCCTCGGTGTAGCGAAGCAATTTAAATCACTTAACGAAAGCGAAGCCTCAGGTTCAAATTGTATACCAATCAGATTCCTTTCAGTACATGCTGATGCAATATCTCCATACTTAACGATCATATACAAACTGCCGCTCGGTGAGAGATCTGTTCCAGAAGACTAAAAAGTTGCACAGTTCACACCAATACCCAAGAAAGGAAAAAGAAGTAATCCACTGAAGTACAGGCCCATATCGCTACCGTCGATATGCAGTAGGGTTTTGTGACATATACTGTGTGTGAACATTATGGGTCACCTCGAAAAGAAGGATTTATTGACAAACAGTCAACACGGATTCAGAAAATTTCTTGAGAAACACAACTAGGTCTTTATTCTTTTGGAACACATACTACTTTCGAGCATTACGGGTTTCCTAGAAGAGAACGAGTTAGTGACGAACAGATACCGATTCAGAGAATATCGTTCTTGTGAATCGCAACTATCTCTTTATTCTCACGAGCTAATGAATGCTGTTGATAACGTATATCAAATTGATTTCATATTCTTAGATTTCCTGAAAACTTCTGACACCGTTCCTCACAAACAACTTCTAATCTAATTAAGTGCTTATGGAATACCATTTAGGTTATGCGACTGAATCCGTGATTTCCTATCAGGAAGTTCACAGTTCTTAGTAACCGACGGAAAGTCATCGGGTTAAACAGAAGTAACAAATGGCGTTCCCCAAGGAAGTGTTATAGGCTCTCTGCTGTTTAGGATACAATCCGAGCAGCCCTCTTAGATCGTTTGCAGATGATACTGTATTTACCGCCTTATAAGGTCATCAGATAGACATCTTTGTGAGGATAGCAAACAAAAAGGCTGCGATTACCAGTAGATCACTTACAAAATGTGACAGGTCTACTAAAGAAAGCGCTCACACTGCGCTTGTCCGATCTTCTGCAGTATTGGTCTGCATCTGTGGGACCCGCATAGGATTGGAAGAGGACGTCGAGAAAGCTCAAAGAAGGGCAGTTCGTTTTCCATTATCACTAAATTGGGGAGAGAGTGCCACGAATCCGATAAGCTAATTGAGGTGCCAATCCTTAAAGAAAAGGTGATTGTCGTTGCGGCAGGATCTTCTCATGAAATTTCAATCACCAACTTTGTCCTTAGAGTGTAAAAATATTTTGTTGGCGCCCACCTACATAGGGAGGAATGATCGTCATAATAAAATACTGCGGGCTGTTCGAGAGTGAAACAGTAGAGAAATAGCTTGAAGGTGGGTCAATAAACCCTCTGGCAGGCACTTATCAGTGAATTGCAGAGCAGTCATGTAGACGTAGATGTAGCGACTCCCGAACTGTTTCCGGTCACTTGAGATGCAAAACAGTTCCACTTTTCACTGCCCCTCACATTGACGCCCACCGGTGACTCCCGAACTGAGCAAGTGCTGCTGGAGTCCTTGCCTCAGTTATGGACTCCATATTCTGCTATATGCTACTGTCAACGTGAAAAACAATGCCAATCAACGTTACATTATACATCTTGGCAAATAATCCTTGTGAAAGCAGTAATCCATAATGACATATTGAGATGTGATAAGGCGCTGTAGTTATAACTTTTCATTACTATCCACTACCCTGAGTCCTCTAAGTAATCTTTAATTTGTAATATGCAGTAACTCGTCAAGAATGTTTTAGTTGCCTTTTTAAATAAGTGTGATTTAGTAATCTCTTTCACTTTCCTTTGGCAATTTATTATACAACTGTATCTTCTGATATAAAATACTGTTTTGAGTTTTTTGCTTATTTTTCCTGGGTGAATGTAAACCCAAAGTGGCTCTTGTTCCATGGTTGCGTATAGACCTATTAGTGCGGTATTTAGTAATATTTTCTCTGATATGAACCAAAGATTGGTTACGTACTCACCTGGTGCAACAAGGACGCCAAATTTTTTAAATAGCAGCAGTTTGAAAAATGGAGTCCATGTTTTGTTTCTTCGATTCCCAGGAAAGAATCCCATAGCTAAGAACTGAGTGTATGTTGGGATGGTACATCATCACAAGTCACAGGCTGTTACAAACTGATTCATCACTCTAAGATCATTGCATGCTAATTATATTCTTTCTGTCGGCATGTTTATATGTTCATCCCAGGTTAGCTGAGTGTTCATCCCTAAAAACGTTGTGTGTGCTACACGATCTAAAGGGACAGAATTGCTTCCCATCTTCTACATCTACATCCATACACCGCAAGCCACCTGACGGTGTGTGGCGGAGGGTACCCTGAGTACCTCTATCGGTTCTCCCTTCTATTCCAGTCTCGTATTGTTCGTGGAAAGAAGGATTGTCGGCATGCTTCTGTGTGGGCTCTAATCTCTCTGATTTTATCCTCGTGGTCTCTTCGCGAGATATACGTAGGAGGGAGCAATATGCTGCTTGACTCTTCGGTGAAGGTATGTCCTCGAAACTTTAACAAAACAGATCCCACACTGCTGAGAAGTATTCAAGCAGTGGGCGAACAAGCGTACTGTAACCTACTTCCTTTGTTTTCGGATTGCATTTCCTTAGGATTCTTCCAATGAATCTCGGTCTGGCATCCGCTTTACCGACGATCAACTTTAAATGATCATTCCTATTTTAAATCACTCCTACCACCTACGCCCAGATAATTCACGGAATTAACTGCTTCCAGTTGCTGACCTACTATATTGTACCTAAATGATAAAGGATCTTTCTTTCTATGTATTCGCAGCACATTACACTTGTCTACATTGAGATTCATTTGCCATTCCCTGCACCATGCGTCAATTCGTTGTAGATCCTCCTCCATTCCCGTAAATTTTCCATGGTTACATCCTCTCGATACACCACAGCATCATCCGCAAAAAGCCTCAGTGAACTTCCGATGTTATCCACAAGGTCATTTATGTACATTGTGAATAGCAACGGTCCTACGACACTCCCCTGCGGCACACCTGAAATCATTCTTACTTCGGAAGACTTCTCTCCATTGAGAATGACATGCTGCGTTCTGTAATCTAGGAACTCTTCAATCAAATCACACAATTGGTCTGATAGTCCATATGCTCTTACTTTGTTCATTAAACGCCTGTGGGGAACTGTATCGAACGCCTTGCGGAAATCAAGAAACACGGCATCTACCTGTGAACCCGTATCTATGACCCTCTGAGTCTCGTGGACGAATAGCGCGAGCTGGTAAAGTGTATACTGTTCTTTTTCTCTATGTTCAACGCTAATGTATTACATACTGCCCAATTTTGAACACCCTTGAGGGTTACATTTGGTTTAATTGATACTATAGGAGTGAGGAAGTCTATCATCTCCCTGTCGCACTATCGCGGCCCGCATGAGGTGTAGAGACAGCAGCTGACGTTGTTGCGGAAATATCAATAGCTGTAGCGGGTGGAGACCCACGCGAACGTTTAGGAGAGGTTCTGGTGCGTTCGGAGCAACTGTAGTGTACATGGTTCAAATGGTTCAAATGGCTCTGAGCACTATGGGACTTAACATCTGAGGTCATCAATCCCCTAGAACTTAGAACTACTTAAACCTAACTAACCTAAGGACATCACACACATCCATGCCCGAGGCAGGATTCGAACCTACGACCGTAGCGGTCGCGCGGTTCCAGACTGTAGCGCCTAGAACCGCTCGGCCACTCTGGCCGGCTAGTATACATGTTACGGCATCATTACCGTCCACCAGTGATAAGGTGGTGAACGGCAATTTGCAGCGATGTAGACGTTCGGCCATCACCTTCTGCCGATTGCGTCTGATTACTCTGGCGTCGAGCATGTGAAACCGAAACCTATAAAGCGCTCGTCGAAATTTCCTAGTAAAGATGTTAATTTCTTGAAACTATGAGCATGAAGACCTCGGACGACCCGACAATAAGTTATAACAAATTTCAGTACGATTGGTAAAATTATTTCACTTTTGTGATCCCGTACTAAAAAATGTTCAAATGTGTGTCAAATCTTATGGGAATTAACAGCTAAGGTCATCAGTCCCTAAGCTTACACACCACTTAACCTAAATTATCCTAAGAACAAACACAGACACCCATGCCCGAGGGAGGACTCGAATCTCGACCGGGACCAGCCGCACAGTCCATGACTGCAGCGCCTTAGAGATCCCGTACTAACAACTGGTAATTACAATGAAACAAAAGAGCTATGAGAAATGGAAGGTTGCTAACGATGTGTTACACTGCATCATTGGATCGCATAATAACCTAACAACTAATTAACTACACTAATCATTCACACTGTAATGCACTCGCATTAAAATACTGTTATGGAGTAATCAATGTAACTAGTCATACAGATGATATGGTGCAGTCCGTAAACTGAATAATTTACTACAGTGGAGGAAACAGTGCTCTCATAATGAAAGTTTTGACTGCCAGAATGTTTTTTAATGAAGGGTTGTGAAAATAGCTAACTAGAGAAATCAGTTGTTTACACAGTATTTAATATTTCTGAAATGTGAACCCAAACTGTTAGTGAGAAACTGTACTTCACACGCAAATGTCCTTTAGCTGGATCGTCCCTGTGACGTCGCCATTCAGTGGCAAATAACTAATTTCCGTATCATTCTTCGTTCCTGTTACTGCAATGTTACTTTAATTAGTACATAATGGTAATCTCTTCTTGTAGTACTTACATATATAGCCACATTATGAATATTCCTCCATACGTATTTCTTCGATCATCACAGAATGGTCTCAGCTACTTTCAGAGCACACACCATTGTCACAATGAACCAACTGCTACAGACTACTGTTCTCTAAGTTGTTATGATAATGAAAGTCTCTAAATAATTAGCACAGTTTCTCGTACAACTAAAATAAATGTTTTACGTACTTCATTTCTTTTTAATATACATTCTACTTTTCAGTACACCTAAACTTCTGAAATAACAGATTGCACAAATAATGTAATCTGCATATATAAAAGTGTTCAGACAAAAGTGACAACATTTATGAAAACAATTCCTTAGGCTACTAACAAATGGCAGTACTTGTTACAGTTACGAAACAGTGGGGCGTATTTTGAAATAACCCAGATTGGATTATGAACTGAAATTAATCTGCTCACAAATATAAATTATTCTGTGCATTTATGTTTCGCAAGTGAGTGACTTTAAGGTACGTTACTGCCTTGGCGTAACTGTGTCGTTACACGTGCTCCTCCAGGTCAGCAGAGGTTTTCAACAGAAGACAGTACATAAGAATTATAAAGTTCTTACACACAAACCTAGAAACATGTAACTGCCCTTGTTGTCTTTAACAAATGATGTAGATAATTAACCTACAAGTGTTGAAACGTTAGGTTTTCTACATCTACTTGATAATTCTATTTAGTTGAAAATTTTAATGAGAATTTGACATTTAAATGCAGAACTGAGTGTGGCAAAAAAAGAGTAGATACCGGCTGTACTGAATCAGCACTGTGTTTATAGCTTTCCCTAGAAACGAGGATCTGCTTGTGTTGTAAGGCAAACTTTAACCTCGTTATTACGTACATAACGTAATAATTACAGAAATTACTAAATACATGATACATTTTTCATCAACATAGCAAAATTATTATTTCTGGAACTGAATGAAAGTTGTAAAGCTACGCAAATAACTTAAATTCAGTTTGTCAGTTAGCAGCACACTACTGAAATATGGGAAATCCAAGAAAAAACAAGAATAAATTTAGCATACATCACACACACATTATCACTTTCATATTCAACTGAAAAAATATTATACTGTACTTGCTGATTACATAAAAATGTTGGAATATAGATCACTTAATCTAAACATCTAAAGTAAGAAAGGTTTTTTGTATGTATCAATTTATTTCACTAATGATTGTCATTTCACAGATAAATATAATTATATAAAATTGTTGAAGAGTCTTAATATTACTACACATGAAAACCAGTGCATCAAAGTCAACTGCATATTAGAAACAAAATTATTCACAGTATTAGAAAATATTAGTTTCATATTTGCATTGAATAAACTATATTTTAAACAACTTTGATAAAAAAGCAAAGTTTTATGTCAGCTTCTGCATTTAAATACATGAAGATAATATTTTTATATTGTTGCACCTCTATGAGTGTCTTACACAAATTCATATTATTAAATCCCTGAAATAGAAAATCTTTGTTATTTAGTTTCACATGCTAGTGCTCACCCTCAAACTTTTGGTCTGTCCCTTTTCTCTTACAACCCATGATAGGTGGTACAGTCACTCTCTTGTAAAGTTGACTGAAAGTATCCTCTTTATTTTCACATCAGTTTTGGGTTATTTATTCGTTGCTGGGCTTGGAACATAAACTAAGCCATAATTCTTGATGCTTTTTAGTAGTGAGTCCGTCGTGTCCGTGGCTTCTCTGAGCCCTTCCCTCTCTACAGTCATCTGCCACTTTCTTCCTCCATTCACATTGGGAGTGGTGAAAAGCTGCTCCTTCAGGAGGGGGGTTTTGCTTAGAGAAATATCGTCCAGAGTCAGAAAGAATTCCAATGTGCATTTGGTGAGTCCGTCACGGGGGTCGGGGGGCTAATCTAAAATGTGAAGGAGACCCTGCCTGCAGCTGTAGAGAGTGCAGAGTGCAGTATTCTGCAAGTTATTATTCATTTTAATACCAGTGATAACTCATAACTCACTTGCGTTCTGAGGACATACTCTGTTCCTATAGGCAGGAGATGGAAGACAGCTGGCCTAACTTGCGGGATACGGCCAGAGATCACAATTTTCAGGCTCGTACCCAGAGACGATTGGGGTCCTTTGGACTGGAGCCGAAGTGAGGGTCTCAACTAGAGACTCGGTCGATTCTCGGATGGTCACCTGTGTTACATGGTGCAGAGTTATATGACTCCACTTGATAGTCAGGAATGCACTAAGCTACTTGGGTAGAGCAGTACTTGTTGAGGGAATACAAGGTCTTTTTTTTTTGGCTAGCTGCAAGTTTGAAGTCCTCTGATTATTGCTCAACCAATTAAAACGTAGAGAGTAAAATCAGTTTACGTATAAATTAGAGACAATTCGACTGTCAAAATTTTAGCTGTAAGTTGCTGAACTATTTGTAACAAAGTTCCCAAACTTACTGGCCTGCAGGAAATTTCTCGTGGTCAAATTACTCTCAGGATAGAGAGCGGGCTGGAACCCAAAGCACAAACCTCTGAGATATTTAGCGATTCATGGAACATATATCAGAAAGACAGATGAGACGCCGTAGGAGGGAGAGTGTTTGCTGTGTCCAGCTTCTTGGACACTGATGTGGCTAGTGATAATATACTTAATTAGAAAACTCTGAATAAGTAATACTTTATCAATTACAACAAAAATTATCTTTGCTCTCAAGATTGGCTGTAGCTATGAAATTGCCCACGTGGACTTGCAGGTCAGAACACACTAAATGAGCCACTACTAGTGAGTAGCGAATCGATACAAATTTAGAATGGCCATACTGTGGTTTCACTACAGTCACTGGACAGCAAAATTTCTTAAACACTTGTTGACACAATTCTGATAGCGTTCAAAATGAAATGAGCGTATGACATTGTTGGCAGGCATGTCCCAGTCGGGTTCGGTCGCCAAGTGCAAGTCTTATTTCAGTTGGCGCCACATTGGGCGACTTGCGGCCAATGATTAGGATTAAGTGATGATGAGGACAACACAACACCCAGTCCCCGAGAGGAGAAAATCGAACCCAGGCCCGGTGCATGGGAGGCAGGTACGTTACCACTCAGCAAAGCAGGCAGACTTCTGATAGCGTTGGCGTTCACATGAGACGGAAGTCTCTTCACTCCCCGATTGTTGGCACTGGCTGCGTCACACAGAGTAGAGAGCACTACAACGTTACTTCAACAAGGACTTCCTGGAAGTGGGCAGGATCCAACGTCGAAGGAAACTGCCCTCCAGGCCTCTCCTCGTGGTCTCGTGGCTAGCGTTGCTGCCTCTTGATCAGGAGGTCCTGGGTTCGATTCCCGTCTGGGTTGGGGATTTTCTGTGCCTTGGGTTGGGTGACTTTGTTGTCCTCATCATTTAATCATCATCATCATCATCATCATCATCATCATCATCATCATCATCATCATTCGTGACTGTGTAAAAATTGGACTGAGTAACAACTGGGGCTTTGTACGGGTGCTGATGACTGAGCAGTAGAGCGCCCCACAAACCAAACATTATCATCATCACCATCAGTCTGGCCTCTGGCGACGCTGTTTCAAGGCAGAGGCGCGACGGTGGCGCTTCGGAAATACGGAAGGCACCGCTTCCTCTTGGCATCTAATTGGCGGGTCGTGATACCGCTTTGCTGTGCAGTATCTTTGCTGTGGTCGAAACTTCTCCCGCCGCTTTCGATAATCGACGGCACTTGAGTGTTCATCGCAGTTCACAAAAATACAGGGCTATTACAAATGATTGAAGCGATTTCATAAATTCACTATAGCTCCATTCATTGACATTTGGTCACGACACACTACAGATACGTAGAAAAACTCATAAAGTTTTGTTCGGCTAAAGCCGCACTTCAGGTTTATGCCGCCAGAGCGCTCGAGAGCGCAGTGAGACAAAATGGCGACAGGAGCCGAGAATGCGTATGTCGTGCTTGAAATGCACTCACATCAGTCAGTCATAACAGTGCAACGACACTTCAGGACGAAGTTCAACAAAGATCCACCAACTGCTAACTCCATTCGGCGATGGTATGCGCAGTTTAAAGCTTCTGGATGCCTCTGTAAGGGGAAATCAACGGGTCGGCCTGCAGTGCGCGAAGAAACGGTTGAACGCGTGCGGGCAAGTTTCACGCGTAGCCCTCGGAAGTCGACGAATAAAGCAAGCAGGGAGCTAAACGTACCACAGCCGACGGTTTGGAAAATCTTACAGAAAAGGCTGAAGCAGAAGCCTTACCGTTTACAATTGCTACAAGCCCTGACACTTGATGACAAAGTCAAACGCTTTGAATTTTCGGCGCGGTTGCAACAGCTCATGGAAGAGGACGCGTTGAGTGCGAAACTTGTTTTCAGTGATGAAGCAACATTTTTTCTTAATGGTGAAGTGAACAGACTCAATGTGCGAATCTGGGCGGTAGAGAATGCTCACGCATTCGTGCAGCAAATTCGCAATTCACCAAAAGTTAACGTGTTTTGTGCAATCTCACTGTTTAAAGTTTACGGCCCCTTTTTCATCTGCGAAAAAAACGTTACAGGACACGTGTATCTGGACATGCTGGAAAATTGGCTCATGCCACAACTGGAGACCGACAGCGCCGACTTCATCTTTCAACAGGATGGTGCTCCACCGCACTTCCATCATGATGTTCGGCATTTCTTAAACAGGAGATTGGAAAACCGATGGATCGGTCGTGTTGGAGATCATGATCAGCAATTCATGTCATGGCCTCCACGCTCGCCCGACTTAACCCCATGCGATTTCTTTCTGTGGGGTTATGTGAAAGATTCAGTGTTTAAACTTCCTCTACCAAGAAACGTGCCAGAACTGCGAGCTCGCATCAACGATGCTTTCGAACTCCTTGATGGGGACATGCTGCGCCGAGTGTGGGAGGAACTTGATTATCGGCATGATGTCTGCCGAATCACTAAAGGGGCGCATATCGAACATTTGTGAATGCCTAAAAAAACTTTTTGAGTTTTTGTATGTGTGTGCAAAGCATTGTGAAAATATCTCAAATAATAAAGTTATTGTAGAGCTGCGAAATCGCTTCAATCATTTGTAATAACCCTGTATTATCTCTATTAGGTCGAATTTGAGAGTGACAGTGTAGGTGAAATCAAGTTAATTGCTGGATATGAGAACGAAGTCTTTCATGATGGCACTGTTGCATAAAACATTCTGGGATTTCTTTCCACGTCAGTTCAGGATATAACCTCGAGATTTCCACTATTACCTCCATTGTCCTCGTCAGGAACAACTGACTGTCAAAACTGCTGCTGTGGTGGCCTTATATAAGCCATAGACGGCTTCCGATTTGACTGAAATTACGTCATGCTGTCTGCGATGGTGGCGCCACTGATCCCGCCGTAGCGTCAACATTGCGAGGAATATCTTTGTCTCTTCTCTGCATCGAGAGCTCGGTTCCATGCACCGCGAAGATTATATCCGCTGTCGCGATTGTAGTTCGTCTCGCACATTCTTATTTCTACAGCTTCTATTACATAGTCGCAGTATGTAGCAGCTAGGGACATTCCTTCGCTACGTCCAGCAAAATAGGCAGAGTCCTGGGAAGATGAGGTATAAGATATATTTTCTGACGTCCTAAGAAGATAAAGGAGATGCTACGCTCGGTTAAGACAGCCCCGACCTCAGAATCCCCGGGATTTACTGTAACTCTTGTGAGTGCGGAAGCAATTAAATCGGTCAGTCCATCAGCACCGTTACTGCCCGCTGTGAGGAACATCAGCGGCATATTAAAGAATCGAGAACTGGGGAAATCTGCCGGCCGCTGTGGCCTAGCGGTTCTAGAAGCTTCAGTCGCAGGTTCAAATCCTGCCTCGGCGATGGATGTGTGTGATGTCCTTAGGTTAGTTAAGTTTAAGTAGTTTTAAGTCTAGGGGACTGATGACCTAAGATGTTAAGTCCCTTAGTGCTCAGAGCCATTTGAACCATTTTTTTGGGACCGTTACTGAGCAGAGCCACAGAAACAAGCATAAAGTACTGTTTGACGAAACGCGGGTTTTGTCCTAGGTTCTTATGTAATGAGACTCTGTAATTAAAGATACTGTAGAAATAATAATTTGTGAGAAAATCTTCAAGCATGACACTGGATATAATTTGGCGGTGCATGGAAGCGAACTCTCGATGCAGAGAAGAGCCATACATACTCGGCGCAATGTTTACGCTACGGCGGTAGCTTTGGTGCCATCAGCGCAGACGTTGATGCCATCTGCGACTGAACTACTTAGCTCCCACCCAACCAGAATCCACTGCAACTGCTGGATGTTTTTACCGACCACCCGATTCCACTGTGACAGTTTTAGAGTCTTTCAAGGAAAGTCGACGGTCAGTATAGCGGAAATATCCAGATCACGCATTATTAGTTGGAGATGATTTTAACACAGACCGAAATGTCTATGGATTCACTGCAGATGGTAAGGGCAGACAGTCTTGCGAAGTGCTTCTGTACATGTTCCCGAACACTACCTTGAACAACTTGTCAGACGGCCTGTAGGTAATGCAAATATTTTGGACCTTATGGAAACAAACATGCCGACGTTATCGGTACAGAAACAGCGATTGGTGATCATGATGACGTCACACCGATGATGTTCACTAGTTAATAAATCCACCAACAAGCCGAGGAAAGTGTTAGTGATGCAAAAAGCAGATAAGCAGTTATTAGCATTCCACTTAGACAATGAATGGACATTATTTAGCTCCAGTATGACAAACGTAGAGGGATGATTGGGTAAAGTTTAAACTGATTGTAAATCGCGCTCTGGAGAAGTATATGCCAAGTTAAGTGGATTAGGAATGGAAAAGATCCACCGTAGTTTAATAGTCAAATTCGAAAGATGCTCTGTAAAGAGGTTGCCGCAGTCTGATTGTATCTTAGGAGTCGCTGGTTTGTCAGTTAGAGGTGGGACTCCGTCACCTCCAAAGGTCAGAGGCATTTTGCGCTGATTGTTGCCAGCATCATATTTAAAGTACCAGGGAAGCAGGTTGCTAGCCTTACTTGCCCCGAGTCCCATTGGGTTTTACCCCTAACGGCTGAGGGACTAACCGGTGGATTTGGTAGTCTTTGCCGTATGAGCACAAAGGTGACCACGACTCAGAATATGCCCGAGATGCCCAGCCTTATTCCACAGTAACTGGTATCCCGACTGTCGGGACCACTTACTTGGCCACTCATACGTTGCCCGTGGTTCATGAACTAGGACATGACTACAGGAACCCACACCATGTAGCTCCAGTATGACAAACGTAGAGGGATGATTGGGTAAAGTTTAAACTGATTGTAAATCGCGCTCTGGGGAAGTATATGCCCAGTAAGTGGATTAGGAATGGAAAAGATCCACCGTAGTTTAATAGTCAAATTCGAAAGATGCTCTGGAAACAGGTTGCTGCATAAGTTCAAACAAAAAAATAGCAAATGCTGACAGGCAAAAAGTTAGTAGAAATCCGTGTGCCCATAAGAAGAGCAATGCGCGAAACATACAGCATCCACCTTCATATACTGAAGAGCCAAAGAAACTGGTACACCTGTCTAATATTGTGTAGGGCCCCCGCGAGCACGCAGAAGTGCCGTAAATCGACGTGGCGTAGACTCCACTAATGTCTAAAGTAGTGCTGGAGGGAATTGACAACGCGAATCCTGCAGGGCTGCCCATAAATCCGTAAGAGTAGGACGGGGTGGAGTACTCTTCTGAAAAGCACATTTCAAGACATATCAGATATGTTCAATGATGTTGATGTCTGGGGAGTATGGTGACCAGCGGAAGTGTTTAAACTCAGAAGAGTGTTCCTGGAGCCACTATGTAGCAATTCTGGATGCGTGGCGTCTCGCACTGTCCTGCTGGAACTGCCCAAGTCCATCGGAATGCACAATGGACATGAATGGAAGCAGTTGATCAGACAGGGTGCTTACGTACGTATCACCTGTCTAAGTCGTATCTACACGTATCAGGGGTTCCATATCACTCCAACTGCACACGCCTCACACCATTACAGAGCCTCCATCAGCTTGAACAGTCCTCTGCTGACGTTCGGGGTCCACGGATTTATGAGGCTGTCTCCACACTGGTACACGTTCATCCGCTCGATACGATTTGGAACGGGACTCGTCCGACCAGGCAACATGTTTCCAGTCGACTGTCATTGTTGAAGGGCCCAGGCAAGGCGTAAAACTTTGTGTTGTGCTGTCATCAAGGGTACACGAGTGGGTCTTCGACTCTGAAAGCCCGTATCGATGCTGTTTCGTTGAACGGTTCGCACGCTGACACTTTTTGATAGCCCAGCATTGAAATCTGCAGCAATTTGTCTAAGGGTTGCACTTCTGGTACGCTGAACGATTCTCTTCAGTCGTCGTTGGTCACGATCTTGCAGGATCTTTTTCCGGCCATAGCGATGTCGGAGATTTGATGTTTTACCGAATCCCTCATATTCACGGTACACTCTTGAAATGCTCGTACGCGAAAATCTCGCTACCTCGGAGACGCTGTGTCTCATCCCTCGCGCGCCGCATGTAACAGCACGTTCAAACGCACTTGAATCTTGATAACCTACCATTGTAGCAGCAGTAACCGATCTAACAACTGCACCAGACACTTGTTGTCTTGTATAGGCGTTGTCGACCACAGCGCCGTTTTCTGTGTGTTTACATATGTCTGTATTTAATAAGCATGCCTATACTAGTTTTTTTGGCGCTTCAGTGGACATTAGCGAAAGCTCTTGTCGAGTATACGAAAAGATTCTTGTCATACGTAAAATCACTAAGTGGGTCGAAGGCTTCTACCCAGTTAATCGTCAACCAGTTTGGGATGACAGTAGAAGACAGCAAAAGGAAAGCTGCGGTTTTGTAATCCAAGAGAGCCACAGAAATGGAAACACCTCAGCTCATCGCAACGAGACTGCTACGCCAGATGAACAAAGTGAGTGATTGTTACAAAACATCTTCATGCAAACATCAGTCCAGCTTCCAAAGTGACATCGCCTCTTACTAAGATTCCTCTTCTTCCACAGGATATGTAACATCAGTATAATCTTATTGTGAATTTGTTTTTGTAATGGCATTAGCCTAAGATAAGGTGTTCCCTCGAAATATATAAATAAATAATACAATAGTTAACAAAGTTTGTAACTGGTAGTGGTAATTTAAAAAACCTTTACATATATCTTGAGACAGTCACGCTCGAAAAATAATCAAAATAACTTCAAATTCTTTTGTAATCCACATTTCAAAAACGGTTCAGGCACGAGGATCATACAGACATATAGACGTTTGACTATCGTACAGACTCCGGCATGGAGGACGCAGGAACTGGCATCCGTGGCGTAAAGAATCAGCTGAAAGAATCGAAAACAAATAATTCGCCAATTAGGGATTCTGGTTTTACAAAGAGTACTCCACAGCTTTGTACCCTTAATTTGGTTGCATTTAGTGCGAATGTCTCATCCAGTAAAAAGTCCCAAACGGATGGAAGGAAACCGCAGGGGCTCATGTACATAAGAAAGGTAAATAAACAGACTTGCATAATTACAAACCGATATACTTAACATCGGTTTGTTGCAGAACTCTTGAACGTATTCTGTGATCGAACATAATAAATTTCCTAGCGACTGAAAGGACATGTCCCTGAATTAACATGGATTTATAAAGCATCGCTCATGCAAAACTCAGTTTGCTCTTTTCTCACAAGATATCCTTCGAACCGTGCATGGAGACTAACAGGCAGATTCACTGTTCGTAGACTTCCGGAAAGTATTTGACACGACGCCCCACAGCACAATGTTCCCTGAGGAGCGAGCTTGTGGTTTATGTTCCCAGATATGTGAGTGGCTCGAAGACTAGTTATGCAATAGAACACAGTAATGGGTCCTCGACAGCGAGTGTTCATCAGATACCAAGGTATCGTCAGGTGTGCCCCGCGGAAGTTTTTTTTTCTTTATTGTTATTTTAAAACCTGTACAACAGGCAGGCTGTCAGCAGCACTCTACGCTGCTCTTCAGCCATAGAATACACAATGAGAAAAAACAGTGAGAAGACACGTAAGTTACAGAACGGTGGGCAATAAAACAGTAGACACATTAAGACAAACACGGAGCCGTTCACACTCGACGATAATGCACACTGCAAACTGTTGATACGACGCACAAACACTGAAGATGACGATGGCAGTGGTGAACGATGGAGTGTGACGGTGAACCCCGCGGAAGTGTGACCTACCGCTTTTATTCTTTTATTCTCTATATACATAAACGATATGACGGACACGGTGAGCAGCAATTTACGGTGTTTGCTGATGACGCTGTGGTATACGGAAGGTGTAATCATTGAGTGACTGGAGGAATATGCAAGTTGACTTAGACAAAATTTCTAGTTGATATGATCAATGGCAGCTCGCTCAAAATGTACGAGTAGCAAACTGTAAGTTAATCTGGATTAGTAGGAAAACACCTTCCTGTAACGTTTGAGTGGTGTCCAGCTTGACACAGTCACTTCGATTAAATGTCTAAGCGTAACGTTGCAAAGCGATATAAAATAGAATTAGCACGTTATGTTGGTAGCGGGGATGGTGAATGCTCGACTTCGTTTTCTAGGGAGAATTTTATGAAAGTGTAGCTCGTCTGCCGGCCGGGGTGGCGGAGCGGTTCTAGGAGCTACAGTCTGGAACCGCGCGACCGCCACGGTCGCAGGATCGAATCCTGCCTCGGGCATGGATGTGTGTGATGTCCTTAGGTCAGTTAGCTGTAAGTAGTTCTAAGTTCTAGGGGACTGATGACCTCAGATGTTAAGTCCCATAGTGCTCAGGGCCATTTGAACCATTTTGTAGCTCATCTGTAAAGAAGAAAGTGCGTAGAACGTTAGTGCAACCCATTCTTGAACACTGTTCGAAGATTTGGGATCCCCACATGTCAGGTAAAGGAAGACACTGAAGCATTACAGAGGCAGGCTGCTCAATTTGTTAGCGATAGGTTCGACCAGCACACGTGAACTCAAATGGGAATACAACCGGCATTTGAGGTCGACTGTAGAACATTTCTACTACCGCGAACTTACATTTCACCGAAGGATCATGAAGATGTGAGAAGATAGGTCTCATACGAAGGCTTTTGAACAGGCGTTTCTCCCTCGTTCTATTATCGACTGGAACAGGAGAGGACATGACCAGCAGTGGTACATGGTACCCTCTGCCACGCACCTTACGGTGGTTTCCAGAGTATGAATGCAGACGTATTATTTCACTGAAGGCTGTTTTGACTTCCCTATACCCTGACTAAATCCTTCTGATGATCACTTCTTTTTCGACATTTTCCCATTTTTCCTGCTGCCATTTCACCTTAGCTTCCATGCAGTTCCTGTTCGCATGTGTATATTATTATTATTCATATTTGGGCATATGTGCTTTCATTTGTGCCCTATTATTTTCGTTGTCTCAGATTTTCGCTTGTCAGACCAAACTATTCCTGTTATCTTTTGTTTTCTCTGGCAGAGAAATTATTCATAGTTATTTTCCTGCCTAAAATCTTTTCCAGTATGGTGCATGAAGTTGTGTTAATGCAGTTTCCTTCGAGTCTACTTTCACTGCACCTATCGCTTTTGTTGTTACAGTTTTAGCTTTACTGCCAGTTTCGTAAAATTTCACATCCTGTCTCTCTCTCTCTCTCTCTATCGCGAGCGCGCGCTCGGTTGCCGGCGTATGTGTGTGTGTGTGTGTGTGTGTGTGTGTGTGTGTGTGTGTCAGAGAGAGAGAGAGAGAGAGAGAGAGAGAGAGAGAATGTGAGGGCGTCTTACATATGTACATGGGAACCTAATATACATAGACCTTCATTTGAAGCTGTATTTGCTCAGCTGTCATTATAAAGAGGACGTCTTTGAAACCAAGGTACCTACGTATGCCAGCGCACAATTTGACCTGACAGGGCCCATGTCGAAGAGCACGTTCAACAGCAATTATTTCCGTGTATGAAGTGGCATGTTAGATATCATGACCAGAATACGATACAGCATGTTTACGATTATTTCGGACTGGAGGCTACTGTTCTGCCCTGATTGAATCTTTGTGAAACAACGATGGCCACGCTAACTGCCTCGCACATCGCTAGCTGCCTGTGAGACAACGCTACCCGTGGTAATCACGCCTCTTGCCCTACACCACACTGGCACATTCTTTTTTTACATGTCAAACGTATGTTAAGTTTAAACGAAATTCTTAATTGTGTACTGTGCGTTCGCTTTTTTACATACGTATGCTCTACACTTTGGCTCTATTTCGTGACAATCGACCAATAACGTATTTTGTTATCGCCGTTTTGAGAGATTTTTTTTTTATTCAAGAAAAGCTGTGCATAAATGACATGCCGAGAAATGCTAATATTGTGTGTACGGAAGTGTAACCATCAATTACTGCTATGCAGGTGTCAGAGAGGTTCGTTGTGGCCATTGCGTAGCAAATTAACAAACCATGATGTGTATCTGGACAAGAGACAGAAGCAAGCAAGTTTTTAATTGCCTCTTCGTCCGTTAGGAACTTGCCGCCTACCTTCAGCTGATAAGACGGGAACAACACATTGTGCTCAGCTACTGTTCTCTCCTTACCAGGTTTTTACCGGCTGCTTGTCATATGGAAACAAGGCGTTCGTATGTTTTATGTTACGACCATCCTTTTAATGATGGTCTGTCGGTTTGCTGACAGAAGAATGTGTAACACGCAACGTGTTCGCACGTAATGCAAATCGCTGTCTTTCTCTGTATTTCTTCAACTGGCTTCGTATATCCTCTTCAAGTGAGTAGATCTTAATACAAACAAATTCGTTAGCTTACTGTTTTTGTGTCGTTCCTCGTTTTATTGACCATAAACATTCTTGAACTTCGGCAACTCCCACTGTTAATTATAATGACGCAACCTCATCCCAAACAGCTTTATTCGCTGTGTCAAATAATTTCTTACTCTTTTTGCTCCTATGAATGCGAAGTGACGACATGAATCAACACTTCAGGCGTAATAGAGGGACGCATTTAAATTTATATGAAACGCCTTTTAAAGTTGCAGTGACAAAATGCAACATCTACTGAGAAGTCTATCTATACTGTTAAGTGACAACGTCTTCCTTTACTAGGCATATCTTTCTACTCCGCAACCACCATTAAAACGGTTCTTTGGCAGTAGCAAATTTCTTGTGAGAGAATTATAAATAAAGGCCCAGTTACTTATTATATTGCTGGCTGGCTCTGAGCACCATGGGACTTAACATCTATGGTCATCAGTCCCCTAGAACTTGGAACTACTTAATCCTAACTAACCTAAGGACATCACACAACACCCATATTATATTGCTGTTCAGGATGATAATCAAGTTGCTAACATCCTCACAGTAGTGTATTTGGGTATGTGTGCCAAGTGAATGAGTTATTGTGTTGAGTTTCTGTGGTTATGGAATGGTATGAAATGAAAACAACAAAAAGCGGCTCTTATAAAATTTCACCATAGGCTGCCGATTTTCTGTACATGTAACACTGCATTATGAGGAAACCCAGTACTGGTGCAAATACATGGTTGTATTTTCAAATAAAAGAAACCTTTGAATACAATGAAAGGACGAATACAGGCTGTGGTAGAAACATGTTGTGAAGTTCAAAATGATTAATTACAAGACAGACAACTACACATGGGCGATTATAGTATGTCTCAAGTTCCACACAGAATCATCAGTTGGTGCAGTTATTTGAAAAGACCAAAAAATAGTATGATGAAAGTGTTCTTTCTGCATTTAGCTGAGTGTGAGAAGCAGAAATCCACCAACACTGATTGATGTGTTAATTGCACCTGAATATCTTGCTCTACTTAGATTCATGATTCAAAACTGATCACAAAGAAATGCTGAGCTACGTTACCGTATCAATAACTATCTGACACAAGTATTACAGTCACTCTGTGTAAACATGACTTGAAAGCAATATGAACCGTAAGCAATTAAGTAAAATTTGTTTCATTAAATGCTGAGTGTCTGGTACAGAAACCGGTTATGAATTTCTTGAAATAAGACAGTCTCGGCTACAATTTTTTTCTATTTACAGGAAATGACGCTTTTCGCCCTTTTGGGGCATCATCAGATTGGCCCATGGGTAAACAATTGTAAGGGATCCGTGATCCCACAAACATAGATGCTAGTACCCGACGCCCAGGTCGATAGTAGACAGGAGTCGATTGTCAAGCGCTGCAGGAGGCAGTGGGACTAGTGTCGAGTGCGGAGTAGTATTGTAGAGTGTCGAGTGACAAGTGGTGTTGGAGAGACGGGCAAGAATAGTGGTCAAGTGAGTTGTAAACGGCAAAATTCACCGGAGTATGACGAGTGAGCACGTCCCCCTGATCGTCGTGGGGTTGATGTGACACAGAAAGTGACAAGTGCCGAATTACGTGTTTCGCGTCAACCGCGTCGGCCAGCAACAACCATGGATGGCAGTGAGGATTGTTGTGAATGTTAACCATCAGCATCGCGTGTGACGAAGCACTGAAAATCAGACATCAATAAAAACACATAACCGTAATTAGACGTTGGGTTGTTTGAGGGAAGAGACCAAACTGCGAGGTCATCGGTCTCATGGGGTTAGGGAAGGACGGGGATGGAAGTCGGCCGTGCCCTTTCAAAGGAACCATCCCGGCATTTGCCTGGAGCGATTTAGGGAAATCACGGAAAACCTAAATCGGTATGGCCGGACGCGGGACTGAACCTCCCGAATGCGAGTCCAGTGTTCTAACCACTGCGCCGCCTCGCTTAGACGTGTAAGGCGAAGCTAGCAACTGCCTCAGAATTTGTGTGTTCGTAGAAAATGCAATACAGTTTGTACATCGCAACCTTTGTGGTCTTTAATAATAGACAAACTTTCAATTATTCCACTATTCAGTCTCAGAACAGCCGCACTCAGTTGAAATACCCCCGAAACCACAGCAGAAAAACCGATATCCTTTCATCCATTAAGCACACGATCATATAATCATAATAACTAACTGTTTGGCGGCTTCGGTAAGTTATACAAAACCCAATAAGGAATTTAACCGGGGGTGTTTCATAATGACAATAGTGAGGCATAGGCAGATTAAAATGGGGAAATAGAGTTACTTTTTTTTGTCATCAGTCTCCTGACATGTTTGATGTGGCCCGCCACGAATTCCTCTCCTCTGCTAACCTCTTCATCTCAGAGCAGCACTTGCAACCTACGCCCTCAATTATTTGCTGGATGTATTCCAATCTCTGTCTTCCTCTACAGTTTTTGTCCTCTACAGCTCCCTGTAGTACCATGGAAGTCATTCCCTCATGTCTTAACAGATGTTCTATCATCCTGTCCCTTCTCCTTATCAGTGTTTTTTCTACATATTCCTTTCCTTTCCGATCCTGCACAGAACCTCCTCATTCCTTACCTCTTCAGACCACCTAATTTTCAACATTCGTATGTAGCACCACATCTCAAATGCTTCGATTTTCTTCTGTTCCGGTTTTCCCACAGTCCATGTTTCACTAGCATAAAATGCTGAACCCCAGACGTACGTTCTCAGAAATTTCTTAATCAAATTAAGGCTGACATCTTGGCCAGGAATGCCCTTTTTGTCATTGCTAGTCTGCTTTTGATTTCCTCCTTGCTCCGTCCGTGATTGGTTATTTTATTGCCTAGGTAGCAGAACTCCTTAACTTCATCTACTTCGTGACCATCAATCCTGATGTTTTCTCGCTGTCCTCATTTATACTACTTCTCATTACCTTCGTCTTTCTTCGATTTACTCTCAGTCCACACCCTGTACTCAGTAGACTGTTCATTCCGTTAAGCAGATCATGTAATTCTTCTTCCCTTCCACTCAGGATAGTAATGTCATCAGCGAATCGTATCATTGATATCCTTTCACCTTGAATGCTAACTCCACTCCTGTACCTTTCTTTTGTTTCCATCATTGTTCCCTCAATGTACAGATTAAACAGTAGGGGTGGAAGGCTACATCCTTGTCTTACACCCTTTTTAATATGAGCACTTCGTCCTTGGCTGTTGTACATATGGCATATGCCGTCTGACCTTATAGCGTACCCCTACTTTTCTCAGAATTTCGAACATCTTGCACCATTTTACATTGTCGAACGCTTTTTCCAGGTCGACAAATCCTATGAACGTGTCTTAATTTTTCTTTAGTCTTGCTTCCATTATTAACAGCAACGTCAGAATCGCTTCTCTCGTGCCTTTACCTTTCCTAAAGCCAGACTTGTCGTCATCTGGCGCATACTCAGTTCTCTTTTCCAGTCTTCTGTATATTATTATTGTCAGCAACTTGGATGCATGAGCTGTTAAGTTGGCTGTGCGGTAATTCTCGCGCTTGTCAGCTCTTGCCGTCTTCGGAACTGTGTGGATCATGCTTTCCCGAAAGTCAGATGGTATGTCGCCAGAGTCACTACACACCAACGTGAATAGTAGTTTTGTCGCCACTTCTCCCAATAATTTTAGAAATTCTGATGGAATGTTATCTATCCCCACTGCTTTATTTGATGTTAAGTCCTCCAAAGCACTATTAAATTCTTATTTTAGTACTGGATCCCTATCTCTTCTAAATCGAGGCTTTCAATGTATTCTTTCCACCAATCCGCTCTCTCCTTTGCATTTAACAGTAGAATTCCCACTGAATTCTTAATGTTATCACCCTTGCTTTTTAATATCACCGAAGGCTGTTTTGACATTCCTGCATGCTGAGTCTGTCTTTCCGACAATCATTTCTTTTTCTATTTCTTCATATAGAGTTAATATAAAAATACAAAAGGGACAAAGTTCCAGACTGTGCAGCCGTCCCTACAATTAACTGTAACAATGAATTATGACAGTCTAAGAAAATTTTAGAAATCTTTCGTGACATGGAGACAATCGCGTTCTGGCGTTCACAACACGGAGCATTGTGTACAGCTGACGAATAGTAGATAATGTGCTATCGAAAACAGGATACGTCAACCCGCCAAGCCGGCCACACAAAAGCAGAACCGTAGAGGCAACATTATACGACTATAGTTGTAGACATTAAAGGTAGGTGGCGCTGGCCGACCAACGTGCTTTCAAAAATCAGTTTGTCTTCCGAATATGTAATTTTGCTATGAAACCGCTTTTTGTAAACTCGTTGGTTAAATTTTCTTGGTTTGTCATAGTTTCCAGTCCAGCAGACACTGTAGCTATACTTGGCATTTTATTCCTGGTTCCAGGATCTGTAAGGTATTTATTGATCCATGACGATAGGACGACGGGTCCTTATAAAATTTTATGTTGATGCCACATGTGGGCATTAATGGACGTACGAGGGTTGTTTTTTTTTTAAGTAAGGGTCGTTTTTATTTTAAAAAAAAGATACAAGTACTTTTGTAAAAAAAACTTTTATTTTCTGATTCTACACACATTTACCTATTTTTCTACATAGTTGCCGTGTTTATTTAAGCACTTGTCATACCGTACAACTAAGTTTTTAATCCCCTCTTCAAAGAATTCGGCCGCCTGTTCCGACAGCCAAGAGTTCACAGCCGCTTTCACTTCATCCCGCCAAGATGGTGTTTCAGGTACCCGAAAAGGTGAAAATCGCTAGGAGCAGGGTCGGGGCTGTATGGTGCATGGTCCAAAACTTCCCAGCCAAAAGAATCAATCAGATCCCGAGTCTTTTGAGATGTGTGAGGCCTAGTGTTATCGTGCAGGAGCAAAACTCCTTTTGTCAGCAAGCCGCGCCTTTTGTTTCGAATTGCTCTGCGGAGCTTCTTTAGAGTTCCACAGTAGGCATCTGAGTTGATTGTCGTTCCTCGTGGCATGAAGTCCACTAGCAAAACACCGCGCCGGTCCCAGAACACAGTTGCCATAATCTTTCGCTTTGACAGCGTCTGTTTGGCTTTGACCTTGACGGGTGAGGTTGGGTGTCGCCATTCCATCGATTGTCACTTGCTTTCGGGACTGATATGGGATACCCATGTTTCATCTCCAGTGACAATTTGACTCAACATGTCATCCCCTTCTTCCTCGTAACGAATCAAAAAGTCCAATGAAGTGGCAAATCTCTTCCCTTTGTGGTCCTCTGTGAGGAGTCTGGGTACCCACCGAGAACACAGTTTCTTAAAGTTTAGGTTTTCAGACACAATTTTGTACAAAACCGATCTTGAAACTTGTGGAAATTCCAAAGAAAGAGTGGAAATTGTGAATCTTCTGTCCTCACGAATCTTTGTTTCGACTGCAGCCACCAAATCATCAGTGATCACAGAGGGCCGACCTGAGCGTTCTTCGTTATGGACGTTTTGACGGCCATTTTTAAACTCTCGAACCCATTGACGCACTTTACCTTCACTCATTGCATTCAAGCCATAAACTTCTGTTAACTGACGATGAATTTCTGCAGCTGATAGGCTTCTCGCGGTCAAGAAACGTATCACTGACCGTATCTCACACGCGGCGGGCGATTCAATAATCGTAAACATTATAAAGTAGCACAGCGATGCGTACACGTCAGCTATAGAGCTGCAACTTGCATCAATGTGAACGGGAAGGATGCCGGCAAGTGGCGCGGTGGCTTGTTGCGGCGTCCGCGCGAACTACGGGACTATACACGCGAACGGCCCTTACTTAAAAAACAACCCTCGTATGTTCGTTTTCCACATTAAGCTTTACGTAAGTTCACTGTTATGGTTAATGGTAGAGATGGCTGCACTGACCACAACTTATCCTCTGTTGTGTTTTTATATTGACTCTATTTTCCCATTTTAATTTGCATATGCCTCACTATTGTCACTTTTTAACCTCTAGGCCAATCTGATGATGTCCTAAAAGGGCGAAATGCGTCATTTCCTGTAAATAAAGAAGATTCTGCAACCGAGACAGTCTAATTTCATTGCAAGAAATTAAAGTGATACATAAGTGAAATGCACATATTAGGCTAAGAACATGCAGCAATCTCAAGGAAATGTGTGGGGCAGCATGGTGAAACGGCAGATCTGCTTCCTCATCCATACTATGTGAGAAACTAGCACTAGAGTGGCTTCTTGTTGCAACCATGTTGCCTCAAAGTGCAATTTTCGCGGCGAGCCTACTGACTGGGCGGACCAAAGTCCCTGAGCTCCATGAGACATACCACACCCAGGCCCCCACAACCGCACGAGTGGTCGACTGTGAAGAGCGGACAAATTGAATAGCTGGCCGGCGGCCATTAGAGTGGTAAACTGACGCACGGAGTTCGAATGTTTATACATCGCTTTCGGTTGTAAAATGCCTTCCCTTGAGTTAGGTCGCAAACATAATGCCTGATTTAAATACGTTACTACAATATACTTTTTAATTTATGAACAAACAGCAACTAGTCACTGTTTATGAATTTATCTTACGTACTTCGTGGAATCTGCCGTAGCTAAAAGTTATGTACTGGACCCCTAGCATTTTTCGTAGTTCATTTACGATAAGATGTACGCAAAATGCGTCAAAATACTCGAAGATTTGCCCACTATATTAATAGATATTTTCTGACTCTACCTTGCTTTAGATTTTATGACGAGAAGTGCGTTATATATGGCATAGTGCTTTGGCAACTCGCCACCAAATTACCAAGTTTCAACCTAATCTAGACCATGAAAACACTATCGATCAGCGAACTTTCTTCAAACTGATCAGAACATATAAAATGGTATTCTGTCGGTCGGACATCTTGCCTCCTGACAGCGTGTAACCATTTTTCTAACAGCTGTGGTTTTGAGAAAGGAAACCTGCAAATACATGCACAGCCATTATGCTAATACCGTGTTACAAAAACATTTATTAATCAAGTGCACTGACATACAAAACAACTTAAAGTATTCACATACCTGTGAAATGTAATATTCGTTCCTTTCTCGAATTTAATTGTACAATTAATCGCTGCACAACTCTTCAGCATTGTACTTCTTTTGATTGGAACGTACAGACAGTAGAATTACGAGTAACAAATACTGTATGTACGCCCCAGCAAATATACAACGTTGAATCAGGGTCTTCATAAACAACAATAGTAGACAACACATCCGACTACAACCACTATAATGGCGTCCAGCGGAAGGTTCAAATTATCCCGCGACTGCAGCGCCATCAGTGAGTCTAGTTATTTTTTACAAGGTCTTTGACCACACCAGATGCATCAGAGATAGTTGCAGTAGTCGGCGAGACGTAGCAGCCTACGATACTTTGGAAAAACGGGCGACTGGCGACCGGTGCAGTTGCGCACTTGTGAAACAAGTCGGCATGGGAAGAGCCGACGTGTTTCAGTACCACTGCTTGTCATTCACTGTCCTGTTCTACACGCAAATGGAGTGAGGGGTAGACTACTGTCTATATGCTCCCCTACGATGCCTTTACGGTTCTTGTGCGAGATGTACATTGGTGCCAATAGAATCGTTCTTCACTCTGTCACAAATTCTGCCTCTCTAAACTTTCTACCTAGTGAGGTGGTCCAGTGGTTAACATACTAGACTCGCAGTCAGGAAGACATCAGTTCAAAACTCCGACCAGCCATCCTGACACAGGTCTCCTGTGCTTTCCCTAAATCGCCCTAAGGCAAATGCTGGGATGATTCATTTGAAAGGACAAGGCCGATTTGTTTCTTCAATCTTCCTTAAGCTGAGCTTGTGCTCCATCTCTTATGACCCCGTATTTTGTGGACTATAAGATGCTATGGACTCTAAGACGCACCTTAATTTTTAAGCAACTATTTAAAAAAATAACATTTTTACCATTTTAGTTATTAGACTGCAAACCCAGACTAAAGAAGAATTCTTAGTTTATAAAACCGCACTGACCTTTAAAATCCCTGAAAATCTTTGAAATTTCTTCTTCTTCTGCTGCTTCTTCTTTCCTCTTCATCGTCATCGTTGTCCTCTTCATATATAAGATGGTTCAAATGGCTCTGACCACTATGGGACTTAACATCTGTGGTCATCAGTCCCCTAGAACTTAGAACTACTTAAACCTAACTAACCTAAGGATTCACACACATCCATGCCCGAGGCAGGATTCGAACCTGCGACCGTAGCAGTCGCGCGGTTCCGGACTGAGCGCCTAGAACCGCTAGACCACCGCGGCCGGCATATGCAAGATGTTCTTCACTGCTATCAAAAGCATTACTTATGCCATACTTCTTGAAAGGATTTACAATGATGTCTTTTCTCAGTCTAGACCACGACTGTTTTATCCACTGACACACTTGTTTGATTGTAGGTCATTTTAAAGCTCCCTTCGGCGTGAATTCATGTTGGATTTCATCCATCATCCATTTGTTCCATTCCTCTCTTACACACAATTTAAATGATTTGTTTGTCAAGGCATCAGGAGATCACAGTTGTGAAGCAAGTCCTCCCGGAATTACAACAAGCTGTCTATTTTGCTGTCTCTATTTCTCTTTCACAGAATTTTTCAAATGACTACCAAACTGATCTAACACAAGAAGAGAACTCTTCGATAAAGCACCTTTCCTTCTCTTCCACACTCTATCACTCTCATACCAGTCTCGACAAACCAACCCTTGTCTTGTACATGAACAACAGCACTTGGTGGTGCTTCAGACGGTTTTGGAATTATTTTGCGCTTGAAAATGATCATTGGAATAAGTTTAGTACCGTCGGCACATACCGCAGTTCTTCTTGTCCATTTGTTTTTACAGTTACAGATTTGTTATTAGGCACGTCAGATGTCAGAGGAGATTCGTCCATATTCGCTTTTTGGGTTAGTTCCACATTGGTTATCTTTCGATGTTGAATAGTAAACTGATGGAAAGATGACATTTTCCCTTCATACTCTTGTGGCATTTCCTGAGATATTTTGGTTTTGGTTCAAGTGTCAAGTACATGATACTTTGAAAACCTGTAGCGCCAACCAACTCCATCCTTAAAGTATGTTAAGTTCCCCTGCAGCGCTCGCTTACGAGAGTGAATTTGAATCATTTTTGTAATAATTCCAGTCCTATATTCACGATGTCCTTGAATCCATGTCAATACGTCATCTTCTAGTTTTGGCCGTTTGCATTCGGTCCTCTATTTGCACATTTGGTCTTCCTCATTTCTTCCAGTTCTTTACTAGCCCGCCACTAGCGAATGTTTTTTTTTTTTTTCATTGATGGGGGGCCATCGTATGAATATCTTTTATTCTTTTATTTTTTTTCTTTACGAAACTAGCTACTAAGAAAAGTATTGTGCTGTTACCGATAACACAGATCACTTTCAGTTCAAGTTTCCTGGCACCGCAGATTGCAATGACACATCATACGCTAGACACTATTCTGGGTTTGTGATGGCGGGACGGGAGAGAGACAGTGCTACAAAGCTTGTGAATCCCCGCAACTCATCATGTTCGTCACATCGGTGCACTGCTGCTGCTAGTTGAATCCATTGTTGCCAGATAAAGATAGGTTTCCCGTGGCATCGAATATATGTCCGTTTTTAAGACTGATGGGAACTGTAAATCAAATACTGGACAGTTCTATATTAATTTCGGATATAACACGCAACCGAATTTTGGAGGCAATTTTTCGAAGCAAAAAGTGCGTCCTATTGTCCGTAAGCAACGGCCTTGCCGCAGTGGATACACCGTTTCCCGTCAGATCACTGAAGCTAAGCGCTGTCGGGCGTGGCCGGCACTTGATGGGTGACCATCCATGCCGCCATGTGCTGTTGCCATTTTGCGGGGTGCACTCAGCCTAGTGATGCCAATTGAGGAGCTCCTAGACCGAATAGTAGCGGCTCCGGTCAAAGAAAACCATCATAACGACCGGGAGAGCGGTGTGCTGACCACTCGCCCCTCCAATCAGCATCCACATCTGAGGATGACACGGCGGTCGGATGGTCCCGATGGGCCACTTGTGGCCTGAAGACGGAGTGCTTATTGTCCGTAAAATACCGGACAAGCCGCACTTGTGAAACAAGTCGGCATGGGAAGAGCCGACGTGTTTCAGTACCACTGCTTGTCATTCACTGTCCTGTTCTACACGCAAATGGAGTGAGGGGTAGACTACTGTCTATATGCTCCCCTACGATGCCTTTACGGTTCTTGTGCGAGATGTACATTGGTGCCAATAGAATCGTTCTTCACTCTGTCACAAATTCTGCCTCTCTAAACTTTCTACCTAGTGAGGTGGTCCAGTGGTTAACATACTAGACTCGCAGTCAGGAAGACATCAGTTCAAAACTCCGACCAGCCATCCTGACACAGGTCTCCTGTGCTTTCCCTAAATCGCCCTAAGGCAAATGCTGGGATGATTCATTTGAAAGGACAAGGCCGATTTGTTTCTTCAATCTTCCTTAAGCTGAGCTTGTGCTCCATCTCTTATGACCCCGTATTTTGTGGACTATAAGATGCTATGGACTCTAAGACGCACCTTAATTTTTAAGCAACTATTTAAAAAAATAACATTTTTACCATTTTAGTTATTAGACTGCAAACCCAGACTAAAGAAGAATTCTTAGTTTATAAAACCGCACTGACCTTTAAAATCCCTGAAAATCTTTGAAATTTCTTCTTCTTCTGCTGCTTCTTCTTTCCTCTTCATCGTCATCGTTGTCCTCTTCATATATAAGATGGTTCAAATGGCTCTGACCACTATGGGACTTAACATCTGTGGTCATCAGTCCCCTAGAACTTAGAACTACTTAAACCTAACTAACCTAAGGATTCACACACATCCATGCCCGAGGCAGGATTCGAACCTGCGACCGTAGCAGTCGCGCGGTTCCGGACTGAGCGCCTAGAACCGCTAGACCACCGCGGCCGGCATATGCAAGATGTTCTTCACTGCTATCAAAAGCATTACTTATGCCATACTTCTTGAAAGGATTTACAATGATGTCTTTTCTCAGTCTAGACCACGATTAAACAGTAATCTTCGTTCCTTTTCTCCCAAAATTTCTAAACAGCGTTTCCCTCTATGGGAAGTTCTGGGTTCTTTTCCGTAATACTCGTGTGTTGACACAACCTACTTCTAACAAAAATCTAGCAGCACTCCTCTGAAATTGCTTCGATGTCTTCCGTTAATCCGACGTGGAGGTGTTCCCAATCACTCGAACAGTGCTCAAGAATGGGTCGCACAAGTGATCTATATGCGGTCTCGTTATAGATGGACCTTACTTCCCTAGAAATCTTCCAGTAAACTGTAGTCAACCATTCGCCTTCCTCACAATCGACCTTATGTGCTGGTTCCATTTCATATCGCTTTGTAACAATACACCTAATACTTAGTTGATATGACAGTGTCAAGCTATTTTAGGCGATTGTCATTCCTATGCGTTTGCATTAACTTATATTTTCCCACATGTGGAGCCAACTGTCACTCAAATTCCCGAGTCAGCTTTATGTACTGTCTTCGATAAAACAAAAAAAAAAAAAAAAAAAAAAAAAACAAAAAAAAAATGGATACTTATGAGTGGGTACCACAGTGTGAGCGCTTTCGATCCGAAATACTGTCCATTGCAAGAAATTCTGCTCGCGATCCTCTGGCATACAAACTCAGATTTACTACAAAGGAGTAGCTTGGTGTCAGGTGTTGTTCCCTATAACTTCTACATGGGGTGGCATTCCCAGTCATTAGTGCCTATGCTCAGTTGGTTCTTTAAGAAACCCTGGCAGTTCTTCGAAGTCTGTCGGCATCGTTTTGTTATGCCCAGTCTATTCCACCTACCACGATCCATCCTGGTTTCATGAAGTGTCCCATTTTCCTCATTATATTTCAGTTAGGAATAGATCAAATTATAAATATATCCTCCTACTGTAGGCCTAATCTGCCAACCTAATATTTTTCCTTAGACACCAGGTTTTTGTGTCCGTTATCATTAAAGATAAAATCTTCCAGCTTTTTAGGTGCGTTATGATCCTCTTCAAATTTCTTCTTCACAATCGATGTTGCAAATACTCTGCTGCAACCTCTTTAGGACCTTCTCGTGTCCCCGGCTGAAATGGAATACGACGTGGTCTAACAACTACAAGATTTTTCCTGCAAATAGAACTCGGACTTCCACAGAGGTGCCGGCCGCGGTGGTCTAGCGGTTCTAGGCGCTCAGTCCGGAACCGCGCGACTGCTACGGTCGCAGGTTCGAATCCTGCCTTTGGCATGGATGTGTGTGATGTCCTTAGGTTAGTTAGGTTTAAGTAGTCCTACGTTCTAGGGGACTGATGACCACAAATGTTAAGTCCCATAGTGCTCAGAGCCATTTGAGCCATTTTTTTCACAGAGGCGATTATTTGTAGCAAGTCTGGGCAACAAATAATAAAATAGACTGGTAGATATTTTCTGCGATCTGTCTAGGTAATCTGACCGTGTGAACCACAACATGCTACTAGACAGATTTTATGGAATTTTTGGTAAGTGAAACAATGGCTAATAACGTATATAATCAAAAGAATGTAGAAAGCTGCATTTGGTAATTCAGTCAGTGCAATCAATGGAGTTTCTTCTGACTGGGGGAACATCAAGTACGCGGATCCCCAAGGCTCAATCTAAGATGAACTACTGTTCCTCGTATGTAAACGATCTTCCGTCTAATTAGTTCTTTTTGCGGATGTTACTAGTATTATATTCAATCCAAGCACACGTACAACAACAGAACAAATGACTTCAAAAATTTTAGAGAATTGATGAGAATTTAAACTGAGGAAAGAGCGTTTTGAAGCTCCTAAAACAACTTGTTTAAGCCACATTTGCACGTAGAACTATTAAAAATCCTGGGGAGAAACAAATCAGTAAGTTCACATATTTTGTATATTTTTATTCAATAATGTCATATGAATTAATGATTTGAGGTAGCTCGTCTTCAAGAAAGAATGTCTGCAGTACTCAAAAAAGGTGTTCCAAGAATAATCTTTGGCGTTCACCCATGATCAGCTTCTAAATACCTACTTATGGTGTTAGGCACTTTGACTACTGCTTCACAGTACATTAAGTGTCTCATGACGTTTGTTGTAGATAATCCACTGCATCTCAGAAGAATCAGTGACGTATGTAATTACAATACCAGAAGAAAACTGATAGTAAACACTCCACTTTAAGGTTGTCTTTAGCACAAGAGGGGTACTTAATTATGTAAACTAAAATTTTTGATCACTTACGCAGTGATACAAAATTTTAAAACAGACTGAAAAAGTTTTCGTTGACAATTCTTCCTATTCCGCAGAGGAATTTCTATTGTTGTAATGCGTAAAAGGTAATAGGTAGGATTTACTAACATCTTTGCAACTGAAACAACGACGCTTTTAAATGATTGCATGTAGCCATATTTATAAATTGATATGTGAATATAAAAAGACTCGTTCCACATCATTACTATTTATAGTAAAAATGATGCATGGAAAATGGAACTAACTAACTAAAAGCCTTGCCAACACTTTATTGTTACTGGTACGTATTCTGAAGCGGGATGAACATAACTTGTTTGTATATTATCTTCTCTTATTTATGTCACTCATGGAACGTTTTAAGTTCACTTTGTGTTTCTTGTCTTGAAAAGTGTGGTTCAAATGGCTCTGAGGACTATGGGACTTAACCTCTGAGGTCATTAGTCCCCTAGAACTTAGAACTACTTAAACCTAACTAACCGAAGGACATCACACACATCCATGCCCGAGGCAGGATTCGAACCTGCGACCGTAGCGGTCGCGCGGTTCCAGACTGTAGCGCCTAGAACTGCTCTGCCACTCCGGCCGGCTGAAAAGTGTGACATCACATTTAATTACTGTGGGCCTTAGCAACTGTAGTACCGTACCAAACTGTCGACAGAAATTTCATTGTACAACTATAAAACGATCGGTTTCTCTGCAGTAGCAAATCTAGAATTGATCCGCAACCGTAGTCCAATGACGTTGAGTACGATAGATCTAGTTGCAAGAGATTTGTTGCGGCTGTCTCCTTCAGGAATCAGCAATGCGTAACTTCAGTTACAGTTGCAAATGAAACTTCAGTACTTACCCTAGTTTTTCAAACAGCAGGTGGCTGTATTAAATACGATTAAAAGCTTTGAACTCGGATCAAAATTTAGAGAAACCGTACATCTGTCCTAAGACTTCCAGATATTAAAGTATCGTAAGGTGAATGCACAGTAGCACCTCGTTAAATTCCCAGAATTAGTGGAGTAACCTAGAAACACATAACAGGCCAGTTAAAGCTACTTGCAGTGCAAGATGGTATCACTTGACAGAGAATGCTACATTTGCCTAGATTCGAGCTCGTCTATTCGTTCGAGCCTCTGTTGTGAAAAAATACTGCGAACATGTTACGCAATTTGAAGTAAACTGTTTCAAAGGAAGTAAAAATCCACCGGGTGTTAGTGGAGAGGTTTTTGTCCAGAGATTCGTTGTTACAGACGCGTTATATAAGAGGAAGCGATGTAAGCATACTGGTTGTTTCGGCCGGGCGCATAATAGTCACTGATCCGTATTCTTGCAGGTGAATTCTTGTATGATTTTCGGTTTATTTAGCACGCTTGCAAGAACTGTTAATACTAAAAGCCTGTTCGTTTCTCTCTATGTGCGGCTTATTTCTGAAGCATGTCTTACGGTCCTTCAGCAGAAGATTTAGTTACGACACATCGGACCATAAGCATCTGAGAAGCTTTGTACCTAAGTTACTCTGACAACGGATTTGTTGGTCCTTTGTTCTTTTCCTTGCTGAGAACTTCTTAAGTGTTACGTAAGGACATTAAATAACTGCAGCTTTAAACAGCTGCTTCCCGGAGCAGTAACGCCTTAGTTATGATTCATAATATAGAGGACTTACTGAGCAACTGTTACCGGCAAAAGGCCGGTCTTGCAGTGGACAAAAGCGTTTCATGGCGGACGACAGAGATGGGAATTTAGTCTTATGATTTAGCTGCAGGCACATAAAAGCACGAAGGAAGTTACGGATCCACATTCAATTTACACCTATATCTACGTAATTAATCTGCAATTCACACTTAAGTTCCTGTCAGAGAGCGCTTCGAACCATCTTCAATCTATTTCCCTAACTTCGATATCGAAATTATTAATGCGCTTCGAACCATCTTCAATCTATTTCCCTAACTTCGATATCGAAATTATTAATGAATGAATGCATGCTCATTTAGAGAAAGATGATGCATCGTATGGGTCATGCTCTTGCTGAAGTAATCACTGACATATTTACTTGCGGTGAACCACATGAAACTTAAAACAAAATGCCCGAACAGAGCCTTGATTTCCGCTTCTCCTGGTTACGGAGTACTGTCGAACCTCCAGCGCCACCTCAGTAGGTTTATGATTATCATATGTTGCAATATGGTGGTGGTGGAGGGGGGGGGGATTTTTGCCTAGGAAGTGATAAGTGCCTGGAATAATATTTTATTTAACAGGAATGTCAGGGTTTATTGGTAATTAGCTCTAAGGCATTAATAAAATCCAAAAGAACATAGGGATTGATTACAGTTAAACTGTGGAACATAGAACAGCCCCGAAGTGACAATAACAACTTTCAAGAAAATTTTCTTTAAGTGCAAGTTAAACAGTGCTTCGGCAGCCTTACCAGTGATTTATCAGATTAAATACTAATGAGTAGTCGTCGTTAAATTAAACAGTGGAATACAACACAGCAGCAAAATCACCAAAATAACTCGTAATGAAATTTACCTTAAGGCAGGTTAAACAGTACTTCGACAACCTCAGCAGTGACTCACAATTAGTAACCACCGTAAAATTGCCAAAAATCAGACACAGCATTAAAATGGCAATAATAATATTTTTTAAAAGAATATTTCTTGAAGTGAGTTTTCTTTAACTATAAAATCAACTGATTTCAGAAGTAATTTATCACATTACATCTGAGTAACTACAGCTAAACCACTCAATATGACACGGTAACGAAATGCCAATAACATATTCCAATAGTTTATTTCAATCTTCATAAACTATCAACCATGAAATGTGTAGAAATGACGTTAGGGCTTACAATTACGTAGTCCAAGTGTTGACCAGATAATGCTATATCTAGCTAGTATCAAATCTGAGATGAGCCAACCAACAGCCCCTCACGGGTTTTCACTCATTACATCTGGCCGGAGGCGACTTCCTTAGTGGCTCAACCAGGACCTCGCAAAACGAGTGCAACCCTAAGTTCGTTTTAACACTGGCCGCTACTACAACAGATAAACCCACCATCAGGTACAAGACAAACATTCAGTCTCAAACAGTACTGCAAGTGAAACCTTTGACGAGCTCATGGTTGCAGCTGATGAACGATGAAGGAGAAACATAATTAAATAGTATAAATACAGTTATATTCTTTTGCAATGTTGAAACTGGTCCACTGACAAGGGACTATCAAAGTTCGTCAAGTAAGAGCGTTGTATCTCAAATTCTACAGTCACTTGGAGCCACAAAAGATGTGCTGGAACCTCCCGACAACGGAGAAAATACATTCAAAGAGCACGTCAAATATTCATCTCTTGTTCCTCCTAAGGTTGCCTTCGGCGCCAAAGATACCGTATGGCTAACGAAGGTCGGCCAATATAAATTAATTTAGAATCCTTCATCGGTGTAGTGCAGATCCCTCCCTTTACCGCAACACGTACTTTAACATTCCGTATACACAGTCCCCATGCAACCCTGATTCTTTGTTCACGCCACACCACCAGCACGAGAAAAAAGGCCCATCTCGCTGTGGCCGGCCGAAGTGGCCGTGCGGTTAAACGCGCTGCAGTCTGGAACCGCAAGACCGCTACGGTCGCAGGTTCGAATCCTGCCTCGGGCATGGATGTTTGTGATGTCCTTAGGTTAGTTAGGTTTAACTAGTTCTAAGTTCTAGGGGACTAATGACCTCAGCAGTTGAGTCCCATAGTGCTCAGAGCCATTTGAACCATTTGAACCCATCTCGCTGTAACATCCTCGACCTGACTCTCTCGTGGCCACCCACCTTACAAAACTATTCTCCCTGCTCCGTTTCGGCAGATCAGAGAAATTCCTTATACCGATCGGGACAGATAATCGAATGTTAATAGGCCGATGTACAGACTCGCACAGCCCATACTTAACTACACTGAAAAGCCAAGGAAACTGGTACACCTGCCTAATATCGTGTAGGGGCCCCTCTAGCACGCACGTTCGTGTCTGTGGCGTTCGGTGTCCAGCGGCAGTGTTTAAACTCAGAATAGTGTTCCTGGAGCCACTCTTTAGCAATTCTGGACGTGTGAGGTGTCGCATTCTCCTGCTGGAATTGCCCAAGTCCGTCGGAACGCACAGTGTACACGAATGGATGCAGGTGATTAGACAGGATGCTTACGTACGTGTCACCTATCACAGTCGTATCTAGACGTATCAAGGGTGACATATTACACCAAACGGGCACGCCCCATACGATTACAGAATCTCCATCAGCTTGAACAGTCCCCTACTAACATGCGGGATCCATGGAGTCATGAGGTTGTCTCCATACCCGTACACATTCATCTGCTCGATACAATTTGAAACGAGACTCGTCTGACCAGGCAACATGTTTCCAGTCATCAACAGTCCAATGTCGGTGCTGACGGGCAGTGCAGTCATCAACGGTACACGTGTGGGCCCTCGGCTCCGAAAGCCCATATCGATGACGTTTCGTTGAATGGTTAGCACGCCGATACTTGTTGGTGGCCCAGCATTGAAATCTGAAGCAATTTGCGGAAGGATTGCACTTCTTCCACGTTGAACGACTCTCTTCAGTCGTCGTTGGTTCCGTTCTTGCAGGATCTTTTTCCGGCCGCAGTAATGTCAGAGATTTGATGTTTTACCGGATCCCTGACATTCACGGTACACTTGTGAAATTGTCGTACGCGAAAATCACCACTTCATCGCTGCTTCGGAGATGCTGGGTCACATCGCTCGTGTGCTGACTATAACACTACCCTAAAATGCACTTAAATCTTGATATCCTGATGATGATGATGTCCTCCTCGCCGTGTACGGCGACAGGGACTCCGTCAGTCTTCTCTGTCCTTGTTGTGGTAGGCTCGGATGTGGCTCGCGAATCCGAATTTCGCTTTGAATATCCTGTTGCATGAAGCACAGTGAAGTTGACCAGCAGAGTTGTAAGTATACGTGTAGACAGGCTTGAGCTGAGATTTTCGGAGCTCTCTTTTAGCATCCAGGTTCATTAGACGCTTTTGCTCGAATTGTTCGATGCTCTTATGCACAGTTGATCGCCACTCCGATCGGCGCAATGCTAGCTCCTCCCAACGGTTGCTTGGAATGCCACAGGCTGCAAGGTGGCGTTTAATGGTGTCTTTATATCGCAGGTGTTGACCACCTTTCCTCCTCTTCCCGCACGAGAGCTGCGAGTAGAACACCGCTTTAGGTAGCCTACTGTCATCCATGCGTACTATGTGACCACTCCATCTCAGTTTATGTTTCATTATTAAAGCTTCAATACCAGCCAGTTTCACGCGGCGCAAAATCTCCGTGTTTGGGACACGGTCTTCCCATTTGATGCGCAGAATTGATCTCAGACATCGAAGATGAAATTTATCTAGCTTCTTAATGTCAGCTTTGTAACAGCACCAGGTTTCCGAGGCATAGAGTAAGGTGGATAATACTACTGCTTTGTAGACTGCAATTTTTGTTTGTAGTTTGAGATCATGTGATTTCCATACTCGGTCATTAAGCTTACCGAAGGCTGAGGCTGCGCTGGCTATACGCGCTGCGATATCCGTTGTCAGGCTGTTGTCACTTCTAATTTGGCTTCCCAGGTATTTGAAATTTGACACATTTTGCAAGGGTTTGTTATTTATCTCAATACTGGAGTCATCTGCATTAAGACCTCTAAGTGGCTGTTTGAGAACTTGCGTCTTAGTGATGCTAATGGCTAAGCCAAATCTTCTGCAGGAGGCATTTAGCAGATTTATGTAAGTCTGAAGAGTTTCGCAAGAATTAGCCTACCATTGTACCAGCAGTAACCGATCTAACAAGTGCGCCTCACACTTGTCGTATCTAGGCGTTGCCAACCGCAGCGCCGTATTCTTCCTGTTCACGTTTCTCTATATTTGAACACGCATGTCTATACCAGTTTCTTTGTCACCTTTTTATATATGGCTTGCTTGACTTAGCCCGCACAACAGGTGTGTAGGATGTCGTTAGTGTAATTTCAAAAACAATAAAGTGTTTGCAGATGACTGTTTCCCTAAGTGCGATGGCAGTGCACTGTACCCCAGCGACACACTCACCTCTGACAGCCGATCAGACTTACAGTGGCTGAACGCTGAATTTACGCTGTCCATTCCATGGATTTCGGGAAAGTCAAGATACTGGCCACAAGCGATTGGGATTCAGTGGTCAAGAATCTGTGGAAATACAATTAGAAGAAAACTTTCTAACCGAGACGAGGTTTCCTAGCTCTATAAATCAAGAAAACCACTCATGTTACGTCTGCTCCCTCACAGGAGGTACTATTCTGAGTCTCTACTGCCACAGTGCAACACACACCATCCATTTTTAAGACTTAATTACATAATTTGTAAGCACTGTGGATTTTCTGACGTTTTATTCTCAGAGCCACAGTTTCATCAATGACTGACGCTGTTGTAGCCGACAGTCACAAGTGGTTTTAATTCTGTCTCAGACAGACATGGAAGATGGATGTACGGCTGTCAGCCGAAATATCGGAAGAAGAAAGACCTTCATTCCGGATGCACACCCTCAAGCTGAGGTAATATTTAACATCGGACTTTATAATTGGCTATAGTTGTTCTTATTTATGATTCCGTGGCCTTTAGAAAAACAGTTCAGGAATTAAATACTCGTTTACGTTCATAAATATTTTATAGAGGCCTTCGAAGGCACCTGACGCCGCGTTGTCGCTCCATATTCAACTATAAACTGGTCAGACTAACAGCCAGATATCAGTTTCAGCTGCATACTGTAATGTACACTCCTGGAAATGGAAAAAAGAACACATTGACACCGCTGTGTCAGACCCACCATACTTGCTCCGGACACTGCGAGAGGGCTGTACAAGCAATGATCACACGCACGGCACAGCGGACACACCAGGAACCGCGGTGTTGGCCGTCGAATGGCGCTAGCTGCGCAGCATTTGTGCACCGCCGCCGTCAGTGTCAGCCACTTTGCCGTGGCATACGGAGCTCCATCGCAGTCTTTAACACTGGTAGCATGCCGTGACAGCGTGGACGTGAACCGTATATGCAGTTGACGGACTTTGAGCGAGGGCGTATAGTGGGCATGCGGGAGGCCGGGTGGACGTACCGCCGAATTGCTCAACACGTGGGGCGTGGGGTCTCCACAGTACATCGATGTTGTCGCCAGTGGTCGGCGGAAGGTGCACGTGCCCGTCGACCTGGGACCGGACCGCAGCGACGCACGGATGCACGCCAAGACCGTAGGATCCTACGCAGTGCCGTAGGGGACCGCACCGCCACTTCCCAGCAAATTAGGGACACTGTTGCTCCTGGGGTATCGGCGACGACCATTCGCAACCGTCTCCATGATGCTGGGCTACGGTCCCGCACACCGTTAGGCCGTCTTCCGCTCACGCCCCAACATCGTGCAGCCCGCCTCCAGTGGTGTCGCGACAGGCGTGAATGGAGGGACGAATGGAGACGTGTCGTCTTCAGCGATGAGAGTCGCTTCTGCCTTGGTGCCAATGATGGTCGTATGCGTGTTTGGCGCCGTGCAGGTGAGCGCCACAATCAGGACTACATACGACCGAGGCACACAGGGCCAACACCCGGCATCATGGTGTGGGGAGCGATCTCCTACACTGGCCGTACACCACTGGTGATCGTCGAGGGGACACTGAATGGTGCACGGTACATCCAAACCGCCATCGAACCCATCGTTCTACCATTCCTAGACCGGCAAGGGAACTTGCTGTTCCAACAGGACAATGCACGTCCGCATGTATCCCGTGCCACCCAACGTGCTCTAGAAGGTGTAAGTCAACTACCCTGGCCAGCAAGATCTCCGGATCTGTCCCCTATTGAGCATGTTTGGGACTGGATGAAGCGTCGTCTCACGCGGTCTGCACGTCCAGCACGAACGCTGGTCCAACTGAGGCGCCAGGTGGAAATGGCATGGCAAGCCGTTCCACAGGACTACATCCAGCATCTCTACGATCGTCTCCATGGGAGAATAGCAGTCTGCATTGCTGCGAAAGGTGGATATACACTGTACTAGTGCCGACATTGTGCATGCTCTGTTGCCTGTGTCTATGTGCCTGTGGTTCTGTCAGTGTGATCATGTGATGTATCTGACCCCAGGAATGTGTCAATAAAGTTTCCCCTTCCTGGGACAATGAATTCACGGTGTTCTTATTTCAATTTCCAGGAGTGTATATGCAACCACTATGTGAGTAACTACAACAAATATGCCTAGGTTCGTCAGTGAAAATGGACTCGATAAGCAACCTGAGCCATCAGTAAACGAATCTAACCTGCATAACTCTGCGTGCGTGTTATATGAGCGTCAGTTTTTAAGCCCTCAACAGATCGTTACGTGAAGAACTTAGAACTAACATTTGGATAAGCTATCTGACTGCGTATTTGAACATGAAAAACTACAGGAACAAATGAACCTGTAACAATGAATATTTAAGCTATCTGACTGCGTTTTTGGATAAGAATTTACAAGTGATACAGAATCTGATTTGTGCAACGGAATTTACAGGATTAGAATACATGACATTTTGTGGTGTGTTAGTGTCACTGTTTCGGCCCCAAGTTTGACCTCACCTCTTTATATAACTGCCGTTTTCCAAGTGGTTTACAGCAATTCGCAGCAACATGCTGCAGCAGCGGCCAAAGTTTATTGTTACTGAGAATGAATTTAATAAAAAGGAGTTTTCTTGGCTCCTGTTAACTACTAGATAACTTGTGAGAAGGGATTTCATTAATTAAGTCTGTTTAAAACTTCAGAATCATGATGACAATGACATAGGTGCCAATTAGGGCTGATACCAGAGTAACATATTATTTCAGTTCCAAAGTTACATTAAAATTTAATAATGACAGCATTGTCCGCCCCCGGTAGCTGAGTGGTCAGTGCGACAGACTGTTGATCCTAAGGGCCCGGGTTCGATTCCTCGCTGGGTCGGAGATTTTCTCCGCTCAGGGACCGGGTGTTGTGTTGCCCTAACCGCCATCATTGCATCCCCACCGACGCGCAAGTCGCCGAAGTGGAGTCAAATCGAAAGACTTGCACCTGGCGAACGGTCTATCCGATGGGAAGCCCTAGTCTCACGACATTAATTTTACTACAGCATTTAATGTGGAGAATAATTATTATTTGTAGGATAAGGAGGCTTCTGTAACTGACGAGCAAAACATGGGATTGTTGCAAACTCGGACTAACAATCATGAGCCTAACCTTGCAATTGCTTTTGCGTTATGCTTGCGAATTTTACCTTGAATTCCATCTCCATGCGTAGTTAAGCCATCTAGAACTCTACTGGCTATATAAATGAAATCAGGCCTCGAATGTGGTAAGGTCTGTCATCACCGACGCGAGGGCAGCGTGACACGTCTTCTGTCTCCGAGCTCTCGACCAACACTGCTACTTCCTAGAGTTGTGGCGATTCGTGAATGAGTCGTTCATTTGAACGACTCTACATAAAGAATCGTAAGAATCGAATCGTGATACGGACGAATCGTCGTTCAAAAGAATCGTAAGAACGATTGTGTGTTTCCGAGCCGTGACGATTCCAAGTTCCAACGATTCATCGATTCTTAGTACGCTATGCTTCCAAGGCAACTTCCGAATCATGCCGAGTCGTGCCGAATGATTACGACCGCCAGATGGCAGTGAAGTGGAGGATGCATGTGAACAAAGGAAGCTCGGAACGAGCAAACGAAATTCGTGGGCCGAAATATTATTCGTGAAAACCAAGCTGACACTTGGCGGTGTCGTCTTCTCATGTAAATAGTAGTGACAGCGGCAAGTTCTCAAACAAATTAAAAGCAAAATACCTATGCTTTGTATTTAGAAGAAATGAAAGTTAAGCTAAATTTGCCTTGTGGGAGGGCTGTAAGCTGCGTTATGAATTACAAGGGTGATGTGGAAATACATTACAGAAGAACATAGAATCATATGAGCCAAACCACGTCTGCCTCACTGTTAGATTTTGTTACTATAAAACAGACGTCTGTAGTTAGATACGTTCAAGCCACACAACCAAACTGGCATACCACGTAATTTTGCACCACCTTTCGCACAAATCAACTCCTCTTTCCTGGCATACTGAAATAAAACAATGGATGCAATCAAATCAAACGTGACCTTTCATCAATTAAGGCATTACACGTATAAATCGAGAATCACACTTGTAACGTCATATGCTTGTTTACTCATAAATGAACTATTTCTGCCGTATCTTATCATGACACAGTTCGATTCTAACCGCATTGTCAATTTCAGACATGTCCTGCCATCTGTGAGTAAGATGTACAACTTTTTGTATTCCGTAAGAATCATGCCATCGCAGACTAGAATGAATCGTGAAAGAATCGTGAACGAATCGTAGGAATCGATTCGCAATGTGAGATTGAATCGTGGGAATCCAATCGGGAAAAAGAATCGTGTTGCCCAACTCCACTACTTCCACTCTCGCAGACAGACCTCGTCTCACAACAATGCTTAGAATCGCGCTCCCTTGTTTCGCCCTCAGATTGTTACTATCAATATCTGAGTGCTTACACAATGCAAAGGATAACGTTAAGTTGGCTATATTTTATTCAATGTAATGGAGAGTTCTGACACACTCCCTACAATACGTACAGATCTCACACACTTCAGCATATTCTGAGAGGCACCCACATGCCTTGCTCATACTGTGGCATCAAGCAGTCAGGCCTGCAAGATGAGTGGTCTGCCAAGCGAGTGGATTCATTCTTATTTATCGAGTAACGTGAACTCTAGTACTCACAATTAAGTTACAAATTATTCTCCTGTATGAATATTACGCAACGGAAACGCACATCTGACTATTAGTAATTCACACAACTCTGACTGTTCACTACGCACTGGCAATACCACATTTTCTTTTTTTTTTTTTTTTTTATTTAACGGCTTTGATCAACACCTGGCCATCACACTGAATATGAATGGCGCACACATTATAAATTCTGGATATCATGGCAACATGCAATTCCAAGGAAAAGTCCACCAATCTTTTTCTTTTCACCATCTTATTTATTCTGATAAATTCTATAACCTAAACACACAAATTCTATAACCTACAACAATAACACATGAGAAATTCCGCCCAGAGGGCATGGCTTTACATTGGTGATTCTCTATCTTATAGTCTCGTAATTATTTAATGCTACAGTGCACTTTCTGGATAGGATGGTGGATCTTTTGCTATATCTCACACTTCGACTCTCACAACCATCATCACGAAACTTTCCTCCAGACCGAGCGGTACAAAAGGAACATGCATAACCCACTACCTCTGATACTACCTTGCTACTCTCCCATGCAAACCACACATACTTCAATTACATGACATACACCACACTGCAACATGGAATACAACACAAGGAATAGTCACTACATTATAATCACATCACTTTCAGCTTTCCCACTTCAATTAGTATTTATCCCAGTTTCACACGACACTGCCCCACTTCGTAATTTTTCTTTCCTACTACGAACTCTGGAGGATATATGCACGTCTTCCTGTGCAATGCAAGCCAAGTGGCGTTGCTGGATAGACGGCTGACTCACCTTGCTTCTCTCTCAGAGTATTATAGTTTGAATCAAGCGTCACACGGAAACATAACACGCAAAGTAATATTAAGAACATATTTATCACACACGCGGGTCCTCAACTGATACCATGGACGAGTACTTCTCTTTATCCTTTGTCTCATACACAGATTGAAACTCACACAGTACTCACCACGTGGAAGTACTCGTCTCTAATTTCAAGTCCTGCACACGCCATTTCTTAAATATTTCCAACTTATAGTACAGACGCTAGTAATTCAGCTTAACTTAAGCACTCGGAAGTATTTCAACGTATTGCTACACGTGGTTTCATTGTGACCGTTGGTCACTTCTGAAGATTACTACGATCCCCTTAATATTACCTGCCTGACATTTAATTCTCCCCACAAAAGTTCCTGAAATAGAGAAATTATTATTCCAAACTACTCTTAAGTATTTCACATGCATACCATGTCTCCACTCTTTTGACTTTACGGAGCACACCTTAGACAGTTCTTACCAACACTAGATCCAGCGGCAGAGTGCTGAAACATGGCCGTTCTTCAGGTCCTCTTGCACCTCTGCCGAAGTGGGGGAGCACCTTGCTACCGTATTGGTCAGCCACATTTCAGGCGCTCAAAGCTCCGGTAAGTTTCATCTCTTTGGTTCCACCAAAAGTGACCAAAAGAACGTCTCAAAGATGATCATATATTCACATTCACTATCTGAGGTTAGCAGACGATCATACATTCATTCATTTCACAGATCTCACCAAACTGGTTGTAGGGATTTATTTTGTGGGAGTGCACATGTGATCAATTAAATAAATAAATTGTCATTCTTTCCCACACTGGTATCCGGCTTCGCTGTATTAATTGAAATTGAGTTATTATTAGAAAAAATATGTTGTACTGACAAGAATAATGAAGTATGTTGTACCTATTTTCAATGTCGGGCGGTACTGTACCCTTTCAATTCGAACACATACGAGAATCATGACACGATCGTAGCGTCCCTTCACTCTATCGTATGTGAGGAAGTTTTCCCCGCGAACTCAATCCCATTTGTTACACGGCACTGTGGGCTTTTTTCACTCACCAGGGTAGCCGAGAGCGCTAACGCGCTGCTTCCTGGACTTAGGTAGGCGCGCCGGCCCAGGATCGAATCCACCCGGCAGGTTGACGACGAAGGCAGGTGTGCCGGCCAGCCAGGATATGGTTTTTAGGCGGTTTTCCACACCCCGCTAGGTGAATACCGGGCTGGTCCCCACGTTCCGCCTCAGTTACACGTGTCGCAGACATTTGAAACACGTTCGCAAAATTTCACGATTTACACTAGATGCACACAGCTGGGGTACACTGGTTCCATACATGGGGGTCTGGGGTGGCGGCGGGAAGGGCATCCAGCCACCCCTAAAACTAACCTTGCCAAATCCATTCTAACCACGCTGACCCTGCGATCGCTGCGGGACTATGGCGTAAGCAAAAGAAAGCCTGCAGTCTTTCTTCAAGACCACTAATATTTAACGCAGGGAATAATCTGCAATCGTCAACATATAAGGCTGATGGGGCTATATCAGACGGATCTCTTTTTTTTCATATTTAGTTTTTTCGTAATTTCCAACCAGGCAAATACAGAGATGGTTCCCCAGATAGAGAACAACCGATTTCCTTCCCCATCCTTGACTCAGTCCGAGCTTGTGCTCTGTCTTTAGTGACCTCGACGCGACGTTAAACTCAGTCTTCCATGCTTTCGACAGTTTTTCAGTTTGAGCTTGTCCAATGATAACTAGCACCCTAATCACCATCTGTGCGGTATTTGACCACCTGTAACATGGACTAAATAAATAAAACAAAAATTTCCGCTTTAACAAGATTACGGTGGCCCATACGGAATTAAATTCCATTATATCCGCTGCAGCAGGTTTTTCGTACGACGAACTTCGTCTTCTGTTTAAATACTAAAATAGTAATTACACAGTCAGACTATTGACAGGAGTGTCGTTAAAGCGAATAGTAGAATTTCCGTTTCCAGTTCCAAGACATGATCAAAACGGGTATTATATGTAACTGATCTTGGCCATAATAGTTTCACCGTAGTGTTTTCGCTGATATCCATTTGAGTACAAGGAGAGCAATGATTTACTCTGATATTATTCTCGACACTGTTGGTAAATGTCGAAATACAATTGGCAGTATGTTCCAACTGTGCTAAGGTAAATAATGCTCTTGTCCAGTGGCATTATTTTGGCGCCAGCTAATGCCTTACAATGATTATCTTGCATTTAGTAATTCTGTGGCATACACATGTGAAACCGCTTCTTTTCTGTGCGTCAAATATGTGTTAACTGACGAAGGACAAGGTCCGCTTGTGGTAAGCTAGATTTAACCTACGTGATACCAGACGTTTTGTGTGTATGGGTGCTCCTGGCATACCAATCTGCGTATTCCAGGACGCTCCTAAAGTAACAGAGTCGCTGATATCATGGGCTACCGTGTCGATATATTTTTACCTGACTTCTTTATATCTTTCTATTGTGACTGCAATGTTCACATCTTACTGACTTCTGTATTGTGAAAACAAACGAGCGTGGAAAGTTGTTGTTGTTGTTCTTGTGGTCTTGATGCAGCTCTCCATGCTACTCTATCCTGCGCAAGCTTCTTTACCTCCCAGTACCTACTGCAACCTACATCCTTCTGAATTTGCATAGTGTATTCGTCTTTTGCTCTCCCTCTGCGATTTTTACCCTCCACGCTGCCCTCCAATACTAAATTGGTGATCCCTTGGTTCCTCAGAAAATGTCCTACCAACCGATACCTTCTTCTAGTCAAGTTGCACCACAAATTTCTCTTCTCTCCAATTCTATTCAAAATCTTCTCATTAGTTACGTGATCTACCCATCTAATCTTCAGCATTCTTCTGCAGCACCACATTTCGAAAGATTCTATTCTATTCTTGTCGAAACTATTTATCGTCCATGTTTCACTTCCATACGTGGTTACGCTCCATACAAATACTTTCAGAAACGACTTCCGGACACTTAAATCAATAGTGGATATTAACAAATTTCTCTTTTTCAGAAACGCTTTCCTTGTCATTACCAGCCTACATTTTATATCCTCACTACTTCGACCATCATCAGTTATTTTGCTCCCCAAATAACAAAACTCGTCTACTACTTTACGTGCCTCTTGCCGTTGGTGGGGAGGCTTGCAGCCTCAGCGATACAGATAGCCGTGCCGTAGGTGCAACCACAACGGAGTGGTGTCTGTTGAGAGGCCAGACAAACGTGTGGTTCCCGAAGAGGGGCAGCAGACTTTCCAGTAGTTGCAAGGGCAACAGTCTGAATGATGGACTGATCTGTCCTTTTAACGCTAACCAAAACGGCCTTGCTGTGCTGGTACTGCGAATGGCTGAAAACAAGGGAAACTACAGCCGTAATTTTTCCCGAGGGCATGCAACTTTACTGTATGGTTTAAATGATGATGGCGTCCTCTTGGGTAAAATATTCCGGAGGTAAAATAGTCCCCCATTCGGATCACCGGTTGGGGACTACTCAGGAGGACGTCGTTATCAAGAGAAAGAAAACTGCCATTAAGTGTGTAAAAAGAAATGAGTTGGTGAAGAAACGTACATAACATTCTATAACTGTTGAATCCTGCCCAGTCGTCGAATATGCGGTGTCTAGAAAACCTGCTTTCTCGAATATCTAGACAACAATTCCAGCAAATCGTATTAATGAGTTTTATTACGAAATGAACAGTGACAATACTTTGACAATAATACAGAAGTGTCGCAAGCAATGGGCGACATGCAAATAAGAAATCTCTTCAGTATACAGGGTGAGTCACCTAACGTTACCGCTAGATATATTTCGTAAACCACATCAAATACTGACGAACCGATTCCACAGACCGAACGTGAGGAGAGGGGCTAGTGTAATTGTTTAATACAAACCATACAAAAATGCACGGAAGTATGTTTTTTAACACAAATCTACGTTTTTTTAAATCGAACCACGTTAGTTTTGTTAGCACGTCTGAACATATAAACAAATACGTAATCAGTGCCGTTTGTTGCATTGTAAAATGTTAATTACATCCGGAGATATTGTAACCTAAAGTTGACGCTTGTAACCTCCGACGTTCAGTTGCGTGTTGTAACAAACACGGGCCACTGTCGGTGAGCAGCATCTGCAGGGACATGTTTACGATGACGACCGTGTTTACGAGTGTGGCTGTAGTGCACTGTTGTGGTTTGGTCTAGCTGTCGCAGTGTCCGCATGTAGCGCTTGCTGCTACTGTTATTCTGCATTCGTCTTCGCACGCAGACCAACTGTAGTACACCGTGTTACCAGACGTCTGTGATAGTGTAGTGTTGTAGTTACTGTGAGCATGGTGTATTCGAACTCTGAAAAGGCGGAGATGATACTCATCTATGGCGAGTGTCGACGAAATGCAGCTGAAGCCTGCAGGGTGTATGCAGAACGGTAATCGGACAGAGAGCATCCAACGTGCCGCACATTGCAAAACATCTACCGCCAACTGTATGCAACAGGTATGGTCGTAGCACGCAAACGGGTCCGTAACAGGCCCGTCACAGCAGAAGCGGGCGCAGTTGGTGTGTTAGCTGCTGTTGCCATGAACCCACACATGAGCACACGGGACATTGCGAGAGCCGGTGGACTGAGTCAAAGTAGTGTCATGCGCATACTGCATCGTCACCGCTTTCACCCGTTTCATGTGTCGCTACATCAGCAATTACATGGTGATGACTTTAATCATCGAGTGCAATTCTGTCAATGGGCATTAATAGAGAATGCGTTACAGTTCTACCTGTTTACCGATGAAGCGGGTTTCACAATCCACGGGGCAGAGAATCAACGGAACATGCATTACTGGTCCGTGGACAATCCTCGCTGGCTCAGACAGGTAGAGCGACAGCGACCGTGGACTGTAAATGTATGGTGCGGAGTCATTGGCGACCACCTGATTGGTCCTCACTTCATTGCAGGGGCCCAAACAGCTGCAACATACATCGCGTTTCTACAGAATGATCTGTCAACGTTGCTCGAAAATGTCCCGCTGGAAACGCGTCGACGTATGTGGTATCAGCATGATGGTGCACCTGCACATTCCGCAATTAACACTAGGCTGACCCTTGACAGGATGGTCGACGGGCGTTTCATAGGATGTGGAGGACGCATAAATTGGCCAGCCCGTTCTCCTGATCTTACACCTCTGGACTCCTTTCTGTGGGGTACGTTAAAGGAGAATGTGTACCGTAATGTGCCTACAACTCCAGAGGTTATAAAACAACGTATAGTGGCAGCCTGCGGCGACGTTACACCAGATGTACTGCGGCGTGTACGACATTTATTACGCCAGAGATTGCAATTGTGTGCAGCAAATGATGGCCACCACATTGAACATCTATTGGCCTGACATGTCGGGACACACTCTATTCCACTCCGTAATTGAAAACGGAAACCACGTGTGTACGTGTACCTCACCCCTCATGGTAATGTACATGTGCGTCAGTGAAAAAGACCAATAAAAAGGTGTTAGCATGTGGACGTAATGTGCTGTTCCAGTCTCTTCTGTACCTCCGGTCCATCACCATTCCCTTTGGATCCCTACGTAATTCGGTGCTTTCCGACACACACGATCGAACAGCGGAGGAGTGGTACTCAAGCGTCAACTTTAGGTTACAATATCTCCGGATGTAATTAACATTTTACAATGCAACAAACGACACTGATTACGTATTTGTTTATATGTTCAGATGTGCTAACAAAACTAACGTGGTTCCATTTAAAAAAATGTAAGTTTGTGTTAAAAAACATACTTCCGTGCATTTTTGTATGGTTTGTATTAAACAATTACACTAGCCCCTCTCCTCACGTTCGGTCTGTGGAATCGGTTCGTCAGTATTTGATGTGGTTTACGAAATATATTTAGCGGTAACGTTAGGTGACTCACCCTGTATACTGAAGAGATTTCTTATTTGCATGTCGCCCATTGCTTACATACTTCCGTGCATTTTTGTATGGTTTGTATTAAACAATTACACTAGCCCCTCCCCTCACGTTCGGTCTGTGGAATCGGTTCGTCAGTATTTCACGTGGTTTACGAAATATATCCAACGGTAGTGTTAGGTGACTCACCCTGTATCCAGTTCTTAAGTCGCTGTCCTTGAAGTGCATAATCTTGATGCTTCTGCGGAGCTTGCCGCAACCAGTCCGGGGGGGGGGGGGGGGGGGGGCTTAAGTTCTCTTTACATAGAGGCCGTTGCTGTCCCGTTGTCATCCTAGAGAGGGGTCGGCCAGCGTGCAATTGGCTGACGTCGTCTCACTGCCCCCTCTGCTATAACATTTCCGACTTGCGTTCTGGCGCTTGACTTTACGCCGCAACAATAACAATGGCTCGTCAAGAACAAGGAATGGGAATGGAAATGAGCGTTTGGCGTCATTGGCCGGGAGGCCCCTTGCGGGGCAGATCCGACCGCCTTGGTGCAGGTCTTATTACATTAGACGCCACATTGGGCGACCTGTGCGCCGGATGTGGATGAAATGATGATGAAGACAACACAACACCCAGTCCCTGAGCGAAGAAAATCTCTGACCCAGCCGGGAATCGAACCCGTAGGACGGCAATCCGTCACGCTGACCACTCAGCTATCGGGGCGGACTGAACCATGTCCCGACCTGGAAGCTGTACCGAAAGGGCACCAGACAACAAGAGCGAAAAATCCCTTTTCTAGCTTAAGGATAAAATTCAAGTTAATTACTTACGAAACACCAAGCCACGGAGAAAAGTGACTGAAGACACTTATATAAAATACTTGCACGCTTGAAGGAAACTCATGGAACCTGAAAACTGGAAACTAACTATCTGTTTAAAAAAGTTCAGAGTTACAAGGTCTCATAAAAGGAGGAAAATGAACTATCCTGCAATAGTGTCTTTTCCCTAAGCTTAATACTGAATTATCAGGCACAATTTCCTTATTCTAACTACAGATACTACTCATTGCCCTGTCCAGACTATGTTCTAAAATAGCTCTCCTCCCCATATGCTCCCTTTCTTCCATTTAACTGTTTACTTTAGTTTCATAATCACAACTGCTTCACTTACCTACTTAATCTCACTTGTATTTCTTACCAGTTTATAGTATTTGATCGGTTTGAATTTTATATTGTTTAGCCACTCGCTTTGAAAGTATCACCAAAATATATTGTTCAATTCCTTTTCTTCTCAGGATTCTTATTGCAGTTTGTTACATAGTTCATTACTTAACGTGTCGAACATTTTTTCCAAGTTCTATGATTTTACATGCTGTCACTGAAGTATTTCCTCTCTTTTTAATCCTAAACCAAACATTAAGAACTGTCATCTTTGGAAACCAAATGACATACCGTGTAATGCACTCGTTTGAAATCTTTGATCCTACAAGATCTCGCAGCCATGCACATTTGATGATGGCGTAACAGTCGAAAATCGGTTCGTAAAATAATAAATATTGTAGAATATTACACCAGTGTCTTGTGTATTTACATTTATGCTGTATAAAATATTGGCCGGCCGGTGTGGCCGAGCGGTTCTAGGCGCTTCAGTCTGGAACCGCACGACCTCTACGGTCGCAGCTTCGAATCCTGCCTCGGGCATGGATGTGTGTGATGTCCTTAGGTTAGTTAGGTTTAAGTAGTTCTAAGTTCTATGGGAATGATGACCTCAGATGTTAAATCCCATAGTGCTCAGAGCCATTTGAACCATAAAATATTGTACCAAGAACCGACGGAACAGTTAATGCAATAGTTACTCTGCTGTAGTTTAATCACAGTTGTTTCGGAAAACTCAAGAATGTAGTCTGTAGAACAGATACACTCGATATTGTGAGTGCAGAGACCTGGAAGACATTAATCTCGTTTTTTGTTAGGTGCTCAGTGTAGAAAACAGAGACAGACAACCTACTGTAGCGGCAATACATTTCGTAAGTCACGCGCCGCTTAAATATTCAGCACATTTTTAGCAACAGAAGTCACAAAAATCTTCAAATTAATAACGCAAATTATCAGCGTTATCGATGACTCAAAATACTGCCGACGGTCCAGTTTCATGAGAGGCTATTTGTGGTGTGCATTTCTACAGAACATCCAAACTGCTACCCGTATTAGCAAGGGTATGTATAAGGATTTGATGGAAACAGCAATGACTTCGGTAGACGATAATCGAAGACTCTTGAATATAGAATGCCTAAAGCAGGACTGCTTTTACAGAATTGACGATAGTCTTGGGTTTTGTCTGACCAGATAGATATACTGACGGAAACAGAAACTATTGTGCCATAAACACCTTGCCCAAACTCTACGAAAGTGATACTTGGGTATTTACATGCCCGTGGGGTACACTGATAAAAATTTCGACTTCATGCGAGCTTATTTTCAGTACAATCAGTACAGCAAGAAGGATATTACCATTGATGAAGAAATGTGTGAATACACGATGCCGTATTGAGTGTGTGTAACTTTGCTGTAACTTTTCAGGTCGCGTTCCCAAAACCGTATGCCCAGAGAACGTGCATTTGCGTTGTAGGGCCATCTTTCAGACTGTGACAACGGTTGCATAATTGACTTCATAATTACCGGCAGATCGCACTGGCAGCGGGGTATAGGGAAATGACTGCAGAACGATGGGTTACAAGACAGACACGAAAAAGCAGTACAACAATAAGAGTACGCACTAGCCCTTCTCGAAGGACTAAACTTTGAGAAGATAACAAGACTGTTCAACTGGCTGTGACGGATAGACAGCTGAAAACAGCGGAAATCCGGGCAGATGTTCCAGGCAGAGTGCCACCACAAACCGTCCTGAACAGGTTACTGGAAGCTGAGTTGAAATCTCCAGTTGGCATGCGTCATTTATAGCTGACTCAAAAAAATGGTTAAAATAGCTCTGAGCACTATGGGACTTAACTTCTAAGGTCATCAGTCCCTTAGAACTTAGAACTACTTAAACGTAACTAACCTAAGGACATCACACACATCCATGCCCGAAGCAGGATTCGAACCTGCGACCGTAGGGGTCACGCGGTTCCAGACTGTAGCGCCTTTAACCGCTTGGCCACCCCGGCCGGCTAGCTGACACAACAGCGAACAGACACTTGCACGCTGTAGAGACAGTCAGCAGGGACACCGAGGGAGTTTATTAAAAAACTAAAAACCCGCCTCGATTGCGAAAAAAGCACCTAGTGTTAAGTGTTAATGCAGGTTTCGGCGTAGATAACTACGCCTTCTTCAGAACAACAATAAAACCTACAAGTGCCTAAGAAGACCTCAGTCAATGGTTAAAAGAACACCATAGCTATACATTTATAAACGAAAAAGAAAAAGAAAACACAAACAGTACATCTGTACAAAGTCAAAACCACAGCTTAACTTCATAGTGTACGCTGCACCTCGCACCGGCCTATGTTCGATGGGCCATGACCCGTCATAAACTGCAGCTACAAACGGTCGCTCACTTACAAGCCTAACCCGCTAACTATGCGCAAGACAAGGGAAGTTACTTGAATGGCATGCGCATACGAATACGAGAAAGTTTATAGCTAAATAGCCCACATATTTCCAACCGTGGATCAACGTATATCAAAAAATGAAATGGATGGAACAAGAGACGAGCTAAAAAGGAGGTGAAACCTAAAAATAACCGCACACAGTTGCTTATGCAAGTAAAGAAACTTATATATGAAGCTACCTATGACAACAGGAGGAACTCTTAAAAACTATACCTAAAGCCAGTAGGTAGCCTGGGGGGAAGGGGATGGGGGCTGAATGGGACGTAATCTAAAGACGTCGTGATAGTAAAGATATAGGGATAAAACGTGAGGCGTTCTACGGGGTAAAATCACCTTCATCGTAAAAGGAAAATGAGGGTAAAAGGAAAGAAGATGAACAACTTGACCAACCGCGCTCGCCAATCAGCGCTCGCATGTGATAATCCCCAGATCAACAGATTTACAAGTATGAAGAACAAAGCAAAGGCGAGAAACCTTCAAAAAATTTTCTATTTCTTGGTATTGGCCATTGAGGATATTGTCTTTAACATGTTGCAAATGCTTAAAGATCTGCATTTCTTCCAAAACATCCAGTTTTAAGCCCTTTTAACTTCCCTTGTCTTGCGCATGTGCATAATTAGCGGGTCAGGCTTGTAAGTGAGGGACCGTTTGTAGCTGCAGTTTATGGCGGGTCATGGCCCATCGATCATAGGGCGGTGTCAAGTGGAGCGTACACCATTAAGTTAAGCAGTGGTTTTGACTTTGTACAGATGTACTGTTTGTGTTTTCCTTTCCTTTTTCGTTTATAAATGTATAGCTATGGTGTTCTTTTAACCATTGACTGAGGTCTTCTTAGGCACTTGTGGGTTTTATTGTTGTTCTGAAGAAGGTGTAATTATCTACGCCGAAACCTGCGTTAACACTTAACACTAGGTGCTTTTTCGCAATCGAGGCGGGTTTTTAGTTTTTTAATATATTAACCAACAATTGCTGACGCGCTGCGATGTTGAATGTTCTTATACTGAGGGAGTTCTTTGGTGTTCAGAGTTTAAGTCTCGCTTCTGTCTGCGGCTATCGGACCGACGCTAGCGCATGCGTAGACGTCATGGTGCAAGGTTACGGGTATCAGCGATTCTCGGCAAGTGAACCTCTCCGAGTCCAGGAAGCATAGGGTGGGGATTTATTGCGTACAACAACGTAAACGATTTGATAGTTGTTTAAGCGACGCTGAATTCTCGCCAGCATGTAGCAAGAAAGCTAAACTTTACTATCATACCCATCTTGACTAGGGTACAAAATGACTTATTGCATAAGTGTAATGTAAGTCCCCGCACTGCGGTTCACAACACAAGCGTCTTGAGGAACGCACAGATCCCTGACTGGATTGCCCGGTCTCCTGAACACGTGTGGGGCGCTATGGGAAGACGTACAGTTTATCTCCATACCAGCTGCCAGCGATCAGTTCTCCTGTACTGGCGCAACATGTGTTTCGGGCATGAAAAAAAAAATTCTCAAGTGGACTTTAGAGGACTGCTTGCATGCTACAATGAAGCAACGAATCCAGAAGTGCTTTCCCGTGGGTGCACCTCAAAGTTTGCAAACAGCGGACTGGTGGCTTTCTCTAGTTAGTGAGTTATTTATTTAGATGGTTCATAGATTATCTGAACGATTCTTTTATCGAAATGATTTGGAACAGATCTGCTGTTAACGTAAATGAACAAATTTTTCAGTCATATACACGCAAATGCACTCAACATTTATTATTTTTACTTATTATTATTTTACATACTTCCATGAAATAGACGTTTTCCAGGAGAAACTATTTTAGATCAGATTTAAAACTAGCTTTGCTACTGGACAGACATTTTATGTTACTGGGCAAATGCACAAAAAGTTTTGGCGCTCTATATTGACCTCTAATCTGAGTCATTGACAGCTTTATTAACGTGTAACGAAGGTCAATTTTTCCTCTTGTGATGTGCGTATGGACATCACCATTCTTCTAAAATTGTGACGGATTATTTACGACGAATTCCTCTAGCGACTATATGTATTATGGTAATGCAGTTAAAATGCCTAACTCCCTGAAGAGATACCACCGCCAATATTCCTACTGCTGGCCTTTATGCAGTCAATACTTTCCTTCTAAGTGGTTAGTCGTCCCAGGAAACATTTCGTAAGACATAGAAACATGCAAAATATGACAGGAAATTAATTCATTTGTTTCCAAGGGTAGCAGTTATACGAATAGCAAAAGTTACCGAACTTAACTGCTTCATGAGCTCAGTGATATGTTTCTTCCACTACAATCTGTCACAAAGCACTACACCTAAAAATATGGAGCATTCTACCTTGTTTACTGACTCTTATTCATGTGCTACATCAATTTTTGCTTTGACTATTTGTTCTACATAACTCAATACGAGTGCGTCTTCTTTTTTAATTTTTCGAGGTTAAGGGATAGGCCATTTTCAGAGAACCACTTGATAATTTTTTAAAAACATCGTTAACAATACCTTTTCTGGCTTTATATCTAATGGTATTTGTTACAATATTACTATCGTCTATAAAAACTATAAATACTGCTTGTTGAATGCTAAGCGAAAGGTCATTCACATGTTGGATTCACTTTATGATTTCTTTCCAGTCACTAAAATTTTCTATCCTTCATTGTTTCAGTTGTGCGGCACAGCTTTTTGCATTCTGTTTGTTAAGCCAGTTGTGTATAAGGTATCCATTCCATAAAAATTGAGTTTTGTGTAAGAGGTGTACATGATCTTCGCAATCTAATGCCTGAAAAGATCACAAAAAGTACGAACTGTCAATGTTTTACTGGTTACGGCTTGTATTGTTAGATGAGTGAATGTATAAAAAGCATTCTCAAGCGAGGAACCATTATGAAATGCAACATGTGACAAGCTGAATAATAGTTTTTATTTAATTGTGAGAGAACTCTTTTATATATTACTTTTTGAATGTTTTGGAAAAATATATCAGTAAAGAAATTGGTCGATAATTATTTAAGTATTTTTTGTCACCTTTCCTATGAAGAGGTTCGACAATTGCATATTTAATCTGTCTAAAAAACTTCCCTATGCAAGAGATAATAGACAGCAAATCATCGAGTAAAACTGAAGTGATATCAGGTGTTCCCCAGGGAAGCGTCCTGGGACCTCTGCTGTTCCTGATCTATATAAACGACCTGGGTGACAATCTGAGCAGTTCTCTTAGGTTGTTCGCAGATGATGCTGTAATTTACCGTCTAATAAGGTCATCCGAAGACCAGTATCAGTTGTAAAGCGATTTAGAAAAGATTGCTGCATGGTGTGGCAGGTGGCAGTTGACGCTAAATAAGGAAAAGTGTGAGGTGATCCACATGAGATCCAAAAGAAATCCGTTGGAATTCGATTACTCGATAAATAGTACAATTCTCAAGGCTGTCAATTCAACTAAGTACCTGGGTATTAAAATTACGAACAACTTCAGTTGGAAAGACCACATATATAATATTGTGGGGAAGGCGAGCCAAAGGTTGCGTTTCATTGGCAGGACACTTAGAAGATGCAACAAGTCCACTAAAGAGACAGCTTACACTACACTCGTTCGTCCTCTGTTAGAATATTGCTGCGCGGTGTGGGATCCTTACCAGGTGAGATTGACGGAGTACATCGAAAGGGTGCAAAAAAGGGCAGCTCGTTTTGTATTATCACGTAGTAGGGGAGAGAGTGTGGCAGATATGATACGCGAGTTGGGATGGAAGTCATTACAGCAAAGACGTTTTTCGTCGCGGCGAGATCTATTTACGAAATTTCAGTCACCAACTTTCTCTTCCGAATGCGAAAATATTTTGTTGAGCCCAACCTACACAGGTAGGAATGATCATCAAAATAAAATAAGAGAAATCAGAGCTCGAACAGAAAGGTTTAGGTGTTCGTTTTTCCCGCGCGCTGTTCGGGAGTGGAATGGTAGAGAGATAGTATGATTGTGGTTCGATGAACCCTCTGCCAAGCACTTAAATGTGAATTGCAGAGTAGTCATGTAGATGTAGATGTAGATGCATTACTCTATCACTAATGACTTTAATTATCAATTTAGAATAACTTCTGAAGATTCTGTTTGGAAATCTGTCAACATATCAGCTTTCTTTTAGAATTTTTACACCTCTATCAATTTCAGTAAAGGATGTTTGTGCTACTTCTAGCTACTTAAAGCTCTGTGGAATGCTATCTTTAATATACCGGGTGATAAAAAAGTCAGTATCAATTTGAAAACTTAATAAACCACAGAATAATGTAGATAGAGAGGTAAAAATTGACACACATGCTTGGAATGACATGGGGTTTTATTAGAACAAAAAAAAATATTGCTGGACGCGTGAAAGATCTCTTGCGCACGCCTTTTGGTGATGATGGTGTGCTCAGCCGCCACTTTCGTCATGCTTGACCTCCCAGGTCCCCAGACCTCAGTCCGTGCTATTATTGGCTTTGGGGTAACCTGAAGTCGCAAGTGTATCGTGATCGACCGACATCTCTAGGGATGCTGAAAGACAACATCCGACGCCTATGCCTCACCATAACTCCGGACATGCTTTACATTGCTGTTCACAACATTATTCCTCGACTACAGCCGTTGTTGAGGAATGATGGTGGACATATTGAGCATATCCTGTAAACAACATCATCTTTGCTTTGTCTTACTTTGTTATGCTAATTATTGCTATTCTGATCAGATGAAGCGCCATCTGTCGGACAATTTTTGAACTTTTGTATTTTTTTGGTTCTAATAAAACCGCATGTCATTCCAAGCATCTGTGTCAATTTGTACCTCTCTATCTACATTATTCCGTGACTTATTCTGTTTTCAAATTTATACTGACTTTTTGATCACCCGATAATTTCTTGCTTCTTCAAGTGAGTCACTAAATCTGCTAGAATTCAAAAAGCTGTTGTTAAGAGGACTCCCAGCTTGCGAATTATCAGCCACAACATTGTCATTTAGTTGAACTATTAGGGTATTTTGTGCACTCATTGGCTGTCCAGTACCTCGTTTGACAATGCCCCATACAGTTTTAATCTTAGTATTTGCATTACGGTGTAATATTTTCCGTTCAATTATTGTATATTTAGAAAAAATTATGTTTCACAAAATATTGTTGTTAATTTTGAGTATAAACCTAAGAAGAGGACTTTATAAATGTCGATGTCTGTAAGGTTGATAAACCACAGGATAAATAAATAATATTCGTCAGTTACTGCCGCTAACATTACGATGTCTTCCGCCATGCACCCCTGCATCAGACAGCGGAGGGCAGTCGGATGTTGGTGGTCCAGCGAACCGTCTGTGCCGTTTGCCAGTTAGCCGCGGCGTTGTCACCTAGGCCACCGGCGACAGCGGCGGTAATTGAGAGCGCTTCAGTGGCACCGCCGGCGGCTCCCCCGTGCAGCCCGTGTCACTGCGCGACCGCCGATTGACCCCGGGTTCAGCCCGTCAATAGCTGGTCATCGGTCATGCACGCCCCTATCACATCCGGGAGCGTCCGTTAGAGTTGCGGCGTGTTTAGCCCGCAAAGGCGCCTGCAATGCGCGCCAGCTGCGAACACTCCCGCAAAGTTAATCATACGGATAGCCGTTAGCTACATAACCGGTTTTATTTTAGGCTTGCTCTACGCTGTATAGTTGTTATTTTTATGCCGTATTACTCAGACATCTTTAACTAGCTACATCTAAATATTTCTTTAAGCTCTATGGGGTTCTACAGAAGTAAATAACTACCAGCCAATGTCATTTCTTACCATTTTTGAGAAGGTAATGTACTATAGGGTTGTCTTTCACTTGTGTAGTAATGGGATAGTTAATAAATCACAGTTTAAATTTCAAAATGGTCGTTCTAGTGATGCAGCTATTAATACTTTTAGTGGACAGGTAAGAAATGCCAGCCGGTGTGACCGAGCGGTTCTAAGCGCTTCAGTCTGGAACTGCGCGGCCGCTACGGTCGCAGGTTCGAATCCTGCCTCGGGCATGGGTGTGTGTGATGTCCTTAGGTTAATTAGTTTAAGTAGTTCTAAGTTCTAGGGGACTGATGACCTCAGATGTTAAGTGTCATAGTGCTCAGAGCCATTTGAACCATTTTTAGATAAGAAACCTTTAATTTAAAGAAGTAGCGTCACCAGAATGAGATTTTCACTCTGCACCAGAGTGTGCGCTGATATGAAACTTGCTGGCAGATTAAAACTGTGAGCCGGACCGAGACTCGAACTTGGGACCTTTGCATATCGCGGGCAAGTGCTCTACCATTTGAGCTACCCAAGCACGACCCACGCCCTGTCCTCACAGCTTTACTTCTGCCAGTACCTCGTCTCCGACCTTCCAAACTTTACAGAAGCTCTCCTGCGAACCTTGCAGAACTTTCACTCCGGAAAGAAAGGATGTTTGATAGGCAAAGATCTCGAGTATTTGCGTTAGTCCGGCACACAGTTTTAATCAGCCAGGAAGTTTCAAAGTATTGTCACCTCTGCGTTCTTCACTGAATTTTTAAAGGCATTTCATTGCGTCGATCATATTATTCTACTAGAGAAATTACGTTTTAATAGAATACATATATCACCACGTTTCTGATTTAGCCCTTATTCAAGAAAAACAGTGCAGAAAGTAGTCTTAGACTGTTCTAGTCATACAAATAGGGACGCCACGTAATCTGCATGCATAGAAACTATGGTGGGAGACCAGGCTAGAGGAACTACGTTGTGAGACCAGGCTATGACATAGAGACTGCTTGACACTATGGAGACCAACCACTTGAAAGAATTTTGGGCGTCGTAAATCTGCCGTTTCTTAAAGCGTTACTGGCACATACGTAATTGATGTATCTTCAAGAGTAATACATACCAAAAAGGGGCCAAGCTATGTGATTTATTTTCACATTTAGTTTAGTTGTTTGACAGATTACAAATTTTGAAATAATGATGGCGGGAAGTATAATTATCTTCCCAAGAAAAAAGTGCGAGGTGATTTATTGAGCAATTTCTTCGTCGTGAGCTTCCCAAATTTTTTGCTCATCCAACAAACGTAACGTATTTATAACAAAATTAGAGAAAACTGCTAAACATAATGACTACACACAAGAAATTACGTCAATGCAATCATGTTGGCTCGACTGCTTACGACGGCAGCTGTTACATTCGCTAACGTTTCTTTCAAAATAAGCATAGAAAATTGACAACAGAAGGCAGCACCAGACAAGGAGCACATCAAGAGTAGAGATGGGGGATCCGCTCCTGAACTGATTCATAGAGTTGAATCTTTCAAAGGAGTGAACAATCAGTGATTCAGAAAAAAAGAACGGTAGCTCCAAACGTTTCCCACGGCAGAGAGAGAGAGAGAGAGAGAGAGAGAGAGAGATGGAGCATATCAGCAGCGCCTCTGCTGGTCAGAGCACAGTGCACGCCACACAACACAGCCGGCGCTGGCCTCTGCCCTGCTTCTACCTTGGCTGCCTGCATTGTGCAGTGCCCCATTGGATTTTGTGTTTCACATATGCCGTGCCGTATCTGTGCGTCCTCTGCCGCGTGCAGTGTCTGGCGCAGCTTAACTTAGCATCGCACTCTGTCGGCGATCATTTCAGTCGCATGTCCTGCCCTCTGGGCAGTTGATGCGAGCAACAGGACACAGAGCCTCCTAGCGGAGAACGTAAGAACTACTTGCAACAACCTGCTCGCAAGAGAACGGACGATTTGTCTCGGAGCAGGTGACTCGTGGCCGTTCACCGCTCCCCCCACCCTCGGAACTCGCCCGCTCAACGCTCACCCCACCGTTCTCGACTCTAGCCAGAGCGTTGAGCAAAACAACTCAGGTGTCACTCCGGTCTCTGCGGACTTACCTCACGCAGTAATACAGCTCGCGGCTCGACCTGCTCGACTCAGCGCCTCTGCATTGGAGTTCGTCTCTACTGGATATTGTTCTTCGTAGTAATACCGCTATGTATATTACTTTATTATGTTATGTATACATCATTTGTTTTTATTTTATTTGTATTTGTTTAAACTGATCAGATTAGGTTCCTGACGACTCCTCTTACTATAGGATTTTTATTATGGACACTCGAATTTACGCTTTAATTACGAGCGAACCGATAAACGTATCACAAAATGTGATACACCAATATTTTCCTTGTTTTATTCTGCGTAAGGCTAAATGCAGCACTTTGGTCTTACAGTCAAATTTATATTTTTTTTCTTATTTTAGTACGGATTTTGCGATTTTAGGCGTTTTCAGAATGAAACGTTCACTTTAAAAATATATGGCTTGCGATGTATTTGTACGAGGTTAATGAAATTTTAATACATTATAGCCAAATATATTTTTAATGTAAATCTCAAGTTACAACATTTTCCGATCACCCAAAAAACCACGATAGTGCAAAATAAATCAATAATCAAAAACTTTGTCATATCGTGGAAATTTCAATAAACAATACAAAATTCTTACTCATTATCTGTGTTACTTCAAAATAGGATCAAATAAGATCAAAATACAGGTATAGTATTGGAATAAACCAAGTTTAAAGGGCAATGTGCCTTCCATTTATTTTCTATTGTGAATGAGTGGTGAGTCATGAAAAAGAGCTAGTTCATTTCAGGGAGTGAACAGTTCTGATCCGATCTCTGAAAAGAACAGTTTTGCCCATCTCTAGTCAAGAGACATCCGTACATTGTTCTGATACGAAATGAGTACAGTTTTCGAGTGATAGGTGTCTCGTGTGTTGAGAAAATCGTGGCCCAAGCTATACTCGACTGCGGCCTTTTCAAAACAAAGTTGCGGCCCGAGCTATGCTCGGGTTAGGTTTCCAAAATATTAATGCAGCTCACTAAGAAAGCTTTTGGAATTCTGAGTAAAATTTTATAAATCCATAAGAAACTTATAGTATTAAATTGTAAGTAGGCTGTTTAGGTTTTTATGTTGGTAACGTGTAACGTGCGCGTGGAGCACACAATACTCATTCAAGCCTGTACTATGGCAAGTGAGTGGGGTTCACCTTACGAGACAGGATTTTCGTATAGATATTGACCGCGTGTACCTGAATGATGGCAAATCGGACTTACACCCACTCTGTAATAACAATGATCCGTCAAGTAAGTTCAAAATGCAATTACACGTCAGTATGTACCAAAAACAACAGTGAAGATGCTACCAATTTGATAATAATACGGTCGCCAGCCTAATTAGGCATTAACTGAGTTTCTTCCCTGTACAAGTTGACGTATATTCATGCAAAACAACAAGTAGTAGCACTGCATAATATAGTAGAATTTTAGAACCAGAAAATCTATTGAACTGATAGTTTCACATTCTGTACTGAATGGAAAAACCATGAATACATAACACTACACTATAATGTATACTACAAAACTTTATACTGTCTATTAATCTGATTAAAATCGGGCATAGGTTACCCTAGCAATATCACTTTCGTGACACACACAAAATGTCAATTTTGATAAAGATAAAATACTGATAAATTTTGACTTTTATATTGACTTTAACTTTTGCTGGTCAAACCAATTTAGAACACTTCAGAATTAAAATGGGTAAAGGGGAGGGGGGACCCTGAAACTGTTATGATCACTATATTAAAACAATTGATTACTGAAATTATCATGCGTTCAAGATTTACAGTATATGAGTTACTATTCTTTTTATCTTTTTTACTTCTCATTTAAATACCTTTATATCTGTCTCGAAATAATTAAACTTCATTACTATATCAATATTAAAGTTATCTTTCAACTTCGTTAGACCTTCGTTATTCATTTACTGGTTATTAACAAACCAGTTCTTTAAACACCATTCTAACATAACTAGGTCTGCAAGAAATTATTATTAAAACAAAATTTAATTTTTCATTTCGGGACACTCGGATTGCACAACATTTGGAAAGGACCCTGTCTAGGTTAGGTATGAGGATAATTAAATGAGGGGAAAGTTCTGGTAAAATTTAGGTTATTATTAAACAGTTCACTCTATAGTCCATACGAATACAGTACTAAAAGTTTCAACCTGCTTGTATCGATGCGGCGGTTGGCGAGCGGCGAGATGGCGAGGCACAGAGCACACATACAACCACAGCTATGGCTCTTGACGTATCGGCACTTTAATTCTTTTTAGCGTCGCAATACTTTTCCATTTAGTGCCTGTGGAATTTTGCCATGCTGTGTGGGATTTGGAACGGCATTCCCGAGGCTCAGTGAAACTACGTCTTCCAGGAGAGCCTCCTCGCTCCAGAAGGTGTTGCTCAGACCAATGCCAAACTCCAACTACTACTGCTGAGCCCGTTGTGCCGTACAACGCCCGCGTGCATTTTCCCGCGCTCGCCTGCCATCCACCTTTTACCGCTCCCTTACAGACAGGGTATTCACCCGACGTTTTGCATTCTACATATCCTAACACATTGCCTACGTATGGACCAAACGCACGGTTACAACTTTAAACATCTTACAACTGTCTCAACATTTGTTACATTTCAATTCTATTACAATATTGCTTGACATTTGACATAAACATTAATATTCACATAGAAAATTGTTTACAGTTTTCTTAACACAATGGCATGAAACAAAAAAGAAATGAAATCAGAACATCAATTACACTAGTTTATCGAAAAAGCAGATGGAAAAAAAAATACTTATATGTACAATAGTACAACGTCGTTGTTGTTACAAACGCCACGCAGCGAGGACTGTTAGCGTTTGCACGTGTGTTGATAATTCAGCAAGGGACTGGTTAACAGCATCGCTGGTCCTAAGACAATCCCAAAAAGTTTGTGAGCGCACAAGTGGTGGTTTATGGACTTGCTATATTCTGCGCAAGACTCTTCGATGGTGATTGTGCACCCTCACAGTCGCAACAGATGGCTGCTGGCCATCTCTACAAGGACTACAGTGGGTCTACACCTTTGATGGCCCACCAATACCATTATTTCTACAAGGACTGCAGTGGGTCTGCACCTCTGGTGGCCCACCAATACCACAATCTCTACCAGGACTACAGTGGGTCTATTCTTTGATGACCTACCTACCAATATGCTTCAAAACTTCGACTGACTGTGCTGTTGGTTTGCTCTGTTGTGGCCCATTACCTGTCTGCATGTCAAGTGTCAGCATTGCCTTTCCGTTGGAAGGACAGCACTACTTCCGTGTGCATTTTCTTTTACTACTCAAATTTTGGAAAAAACGGCAATTACTACTGTGATGAATGGTCAGGACTGTCTTAATGCACTGAGAGAAAATTTTTGCTTTTGACCAATAGTGTATCAATAAGTGTGTGCATTTGATATATTTGTTATCGTTAATGTAACAAAATTTTAGCAAATAAGTATTGGCCACTGCCCAAAACAAATTGTGACATTTTTTGTGGGGAGCATGGGGGCAATGTAAGTAGGCTGTTCAGGTTTTTATGTTGGTAACGCCACGTAGCGCTCTGTATGAAAATCACTGACTGTGGTGTGTGCAGTCTGTGGCTGGTTGGCATTGTTGGAATATTCGCTGTTGTAGTGCTGGGCAGCTGGATGTGAACAGCGCGTAGCGTTGCGCAGTTGGAGGTGATCCGCCAGCAGTGGTAGATGTGGGGAGAGAGATGGCGTAGTTTTGAGAGGGGACGATCTGGACGTGTGTCCGTCAGAAAAACGAAATTTGTAAGACCGGATGTCATGAACATATATATATATATATAGTTAGCAAATGAAAGATTTTGATGGAGAACAAACAATGTATTTACCTTAATAGTGTTTAAAAGTCATTATATATTGTTTGTTCTCCATCAAAATCTTTCATTTGCTAACTACGTCTATCAGTAGTTAATGTCTTCAGCAGTTAGAATCTTTATCTGGCAGTACTGGCGCACGCTGTATTGCAGTAGTTTGAGTAACGAAGATTTTTGTGAGGTAAGTGATTCATGAAACGTATAGGTTATTGTTAGTCATAGCCATTCTTTCGTAGGGATTATTGAAAGTCAGATTGTTCTCCATCAAAATCTTTGTTTAAAATTCATTATATATATATATATATATATATATATATATATATATATATATATATATAATGACTTTTAAACACTATTAAGGTAAATACATTGTTTGTTCTCCATCAAAATCTTTCATTTGCTAACTACGTCTATCAGTAGTTAATGTCTTCAGCAATTAGAATCTTTATCTGGCAGTATTGGCGCACGCTGTATTGCAGTAGTTTGAGTAACGAAGATTTTTGTGAGGTAGGTGATTCATGAAAGGTATAGGTTATTGTTAGTCAGAGCCATTCTTTCGTAGGGATTATTGAAAGTCAGATTGTGTTGCAACAAAAAATTTTGTGTGTCAGTTTAGTGATGATCAGAATAAGTAAAGAGAGAAATGTCTGAGTACGTTCAGTTTTGCTCAGCTGTTTGAAAATCAAATAATATAAGAGGTTTTCCAGCACTGTCATTTATAAATTTTTCCAAAGGAGTGTTTCAAAATGAAACAACTACTAACAGTAATAGACGTCCTGTTTGATAAGCTGTAATCACAAAACCAACCAACTTCAGGTCTTGCCATTACGAAATTTGTAAACGAAGTAAGTCATATTGATTTATTCACATATGTGTCAAATATTGTATAAAGGATAAAGTTTCAGTGCGGAACTACCTACGTCACGGTTCTTGAAAGCTTTCAATTGTCTCGCTTAACAACTGTCGAATGCTGGTAACGGATGCATGGGCGTCTGCAAGGATTTGTACAAGAGGGGGCAAGATTACAAAGATTATAAAATGTCCGTTATTGTTCTAAGTGAGACGACGGGTTTGGTAATGTACCGTGCTTGAAGCACTTAATTTGAAACGAAGCTGACAGAAGTATTGATAGGTATCTTAAGATATATCCACTTAGCACTCCTTTAATCCCTGGAAATGTTCGTTAATGAGAAAAGGGACACCGTGTTTGGGAGTCGACGTTAAACTCTAGACCCACTAATGACTGAGTCGGTAAATCAGTACAAAGATCGGATGAAGGATTATGCCTAGTAAAACGCTGCCCTGTTTAAACCAACCTTAGTTTTTTACCCAGAGACTGAATGCCATCTGGCGGCAGTGCGGGCAGGTAACGCGGTAAGAAAGTACGTTCAGAGGAGTAGAGACGAAAATGGCATTGTTCCAGCGACGATACGGGCCGCAGATCGGGAAATCCACTGATGTAAGTGACTTTGACAAAAGGCACAGTGTTTGTTACGGCTCGGCGCCTCGGAACGAGACTATAACGGCTGTCGTGAGCATCTGCGGGAAGCAGTTGACAGACGGTAAAATCACGAGTGGGCATCAAGGATTTGGGCGTCTACGCTTCTTGACATAACGGGAGGGGGGAGGGGAGGAGGGAGGCTTGCCTGCTCTGTAACGCTGTATAGGCGGCTATCTATGGCATATCTGACAGCAGAGTACAATGTTGGTGCAAGTATACAGGTATTTCTAAGTACGCCGTTCAGCACAGATGGTTGAACGTGTGACCCCACACCACATGACCCCTAGATGTCCCTGTGTTGAGCCAAGGAGATCGTCGGTTACGACTACAGAGGACATATGATCATCGAGACGGGACCGTAGATCAACAGCCCGCATCTCGTGGTCGTGCGGTAGCGTTCTCGCTTCCCACGCCCGGGTTCCCGGGTTCGATTCCCGGCGGGTCAGGGATTTTCTCTGCCTCGTGATGGCTGGGTTTGTGTGCTGTTCTTAGGTTAGTTAGGTTTAAGTAGTTCTAAGTTCTAGGGGACTGATGACCATAGATGTTGAGTCCCATAGTGCTCAGAGCCATTTGAACCATTTTGAACCGTAGATCAACAACTCGCCTGGTCGGATAAACCGCCTTTCTTTTTCAACCACGCCCCTGGACGTTTTCGGACAGGCATAGCACCAGAGGAAAGGCTGCTCAAATCAGGCAGCGCGCCAGGGACGCAGGCTGTCACTCGCGGCAAAAACGACTATTTCATAATTTTACCCCTCCTGGGTAAATCTCTGTGGGCGGCGAGGTAGTTGAAAACCCTCCACTATTGTCAGTTCAAATAGACTGCAGTCTAGGTTTTTATCCACTGAAACGTTGCATCTACAGATGATGATTTAGGTGTCCCTATTACTGTTGTTTTATGAAACCCGCTATGTTATAGGTGGGTTTCAAAAAGCTCAGCCCAGATTTTCATATTCACTCGCCCACTACACGCAGACTATTAAATCGACAGAAAAAAGTGAACAGGATCTTCTCGCAGAAAATTTTCTACTGGGATGCGTTTCCGCCAGAGGCCGTAGTTTTCTAGTAATTCATGAAGACTGTACAAAAGTGACCTTCAGACGCAAACGCAACCCAACTTCCACACTCGGCCCCTACTAGTATGGTTTTCACGGCACTGTACAAATATTTTCAATTCCAAGAATTATTTCCCCACATTCCACCATTTTTGGTCTTCACTGACTGGTCTTACAACGCCACCAGCTTAGTCGAGCACTTAATTGAAAAAAAAAGAAATTCAAACGTGAGTGAAATCTTATGGGACTTAACTGCTAAGGTCATCAGTCCCTAAGCTTACACACTACTTAACCTAAATTATCCTAAGGACAAACACACATACCCATGCCCGAGGGAGGACTCGAACCTCCCCCGGGATCAGCCGCATCTGAACGTTGTATTCGTCAGGCCTTCTGACAACGAAACTGCTGTGCTTGTAAAGGTTAAGTTTGGATGTAATTGGCTTCGTTTTTGTTTGTCAAAACCGCATGGGAATAATTAAAGATTTTCTTTAATAAGAATTAATCAGGATAAAACTTAAACTATAATCTTTACATAAGAGCTCGAACATATGTATTAACTGTATTTAAGGTGCAATTCATGCGACGAAAATGTTTTTTGCCCTCTGTATCTTACAACAGCCAGTAAATTGAAAAAAAATCTGAGCTAGATGTCCCCGTCGTCAGTAGCTCGTATCTCATCTGTGTCGATACCATCGCAAACTTACCTGCATAGCTGAAAACGTAAGTTAACAAAATAATTATCACTACTTAGGGCAGCTTATTTCCTCTCATCTTTGACTGAAATTAAACTGAATACAGTATGTTCGAGGATGTACCTTTTGAATGAAGACAAGTATAAGTAAGGAACACGTGGAAGGTTAACTAATGGGAATGAAAATAAGCCCGTAACATTGATGAATTGTGTTTTCACATGCTATAATGTTCGATGATTGAATACACGACAACATATTTCATATACAAATCCAATTCAACAGACCATGTGTCTCTACAGTATCACCTCTATACACCAGATAAAAGAAAATCACTATATGTATAGTAGCATTAGCGCCCGCAGTATTATTTGTTGGACGGAAGGATGATGAACTAAGCAACTTGAAAGATTGGATGACTGAAATAAAATTGCATATTGATCCCACGTGTTCTGAAATGACTTTTATTTATTTGTTTGTGTTTGGTTTAGGACAGCAAAGACCTTACTGCCAGCAGTAGTTACAAAATTGCCGTTTTAACATAACTGCACTTCCCACAGCAGAACAATTAAAAGAATTTGACGTGCAAACATAAGCTGATAATGTAAAATAACAGTACTAACAGACGAACATCATGCAGCCAGTAGTGGTTAGCGCTGTGCCAAGTTAAAATGGTTCAAATGGCTCTAAGCAGTATGGGACTTAAAATCTGAGGTTATCAGTCCCCTAGACGTAGAACTACTTAAACCTAACTAACCTAAGGACATCACACACCTCCATGCCCGAGGCAGGATTCGAACCTGCGACCGTAGCAGCAGCGCGGTTCCGGACTGAAGCGCCTAGAACCGCTCGGTCACAGCGGCTGGCAACGTTACCGCAATTTTCAAAATAGAAAACGTTAAGAATGTGCAGTACAAAGCTAAGTTCGTAATATAAATTAAAAGCACAAAATTATGACCCAGGCTTCGAACCAAGCCGATTCGGTAGATGACACCCACAGCAACTTGCAATAGAAAGCTTGGTATCGCAGTCGCTTGCGAAGGGTTGGTAAATAGCAGGACAAGATCGACACAGCTTGTAGGCCAAAGCCGGATACCGGCATCTTTTAAATAGTTCGTGAGTAAATAATACTTATGTATACAGGGTATTACAAAAAGTTACGGCCAAACTTTCAGAAAACATTCCTCACACACAAATAAAGAAAAGATGTTATATGGACATGTGTCCGGAAACGCTTACTTTCCATGTTAGAGCTCATTTTAGTTTCGTCATTCCAACGTGATCAAATTGTAAATTTTCACAATCAACATGTGTGGGCTGACAAGAATCCGCACGCAATTGTGCAATCACGTCATCAACACAGATTTTCTGTGAACGTTTGGGCAGGCATTGTTGGTGATGTCTTGATTGGGCCCCATGTTCTTCCACCTACGCTCAATGGAGCACGTTATCATGATTTCATACGGGATACTCTACCTGTGCTGCTAGAACATGTCCCTTTACAAGTACGACACAACATGTGGTTCATGCACGGTGGAGCTCCTGCACATTTCAGTCGAACTGTTCGTACGCTTCTCTACAAGAGATTCGGTGACCGATGGATTGGTAGAGGCGGACCAATTCCATGGCCTCCACGCTCTCCTGACCTCAACCCTCTTGACTTTCATTTATGGGGGCATTTGAAAGCTCTTGTCTACGCAACACCGGTACCAAATGTAGAGACTCTTCGTGCTCGTATTGTGGACGGCTGTGATACAATATGCCATTCTCCAGGGCTGCATCAGTGCATCAGGGATTCCATGCGACGGAGGGTGGATGCTAACGGAGGACATTTTGAACATTTCCTGTAACAAAGTGTTTGAAGTCACGCTGGTACGTTCTTTTGCTGTGTGTTTCCATTCCATGATTAATGAGATTTGAAGAGAAGTAATAAAATGAGCTCTAACATGGAAAGTAAGCGTTTCCGGACACATGTCCACAGAACACATTTTCTTTCTTTGTGTGTGAGGAATGTTTCCTGAGAGTTTGGCCGTACCTTTTTGTAACACCCTGTATACATACCGATCAGGTGAAGTAAAACAGTTAACTTCTAGGCAGAGGGTAGTTACTCGTAACCAATTTCTTGAGCAAGACCGCCTATGTGTGCACGCGAATATGACGTGATTTAGATCCACCTGCGCTTTTGTGTTCTGACCGCAGTGTCCAGAAACGATGACTTTCATTCAGTATAGGCGGGTGGAGTAACACCCTCCCCAGTCTCGTGTGGATGAGAGAGGTCACATAACGTCTACTAAGCATCATCGAGGTGAATCATAACTAAGAAGTGACGTTCGGTTGTATAGCAGCTTGGTGGCCGTCCTTGTAGTGCTAGGATACGTGCCATTCACAGTTCCAGTTGTGATGAACAGTTTTCTTGATAGCCGAGTTGAAATCCATATAAGGTATCGATGTTGAACGGTACTGACCAGTTATACTTCTCTTAGCGAGGCGGTCAACACTTTCATTATGGAGAATGTTATGATACCGTTTCATCCAAAGTAACCGAACTTCACTGAACAGTGTCCGTGCGTCTACGAAGGCCTCCAGGACGTGTATGTTAGTCTGTTTATCAAACACCGGAAGTTGTGGTTTCTACTACACACTTTGGGAGTCAGTGAGGATCAAAATGCGCCGGAAAGGCTGTGTACGATAGTCAACAGCCTCCCTGATACCCAGTAACTCAGCCGTATAAATAGACGATTCAGGGGGCAGTCCAAACGTTTTTTATGTGTCGTTAGAGTTGCTTAAGAAGCGGTATCCCACACGACCTCAGTTTTAGAGAAATCCGTACAGTTCCATCCATACTGTGGCCAATGCCGTGTAAGGAAATAATCCAGGACGTGATTATTGTTCGTCCCTATTCTGAAGGAGGACGCCAACAAGCACGTCACCGGGACTGGATTGAAGAAAGTACGAAGCGGCCAGCGAAAGCAAGGCAGTTTCGAGTTTTGTAAGACTAGCGGAAATTTATGTCGCTATTTCTCATCGCTGCGAATTAGTAACGGGTTTCATTTCGTCCTTCGTCTGTGGGGCGCCGAGAAACGAACAGCCGACTTGAGGGAGGCACAATCGAATATGGAAGACTGACTAAAGAGAAAATTATCGGACAACATCTGTTGAAGTATGGTGACCGTTATAGCAGGCGCTTCCACTAACGGTGCGTTGGTGCTCGTTGATTTCATGGTTCTAGGAACAAGACGAAGCATACAACGAGGTGCATTCAAGTTCTAAGGCCTCCGATTTTTTTTCTAGTTAACAACTCACCCGAAATCGATGAAACTGGCGTTACTTCTCGACGTACTCGCCCTGCAGACGTACACATTTTTCACAACGCTGACGCCATGATTCCATGGCAGCGGCGAAGGCTTCTTTAGGAGTTTGTTTTGACCACTGGAAAATCGCTGAGGCAATAGCAGCACGGCTGGTGAATGTGCGGCCACGGAGAGTGTCTTTCATTGTTGGAAAAAGCCAAAAGTCACTAGCAGCCAGGTCAGGTAAGTAGGGAGCATGAGGAATCACTTCAAAGTTGTTATCACGAAGAAACTGTTGCATAACGTTAGCTCGATGTGCGGGTGCGTTGTCTTGGTGAAACAGCACACGCGCAGCCCTTCCCGGACGTTTTTGTTGCAGTGCAGGAAGGAATTTGTTCTTCAAAACATTTTCGTAGGATGCACCTGTTACCGTAGTGCCCTTTGGAACGCAATGGGTAAGGATTACGCCCTCGCTGTCCCAGAACATGGACACCATCATTTTTTCAGCACTGGCGGTTACCCGTAATTTTTTTGGTGGCGGTGAATCTGTGTGCTTCCATTGAGCTGACTGGCGCTTTGTTTCTGGATTGAAAAATGGCACCCACGTCTCATCCATTGTCACAACCGACGAAAAGAAAGTCCCATTCCCGCTGTCGTTGCGCGTCAACATTGCTTGGCAACATGCCACACGGGCAGCCATGTGGTCGTCCGTCAGCATTCGTGGAACCCACCTGGATGACACTTTTCGCATTTTCATGTCGTCATGCAGGATTGTGTGCACAGAACCCAGAGAAATGCCAACTCTGAAGGCGATCTGTTCAACAGTCATTCGGCGATCCCCCAAAACAATTCTCTCCACTTTCTCGATGATGTCGTCAGACCGGCTTGTGCGAGCGCGAGGTTGTTTCGGTTTGTTGTCACACGATGTTCTGCCTTCATTAAACTGTCGCATCCACGAACGCACTTTCGACACATCCATAACTCCATCACCACATGTCTCCTTCAACTGTCGATGAATTTCAATTGGTTTCACACCACGCAAATTTAGAAAACGAATGATTGCACGCTGTTCAAGTAAGGAAAACGTCGCCATTTTAAGTATTTAAAACAGTTCTCATTCTCGCCGCTGGCGGTAAAATTCCATCTGTCGTACGGTGCTGCCATCTCTGTGACGTATTGACAATGAACGCGGCCTCATTTTAAAATAATGCGCATGTTTCTATCTCTTTCCAGTCCGGAGAAAAAAATTCGGAGGCCTTAGAACTTGAATGCACCTCGTATAATGGAGGAGTTTACCGAAAGTTTCTTTCGCCCGTTGCCATAGATGATGTTGCCATAATAGAAGGCAGCAAATCAATACATTATCCAATGTTAAGAGGACTGTCTATTCTGCTCCCCAGCAAATTTTGGCAAGGGGAGTGACCACCTTGTCACATGAGTCGCGAATTCTGAAAGCTGATTGGACGAATAAAGATCTTTCATTTCCCCAATGCAAACTGTATCCCGAAAAGAAATCTGCTGCTGTTTAATCTGCAAACTACACAATCATGTAAGCCAACGCGAGCATGCGAGCCGTTCTACGAAGCAGAACGGGCACTCCTGTATCGCAGCAGCAAGTAGAAGGCTCCAAGGGCGTAGCGCTCTGCCAGCGTTTGTCTGCAGACGCAGCCTCGGCAAAAGGTTCCACCGCCGCTCTTGGCTCAGCCCCGCCAAAGCTCCAACAGGTTAAGAGCACAGCTATCACACAAGGCAGCCATTCAGCCTGGTAGGACGTTCTTTGCGAGTAACTGACTACAGAAAAATTTGGAATTTCGTGTGACACTGAGTAGTCTTAAAATTATTCCTTCATCTAGCCTGATTGTGTGGTGAAGTGGCTAGCATAGCGGTTTCAGCTGCTGTAGGTTTCCGGTTCGAATCTGGTTTGGTACACATTTTTTATGTTTAAATCTCTATCTAAATTATTCGATCATTATTTTTATTCAGTTAATTCGTTTGAATATAATTTTTTTTATTTCCATTTCTTTGTCATCTAAATTTAACCGTAATAGCAATTTCTTCATTTGCTCTCGTTTTTATTCAAAAATGGCTCTGAGCACTATGGGACTTAACTGCTGTGGTCATCAGTCCCCTAGAACCTATAACTACTTAAACCTAACTAACCTAAGGACATCACACAACCATGCTCGAGGCAGGATTCCTACCTGCGACCGTAGCGGTCGCGCGATTTCAGACTGTCGCGGCTAGAACCGCTCGGCCACTGCGGCCGGCCATTTTTCTTCCTATAATTCTTTCTCCACTTAAAACTTTTGTTCATTGGTTTGGGTTCATTTTATGTATTAATTTCTATTTAATTTCTTTTAGTTTATCGCCCTGTTTTCGTTCACGTTATTGCGTTCATTATAACTATTTCTCATTTTGCGTGAATTTCGTTTTATTTATAAGCCCGTCTTTCATTTAAATTTTCATTTGCGCTGTTTTATCCATAGTGCAATAGGTATCTCGGTTATGTTTTAAATGTTTGTATGACGATTACCATGAAAAGAAAGCACATCTCGTAACAAATATACACTTTTCACGCCATTGCATAAATATAAATAGATTATTCGTCTTTTTTAATTGATGGATCGGAATTTTCAAATAATTGATTATTATAATAAATAAAACTAATTACATTCATATTCACAAAAATTCCGTTTGGAAAAAGAATGATATATACAGAAAAAATGAAACAAATTAAAAGGTTCAGGTCGCGTGGGATTTGCCGAGCGGTCTAGGGCGATGCAGTCATGTATTATGCGCCTGGTCCCGGCGGAGGTTCGCGTCCTCCCTCGGGCCTAGGTGTGTGTGTTTGTCCTTAGGATAATTTAGGTAAAGTAGTGTGTAAGCTTAGGGACTGATGACCTTAGCAGTTAAGTCCCATAAGATTTTACACACATTTGAACATCTTTTTAAAAGGTCAATACGGTGATTAAAATGATGTGACAAAAGAATAGAAATTAAAAAAATACATTTCAACCAATTAATTAAATAAAAATAATGATCAAAGTAATTTCTAAACAGATTTAAAAATATAAAAAAGCTGTGACCCGGCAACATTCGAACCGACAACCTCCTGCACATGAAGCTGTTGTCGCAGCCGTCACACCACGCAACCACGTTATATAACGTATTTTTACAGTAATATTGAGCGTGACACAAAATTCCGATTATTTCTTTCGTAAGTTACTTGCAAATGTGGGACCACCAGGGTGAATGACTGCAGTGTGTGATACCTGGGATCTTAATCTACATCACAGTAAAGATAGTCGATGGGACCAGTAGGAATCTCTCCTTGTGAGACATGACTCATAGTTTCCACTCAGAGATGTACTGCCCTAACAGACGGTAATTGACCATAGATCTTTGAGAAGTGCAAGTGCTTGTCGATGCGCGTGCGAATACGCGACGTGAAAGGTACCACAGTGAAGGCAGAGTATTGTACAATGGTGAACGAAAGTTCCTAGCAAATAAACCGTCCCCGCAGTCACTCCCCCCGGCCATTTCACAGCAGCACGTGTCGCCGGAGCCCCGCGCCTGCCTGTCAGACTGTGTGGTGTTCCTCCCGAGCCGCCACTCCCCCTCTGGACGGGGCCCTTTTGTCGGCGCCCGCACCTCCGGCCGAGGAGGGTGCGCGATGGTGGTGACCGGACCCGACCAGCTGCTATTGAAACCGCGGCCAGTCGGGGGGCGCAGCTACCCGCCGTGAATAAGCCGCGGCCTTTGACGTATGGACAACAATGCGCTAGTAAGCCCTCCTCGTGCGTGTAATGTGTAGCCAGCAGCGCGAGTGCGCTAATAAAACAAACCTGGTCAGCCGCGAACCTTAAACTTTATACGCATCTCTCCCTGTCCCTCCACCTCTCCTATTCTTTTCGAAATGTGTGTGTGTGTGTGTGTGTGTGTGTGTGTGTGTGTGTGTGTGGGTGGGTGGGTGGGTGGGTGGATGGGTGTGTGGGCGGAGGGAGGTGAGCGAGCGTGCGTGCACATGTGTATCAATGTTTATCAGTTCAAATGGCTCTGAGCACTATGGGACTTAACATCCGTGGTCATCAGTCCCCTAGAACTTAGAACTACTTAAACCTAACTAACCTAAGGACATCACAAACATCCATGCCCGAGGCAAGATTCGAACCTGCGACCGTAGCAGTCGCGCGGTTCCGGACTGAGCGCCTAGAACCGCTAGACCACCGCGGCCGGCAATGTTTATCAGTATTTCTGTCTCTTTGCTATTTTGTGTAAATCTTGAATAGCAGCATGTCCAGGTATTACTGTTCTCCGCTAAATACCAGGGATTCGTCGCTTTTCATGAACCATCCTTCACGAATTTTGGTCCGATCCCCCATTGTCTACACGACACTAAGGTGTAGATTTATAATCCTTGGCACACAAAAGTGACTCCGACAATCAATAGAATTGTGGCTAGACATACATACGAGAGGTAATTCGAACGTTTTAATTATCAGATTGAAAAAAAAATTGGTAACGTCGTTAATTTTTCGTGTATTGTTTGCGGGTACGTGTTTCCAGTTGTGGTATACATCGAAATCCTTATTGCACAATATCACAGCACGCCTCTAGAGGACCCAAAATAAAATCAGGCAATCCAGTGATATACTTATTTTTCCGCTATTTTGTCGAAAGTCGACATGTTTATAAACGTGGCTGTTGTACTAAGGTTTATAATTTATAAAAAACAGCTACCAGCCACATGTATGGTTTAAAAAGGTTTATTATCTTCAGACCATGACCGGTTTCGGATATTTCTTTACAAATCCATCTTCAGATGGCAGTTACAAGCATTCTAAGTTGGACCTAGTTTTGTTTTTGTTATTCGTTTGCTGCACTGGGAAAGAAAAGAAATATTTTTGTTGTCATATCGGTAATGGTATTTTTACAAAAGATTTACTTCTTTTACAAAATCTAACTGCTCATGAGATAGTTTCCTGTTTTAAACTTAGTAAACGTGCAGGTTATTGTACTTACGAGCTATGTAGTTCTGCCTGACGAAATATTCGTGCGTTTATGTTTTCAAGCGCAAGCTTAATACACTTTTCAATATGCACTATGTGAGTGCTATTCCAGTCTATGGACGTCACTTTCAACCTCATCATCTTAATTACACACGCAGCACACATGAATAACGTTTACAAAACGTGGCCCAGCTTCATATTACAAACGAGAACAATATTTGCAAAGAGCTTACAGTCATAACAATGTTAACTTACAGTTGCTGTATAGCCGATATGGGTACAGTAAAATATCTCTTTGCTATTCTATGAGATTAATCTAAAACGGAATAAATAAAATTACATACAAATAAGATTACAAACATTATATGCAGTACAGAAATACTGTGTGATACTAATTAGGTGTTACAATTTTAGGAGATAAATTCTAATATATGACATGATAAGCAATGCACATGTTTACATTATGCAATGTTTCAGTGACATATAAGCAGTTTTGGGGGCCTGTATACTGAATGTTTTTACTGGAATATTAGGCTTAAGTTATTTTAAAAAAGTGAAAGCTCCTTCAAAGTTGTTTAGGAAGGGGGTGTTAACTGCCTCTGTCTGTTCACTCAGAATGAGATCAGGGAAGCTGTTTTTATATGTATGAATCTCAATCTCCTCTAAGAGATTCAATGTGAAACCCTTGTCTTTAAGGTGTAATATCTGCAGGTTGTTTTCTATATTCTCAACTATATGATTGTTTTCTGCAAGATGGGTGGCAAAAGCAGATTAGCTTAGGTTTTTCAGACGTAGGGCATCAAGGTGTTCCTTGAATCTTGTTTCAAAAGCTCTACCTGTTTGGCCAATGTAGAATTTAGGACAGTTGTTACACTTAAGTTTATAAATTCCAGATCTTTTATGGGGTACGCTATTGTGTGGGAGTGAGTGTATGACTCTTTGTTGGAGTTTGTTATTCGTAGAGAAACTGATTTTGACATTCTTCTTCTTAAATAGGTTGGAAATTTTGTATGAAAGTGGGCCTATATATGGTAGGGCTACATAATTTACTGATTTTTTTGTCTTTCATAGTTATTGTGGCTGTTGCTTGTTGCAAAGACTTATTGCTAGCAATTTTTTCTTTTGTTTTTTGAGAGAGTGTGTCTTATTTGTATGTAATTTTATTTATTCCGTTTTAGATTAATCTCATAGAATACCAAAGAGATATTTTACTGTACCTATATCGACTATACAGCAACTGTAAGTTAACATCGTTATGACTGTAAGCTCTTTGCAAATATTGTTCTCGTTTGTAATATGAAGCTGGGCCACGTTTTGTAAACGTTATTCGTGTGTGCTGCGTGTGTAATTAAGATGATGAGGTTGAAAGTGACGTCCATTGACTGGAATAGCACTCACATAGTGCATATTGAAAAGTGTATTAAGTTTGCGCTTGAAAACATAAACGCACGAATATTTCGTCAGGCAGAACTACATAGCTCGTAAGTACAATAACCTGCACGTTTACTAAGCTTAAAACAGAAAACTATCTCATGAGCAATCAGATTTTGCAAAAGAAGTAAATCTTTTGTAAAAATACCATTACCGATATGACAACAAAAATATTTCTTTTCTTTCCCAGTGCAGCAAACGAATAACAAAAATAAAACTAGGTCCAACTTAGAATGCTTGTAACTGCCATCTGAAGATGGATTTGTAAAGAAAAATCCGAAACCGGTCATGATCTGAAGATAATAAACCTTTTTAAACCATACATGTGGCTGGTAGCTGTTTTTTATAAATTATTTTCCTCTTGCCTTGGCCTCTTTCTCTGCAGGATCAGCATTATTATGTATAGGTTTTGACAACATTAGTGCAGTGTGGATGCCAGATGCTTTCCCTGAAGCCAGAACTCTCTCTCTGATGGATATGTGTATCCTATCTCTCTATGTATAGTTCTCATGTTTTATCAAGTGTGGCAGTGTTTTATCAATGTATAAATTAGACCTGAATATCAGCCCTGTATTCGCATAGTAAGATATGGGAAACCGCCTAAAAACTACATTCCAGGTTAGCTGGCTCGCCAGCCCTTGTCTTTAATCCCCAAGACGCATTCGGTTAGAGCCTGACCCTCTTTGCACGTCCCAGAAACGTGAGCTGTAGCTTTCTGGGCTATTCGTGAGGCTTGTTTGTAAACTGGAGTATCGTGTGGCGATTCGTTTCCTGCCATTAAAGGAGAAGAATGCTGCAACAATCCGTGCTGAGTTCGTGTTAAGTGTTCTGCAACATTGTACCATCGTATGTCATAGTTCTTAGGTGGCACAGACCCTTTCCAATGTGGTCAATCAATGACCAAGTGGAAGACCATCTCTTTGTGAAGAACCAGGTATTGCAGGAGGAATTTGAGCCCTCATGCTCAAGTCCAATGTATAACAAAATGAGAAACAGTCGTAGATCAGTTGCTAACGTCTTGCTCTACATTTAGAGTAAGGCAAATGGTGTCTACAGCTGTGTTCCGCGATTGCTCACATCCACCTAAAACGCTCGCCACAGAGAGGCAGCAGCAAACATGTTGCAGTCGAGTCAGGTCAAGCCAGAGGACTTCCTAACACGAATACTGGCGAGGAGAGTCGGTTGTGCTATTTTGCCCATCTCTATGAAGTCATAGTCCAATCTCTAGTGACCTATAGAGAACGGAAGTACCCCATGATCATGCAAATTAATTAAAGAAAATGATAAGGTCATGCAGCAGAAATGTCTCCCCGAGCAGTAATTAATACGAATGGCCCAATCAAGTGTGGCAATATGGATACTACACCATCGATATACACATGTTAACGAGATCATCTGATCTATAAGAGAAACCAGTGCTCACTGAAACAATTAGGTTATCGGTTCAAATGGCTCTGAGCACTATGGGACTTAACATCTATGGTCATCAGTCCCCTAGAACTTAGAACTACTTAAACCTAACTAACCTAAGGACAGCACACAACAACCAGCCATCACGAGGCAGAGAAAATCCCCGACCCCGCCGGGAATCGAACCCGGGAACCCGGGCGTGGGAAGCGAGAACGTTACCGCACGACCACGAGATGCGGGCAATTAGGTTATTATCGGAAAGCAAACCACGTGAGTTACCTACTGATATAAACAACCGAACATTAAATACTTGGATAAAGGATTCTAATGGTGAAATCTAACCTTGGCACAGGTGGGTGTATTGGATAAATGAAAACTTATGCAAATAATACACAAATACGAGCAGTGACTGTAAGTATGTTTAGTAAATTACAGGACGAATGCAAAAGAATAGCTTCAAACACCAGTGAGGTCGCCAGAGTTCATATTGAGAGCAACAGCCTGGCTGAAAAGACTGAAATGGAATAACTAGCTTCCGAAGAGAGTGAACTGATATCGCATCCCTGAAAAACTAGCGATCGCAACGATGACCGTCATACCAAACTCGTAGCATAATGCGCAAAATAGAAACTACAGATTCAGACCCCTCTTTGTACTCAGCGCTCAAGTGGAGACATCCTTCTGTGCGACCACAACAGTACAGTCCTACAGAAACAAATTTTTACTTCTCCAACAACTAGCGACAAGTCATTACTCTTAACTTCTTAGTCTGAAGTGTACTCTTCCATCGCTTAGCATGAAATTTACGCAATAGTTTTTTTTTCAATTGAAACAATATTTTAATGTCTAGACCCCATTTTTTTCCTTATACAATTAAAGCACGAAAGTTTGTTTCGGTTGTCTTCTACAACCGTCTTGAGATCTGTAAAATATGGAAACAAATAGAGAAAAAGTAGAATAGAAAATTTTGAATAATAAAGTGGGATATAAAACAATGTAAACAATTCAACAAAACATGTAAGGAGAGACAACTCCAAAAGCGAATATCCAACAAATTCAAAAAATAAAATGGCTCCAAGCACTATGGGACTTAACATCTGAGGTCATCAGTCCCCTAGACTTAGAACTACTTAAACCTAAGTAACCTAAGGACATCACACACATCCATCCCCGAGCCAGGATTCGAACCTGCGACCGTAGCAGTCGCGCGGTTCCCGACTGAAGTGCCAAGAACAGCTCGACCACCGCGGCCGGCATATCTCAACAGTCGATGATATTTATTATAAATAATGTATTTGCGGCAATTCTTCTAGCAAAGACCAACGACTGAACTGTTTCCTGAGTGGCCAGATATCTTAATGAGAATGACAGTTTACGTCTGAAAGCAAGCTTAAGTTGCACATTGGAAGTTCCAGCTACTATGAAACTTTCTGTAAAATGTTTGTACCTTCCTCTGGGTTTATGGGCTGGATCGTGTTTGTATCTTGCCGGTAAATGTCTTTTTCAATGATGCTGCTACCGAACGATGTGGCGCATTATTTAGCACACTGAACTCGCAACTCGTGTCGGGCCATGCTGATTTAGGTTTTCTGTGATTCCCCTAAATCGCTTCAGTAAAATGCCGAGTTGGTTCCTTCGAAAGGCCACGAGGACTTCTTTCCACAGCCTTCCCTAATCCCATGGGACTGAAGACCTCGCTGTTCTGACTCGTCCCCCAAATCAGGCAACCAACCAATGATGCTGAGCAGCTTCGAGAAAATCTCCTCTTCTATTCGGACCAAATTACAAAACGAATCTCGATCTTGGAATCTATATGATGATGTACACTATTTTAGAGATTTGTTAGTCGATGCAGCATCGAAAAATTGATATTGAAGAAATGGTTCAAATGGCTCCAAGCACTATGGGACTTAACGTCTGAGGTCGTCAGTCCCCTAGACTTACAACTACTTAAACCCAACTGACCTCAGAACATCTCACACATCCATGCAGGAGGCAGGATTCGAACCTGCGACTGTAGCGCTGTTCCGGACTGAAGCGCCTAGAACAGCTCTGGCACAGCGGCCGGCGAAAAATTGATATTATGCGGGTGCAGATTGATATTAGTAGACATTACACCTTAACGAAAATTCAACTGAGTTGACGAACAGCTTCTATTAGTATGCATATCGGATCATTGTACAGTATTATGTAGTATTCTAACAGAAATTGACTTGACAAGCCATCGACGAGTCCAGACACTACTTCTTCACTATTTTCTTGGCTCTTCTTCGACAGTCGGTAATAGAGTTAACGCAGCTGTTTCATGCGTGTCCATTTCAATACACAGCCAATTGCCTTGTCGCAGTGGTAACACCGGTTCCCACCAGATCACCAAAGTTAAGCAGTGTCCGGTTTGAGTAGCACCTGGACGGGTCTCCGTCCGGGTCTGCCGAGTGCTCTTGGAAGGTGGGGTGCACTCAGCCCTTTTCAGTCCAGTTGAGGAGCTACTTGATTAAGAAGTAGCGACACTGGTCACTAGAACTGAACATGGCTGGGAGAGCAGTGTACTGACCACATGCCCCTCCGTATCCGCATCCGTTTACGCCTAAGTACTGAGGACGACGTGGCGGCCGGGCGGTACCGTTGGGCCTTAAAGGCCTGTTTGGACGGTGTTGGTGTTTCTATTTTAATACAGAAGACTGTGTGGTTTACGAGCCAAAGAAAGCCGACAACTGCCACTGGAGAGCGCTGAGAACGCAAAATATACCACTGGCCATTAAAATTGCTACGCCACGAAGATGACGTGCTACAGGCGCGAAATTTAACCGACAGGAAGAAGATGCTGTGATATGCAAATGATTAGCTTTTCAGAGCATTCGCACTAGGTTGGCGCCGGTGGCGACACCTGCAACGTGCCGACATGAGGAAAGTTTCCAACCGATTTCTCATACACAAACAGCAGTTGACTGGCGTTGCCTGGTGAAACGTCGTTGTGATGCCTCATGTAAGGAGGAGAAATGCGTACCATCACGTTTCCGACTTCGATAAAGGTCGGATTGTAGCCTATCGCGATTGCGGTTTATTGTATAGCGACATTGCTGCTCGCTTTGGTCGAGTTCCAATGACTGTTAGCAGAATATGGAATCGGTAGGTTCAGGAGGGTAATACGGAACGCCGTGCTAGATCCCAAAGGCCTCGTATCACTAGCAGTCGTTATGACAGGCATCTTATCCGCATGGCTGTAACGGATCGTGCAGCCACGTCTCGATCCCTGAGTCAACAGATAGGGACGTTTGCAAGACAACAACCATCTGCACGAGCAGTTCCACGACGTTTGCAGCAGCATGGACTATCAGCTCGGAGACCATGGCTGCGGTTACCCTTGACGCTGCATCACAGACAGCAGCGCCTGCGATGGTGTACTCAACGCCGAACCTGGGTGCACGAATGACAAAACGTCATTTTTTCGGATAAATCCAGGTTCTGTTTACAGTGTCATGATGGTCGCATCCGTGTTTGGCGACATCGCGGTGAACGCACATTGGAAGCGTGTATTCGTCATCGCCATACTGGCGTATCACCCGGCGTGATGGTATGGGGTGCCATTGGTTACACGTCTCGGTCACCTCTTGTTCTCATTGAAGGAACTTTGAACAGTGGACGTTACATTTCAGATGTGTTACGACCCGTGGCTCTACCCTTCATTCGATCCCTGCGAAACCATACATTTCAGCAGGATAATGCACGACCGCATGTTGCAGGTCCTGTACGGGCCTTTCTGCATACAGAAAATGTTCGACTGCTACCCTGACCAGGACATTCTCCAGACTTCTCACCAACTGGAAACGTGTAGTCAATGGTGGCCGAACAACTGGCTCGTCACAATACGCCAGTCACAACCCTTGATGAACTGTGGTATCGTGTTGAAGCTGCATGGGCAGCTGTACATGTACACGCCATCCAAGCTGTGTTTGACTCAATGCCCAGGCGTATCAACGTCGTTTTTATGGCCAGAGGTGGTTGTTATGGGTACTAATTTCTCAGGATTTATGCACCCAAATTGCGTGAAAATGAAATGACATGTCAGTTCCAGTATAATATATTTGTGCAACGAATACCCGTTTATCATCTGCATTTCTTCTTGGTGTAGCAATCTTAATGGCCAGTAGTGTACGTTAACCAGCTCGTCTCGTGTGAGGTCTGTCGTGAGGTCAAATGCCTCGTCCGCGTCCACGTCAACGTTAGCGGCTTCGGTGCGTGTGAGCACGGTTTAATGGTGCGTCTCTGCCGCCCTCAGCTGCAAGTGGGACGCCATCTATGAATCTCCGTGTACGAACGAAAGGGAAATTTTAAGTTCAGGGGTACCAAAGTAAGTCTGAATGCAGGTGTTCGGACGTGAATCTGAACCGTCGTTCTACCAAATGAGAGTCCATTGCACTGCCTTGTTCGGTTTCAATACACAAATCACTTTTTACTGTCAAAGCAAGAACTTCCCTCGTTGGCTTCGAATTCTAGTCATTCTGCCGCTCCTCTAAAGAAGCGTACTTTAAAATGTCCATATTGAAGACTTTTTTTTTTCAAGGAGCGTAATAACGTTTCTTCTATTGTACGCCCAGTAGAAGACGGCACGGCGAGTGTCGAAATTACAGCTCGCGCGACGGCGCACGGTGAGCACAGAGGAGCCAAATGCCTCTTCGCGGTTTAAGGCAGAGGGCGGGGCGCTAATGACGAGAACGCCGGCGCCAGGTGCCGCCGCGGCGTCGCGACGCCCGCGCGAGCCGCCGATGGGGCGACAAATTGCCGCCGGCGGTGGGGCGGTGCGCGCCATCAATTAGGACGGCGCCCGGCGCTGGTCTTTTTGTCGGCGGCCGAGGAGCGCGCAAGGATTCCGTCATTATCTTAATGAGAGGCGCGACCCGTGATTAGGGGCGCGGCGATTGGTCGCCGGCGACCGCCATTAGCTGCGGGGCGGTCAGCCGGTAACCACACGGTAGCGCACGACGGCCCGCACTCATTACCACGGCGCGCCACTGCCTGCGGAGGAGGAAGACGCCTTATTGACTCACCGAACACTTGCGATACCGCAGAAAAGGGCTCTCTTTGTAAGCTGCGTGTAATCTGAATAAAAATTATCGCCTTCGAAGATGAGCACCATCTTAATCGTCACGGAAGACTGTCTGCCGAGATCTACACTACAAAAATGTTCGAATGTGTGTGAATTCCTAAGTGATCAAACTGCTTAGTTCATCGGTCCCTAGACTTACACACTACTTAAACTAACTTATGCTAAGAACAAACAAACACTCACGCCCTAGGGAGGACTCGAACCTCCGGCGGGAGGGGCCGCGCAGTCCATGACATGACGCCTCAAAGGGCGCGGATACTCCGCACGGCTTCTACTCCACACTATCTGATCAAAAGTATTAGTACATTCCTGTGTAGTGCGGAATTTACCACCACATGTCACGTGTGGCGAACATAACGGAAAGGTTAAGAATGAAACATGCCGATCCTAGCCGCGGCATGGTGCATTTCTTGACTGGCCACGGACCTTATCCCACGCACTTAAATCGCGTGAGTCTTAGAGACACATCAACGTGTACATGTGGAGGTATGGGAACCCCCGAACACACGATCCTATTCTGCGGGAAATACAGACAGCACAGGATCACACCTGGGATACAACACCTACAGACAGAGGAACACATATACGATGCGATCAGAACACCTGAACTTTGGGACATACTGAACGCACTAACAGACAAAATTTCTGACGAATGCCACAAAGAGTACAGGAACGGAAGACCACACAGACAATAAACCTATATGCAGCACCCAGACAGACACCATAGTGTGGAAGAGCTAAACTAAGACTCAATATAAAACAACTGACATGCAATAGACTTATATAAGTAGTCCTGCAACGGACAATAGATTAATGTATGAAATTAGGCATAAACAGTGTCGACGCACCGTCGCAATTGCCATCAGCTACCACGGCACTCTAAACCTGTATATAAATAACCAGCTGGAATATAAATAGAGATATCAATCGCCATAAATAGAATAGAATAGAACTTCCTAGGCTAAGGTTAGGAGACTGAGGATCAGAGGCTTGAAGATAAATCCCAATGCGCTCATCCTCAGTCCCCTACGGTGGTGGGACTATCATCTCTTCCTTTCCTGTCGTCTTTTCTCCTCTTCAGTCTAAACTATTCCTTGTATTTCCTTCTTCTAATCCAAAATTTAATTTTGAAAAATTTTGTTAAATCGGTTTTGGGAAAGCTGCCAAAGTATAGAAAGAAAAAAGAAAAAAAAAGCACAGACCCGCCTCCACGTGGCGGGACACGGGCAACGGTGCGGCCGGATGCGGGAACTGGTGTGAGTTTCATCAACTACATCAGCATCCGCACACCGGTCGTAGCGGCCAAGTGGTCAAAATAGACACACCTTAAGCACTTAGGTGGTGGGTCGTAAAATCAGGGCGGCAAGTGAAAAAAAAAAAAGGTCCCGTCAATATAAAAGGAGGCGGGCAGTACTGTGGTGACAGAAGAGAAGCAGTAACAGTAGAATGCGTCGTTCAAGAGAGCTCAGCGATTTCGAACGTGGTCAGGCCATTAGGTGTCAACTGAGCACATATCCATCAGGGACATTTCAGCCCTTCTAAAGCTGCCCGAATCGGCTATTGGTGTTGTCATCGTGAAGTGGAAATGCGAAAGGACAACCATAGCTAAACCAAGGCCTAAACCAAGACCACTGTAGCGGCACCACCATTTAGGATAGGGAAACTTAGTTTTGTGCGATATTTGGAACATGAGTTACAGCCAGGCATGGGCCGGGTTGCAGCAAGTTACACATACCAGCAGTTGCGAACGCAAATAGAGGCCACAGGGGCGAGAGGGCGCACACAGCAGTTTCCATGGCGCCAGTAACAGGCAGAAGACGGCCACTGGCCAACCTACGTGTTATGCATACATGCGCTTGGCAAAACAGAGGCGCACATCCGAGTATAAATAGGTGCCGTTTTCTAACGAGATTCATTCAAGTGTGGCAGCTCTCCTGGACGGCGGAGCGTATCACACCACTGGGCCACACGCAGCAACAGATGGGGTGCCACTGTCCCAGTCCATGGCAGGTCATTTGTTCGACCCTCTGAGGCGGACGCTGGGTCCGCAGCCACTCTTCGGCTTGCTACCACAAGCAGTTGTCTTGGCTCCCAACACACGCCGGAGCATTCCTGAGGCGAGGGCCGCAGATTCGGACGCCAGATAGTGGGGGCTTGTTCATTGCTGCAATCTCAGCCACCCGGTGAGGAGAATGATGCAGCTGGCTGCCCACGGCTTACACTGAGCAGTGCTGAGTCGGCTGCTGGAGCAGCCATCCTGACATCATTGCAACTCAGTGAGCCAGCCAAGGCCAGCACGACACAGCATTGCGTTGCACAGGCTGCTGGGGTGCTTCCTCAGCATTGAGGGGCCCTGTGACACAGATCAAGGTGAATGGAGCGCTGTAGTGAAAGCAAATAAATCATTGGAAAGTTCTCGCTGAGTTTTAATACAGCATCTCCTGGCACCCACCCACTACGTTTGGTGTCTTCCCGCTACATTTGGTCATCCTGATACTTTTGGTGGCAGAAGCCGCCACAGCACCAGCGAGATTCTCGTGCATTGCAGAAAAATCGAATGAAATAAGCAGAAAGAATGAGTCTGGTATTGCAAAGTGCTACCAGGATAGCACAATAACTGTACGCAGAGAGTTAGAAAGAATGGGCCACAATGGTCAAGCAGCTCCTTATAGGCCACAAATCGCTCTAGTCAGTACTAAGCGACACTTGTGGTGGTTTAAAGACGACAGAAGAATGGAAACAAGTGATCTGGACTGATGAGTCTGTAGCAATCCAACAGAAGGGTTTAGGTCTGGTGAATGTGTGGGGAACATCACCTGCCATCATGTGCAGTGCCAACAATGAAGTACGGTGGAGGTGGTGTTATGGTATGAGGATGTTTTTCGTGGTTGCAGTGTGGACCTCTTGTCGCACTTAAGGGGCTCCGGAACGCCCTATACTTGCAATGTTAAAATAACGCTTATAAGTATTTGAGGTAGTAAGTTGAACTTTTTACAGATTATTTATTGGAATATGGGCTACAACTTAACACAGGGATTTTACAAAATTTTAGTTCAGTTATTAAAGATGATTTTTTTCAATTGTAATGAAAATTCACAACATTTTTTTGCAATTTTTATTTATATATTCAAAAATATACAGTTTTTTGGAAAAAGGCTGTGTTAAATTATGCAGAAGGTACTGTGTAACATTTACTGAAAGTTTGAAACAAATATGTTTGGAAGATCCTTAGAAAACATGTAATTAGTATGAGAAAATAAAAGTTTTGGGAATCGAGCGACAAAGATTGGATTAACTTTTTAGTGCATTCCAGGCCCATAGGATGAATTATCTTCATCCTCTGCAAACTCCTCCTCCAGCTTACTCTTGTTCCTCCTCCTGTTTACTCTTGCTTGTATTTCTAGACTCTTTACAGCCCTGTCTGCAGCCCGAAGGCGTTCCTTGTCTAAAGCAAGCATCGCTCGTACCATGTTAGAACCTATCGTCTTTATTGTTTACAGTAATAACACATACCTTTGGCTTTCCAACATTTCTCCTTTTCTTAAAAGCCTTCAGAGGATTTCTAATAACTTTACTTTTACTCATTATTATACTTCAACAAAACAGAGACTCAAGAAACAGAATTAATTACGAATATTTTCGAGATAACGACAGAGTAAATAAACATGAAACAATCGACAATCACACCAGCGATATACATTGAACCATCACAGGTTCGCCACAACACATGCTTTATCTCACATCACTAAAATGTACCTGATGAACACGGACGTTAATAATAACACCATTTGACAGCAGTTTAACAGCGCCACATTGGGTCACGCCCATGTAGAACACATTTCAAAAAAAATTTAAAAATAGTTGTAGTCTTCGGAATTGAATAAATTATATATCTATTAAAAGGTAATAGTCTGCAGATTCAGAAAACGCAAAAAAGTAAAAATTGAACTTTTCATGATTTTGAGCCTTTCCGGAGCCCCTTAAGAAAATAGTATCTTTGGAAGTATATGAACACATTTTACAGCATTGCGTACAGCGTACAGTAGAGGAACAGTTCTGAGATGGTGATAGAATCAGCATGAGAATGGTCCCTAACACAAAACACATCTGTGAGGCAAAGGTTTGGGCACAATAACAGTTCTGAAATGGCCTGACCTGTCCAGAGTCCCGACCTGAACCCAATGGAACACGTCTGGGATGAGTTGGAACGTCGATTTCACTCATGACCTCAGCGTCCAACATCACTACCCTCTCTGGCTTCGGATATTGAGGAAGAATAGGCTGCTATTCCTACACAGACACTGATACACCTCAATGAAAGTGTCGCCAGCAGAGTTCCAGTCATCAGGAAGGCGATGTGTCAACACACTCCACAGTAATGTTCACTAGTAGATGTCCTGCAGTCTGGGGTATTGGCACTATGACTTGTTACAGCAGGAGTGAAGTTACATGGGAAGGACGGGGAAGGCGAGACGTGGAAATGTGGGAGGGGTGTAAGTGATTCAGTTGAACAAAATCAGAAAATGGGTTATGAGCAAAGTATAGTTATCTCTAAAGCTGATAATACGCCGTTTCGCAAGGCTATTGATGAACTGGATCGTGACGCTGTCATTTCTTAGCGATGGAGAGGCGATGTTGTGTGAAGTGGTGAGTTTTTTGCAGATGTAAGCATTTTTTTTTGGTCATCAGTCTACTGACTGGTTTGATGCGGCCCGCCACGAATTCCTTTCCTGTGCTAACCTCTTCATCTCAGAGTAGCACTTGCAACCTACGTCCTCAATTATTTGCTTGACGTATTCCAATCTCTGTCTTCCTCTACAGTTTTTGCCCTCTACAGCTCCCTCTAGTAGCATGGAAGTCATTCCCTCATGTCTTAGCATCAGATGTCCTATCATCCTGTCCCTTCTCCTTATCAATGTTTTCCACACATTCCTTTCCTCTCCGATTCTGCGTAGAACCTCCTCATTCCTTACCTTATCAGTCCACCTAATTTTCAACATTCGTCTGTAGCACCAAATCTCAAATGCTTCGATTCTCTTCTGTTCCGGTTTTCCCACAGTCCACGTTTCACTACCATACAATGCTGTACTCCAGACGTACATCCTCAGAAATTTCTTCCTCAAATTAAGGCCGGTATTTGATATTAGTAGACTTCTCTTGGCCAGAAATGCCTTTTTTGCCATAGCGAGTCTGCTTTTGATGTCCTCCTTGCTCCGTTTGTCATTGGTTATTTTACTGCCTAGGTAGCAGAATTCCTTAACTTCATTGACTTCGTGACCATCAATCCTGATGTTAAGTTTCTCGCTGTTCTCATTTCTACTACTTCTCATTACCTTCGTCTTTCTCCGATTTACTCTCAAACCATACTGTGTACTCATTAGACTGTTCATTCCGTTCAGCAGATCATTTAATTCTTCTTCACTTTAACTCAGTATAACAATGTCATCAGCGAATCGTATCATTGATATCCTTTCACCTTGTATTTTAATTCCACTCCTGAACCTTTCTTTTATTTCCATCATTGCTTCCTCGATGTACAGATTGAAGAGTAGGGGCGAAAGGCTACAGCCTTGTCTTACACCCTTCTTAATACGAGCACTTCGTTCTTGATCGTCCACTCTTATTATTCCCTCTTGGTTGTTGTACATATTGTATATGACCAGTCTCTCCCTATAGCTTACCCCTACTTTTTTCAGAATCTCGAACAGCTTGCACCATTTTATATTGTCAAACGCTTTTTCCAGGTCGACAAATCCTATGAAAGTGTCTTGATTTTTCTTTAACCTTGCTTCCACTATTAGCCGTAACGTCAGAATTGCCTCTCTCGTCCCTTTACTTTTCCTCAAGCCAAACTGATCGTCACCTAGCGCATCAGACAAATCTTCACCCTCATAGAGGCTTTCAATGTATTCTTTCCACCTATCTGCTCTCTCCTCTGCATTTAACAATGGAATTCCCGTTGCACTCTTAATGTTACCACCGCTGCTTTTAATGTCACCAAAGGTTGTTTTGACTTTCCTGTATGCTGAATCTGTCCTTCCGACAATCACATCTTTTTCGATGTCTTCACATTTTTCCTGCAGCCATTTCGTCTTAGCTTCCCTGCACTTCCTATTTATTTCATTCCTCAGCGACTTGTATTTCTGTAATCCTGATTTTCCCGGAACATGTTTGTACTTCCTCCTTTCATCAATCAACTGAAGTATTTCTTCTGTTACCCATGGTTTCTTCGCAGCTACCTTCTTTGTACCTATGTTTTGCTTCCCAACTTCTGTGATGGCCCTTATTAGAGATGTCCATTCCTCTTCAACTGTACTGCCTACTGCGGTATTCCTGATTGCTGTATCTATAGCGTTAGAGAACTTCAAACGTATCTCGTCATTCCTTAATACTTCCGTATCCCACTTCTTTGCGTATTGATTCTTCCTGACTAATGTCTTGAACTACAGTCTACTCTTCATCACTACTAAATTGTGATCTGAGTCTATATCTGCTCCTGGGTACGCCTTACAATCCAGTATCTGATTTCGGAATCTCTGTCTGACCATGATGTAATCTAATTGAAATCTTCCCGTATCTCCCGGCCTTTACAAGTATACCTCCTCCTCTTGTGATTCTTGAACAGGGTATTCGCTATTACTAGCTGAAACTTGTTATAGAACTCAATTAGTCTTTCTCCTCTTTCATTCCTTGTCCCAAGCCCATATTCTCCTGTAACCTTTTCTTCTACTCCTTCCCCTACAACTGCATTCCAGTCGCCCATGACTATTAGATTTTCGTCCCCCTTTACATACTGCATTACCCTTTCAATATCCTCATACACTTTCTCTATCTATTCATCTTCAGCTTGCGACGTCGGCATGTATACCTGAACTATCGTTGTCGGTGTTGGTCTCCTGTCGATTCTGATTAGAACAACCCGGTCACTGAACTGTTCACAGTAACACACCCTCTGCCCTGCCTTCCTATTCATAACGAATCCTACACCTGTTATACCATTTTCTGCTGCTGTTGATATTACCCGATACTCATCTGACCAGAAATCCTTGTCTTCCTTCCACTTCACTTCACTGACCCCTACTATATCTAGATTGAGGCTTTGCATTTCCCTTTTCAGATTTTCTAGTTTCCCTACCACGTTCAAGCTTCTGACATTCCACGCCCCGACTCGTAGAACGTTATCCTTTCGTTGATTATTCAATCTTTTTCTCATGGTAACCTCCCACTTGGCAGTCCCCTCCCGGAGATCCGAATGGGGGACTATTCCGGAATCTTTTGCCAATGGAGGGATCATCATGACACTTCTTCAATTACAGGCCACATGTCCTGTGGATACACGTTACGTGTCTTTAATGCAGTGGTTTTTCATTGCCTTCTGCATCCTCATGTCATTGGTCATTGCTGATTCTTCCGCCTTTAGGGGCAATTTCCCACCCCTAGAACAAGAGAGTGCCCTGAACCTCTATCCGCTCCTCCGCCCTCTTTGACCAGGCCGTTGACAGAATGAGGCTGACTTCTTATGCCGGAAGTCTTCGTCCGCCAATGCTGATTATTTATCAAAATTTAGGCAATGTCGGGGATCGAACCCGGGACCGAAGACGTTCTGATTATGAATGGAAGACGCTACCCCTAGACCACGGGTCTTTTTTTTTTTTTTTGTCTTTTTTTTTTCAGTAAACAAAAATGAGTCGCCTCCGTCTTATTGGCGAAGCAATCGTTTGGAACAAAAAAAGTTTCTCAAAGCCAAACTCAAATTGTGAGGAATAAATAAGGAAACTTTTTGTTTTTTTTTTCAAAAGAAAACAAAGACTCCAATTATACTGGTTTCGCCTTCCAGTAAACAAAAATGAGTCTCCTTCATCTTGTTGGCGAAGAAGCAATCTTTTGGAACAAAAAAAGTTTCTCAAATTCAAAATCAAATTTCTTGTTCCTTTAAGAACAAACTATGAAGAATAAATAAGGAAAAGCGTTTTAAGTCGTCGTGCGACTTGTAGTTAAAGTCCAGTTCTTACAGGAGCTCCTGAAGTGTCCGCCTACAGCATGCCAGCTCGTCCAAACGTGTCTTCTCATGGCGTAGGCGTGGGTTCCGGGTAGCAGATCTATTCAGTTCGGTTCGTTTTATACAGTTTTCAGCTTCTCATGGCTTGGACGTTCCAGCTACTAGGTGGGTCATCGAAAGTGCTCCGTAAGAAATTGGAAAAATATTGTTTATAGCGTGGGTTGCGTATCAGGACGCAGTGTCGTTCGTTGAGATAAGTCCAATATCCTAGCGTAGACTTGTCGCCAGAAGTAAAAAGATAGCGGATCGTGTGGCCACAGATCCAATTCACAGAGTTAGTTTTGGCGGAGGGGTAGAAAGTCTTATCGGGGTGCAAAAGCATGTGGACGTCGATCTGAGCCGGTGTCTGGCGAGTAAGAAACGCCAAAATTCGCCGCGCAAGTGTCCAGACGTCTAGCACTATGCCACAGTGGAACCGGTGGACATCCGTGTCATCCACTCCACAGTGGGTGCAGAGGGATGAATCGGCGAGATGGATGCGGTGCAGACGATCTCGGTTAACTTGTTTGCCATTCACGGTGATGTACCACGCTGATTGAACGTCTGATTCGAGAAAACGCGCATGGATCGCCTTCCATATGTGTCTCCACACGTACTGTGGATACTTACGTTCGATGGGGTTGGACGGGCGGCACTGTTGTAACAATTCGGAGACTGTTTTCGTGAGGTACAAACGTGTAAGTGGTAAGGACCGGTAGATATAACTGAACTCCAGGAAAAATCGTTGGATGTAATAAAAGGGGGTTGGAATGGTCGATACCAGTACTGGGGCGGACAAGGAGGCCGGTGCAAAGTTGTGAAGCAGGAGGCTAGTAAGGCTCTGCGGGCAACGATGCCAAAGTTTTAGTTGGGAGCTGACGTATAGTGCCTTGACACGAGTCGGCACGTGGATGAGTCCCAAACCGCCACGATCTCGTGGCAGTGCAAGGGATTCATACTGCACCTTGAATAACATCCCCGAGCTGACGAAGGAGCCGAAAGCCATCAACAGTCGTCGCGCCAGGAGATTTGGGACTGGTAGTACTTGAGCCACGTGTGGTATACGGGAAGCATGATACATGTTCACGTATTGCGCGCGTTGGATAATGTCGAGAGCTCGTAGCCGGTGATCTGCGAGATTTGCTCTGATTGTCTGTAGCAAGCGTCTACCATTGATAGTCGCTGAGCGGCGCAGGTCTGCTGTGAAATCAAGTCCAAGACACCGTATGGTGGCGGAGACACTAAGCGGGGCAGCGCATCTCTCCGGCAAGCCCTCACCAATGAGCAGGACCTTGGATTTTGACACGTTGAGGCAGCTCCCCGACGCTTCGCCGTAAGTCGCCACCCATGCCAGTGCTGCTCGTACTTCATCTTCACTGCGCAGATATAGTACTATGTCGTCTGCGTAGGCTGTACAACAAAAACGGTGGCCTTGCACAGCCATGCCTTCCAAACGTTGGCGCATGCCCTGGAGCAGGGGTTCCAAGGCGAAAGCATACAAAATCGTGGAAAGAGGGCATCCTTGTCGTACAGATCGTGCGATGACCAGGGACGGTGTAAGACGACCATTGTACATGATTTTGGAGGTTGCACTACTCAACAGGCGCATAATCACCGTTACAATACCGCCAGGAAAACCCATATGCTGAAGAACTGTCCGTAAATAGAAGTGGTCAACACGGTCGAAAGCCTGGCTAAAGTCCAGTGAAGCCAAGGCGCCAGGGAGACGCTGATGATGCGCTAATGCTATCATGTCTCTGTAACGGCAAAGGGCCGTACGGATGTTGTTGTCGCCTCCTAGGGAAGTCTGGTCGCAGGATGTGACGTAACGTGCGACCTTCTTGAGACGCGATGCCAGTAGCCGTGTGAATATTTTCATGTCGCTGTTGAGCAAAGTAATTGGTCGATAGTCCTGGACCCTCGATAACCCACGCGGTTTATGTACGGGGATAATAATTCCTTCTAGAAAGGCGCTCGGGACCACTGTCATCGGTGACATCAGCTCTTGTGCGATTGCCGTCCACGTGGAAGCCAACAAATAGTGAAAACTTTTATAAAATTCGATGGGGATACCGTCAGGTCCAGGAGATCTGTTATCGGAACCCGCCTTGATAGCGTCTAGCACTTCATCGGTGGTTACGTCGTCTTGGAGGTCGTGCACTGCATCCTCTGGAAGAGTGGTCGTAGTAAGCTGAGCGACTTCTGTGATCAGTGCTGCAGAATGCGGTACGGCTGCGTATAGCCCGGCAAAATGAGCATGGAGAGCACGACCGATGCTTTGTTGGGTGTCGTGCCGGCGCCCTTCCACATCAGTGAGGACTTGGATCAGAGCTCGTCGTCGTCGTTGTCTTTCCTGAAGGAGGTGGTACATCGACGGACGTTCTTGAGGGATTCGATTAGAAGCTCGAGAACGGACTACAGTGCCTTCCAAGTTACGCCGCATGATCATGGAGATCTGCGCCTTCGTGCGATGGACCATCGACTGCCGGGCTGGCGAGAAAGGCATCGTCGTACAGTCACGTAGAATGGTGTAGTAGAAGTGCAGGGTATTAGTTTGCCACGCCTTTAATTCCTTCCCATAACTCATCAGAGTCTTCCGGAGGGTCGGCTTTGCACAGGAGATCCACCATGATAAGGTGGAGGCATAGGCTTCTCGACGATGGTGGCAGCGTGCCCACGCTTCTTCGACCATACGGCGACAGTCTGAGGAGGTCAGGTGAGCGACATTGAGTTTCCACAGACCACGACTATGCCACACTTGCTGTCGGGCGAGAGTGACGTCACAGATGTACGCATCATGGTCTGAAAAGGCCAAGGGCCAGATTTCCGCATGACGTGTGCCATCAGCAAGGGAGCGGGTAACGTAGATGCGATCTATGCGGCTTGACGAGTGAGAGGTGTAGAATGTATAGCCCGGTTGAAGTCCGTGGAGCTTCCGCCATGTGTCAACAAGTCGGAGACGGTCGATGACCACTGAGAGAGATGCACAAGGGGAATGTCGCGGGAGTTGGTCCGCGGGCTCCTGTGTCGAGTTAAAATCCCCACCGAGTACCAAATCGTCCTGCGGACCAGTGAAAAGGGGCGTGACGCTTTCGGCAAAAAAAGTTTGTCGGTCATGACGGCGGCCAGTGCCGGACGGTGCGTAGATATTAATAATACGCACGCCGAACAGTGTGAGGGCCATACCTCGCGCAGTGGGGAGGTAGATGACGTCCTCTGCAGGGAGGCCGTCGCGTAGCAGGATGGCGACGCCGCTACCGGTATCGGATGCGGGGGAAACATGGGCGTTGTATCCGGTGGGAACTAGGAAGTCAGCCACAAACACCTCTTGTAAGAGTGCTATATCCACATCCGCAGAGTAAATAGTCTCTCTGAACATGGCCAGTTTATGGGGGGCACGAATGGTGGCAAGATTCATCGTGGCCATACGATATTGCTGTGTGCGGCCATCCTCAGTATTTGCAGAACGTGCGGTAGAAGTAGCCGGCAGGTGGAGACCCGCCGGTGGTCCCGCAGTGGTGATAATTACTGGCGGGACGCCTGCCCCAGTGTCGCCGAGGTGGACTCCTGTGCAGACACGCTGGCAGTCTGTTCCGCTTCTTCTTCAACGTCATCGGCCCAGGAAGCTGACGACGTGGACATGTGACGGTCACGTACTTCCGGAACGGGTGTTGTGGATTCCGGAACATGAGTGGCAGGGGGATCGCCGTCATCATTCGTTGACAACGGCGAGGACACGTCCCTGGCCGGGAGAGTAGGCGTCACAGGAGGGGCGCCTGTTGCTGCCACATCGCATGACTGGACGCAATGTGGGAGATCACCGTCAGACATCAGGTCGACATCGCGTGGGGCCGTCTGAGAGAGGGCGTCATCGGAAGGCGTTCGTCGTCGTTTCCTGTGTTTGCGAGGCGACCGCTGTTTCCTGATGTGGCCTTCTGAATCAGAATGTGGTCGCCCGTCGTCTGACGCCGAACCCGTCTGGACAAAGGCAGACGTCGGCACGACACCGAGGTCGACGTCCATGGTTCCAACAGGAACATCGGTTTCGGTCTGCAAACCGGACGGTCCTGAAGCGAGCACTGGAGGCGACGCCGTGCTTGTGTCCTCGGCGCGTTGTGCTGCGGCGGGTGGCGTTGACGAAGCTGCTGGCGCAATCGAGATTGGTACGACGACCTTGGCGTAGGTGATGGGTAAGGACGTGACCGTCGAAGCCTGGGTCTCTTCACGTAACGGCGTCTGTATTAAACGGCGGTGTAAGCATTCGGAACGTACATGTCCCTCCTGGCCACATCCTGCGCACGTTCGTGGCTGTCCATCATACATGACGATGGCCCTCACACCGCCAATCAGCAGGTACGATGGGACATGTTTCGTCAGCTCAATTTTTATTTGCCGGACGCCATTTAATACGGGGTAGGTCGTAAATGTTTGCCACTTCTCCGCGACGTGACCTAAGACGGTGCCATATGGTTGGAAGGCGGCAATGACCACATCCTGAGGCACCTCGAACGGGAGCTCAAACACCCGCAATGTCCGGAGACCGAATCCAGCATGGGCGACTGTCACAGCACCCATATGTCCATCAGAGTGTTTAAATTTCAGTCCGGTGGCATGACGGTGAATTATGTCATTGCAAATTTCCTCCGTCGACATCTTAATGTAGACAACACTTCCAGTGATGGAAAAATGTATGCCGATTACGTCCTGGGGGTTCAAACGTAGATCCTCACGTATAAACTGTTCGACTTCGAAAGCTCTGGGTCGTGGATGTTCGGCCTGAAACGTTACTTTGATCGTTGCACGGCGGTACGAGTGCGCCATGGTGTACGTTAGTACTGGACTCGATAGACACAAACACCGCGACGCGGAAGTAAACACCACCGAGAGCGGAGCGTCGGACGGCGCGCGGAGCAGCTCCGCACGCTAGCACGGCTGAGAGCCGACTACTGGTCTAGATCAGATATCAAACAAGACAGCTGTAGAGGTAAACTGATCCACTTGATGGCTATTCATCACCAGTTCCGGCCTCACGCGGCTTTTACCAACAAGATTCAAGAAAGGTAGTAGGAGTTATCCATTTAATTACAGGCCCATATCATTAACACCAATATGCAGCAGGATTCTGGAACATATATTGTGTTCGACATTATGGGTTACCGCGAAGAAATGATCTATTGACACACAGTCAACATGGGTTTAGAAATCATCGTTCTTGTGAAACACAACTAGCTCTTTATTCGCATGATGTGTTAAGCGCTATTGACAAGGGATTTCAGATCGATTCCGTATTTCTGAATTTCCAGAAGGCTTTTGACACTGTACCACACAAGTGACTCGTAGTGAAATTGCGTGCTTATGGAATATCGTCTCAGTTATGCGACTGGATTGTTACTTCATGTCAGAGAGGTCACAGTTCGTAGTAATTGACGGAAAGTCATTGAGTAAAGTAGAAGTGATTTCTGGCGTTCCCCAAGATAGCGTTATAAGCCCTTTGCTGTTCCTTACCTATAAACGATTTGGGAGACAATCTGAGCAGCCGTCTTAGGTTGTTTGCAGATGACGCTGTCGTTTATGGACTAATAAAGTCATACGAAGATCAAAACAAACAGCAAAACGTTTTAGAAAAGAAATCTGAATGGTGCGAAAAGTGCCAGTTGACCCTAAATGACGAAAAGTGTGAGGTCATCCACATGAGCGCTGAAAGGAATCCGTTAAACTTCGTTTACACGATAAATCAGTCAAATATAAAGGCCGTAAATTCAACTAAATACGTAGGAATTACAATTACAAACAACTGAAATTGGAAGGAACACATAGAATATGTTGTGGGGAAGGCTAACCAAAGACTGCGTTTTATTGGCAGGACACTTAGAAAAAGCGACAGACCTACTAAGGAGACTGCCTACACTACGCTTGTCCGTCCTCTTGTAGAATACTGCTGTGCGGTGTGGGATCCTTACCAGTACGCAGTACATTGAAAAAGTTCAAAGAAAGGCAGCACGTTCTGTATTATCAAGAAATATGGGAGAGAGTGTCACAGAAATGATACAGGATTTGGGCTGGACATCATTAAAAGAAAGGCGTTTTTCGTTGCGACGAAATTTCAATCACTAAATCTCTCCTCCGAATCTGAAAATATTTTGTTGACACCGGCCTACATAGGGAGAAACGATCACAACGATAAAATAAGGGAAATCAGAGCTCGTACGGAAAGATGCAGGTGTTCGTTCTTACCGCGCGTTATACGAGATTGGAATAATATAGAATTGTGGCGGTGCTTCGATGAACCCTCTGCCAGGCACTTAAATGTGATTTTCAGAGTATCCATGTAGATGTATTTGTAGATGCAGATGAAACAGGTTATTGATTCAGCCTAGCGAATTACAGGAACTCTTGGCGTAGTTCGCTACGCTTAATCAATAACGTATATCAATTCCTCACTTCTTTTAACCTCTGTCAATGTGCGTTAATGTGGAAAATGCTGAGTACTACCTCGTTTCGAATTTCACATTAAACTCGAGGTCCACCTATAATTGGCTGGGTAATTCAGATCAAAGGCCTCGACAACGGCATACCACGTGGAATAAGACCTATTAAACCACTGTGGTCTTTAGACCAACCTTTGAGTTTATAACACTGCTACTGCTACTGCTGTACCATAACCTTAAAGTTGGAGGCAGGTTGTGAAATAAAACTATCTTGTTAAGCAATTATGGTATAACGCAACAGAGCCGTGTAACCCTCTGAGAGGAATTTTGTTATATTGACCGCGTTGTACCTAACGGAGGTGGCTTATCGGAAGTGAAAGTCAGAATTACGTAAATGTTCAAACAGTGACAAATAATGCTTTACCTAGCTGCACTGTTTAAAGAATAAGGAAAACGGTCGCCAGCCTAATACGGCAAGAGAAAGATTAACGTTCTTGTTTAAGAAAGTTGGTATGAGTAACTTTAACGGACAAACACAGTCTATATTTTCCCACACGCGAATGCAATCAACTCTGACACCTGCATATGTTCACGTTTAAGATTGGAAGCTAACAGAGCAGGACAGACTATTTGCATAAATATAACAGGTGACGAAACACACTATTACTTTCAGGGCTTATTCAAACCGAATAAGTTTTATAACATTACTATTAATATTCACTACAGAATCATATATTGGACATAGGTTAAGTATTATTTTTCAAACACTTTCCTAGTTGATATAGAATTATAAATGTAGTTCACTGCAAAATTATGAGCTGGTCACAGGTTAAGTCTCTCTCAGTTAAATACTTTACTATTTAAAATTAAAGTTAGTTGGAATTCGCTAACAGGTCATTTCTCACTATCTTTTGGATAAACAAATTATTCTTTTCACAAATAGTGGTCTTCCCGTTACTTGTTATCTAGCATTAGCACAATAGACAAACTGTGGATCCTGTTATACTATTAATATGCACTTCCTATAGACAAGAGAGACAAACACTTAGCAAACATGAATATATAACTTTCCACTATTGCAGTTTTCCACTTTTACTACAGTGAAACACAATGTTGACAAATTTGCAAGAACTGATTCACCTTTTAAAATTTACTACAGGCAGCACTATGATCATTAACTATGCAAAACTTTATAAGCCTCAGTTTTAAGAACTTTTAATCTTTAAAAGAAACAGCAAATTGTCTGTATTACCACAGTCTTCTACTTTCAAGTAAATGATTAAATAGGTGTCTTTTAAACTTCACAAAACTACATTTACTACCTCCCACAATTTCACTAAATCCACAGTAAATATGGATATTCCCTTCTTACCAAAGATCAAAAAACATTATTTAATTAACTATTTGGCTTTGAGGCTTTCATTTTTTCCACAAACTAGGACACTCGGTAATCATAGTTCAAATGGAGAGGAACCTGAGAGGTGTTGTGATAGGGAAAAAATCAAGGTAGGTACATAAATTCAGTTATAAGTTACCTCATATTTGTGCACACTAAAACATCCAATAAGCTGATCCTTCACTGTACATTATTATAGTATTCCGTTACAGTGATTGCGCAATGTGGTGGCAAATGCATGTTGGTAGGTGGATTTGCAGGCAGAATTGCTGGACTCTATCCCTTCTTGGTGGCGATGATAGATACCAATTCCAGAATCGTTCCAGCTATTTATCCATCCATTCGAGGCATCGGTAATCGGCAGGAAAAGCTCTCTAGGAACCAGCACAATATACAACTTTTACATGGGCAGTGCGCAGTTTGGTAGCTCGTCCCCGACTGACTTTTGTTCCACCTTTTCTACCTAGGCCAACCACAACTTGCGCACGCTACAAAGATCCGTTCCCGAGGGGAACCACAAGACTTTTTACATACAAAATAACTAAGAACCCTAAGTGAGGATCAGCAATTTACATAACAGTAACCAAACATATTAATTTTAACAGAACATTTGCTCATATTGACACTTCTACAAAAAATTATTTAAATAAAATTATTTAATTTTAAAGATACCCAAAGATATTATGTGAGAAAGAGAAAACATATCATTACAGAGATTATACTTCATTACAGTATCGAATTAACCGTACACTAATTACAGAAGTTCAACGGTGGGATGTTGAATAAAATAGAAAGCTAAATGAATCAAGAAAAGGTATGTAGTGTCTAAGCTATGGTGTTACAAGTTCGCGACAGTTTCACATTTATGTCCACTTGATAATGGTCTTTCACGAGGCCTAATCCTGTTGTGATCAGTCAAAAAATAAATCAATTTGCATCTGTACTTGTGGTGCTAACCTTCATAATTATGAATTTATACTTCAATGTCATGCTGAAGCACGGTCACCATTAACTGTGTCACATGCTCTCATTCCACGAGAAACTGCGGAGAGGTTTAGAATTTAACCGAATACCTTTACGGAACCGCAAGTCAACAAGTCTCCTCCCTTGCTGGTCGAATAGTGGTGATGCCTGACTTTGTTTTCTCACTCGCATACCAACCGGTCATTTCCGATTGTAGCGTCACCGCACAGGAGTGTGCTTGCGAGATCGGTTTTGGACGACAAAACGAAAATATGTGGAACTTGCTCCTAAAATAAATCGTCATCGCCATCATCTCCTTCCAAGAATTAAGTGTTGCAGTCACCTTTTCCGGTCTCTATCAACGATCCATTGCTTAAGCGGTCTACCCATTATTATCTTTTTTGGAATGAGATTTTCACTCTGCAGCGGCGTGTGCGCTGATATTAAACTTCCTGGCAGATTAAAACTGCGTGCCGGACGGAGACTCGAACTCGGGACCTTTGCCTTTCGATGGCAAGTGCTCTACCATCTGAGCTACCCAAGAACGACTCACGACCCATCCTTACAGCTTTACTTCCGCCAGTACCTCGTCTCCCACTTTCCAAACTTCACAGAAGCTCTCCTGCGAACCTTGCAGAACTACACTACTGGCCATTAAAATTGCTACACCAAGAAGAAATGCAGATGATAAATGGGTATTCATTGGACAAATATATTATACTAGAACTGACATGTGATTACATTTTCACGCAATTTCGGTGCATAGAACCTGAGAAAACTGTACCCGGAAGAACCACCTCTGGCCCTAATAACGGCCTTGATACGTCTAAGCGTCAAACAGAGCTTGGATGGCGTGTACAGGTACAGCTGCCCACGCAGCTTCAACACGATACCACAGTTCATCAAGAGTAGTTACTGGCGTATTGTGACGAGCCAGTTGCTCGGCCACCATTGACCAGACGTTTTCAATTGATCTGGAGAATGTGCTGGCCAGGGCAGCAGTCGAACATTTTCTGTATCCAGAAAGGCCTGCAACATGCGGTCGTGCATTATGCTGGTGAAACGTAGGGTTTCGCAGGGAACAAATGAAGGGTAGGTCCACGGATCGTAACACATTTGAAATCTAACGTCCACTGTTCAAAGTGCCGTCAATGCGAACAGGAGGTGACCGAGACGTGTAATCAATGGCACCCCATACCATCACGTTGGGTGATACGCCAGTGTGGCGATGACGAATACACGTTTCCCATGTGCGTTCACCGTGATGACGCCAAACACGGATGCGACCATCATGCTGCTGTAAACAGAACCTGGATTCATCCGAAAAAATGAAATTTTGCCATTCGTGCATCCAGGTTCGTCGTTGAGTACACCATCGTAGGCGCTCCTGTCTGTGATGCAGCGTTAATGGTAGCCGCAGCCATGGAGCTGATAGTCCATGCTGCTGCAAACGTCGTCGAACTGTTCGTGCAGATGGTTGTTGTCTTGAAACGTCCCCATCTGTTGACTGAGGGATCGAGACGTGGCTGCACGATCGGTTACAGCCATGCGGATAAGATGCCTGTCATCTCAACTACTAGTGATACGAGGCCGTTGGGATCCAGCACGGCGTTCCGTATCATCCTCCTGAACCCCCCGATTACATATTCTGCTAACAGTCATTGAATCTCGACCATCGCGAGCAGCAGTGTCGCGATACGATAAACCGAAATCGCGATAGGCTACAGTCCGACCTTTATCAAAGTCGCAAACGTGATGGTACGCATTTCTCCTCCTTACACGAGGCATCACAACAACGTTTAACGCCGGTCAACTGCTGTTTGTGTATGAGAAATCGGTTGGAAACTTTCCTCATGTCAGCAGGTTGTAGGTGTCACCACCGGCGCCAACCTTGTGTGAATGCTCTGAAAAGCTAATCATTTGCATATCACAGCATCTTCTTCCTGTCGGTTAAATTTCGCACCTGTAGCACGTCATCTTCGTGGTGTAGCAGTTTTAATGGCCAGTAGTGTAGCACTCCTGGAAAAAAGGATATTGCAGAGACATGGCTTAGCCACAGCCTGGGGGATGTTTCCAGAATGAGATTTTCACTCTGCAGCGGAGTGTGCGCTGATATGAAGGTTCCAGCCAGATTAAAACTGTGTGCCTAACCGAGACTCGAACTTGGAGCGCGAGTCGTGCTTGAGTAGCTCAGATGGTAGAGGACTTGCCCGCGAAAGGCAAAGGTCTCGAGTTCCAGTCTCTGTCCGGCACACAGTTTTAATCTGCCAGGACGTTTCATTATCTTTTTTGTTAATCTATCTTTTATCATTCTGTCATCATGATCCTTCTATTTCATTAAATACTTTGCTAGCTTGTCATTAATTGAAAAGTTTTTTAAATCTGATCTTATTGCTCCATTTTGTTTTCTTTTGTTACACACCACAATTCGCAACCTTGTAAAAAAAAATAGGTGCAGCCATGACTTTATAACATTTCATTTGTGTTTTCTTTCTTGGTTTTCTTCCCAATGTTCTTCCATTTGTTTCGCAGATAACTTGATATTTATTAACCTTCTTCTCAATGTCTTTGTCATTTTTAAAACTAATATCACATCCTAGATAAATGAAGTTGGATATTAGTGCCAAAATTTTCTCGTTTATTACTATTTTTAATCTGACAGGATTCTTTAGAGGCTTATGAGCTGTAGCTTTTTTTATATGGATTGATAACGTACTGTAGATAGGGCATAGACACAATATATTACAACTTAACTACATACGCAAATAAGGCTGAAATAACTATAAATATTTTTACTATAGTCCTTTCGATCACATGTTTGCAGTAGACGCGAGATGTATGATCCATTTTTTGTTATCTAAAATACCGAATTTCTAGGGAAAGGAAGTTAGATCACTCTTGCGTGCCGACCGAGGTGGCCGGGCGGTTCTAGGCGCTACAGTCTGGAACCGCGCGACCGCTATGGTCGCAGTTTTGAATCCTGCCTCGGGCATGGATGTGTGTGATGTCCTTAGGTTAGTTAGGTTTAAGTAGTTCTAAGTTCTAGGGGACAGATGACCTAAGAATTTCCCATAGTGCTCAGAGCCATTTGAACCATTTCACTCTTGCGAACTGATCCTGCTGAAGCTATTCATCTATCAAACCGTGAGTTCAAAGTTCATTTAAGTATGGAGCTAGATTCTAATTTTGTTCCGTCTTTCTAGTGTGTATAGCTTTCTCTTCTTAGTACTTACTACATAAAAAAAGCCTGTCGTTCTATCATCCATTCGCTATCTCGTACGTGACCAATACTCTTATATCAAATCTCCTCGAACAAATCATGACATAATTTTCAAAATTGCTTGTAGACAATATGCACTCCATAGAGAATAGAGTGGTGCAGAACCAAGCATCAGTCTGATGAAAGATAATGCACGATTATCGCTCGCAAACCATACTGTGTTGCACGGACAGTTTCTTTGTTGAACGATAAACGCCATTTGTACCATATGAGCCATATGAGCGTAGCCTTATGATTGGAAAATTGCAGGCATGCTTTTTTGACGCAGTCGCACAGCCCTGTGAAATTGCCCAGCAGAGGCTCTCTTCTTCGCGCAGACCTGAACAAAAGCCGCTGCAGATAGCGTGTAATCGACACATAACCCTTTTGTGCGGGACGAGCGGTCGCTACTGAAAAGCAGCGTGTACCGGCGCCGTACAGAACAAGTGACTGGCGGACCACGTGCACAGCACCTGCGGCGTGAATCACCGCCCCCGGTAGCGTACCTGTCAGCGGCGATCGGCCACACTCGGTGTAACACGGTGTAAGGCCGGCCGCCCTAGAATAGCTACAGGCGCAGCTGCGGCCGACAACCCTTTTCGCTGCGCTGGATGACAGACAGACACTGCTCACCCCGGTGGAAAGCTTCCCTGCTGCGCTCGTGTCCACCTGAACAGGTGACGCCGACCCCTGGCTTCGCATCGCACACGCCTCACCGCCTGAGAGGTGGGCAGCCACACTACACACATCTCTTCTTCCCGTAGTCCATGTCCTCGCCGTGGTGGTTTTCCCGCGACATTCGGTAAGCACCCATTCCTTTTTAGCCTGTCAGTGGTGATCCGGCCAGTAAAGTCTTATATATACACTCCTGGAAATGGAAAAAAGAACACATTGACACCGGTGTGTCAGACCCATCATACTTGCTCCGGACACTGCGAGAGGGCTGTACAAGCAATGATCACACGCACAGCACAGCGGACACACCAGGAACCGCGGTGTTGGCCGTCGAATCGCGCTAGCTGCGCAGCATTTGTGCACCGCCGCCGTCAGTGTCAGCCAGTTTGCCGTGGCATACGGAGCTCCATCGCAGTCTTTAACACTGGTAGCATGCCGCGACAGCGTGGACGTGAACCGTATGTGCAGTTGACGGACTTTGAGCGAGGGCGTATAGTGGGCACGCGGGAGGCCGGGTGGACGTACCGCCGAATTGCTCAACACGTGGGGCGTGAGGTCTCCACAGTACATCGATGTTGTCGCCAGTAGTCGGCGGAAGGTGCACGTGCCCGTCGACCTGGGACCGGACCGCAGCGACGCACGGATGCACGCCAAGACCGTAGGATCCTACGCAGTGCCGTAGGGGACCGCACCGCCACTTCCCAGCAAATTAGGGATACTGTTGCTCCTGGGGTATCGGCGAGGACCATTCGCAACCGTCTCCATGAAGCTGGGCTACGGTCCCGCACACCGTTAGGCCGTCTTCCGCTCACGCCCCAACATCGTGCAGCCCGCCTCCAGTGGTGTCGCGACAGGCGTGAATGGAGGGACGAATGGAGACGTGTCGTCTTCAGCGATGTGAGTCGCTTCTGCCTTGGTGCCAATGATGGTCGTATGTGTGTTTGGCGCCGTGCAGGTGAGCGCCACAATCAGGACTGCATACGACCGAGGCACACAGGGCCAACACCCGGCATCATGGTGTGCGGAGCGATCTCCTACACTGGCCGTACACCACTGGTGATCGTCGAGGGGATACTGAATAGTGCACGGTACATCCAAACCGTCATCGAACCCATCGTTCTACCATTCCTAGACCGGCAAGGGAACTTGCTGTTCCAACAGGACAATGCACGTCCGCATGTATCCCGTGCCACCCAATGTGCTCTATAAGGTGTAAGTCAACTACCCTGGCCAGCAAGATCTCCGGATCTGTCCCCCATTGAGCATGTTTGGGACTGGATGAAGCGTCGTCTCACGCGGTCTGCACGTCCAGCACGAACGCTGGTCCAACTGAGGCGCGAGGTGGAAATGGCATGGCAAGCCGTTCCACAGGACTACATCCAGCATCTCTACGATCGTCTCCATGGGAGAATAGCAGCCTGCATTGCTGCGAAAGGTGGATATACACTGTACTAGTGCCGACATTGTGCATGCTCTGTTGCCTGTGTCTATGTGCCTGTGGTTCTGTCAGTGTGATCATGTGATGTATCTGACCCCAGGAATGTGTCAATAAAGTTTCCCCTTCCTGGGACAATGAATTCACGGTGTTCTTATTTCAATTTCCAGGAGTGTATATTTTTTAAATTACTTGTGCGTAACCAACCACGACCTCCTAGATACTTTCGTGCCTTGGGCCAAATATCTAACCAGACCAGGAGTGCTTGGACAGGCGTTGCTCTAAAAGCGCCGCTCAACCTGAGCAGTATTCCTCTCTGAATGCGAATCAGTCTGTCTGCGAGAAGTTCACTTCGTAATTTCGAGTCCCCACATAATTGCGGAGAAGGTGACCATTGCTGCCAGAATCCTATCGTGATATACGAGGTGCGACAATAAAGTAATGAGACTGATTTTTTTTTGCAAGATCTGCCAACTCTGCCGGCTTGCGCAGGCACAATATGTTTGACCTTGGTCTATAAGCTGCTTCTAGTCCAAGCTGCACATCGATGCAACTCCTCAGTCGTGAGTTGTGTTGTAATAAGTCAACACATGTTTGTGTCTCTCGTCACGGAAATGGAACCGCATAATATTGCGCAACGGTATGCCATTTCTTTTGGCGTTAAATTGGGTGAAAACGCGACGACTTACGGTAAGCTTCAGAAGGCTTTTGGAGAGGAGGTTATGTCAAGAGCTGAAGTTTTTCGTTGGCATATAATGTTTAGTGATGGCAGAACGAATATTGAAGATGAAGACTGCCGTGGACGACCATCAACCTCACGGACGGATGTCAACTTGGCCACGGTATGTGATCTCGAACGATCTGATCGAAGATTAACCGTGAAAATGATTGCAGAAGAACTGGACATCAATCGAGAAACGGTTCGTCTAATAATAACTGAAGATCTTGGTATGAGAAAGATTTGTGCAAAAATGGTCCCCAAAAATCTCACACCACAACAGCGAGAAACACGGAAGAATGTGGCGGCCGATCTGTTAGAGGAAGCGGAAATCCATCCAGAATTGTTGAGCCGTGTTATCACTGGTGATGAAAGTTGTTTTTTTCAGTACGATCCATAGACAAAACACCGAAGTTCGCAATGGTGCTCAAAGGGATGACCCAAACCAAAAAAAGCTCGCATGTCAAAGTCAAAAGTGAAATGCATGCTTGTGTGCTTCTTTGATTCCAAGGGAATTGTTCATAAAGAGTGGGTGCCTCCTGGACCAACAGTTAACTAATATTACTACAAAGAAATTTTAGGAAGACTTTGTGAAAGAGTTGTTCGTGTCGGTGCCAACACTGCTGATAATTGGAATCCGCATCACGATAATGCCCCATCCCATACTGCTCTGTCAGTACAGCATTTTTTAACCTCAAAACAAATTTCAGTACTACCACAGCCACCTTATTCACCAGATGTCGCTCCGTGCGACTTTTTTCTATTTCCAAGAGTCAAAACGGCGGTCAAGGGACACCATTTTCAAACAACACAAGATGCCCAAAAAGCTGTGACGAGGGTCTTGGAGGATATTACAGAAGATGACTTCCAGAAATGTTACCATCAATGGTAGAAGCGATGGAAAAAGTGTGTGCAATCAGAAGGGAAGTACACTAAACTTGACTAAAAAGGTAAGCAACATTTTTTTTCATATCAGTCTCATTACTTTATTGTTGCAACTCGTTCTTTAAACCCAGGTGTTGATAATTGGTGTTCGTTTGTAAATAATGTCCTCATCTTTCGCATAACGTTTCTAGTTCTCTGGCTAATATCAATAATATGAGCTGAGAAATTCTGATTTCATGAATGAAAACGAAATAACTGCACGTTTCACTTCTCCGAATGGAGTTAATGACTGGCTTTAAAGTGGGAGTTCTTACTAGGTTGTCCATAAGTAGAATATTGTTTTACTTGCCTCTACTGTAACTTTTTGCACAGAATACCCTGTATGAATTAAATGGAGTGCGTCAGAGGTTGGAATCTCTAGCACTTCTCTACTGTCATGAGACAGATCGCCATAATCTCATCAGCATATGCTATGACACCGTCAGTGAATCTACATCTACATCTACATGGCTACTCTGCAAATCACATTTAAGTGCCTGGCAGAGGGTTCATCGAACCACCTTCACAATTCTATATTATTCCAATCTCATATAGCGCGCGGAAAGAATGAACACCTATATCTTTCCGTACGAGTTCTGATTTCCCTTATTTTATCGTGGTGATCGTTCCGCCCTATGTAGGTCGGTGTCAACAAAATATTTTCACATTCGGAGGAGATAGTTGGTGATTGGAGTTTCGTGAGCAGATTCCGTCGCAACGCAAAACGCCTTTCTTCTAATGATTTCCAGCCCAAATCCCGTATCATTTCTGTGACACTCTCTCCCATATTTCGCTATAATACAAAACGTGCTACCCCTCTTTGAACTTTTTCGATGTACTCCGTCAGTCCTACCTGGTAAGGATCCCACACCTCGCAGCAGTATTTTAAAAGAGGACGGACAAGCGTAGTGTAGGCAGTCTCCTAAGTAGGTGTGTTAAGTGTCCTGCCAATAAAAGGCAGCCTTTGGTTAGCCTTCCCCATAACATTTTCTGTGTGTTCTTTCCAATTTAAGGTGTTCGTAATTGTAATACCTAGGCATTTAGTTGAATTTACGGCTTTTAGATTAGACGGATTTATCGTGTAACCGAAGTTCAACGAGTTCCTTTTAGTACTCATGTGGATGACCTCACACGTTTCGTTATTTAGGGTCAACTGCCACTTTTCGTACCATTCAGATATCTTTTCTAAATCGTTTTGCATTTTGTTTTGATCTTCTGATGCCTTTATTAGTCGATAAACGACAGCGTCATCTGCAAACAACCGACGACGGCTGCTCAGATTGTCTCCCAAATCGTTTATATAGATAAGGAACAGCAAAGGGCCTACAACAACACCTTGCGGAACGCCTGAAATCACTTCTGTTTTGAATTATCTTTAACAGATTACGGTATTCCAAAAACCAGGGCCGCACACTGAGTTCCGTGAGCGTCCCTTCAACGTTCTCCTGATTATTTCTTTGTGTATCCCTTTCCCCGCTGCAGTACTCAGCCTTGACAATATTCCAAGAAACTGTAGTAGAGGGATATAAGAACATTCATTTCCCTAAGCTGTACGAACGGGTGGGGCCACCATAAACTATCGAATCTATTATGGTCCCAGCAACACTCATGGGAGAATTAGTCGCATAAGTCGTCTAACATCTCCTAAAATCAAACTGATATTTTTACGAAGTTCCAAGACAATGCAAGGGGGAGGGCCAGTAACCTGGATTATTAAATTTTATTTTTTGGAATTCCATCACAATTGCGCTCAAAAACTTTTATTTCTGGTCGCAAGTTTCGGACTACGACTACATTTCGAACGAAAAAGGAAGAAAGAATTTACGTCCTGTAGACATCGACATCATTAGAGACGAGCGCAAGCGCGGATTGTGTCAAGGATGGGGAAGGAAATCAGCCCCGTCCTTTCAAAGAAACCACCCAGCTATTTGCCTGGAACGATTTAGAAAATCATAAGAAACCTAAATCTGGATGGCTGGGCGCGGGTTTGAACCGTCGTCCTCCAGAACGCGAGTCCAGCGTGCTGACCACTGCGCCATCTTTCTCGGTAGGGGCAATACGGAGAGGGAGTAGTCACTCCATTTCTGCAAGAAGAGGTGCCTACGGAAATTTCTCAGGCAAGGGACCTGTTCCCGACAACATTTACGCCTATTTATTATACCAGATAGAACCCGTCAGGTTGAGCACTTTTGTCTCTACTGTGGATGGATATTTAACACCTGCAAATGTTCTGGTGTTGTAATAATAAAAAAGAGTGTCAATTGTGATACCGCTAATGGAAAGCCTTGTCAACCAATTGTTTTTTGTTGAGCATATTTTGGAGAAGTCTAAGACAAACCCAGCTGCGCATTACAAAGCCATAGAGAACTGTAAGGAATAAGTGAATATGAATTTGTTTCTATTTTTTCCGTTTCTGTCACAGTTGTGCACAAAATGTTTGTTTCTAACGATCTGTTTCAGACTACATAGTCCATTTTCAGAGTCCGTACTTTTCGTGGGAGCTTTCAGTACCTGTCTTTGTGAAGTTAATCGATCCAGAAGAAGCAGTAATATTCCAAACATGTAAAAATACCTGTTACGAGCGTTGTACACTACTGGCCATTAAAATTGCTACACCACGAAGATGACTTGCTACAGACGGGAAATTTAACCGACAGGAAGAAGATGCTGTGATATGCAAACGATTAGCTTTTCAGAGCATTCACATAAGGTTGGCGCCGGTGGTGACACCTACAACCTGCTGACATGAGGAAAGTTTCCAACCGATTTCTCATACACAAACAGCTGTTGACCGGCGTTGCCTGGTGAAACGTTGATGTGATGCCTCGTGTAAGGAGGCGAAATGCGTACCATCACGTTTCCGACTTTGATAAACGTCGGACTGTAGCCTATCGCGATTGCGATTTATCGTATCGCGACATTCCTGCTCGCGTTGCTCGAGATCCACTGACTGTTAGCAGAATATGTAATCGGTGGGTTCAGTAGGGTCATATGGAACGCCGTGCTGGATCCCAAGGGCCTCGTATCACTAGCAGTCGAGATGAAAGGCATCTTATCCGCAAGGCTGTAACGGATCGTGCAGCCACGTCTCGATCCCTGAGTCAACAGATGGGGAAGTTTGCAAGACGACAACCATCTGCACGAACAGTTCGACGACGTATGCAGCAGCATGGACTATCAGCTCGGAGACCATGGCTGCGGTTACCCTTGACGCTGCATCAGAGACAGGAGCGTCTGCGAGATAGTGTACTCAACGACGAACGTGGGTGCACGAGTGGCAAAACGTCATTTTTTCGGATGAATCTAGGTTCTGTTTACAGCATCATGATGGTCGCATCCGTGTTTGGCGACAACGCGGTGAACACACATTGGGAGTGTGTATTCGTCTTCGCCATACTGACGTATCACCCGGCGTGATGGTATGGGGTGCCATCGGTTACACGTCTCGGTCAACTCTTGTTCGCATTGACGGCACTTTGTACAGTTGACGTTACATTTCAGAAGTATTAGGACTCTTGACTCCACCCATCATTCGATCCCTGCTGCGGATGCTCCCGGCGGAGGTTGGAGTCCTCCCTCGGGCATGGGTGTGTGTGTTTGTCCTTAGGATAATTTAGGTTAATTAGTGTATAAGCTTAGGGACTGATGACCTTAGCAGTTAAGTCCCATAAGATTTCACACAAATTTGAACATTTTCGATCTCTCCGAATCCCTGCATTTCTGCAGGATAATGCACGACCGCATGTTGCAGGTCCTGTATGGGCCTTTCTGGATACAGAAAACGTTCGACTGCTGCCCTGGCCAGCACATTCTCCAGATCTCTCACCAACTGAAAACGTCAGGTCAATGGTGGCCGAGCAACTGGCTCGTCACAATACCCCAGTCACTACTCTTGGTGAACTGTGGTATCGAGTTGAAGCTGCATGAGCAGCTGTACCTGTATACGCCATCCAAGCTCTGTTTGACTCAATGCTTAGGCGTATCAGGTCAGTTATTACGGCCAGAGGTGGTTGTTCTCGGAACTGATTTCCCAGAATCTATGCACCCAAATTGCGTGGAATTGTAATCACATATCAGTTCTAGTATAATATATTTGTCCAATGAATACCCATTTATCATCTGCATTTCTTCTTGGTGTAGCAATTTTAATGGCCAGTAGTGTATAATTTTACACTGATGAACATGTATGTTAACATTTCCAAATATATATATATATATATATATATATATATATATATATATATATATTGTGTGTGTGTGCGTGTATGCGTCCTTGTGCGGTGTCTGTTCTGTCGCATATATATGCGAATTACAAGCGCGCGCGCGCGCGCGCGCGCACACACACACACACACACACACACACACACACACACACGCACACACAGTAATGACCTCGATATCGACGGAACATTAAACCCAATCTTCCTTCCTCCATCATGGCCCTTAAATTGTCTGGAGCTCATCTTCTTCATCCAGTGTATCTTTTGTGAGTAGCATCTCAAGGATGCATCGGCTGAATCCTTCCTCTGACTTTTTACACTGTTACCACCATTCTTAGTGATTGGTAAAGTCAAAAGTGGTGTAACTTGTAGAGGCTATGGGGATTCTCAGGCGCAGACTGGATGAGGCACGATAAGTCACATGCAGGTCGGTGACTTCCGAAACCTTTATTTATTTCCGAACAGTTTGTAATAGTAACTTATGCCTATGTCAGACGGGCTCTATGTGGTGAGCGTCAAACCCACGGACCATGGGCCGGCCGCGGTGGTCGAGCGGTTCTAGGTACTTCAGTCCGGAACCGCGCGACTGCTACGGTCGCAGGTTCGAATCCTGCCACGGGCATGGAGCGTGTGATGTCCTTAGGTTTGTTAGGTTTAGGTAGTTCTAAGTTCTAAGGGACTGATGACATGAGATGTCATGTCCCATAGTCATAGTGCTCAGAGCCATTTGAGCCATTTGAACCATTTGGGGAGGGGGGGGGGGGAGGTCACGAGGTCGGCAGTAACTGTTTCGTAAGCATAGTTGTGGGATTTAATTCTAAATTGCTTTATGCGTGTTAGTATGTACAGGGTGTTTCAAAAATGACCAGTATATTTGAAACGGCAATAAAAACTAAACGAGCAGCGATAGAAATACACCGTTTGTTGCAATATGCTTGGGACAACAGTACATTTTCAGACGGACAAACTTTCGAAATTACAGTAGTTACAAATTTTCAACAACAGATGGCGCTGCGGTCTGGGAAACTCTATAGTACGATATTTTCCACATATCCACCATGCGCAGCAATAATATGGCGTAGTCTCTGAATGAAATTACCCGAAGCCTTTGACAACGTGTCTGGCGGAATGGCTTCACATGCAGATGAGATGTACTGCTTCAGCTGTTTAATTGTTTCTGCATTCTGGCGGTACACCTGGTCTTTCAAGTGTCCCCACAGAAAGAAGTCACAGGGGTTCATGTCTGGCGAATAGGGAGGCCAATCCACGCCGCCTCCTGTATGTTTCGGATAGCCCAAAGCAATCACACGATCATCGAAATATTCATTCAGGAAATTAAAGACGTCGGCCGTGCGATGTGGCCGGGCACCATCTTGCATAAACCACGAGGTGTTCGCAGTGTCGTCTAAGGCAGTTTGTACCGCCACAAATTCACGAAGAATGTCCAGATAGCGTGATGCAGTAATCGTTTCGGATTTGAAAAATGGGCCAATGATTCCTTTGGAAGAAATGACGACCCAGACCAGTACTTTTTGAGGATGCAGGGATGATGGGACTGCAACATGGGGCTTTTCGGTTCCCCATATGCGCCAGTTCTGTTTATTGACGAAGCCGTCCAGGTAAAAATAAGCTTCGTCAGTAAACCAAATGCTGCCCACATGCATATCGCCGTCATCAATCCTGTGCACTATATCGTTAGCGAATGTCTCTCGTGTAGCAATGGTAGCGGCGCTGAGGGGTTGCCGCGTTTGAATTTTGTATAGATAGAGGTGTAAACTGTGGCGCATGAGACGATACGTGGACGTTGGCGTCATTTGGACCGCAGCTGCAACACGGCGAACGGAAACCCGAGGCCGCTGTCGGATCACCTGCTGCACTAGCTGCGCGTTGCCCTCTGTGGTTGCCGTACGAGGTCGCCCTACCTTTCCAGCACGTTCATCCGTCACGTTCCCAGTCCGTTGAAATTTTTCAAACAGATCCTTTATTGTATCGCTTTTCGGTCCTTAGGTTACATTAAACCTCCATTGAAAACTTCGTCTTGTTGCAACAACACTGTGTTCTAGGCGGTGGAATTCCAACACCAGAAAAATCCTCTGTTCTAAGGAATAAACCATGTTGTCTACAGCACACTTGCACGTTGTGAACAGCACACGCTTACAGCAGAAAGACGACGTACAGAATGGCGCACCCACAGACTGCGTTGTCTTCTATATCGTTCACATCACTTGCAGCGCCATCTGTTGTTGAAAATTGTAACTACTGTAATTTCGAAAGTTTGTCCGCCTGAAAATGTACTGTTGTCCCAAGCATATTGCAACAAACGGTGTATTTCTATCGCTGCTCGTTTAGTTTTTATTGCCGTTTCAAATATACCAGTCATTTTTTAAACACCCTGTATAATGAGACAAATGAAAGTCACGCGATATGCAGTTGACAATTTTTAGCTCAATGATACTGTTATTATTTTTAACAAATTGGGTTATCATATATAGCTCTTTATTAACAGTTTTTTTCCGACTGAAATTTTTGTACTGTTTAAAACTGATATACAAAAGTCCTCTAAATAACTTAAATTATGATGCAGTTTCATGGAGTATGCGCTCCCCATCGTGATACAGTTGTCAAGCGAGGATGTATAATATGTACCGGACTAAGACTATGATTCGTATTCGATAAGACAGAGTGTTTTTCCTTGTCACATAGATTTGGATTTCCTTTCATTTCTCCAAGTGAAACGTTCGAATGCTTCCTGGACAAAGGTTTAACATGTTCGTTGTAGATGGACAGACAGAAGATTTTTTTTTTCTTTTTCCTGCGGCTCCATTACTACCCTCTTTTTCTCAACAAGTTGTTTTTTTCAAACATCTCCTTCATAGTGGGCATCACAGACATAAATTTATTAAAAGAAGGCGACAGTTTTCGACATGGACTGCTGTTTATTTAGACCTCTTCTTCGTTTCAAAAATCGTTTCCGATTTTTAAGCCATTTCTGAGTGTTTAGTTATAATAAAGTGGCGCAAGTGTGAAAATGGCAGCGTATTCACATAATGTGCTTCCACCCATCTTCGTTTACAAATTATACTGTGGACGGTGGTTTGATAGATAGTCGGCGCATATAAGTGTGTAACCTTCCAGAACAGTAAAATCTCCAAACCAAAATGGACGGGAAGCATTTAATCAGAATACGCTGCCATTCTCATACGTGTTGGCATTTTTTTCTAACTAAACACTCAAAAATTCCTTACAAAGAAAACGCCAGTTGTCGAACGAAGAAGAGGTCTAAATGAACAGCAACCTATTTCGGAAAACGCCGCATTCGTATTGATCGGTGTGGCTACTGACGACAGTAAGCATCATTTTCCAGTTTTAGCTGTTCTTCGTCTGCGAGTTGCGAGCCTTTATTTCCTGCCAGACTCCCTTGATCCCATTATAAACTGCCTTCTTCGGGTCTTCGACAGAGCCCGCCCCCTTCCACCCCCATCCCCCCTCCGCCATTCCATTTTGTGTTCTTCTTCTAGCTTAAAACTACAGGAGTTATCTGTTTTCAACATTCGTCTAAATTTAGTCCTATGGGATATCAAGTTCTTCAAGGTCCTTATCACCTTCTTGGAACCGTCGGAATATTTCCGCCTTTGGCTTTATGAAATTCCAGGTTATCTTTGTTAGACGATCATCGGCCGTTCTCTTTAATTGTGTCATTCTTTACAGTACCTCATCTGACCTCAAGCATACCTACCAGACCATTAATCCATATGCTGCCTAAAACCTTCGTTAATATACTGCGTTCTCTTTTGACTTATTTATCGACTAGTCATCGTCTATTAATAGCCAAAGTCTCCGTAGCATATACTCCTAGTGGTTTCACAATCATACCGTAGTGTCTGCACTTGTCTCCACTGCTCAGCTCCCTCTTATTATACAAGTTTTTCCTCACTGCATGTGCTTTGCCCAATTTACAGATTCTAAAATCATTCGCTTAGTGTTTCAAGCCGTGCTGTTGCAATACATCTCCTATGTATCTAAATTTCTTCACACAATGAAACTTCCCTCGGTTTATAATCATCCATTCAGGTCCATCGTTTATGTTTCTCAAGCATTTTTTGTCTTCCCAAAGAACACCTGTAAATCTACGTTCTCAGCTATCCCTCTCAATCGATCACCCTCTATGATTTTCGGGTTAATAAACACAAATTATGATTTCTTAATGTTCGTTATACATTTCGTATAAAATTACGAACATGAACATTTATAGAAACTGATGAGTTACTTTTAAGTAAGCCATTTTCTTGCTTATTTCCATTAGTATGGTAGAGTTGTATATGCTCTGTACAAAAATTGACGACGTGGGCCGTTGGTGATTGTGTCTATTGTTCTGAATATTGTGCATTAGAAGACGGAGATTTCGAGAAACGGTTGGTAAAGTGATTTTGAAGCTGTGATAAGAGCAACATTCAGGTGCGTAGTCTGGGATGCAACTATGAATATTAAGTGAAACATTGAGATGGAGTTCAACATTAAAGATTCGTGGCGCCCTCCATCGGTAATGCAGTAATTCAATATGGTGTTGGCCCACCCTTAGCCTTGGTGACAGCTCCCACTCTCGCAGGCATACATTCAATCAGGTGCTGGAAGGTTACTTGGATAATGGCAGCCCATTCTTCGTGGAGTGCTGCACTGAGCAGAAGTATCGATGTCTGTTGGTGAGGCCTGGAGCAAAGTCGGCCTTCCAAAACACCCAAAGGTCAGGACTCTGTGCAGACCAGTCCATTACAGGGATGTTATTCACGTGTAACCACTCCGCTACAGGCCGTGCATTATGAACAGGTGCTCGATCGTGTTGAAAGATGCAATCGCCATCCCCGAATTACATTTCAACAGTGGGAAGCAAGAAGGTGCTTAAAACATCAATATAGGCCTGTGCTGTGATAGTGCCACGCAAAACAATAAGGCATGCAAGACTTCTCCATGAAAAACACAACCACACCATAACACCGAGTTTTACTGTTGGCACTACACACGCTGGTAGATGACGTTAACCGGGCATTCGCCATACCCACACCCTGCCATCGGAACTCCACATTGTGTACTCCACACAACGTTTTTCCACTGTTCAGTTGTCCAATGTTTACGCCCCTTACACGAAGCGAAGCGTCGTTTGGAATTTATCGGCGTGATGTATGGCTTATGAGCAGCCGCTCGGCCATGAAATCCAAGTTTTCTCACCTCCCACCTAACTGTGATAGTACTTGCAGTGGATCCTGATGCAGTCTGGAATTCCTGCGTGATGGCCTGGACAGATATCTGCCTATTACACTTGACGACCCTCTTCAACTGTCGGCGGTCTCAGTCAGTTAAGAGACGAGGTCGGCTTCCACGCTTTTGTGCTATACGTGTCCCTTCACGTTTCCACTTCACTATCACCCCAGATAACGTAAGAAACAGATTGACCGTCCTTACGGCGGAACAGGCAACCGTAAAAATAGTTTTCCCGTCGGTCAACAGATGTTGCAGGCGACGCTACGATGCTAACTGACCTGTCCATGTCGCGGAATTGGCAACGCTGTATCTTCGGTGACGTGAATGACGCTGATTTGTGTTCGGGTAGAGCTCTGCGCGCGAAATGCATTCGTCACACAGCTGACTGTAGACCACGATCGGCTATGGTTTTTCCCGAGTTTTCAATCGAAGAATGTAGATTAGCTCCTGTAATTCTACAAACCGAGTTTATTTCTACTGTAGGGACACTTCTCACAATCATTTGCGAAACGAAAAGTAATACACAATCTGCACTCGTGCAGACCTGTTACTATAAGCAATGTTGTTTTCGAGTGAAATCTGTGTGAGGATTATTAGCGCACAGATAAAAAAAATTAAAATAGGCAGCGTCTATAGTTTGCATGCTATGCTCGCTCTCTTCTATCCTCCTCCCTTCATTCCAGTATAAACGTTTGTTCACATGTATAAACGAATGGCAGTGAACATTGGCGAATTATCTATGAATACTCATTTGCAGCAGTGTAAACGAGGTTTTACAGTCGTTCACTTCGTTCGCTCTAGTATATACCAGGATTTAGAGGGACCGATGACCTAGCAGTTAGATGACGGCTATTATTCATTTATTTCACTGTTACGATCTCAGCTCTAGAGCCATTTTCAAGTACCAAGGGAAAAGTCTTGTAAGGTAATGCTTCTTAAATTGTTTACCAAATGTTACCACACTATGCTTTGCATTTTGTTATCCATATCTTGTATTGGTTTCAGTTTTCACATTGCACACAAATACGCCTCTACAGCCAAAATTACGATAGTGAAGTGAATAAACAGTTTAAAAAAAGTCCAAATCGCAGCAAAGATTTCATTTAAAAATTATATGATATGATTCTTGTAGATGAAGGGCTGCCACGTTCCATCAGAATATAAGATCGACAAAATTTAGATAGGATCGAATGCTTAGGGCTCTTTATTAATTCTTACACGTAACTAATTTATAGATTTACCTGAATTTAAAATCCACTCGCGTAACCTTTCTTTATTTTTGACGGGAATCTGAACATTTTTAGTTCAGGATTTGTCCGTCTACTCCTTCCACAGTTGATATACTCGCAGGCCCTCGGCATGACGACTCGATCCACTACCACGGGTATGCCAGAAACAGCTGTACTTCACAGACGCCAAATGGTGGAGAGCTGCACGCGTTCGGCCGACGTTGCCACATATTTCACAGAACGGAGTGCCATCTAGTGGTTGATTCCACAAGTAAGGGTGTGACGCTGTTGCCGCCTGGTGGCCGTTCCCTGACAAGGGTTGCCTCTTAGACCAAGCGATTGGGCAATCTGTTCCTTACGTGATCTGGGCTATCACATCGGAAACAGTGGACCTAGGGATGTTTATCAATGTGGAAATCTCGCGTACAGACGTATGAAGCAAGTGAAACCCAATCGCCTGACCACGTTCGAAGTCCGTGACTTCCGCGGAGAGCCCCATTCTGCTCTCTCACGTTGTCTAATGACTAATGAGGTCGCTGGTATGGAGTACCTGGCCGTACGCGGCAGTGAAATGTACCTAATATGAAAAACGTATGTTTTTGGCGTGTCCGGATACTTCTGATCACAAAGTATAGTTCTAAATAAACGCAGGATGTGCTACATGTTGTAGAGTAGGTAAATATGGGAATTTGGAAGAAGTTTTCTTAGCAAATAATTGTAACACCGTAACGTCCCCTTAGAAAAATTATACATGACTGTGCTTAAACTGACACACTATATTTTTAGCGCAACGCAATCTGACTTTCAATAATCCTTACAAATGAATGGCCCTGACTAACATTAACCTATACATTTCACAAATAACTTACCTCACAAAAATCTTCGTTACTCGAATTACTGCAATGCAGCGAGCGCCACTACTGCCAGCTAAATAAAAGATTCAAACTACTGAAGGGACTAACTACTGATAGGCATAGTTAGCAAATGAAAGATCTTGATAGAGAACAAGCAATTTATTTACCTTAATAGTGTTCAAAAGTCATTATATATCTCAGTCCGTGATATCCAATATTACAAATTTACTCTTTCTGATGGACACACGTCCAGATCGTCCGCTCTCAAAATTCCGCCATCTCTCTCCCCACATCCACCACTGCTGACGGCTCACCTCCCACTGCGGCAACGCTACGCGCTGTTAACACCCAGCTGCCCAATACTACAATGGCAGACAACAATGCAAACTAGCCACAGACTGCACACAGCACAGCCAGTGATTTTCATACAGAGCGCTACGTGGCGTTACCAATAAGAAAACCTAAACAGCCTACTTACAACACTTGTAATAATAAGGTTAAGAAATGAATTAGAATTTGCGCAGCGGTGTACTCGGGGTAGTAATAAGAAAACAGACAATGTTATTCACGTAGTTTATGGTTCAAATGGCTCTGAGCACTATGGAACTTAACTTCTGAGGTCATCAGTCCCCTAGAACTTAGAACTACTTAAACCTAACTAACCTAAGGACATCACACACACCATGCCCGAGGCAGGATTCGAACCTGCGACCGTAGCTGTCGCCCGGTTCCACACTGTAGGGCCTAGAACCGCTCGGTCATCCCTGCCGGCACGTAGTTTATCCCTTATGAATGTTTTGGTAAGGAATTAGGAGGTTCTGCGCAGAATCGTAGAGGAAAGGAATATGTGGAAAACACTGATAAGGAGAAGGGACAGGATGATAGGACATCTGCTAAGACATGAGGGAATGACTTCCATGGTACTAGAATGAGCTATAGAGGGCAAAAGCTGTAGAGGAAGGCAGAGATTGGAATACATCCAGCAAATAATTGAGGACGTAGGTTGCAAGTGCTACTCTGGGATGAAGAGGTTGGCACAGCAGAGGAATTCGTGGCGGGCCGCATCAAACCACTCAGAAGACTGAGGACAAAAAACAGTTCTGGAAAACCGTAATGGAGTATTAAATGCATAATATCTAAAAACAGCTGCAACTAGTTACTTAATGAAATATTTGTTTATTTTCATTACTACGTCTGGAAGATTTCAGACTCAATTTCCGATGCTTATGTAATCACTCTAAAAACCACGCACTTGATAATGGAGGCTGCTTCACTGCATTAGAAGATGCAATACGTTTAATTTAATAAGTGCTAGTTAATATGCAAGTTATGTATAATATTCGAATTATTGACTCAATATTTCTAAAAAATATGTCTTCACTTATACGCAACATATAATGGAGTTCGAAACCCCTAGAAAGTCCCTCCTTGGTGTATTTGGACAGGTCTATTGGAGATGAGTTCTGCCACCATTCTGCTCGGCATTTAGTAATTGATAAAGGAGTTGCTTTGATTAATTGTGAAAAGCTCTTTCTTGATTTCAGTTTGAATGACTCAGAACTATGTCCAGACATAGGTCTTGCTTTTGTGTTTCAGCCTCTATGGCAGATCGTCTTCTCACATCTGGGGGACCTATGCCCCTTAGTTGACAGATCTGATTTACAGCGGTAGACAGCATCCTGTCATGACACGACCTGTCTCGTTCAGAGCTACGTTCACTTGAAGAAAGTCATTATTACCGCCAAGAACTACCGATAAAATTTCCTTATAAAACAACCAGCTTCGGTCCATCTCCTCTTCCCCGCTCTCTATCCATCTCCCCATCCCCCCATCTGTCCATCTCCCTCGACCCCTGCCTCCTCCTTTCCCTTCTTTATCCATATGCTGCTGCCCTTCTCTGTGCATCTCCTCCCCCCCCCCCCTCCTCCACCTCTCTATCTATCTTCTCCACCGTGCCTCTCTGTCTGTCCGAGCGGTTCTAGGCGCGTCAGTCTGGAACCGTGCGACCGCTAAGGTCGCAGGTTCGAATCCTGCCTCGGGCATGGATGTGTGTGATGTCCTTAGGTTAGTTAGGTTTAAGTAGTTCTAAGTTCTTGGGGACTGATGACCTGAGCTGTTAAGTCCCATAGTGCTCAGAGCCATTTGAACCATTCTCTGTCTGTCAAAATACTTACAGTCCCTTTCCTCTACACATTATCACCCTTACTCCAAAAAGAGGTTGGCGGTTCTTATCCGCACAGAATTTATTTCTAGATTATAAGTAGTGTGTGTAACAGGTTTGGTTGAAATCGATCCAGTGGTTTAGGACGAACATTTTTACCCGAGGCTATTCCCACGTATGCACATGTCACATACTCGTATATTCGCTTGTATCTCTAGCGTATTTGGCCTGAAATTTCTTTTCCTGCCGCTCAGTGTTTATGACGTGATATCTCCTGAACTTTTTGTCGTACAATGATAAAAATTTTGCTAGTGCGGTCTGTGGTATATGCGACTACTGTCTGCAAATTGCACCGCATGAACAGCGAAAATGTAGTAAGTCATAAACTTTTTTCTTTCAACATTTTTCGCCGGCCGCGGTGGTCAAGCGGTTCTGGCGCTGCAGTCCGGAACCGCGGGACTGCTACGGTCTCAGGTTCGAATCCTGCCTCGGGCATGGGTGTGTGTGATGTCCTTAGGTTAGTTAGGTTTAAGTAGTTCTAAGTTCTAGGGGACTTATGACCTAAGATGTTGAGTCCCATAGTGCTCAGAGCCATTTTTCAACATTTTTATGGTGTCTGACAGGGAAAAAAGTTTCGAGAAGGTTTGAAATTATGTGTAAAGTCTGTTCAATATCACTAAGTCTCTTTATCACCTAACAGATGAACAAAGTCTGGTATACACCGAAGCGTCAAAGAAACTGATATAGGCATGCGTATTCAAATACTGAGACACGTAAACAGGCAGCATACGGATCTACGATCGGCAACACATATATAAGACAGCAAGTCTCTGGCGCAGTTGTTAGATCGGTTACTGTCCGCACCTCGTGGTTTAGTGGCTAGCGTTGCTGCCTCTGGATCACGGGGTCTCGGGTTCGATTCCCGACCGGGCTGGGGATGTTCTCTGCCCGGGGACTGGGTGTTTATGTTGTCCTCATCATTTCATCATCATCATTCGTGACAGTGACTAGACTGTGTAAAACTGGATTGTGTAGAAATTGGGACTGAGTTTAAGCACTTCAGTGATGACCACGCAGTTGAGCGCCCCACAAACCAAACATCATCATCATCACCGGTTACTGCTGCTAAAATGGCAGGTTAGCAAGATTTAAGTAAGTTTGAACGTGGTGTTATACACTCCTGGAAATTGAAATAAGAACACCGTGAATTCATTGTCCCAGGAAGGGGAAACTTTATTGACACATTCCTGGGGTCAGATACATCACATGATCACACTGACAGAACCACAGGCACATAGACACAGGCAACAGAGCATGCACAATGTCGGCACTAGTACAGTGTATATACACCTTTCGCAGCAATGCAGGCTTCTATTCTCCCATGGAGACGATCGTAGAGATGCTGGATGTAGTCCTGTGGAACGGCTTGCCATGCCATTTCCACCTGGCGCCTCAGTTGGACCAGCGTTCGTGCTGGACGTGCAGACCGCGTGAGACGACGCTTCATCCAGTCCCAAACATGCTCAATGGGGGACAGATCCGGAGATCTTGCTGGCCAGGGTAGTTGACTTACACCTTCTAGAGCACGTTGGGTGGCACTTGATACATGCGGACGTGCATTGTCCTGTTGGAACAGCAAGTTCCCTTGCCGGTCTAGGAATGGTAGAACGATGGGTTCGATGACGGTTTGGATGTACCGTGCACTATTCAGTGTCCCCTCGACGATCACCAGTGGTGTACGGCCAGTGTAGGAGATCGCTCCCCACACCATGATGCCGGGTGTTGGCCCTGTGTGCCTCGGTCGTATGCAGTCCTGATTGTGGCGCTCACCTGCACGGCACCAAACACGCATACGACCATCATTGGCACCAAGGCAGAAGCGACTCTCATCGCTGAAGACGACACGTCTCCATTCGTCCCTCCATTCACGCCTGTCGCGACACCACTGGAGGCGGGCTGCACGATGTTGGGGCGTGAGCGGAAGACGGCCTAACGGTGTGCGGGACCGTAGCCCAGCTTCATGGAGACGGTTGCGAATGGTCCTCGCCGATACCCCAGGAGCAACAGTGTCCCTAATTTGCTGGGAAGTGGCGGTGCGGTCCCCTACGGCACTGCGTAGGATCCTACGGTCTTGGCGTGCATCCGTGCGTCGCTGCGGTCCGGTCCCAGGTCGACGGGCACGTGCACCTTCCGCCGACCACTGGCGACAACATCGATGTACTGTGGAGACCTCACGCCCCACGTGTTGAGCAATTCGGCGGTACGTCCACCCGGCCTCCCGCATGCCCACTATACGCCCTCGCTCAAAGTCCGTCAACTGCACATACGGTTCACGTCCACGCTGTCGCGGCATGCTACCAGTGTTAAAGACTGCGATGGAGCTCCGTATGCCACGGCAAACTGGCTGACACTGACGGCGGCGGTGCACAAATGCTGCGCAGCTAGCGCCATTCGACGGCCAACACCGCGGTTCCTGGTGTGTCCGCTGTGTCGTGCGTGTAATCATTGCTTGTACAGCCCTCTCGCAGTATCCGGAGCAAGTATGGTGGGTCTGACACACCGGTGTCAATGTGTTCTTTTTTCCATTTCCAGGAGTGTAGTTGGTGCTCGAGCGATGGGACACAGTATCTCCGACGTAGTGATGAAGTGTACCGTGAATATCAAGAATCGGCAAAACATGTTCAAATGTTCAAATGTGTGTGAAATCTTATGGGACTCAACTGCTAAGGTCATCAGTCCCTAAGCCTACACACTACTTAACCTAAATTATCCTAAGGACAAACACACACACCCATGCCCGAGAGAGGTCTAGAACCTCCGTCGGGACCAGCCGCACAGTCCATGACTGCAGCGCCTTAGACCGCTCGGCTGGCAAAACATCAAATCTCCGACATCACTGCGGCCGGAAAGAGATCGTGCAAGAACGGCACCAACGAGGACTGAAAAGAATTGTTCAACGTGACAGATGTGCAAACCTTCCGCAAACTGCTGCAAACTCAGTGCTGGGCCATCCACAAGTGTCAGAATGCGAAACATCCAACGAAACATATGGGCTTTCGGAGCCGAAGGCCCACTCGTGTACACTTGGTGACTGCACGACACAAACCTTTATGCCCCGCCTAGGCCCGTCAAAACCGACACTGGGTTGTTGGTGACTGGAGACATATTACCTGTTTGGAGGAGTCTCGTTTCAAATTGTATTGAGCGGATGGAAGTGTATGGATATGGGGACGACCCCATGAATCCATGGACCTGCATGTCAGCAGGGGACTGGTGGAGGCTCTGTAATGTTGTGGGGCGTGTGCAGCTGGAGTGATATGGGACCTCTGATACGTCTAGATACGACTCTGACAGGTGACACGTACGTAGGCAACCTGTCTGATAACGCGCATACATGCATGTCTACTGTGCATTTCGACGCACTTGGACAATTTTAGCAGGATAATACGACACACCACACGTCCAGAACTGCTACAGAGTGGCTCCAGGAACACGCTACTTAGTTTGAACACTTCCGCTGACCACCGAACTTCCCAGATGGGGAATACTCAGTATTGTAGAACACTCACTATAATGTCGTTTATTGAAACTGAACTACACTTGTCGAACAATCACTATATACACACAAAAACAAATAACTTGTAGACGACTATTCATCAAGAGTGTTGGTGAGGTCTGTCGGAGCTGGTCCTAGCTCGGTGAGGCCTTATAAAGCCGGCGGAGGCCGCCGGAGTACTCCAACTTTCCCTGTATCTGTGAGGCGACAACTGCAGAAAAAGGTTCGCATTAGTCTCTAGCAAGTTCTGTTTGTTTTGAAGAATTGTTTTCCTCTTTGTTGCGCCTTCAAGTACTTGTGTATGTTATATGGCACACAGGGGTGTCTTGAGTGTAGTCTGCCTAGTAGGGGCCGTCTGTGGCAGACGTAACACCAGATATGAACATTATTGAGCATATCTGGGAGGCCTTGCAACGTGCTGTTCATAAGAGATATCCACACCATTGTTACGGATTTATGGACCTGCAGGATTCACGGTTTCAGTACCCTCCGGCACTACTGCAGACATTAGTCGAGTCCTTGCCGCATCGGGTTGTGGTAGTTGTGCGTGCTCGCTGGGATCCTACACAGTATAGGTAGGTGTGCCAGTTTCTGTGGCTCTTCAGTGTATATGAAAGTGAGAACAGTCACTAATTTATGGATTTTATTATCTCACAGTAATGATTTTATTTCAGCAATATGATGCTATAAATGCTATTATGAAGCTGACGATGTTTTGCAAAACGACATTGGTTGTTAAATAAAGAAACCTGATCAGCAGCTCTTGGAACTAATAATGACGTTCTTGAAATACGAGCTGTGGTTTACCACCTTCCGAAAACTACAGCTACCTGTTTTGCACGAGCAGAGTTTCTGCAGACAGAGGCAGCCTACCCTGCGGCTCAGAAACTTAAAATGGATCGAAATGAGCGAGGAAAACATATGCATATATTATTAAGTTACTGGTTGCAGTTACTTTTAACTACAGGGTTATTACAAATGATTGAAGCAATTTCACAGCTCTACAATAACTTTATTATTTGAGATAATTTCACAATGCTTTGCACACACATACAAAGACTCAAAAAGTTTTTTTAGGCATTCACAAATGTTCGATATGTGCCCCTTTAGTGATTCGGCAGACATCAAGCCGATAATCAAGTTCCTCCTACACTCGGCGCAGCATGTCCCCATCAATGAGTTCGAAATCATCGTTGATGCGAGCTCGTAGTTCTGGCACGTTTCTAGGTAGAGGAGGTTTAAACACTGAATCTTTCACATAACCCCACAGAAAGAAATCGCATGGGGTTAAGTCGGGAGAGCGTGGAGTCCATGACATGAATTGCTGATCATGATCTCCACCACGACCGATCCATCGGTTTTCCAATCTCCTGTTTAAGAAATGCCGAACATCATGATGGAAGTGCGGTGGAGCACCATCCTGTTGAAAAGTGAAGTCGGCGCTGTCGGTCTCCAGTTGTGGCATGAACCATGTCCATATACACGTGTCCTGTAACGTTTTTTTCGCAGAAGAAAAAGGGGCCATAAACTTTAAACTGTGAGATTGCACAAAACACGTTAACTTTTGGTGAACTGCGAATTTGCTGCACGAATGCGTCAGGATTCTCTACCGCCCAGATTCGCACATTGTGCCTGTTCACTTCGCCATTAAAAAATATTGTTGCTTCATCACTGAAAACAAGTTTCGCACTGAACGCATCCTCTTCCATGAGCTGTTGCAACCGCGCCGAAAATTCAAAGCGTTTGACTTTGTCACCGGGTGTCAGGGCTTGTAGCAATTGTAAACGGTAAGGCTTCTGCTTTAGCCTTTTCCGTAAGATTTTCCAAACCGTCGGCTGTGGTACGTTTAGCTCCCTGCTTCGTCGACTTCCGCGGGCTACGCGTGAAACTTGCCCGCACGCGTTCAACAGTTTCTTCGCTCACTGCAGGCCGACCCGTTTGTTTCCCCTTACAGAGGCATCCAGAAGCTTTAAACTGCGCATACCATCGCCGAATGGAGTTAGCAGTTGGTGGATCTTTGTTGAATTTCGTCCTGAAGTGTCGTTGCACTGTTATGACTGACTGATGTGACTGCATTTCAAGCACGACATACACTTTCTCGGCTCCTGTCGCCATTTTGTCTCACTGCGCTCTCGAGCGCTCTGGCGGCGGAAGCCTGAAGTGCGGCTTCAGCCGAACAAAACTTTATGAGTTTTTCTACGTATCTGTAGTGTGTCGTGACCATATGTCAATGAATGGAGCTACAGTGAGTTTATGAAATCGCTTCAATCATTTGTGATAGCCCTGTATAATAGGAAATACCAAGAATTTTGGGTTTGGGAAAAGGGAAAGAGGATTGAGAATCTGAATATCATTTTAACTAGCCGCAAAGTGATCGTTGGAGTCGCTGAGTCTTTAGCGTTGAAAGGGAGACTGGAAGACAGGGTGGCAGCAGGGACTTGCGACCGGAAGTGACGCAGTCGTCGTGCCGGCAGGCTGTTCGCGGTGAAGCGGTGCGCGCGGTGCCAGGCGGGCATCTCGGCCAGCGAGCTGGTGATGCGCGCGCGCGACCTCGTCTACCACGTGCACTGCTTCACGTGCGCGTCGTGCGGCGTGCCGCTCGCCAAGGGCGACCACTTCGGAATGCGCGACGAGCTCGTCTACTGCCGGCCCCACTACGAGCTGCTGTACAGCCAGGACGCGGCCGGCGCGCCCTACTGCGACCTCGAGGCCGCCTTCCGGGCCGGCGCCGGCGCCGCCCCCTGCGGGGCGCCGGCGTCGCCGGGGGCGGGCGGCGTCGCCGGGGGCGGCGGCGGCTGTCCGGCGGCGGGCGCCGTGCCGCCGGCCGTCGTGGCGGCCGGGGGCGGAGGGGGCGGCTCGGTGCCCGGCGGCGCCATCGGCGTGGGCGTCGGCGTGGGCGCCGGCAGCCCCGGGCCCGCCACCATCTTCTTCGGCGGCGCGGCGGGGGCGGCGGCGGCGGCCGCGGCGGCGGCGGCTGCGGCGGCGGCGGCGGCCGTGGGCACCGGCGTGCAGAAGGGCCGCCCGCGCAAGAGGAAGCTGCCGTCGGCCGTCGAGCCGCAGGACATGCCCGTCGGCCTGCGCATCCCCGCCGCCGCGCTCGGTGAGTCCAGCCTCAAGTACGTCCCTTCAAGTCTCGAGCGCTGCGTTAACATTGATAAACTTACTAACATAGCACGTTTACGTACATACATGTTTGGTAGGCTGTATGCATGCCTGACCCTTTAAAATATATACGAAAACAATACGGAACTAGTCAACTAATTTTAAGTTTTTATTTGTAACATGTTTCGGATATTGCGGCCCATCATCAGGTGTAAATTACCGTGTTAAGAACAGGTGCGTCGCCACTAGGAGATATCTACATTTTTTTATTCTTATGTCGTTGATTACAGAATGCTTTTGGTGGATTAGTTGTAAGATATTACCACCCCACCTTCAGTACTGTGTGATGAAAGTGATAACCATAAAACGTTATAGATATTCCAACATTTTAAATTCCCAGGTGCAATTTTTCTGACCTAAACATCGAAAGTGCCTGCTGATAATAGAGCATAGCTTCTGGGAAGCGTTGCAAATTATAAACAATACATTTACTGAGCAGTTACTTTCATTTGTGTCTTAATAGACACGTGTTACTGATGTGTTATACATTACCGTGTAATGTGAGTATTGTTTTATGTGTTAATTTATGATAGGTCACTTTTTTTGACAACAATGGATCGTTACATAGATAACTGCGTAATTTTCATGGTGCTCTTTTTTTCTCTTACTTTTTTTCTACTCTCAACACTGAATTAAGTTTACATTTACCATATCACTGCTTTTCCTTGTCTTTGTTTCTTTCTGCCACGAGGGCGTCCTTAAAAGTAATGCCTCCGATTTTCTTACGTGAAAAATCTTATTCAATTTTGCGCTAAACGAAGTTTATTGATATTGTTTATCTTTATTCTTGGTATTTTCGTATCTGTTTTTCAACATAGTTAACCTGGAGACGAACGCACTTGTCCCATCGGGAGACAAGTTTCTTGACGCGGTTACTGAAAATGTCTGACTTTGTTGAAGGAGCAGTAACCTTACTTGTGCTTCCGACGCTCGATCACTATCAAAGTGAGGTTCTGGAAGGTGTTCACTAAGTTTAGGAACAGATGAATTTCGGATGGAGCCAAGTAGGGACTGTATGGAGGATGATCGATGACAATGAACACAAGGTGTCGGATTGTTGCAGATGTCGCAGCGCTAGTGTGTGGTCAGGCGTTGTCTTGCTTAACGGAGGATGTGCCACATGTCGACGAACTCTCCGAATTCGACACACTGTCTCTTACGCACCAACATAGTTACGTTACACGCAACAATTCAGAGCCCTGGAGCGGCAGAAGGCTGCAAATATGTAGACATGATTGAATGTTAACAAAGTTTATTTTATTTAAAAAGCTTTACAGTTTTAACATAAAAAATTCGGAGGCATTACTTTTCAGCACGCCTTCGTACTACGCTCTTATACACTCATGCTCATAAATGAAGTATAATTGCAGAATGTGGTACCACACAACGTGGCACTACACAAAACTGGCGCTAATAGCATAGGCACAAAGGGAACACACACGACACAGATCTGTAAGTCCACGGTATTGGTGATAAGTTGAGAAAACCGTCCCGAAACACATGTGCTACAAAACGCCACTGTTTCCTGCGCATGTACCACGACATCAATATGGGATATGATCACCACGCACACGTACACAGGCCGCACAACGGGTTGGCACACTCTAGATCAGGTGGTCGAGCAGCTGCTGGGGTGTAGCCTCCCATTCTTGCACCAGTGCTTGTCGGAGCTCCTGAACTGTCTTAGGGGTTTGAAGACGTGCAGAGAAACATCGACTGAGGGCATCCCAGACGAGCTCGATGCGGTTTAGGTCTGGCAGCTCGGTGGGGCCGTGCATTATCATCCATCAGGAGGATGTGGGACCCACTGCACCCCTGAAAAGGCGGACATACTGGTGCAAAATGACGTCCAGATACACCTGACCTGTTACAGTTCCTCTTTCAAAGACATGCAGGGGTGTACGTGCACCAATCATAATCCCACCCCACACCATAAAACCACGACCTCCATACAGGTCCCTTTCAAGGACACTGAGGGGTTGGTATCTGGTTCCTGGTTCACGCTAGATGAAAACCCGGCGAGAATCACTGTTCAGACTATATCTCGACTCGTCCGTGGACATAACCTGGAACCCCTGATCCAATGACCATGTACTGTGTTCTTGACACCAGGCTTTACGGGCTCCCCTATGACCATGACCAGGGTTACTATAATGCACCTTGCAAGTCTCCGGTCGAATAAACCACGTCTGTTCAGTCGACTGTAGACTGTGTGTCTGGAGACAACTGTTCCAGTGGCTGCGCTAAGGTCCCGAGCAAGGCTACCTGCAGTACTCCGTGGCTGTCTGCGGGCACTGGTGGTGAGATATCGGTCATCTTGTGATGTTGTACACTGTGGACGTCCAGTACTGTAGCGCCCGGACACGTTTCCTGTCTGCTGGAGTCGTTGCCATAATCTTGAGATCACATTTTGTGGTACACGGAGGACCCGTGCTAAGATCTGCTGTGTTTGACCAGCCTCCAGTCGCCCTAGTATTCTACCACTCATAACGTCACCCATATGTGTTCTCTGAGCCATTTTCAACACACAGTCACCATTAGCACGTCTGAAAACGTCTGCACACTTACTCGCTGCACCGTACTCTGACACGCACCAACATACCTCTGCGTATGTGGACTGCTGCCAGCGCCACCATGTGACGACCGCAGGTCAAATGCACCTCATGGTCATACGCCGAGATGGTTTAAACCCGCAAACCGACAACCAGAGCGTTGTTTCACCATGTATCGGCATTATCCTTAATTTATGAGCATGAGTGTATTTAGATAGCTACTCATACGTTGTTCCACATGCCGGTTTCCTGTGGTATGTTTTTACACTTTCAGTACGGTCTTCCTTTACTGTAATAGAAAAAGAGCCTACGATTTTCATTAAATCAAAGTGTCTCCAACCATTTTACACTTACCTTCATACCTGTTGCTATTAGTACTGTTAGAATGGCATATACCTCTAGTAGTACAATTACGAAGAGTACAACTACAACAGCTATAAAAAATGAATATTAAGACGTGGAGAAGCCAGTGGTGTGAGTATTGAAACAAAGAGGAGCTGCTGTTGTGGTGTATAGAGTAACACGCCGTTTGAAAGCGACGATATACCCGAATGCTGGCTGCTTTTGAAAAGTGTAAGGACCTAACACATGCAGTGTGCCTGTAGATATAAGGGACTGATAAATGAAGTGTCAGTTTAAAGAGAGCAGAAAAATGAGACATAATGCTTGTAGCAGAAAGAAAAAAATACCTCTAATAATTACATTGGATTATAAGATCAGCGGTAAACATCTTGGCTTACTGAAAAAGATAGGCAGGATTAATAGATTTTTGTTTAATGCAATACAAGATGGGTACAAATAAGCTATATTTATAGATCGAAAGAGTCTGTTTTTAAGTTTACAAATACAAGCTATGAATTTAGTCTCCCCCCTCGTACGTAACATCGAACACACGAGGAATATTCTCCTGTATTACTGAGTTCACCGCAGCTGTGATGCAGTTCGATAGTATTGTTGTTAGAGACGCAGTCTGCAATTCCTCTTTTACAAACCCCCACAAGGAAAAGTCAACACGGCATGAACTAAGAGATCAATGGGTGACGATGCTTCCCGTCTTTGCAGAGACATCCAGTTTCTTGAAACTGCTTAACGTAATTGCCTATTCCTCTCTTAGTTTGCGGCCGACTGCCGAATTAGAGATGAAATTCTCTCTACACTAAGATTACCGACTCACTTCTGCCGAACTCAGAAACGTAGAAAGCCGCGGGTTGCATGGTAACCATCTTGCAACTGATGCAATATGGCTATCCGTTTACGCGATATCTCATGCTGTCGTAAGCGCAAGTTTAAATGCTCTGCTTTTCATCGGTGTGTAGATTAATCATACCAAGTAAGGAGAGGTAATGCTATGGAACAGTATGAAATTGTATGAACGCGAAAAATCAGTATTAGGAAAAGCGAGTGGGAAACTCGTTTGTTAGAAGTTTCTAGAATTTTGTTCTTGCTTTAAGAACGATAACATGGTGCAAGCAGGCTGTAAGCTATTTATTGTCTGTGCTATTACCTAATTTCGACCGTCAGTCATTTTCAAGCAACATGGCATAACTGCTGCTTGTACATAGAAATTCGTTCAGTTTTACCATCTTTATGAAAGTCCGTTAGTATTTGATTATTTTAGAGATAGTGAAGTTGAACGAATGAATTCGTTTCAACAAGAAATGTCTGAGGCAGAAATGATCCCAAGGTGCTCGAAAATGACCGACGGTCAAAATTAGCTAACAGCACGCTCAATAAATAGAAATGTGTGTGTGAGTTCCTGAGGGACGAAACTGCTGAGGTCATCGGTCCCTAGACTTACACATTACTTAAACTAACTTATCCTAAGAACAACACACACACACACACACACACACACACACACACACACACAAAATGGTGCAAATGGCTCTGAGCACTATGGGACTCAACTGCTGTGGTCATAAGTCCCCTAGAACTTAGAACTACTTAAACCTAACTAACCTAAAGACATCACACACATGCAAGCCCGAGGCAGGATTCGAACCTGCGACCGTAGTGGTCACGCGGGTCCAGACTGGAGAGCCCAGAACCGCTCGGCCACTCCGGCCGGCTCACACACACACACACACACACACACACATACACATGCTGAGGGAGGACTCGAATCTCCGGCGGGAGGGGCCGCGCAATCCGTGACAATGCGCCTCAAACCGCGCGGCCACTCTGTGCGGCTAGGTTAATAAATAGCTTACAGCCTGCGTGGACCAAGTTTTCGTTCTTTGTTGGAAGTGTTCTTGGTAGGTGCAGTGCATCTATAACGGACATTGCACAGAAGAAGACAATGCGACCAATTCTAGAGTACTGGTCGAGATTTTAGAGCCCTTATTAAGTATTGATGGCGACAGAAATCGAAGCAGTTCAAAGACGTTATAATCGTAACATGTCGGTTAACATAAACGGAAGATGGTCGGTTAAGCTATGGAAGAGAGTTGACGTTGTCTTCGAGAAACAGTATTGGATAAAGGTTTCTTTATATTACTACCACCAGTCGCTTTTTGTTTTGTTCTTCAATTTTTATTACTCCATTGTCGGTTTCGAAACCGGTAATGGGATAATAAAAATTGAAGAACAAAACAAAAGGCGACTGGTTCCAGTAATTTCAAGAAATCTTTATTCATCAGTCACAGTGATCCTCATCCATAATGGATAAAAGTTTTAGTATTGGACAAACTGAGAGAATTAGTATTTGAGAACTAGGGTACAAAATTCTGCATCCATTGTTTTATATCCCGCTTACCGATCATGTAAATAAACATTAGGTCGCGTGCACAGATGTACAGATACTCATTTTTCCATCGCGTAATTAGTTCCTTATCTGAAAATGATCTACGCGCTAGGCTGAGTTCGGATACGAAGTCAGCAATTTACCTTTTTTTGTTGAGTGACAGAGAGTGTAACTTTTCATGGTTATAACAGTGGAGACTTTTTCTCTAGGACGTCACATCTTCAACTATGAAATTTTATGTGCTGAAGTAAAACAAGTACTGGGGCTGGTGGCTATCATTTTGAACACTTGCTTTGAGCTTAGGCTGAGCTGGAACGCCCTATCCCGACAATGTTAAATTTAGTGACTTGGTTTCCCTGTATTTCAGGAACCACTGTAGCAATTGACATGAAAGTCTTACAGGACATTAAAATATATGTTCTGAGTCCACTGAACTACAATAATTGCATTTCAGCCACTGTGTTCGGAAATACAATTTTTTAACTACACAGTTAAAATCTTGTATACTTTTTTGTACTCTATCCTAAATAATTTTAATTATGCAAAACATTATGTTCTTCTTTTAGTTCAGTAGACTCAGGACATGTATGTTTTAACTTCCTGAAAATTTAAATACTCTACTCGAAGTGGTTTCTGAGATTTGGGGGAAAATGCAACAGAATATGTTTACTGGTTGCTTCTAAAGTTTCAAAAGACTGTAACTCACTGAAGATGTGCTTAATTTTTTTTATTTTTAGTCACTTAGAAGCATCCTGCACTACACTGTATATCATCCTCCTGATCTTTTTCCAAATTTTTGCTTCTTTTTTTCTTTGTGGACTGCTTAGTGGCCAACTTAGCTGCAAACTCTTCTTCATCAATGCGAACCTTGTCCATCCGTCCAAGTTCTCTGATGCAGTTTGCTCCAGGATTAATTCCCATATGCTGAAGCACTTTCACCCTACCAGTGTTGCCATGATTAAAAGCAATAACAGCATCACTGACCCCCCTCCCCCCCTTTAGTGTCTTCATTCTAACAAAAACATTTTTTGGTAAGCGAATCCGTATAAGATCATCGAAGGACTCATTGGAATTTTGAGTCTCACCATGCAGACACTTCTTCAGCAATTCAGGATTTGCCAGGTCATGATATCCATGACTGCTACTGGGATGGAATGTTTATGGCTGCATGAACTGTTTGAGTACTAGGCATTGCGATAATTGCACCATGAATCAGGTCCAGGAGGGCAAAGGTGGTTCACTGGTTTTTCATCAGTAGACAGTCTGTGGAAGAATGTAGCCCATACTGCCTGCTTCATTTTCAACAAATTCTCAGTATTATTTCCAATGGCCATCCCATAATACTACTGTAGTTCATCAGTCATTTTGTCTGTCAACCTGCCTCTTGTGGTTTTACCATCAGAAAGTTTCTTGTCTCTCAGACTTTGTTTCAACTTCCTCAACCTGATGCCCATCCTCTTCTGGACATGACCAACACATTTCAGTTTTATGATAATCTTCTCTCCATAAGGCTGAGCAGCTACTACACTGTTATATGCTTTTGAGTCTCCATCACCTAAAATTTAGTGTAACACACTCTCTTTTCATTTACATATCGATTAAAAATTTCAGTAGCTGCAGAGGTCTCCATGTCACCACTTGTTCCTTCATAATTTCTGTCACAGATGTGCCCTTCTTCATTCCCTAATTTACACTTATAACAATGTTTAGTTAAAATCTGGAAATCTATTACCTTTCCAGTATCCGCATTGGTCACCGTAGCCACAGAATTCTTAGAATTGTAGGTGCACTTCTGCCAAGTGCCACCAAAAGCTACTGGTATGTCAGTCATGCCATCATTTATTTCAACAGCTTCGTTTGCAGCACCCTTCATTGGTTCACGTGCAACAGATTCCACAGCAGCTCCAATAAATCTTGCTTGTCGATTTTACAAGATGGGGGTGGCATATTCATCACGGCACACATTGTTTCTGCTGCAGTGTGTCCTTTGCCAATAGAACAACTACGCACAGGTACTTGAATGTGGATAAGTGAAAAAGAAAAATAAATAAATAAGAGAAGTAATCGGGAATCAGCTAACAAAGCAAATGTGTCTGTACTCCTAGAAATAGGACTAGAACTACAAAGGAACATTAAAGAGTTGGAACTAACAGACAGAAACTCTTTTAAGTATAAAATAGTAAATTCTGAAAGATTTCAGGGCAGAGAAAAAGACTAATGAGGAACAACATGAGCGAATCTCCATGTGTGAGACTCTGATCTAACTCTGTGAGATAGGCACATTAACCTGACTATGATAATCACAGTGGTAGTCTATCAAGGTTCACCTCCCAAAGATCCTACAAAACTTAAGATGTGCTGATAAATGAACCAGTGGCAGCTATCTTGTAACTGAGCTGCAACACCCTCGGTTTCTCTGACATGCCAGAGCTGTAACCGATGCTTACCAGCATCTTATAACAGTGAGCAGAGAGGAGACATAGCAGCTCGGCGACTTGAGAATGAAGACGCAGTCTAGCCTCCATGCTTCCCCAGCTTTATCCTTCTGCGTCCACACCTCCCAATCAACTCCCTCCGACCTCATCTTCCCATCAACTCTCTCCAGCCTCGTCTTCCCATCGAATCCTTTTTTCATATCTCTAAAACTAAACTTACAGCTGTCTTTCCACCGACACGAAGTGTCCATCAATCCTTTAAAAAGTTGCCAATGCCACGCAATGGCGTACCTGTTTCACAGGCAACATTTCACGCCCAGAAAAATCTGAACCGCCAACAGGCCAATGAATCACTTTTATTCCCCTCGTTTTTAAAAAGCTTGTTACAGTGTGTCACATCCATATGACGTCACAACTAACATGCCAATCGGTGCTCATTCTGCCATCAGCGAGCCTCACATTACAGATCCCATTAAAATGTAAAAAGCTTGCTACGGAGCTAGTAGCCGACTCAGCTACAGCACCTGTCCTCAAAGTAGGTCAGACCTGTTTTTGAGCTTTTTAGGAACACCAGGAGACGTTTGTCTCCACAAGCATGTCACTTCACAAACTCTCAGCGCCTATCACTTACAGGGAGAGCTTAGTTTTTTTCGAAAGAAGGACTTTTAATCTCTGCCACCCACTGATTATCATAAGTGGAAAAGGGCTTGTCCACCAGCGTTCGCCGGCCGGAGTGGCCGTGCGGTTCTAGGCGCTACAGTCTGGAACCGCGTAACCGCTACGCTCGCAGGTTCGAATCCTGCCTCAGGCATGGATGTGTGTGATGTCCCTAGGTTAGTTAGGTTTAAGTAGTTCTAAGTTCTAGCGGACTGATGACCACAGCAGTTAAGTCCCATAGTGCTCAGAGCCATTTGAACCATCTGGACCAACCAGCGTTCCGTCAGCCCCGGCCACTTTCATCACCTGTGCAGGAGGTGGATATTCCTTCCACCTGCCACTCTTCCTCATATCTGGAAAAGGCTGGTGTACCTCCTGTGTGATGCCAGTCACATTTTCACAGCACTCATCACTCCTAAAGGAAGCCTAGAAATCAACTGAAAGTATCCAGCACGAAGTTAAGTGTATAAGAAAATTGAGAAGAGGAAGTGAACTCACCATATCTCATCTCTTCAGAGGGCCATAGACGCGGGTTCCCAGGTAGATGCCGTGTTTCTTGACTTCCGCAAGGCGTTTGATACAGTTCCCCACAGTCGTTTCATGACCAAAGTAAGAGCATATGGAGTATCAGACCGATTGTGTGATTGGATTGAAGAGTTCCTAGATAACAGAACGCAGCATGTCAGTGTCAATGGAGAGAAGTCTTCAGAAGTAAGAGTGATTTCAGGTGTGCCGCAGGGGAGTGTCGTAGCACCGTTGCTATTCACAATGACCTTGTGAGTAACATCGGAAGTTCACTGAGGCTTTTTGCGGATGATGCTGTACTATATCGAGAGGTTGTAACAATGGAAAATTGTACTGCAATGCAGGAGGATCTGCAACGAATTGACGCATGGTGCAGGGAATGGCAATTGAATCTCAATGTAGACAAGCGTAATGTGCTGCAAGTACATAGGAAGAAAGATCCTTTATCATTTAGCTACAATATAGCAGCTCAGTAACTGGAAGCAGTTAATTCCATAAATTATCTGGGAGTACGCATTAGGAGTGATTTAAAATGGAATGACCATATAAAATTAATCGTCGGAAAAACAGATGCCAGACTGAGATTCATTGGAAGAATCCTAAGGAAATGCAGTCCAAAAACAAAGTAGGTTAAAGTCCACTTGTTCGCCCGCTGCTTGAATACTGCTCACCGGTGTGGGATCCGTACCAGATAGGGTTGATAGAAGAGATAGAGAAGGTCCAACAGAAAGCAGCACACTTCGTTACAGGATCATTTAGTAATCGCGAAAGCGGCACAGAGATGATAGATAAACTCCAGTGGAAGACTCTGCAAGAGAGACGCTCAGTAGCTCGGTACAGGCTTTTATTGAAGTTTCGAGATCATACCGTCACCGAGGAGTCAAGCAGTATATTGCTCCCTCGTACGTATATCTCGCGAAGAGACCATGAGGATAAAGTCAGAGGGATTAGAGCCCACATAGAGGCATACTGACAATCTTTCTTTCCTCGAACAATACGAGACTGGAATAGAAGGGAGAACCGATAGAGGTACTCAAGGTACCCTCCGCCACACACCGTCAGGTGGCTTGCGGAGTATGGATGTAGACGTAGATGTAGAAAAGTGCACAGGAAGGCTGGAGGCAGTTCAGAGTCCATGGCGGAATGAAATATCTCATGCTAGTTGCTATGTTATCTGCAAAGCAAACTACAGGTCTCTCTCTCTCTCTCTCTCTCTCTCTCTCTCTCTCTCTCGCTCTCTTTGTATGTAACGATCTTTTTTTAAAAGTGTTTTCGAGTCAGCCACCTACTAGTTTTGTAACATCGTCAATTTGTGTTGTCTGTGAGATAGCTACCGAGCCGGCCTTATATCCCCTACATCACGATCTGGTGACTGGGAATTAATTATTTACTAACTTTACCTGTATTTCTGGAACGATTCGCAATCAGCCATTCGCCTTGGAAGGAGTTCTCACGTGCGCCCGTATTCCGCAGGGGGTTTACACGGTAAACGCTGTTTTGTTTGCTCTTCAGCCCAACCGCCACTGACGCAGCGCACAGGTCCAGCTTTGGCAGATAGCGGCAGGATAGATAAAGAGCACGTGTTTCGACAGGAACTTCTCAGGTGCCAAGTGTGGAAGAGATGCCGCCGCCTGATGCTTTTGTTCGAGGGTTAGCGTCATATCCAGTCTGTCAATCGCGGAACACGAGTGAACATCCGCCTGTGGCCGCCGCTTCTCAAGCTCTTATCCGAATGGCACAGTTTGGCACCCTGCGCAGGTGGCGTCTATTCGACGGCACATGCTTCGCGATCGCAACACTTTTAACGTGTGATGTGTGTTACATAATGTTATTTCTTCCGTGATCGGAATAAAAAGAAAAGCGATCGATTTAATTACTTCCAGCAAGACATGCTTCTTCCCAAACAGAAGAGAAAGATGAGCAAGAGAAATCCAACCCCTACAAACTGAACTTTTTATAAATAAACAATACACCCTTTCATTTCGTGTCAAAAGATCCTTCCTATCCACCACAAAGCCACCAATTTGCACCCAGGGGGAGGATGGGAAGGGGAGAGGGGACAAGGAGGAGGGATGGAGGGATTACCATAGGGAGAGGGGTTAATTTTCTAATCAACATAATTAAGTAGTCAATCAAATTGATAAGAGTGAGAGGGGGCTATTTGAATACCTCAGACCTGAAAGTGTACATGTGTCAGTGAGGGGGAAGGGCTCGGCTAGGGGTTTCCTGAGGGTTTGGGAGGAGGAGGGGGAGGGGGAGCAGAGACAATAGGTTAAGGATCAGTCAATCAAATGGAAGGATTATGCCAAGGGGGTCTTAATCCACATAGCAGGACAATAGGTTAACCACCTGTCAATCAAAGGAGAACAATAAATTTGCCCCTGAGTATATACCTGCCTCTGATGTAGGCAACCTGCACTAACAAAATGCATCAGCTCTCTCTTTGTCCTCCTACTTTGTCAAGCTAATTCACCTCTCCATCTATTTTCATTATCAAAGATGATGCAAGAATGAAAAGAGGCTTGCCAAATGGCCTGCCCCATTTCTTGTGCACAGAAGAAAGGAAAATCCTTCACTGGGAGAAGGTGAAGGAGGACAGGAAAATTATGAAACAACAAAGAAAGAAGAGGGACTGAAGTTGCCACATGATCCTAGCAGATCAGTACGAAGATAAAAGAAGTGAAGAACAAGTAGTATGCTAAATGAGAATTCACAACGGTCTTGCGAACTTTTCCGAAAAGTACGTCGAAACGCGAGTCGGCTGCTGCGCTTTTGCATAGGCCTCTGGAGCCCAGCGGAGCCTACCCTTTCCTGCGTCCGCACGTCCCTCGCGGCCAGCAGGACATCTGCGAGATGGAAACGGCGTAGCAGGGGACACGGAGCCAGAGCCGGCGCGCTGCCGCCGTGTTTGCCGAGCTAATTGTCTTGCGCAGCCAGGAGTCAACACGCCGGCGGGCCAATTACTCGCGACGCGGTGTGTCACCCAAACTCATCGCCTAACGGCCGCCCCTGGGACCTGCCGACGTCCTCTTTATCCTCCTCTCTCTCTTCTTCTTCTTTGCTACTCTCCTGCGTCCGCTTTCACAGCTCGTAACCTTTTCCTGACATTTTACATTACACTGGGCGAATAACTGCTGTGTCAATAGAGGAGAGCAAACACATCTGCCTACAGTTACAAAATAAGACCTGTCTAAACATGTTGAATTTTTCATCACCTTCGAAAAAGAGGAGATTAGCTGTCATGTCGTCATATACAAGTCTCTTGGATCCCCTTTGTCAAAAATAAATCGTTTCGGATGCGCTTCGCTTCCACATTGTACGGTACGCACAAAATTCTGTTACTGCATTGTTTTCCAAGACGGGAGTAGACACACCACATTTCTCAACTCAGCGGAGGATCGCCTCTGATGATGTCCAGCACAGTCCTGGACGAAATGTGAGGAACAAAAGAGTTTCTTGGACCACGTACCTAACACCCCGAAAGGTTTACCAGCAGCTGTCTCATCCGTTCGTGAAAGCTTTCATTCTAAGAAGTCAACAGATGTCGCTGCGATCGTGTTCTGCACGGAAGATGACATTTCGGCCAACAGACAACCACGACAGCGTGTAACCTCCTCCTCACTTATCGACCTTAATGACAGTGAAAAATTAAACCGCGTGTACCTAATGGAAATTTGGGAAAAGCAATCGTCACCGAAGTTAATTTGTCGGTAAAGAGGGGGAAAGGGTTACATCTAAATGAAAGGAAAAATGCTAATGAAACTGGTGGAAATTAATTTTGAAACGGGGTAAAGTTAATAAAGAAAGTAAATGTGCGGCCGTTACGTTAACAATTAACTAGCGGTAATTAGATATTTGAGATTTGGGGAAATTACGGTCGCCAGTCCTAAGGACAATTACTATAGTAACTGAAAAAGAAAGGTTAGTGCACATATAATTAGCACTAGAAGCGTGGCAACTGAAGGTTGACACGTGTAGTGTGAAAACTGAAAGTTTGTCAGAAGCAATAAATTTTGCTACACTCTGACTAAATTTAGCAAAAGAATTAATAAAACCGGAAAATCGAAAGTTAATTTAGTGACTGAAGTTAATAGTGAGCTTTCTTTCTGAAGCACATCGAAATTCAGTAAAATACCGTTAGTCTTGGACTACCTTTACAATCATTTCAAAAGCTACTTGAATCTACGCAATTTAGAAATAAGAGATTTATCTTTCAACTTGAAGTAAATGATTCTGAACGATTAATAATAGTAAAATTTAGTACGTACCAAGCTGAGCTGCAGTCACAGGTAAGCTAAAATACGGTAACAAAACTCGCACTCTTAATTTGTGCTTGTGTAATCTAAATATTGTAGCCAACTATGAATACCTTAACTGAACTTTGAAATTAAAGCAGTGAAATCGAATGATGCTGGCGTTTGAATTTCAACGATCCTCGGATTCATTCCGGAAAAGGAAGGGACCCTGCTTGGTAATGCAATTGGGACAATGAGCAACAAAGGTTCATGCTAAGTACCTGTAATTTTGTGATGCAACAATTTTAAAAGTTTGAAAAGCTGAGGTCTGCCATACAGTTCTAAAACTTTACGTGCTTCCAGTCTTCTTGTTGGTTGATTGAAGGTTTGAAGCCGTCGATCGAGGAGGTGGCGACAGTCACTCATTGTCGGCCGTCGCTGTTGCAGAAGCTGGATGTTGGCGCGCCTTCTTCTCGACACGCGAAACGGGCTCTAGATGTGCGCCAGCTAATGCTTCCCGTCCGCGACACCATGTCAGAAACTATCATCGCAAGTCGAGCGCAATTACATACTGCCAAACCCCGAAACCGCGGCAACTCGCGGGAGCGTCACACAACACACCTGCTCAACCTCACTACTCCAGCCAGACTCTCTCTGCTCTACCCGCACTCCACGCGGCAGAGTTAACACCTCTAAAGATCCTAAACACTTTGGTTCTCCACACGACCTATCGATGTATTCGTTCGATAGCATAGTTTTCCCTAGGCCAGACCCAGCGTATAAATACAAATAATATTCACAAAACAAACCAACATAAATGCATATATATATATATATATATATATATATATATATATATATATATATATATATATATATATATATATATACAAACAGTAAAACAATTACAACATATAAAGAGACAGAAATGTCATATCTTCAGGTAACAAAATAAGGAAAAAAAATTTATAGTGCAGCAGATGGAAATAGGAGGATATGCATTTCCGGCGTTACAAGCGATGACATCAGGGTACCCGTCAAATGGGGTATTACTGTATTTGCGCGCGTAGTCCTACATCCACAATCGCTTTGTACACAGTGACAGGCGGTGCAGTATAACACAGAGAAGGCGCCTGCTAATCTCTCTGCGGTGGAAGGTCATAGAAAGAATGGAAGCACGACGGTTGCAAATTGATGTGACTCGATGGCTTAAAGCGTATCGTTCTGTTGTTTCTCGGATGAGGCGACAGGTTATAAAGGCTAGAGCAGGGCCGGCCATGTGTGACATCAGAAAGAGAGGACCGTTATTTGGCGGTAAGGGCACGATGGTACTGCACGGCAAGTGGCATCTGACCTCGCAGCTTCCACTGCACCTGTTGCATCGAGGCAAACGGTGTAGAAAAGGCTTCAGCAGAGTGGCCTTTGTTGTCAGCGACTTGCTGTAAGTATACATCTGACTCGTCTTCAGGTTAGGGAAGTCTAGAATGCAGTCGTCTACATGCCACCTGGGCTTTCGAACAGTGGGCCAATGTACTTGTCACAGATGAGTTCCGATTTCGTCTGGAGAATGATTCGCGACGGATTCGCCTCTGAAGGAAAAGTGGAACACGATCTCGGGACCCAAATATTGTGGAAAGAGTCTAATATCGAAAAGGATCCCTAATGATGTGGGCAGGGAATATGTTGACCACTCGAACAGCTCTTTAGGAAATTGTACGAGTGGATCGGCAAGGTTTAGTTGCTGTCAGGTATCGTGACGACACCTTGAGACCTGAAGTGCGGTGGTTGAGAGGTACTGTGGGCCCAGACTTTGTGATGGTGGACAATAGCGCAGTTTCTATTTTCTTGGAAACAGAAGATATTATACGCATCACGTGGCCTGCTCACTCTCCCGATTTGAACTCATGGAGCATGTCTGGGATGCACTACGGAAACGGATTGCATCACGTCAGCATCCACCAACCATACATCGAGAGTTGTGAGCAGCTCTGCAGGAAGGCTGGGTCAAATGGCTCTGAGCACTATGGGACTTAACATCTATGGTCATCAGTCCCCTAGAACTTAGAACTACTTAAACCTAACTAACCTAAGGACAGCACACAACACCCAGCCATCACGAGGCAGAGAAAATCCCTGACCCCGCCGGGAATCGAACCCGGGAACCCGGGCGTGGGAAGCGAGAACGTCTGCAGGAAGAATGGGCGTTATTACCTTAACATGAAATTGATGACATCATTCACAGCATGTCCCATCTTTGTCAGGCCAGTATTGCTGCTAGAGGTGGTCACACCATATACTGAGCACATTAATCACTTGTTGGAAATGTGTGAAAATCCGTTAAATTGAAGAAAAACGAATAACGTTTTTGTCTACCGTTATGCACCTTGGAGTTCTTTACGTTCTGTGTTGACATTGTTTCTACTTTACTATCACCTGTTTTTACTGTTTTGTGGCAAAATTTCCGTTTGTTGCTTTGATTCTCGACAGCAGAGTATTTCCTGCTTATTTCTGAACATGTGGTAATTTTCGAGGGTGTGATTAGGCAGCAAACTGAAAGCACAGCTTAAATTGCTGCAAATGAAACGAGCTGCAATCATGTTTATTGTCTTGTGTGTCACAAACATTTAGTTGCAGTCGAATCCATAAATTTGGTGGTCAGGACAAAGATCACACCACCCAGCGAGCGTGGGACGCGTGGTTCCTTCTTGTTTTAGTCACTCGTGTCTGTGTTGGATTGGGACGTTCATGTTCGCAGTAAAGTGAGTAGCTTGGGCCGTGCGAAAAATACCCTCAAAACATCACAGAACCACATTGGACCTAAAATACTGCCACATCGGACCACACTACATGCCTCCAGTCAGCCGCCGTTGAGTTTCTGTGTTGTTTCACCCAATGAAAAGCCGCGCGGAATGGCCGCGCGGGTTGAGGCACCATGTCACGGATAGTGTGTCCCCTCCCGCCGGAGGTTCGAGTCCTCCCCGGGGGATGGATGTGTGTGTTGATCTAATCGTAAGTTAGTTTAAATAGTGTGTAAGTCTAGGGACCGATGACATCGGCAGTTTGGTCCCTTAGGAATTCACACACATTCAAACTTTCGAACCGAATGAAAAAGTGTAACTTAATGTGCAGCTGTGAGTATGGCCTTTTACGAAGTGACAGAGTACAGATGTGAACTGGATGACGTATCCTTCGCAATATCTAATCACTGTCGGAAATTGGTTGCCATGGACCTGCATTCAATTCCTGACGGATTTGAAATCGATCGTCAATGACAAGGAATGCCATTGGACTTGTTGTCTGCCCGTTAGGATATTTTTACGATCATTGTCCTCAAGCTGGTTTACATGGCTGCGAAGATTACGACATTCCTTTTGGGCGTGTTGGTCAGTTCGCGTTGCTGCACCAACAAACAGGGCTACTTCATTCGCAGTGCGGCTACAGGCACCTCCTACAAACGCGATAGCTCTTTTCTGCTATTATCTCACGCCCCAAAGTCAACCTGCGTTGATTCAGAGCCGATTCAGATCTTACGCCGACAGTAAGCATGCCTTTTTTTGTGAAAAGGAGGGCGCAGGAACAAGTGTTCGGGAATGGATGAAGGAAAGCGGAGGAGAGGTGGAGGGAGGAGGGGTGGTCGAATAGAAGTCCTGCTATGGAGAGGAAGCTGGAATGACAGATCGATCTCTGTGACAATATCATGATAAGGTCGGGGGAGGCGGTTAAAATTGGGACTGTATGTGGGGTGTGCGTAGGTGCTAGGTTGGTACAAGCATGGCAGGGTAGCAGTGTTAAAAGCATGAAATATAAGGGTGGTAGTTGAAAAGTTTGTGAGAAATACGGGAAATTCGATGTTCAATATTGAAGAGCAGAATTGGAGAATCAGTAATTTCGTACAGCTTCCTAGCGGGAGAGGGTTGGTGGGTACAGAAGGCGAGGCCTAGTGCTTGATGTTAGAGAAATTATAGAGAATTGTACAATTTTTATGGAGTATAAAAACAGGCGGCAGTGATATAAGAAAAGTTTGGTCTGATTAAGAGATTGAAGGTGTGGAGTATGGTGCAGCAATGCAGTTGTCATGTTGTGATGGTTAGCAGTGTTAGTCAGGTCTGGACGGTTACTAGGTAGTGTGTCCATGTTTTTGGTCAAGGATTAGTAGGAGATATATCTATGTGTTAGTTGATCGGTTAGGACGGTCATAAATGAGGAGATAGAAGGCATCGTGGTGGAAGCTGCATGTGGTTCGTTCTTGCTTGTGGGAAAAGGTGCTTTTAATGGGTGGGCTGTAGTTAGAGGGATCCTCATGGTTCGTCTATGGCGAGATGTTGTTGTTGACATACTCAAGGAGTAAGGAAAAATTTTCCGTAATAATTAGTACGAGAAGACTTCAGAATACGCGTACACATTTCAATGGTAGGCCAAGTAACTTTAATTGAATGCTGCACTACACTTCAGAGTGACACAGATACACGATATGATGTTTTAACATGGTCGTCAAGTGTCTGTAAAGAACGCTCCGAAAGTTCTACAACACGTTCTATTCCTTGACAATAGAAATCCGCTCCTTGGTCACGGAGCTATTCGTGAACCACTGCGTGGATGTCATCGGCGTTGGGAGACCCCTCGCCCTCTCCTACCCACCCAGTAGGTCATTCAGCTTGCCAAAAAAGGCGGAAATTGTATGATGCAAGATCTTTACTGTATCGCGGACTGTATCGCGGATACTTAGAAACCTCCCAAGGAAAAATTTCTCGGTTCATTTCCGCGTCAAATTCGGACAAAATTCCAAGCTTTCGCTAATGTCCTCCATCACCTTCGGCAGGGACTATAACTCAGATTTAGTCCCTGGCGAACATAATGGAGGGTATCATCTAAAGCTTGGAATTCTATCCGAATTTGACGGGGCACGTGATCCGACAAATTTCTATGCAAGGTTTCCGTCGCGAAAAACGTCGTAGCATCCGATGGAAGACGTTGCAGCAAAACTTCTGTTATGCGCACTGTGTGGGGCATAGCACTGTCGCACGAGAGAGCAACGCCTCTGTTTAACTTTCCGCGGCTTTTGTTTTTTTATGACGTTGTGCTGTGACGTCAGTGTTATGCATCACGAAACGGCATTAATGGTTGTGCCCCTTGCGATTAACTCTGTGTGCACAATTTCTTTACAGTTGGAGGAATGGTGGCCATGGGTTCGCCGGTGATGGCGCAACTTCACATTTCTTCCGCGGAGACGAGGACGTATGTCTTCATTCCATGATGTTCTCTTTGTTGCAAATGTGAAATGGTACATGGTTCAAATGACTCTAAGCACTATAGGACTTGACATCTGAAGTCATCAGTCCCCTAGACTTACAAGGGGAGGCCGGCAATTGTGAAATTCAGATTCGATTCATACTGCGCATAATAAAAGCTCATGGCCAGAGGTGTAATGTGGCAAAGCACCAAGATGCACTTCTCAGCCGTTGTCGAGAAAATCGACAGTTAAAAGAAACCGTTGCGGTGAAATACTCTCTAAGAGTAAAAGTTTTCTGCAGCGTCGTGGTGCAGTGGTACGCGCTGGGGTTCGTAATCCGAAGGTCGCCGGATCGAATCCTGAACCATTCAACCATTTTATTTAGTATGTGTTTTTTGCAATTCAAATATATATATATATAATTCCCGGCCATCAGTTGGAACAATTATGCATATAATAAGTTGTTGAAAGTCGTTTGTCGTGGAAAAACAGGCGACTTCGAACATCATTATGTTTTCCCCAAACAAAGTTGTATTTCAAAAAGGTTATTAATTGTCTTCATAATGTTAACCACGTATAGTTAACGGAAGACGTAGAAACGATATTCCGAAACGAATACGTATAGCGTAAGTCATACGTTCGAATTAGAATAGAGACCCCACGGACACAAACTTGCTGTGGCAGGTATGAAATATAAACTCCGTTACTCGCTTGTTACACTTGAAGGACAGATGTTGAATGGGCCGAAACGAGCCGCCGCATAACAGCGTAATTGCGTGCTAACTTCGAAAGAAGGTAGATGTGGTCCCTAGCGAAACTTATAACATCGTCGAAAATCAGTCCGGACGGGAGACCTTTGGTATACCCTGTTAAACAAACGGAAAAATAGAGGCGGTACAATTGGAGAGCGATCCGCCTTCACCACCAACATGCATAAGCAATTCATTAATAGTTTATATATAAATAAATAAATATATATATACAATAATTAATAATAATAATAATAATAATAATAATAATAATTACAAAAATAATAATTAAAAAAAGTTTCATGGCGCGATATTCGATCCGGCGACCTTAGGATTACGAACTCCAGCGCTTACCGCTGCGCCACGGCGCTGTAGAAAACCGTTAATCGTAGAGAGTATTTCACCTAAACGGTTTCTTTTAACTGTCGATTTTCTCGACAACCGCTGAGAAGTGCATCTTGGTGCTTTGCCACATGACACCTCTGGCCATGAGCTTTTATTATGCGCAGTATTAATCGAATCTGAATTTGCTAGTGACTGGTTTGTTGCGGCCCGCCACGAATTCCTTTCCTGTGCTAACCTCTTCATCTCAGAGTAGCACTTGCAACTTACGTCCTCAATTATTTGCTTGACGTATTCCAATCTCTGTTTTCCTCTACAGTTTTTGCCCTCTACAGCTCCCTCTAGTACCACGGAAGTCATTCCCTATTGTCTTAGCAGATGTCCTATCATCGTGTCCCTTCTGCTTATCAGTGTTTTCCACATATGCCTCTCCGATTCTGCGTCGAACGTCCTCATTCCTTACCTTATCAGTCCACCTAGCTTTCAACATTCGTCTATAGCACCACATCTCAAATGCTTCGATTCTCTTCTGTTCCGGTTTTCCCACAGTCCATGTTTCACTACCATACAATGTTGTACTCCAGACGTACATCCTCAGAAATTTCTTCCTCAAATTAAGGCCGGTATTTGATATTAGTAGACTTCTCTTGGCCAGAAATGCCTTTTTTGCCATAGCGAGTATGCTTTTGATGTCCTCTTTGTTCCGTCCGTCATTGGTTATTTTACTGGCTAGGTAGCAGAATTCCTTAACTTCATTGACTTCATGACGATAAAGAACTCCTTAAATGTAAGTAATGTTAGGACATCACACACATCCATGCTCGAGAAAGAATTCGAACCTGCGACCATAGCAGCAGCGCGGTTCCAGACTAAAGACCCTAGAACCACTCGGCCACAGCAGCCGGCTGAAATGGTAGACTCATGTCTTATTTCCCGTAATTATGTAGCTCAGGAAATTATTATTTTCCACCGAGTAAGTCTAGAGACGCCACAAAAGCTGCACCTTTGTGTGCAGGTGTCAGTGATCACAGAACCTGGTTTGTGCACAATTTCCGATACTGTAGACCATCACTGACGATGGATCGAACACTTGCTATTCAGATACGCGTCGACTGGGCAATGTATGTGATAGCGACTCTGCAGTTAGTGCGATTCAATTCCTTGACTGACTGGACGTTGTCGTCTGTGGTAAATCCAGATGGCCTCCCTTCCCGGTCAGTATCACCCATGCCAGTATGGTCTTGCATGAATTTGTTGGCACCATTTCACTATGACTGGACGTGATGTTGCATTTACTCCATACACATCCAAAATGTGAAAGAAGGGAAAGCAGAAACGTGGAAGGAGTATATAGAGGGTCTATACAAGGGCGATGCAATTGAGGACAATATTATGGAAATGGGAGAGGATGTAGATGAAGATGAAATAGGAGATACGATACTGCGTGAAGAGTTTGACAGAGCACTGAAAGACCTGAGTCGGAACAAGGACCCCGGAGTAGACAACATTCCATTGGAACTACTGACGGCCGTGGGAGAGCCAGTCCTGTCAAAACTCTACCATCTGGTGAGCAAGATGTATGAAACAGGCGAAATACCCTCAGACTTCAAGAAGAATATAATAATTCCAATCCCAAAGAAAGCAGGTGTTGACAGATGTGAAAATTACCGAACAATCAGTTTAATAAGCCACAGCTGCAAAATACTAACACGAATTCTTTACAGACGAATGGAAAAACTAGTATAAGCCGATTCGGGGAGGATCAGTTTGGATTCCTTAGAAATACTGGAACACGTGAGGCAATAGTGACCTTACGACTTATCTTAGAAGAAAGATTAAGGAAAGGCAAACCTACGTTTCTAGCATTTGTAGACTTAGAGAAAGCTTTTGACAATGTTGACTGGAATACTCTCTTTCAAATTCTAAAGGTGGCAGGGGTAAAATACAGGGAGCGAAAGGTTATTTACAATTTGTACAGAAACCAGATGGCAGTTATAAGAGTCGAGGGACATGAAAGGGAAGCAGTGGTTGGGAAGGGAGTAAGACAGGGTTGTAGCCTCTCCCCGATGTTATTCAATCTGTATATTGAGCAAGCAGTGAAGGAAACAAAAGAAAAATTCGGAGTAGGTATTAAAATCCAAGGAGAAGAAATAAAAACTTTGAGGTTCGCCGATGACATTGTAATTCTCTCAGAGACAGCAAAGGACTTGGAAGAGCAGTTGAATGGAATAAATAGTGTCTTGAAAGAAGAATATAAGATGAACATCAACAAAAGCAAAACGAGGATAATGGAATGTAGTCGAATTAAGGCGGGTGATGCTGAGGGAATTAGATTAGGAAATGAGACACTTGAAGTAGTTTTGCTACTTGAGGAGCAAAATAACTGATGATGGTCGAAGTAGAGAGGATATCAAATGTAGACTGGCAATGGTGAGGAAAGCGTTTCTGAAGAATAGAAATTTGTTAACATCGAGTATAGATTTAAGTGTCAGGAAGTCATTTCTGAAAGTATTTGTATGGAGTGTAGCCATGTACGGAAGTGAAATATGGACGATAAATAGTTTGGACAAGAAGAGAATAGAAGCTTTCGAAATGTGGTGCTACAGAAGAATGCTGAAGATTCGATGGGTAGATCACATAAGTAATGAGGAAGTATTGAATAGGATTGGGGAGAAGAGAAGTTTGTGGCACAACTTGACCAGAAGGAGGGATCGGTTGGTATGACATGTTCTGAGGCATCAAGGGATCACCAATTTAGTATTGGAGGGCAGCGTGGAGGGTAAAAATCGTAGAGGGAGACCAAGAGATGAATACACTAAGCAGATTCAGAAGGATGTAGGTTGCAGTAGGTACTGGGAGATGAAGAAGCCTGCACAGGATAGAGTAGCATGGAGAGCTGCATCAAACCAGTCTCAGGACTGAGGACCGCAATAACAACAACAACAACAACAACCAAAATTCCAAAGGGAATCTCCAAGTAATTTAGATGGTTTGCCCACAATAATCCTACTGTCCTGCATACTTTTACTTCGGGGTAACTTCCCTGTTGCTGCGCCATTTCACTCACATACTGTAATGTATCTTGTGACATTACTGTCACATGTCTCTATGTGATATTGTTTCATTGTCTCCGTTTATTTTACGGTTATTATTATATTATGAACCATGGACCTTGCCGTTGGTGGGGAGGCTTGCGTGCCTCAGCGATACAGATAGCCGTACCGTAGGTACAACCACAACGGAGGGGTATCTGTTGAGAGGCCAGACAAACGTGTGGTTCCTGAAGAGGGGCAGCAGCCTTTTCAGTAGTTGCAAGGGCAACAGTCTGGATGATTGACTGATCTGGCCTTGTAACAATAACCAAAACCGCCTTGCTGTGCTGGTACTGCGAACGGCTAAAAGCAAGGGGAAACTACGGCCGTAATTTTTCCCGAGGGCATGCAGCTTTACTGTATGATTAAATGATGATGGCGTCCTCTTGGGTAAAATATTCCGGAGGTAAAATAGTCCCCCATTCGGATCTCCGGGCGGGGACTACTCAAGAGGACGTCGTTATCAGGAGAAAGAAAACTGGCGTTCTACGGATCGGAGCGTGGAATGTCAGATCACTTAATCGGGCAGGCAGGTTAGAAACTTTAAAAAGGGAAATGGATAGGTTAAAGTTAGATATAGTGGGAATTGGTGAAGTTCGGTGGCAGGAGGAACAAGACTTCTGGTCAGGTGACTACAGGGTTATAAACACAAAGTCAAATAGGGGTAATGCAGGAGTAGGTTTAATAATGAATAGGAAAATAGGAATGCGGGTAAGATACTACAAACAGCATAGTGAACGCATAATTGTGGCCAAGATAGATTAGATACGCAGCCCACACCTACTACAGTAGTACAAGTTTATATGCCAACTAGCTCTCCAGATGACGAAGAAATTGAAGAAATGTATGATGAAATAAAAGGAATTATTCAGATAGTGAAGGGAGACGAAAATTTAATAGTCATGGGTGACTGGAATTCGAGTGTAGGAAAAGGGAGAGAAGGAAACATAGTAGGTGAATATGGATTGGGGCTAAGAAATGAAAGAGGAAGCCGCCTGGTAGAATTTTGCACAGAGCACAACTTAATCATAGCTAACACTTGGTTTAAGAATCACGGTAGAAGGTTGTATACATGGAAGAACCCTGGAGATACTAAAAGGTATCAAATAGATTATATAATGGTAAGACAGAGATTTAGGAACCAGGTTTTAAATTGTAAGACATTTCCAGGGGCAGATGTGGACTCTGACCACAATCTATTGGTTATGACCTGTAGATTAAAACTGAAGAAACTGCAAAAAGGTGGGAATTTAAGGAGATGGGACCTGGATAAACTGAAAGAACCAGAGGTTGTACAGAGTTTCAGGGAGAGCATAAGGGAACAATTGACAGGCATGGGGGAAAGAAATACAGTAGAAGAAGAATGGGTAGCTTTGAGGGATGAAGTAGTGAAGGCAGCAGAGGATCAAGTAGGTAAAAAGACGAGGGCTAGTAGAAATCCTTGGGTAACAGAAGAAATATTGAACTTAATTGATGAAAGGAGAAAATATAAAAATGCAGTAAATGAAGCAGGTAAAAAGGAATACAAACGTCTCAAAAATAAGATCGACAGGAAGTGCAAAATGGCTAAGCAGGGATGGCTAGAGGACAAATGCAAGGATGTAGAGGCTTATCTCAATAGGGGTAAGATAGATACTGCCTACAGGAAAATTAAAGAGACCTTTGGAGATAAGAGAACCACTTGTATGAACATCAAGAGCTCAGATGGAAACCCAGTTCTAAGCAAAGAAGGGAAGGCAGAAAGGTGGAAGGAGTATATAGAGGGTCTAGACAAGGGCGATGTACTTGAGGACAATATTATGGAAATGGAAGAGGATGTAGATGAAGATGAAATGGGAGATACGATACTGCGTGAAGAGTTTGACAGAGCAGTGAAAGACCTGAGTCGAAACAAGGCCCCTGGAGTAGACAACATTCCATTGGAACTACTGACGGCCTTGGGAGAGCCAGTCCTGACAAAACTCTACCATCTGGTGAGCAAGATGTATGAAACAGGCGAAATACCCTCAGACTTCAAGAAGAATATAATAATTCCAATCCCAAAGAAAGCAGGTGTTGACAGATGTGAAAATTACCGAACAATCAGTTTAATAAGCCACAGCTGCAAAATACTAACACGAATTCTTTACAGACGAATGGTAAAACTAGTAGAAGCTGACCTCGGGGAAGATCAGTTTGGATTCCGTAGAAATACTGGAACACGTGAGGCAATAGTGACCTTACGACTTATCTTAGAAGAAAGATTAAGGAAAGGCAAACCTACGTTTCTAGCATTTGTAGACTTAGAGAAAGCTTTTGACAATGTTGACTGGAATACTCTCTTTCAAATTCTAAAGGTGGCAGGGGTAAAATACAGGGAGCGAAAGGTTATTTACAATTTGTACAGAAACCAGATGGCAGTTATAAGAGTCGAGGGACATGAAAGGGAAGCAGTGGTTGGGAAGGGAGTAAGACAGGGTTGTAGCCTCTTCTCGATGTTATTCAATCTGTATATTGAGCAAGCAGTGAAGGAAACAAAAGAAAAATTCGGAGTAGGTATTAAAATCCAAGGAGAAGAAATAAAAACTTTGAGGTTCGTCGATGACATTGTAATTCTCTCAGAGACAGCAAAGGACTTGGAAGAGCAGTTGAATGGAATAAATAGTGTCTTGAAAGAAGAATATAAGATGAACATCAACAAAAGCAAAACGAGGATAATGGAATGTAGTCGAATTAAGGCGGGTGATGCTGAGGCAATTAGATTAGGAAATGAGACACTTAAAGTAGTAAAGGAGTTTTGCTATTTGGGGAGCAAAATAACTGATGATGGTCGAAGTAGAGATGATATAAAATGTAGACTGGCAATGGCAAGGAAAGCGTTTCTGAAGAAGAGAAATTTGTTAACATCGAGTATTGATTTAAGTGTCAGGAAGTCATTTCTGAAAGTATTTGTATGGTGTGTAGCCATGTATGGAAGCGAAACACGGACGATAAATAGTTTGGACAAGAAGAGAATATAAGCTTTCGAAATGTGGTGCTACAGAAGAATGCTGAAGATTAGATGGGTAGATCACGTAACTAATGAGGAAGTATTGAATAGGATTGGGGAGAAGAGAAGTTTGTGGCACAACTTGACCAGAAGAAGGGATCGGTTGGTAGGACATGTTCTGAGGCATCAAGGGATCACCAATTTAGTATTGGAGGGTAGCGTGGAGGGTAAAAATCGTAGGGGGAGACCAAGAGATGAATACACTAAGCAGATTCAGAAGGATGTAGGATGCAGTAGGTACTGGGAGATGAAGAAGCTTGCACAGGATAGAGTAGCATGGAGAGCTGCATCAAATCAGTCTCAGGACTGAAGACCACAACAACAACAACAACATTTTGTGATAAGTGGACTTGCGTGCTTGGGGTTCAAATGGTTCAAATGGCTCTGAGGACATCAGTCGCCTAGAACTTAGATCTACTTAAACCTAACTAGCCTAAGGACATCACACACATCCATGCCCGAGGTAGAATTCGAACCTGCGACCGTAGCTGCTTCGCGTTTCCAGACTTATACGCCTAGAACCTCTCGGCCACAAAGGCCGGTGTGCTTGTGGAATAGCTGGACCAGTACACTACCAGTGTGGTCTTAGGGTTCTGTTGTTGGCAGAAGGTAGTCAGTGAGTCTCATTGGGAGAGGCGCACGTCTCTAGAGAGACGTAGTTTTCGTGGCAGTGAGGTCGATGTTTATTTGATACTGTTGTGCGCAGAACCGACACCCTGGCCTAGCTGTGGGCAGGGGACTCTGTGCCATCACAGTCTTCCCTAGAGAATAATAGTGTTTGGCGTTTTTGCACTTTCTCTACAGACGTCAAAGGCAGCGAAACAGCGAGAACACCCATCCAGTATGACAACGACAGTTGCTTTCACTTCAAAATTTTGGCTGTGCAATCAAACTGAGTTGCCACCGCCCTTGCTGCGAATTGTTCGATCAATCGAGGAAACACTGCTCCAGGCTGGTACCAACCTCGTGTTAGTCAGTATGGTTCAAATGGCTCTGAGCACTATGGGACTTAACTGCTGAGGTCATCAGTCCCCTATAACTTAGAACCACTTAAACCTAACTAACCTAAGGACATCACACACATCCCACATCCATGACCGAGGCAGGACTAGAACCTGCGACCGTAGCGCCTAGAACCGCTCGACCACTGAGGCCGGCGGGAACTGGTTATCATTGGTTATCATTTGTATCGTTAACCTCGCTTCACTTTCACCAGCTCCACAGGTGAGCAGATCTGGTCTCGCCTTATCCATACAGTCTTCCAGACTTTTTGGTACCTCCCCAAAGTGTTAGAGTCATTTTGTAATTTGATTTGAGCCTTACAGAACTTTGCTGTCTGTTAATTTTACTGTGAATTACATCAATATTTAGAGTAAATAATTGTTAGCTTTCAAGATCCCTCTCTGTTCTACAACTTTTCCATGAAACTTCCTGGCAGATTAGAACTGTGTGCCGGACCGAGACTCGATCTCGGGAGCTTTTGCAGGAGAGCTTCTGTAAAGTGTGGAAGGTATGAGACGAGAAACTGGCAGAAGTAAAGCTGTTAGGACGGGGCGTTAGTCGTGCTTGGGTAGCTCAGATGGTAGAGCACTTTCCCGCGAAAGGCAAAGGTCCCGAGTTCGAGTCTCGGTCCGGCACACAGTTTCAATCTGTCAGGAAGTTTCATATCAGCGCACACTCCACTGCAGAGTGAAATTCTCATTCTGGAACTTTTCCCTTGTTAGGTGAGCCATAAATAAGAAATATAACCTGTTGTAGATTCAGTTTCTTGTTCTCACCGTGCCGGTGTTTTCGTTGTGTACAGTGGGCAAAATCAACTATGAGTTATATGAAGAATTCAGAGAAAAGAAATGCGAGGGTCGTTTCGGAAGTAACACCTCCCATTTTTATTCATGGGAAATGCAGAAGAGCTAGATAGAGCAATATTTCAGCTATAGACTATCATTTTTCCACGTGGTCACCACCATTCGTTATGCACGTTTGCCAAATGGGAAACAGCTGACGCTAACCACTTCCTTGCAGCTTTGACAAAAGCATCCGATTCTTGAAAATCTTCGCCATATAGTCCCTCTTTCAGATGCCCAAAAGAGATGGAAGTCTAAAGGCGTACGGTGGGTGTGGTAAGACAGTCGAGGCGAATTTTGCCATGAGGTGTGTGATCGAAAAACTAGTGTGGGGCCTTGCGTTATCATGTTGCAGGCGAAAGTTGATCTCGTTCTCTGAACTTAGCCTGAAAATTCAGGTTTTAAGCTTGTAGCGTGCTGAACTGACAGTTTCTCCCGGCTTCAGGACATCCAACAGAACCACACTTGGCTATCCCAGAAGAATGTGCGCGTCACTTTGCCAGCAGACGGCTGTGACTTGAATTTCTTCTTTGACGGAGAATTCGGATGTCGCCATTTCATGGACTGTCTTGTGGATTCCGCCTCGTGGTGGTGGCATCACGTCCAATCTCTGGTGACGATGCTATTTAGAAAATTGACACCTTCAGCTTCATATTGGTCCAATAGGTCCCGACAAATTTCCGTTAGAGTAGTTTTATGTTCTTCTGTACGCACCCGCAGGACCCATTTCAATTGTATCGTTTCCATACACCTTTAGCAAGCGTCGATGCGTTTCAATCGGATCAATTTCTTCAGCAGTGAGGAATTCAACCATACATCACTGTTTTATACGCGCGTCCATATCAGACTCAATTTTGGAACACTCTTCTGCTGGCACCAACTACCGCAGAACAACGGATCTACCTGCAAATGAAATGGGGAAAGGCCGGCCGGTGTGGCCGTGCGGTTCTAAGCGCGTCAGTTTGGAACCGCGTGACCGCTACGGTCGCAGGTTCGAATCCTGCCTCGGGCATGGATGTGTGTGATGTCCTTAGGTTCGATATGTTTAAGTAGTTCTAAGTTCTAGGGGACTGATGACCTCAGTAGTTAAGTCCCATAGTGCTCAGAGCCATTTGAAATGGGGAAGGTTCAAGGAACGGCACTACGCCAGCGACATCTGGCGTGGACATCCACAGTTAACACCAAAAAATAGAAGGCAGTCCTTTCGGGACGAGTCTGGTACCTTCGTTGTCGCTCGTTTTGTATGATCAAAGATTTGCCTTATGGCTTTATGGCGAGTCCGATCTGAGACGCACTAGACAAATCATCTGTACCCGCAGCAGAACTGAGTCTGGGACACATATTCTCTTGCGACGATGCGCCGCTCTTGTTGAGCAGTGGTCTTAGCGTTGGGACGGTATGTGTAACTTAGTTTCTGAAGTCCCTGCGTAACATCGTTGAAATCGTAGAAAACCTCAGTCCAGCATGCTGCACTACTGGCGGTCGTAATAGGGAATGAATTCCTTCGCACCCCTTCGTCGTCGTTGGAAACACAACGACGGACGGCAGAATCGCCACGTGCGACTGCGCAGCGCTGTAATTGCTAGAAATGGAATCCGTTTCGCGGCGTTTCCGCAGACGCGACGTCGTAGCTCCTGCCGGCAGGTGGTGTGGGACTACGTGTTCCGCTAATTGCCGGCGCACGCCGCTTCTTAATCTCTTTGTAGCCAATCTGCCGTGTGCTAAGCTTCGCCATGTTTGGAGCAGTCCGGCGACGTAAGCCGCTCCCAGCTGCACAGACTCGCCGGAGTCGTCCTCCCACTGCGGGCTCTAACTACCGGCGACGTTCCAAATACGCGCTCCGCCTTTTATTTTATCGCAGCTCGTAATCACTAAGGCTATTTTGTTTTCTTGAAACCATACGGCAGTGGCGTAGCGAAGACTATTGCACTGACGTAGCGTATCTCTTGGTACGTATGTGATCGCTAGCTCATTTGTTTTCCAAGTACAAAAGCTTCCTGCCTCTCCATACAGTATTGAATTTATTGTCCTTAGCTCAGCAAACATAGCATTTTTCCTGCAGCTGTAGTTTCCTACCTCTCTGCTTTGCTTCAATTCCATTACACATTGCTGTTGTTGTGGTCTTCAGTCCTGAGACTGGTTTGATGCAGCTCTCTATGCTACTCTATCCTGTGCAAGCTCCTTCTTCTCCGAGTACCTACTGCAACCTACATCCTTCTGAATCTGTTTAGTGTATTCACCTCTTGGTCTCCCTCTACGATTTTTACCCTCCACGCTGCCCTCCAATACTAAATTGGTGATCCCTTGATGTCTCAGAATATGCCGTACCAACCGAACCCTTCTTCTAGCCACGCTGTGCCACAAACTTCTCTTCTCCCCAATCCTATTCAATACTTCCTCATTAGTTATGTGATCTACCCACCTAATCTTCAGCATTCTTCTGTAGCACCACATTTCGAAAGCTTCTATTCTCTTCTTGTCCAAACTATTTATCATCCATGTTTCACTTACGTACGTGGTTACACTTCATACAAATACTTTCAGAAACGACTTCCTGACACTTAAATCTATACTCAATGTTAACAAATTTGTCCTCTTCAGAAACGTTTTCCTTGCCATTGCCAGTCTACATTTTATATCCTCTCTACTTCGACCATCATTAGTTATTTTGCTCCCCAAATAGCAAAACTCGTTTACTACTTTAAGTGTCTCATTATCTAATCTAATTCCCTCAGCATCACCCGACTTAATTCGATTACATTCCATTAGCCTTGATTTGCTTTTGTTGATGTTCATCTTATACCCTCCTTTCAAGACACTGTCCATTCCGTTCAACTGCTCTTCCAAGTCCTTTGCTGTCTCTGACAGAGTTACAATGTCATCGGCGAACCTCAAAGTTTTTATTTCTTCTCCATGGATTTTAATACCTACTCCGAACTTTTCTTTTGTTTCCTTTACTGCTTGCTCCATATACACTCCTGGAAATTGAAATAAGAACACCGTGAATTCATTGTCCCAGGAAGGGGAAACTTTATTGACACATTCCTGGGGTCAGATACATCACATGATCACACTGACAGAACCACAGGCACATAGACACAGGCAACAGAGCATGCACAATGTCGGCACTAGTACAGTGTATATCCACCTTTCGCAGCAATGCAGGCTGCTATTCTCCCATGGAGACGATCGTAGAGATGCTGGATGTAGTCCTGTGGAACGGCTTGCCATGCCATTTCCACCTGGCGCCTCAGTTGGACCAGCGTTCGTGCTGGACGTGCAGACCGCGTGAGACGACGCTTCATCCAGTCCCAAACATGCTCAATGGGGGACAGATCCGGAGATCTTGCTGGCCAGGGTAGTTGACTTACACCTTCTAGAGCACGTTGGGTGGCACGGGATACATGCGGACGTGCATTGTCCTGTTGGAACAGCAAGTTCCCTTGCCGGTCTAGGAATGGTAGAACGATGGGTTCGATGACGGTTTGGATGTACCGTGCACTATTCAGTGTCCCCTCGACGATCACCAGTGGTGTACGGCCAGTGTAGGAGATCGCTCCCCACACCATGATGCCGGGTGTTGGCCCTGTGTGCCTCGGTCGTATGCAGTCCTGATTGTGGCGCTCACCTGCACGGCGCCAAACACGCATACGACCATCATTGGCACCAAGGCAGAAGCGACTCTCATCGCTCAAGACGACACGTCTCCATTCGTCCCTCCATTCACGCCTGTCGCGACACCACTGGAGGCGGGCTGCACGATGTTGGGGCGTGAGCGGAAGACGGCCTAACGGTGTGCGGGACCGTAGCCCAGCTTCATGGAGACAGTTGCGAATGGTCCTCGCCCATACCCCAGGAGCAACAGTGTCCCTAATTTGCTGGGAAGTGGCGGTGCGGTCCCCTACGGCACTGCGTAGGATCCTACGGTCTTGGCGTGCATCCGTGCGTCGCTGCGGTCCGGTCCCAGGTCGACGGGCACGTGCACCTTCCGCCGACCACTGGCGACAACATCGATGTACTGTGGAGACCTCACGCCCCACGTGTTGAGCAATTCGGCGGTACGTCCACCCGGCCTCCCGCATGCCCACTATACGCCCTCGCTCAAAGTCCGTCAACTGCACATACGGTTCACGTCCACGCTGTCGCGGCATGCTACCAGTGTTAACTGGTGCTAGCGCCATTCGACGGCCAACACCGCGGTCCCTGGTGTGTCCGCTGTGCCGTGCGTGTGATCATTGCTTGTACAGCCCTCTCGCAGTGTCCGGAGCAAGTATGGTGAGTCTGACACACCGGTGTCAATGTGTTCTTTTTTCCATTTCCAGGAGTGTACAAATTGAATAACTCCCTTCCTAACCACTGCTTCCCTTTCATGCCCCTCGACTCTTATAACTGCCATCTGGTTTCTGTACAAATTGTAAATAGCCTTTCGCTTCTTGTATTTCAAATCTGCCACCTTCAGAATTTGAAAGAGAGTATTCCAGTCAGCATTGTCAAAAGCTTTCTCTAAGTCTACAAATGCTAGAAACGTAGGTTTGCCTTTCCTTAATCTTTCTTCTAAGATAAGTCGTAGGGTCTATATTGCCTCACATGTTCCAACTTTTCTACGGAATCCAAACTGATCTTCCCCGAGGTCGGCTTCTACCAGCTTTTCCATTCGTCTGTAAAGAATTCGCGTTAGTATTTTGCAGCTGTGACTTATTAAACTGATAGCTCGGTAATTTTCACATCTGTCAACACCTGCTTTGTTTGGCATTGGAATTATTATATTCTTCTTGAAGTCTGAGGGAATTTCGCCTGTCTCAAACATCATGCTCACCAGATGGTAGAGTTTTGTCAGGACTGGCTCTCCAAAGGCTGTCAGTAGTTCTAATGAAATGTTGTCTACTCCTGGGGTCTTGTTTCGAGTTAAGTCTTTCAGTGCTCTGTCAAACTCTTCACGCAGTATCATATCTTCATCTACATCCTCTTCCATTTCCATGATATTGTCCTCAAGAACATCGTCCCTATATAGACCCTCTGTATACTACTACCACCTTTCTACTTTCCCTTCGTTATACATTACGCTTTTGTAAAACACCTCCAGCAGTGGTGTCACGTCGTACGAACATGGATTCATTTACACGTAATATGGAACGCATTATTTCACACTGATCTAAGGCTCACAGAAGAGCCAAATAAAATTTTTAATTTTATCACACGATTGTGTCGACTGAAGAGATAAAATCAACAAACCTGTCTGCAGTCATATTGGCCACTTTATTTACAACAAGCTGTTCCTAGCGTTGCTGTGGCTCGGTCTGGTTGAATGGAAAAGAAAAAAAAAAAAACAGAAAACACACGTTTATAAGGTGTACTGGAATTGTATAGACATCCTAATCTCCTACTCGCCCCGGTCACTGTGCATCTGCCTCTCCCCTCTCTTTGTCCATCTACTTCTCCTTGCCCCTCTCTCTGTGCATCACCTCCTCCCTTCTTCTATGTCCATCTCCATCTTCTCCTGCCCCATCTCCTTCCCCCACCTTCCTTCTTTCCATGTCCATATCCCCCTGCCTCTCTCTCTCTTACCTGCTCCTGTCCCGTGTCTGTGTCCACCTACTAAGGACACTGGGTACGCTACTCTCGTCCGTCCTCTTTTAGAATACTGCTGCGCGGTGTGGGATCCTTACCAGATAGGACTGATGGAGTACATCGAAAATGTTCAAAGAAAGGCAGCACGTTTTGTATTATCGGGAATTGTGGGAGAGAGTGTCACAGAAATGGTACAGGATTTGGGCTGGACATCATTAAAAGAATGGCGTTTTTCATTGCGACAGAATCTTCTCACCAAATTCCAATCACCAACTTTGTCCTCCAAATGCGAAAGTATTTTGTTGACACCGATCTACATAGGGAGGAACGATCACCAAGATGAAATAAGGGAAATCAGAGCTCGAACGGAAAGATAAATGTGTTCATTCTTTACCCGCGCTTTAAGAGATTGGAATAATAGAGAATTGTGAAGGTGGTTCGATGAACCCTCTGCCAGGCACTTAAATGTGATTTTCAGAGTATCCATGTAGATGTTGATGTAGATCTCCTCCTTTACTTTGTAAGATGGCAAGAACTATGTCCCTTACATGAAGTCATTAAAGATCACGTATTGGAATAATTAATGTCGGGTGATGGTTTTAAAGTAATTCATATGACATGAAAACTTTGTGGAACCGCCTTGATTTACTGGAGGCTAGTTTACCCCAGGGAAGTATTCGAGTTGACCACGGCGCGCGACTGGGGAGTGGCGAAGGGAAGCGACAATAGGAAGCTTAGGGCAGCTCAAACTCTTGAGAAAACGGTAACGAGGCGCGGCCTCCAGCTGCCTTAAGATGAGTGACAGTGAGTGGGTAGTTGACCCCTTGCTGGTGTACTGGGAAGCAGATGGAGAACTTGTATGCCTGTTGATAAATGTCTGTTGTCCCGTTTTCAGTGAAACATGCGAGAAAGCTGTGCAAAGCTGTGGTGGAGCGGTCAACAGAGGTCAAAATATACGTGTTCGTGACTATAGAAACTTCACGCTGAATTCAGGGTCCGCAGAGTCTGAAGTCAATCAGGTGAAGAGCGACAGAATGAAGTACACCGGCCTCTGATGGGAACGTAGGACCAAGGAATTCGAAGTACTCTCCTAGGAGTCATAATTCCGGAAAACTTGGTGTTTTTGCAGAGCTAACCTTGATGGGTGGCGTAGGAGGAGCTAAATAGCAGTAGTTGAGAGGAAGGGAAATTTTGTGGGAATTTGTTCACTTCCCAGAGTCGGCGCTGGGAAGCGATGCATAATTAACGCGACTTGTGCTGCAATTGGCGTAAGTGATTTTGCTGGAGGGGAAACCGAGGCGAAGAGCGGACTGTGAGAAGTCGCCGTAGAGGTCTTACGTTCCCAACTTGCCTAGAGTGCGGATGTGGCGTTCTTTACTCAGCTCGCCTGAGAAAGAGTGAGCAGCTCTGCAGTTTAAGACTTAGCAAATGGAACGACTGAGCTTGGAGGTAGGAAGTTTTGGTTCAGCTATGTACTGAGCAAGATAGCTAGGAGTGAATAGACGAGCGCAGCCTTGCAGCACCACGAAGTCAGCCGACGTCCGTACAACGACGCCGCTCCGCCACGCTGTATTCGGTGATGTTGCGCCCGCTCCAGCCACTGATTAATTTGTTGGATCATGTAAGCGAAGTTTCCACGCGGGTTTCATGGGCCGTGTATTGTAGAATTCTTCTCTCACTTCACATTACGCCTGGGTCAGTCGATAGGAATTACTTTTGATTTATCGCGCTTTACTCCACGCAAACGCAATTTATTGCCACTGCCTGCTAGGAGAGTCATGTAATCTGATGATTGAAGGTCGTAAGTTAAAATAAATCTGTGCTAATCGACTGCATCTGTTTTCAATCAAGTGGTTGAAATCCCAAGTCACTTTCTTAATTAATTTTATGTTCAACATTTGCATCTGGTGCTCAGTAGCTGACATCAATGTGCACCCCTTTTTAATTAAAAGGGATCAATTCTGAATCAATTAATGTCAGCACTGCCACCGCAGTTCAATCAGGAGTCACAGGACCTTATTGCTTTCTTTGCGTTATCCGACATTGCGGCAGTTTTGCACTCTCTGTTGATCTGTTAGTCAATTACCTGGGGTGAACACACACTAAAACCAGATAAGTGACAGGTGGGGTGTTACAACTTTGCTGTCTCAATTTCCTTCCATCCCTCTGTCCAACTCCCCAACTCTTCATCCCTCCTCTTTCTGACCTTGAGATTCGTTCATTGTTATTGCATTGTCAGGTTTTTTAGCAGTGTTCTAACCATAATTGGATAAACCATAAACGTTTCTCTATTTTTTAACGTGTGTGTGTGTGTGTGTGTGTGTGTGTGTGTGTGTGTGTGTGTGTGTGTGTGTGTGTCAGAAAGTAATATAAAATTTAGAGCGAATCGGTTAAGAACTTTTCGCCATTTTTGGTATTAACATTCCCCTTCTTATATTACATTTTTATTTAGATATAATGTTAAAAAAATTCGTAAATAAAAACACAAGCAAATTCGAATGAAACTTTGTGTCAATGTTTAAAAGAAATTTCGGAGATTTATGACTTTGTAAACACTAACATTTATTGCCTCGTCTGTTGTGGTGCAGTGAGGGCGGTGCTGTGAGCTGTCATTGGTCTCTGGTGTGGACGTGAGGCAAGCACGCTTGCATAAGGTTGACAGCCAACTGCAATTGCGAAAATTATACCTAACATTGCTTAGAAATCTACGTAAGGTGTAACCCAAGATGTGAACAGAATTCCAAAACTGGATCACGTAATAAAAAAGTTATAAAACCAACCTGCAGCCATAATCGATTTTATTTATAATGGCTAATCATTTACGACTGCGCACCCACCATGTACTACGATGAATAGTCACGGTATTATACACTGATGAGCCAAAGAAACTGGTACACCTGCCTAATGTCGTGTAGGGCCCACGCGAGCACGCAGAAGTGCCGCAACACGACGTGACACGGACTCGACTAAAGTCTGAACTCGTGCTGCAGGGAACTGTCACCATGACACCTGCAGGGCTGTCGATAAGTATGTAAGAGTGTGTGGCGCGGGTGGGGGAGGGGAGAGGGGGGGATAGTGATCTCTTCTGAACAGCACGTTGCAAGCATTCCGGATGTGCTCAGTAATGTTTATGTCTGCAGACTCCAGACTCTGGTGGCCAGCTGAAATGTTTAAACTCAGAAGAGTTTTCCTGGAGCCACTCTGTAGCAATTCTGTGGTTGTGCATTGTCCTGCTGGAGTTGCCCAAGTCCATCGGAATGCACAATGGACATGAATAGATCCAGGTGATCACACACGATGCTTACGTACCTGTCACCTGTCAGGGTTGTATCATTCTAGACGTATCAGGGATCCCTTATAACTCCAACTGCAAGCGCCCCACACCATTACAGAGTCTCCACCAGCTTCAGCAGTCCCCTGCTGACATGCAGGGTCCATGGATTCATGAGGTTGTCTCCATACTCATACATATCCAAATGTTCGATACAATTTGAAACGAGACCCTTCAACCAGGCAACATGTTTCCAGTCATCAACAGTCCAATGTCGAAGGTGAAGGGCAAACGCGAAGCGTAAAGCTTGGTGTTGTGCGTTCATCAAGGATACACGAGTGGGCCATCAGCTCCGAAGGCCCGTATGGATGATGTTTCGTTAAATTGTTTGGACGTTGACACTTGTTGATGGTCCGGCACTGAAATCTGCTGCAATCTGCGAAACGGTGGCAGTCATGGACTGTGCGGCTGATCCCGGCGGAGGTTCGAGTCCTCCCTCGGGAGTGGGTATGTGTGTTTGTCCTTAGTATAATTCAGGTTAAGTAGTGTGTAAGCTTAGGGACTGATGACCTCAGCAGTTAGGTCCCATAAGATGTCACACATATTTGAACTTTTTTTTTTTTTTTGCGAAAGGGTAGCACTTCCATCACGTTGAACCATTCTCTTTAGTCGTCGTCGGTCCCGTTCTTGCAGGATTTTTTCTGGGCCGTAGCGATGTCGGAGATCTGATGTTTTACTGGCCGCGGTGACCGAGCGGTTCTAGGCGCTTCAGTCCGGAACCGCGCGACTGCTACGGTCGCAGGTTCTAATCCTGCTTCGGGCATGGATGTGTGATGTACTTAGGTTAGTTAGGTTTAAGTAGTTCTAGGGGACTGATGACCTAAGATATTAAGTCCCATAGTGCTCAGAGTCATTTGAACCATTTCTGATGTTTTACCGGGTTCCTGATGTTCACGGTACACTCGTGAAATGATCGTACGGGACAATCCCCACTTCATCGCTACCTCGGGGATGGTGTGTCCCATCGCTCGTGCAACGACTATAATACCACGTTAAATCTTGATAAACTGCCATTGTAGCAGTAGTAACCGATCTAACTACTGCGCCAAACATTTGTTGTCTTATGTAGGCGTTGTCGACTACAGTGCCGTATTCCGCCCGTTTACATATCTCTGTATCTGAATACGCATGCCGATACCAGTTTCTTTGGTGCTTCAGTGTAAATTCATTTCCTCTTAAATCACAGTTTTTCACTGTCGAGATGAGTACTTTCCTTTTTGCTGTCGCAGATAAAGCTGTAAATCTATGAGTGGCAATGGTATCTGTGTGACAGTGTTAAGGAGTTAGCCACATAGGCCAACATCCGGCCTCTTAATTTTCGGTAAAGGTGAAGGCTGAGGGAGAGCCTTTCCGGTGACAGGGCAGCCACACGCCCCTCCAGAGGGTTCGAAATCCGCCCCCGGTCCCCCAGGAGGCTGGCGCCTGCGCGCCCGGGTCAGACAGGAAGCTGTTCCGAATTAGTGTCGGGTTGGAGGCGGGTGAGTGGGTTCAATCTGGCGAGCGGGGCGCCGCCCCCATCCTACAGGGGTTGTCAGCAGCTGCGGCAGGCCGCCCCCCACCCACCACTACCCCCACCCCTCCTCACTACCTGTGGGGCTTGTTCGAATGATATCTCTGACACTGGTGCCCGAATAAATTGCTACAGTCCAACAGAGCACCACAAGGTACTTAGGTCCATGCAGGCAATATTGTTTTCGATGTATTTATTTTTAGCGTTCCCTCCCTCAGTCAGTAAAATCGGAGCCCCTGTGGGATCACTTTGTTCTCAGCCCATCTGTCTCTCTGTCTGTCCTGCTGTTAAAAAGCCCATTTCCTCAGGAACGGGTAGACATACCAAGCTGAACTATGTGTCACACACTGACGTCTTCGGTCCCTTGTCGGTGTACGAAACTGAAGCTTGAAAGTCACCGAAATCAAGAATACGTTTATTTATGTCACATAGTTTGATACTTGCAAACTCACTCATCAAAACTTGCAGAGTACTTCCCGTTGATTTGGAATCATGAAACGTGGCAAGAAGCAATGTTTCACAGTGCAACTAAAGAAAAAAATCCGGAGATTGTTGATTTGTAATCATGTCAAGCGATAAAATATTGTTTTTTCAATTGTGATCCGACTGTCTGTCTGCTCGTTCGTCTCTTAATATCCCTTCTTCCCAGGAACGGGTTGACGTATCAAGTTGAAATTTACGTCACATTCTAAGTCTCTTGGCGGTGTAAAAAACTTAGCTTCTAAGTCAGTGAAGTCAAGAGATACGGCCATTTACGTCACACGTTTTGATACTCGCTAACTCACTCAACGAAACATATAGCGCGCTTCCCGTTGCCATAGACTCATGAAATTTCGGAACAAGCAACGTTTCACAGTATGAGTGCAGGAAAAAATCCAGAATTTGTTTGGTAATTATATCACACACAAAGAATATTTCTTTCTCCATTTGTTGTCCGACTTCAAACTTAAAATTAAGACATTCTCGAAAGTCTTCGAATTCTCGAGACTTATGTATTGTAAGTACCATTGTCGATAGCAGGCCAATATCGTCGACATTCTCGATTCGAGAGATCGATAAACTGTCTATGTGCGTAATTTAGTTTATATAGAACTTTCAGAGTGCGATACCTACTCGGACCTGACCAACCTTTAAAATCAGTACCCACTGCCCGTTGTTTCTGTTACACTGAGTAGATCCATACCTGTAGTCCCCCTCTGAAAGAGTAGATCCATACCTGTAGTCCCCCTCTGAAAGAGTTGAAAACTAATTTACAGCAGCCATAATATTTTGACTCGACCCGAGACGTTTTCAAGCCATCAATCTCTTTCAACGCGAGAACAATTACAAATCTAAGAATGGTGAAAACTGATGAATGCAATACAATTCGTACCCAGTTTTCCAATTGCACAAGCACCATTGTGAGTAGGTGCATTGTCCTACCACAATATGACCTATCAGAAGATGTGCTATGAGAGGATGACTATTCTTTATATTCCTTCATACAGTTGGCTCAGTAGCGATACGTGGTATTTGCATCTTTTTCTCCTTTACCACATAATCATTAACAATAATGTTACCTTCATATCAGAATATAGTATCCATCAACTTTATGGCAGGTTACGTTGGTATGGCCATTTCTGGAACACTGTTACCGTCTTACACACCGCGGTTTGATAGCTGTCTGGTTTCAAAAATGAAGAGATGGACCAAAGTTTCATTCACCACAGAAAATGGACGAACGAAACCACTTTTTTAACCTTTCCAGACAAATTCGTTTTCTTTCTGTCACTATTCTATAAGCCCAGCAACCATCGTGCATCAGCCTTGTTGAGGTGCATTTACACCTGTCTACCTTGAGGGTAGTCGTCTTGCGGCTGTAGCTTGCCCAGTATGAACACAAATGTGAACGGAATCACTCACACGTGCATGTTGAGGAAGTGTCATGCACCTAGATGTGTGCCGCTACTTACATGTGGGGCAAGTACAGTCGTACGACGACCTTTACGGTGTACACTTTCTTCCGATGGAATACACTATTGCACGACTTTTAATTAGTGTTCGTCCGATACTGTATTGTGGCTTTCTAGATATTCTCACGTGTATTTGCCAGTCTACAACGATGTTAATCATCAGTCATATCGTGCGTAATAAATGACGCTAATCATCAAGAAATGTAGCGTACTGCACATTAAGAGACTGAAAGGCCCATTACGCCGCAATAAACTATCGACCATAAGCCACTAGTAACATAAATATCTAGACGTGTGACTACAGATTGATTGGAAGTGGATATACCACATAAAATTAATCGCGAGTAAGGCAGATGACTTGGAAGAGCAGTTGAACGGAATGGATGGTGTCTTGAATGGAGGATATATGAACATCAACAAAAGCAAAACGAGGATAATGGAATGTAATCGAATTAAGTCGGGTGATGTTGAGGGTATTAGATTAGGAAATGAGATACTTAAAGTAGTAAAGGAGTTTTGCTATTTGGGGAGCAAAATAACTGATGACGGTCGAAGTAGAGAGGATGTAAAATGTAGACTGGCAATGGCAAGGAAAGCGTTTCTGAAGAAGAGAAATTTGTTAACATCGAGTATAGATTTAATTGTCAGGAAGTCATTTCTGAAAGTATTTGTATGGAGTGTAGCCATGTATGGAAGTAAAACATGGACGGTAAATAGTTTGGACAAGAAGAGAATAGAGGCTTTCGAAATGTGGTGCTACAGAAGAATGCTGAAGATGAGATGGGTAGATCACATAACTAATGAGGAAGTATTGAATAGGATTGGGGAGAAGAGAAGTTTGTGGCACAACTTGACCAGAAGAAGGGATCGGTTGGTAGGACATGTTCTGAGGCATCAAGGGATCACCAATTTAGTATTGGAGGGCAGCGTGGAGGTAAAAATCGTAGGGGGAGACCAAGAGATGAATACACTAAACAGATTCAGAAGGATGTAGGTTGCAGTAGGTACTGGGAGATGAAGAAGCTTGCACAGGATAGAGTAGCATGGAGAGCTGCATCAAACCAGTCTCGGGACTGAAGACCACAACAACAACAACAAGGCAGATGACAGAGGTGAGGTTCTGCGATAATGATGAAAGCTGAAGAAATGAATTACAATTTGTGCCGCAGTCGGGACTTGAACCTTGGTCTCCTTGCATACTTGGCCGGTGTGCCACTGTGCCAGTATAAGTAACACAGCTGCACGGACTGCCCTAGTCCAATGCCCTCCGTAACATAAACTTCGTTCACTTTATGTCTTCAGCCTTTTTCAATATAAGAATCCGCAAGCTTTGTAATCTACCAACAAAGGAGACAGCTTACAAAAACCTCGTTCGAACAATACTTGACTATTGTTCAGGATTCTGGGATCCGTACCAGGTAAGAGGCCTATTCGAAAAGTATGGTTCGATCGGTCACAAAATGGAAACCACTATGAAAATCAAAAATGTTTAGCCGTGGCTGGCTCGCGTCATGCCTTGTTTCTTTATCATTGGTTGCAGTCCAGTTGTGTCTTATTTCTTCTTCGGTTACCGCCATAACGTTGCTGTCCTCTCTCTGTGAATGGCAGCAGCAGTGTATTCCGATACTAGTACTGCTGTACTATCTTTGGTGGTGCGGCTATATTATCCGGATGTGCTGTGTGTGGTAGCCGGTCGTTTGGGGAGAGCTGCGAGGAAGTCTCCGTGACGCGTGGTCAGGCCGGAGCCGCTGGCGGCGTGCACGCTCGGTTGGAGTTGTGAGGCGCTTCTTGCGAGGGTTACGAAAGTTCATCGCCCACCGAGCCTGGACACTAAAGTTGACTGCTCACTTAACCTACTATCAAGCCTCAACTGCTATCACATCTCTTCTGAAGGAAGAATCTATCCTTAAGCTACATACCGATGATAATTCTGAAATTTGGCGGAACATAGTGCAACCGCTCAAGAATCGCACAGGAGGGGAAAAGGGTACCATGTAATATTTACTACAAAAATCAGCGATAACACAAGAAAAAACACTGATTAGCTAAAAAAAAGGTAATTAAACGGACACCAGCCCGTTAGGGCAATGAATCTCCAGAATCTTGAGTAAGGTAATGGTAGGGGAATTTAAGCAAATAATAATCACTGGCGTCGCAACAGAAGGTTGCCACGCTTTTCCACAGTACAACACTTCACGAGAAAATAAATGAATCAGAAAACACTGAGTTTGCAGTTACTTATTCTGAAATAGTAAATTTTTGAAAGTAAAATTGAATCGAGTAACTGGTTAAATGAATGACTGGCTCAACTTGAACTCTGTTATGTAAAAAAATTAGTTTCAGTAACATCAGTGTAACGTAATGCAAAATTTAGAAAGAGGCAAGCAATATACCTTTCATGACTGAAAGATTGATCTGAATTTACTATAAGGAAATGAGCAATTGATTTTACTTTTAAAATAACAACAATGAAATACATACCAAGCTAGCAGAAGTCGCTCGCTAAGCTAAATACAGAATAAATGAAATCGCGCACTCTTACTTTGTGCTGTATCTGTAATTATTAATATTACATGTGGAATTTTACGTTACTTTAAGTAGCCTCTGTTACGCAATAAAAAATGAAGAGTTACTGAGGCAGAAAATTTAGACTGAAACTGGCCATTAGCAAACACACAAAACTGGCACTAAATAGCAAATCAATTTTCATATTCTTACGACACTCGGTGACTGCGTGGAAAGGAACACGGCCCTGCTTGGTAATAATGTTTGAGGACAATGACAACACACAGGTGCCCAACAAGATTTAGCTATTGCAAGTTATTATTCAAGTTATTCATAGTTTTTGAAAAAAAAAAAAACATGTTGCTGGGCAGTGTCAACGTAAGTTTATAAGTTTTGACTTAAGTCTTACGATGTTGTAGCTGTATGGATGACGAAGAATGTAGCCGACGACAAGGCTGAGCTGCCGTTGTTGTTGCAGCTGCTGTTTGAGAACCCCGAGTCGTCTCCAGAACCACGGGTAATTATGGGACAGGCAACGGTTGAAATTGCAGCTTCCTCCGCCTGTCCACTCCTACGGCGCTCTCAATACTCGCAGGTTAACAAATCAGGCGCGTCTACAGTGGCGCGAGCGTAGCTGCACACCGCGGCAGCGGAAGCGCCCAACAAACACTTCCACATTCCTTCATGACTGAAGCTGCTCTGCCTCCCGTCTGCTCGCAACGCGGCAGAGACTCTCCAAACGCAAAGATAAACAACGACACAGTTACTATCACCACAGTCTAACATAACAGTCGCGACACTTCGCCTCGATTTTGTTGCCTACAGCGCCAGCAGCGCCCCAAGCGGCTTGTAGGTTGAACTGTGAGTTCGGCGCGATCGTGAAAGCGAATAGTGATTGATTATTTTGATTTATACAATGGTTTTTACCATCGGGAGCGTTTGTAGCGCAATAAATTGCAGCAACAACAGGAAGAAGACACCACAGCTGTCTCTTTTTAGGTTTCCTAAGGATCCTGAGAGGTCTATACCATCATGTTACTAAACTGTATCGTCAGGATTCACTTGCAAACTATATGTGTATAAATGATGAATGTATCGTTTTAAGAGCAGAAAATGGCTTGTTAATAGCAGACGAGAAGACCTTATGAAGAAAGACCTAGTTTACCTGCATAATAATATTAGGTTTTGTCCGCTACATTTCGAAGAAAACTAGTTCATGAACGCAGACAATAACAAACTCGTGTGGAATGCAGTACCCACACTGTTTGACATCCTAATTAAGCCACCTCAACTGACGATGAAGAGGAAACTGCCACAAAGATTCGACAGTCAAACTAAAGCTGTAAAACAGTCGTATGACACAGAAGCAGAGGTCTAGCGGTTCTGGCGCTGCAGTCCGGAACCGCGGGACTGCTGCGGTCGCAGGTTCGAATCCTGCCTCGGGCATGGGTGTGTGTGGTGTCCTTAGGTTAGTTAGGTTTAAGTAGTTCTAAGTTCTAGGGGACTTATGACCTAAGACGTTGAGTCCCATAGTGCTCAGAGCCATTTGAACCATTTGAACACAGAAGCAGCCAGTTCAGCTCTCCATGTGTCAGTGCCAGATTCGTGCGAATCGTCACCACAGACGTGCTTTGACGATAAAGTGGTTAGATTAAGTGCAGCTGTTCATGTCTTACAAAAGCGTGTGAAGTGTCAGAATGTGCAGATCGCGCGAAACTATTACGGTACAAGGAAAGTGCCTACATACAGATTGTTTGAAAATTATTCAAATATTTCAAATGGCTCTGAGCACTATGGGACTTAACATCTATGGTCATCAGTCCCCTAGAACTTAGAAATACTTAAACCTAACTAACCTAAGGACATCATACAACACCCAGTCATCACGAGGCAGAGAAAATCCCTGACCCCACCGGGAATCGAACCCGGGAACCCGGGCGTAGGAAGCGAGAACACTACCGCACGACCACGAGATGCGGACTTCAAATATTTGGTTTTTTGTGAAATGTAATGTAATCAGCTCATTATAATGTTTTCAGCATATTTCTGCCACTATTTGGCAGTTGCTTTACACACTTTGAATAATATAAAGATTAAGGTCGTACTTGTGGCAACAGGCAACAATGACACACACAGTACGCCTACAGAACGATAAACGAGCTGTCGATCGCTTTTGCATGTAGAGGTACATGTATGTGCTTCTTACATGTGAATCTGTGTGTTTATATTCTTTTGATATCAACGTGGTAAGCTGCAATTCTGTCCAATGTCACAAGTGTTTCTTCATGAATGTATTGTAGCTTGCCACTCTATTCATGGTTTTTGTCCATACTTGCGCTTATTTTAGAATCATTAATAGAAACATATATGCCTTCTGATACTAAACAAACTCTTGGAGGCAAGAAAATAACTCGAATAATTCGGAAATTACGTAGGAAATGGATGTAAACAAACATTATGCTTACAACGCGTCTGACGTTCACCTTACCTGCCGCTTGGAGCGCTAGTGTCGCTCCATCTGTCAAACGGCAACAACTTTTACAGCAGTGAGTGTCGCGACTGTTATGTTAGACTGTGCTATCACCTTGTCGTTGCTATCGATTCATTTCAATAAAGTTCCTTGGCTCTTACCCAGCAATTTGCAACATTTTCATTTTATTTACAATCAATTATATACAATCAGAAATAAATACACAAGTACATCGATTACATATTAAATACAATTTCTGTAATGCAGGTCACAGCTTCAGAATCAAAAGTACACTGCAAGTTATCAGCGAATAACTTTGGCAGATGCTGAAGGTATTTTATCTTCATTTTCGATGTTCATTATCATCAGTTATCTGCTATATTAGCAGGTCCTTTGCCTCTCCATTTTCTGTGATCCATTGCTTCCTTCTTAAGGCTGCTGTATGTTGTACCGCCCATCATGTCATCCAGTATCTGGAATCTCTTCCTTCCTCGCTTCCTTTTCTTTTCTACATAACCTTCTAAAACTGTTTTTATCTGTCCGTCATTCTTTCTTAATATATGCCCAATCCAATTTCTTTTTATTTTTATTTTATTTTTTTTTTTTTTTTTTTGCTCTTCATTACATCTAGAAACTGTCTTTTCTCTCCCACTCTTCTCAGTACCTCTTCACTTTTTACTCTGTCCATCCAACATATTCTTTCCATCCTCCGCCATGTCCAGATCTCAAAAGCCTCCAGCCTTTCTCTGTCTGTTTTGCTCATAGTCCACGTTTCAGCGCCATATAGAAGAACACTCCATACAAGACATTTTATGAGTCTCTTTCTGAGTTCTCTGACCGCTGCAGAAAATTCTCCTTTTCTTATAAAACGCTTTTGCCATTGTTATCCTTGTTTTAATTTCTGTGGTGCGCTTCCAGTCGGTGTCTATCCTGCTTCCAAGATACTTAAAATTTTGCACCTGTTCTAGTATTTCTCCATTCAGTATAATTTTTATTTCCTTCTTTCCTCCTAGTGCCAATACTTTTGTTTTATTTGTGGTAATTTTCCTTCTATACTTTTTTCCGTTAGTTGCAATGGTGTCCATCAAATCCTGTAATTCTTTTTCCTCTGTGGCTAAAAGGACCATGTCATCAGCTAACCTCAAACACCATACTCTTCTTCCTCCTATTTTCCTTTGTCATCTAATGAGCATTGGTCAATCACATTTTCCAACTAGAGGTTGAAAACAGTAAGTGATAGATAGCATCCTTGTCTTACTCCTTTTCCTAGTCTCATCCAGTTTGTACTTTCTCTTCTCGCTTTAACTGAAACTTTTTGATTAAGATATCATGAGTTTCGGTATTACAAAGTCATAAATGTAGTACAATAAAAAATATCCTCCACAAGGGACCAGTACAAAATTCGAATAAAAATATAATCGTCTTCACCGCACACGTGATTCACAAGCGTCTAACGAGCTACAGTCCTTCTTTCAGTGGCGTTAGTCTAGCTATCTGCTCTTCAGGTCGCCCTGACACTCACCTGACTGACAGCACAATTCAGTGCCTTTCAAACGTACGATTTTAAGCGGCTTCCGACTGAGTCACACGCAGCGATTGTGTCGTTCCGAGACCACTTTACGGGAGTTGGCTGTTATATGTGGCGCGCTTCCCGTATTTACACGTGCCTTACTCGCGCACAATACCGCGCCGGCCCAGAGCGGTGCAGCCGGCGTTTCCCATCGGCCCGTCCTGCGATGACAGCCGCATTAAATATTCAAGCAGTCTCACTTCGGCACCTTGGCTTACCACAACGAGCAGAAACTGGCAGCAACACACGTGCAACCAAACGAATTCGCCAGTCTCGATTTTTCCTTTTTATCCATACTGTTGTAAACAGAGAGAGAGAGAGAGAAAGAGAGAGAGTAAGAGAGAGAGAGGGTGGAGAGAGAGGGAGAGAGGGAAGGAGAGAGATTGTGAGTTTTTTCCCTCGATTTCTTCTATTGTACTAAACATCGTTTCATCGCAAGTAAAACATTGTGTTGGCGATATTATAGAGGGACAACAGTAGTATAGTTTGACAGCAAAGAAAAAATCGATTGTGATCCTGCCGAAGTATTCAACGAGAAAATAGCCACTTGAATAGTAACCAGTATTTCCAAACCACGATACCTACTCGACTTCTCCCGAGCCCAAGTATAACTGTTCACTACTGTAGACATTCTGTACTAACTCAGCAGTAGTTTTTCGTTAGACAAACATAGAACAGCCGGCCGAAGTGGCCGTGCGGTTAAAGGCGCTGCAGTCTGGAACCGCAAGACCGCTACGGTCGCAGGTTCGAATCCTGCCTCGGGCATGGATGTTTGTGATGTCCTTAGGTTAGTTAGGTTTAATTAGTTCTAAGTTCTAGGGGACTAATGACCTCAGCAGTTGAGTCCCATAGTGCTCAGAGCTATTTGAAGCATTTTTTTGAAACATAGAACAGTTCTTTCTTCCATGCTACACACTAACCATTCCACTTTCAGAGTGTTTCCTCAACATTGTCATTCACAAGTTCCAAAGTTCGTAAAACGCAAACGAGAAAAGCTATGAAATGATGGACGGAATGGTTATCGGTTCTCCATTGTCACCAGCAATGACCAAATTCTCTACGGAACATTTCGAAGAACGTGCATTAAATGTGGCTCCATTTCATTCCTCCCCATTTTATCGTTTTGTTGACGACACATTTATTGTATAGCCATATGCCGCTGTAGCTCTTGAGCGGTTCCTTGAAAACATGAACATCACGCAGCCAAACACACAACTTACTGTTGAGACAGAGACAGATGGAAAGTTGCCATTCTTAGATGTTTTAGTGAAACGAAACCTAATGGATGTCTCACTCACTCTCTGTCCCGCAAGCTGACACTCAGTGATTTATACCACAGCATACAGTGTTTCCATCATCCACTGCAGAAGAGAGCCGTTTCAAATACACTGGTCAGCCAAAGAAACTGGTACATCTGCCTAATATCGTGTACGGCCCCCACTAATACGACGTGGCATGCACTCGACTAGCGTCTGAAGTAGTGACGGAAGGAACTGACACCATGAATACTTCTGTGCTCTCCATAAATCCGTAAGAGTACGGGGGGATGCAGATCTCTTCTGAACTGCACGATGCAAGGCATGTCCATGTCTGCTGAGTTTGGTGGCCATCGGAAGCGTTTAAACTCAGAAGAGTGTTCCTGGAGCCACTCCATAGCAATTCTGGACGTGTGGGTGTCGCGTTGTCCTGCTGAAATTGCCCGTCGGCATGCACAATGGATACGAATGGATGCAGGGGATCAGACAATAAGCTTACGTACCTGTCACCTATCAGAGTCGTATCTACACGTATCAGCGGTGACATACCACACCAACGGCACTTACCCCATATTATTACAGAGCCTCCACCAGCTTGAACAGCCCATTGCTGACATGCAGGGTTCATGGATTCATGAGGTTGTCTCCATACCTGTACACGTCCATCCTCTTGATACAATTTGAAACGAGTCTCGCCCCACTAGGCAAAATGTTTCCAGTCATCAACAGTCCAACGTCGGTGTTGACAGGCCCAGGCGAGGCGTAAAGCTTTGTGTTGTGCAGTCATCAAAGGTACACGAGTGGACGCTCGGCTCCGAAAGCCCATATCGATGTAGTTTCGTTGAATGTTTCGCATGCTGACAATTGTAGATGGCCCAGCATTGAAACCTGCAGCAATTTGCGGACTTCTGCCACGTTGAAAGATTCTCTTCAATCGTCGTTGGTTCTGTTCTTGCAGGATCTTTTCCCGGCTGTAGCGATGTCGGAGATTTGATGTTTTACCAGATTCGTGATATTCACGGTCGTATGGGAAAATCCCCAGTTCACCGCTACCTCAGAGATGCAGTGTCCCATCGCTCGTGCGCCTAGTATAAAATTACTTAAATGTTGATAATCCGCCATTGTAACAGCAGTAATCGATCTAACAACTGCGCCAGACAATTGTCTTATACAGACGTTGCCGACCGCAGCGCCGTATTCTGCCTGTTTACATATCTCTGTATTTGCATACGCATGCCTGTATCAGTTTCTTTGGCGCTTCAGTATACGTTGATAGAGAGGGGAACAATTGTGTCTGATAAGGATCACTTGGATTCGTTCCGAAACAATGGCTTTGGTTCAGGTGTGATATAAATTTGGCCCTCTCCAAGAAACGGAAACATGAAATTAAGAAACAGTCACACGATGAGCTAGCTACCCATTGTGCTCCTTACTTTCTGCGATGCTACGGCTAGCAAAATAAGGAGAGTTTCTGGAAGACGATGAATAAGACGGTAAGAGGGTAAATGAGATGCTGTGCCCGGTTAAGAGCATTCGAGACCTCAGTGTCCCTGAAATTCGTAACATTCCCTGTGAGGGGGGAAACAGCTACAGTGGTCGCTTCAGCCGTACCGTTTTCGCCCACAGCACATTAAAAATCGTGAACCTGAGATATCAGCAGTTCCTGAGTAGAAACCCACCAACAAACATAAAATACTCTCTGATGAAACATGCGTTTTGTCCCAACCTTCTATATACTGGGATTCTGCGGTTAAAGAGGTGGTAGAAATAATAAAGTGGAAGAATAGCTTCAACCGTGACAGTGGGTATAATCTTAGTTGTGCGTGGAAGCGATGTTTCGACATTGAGAGACGCAGATAAATTCGTCGCATGGTTTACGGTCATAAGGGAGTGCTGGCTTCACCAGTGCAAATATTGATACCATCTACCCGAGCATTACGTAATTGCCGACCAATAAGAAGCCGTCGATGGACTACATAAGGCCACCGTAGCGGAAGCCATGACAGGTAACTGCTCCTGAAGATGACGATGGTGACAATTGTCGAAAGCTAGAGGTTTTACTAGTTATTGACGTTGTAAGAAGTATAACAATATTTTATACAAGGAATGTAATTACAGAGGTTTCAGCATTTCTTCAGAACACATTCTGAAATAGTGACAGATTATCGGAACTAATCTAAAACTTACGGAACAAGTAAATAATACGAAACTGATTACATTACTGTTCCACTGTACGCATTATTTTTAGAGGTTGGGGCCAGTTTGCAGGAACATTGCCAAAACAGGAAAGTATTCCGACCATGTGCTCTGAATATAGGCGTGACTCCCGAAACTTGCCAAGAATAGTGCAATAATAAAGGAGTATCATACAACTGAGGAGTAATTGTCTATTGATTTCGCATATCAGCAGTGTAGCTGTGATATATCCCAGTGATTTCATGGGTTTAAAATAGTCCGAAGTACATAAATGAGCTTTTGCTACACAAAGGTGTACGGCAAGAAAGTCGTTGTTAGATCATATAACAGGTAACAATTGCATCAATATACAGTGTATCCCTCTCTAGTGGCAAAGCGCACAATCATAAAATGGGCTCCATAGTATGGCTCTGAGCACTATGGGACTTAATATCTGAGGTCATCAGTCCCCTAGACTTAGAACTACTTAAACCTTCCAGAATGAGATGTTCACTCTGCAGCGGAGTGTACGCTGATATGAAACTTCCTGGCAGATTAAAACTGTGTGCCCGACCGAGACTCGAACTCGGGACCTTTGCCTTTCGCGGGCAAGTGCTCTACTTACTGAGCTACCGACGCACGACTGACGCCCGGTACTCACAGCTTTACTTCTGACAGTACCTCGTCTCCTACCTTCCAAACTTTACAGATGCTCTCCTGCGAACCTTGCAGAACTAGCACTCCTGAAAGAAAGGAAATTGCGGAGACATGGCTTAGCCACAGCCTGGGGGATGTTTCCAGAATGAAATATTCACTCTGCAGCGGAGTGTGCGCTGATATGAAACTTCCTGGCAGATTAAAACTGTGTGCCCGACCGAGACTCGAACTCGGGACCTTTGCCTTTCGCGGGCAAGTGCTCTACCAACTGAGCTACCGACGCACGACTCACGCCTGGTACTCACAGCTTTATTTCTGCCAGTACCTCGTCTCGTACCTTCCAAACTTTACAGAAGCTCTCCTGCGAACCTTGCAGAACTAGCACTCCTGAAAGAAAGGAGAGCTTCTGTAAAGTTTGGAAGGCCGGCTGACGGAATAGTATCCTGCGACACTGTCCCAAACATCTTGCACGTTTTGTTGTAGTTCGGCAGTTGTTCTGACAGGCACTGGAAAACGAACAAGTTCCCGCTTCACCACGCTCCTTACGTGTTCAATTGACGAGAGATCTGGTATTTTCGCTGGCTACGGCAGTTGTTATACCAGGCGAAGAGATCGTTGTGTAGCGGCAGCTGTATGGGGACGTGTGTTGTCCTGCTGAAAAAGCGCATCACCTTCCTGACGAAGAAGCGACAGCAGCACGGGGATAATCACTTATAGAGTGTAGCACGTATTGATTATTTTACCCTGTAGAAAAATCAGATGTGACCGCGAAATGTGAATGATGGCTCACCACACCACGAAGGCTGGGGGTGGGACCTGTAGGTCGTGGACGAATGCACTCGGAAATAGGTCGCTCTTCAGGTCTACGCCGCACATGTGTACATCCATCACTCGCATACAGACAGAACGTACTCTCATATATGAAGACGACAGAACACCATTGCACTGTACAGTGCCAGATGCCAGTAGTTCTAAGTACGGCAGCAAACAGACGGTTTCCAGTGGTCCTCGGTGACACAGCAGGTGTAACCTGTGCCCGAATTCCGTCTCCGTATGATGTTCGGTCGGCTACCGCTGCCGGTTTCCAGTGGTCCTCGGTGACACAGCAGGTGTAACCTGTGCCCGAATTCCGTCTCCGTATGATGTTCGGTCGGCTACCGCTGCTCGAACAATGCGTCGATCTTAACGTGCCTCCCTACTACGCGGACTCCCGTAACCTGGTCAGTGGGTGTGGGAATGTTTCACGGTCTACTGCTGAAAGCAGATGAACACTAGCTATACATTGTGTCCTACGTGTGCAGCAATCCACCGAGCGAGGTGGCTCAGTGGTTAACACGCTGGACTCGCACCGGGAGAACGACGGGTCAAAAAACTCGCGTCCGGTCACCCTGATTTACACTTTCTGTGATTCTCTTAAATCGCTCCAGGATATTGACGGGGTGATTCCTATGACAGGACACGACCGACTTCCTTTCTCTCCTTTCCCTCCTTGACACAATCCGCATTTATCCTCCGTCTCTACTGACCTCGATGCCGACGGGATGTTACACCCAATTTTCCTTCCAAATACTTGCAGCAATCCGTCGGTGTGTCCACCCATCCTCTCGCAGGCCTACAATGCGACCCCTTTCAAATGGCTGATGCTGTTCGACAGGACCATGTACCCGACGGTGGGGCATGTTTGTACTAAAAAAAAAAAAAAAAAAAAAAAAAATGGTTCGAATGGCTCTGAGAACTATGGGACTAAACATCTGTGGTCATCAGTCCCCTAGAACTTAGAACTACTTAAACCTAACTAACCTAAGGACATCACACACAGCCATGCCCGAGGCAGGATTCGAACCTGCGACCGTAGCAGTCGCGCGGTTCCGGACTGAGCGCCTAGAACCGCTGGACCACCGCGGCCGGCGTTTGTACTCCAGAACGCTGTTGAAATTGAAACGTCCCCTTAGAAAAATTTATGAATTACTGTGCTGATAAACCTCTTACGTTATCTGATTTTCAAACAGCTGAGTAAAACTGAACGTACTCAGACATTTCTCTCTTTCTTTATTCTGATCATCACTAAACTGACACACAATATTTTTAGCGCAACGCAATCTGACTTTCAAAAATTCCTACAAAAGAATGGCCCTGACTAACAATAACCTATACCTTTCATGAATCACTTACCTCAGAAAAATCTTCGTCACTCGAACTACTGCAATACAGCGAGCGCCACTACTGCCAGCTAAATAAAAGATTCAAACTACTGAAGGCACTAACTACTGATAGGCATAGTTAGCAAATGAAAGATTTTGATGGAGAACAAACAATGTATTTACCTTAATAGTGTTCAAAAGTCATAATATATATATCAGTTCATGGAATCCAGTCTTACAAATTTACTGTCTCTGATGGACACACGTCCAGATCATCCGCTCTCAAAACTCCGCCATTTCTCTCCCCTCATCCACCACTGCTGGCGGCTCACCTCCATCTGCGCAACGCTACGCGCTGTTAACAGCCAACAGCGAAACACTACAATAGTAAATATTCCAACAATGCAAACCAGCCACAGACTGCACACTACGTGGCGTTACCAGCACAAAAACCTAAACAGCCTACTTACAAAATCACTGTTTATCTCTAAACTCAGCACAATTACAGTCTGCAGAGGAAAACCTGAGAACGCACAGAACGCATCGCCGATGACCGTAACGAGTGGATCCCTATAACTCCTCAGTATGCACGTACACTGAAGCGACAAAGGAAACAGGAAAAAGATCCTTTAAGAACGGGACCAACGACAAAAGAAGAGAATCGTTCAACGTGACAGAAATGGTTCAAATGGCTCTAAGCACTGTGGGACTTAACATCTGAGGTCATCATTCCCCTAGACTTAGAAATACTTAAACCTAACTAACCTAAGGACATCACACACATCCATGCCCGAGGCAGGATTCGAACCTGCGACCGTAGCAGCAGCGCGGTTCCGGACTGAAGCGCGTAGAAGCGCTCGGCCACAGCGGCCGGCCCAGTGTGACAGAAGTACAATCCTTCCGCAAATTGCTGCAGTTTTCAGTGCTGGGCCATCGACAAGTGTCAGCGTGCGAACCATTCAACGAAACATCATCGATATGTCGAGAATGAGATTTTCACTCTGCAGTGGAGGGTGCGCTGATATGAAACTTTCTGGCAGATTAAAACTGTGTGCTGGACCGAGACTCGAACTCGGGACCTTTGCCTATCGCGGGCGTATGCAGTTCGAGTAATATGGGGCTCCTGATAGGTCTAGATACGACTCTGACAGGTTAGACGTACGTAAGCATCCTGTCTGATCACCTGCGGCCATTCGTGTCCATTGTCCATTCTTACGCACTTGGGCAATTCCAGCAGGACAATGCGACACCCCACATGGCCAGAATTGCTACAGAGTGGCTCCAGGAACACTCTTATGAGTTTAAACACTTCCGCTGGCCACGAAACTCGCCAGACATGAACGTTATAGAGCATATATGGGATGGCTTGCAACGTGCTGTTCAGAAGAGATCTCCACTTCCTCTCACTCTTACGAATTTATGGACAGACCTTCTTGGTATCAATTCCCTCTATCGCTACCTCAGACATTAGTCGAGTCCCTGCCACGCCGTATTGTGGCACTTCTGCACGCTCGCGGGGGCCCTGCACGATATTAGGGAGGTGTAACAGTTTCTTCGGTTTTTCTATGGGCTACTGGATACAGTGCCACTGGATACAGTCCTTGAGTGTGTTGTATTATTTTGCCGGCAGTTTACTCATTGTGCGCAGAATATGTCATAAGTCTATGATGATATGTCGCTCAGTGCTTATGACATATTACAATAAAAGTTGTGATGCTTCACTTGCTTCAGAACGCTAGTCAGATATCTGATGCACTGTGGAAGTTCTCGGTCGCAGATATGAGTAACGTCCGAAGGTATATTTTCCGTAGCCTTCGGTTGCAAACTCTGAAAAGTTAAGTAAATGCGACACTGGCTTTAGAGGGAGTTCAGCCATTAAGGGGCTCCGGAAAGGCTCAAAATCATGAAAAGTTCAATTTTTACTTTTTTGCGTTTTCTGAATCTGCAGACTATTACCTTTTAATAGATATATAATTTATTCAATTCCGAAGACTACAACTATTTTTAAATTTTTTTTGAAATGTGTTCTACATGGGCGTGACCCACTGTGGCGCTGTTAAACTGCTGTCAAATGGTGTTATTATTAACGTCCGTGTTCATCAGGTACATTTTAGTGATGTGAGATAAAGTATGTGTTGTGGCTAACCTGTGATGGTTCAATATATATCGCTGGTGTGATTGTCGATTGTTTCATGTTTATTTACTCTGTCGTTATCTCGAAAATATTCGTAATTAATTCTGTTTCTTGAGTGTCTGTTTTGTTGAAGTATAATAATTGGAATAGAAACACTTCACTTTGGTGTGTATGATGCTTTTGCGACTTTCAATGATGGCAACATTGTAAGGTGCAAGGTATTTAGAAATATGGGAATGAAGATAGGTTCTAACATGGTACGAGCGATGCTTGCTTTAGACAAGGAACGCCTTCGGGCTGCAGACAGGGCTGTAAAGAGTCTAAAAATACAAGCAAGAGTAAACAGGAGGAGGAACAAGAGGAAGCTGGAGGAGGAGTTTGCAGAGGATGAAGATAATCCATGCTATGGACCTGGAATGCACTAAAACGTTAATCCAATCTTTGTCGCTCGATTCCCAAACTTTTATTTTCTCATACTAATTACATGTTTTCTAAGGATCTTCCAAACATATTTGTTTCAAACTTTCAGTAAATGTTACACATTACCTTCTGCATAATTTAACACAGCCTTTTTCCAAAAAACTGTATATTTTTGAATATATAAATAAAAAATTGCAAAAAAATGTTGTGAATTTTCATTACAATTGAAAAAAAAAATCATCTTTCATAACTGAACTAAAATTTTGTAAAATCCCTGTGTTAAGTTGTAGCCCATATTCCAATAAATAATCTGTGAACAGTTCAACTTCCTACCTCAAATACTTTGTGAGGAAAGATGTAATTTATAAGCGTTATTTTAACATTGCAAGTATGGGGCGTTCCGGAGCCCCTTAAGGGAACACCAGAGGAAACCTGAAGAACGTTGCAGCAGACATATACAGAAATCTAAAGACGAATGTGACGCAGCCTAACGACTCAGAAGGTTTTATCATTACTGACAACGGCGACGAAAGCCCGCAGCCTTAGACAAATCTAATTTGTTCGTTGGAAAGCTTTTGACATCATATTAAGAGTTCATACTTTGAAAAATGTGCTTTTGAGCAAGAATTCAATATAAAATTATTCGGCGCACTGACATTGCGTCTTTACACACGTTCTCCACGCAGGGCGTGGGAAGTACCTTACAAATTACGGCTGAATATTTTACGACTGCAATGGATCCGTCACGTATTTCACAAGTCGTCTCTCGCGTTTCTTGCACCGATTATCAAAGACCCCATCCACCTTAATGATGACACTCTTTTTTTATAAAAATGATGTAGAAGCTCCTTGAAATACGTCAGCACATCGCTCGAACGATTTCTGTAGTCGCAATATTGTCACAGAAGATACTTGTTGGTTTCCTGTTCTGTAGTCGGTCTAGGTGCTTAATTCCCTGTTTTTGCAGCAGCTCGACCATCGCCCATACTCCATATTTTGCATTTTCTTGATACGGAATCTCCGAACGTCTCGCTCAGATTAGTGTATTTTCGGTTTTTAGTTGAGGGACGAGTTTCTAACAGCTCGTTCAATGACCACGGCGTCTCTTGGCGCGAAGCGAAAATTCTCGCCTTCTTTTTTTCCCCCTTTAAAGAGTGCCTGCGGAAATGTATACTGTAATTTTATTACGACTCCGTCCTGCCCTCCACCTCTCCATCCACATCCCTCCATGCTTTCATGTGTGTTATCACTCCTCCAAAAAATTACATTGCCACGCAGCAATGCATAAGTTACCGCTTGCGAAATGCCTCGTCTTTGCGGAGGAGGAAAAAAGCGGTGTTTGCCGAAAGCTTTTAACACCAATTTAGTATTTCCCACAAAGGGGGGAGAGAGAGAGAGATAGAGAGGGAGAGAGAGAGGGGGGGAGAGAGAGAGAGAGAGAGAGAGAGGGAAGGAGGGAAAGGGAGTTCAGCCGAGTTTTCATAACCGAGCAGGCATCTAAATTATTAGGAGCAGTTACATATTACATCATACTACTAGAGGAAGCCTTTTTCCCCACGAGAGCGGAAAAAATAAAAGGCAGAGGTGACATGGAGGTTGCGCGTGTGGGAGGCAGGTAATGGGCAAAGCGGCGGGTCCACTAACGTTATTGGAAAGCAGGCTGCACCCTCTTTTCAGCTGGTGCCGTGGTTAATTACAGGCCACTGTTTGCCACAGGGGTGGTTGTCGGCTGTGGGGGCGGTAGGGGGCGTAGAGGAGCGGGAGAGGGGAGAGGCGTCCACACCACGCCGGCAGGCCTTCTCCGTTACAACTTGCGTCGCCGGTAATTATGCCCTCTACGTCACGTAACGGAATATTACGGCCAACCAGAGGGCGGCGCGGCGACCCGCGGACCCCTTGCTATGCAGCGACGAACCGCGGCGTGATAAAAAAAAAAAAAGAGAGAGAGAGAGAGAGAGGAGGATAATGTAAAAATAAGAGAGTGGCGTGCGGAAATATCAGGTGAGTGCTGGAAAGTAGTAATTAAGTTCTAACCACAGGCGGCATCTGCCGAAACGACGGGGCGGAGGGGGAGCCGGGGTGGATAATGGGCGAGCTTGTCATCGAACGATGTGGTTGCTTAATTACCGCAAGGTGCGAGGAAGGCCTTTCAGTTATCTCCGTATTAGGTTGACCCACAACTCAAAGCTCCTGCGAAACGCCCGAGAACTTCTGAGGTCGAAGCCTAACAAGTTTTCTTAAATAGTGAAAATACGGAAAATTAGCTGAATATTCGTGGAACAACGCAAGAAATAAAACACCTAAATGGTTCTCTAGAATAGTACATAGCCAGTACTATCCCCGAGCCCCACACTTTTAAAAGAATCGAACTCCCGTGAGTAAAACAGCATGTGGTGTGTACCGTGTCGGGGAGTGCAGAATGACTGTCTATGTGTATCGTGTTAGCGTATTAATGTATTGTAATGACACGCACACGCTGTGAAATACAGGGTGATTCAAAAAGAATACCACAACTTTAGGAATTTAAAACTCTGCAACGACAAAAGGCAGAGCTAAGCACTATCTGTCGGCGAATTAAGGGAGCTATAAAGTTTCATTTAGTTGTACATTTGTTCGCTTGAGGCGCTGTTGACTAGGCGTCAGCGTCAGTTGATGCTAAGATGGCGACCGCTCAACAGAAAGCTTTTTGTGTTATTGAGTACGGCAGAGGTGAATCGACGACAGTTGTTCAGCGTGCATTTCGAACGAAGTATGGTGTTAAGCCTCCTGATAGGTGGTGTATTAAACGTTGGTATAAACAGTTTACAGAGAATGGGTGTTTGTGCAAAGGGAAAAGTTCTGGACGGCCGAGAACGAGTGATGAAAATGTAGCACGCATCCAGCAAGCATTTGTTCGCAGCCCAGGAAAATCGACTCGCAGAGCTAGCAGAGAGCTGCAAATTCCACAATCAACTGTATGGAGAGTCCTACGAAAAAGGTTAGTTATGAAACCTTATCGTCAACTACCCGAGGCGATGGATCGGCCGCCAGGCAGCCCGTGACAGAGCACTTCATCACTGGCCTCCAAGCAGCCCTGAACTTACCCCCTGCGATTTTTTCTTATGGGGGTATGTTAAGGATATGGTGTTTCGGCCACCTCTCCCAGCCACCATTGATGATTTGAAACGAGAAATAACAGCAGCTATCCAAACTGTTACGCCTGATATGCTATAGAGAGTGTGGAATGAGTTGGAGTATCGGGTTGATATTGCTCGAGTGTCTGCAGGGGGCCATATTGAACATATCTGAACTTGTTTTTGAGTGAAAAAAAACCTTTTTAAATGCTCTTTCTAATGATGTATAACAGAAGGTTATATTATGTTTCTTTCATTAAATACACATTTCTAAAGTTGTGGTATTCTTTTTGAATCACCCTGTATATCGTACGAATCTGATAAAGCTTGTTTGTGTACAGCAAATCTTTGGATGTCGGCCTAGTTTAACATTTTTTGCTAATAAATTAAGTGAAACTTTCAAAATATAAACTGAAAACAATCTGCGAAGATCTTCAGTGGATTGAAGTGCAGGCAATAGCTTTACCTCTGAAAGTTCCTTTACATCGAAGCACCATGCACATACGCATTAGTAGTTTTCTTTGGTGGTAAGATTCATCTTTTTTATCAGAAAATACATCTCACCTACACGCACAAACAACAACTACACTGTATTAAACTGACTGGTGCGTAGAGCTATACGTATCGGCTATTAAGTTCTCAGGGCTATCTTTTTATTAAATACTAAATAAAGTTATTTAATAAAATATCCAGCTATCATGGGTTACGTCTACATTTACATCTACATCCATACTCCGCAAGCCACCTGACGGTGTGTGGCGGAGGGTACTTTGAGTACCTCTATGGGTTCTCTCTTCTATTCCAGTCTCGAATTGTTCGTGGAAAGAAAGATTGTCGGTATGCCTCTGTGTGGGCTCTAATCTCTCTGATTTTATCCTCATGGTCTCTTCGCGAGATATACGTAGGAGGGAGCTTGACTCCTCGTTGAAGGTATGTTCTCGAAACTGAGCGTCTCTCCTGCAGAGTCTTCCACTGGACTGTGTCTATCATCTCCGTAACGTTTTCGCGATTACTAAATGATCCTGTAACGAAGCGCGCTGCTCTCCGTTGGATCTTCTCTATCTCTTCTATCAACCCTATCTGGGACGGATCCCACACTGGTGAGCAATATTCAAGCAGTGGAAGAACAAGTATACTGTAACCTACTTCCCTTGTTTTCGGATTGCATTTCCTTAGGATTCTACCATTGAATCTCAGTCTGGCTTCTGCTTTAACGATGATTAATTTTATACGATCATTCCATTTTAAATCACACCTAATGCCTACTCCCAGATAATTTATGGAATTAACTGCTTCCAGTTGCTGACCTGCTATATTGTAGCTAAATGATAAAGGATCTCTCTTTCTATGTATTCGCAGCACATTACATTCGTCTACATTGAGAGTCAATTGCCATTCCCTGCACCATGCGTCAATTCGTTGCAGATCCTCCTGCATTTCAGTTCAATTTTACAACGTTACAACCTCTCGACATACTACAGCATCATCCGCAAAAAGCCTCAGTGAACTTCCGATGTTATCCACAAGGTCATTTATGTATATTGTGAATAGCAACGGTCTTACGACACTCCCCTGCGTCACAACTGAAATCACTCTTACTTCTGAAGCCTTCTCTCCATTCAGAATGACATGCTGCGTTCTGTTTCTAGGAACTCTTCAATCCAATCACACAATTGGTCTGATAGTCCATATGCTCTTATTCTCTTCATTAAACGACTGTGGGGAACTGTATCGAACGCCTTGCGGTAATCAAGAAACACGGCATCTACCTGGAAACCCGTGTCTATGGCCTTCTGAGTCTCGTGGACGAATAGCGCGAGCAGGATTTCACACGATCGTCTTTTTCGAAACCCATGCTGATTCCTACAGAGTAGATTTCTAGTCTCCACAAAAGTCTTTATACTCGAACATAATACGTGTTCCAAAATTCTACAACTGTTCTAAGTTCTAGGTCTATAGTTCTGCACATCTGTTCGACGTCCCTTCTTGAAAACGGGGATGGCCTGTACCCTTTTCCAATCCTTTGGAACGCTATGCCCGCATCTCGTGGTCGTGCGGTAGCGTCCTCGCTTCCCACGCCCGGGTTCCCGGGTTCGATTCCCGGCGGGGTCAGGGATTTTCTCTGCCTTGTGATGGCTGGGTGTTGTGTGCTGTCCTTAGGTTAGTTAGGTTTAAGTAGTTCTAAGTTCTAGGGGACTGATGACCATAGATGTTAAGTCCCATAGTGCTCAGAGCCATTTGAACCAACCGTTTTTTGGAACGCTATGCACTTCTCGAGACCTACGGTACACCGCTGCAAGAAGGGGGGCAAGTTCCTTCGCGTACTCCGTGTAAAATCGAACTGGTATCCCATCAGGTCCAGCGGCCTCTCCTCTTTTGAGACGTCCTAGCATGAACGACTGTATGTACCATGCAGTAATACAGGGTTATTACAAATGATTGAAGCGATTTCACAGCTCTACAATAACTTTATTATTTGAGATATTTTCACAATGCTTTGCACACACATACAAAAACTCAAAAAGTTTTTTTAGGCGTTCACAAATGTTCGATATGTGCCCTTTTAGTGATTCGGCAGACGTCAAGCCGATAATCAAGTTCCTCCCACACTAGGCGCAGCATGTCCCCATCAATGAATTCGAAAGCATCGTTGATGCGAGCTCGCAGTTCTGGCACGTTTCTTGGTAGAGGAGGTTTAAACACTGAATCTTTCACATAACCCGACAGAAAGAAATCGCATGGGGTTAAGTAGGGAGAGCGTGGAGGCCATGACATGAATTGCTGATCATGGTCTCCACCACGACCGATCCATCGGTTTTCCAATCTCCTGTTTAAGAAATGCCGAACATCATTATGGAAGTGCGGTGGAGCACCATCCTGTTGAAAGATGAAGTCGGCGCTGTCGGTCTCCAGTTGTGGCATGAGCCAATTTTCCTCGGGCTACGTGTGAAACTTGCCCGCACGCGTTCAACCGTTTCTTTGCTCACTGCAGGCCGACCCGTTGATTTCCCATTACAGAGGTATCCAGAAGCTTTAAACTGCGGATACCATCGCCGAATGGAGTTAGCAGTTGGTGGGTCTTTGTTGAACTTCGTCATGAAGTGTCGTTGCACTGTTATGACTGACTGATGTGAGTGCATTTCAAGCACGACATACGCTTTCTCGGCTCCTGTCGCCGTTTTGTCTCACTGCGCTCTCGAGCGCTCTGACGGCAGAAACCTGAAGTGCGGCTCTAGCCGAACAAAACTTTATGAGTTTTTCTATGTATCTGTAGTATGTCGTGACCATATGTCGATGAATGGAGCTACAGTGAATTTATGAAATCGCTTCAATCATTTGTAATAGCCCTGTATTTAAAACTTCTCTCGATAAATATTTGCTTTCTTTAAGTTTCCGCCTACTTAGCTGGGTGATAACATGCTCGCCTCCTTTTCAAGCGGGCCCGGGTTCGATTCCCGGCCGTGTTGGAGAGTTTCTGCGCTCACGGACTGGGTGATGTGTTGTCCTCATCATCGACGCGCAAGTCGCCCAATACGGCGTCGACTGAAATAAGACTTGCTCTTGGCGGCCGGGGCCTCACGGCCAACGATGCCGTACGCTCATTTCATTTTTTGCTTTCTTTAAGTATTGATAGACCATCGTCTTTGGCACAGATTCTAGCACCACACACACAAAAGCACGACGTTTTCACGCAAAATTCCTTGAAATTAAGCTAACTACAACTAAGCTAACTAACACTTTGAAGGAGTATTACTAGTATTATTTTTTTAAAACAAGTCTGAATTGAATGTTATTAATCACTTGGGATGTATAGTGAAATAGCGTTATCGGTCTTAAGATGGCCGACAACAATATGAATAGCATCTGCTCCTCTCACGAGTTATTTAAAGTAATCACAGAGGCTTCTCAAAGTGTATGCTGCTCTTGTCAGCAAATACTACAATAACAGGGTACAAAATTAGGTACAATTTCATCTATTCCTTGAAATTATCAAATTACATTTACAGTAATCACGTCTGACCTCCAGCACGTTCCCGATATAACATCAGAAATCGAAGAAGAAGAAGAGGAAGTGAGAACAAAACAAACATTCACAGCATATGTCCTAAAAATGAAGATGATCATAGATATTAGTTCCCGTAAAACCGTTCTTCGTAGGTCATAACACATTTAATTAACATTATTCGTGATTTTTTTTTTGTAAATAAAGTCCGTCTTTGGCACAGTTTCTATCACCACACACAAAAGCACGACGTTTTCACGCAAAATTCCTTGAAATTAAGCTAACTACCTATCCACTTTGAAGGAGTATTACTAGTATTATTTTTTTTAAACAAGTCTGAATTGAATGTTATTAATCAGTTGGGATGTATAGTGAAATAGCGTTATCGGTCTTAAGATGGCCGACAACAATATGAATAGCATCTGCTCCTCTCACGAGTTATTTAAAGTAATCACAGAGGCTTCTCAAAGTGTATGCTGCTCTTGTCAGCAAATACTACAATAACAGGGTACAAAATTAGGTACAATTTCATCTATTCCTTGAAATTATCAAATTACATTTACAGTAATCACGTCTGACCTCCAGCACGTTCCCGATATAACATCAGAAATCGAAGAAGAAGAAGAGGAAGTGAGAACAAAACAAATATTCACAGCATATGTCCTAAAAATGAAGATGATCATAGATATTAGTTCCCGTAAAACCGTTCTTCGTAGGTCATAACACATTTAATTAACATTATTCGTGATTTTTTTTTTTGTAAATAAAGTCCGTCTTTGGCACAGTTTCTATCACCACACACAAAAGCACGACGTTTTCACGCAAAATTCCTTGAAATTAAGCTAACTACCTATCCACTTTGAAGGAGTATTACTAGTATTATTTTTTTTAAACAAGTCTGAATTGAATGTTATTAATCAGTTGGGATATATAGTGAAATAGCGTTATCGGTCTTAAGATGGCCGACAACAATATGAATAGCATCTGCTCCTCTCACGAGTTATTTAAAGTAATCACAGAGGCTTCTCAAAGTGTATGCTGCTCTTGTCAGCAAAAACTGCAATAACAGGGTACAAAATTAGGTAAAATTTCATCTATTGCTTGAAATTACCAAATTACATTTACAGTAATCACGTCTGGCCTCCAGCACGTTCCAGATATCACATCAGAAATCGAAGAAGAAGAAGACGAAGTGAGAACAAAACAAATATTCACAGCATATGTCCTAAAAATGAAGATGATCATAGATATTAGTTCCCGTAAAACCGTTCTTCGTAGGTCATAACACATTTAATTAACATTAACCGTGATTTTTTTGTAAATAAAATCCGTCATTTCCGGTTTTTGACACTTTATAAACCGTAACGAAGTTTTTCGTGGTAAGTAAAGTTCAATTTCACGAAAGTTGATCGCGCAAGTGTCTGCTCCAGAAGGTAAGCAGTACAATCATCAGACATCTCATTACTTTACAGATGAGTTTATGGTTGAAAAGGAAAACGCCTAATCATGGCTTTCTTATTAATTTTGCATTATTCATTTACAAACTAATGAAAAAGTCAAAACCAAATCTGGTAAACCAAAACAGACTCTCAGCCAGTGATGTTATTGTCAAACCGTGGATGAGTATACCTTGCGTAATTTACACTCTACTTTAAGAAAAAACCGTTTTTCTAGGATTTCACTCTTTATGACATCAAATCTGCTAAACTATATGGACCCACCGTAATGGGAGAGCGCATTATTGCACCGATTCTGGTATTCGGGCCTGGATTGGATCCTCCAGGCGGATTAATGATGATGGTCGGTGTACTGGCCATTCTGGATATGGTTTTTAGGTGGTTCTCCACATCCCACTTGGTGAATACTAGGCTGGTTCCCGTGTTCCGCCTACGATACGCGATGCACAAACATTTAGAAAACAAACTCTCACGTGACCATGTGCTTTGCTCTAAACATCGAATCTGCGGCTCGTGGCTGGGGGAAGGGAGTGTTGTTCAGACTGGAGCTAACGGGTCGGTGTTTCCCTACCCCTCCTAAATGGGTAGCGATCTTTGCATAGGAGGCCAATCATGTTAGGTCGGTTTCTCCAACACTCGTTGTAGACATCGTTCCAAAAGACCTCACAGGTAGTGGCACAGCAGTTTCGTGGAACAGTTAGAGACAGCGAAATCGATGATTCGGCCGACAGCCCTCGTGGAACTGAAATGACAAGCAGCCCTCCAAGGAACTTTTAAAATGGTTCACATTTCAAAAGTCGGAAGTTAGTGATCCGACGGTATGAGCGAGGTATTTTGATATAGAAAGCCAAGCCCACTAAGAGGTTAATAGTGGTATCCTGTGCGACGGGGTGGAATTTCCTTCAGTGGACGCTAATATGGAGGCCTGTGGAGGAATCACAGCCTATTCTTCCTCAGGAACCGAAAGGAGAGAAGGTAGTCATTTTGGACGCTGGGGTCTGCAGCGAAGTAGACGTTTTGATTCATTCCACAGCTATTCCATTGGGTTCGGATCGGGACTCTGAGCATGTAAGTCCATTTTAGGAATATTATTACCCACAAACCGTTGTTTCACAGATGCCGCTCTAAGACAGAGTGCACTGTCATGCCAATAAAAACGACCATCGCCTCCGAACTATTCCTCTCCTGCACGCAGTTTAATGTATTCATATCCTTTCACATTTAGCGTCCCCGAAAGCGTAAGTGGGGAACCACAAAGTATCCACGAAAAACGCCTCCATACCGCAGCACTAGGCAGCTAAGTTTCTCGAGGCATTCGCCAAACCAAAACCCTTCCGTCTGATTACGACGGGCTACGGAGCGATTAATCACTCACGTTCATTAGCTCCCAGTCGTCTGCAGCCAAGTAGCTCAACTCTTCACACCATCTCAAACGTCGCTTAGCATTGACTAAGAAACTTGCTGGACCACTGGAACTCACCAGTGATTCCTTCCACTGATTTAATGTGATTTTTACAGCCACACTCCGTAATGCCCGACGGTTCCTATACGTCAATTCATGATCTCTACGTATTCCTGGTTTGGCTGTGGTTGTTCTTTTTTTTTTCTTTATTGATTTTCAATTCCCCCCAAAGGGGGCGGGCCGGCAGCATCTTACTACGCTGCTCTATAGCCTACAGACTTGTTTTTAAATAAAGGAAGAAGAAAGAAACAAGGAAAAACAGGCGATAAAATGGCGATTTAAAGTGAAAAATGGCGTAAAATTGCGGAAAGTTAAAACAGAAAGCAAAGGGGGTTGGCAATGTAGATAAAAGACACAGAAATCAGACAAGTAACACAGTAGACACACAATTAAAAAAAACATGGCGACAGTCTGGTTTCTGTTCGCAAGTAATAAAAAGCACACCCAGCGACAGTATGATGGCTGTTCGCTACACTTCCCAAAAGACACAACACGGAGTATGCACTGCAAAAACACACTGTAAAACACTGCACGAAAAAGGCGGCACAAAGATGGCACTCCCGACCCAAGGCAGATGGGGGGGGGGGACCTGGAGTAGGGGGAAAAACAAGGAGGGAGAAGAAGAAAAAACGAAAAGGGGGGGGAAACCAAGGAGGGAGAGGACTAATAAAGGCGGAGAAGGGCAGACGCGAGAGGGAATGAGAGGAAGCAGAGGAGGGAAATGTAAAAGGACGCGGGGGAGAGAAGGGGGCAAAGAGAGGGGAGGTGGGGAAGAAAGAGGATGGAAGGGGGGAGAGGGAGCCCGGGAAAAGGACAGAGGAAAGGAGGGGGAGTGAGGATCAGAGTTGATAGGAGGGATAAATGGAGGGAGAGAGGGCATCATCCGGGAGGGACAGTTGATGGAAGCCACCTTGGGAAAGGAGATGTAGGGTGTAGAGATGGAGGGCAGGGGGGCACAATGGTGAAGACGGGGCAGGGGGCGGGGATCGGAGAGGAGAGGAGCAACCAGGGGGTGAGGGGGTTCAAGATGGCGGGAGGTGTAGAGGATGCGGATATGTTCAAGGAATAGGAGCAGATGGGGGAAAGGAATGAGATCATAGAGGATCCGCGTGGGGGACGGGAGACGTATACGGAAGGCGAGGTGGAGTGCATGACGCTCAAGGATCTGGAGGGACTTATAGAATTTGGGGGGGGGCAGATATCCAGGCAGGACTGGGATAACAGAGGATATGACGGATTAAGGATTTGTAGGTGTGGAGGATGGTAGAGGGGTGCAACCCCTGTGGTTGTTCCTTCGCGTTTCCACTTCATAATCACATGACCAACAAAAAATGGTTCAAATGGCTCTGAGCACTATGGGACTTAACAGCTATGGTCATTAGTCCCCTACAACTTAGAACTACTTAAACCTAACTAACCTAAGGACAGCACACAACACCCAGCCATCACGAGGCAGAGAAAATCCCTGACCCCACCGGGAATCGAACCCGGGAACCCAGGCGTGGGAAGCGAGAACGCTACCGCACGACCACGAGATGCGGGCCATGACCAACAGTCAGTCTGGGCAGCTTTAGGACCGTTGTAGTATTTCTGATAGATCTGTTAATCGCTTGACATCCAATGAGTAGTCAACGTTAGAAAACACCGAGATCTTCTGACTTACCCATTCTGGTGTTTCTGCTTATCTGCTAACAGCACAATACTCGTCACCTCATTTTACACTGTGCGTTCGCTTCTCGCGACATCTAGCGGTCAATTCCGCATTACATAGCGGTGACCAGATACTTAAGATCAGACAGTGTAGGATGATAAACTGCAGATTGATACCGACATGGTACACTGATGCAAGAAATTTCATTACTGAAGTTTGTGTGTGTATGTACATGTATACTTTTGCAAACCGCACTGTATTACCTGCTTGAAGGTTAGTTTTTTGTGTTACCTTTGTACCCTGAACTAGGAAGATCAGCTACTTATGTGCTTACTAATATTACTCTATGCTCAGCTTGATAGTCTGAAAAATATTCATAAAGCTGAGGATAGAAACCGACTTCCGAAACTTTCAGACTTCTCTCTCGGGAAGTCTTAGGCCATTTTTTCAGCGTCTCTGCACATTCAGACTTTTCAAAATTTTTCATACACTTTTCTGTGCAGTAACTGTACGACTAGCTTATATATGTGCTCCATGTCCGTAGTTTGTCTAGATTTGAGCAGTAATTTACTATATGTGGTATAATGTTTTCAGAAGCAGTACCATTCGTAGAGAAACTGCAGTTTCCCATCATTCTTACAATGTGTCCAAAATTACCGCTTGGTTCAGGCGCATTTCAACCAAAGTCATCATTCCACTTTATACCCCACTGACTCCGCTTCTAGTTCCGATACATTAATCCGGACTTCAAAGGATTTCGCTTGAAGGAGAAAACAGAAGATTTCTCAGCTGATGTGTTTTGAAGAAAAAGATGTTTCTGATCTACATCAACATCGCTTCTCTGTAATGCACAATCAAAAGTTTGGCACAGGGCTCATACCATTTCTCGACCGTTCCGCTCTCGGATGCCAGACGTGAATAATGAACATCTAAATCTGTCCGTGCGAGCTCTGATTTCATGTTAACACGAGGACCATTTCTCCCTACGTCAGTGGAACTTAACATAATACATTTGGCGTTCGTAGGCGAAAGCTGGGAATTCAGATATCACAAAAAAGTCTCGCCTTAACGAATAATACCTTTCTTTTCATGATTACCACACTAAAGCATGTATCGTATCCGTGACACTCTCTGCCCGCTTTCGCGATAATACAAAACCAGCTGTGATCGGTTAATCCTGTCTGCTAAGGATCCTATATGGCGCAGCAGTACATATGAGGAGGACGGACAATCGTAGTGTAGGCAGTTTCTTTAGCAGATTTGTTGTATCTTCTAAGTATTCTCTCAGTAAAAAGTAGCGATTGGTTCGCCTTTCCAACAACATTTTCTATGTGGCTGTTTCAGTTTAAGTTGTTGGTAATTGTAATGTGTAGGTATCTAGTGTAACTGACACTCTTTAGATTTGTGTGACTGAACGTTTGACCGAAATTATCGGAATGTTCTTAGTACTCATGTGGAGGACTTCGCACTTTTTGTTGGTTCGGGTCAATTGCCGCTTTATGCACGACGTAGGTGTCTTGTGTAAATCAGTTAAATCAATCTGTAATTCGTTTTGAATTTCTGATGACTTTACTAGACGATAAATGACAGTACCAACTGCAAACAGCCTAGAAAATTCTTCATATTGTCCCCTAAATTGTTTATGCGGATTAAGAACAGCAAATGCTAATTTTATTCTTCTTGTTAATGATGATAATGATAATAATAATCATGATAATGATAAAAGAAGGTAGGAAGAGTTAAAGATATCATTGACTTGCACGTTCTAGAAGAAGCAATAGGATAGACGGAAAAAGATTGGGGAAGAAAATGGTCCTAGCCTGCTTAACAAGCCACACCAGCATTCACCTAAATTGTCTTAGGGAACCAATGGAAAACTGAACGGGCTCTTGAACCAACTCCTATTAATGCAAGTCCAGAGTCTTAACTACTGGTTTCCTCGATCTGTTTGTGAAAGAAAAGATGCGATTGTTTTTCTATATGAACTGCTCCGAGTTTATCATTTTAGTATCGTTTACTAAAAACAATCGAAGTTGTTTCTAGATATGAGCCATCGTGTCAATTTGAGCAAACTTAATTTATTTCAATACTTCTGTGGTCAAAGAAATGGCCAATTCATCTTCGGTCCTGCACTATTAATATCGTTTAATTGATTCACTCACATCTACTAAGTTAGCCCTCACAAAGCGTTTGACACAGTGCAAGACTGCAGACAATAAAGGCCACAGCATACGGAATAGGTTCTCAGATACTTGAGAGGCCCGAAGACTTTTAAGTAATGTAACCTATCACGTTTCCCTGGACCACATGTTTAAAAAAAAATTTTCAAATGTGTGTGAAATCTTATGGGACTTAACTGCTAAGGTCATCAGTCCCTAAGCTTACACACTACTTAACCTAAATTATCCTAAGGACAAACGCACACCCACACCTATGCTCACATGTTTCCATCGGCGACAAAGGAGTCGTCAGGAGAGTTCCAGGGCAGTGTGAAAGGAACTCTCCTGTTCTCTGTATACATGGACGACCACGGAGAGGGTGAACAGCAATCTGTGGCTGTTTGCTAGTGACACTATTGTTTACGGGGAAAATTACGTCAGTGAGTGAAGACAACGAAGACAGAACTTCTGTTTGCTGTTATTATTGGTACCTTGCTCTACATGAAGGAAAATGTAAATCAACGGAGGGGAGTGGGAAAACAGTCCTAAAAAGGTCTAAGGGGGTGGTAGTGGTATCCTATGGTGTCTTCTATTAAATATCTTGGCGAAACTTTGCAAAGCAACATGGAATGGAACGATCACGTATGTTCGCTTGTACAGAAGTGGAAAGGACGATTTCGGCTTATTTGGAAAATTGTGGGAAGTGTAGCTCATCTATGCGGGAGACGGTGCAAGGAACATTTGTGTGACCAGTTCTTGAGTACTGCTCATATGTTTGGGATCCCCACCCGGTCGGATTGAAGGAAGACATCGAAGCAATTCAGAGGCGTGCAGCTAGATTTGCTACCGCTAGGTTCGATCAACAAGCCAGTGTTATGGCAATGCTCTGTGAACTAAAATAAGAATCCCTGGAGGGAGGGAGACGTTCTTTTCGCAAAACACTACTGAGAAAGTTTAAAGATCCATCTTTCGCGACAGACTGCAGAACGATACTACTACCACTAAAACACTTCTTGCGCGTAGATCGTGGAAACAAAATGAAAGAAACCAGATCTCGTACAGAAGCGTACAGACAATCGCCTTTTCCTCGTTCCATATGCGAGTGAAACGGGAGAGGGAATGACTAGCAATAGAACAAGGTACACTGTGGTGTGGAGTATGTTTACAGATGTAGATGCAGAAACTAACTTTTGTGTGAAAAGCTATGTACACTACTGTATTTTGGAAGTGTACGATTTTATTTGCTCTTCGGGAAATAATTCCTCAAATTTTGTTTTCTCATTTGTATTTCACTACAGCTTGTTGTTATAGATATGAGTGATTCAGAAAACTAACGAATGTAATATCACCATAAATCCAGAAGGAAAACAAGTATAGCTTTCGTAGTGACGTATTTGCTAGTTATCTCGACAAGCATCTTTCAACAACACATCCTTCTGCTTCCCCACACCCACTCCATATTTTTGCCCTGATTTAATAACGGAACGTCGACCACGAGTTCTTAATTAATTCAATTACAAACTGCGCTAGCTGTCTATTACACGTCGGTGGTAAACAACGGTAACATTTTTTGTCCGCGAAGCAATTAGATCTGTAACGCGATAAGCTGCTCGTTAGTCGCGCTAATTATCAGAGATATGACCGCGTCTGGCTTGTTAACACGCTGATTTAATGCGACACCGTTCGGATCCGGTGTCACACAGTCATCAATCTCCAATTCTTTACGACCGTCAGTGAGCGTAATACGGTTTTAAACGCAGAAACCCTCGCTCGCGTCCATTCCGGACTCTCTGCCGCTCCATAAATCCCACCGAACCGATACAGCACCAACCGCAGATACTGACTGGAATGGACAGTGTTTCAGCTTCTTAATGTTGTAGGAAGGTGATCATTTCCATTTCCTATGTTAGTCTAGGCGGTACACATATAAGTGCCACCTACTGTATTTCACAGTAATACCAGAGACAGCAGAAAAATAGGCCGTATCTCAAACGCAGACTGAAACATGACTTTATGTTTTATTTCGTCTACGAAAATTATGTGTTTGCTAAAGGTAAAAAAAATGCGTCGGATTATACCTATTCCATGTACTAGACCTGTGGTGTATGGAATACAGGCACGATTCGTAACACCCCAGGTTTTGTGACCGCAAATTTTACCTTTCTGTCAGAGTCCTTCTTCACTTACATAATTTTCTTTTAGCAATAGCATCTACATCTTCAGTATCACAAATGACCGGGAAGGCATCGCAGTTACATCATATAACAATACGTAACCTTTCTGTAAACATATATTTCCAATTTCTTGTCAAGAGAGAAGAAAAATTCTTCAGTAGGTCTGGATAGACACTATTGCCTCAATTATCGGGTGTTTCTGGCAACAGTTCTAGGTGGCTATTCTACTCCGCATATCACTTCACTTGCATTGGTCGAAGCATAGTAAGGACCTAGATAAAGTTAACGTAATACATCCCTGGACTGATACAAGGTTTGGGATATTATGGAGTAAAACAGCAGAGTATGATCAGAAGAACAGTCAACAGGTGCAAGAAAGATGAGTTCTTGTCAGTGGCGCACATTCCAGACATTACAAAAAATGGTTCAAATGGCTCTTAGCACTATGGGACTTAACATCTGAGGTCATCAGTCCCCTAGACTTCGAACTGCTTAAACCTAACTAACCTAACACATCCATGCCCGAGACAGGATTCGAACCTGCGACTGGAGGAGCAGCGCGGTTCCGGACTGAAGTGCCTAGAACCGCTCGGCCACAGCGGCCGGCCCAGACATTAAACAATGACTGAAATATTGCTGTGTGATGTAGGAATTATTGTATTCCGATGTGGGTAACGCAGTGACTCATAGGAAATGAAAAGGCCTACGGACTTGAAACAGCGCTCCATTTTCGGCAGCTGGAAGTTGACTCAGGGAAGAAACCTGATTGGCAAACCGGTTCCTCGAAACTTCGGTTCGTAATCCGCAGCTACAAGACCTATCTGTCGAATATGCGAGGCGGAACTGCTCACACGTTCTTGAGGAATGAGTGCGTCCAACCAGCGTCGTGAACTTTCCGCCAGTGGACTCAGCTCCCAGTGACGTCAGCGGATTGTTTCCGACCACAAGAATTTTGGTCGTGGATTTTCCGGCAGTTTCAGTGATACGAATATCCCTTCACATTTTATCCGGCTTATGACTGACTACGCATATAGTACAAAGGCATAATTAAATCTTCTTTTTTATTTTTATTTATTTTCAACCTTTATTTCTTTCTACCACAATACTTGTTGTCTTATTTTTTGAATTTTAGCTTCACGCAAAATTTTTTCTGAGGAAGCCAGACACTTTAAACATCTTCCTAAATCGTCCGAGTCATTATACATTTTCATAATGTCTTTTAATATTTTGTTATGATTAATATGTCTTTTTTATGTCGAAGAGGAAAGCCAGTTTAGTCCTTTTTTTAAATTTCAGCTATGGCACTTACTGCTTTCTCTTTCAGCTTGTTTAAGAAAATATTCGTTCGGATGCTTTTGATTTACTGAGTAGTTTAGTTTCCTATGCCAAGCTTCGACAGCGTTTGGGGCCCTGTACCGCTGGTTAAAAACATTCCACACTTCAACTGGTATAATAGGATTTTCCAACCCTTTAATTAGCACATAGTCTGTGAATTGCCTGACCTTTTCTTCACTGGGCATCTCCTCCGTCATTATAATCCTTGCTTTATCAACACTCTCCAGTTGAAGATGTGCAGCACACATGCGGCAAAACAGTAGGATTTTCTCTCTATCCTGATATTCCTCCATTAATTTCATTTCTTGTATTTTCTTCCATTTACATTGGCTGAAGTGAAAATAGGAAAAGGAAATGAATGTTTGGGTGAAAAATGTTTTCTTAGCTTTAATTGTAGCCCTTTCAAAGTCTGACACCACATTTTTCGGTAGCCACCCAGGTTTCTAATTTTTCAATCCGTAAAAAATTATTTCAAATATATATTTTGAATTTAGTCTTGGAACAAAGCAAATCTCCTCTTCTGCGTTTCCGAAGTCGACGTGTATTGTGTACAGTTATTTGATTTTTTCGAAAAACTGTAAAATGTCCCGCCCATAAGAACAGTTCCATTTCCACACAGGATTTTCTCCGCTTCTTCACAACCGAATAAAAGAAAAAAAAAACTATTACCTTCAATTAATTTCCAGATGCTTCGCTCTGTTGAACCTCCGAACTAGCACCAGGATCTTGCATCCTCCCAGTGGCTCCTTTACTTGTTCTACACAATCCACTTTGGGAGTTCTCATGAACTGACGTATTGGTGACAAAGTCTACAGATTTATCTTTCAAATCGTGAAATTCCTCTTTACAGATCAGGAAAACAGATGCTGTATTTTCTTCGCGGATTCTTATCCTGCAGCTATGCATCGACTTTTTATTCTGCACATCTGTTTAATAAGGTGAACAACAATGTAGCGTTGAGTCACGCCACTTTCAATTTTTAATTGGCCGTTCCGAATATACGCTCAACCAGTTCGTGTGCACTTGGTTGCGAAGACCACCGTTGAGGAAACACGGCTTCCTTTTCGTTGTAGATATTTCCAATACTCACAGTTTATGGAACTCACGTAGAGGGCGAAACCGCAAGCAAACGAAGGTTGTCGGCGAGGACATTGCGTGACTAACAGTGACTGATATTGACAATAAATCCACTACTGATGAGCGATCGACGCAAATCAGCAGTGGGTGGAGGCTCTGATTGGAAATACAACGGTCCAAAACAGGTCGGCTGGCTGTGGCACGTACAGTACGGTAAGATACGCCACGGTCGGAAAACCCACGTTCCCGTCCAACCCCTGAACGACTTTCTTCGGGACCCCAAGAGACTAAAATTTTACGCAGTTTATAGATTACCTTTATCAATAATATTGCCTTCCTTTGTTGCTTACCTACACAGTGGTTTGTTTCACAACACGTATTCATTTTGACCTCTTACTTGATCACTAGCACTGACACTGTACCACACAGCGGCATTTAGCTAGTGAAATTTCATGCTTGTGGAGTATCGTTATGTGACTCGATTCGCGATTTTCTGTCAGAGAGGTCACAATTCGTAGTAATTGACGGAAAGTCATCGATTAAAACAGAAATGATTTCTGGCGTTCCACGAGGCAGTGTTATACGTCCTTTGCTGTTCCTTATATATATAACCGATTTAGGAGACAATCTGTGCAGCCGTCTTAGGTTGTTTGCAGATGATGCTGTCGATTATCGACTAGCAAAGCCATCAGAAGATCAAAACGAATTCCAAAACGATTTAGAAAAGGTGTTTGTACGGTGCAAAAATTGACATTAGACCCTAAATAACGAAAAGTGTGAGGTCATCCACATGAGTGCTAAAAGGAATTCGTTAAACTTCGGTTACACGATAAATCAGTCTAATCTAAAAGCCGTAAATTCAACTAAATATCTAGGTATTACAATTACGACTAACTTAGTTGGAAGGAAGGCATAGAAAATGTTGTGGGGAAGGCTAACCAAAGACTGCGTTTTATTGACAGGACACTAAGAAAATGGCCGGCCGGTGTGGCCGTGCGGTTAAAGGCGCGTCAGTCTGGAACCGCGTGACCGCTACGGTCGCAGGTTCGAATCCTGCCTCGGGCATGGATGTGTGTGATGTCCTTAGGTTAGTTAGGTTTAATTAGTTCTACGTTCTAGGCGACTGATGACCTCAGAAGTTAAGTCGCATAGTGCTCAGAGCCATTTGAACCATTTGAACTAAGAAAATGTAACAGATGTACTAAGGAAACTGCCTACACTACGCTTGTCCGTCCTCTTTTAGAATACTGCTGCGCGATGTGGGATCCTTACCAGATATGACTGACGGAGTACATCGAAACAGTTCAGAGAAACGCAACACGTTTTGTATTATCGCGAAATAGGGGAGAGAGTCTCAATGAAATGATACAAGATTTGGGGTGGACCTAATTGAAACAAGGGTGTTGCGTCGGAATCTTCTCATGAAATTTCAATCACCAACTTTCTCCTCCAAATTGGAAAATATTTTGTTGACCCCGACCTACATAGGGATCAACGCTCATTATAATAAAATAAGGGAAATCAGAGCTCACACGGAAAAATATGGGTGTTCGTTTTTCCCGCTCGCTGTGCGCGATTGGAATAATAGAGAATTATTGTGAAGGTCGTTCGATGAACCCTCTGCCAGGCACTAAAATGTGATTTGCAGAGTATCCATGTAGATGTAGATGTAGATAACTTTCCATAGTATTTTTTTCGGCTTTTAAAGTTTCATGTTTTCATGAATACTGAGTTTTAAACAGTTAGTCCTTCTATCTCTCATTTGTATTGAAGCCAAAAGTATTTTGACATTTGCTGAAACAAACATCTCATGTACAGTGCGCGAAAACATACAGTATCCTCAAGGATTGTGTTCAGTGGCACCATGTTGTTATAACTGGCTACTGTGAGATTGCGGTGTTAGTGATACATTTTGGTGATTCATTTTTCCTGGTCATTAGTGAACAGATAGTAGTCAAGAGACCTGTGTGTACGCCATCTGTCTTCGATTCTGCCGGCAATGACTGTGCTGAGTTTAGAGGTAAACAGTGTTTCCAGTAGTCATTCTAGGGTACAACCATACGCCACCGACGAGTACGTACTCCTCTTGAACAACTTCAGCTGTTTGAACGGGTCGCATTGTGGGCCTACGGGGAGCTGGATGACGTATCAACGGATTGCCGTACGTGCTGGGCGCAAAGTATCAGTGGTGTGTCGCTGCTAAAAGCAGTATTCGTACACCCGTGGTCAGGTTCGGACGTCCGCGTAGTACAGATGGACGTGAGGATCGACGCACTGTGCGAGCAGAAGTGGCCGCCCGAACTTCATCCAGGGAAGAAACTCTGGCACACTATACCACCACTGGGAACCGTCTGCTTGCAATAGGACTTTTTAATATTTAATTTTGTATTTGTTTATAAATATCTCACTTGTTTTGTATTAGTTATAGGATTCTAAAATGCTGCACAAAAAATATTAAATGGATGTAAACAAATAGAGCCCGCCTCCACGTGGCGGGACACGGGCAACGGTGTCTCTGATGGAATGACAATGTCATCGGCAATCCTGAAAGTTTTTTCCTATTCCAAATTTTTCTTTGGTTTCGTTTACTTCTTGCTCAGTTTAAGATTGAATATCATTGGGCTTAGGTTACAACACTTCCATCTCGACCATGGGTCCCCTTTCATGTTCCGCGACTCTTATAACTGCCGTCTGGGCCTGTACAGGTTATAAATAGCCTCTCCTTCCCTGTATTTTTCCCCTGCTTCCTTCAGAGTATCAAAGAGACTATTCCAGTCAACGTCGCGAAAAAGCTTCCTCTAAAAATGCTGTAATCTTAGATTTGCCTTTTCTTAACCAGTCTCCTAAGATAAGTCATAGGGTCAGTATTGTCCCGCGTGTTCCTACATTTCTCCGGAATCCAAAGTGATCTTCCTTGAGGTCCGCTTTTACCAGATTTTCCATTCTTCTCTAAAGAAGAAGCTAGATTAAATAAAACTATGCATGCACTTTAAAACATAGTGAATTGTAAGAATGTAGAAATCACAAGATTCCAAGCGAAGTCATTATGTGACAAAGAAAGTGCCCACCCTAATAAGGAACAGCCCAGGAAAATCATACAAAAGAAGTGAATAACGATAAATATATCTTCAAGACTATTGATTCCAGGTTCTTAAAGATGACACACTCTATTAACTGTTGTGGCAGATGAGCATGCCATTGAAGAGAAAACGTGGGCGAGATGGAAAGATGAAAATAAATTCGTAAATATTATATCTTGAATACGTTGTAGCTTATGTCATTTTGATTTATGTATTTTCATTCTGTTTACATTTATTTTACGATCGTTGATGTCTCTTGACATTTTAATACGAGGCTTGTCCAGAAAGTGAGTTCCGATCAGTCGCGAAATGGAAACTACATTGAAAATCAGAAATGTTTTATTTGCGACAGTTGGCTCCACCTTCCAACTACTTATCTACATAGTCGCCGCTCCAGCTACGACATTCGTCGTAGCGTTGTAGCAACTTTCCAATATCCTCGTCATAGCAGGCAGCCGCCTGTACTTCCCGCCAATTCTCTACGCTCATCTATAGCTCATTGCATGTGCAAAAATGTTGTCTTCATAGCCAGTAGTTAATATGAGCAGAGATGAAACACAGAGGGAGCAATTACCGGCTGTAGTGGGGGTGATCAAACGCTTCCCATCGAAAACGCTGGAGGAGAATTTTCATTGCCCCTGCAGATTGCGACCGACAATTGTCACGAAGTAGGAACCGTATGACAGTTCTGTAAAGTGGGCTGCATAACATCAGGCGAAATCTCTCATCAGGCCCTCGTCCTTGGCGGGAGACTATTTTCTACGCATCTTTATGTGCTCACCATGCGCTCAGAACTGAAAAGAGCGAAGTGATGCAACCGACAGGGATACTAGATACACTGTCGAACACATATGTGTGAAGCTTTATTAGATTTTCACAGTAGTTTCCATTTCTTGACGGATCGGAACCTACTTTTCGAATATCCCTCGTAGTACAATAACTACGAAGAACGTTCAACGTCATGAAAGACTTTTTTTAAGACAGCTTGTTATCCAGGACTCCAATACACCATATTATCCACCCTCTTTTGGCTACAAAACCCAAATTTTCAACATAATCTCCGTTCAATGCGACGGCCTTGCGCCACCTTACTGGGAAGGCCTGTATGCCCGCATGGTACCTCTCCACTGGTTGATGCTGGAGGCAAAGTCTTGCTGCATCAGTAATCTCCCCATTATTCCCCATTATCCACGTACAGCTTCCCACAGACTGTATCTTTGATTGGGCCAGTAACATGGAGGTAGGAAGGTGCTATATCTGGGCAGTAGGATGGATGAGCAAGGACACTCCAATGAACTTTCTGAGCACCTCGCCGGCCGTAGTGGCCGAGCGGTTCTAGGCGCTACAGTCTGGAACCGCGTGACCACTACGGTCGCAGGTTCGAATCCTGCCTCGGGCATGGATGTGTGTGATGTCCTTAGGTTAGTTAGGTTTAAGTAGTTCTAAGTTGTAGGGGACTGATGACCACAGCAGTTAAGCCCCATAGTGCTCAGAGCCATTTGAACCATTTTATGAGCACCTCTCGTGTTGGCAGACATGTGTTAGCCCTTGCGTTATTATAGAGAAAAAGTTCGTTTGCATTTTTGTGGCGACAAACACATTAAGTCCGTTCCTTCAGTTTGCTGAAGGTGGCGCAGCACCTTTCACAATTGATCTTTGCACCATAAGAGAGGACATCAAACAGAAATACCCGTTGAGAGTTCAAAATGGTTCAAATGGCTCTGAGCACTATGGGACTTAACATCTGAGGTCATCAGTCCTCTAGAACTTAGAACTACTGAAACCTAACTAACCTAAGGACATTACACACATCTATGCCCGAGGCAGGATTCGAACCTGCGATCGTAGTGGTCGCGCAGTACCAGACGGAAACGCCTAGAACCTTCGAGAGTTCCAGGAGACTGTCGGCTTGTCTTTAGCAGGTGAGAGGAGGTTTGGAGCCACTGAATGGATTGCCGATTTTTTTCCAGTTCGGAGGGATGAATCCATGTTTCATCATATGTGATGATATTCGACACAAAATTGTCACGATCGGCTTCGTAAAGCGGAAACAATTCGGGACAGATGGTCTTCTGTTGTTCTTTATGTTGTTCTGTTATTCGGCGAGTAACCCAGCGGACACACACCTTTGAGCACCCCAACTGGTGGACGAGCGTGTCAGCGCTACCAACAGAGACGTCCAGATGTACTGCGAGGTGTTTGGTTTTGATCCGTCTATCACTTCGAATGAGAGTGTCCTCATGTTCCAACATTATGCACTACAGCGACTTTTGTCCATTTCCAGGTCTCCGTAGACATTATGCAAGCCGCTATTAAAATCTGCGATGCTCTGATTTTCCACAATACTCAATGACAGAGCTTTGCTTGCAAAGCATCTCGTTACAGCCTCCATTTTGAGGGCTAGGTGTAGTGCTGACACCTATTGGATATCCAACAAGGGTTTCCGCGTTTTCTAACAGAAATTGGTCGAGAAAAAAAGTGTTGCATTGTTTATTGAACTGCCCTCGTATTTCGTAAATTACGTAATAAAGGTATTCAGTGTGTACCACAAGAGACTGTAGGCTTTCCCACAACTTGCGTCGCTTCACGCGTCAGGCGGTAACAACTTTCTCAGTAGTGAGTGTCGCATTTGTAAGTTTGAAGACTTTGTTGTAGTTGTTGTGGACTTCAGTCCTAAGACTGGTTTGATGCAGCTATCCATGCTACTCTATCCTGTGCAAGCTTCTTCATCTTCCAGTACCTACTGCAAACTACATCTTTCTGAATCTGTTTAGTGTATTCATCTCTTGGTCTGCCTCTATGATTTTTACCCTCCACACTGCCCTCTAATAGTAAATTGGTGATCCCTTGATGCCTCAGAACATGTCCTAGCAACCGATCCCTTCTTCTAGTCAAGTGTGCCACAAACTTCTCCCCAATCCTATTCAATAACTCCTCATTAGTTATGTGATCTACCCATCTAATCTTCAGCATTCTTCTGTAGCACCACATTTCAAAAGCTTCTATTCTCTTCTTTTCCAGACTAGTTATCGTCCATTTTTCACTTCCATACATGGCTACGCTCCATACAAATACTCTCAGAAACGACTTCCTGACACTTAAATCTATACTCGATGTTAACAAATTTCTCTTCTTCAGAAACGCTTTCCTTGCTATCGCCAGTCTACATTTTATATCCTCTGTACTTCGACCATCATCAGTTATTTTGCTCCCCAAATAGCAAAACTCCTTTACTACTTTAAGTGTCTCATTTCCTAATCTAATTCCTTCAGCATCACCCGACTTAATTCGACTAAATTCCATTATCCTCGTTTTGCTTTTGTTGATGTTCATCTTATACCCTCCTTTCATGACACTGTCCATTCCGTTCAACTGCTCTTCCAAGTCCTTTGCTGTCTGTGACAGAATTACAATGTCATCGGCGAACCTCAGAATTTTTATTTCTTCTCCATGGATTTTAATACCTACTCCGAATTTTTCTTTTGTTTCCTTCACTGCTTGCTCAATATACAGATTGATTAACATCGGGGATAGGCTACAACCCTGTCTCACTCCCTTCCCAACCACTGCTTCCCTTTCATGCCCCTCGACTCTTATAACTGCCATCTGGTTTCCATACAAATTGTAAATAGCCTTTCGCTTCCTGTATTTTACCCCTACCACCTTCAAAATTTGAAAGATAGTATTCCAGCCAACATTATCAAAAGCTTTCTGTAAGTCTACAAATGCTAGAAACGTAGGTTTGCCTTTCCTTAATCTAGCTAAACAAGCTGAAATAGATCATTGAGATGATACAAGATTTTCGTAGTCACAATTTGGAAGGAGTACGGTAAAAATTTGAATTGAGTCCCGCCCGCCTCCCGTGTCTCGGCAGCCGGAATTGCGCGCGCCTTGTGCTGCTGGGGGGCGGCAGAAGCCATGGTGGGCGGCAGCCGCGATGGTGGAGGGCGTCGCGGCGCGATGCGACGCGCTTGCGTGGGGCGCGCCGACTCGGCCGTGATCATTCATATTGATCCGAACCCCGGCGTCCTGCTCTCCACGCCACTCCGGCCGGCACTGCCTGCCGGCTCCCGACCGACAGCTACTGTGTCGGACCCCGCTCAGCCACAAAGGGCTGCCTGGTTGGCCTCGAGCGTCAGCCATGATGATGCTGGGGACGCCATTAGCGCGTCATGGCTGTCGCTGTTGCGCAAACGCGATTCTTCGTCTTTTAAAACTGATTTGATCGTGTGTTTCGTCTCTTCCTCTCTCGTGTCAATCTCTTTATATCGACTATACCGGTGGTACTCTACAGTTTAGTCGGAGTGGAATAGGAGACCAAATTCTGCAGATACTCAGAGCTGACCCTACGTCTTATCTTAGAAGCCAGATTAAGGAAAGGCAAACCTACGTTTCTAGCTTTTGTAGACTTAGAGAAAGCTTTTGACAATGTTGACTGCAATACTCTCTTTCAAATTCTGAAGGTGGCAGGGGTAAAATACAGGGAGCGAAAGGCTATTTACAATTTGTACAGATACCAGATGGCAGTTATAAGAGTCGAGGGGCGCGAAAGGGAAGCAGTGGTTGGGAGGGGAGTGAGACAGGGTTGTAGCTTCTCCCCGATGTTAATCAATCTGTATATTGAGCAAGCACTGAAGGAAACAAAAGAAAAATTCGGAGTAGGTATTAAAATCCATGGAGAAGAAATAAAAACTTTGACGTTCGCCGATGACATTATAATTCTGTCAGAGACAGCAAAGGACTTGGAAGAGCAGTTGAACGGAATGGATGGTGTCCTGAAAGGAGGATATAAGATGAACATCAACAAAAGCAAAACAAGGATAATGGAATGTTGTCGAATTAAGTCGGGTGATGCTGAGGGAATTAGATTAGATAATGAGACACTTAAAGTAGTAAATGAGTTTTGCTATTTGGGGAGCAAAATAACTGATGATTGTCACTGGTTAACTTCGTGAACTCAAACTCCACTCATAAATTTTCAGAGTCTATTCACGAATATTTTCTGATTAATTTAGCAGAAAGATACCCGTGGCCTCTGGGTGTTCATTACACAGTAATAATGTAATTAGGAACTATTTAGTAGTCCTAATTATCTTTGTTTCTGTGAAAACACCCTCACAACTGGTCTAAAATGTAGACTGGCAATGGCAAGGAAAGCGTTTCTGAAGAGGACAAATTTGTTAACATTGAGTATAGATTTAACTGTCAGGAAGTCGTTTCTGGAAGTATTTGTATGGAGTGTAGCCATGTACGGAACTGAAAAAAATGGTTTAAATGGCTCTGAGCACTATGGGACTCAACTGCTGAGGTCATAAGTCCCCTAGAACTTAGAACTACTTAAACCTAACTAACCTAAGGACATCACACACATCCATGCCCGAGGCAGGATTCTAACCTGCGACCGTAGCGGTCGCGCGGTTCCAGATTGTAGCGCCTAGAACCGCTCGGCTGTACGGAAGTGAAACATGGACGATAAATAGTTTGGACAAGAAGAGAATAGAAGCTTTCGAAATCTGGTGCTACAGAATGCTGAAGATTAGGTGGGTAGATCACATAACTAATGAGGAAGTATTGAATAGAATTGGGGAGAAGAGAAATTTGTGGCACAACGTGGCTAGAAGAAGGGATCGGTTGGTAGGGCATATTCTGAGACATCAAGGGATCACCAATTTAGTATTGGAGGGCAGCGTGGAGGGTAAAAATCGTAGAGGGAGACCAAGAGATGAATACACTAAGCAGATTCACAAGGATGTAGGTTGCAGTAGGTACTGGGAGATGAAGAAGCTTGCACAGGATAGAGTAGCATGGAGAGCTGCATTAAACTAGTCTCAGGACTGAAGACCACAACAACTCAGAGCTCTCTAATCCACCGCTGGGGGTTATGGCCATAAAACGATGGCCAGTGACTAGCGAGGGCGCAGAAGTGTGTGCGTCTTAACTAATGTGCCACATCTGATTTTTGTTATGCTAACGAGCTCAGCTAGTAATTAAATTAGCTCAAGATAATGACTGCAACTGAACAGTCAGTGCTAGATGAATGTTATATTCCTATTCATTTCTTCTTTGTGAAACTTGTTAGAGTGGCTTTACTCTTAAAACCACTACACTAAAAGTTCGTTAAGGTCAATATTTTAAACATAGCTGCACAATAGCAACGGTTTCACGTAATAAAATTATAAACAGCCGACCAGTTGCAATGGATAAAGAAATTCTTTACCTAGGTTTCGACAAATATTTATTTGTCTTCTTCAGAAGGTAACCTAAGCGCAATGAACATCATTGCTTGCATTACAAAATTGTGGAACTTATAAGCCCAGAATAAATTTTAAGACAAATTAGAGAACTCTTGCATTACAGAAGTATGATAACGACGACTGGTACTTACAATTTTACATTAGTACTGTTTACATTAGTACATTAGTACTGTTTACGGTATAACATTAATGCTGGTAACCTTAGTGGTTTATTTCCTCAGGAAGCTATGATGCACCTTCAGTGCTTTAAGCTCACTACCCCTTCTGTAATGGTGATTCTGTCACAACGTATGTTTGCTACTACATCGGGCCTTATGTGATTTTGCCTGGCTCTAAAATTTTGCTTTTCCTGTGAGTGTGTATTAACAGGATCGTGTACCAGTGTTCGTAATTCTTTTTTGACAAGAGCCATTATTGTCAATTTTAAAGTTATGACATGTATACCGTTTGTGGGCTTCACTAATATACTGATGTATTTTTTATATTTTGGATGTATATGCCACTGGGCGTAAGTTTCTCGGCGTAAGCGCCACCTGCCTTTTTTTATGTGTAACTACATTATTTGTACCAATGCTCCCATACTGTTATAGCGGAAGTGTTAATTTCCTTACTTTTTTATTGTTATTCTACCTAAGGACGTTATTAATAATGATAATTTACACGTTGCCTTTGAAAGCCAATTGGCACATGTTTCTCGGCACGAGCACCACCTGCACTGTTTTCAGAGTAACTACGCTCACCGATTACACTCAGTCGGTTGTGAGCTCTGCAAGATCCATGAGCTATTTTGTATTAACGTGACAAACCCTAATTCTAGGGCTATATTTTATTTTCGACGCATGGATTTATGCCAACAATTGTAAAAACGGCGATTGTACATTAGTCCTTACTAATGTAAAATTGTAAGTACCAGTCGTCGTTATCATACTTCTGTAATGCAAGTGTTCTCTGATTTGTCTTAAAAAATTTTCTTGGCTTATAAGTTTCATACTTTTCGAATGTAAGCTATGATGTTCATTGCCCTTAGGTTACCTTCTGAAGAAGACAAATATATATTTGTCGAAACCTAGGTAAAAAATTTCTTTATCCATTGCAACTGGTCGGCTGTTTGTAATTTTATTTCGTTAAGGTCAATAATTTGGTAAACAGAGTTGTGCGGCGAAGAACGTATAAGGGAAGCTTTAGTTGAGATGGAAGTGACACCTGACTGTAGCATACCCCTTACGTTATACAATCTATACGCCGAGTAAGCGGCAAAGGATACCAAAGAGAAATTTGGAACGGGAATTAAGGGTCATGTTTGCCTAGAACATTCTAATTATGTCAAAGATAGTAAATGACGGATGATGATTTGAACGGAATTCATAGTTTCTCGGTTGCGCGGGTCTCTTATTTTATACCATTTTCTAGGCATGCACTTTTTTAACCTAATTTAAGCTTTGTCATTCCACTTTTATGGACCCACATTCTTTATGGAGCTGAAGAAGGGATACAAGTCCAGAAATAGGGTTGTGCCTTTCTTTTAGAAAATAAAAAAAATTACTGATGATGCATAGCAATAGTTTAGTATTATCTCCTATAAAGAGAAATTTTTAGTATGGCAGGAGATTTCAAGTAACATACCTTCAGTGACATGGTCCCATGACTTCCAGTTCCGTCCAAATAATGTACAGTTTTAATGTAGAGAGATTAACAAGAAAAATGTTACGTTTATTTTTATTCTGTAGGTTTCGTAATACAGGTTTTTTTTTTAGTTGTCAGTCTTCTTGCTGGTTAGATGCAGCCCGCCATGCATTCCTCTCCTGTGCCAAGCTCTTCATCTCAGAGTAGCAGTTGCAACCAATGTCCTCAACTATTTGCTGGATGTATTCCAATCTCTGTCTTCCTCTACAGCTACTGCTGTCTAAGGCTTCCTCTTGTACCAGGGAAGTCATTCATTGATGTCTTAACAGATTTCATATTATTCTGTCCCTTCTCCTTTTCAGTGTTTCCCTCATATTCCTTTCTTCTCCAATTCTGCGCAGAACCTTCTCGTTCCTTGCTTTATCAGTATACTTAATTTTCATCATTCTTCTGTAGCACCACATCTCAAATGCATCGATTCTCTTCTGTTCCGTTTTTTCCACGGACCATGTTACTACCATACAATGCTGTGCTCCAGACGTAGATCCTCAAAAATTTCTTCCTCAAATTAAAGCCTATGTTTGGTACCAGTAGACCAGCGTGCAATGATATGGTTATTGATTTAGATAAAATACGGCACAAGCGTGGAATTCTCGTACAGTAAGCTGTCGTCCCACGACTGTTGGAGATGTTCGTGTGATAAACACTTTAAATGAGACAGGTAAAATTTGAGACGTTTCTTTTTTAGTGACCAATGTTACGGTAAAAAGATAGGAATTCATCGGGCGTAGCGGTCGAATGGCAGCTTTCCATAGTGCACGAGCTTATTTCGTCGCGGACAGTCATATTGTTATTGTATATGTATGAGTACATTGCAGAGAATTTAACGTCCATCGAAGCTGCTTTTCTGCTTCTTGCTGTGTTTAGAGCATCATCGAGGACGAAGTTATGGACCTGGGTTATAACAAAATCATCACTGGTAAACTTCGTGAACTCAAACTCCACTCATAAATTTTCAGAGTCTATTCACGAATATTTTCTGATTAATTTAGCAGAAAGATACCCGTGGCCTCTGGGTGTTCATTACACAGTAATAATGTAATTAGTATCTATTTAGTAGTCCCAATTATCTTTGTTTCTGTGAAAACACCCTCACAACAGAGAAAAACCCGTAATATACACTGAAAGCCAAAGAAACTGGTATACGCATGCGTATTCAAATACAGAGATACGTAAACAGACAGAATACGGCGCTGTGGTCGGAAACGCCTATATAAGACAAGTGTCTGGCGCAGTTCTTGGATCGGTTACTGCTGCTACAGTGGCAGGTTATCAAGATTTAAGTGAGTTTGAACATGGTGTTATAGTCGGCGCACGAGCGATGGGACACAGAATCTACGACCTATCAGTGGAGCGGTGATTTTCCCATACGACCCTTTCACTAGTGTCCCGTGAATATCAGGAATTCGGTAAAACATCAGATCTGCAACATCGCAGCGGCCGGAAAAGAAGATCCTGCAAGAGCGGGACCAACGACGACTGAAGAGAATCTTTCAGTATGACGGAAATGCAGTCCTTCCGCAAAATGCTACCGATTTCAATGCTGGCCCATCAACAAGTGTCAGCGTACGAACCATTCAACGAAACATCATCGATATGAGATTTCGGAGCCGAAGGCGCACTCGTGTACCCTTGATGACTGCACGACAGGAAGCTATACGCTCCACCTGGACCCGTCAACACCGACATTGCACTGAAATATGTTGCCTGCTCGGACGAGTCTCGTTTCAAATTGTATCGAGCGGATGGAGGCGTACGGGTATGTACACAACCTCATGAATCCATGAACCCTGCATGTCAGCAGGGGACTTTTCAAGCAGGTACAGACTCTGTAATGGTGTGGGGCGTGTGCATATGGAGTGATATGGGCCGCCAGTTATGTCTAGATACGGCTCTGACAGGTGACACGAACGTAAGCATTCTGTCTGATCACCTCCATCCATTCGTGACCATTGTGCATTCCGACGAACTTGGTGAATTCCAGTAGGACAATGCGACACGCCACACGTCCAGAATTGCTACAGAGAGGGTCCAGGAACACTCGTCTGAGTTTAAACACTTCCACTGACAGGGACATTATTGAGCTTATCTGGGATGCCTTGTAATGTGCTGCTCAGAAGACATCTCCACCCCCTCATAGTCTTACGTATTTATGGACAGTCTGTAAACTCCCCCTCACTTATCGACCTTAATGACAGTGAAAAATTAAACCGCGTGTACGTAATGGAAATTTGGGAAAAGCAATCGTCACCGAAGTTAATCTGTCGGTAAAGAGGGAGGAAAGGGTTACATCTAAATGAAAGGAAAAATGCCAATGAAACTGGTGGAAATTAATTTTGAAAAGGGGTACAGTTAATAAAGAAAGTAATGTGCGTTACGTTAACAATTAACTAGCGGTAATTAGATATTTGAGATTTGGGGGAAATTACGGTCGCCAGTCCTATGGACAATTACTATAGTAACTGAAAAGGAAAGGTTATTACACATATAATTAGTACTAGAAGCGTGGCAACTGAAGGTTGACACGTGTAGTGTGAAAACTGAACGTTTGTCAGAAGTAATAAATTTCGCTACACTCTGACTTAATTTAGCAAAAGAATTAATAAAACCGGAAAATTGAAAGTCAGTTTAGTGACTGAAGTTAATAGTGAGCTTTCTTTCTGAAGCACATCGAAATTCAGGAAAATACGGTTAGTCTTGGACTACCTCAACAATCATTTCAAAAGCTACTTGAATCTACGCAATTTAGAAATCAGAGATTTAACTTTGAACTTGAATTAAATGATTCTGAACAATTAGCAATAGTAAAATTTAGTACGTATCAAGCTGAGCTGCAGTCACAGGTAAGCTAAAATATAGTAACAAAACTCGCACTCATAATTTGTGCTTGTGTAATCTAAATATTGTAGCCAGCTATGAATACTTTAACTGAACTTTGAAATTAAAGCAGTGAAATAGAATAATATTGCTTTAATGCTGGCGTTTGAATTTCAACGACACTCGGGTTCATTCCGGAAAAGGAAGGGACCCTGCTAGGTAATGCAATTGGGACAATGAGCAACAAAGGTTCATGCTATGTTGCTGTAATTTTGTGATTTGAACAGTTTTAAAAGCTGAGGTCTGCCATACAGTTCTAAAACTTTACGTGCTTCCAGTCTTTCTTGTTGGTTGATTGAAGGTTTGACGCCGTCGATCGAGGAGGTGGCGATAGTCACTCATTGTCGGCCGTCGCTGTTACAGAAGCTGGATGTTGGCGCGCCTCCTTCTCGACACGGTCACCAGGCGAAACGGGCTCTTGATGTGCGCCAGCTAATGCTTCCCGTCCGCGACACCGTGTCAGAAACTATCATAGCAAGTCGAGAGCAATTACATGCTGCCAAACCCCGAAAGCGCGGCAACTCGCGGGAGCGTCACACAACACACCTGCTCCATTCCAGCCAGACTCTCCTCTGCCCGCGCTCCACGCGACCCAGTTAACACTACCAAAGATCCTAAACACTTTTGTTCTCCACATGACCTATCGATGTATTCGTTCGATAGCATAGTTTTCCCTAGGCCAGACCCAGCGTACAAATACAAATAATATTCACAAAACAAATCAACATAAATGCATAAATATATATATATATATATATATATATATATATATATACAAACAGTAAAACAATTACAATATATAAAGACACAGAAATGTCATACCTTCAGGTAACAAAATAAGGGAAAAAAATTTATAGTGCAGCAGATGGAAATAGGAGGATATGCATTTCCGGCGTTACAAGTCCTGCAGGATTCATGGTGTCAGTCCAGCACTACTTCAGACGCTAGTCGAGTCCATGCCACGTCGTGTACCGGCACTTCTGCGTGCTCGCGTGGGTGTACCAGTTTCTTTGGCTCTTCAGTGTACAAACACCATCTGACAGAAGAACCCGTTTTGTCTTAGGTGCCTATGTACGGGTGCAAAATCGCGGTGTGTGGTCGCCGCGGGAACAGCTCGCTCCGCTGCATTCAGTAAACCAGTACACGTGGTCCACATCGGCCGTCTCTTCATCAGTAGTTCAATCCACACTGTTGTGAACCACTGCTAACGTGCAGCTATCACTGCCGGAAAAAACAAATCCGAAAAAGAACCGAGCGGTACTGAAGGTAAGCTGAAGGACAAAAAAGTGTGCATTACGGCAGTCAGCAGCAGGTACCCTGAGTGGAAAGGACAAGTCTGCTTCCAAACGAGACTCACTGCGTACTCCGTCAACATACGTACGTACTGCTGTGCAGAAGTTTTCACTGCAATACAAATAGAAAGAGAAACGGAAATTAGAAATCAAGCATAATGCATTTTCTCAGTACTTCACTCCTTATCACGGTCTCTGTATAATAAAAATACTGACAATATATATTTACTTTTACATGAACACTCAGCAACTCACACTTACATGTGACAGAGTGTTCATGGAAACACTTCAGGAATATTTCTCCAGGGCAAAATGAACACCTTATTATTTATAAGATTCCTAGTTTAAGCAGAAACCAGCCACAGGCCACGGTTTAAAAGAAAATTATTTGACTAGAACCATTACCGGTTACGAATTTATCAAAAATCCGTCTTCGTATGCCTCTTACAACTTTCAATTCTTTCTTACTCAAACATCGCTTTGTGTTCGTTAATTGTTTGGTGCACTAAGAGAAACGAATGATTTCTCGTTCACAGTTTGGTTAAGTTACGAGAAATTATTTTCATTTTGAACTTCACAATATTCAGTTAACCTTCACGGTTTTTAAGTTATCAAAACATGAAATGCGAAAACTTAGATGGTGCCTACTTCTGTGTGACGCATTCGTCTCGTATTGGTGTTCTGAATTATCAGCCTAAGACATTTTTGTACACGCCATATGTAACTGTTGTTTAATTCCCTATAGACTGCTATAAAATGAACCATTTTATGTTTTATGGCAGTACATACAGTCAACCTTTGCACGTTAGAGTATAATATGTTAAGTTAAAGCATCTATAAAGAGCGTATAGTCACAGTAAAATGTGTCTTTGGTTCACTAGTGAAATCAATTTATAAGTCGAACAGAGAGTAAAACTATGTACTCGTATATTAAAATCTAATATGGCATTCTGTTGATTCTCTGGGATTACGCAAACAAATATTATAGGTCAGGTTACTGCATAAGTTCGTAGCCTTTTTGTTTTACATGTTGGTGTTCCGGTTAATGTGGGTTTACGTATCGATTGTCATTTCTTATTTATGGTTCACTGTTGTTGTTTGGGTTTACGTATTGTCTTTTTGTCATTTGGAGACAGTGAGCGGAACTGTGGATTCTAGAATATGGAGAAATCGGAACTTTCCGACGTATTCTTCTGTTTTATTTTAATAGAGAGGCGACAGCAAGCAGAGAAGGCTGCCAGAAACATTTTCGTCGTGTGTGAGGATAATGCCTTTGGGCAGAGCACGGCAAGAAAATGGTTTTCTCGTTTTGAGGACGATAGTTTGATCGTTTTGACATTAGTAACTCTCCACGATCAGGAAGACCTTCGGAGTTTGATGAAGATCGTTTAAATGCGTTAATCCACAATGATCCACGTAAGTGTACTCGAGAATTGACAACTGTGATTAACTGGGATCATTCTACGATCGTCCGATATTTGCATGCAGTGGGGAAGGTCTAAAAACCGGGTGCATGGGTACCGCATACTCTAAGTCAAGATCATAAAAATCATCGAGTGGCCAAATTTGCATCTCTCCTTGCTCGTCATCAACTGGCTCGGGAGTAACACCGACCATTCCTCCCCTCTATCGTTACTTGTGACGAGAAAAGGTGTGTTTATGCTAACAAAACGAAAAGAAATGTGTGGTTGATCCCAAGCAAATCATCAACTGGTCCCGGAGGAGGTTCGAGTCCTCCCTCTGTCATGGATGTGTGTGTTTGTCCTTAGGACAATTTTGGTTAAGTAGTGTGTAAGCTTAGGGACTGATGGCCTTAGCAGTTAAGTCCCATATGATTTCACACACATTTGAAGATTTGAACAAATCATCAACTCCCCTTATAAAGACTTGTGCGCATCCACAAAAGATAATGGTGGAACAGCGACGGTGTGTTGTACCACGAACTGCTTCCCCTATCTGTAACCGTCACTGCTGACATCTATTGTCATCAACTGAGGCGTCATGTAGAAGCAATACAAGAAAAACACCCACAAAGACTGTGTGAAGTGATGCTACTCTACGATAAAGCCCGACCGCTTCTGTTAGACTCACAAAAAACTGTACGGAAGTTGGGTTGGGAAGTCTTTGCGCTCACCTTATTCACCTGATCTTGCGCCCTCAGATTTTCACTTTTTCTGCTCTCTATTCAACAATCTTCATGGAACTCCCTCTCCCGAAGAAAATTCGCTCCGAATACTGCTCGGCGAGTCCTTCCTCTCAAAACCACGTGATTTCTGCAGTTGCGAAATCTAAGAGGTACCCCTTCGTTAGCAGACTGTTCTAATAGTGAAGGAGAATGTATTATTGATGACTAAAGCCTCTGTTAATCATATCTTTTGTGTTTATTAAACTTAGGGGAAAAACTACAAACTTATGCACCAATCTAATGTAATCAATGAAAAGTTTGTAAGTGTGACTATGTAATCGGATGTGTGTTACGTTGTGAACAGAAATGTATATCAACAGATAAGGCATTTGTACACTGAACATTACCACCATTGGACATGGTCGTGAGATGGAACAGCTCTGTGCAAAGTACAAGAGCACAACAAATATGTTGTTTCCTTCTTTTATTGCTACAATCATAAAACTGAAAAGAAAAATCGAACCTAAAGTGCCATTCTAATATATATATATATATATATATATATATATATATATATATATATATGTGTGTGTGTGTGTGTGTGTGTGTGTGAGTGTGTGTGTTACTATGCTATTTTTTGTGTCGATTAACCAGATATGAAGCAATAGGCGCGCTGTAATGTTAGAACGTTGAACAGAATGAACACTGAATATAGGCATTAGATGTTCAACACTGTTTATAGTACGAATGTACAATAAGATTTCATTATCTTTGTCCCTGCTGAATGAGATTTTCACTCTGCAGCGGAGTGTGCGCTGATATGAAACTTCCTGGCAGATTAAAACTGTGTGCCGGACCGAGATGGTAGAGCACTTGTCCGCGAAAGGCAAAGGACCCGAGTTCGAGTCTCGGTCCGGCACACAATTCGTCAGGAAGTTTCTTATCATACAACTGTACTACAGACGCGTCTCTCAATACGTCAGCGTTTGGCAAAATGTTACCCAAATATTTCGTTGTCAGTTCTGATTTCTCTTATTTTAGTACAACCTCGATTTATGCTAATGTGGATGGTTGTTAACATAATATTTTGGGATTTAGAAGGAGAAAATTGCTGATTGTAATTTGTTATAGAGTCCTCGCCGCGACAAAACACGCCTTCGTTTCAATCTCAACTTACTTATCATAACCGTGACATCCTCTCCAGTATTTAGTGGTAATATTAAACGAACTGCCTTTCTTTGAATTATTTCGATGCCATCTATCGACCCTACCCTGTGACGGTCGCATACCGCGTAACAGTACTCCAGAAGAAGACGGGCAATCGTAGAGTAAGCTGTCTCTTTAGTTGATTTGTTGAATCTTCTAAGTGTTCTGAGAACAAAAAGCAGTCTTTGGTTCCCCTTCACCACAACATTCTCCGTGTGATGGCTCCAACGTAAGTTTTTTGTAATTAAAGTTCCTTGGTGTTTGTTAAATTGACAGCCCATAAAGTTGTTTGACTTATCTTGTAATCTAAGAATGGCGGAGTACACCACTGGCCATTAAAATTGCTACACCACCAAGATGCCGTGCTACAGACGCGAAACTTAACCGACAGGACGAAGATGCTGTGATATGCAAATGATTAGTTTTTCAGAGCATTCACACAAGGTTGGCGCCGGTGGCGACACTTACAACCCCCCCTGCGGGTCCGGGGATTAGAATAGGCCCGAGGTATTCCTGCCTGTCGTAAGAGGCGACTAAAAGGAGTCCATCCCCCTCACGGGGGTAGTTAGCGCCTGCGTCCGGAGACGGACGGTTTCACGACCTATAATCGTGGTCTTTTTGGTTTTAAACTTCTCGTTTCTTCCTTCCTTTTGTTGGTCCCTTTCTTTGCTCTTCTCCACCTCACTGTCTTCCTTACTCTTTCCCTTGACTTCTCCTTGCCTTCTCATTGCCTTTTTCTCCTTGCCTTCTCATTGCCTTTTTCTCCTTGCCTTCTCATTGCCTTTTTCTCCTTGCCTTCTCATTGCCTTTTTCTCCTTGCCTTCTCATTGCCTTTTTCTCCTTGCCTTCTCATTGCCTTTTTCTCCTTGCCTTCTCATTGCCTTTTTCTCCTTGCCTTCTCATTGCCTTCTTCTCATTGCCTTCTCATTGCCTTCTTCTCATTGCCTTCTTCTCCTTGCCTTCTCTGGTCTCCGCCTCGGCGTTTGAGACAGTCTGTCCTCTTTCTCCCTCTCTCTCTTCTTTCTCCTCTTCTTCCTTCCTCCCTGTGCGTGTCTGAAGGCCGACCCACGCGTTCGCACGCGTAGCCGGTGACGGGGTAACGCGTAAGTCCCCGCCCTGGGTAGACATGTAAGGCACGCGCGTACCCCCTGGTAAAGGCCAGGCCCGGGGAGGGGTGATTGCCTGAGCTGATACCTTCTGACCATGCCGATTGGTCCCTCCGTCTGTTTCTCGGGAGGTGTGACCTGAGGTGTAAACATTCACCTAAGGCGGGAGTGCCCTCTGAGAGGGTCCCCACAAGGAAGGAGCGCGCCATCGGAGACGCTGGCAATCATGGGGGATTCCTCCGCAATGGATTCTACTCCATCGCTTTCGACTTCGACCCAAAAACGGAAACGTGACCAGCCAACAGTGACAAAAGTACTACCGCCTGCCCCACAGTTCCTCGTAGTTTCTCGCACTGAGGACGGAAAGGATTTTTCCTCTGTCAACCCTTTTGTTATTCAGAAGGGCGTTGATGCCATAGCCGGATCTGTCAAATCTTGTACCAGGTTGCGTAACGGCACCTTATTACTAGAAACTGAGAGTGCCTTTCAGGCACAAAAACTGCTTCGGGCCACCCTCCTGTACACGTTCCCTGTCCGGGTGGAGGCCCACCGTACTTTGAATTCGTCTCGTGGTGTAGTGTATACTAGCTCCCTCGACGGATTGACTGACGAGGAGCTTCAATCTTTCCTCGCTGAGCAGGGCGTGACGGCTGTCCATCGGGTCATGAAAAAGGTCAACAACGACCTTGTACCGACCCGGACACTCTTCTTGACCTTCGATAGTGTTAAGCTGCCATCGCGCATCAAGGCGGGCTACGAGGTTATTTCTGTTCGCCCCTATGTCCCGACACCTACGCGCTGCTACCAGTGTCAGCGTTTCAATCACACTCGACAGTCTTGTTCCAATGCGGCTAAATGTGTCACTTGTGGCAGGGATGCCCATGAGGGTGACTGTCCACCTCCGTCTCCTCATTGTGTGAACTGTCAGGGGGACCATGCCGCATCCTCCCGCGACTGTCCTGTCTATAAGGACGAACGTTGCATCCAAGAAATTCGTGTCAAAGAGAAAGTGTCCACCTCGGCTGCTCGCAAGCTATTGGCTAGTAGGAAGCCCACGCTGCTCCCAGCGGGGAAATATAGTACTGTCCTCGCCTCTCCTCGGACTACCCGGGAGGTCGCAACCCAGACATGCGATCTGACCTTCAGCACCACGGTCGTCCGTCCGGCCAGTGCTAAGATCGCGCGGTCGACGTCTCCTCTTCCTCCCATCACACCACAGACACTAGCCACTTCCTCAGCTTCTGCTAAGTCGAAGACCCCGAAGTCAGATGCACGGTCCTTCAAGAAGGAACCATCCCGTGCAGACTTCCTCCGTCCCTCGACCTCCCAGCCTTCGACCAGTACTTCCACAAGACGTCCTTCCAAAAAGGCGCATAGGAAGCACAGTTCTCCTTCTCCGCCACGGCGCATCTCTTCTCCTGCGCCACCCAGCGGTTGCCGCCCCAGGCCGTCATCCGTTTCGCCTGGCCGCACCGCCGGTAGCCGTACATCTGGCCGTTCACCGGCGGAGGAAGCTCCCCCTCCCGGCCATCCTCCCGAGATGGCCGATGACCCTATAGACCCCATGGACGATGACTGTCCGCCTACTGATAGCGGCGGCAGTGCTCGCTCGAAGCCAGGCCCTAAGCGGCCTTCGAGGTGACCCCTTCTCTCATCTTCCTTTTCTTACGATGGCACTTATTCACTGGAATATTCGCAGCATTCGCTCCAACCGAGAGGACTTGACGTTGCTGCTCCGCTTGCATCGTCCGCTCGTCGTAGCCCTCCAGGAAACGAAGCTACGCCCATGCGATCACATTGCCTTGGCACACTAGACCTCTGTGCGTTTTGACCTACCCCCTATGGTAGGAATCCCAGCTCATGGAGGGGTTATGTTGCTGGTCCGGGATGATATTTACTACGATCCCATCACATTGCACACCGGCCTGCAGGCAGTCGCCATCCGCATTACTCTCCCCACTTTTACGTTTTCCTTTTGTACCGTTTACACTCCCTCGTCATCTGCCGTTACCAGGGCAGACATGATGCAACTTATTGCTCAGCTACCTGCACCGTTTTTGTTAACTGGAGACTTCAATGCCCACCATCCCCTTTGGGGTTCTCCAGCCTCCTGCCCGAGGGGCTCCTTGTTAGCAGACCTTTTCAACCAGCTCAATCTTGTCTGTCTTAATACTGGCGCCCCTACTTTTCTTTCGGACACATCTCATACCTATTCCCATTTAGACCTCTCTATATGTACTCCCCAACTTGCACGCCGGTTTGAGTGGTATGCACTTGCTGATACATATTCGAGCGACCACTTCCCGTGTGTTATCCATCTCCTGCAGCATACTCCCTCTCCGTGCTCCTCTAGTTGGACCATCTCCAAGGCAGACTGGGGGCTCTTTTCTTCCAGGGCGACCTTTCAGGATCAAACCTTCACAAGCTGCGATCGTCAGGTCGCACACCTCACGGAAGTCATTCTCGCTGCTGCTGAATATTCCATTCCTCACCCTACTTCTTCTCCACGTCGCGTATCGGTCCCCTGGTGGACCGTAGCATGTAGAGACGCTTTACGTGCTCGTCGACGTGCTTTACGCACCTTTAAACGCCACCCTACAGTGGCGAATTGTATTAATTATAAACGATTACGTGCTCAGTGTCGTCGTATTATTAACGAAAGCAAGAAAGCCAGCTGGGCTGCTTTCACAAGCACCTTCAACAGTTTTACTCCTTCTTCTGTTGTCTGGGGTAGCCTGCGCCGGCTATCAGGCACTAAGGTCCACTCCCCAGTTTCTGGCTTGAAGGTCGCGAATGAAGTCCTTGTGGCCCCTGAGGCTGTCTCCAATGCCTTCGGCCGCTTTTTCGCCGAGGTTTCGAGCTCCGCTCATTACCACCCTGCCTTCCTCCCCCGCAAACAGGCAGAGGAGGCTAGGCCACCTGACTTTTGCTCCTCGAATTGTGAAAGTTATAATGCCCCATTCACCATGCGGGAACTCGAAACCGCACTTGGCCGATCACGGTCCTCCGCTCCAGGGCCTGATTCTATTCATGTTCAGATGCTGAAGAACCTTTCTCCTGCGGGTAAAGGTTTTCTTCTTCGTACATACAATCGCATCTGGATTGAGGGACATGTTCCCGCATGCTGGCGGGAGTCTATTGTTGTCCCGATTCCTAAGCCGGGGAAGGACAAGCACTTGCCTTCCAGTTATCGACCTATCTCACTTACCAGCTGTGTCTGTAAAGTGATGGAGCGAATGGTTAACTCTCGATTGGATTGGCTGCTTGAGTCTCGACGCCTACTTACCAATGTCCAATGTGGATTTCGTAGGCGCCGCTCTGCTGTTGACCATCTGGTTACCTTGTCGACCTTCATTATGAATAACTTCTTGCGGAAGCGCCCGACCGCGGCTGTGTTCTTTGATTTGGAGAAGGCTTACGACACCTGTTGGAGGGCGGGCATTCTCCGCACCATGCACACATGGGGCCTTCGCGGTCGCCTCCCTCTTTTTATTCGTTCCTTTTTAATGGATCGACAGTTCAGGGTACGTGTGGGTTCTGTCCTGTCCGACACCTTTCGCCAGGAGAATGGGGTGCCACAGGGCTCAGTTTTGAGCGTCGCTCTGTTCGCCATCGCGATCAATCCAATAATGGATTGCCTCCCAGCTGATGTATCAGGCTCCCTTTTTGTGGACGATTTTACCATCTATTGCAGCGCGCAGCGTACACGTGTCCTGGAGCGCTGTCTTCAGCGTTCTCTTGACCGTCTTTACTCCTGGAGTGTCGCCAATGGCTTCCGTTTTTCTGCCGAGAAGACGGTCTGTATTAACTTCTGGCGCTACAAAGAGTTTCTCCCACCGTCCTTACGACTTGGTCCCGTTGCTCTCCCAATCGTGGAGACAACCAAATTTTTAGGTCTTACCTTTGACAGGAAACTTAGCTGGTCTCCACATGTGTCATATTTGGCCGCCCGTTGTACCCGTTCTTTAAATGTCCTCCGTGTTCTCAGTGGTATGTCGTGGGGTGCGGATCGAACCGTCCTACTTCGTCTATATCGGTCGATCGTCCGCTCCAAGCTGGATTATGGGAGCTTCGTATACTCCTCTGCACGGCCATCCATCTTACGCCGCCTCAACTCCATACAACATCGGGGTTTACGACTTGCGATCGGAGCATTTTATACCAGTCCCGTAGAGAGTCTTCATGCTGACGCTGGCGAATTGCCACTCACTTACCGGCGCGATATACTGCTTTGTCGGTATGCCTGTCGGCTACTGTCAATGCCCGACCATCCGTCTTATCGTTCCTTTTTTGACGACTCTCTTGACCGTCAATATAGGTTGTATGTCTCTGCCCTGCTACCCCCTGGAGTTCGCTTTCGTCGCCTCCTTCAACACCTTAATTTTTCACTCCCTGCAACCTTTCGAGTGGGCGAGAGCCACACGCCACCTTGGCTCCAGGCTCAGGTCCGCGTTCACCTTGACCTCAGCTCGCTCCCAAAAGAGGTCACCCCCAGTTCGGTCTACCACTCCCGTTTTTTGGAACTTCGTTCGAAGTTCATCAACATGACTTTCATTTATACAGATGGCTCTAAGACCAATGACGGGGTCGGGTGCTCCTTTATAGTCGGGGCACAAAGTTTCCACTACCGGCTCCATGATCATTGTTCGGTCTTCACAGCTGAGCTCTTTGCCCTCTACCAGGCTGTTCTTTACATCTGCCGCCACCGACATTCTGCTTATGTCATCTGCTCAGATTCCCTGAGCGCCATCCAGAGCCTCAGTGATCCGTACCCGGTTCAACCTTTCGTACACCGGATCCAACGCTCTCTTCAGCGGCTGGTGGACGTCGGTCCGCCGGTTAGCTTTATGTGGGTTCCTGGCCATGTCGGTATCCCTGGGAACGAAGCTGCAGATGCCGCGGCCAAGGCTGCGGTCCTCCAGCCTCGGACAGCTTCTTGTTGTGTCCCTTCGTCCGATTTTAGCAGGGTCATTTGTCGGCGCGTTGTGTCGCTGTGGCATGCCGATTGGGCTGCACTTACCGACAACAAGCTTCGGGCCTTAAAACCTCTTCCCGTGGCTTGGACGTCCTCCTCACGCCCTTCTCGGCGGGAGGAGGTCGTTTTAGCAAGGTTAAGGATTGGACACTGCCGGTTCAGCCATCGCCATCTGCTGACGGCTGCGCCGGCGCCGTTCTGCCCATGTGGGCACTTGCTGACAGTTAGACACATTTTAATGTCCTGTCCCGATCTTAACCAACTGCGCCTCGATCTTAACCTGCCTAATACTTTCGATGCCGTTTTAGCGGATGACCCACGAGCAGCTGCTCGTGTTCTTTGTTTTATCAATTTGACAAACCTCGCTAAGGACATTTGATGTTGTTTTTTAATCCTATGCCTGTCAGTCTCTTTTAGCGTGTTTTCCCTTTTAGTTGCTGTCAACTTGTGTCTCGCGGTGCATTTTTAGAGTAGTCAGGGCGCTAATGACCATTGAAGTTGTGCGCCCTAAAACCACAAAAAAAAAAAAAAAAAAAAAAAACACTTACAACGTGCTGACATGAGGAAAGTTTCCAACCGATTTCTCATACACAAGCAGCAGTTGACCGGCGTTGCCTGGTGAAGCGTTCTTGTGATGCCTCATGTAAGGAGGAGAAATGCGTACCATCACGTTTCCGACTTTGACAAAGTTCGGATTGTAGCCTATCGCGAATGCGGTTTATCGTATCGCAACATTGCTGCTCGCGTTGGTCGAGATCCAATGACTGTTAGCAGAATATGGGATCGGTGGGTTCAGGAGGGTAATACGGAACGCCGTGCTGGATGCCAACGACCTCGTATCACTAGCAGTCGAGATGACAGGAATCTTATCCGCATGGCGTGCAGCCACGTCTCGATCCCTGAGTCAACAGATGGGGGCGTTTGCAAGACAACAACCATCTGCACCAACAGTTCGACGACGTTTGCAGCAGCATGGACTATCAGCTGGGAGACCATGGCTGTGGTTACTCTTGACGCTGCATCGCAGGCAGGAGCGCCTGCGATGGTGTACTCAACGACGAACTTGGGTGCACGAATGGCAAAACGTCATTTTTTTTCGGGTGAATCCAGGTTCTGTTTACAGCATCATGATGGTCGCATCCATGTTCGGCGACATCGCGGTGAACGCACATTGGAAGCGTGTATTCGTGATTGCCATACTGGCGTATCACCCGGCGTGATGGTATGAGGTGCCATTGGTTACACGTCTCGGTCACCTCTGTTGAACAGTAGACGTTACATTTCATATGTGTTACGACCCGTGGATCTGCCCTTGATTAGATCCCTGCGAAACCCAACATTTCAGCAGGATAATGCACGACCGCATGTTGCAGGCCCTGTACGGGCCTTTCTGGAAACAGAAAATGTTCGACTGCTGCCCTGGCCAGCACATTCTCCAGATCTCTCACCAATTGAAAACGTCTGGTCAATGGTGGCCGAGCAACTGGCTCGTCACAATACGCCAGTCACTACTCCGGATGAACTGTGGTGTCGTGTTGAAGCTGCATGGGCAGCTGTACCTGTACACGAGATTCAAGCTCTGTTTGACTCAATACCCAGGCGTATCAAGGCCGTTATTACGGCCAGAGGTGGTTGTTCTGGGTACTGATTTCTCAGCATCTATGCACCCAAATTGTGCGAAAATGTAATCACATGTCAGTTGTAGTATAATATATTTGTCCAATGAAACCCGTTTATCATCTGCATTTCTTCTTGGTGTAGCAATTTTAATGGCCAGTAGTATATTTTTAGTAGTCACATGGACTACATAATATTTCTATTTTTTAATGTCAATTGGCACTTGTCACATCATGCAGATCACCGAGCAACTCCGAAATTTTGCCGGTGCAATACGGGCTCATCCTACATCTTATCTCGGTGTCTCGCCCCTTTGGTCTCGTAATGTCATCGATCGGCATTCCTCGAGCTCCTCTTTTTGTGCAAAAATGTTTCAGAATTTTCCTTTCCTTTCTGCACACCACGACAGATCGCTCCGCTGGAGCGCAGGTAGCCGATGACTCGCGCACCACCGCCGGCGCCTGTTTTCGCACGGTCGCCCTGTCCCGTCCGACACGCCTCCCTCCTCCTCCTGCTTCTCCTCCAGCTTTCACGCATGCGCGCAGAGGCATCTCGGCCGCGTAATTACTGGGCCGGCGGCGGAATGTTTTGTGCGCGTCGGCGCCGCCGCCGGCGGCAATTACTCTTCCCACGGCGGTCCTCGGACACTCGCCGTCCAGTCGCTTGTCCGCCCCACACCTCCGCCGGATTCCGCTGCGCGGCTACCGTTGCACGGCAGCGCGTCACAGGCAATATCCAGGAGCTCTGAAAGCGACAAGAAATTTAAATGGCTGGATTCCATGCGGCGTTGGGCACTTCCCCTTTAACAACGACGTCCGTCGCCGTGAATCGGGACCACTTAGCGTTTGGGCTGACATCCTGTTTTCAACTATAAGGCCGAAAATAAACATACAGTTATAGTCCGAAGAACGACATCCACCACCTCGAACGAGTAGATGTGCTTCACCGTCTACTGACCTTTACTGGGATACACGTGACTAGCAATGTAAGCAGATTATTTATTTATTTATCGTATGGTAATGAAGACACATAAGAAAGAAACAGACAAATCACTAATATAACAAATGTTAACAATTGCAAACAAACATTACTAACAAGGGAACCTCCCCATCGTACCCCCCTCAGATTTAGTTGTAAGTTGGCACAGTGGATAGGCCCTGAAAAACTGAACACAGATCAATCGAGAAAACAGGAAGAAGTTGTGTGGAACTATGAAAAAAATAAGCAAAATATACAAACTGAGTAGTCCATGCGTAAAATAGGCAACATCAGGGAGAATATGAGCTCAAGAGCGCCATGGTCCCGTGGTTAGCGTGAGCATCTGCGGAACGAGAGGTCCTTGGTTTAAGTTTTCCCTCGAGTAAAAAGTTTAATTTTTTATTTTCCGACAATTATCAAAGATCAGGCAATCACACATAATTAACTTCGCTCTCCAAAATTCCAGGACATCTTCAGATTCGCTTGGACATATACAGGATTTGACGGTCTACACACAGCAAAATATGAAAACGTTAAAAACATATCTTCTGACAGAGCACACGGAAAACTGTGCGAATGTGAAACTGTTGCATTCATTTGTTGCCGTTTATGTGACAAACTCTTATGTTTTCATTACTTTTTTGGGAGTGATTATCACATCCACAAGAAAACCTAAATCGGGCAAGGTAGAAGAATCTTTTTACACATTCGCTAAGTGTACGAGTTAGGTGGGTCGACAACATATTCGTGTCATGTGACGCACATGCCGTCACCAGTGTCGTATAGAATATACCAGACGGATTTTCCTGTGGAGGAATCGGTTGACCTATGACCTTGCGATCAAATGTTTTCGGTTCCCATTGGAGAGGCACGTCCTTTCGTCTACTAATCGCACGGTTTTGCGGTGCGGTCGCAAAAAACAGACACTAAACTTATTACAGTGAACAGAGACGTCAATGAACGGACGGACAGATCATAACTTTGCTTAAAGCAAAAAATTAAGATTTTCTGTTGAGGGAAGACTTGAACCAAGGCCCTCTCGTTCCGTAGCTGCTCACGCTAACCACGGGACCATGGCGCCCCTCAGCTCATGTTCTTCTTGATGTTGCATATCTTGCGCATGGACTACTCAGTTTGTATATTTTGCTTATTTTTTTCATAGTTCCACACAACTTCTTCCTGTTTTCTCGATTGATCTGTGTTCAGTTTTTCAGGGCCTATCCACTGTGCTAACTTATAACTAAATCTGAGGGGGGTGCGATGGGGAGGTTCCCTTGTAAGATAACAAAGCTTAAGGATTACAAACAAACGTCAAGTCTGTTAATATAATCTATCGACTCTGGAGTTGCGAGCAGGAAGTCGTCGGGGCTCCCATTATAGGCTCTTCTGGAACACTCTTCAATAATGTGGCTGATGGTCTGACTTTCTCCGCAGTCACACTGAGGAGATGGTACTTTACCCCATTTATACAGGGAGTAAGCACATCTGCCGTGACGAGTTCTAATCCTATTTAGAGTGGACCACGTTTTGCGTGGTGGGTCAAAACCAGGAGGTTTTTGTGTGATGCAGGGCATGTTATGATTTTGCCATCCTTTCCATTTTTCAGACCATGCGTTTGTGATACTGAAACCTTCTTGTACACAGTTCCTTGCTGTTCTTGTTGGCGGGTTCCTAGATCGAAGCCTATTAGTGTTTGCAGCCTCAATGTCTTGGTGGATTGGCAGGCTTCGATTTCCCATGATGTTTTTTTATTCACGTACAAGGGCGTCAGTACGTCGCAGGTGTGGCGGCGGGATGTGGCTTAATATTGGGAGCCATTGCATTGCAATGGGTTTAATTACTCCAGAAATCATCCTTAGAGTGTTGTGCAACTGGACATCCACCTATTTTACGTGTGGACTGTTTAGCCAAATCGGAGCACAGTATTCGGCAGCCGAGAGTACAATTGCTAAAGCAGAGGTGCGGAGAGTGGAGGCCGTTGCTCCCCAGGTAGTACCACAGAGCTTTTGAATAATGTTGTTTCTTATCTTTAATTTTTCGGCAGTCTTTGTTAGGTGCTCTTTAAAAGATAGTGTTCTGTCCAGCGTCATGCCCAAGTACTTCGGAGTTTTATTACGTCTGAGAACGGTGTTTTCAAATCGAGTGTTGAGTTCCTTTCCAGCAAGTTTGTTGTTGACATGGAAACAACTAACCTCTGTTTTGGAAGCATTTGGTTGAAGTGTCCAATTACGGAAATATTCACCCATTATCTTCAGGTCTTTCGTTAGGATGTCCTCAGACGTTTCAATTGTGCTACATCTTGTAGCGAAGGGCCCAATCGTCAGCATAGCCGAACTTTCTTGACTGTGTTTCCCGCAGGTCTGCAATATACAGGCTAAACAGCAGTGGCGCGAGCACTGATCCTTGTGGTAAGCCATTCTTTAGTTTTTTGATGGAGCTGTAGTCAGTGTCCATACTTATTTGGAACACCCTATCATTGAGCATGCTGTCTATTAAGCGTGCTATAGATTTGCAAGGAATTTTGTACATGATGCCTTCTCTTCACACAGTGTCGTAAGCTGCTGAGAGGTCAATAAAGGCGACTGATGTTTTCAATTTTTCCGAGGATAAATCTTTTCTTTTTTTTTTTAAGCAGCCCGCCACAAATTCCTCTCCTGTGCTAACCTCTTCATCTCAGATTAGCACTTGCAACTCACGTTCTCAATAATTTACTGGATGTATTCCACTCTCCGTCTTCCTCTAAGGTTTTTGCTCTCTACAGCTTCTGTAGTACCATAGAATTCATTCCCATATGTTTCAACAGATGTCCTATCATCCTGTCCTTTCTCCGTGTCAGTGTTTCCCATATGCGAGGTTAATCTCAAAAGTAAGGTCTCCTATTTTTTTATAAGTACATAGACCTGTTTATTTCTACAAAAGCTTACATCAGTTTACAGCTTGAACATTTAGCTATTTTTCGACATAATCACCATTTCTGTCGATGCATTTTTGTAGATGCTGTGGCAGTTTTTGTATGTCCATGTCATACCAGCTCGCCGCCATGCTTCTCAGAAAGTTATGAACCTCTTCTTTCACCTCGTCGCCTGAGCTGAATCGCTGGGACCACAATTAAAGCTGACAGATACTGTGAGACTCTGAAAAAACTCAAACGGGCAATTGAGAACCGGGGAAGAGGAATGTTGAGCAAGGGGGTACACATTCTCCATGACAACGCTCGCCCACACATCGCTGGGCAAACGGGTTGCTCTCGTGCAACAGTTTCAGTGGGACATAACCACCCACCCACCCTTTAGTCCTGACTTGGTGCCTAGTGACTATCACCTGTTCGCTAGGTTGCCGCGCTGGATTAGCCGAGCCGTCTAAGGCGCTGCAGTCATGGACCGTGCGGCTGGTCCCGGAGGAGGTTCGAGTCCTCCCTCGGGCATAGGGGTGGTGTGTTTGTCCTTAGGATACTTTAGGTTAAGAAGTGTGTAAGCTTAGGGACTGATGACCTTAGCAGTTAAGTCCCATAAGATTTCACACACATTTGAACATTTTTTGTTCCCTTGTTCCCTAGGTTAAAAGAACATTTGGCCGGAAAGCGATTCAGCTCCGACGACGAGGTGAAAGAAGAGGTTCATAACTTTCTGAACAGCATGGCGGCGAGCTGGTATGACATGGGCATACAAAAACTGCCACAGCGTCTTCAAAACTGTGTCGACAGAAATGGTGATTATGTCGAAAAATAGCTCAATGCTCAAAATGTAAACTGATGTAAACCATTGTAGAAATAAACAGGTCTATGTACTCATAAAAATGGGAGACCTTACTTTTGAGATTACTCTCGTATTTCTTTCCTCTTCGATTCTGCGCAGAACCTTCTCATTCCTTGCCTTACGAGTGCACCTGATTTTCAACATTCGTCTGTAGCACCACATCTCAAATGCTTCCATTCCCTTCTGTTCCGGTTTTCCCACAGTCTCTCTTTCACCACCATACAATGCTGTGCTCCAGACGTACATTCTCGCAGTTTTCTTCCTCAAATTAAGGCTTATGATTGATACTACTAGACTACTCTCGGCCAGGAATGCCCTTTTTTTGACAGTGCTAGTGTGCTCTTGATGTCCTCCTTGCTCCGTCCGTCATTGGTTATTTCGCTGCCTAGGTAGCAGAATTCCTTAACTTCATCTACCTCGTGACCATCAATTCCGATGTTAAGTTTCTGGCCGTTCTCATTCCCGCTACTTCCATTTTCTTTCGTCTTTCTTCGATTTACTCACAGCCAGTATTCTGTACTCATAAGACTGTTCATTCCATTCAACCGATCATGTAATTTTTCTTCTCTTTCACTCAGGACAGCGGATATTAATATTATGTAAACCTCTCTAACTCGTTCGGTATGCAGCACCGATGGCGTTGTGTTTCCACCTGGGAGTAACTTTAACCACTTTAAGTCGAGTCTCTTAACATGCATTTCGTAGACTAAGAACGTAGAGGCCCAACGTAACCCTATTTTAATACACCATAGCCTGTCATATTCCTAATATGATCCGTAAGTTACAACTAACTGTAGTAATTACACTGACTGACCAAAATAAATAAATATGAAGCAACCAGAAGAGGATGGGGAAATGAAATTCAATTTCGTAGTTGAGAGGGTACGTGATTTTGTTTCAGTGACTACAAGATCGATTTCAATTTACAAAGAGCTTAGCAGTGTGAACCCACTAATCACTATAATGTTGCATCCATTCTGGGCTGGATGCATGCGCGGGTTCGGGTGAGAATGGTGTAACGTCCCCTTAGGACAATTATACACGACTGTGCTTAAACTGACACACAATATTTATAGCGCAACGCAGTCTGACTATCAAAGATCCCTGCAAAAGAATGGCCCTGAGTAACATTAAACTATACCTTTCAGAAATCACTTACGTCACAAAAACCTTCATTACTCGAACTACTGCAATACACCGAGCGCCACTACTGCCAGCTAAATAAAAGATTCAAACTACGGAAGTCACTAACTACTGATAGGTATAGTTAGCAAATGAAAGATATTAATAGAGAACAAACAATGTATTTACCTTAATAGTCATAATATATATAGCAGTTCATGACAAAACTCCGCCATCTCTCTCCCCACATCCACCACTGCTGGCGGCTCACCTCCAACTGCGCAACGCTACGCGCTGTTCACATCCAGCTGCCGCTGCCCAACACTACAATGGCAGACAACAATGCAAACTAGCCACAGACTGCACACAGCACAGCCAGTGATTTTCATACAGAGCGCTACGTAACGTTGCCAATAAGAAAACATAAACAGCCTACTTACATAAAGAAAACATAAACAGCCTACTTACAATGGTGTCATAAAATGGTTGCACGATTTCCTAAGACAGGCTGACCCACAGCTGTTTTAAGTAGTCTTTGATATCCTGGATACTAAGACACGTACCTAGTTGATGTCTTGAGATCGTCCCACACGTGCAGATCAGGCGATCTTGCTGGCCAATGGAGTACCTCAACGCCACGCACTTCATAGAGACACATCTGTGGACGAACACTGTCCTGTTGGAAAAAGTCACCACGATATTGTCACATGAGAGGTAACACATGAGGACACAGGATGCCCGGTAATATACCGTTGTGCCGTAAGTGCTCCTTCAGTCAGTAACATCGAGAGTCAGAAGTAATGTCCGATGACTCCCCGCGCAATGACGGCAGCAGTAATACCACTGTCACCCTCCAAAACATTGCAAGAATGGGATCTTTGCCCAGTTTGCCACCATGCTCGCCGACGATGGTCATCTGGAGTGATGTAGTACCACAATTCATCGCTGGACACAATTCATCAGCAATTGGTATTTACCAGTCACGACGCAACTCCAGTCTCGTTTGTTGTGGTGTTGATGGCAGTCTACCCTGACCAGTGGTGTAGGATGACACAGGCGTTGCAGGCTGTGGATGGTAGGCGAAGATGTGTGTATGTGTGGAAGGAGGGGGGGGGAGGAGGGGTGGTTACGACGTGATCTGTGCACATAACGGCGATCCTCCCCTGTAGTGGCAGGAGGCAGTCAACTGGCATCTTGACAAAGAGTATGCCTACCCGTATGTTTCAATACATTCCAACATAGGGTTACTGTTGTAGTGTTGGCAGAAGAGCCAACACTGTGTTGCAAGAGGAGGCCGAAATGCACGCGTCAACTCACGCAGGTGGCGCTAGGTCTGAAACAGGATACGTAATGAATGCTATAAAGAAAAGTACGTAGCTGCTGGAATACTTAACTTTAATCCATCATTTGTATACAGCATTCTGGATGATACAAGTGAGACTCTCTCTAGAAATGGTTAATGGCGCCTTGCTAGGTCGTAGCCATGGACTTAGCTGAAGGCTATTCTATCTCTCGGCAAATGAGAGAAAGGCTTCGTCAGTGTAGTCGCTAGCAAAGTCGTACGTACAACTGGAGCGAGTCCTAGTACGTCTCTCTAGACCTGCCGTGTGGTGGCGCTCGGTCTGCAATTACTGACAGTGGCGACACGCGGGTCCGACATGTACTAATGGACCGCGGCCGATTTAAAGCTACCACCGAGCAAGTGTCGTGTCTGGCGGTGACACCACAACTGTGACATCCTAACGCCCCACAAATCTGGATACTGCATATTCGACCATCCGGCCAAATGGAGAGCCACAGCGAGGCCCCTTTGAAACTCTCTCAGATGCCGATAACGCTGTACCATACAAGTGCACGGCATCTACGTGTCTTTCAGGTGTTCACTCAACGTATGACGCTGTTTACAGCCCATACATACCCTACCAGGCTTGGTAAAAACATTTCACGCGAACCACACTAATCGACTCTGGTGGACGTTTTACCTGTCACAGAGAATTTCAACTCTCATCATACAATGGAGGCTTCCACGACCGGATGTTTCAGCTGCCGAGAATTCTTCCGGGCTGTATGGCCGTGGTCCATGGAACTCTTCTATCCCTGACGTTTCGTCCAAGGCTACGTTGGACATCTTCGGAGGTGCTCCTGGTTGTGCTGAGTCTTGCCGGCTGACGGGGCGGAGGTTGAAGAACGGCCTAAATACCGTGGAAAGTGGGCGTGGTTTGGATTACACGTGATAGCAGAGATAAACCTTGTCAAGTATAAAATATAACTATCGATCATAGCACGTCAAAGATAAAAACTTCTCGTCTATTCTGTAGCGCCACTGTCCATATATCGCTGAGTTTCATAGCTTCTTCTTTTCTGTTAAAATTATCCCCATGTTTGTATATTTCGATGGCTTCTCTATATAGCCGTGGACAATAGTTCGTAATAGTGCATAAAACTTCAGTTTCCGAACATTTCACTACGTCATCACCCGACTGAAGAACATGTTCCGCCACGGCTGACTTGTCTGTTTTCCTTAGTCGGCAAAGACTTTCATGTTCCTTCAACCGTGTATTCACACTTCTCTTTGTAGTTCCAATGTAGACCCTATCACATGTAGACGGAATCTTCTATACACCACTTGCAGACAGAGGGGGACGTTTATCCTTAACGGAACGAAGTGCTTAGCCTATTTTCTTAGTTGGTCTGAAAATCGGTCGAACGTTATGCTTCCTTAAAATCTTGCCGATTTGACCGGTTACTTTTTTGATGAAGGTTATAGAAGATGTCCAACGTAGCTTTGGACGAAACGCCAGGGATAGAAGAGTTCGATGGACCGAGGCCACACAACTCGTAAGAATTCTCGGCAGCTGCAACTCTAATCATTTACATTCCCGCCAAGGGTGTGTAAGTATTCGTAGTTATTCTACCAACCGACAATGTCTTCTGGGTGCTACACATTTTTTTTGCCAGGTAGGTTATTAAAAAGAGTAATGTGAAATTTTCTACACAATACTTCCGCATTATTAGGAAGTCTCGTTACAATTTGACACCATAAGTTCCATATTGTTAAATTTTCGTCGTAGTTCGTTTATGAGATCTACGCTAATTCGCAACTGTGTTCAATAACGTTAAGCTACTCACCAGCCTATTGAATAGATTTAGCAGTAACGCTGATAATTTTACTGATTTTATAGAGAACATTATGTCTTACGTCGCAGTAATAGCAGTCAGACTACGAAGCGAAGACTCAAGTAGTGGGACTATCACAGAAGAGTTTTCTACAACTACATCTACATCTTCGTCTTAATCTATATGTATCTCCGCCCTCAGTAGCTGATTGTGCAGCGTAACAGAATGTTAATCCTAAGGACCAGGGTTCGATTGCCGGCTGGGTCAGAGATTTTCTCCGCTCAGCGACTGGGGGTTGTGTTGTCCTAATCATCATCATTTCATCCCCATCGACGCGCAAGTCACCGAAGTCGCGTCAAATCGAAAGACTTGCACCCGTGAACGGTCTACCGGACGGGAGGCCCTAGTCACATTTTTACCTTCATCTACACAGATACTGCGCAAGTCACCGTACCGTCCGTGTGGGACGGTACCCCGTACCACTACTTGTCACTTGCTTTCCTGTTCCACTCCCAAATAGAGCGAGGGAAAAACGCCTGTCTGTATGCCTCCGCATGAGCCCAAATTTCTCGTATTTTGGTAGTTACGCTCAATGCATGTTGGTCACAGTAGAATCGTTCGCCAGTCAGTGTCAGATGCCGGTTCTCTAAATTTTCTCAATAGTGTTTCTCGAAAAGAACGTCACCTTTCCTCCAGAGATTCCCATTTTAGTTCCCGAAGCATCTCCGCAACACTTGCGTATTGCTCGAAACCACCGGTAACGAATCTAGCAGCCCGCCTCTGAATTGCTTCGATGTCTTCCTTCAGTCCGACCTGGCACGGATCCCAGAAACTCGAGCAGTACTCAAGAACAGGTCGCACCAGAGTCCTACATGCGGTTTCCTTTATAGGTGAACCACTCTTTCCTACAATTCTCCTAATGAACCGAAGTCGACCATTCGCCTTCCCTACCACAGTCGTCAAATGCTTGTTCCATCGTACATCGCTTTGCAACGTTACGGCCAGATACTTGAATGAATTGACTGCGTCAAGCAGGGCGCTAATAACAACTGTATCCGAACATTACAGGTTTGATCTTCCTACTCATCCGCAGTAACTTAATTTTTTCCAGATTTAGGGCTAGCTGCCATTCATCAAACCAACCGGAAACTTTGCCTAAGTCGACTTGTATTTCCTACAGTCACTCAGCTTCGATACCTTACCTTACACCACGGCATCATCAGCAAACAACGACAGACTTCTGCCGACCCTGTCCGCCAAATCATTTACGTACACGGAGAACAACAGCGGTCCTATCACGCTTCCCTGGGACATACGTGACGACACCCTCGCCTCTGATGAGGACTCGACGTCGAGAACAACATACTGGGTTCTATTATTTAAGAAGTCTTCGAGCCACTAACATAACTGTGAAGTTATTCCATATGCTAGTACCTTCGTTAACAGCCTGTAATGGGCAACATCAAATGCTTTCCGGAAATCAAGAAATATGGAATTTGCCCGTTGCCTTTCATCCATAGTTCTCAGTATATCATGTGAGAAAAGGGCAAGCCGAGTTTGGCACGGGAGATGCTTTCTGAAACCACGTTGACTCGTGCAGATAAGGTTCTCAGTCTCAAGAACGGTTATTATATTCGAGCTGATAATACACTCCTGGAAATGGAAAAAAGAACACATTGACACCGGTGTGTCAGACCCATCATACTTGCTCCGGACACTGCGAGAGGGCTGTACAAGCAATGATCACACGCACGGCACAGCGGACACACCAGGAACCGCGGTGTTGGCCGTCGAATGGCGCTAGCTGCGCAGCATTTGTGCACCGCCGCCGTCAGTGTCAGCCAGTTTGCCGTGGCATACGGAGCTCCATCGCAGTCTTTAACACTGGTAGCATGCCGCGACAGCGTGGACGTGAACCGTATGTGCAGTTGACGGACTTTGAGCGAGGGCGTATAGTGGGCATGCGGGAGGCCGGGTGGACGTACCGCCGAATTGCTCAACACGTGGGGCGTGAGGTCTCCACAGTACATCGATGTTGTCGCCAGTGGTCGGCGGAAGGTGCACGTGCCCGTCGACCTGGGATCGGACCGCAGCGACGCACGGATGCACGCCAAGACCGTAGGATCCTACGCAGTGCCGTAGTGGACCGCACCGCCACTTCCCAGCAAATTAGGGACACTGTTGCTCCTGGGGTATCGGCGAGGACCATTCGCAACCGTCTCCATGAAGCTGGGCTACGGTCCCGCACACCGTTAGGCCGTCTTCCGCCCACGCCCCAACATCGTGCAGCCCGCCTCCAGTGGTGTCGCGACAGGCGTGAATGGAGGGACGAATGGAGACGTGTCGTCTTCAGCGATGAGAGTCGCTTCTGCCTTGGTGCCAATGATGGTCGTATGCGTGTTTGGCGCCGTGCAGGTGAGCGCCACAATCAGGACTGCATACGACCGAGGCACACAGGGCCAACACCCGGCATCATGGTGTGGGGAGCGATCTCCTACACTGGCCGTACACCACTGGTGATCGTCGAGGGGACACTGAATAGTGCACGGTACATCCAAACCGTCATCGAACCCATCTTTCTACCATTCCTAGACCGGCAAGGGAACTTGCTGTTCCAACAGGACAATGCACGTCCGCATGTATCCCGTGCCACCCAACGTGCTCTAGAAGGTGTAAGTCAACTACCCTGGCCAGCAAGATCTCCGGATCTGTTCCCCATTGAGCATGTTTGGGACTGGATGAAGCGTCGTCTCACGCGGTCTGCACGTCCAGCACGAACGCTGGTCCAACTGAGGCGCCAGGTGGAAATGGCATGGCAAGCCGTTCCACAGGACTACATCCAGCATCTCTACGATCGTCTCCATGGGAGAATAGCAGCCTGCATTGCTGCGAAAGGTGGATATACACTGTACTAGTGCCGACATTGTGCATGCTCTGTTGCCTGTGTCTATGTGCCTGTGGTTCTGTCAGTGTGATCATGTGATGTATCTGACCCCAGGAATGTGTCAATAAAGTTTCCCCTTCCTGGGACAATGAATTCACGGTGTTCTTATTTCAATTTCCAGGAGTGTATGTTCAAGGATTCTGTAACAAACATAAGTTAGGGATTTGGGTCTGTAATGTTGCGGGTCCCTTGTTTTACCATCCTTATACACTCCAGTCACCTTCGCTTTATTCCAGTCGCTTCGGACTTTGCACTGGGCGAGAGATTCACAACAAATGCAATGTCTGTAAGGGGACGATGCCACAGAGTGCTCTTTGTAAAATCGAACAGGGATTCCATGCGGACCTTGCGATTTATTCGCTTTCAAATCTGTCAGTTATATCTGTATGCCAGGTATGTTTATTAGTACGTCGTCCACACGGGAGTCTGTTCGATGGTCAAATGACTTCGTGGTACTTTGTGGCAAATGTTGGTAATTGCTTAAATCGTCTATGTCACTGGAAAATGATCAAGAATGACCGAGGCGTAAGGTATCGCCAGGTACGACGGGAACAAGAGCCACGTGTAAAAGTTGTGGAAGATTGGGAAGAAAGTTAGTCATCTGAAGACTTTGCACGTGCCAGGAAAGGATGTATCCTCTCCATAACATTTTTGCATTCAAGTAAATACAGTGAAACTAGGCCCCGAGTAAGTTATAACAGTGGCTTAATAAAAGAGCAATGCCAGAATGAGATTTTCACTCTGCAGCGGAGTGTGCGCTGATATAAAAACTTCCTGGCAGATTATAACTGTATGACCGACGGAGACTCGAACCAACTTGGTAGAGCACTTGCCCGCGATAGGCAAAGGTCCCGAGTTCAAGTCTCGGTCGGGCACACAGTTTTAATCTGCCAGGAAGTTTCAAAAGAGCAATGGCTGTTTCTGTATTATCGATTGCATGTAATAGAAATAGACCGAGAATGTAATAGTGACTGTTCATTAACTTTACCCTACAGAGTCATTATTATTGCGGATATCCTGAGAGAAATCCACTGAAATGCTTTTCGGCAAACACCTTTGTCCTCAAAGCAGTAATCACTGCAGATATCTGCATCTACACAGATTTCTGTCCACATGCATTAACTGTATGTGTCGTCTGTGTTCTGCGGAACACAGAAAGAAAACAATGATTTTCTATAAGGAATTTATGTTAACCGTTTTAATTTTCCTGCGTGAAAGCTTCAGTCACGAACTTCATGTGACACCAAGTTATGGTCTAACAGTATCTGTATAGTCCCACACAAAAAATGTGGCTAGGCTTAGCGCTACTTTTTGAGAATTTTTGCTACCGTTACAACAATTACTACCTATATCCAACACCGACTCAGATAAATGTCACATAGAACAAAACATTAAAGAAAGTTAGCCAATTGCTGCCCTCATATCCAAGACGATGTTGCACGACACCAGTGAAAATACCAAAATTTACGAGCATTATTTTGATAAATGTCTGCGTCTCTTTGTAGTTTAAACGAAACTTTCGTATGTGTGTCAACGCGACACCGGCCTCCGTAACTGAAGTCCCTACTTACGTGATGGTGCCCGATTCTGGGGTGGCAGGATCGAATCGTAACGGGAGAGGAGAGTTTCGTTGCTAGCATTTGCCAGCTGGGAGTAAGAGAGAAGATTACACCTTTTTGCCAATGGTCTGTATTAATTACCAAATCATTTCAGAATTACTGACTGTGTGAGGCATATGCCACTGTTGATGATCAGCCATCTGCCACCTGAAATGTTCAAATAGCTCTGAGTACTATGGAACTTAACATCTGAGGTCATCAGTCGCCTAGAACTGAGAAGATGGTGTTACCGTGTGGGGACTCTTTTCGTGGTTAGGGCGTGATCCCCTGACTGCGCTTAAGAAAAATGCGGAAGTGTATGAATATGTTGCACAGGTTTGTGTACAGGAGAATAGTTAGAGAACGCTGATCAGGGTGACAATACACACTGCCATAAAGCAGCACCTCTGAGGCAAAGGTATGTGGACAATAACGTTCTTGAAATGAACTGATCTGGCCAGAGCCCCTACTGAACCCAGTTGGACTCCTTTGGAACGAATTGGAACGCCGACTTCGCTCGAGACCCCAGCGTGCAACATGATTACTTTATGTAGTTTACGTGGGAGATTCCTACCCCATTCTGTGGCATCTAAAAGTCCGGCCTACTAGATGAGTGGCTTGCCAAGGGAGTGCAATTATTATTCATACATCACAAATATTTTCATGATTATCATACCCTCTGCAACTATGCTTGAAATATGCGCCCTAGTGCCTTTCTGCAAAGCTATAATTTATTCTCGTCCTTACTTTTTAATGCAACGGAATGGATAAGGCATCTGAATAAGAGTTATTGCACATTTCTGATGGACTCACTCCACCCTGGCAAGGCCCCTTTTCCTTCGTGTCGTATATACAGGGTTATTACAAATGATTGAAGCGATTTCACAGCTCTACAATAACTTTATTATCTGAGATATTTTCACAATGCTCTGCACACACATACAAAAACTCAAAAAGTTTTTTTAGGCATTCACAAATGTTCGATATGTGCCCCTTTAGTGATTCGGCAGACATCAAGCCGATAATCAAGTTCCTCCCACACTCGGCGCAGCATGTCCCCATCAATGAGTTCGAAAGCATCGTTGATGCGAGCTCGCAGTTCTGGCACGTTTCTTGGTAGAGGAGGTTTAAACACTGAATCTTTCACATAACCGCACAGAAAGAAATCGCATGGGGTTAAGTCGGGAGAGCGTGGAGGCCATGACATGAATTGCTGATCATGATCTCCACCACGACCGATCCATCGGTTTTCCAATCTCCTGTTTAAGAAATGCCGAACATCATGATGGAAGTGCGGTGGAGCACCATCCTGTTGAAAGATGAAGTCGGTGCTGTCGGTCTCCAGTTGTGGCATGAGCCAATTTTCCAGCATGTCCAGATACACGTGTCCTGTAACGTTTTTTTTTTTGTTTTTTTTTTTTTTGCAGGGGGAAAAGGGAATGTAAACTTTACACCGTGAGATTGCACAAAACACGTTAACTTTTGGTGAATTGCGAATTTGCTGCACGAATGCGTGAGGATTCTCTACCGCCCAGATTCGCACATTGTGTCTGTTCACTTCACCATTAAGAAAAAATGTTTCATCACTGAAAACAAGTTTCGCACTGAACGCATCCTCTTCCATGAGCTGTTGCAACCGCGCCGAAAATTCAAAGCGTTTGACTTTGTCAACGGGTGTCAGGGCTTGTAGCAATTGTAAACGGTAAGGCTTCTGCTTTAGCCTTTTCCGTAAGATTTTCCAAACCGTCGGCTGTGGTACGTTTAGCTCCTTGCTTGCTTTTTTCGTCGACTTCCTCGGGCTACGCGTGAAACTTGCCCGCACGCGTTCAACCGTTTCTTCGCTCACTGCAGGCCGGCCCGTTGATTTCCCCTTACAGAGGCATCCAGAATCTTTAAACTGCGCATACCATCGCCGAATGGAGTTAGCAGTTGGTGGATCTTTGTTCAACTTCGTCCTGAAGTGTCGTTGCACTGTTATGACTGGCTGATGTGAGTGTATTTCAAGCATGACATACCCTTTCTCGGCTTCTGTCGCCATTGTGTCTCACTGCGCTCTCGAGCGCTCTGGCGGCAGAAACCTGAAGTGCGGCTTCAGCCGAACAAAACTTTATGAGTTTTTCTACGTATCTGTAATGTGTCGTGACCATATGTCAATGAATGGAGCTACAGTGAATTTATGAAATCGCTTCAATCATTTGTAATAGCCCTGTATTTTATCCAAAGCTTGGATAACCCAGCAAGACAATGGAGGTCATGTTAAAATACCTCAACAAAATGACTACCTACAACTCAATAATCAAGACCACTATTTGTCTCATATATCTCCTCCTTTAATTACAATAAATTCTTTCATGCCAATGTTGCAAAATTTCCCGCATTATACTTAATAAGAATAGTAAAACAAGTGATTTTCCACCCAATGGGCATGATATAACATAATCACTTTACTATTCTATGATCTCGTAATGTTTCTGTCTATTGCTACTTTCTGGATTGGTAAGGAATCTTTAGCTACTTCATTCTCTCCCACACACTCGTAATCTCATTCATTAGCAACATAACGAATTTACTGACTTTCGTGCTGTACTGGGAAAAAATCATGCTTGACCCACTAAATTCGCTACTGTCTCATGCAAATCACACAGATTAAATAAACATAATAAATCACATTGACAGTATAAAACACATCTCAAAAGACAAAACGTTTGGTTTTCTACTCGTTCTGCTTTCCCACATCAAACAATAGTCACCCCAGATTCACACGTCACTGACCCACGTAATAATTTTCCTACCACAAACTCTGGAGGATTTGTGCACATCTCTCTGTGCAATGCAACCCACATGGATTGCCGGGTAGATGGCTGACTCACCTTAATTCACACTCACAGTATCTGAATATCATGCTGGCGTCACATGAATGTACCTCATAATGGAAGTTTTGGTATCTTATATATTTCACACACGGATCCTCAACTGAATGCTAGGACAAGCACTTCTAATTCTTTTTATTGTCTCAGAGTCTAGTTGAGACTCACACTGTACTCACCACGTGGAAGTTCTTGTCTCTAATCCAAGTTCTTCACACGGAAATCTTAATTATTTTCTAATTAGATTCACACACGCAAGTATTTCATCTTAATACTACCACACGCTAGTATTTCGTCTTCTGATTACAACACGTGGTTTCTTTGTCACTTCCGAAGAATCCTATGTTCCCCATGAATTTTTTACCTGCCTTTTTCAGAACAATTTACATCAGCCTCCCACCAAAAATTTTTGAAAAGAGAAATAATTAGTTCATCTACTCCTAAATATTCCAATGCATACCATTTTCATTTAACTTTGTTTTTCTGGAGCACACATAGACCATGTCTTCACACCTCAGGAACCAGCGACAGAGCGCTGAAACAAGGCCATTCATCCCGCGCTTCCGCAGAAGTGGGGGAGGACCTTGCCACCGTATTGATCAGCCACAATCCAGGCCCTCTGGTGCTCTGGTATACTTCCTCTATTTGGTTCAGCCCGAGGTGACCAGAGAACTGTCTCAAAGATGACTGTATAGTCTACCTTCACTATCTGTAGTCAGCAGACGACCAGCCTTCCTTCAGTTCACAAACATTACCAAACTGAATTCAGGGACCTATTTTAAGGAAATGCAGATCTGTATAATTAAACGTACAAATTGCCTTTCTTTCCTACATTTGTATCCGGCTTAGGTGTATTAAATAAAATTGTGTTATTCTACAAAAACGCTGTTCTGACAAGAACAATAAAGTATGTTGTTGTACATCTTTTCTATGTCGGGCAGTACTGTACCCTTTCATAGGTCCCTGAGGAGGACAGGGTGCCATTCCTCGCAAACTTTCAGACATTTCATAAAAGTGTCCCCAAATGGCTCTGAGCACTATGGGACTTTACATCTATGGTCATCAGTCCCCTAGAACTTAGAACTGCTTAAACATAACTAACCTAAGGACAGCACACAACACCCAGGCATCACGAGGCAGAGAAAATCCCTGACCCCGCCGGGAAACGAACCCGGGAACCCGGGCGTGGGAAGCGAGAACGCTACCGCACGACCACGAGATGCGGGCAAGTGTCCCCAGCAGAGATCAAGCCATCGTAAAGTGGAAGGATGGACGCACCCCATACTGTTGTCCACTAACAGGTGTCAGGATGATTTTGAGCAGGGAGTGTTTTATTTGGAGTCGTACAAAGTCAGACGGACTATTATTGCGTTCACGCCGGCCGGTGTGGCCGTGCGGTTAAAGGCGCTTCCGTCTGGAACCGCGTGACCGCTACGGTCGCAGGTTCGAATCCTGCCTCGGGCATGGAGGTGTGTGATGTCCTTAGGTTAGTTAGGTTTAATTAGTTCTAAGTTCTAGGCGACTGATGACCTCAGAAGTTAAGTCGCATAGTGTTCAGAGCCATTTGAACCATTTTTTTATTGCGTTCACGCTCCGTTGATGAGTGGAACAGGAGAGAGAGCGGCTATCACGTGAACCAAATATCTTCTGCCTTGTGCTGCAGAGTGGCATGTGGGGAGACTTTCGTTCCTGGGCACCTCGATATCTTTTTCCACCAGTACTCTGTAGTCATTTCCGTAACACAGTCAGCCCAAACCGACGACTATAGTACCGGACAGCACGGTGCTGTCTTGCGAGCAGTACGACCTCTATAAGAAGTCGGTAAACAGGAACAAAACGAAAAGATGTGTATCCAACACTCGAGCGACGTCATAATTAACTATAAAAGCAGAATGATCGCCCGGACAGATAGGGCAGCCGCGCAGAACCAGCACTTGTTTGTCGGAAAGCTGACAGCGCGACAGATAAAGGAGATGTTTCCAGGCATTGTCCCGGCGCGGCGCGGCAGCTGAGAGCTCCTTCTGGAGGGCTGCCGTCGCGGGCGCGGACCGCCAGAGCTCGGGACGCGGTCGGTCCCAGATTGCCCCCAATCGGGCGGGCGCCGGCTTTTGTTTGCGGCCCGTGGCAGCCGCTGTCAGCACGCACAATGCGGCGCGCCGCCACGCACCGTTTACAAAACAGACGGCGAGGAGCGCAGGAGCGGGCTGCACCTCGCCGGCCGCTCTGCGGGACCCGCGAGGCGAGGTGTGCTCGGCCGGTGACTCACGGCGCGCCGCCATGACTGTGTCTTTCGGCAGCCCGGCATGCGAGGGTTCGTCATCTCGGGCGCTACTTGTCGGGAGCTGACGTCCTTACGTCCTCACAAAGGAGCTCTGGCTGATGTGGAGAGTCCTTCTGCCGGGAGGAAGGATGGGCTGCCAGACTGCTCCATCCGAGAGCCTACTCGCCGCTCTCAGTGCGTACAGTTACTGAACTGGAGTACTGACGTTTCCCGGACACAGGCATTGAACGACGGAACTGATATGTTTACGCCCTACAGTGTGGACGTACTAGGGCGGATCAAATACAGGGCTATTACAAATGATTGAAGCGATTTCATAAATTCACTGTAGCTCCATTCATTGACATATTGTCACGACACACTACAGATACGTAGAAAAACTCATAAAGTCTTGTTCGGCTGAAGCCGCACTTCAGGTTTCTGCCGTCAGAGCGCTCGAGAGCGCAGTGAGACAAAATGGCGACAGGAGCCGAGAAAGCGTATGTCGTGCTTGAAATGCACTCACATCAGTCATAACAGTGCAACGACACTTCAGGACGAAGTTCAACAAAGATCCACCAACTGATAAATCCATTCGGCGATGGTATGCGCAGTTTAAAGCTTCTGGATGCCTCTGTATGGGGAAATCAACGGGTCGGCCTGCAGTGAGCGAAGAAACGGTTGAACGCGTGCGGGCAAGTTTCACGCGTAGCCCGCGGAAAATTGGCTCATGCCACAACTGGAGACCGACAGCGCCGACTTCATCTTTCAACAGGATGGTGCTCCACCGCACTTCCATCATGATGTTCGGCATTTCTTAAACAGGAGATTGGATAACCGATGGATCGGTCGTGGTGGAGATCATGAACAGCAATTCATGTCATGGCCTCCACGCTCTCCCGACTTAACCCCATGCGATTTCTTTGTGTGGGGTTATGTGAAAGATTCAGTGTTTAAACCTCCTCTACCAAGAAACGTGCCAGAACTGCGAACTCGCATCAACGATGCTTTCGAACTCATTGATGGGGACATTCTGCGCCGAGTGTGGGAGGAACTTGATTATCGGCTTGATGTCTGCCGAATCACTAAAGGGGCACATATCGAACATTTGTGAATGCCTAAAAAAACTTTTTGAGTTTTTGTATGTGTGTGCAAAGCATTGTGAAAATATCGCAAATAATAAAGTTATTGTAGAGCTGTGAAATCGCTTCAATCATTTGTAATAACACTGTATAAACTGGAATTCTCTTACTAGTTCATTTAAACTGCAGATGTGGTAACAGCATTTTGAGAACGTTCTAATCGTAAAACTACAGATGAGAATATAACGCAATTGAATGTGGGTAGGGTAAGACTCCCACAAAATACGTCAACTAACGTAGAACTGCCATCCAAAGAAGAAATCGCTATATCAGTGCAACAAATAAAAAATGGGAAAGGTCCGGGCCTGGACAACATCAGTCCAGAGTTAATTATAGTAGACCACTCTATAAAATAATGTTCAAATGTGTGTGAAATCTTATGGGACTTAACTGCTAAGGTCATCAGTCCCTAAGCTTACATAATACTTAACCTAAATTATCCTAAGGACAGACACACACACCCACGCCCACTCGAACCTCCTCCGGAACCAGCCGCACAGTCCAAGACTGCAGCGCCTTAGACCACGCGGCTAATACCGCGCGGCAGATCACTCTATAAAAGCAGAGATTTTACATCCACTCCTGACAGTACTATGGATGAATGAAAAAGTACCGAAAGATTGGAACAGAAATTTGCTCATCATGCTCCCCAAGAAAGGAGACCTATCAGTTTGTGATAAATGGAGAGGCGTCACCCTGCTGATCCTTTCGCGAATAATCCTAAACAGCATAAATGCATATGTAGACAAGAGACTAAGAACAGAACAAGCAGGATTCAGGGAAGGTCGCTGTTGCATTGACCAGATAAATACCTTCAGAATAGTAGCTGAATATTCATACGAATACCAGTCGCCGCTTTAAACGCAGTTTGTAGACTTTGGAAAGGCCTTCGACACTACAATTAGGACAAAAATGTGGAGCTCGCTGCAAACTTTTGGAATTCACAAGAAAATAACTGCTCTTATCAAGTGCATATACGAAAACTACGCTTGCCAGGTTCAACATCAAGGTCTGCTTTCAGATCCAACAGCAGTGAAAACAGGAGTGAATCACCGGTGCATGCTCTCGCCGATGCTATTTAACACAATACTGAATCTTGTAATGGCGCAAGCAATGGATAAAGTGAGAGGAGTAAAATGGAGCAATGGAACACACCTAGAAGACCTTCTGTCCCACAGCCTCAACGACATGAAAGAGAAACTAGAAGATCTGAAATCTGCGGCCGGCCGTGGTGGCCGAGCGGCTCTAGGCGCTTCAGTCCGGAACCGCGCGACCGCTACGGTCGTAGGTTCGAATCCTGCCTCGGGCATCGATGTGTGTGATGTCCTTAGGTTAGTTAGGTTTAAGTAGTTCTAAGTATAGGGGACTGATGACCTCAGACGTTAAGTCCGATAGTGCTTAGAGCCATTTGAACCATTTTTGCAATCTGCGCGAATAAAGTCGGTTTGAAAATCAATGACCAAAAAACAAAGCCATGCAGGAAAATGATAACACCATCTATCTTAAGCTTGGGAGCTAGGTAATCGAAAGGGTGGATAAGTTTTGGTATCTTGGAAGCATGATTACGCTATATGGTGGTGCAACAGAGGACGATTAACAGCCGCATCAACAAAGCCAAAGGCGCTTTTACAACTCTCCGCTCTGTCTGGAGATTGAAGGAAATAACACTGAGCATATTTGAAAGTAATGTAACATCTGCGTTTCTACATGAATGTGAAACATGGAGAGTGACAAAGCAGCTAATGCATAAGCTGCAGATACTCAACAACAGATGTTGTAGTGTAACGACGTAAATTTTTTATAAATGATTTTTTCTTTTGACATATGACCTTGTGTAGACTTCGTCCCCTACGTCACTTACAACACACTTCAAAATTATTTATATTCTTTTTAAATTGTCTCAGAATGGTTCTTGAACGAAACTGTAAAACATCATTTGAGTCGTATGCGCAGAATTACGTCACTCAGTCCAATTGGTTTGCGCAAACTTTTTCAATTTAGATGTCGTTTGTTTCTCCTCAGAAATTATATTAATGCTAGTGATCTGCTGTAATAAATATTAGAACCACACTGAATAAACTTTCGAGATTCAAACTCGCGATGGACGTTGTCAAAAATTAATAATCTTGTCAAATAAATTACGTAACATAATTCTTCATAAATAAATTCTCGGAACACGTATTTCGACTTTTGTAGCATCCACTAGTTTATTATCTTCCTACATATAGACGTGAACCTGAGCCTTGACAATACAGGACTGAACATTTACAATATGATTAAATTTTCTATGACGTCATTGTTGTACAAACATTACAAATTCTCAATTTTTTTAATTTTTAGAAGCACGACGCAACAACTCGGTATCAGGATCTTCTGTTGCTCTTTGGCTGTCGACCCGCGACGTATAGTGGCCAGCAATTTTCTCTCTGGTCCCGGCAGCGAAGATACTGTCTCCGTTCGTTGCGCCGCCCTCTCCGTACATGAAACATAAAAAATAAATAAAAAACTTTAGATAATTCACAGCTATTACAAATATTACAAAAATACATAAACAAAACAGTAAATTAAACTTATATTCACCTACAAACTGGGCTGACACTGGTGGATGGGGGACGCTTCAATTTCACGCCCCACTACAATGTCTGAGGTGCACCCTGAGAATACGGTGGCGAAATGCCATCTCTAAACATATACTCTGGGAAAGAACCAGCCAGAAGCCAAATAAGCTGGAAATAAGAAGTAGGAAGTGGAGATGATTTGGAAGTACACGTTCAAATGTCTCCAAGCGCTATGGGACTTAACATCTGAGGTCATCAGTCCCCTAGACTTAGGAACTACTCAAACCTAACTAACCTAAGGACATCACACACATCCATGCCCGAGACAGGATTCGAACCTGCAACCGTAGCAGCAGCGCCGTCCCGGACTGAAGCGTCTAGAACCGCTCGGCCACAGCGGCCGGCGACGTACAAATAGGAGGCCAAATTAACATATTGCGAAGGAAGCACTTTATTGAATCCCGCAGGGTCGACGGAGACGGGGAGGGTCACATATGATGTGGAGAGGATCAGCTGAAGCGGAACGTCAACAGCAAGGAATAGGATGGGAAGAAGTAAAAATACTAGCAGAAGACAGAACAAGATGGTGGTCCTTTTTTTGCAGCCCTATGCTCCCCATAAGGCGTTAAAGAAATTAATAATAATAAATAAAATAATAAAACGCATACAGACCAACGCATTTTTCTTTATAGTTTCGAGATTGCTCAAATGGCTCTGAGCACTATGGGACTTAACATCTGAGGTCATCAGTCCCCTAGACTTAGAACTGCTTAAACCTAACTAACCTAAGGACAGCACACACATCTATGCCCGAGACAGGATTCGAACCTGCGACCGTAGTAGCAGCGCGGTTCGGGACTGAAGCGCCTAGAACCGCTCGGCCACAACGGCCAGCGTTAGTTTCCTGAACGGGACACACATGTTTCCCAGGGACTTAGAACTGCTTAAACCTAACTAACGTAACGACAGCACACACGTCTATGCCCGAGGCAGGATTCGAACCTGCGACCGTAGTAGCAGCGCGGTTCAGGACTGAAGCGCCTAGAACCGCTCGGCCACTGACCAGCTATAGTTTCCTGAACGGGACACACATGTTTCCCAGGGACTTAGAACTGCTTAAACCTAACTAAGCTAACGACAGCAGACACATCTATGCCCGAGGCAGGATTCGAACCTGCGACCGTAGTAGCAGCGCGGTTCGGGACTGAAGCGCCTAGAACCGCTCGGCCACAACGGCCAGCGTTAGTTTCCTGAACGGGACACACATGTTTCCCAGGGACTTAGAACTGCTTAAACCTAACTAAGCTAACGACAGCAGACACATCTATGCCCGAGGCAGGATTCGAACCTGCGACCGTAGTAGCAGCGCGGTTCGGGACTGAAGCGCCTAGAACCGCTCGGCCACAACGGCCAGCGTTAGTTTCCTGAACGGGACACACATGTTTCCCAGGGTTCCCAGGGTTCATGATCCTACGTTCGTTACATGAAGTGGCTTTGACAGCAGCCGGTTACGCACGAAAACTTCGCCAGCGTAATCGTCCTCATATATGTGTGTTCCGGGAGTTTCCTTTAGTGGTCCAAAAACTGAAAATCGCAGGCTGACGATTCCGTACTACAGGGAGGATGCTCTAGTGTGGTCCATAACAAGCCCCAAATTTTTTGTTTTTTCGTGCATCTGTGTGGGGTCAAGCATTGTCATGAAGCACGATCACATCCCGGATTGAAATTTTGCGCCTTTTTGATCATATCGACGTTTGTTTGGTCCAAAAGCTGGCAACAGTATGCAGCGTTGACAGTACGACGATCTTGGGAAAATCTATGACAAAAACTCCTATAAAATCAAGAAATGTCATTGTGAATATTCTCCCCGTCATCCTGGTTCTCAGGTAACGTCGGTGAGCTAGATTCTCAACTCAACTGTTTTTCGTCCTTGTCAAAACCGCATTGCAGTGTCTGAGACGCTGCGTTGACAATCAACAGCTGCATTCAGTTAAGAATGAACTCACAAGCAGCAACTGTGGTGCCGCATCAGCCCTAAAATATTTCAGAACAAATGAAAATTTGTGCCAAACCGGAACTAGAACACAGATTTCCCGCCTGTCACGATCGGCTTCCTTAACCGCTTCGGTTATCAGATGTTCAGATGTGTGTGAAATCTTATGGGACTTGACTGCTAAGGTCATCAGTCCCTAAGCTTACACACTACTGAACCTAAATTATTCTAAGGGCAAACACACACACCCATGCCCGAGGGAGGACTCGAACCTCCGCCGGGACCAGCCGCACACTCCATGACTGCAGCGCTTGAGACCGCTCGGCTAATCCCGCACGGCTCTTCGGCTATCCGACCACGCATCCAGCAGCGGCCAATAACTCCATTTTTCCTGGTGTCTGCTCTTGCTCGCACTGCATCACCCGTGCAGGGGTCATGGTAATACAGAGCGAGCAGAAAGACAGAGAAGACACCAAGGAAAATGGAGATTCTGGTCACTCCTTCAAGCGTGCTCAGATAGACAAAGTGGTTTAGGATGGGGTTCGTGACAGGTGGGAAATCTGGGTTCGAGACCCGATCTGGCACAAATTTTTGTTTGTTCTGCTGATGTGGAACAATAATCACAAGCCGCGCGGAGTAGCCACGTGGTCTTGGGTGCCTTGCCACGGTACGCGTGACTCCACCCGTCGGAGGTTCGAGTGCTCCCCGGCCGGCTGGTGTGACCGAGCGGTTCTAGGCGCTACAGTCTGGAACCGCGCGGCCGCTACGGTCGCAGGTTCGAATCCTGCCTCGGGCATGGATGTGTGTGATGTGCTTAGGTTAGTTAGGTTTAAGTACTTCTAAGTTCTAGGGGACTGATGACCTCAGCAGTGCTCAGAGCCATTTTTTTGCGAGTCCTCCCTCGGGCATGGGTGTGTGTGTTGTCCTTAGTGTAATTTAGTTTAAGTTAGATTAAGTAGTGTGTAAACCTTGGGACAGATGAGCTCAGGAGTTTGGTCCCATAGGAACTTACCACAAATTTCCGTAATCACAATTTGCGAGTTCATTCTTGTAATAACGATGGTTCAAATGGCTCTCAACACTATGGGACTTAACTGCTGAGGCCATCAGTCCCCTAGAACTTAGAACGACTTAAACCTAACTAACCTAAGGACGTCACACACATCCATGTCCGAGGCATGATTCGAACCTGCGATCGTAGCGGTCGCGCGGTTCCAGACTCTAGCGCCTAGAACCGCTCGGCCACCCCGGCCGGCTAGTAATGATGGTTGGTGCCATACGTTCACTTGCGTCCTTCACGGGTGTTGTCCCGAAATTGTGCCGCAAGTCTTTTCCAATTTCAAGTGGTTTTACACCTTCTATTTTGAGAAACTTGATTATAATGTGTAGCGCAGGCAAAAATTCCAGCTGATATTTGTATCGCATTCGTACTGCAGGTAATAATCGTAGCGGTTATGGAATAATGCTTAGTTGCCCCGGGACTCGTTATGCCTTACGAGGGGCAGTAATAACGTTTTAACTGCAAGCGCACGTCTGCTGTCCTCGCCCCTGCGCCACACTACCATCGCACGCAGCTGCTGACGCCGAAACAAAATGGCGCTCCTCACTGATGACGTGCTAACAAACGAAAACTCAACTTTATTTTTTCCAGAGTAATGATTGCACCCTGTATTATTGAGATGCCTGAATAACTGGATCACCCATTGTGTTGCCTCCAGACCAGTTTGAATCGCGCGCCAGAAGAGAAGTACCAAGGGTGCCGTCCACATTCACAAGTAAGGCGTAAACCAGCATTCGCCGGCGACGACGGAAACAACGTTTACGCATCATTCTATGGAACAGAGCATCAATGGCTATTCCCTCATACCTGAGTGAATGCGCTAGACAGAACAGTGTGCTATGAATAGCATCAGTCCTGGCGCACGCTGCACATGTGGACTACTCGGCTCCGCGTAATCACATAAAAAAAAAAAGCAACAAACTGGTCTGTAATTTTTGTGAATTTTTGGTCAAAAAAGAGATAAGCCCCATAAGAATAACATGGGAGGAAATGAATTTTTGAGCAACACGGGTTAAGTAAATATACGAGATGATCAAAACTCCAACAATGAATGACAACAATAAGATTTTAAATATACTACAATAAGCTACAACAATGTAACAACAGCGCTCTACCTGACTACTTCATTCACCCTGAGAAGGAGACCTCACTTACCGTGAGGCCACTTTCTAGGATGGCCTTCGGCTGTGCGTCTGAGAAGGACTTTTGAGGTTTTCGTTCTATTGACGCTATAATCCTCTAACCTAAATCAATAACTTTAAGTCAAATTAAAAAAAAATCTCACGGAGCGGTCTGGCGCGACCAATAACCACCTCTACCAATAACCACTTAATAATAGAATAAACAAGGCCGTGACATCTTCGTGCCTAGTACCTACACGCTGTGGCCCATCGTGGACAGAAACAGTACGTTTGTGAATTTCCCGCGACGCTTCCTATACAGTGATTGAGCAGTAGTATCTCATACTTCTTACAGAACCAGATATGTGATGTTCCATACGAGTATTTTATTCAGGAGAAGATGGGAAGTTCAAGGGAGATGAAAAAGTTTTCGTTAGAAGGCCGTACAATCCAGAATCGGCGTGTCAACCGGGAAAGACATCCGTGAGCATTGACACAATCACCCCAACTACGCATCAGTTTGAAGATACCCGTTTGGTAAAGCAACGTGTCCTGCTGCGTAAAGAGGTCAGTGACTGGTTGCTGCGTGCGACAGGAATCCTCGATCCAAAAAAATGTGCGTGAGATCTTATGGGACGTAACTGCTAAGGTCATCAGTCCCTAAGCTTACACACTACTTAACCTAAATTATCCTAAGGACAAACACACACACCCATGCCCGAGGGAGGACTCGAACCTCCGCCAGGACCAGCCACGAAGTCCAGGACTGCAGCGCCTAGACCGCTTTTGTATTTTTTTAATCTCATTTTGTTCGTTTTTGTTCGTTGAATCTGCGCCTAGACCGCTTTTTTTTTTTTAATCTCATTTTGTTCGTTTTTGTTCGTTGAATCTGATCGGGGCGGACGTCGTAAGACACCCTTTTTTAAGTTCGTTGTTGATCGATTAACTCAGTTTATTTATTACAGAGGGCAGCTAACCCTCTGACCGAACACGCTGAGCTACCATGCCGGCTAAACTTCGTTTTGCTCGGCTAATCCCGCACGGCAATTCTCGATCCTTCCAGGCCTTTTTTAAGGAACCGAAGACGTGATAATCGCATCTGGAGAGGTCAGGACTGTGGGCCGGTTGCTTGTGTGTCTCACATCTGAGTTGGCGTAACTTATCCGTAACGACATTCGCGCTATCGGGAAGCAGCAGGACCAGCAGTCGCACCACTCCACAACGGCGGATTTCGATAGACATTCTAGCCCATACACTTTCTTCATTATCCGATGGATGTCCACTTGTGTTTGTCCTTCAGTGGCTCTGAGCACTATGCGACTTAACTTCTGAGGTCATCAGTCGCCTAGAACTTAGAACTAATTAAACCTAACTAACGTAAGGACATCACACACATCCATGCCCGAGGCAGGATTCGAACCTGCGACCGTAGCGGTCACGCGGTTCCAGACTGAAGCGCCTTTAACCGCACGGCCACACCGGCCGGCTGTCCTTTAGTAGCCAAGTAAAGAATGACGGCACGTTGCTCCTGTCTGGATGCATTTGGTAATAACGTCGCCATACTTCACGATTCCGCATTTATCTCACGCTCGTCAGGAAGACAAAATACCACACTATCCCTTTCCTGGATGTTGGTGCTTATACAAAAATGGTTCAAATGGCTCTGAGCACTATGGGACTGAACAGCTGAGGTGATCAGTCCCCTACAACTTAGAACTACTTAAACCTAACTAACCTAAGGACAGCACACACATCCACGCCCGAGGCAGAATTCGAACCTGCGACCGTAGCGATCACGCGCTTTCAGACTGAAGCGCCTAGAACAGCTCGGTCCCAACGGCCGGCGGTGCTTATACGCCCACGTCGAATTTGCACTATTTGCATATACGTCTCAGCAGTGCCCTCAAATGGAAACTTTTCGCTCCTTATAGAAGCTTGTTGATGGAGAATTTGCTGCGTGTGCTAAAATTACGCTTTCTTCAAATAAAAAAGAAGGAATCTACGGTCGTTTTAGTGCATTTTCGCCAATGAGATACGATTGTCTTGGAACAAAGTAGTTCTCCGTTTTATTAACTGCACATTACATAACAAATTTAACTAACAAATGCAAAAAACAGCTGACACGAATCGTACGTCAAATACTTTCAGGACAACGCCTTGACAGAGACACAATAGCACTGTTCAGAATGTTCTAATGTGTGTGAAATCTTATGGGACTTAACTGCTGAGGTCATCAGTCCCTAAGTTTCCACACTACTTAACCTAAATTATTCCTAAGGACAAACACAAACAACAGCACTGTCTTATGTTCGTAGCCACACAGCAAATCTAACATGTAACTGTCTACCTTGCGTAGAACTGTCGTATTTTTTTTTGTAGTATATTGCGTATAATATTTTGGTCGAATCCATATTACACGATGCGCACTAGTATCCTTGACATGCATTAACGTCTTAGTTTCCGCACGCGTTCATTTAATTCTGCTTCTGGCGTTTGTCAAAAATGAAACATTTATTAAGATTTATTTAAATTGTAAGAAGGAAAAAATAAAAATTACACAATAGATTTAGCTCATACAAGTAGTGGCTACGGGAAAAGGGGAATGGGGAAGACATCAAATAATTTTTCATACATCCTTACTTCTTCGGGCCAGCGTATTTCGCCACATTCCACAGAATTGTAATCCAAGTAGACGTAGCAACATGAAGGTTGCAAATCTATACCAATTTACCGGGAATTCTGTGTTTTGAACAGAGAACCAATCTGCGTCCTTCTTCTACTTTTCTCTCAAGAAATCTCACCTCGGGGCAAATCAATACACCAAGGTTAATCATGAGTGTGCAGAACTGGCTTCTCGCATTTACTTGTAATCCCATCCCCGATTCTGTAAAGAATCGGAACCATCGTGTGTAAAACAGCTTCGAACGTATGATTACGAATGCCTAAAGCTAATGATTTATTGAATATGCAGTGAAAATGTAGTAAGGAATCCGCTTTTTTCCTTTCATTATGAGTGGTAGGAGGAGGGCGGGGCAAAAAGCGAGAAAAGTTTCGAAAAAAATTGAAATTATTCTTAATGTTTGTTGTATGTCGCTAAATGCTCTTATTCTCTCGGTAATTTGCGTCCCGTGAATTACGCTGCCTGAAGGTATCTACACAGTTTTTAACTTTAATGCTTGACTTATTTTCTTAAAAAGAAAAGAATAGTTCTATGGGAACTTCCAAAGAATGAGTCCTAATACGACCAGAACAATAGTATAGCATTTTGAAAAATTAAAAAGTAAATCCAACTGGATTACAAAAGTGCATGAATAAGCAGACGAAACAAACTAAATAAGCATGAAAGTGAAGACAGAACAAAATATAGAAACAAAATTAAGAAGCGGCAAGGAGTAAAGAGACAACTGTTCGTAAAAAATGGATAGCAAATGGATAGTGAAAGTGAGGAAAAACAAAAGTGAATAGATGAAGAAGTAATGGAGAAATCGTAAAGCTAACGTAGGGCCTTAAAACTTGGTCGATAGTAACATGTAACGAAAGGAGAAGGAAGAAAGTAATATAAGTCCATTGTTTCAATAATACCTCTCTGAGCCGTCAATACTAAATATATTTCTCCAATAATGGAAAATCCAGGATGGAATTTAACGATGTTATGAAAAGGTAAGTTGCCACTCATCATATAGCGGAGATGCTGAGTCGCAGATAGGTACAACAAAGAGAAAGTCACAAATAAGCTTTCCGACAGTAAGGCCTTCGTCAAAAATAGACGACTGAAACACACACTCACTCACAAACACACACACACAAACGCAACTCACTAGCAACTGCAATCATATGTGTGCGAGTTGCATTTGTGTGTGTGTGTGTGTGTGTGTGTGTCGTCTATTTTTGACGAAGGCCTTGCTGGTCGAAAGCTTCTTTGTGACAAAACATATTCTCCATTAGAATGCGTATCCAGTACCCTCAAATGTACATTATCTGCTAGCACCGAGCGTGGTTGCGCATTGATTAGCATACTGGACTCGCGTTCGGGAGGAAGAGGACTCAAACCCGCGTCCGGCGATGCAGGTTTAGGTTTTCCATGATTTCTATAAATAGCTGCAGGCAAATCCCGGGATAGTACATTCGAAATAGCACGGCCAATTTCCTTCCTAAACCATGACACATTCCGAGCTTGTGCTCCGTATCTAATGACCTCGACGTCATGGGACGTTAAACCCAATTTTCCTTCCTTCCATCTGCTTCTACTACAAACTTCATACGTCCGTACTTAACTTCGTGAAGTACGTGGCTTTATGTAGTTGGTTGTTAGCCATTTTGTCAGCGCCACTTTGTCAGCGCCACTTTGTCGACGTTGTTGTACTAACTGTAGCAATTATCATTTTATCTCAATGTTATTTATTAAAACTAAGTGGTAAGAGACAGTGCGTGCGAGTGTGAAACAGGAATTAATTGAATCATGTGGATTTTGGTAAGCCATTAATTTGTGAAACTAGATCTACTTCTCTTTCTATATTCATCCCGGCGATGTCGTTATTTCGAAATCTAGAACATGGTTAGCACAGTAATCCTAACGGGAGTGACACAGATTCAAACCTCACACTTTTTCTAGTTCCACTGACGGCGTTTCGCGTATAATCGCGCGTGTCAGCTGTGGAGATTTTGTTTCCCGTACGCCAGCCAGCCCGCCGTCCGCCATCAGATACGTTTCCATATTTGCTGCAACAATGGCAGCACGGGCAGGCAGGCACCCCTGCTGTTTATTCATTAGCAGACCGTATCGTGGGCGCGGCCAGCCACACGCGGCGACCGCCGCCGGGCTTCGAACCGGCGTCCCCGGACGCGGCTGGCGGCATTCCGCAGTAGCTGCAGTTGCAGCGTTGCCGCCTCTGGCTGGTCCGCACTTGAGGACCCACGTCCGGCGAGGGGCCGGTTGGTAGCTGAGATGTTGTCGTGCCCTTCGGTGAAACTACTGATGATCGACTAGAAGGAAAAGTTATCAGTCTGGCATACATATCACGTTTACAGAAATGAAAACTTGCTTCTGTTGTGTTGGTGCGTGTTTCACATTAACTAAAGCAAGTGCTCGTTTGAGATGTGAAATACTACTAGTCATTTGTGGGTCGGAGAAGTGATAATGGAAAAATGTGTTCATTTGAGTCCCCCAGGGTTCCGTTCTCAGTCCACTGCTTTTCTCGATGTCTGTCAGTAACTCTTCATCAGTGCTTCACTGTTGACTTCTCACGATATCCCGCTGTGTCTAAGTACCAGACAAAAGATCATTGCATTTGGCATATAAATGATGATCGTTGTTCAGTATCACGATGGGAGCAAATTATTGGTCTTTAACTAAACCCTAAAATGTCACAGGTAAGCTTCATATCACACTGAAACTTGGTAGGCGGAAATTCAGTGAAGCAGTTTTCTTGTGGGTGGCCGAGGTAAACATTTCTCAGTGCTTTCTGAATACCATTTCAAGAGGCAGTAAAACACCTTTGCATAATCTTGGATGCATTTCTAAAATGAAAGAACAAACTGTTGCAGCATGGAGCAGATCTCTCTCCTACCTACATGCAATCAAAATAATTCGAAAAAAATATTTCTACTTCAAATTAGTCCAGTCTTTAGTTCTGCCAAATCTTCACTATTGTTGTTTTTGTTGCTGTTGTGGTCTTCAGTCCGAAGACTGGTTTGATGCATCTCTCCATGTTACTCTATCTTGTGCAAGTCTCTTCACCTCCGAGTAACTATTGCAACGTACATCCTTCTGAACTCATCTCTTGGTCTCCCCCTGCGATTTTCACCCCCCATACGTCCCCCCAATTATTAAACTGGTGATCCCTTGATGTCTCAGAATGTGTCCTACCAACTGATCCCCTCTTCTAGTAAGGATGTGCCACAAATTTATTTCCTCCCCAATTTTATTCAGTACCTCCTCATTAGTTACGTGATATACCCATCTAATCTTCAGCATTCTTTCGTAGCACCACTTTTCAAAATCTTCTATTCTCTTCTTGTCTAAACTGTTTATCGTCAGTGTTTTACTTCAATACCTGGTTACACTTCATACAATTACTTTCAGAAAAAACTTCCTGACACCTAAATCTATACTTGATGTTAACAAAGTTCTCTTTTTCAGAAACGCTTTTCCTGCCATTGCCAGTCTACGTTTTGTATCCTCTCTACTTTCGCAATCATCAGTTATTTTGCTGCCAAAATAGCAAGACTCAGCTACTACTTTAAGTGTCTCATTTCCTAATCTGATTCCCTCAGCATGACCTGATTTAATTCGACTACCTGAACTCCTTCTTCAACCACTGCTTCCCTTTCGTGTCCCTCGACTCTTATAACTGCCGTCTGGTTTCTGTAAAAATTGTTAACAGCCTTTCGCTCCCTGAATTTTGCCCCTTCGACCTTCAGAACTTGAAAGATAATATTCCAGTCAATATTGTAAAAAGCTTTCTCTGAGTCTACAAATGCTATAAACGTAGATTTGTGATTCCTTAACCTACCTTCTAAAGTAAGTCGTGAGATCAGCATTGCTTCAGTGTTCCTACATTTCTACGAAAATACAGATCTTCTCCGTGGCTGACTTCTACGATTAGTCTGTAAGCAATTCGTCATGGGTATTTTGGACCCATGTCTTATTAAACTGCTAGTTCGGTAATTTTCAAGCCCTTGAGCACCTTCTTTCTTTGGAATTGGAATTACACATATCAAAAAAGGTTTTGCATCACATCGGTTCCGAGAGTTCCGGCACCTGTACAGAAAACAGGGATAGAGATCAACATAAAAATCATTTCCGCATTTTTGATTGCTTATGAAAACCACACATTGCACGTTATACCACCATACAGCGAGACCTACAGAGGAGGTGGTCCAGATTTCTGTTCACACCGGTACCTGTAATACACAGTAGCACGTCCTCTTGCATTGATACATGCCTGTATTCGACTTGGCATGCTATCCTTAAGTTCATCAAGGGACCGTTGCTCCAGATTGTCCCACTCCTCAACGGCGATTCGGCGTAGATCACTCAGAGTGGTTGGTGGATCACGTCGCCCATAAACAGACCTTTTCAATCTATCCCAGGCATGTTCGATAGGGTTAATGACTGGAGAACATGCTGGCGATGTCGTTATTCAGAAGGAAGTCATTCACAATATGTGAGCGATGGGGCCGCGAACTGCCTCGGAAATATGCTGCCGATATGGCTGCGCTATCGGTAGGAGGATGGCATTCACGTATCGTACAGCCGTTACGGCTCCTTCCATGACCACCAGCGGCGTACGTCGGTCCCAGATAATACCACCCCAAAACAGCAGGGAAGCTCCACCTCGCTGCACTCGCTGCACAGTGTCTAAGGCATTCAGCCTGACTAGATTGCCTCCAAACACGTCTCCGACGGTTGTCTGGTTGAAGGCATATGCGACACTCATAGGTGAAGAGAACGTGAGCGGTCCATTCGGCATATTGTTGGACCCATCAGTACCACGCTGCGTGGTGTCATGGTTGCAAAGATGGACCTCGCCATGGACGTCGGGAGTGAAGTTGCGCATCATGCAGCCTATTGCGCACAGTTTGAGTCGTAACACGACGCACTGTGGCTGCTTGAGAAACTTTATTCAACGTGGTGGCGTTCGTTGCTGTCAGGGTTCCTCCGAGCCATAATCTGTAATTAGCGGTCATCAACTGCAGTAGTAGTCCTTGGGCGGCCTGAGCAGGCCATGTCATCGACAGTTCCTGTCTCTTTGTATCTCCTCCAAGCCCGAACAACATCGCTTTGGTTCATTGCGAGACGCCTGGACACTTCCCTTATTGAGAGCCGTTCCTGGCACAAAGTAACAATGCGGACGCGATCGAACCGCGGTATTGACCGTCTAGTCATGTTTAAACTACAGATGACATGAGCCGTGTACCTTCTTCCTGGTGGAATGACTAGAACTGATCGGCTGTCAGATCCCCTCTGTCTAATAGGCGCGGCTCATGCATGGTTGTTTACCTCTTTGGGCGGTTTTAGTGACATCTCTGAACAGTCAAACGGGCTGTGTCTGTGATCTTCAGGAGTTCTGGGAACCGGGGTGATGTAAAACTTTTTTTTATGTATGTATTACATTCTTCTTGAAGTCTGAGGGTATTCCGCCTGTCTCATACATCTTGCTCACTAGAGAGAAGAGTTTTGTCATGGCTAGCTCTCCAAAGGCTATCAGTATTTCTAGCGGAATGTTGTCTACTCCCAGGGCCTTGTTTCGACTTAAGTATTTCAGCGCTCTGTCAAATTCTTCTCGCACTATCGTATCTCACAGATAATCATCATCTACGTCCATTTTCATAATATTGCCCTCAAGTACATCTGCCTTGTGGTGACCCTATATATACTTCTTCCTTCTTTTTGCTATCCCTTCTTTGCTTAGGATCGGTTTTCCATTTGAGCTCTTGATATTCATACAGGTGGTTCTCTTTATCTTTAAGTTTCTTGTAGGTGGCGTCTGTCTTTCCCCTGGTGACATTTGCTTCTAAATCCTTAAATTTGTCCTCTAGACGTTCCTGCTTAGTCATTTTGCACTTCCTTTCAGTCTCATTTTTTAGACGTTAATATTCCCTTTCGCCTGTTTCATTTAGTGCGTTTTTATATTTTTTCCTTTCATTAATTAAATTCAATATATCTTGTGTTTCTCAAGGAATTCTACCAGCCCTCGTCTTTTTATCTGCTTGATCCTCTACTGCCTTCACTATTTCATCTCTCAGAGATACCTATTCTTTTTCTACTGTATTCCTTTCCCCTTTTCTTGCCAATCGTTCCCTAATGCTCCCTCTGAAACTCTGAAAAACCTCTGGTTCTTTCAATTTATCCAGGTCCCATTTGCTTAAATTCCTACCTTTTTGCTACTTCTTCAGTTTTAAATTACAGTTCATAACCAATAAATTGTGTCCAGAGTCCACATCTGCCTCTGGGAATGTTCTGCAATTTAAAATTTAAGCAGTTCAAAACGGCGCAAATAGTAAAACTCCATGCGATCCGAGGTAGTAATGAATTCTTGAATAATACATCTGTGTAAAATTTCGGTTGTTTCGTCTTATCAGTTCTTCCTATACTCAGGCTGGCTTCGACAAGATAGACAGCGTCATTTTCACACGCTCTGTTTACTTCATCGCTTTCTTAATCACAACTGTTCTCATACAATAGATACTGTAATATCAGATCGCATACGTCCACCATCTTGGATGTACTTTTGCACAACACAGATATTTCTTCATTTCCTTCTTCGTTCCAGCCGTATGTCTAACAAACTACTCTATAACATATGTCTTATTTACACTGAAGCGCCAAACTGGTATAGGCATGCGTATTCAAGTACAGACATATGTAAACAGGCAGAATACGGAGCTACGGTCGGCAACGCCTATACGAGACAAGTGTCTGCAGCCCTTGTTAGATCGGTTACTGGTGCTACAATGACAGGCTATCAAGATTTAAGTGGGTTTGAGTGTGGTGGTATAGTCGCCGCACGAACGATTGGACACAGTGAAACGTCCCCTTAGAACAATTATACACGACTGTACTTAAACTGACACACAATATTTTTAGCGCAACGCAATCTGACTTTCAAAAATCCCTACAAAAGAATGGCCCTGACTAACATTAACCTATACCTTTTACAAATCACTTACCTCACAAAAATCTTCGTTACTCAAGCTACTGCAATACAGCGAGCGCCACTACTGCCAGCTAAATAAAAGATTCAAACTACGGAAGGCACTAACTACTGATAGGCATAGTTAGCAAATGAAAGATTTTGATAGACAACAAACAATGTATTTACCTTAATAGTCATAATATATATAGCAGTTCATGCACAAATTTACAAATTTCAAAACTCCGCCATCTCTCTCCCCACATCCACCACTGCTGGCGGCTCACCTCCAACTGCGCAACGCTACGCGCTGTTCACATCCAGCTGCCGCTGCCCTACAATGGCAGACAACAATGCAAACTAGCCACAGACTGCACACAGCACAGCCAGTGATTTTCATACAGAGAGCGCTACGTGGCAGCGGCGTTACCAATATAAGAACCTAAACAGCCTACTTACATAAAGAAAACATAAACAGCCTACTTACAACAGCAACTCCGAGGTAGCGATGAAACGGGGATTTTCCCGTATGTGAATATCAGAAATCTGGGGAAACGTCAGATCTGTGACACCACTGCGGCCGGAGAAGATCCCGCAAGAACGGGAGCAACGATGCGAAAAGAATCGTTCAGCGTGACGGAAGTGCAACCCTTCCGCAAATTGATGCAGATTTCAATGGAGGGCCATCAGCAAGTGTCAACATGTGAACCATTCAACGAAACATCATCGATATGGGCTTTCGTAGCCGAACGCCCACGTGTGTACGCTTGATGACTGCACGACACAAAGCTTTATGCTTCGTCTGGGCGCGTCAACACAGACGTTGGACTGTTGATGACTGGAAACATGTTGCCTGGTCGGGCGAGTCTCGTTTCAGACGGTATCGAGCGGATGGACGTGTGCAGCTATGGAGACAACCTCTTGAATCCATGGACTCTGCATGTCATCAGGAGACAGTTCAAGCTGATGGAGGTTCTTTAATGGTGCGGAGCGTGTGCAGTTGGAGTGATATGGGACCCCTGATATGTTAGATATTACTCTGACAGGTGACGTGTACGTAATAATCCTGTCTGATCACATGCATCCATTCATGTCCATTGTGCATTCCGACGGACCTGTGCAATCCCATCAGGACAATGCTACACCTCAAACGTCCAGAATTGCTACAGGGTGGCTACAGGAACAGTCCTGTGAGTTTAAACGCTTCCGCTGGCCACCAAACTCCCGAAAAATGAACGTTATTGAACATATGTGGAATGCCTTGCAACGTGCTGTTCAGAAGAGATCTCCACCGCCTCTTTCTCTTACGGATTTATGGAGAGCCCTGCAGGATTCATTATTTCAATTCCGTCCAGCACTACCTCAAACATTAGTCGAGTCCACGCCACGTCGTGTTACGGCACTCCTGCGTGCTCGCGTGGGCCCTACACGATATTAGGTAAGAGTACCGATTTATTTGGCTCTTCAGCGTACAACGACTCTGCATTCAGCAGAAGACTAAATCTTATTCTTTCACTATCAGTGTAACTTCTCCGCAAATCTGTTTTCTTTGCGTCCAAGAGGTAACCAATATGTCTGCCACACTGTAATCTCTGTATGCCTTTCTCATCCGTTCCTGCACTGCGCAATACATTTAACGGATCACTTATTAGAAACCCAGTAATTTTCTCCCTATGTGTCGCATAAGTTTGAAATTTGGCTCAAACGTTCCTACGACCTACTTTGTAATGGTGAAACAGCGTGGCGCCCTGGACGTCAGCCGAAGGCTCTCCAGTGCTGCAGACATCAAGGTGTCAACGCATGTGGAAAGAAAACCTGAGCTCAGAAGGTCATGTGAGTTGCAAGGTGGGTTAATGATGTCGTATTACCACCAGCCTCTCCCCGATGCTATTCAATCTGTATATTGAGCAAGCAGTAAAGGAAACAAAAGAAAAATTCGGAGTAGGTATTAAAATCCATGGAGAAGAAATAAAAACGTTGAGGTTCGCCGATGACATTGTAATTCTGTCAGAGACAGCAAAGGACTTGGAAGAACAGTTGAACGGAATGGATAGTGTCTTGAAGGGAGGATATAAGATGAACATCAACAAAAGCAAAACGAGGATAATGTAATGTAGTCGAATTAAGTCGGGTGATGCTGAGGGAATTAGATTAGATAATGAGACACTTAAAGTAGTAAAGGAGTTTTGCTATTTGGGGAGCAAAATAACTGATGATGGTCGAAGTAGAGAGGATATAAAATGTAGACTGGCAATGGCAAGGAAAGCGTTTCTGAAGAAGAGAAATTTGTTAACATCGAGTATAGATTTAAGTGTCAGGAAGTCATTTCTGAAAGTATTTGTATGGAGTGTAGCCATGTATGGAAGCGAAACATGGACGGTAAATAGTTTGGACAAGAAGAGAATAGAAGCTTTCGAAATGTGGTGCTACAGAAGAATGCTGAAGATTAGATGGGTAGATCACATAACTAATGAGGAAGTATTGAATAGGATTGGGGAGAAGAGAAGTTTGTGGCACAACTTGACCAGAAGAAGGGATCGGTTGGTAGGACATGTTCTGAGGCATCAAGGGATCACCCATTTAGTATTGGAGGGCAGGGTAAAAATCGTAGGGGGAGACCAAGAGATGAATACACTAAGCAGATTCAGAAAGATGTAGGTTGCAGTAGGTACTGGGAGATGAAGAAGCTTGCACAGGATAGAGTAGCATGGAGAGCTGCATCAAACCAGTCTCAGGACTGAAGACCACAACAACAACAACATTACCACCAAATTTCACCACAATTGTGCCGTACACCACTGTGGACGTGTTCCAGAATGGAAACGTCCTCATACCCCCTTTTACCCACGTTCCTCTCCCTCTTTTGATGCGATGGAGGTCAGAATTTTGAGGCATCACTGGTTTTTCTTGATAGTGGTCGAGGGAAACAAAACACACCGCCGCTCAAACTCGACACGAACAGGCCTTAGAATGTGGTATAAGGTGCGTCACTGAACCATCCCTTCCCTTGGGGCGTTGATTTCCACACGTTTTGCAGCCGAAAACGACAGTTCGCAGTGCGATGAGCGACAGGTCGACGTTCTTGGCAATCTTTGACATGTCTGACACCCCCCGGACGCTTCGCTCCTTCTCTATGGACATCGTGGGGCAGCATCCCATTGAACATTATCACACCCAGTTGTAATGCACTGAGTCCGCAGTTTGTGCTCTGTTGTACAGACCGGAGCCACCGGGTATCGTTCGAAACCATTCGTCCAAATCTGAACGTCGTCCGAAGCAGCAAAGGGTGTTCATGCTTTTTTAGCCCTCTTGTTTCGCGCCCTCGTGTGACGTGACCGCAGAGGGGTGAGAAATAGAAACATGCGTGTCTAAAACGGCGAAGAGTTGTTCTAAGCCCCTCTCTTCCCGTTCGGCAATATTCTGTGTGTCACCCATCCGCCTTTGATGACCACTTTAAAAATTTACCTGAACAGCGACAACCTGTGACGAAATCATGAGCCTTTTTGCACGGACGATCCCTTCGACACCCCTCCAATTCCGGACAGCCTCACAGCAGGTGCAAGAGCGGCAGCGTAGCCTGCTTGCAGCCGCCTAGGACCGTCCTCGCCTGTTCTGTGTGTTCTGTCTGCACAGGCACCTTTTTAAAGAATCAAAACCAGACACGATTGTCTTAATGGGATTTGCGCGATCGTTAATTAAATAAAAATATGGCATTTCAGTCTTTGATCGCTATTTTTTATTTTCAATGACCGGTTTCAGGCTAGCTGCCCATCTTGAGATCATATATTGCACTTGCAGAGTAACTTGTCAGTACAGAACAATCGGTTCGCTGTCATAACTAAAGTAAATTTTAATCTAAGAGATTAAAATTTGCTGTAGTTATTTTAATCTAAGAGGTTAAAATTTACTTTAGTTATGACAGCGAACCGATTGTTCCGTACTGATAAGTTACTCTGTTACTGCAATATATGATCTGAAGATGGGCAGCTAGCCTGAAACCGGTCATTGAAAATAAAAAATTGCGATCAAAGACTGAAATGTTATATACATATATATATTTTTTTTATCTTTTTAAAGGTTCTCAACAGAGATGAGTGGGTAGCAACGGGGGTGTTGTGGAGCTGGGTGTTGTTGGAGGGAGTCTTTACCGCGTGATTCATTCATGTGTCATTGTTGCATCCCTCCGTGATCACGCCACCTGAAGGCGCGAAACAGGAGGTCTGGAAAAACATAAGCACTTTCGCTGCTTTGGATCTCGTTCAGTTGCTGTAGAATGGTTTTGAGCGGTCCCCAGTAGCTTCACCCTGTACAGTAGAGCTAAAATTGCGGTCGTACTTCTCACCAAAAGGATGTGATCAAGTTCAATGGGCTGGCTGGCCTACGATGTCCTTCCTGAGAGACAATCTCCACTGATTCCAAATTAAAAATATAAGTGTAGACCAGATGTGGCTTAAATTCAAAGGAATAGTGTCGGCAGAAATTGAGAGATTTATACGAAATAAATTAACAAACGACGGAGCTGATCCTCCTTGGTACACAAAACGGGTCAGAACACTGTTGCAGAAACAACGAAACAAGCACGCCAAATTTAAACAGACGCAAAATCCCCAAGATTGGCGATCTTTTACAGAAGCTCGAAATTTAGCGCGGAATTCAACGTGAGATGCCTATAACAGTTTCCACAACGAAACTTTGTCTCGAAACCTGGCAGAAAATCCAAAGAGATTCTAGTCGTATGTGAAGTATGTTAGCGGCAAGAAACAATCAATGCCTTCTCTGCGCGATAACAATGCAGATACTATCGAAGACAGTGCTGCCAAAGCAGAGTTACTAAACACAGCCCTCCGAAATGCCTTCACAAAAGAAGACTAAGTAAATATTCAAGAATTCGAATCGGGAACAGCTGCCAACATGAGTAACGCAGTAGTAAATATCCTCGGATTAGTGAAGCTACTTCAATCACTTAATAAAAGCAAGTCTTCTGATCCAGACTGTATACCAATTATGTTTCCTTCAAAGTATGCTGATGCATTAGCTCCATACTTAACAATCATATACAACCGTTCGTTCGACGAAAGATCCGTACCCAAAGACTGAAAAGTGCCACATGTCACACCAATATTCGGGAAAGTTTGTAGGAGTAATCCACTAAATTACAGGCCCATATCGTTAACGTCGATATGCGGCAGGATTTTAGAACACATATTGTGTTTGAACATTGTGAATTACCTCGAAGAAAACGGTCTATTGACACACAGTCAACATGGGTTTAGAAAACATCGTTCCTGTGAAACACAACTATCTCTTTATTCACATGAAGTGTTCAGTGCTATTGACAAGGGATTTTAGATCGACTCCGTATTTCTGGATTTCCGAAGGCTTTTGACGCTGTATCACTCAAGCGGCTCGTAGTGAAATTTCGTGCTTATGGAATATCGTCTCAGTTATGTGACTAGATTTGTGATTTCCTGTCAGAGAGGTCGCAGTTCGTAGTAATTGACGGAAAGTCATCGAGTAAAACAGAAATCATTTCTGGCGTTCCCCAAGGTAGTGTTATAGGCTCTTTGCTGTTCCTTATCTATATAAACGATTTTGGAGACAATCTGAGCAGCCGTCTTAGGTTGTTTTCAGATGACACTGTCGTTTATCGACTAATAAAGTCATCAGAAGACCAAAAAATACTGCAAAATGATTTAGAAATGATATCTGAATGATACGAAAAGTGGCAGTTGACCCTAAATAACGAAAAGTGTGAGACATCCACATGAGTGCTAAAAGGAACTCGTTAAACTTTCGTTAAACGATAAATCAGTATAATCTAAAAGCCGTAAATTGAACTAAATACCTAAGTATTACAATAACTAACAACTTAAATTGGAAGCAACACAGAGAAAATGTTGTGGGGAAGGCTAGCCAAAGACTGCGTTTTATTGGCAGGACACTTAGAAAATGTAACAGACCTCCTAAGGAGGCTGCCTACTAAGGAGGGTGCCTACACTACGCTTGTTCGAACCTCTTTTAGAATACTGCTGCGCGGTGTGGGATCTTTACCAGATAAAAGGCTCTGAGTACTATGGGACTTAACAGCTGAGGTTATCAGTCCCCTAGAACTTAGAACTACTTCAACCTAACTAACCTAAAGACAACACACACATCCATGCCCGAGGCAGGATTCGAACCTGCGACCGTAGCGGTCGCTCCGTTGCAGACAGTAACGCCTAGAACCGCTCGGTCAAGCCGGCCGGCCTTACCAGATAGGACTGACGGAGTACGTCGAAAAAGTTCAATGAAAGGCAACACTTTTTGTATTATCGCGAAATATGGGAGAGAGTGTCACAGAAATGATACAGGATTTGGGCTGGACATTATTAAAGGCGTTTTTCGTTGTGACGGAATCTTCTCACGAAATTCCAATCACCAACTTTCTCCTCCGAATACGAAAATATTTTGTTGACACCGACCTACATAGAGAGGCACGATCACCAAGATAAAATAAGGGAAATCAGAGCTCGTACGGAAAGATACATGTGTTCATTCTTTCCGCGCGCTGTACGAGATTGGAATAATAGAGAATTGTGAAGGTTCTTCAATGAACGCTCTGACAGGCGCTTAAGAGGCTCCGGAAAGGCTCAAAATCATGAAAAGTTCAATTTTTACTTTTTTGCGTTTTCTGAATCCGCAGACTATTACCTTTTAATAGATATATAATTTATTCAATTCCGAACACTACAACTATTTTTAAATTTTTTTTGAAATGTGTTCTACATGGGCGTGACGCACTGTGGCACTGTTAAACTGCTGTCAAATGGTGTTATTATTAACGTCCGTGTTCATTTTAGTGATGTGAGATAAAGTATGTGTTGTGGCTAACCTGTGATGGTTCAATATACACTCCTGGAAATGGAAAAAAGAACACATTGACACCGGTGTGTCAGACCCACCATACTTGCTCCGGACACTGCGAGAGGGCTGTACAAGCAATGATCACACGCACGGCACAGCGGACACACCAGGAACCGCGGTGTTGGCCGTCGAATGGCGCTAGCTGCGCAGCATTTGTGCACCGCCGCCGTCAGTGTCAGCCAGTTTGCCGTGGCATACGGAGCTCCATCGCAGTCTTTAACACTGGTAGCACGCCGCGACAGCGTGGACGTGAACCGTATGTGCAGTTGACGGACTTTGAGCGAGGGCGTACAGTGGGCATGCGGGAGGCCGGGTGGACGTACCGCCGAATTGCTCAACACGTGGGGCGTGAGGTCTCCACAGTACATCGATGTTGTCGCCAGTGGTCGGCGGAAGGTGCACGTGCCCGTCGACCTGGGACCGGACCGCAGCGACGCACGGATGCACGCCAAGACCGTAGGATCCTACGCAGTGCCGTAGGGGACCGCACCGCCACTTCCCAGCAAATTAGGGACACTGTTGCTCCTGGGGTATCGGCGAGGACCATTCGCAACCGTCTCCATGAAGCTGGGCTACGGTCCCGCACACCGTTAGGCCGTCTTCCGCTCACGCCCCAACATCGTGCAGCCCGCCTCCAGTGGTGTCGCGACAGGCGTGAATGGAGGGACGAATGGAGACGTGTCGTCTTCAGCGATGAGAGTCGCTTCTGCCTTGGTGCCAATGATGGTCGTATGCGAGTTTGGCGCCGTACAGGTGAGCGCCACAATCAGGACTGCATCCGACCGAGGCACACAGGGCCAACACCCGGCATCATGATGTGGGGAGCGATCTCCTACACTGGCCGTACACCACTGGTGATCGTCGAGGGGACACTGAATAGTGCACGGTACATCCAAACCGTCATCGAACCCATCGTTCTACCATTCCTAGACCGGCAAGGGAACTTGCTGTTCCAACAGGACAATGCACGTCCGCATGTATCCCGTGCCACCCAACGTGCTCTAGAAGGTGTAAGTCAACTACCCTGGCCAGCATCTCCGGATCTGTCCCCCATTGAGCATGTTTGGGACTGGATGAAGCGTCGTCTCACGCGGTCTGCACGTCCAGCACGAACGCTGGTCCAACGGAGGCGCCAGGTGGAAATGGCATGGCAAGCCGTACCACAGGACTACATCCAGCATCTCTACGATCGTCTCCATGGGAGAATAGCAGCCTGCATTGCTGCGAAAGGTGGATATACACTGTACTAGTGCCGACATTGTGCATGCTCTGTTGCCTGTGTCTATGTGCCTGTGGTTCTGTCAGTGTGATCATGTGATGTATCTGACCGCAGGAATGTGTCAATAAAGTTTCCCCTTCCTGGGACAATGAATTCACGGTGTTCTTATTTCAATTTCCAGGAGTGTATATCGCTGGTGTGATTGTCGATTGTTTCATGGTTATTTACTCTGTCGTTATCTCGAAAATATTCGTAATTAATTCTGTTTCTTGAGTCTCTGTTTTGTTGAAGTATAATAATGAGTAAAAGTAAAGTTATTAGAAATCCTCTGAAGGCTTTTAAGAAAAGGAGAAATGTTGGAAAGTCAAAGGTATGTGTTATTACTGTAAATAATAACATTCTAACATGGTACGAGCGATGCTTGCTTTAGACAAGGAACGCCTTCGGGCTGCAGACAGGGCTGTAAAGAGTCTAGAAATACAAGCAAGAGTAAACAGGAGGAGGAACAAGAGGAAGCTGGAGGAGGAGTTTGCAGAGGATGAAGATAATCCATCCTATGGACCTGGAATGCACTAAAAAGTTAATCCAATCTTTGTCGCTCGATTCACAAAACTTTTATTTTTTCATACTAATTACATGTTTGCTAAGGATCTTTCAAACATATTTGTTTCAAACTTTCAGTAAATGTTACACAGTACCTTCTGCATAATTTAACACAGCCTTTTTTCCAAAAAACTGTATATTTTTGAATATATAAATAAAAAATTGCAAAAAAATGTTGTGAATTTTCATTACAATTGAAAAAAATCATCTTTAATAACTGAACTAAAATTTTGTAAAATCCCTGTGTTAAGTTGTAGCCCATATTCCAATAAATAATCTGTAAAAAGTTCAACTTCCTACCTCAAATACTTTGTGAGGAAAGATGTAATTTATGAGCGTTATTTTAACATTGCAAGTATAGGGCGTTCCGGAGCCTCTTAAATGTGATTTGCAGAGTATCCATGTAGATGTAGATGTGGAATTGTTGAAGCGTCCAGGGGGAGTCAGCAGTGTAGATGGTTGTCGTCCTGCTACTTATCACACCAACTGTCGTGTTGGACTGTGAAACGCGTGGAATCTACCCTCCAAGGAAAGGAGTGATTTTACTGACGCTCTTTATGCCACCCTTCCAAGTCCTTACTTTGTCAGTTCAGTGCGGCGGTGTATCTGAAATGCTTCTCTCGACCACTCATAAGACAACATGTAATTTCAGCTCTGGACACCGCGATTCTGTCTTCGACTGTAGAGACGTCAAAAGAAGATGAAATGTGCGTCAAGAGAGGATGTGATGACCTTCTCATCGTGTGACACGGCTGCGATGGCGTTGGGCCGAATTGTGGTGACATCTGGTGCCGATGTAACGTCGTTAACCCACATTACACGTCAAACGAACTTCTGAGCTCCGACCTCTTTCTGAATGAGTCGACACCTTGGCTGTATGAAGCGTCGTTGAGCCAGAGGGTGATGTCGCAGGGCGCCGCGCTTTTCCACCATCGCAGAAGAAAGTTTTTGGCTCTTTTGGTCCAAATTTCAAACTTATCCCTCGCTATAGGAGACAATTACGGGGTTTCGAAAAAGTAATCCTTTAATTGTATTGTGCAGTGTATTCCCATTTTCTTCCTCCCATCTCTCCTGTTTCTCGCTGTTCACGTGACCAGCCAAACTCTCCTTTACATTGATTCATTCTAGATGGTTATCATGCGTCTGTGTTAGACGTCTCTACACCACATATTCATCATTACACAATCGTATTGTCATTACATCGTTATTATTTATCATTATTATATGTTGCTCATGTGCCATACAAGTTGTAATGTTTACTCATAGAATAAATCTGCTTTGATGTAAAATAAACAGTTTATGCCACTTTTCAAGTAGACGTGGAGTGTGTGACACATTAACGGGACTTCCATGGGGTCATAAGCTCTACTTTTATGGACGGTATAAGCAAGAGAAATTCATTTGAACGTGTTCAAGATTAATAAGAATTCTGTTCCTTCGTTTTCAACAGTTAAAAAATGAGCAGCTGAACTAGAAAATAGCCGTTGTCCTTTTAAGATAGTCCACTCGCAGGACTCTGCAGAAGAATAACCATACATGAAACGTTGTAAAGTGCCAAAAATGTCATAATTCGATCGGGGACTAAAGAAATTTGAAGCAGCTAATGTCATAGGCGTATCACGAAGAATGAACTACGAGCAAACTATGTTCAAAACGGGAGGCGCCTTTGTTGAACGATGACCAAAAGCAAATGAAAAAAGCAATGTCTGGGACGTTTTAAATAGAATCCGACTGACTTTGACAACCAATTTATTACTTAGATCTGGGTCCACTATTTCACGCCAGAGCTTAAACACACGTGGGTGGAAGCCAGTATTCTTACGGCGTCCTATTTAATTTCCCGTCCGCCCCCGGTAGCTGAGTCGTAGTCGGCACGGTCGCTCACCGTGTTCGGTCAGAAGGTTAGATGCCCTCTGTAATAAAAAAAACTGAGTTAATCGATCAACAACGAACTTAAACGGATGTCTTACGACGTCCGCCTCGAGCAGATGCAACGAACAAAAGCGACCAAAATGAGAATTAACAAAAAAAAAAAAAGTGGTCAGCGCGACGGAATGTCAATCCTAAGGGCCCGGGTTCTATTCCCGGCTGGGTCGGAGATTTTCTCCGATCAGGGACTGGGTGTTGTGTTGTCCTAATCATCATCATTTCATCCCCATCGACGCGAAAGTCGCCGAAGTGGCGTCAAATCGAAAGACTTACACCAGGCGAACGGTCTACCCGAAGGGAGGCCCTAGTCACACGACTTCTTTTTTTTATTTAATTTCCCAAGAATGCTATAGTGAATGTTTTGTACGATAAATAAGTATTCTTCTTAACTGTTAAGTAGCAAAGGATAAACCTATACGTGGAGGACAGTTTGCAAGCCCTCTAAACTAACAGATGAAATAATACTTGCGAAGACGACCTGGTTGGAAAAAAAAAATAAAAAATAAAATATTTCGTCAGGAGAGTGTACCTTGCCGCGAAACTGTTTTGACAATGAGTAAACTAGAAGTTTGAAGAAAGAATTGCTGAAACATCCATCTACTCACTATCGTTGGCTACCTCTGATTTCAACCTATTTTCACACCCAAAGAAATCTGTGGCTGAAACACTTTTGTGTTCGTTGGAGAGGTAATTGGGGCCGTAGGAGCATATTTTGCAGATTTTCCAGAACCAACCTTCAGGGCTGTAATATATTCCGTAGAAGAACAGAGAACTGAGTGTGCTGTCCTAAAGGGGTATTGTCTGAGTGTTTGCGCACTTCTTAAGGAAGAAAATCTGTCATTTACTGGGACGCAGATAAACTTTTACTTTGTCGTCATACGTAGCTACGTGGTATCGAACTGACCACGATGCATTTTTGTCAACGATCGGGAGTAGAACCGATCAGCGGACCATCTGTTCCACCGAAAAACTGTTAAACCGGCGAATATTTAATAAAAAATACCAATAGACTGCTACCACGTAAAAAATATTAAACCACTTTATATTTAATAAAAATATACAATAGACAGTGGAATCTGTTAGTATTCAAAGCACGTTGAACAAACTGGTCAGTGATTATGATTATATGAAGCGTGCACATGTCTCCCACATTAAAGGTGCACGTGAAATGGCGAAGTAAAACAATAGAAATACAAGTACCAAAACACGCACAATCCCGTCATCGAAATCTGTATCATCCTCGTTCCTGTGACCTATTTTTAGGCTCGCAGCAAATACGCTATTTTAAAAACAGTTTGTCGGTAGTTCTTTGTGTCTCTTTAATATTACGAATTAAATAAAAAAACCGATTTTTTTCTCGTATATCGTTTCACAAATAAATTTCATCTGTTAAAATTTTTAAACTTGAGAGTATTTTTAATTAAACAGGTCTGTTCTCTCCCTTTGTGCATTTACGGAGTAGAGAAAGTATTATAGGCAAGCATTTTGGAATAGCACTTCAGACCCGCAATATCATTACAAAAGAATATGACATTTAAGTTTGTTTTATGCTACTGCAGTATAACTTGGGAACAGTCACAAATCAATGATAAACATTAGCAGTAATCAGAGTTCAATGCATAGCCAAAAAGCAATAAACTTAAAGTGTCCGTCTACATTCCGAAACTAAAGTTCATTATATACCTAAATATCGTCGCTTGTAGCAATCTACGCAATAATGCTTAATCTTCCGTTCCACAAAAGAAGTCAAATAAACATTACTTATTCAAGTTTTAATACGTTCAGACGAAGTTAACAAAAGTTCTTAAATCGAAAATCCACATTTATAAGAGCTTTTTATCTGTCGATCCTAATTTGATCAACTAAATGAAGAAGACTCGAATTACTTTAAAACCGGAATATCATCATTTACTGTTGGATTAAATGTGCCCAAAGTTAACGATACACAGTTTCAAGCTGTTTAGATCTTTTATGCCACAATACTTTGCCGTTCATCAATTTTACACTACATTACCCACGAAGGTATTTCACGATAAAAAGAGAAAATAATTTCTCCCTTCATCATCTGCCAGTACACCTCTTCACTTTCTAATGACTTGGATATTAAACGTCCTCAAATGGAGGCCTCCATATGCTATTCGAAATCATTTGACGCCACGCTGGATCTCAAAATCAAATTTGGGCATTGTAGTTGTGTGGTTACCAACGTATGGAATGTAGTTAACATTCGATTTGTTGGTTTAATACAGGTGTTCGGTCACTGGGGTTGTTTGTTATATAATTTTTGATCTTTCAACCTTTGATTTACGAGACCAAGAGAACGATTAGTCAGGTAAATAGTGATAAATGTAGTTTTCTTCGTAAATAACGCACTTGTTTTCCGCTGTCGTTTCCTTTCGGATCAGTGTACAGCGTCCGACTATTCTATGTTGTTGTTGTTGTGGTCTTCAGTTCTGAGACTGGTTTGATGCAGCTCTCCATGCTACTCTATCCTGTACAAGCTTCTTCATCTCCCAGTACCTACTGCAACCTACATCCTTCTGAATCTGCTTGGTGTATTCATCTCTTGGTCTCCCCCTACGAGTTTACCCTCCACGCTGCCCTCCAATACTAAATTGGTGATCCCTTGATGCCTCAGAACATGTCCTACCAACCGATACCTTCTTCTGGTCAAGTTGTGCCACAAACTTCTCTTCTCCCCAATCCTATTCAATACTTCCTCATTAGTTATGTGATCTACCCATCTAATCTTCAGCATTCTTCTGTAGCACCACATTTCGAAAGCTTCTATTCTCTTCTTGTCCAAACTATTTACCGTCCATGTTTCACTTCCATACAAGGCTACACTCCATACAAATACTTTCAGAAATGACTTCCTGACACTTAAATCTATACTCGATGTTAGCAAATTTCTCTTCTTCAGAAACGCTTTCCTTGCCATTGCCAGTCTACATTTTATATCCTCTCTACTTCGACCATCATCAGTTATTTTGCTCCCCAAATAGCAAAACACCTTTACTACTTTAAGTGTCTCATTTCCTAATCTAATACCCTCAACATCACCCGACTTAATTCGACTACATTCCATTATCCTCGTTTTGCTTTTGTTGATGTTCATCTTATATCCTCCCTTCAAGACACCATCCATTCCATTCAACTGCTCTTCCAAGTCCTTTGCTGTCTCTGACAGAATTACAATGTCATCGGCGAACCTCAAAGTTTTTATTTCTTCTCCATGGATTTTGATAGCTACTCCGCATTTTTCTTTTGTTTCCTTTACTGCTTGCTCAATATACAGATTGAATAACATCGGGGAGAAGCTACAACCCTGTCTTACTCCCTTCCCAACCACTGCTTCCCTTTCATGTCCCTCGACTCTTATAAATGCCATCTGGTTTCTGTACAAATTGTAAATAGCCTTTCGCTCCCTGTATTTTACCCCTGCCACCTTTACTATTCTATACTGCACAGATATATAATGACAGGTATATTGATAGATAGTTCGTCAAATTCGATTCCAGAAGGTTTGCAAAATACCGGCCTCCCCTGGACTCAATGAGTTTTTCAACCACAGATTTCCTTTGCTATAGGAATCGTGAAATAATACTATTTCTTCCCTTTTTCCATTGCTGCAGCATTTGTGCCTCTTCATGTTGAATAGGTACAAATCCATGCACTTCTCAAGCAGTTTCTCCAGAGAACTTTTGTAATATTCGCCAGTTACTGTTACTCTTTGCCGAGGTACCATATTTCCCCACACAATGGATAAAATTTTAGCCAAGTTAAACTGGGACTTAATTTGAATGTTTATTTTTCAAATAAATGTATACTAATCGGTACAAAAGTCAGTGGGGGGCTCGTAAATCACAGATCCGCTGATTTTTCGGTTCATGTCTGCTAAAACGTTTTTGCTTCTTTTATCGTAAAGGCCTGCTTCGACACCTATCAGTTTGCCTGTCACTTTTCTATAACACCACTGGTTCGATAACGCCTTACAGAAAATTACTTTAGTACTTGCTTTACATGTATCGATATGACACATATTTGATAACTACCACGGTTTTACTTTGATCATACACCCGATCAGTGAGTCCACAGCAAGCATTACAGATGCGGGGCATGCCAGTTTGTGTTTTACAGTAGTACCTTATGATACTTCTGACCTGCCAACGCGTTGCCTCCAGAACAATATTTGCAAATTACTACGTCATTTTTAGTTGCTAAATATCGCAATTTTCACAGGTCTGGTGATACTCGCATCTGAAGAACGAAACCGGGTATAAAATCAAATTGTCTGCGAGTTGTGGGCCTTTATCTGGATATTAAGTTTAAATGAAAGTGAAGAAAAATTATAGGATCTACTGAATGGAATGAACATTTTAATGAGTACAGAAGGTGAACTGAGAGTAAACTGGAAAAAGGCAAAAGTAATGAGAGAAGTAGTATAAATGAGAATAGTGAGAAGCTTAACATCAGAACTGTTGATGACGTAGTAAACGAGGTTAAGGATTTCTGCTACGCTGGAAAGAAAATAATCATTGACCGCCAAAGCAAAGGAGGCGTACAAATTGGATCAGTACAGACAAAGAGGACATTTCTCGTCGAGAGAAGTCTGCTAGCATCAAACATAGGCTTTAATTTGAGGAATGAAGTTCTGAGAGTGTACGTTTGGAACTCAGCGTTGCATGGGAGTGAATCATGGACAAACGGAAAACCAGAACAGAAAAGAGTCGAATTGTTTGAGATGTTGGAAATTAGGTGGACTAATAAGATAACAAATTAGTTCTCCGCAAAATCGTAGAAGGAAAGAACGTATGGCAAATGCTGGTGGGAAGAAGGGACAGGTTGATAGGAGATGCGTTAAGACATCAGGGAATAACTTCCATGGCATTAGTTGGAACTGCAAAGGGTAAAAACTATAGGGGAAGACAGAGATAGAAATATATCCAGCGTGTGACTGAAGACGTATGGTGCAAGTGTACTCTGAGATGAAGCACATAAAAAATATAGTAAAACAGATCCCAGGATATCAGTGGAAGAATCTCAAAGAAATGTTGTTTACCCACGAAACAAGTAGCTTATAAAGACCTGTTCGACCCATTCAAGAGCACTGCCCATCAGTCTGTGACTCTCACCAGTTTGATATAATAGAAGGAATTGGCAAGATCCAACCAAGAGCAGTGCCGCTGGTCACAGGATAGTTTAATCGACGAGTGGGCGTTACGGAGATAAAAAAAAAAACATCTAGTGGCAGACGCTCCAAGAGAGGCGTTGCGCATCACCCAGCGGTTTACTATTCAAATTCCGTGAGAGTACATTCCAAGAAGAATCGGACAACATTTTACTTCCTCCAGCATACGTCTCGCGGAATGACAATAACGACAAAATTGCAGAAATTAGAGTCATACCGAAGCGTTGCTGCATTTATCTGTGAAAATATGCCCTCGGTAGCAGCGCCTTCGTCGAATCTGGCTTAAAAGTGATTGTTGAATCTGGCTATTACAAATGACGTTGTCTACACCAGGTCTACAGTTCCAACACTGTAGTTGCACTTAAGATGTTCCATAACTTACTGATTATAGCCATATATCTGATCTATTATAATTTATGCACAGATAAACAATTCCACGTACTACCCTCTGCTGATGTTCTATAGTGTGATGGTTCGAGTGCAGTAGCCTAACACTTAAATGACACAGTTTTACGTATGGCAGACATTTAGTTAACGCAGACGCTGATCAACGTTCTTAAATCATTGTTCTTGGAATCTAATAATCAAACAAACCCGAAAACAATGTGCACAGTAAGTATAATTTGGAAATAACACAGTTCACAGTCCAAAACTATAGCCACACTTTACAGAAATCATTAATGAAGTTTAACGTAGTTCATAATTTTAATTGTCAGTTCACAGTCAATCACCGAAAAACTGTCAGTTAATATTCTTTCGGACACGGAATTTAGATAAAGCTTGGCGCCTTTTATGACCTTTCATTTGAGATATCTCGTCTGCATACACTATGCAGTGATATTGTCCACAGATCTCACTCATGTCATAACCTCCCGCAGACTGAATCCAATAGCTCCCAGCAGCCTCTCTTTTATAAAATTACAGTATTTAGCCACATATTTAGCTGTTGTTGTTCTCTGACGTTTTACAAGTTACAATTAAAAATATACATTCTTAAGTGACTGAATATTGCAGAGATATTCTTCTGAATGTGAGCTTTTAAATACGACAGTAATTACAATTGAAATATGCTGTCTATTTTTCCAATTATGGTATTCTATTTCAGTAACAACACATTAGTTAAAAATGCGAATTACTCTGGAACGAAATGAGTGTCAGATTTGCTAACATATTTTCATCATTAACTGAATAGATAGTTCACATATTTCTATGTACATTTGATGTACTTCATGCGTAAGCTAGTAATTAGGTATATGTTTGCATGGCAACAATTACAACTAAGTTTTATATTACAGGTATTTTGTAATTAGCACGGTCTCTAGGTGATCTAAATACACGAATGGATCCTAATTAATAAAAATAATGTAACCGATAATAAAGTTAAGTTGGATAAGCCCTGCATCGACATGGCAAGTCTCCAAATCACACTTAAGTGCCTGGCGGAGAGTTCATCGGACAGCCTTCCCGCCGGCCGCGGTGGGCGAGCAGTTCTAGGCGCTACAGTCTGGAACCGCGCGACCGCTACGGTCGCAGGTTCGAATCCTGCCTCGGGCATGGATGTGTGTGATGTCCTTAGGTTAGTTAGGTTTAAGTAGTTCTAAGTTCTGGGGGACTGATAACCTCAGAAGTTAAGTCCCATAGTGCTCAGAGCCATTTGAACCATTTTTTGAACAAGCTTCCCATTAATTCTCTATTATTCCACTCTCTAACAGCGCGCGGAAAAAAGAACACCTACATATTTTCGTTCGAGCTCTGATTTCCCTCATTTCAGTATAATGATCGTTTCGCCCTGCCTGGTCGACGCCAAAAAAATATTTTCACATTCAGTGGAAAAAAGTTGTTGATTGAAATCTCGTGAGAAGATCCCACCGGCACGAAAAACGCCTTTGATTTAATGATTTCCTACCCAAATCATGTATGCGTGAAAGTCTCTCCCCTATTTCTCGATAGTACAGAACGTACTGCCCTTCTTAAAACTCTCTCGATGTACTCCGTTAATCCTATCTGGTAAGGATTCCATACTAAGCAGTGGAACTCCAAAAGAGGACGGACAAACTCAGTCCAGGCAGTTTCTCTACTACATCTGTTCTATCTTCTAAGACTTCTGCCAATAAAACGCAGCCTTTGGTTCGCATTCCCCTCAACATTCCCTATGTGTTCTTTCCAATTCAGGTCGTTCGTATTTGTAATTCGTAGTCATTTAGTTGAATTTACGGCCTTTAGATTTGACTGATTTATCGTGCAATCGAAGTTTAACGAAAAATGGTTCAAATGGCTCTGAGCACTATGGGACTTAACATCTATGGTCATCAGTCCCCTAGAACTTAGAACTACTTAAACCTAACTAATCTAAGGACAGCACACAACACCCAGCCATCACGAGGCAGAGAAAATCCCTGACCCCGCAGGGAATCGAACCCGGGAACCCGGGCGTGGGAAGCGAGAACGCTACCGCACGACCACGAGCTGCGGACGAAATTTAACGGATCTCTTCTAGCTCTCGTGTGGACGACCTCACACTTTTCATTATTTACAGCTAATTGTTAATTTTTCGCACCATACAGATATCTAAATCGTTTTGCAATGGGCTGAGTTAATATTCAAGATTTTTGGTACTGTGCACAGTCATAAAAATAACACTATTGAAAATATCTGGATAAAAGTTGGGCGGAGAATATCATAATAGCTAGACATAATCCACCTGCTTTGTCACAGTATCAATTATCGTTCTTCCAAGCGCCATTCACGATGGAACACGGAACAAATAGTGGTACCAGTACGCTCTGCCACGCAGTGTAAGAGACTTGAGGACTATAGCTGTAGACGTAGAAACTTTGTCATTAAAATTCGATTCTACACAGAGTACGCGAAAGAATTTGCCCCTCTTCTAACAGCCGTGTACCGCAAGTCTCTAGAGGAACGGAAGGTTCCAAATGATTGGAAAAGAGCACAGGTAGTTCCAGTTTTCAAGAAGGGTCGTCGAGCAGATGCAGGTATTTATCTCTGACATCGATCTGTGGTTGGTGAGACCCAACTCGCCTTATTTGTTCATGAGACCCAGAAAATATTAGATACAGGCTCCCAGGTAGATGCCATTTTCCTTGACTTCCGGAAGGCGCTCGGTAGAGTTCCGCACTGTCACCTGATAAACAAAGTAAGAGTCTACGGAATATCAGACCAGCTGTGTGGCTGGATTAAAGAGTTTTTAGCAAACAGAACACAGCATGTTGTTCTCAATGGAGGGACGTCTACAAAGTAACCTATGGCGTGCCACAGGGGAGTGTTATGGGACCATTGGTTTTCACAATATACATAAATGAGCTAGTAGATAGTGTCGGAAGTTCCATGCGGCTTTTCGCGGATGATGCTGTAGTATACAGAGAAGTTGCAGCATTAGAAAATTGTAGCGAAATGCAGGAAGATCTGAAGCGGATAGGCACTTGGTGCAGGGAGTGGCTCTCGTGGTCGTGCGGAAGCGTTCTCGCTTCCCACGCCCGGGTTCCCGGGTTCGATTCCCGGCGGGCTCAGGGATTTTCTCTGCCTCATGATGGCTGGGTGTTGTGTGCTGTCCTTAGGTTAGTTAGGTTTAAGTAGTTCTAAGTTCTAGGGGACTGATGACCATAGCTGTTAAGTCCCATAGTGCTCAGAGCCAGAGAGTGGCAACTGACAACATAGACAAATGTAATGTATTGCGAATACATAGAGAGAAGGATCCTTTATTGTATGATTATATGACAGCGGAACAAACACTGGTAGCAGTTACTTCTGTAAAATATCTGTGAGTATGCGTACGGAACGATTTGAAGTGGAATGATCATATAAAGTTAATTGTTGGTAAAGCGGGTAGCAGGTTGAGACTCATTGGGAGAGTCCTTAGAGCCGGCCGTGCAGTTCTAGGCGCTACAGTCTGGAACCGAGCGACCGCTACGGTCGCAGGTTCGAATCCTGCCTCGGGCATGGACGTGTGTGATGTCCTTAGGTTAGTTAGGTTTAAGTAGTTCTAAGTTCTAGGCGACTGATGACCTCAGAAGTTAAGTCGCATAGTGCTCAGAGTCATTTGAAACATCCTTAGAAAATGTAGTCGATTGACAAAGGAGGTGGCTTACAAAACGCTCGTTCCATCTATACTTGAGTATTGCTCATCAGTGTGGGATCCGTACCAGATCGGGTTGACGGAGGAGATAGAGAAGAGCGGCGCGTTTCGTCACAGGGTTATTTATTTGGTTCAAATGGTTCAAATGGCTCTGAGCACTATGGGGCTTAACTTCTGAGGTCTTCAGTCCTCTAGAACTTAGAACTAGTTCAACCTAACTAACCTAAGGACATCACACGTATCCATGCCCGAGGCAGGATTAGAACCTGCGACCATAGCGGTCACGCGGTTCCAAATTGAAACGCTTAGAACCGCACGGCCCCACCGGCCGGCGGTTATTTGGTAAGCGTGATAGCGTTGTGGAGATGTTTAGAAAACTCAAGTGGCAGACTCTGAAAGAGAGGTGGTGTAGCTTGCTGTCCAGGTTTCGAGATGGTACGTTTCTGGATGAGGTATCGAATATATTGCTTCCCCCTACTTTTACCTCCCGAGGAGATCACGAATGTAGAATTAGAGGGATTCGTGCGCGCACGGAGGCTTTCCGGCAGTCGTTCTTCCCGCGAACCATTCGCGACTGTAACAGGAAAGGGAGGCAATGACAGTGGCACGTAAAGTGCCCTCCGCCACACACCGTTGGGTGGCTTGCGGAGTATAAATGTAAATGTAGAAAACATCGAAATCAGATTTTGCTCAATGGAAATTTCATCGAATGGACGTGGGACACACGTAGATGTGTGACAACGGAGAGGAATTTGGGCGCGGGCCTGGCAGTGGAGGGAACGAGGATCGCGGCCCGGCCAGCGGCGGCAGCTGCTGATGCTGCGCTTTTTGCAGTTTGCGCGACACTGACGGATGACTGGCGCATTGATTGGACCAGCGGCGGCAGCATGGCGGAGCGCCGCCCCCGCCCCGCCCCCACCCGCGGAACCTGTTTGTCCGGCACGGCCTCCACCTCCTCCCCCTAACCCCTCCCCCCTCCCCCTCCCGTATCGCGACGCTCTGCGCGCTCTCGGGCAGCCGGCAGGTCCGCGCCGCGCGCGCACACAGCCACGGGCAATTTGCACAGCAATTACGCTGCCGGCGCTCATTTAGCCCGCGGACTTATCTCCGGACGGCTCGCACGGCTTGATAGCGACTGGCGCCAGTCGGCCTCACTGGCGCGATTTTATTGCCCTCCGCAAAAGGATGCCCGAGCGCTGCAGGTGCCGCTTGCGTAATAAACACACTGCCGGACAGGGCGCTTAAACGGCCTCGAGTACATCTAGACTCATAGTCTGCAAACAACTGTGAAGTGTGTGGCAGAGGATACACAACATCGTACTGCGTGTTAGCGATTCTTCACGTTGCAATAGTGTAGCTTCTAAAGACGTTGACTGGAATACACTCTTTGGAATACTGAAGATAGCAGGGGTAAAATACAGGTACCGACAAGTTCTCTACAGGTTTTAGAGAATCTAGACAGCGAAAAGTTACGTACAACTTGTCCAGAAACCAGACCGTAGTTGCAACAGTAGAAGGACAGGAAAGACAAGCAGTACTTGAGAAGGAAGTGATACAGGGTTGTGGCCTGTCCTCAATATTACTCAATCTGTACGTTTACGAAGCAGTAAGGAACCCAAGCAGAAATTTCGTTAGGGAATTGGTTCAAATCGCTCTAAGCACTATGGTTTCAAAAATGGTTCAAATGGCTCTGAGTACTATGGGACTTAACTTCGGAGGTCATCAGTCCCCTAGAACTTAGAACTACTTAAACCTAACCAACCTAAGGCTCTGAGCACTATGGGACTTAACATCTATGGTCATCAGTCCTCTGGAACTTAGAACTACTTAAACTTAACCAACCTAAGGACAGCACACAACACCGAGTCATCACGAGGCAGAGAAAATCCCTGACCCCGCCGGGAATCGAACCCGGGAACCCGGGCGTGGGAAGCGAGAACGCTACCGCACGACCACGAGCTGCGGACTAACCAACCTAAAGACATCACACACATCTATTCCCGAGGCGGGATTCGAACCTGCGACCGTAGCGGTCGCGCGGTTCCAGACCATAGCGCCTAGAACCGCTCGGCCACCCTGGCCAGCTAGAGAGGGAATTAATATCGAAGAAGATATTAAAACTTTGAAGTTTACAGATGAAATGGAATTTTGTTAGAGAGAGCGCAAGAAATGCTGATTCGCAACAGCAAGAAAAGTTTTTCTGGAAAAGAGAAATTTGTCAACATGCAATATAAATATTAAGTTTTAGGAAGTCTTCTCCGAAGGTATTTGTCTGGAGTGTAGCCATGCTCTAAAGTGGAAAGTGGACGATCAACAGTTCAGTCAAGAAGAGAATAGAAGTTTCAGGAAAGCAGTGCTACAGAATAATACTGAACTTAAAGGGGTAGATAGAATTGCTAATGAGAAGCTGCTGAACTGAACTGGGGGTAAAAGAAATATGTGGCACAATTTGACTAGAAGAACGGACCAGTTAACGGGAGACTTTTTGACACACCAATGGAGCACAAAGTTAGGGTTACAGAGAAGTTTTTTGGGGGAGGGGGAGGAGGGGGGCGAGGGTAAAACGTGTAAAGGGAGACCAAGAGATGAGCAGAGTAACCGGATTTAGAAGGATGCATGAGGCAGTAGTTATTCAGAGATGAAGAAGCTTGCACAGGATAGAGTAGCGTGGAGACCTGCATCGGGCAAATCTTCGGATTAAACACCACAATGTTGTTGTTGTTGTTGTTGTGGGCTTCAGTCCTGAAACTGGTTTGATGCAGCTCTCCATGCTACCCTATCCTGTGCAAGCTTCTTTATCTCCCAGTACTTTCTGCATCCTACATCCTTCTGAATCTGCTTAGAGTATTCATCTCTTGGTCTCCCTCTACGATTTTTACCCTCCACGCTGCCCTCCAATGCTAAATTTGTGATCCCTAACTGCCTCAGAACATGTCCTACCAACCGCTCCCTTCTTCTAGTCACGTTGTGCCATAAACTCCGCTTCTCCCCAATCCTATTCACTACCTCCTCGTTAGTTATGTGATCTACCCATCTTATCTTCAGCATTCTTTTCTAGCACCACATTTCGAAAGATTCTATTCTCTTCTTGTCTAAACTACTTATCGTCCACGTTTCACTTCCATACATGGCTACACTCCATACAAATATTTTCAGAAACGACTTCCTAACACTTAAATCTACACTCCATGTTAAAAAATTTTTCTTCTTCAGAAACGCTTTCCTTGCCATTGACAATCTACATTTTAAACCTTCTCTACTTCGACCATCATCAGTTATTTTGCTCCCCAAATAGCAAAACTCCTTTACTAATCTAATTCCCTTAGCATCACCCGACTTAATTCGACTACATTCCATTATCCTCGTTTTGCTTTTGTTAATGTTCATCTTATATCCGCCTTTCAAGACACTGTCCACTCCGTTCAGCTGCTCTTCCAGGTCCTTTGTTGTCTCTGACAGAATTACAGTGTCATCAGCGAACCTCAAAGTTTTTATTTCTTCTCCATGGATTTTAATACCTACTCCGAATTTTTCTTTTGTTTCCTTTACTGCTTGGTCAATATACAGATTGAATAACATCGGGGAGAGGCTACAACCCTGTCTTACTCCCTTCCCAACCACTGCTTCCCTTTCATGTCCCTCGACTCTTATAACTGCCATTTAGTTTCTGTACAAATTGTAAATAGCCTTTCGCTCCCTGTATTTTACCCCTGCCACCTTTAGAATTTGAAAGAGAGTATTCCAGTCAACATTGTCAAAAGCTTTCTCTAAGTCTACAAGTGCTAGATAACACAATAACAACGATCTAAACGCTCAAGTGCTTGCCGTATGCCCTCAGTGAATACTGTTAGTGGTGACTGTTCAGTTTCATGTTATATCCATACATTGTGGCTTTTGTGTCGTCGTTGCCACTGTAGCGTCCTGTAGCATGGGAAGCAAAGGAGTGAATGTTGACTGGTGGGCGGTATCCTCTTCTACAACACAATTGTAGCCGGCCAGTGTGGCCGTGCGGTTCTAGGCGCTTCAGTCCGGAAACGCGCGACCGCTACGGCCGCAGGTTCGAATCCTGCCTCGGGCATAGATGTGTGTGATGTCCTTAGGTTAGTTAGGTTTAAGTAGTTCTAAGTTCCAGGGGATGGATGACCTCAGATGTTAAGTCCCATAGTACGCAGAGCCATTTGAACCATTTTGAACCAAAAACGCGGGAAATTTGGCGTCTGTCTTGAAGAGGGTGCCAATTCACGTTTTTCAGCATCCCTATGCAGCGTCCCGTTGATCATACCAACCTATGCTTACTCTGTTTATATACCATTCATGATCACCTGTTAGTCCTACTTGCGATGGACCGAGCAGTGTGGCACAGTGATTGGGACACTGGACTCGCACTCTTATGGATGGCGGTTCCAATCTGTTTTCATCATCCCTATGCAGCATCCCGTTGCTCAAACCAACCTGTACTCCTTTTGTTTTTTTGCGTTCAGTATCAGCTGTTAGTCAACTGTTTGTCCTACTTGGCCGGCCGCGGTGGTCTAGCGGTTCTGGCGCTGCAGTCCGAAACCGCGGGACTGCTACGGTCGCAGGTTCGAATCCTGCCTCGGGCATGGATGTGTGTGATGTCCTTAGGTTAGTTAGGTTTAAGTAGTTCTGAGTTCTAGGAGACTTATGACCTAAGATGTTGAGTCCCATAGTGCTTAGGGACATTTTTTAGTCCTACTTGCAGTGGACTAACCAGTGTGCCGCAGCGGTTGGAACTCTGGACGCATTCTGAAGGATGACGGTTCAAATCCCCACCAGCTATCCTGATTTTTGTTCTCCGTGGTTTCTCTGAATCGCTTAAGGCAAATGCCGGTATCGTTCCTTTGAAAGTGCACGGCCGATTACATTCCACATTCTTCCCTACTCTCAGCTTGTGCTCCGTGTCTAATGACCTCGTTTTCGAAGAGATGTTCGATACTAACCTTCCTTGCTATTTGCGATGGGTGCCACACACTTGAGCAGTATTCTTGGATGAGTCGCATATGTGTTTTTTAAGCAGTCTGCTACATATTAGTCGACAACATTATTATTACACCTGGGCATGAGGGCGTCTAGGTTGGCTCATGTGTTTACCTCTGCGCTTGAAGCCGACCACAATCTACTGTGCTGTTTCAGCTACCGGGCAGCTTGCCCTTGAAGCTATTCGGACTTCGACAGTTTATATGAGAGTCGAAAAAAATGGACGTGGCTTTTGTTCACGGTTACGTCACAAGGCGTCTCCGATAACTGCTACGGGAGGCCGAGTGCACTAATAGCGTGGTTAAGTAATACACTGACTGCATTTTCCCCGCCGGCCGCGGTGGTCTAGCGGTTCTGGCGCTGCAGTCCGGAACCGCGGGACTGCTACGGTCGCAGGTTCGAATCCTGCCTCGGGCATGGGTGTGTGTGATGTCCTTAGGTTAGTTAGATTTAAGTAGTTCTAAGTTCTAGGGGACTTATGACCTAAGATGTTGAGTCCCATAGTGCTCAGAGCCATTTTTTTTTTTTTTTTTGCATTTTCCCAGTAGGATACTGCCTACGCATAAGCCTGTATGACTATTTCATTTCATATCCCGATGAAGTGTTACACCTCGGTACTTGTGTGAGTTTGCCGATTCAGCTGTGACTCATTGATATTGCAGTTACAGGATACAATTTTTTTGCGTTTTGTAAAGCTCACAGTCTTACGTGCCTGAACGTTTCAAGCAAGTTCCCAGTCTATGCATCACATGGAAGTCTTATCAAGAAATGACTGGATATTTGTGCAGTTTTTTTTCAGACTAAACTTAATTATAGATGACAGCACCATCTGTGAAATGTTAGAGGCTACAAGGAATGTTACCTGCCGTGTCATTGTCATACAACATGAACAGCAAGTTCCCAATACAATTCCATCGGGCACGATGGAGGCGATGGTAGACCTATCTAGGTGACCTTCACGTCCAGTTTCTCCAACTGAGGACAGCTGCCTACAATTAAACCTACAACACACCTATAACGACCCTCCTTTCGCCCACACACAAAAGTAAAATATGTTTACCTGCTTCCAGACAGATTATTGCTCTGTGAATTCCTTCTTCAGAAAATAGTCCAGCTGCTATCACACTCTTTTCTATTTTCCTGATTCTCATACCCTTGACTTATATTAGCTGATAATGATACAAATATGTAACGGATTTACGTATTCTTTGTTACATCTGACCTTAAATTGTTGGGAATTTGTTATTCATAATGATCCAATCACAGATTCGTTACTATAATTTTACGTCAGTAGTATTCGCTCCCTAGACTATAGACGGCAAAACCCAGTCTCCACTGATAAAATTTCTGGGACGTTTTTTTCAATATTTTGATATATCAAACCGGCTGTCGCCGGTAGATTTTTACAGAGAAATAATGTATTTATTATTATCCATTTTTGCCCCAGACACCTTTGTCTACGTCGAAATGTATTCACAAAACGAAGAAACCTGTAACACGTAATCACCAAAACACACAACACAGAACGCAGAGTAGGAGCCTATGCACGTGTGGAAAAATGCTGTGTCGTTCTGCCAAACTTCGACACGACATCGTTTTTCCGCTGTTCAGTGAACCGTTGCACAACATCCACATCAGCTGACACTTCACCATTAACCCTATCTACACCGGTGTGTGTGACTGTTAACGTACAACACTACGGGTTAATAAAACCGAGTTAGAACCGAGTGCCGGATGAAGGCTCAAGGATGAAGTTTAAAATGGGCATTAGTGATGTCAACAACAAGAACCGTGAGAGAATGGAACAAGTTCGTTTCCAAACAAGACACACAGCGCACACGGTTGACATTTTCATGTTGCGCATATTTTTTTCATTGCAATACAGATACAAGGATAAACTGGGTAAGAAATGTAATTACTCTCTAACGAGACATTAGAGACTACTAAATACTCCGAAAATATTCCTTAACGGCTTCCAGAATAATGACGGTGGATGTAGGGTTCATCCTGTGTTCATTATCTTTGACTATATTTAACTACTTTTGAACGGAAAGGAATGCATGTGGGTGTAACATATAAAGTACGCACTTAGGTATGCAAGTATTCATCTCGTTTTACTTACTTAAATAATTACATGGGCAACGGTCGTAATTCTTCACAAGTTTTGTGACATTTTAGAACAGTCATAAAATATGTAGCATTTCACGTTTGAAACCCTTGTGGAAAAGTTCTTCTTCCATCAGAACTTAATATTAAGGGCAATCTGACATGTAATTTAAAAACAAAGATCGCTTCAAGCAGTCGTACTAAACTTGCATGTTAAGTACACTCCTGGAAATGGAAAAAAGAACACATTGACACCGGTGTGTCAGACCCACCATACTTGCTCCGGACACTGCGAGAGGGCTGTACAAGCAATGATCACACGCACGGCACAGCGGACACACCAGGAACCGCGGTGTTGGCCGTCGAATGGCGCTAGCTGCGCAGCATTTGTGCACCGCCGCCGTCAGTGTCAGCCAGTTTGCCGTCGCATACGGAGCTCCATCGCAGTCGTTAACACTGGTAGCATGCCGCAACAGCGTGGACGTGAACCGTATGTGCAGTTGACGGACTTTGAGCGAGGGCGTATAGTGGGCATGCGGGAGGCCGGGTGGACGTACCGCCGAATTGCTCAACACGTGGGGCGTGAGGTCTCCACAGTACATCGATGTTGTCGCCAGTGGTCGGCGGAAGGTGCACGTGCCCGTCGACCTGGGACCGGACCGCAGCGACGCACGGATGCACGCCAAGACCGTAGGATCCTACGCAGTGCCGTAGGGGACCGCACCGCCACTTCCCAGCAAATTAGGGACACTGTTGCTCCTGGGGTATCGGCGAGGACCATTCGCAACCGTCTCCATGAAGCTGGGCTACGGTCCCGCACACCGTTAGGCCGTCTTCCGCTCACGCCCCAACATCGTGCAGCCCGCCTCCAGTGGTGTCGCGACAGGCGTGAATGGAGGGACGAATGGAGACGTGTCGTCTTCAACGATGAGAGTCGCTTCTGCCTTGGTGCCAATGATGGTCGTATGCGTGTTTGGCGCCGTGCAGGTGAGCGCCACAATCAGGACTCCATACGACCGAGGCACACAGGGCCAACACCCGGCATCATGGTGTGGGGAGCGATCTCCTACACTGGCCGTACACCACTGGTGATCGTCGAGGGGACACTGAATAGTGCACGGTACATCCAAACCGTCATCGAACCCATCGTTCTACCATTCCTAGACCGGCAAGGGAACTTGCTGTTCCAACAGGACAATGCACGTCCGCATGTATCCCGTGCCACCCAACGTGCTCTAGAAGGTGTAAGTCAACTACCCTGGCCAGCAAGTTCTCCGGATCTGTCCCCCCATTGAGCATGTTTGGGACTGGATGAAGCGTCGTTTCACGCGGTCTGCACGTCCAGCACGAACGCTGGTCCAACTGAGGCGCCAGGTGGAAATGGCATGGCAAGCCGTTCCACAGGACTACATCCAGCATCTCTACGATCGTCTCCATGGGAGAATAGCAGCCTGCATTGCTGCGAAAGGTGGATATACACTGTACTAGTGCCGACATTGTGCATGCTCTGTTGCCTGTGTCTATGTGCCTGTGGTTCTGTCAGTGTGATCATGTGATGTATCTGACCCCAGGAATGTGTCAATAAAGTTTCCCTTTCCTGGGACAATGAATTCACGGTGTTCTTATTTCAATTTCCAGGAGTGTATATAGCTCTCCTGTTATAGGATAAAGACGAAGTGCAGAAACAAATTCCTTCCTTTAATTATGATGTTACACTCAGACACATTAATTGTATGCACCGGTGCCAACATCACCCCCAAGAGTCAGCAGGTTCTAACAAACCTACGGACGACAGTATCACTGTTTCAGCTGCAGGATTAGTCTGTGAATGAAACAAATGTTCCGTTCTACAGTTTCACAGATGAATGAGAACGCCTGTTAATGTTTTCACCGAAGTGACAGCATCTACGGAGTCATATATTGCAGTGGAATACGCAGTTATGACAATAAGGAAAATGAAATAGAGGGTACGGGGACAGCAGGTAGCCATAGCGAACGGTGGCAGATGGACCAAGCCTGTGTACTCGGACACAAGACTACTATCGACACGTTAGTGTGAGGTTAGCTACACTTCCACGTAATATTTTAGCTCCTTTACGCCCTAAAGAGAATCAGACCGAAGAACAACTGTTTCGACGTTTTCAATCTGTCACAGCGAGCGACCAATTTCAAATTACAGAAAAAGTGAACTTGGGTCAGTAGCATTTATTTTCGAGCCTGTTTATTACGTTTTACATACGGTTTTTTATTTTGGGAACACTTTTTTAAACAGCGTAATTTCAGTTTTGTATTACATACGAAATGTGTAGCATGTGTAATAGATGTAGTCATGGTTTTAAGAATTAACTTATTTGCAGCTCATTGAAAAGCTGTTTATAAGAACCGCTAGAGAGCGTCAATCTTTATTTCGTTTCCATTTTCAATGTGTCACACGATATTTATTTATTTACTTTTTACATTTTCATGACTGTTTCTAGCGCAGTTCAAATAAATTTTGACTTCATTTAACCGAAACCTAGTAATGCCATACGGACACAGGAGGAACGTAAATTGTGTTTACGCAGAACTTTTTTCTGCCTTGGTTAATAACGGAGAACATTGTTTTAGTCATACGACGTTTTGAGAAAGAATAGTACAACAGCACATATAGTTTAATCAGACTGTTAACATATCACGCTACCTGTACTGTGTATATGCGACTTCGCTCAGTTCTCAGCTCTGTAACTGATCTTAGCCGTAATTGTAAATTGAGCCTCATCTCAATCTCATCTTTTCTGGATGGTGTACAAGTACTACTATACAATTTGTCATTAAACTTAACATTTTAATACTTCTGTTACCTTTACAAATTTACTATTTAGCTGTGGCAATTGGCAATTCTAGTTCATCAATGTATTCGCTTTGTCTTCCAGTAAATAAGTTTCAAAATTCTGCGACCTTGTCTGTATTCTCCGCTCCGCCTCATTCCGCCTCCTCCTCTAACCTCCACACCCAATTAGTTTTGGTAAGTGCTCAAGAATAATGCGGACTTTAGCATTACCGCTAATCTTTCATAGACGGTAATTCTCCTTTCCATAAACGGAATAATAAAGAACGTAGACACATTCAACTCTCTTTCTCTCGTGTAGCTATAAAAAACGGTGGTGTGTTTTCTGGAGTACGTTTTAGGGGTACCTCACAGCCAGTGATGCGTTATATTGCCCGTCCAGTAAACAGGATGTTTCCCTAAGAATGTGCAAAAATGTAACAGGACATCGAGAATGCTCCACTGAACAATTTGAGGTATGGAATCTGAGGTCGGAGAGCCTGCCGCAGTGGCCGAGTGGTTCTAGGACCTTCAGCCTGGAATCGCGCGACCGCTGCGGTCGCAGGTTCGAATCCTGCCTCGGGCATGGATGTGTATGATGTCCTTAGGTTAGTTAGGTTTAAGTAGTTCTAAGTTCTAGGGACTGATGACCTCAGATGTTAAGACCCATAGCCATTTGGAGCATTTTGAACCTGAGGTCGGAGAAGTCAGCTTAAGGACATATGGAAATAAACTTTCCTACCGCTTTGTCTAGCATTACTGTTTTCCAGCTTATTTACAACTAACGTGGATACAAGTTTACACGTACTGAGCTGTTTATTTAACTGTATGTTCTTTACTTCCTGCAAGGAAGCAAGGAGGAGGAGCCTAATTACTAGGGTTCGTGCAAAGAGTTGTGCCTCAGTTGTTGGAGGACGTACCCTTGGCTATTCTTGAGAGGACGTGGATACAACGTGACGGTACACCATCTCACTTCAGTGTGGACGACCGCAACAATCTCAATGCTTTATTTCTTGATCGCTGGATTGGACGAGGATATCCTATTCCATGGAGTGCGAGGTCACCACTTTATTATTTCATTTGGGGATACCTAAAGTTACTTGTGTATGAGACCACAGTAGATACGGAAATGGAGTTACACTACTGGCCATTAAAATTGCTACAGCAAGAAGAAATGCAGATAATAAACGGGTATTCATTGGACAAATATATTATACTAGAACTGACATGTGATTACATTTGCACGAAATTTGGGTGCATAGATCCTGAGAAATCAGTACCCAGAAGAACCACCTCTGGCCGTAATAACGGCCTTGTTACGCCTGGGCATTGAGTCAGACAGAGTTTGGATGGCATGTACAGGTACAGCTGCCCATGCAGCTTCAACACGATACCACAGTTCATCAGGAGTAGTGACTGGCGTATTGTGACGAACATGTTGCTCGGCCACCATTGACCGGACGTTTTCAATTGCTGAGAGATCTGGAGAATGTGCTGGCCAGGGCAGCAGTCGAACATTTTCTGTATCCAGAAAGGCCCGTACACGACCTGCAACATGCGGTCGTGCATTATCCTGCTGTAAAGTAGGGTTTCGCAGGAATCGAATAAAGGGTAGCGCCACGGGTCGTAAACATCTGAAATGTAACGTCCACTGTTCAAAGTGCCGTCAATGCGACCAAGAGGTGACCGAGACGTGTAACCAATGGCACCCCATACCATCACGCCGGGTGATACGCCAGTATGGCAATGACGAATACACGCTTCCAATGTGCGTTCACCGCGATGTCGCCAAACACGGATGCGACCATCATGATGCTGTGAACGGAGCCAGGATTCATCGGAAAAAATGACGTTTTGCTATTTGCGCACCCAAGTTCGTCGTTGAGTATACCATCGCAGGCGCTCCTGTCTGTGATGCAGCATCAAGGGTAACCGCAACCATGATCTCCGAGCTGATAGTCCATGCTGCTGCAAACGTCGTCGAACTGTTCGTTCAGATAGTTGTTATCTTGCAAACGTCCCCATCTGTTGACTCAGGGATCGAGACGGGCTGCACGATCCGTTACACCCATGCGGATAAGACGCCTGTCATCTCGACTGCTAGGGATACGAGGCCGTTGGGATCCAGCACGGCGTTCCGTATTACCCTCCTGAACCCACCGATTCCATATTCTGCTAACAGTCATTGGATCTCGACCAACACGAGCACCAATGTCGCGGTACGATAAACCGCAATCTCGATAGCCTACAATCCGACCTTTATCAAAATCTGAAACTCCTTACAAGAGGCGTCACAACAACGTTTCACCAGACAACGCCGGTCAACTGCTGTTTGTGTATGAGATATCGGTTGGAAACTTTGTAGGTGTCCCCCCGGCGCCAACCTTGTGTGAATGCTCTGAAAAGCTAATCATTTGCATATCACAGCATCCTCTTGCTGTCGGTTAAATTTCGCGTCTGTAGTACGTCATCTTCGTGGTGTAGCAATTTTAATGGCCAGTTGTGTATTTGCCAGAGTTGTAGCTGCGTGTGGTGTGATTCGGAACACACCAGGAATATTTGTCATGGTGCGTCAGAATCTTGTTCGCCGATCTCATGATTACTCTGAGGTTGATGGCCGTCAGTTTCAGCACATTTTGTAAGATTCGGTACAAATGCTATGTCCATTGTGTCACTGATGGTATTTGCAGTTAACTGTAACTAGTGTAAATAAAAAAGAGAACAGTAATGTGACTTTATTCCTGTTATCCCCTTAAGCTGGCTTCTCCAACCCCAGGCTCCCTACCTCAAATTGTTCAGTGGAGCATCCTCTATGTCCCGCTATATTTTTGCACACTCTTACGGAAGCACGTTGCATAAAACCCGAGTTGGTCCCTAACATCACCACTGAGTACGAGACTCAACACTCTGTAGCGAAGTGTATGCTGCTTGGAAACTTCTTGGTAAATTGAAACCTTGTGCCGAACCGAAACTCGAAACTGAGACCTTTGTTCCTCGCAGGCAAGTGCTCTTGGGAAGGTAGGAGAGAGGTACTGGCGGAAGTGAATTTTCGAGGGTGGTTTGTATGTCGTACTTGGATAGTTCAGTCGGTAGGGCACTTGCTTACAAAAGGCAGAGGTCCCAGGTTCGATTCATGCGCCGCTACTCACTATTAATCTGCCAGAAAGTTTCAATTTGGACGCACTCCACTGCAAAGTGAAAATTCAGTCAGGAAACAGTCAACCGTGTCTCCATAGTATTCTTTCTTCTAAGAGTGCCAGTTCCACTAGGTACGCAGGAGCACTTCAGTGAGGTTTGGAAGGTAGGATATGAAGTACTGGCGGAAGTATAGCTTTTGGAGAGGGTCTTGAGTCGTCCTTGGATAGCTCAGTCGGGAGAAGAGTCCGCAGCTCGTGATCTCGCGGTCGCGTTCTCGCTTCCCGAGCACAGGGTCCCGGGTTCCATTGCCGGCGGGGTCAGGGATTTTCAGCTGCCTCGAGATGACTGGCTTGTATTGTCCATGTCGTTTCATCATTCATGAAAGTGGCGGGCTTGGACTGAGTAAAGGTTGGGAACTTGTAAGGGTGCTGATAACCGCGCAGTTGAGCGCCCCACAATCCGAAACACCATAATTATCATCATCATTGAGAGAACACTTGTTTGCAGAAGGGAAAGGTCCCAGGTTGGAGTCCTGGGTCAATATACTGTTTTTATCTGCCACGAATCTTAATATTTGGAAGAGTATTGGTTAAAAACAGTCTTGGTTGCAATTTTTTTTAACTACGCGTTTCGCCTTATTTAGGCATCTTCAGGTTGGTCTTAATTTGGTATTTCTTAAAACGATCCTTTAGACGGTGTAGCCAAAGGGCATCGTCGAATACATCAGGCCATCATAGCCTTCGTTAAACTAAGTAAAAACTTTTCTAGAAGGACGCGAGCGACTCCAAGATCTGCATAACGAGTTCTCGTTCACAGAAGTAAGAAATTCCAAATTAAGATCAACCTGAAGATGCCTAAATAAGGCGAAACTCTTGAAAAAAATAAATAAAATAAATTTGCAACCAAGACTGTTTTTAAACAATACTGTTAAGCACTGGTTTGCTGTATGCCACATAGAGATTGGAAGAATTTCTATATTTGAAAGACATCGATGAAAGTAACATAAAATATTTCGGTCTCCAGAAGCAATCTTAGCAGAGCCACACTGCTCTACTGCACCATTCTTCCTCTTTCCCTGACGAATGCTGGAGTGTTCCCCCCGCAAGCCTCGCTGATGGCGGCGCTCTCGCACCAGATAGGCATGCACGCCGCCCCAACGTGACACTTGGGACGCGCTACAGGCCGCGCTGGTGCTGTGTTGCAGAGATGCTGCACCCCTCGGAGCTGTCCTCGTCCATGGAGTCCCTGGGGTACGACTCGTCGGTGACGTCACCGGGGAACCCGGCCGGCCAGCAGCAGCAGCAGCAGCGCACCAAGCGCATGCGCACCTCGTTCAAGCACCACCAGCTGCGCACCATGAAGTCCTACTTCGCCATCAACCAGAACCCGGACGCCAAAGATCTTAAGCAGCTCGCGCAGAAGACGGGACTGTCGAAGCGAGTCCTCCAGGTACTAAATTAAAAGAAGTCACTTTTTTTATTTATATCCCTGTTGATACAGAACAATCTGAAAACCTTGTAAGGATGTTCCACGCTACGCTGTCCTGAGAAATAATTGTTAAGAAACAAATTCGACACGTTGTGCCGTTTCCGAGCTAATGAGTATTGGAGTTAGCCAATCAGACCGTTATGCGCACAAGTTTAAGGAGCCCATGCGATACGGTTATAGTGTCAGTTGTTCTCACTGCCTAGACCAGGCTCGTCCAAACTGTGCCCCTGGGGCGCCAGCGCCCGCGATCGCCCGAGGCCAGCGCCCCGGGCGAATTCGTGTGTTGCTGCTGTGGCCGAGCCGTGCCGCTTAGCTGGCCGTGCGGACCGCCCGAACGCCAGCCGATAGATATATTTGTTCGCCCGTTTCCCCTTCGGGCAGACGACGTCTCACATGTGCTTCAACTAGAGCTGATTGACCTGCAGTGCCATATCCGCCTGAAGGACCGCTTTCTTATGTGTAAAACTTCGGATGACTTTTTCAGCTGTCTTCCACGAGAGAAATATCCTCTTTTGCACAAGCACGCGGCCAAAGTTCTCTCAATGTTTGGTTCCACGTATATTTTTGAGTGCTTTTTCTCTCTTTTTAAAGCTTGCTAAAACTAAGAACCGTTCATTCCTTGGCTATAAAAATTTGACTAATTATTTGAGGTTAGCAGTCTCACGGAATATTGTACCAAGCCTAGACAAAATCGTTTCCTCGAAAAAGAAAAACGTGTAAAATGTTAATTGTCTTCTTTAACAATGTTGATTGTAAGAATTAAAGAGCTTTATAAACTTAATTCTATTTTAATAAGTTTTCAAACTTGGTCAGTTAAAATTATTACGTACAAAACAGCAAACTAAGGATCCGATTTCTAAACTCTGAAAAGGGATACAAAAAATTGTAGCACGAAGTATAACAAAAAATACTTACTTGTAACTACTAACAGTAAGAATGAGACTCTATATCCCTTACATAAAATTAATTCTAAAGTAGCATGTTTTGTTTACGTTAGATCTGACGGCTGCACAGTCCAGCGCAGAGCACTGCTGTGCGGTCTCACTCGCTCTGCAGCTCTCTCTCTCTCTCTCTCTCTCTCTCTCTCTCTCTCTCTCGCTCCTATGGCGACACTAGCGACACACGGTCGCGAACGGGGCGCTGAACTACACGCAATTCTTGGATGTGCCTGGCCTAGACGATAGCGGATGAGGCTGTTCAGTGTTTGGCTCGGGTTCTATCCTCACTAATGCCCCATGTCCAGTTTTTGTATAGGTCTCTTGTTCGGTTTTAGGAAACCACACTAACAAGGGAACCTCCCCATCGCACCCCCCCTCAGATTTAGTTATAAGCTGGCACAGTGGACAGGCCTTGAAAAACTGAACACAGATCAATCGAAAAAACAGGAAGAAGTTGTGTGGAAATATTAAAAAAAAATAAGCAAAATATACAAACTGAGTAGTCCATGATTAAGATAGGCAACAAAAAGGATTGTGTAAGCTAGCAGCGCCGTGGTCCCATGGTCCGCCGGCATGGTAGCTCAGCGTGTTCGGTCAGAGGGTTAGCAGCCCTCTGTAATAAAAAAAAAAAACTGAGTTAACCGATCAAAGACGAACTTAAACGGATGTCTTACGACGTCCGCCCCGAGCACATACAACAAACGAAAACGAACAAAATGAGAATTAAAAAAAAATGGTTAGCATGAGCAGCTGCTTATCTTAATTTTTTTCTTTAAGCAAAGTTATGATCTGTCCGTTCATTGACGTCTCTGTTCGCTGTAATAAGTTTAGTGTTTGTGTTTTGCGACCGCACCGCAAAACCGTGCGATTAGTAGACGAAAGGACGTGCCTCTCCAATGGGAACCGAAAACATTTGATCGCAAGGTCATAGGTCAACCTATTCGTCCACAGGAAAACACGTCTGATATATTCTATACGACACTGGTGACGCCATGTGCGTCACATAACAGGAATATGTTTTCGACCCACCTAACTTGTACACTTGGCGAATGGGTAAAAAGATTCTGCTACCTTTCCCTATTTAGGGCAAACATATGTCAAAACACGTCTTTTTAAGGTTTCCAAATTTTTCCGTGTGTTTCGATGTTTGTTTAGGTGTAGCGTTCCATACTACGGCGCAGTTACCTCGCATCGGACGGACGGACGGACAGATAATAATTGTGTGAATGTAAAAAATTAAACTTTTCACTCGAGGGAAGACTTGAACCAAGGACCTCTCATTCCGCAGCTGCTCACGCTAACCACGGGACCACGGCGCTCCTGAGCTCACACTATCCTTGATGTTACTTATCGTGCGCATGGACTACTCAGTTTGTATATTTTGCTTATTTTTTTTATAGTTGCGCACAACTTCTTCCTGTTTTTTCGATTGATCTGTGTTCAGTTTTCTAAGGCCTATCCACTGTGCCAACTTGTAACTAAATCTGAGGGGGGTACGATGGGGAGGTTCCCTTGTAAGAACACGTTTCCACGCCATGCCTGATTGGCTAATTTCAGTGCTAATTAACTCGGAAGCGGTGCAATCATTTCTCAGCACAATCTGCTCTGTAACAGCCTTACACGCTTTTCAACCCGTTTCTGACCATCCTGCATACAGGTCATGGTTAATTCATTCATATCCGTCGGCTACCTCCGAGAAAACGTAGTGACACTGTGCGAACTAAACTGTGGCAGATCAACGCGGTAAAACACTGACTATCAAACAGGGCAGAACGAGACTAATTAGTATTAGTGTACATGGAACAAACAGTGTGGAAAGAAATCATAGGTGTAGTGATTATGACTGCGCGTTGCGTGCATTTGGCATACAGCGGTCGAGTAATTTGGAAGCTGTATGGCACAGCAGAAACATTTTTCTACGAAGTTCCTCACGAGACGATCGTTGTCAGATTAGATATCGAACAAACGTAGCCCTAGGTGGAGTCGAAGTTGTCACACCATAAATAATATAGTGAAGATAATATATTCAACACCAGTACTGGGAAGATCTATTACATGCATCAACCCAGAGCGGGAGGATTATAATCTTGCCATAAATATAATAAAAATTTCAACCAACGCTATATTTTCCCATAAAGATCTCATGTTAGAGTGGGTATTTTGGGGTGCAAGAGCCTGCACTGTAATATCAGCGACCTGCAAGATGAACTCCTCTCTTCAGAGGCTCCACTTAGCTCGACAAATGTGATGAGGTGCTTGCCGTTTAGAGGTCTGTGAACAATGGATTGCTGATCGGTTCACGAATCAGTCGCGTATTTGACTGGAAAGTTGTACTCTCTTTCGTTTTGTCAGTTGTATCCATGGGAAACTAAGCATTTGCTTTCAGTATTGTGGAAATGGACGTAATTAGCGGTGCTATTGATATTATCTAGATCTCTGTGAGGATAAGAGCACATACATCATCGCTTGCATCTCCGGAGGTACCGTGACGGCTGAGGTCTACAGGACTGACATCTGGGAGTGGTACGTGCGTCTTTTTCGTGGTCTGCGTGTATCTGCGTTCCATGTGAGCAATGATGATAGTGGATGACTTGGCGATGACCTAGAGCACGAGAATTTTAAACATTACAGCAAGCGTCTATAGTGGTCATCGCGCTCATCGGACTTAAATTTTATTGTCAATGTTTTGGGAATTCTAGAGCGAAGAACTGCAGCATTAATCGAGCCACTACGCGTTGTTGCTCACCTGCGGAGGGCAATTTTCAATCAGTGGAAGCCGTTGTCCAAGTTGCGCTGGACGGCCTGACCTACAGTATGGGGAGTTCTTGCAAGATTCATACTGCCATGCCATCAATATCGATGTTCTGTCTGCTGCAAGTGTGGGGTATCTACACACGGCAAGTGCCACCAATGACCGATGCCTGGTTTTCACTGTGACACCTGATACCTCGCTATTTATGCACCGTACAGAAAACACGTTATCGCCGTGCCTGATATTGTTCGCTGGTTATCAGTCACTTAACGTAGTTATGGAGGTGAATGTAATTAGGTGGTTACTTTCTTTTATCTAGCTTTATGAGGGGCTTTTGCAGAAAAACAGGCTCACTTTAAAAGATGACAGTGTGTAACGTTTGAAGGAAAAGTTGGTTATAAATGTGAACTTCACTCTAATATTTTTCACAAATTTAGATATGTGAAGCGTACGACGTTTTCTATGCTGGGCACTACAATTCCACACTAACTGCATAGTTACGTGCAAAGAGCTTGGCTTATGAGTCTTACAGTTCTGATAGTGAGTTAGAGAGGAGTGAATCATTTAGTTGTGTTAGTGTTATTCTGCACTGTGAGGCCACTGCTGGTTACACACGGAGAGTGCGTTCACCTGACAATCGTCTGTAGTTATTCCAACGAGAATACTATGACTTCTGTTCAAGAATACTAGAGTTGATTATATAAAGTTAGAACACTCGATAAAATCTTGTTGTCAGTGAAATGTGACACATTGAGTTTCGTGGGTCTGTTTCTTCCACCATTCTTGCATCGGAACAACAGACATATCGGAAGGTAAATGAAACGCAGAACATTCTTCGAGGAGTTGAACTGTGCCGATAGAGTAGCCGTCGAAGAATTCCACCACAGCTGTGTTTTCTACATGCATACATGTGACGCATGTGGTGATTATCCTATACCTACCGATATCTGCGGCACCTGCGTTATGAAGATAATTTGAGTCAGTACGAATTAGACGAATAAGTCATTGCTTGTGACAAAAGGATTCTGTAAATTCTGTTTTGCGCGACTCAGTCAACAATAATCGCAACTGTCACATGTTGGAAATCTGAACACCAGAGTAGACGGTAATTTTCAGCGTCTTCCCACATAAAGGTGAGGTGTGGCTTCATTAGTGACAAACTCATTTATGAAGTTGTTGTAGCACCTGCAGAATCTCTTGTCACAGCGCTTTGAGGGTATTCCCATGGTAACAGTGGTAACGTGGTTACAACATACATCTAACGGGATGATTATTAATGGAATGATTAACAATGACGCTGTAATCTATTCTCTTTACCCATGGGTGACCGGAAATATGAACAGACGCATTTATTTTACGAACAAATATGAGAAATTACTGAAAGGTAGAGTATAAAATGATACTGAAAGTTATATGATAATATTCTGTCCGTTTGTTAAGCGGGAATTTGTTCATTTTTTTTTCTTTTTATTTTTTTCCCAGCTATAACATTCTGCGCTATTTGACAGCACAAGGCCAACATTTATCAACCGTAATAAAATTGCTCACTCTCTTCAATTGTATTTTGCATACCTACTTGAACCAAAACCGATGTGCTTAATAATGACGTATTTGTCTTCTTATATTATTCCTCTCTTCTACTGTTCTATCATAAGGAAATCTCTTAGAACATGTAAGTACCATTAAATATTCTTTGCTGGTGCTGTCTATTCTTGTGTCTTTTAAAATAGGACATTGTAATGCAGCTATGTAACCTACATATTGTACTGTATCTTCCGCGATTTTTATGTATATCAGATTTCTGTTTTTATGATCCGAAGTAACAATGGTTACTGCAATTACGACTCCTGTACATTAATCGTTTTGTTCTTTCCCCTTTATCTTTTCACCCACGCTAAAGGTTTCTTTCACTTCGTCCATGTCTCTTCAGTTTCCACTTTAAACTCTAACTATAACTTTAATTATAGTCCCTCCGATGAACGAATTTCCTTAAAGGAGCTGTGTGAGCTAAGGAGAAAGAGGGTGTAGTGTACAGTTCATCATCACGTGACTGATGTCTGTAGTTCTACGTTGCATTTCTAACACATATTAACGATGCTGATTCGTTGTTGGGACCGGAGTGATAGTCTTATTCTCCTCTATAAGAATGCCTGCAGAGTTGCTTGTCTGCTAGCACCGACGATACTATGCAAACGCCGCTGCTCTCAGTACTGTGAAGGCCGTCGGCCACTGTGTTGACCGTGGTGAGAAGTAATGCCTGAAATTTGGTATTCTGGGCACACTCTTGGCACTATATCTCGGAATATTGAAATCCCTAACAATTTCCGTGATGGAATGTCCCATGCGTCTAGCCCCACCTACCATTCCGCGTTCGAAGTCTGCATGTCCCGTCGTGGGACCTTTTTACATGAATCAGCGGAGTTCAAACGACAGCTCCAACAATGCACTATCCTTTTATACCTCGTGTATGCGATACTACCGCCATCTGTATATGTGCATATTGCTACTCCGTGACCTTTGTCATCTCAATGCACTCCGTTTGAGCAGGTTGCTGCAGCGTACATGCAATGTAGCGCGACTTCGATGCTGGTATATAAGCACCGACATAAAGACAAGAAATAGTGTGGCATTCGTGTCTTTCCGACGTGCGCGCAGTAAATGTGGAAATGTGAACTGTGGCGACGTTATTATCAAATGCGTCCAAAGAGGATCAACGTACTGTTATTATTTTCTTGGCTACCGAAGGACAGACATCAGTAGACACTCGTCGGAGAAAGGAAAATGTGTGCGGGGTTGTATGTCTGTCGAAATCCACCGTTGTGGAATGGTGCGCCAAGCTGTGTACCGGTCGCGACTCGACACAAGATACCTGTCGATCCGGGAGACCAGCCTCATCCATTACGGACAACACGCGGGTGGTTGATAATGTGATTAGGGCAGACCAGCGAATCATTCGTGAGGTAGTAAAGGATTCTGACATCAACTTCGGTAGCATACAACACATTATCCAGGAGGATTTAGGCTACTATATGTTCTGTAGCTGGTGGCCATCCCAGACGTCGAACGCCGAACAAAAAGCAAATCAGATCGCTGTTTACCAGAAGCACCTGATGCGTTTCAATGTCGAAGGCAATACGTTCCTTAGCCTTATTGTTGCAGAGGACGAAAGCTGGTGCGATCAATAGGAACAGGAACGGAAAGCGTCGAAGATGCAGTGGTGTCATCCACCGTCCCCTCGTCCCAAAGGGGATCGAGTGCGAGGCATCTGCTGGAAAGGTGATGTTAACCCTGTTGTTTGATTACCAGGGTCCAATGCTTATTGGATTCAAAGAGCATGGTGGTTCCACCACTGGGGCGCGATACTGAGCGATGTTGGAGAAATTACGGCGACTTATTAAGGCGAAACAACCGGAGGAAATGCGACAAGCTATGCTGCTGCTTCATGATAACACACGTCCCCATATCGAAAATGTCGTAAAGCAGAAGTTACTCCAACTGAAGTGGGAGACACTCGAGCTCCCGCTCCATAGTCCTGATCGTTTACCGTGCGATTATCGTGCCCTTGGTCCCTTAAAAAAGACCTTGAAGGGTCGACGCTTGCTGCGCAGCAGGACAAATCGTGGCACGTACCTTCACCTTGGTGCGTCTCTAGAAGAATTGTCTCAATGCTCACCGCGATTTGACTTGACTGGCATACAGATCGTGGACTGTACGGCCTTTGAACAAAAACTTTTTGATCGCCCGCTGTACGAGGACTATTTTCTTCAAAATGTTCCGTGCTAATATCTTCATCTCAGAGTAGCATTTGCACCATACGTCCTCAATTATATGTTCAATGTATTCCAATCTCTACCTGCCCCAACAGATTTTACCGTGTACAGCACCGTTTATTGAAACGTAAGTTGTTCCCTGATGTCTAAATATATTTCCCGTGCCTGCCGGTGTGGCCGAGCGGTTCTAGGCGCTTCACTCTTGAACCGCGTGACCGCTACGGTCGCAGGTTTGAATCCTGCTCCGGGCTTGGATGTGTGTGATGTCTTTAAGTTAGTTAGGTTTAAGCAGGTCTAAGTACTAGGGGACTGACGACCTCAGATGTTTAGTCCTATACTGCTCAGAGCCATTTGAAATATTTTTGAACATTTCCCGTCATGAAGTCCCTTCAGTGATCTCAATATGTTCTTTTCTTCGCAGATTCCAGGGAGAACCTCTTTATTTCTTATCTTATTAGTCCGCCTAATTTTCATTATCTTTTTACAGCAGCACACCTCAAACACTTCGATCCTCTTCTTTTCCGATTTTCACAAAGTCCGTGATCAGCTGCTATACAGTGCCGTGCTCCAAACGTACATTATCAAAAATTTCTTCTTCAAATTAAGACCAATGTTTGATATAAGTAGACTGTCTCGGCTAGGAATGCTGTCTTTTCCTCTGCTAGTCTTTTTATGTCCTGCTTTCCTCGTCTGTCATGTGGTATTTTGCTTCAAAGGTAGCAGAATTCCTTAACTTCTTCTACTTCGTGGTCTCCAATTTAGATTGTTAGTTTCTCATTAATCTCGTTTCTGCTACTGCTCATTGTTTTCATCATTTTTCTGTTTATTCTAAATAGATGTTCGCTGCTGTACATTCCATTCAATATGTTCCGTAATTTTTCTTCGTTTCAATGAATATAGCAATGTCATCAGTGAATCTTATCATTTATATCGTTTCGCCTAGAAATTTAATCTCACTTCTGAATCTTTCTTTTATTCCCTTCAATGCTTCTTCGATACGAAGATTGAAGCGTAGAGGAGGAGGATAGCGTCCCTGTCTTCCAATATTTTTAATGCGAGCACTTAGTTCTTGGTCTTCCATCCTTATTGTTCCTTGTTGGTTCTTAAATATTGTGTGTTATCCGTCTTTTCGTATAGCTCACGCTATTGTTTCTGAGAAATTAGAACAACTTCCGGTACTGTAGATTCTCTGGCGCTTTTTCTAGGTCGATAGATCCCAGAATGTGTATTGATTTTTCTCAAGCCATGCTCCATTACTAAGCGCAACGGCAGAACTGCCCCTCTAGTGCCTGTACCTTTTCGAAAGCCACTTAATGACGCCACTACCCCGTGCACTACAGCGTCGTCAGTGAAATGTCGCAGATTGCAGCTCGCCCTATCTCATAGATCGTTTATGTGCGAGGGTTGGAACTTTAATAGTGGCAACTGTTTATTTACAGCTCGTACAAACCAGCATTGAGTATAACCCGTTGCCAGCGATGTGGAAGTCGTACGATAATCGTAGCAGTGCCAGTTGTGTTGACAGTTCGAGCGGCGCGGTTTATTGCCCGACGAATTTGTAGCAGTTCTGAAGCGAATGCCGTGAAGTGTTTCCTTCAATTTAGAAATCTTTGAACTTACAAGAGTTTAAGTCAGGGGGCTGCAGTAGGTGGTATAGCACTTAGCAACCCCATCAGTCAAACAAATCAATAACAGCTTGCACTGTACGTGCTTGAGCATTGTCCTGCAAAATGATGGCCAGGTCCTGCAGAAAGTGTCATCACTTCTGTCTCTAAACTGGTCGTAGGTTGTGTTCCAAAAATGAACAGCATAGAGACAGAAGTGATGACACTTTCTGCAGGACCTGACCATCATTTTGCACGACAATGCTCAAGCACATTCAGTCCAAGCTGTTACTGATTTGTTTGACTGATTGGGCCGCTAAGTGCTATACCACCTACTGCACTCCCGTGACTTAAGCCCTCGTAAATTCAACTCGATTTATAAACTGAAGGAAACACTTCACGGCATTCATTTCAGAACTGCTACAAATTGGTCGGGAAATAGACCGCGCCGCCAGAACTGTCAACACAACTGCCACTGCTAAGAGTATCCTACGACTTCCACATCGCTGGCAACGGGTTTTACACAATGCTGGTGACTACTTTGAAAGTTAGTAAAACTTTGAAACACGTATCTATTGTGTGCAAGCTGTAAATAAATAGATGCCTCTATTAAAGTTCCAACCCTCGTATACTGAGTCACCCAGTAAGAAAGACCATTATTGAGGGATATGACACGAACGATCAATCGAAGCAAACAAGTCTAGTAATCATGGCCTCTAAAATGCACATCACAAGAGCTATGAGCACTTCTTTATCTTCGATACTGTGGAACAAATCCATTATTTTCCAGGAGCTACAGTCTGGAGCCACGCGACCGCTACTGTCGCATGTTCGAATCCTGCCTCGGGCATTGATGTGTGTTATGTCCTTAGGTTAGTTAGGTTTAAGTAGTTCTAAGTTCTAGGGAACTGATGACCTCAGAAGTCCCATAGTGCTCAGAGCCATTTGAACCATTATTTTCCATATTTTCCATATCTGGGGAGAAGGTATGATTCAAAGGAAGAAAGAACGGTCTAATAAACATTGATGCTCAAATGAGTAACCTAAAAGCTGTTGCTCAGTAGAAGGGAGTGTTTCACAGTAGTGAAGATGAACAAATGCTCATAGTTCTCAAGATACGAAATTTAGAGATGATGTTTACTGGACCCTTTTTTTCTTTTTTTGTCCATTCTGCCACCTATCAAAATGTGGAAAGCAAAGAACTTGGAGTAGAAGAGATGTGTTTCATAGTATCAAATATACAGAAGTGCTCATTCCTCTTAAGGTATGCATTTCAGGTCCCATATCTAGCAGCTTTTTGGTCTCGAATGATCTTTCATGTCACATTCCCGAATACTGAGCACTCCTCCTGAGACATCCTGCACAGAGAGCAAGAGCCGTCTGATCACATTTCCCTGGAGCACTCCTGATGATGCATTTGTCTCCGATGACCGCTCGCTGTCTAAGTCAGCGCAATGCGTTCTAGTAATCAAGAAGTCTTCGAGTCACTTGTCAACCTATACCATATACTTGGAAATTTGTTAAGAGTCTATCATTCAGTCATAAGCTTTCCGGAAGGGTATGGAATATGCCTGTTGGCCTTCGCCACCTGCAGGCTGGACATACAGGAAACTTGCTGGTGGCGTACAAGTCGACGAGTGTGCGGCCAGGAAGTGTGTAAGTTGCCCTCTGCATTGGTTTCTGTCTGAAATTTAGCCCATTTTTACAGAACCTAATATGAACCGAGCTGTAACTGATCCGAATGCATCTTGACTTTGCATTAAATGCGCAACAGAAGTAAAACAGTTATCTGGTCCTAATTAAAATTTCCACTTATCCCGCGTCTCGACAACATTGTTGCAGATTTCTCGAAAGCACAACAGCAAATAGCAAGCAGGCAGTAGCTACGCTAGATTTTTGTTTCCAGGTACATGTTCGAACTGTTGCATGTGGTAATGCCTAATGGGATAGGGAGAGTAGGCATCCCTGTGAGATGATATGCCAAGACAACGATTTTAGGATAAATATATATTCAAACAAATTGAATAATAATTCGCGTGGTCTTTACAAATTACATTGGTCCGCACAATACTACTCTTAACAAAGTGAATAATGATTTAAAAATGGTACGAAGTTAACATAGAATTTCTACAAAAATCAAAGACCTTAATTAATTAGTAGACAAATCCACGACTCAGGCAAGTCGGGTGGTCTTTCTCGCAACTCTGAGCACGTTAACTAGCTGACAATCATCATTCTTAGCAGCGCGGTGCTGCAGTCTTGCCTTGAACTTCTCTTCAAAAATAATGGCATTCAAAATTTATATTCCTTCCATATTTCAATGAACCCATCATATTCATCTGACAGATGCAATGACAAATCCACACAGCACTGAAGATCCAAAGAAACTGGTTCACCTGCCTAATATCGTGCAAGGCCCCTGCGAGCACGCAGATGTGCCACAACACGACGTGGCATGGACTCGACTAATGTGTGAAGTAGAGCTGGAGGCAACTGACACCTTGAATCCGGCAGGTCACTTCATAAATCCGTAAGAGTAGGAGGGAGTGGAGATCACTTCTAAACAGCATGTTGCAAGACATCCCAGATATGCTCAGTAATGCTCATGTCTGGGGAGTTTGGTGATCAGCAGAAGTGTTTTAACTCAGAAGAGTGTTCCTGGAGCCACTTGGTAGCAATTCTGGACGTGTGGGGTGTCGCATTGTCCTGCTGGAATCGCCAAGGACCGTCGGCTTGCACAAGCGACGTGAATGGATGCAGCTGATCAGACAGGATGCTTATGTACGTCTCAACGGCCATAGTCGTATCTAGACGTATCAGGGGCTGCATATCACTCCAACTGCACACGCCCCATCACATTACAGAACCTCCACCAACTTGAACAGTCCCCTGATGACTTGCAGCGTCCTTGGATTCATGATGTTGTCTCCATACGCGTACACGTCCATTTCTTAGATAAAATTTGAAACGAGACTCGTCCGACCACGCAACAGGTTAACATGTTTCCAGTCATCAACAGGCCAATGTCGGTGTTGACGGGCCCAGTCGACCCGTAAAGCTATGTGTCTTGCTTTCATCAAGGCCACACGAATGGGCCTTCAGCTCCGAAAGCCCATATCGATGACGTTTCGTTGAATGATTCACACGCTGTTATTTTCTGATATGCCAGCATTTAAATCTGTAGCAGTTTGCGGAAGGGCTGCACGTCTGTCACGTTGAATGATTCTCTTCAGTCGTCGTTGGTCCCGTTCTTGCAGGATTTTTTTCCGGCCGCAGAGATGTCGCAGTTTTGATGTTTTAGCGAGTTCCTGATTTTCACGTTCGGGAAAATTCTCATTTCATCGGTACCTCGGAGATGCTGTGTCTCATCGTCCGTGCGCCAGCTATAACACCACATTCAAACTCACTTAAATATTGATAACCTGCCATTGTAGCAGCAGTAACCGATCTAACAGTGGCGCCAAACATTTACATAGGCGTTGCCGACCGCAGCGCCGTATAATGCCTATTTCCATATTTCTGTATTTGAATACGCATGCCTATACCAGTTTTTGGTGCATCAGTGTACGTCCATCATCTACCACAGTTCAACTAAGATTGTATCACACTGTGAAGGCGCAGAAACTTTGCCGGTGTTTGTGTTGTTCTATCATTCCATCATCATTCGTGAAAGTGCTAGATTGGACTGTACACAGACTGGAAATTTGTACAGACGCTGATGACCAAGCAGTTCAGCGCGCACAGACCAAACATCATCATCTACATCAACATCTACATCTACATGTATACTCTGCAAATCACATTTAAACGCCTGGCAGAGGCTTCATCGAACCACCTTCACAATTCTCTATTATACCAATCTCGTACAGCGCGCGGAAAGAATGAACACCTATATCTTTCCATACGTGCTCTGATTTCCCTTATTTTATCTTGGTGATCGTTCCTCCCTATGTAGGTCGGTTTCAACAGAATATTTTCGTATTCGGAGGGGAAAGTTGGTGATTCGAATTTCGTGAGAAGATTCCGTCGCAACGAAAAACGCCTTTAATGATGTCCAGCCCAAATTCTGTATCATTTCTGTGACACTCTGTCCCACATTTCGCGATAATACAAAACGTGCTGCTTTCTTTGAACTTTTTCGATGTAATCCGTCAGTCCTATCTGGTAAGGACCCCACACGGCGCAGCAGTATTCTAAAACGGGACGGACAAGCGTAGTGTAGGCAGTCTCCTTAGTAGGTCTTTATATTTCTAAGTGTCCTAGCAATAAAACGCAGTCTTTGGTTAGCCTTCCCCACAACATTTTATATGTGTTCTTCCAATTTAAGTTCTTCGTAATTGTAATACCTAGGTATTTAGTTGAAGTTACGGCTTTTAGAGTAGACTGATTTATCATGTAACCCAATTTTAAGGAGTTCCTTTCAGCACTCATGAGGATGACCTCACACTGTTCGTTATTTCGGGCCAACTGCCACTTTTCGCACCATTAAAATTTTGTTGTTGCGGTCCTCAGTCCTGAGACCGGTTTGATGCAGCTCTCCATGCTACTCTATCCTCTGCAAGCTTCTTCATCTCCCAGTACCTACTGCAACCTACATCCTTCCGAATCTGCTTAGTGTATTCATCTCTTGGTCTCCCTCTACGATTTGTACCCTCCAAGCTGCCCTCCAATACTAAATTGGTGATTCCTTGATGCCTCAGAACATGTCCTACCAACCGATCCCTTCTTCTAGTCAAGTTGTGCCACAAACTGCTCTTCTCCCCGATTCTATTCAATACCTCCTCACTGGTTATGTGATCTACCCACCTAATCTTCAACATTCTTCTGTAGCACCACATTTCGAAAGCTTCTTTTCTCTTCTTGTACAAACTATTTATCGTCCATGTTTCACTTCCATACATGGCTACACTCCATACAAATACTTTCAGAAACGACTTCCTGACACTTAAATCTATACTCTATGTTAACAAATTTCTCTTCTTCAGAAATGCTTTCCTTGCCATTGCCAGTCTATATTTTATACCCTCTCCGACCATCATCAGTTATTTTGCTCCCCAAATAGTAAAAATTCCTTTACTACTTTAAGTGTCTCATTTCCTAATCTAATTCCCTCAGCATCACCCAACTTAATTCGACTACATTCCATTATCCTCGTTTTGCTTTTGTTGATGTTCATCTTATATCCTCCTTTCAAGACACTATCCATTCCGTTCTACAGCTCTTCCAAGTCCTTTGCTGTCTCTGACAGAATTACAATGTCATCGGAGAACCTCAAAGTTTTTATTTTTTCTCCATGGATTTTAATACCTACTCCGAATTTTTCTTTTGTTTCCTTCACTGCTTGCTCAATATACAGATTGAATAACATCGGGGAGAGGCTACAACCCTGTCTCACTCCTTTCCCAACCACTGCTTCCCTTTCATGCCCCTCGACTCTTATAACTGCCATCTGGTTTCTGTACAAATATAATGATTGAATTCAGATGTCTTTTCTAAATCGTTTTGCTGTTTGTTTTGATCTTCTGATGACTTTATTAGTCGATAAACCACAGCGTCATCAAGACCAAAGTAACATAACTTGTTATGTCTCTGACATCGATGACATAAAAAAGTCAAAAATATATGACCACCTCACAATTGTTATCTTACGAGGCGACTGTCCCTCCGGTTGCAGGTGTGGTTCCAGAACGCGCGCGCCAAGTGGCGGAGGAACCTGATGCGGCAGGAGGGCGGCGGACAGGGCGGCCCCGGCCAAGGCGGGGGCGGCGCGGGCGGCGGGGGTGGCGGCGGCGGGGGCGGGCCGCCGTCAGTGGGGCCGCCGTCGGTGCTCCTGGGCGACAGCAACAGCCTGCCGCCGCCGCCCACGCCCGAGGACCTGCACCAGCACCACCACCCGCACCACCACCACCACCAGCAGCAGCACCAGCACCAGGCGCCGCTGCCGGCGCAGCCGCTCAGCTTCGCCGACCTCTACTAGCAGCGCGCCGCCGGCCCGCCCCCGGGGTCGGCTCTGCTAGGCTGGCCGCTGCTGCGGCCCTGCTTCGCTGACGCGCCTGACGCCCCCACCACGCCGTGAGCCGCGGCCGTGGGCGGCGGGGGCGGCGGCCAGGGCGGCAGCGGCCGCTCGCACGGACCGTCGATGTTTTTTCTCGCGCGAGGAGCAGCTGCTCGAGAAGATTCCTGGGGTCCTCCCCAGGCACAGTGCGTCAAATTTGTGAAGGACACAGAGACAAGGACCTCCTCTACAAGGCTAAAAGTGCTATATAGCGACGTCCGCGCCATTATTGAGACTTTGATTCATTAATGTTCGTTGACAGTTTAAGGCATTCGCGCAGCTGACCGATTTCGCAAAAGTCACTCAAGGAAGGCAAGCTACTGTAGCTTCTGTTGGTGTTTCCCATAAAGAATACCTGACGTACGACAAGAGCAACAGAAGATTCTTTGTGCCAAGATTCACCTTGACCCGTAAACATCAAATAGCTAATTCGAAAAGCTTAATAACCACGTAATACGAGGAATATCGATCGTGCAAGAACCAGCTACTGAGTTACGGCTCGAGAGGGAGTCTTGGGGTCTTCGTCAGCCACACTGTAAAAAATTTGTGAAAGATATTTGGCTTATCTAGAAAGAGATGTGGAACTCACGTAGAGTAGGCCCATGCTGAAGTCAAAAAGGGATATATTGTGACGTCCTCGCCATTAATTGTCTCTTATTTGTTAATTCGATGAAAGTTTGAGTTTCGGGCGGAACTGTCGGATTAAAAAAGACGTACCATATTTCATCAGTCGAGGACGTCATGGTGTTGTTACATCTATTGATGTTTATCAAGAAGAATACCTGACTTACGAGCCAGTCAACAGGATAATTATAATTCCAGACGCCTTTAGCTGCTGGAGTGCGCCTTTTTCCGCTCAGATAAAATAGTTGAAGAATCATCACAAGCACATGGTAAAGGGATATCTATTGACCTTATGTCATTACATCCAAAAATAATGCACCTAGCACTGCAGAAATGGCTCGTACATTACCGTTCGCGAATGAAACGTGGCATTTATTTATAACTTTACTTAGCTGCTTCGTTCAAGAAGTTTCCTTGAAATTCAGTCGAAAACATCGTACTGTTTTGATAAACATTAAGCTCCCAGGAGTGTGTAATTAGCGGAAACTTAGATTCATTAAGACACAGTACACACTATAACTTTGACACATTGCTTTGTCCTGAAGCGATTGCTGCATGTGTGGTACCTCAAAGAAAAGGACTAGGGAGACAAATTTCTGAAGAAGACTAACGGCATGACACAGGTGTTAATTACCTCGTCTTAGTCTAAAGACGCCTTCCGTATATCTGTTGTTTCACCCAAATACACACACACACACACACACACACACACACACACACACATTTATATGCGTACCCACCCACGCTTTAGCAATTCACACATATGCAGAGCCCGAAAAACGAAAATATCTCCATATCTCCCATACTGCGAATTGCAGTCCTGCTGTTAACAAGATTGAGGCAGCGTGATGATTAATCTGTTATTGCTCTGTTTTAGTTTTATTTTCCTCTCCATCGGCAGATATCGATTATATACGTATAATCCTCTACTTCTTGTGTCGTGTGCAGAAGGTCCTCATTAACCTGTGATTTGTATTTGAAGCCTCGCATTTCCCCACAACCAAGTAGTTTTTCAGTCTGCTGGAATTCCACTCAAGAGCTTGCAGAACACCTACTGAATATACGAAGCCTATTCAGAAAGTAAGATCCGATCAGTCGCAAAATGGAAACCACTGTGAAAATGAAAAATGTTTTACTTGCCACAGTTAGCTTCACTTTCCAGCTACTTCCCCGGTTAGTCGCCACTCATATTAGGGACATTTGTCGCAGCGTTGTACCAACTGCCCAATACCCTCGTCCCAGAAGGCAGCCACCTGTGCTTCCTAGCACTTCCCTACGCTGATCTACTGGGTGATCAAAAAGTCAGTACAAATTTGAAAACTGAATAAATCACGGAATAATGTAGATAGAGAGGTACAAATTGACACACGTGCTTGGAATGACATGGCGTTATATTAGAACCAAAAAATACAAAATTTCACAAAATGTCAGATAGATGGCGCTTCATCTGATCAGAATAGCAATAATTAGCATAACAAAGTAAGACAAAGCAAAGATGATGTTCTTTACAGGAAATGCTCAATATGTCCACCATCATTCCTCAGCAATAGCTGTAGTCGAGGAATAATGTTGTGAACAGCACTGTAAAGCATGTCCGGAGTTATGGTGAGGCATTGGCGTCGGATGTTGTCTTTCAGCATCCCTAGAGATGTCGGTCGATCACGATACACTTGCGACTTCAGGTAACCCCAAAGCCAATAATCGCAAGGACTGAGGTCTGGGGACCTGGGAGGCCAAGCATGCCGAAAGTGGCGGCTGAGCACACGTTCATCACCAAACGATTCGTGCAAGAGATCTTTCACGCGTCTAGCAATATGGGGTGGAGCACCATCCTGCATAAACATCGTACGTTCCAGCAGGTGTTTATCAGCCAGGCTGTGGATGATGCGACTCTGTAACATATCGGCGTACCTCTCATCCGTCATGCGCAGTCACTCACGTTTTGCTGTCCAGCGCCATCTGTCGGACACTTTGTGAACTTTTTTTTTTATTTCCTAATAAAACCCCATGTCACTCCAAACATGTGTGTCAATTTTTACCTCTCTATCTACATTATTCCGTGGTTTATTAAGTTTTCAAATTTCTACTGACTTTTTGATCACCTGATACACCTCGCTGTCTGTGCCAGAACGTTGTCTTCATAGCCAGCGGTTCATGTGAGTAGAGACGAAACTCAGGAAGAGTCAATTACGGGCTGTGTTGTGGGTGATCAAACATTTCCCATCGATAGCTCCGCGGGAGCATCTTCATTGCCCTTGCAGCGTGCGGCCGTCTACAGAATTGTCGTACAGAAGGAAACACGTGACAGCTATGTTATGTGGGCTGCATGATATCAGGCGAAATCTCATACCAGACCCTCGTCCTTGGCGGGAGGCTCTATTGTTCTAAGCATCTTTACACGCTCACTGTGTGCTCAGAACTGAAAAGAGGGACGCGACGCGATCGACAGGCATATTACAGGCATCGCCCAACCATCTGTGGAAAGCTCCATTGGATTTTCACAGTCGTTTCCATTTCGAACCCCATCGGACCTTACTTTCCGAATAGCCCACGTACTCGGTTTGTAGTTACCTTTCCATTGAATACCGACGGATGGTGATGTACAGGGAATGAATTACGTCCGAGTATTTTTTCACTGAAGATAAAAATCGGTTCCGTTCTTTGGTTACCCCGTTCTTATTGACAGATTGTGTGAAACACTTTACTCTCGGAAAATTTCGATCACCGGAGTTAGACCATTTTTTTGTTAGACCATTGTTTTCGGTTTTTTTTTACAGGCATGTCTAACAACATATCTAATACGCTGAGTGGTAATTAGACCTTTAGTCTTCAAAATTCATATGCAATGGCGTAAAGCACAACAGCAAGAGCGTCTTTCTCTCACCAATCAGAGGACAGAAAGCTAAACTCCGTGCTGGCGGTAGAATGTAGGGTGAAAGAGTACTGACAAGAAATCATAAGCACCGCTCCAGAGTAAGATGGGGTCACCGTCCATGTCGAGGCCCGCACTGCAGTAAGACCTCCGTTGGCAGTCGCCGCAAGTCGGAAATCGCGTTGTAACAGCACGTTACACGTGCGGCGTTAACGAGCGTGAACCGCCGTAGCGGCTCCGCAGTACTTGACACCGTCATCCGTACAAATTAGCGCGATCGTAAGGTGTTTCCCACTCCATAAATACGTCCCGACACACGCGCGAACACATCACGGCGCAGTTAGCACAAATCACGGAGCGAAGGCCGGCAGCGTGCCCCCTCCCGCAGTTGCGTGAGGCCAACGTCTCACTCGGTTACTCGACAAAATTGATTTAATTGCGCGTGGCGGCGCGTAATTGCCGGCGAGTGCTGGCCGGGGTTAATGAGTCAGCCAATTACGCGGCCGCTCGCCTTCACTTGTCGGCGGCTTCAGCCACTCGGCGACAACGTCTTCATCTCGCCGTGACCGACGCATCGCCGCAACGCGTCGCACACGTCATTGTAGGTGACCGTCGCACAGTGGCGCCCAAGCACAGACCTGGACAAAAAAAAAAAAAAGAAAAAAAATGTTCAGTTAGGTATTTGTGACCCAAACGCAAGCAACACAACATCAGTTTGAATTTGCCCATGGTGATGTACTACGTTTCACGCTAAGGGCTACACACCTGTTTCAAAGACACCCTTCACTTAAGACTGTTAGGTCGCATTGGTAGTTATGTGGTAAAAGAGTTGCAAACTGTTGTTGTTGTTGTTGTAGTATTCAGCCCGGAGCCTGGTTTGATGCTGCTCGCCATGCTATTCTATCCTGTGCAAGCTTCTTCATCTCTGAATAACTACCGCAACCTACATGCTTCTAAATCTGCTTAGCTCTTGGTCTCCCTCTACCATTTTCACCCTCCACGCCTCCCTCCAATACTAAACTGCTGGTCGCTTGATACCTCAGGACGTGTCCTACCAACCGATGCCTCCTCCTGGTCAAGTTGTCCCACAAATTCCTTTTCTCTCTAATTCTGTTCAGTGCATCCTCATTATTTATTGTTATTTTGTCGTTCGATATCAAGATTTGTTTGATACAGCCCTCCACACTAGTCGATACTGGTCAGCCTTTTCATTTCTGCCTAACCTACATTTATATGAACCTGTATTGTATTCTCCTTCTACAATTCCTACCCACACTCTTTCTTCATTTACCAAATTGACGACTCCTTGATGATTGAGGATCTATCTTCTCAAATGATTCCTTCTTCTAGCCAGTTTGCGCTAAAAACTTCCTTTTTCAAAAATGTTCAAATGTGTGTGAAATCGTATGGGACTTAACTGCTAAGGTCATCAGTCCCTAAGCTTACACACTACTTAACCTAAATTATCCTAAGGACAAACACACACAGCCATGATCGAGGGAGGACTCGAACCTCCGCCGGGACCAGCCGCACAGTCCTTGACTGCAGCGCCCCAGACCGCTCGGCTAATCCCGCGCGGCCTTCCTTTTTCCCCAACTCCGTTCACTACCTCTTCATTTATTATTCTATCTACCCACCTAACTTCCAACATTCTCCTGCAACATCACATTTCAAAAGCTTCTATTCTCTTCTTGTCTAAACTGCTTATAATCCACGTTTCACTCCTGTACAATGTCGTACTCGATACAAATACCTTCAGAAAAGTCTTCTTAACACTCAAATTTGTATTCGATGTTAACAATTTTCTCTTTTTCAGAAACGTAGCACTTTCTGTAGCCATTCTGCGTTTTATATCCTCTCTACTTCGGTAATCATAATTTATTTTCGTGCACAAACAGCAAAAACTGTCCACTACTTTTGATGCCTCATTTCCTATTATGGTTTTATCAGCATCACCTGATTTAGCTGATTACTTTCCATTACCATTGTTTTACTTTTGTTGGTACCCGACCATAGTCTCTTTCCCATATTCAATCATTCCTTCAGCCGCTCTTCCGGTCCTTTGCTGCATCTGACATAATTATAGTGTCCTCGGCAAATCGTTAAATTTCATTTCTTCTCCCTGAACTTTCATTGCATTGTCCAAGTTTCTCCTTGGTTTTGTTTAGTATCTGATTAATTTATCATACGCCTTTAATAACATTGGAGATTGGATGGTGGAGGGCGGGGGAGGAATGAAGGTTGGGTGTAGGTAATCTCCTAAAAGAAAGATGATATAACACTTCAATTATGTTTTCCCCGCCACATGATATCCGTAATCAGTGATCTCAGAAATCTATGTACTTCAACTTTCTTGTAAATCAAGCCAAGCCTTCAATGTCCGTGATAAGACGACAGAAACACATCATCCCTGCCGGAAATACAATCCTGCCAGACAACTGTACGCAGCTTTCACGACCAAAATGACTGAAATCAAACTGACGTTCCAGAAAACTAACAGAGTAGTGACACAAAAACACCCACATCTACTTCCTCTCAAATATGTGTTAGATTAAAATATTCTCTGATGTTGGCTCTCAGCACAACATCACGGGAGAACTGCGCGAGTGTGTAGCGTAGTGGTACTGGCTTCAGCTCCGTGGCTGGTGTTGATACGTCAGGAAACTCAAACGAACTGTGTGAGCATAGACGTAACATATATGGAGTGCGCCTGCGGGTACCTCCTTGATAAATAAAGTGGTTGCCAGGGAACAATTTGTAGTAGGTGAGTCGTATAACAACGTTTGAAGGAGACATAGTCGTTAATAAGATGAGACAGAGAGATTACATATCAGTGTATCATGTTCCTCTAGAGATAGTTTAAAACGCATTCTGCATGTAATATTGGACACTGAGCCCGGCGAAAGAAATAAACATGCTAGGGTTTCTACAGATTATGCCAATAGTGGGTTGAAGAAAACGATTGTGATGCAATAGTGCTTATATTGTTCAGGAAACGAACACTTACAGTTGTGATTAAATTTACTTTCGTTTTGTGGTTTTCATTAGCACCAGGTGTCTGTTCTTATTCCCAATAGAGAACCAGGACTTATAAGTGATGTCGCAAAAGCGCATACCACCACTGTTCAATTTACAAAGTATTCTCTCTAATGCTTAACCGCTCCTCATAAATACGGACCACCGTATTGTTTAACGTCACACACCAAAAACAATAGAAACGATGTAGTGGCTAATACTCGTACTTTACGAAAAAACAAAATTATTTTTTAAAAGCCGCTAGTTACGAACATAGAAACACTTCATGAAACCTGTACCAGCGCAGTGAAGTGCCGGTAGCCAGTGACGAATATTAATGCAGCTGTTGTATTGTGATTACTACTCTCTGTATCATTAAGCTAGTCCCGTGCGTAGTAGAGTGTAATAAGTAGCGAGGCGATGGCCATTCCACTGGTTTTACAGAACAGTATTTATTCGTAATGTATAAACGCGTATGATTTCCTTTATGTACAGTTACTCGTGATCGATAGAGATAGTGCTTTACAGCTGCTGAATACACGATGTTAAAAATACCCTGCAAACAAACTGAAGTGTGGTTGACTGTGTAATTCTTATGTTATCTGGTGACTCTTGTTGAAGACACGTGTGCACCGACTGGACGTTGCCAAAAATAATTTACCTCCTCGTAAAAGAACAAGCACCACAAGTACTTTCAGCAAAATAAAGCCAAACTGATGTTATGTATTACCACGTTGTGAGAAATTATTTACTGCTTCCTACACCTTTCCTCATACCAGAAACAACTTTCTATTGCAGGGTGCATCAACGATATACTCACGTTTCAGAGGCTGCGGAACCGCTCATGTACTTGTGAGTATTTTTCACTAAGTTCTCCTTACGCTTCCACAGAAATATGACTTTTACGATGATTTTATAATATGACATACAACTGAAGTTATTTTAATTTTTCTTGTGGAAACATTCATCGCTAACACAGAAGCCGCTACAAGTTCACTGCTCATTAGATATCCTTACATATTCCATACATGTTATAAAAATTGATGTACACATATATATACGTAATTATATTCCACATATCCTCCTTGGCCACTGGACCGATTTCAACCAAACTTGGTACACATATCATTTACTGTCTTGAAATCAGCCCTGTAGGATAGTAACCACTTACTTATGGTGGAGGGGGGTGAAAAATCACGACGCGTGAATACCCACACTTTAGCCATCCAGCAGTTGAGAGTGAGAGCACTTAGTGACTTGGAGCAAACTTTACAATAAATTTCAAACTTTTACTAACCATTTTCTCGCAGACAGCTCCTTCAAAACGATGAAAGGAAATGATATTTGTATCTTACATTTTCGCTGATCACGCAATAAAACTGCCGCATGAAGCATGACGCTCTAATTTATTACGTCTTTACTACTAACTGTACTCGCGACACACTTCGCAGACAGTATTCACATATACCACTAAACGTACCAACAAAATAATACCTTTGTATGACATAGTTAAGGAAATACGAAGTCATACACACTAAGATGCCTGAAAAACTGCCACATCATGCAAGACGTTTAAATTTATTGCTTCGTTGCTAGTAATTCTATTCCCTACACTTTTCGCAGATATTACCCAAAATGCCGCTGAATGTACCTACAGAAATATACCATATTACGTTACGCAATTCAGGACATAAGAGGTCATGAACATTAGCGTGCGTGACAAACGCCCGCATGATACAATGACTCTGTTGACAACATATTTCACAGACAGTAGGCACATGTACCACTTAATGTACCTGCAAAATTATATCATTGTACGACACATTGTTCAGAAGATACGACGTCATAAACATGAAACTACGTGAAAAAGAAGCTGAGGGGAAAAATTCCTTAGAGATACAGGTGAAGTATGTGTACAAATACGTATGAAACATATTAAATATGTGTGAAATACAGGGTGACAATTATTGAATTATATGAAATAAAATCGTCATAACTTCTGAAAGGTTTGCGTTAGGACGCTCAAACAGCACGGTTGGTCGCGGGGCATGATGGCAATTAGTATACGCTCTGTGGTTTGGTTTAGCGACGAAGCCCACTTTCATCTGGTTGGGTTCGTCAATAAGCAAAATTGGCGCAGTTGGGGAACTGAGAATCCGCATTTGTTGTTGTTGTGGTCTTCAGTCCTGAGACTGGTTCGATGCAGCTCTCCATGCTACTCTATCCTGTGCAAGCTTCTTCATCTCCCAGTACCTACTGCAACCTACATCCTTCTGAATCTGCTTAGTGTATTCATCTCTTGGTCTCCCCCTACGATTTTTACCCTCCACGCTGCCCTCCAATACTAAATTGGTGATCCCTTGATGCCTCAGAACATGTCCTACCAACCGATCCCTTCTTCTGGTCAAGTTGTGCCACAAACTTCTCCTCTCCCCAATCCTATTCAATACTTCCTCATTAGTTTCGTGATCTACCCATCTAATCTTCAGCATTCTTCTGTAGCACCACATTTCGAAAGCTTCTATTCTCTTCTTGTCCAAACTATTTACTGTCCATGTTTCACTTCCATACATGGCTACACTCCATACAAATACTTTCAGAAATGACTTCCTCACACTTAAATCTATACTCGACGTTAACAAATTTCTCTTCTTCAGAAACGCTTTCCTTGCCTTTGGCAGTCTACATTTTATATCCTCTCTACTTCGACCATCATCAGTTATTTTGCTCCCCAAATAGCAAAACTCCTTTACTACTTTAAGTGTCTCATTTACTAATCTAATTCCCTCAGCATCGCCCGACTTAATTCTACTACATTCCATTATCCTCGTTTTGCTTTTGTTGATGTTCATCTTATACCCTCCTTTCAAGACACTGTCCATTCCATTCAACTGTTCTTCCAAGTCCTTTGCTGTCTCTGACAGAATTACAATGTCATCGGCGAACCTCAAAGTTTTTATTTCTTCTCCATGGATTTTAATACCTACTCCAAATTTTTCTTTTGTTTCCTTTACTGCTTGCTCAATATACAGATTGAATAACATCGAGGAGAGGCTACAACTCTGTCTTACTCCCTTCCCAACGACTGCTTCCCTTTCATGTCCCTCGACTCTTATAACTGCCACCTGGTTTCTGTACAAATTGTAAATAGCTTTTCGCTCCCTGTATTTTACCCCTGCCACCTTTACAATTTGAAAGAGAGTATTCCAGTCAACATTGTCAAAAGCTTTCTCTAAGTCTACAAATGCTAGAAACGTAGGTTTGCCTTTCCTTAATCTTTCTTCTAAGATAAGTCGTAAGGTCAGTATTGCCTCACGTGTTCCAGTATTTCTACGGAATCCAAACTGATCTTCCCCGAGGTCGGCTTCTACTAGTTTTTCCATTCGTCTGTAAATAATTCGTGTTAGTACTTTGCAGCTGTGGCTTATTAAACTGATTGTTCGGTAATTTTCACATCTGTCAACACCTGCTTTCTTTGGGATTGGAATTATTATATTCTTCTTGAAGTCTGAGGGTATTTCGCCTGTTTCATACATCTTGCTCACCAGATGGTAGAGTTTTGTCAGGACTGGCTCTCCCAAGGCCGTCAGTAGTTCCAATCGAATGTTGTCTACTCCCGGGGCCTTGTTTCGACTCAGGTCTTTCAGTGCTCTGTCAAACTCTTCACACAGTATCGTATCTCCCATTTCATCTTCATCTACATCCTCTTCCATTTCCATAATATTGTCCTCAAGTACATCACCCTTGTATAGACCCTCTATATACTCCTTCCACCTTTCTGCTTTCCCTTCTTTGCTTAGAACTGGGTTTCCATCTGAGCGCTTGATGTTCATACAAGTGGTTCTCTTATCTCCAAAGGTCTCTCTAATTTTCCTGTAGGCAGTATCTATCTTACCCCTAGTGAGATAAGCCTCTACATCCTTACATTTGTCCTCTAGCCATCCCTGCTTAGCAATTTTGCACTTCCTGTCGATCTCATTTTTGAGACGTTTGTATTCCTTTTTGCCTGCTTCATTTACTGCATTTCTATATTTTCTCCTTTCATCAATTAAATTCAATATTTCTTCTGTTACCCAAGGATTTCTACTAGCCCTCGTCTTTTTACCTACTTGATCCTCTGCTGCCTTCACTACTTCATCCCTCAAAGCTACCCATTCTTCTTCTACTGTATTTCTTTCCCCCATTCCTGTCAATTGTTCCCTTATGCTCTCCCTGAAACTCTGTACAACCTCTGGTTCTTTCAGTTCATCCAGGTCCCATCGCATTACGCGATCGATAAGTCTCTTCATCCTAACGGGTGACTGTGTGGTGTGCAGTGTCCAGTCACGGAATAATCGGTGTGATATTCCTCGATGGCACGGCGGCTACCAAACAGCACGTGAAGGTTTTACAAGGTGATTTCATCTCCATTATCCATAGTGACTCTGATTTCGATAATATGGGGTTCGTGCATTGGACGGAGCTCGATCCCATTGAATCAAGAGTGCATCTGATATCCCTGAGGAGCACTTTGAGGACCGCAACCTGGCTCTTGGGTACCCAGAGTCCATTAGCATAGGCCTCGATTGGCCGCCATATTCTCCGATAACTACCTCTTTTCTGTGGGGCTGTATTAAAGACAAGGTGTACAAAAATAACCCCAAAACCATTGCTGAGCTGAAAACAGCCATTCAGGAGGTCATCGACAGTATCGATATTCCGACACTTCAGCGGGTCATGCAGAATTTCGCTATTCGTCTGCGCCACATCATCGCCGATGATGGGAGGCATATCGAACATATCGTAAGCTAAATCCTGATATCTTTAGTGACGTTTACATATTGAATGAAGCGTTTGCACGCCAAAGTTTGTAACTAATTTACGTTTTTTCATATAGTTCAAATAATTGTCACCGTATATATTTTTAACGTGCATATGCGGGCAAAGCCACAGGTATAAGGCTTGTGCTAAGTCCTTGGAACGACTTCAGCCAAATTTGGTACCCATATTAGTTATAGTCCGGAAGGAATAATGTTGGAATAAGAACTACTAGCGGTGTGAGCGTGATGATGTGGAGAGAGAAGGCCAGAAAGACAGCGGGGGAGGAGGAGTATATGGATACAAAAATAGAGAGTAGGAGGAGATGGGTAGAGAGGGGCTTGGAGGGAATGGACAGTAAGAGGGAAGAGGAGGAGACAGACAGAGAAAAAAAGAAGGGAGATGAAAAGGGGGGAGGAGGGAATGGACAGTAAGAGGGAAGAGGAGGAGACAGACAGAAAAAAAGAAGAGAGATGAAAAGGGGAAGAAGGGGATGGACAGAGAGAAGGGAGAGGAGGAGATGGACTAATGAAGATTAGAACAAAAACATAGCCGAGCAACGGTTGGTACTCAGCCAGTTTGTTATAAGGTTGTGCACATTCTCGAGACGCGTGTATCGAGAGCAGTGATTTGTTTACCCAGGTACAGTCTTCTGACCGCTATGAGTAACTCTCCACGCATTCCAGACATGCAGTTCCATAAGAAGAAGGAACATGAAGAGTAGGGTTTGACGTTCCATCGACAACTGTAGCATTAGAGTGAAGCATGAGCCTATATTGTCCAAATATGAGAAAAGAAATCAGCTGTGTGCTTTTCAGAGCATCCATCCTGGTACCTCTATTAACCGAGTTAGGGACAGCATGAAAAATTTAAATCTTCATGGTCAGATTTATAAACTTCACTTCTCCCGAATTCTGGTCTGTTTCCTTACCTAAGTAACAATCACTCTGTAGCTGCAGACGTTTTCTGCGGGGTTAAGATCGTGTGATTTAGCGGACCAGTCGAGGTGCATTAAGAAGCTTCGATACTCAATACCGGCCAAAGTCAATGAATTAAAATTTGTACCAATGTCAGGATTCGAACCCGGATCTCCTCTTCACTAGGCAGATGCGCTAAGCAGTGTCCCTACCAGGCACTGCAGCTACGACCGCTGCACCCTAGTACGTCTCTAATACCTTTACGAGTTAAGAAAGGGAACATCAAGACGGGTTGAGGCGTGAACTGGAATTTGTATTAGGGAGGGAGACATGATAGTGTAATCTGTGCGGCTGTGTTAGCCGCAGTGCCATGACGATGCAGTGGATAGCGCATCGGCGTAGTGAGCAGGACAGTGGGGTTCGAATCCTGACCTTGGTAAAAATCTTGATTCATTCCTTCGGCCTATATTCATTAGCATACATAAAGTTAAGACTTAATATGTCCCTGAAAAGTCTAATTTGATATGATTAGGATGTATGAACGTTCATCAAACAAGGAACGTACATGTGGGTCCTGCGAACGTAGCTCTTTGTCATCTTGAAAGGCAAGAACGTTCACAGCATACTTTTCATGGAGATGTACAACACGTTAGCACTGAGAAACCAAGTCTTGGTATCAAGACACATCGCTGCCCCCACCGCCACACCAAAAAACGATCACAAACCAACTCTAGCCTGAATCACAACCCCATACATTGGAGGCTAAATGCCTCAACGGGCTGAAGTCGCTCTCGGCGCCACGTATCTTGTGAAAAGAGGCAAAATCAAGAGTAGTCGGATCCCAGTCAGCTACCATCCAGTTTCTATTGCTGTTTAGTCCACTGAGGCTATGAAGCTTTATGTTCTGTTGCAATCAGTGTCCTCTTGCTTCATACCCGACTCCAATTGTCACTTAAATGCAATTCTATTTCCTGCCTCCGCTCGGGTACTGGTTGATATGGACCGGCATTCGCCAAGGGCAACATTTTTTGTCGGGTTAAAACGGCTGTCTCCGACAAAGCGTGACACTCTTCTCCTGTCTTGTCAAATATGATATTTCTACGGCCACCTTCTTTGTCATGGTACATGGAAATGAGACACTTAAAGTAGTAAAGGAGTTTTGCTATTTGGGGGAGCAAAATAACTGATGATGGTCGAAGTAGAGAGGATATAAAATGTAGAATGGCAATGGCAAGGAAAGCGTTTCTGAAGAAGAAAAATTTGTTAACATCGACTATAGATTTAAATGTTAGGAAGTCGTTTCTGAAAGTATATGTTTGGAGTGTAGCCATGTATGGAAGTGAAACGTCGACGATAAATGGTTTGGACAAGAAGAGAATAGAAGCTTTTGAAAAGTAGTGCTACAGAAGAATGCTGAAGATTAGATCACATAACCAATGAGGAGGGATTGAATAGAAGTGGGGAGAAGAGGAGTTTGTGGCACAACTTAACTAGAAGAAGGGATCGGTTGGTAGGACATGTTCTGAGACATCGAGGGATCACCAATTCAGTATTGGAGGGCAGCGTGGAGGGTAAAAATCGTAGAGGGAGACCAAGAGATGAATACACTAAGCAGATTCAGAAGGATGTAGGCTGCAGTACGTACTGGGAGATGAATAAGCTTGCACAGGATAGAGTAGCATGTTGAGCTGCATCAAACCAGTCTCAGGACTGAAGACCACAACAACAACATGGCTGCGAGTGGTACCCCATTCCTTGTAACCTTGTTGGGCGGTTCGCGTTCACATATCAACAAATCGGACGACTTCGTTCACGGAGTGGTCATGGACACGTTCAAATGCGATAGTTATTTTCTCCCATTCTGTCAGGTCTACAAATCGACCTGTCTCAGTGCAGTCATTCCATATAACCAACGGACACACATACGGCGTTTCCCCGCAACGTCAGGGTTGCTGTTGCCACATGTCCACCTGGTAACCAGTTCTGCTGCATCTGCAGCGTCCCATAATTAATCAGTACGCCTTTTCAAGGGGGTGACTAATATGTTGCCCAGTGAGATTTTTTACTTTTTTACACTTCCTCAGGTAGCAGGAATCCTCTATCAGATGCTAGTGGGTTGCAGTAATTTAGAATATTCCACAGAGAAGAAATAATACAAGTCTAATAACCGTAAGGGACAGGTGTTCACAGTGCTAACTTACCACGTTCGTGGTGATTGTACCTCGTACACTGCTAGCTTCCTAATCCCTTAAACCGAGAAATACAAATTTAAATAAAAATTATAAAATTTAATCAGTAAATGACTATGTTAACAAAACTGCACTACTTTACTGTCGCCCATTGTTTCACTCCGAATCAAAGTTATCAACCAAAACTCGAGTCGATCTTATTCCAGAAAATATTCTCGCGGCCCAACCACAGCCAAGCAGTAGAACAAGCGTCCTCTTTGCTCCTACGACGGCATCCGTTGCCCCTCCATCAAAGGAAATCTTGAAACTTCCTGGCAGGTTAAAGCCGTGTGCCGGACCGAGACTCGAACTCCGAACCTTTACCTTTTGCGGGAAAGTGCTCTACCATCTGAGCTAGCCAAGCACGACTCACGCCCCTTCCTCACAGCTTCACTTCTGCCAGTACCTCGTCTCCTACCTTCCTCAGATGGTAGAGCACTTGCCGGCGAAAGGCAAAGGTCCCGAGGTCTCGGTCCGGCAGACAGTTTTGATCTTCCAGGAATTTTCGTATCAGCGCACACTCCGCTGCAAAGTGAGAATCTCATTCTGGAAAGGAAATCTTTTGTCTAAACGTCCTGGTTGATCTCATTCAATTCCTGGAACGGGTAACATTATTCTAATTGCCTGATGTTAAGCTCAGAAAACTGTAGACGGAGCGAGGAGCTTCAGTCTATGGACTCCCATTCGGAGGCAGGGGTGTTAACACCCCCGTCTTACCTCACCGCTTCGTGCAAATGCCGTCACTGTTCGTTTGAAAGGAGGATGGTCGATTTTCTTCCCCAGTATTATCTATAGCACCTTGCGCTACGTCTCTTATGGCACTACCGTCGGTGGGACATTTTCCTTTCGCTGCAGTTATGGACTGTGAGGCTGGTCCCGGTGGAGGTTCGAGTCCTTCCTCGGGCATGGGTGTGTGTGTTTGCCCTTAGGATAATTTAGGTTAAGTAGTGTGTAAACTTAGGGACTGACGACCTTAGCAGTTAAGTCCCATAAGATTTCACACACATTTGAACATTTTTGAACATTTTCCTTTAATTTTTGTTTGTTTCTTTCTTTTTTCCTTCCTTTCTTCTTATTGCACTTTCGTATTACTGTCTGATCAAGCGTATTCGCACACAAATATCTGTTGCGGAATTGACCACGAGATGTCATGAGAAATATACCCGACAGTATAGAAGGAGGCGATGAGTCTTGTGTTGTCAGTATCGGAGCAGTAACAGCAGAATGGGTCGGGTACGAGAGATCAGTCACTTCAAACGTTGACTGTTCATCCGGTGTCACCTGGGTAACAAGCCAATCAGCGGCATTTCAACAATTCTGAAGCTTCTGAAGTTGATGACGTGATTATGAAGTGGAAACCCGAAGAAACAGCCATATCTGAACCAAGGCCAAGTAGAGTTCACGTACTGACGGTCAGAGAGCATCGCGCACAGCGGACGGTAGCTGTAAGGAGTTGCACGAAATCAGCCAAAGAAAGCACTGCTGAGTTCCAAAGTGCTACCTGCAGTCCGGCTATCACAAGCACAGTGCGTCACGAGTACAATGGTCGAGCAACTCCTCACATGTCTGTAGTGAATGCTAATGTGACGCCTGAGGTAATATAGAGAGCGACGACACTGCGCAATGGATGGATGACTGGAATCGCATGATACAGAGTGATGGATGATGCTAGGCTCTGTGGTAACCCGGTGGAAGGCTTTGGGTTTGACAAATGTGTGGAGAGCGTTACTTTCCACTATGTCTAGTGTCAGTAGTGATGTAAGGGTGAGGTGATGTTAAGGTATGGAGATGATTTCCGTGGTCAGGCGGAAGGATATGACTACTTTTTTCAGCATCTTGTACTTTATCGAATAGAGAAACAGTTCCAAGAGTACGACTGTTTGTATCAACATGGTAGTACCACCAGTCGTATAGCAGCATCTGTGAGGCAATGATGTGTGGACAATAACATTCCTGAAATGAACTGGCCTGCCCACAGTCCCGACCTCAATCTAATAGGACACCTGTGGGATGAACTAGATTCTCTGGTTTCGGCTCTTGAGGAAGAATGGACTGCCGTTTCCCCACAGACGTTCAGACAACTCACGGAAAGTGTCCTCAGCAGATTTCAGATCATCACAAAGTCGAATGATAGACCCATTTTATATTAATAGATACTTTTGGTCAGATAGTGTAGATTCCTTCCAGTACCCATTTGCCCACACGTCTGAATGCGTGTTTGGATCAAATGGCTCTAAGCACTATGGGACTTAACATCGGAGGTCATCAGTTCCCTAGACTTAGAACAACGTAAATATAACTAACCTAAGGACATCACACAGGTCCATGACCGAGGCAGGATTCGAACCTGCGACCGTAGCAGCCGCGTGGTTCCTGATTGAAGCGCCTAGAACCGCTCGGCCACAAAGGCCGGCGAATGCGTGTTTCTGAAGCGCTGATCAGTCTCTGCGCTGTATTGTGGCGGTGGTGTTTGGTTGATCCCTACTGAGTCGTTTTCTACCTGCACAAAGTCTCAACATAGACGCCTTCTCATCGAAGCCTCCTTTGCCAGCAAAACAGCCTTGGGTCAAACAACGAGAATGTGAAAATTAATGCAGCTTCGTGTTTAGTATCTTGATTCAATGGGCAAAATAATAATTACTGCATCTTATCAACTTACACTCTTCCCTCATCACGAAGAAAATTTTGGAAATTGTGGTAAGTTCCTATGGGACCAAACTGCTGAGGTCATCGGTCCCTAGGCTTATACCATACTTAAACTAACTTATGCTAAGGAAAACACACACACTCATGCCCAAGGGAGGAGTCTAACCTCTGACGGGGGGAGTCGCGTGATCATCACGAAGGAAACAATCTTTCCGCAGGGAAAATGAATACCTGTTGTGAACAGAACATGGGGGGTGTAAGTGCTCTGTGGGATGAGAAGGACGCACTGAAAGACATTATGAGATGGGAAGCACTATGGATCATATCCGAACTAATGTCCTAACCACAGAGATTTCTTATTATAATAATGTGTTGTTTTCACCTCATCCCACGTTACCAGTGATGAAGGAAGGATAATTACTGTTCAACTTCCGGTAGACGACGAGGTTATTTGAGACGGAGAAAAAGTTCGGCTTGCATAAGAATAGGGAAGGAAATTGGACAACTTCTTTTTCAAATCAACTGTTGTTGTTGTTGTGGTCTTCAGTCCTGAGACTGGTTTGATGCAGCTCTCCATGCTACTCTATCCTGTGCATGCTTCTTCATCTCCCAGTACTTACTGCAACCTACATCCTGCTGAATCTGCTTAGTGTATTCATCTCTTGGTCTCCCTCTACGATTTTTACCCTCCACGCTGCCCTCCAGTACTAAATTGGTGATCCCTTGATGGCTGAAAACATGTCCTACCAACCGATCCCTTCTTCTAGTCAAGTTGTGCCACAAACTTCTCTTCTCCCCAATCCTATTCAACACTTCCTCATTAGTTATGTGATCTACCCATCTAATCTTCAGCATTCTTCTGTAGCACCACATTTCGAAAGCTTCTATTCTCTTCTTGACTGAACTATTTATCGTCCATGTTTCACTTCCATACATGGCTACACTCCATACAAATACTTTCAGAAACGACTTCCTGACACTTAAATCTATACTCGATGTTAACAAATTTCTCTTCTTCAGAAACGCTTTCCTTCCCATCGCCAGTCTACATTTTATATCCTCTCTACTTCGACCATCATCAGTTATTTTGCTCCCCAAACAGCAAAACTCCTTTACTACTTTAAGTATCTCATTTCCTAATCTAATTCCCTGAACATCACCCGACTTAATTCGACTACATTCCAGTATCCTCGTTTTGCTTTTGTTGATGTTAATCTTATACCCTCCTTTCAAGACACTGTCCATTCCGTTCAACTGCTCTTCCAAGTCCTTTGCTGTCTCTGACAGAATTACAATGTCATCGGCGAACCTCAAAGTTTTTATTTCTTCTCCATGGATTTTAATACCTACTCCGAACTTTTCTTTTCTTTCCTTTATTGCTTGCTCAATATACAGATTAAATAACATCGGGGAGAGACTACAACCCTATCTCACTCCCTTCCCAACCACTGCTTCCCTTTTATGTCCCTCGACTCTTATAACTGCCATCTACTTTCTGTACAAATTGTAAATAGCCTTTCGCTCTCTGTATTTTACCCCTGCCACCTTCAGGATTTGAAAGAGAGTATTCCAATCAACATTGTCAAAAGCTTTGTCTAAGTCTACAAAAGCTAGAAACGTAGGTTTGCCTTTCCTTAATCTTTTTTCTAAGATAAGTCGTGGGATCAGTATTGCCTCACGTGTTCCAACATTTCTACGGAATCCAAACTGATCTTCCCCGAGGTCGCCTTCTATCAGCTTTTCCATTCGTCTGTAAAGAATTCGCGTTAGTATTTTGCAGCTGTGACTTATTAAACTGATAGTTCGGTAATTTTCACATCTGTCAACACCTGCTTTCTTTGGGATTGGGATTATTATATTCTTCTTGAAGTCTGAGGGTATTTCGCCTGTTTCATACATCTTGCTCAACAAATGGTAGAGATTTGTCAGGACTGGCTCTCCCAAGGTTGTCAGTAGATCCAATGGAATGTTGTCTACTCCGGGGGCCTTGTTTCGACTCAGGTCTTTCAGTGCTCTGTCAAACTCTACACGCAATGTCATATATCCCATTTCATCTTCATCTACATCCTCTTCCATTTCCATAATATTGTCCTCAATTACATTGCCCTTGTATAGGCCCTCTATATACTCCTTCCACCTTTCTGCTTTCCCTTCTTTGCTTAGAACTGGGTTTCCATCAAAGCTCTTGCAAGTGGTTCTCCTTTCTCCAAAGGTCTCTTTAATTTTCCTGTAGGCAGTATCTATCTTACACCTAGTGAGATAAGCCTCTATATCCTTACATTTGTCCTCTAGCCATCCCTGCTTAGCCATTCTGCACTTCCTGTCGATATCATTTTTGAGACGTTTGTATTCCTTTTTGCCTGCTTCATTTACAGCTTTTTTATATTTTCTCCTTTCATCAATTAAATGCAATATTTCTTCTGTTACCCAAGGGTTTCTACTAGCCCTCGTCTTTTTACCTATTTGATCTTCTGCTGCCTTCACTATTTCATCCCTCAAAGCTACCCATTCTTCTTCTACTGTATCTCTTTCCCCCATTCCTGTCAATTGTTCCCTTACGCTCACCCTGAAACTCTGTACAATCTCTGGTTCTTTCAGTTTATCCAGCTCCCATCTCCTTAAATTCCCACCTTTTTGCAGTTTCTTCAGTTTTAATCTACAGTTCATAACCAATAGATTGTGGTCAGAGTCCACATCTGCTCCTGGAAATGTCTTACAATTTAAAACCTGGTTCCTAAAACTCTGTCTTACCATTATATAATCTATCTGATACCTTTTAGTATCTCCAGGGTTCTTCCATGTGTACAACCTTCTATCATGATTCTTAAACCAAGTGTTAGCTATGATTAAGTTGTGCTCTGTGCAAAATTCTACCAGGCGGCTTCCTCTTTCATTTCTTAGCCCCAATCCATATTCACTTACTACGTTTCCTTCTCTCCGTTTTCCTACACTCGAATTCCAGTCACCCATGACTATTAAATTTTCGTCTCCCTTCACTATCTGAATAATTTCTTTTATTTCATGATACATTTCTTCAATTTCTTCGTCATCTGCAGAGCTAGTTGGCATATAAACTTGTACTACTGTAGTAGGTGTGGGCGTCGTATCTATCTTGGCCACAATAATGCGTTCACTATGCTGTTTGTAGTAGCTTACCCGCGTTCCTATTTATTATTAAACCTACTCCTGCACTACCGCTATTTGATTTTGTATTTATAACCCTGTATTCGCCTGACCAAAAGTCTTGTTCCTCCTGCCACCGAACTTCACTAATTCCCACTATATCTAAATTTAACCTATCCATTTCCCTTTTTAAATTTTCTAACCTACCTACCCGATTAAGGGATCTGACATTCCACGCTCCGATCCGTAGAACGCCAGTTTTGTTTCTCCTGATAACAAATCAACTATTGCAAATAAATTAGCTCATGGTAATTTGCTCCATCCACTGGAAAATTTCACTGTCCAAGTGTGACATAGCCGATAATGAAGCTTGTCACATTAAAGCGTCCAAAACATGCCATTCGTCAATATTTGCACCGCACTATCAGGATAGACAGTTCTTGAAATTACTTACTAATACGTCTTTCTTTCCTGATGTCTTAACCCATGTCCTATCATTCTGTAGACGAAGTTAAGGAATTCTATTACCTTGTCGGAAAAATAACTCATGACGAACTGAGCCAGAACGTCATAAAAATCTGACTAGCACAGGCGAAGAGGGCATTCCTGAGCAAAAGAAGTCTAGTAATAAGAAACACAGATTTTGTCAATTTTTTCTGTGTGTCCCTTTCATCGCCAATTCTGTGGGGAACCTGCTTATTCTTTGCCGTATCGGTCTACCTAACGTTCAATATTCTTTTGTAGCACCATATCTCAAACACTTCGATACTCTTCTTTGCCATTTTTCCCACAGTCCATGGTTCACTACCATACAATGCTGGGCGCCAATGTACATCTAAGAAATACCTTCCTCAAATTAAGATCTGTGTTTGTTATTAATAGACTTCTTTTGCCGAGGAATGCCCTGTTCGCCTGTGCTAGTCAGATTTTTATGTCGTTCTCGCTCCGTTCGTCATGAGTTATTTTTTTGACAAGGTAATAGAATTACTTAACTTCATCCAATTACTTAACTTCAGTTACTTAACTTCAATTACTTAACTCCAATTACTTAACTCCAATTACTTAACTTCATCCAATTACTTAACTTCAACCAATTTTGATATTAAGTTTCTCGCTGCTCTCATTTCTGCTGCTTCTCATTGCTCTGGTCTTTCTCCACTTTACTGTCAATCTGTATTCCGTGCTCAGTAGACTGTTCATTCCATTCAATACATCTTCTAATTCTTCTTCACTGTCACTGCAGATAGTAATATAATCAGTGAGTCTTATCATTGCTATCCTTTCACCTTGAATTTTAATCCTCTTGAACCTTTCCATCATTGCTTCTTCGATATATATATAGAAATATTGAAAAGAAGGGGCAAAAGACTGCATCCCTGTCCTACACCCTTCTTAATCGTCTATTTTTCCATCTTGGTTCTTGCACGTATTGTATGTTACCCGTCTTTCCTTACACCTTACTCAGTTTTTTCTCAGAATTTCGAATGTGTTACCCCATTTCACATTGTTAAACGCTTTTTCGAAATCTACGAACCCTATGAACGTGATTTGATTTGTCTTTAGTCTTTCTTCCATTTTGAAGCGCAAACTTAGGACTGCCTTTAGCTTTTCTAAAGCCATGCTGATCATCAGCTAACAGATCCTTAATTTTCTTTTACATTATTCCGTATATTATTTTTGTCACGTATTTGGGATACACGAGCTATCAAGCTGAGTGTGTGATAGTTCTCGGACTTAACTTCTCTTGTTATGTTCGGATTTGTGTGGATGATATGTGGTGTCACCGCCAGACACCACACTTGCTAGGTGGTAGCCTTTAAATCGGCCACGGTCCGTTAGTATACGTCGGACCCGCGTGTCGCCACTATCAGTGATTACAGACCGAGCGCCGCCACACAGCAGGTCTAGAGAGACTTCCTAGCAATCGCCCCAGTTGTACAACCAACTTTGCTAGCGATGGTTCACTGACAAAATACGCTCTCATTTGCCGAGACGATAGTTAGCATAGCCTTCAGCTACGTCATTTGCCACGACCTAGCAAGGCGCCATTACCAGTTACTATTGATACTGTGAATCATGTAACGTCCAGAGCGACGTTCACCATTAATGGATTAAAGTTAAGTATTCCACCAGCTACGTCCGTTTTTTCTAAAGTCTAATTTCCTTGTCCTGTTCCAGACCTCACGCCAGCCCGCGTGAGCTAAAACGCGTGCCTTTCGGCTTCCTCTAGTAACACGGTGTTGGCTCTCCTGCCAACCCACAACATGATATTTCTCTGAAAGTCTGACAGTGCCTCGCCAGTCTCATAGGTTGTACACACACCAAATTGAACAATCGTTCGCTTGCCATGGCTCTCCAATGATTATAGAAATTCTGATGGAATGTTAGCCATCCTTCCTAGTTTATTTGATCTCAAGTTTACCAAAACTCACTTAAATTCTAACTCTAATACTACGTCTTCTATGTCTTCCATATAGACTCCAATTTCAATTTCTTCCTATATCAGAAATGTCCTCCCCCTCACAGAGGATTTCACATACTCTTTCCACCTACCCGCTCTCTTATATACGTTTAACGGCGAAATTCCTATTCGACTCTTAATATTTTCTCCCTTGCTTTTGATTTCACCGAAGAATATTTTGACTTTGTACTGTATCAGTCCTTTCAACCATCATTTCCTATTACTTCACATTTCTCCAGCAGCCATTTTGCCTTGGTTTCTCTGCACTTCCTGTTTATTTCATTCCTAAGTGATTTATCTTACTGTACTCATGTCTGTCCCTCAGCAGTTTTGTACTTCTTTCTTTCGTTGGTCAGTTGTAGGATTTTTTCTATTACCTAAGGTTTCTTCGCAATTACCTTCCTGATATCTATGTTTGTCTTCCCAACATCTGTGTTTGCTCTTTGTAGAGATGTCCACACCTGTTCAACCGAAATGCCTACTGTGGTATTCCTTATTCCATTATTATTATTCTTTAGCGAATTTAAAACGCGTCCCATCTTCCTCAGTACTTCAGTACCACACTTCCCTCCACACTGATTCGTACATATTATATACTTATACTTTCGTTTACTCTTCAACATTACTAAATTGTTATCTTAGTTTATATCTGCACCTGATTACGCCTTAGAATCCAATATCTAATTTCGGAATCTCTGTATGACCATGACGTAATTTGGCTGGAACCTTTTCGAAGTATACCTCCTCCTCTTATGATTCCCGAACTGAGTATTCACAATTACTTGTCGTAATTCATTGCAGAGCTCAATTAACGTTACTCCTCTATCATTTCTAGTACCAAACCCAATCTTGTCCACTATCCCACTCTTCTATTCTTTCTCCTACAAAGACGTTCCAGTTCCCCACGACCATTAGATTTTCATCTACATTTACATATTGAATTATCCGTTCAGTATCCTCATATACCTCCTCCATCGCTTCACCTTCTACTTGTGGCGTTGGCATGTACACCTGAGTTGTTGTTTTCGGCGTCTGTTTGCTGTTGAATCTGCTGAGAACAATCCAGTCACTGATCTATTTACTCACTTTCTGCCCTGTCTACCTATTCATAACGAATCCTGCTCCCGTTATACATTTCGTGCTGCTGTTTATACTACTCTACGAAGTGCGACAATAAAGTAATGAGACTTATTTTCTTTGCATGATGTGGCAACCCTGCAAGCTTGCGTAGGCACAATATCTTTGATCTTGGTCTATAAGCTGCTTCTAGTCCAAGCGGCAATCGATGCAACCGCTCAGTGGTGAGTTGTGCTGCAATAAGTTAACACGTGTTTGTGTCTCTCGTCACAGAAATGGAACCGCATAATATTGCGTAACGGTATGCCATTTCTTCTTCTGTTAAATTGGGTGAAAACGCGACGACAACTTACGGTAAGCTTCAGAAGGCTTTTGGAGAGCAGGTTATGTCAAGAGCTGAGGTTTTTCATTGGCATAAAATGTTTAGTGAAGGAAGAACAAATGTTGAATATAAGACCGCAGCGGACGACCATCAACCACTTGGCCAGGGTGCGTGAACTCGTACGATCTGATCGAAGATTATCCGTGAAAATGATTGCAGAAGAACTGAACATCAATCGAGAAACGGTTCGTCTAATAATAAATGAAGATCTTGGTATGAGAAAGATCTGTGCAAAAATGGTCCCCAAAAATCTCACACCACAACAGAGAGAAACACTGAAAAATGTGGCAGACGATCTGTTAGAGCAAACGGAAGTCAATCCAGAATTGTTGATCCCTGTTATCACTGGTGATGAAAGTTGGTTTTTTCAGTACGATCCAGCGATAAAACACCGAAGTTCGCAATGGTACTCAAAGGGATCACTCAGACCAAAAAAAACTCGCATGTCAAAGTCAAAAATGAAATGCATGCTTGTGTGCTTTTTTGATTCCAAGGGAATTGTTCATAAAGAGTGGGTGCTGGACAAACAATTAACCAATATTACTACAAAGAAATTTTAGAAAGACTTCATAAAAAAGTTCTTCGTGTCCTTGCCAACATTGCTGGCAATTGGATTCTGCATCACGATAAGGCGCCCTCCTATACTGCTCTGTCAGTACAGAAATTTTTAACCTCAAAACAAATTTCAGTACTACCACAGCCACCTTATTCACCAGATATCGCTCCGTGTGACTTTTTTCTATTTCCAAGAGTCAAAACGGCGGTCAAAGGACACCATTTTCAAGCAACACAAGATGTCCAAAAAGCTGTGACGAGGTTCTTGGAGGATATTACAGAAGATGAGTTCCAGAAATGTTACCATCAATGGCAGAAGCTCTGGAAAAAGTGTGTGCAATCGAAAGGGAACTACTTTGAAGGAGACAACACTAAACTTGACTAAAACGGTAAGCAACTTTTTTTTCACGTCAGTCTCATTACTTTTTTATCGCACCTCGAATAATCATCAGACAATAAATCCTTGTGTACTTTCCATTTCACTTCGATGACACACCACTATATCTAAAGTGAGCCTTAGCATTTCTCTTTTCAAGTGTTCTACCTTCCCTATCAAGTTAAAACTTCTGACATTCCACATCCCTACTCGTAGAATGTTGTCTCATCCAGCACGTGTGGGATGCGCTGGGAAGACGTATTCCAGCAAGTCCACATGCACCGATGACCATCCAGCAGTTGTCACAGCGCTGATCGAGGAGTGGCATGGCCCACCACAAGAACCTACCAACCTTCTGGCCAGCATGCGAGCACGTCGCTGTCTGTGGTGATCATATACCCTATTAAGAATCATGTCCCACCTTTTTTAATGTCCAAGGGACTGTCATAAGACGCCATGACTTAAGTGTAATTATTGTCTTTAAATAAAACCGTCATTTCTCTTCGTCACACTGCGTATTTCTTTCAGTCATGTTCTGTACTATACAGTTGCAGTTCTCTCTGTTGTCCTAGTTTCATCGAGTTGACTTTCGTACACAAGTTTTAGATACCACTATATAGGAGTATCCGAACAGGACTGTCGATGCCAGCCGTACGGGTCACCAAGACCAACATAACTAAAGATCATCGACTCTCTTCACAGTGATGTGATCTGGCTGGCCGTAGACGACGACGGGACAATCCCTCACGCCACTGCACTGCGGTTGGTGACTCCCCAACACCCACCTCGCGTCAGTTCCTCTTGGCGTGTCAAGCACACAGCTTCTCGTGAAGTCCGCATCACACCGAATGACACTTAGCGTGGTACTAATTTCAGTCTTTACACATAAGCAGAGCCTACTGCTCCTCTGGTTTATTGTGAGGCCGAGAATTATTTTAAAATTACTTGAGTACAGGGAATGAAGTACTACGCATTTTGTTTTCACACTGTCATTTTATGTCAGCACGACATTTCATACCAGTCTACACTGGTAAGTGTGAGGGTGGGAGGGGGGATGTATTGACAAATTTGTGGTTTTCCCAAATTATAATATCTGAATAACAAATGAATTAATTATGTTCCATAGGTAGACGCTATTTGGGCACCGGTGAAAATGAAACGTGTTCAAGATATGGAAGTTCTCATCTACTCCCACTCCTTGAATACCCAGGGCAGCCATCGTATGTACCCAGCAGCGAAATTAGCGTAGTAAATCCATGACACCCACCATCGCCTACAACATCCAGGAAAGAAGTGGTATTCTGCAGGGTACAACGCATATTGGAATCAGGGGAAACGGATCAGCCACTGTAACCTACTGCAGCACATGTGTCATAGCATTGTGTGTATATGTTTCCTACTGAAGGACGTGGTAATGCTTCTGTAAGAAGAAAAGGGGCCTGGCAGTCAAACCTATTACTAGGTTGTGGGGTAACTCCTTCCTACCCCAGATGAAACAAGAACTGATCCTAATAGATATCTACACTGACACTATTTGCCTTCCAGCAAGAGGGATCTCCTCTGTGCAGTGTTTAAGACGTATAAAAATTTGTAGATCACGATGCAGTTGAAAGCTCGCAACTTTCACTTGAAAGCAGTTCACAATTTGGGTATGGATTTGGAAGCCTTTTAGCCAATGACGCACAACGTGCAATTCGTTCAGCTTTCCAGATTTCTCGAAGAGTATTGCGAACAAATACATAGCTCGAACTTCGAATTGGCTTAACTAACTAGCCTTTTCTCTGTTCCAACGCGGTTAGAAGCGATATGCACATGTTTCAAGTAATTTTGGTTGATCTACAAGTTGTTCTGCTATTTACGGTCTTTGAATGCACCATAAACGTGACTGAGAATTGTATTATATATACGTCAGTACTGGAAATAGCACAGCTCCCTGTAAATGAGAAATATGGCTCGAAACAGGTAGTGAGAAACTGTAGTAAGAAGTTATGAACTATCTACCAAAGGGCCAGCCAAGCACTTCTCCGTGAAAGAATCCAGCAAATACGCAGAGACATGCATTATGTTAGCTCTGTTTTAATTGATCTGCATTTTTCACTGGCGGCAACTCCCTCACCCCAGGACTGGGATAAAGTGGACAGAATAACGTTTGACCATTCAACAACGTTTTCGGATTTCAGCGCTATGAAACAAAAAGAGAAGTTCTAGAAGCTAGCGGTTAAAGTTCAGAAGGAAGACGTCACTGTAGATCCGAAGCGAGTAGTGGTCAATCTCTCGTCAGAAGTACCCGATGAAACAGCTGTTTCAGTTCTGGGCAAAGCTTTGAATTTCGCAACTCCACCGAAGAGAATACCTGTTGAAGAAATTGTAATTGCCATCGTAACATCCTTGTTTCGTCTTCCGAAGGTGCAGGCCGAAGAAGTAAGACAAGATGTGTCGAGAGTTCTACGGAAATCCAAACTTCCGAAAAGCAACATATCGGCGCAGGAAAGGAAATCTCTTATTGAACTCATGAGAAACGAAAGCCTCGTGTAACAAAATCGTATAAGGGGAATGCTGCTGTTGTTTTGGACGCTGTGGATTATCAGAGGAAGATGGAACAACTACTAGCTGATCCTGTGTATGGCAAGTTTAAAAGCGATTCAACGAACAGAATCGTTCAGAAAGAGAAAAACCTGATATCAGACTCCAGACTGGACAGCTCTATTACTAAGATTCTAAAACCTCGAATACCTATCTCATGCAGGATGTATGAACTACTGAAAATACATAAAGAATCGGTTCCTTTGAGGCCTGTTGTCAGTGGGATTAACTCTCCGACATATTTGTTAGCACGTCATTTATCTGGCAAACTGAGACATCTAGTTGGTAAAACAAATACTTTTATAAAAGATTCGAAATATTTTTTAGAAATTATACGCACACTGAAGATATCTGCAGGCGACATTCTTGTTAGCTTCGATGTGACATCGTTATTTACTAACGTCTCAGTATCAGATACAATGGAGATCATAAGGGAGAATGTTGCTCCAGATGTTTGTGACTTAATTGAATTATGTCTTCGTTCGAGATATTTTAAATACAATGGTGATTTCTATGAACGGGCTGACGGCCTTTCTATGGGCTCACCCATTTCGCCAGTTGCAGCTGACGTTTTTATGGAACATTTTGAGCAACAGGCGTTAAGTAGTGCTCCTTTGAAGCCTTCTTGTTGGCTCCGCTATGTGGACGATACATTTGTTATATGGCCACACGGTGAAGAAGAACTTCATGCGTTCCACAATTTCTTGAATGGAATTGACCTCAAAATCAAATTTACCATGGAGGCTAAGAGAGAGGTCAGTCTCCCGTTCCTAGATGTGTTGGTATACAGAAGATCTGATAACACTCTAGGTCACAGAGTGTACGGAAAGGCTACTAACACAAACAGGTATTTAGATGCCACTTCGCACCACCACCCAACCCAGAAGCAAGAGGTACTCAACACTCTGTCTTCACGTGCCTTCCGTATCAACGATCACGACAACTTGGAATAGAGGTTGAAATTTTTAAAGAGCACATTGAAGGCAAATTGGTATGATAGTTATTCAATCGACAGGGCTTTTAGGCGGAATATTTATACCGCTAATAAGAATGACGAGGAACCGCCTTCTCACTCCGTCAGGTTACCGTTCGCTTCTGAGGTCACTCACCGCATAAGCAGAATTTTAAAGAAAAATGTTATTGAGACATCTTTTTTTAGTCAAAACAAAATAAAAGATTTTTTCCGGCGGAAAACGGATGCACCTGATTGCCTCTACAATGCAGGCGTCTATCAAGTGACATGTGGCTGCGGCAGAGTGTATATAGGCGAAACGGGAAGAACTGTTAAGGAACGCATTAAGGAACACGAACGGCACATAGGGCTAAAACAAAGTGAAAAATCGGCAGTAGCAGAACATCATGAGGACTGTGGCTCTGACATCGATTTTAATAACGCACGTCTACTGGCTATGGAAACAAACATTTATAGAAGAAAGATCCGAGAAGCGGTTGAAATTTCTAAGAATGCATCTAATTTCAATGGAGAGGACGGCTATAGGCTTCCGCCATCGTGGCTCCCCGCCATCAAGGAAGTAAATACGCGGCCGCGGTGTGTGAGCGGCATAAACAACGCGCTGCAAGTCACCTCCGCGGACAATAATATTTTCGGTAAACATTCCCCCTCTCTTGCTCTGTCCGTTTCGAATCTAGCCAATGATGACGACCAACCAATAGCGTTAGCAGGAATTTCAACCAATAACCCTTCTCCAGAGTAAGTGTGGAGTATTGCCTTTCCATCCAAAGACGATGGGCCGCCAATGGTATCCACAGGAGATGAGCTAGCAACCCCCCTTCTTCTGCATCAGAGCGGGAATATTAGCCTATGACTATCAAATTCAAATGGCTCTGAGCGCTGTGGGGCTCAACTTCTGAGGTCATTTGTCCCCTAGTTAAACCTAACTAACCTGAGGACATCACACACATCCATGCCCGAGGCAGGATTCGAACCTGCGAACGTAGCGGTCTCGCGGTTCCAGACTGCAGCGCCTAGAACCGCACGGCCACTTCGACCGGCTCCAATGAGTATCGCCCACCATTGGTAGCCATATGAATTTTAACCAATACTATCGCTTCTCCAGCACGAACGCATGAAAACTCCCCCTTTATAAGAGGACGCGACACTCGCCTCTGACAGTGTTGTAGCAGTAGTGGACACCAGAAGATCCAGAGGAAGATCCCAGCAGAGGGGTCGAAACGTCGATCATTTTAGAAGAAACATGACGCGGTCTAATAACCCAGAAGATTTTAGCATCAAATTATTAACTGTCTGGCTGCAATTTTTTCTCCAGTTTATATTCTTTCAAACTGTAAAGTAATTTTTGTCTGGAAGAGATTTGAATCTTTTCGTTAACTTGAGTTAAGCTTCCGCTCTTTGTGAATGTGTCCCACTAGACTGTAATTACATTAATCTTGTTTGCAGTCTTTCAGGGAAATGTGATCCCTTTCATCAGACCAGTGTAGATTATCTTTCAGCGTACCGGAAAAAAAATGTACATCCTTTTACAGGTTTCCAATTCACTCAAGATTTGTTGTTGCAGCGGTACATATGACGTACATGAGATGGTTCATTTAAGGATCAATACTAAAAGCAGCTGTTAGATATCAGGTATCGACCCATGCTGGATCGCCCGTATTATTACGTGGTGCAGCTCTACGGGCGGCAATGCAGGGGCTGACTCTGGCATCTAGTCGATCGTACAGATGGCGAATACTGTACTGGGATACGCTGCTCGACCTGTTCACGTAGTTATGTAAGAGCTGTTGGTTGACAGGTCACTTCAAGCATGAGTCACAGCCTACACGTGCTCGGTTGGAGACAAGCCCGGAGATCACACCGGCCAGGGAAGTTGCTGCACCTCTTGCAGAGCACTTTGAATTTCACGGGCAGTACAGTATCCTGTTGGAACAGTAAATCACTTTCTTGTTGGAAGAACGTCAAAAGAACGGGTCTAACAACATTTTGCACGTACTGAGCGCTTGTTAGCACTCCTTCCATCACTTTCGTGCAGGCAGAATCTACTTTCATCGTTGAAGGACATGGCACGCCATTACCTCTACCAAGTGATACTCTGACGACACAAATCGAGCCGTGCCCGTCGATGCTGTGGCGTGAATGGGTCAGAGGTGTGCGTACCCGTAGTCCCATTGCTAGTAGCCTGTTTGCAACAGTTCTTAGTTAGTTTGTTAGTTGGTTGCGTGTTCCATTGATCAATCGCACGGTACGGTAGCCGTTATTGTGTGGAACGTGTCAAGTGTACAAGAAATGCACATATGAAACACTATGATAAAATAGGAGCTGTCAAAGAGATATGATTTCTATTTATTTTTGAAGCTATTATTTCTGTCTGTCAGACATTTTATTTCATCTGGTAATTTGTCGAAAATTTTTATAGCAGCATATTTTACCCCTTTCGTTCGTGTTGATATGTCTGGGCTCACACGCCCTCTTACGTGTGTTGTGGTGGCTTTACGGTCTGCCTCTGCTGCTCTTAGAATACAATGATCCAGACTGACGTCTGTGCTGCGTTCTGAATCTCGTATACGGCTGTGAGCATATTCACATGATCACCGATACCAGCATCGTTACACAATTGACGCAGCATGTCCAGATTGTGTGGCAGTTCCCTGAAAGGACCATCCCGCCCCTTGGAAGGTCACAATTTGATCCCCTTTCAAACTCACTCCGTTTGCTGTAGGAAGCACGAGTGTATCACCGCGGAATAGTTACCTGCTTGCTTCCAACATTTACATCACACAAGCCCTCTGGCTGTGAGCATTCCCTATTAAAGAGCAGACACAGATGGGGCTCTGTCAGCTATGCCACTGCGCTATCCGCGTCTCGTGGTCCAGTGACTAGCGTTGCTGTCTCTGGATCTTGGGGTCCCGCGTTCGATTCCCGACCAAGTCGGAGATTTTCTCTGCCTAGGGACTGGGTGTTCGTGTTGTCCCCATCATTTCATCATCATCGTGATCATTCGTGACAGTGGCTAGATTGGACAGTGTAAAAAATGCGTCTGTGTAAAAATGGGGACTTTGTACAGTCGCTGACGACTGCCCAGTTGAGCGCCCCCAACCGAACATCACCATCATCATTGACTACACTATCTGACCATCACCATCATCATTGACTACACTATCTGACCATCATCATCATCATTGACTACACTATCCGACCATCACCATCATCATTGACTACACTATCTGAACATCACCATCATCATTGACTACACTATCTGACCATCACCATCATCACTGACTACACTATCTGACCATCACCATCATTGACTACACTATCTGACCATCACCATCATCATTGACTACACTATCTGACCATCATCATTGACTACACTATCTGAACATCACCATCATCATTGACTACACTATCTGACCATCACCATCATCATTGACTACACTATCTGCTGCCGGACGACGTTGAAACCATTATCAGTACCTCTACTATCCCCCAGGTAGTTTTTTCATTTTTTGCTGGCAGCGTATTTTGTGTGTGATGTTCGTATTGAAAATTCTATGACTGTATTTTAACCAAACACTTCCGTTTGGTATACTTTATTGCCTTGGCGGTATCGAGCCACAATGCCAAAAAAGAGGAGCAAATATAAAACATTTACATATAAAAATCACATGAAAAATGCGGAAAACTGTTTAAGATGTTACATTATCAATGTAGGTTAAGAATATTATCATGATATTAACTACAGCGTCAAGTGAGTACAATACTGAGAAGTTGGCATGCAACAAAACATTTCATCCTTACAGTAACCACTGACAACACAAAACAATTAAAGAACACGTGTTACTAAATTGTATAAAATCATAGGACTTTAAATATTTCAATGTGTTTAAGGAATAGTTAGACTGGTGTTCTTGTTGGAAATAGTTCAAATGGTTCTGAGCACTATGGGACTTAACTTCTGAGGTCATCAGTCCCCTAGAACTTAGAACTACTTAAACCTAACTAACCTAAGGACATCACACACATCCATGCCCGAGACAGGATTCGAACCTGCGACCATAGCGGTCGCGCGGTTCCAGACTGTAGCGCCTAGAACCGCTCGGCCACTCTGGCCGGCTCTTGTTGGAAATCGCATCTTTATTTTTCGTAGACCCAGAAAATAGTAATACCTATGTTATGCAAGATTTTTGTAATGCCCTTCTAGGTAGAACACTCAAATCATTGTAACTTCATGTTTACAAGGAAGTGGACACAGTTTTTATGAACTTTCATTTAGTCTGAAATATCTGTACAGCACCAATTGCCCCATTAGATGTGTTTCCTCATGGAACGCTATATAGACTGAAGAGCCAAATAAACTGGTACATCTGCCTAATATCGTGTAGGGCTCCTGCGAGAACACAGACGTGCCGCAACACGACGTGAAATGGACTCGGCTGATGTCTGAAGTAGTGCTGGAGCATGAATTCTGCAGGGCTGTCCATAAACTCGTAAGAGTACGAGGGGGTAGAGATCTCCTCTGAGAAGCACGTTGCAGTGCGTTCCACATATGCTCAATAATGTTCATGTTGGAGAGTCTGCTGCCAATCGGAAGTGTTTAAACTCAGAAGAGTGTCCCTGGAGACTCTCTGTAGCAATTCTAGATGTTTGGGATGTCGCATTGTCCTGCTGGAACTGCCCAAGTCCGTCGGAATTCACCTTGGATATGATTGGATGCATGTGATCAGACAGGATGCTTACGTACGTGTCAACTGTCAGAGTCGTATCTAGACATATCGGGGATCCCATATCCCTCCAAATGCACACGTACCACACCGTTACAGAGCTTCCAGCAGCTTGAACAGTGTCCTGCTGACATTCAGGGTCCATGAATTCATGAGGTTGTCTCCATACCCGTACACGTCCATCCGCTCGATACATTCTGAAACGAGACTCGTCCGACCAGGCAACATATTTCCAGTCATCAACAGTTCAACGTCGGTGTTGACGCACCCAGACGAGGCGTAAAGCTTTGTGTCGTGCAGTCATCAAGCGTACACACGTGGGCGTTCGGCTCCGAAAGCCATATCGATGATGTTTCGTTGAATAGTTCCCACGCTGACACTTGTTGATGGCCCTGCATTGAAATCTGCAGCAATTTGCGGAAGGGTTGCACTTCTGTCACGTTGAGCGTCGTTGGTCCCGTTCTAGCAGGATCTTTATCCGGCCGCACCGATGTCGGAGGTTTGAAGTTTTACCGGGTTTCTGATATTCGCGGTACACTCGTGAAATGGTCGTGTGGAAAAATTCCCACTTCATCCCTACTTCAGAGATGCTGTGTCCCATTGTTCGTTCGCTGAGTATAACACCACGTTCAAACTCACTTCAGTCTTGATAACCCGCCACTGTAGCAGCAGTAACCGATCTAACAATTGAGCCAGACACTTGTTGTCTTCTATAGACGTTGCCGTGCGCAGCGCCGTATTCTGACTGTTTACATATCTCTGTATTTGAACACGCATGCCTATACCAGTTTCTTTGGCGCTTCAGTGTATACAGAGACACGCGTGAAAAGAGACGTACGAATACACACGTTTTTGTAGTCCTCTGCAGGTATTAAATCTAATTCTACTCTGAGCCACACACTTTCCAACTAGATTCCGTGCTATCGACATGAGAAACATTCCTCGTTACACTCGCCGCGAGGCAAGTGTTGCAGAGAAAATAGCTTTTGACCGTTTTAGGGTCGGCCACGCGTTCAGTTCGTCCCGGGAGCGCAGCTGCGTCTGCCGCTAAAGGCGCGACATTCTCCACCATAGTTTCTGCCTTAACGATCAGCGATGCTGTTCCGGCGATCTATCTTCCCTCAAGCTGCTGCACCTTTTTCTGTCGGTAAACAACGCAGTCTTGTAGTTTCTTAATGCATTTCATCTACACTATTGGCCATTAAAATTGCTACACCACGAAGATGACGTTTTACAGACGCGAAATTTGACCGACAGGAAGAAGATGATGTGATATGCAAATGATTAGCTTTTCAGAGCACTCACACGAGGTTGGCGCCGATGGCGACACTTGCAACGTGCTGACATGAGGAAAGTTTCCAACCGATTTCTCATACACAAACAGCAGTTGACCGGCGTTGCCTGGTGAAACGTTGTTGTGATGCCTCGTGTAAGGAGGAAACATGCGTACCATCACGTTTCCGACTTTGACAAAGTTCGGATTGTAGCCTATCGCGAATGCGGTTTATCGTATCGCGACATTGCTGCTCGCTTTGGTCGAGATCCAATGGCTGTTAACAGAATATGGAATCAGTGGGTTCAGGAGGGTAATACGGAACTCCGTGCTGGATCCCAACGGCCTCGTATCACTAGTAGTCGAAATGACAGGCATCTTATCCGCATGGCTGTAACGGATCGTACACCCACGTCTCGATTCCTGAGTCAACAGATGGGGACGTTTACAAGACAACATCCATCTGTTCGTGACGACGTTTGCAGCAGCATGGACTATCAGCACGGAGACCATGCCTGCGGTTACCATTGACGCTGCATCACAGACAGGAGCGCCTGCGATGGTGTACTCAACGACGAACCTGGGCGCACGAATGGCAAAACGTCATTTTTTCGGATGAATCCAGGTTCTCTTTACAGCATCATGATGGTCGCATCCGTGTTTGGCGACATCGCGGTGAACGCACATTGGAAACGTGTATTCGTTATCGCCATACTGGCGTATCACCCGGCGTCATGGAATGGGGTGCCATTGGTTTCACGTCTCGGTCACCTCTTGTTCGCACTGACGGCGCTTTGAACAGTGGACGTTGCATTTCTGATGTGTTACGACCCGTGGCTCTACCCTTCATTCGATGCCTGAGAAACCCTACATTTCAGCAGGATAATTCACGACCGCATGTTGCAGGTCTTGTACGGGTCTCTCTGGATACAGAAAATGTTCTACTGCTGCCCTGGCAGCACGTTCTCCAGATCTCTTGCCAATTGAAAATGTCTGGGCAATGGTGGCCGAGCAACTGGCTCGTCACAATACGCCAGTCACTACTTCTGATGAACTGTGGTATCGTGTTGAAGCTGCATGGGCACCTGTACCTGTACACTCCATCCAAGCTCTGTTTGACTCAATGTCCAGGCGTATCAAGGCCGTTATTACGGCCAGATGTGGTTGTTCTGGATACTGATTTCTCAGGATCTATGCACCCAAATTGCGTGAAAATGTAATCACATGTCAGTTCTAGTATAATATATTTCTCCAATGAATACCCGTTTATCATCTGCATTTGTTCTTGGCGTAGCAATTTTAATGGCCAGTAGTGTATAAGGTGTAAAGTAGCGGGAATGAGATTATATCAAATAACAAGAGACGGAAGTGATCCTCGATGCTACACGAAACGGAGCAGAGTCTGTTGCGGTTGCAACGAAAAAATCTTGCCAAATTTAAAAGGACGAAAAATATCCATGATTCGTGATGGTTTTATTTAAAATAAGCTTTATTAAAAAGCTCAAAATTTAGCACTTACTTCTATTCGAAATGATTTTAAACGTTTACAGAAGGAAATTGTCTCGATATCTGGCATAAAATCCAAAGAGGTTCTGGTCGTATGTAAAGTACACCAATGGGAAGAGACAATCACTACCTTAATGAGCGACAGCTATGGCAATGTTATCTATGATAGTAGCATTAAAGCAGCCTAACTGAACACGGTTTTCGGACATTCCTTCACCAATGTAGAAAACGTAAACATTCCGGAATTCCAATCAAGAACAGTTGAAAACATCAGAAACATAAGAGCCTATATCCTCGGTGTAGTGAAACAACTCAAATACTTAACAAATGCAAGTCTTCCAGTCCAGCATGTATGCCAATTTGGTCTCTCTCAGATTACGCCGATATGTAACAGCTCCATACTTAGCAATTATATACAACTGCTCGCCAGACGAAAGATCCTTATCTAAAGACCTGAACTTTACACAAGTCACACCAATGTCCAAGAAAGGGAATAGGAGTAATCCGCTGAATTACAGACCCATATCACTGACTTCGATATGCATTAGGATTTTGGATCATATGCTGTGTTTGAACATTATGAACTACCTCGAACGTAACCGTTTATCGACACATACTCAGCACGGATTCGGAAAAGTCGTTGTTCTGAAACGCAACCGGCTCTTTATTCATGAAGAGTTACGAAGTCCTGTCGACAGCGGAGTTCAAATTGACTCCATAGTTCTATATTTCCAGAACGTTTATGTCATTGTAACACAAGCGACTACTACTAAAATTTGTACCTATGGGATATCGTCTCGATTGTGCGGCTGAATTCGCGATTTCCTGACAGTAACGTCACAGTTCGTAGTAAATGACGGAAAGCCATCGAGTACAACGGTGTTCCCGAAGGAAGTGTTATAAATACTCTGTTGTTCTTAGGTTATATAAAAGATTTAGTAGACAATCTGAGTACCTCTCCTAGATTGTTTGCAGCTGATGCTGTCATTTTCCGGCCGGGGTGGCCGAGCGGTTCTAGGCGCTACAGTCTGGAACCGCGCGACCGCTACGGTCGCAGGTTCGAATCCTGCCTCGGGCATGGATGCGTGTGATGTCCTTGGGTTAGTTAGGTTTAAGTAGTTCTAAGTTATAGGGGATTGATGACCTCAGACGTTAAGTCCCATAGTGCTCCGAGCCATTTGAACCATTTGATGCTGTCACTTATTGTTTAGTAAAGTCGTCAGAAGACAAAACCAACTGCAGAATAATTTAGTACGATATGTCCGCTGTGGCAAATAATTCTAAATAATGGGAAATTTTAGGTCATCCACTTGAGTGCTGAAACAAATCTGTTAAATTTCGGTTACAGGAGAAATCACACAAATCTAAAAGCTTTCAATGTAACTAAATACCTTTGCGTTGCATTTACGAACAATTTGAACTGGAACGATCAAATAGGTAATGTTGTGGAGAAGGTGAACCAAATACTGCGTTTTATTAGCAGAACGCTTGTAACATGCAAGAAATCCACCAAAGAGTGTGACTACACCACGCTTATCCGTACTCTTCTGTAGTACTGCTGCTCGGTATGTGATCCTAACCAGATAGGGCTGAGGGAGGTAATCGAAATAGTTCAAAGAAGTCAGTTCATTTTGTACTAATGTGAAATAGGTGAGAGAGCGTCACGAATATAATACGCGAGCTGTAGTGGCAATCATTAAAACAATGTCGTTTTTCGTTGCGGCGAGATCTTTTCATGAAATTACAGTCACTAAATTTCTCCTGAGAATGCGAAAATACTTTTTTCCCGCCCACCTATATACGGACAAACGATCAACGTAATGAAATGAGAGGAATCAGAACCAGTAAAGAAAGATTTAGGTGTTCGTTTTCCCGGCACGCTGTCCCGGAGAGGAACGACAGAGAAACCTATTGCCAGGCACTTAAGTATTAATTGCAGAGCAGTCATACAATATAGATGTCAAAATAGAGTTGGTTACTAGGTCTGTAACACATACACACTGAATTTCACAAATTTGGGGAAAAATAATGAAAACTGTGTAAGTCGGGAAAAAATAATTCAATCGGTACAGAGTTTGAACATATCACTGTAGCGCTACACAAGTCTGCCACATACCTATCTGAGAAGTTGTATACAACTAATACCTATGTTTGAAATCAAATGTCAGTCTTTACTGTGACAACTAGAGGAAACAGGTAGGATAGCCGACTTCGGCGAATAGCGTCGCGGCATCGCCTACCGCCGGCCGCGGTGGCCGAGTGATTCTAGGTCGCAGGTTCAAATCCTGCCTCGGGCATGGATGTCTGTGATGTCCTTAGTTTAGTTAGGTTCAAGTAGTTCTAAGTTCTAGGAGACTGATGACCTCAGACGTTAAGTCCCATAGTGCTCACAGCCATTTGAACCAATTGAACCATCTCCTACCGCATGAACTGGGATGATATGTCATTGCCAGACTAGATGCTGGTTCACTATAGCCATAAGTGGTCACGTGCCTACAGGTCCGACATTCTACTGTTCGTAGATTGTCTTCACAATCTCAGGCAACGTCTTTGCTATCCACAAGTATCAGGTAACACCTATCAAGGGCAGAGGTGACCGACATTTGCTGCTGTGCTTCTGAAGGATGAAGACCACTATCTAATACCACCAAAAATACAGGGTAGCAAGGGCATAGGAGCAGATGTTGTGATGATTGGTACCTTCCATTAGAACGTTCTAAACGGGGTGCTAGCAGTAATAGGCAGCCTGGGTGGCTGACTAGTGGGATAAGGATATAATGTAGAACAAAGCGGGAATTATATCAGAATATTAGAAGTAGTCACAATCGAGCTACAGTAGCTCATTCCCAAAAGTATTGTAAGGTGCCTAAAAATGTTATTAGGAAGGCAAAATGTATGTGGTATGCAAATAGAATAGCTAATTCACAGGATTATATAAAAACCATATGGACAGTTGTGAGGGAAGGGTCTCGTTAGCAACATAAGGTTGACGATTTAAAATCAGTTCGTGGTAAAAATATTTGTTACTGATAAATCAGATATATGTACAGTATTTAAAAATCATTTTCTGAGCATTGCATAGGCTCTTGATCACTACACCCATAAAATGTCGACAGATGTACTTGCAGCATTTATGATAATTGTGATATGATTTGAAAATTACTATAAACGTGGCTAGATGTTTATAGTGCCGATAATATAGATGATAAATACAATACTTTCCATAACACATTTCTCATTCTCTTCGAGAGTTGCTTTCCATTACAACATTCTAAACGGGGTACAAGCAGTAATAGACAGCCCGGTTGGCTGACTAGTGGGATAAGGATATCATGTAGAACAAAGCGGGAATTATATGAAAATGTTAGAAGTAGTCACAATCAAGCTACAGTAGCCCATTACAAACAGTATTTTAAGGTGCTTAAAATGTTATTAGCAAGGCAAAAAGTATGTGGTATGCAAATAGAACAGCTAATTCACAGGATAAGATCAAAGCCATGTGGTCAGTTGTGAAGGAAGTGTCTGGTCAGCAGCACAAGGTCGATGATATAAAGTCAGTTCGCAGTAATAATATTTTGTTACTGATAAATCAGATATATGTACAGTATTTAACAATCATTTTCTGAGCATTTCTGGTGAATTAAATAAAAATTTAGTTTCTACAGGGAGTCATATAACTCTCTTGGCAAATGCCTTTCCGAGATTGATGTCTGAAGTGCTCCTTTGTGATACAAACAAGGGGGAGATTGAGTGAATACATAATTCACTGAAGACTAAGGACTCTCATGGATATGATGAAGTGCCTAGCAGAATATTAAAGTACTGTGCTGCACATGTTAGCCCTGTATTTAGCCATATTTGTAATTTTTCCTTTAGGAATGGTCAGTTTCCTGAACGATTAAAGTACTCAGTAGTAAAGCCGCTTTATAAAAAGTAAGAAAGGGGTAATGTAGACAATTTTAGACCTATTTCTACGCCTTCAGTGTTCACTAAAGTTATTGAAAAGGCTGTGTATGTAAGGATAATTGATAATTTTATATCACGCGATTTGCTATCAAATGTACAGTTCGGCTTTAGAAGTCGTCTAACAACTGAAAATGCCATTTTCTGTTTTCTCTGTGTGGTACTGGATGGGTTAAACAAAAGGTTTCGAACGCTAGGCATATTTTTGATTTAACTAAGGCGTTTGACTGTGTTGATCACAAAATATTGCTCCAAAAGTTGAACCATTACGGAATACAGGGAGTAGCTCGCAATTGGTTCACCTCTTACTTGAACAACAGACAGCAAAAGGTAATTATTCACAATGTTGAGAATGGCTGTGATGTGGGGTCTGAGTGGGTACAGTCAAATGGTGGGTGCCCCAGGGATCAGTGTTGGGGCCATTCCTGTTACTTATTTATATAAATGATATGCTCTCTAGTATTACAGGTAACTCTAAAATATTTCTGTTTGGCGATGACAGTAGCTTGGTAGTAAAGGATGTTGTGTGCAACATTGGCTCGGTTTCAAATAGTGCAGTTCATGACCTAAGTTCATGGCTTGTAGAAAATAAACTAACGCTAAATCACAGTAAGACTCAGTTTTTACAATTTCTAACACACAAATAAACATAACCAGACGTTTTAATTTCACAGAATGGGCATATGGTTAGTGAAACTGAACAGTTCAAATTTCTAGGTGTTCAGAAAACTAATAAATTGTCGTGGAAAGCCACGTTCAGGATCTTGTTCAAAGACTTAATGCTGCCATTTTTACTATTCGAACGGTATCTGAAGTGAGTGATCGTTCGACACGAAAATTAGTCTACTTTGCTTATTTTCATGGTATTATATTTTGGGGTAACTCTTCCCATTCTAAAAGGATGTATTTGGCTCAGAAACGAGCGGCTCGGGAAATAAGTGGTGTAAGTTCATGAACCTCTTGTCTACTGCTTCTCATGTGTCTGGGTATTTTGACATTGGCCTCTTAATATATACATATTCCTTACTATCATTTCTTGTTAACAATATTAGCTTATTCCCAAGAATAAGCGACTTTCACTCAGTTAATACTCGGCAGAAATCAAACCTGCATTTGGATCGGACTTCCTTGACTCTTGTGCAGAAAGGTGTTTAGTGTACTGCTTCATCCATTTTCAATATGCTACCAGTCGAATTCAAAAATCTTAGCAGTAATCCAGGCGCTTTCAAATCGAAACAGAAAAGTTTCCTCATGGCTCACTCCTCCTGTCCTGTCGAAGAGTTACTTGAAAAATTAAGCTGGTTCTTGTTGAATTGTTGAGTGTGTTTAAATAAACTTATGGATTGACTTTTTTCGGGTTCATAAACATTTTACTTTTATCTGTTGTTACTTTCATGTTGTAATTTCATGTACTGACACGTTCCATGACCTTGGAGATGTGCTCCTTAATTTGGTCCTACGGAACTTGACGTGTAAATAAATAAATTAATTAATGTATACCTAATTCAAACGTGATATTAATTTTCCTTTGTGTCTAACGGTCTTCCACAAGCACATCACAAAGTTTGGTATCTATTGTTTTCTGCACAATTGTAACTGCGCTGTGAAGTGGTCTATGCCTGTCAGTATAGACTTCCCATTTTGCATCCAGGCGTCCACACTTCAATACGTTACCTGCTGCCCAGGGGAAGATAAATGTTAATGGCTTGCCTGTACCATCTATACTAGGAGGTACTAAACAACCTAAAAACATACTTCCCATAGCAGCCATAATTATTAGTCTGCAAATGACGTAACTACTGGTGCAATATTTCTCAGTATACTGTCCTCTGCCTTGAATAGAAGTATCTGCACTTATGCCCCTAACACCTTGTATGTCTGTGTCACAGGTTCCAGCAATTTTAGAAGGGTGGCGAGGCAATTAGTCACTAGTGTACTGGTCTGTTGGGGTCAGACATTGGTAACTCTGACTCTCCAAATATATGGTTCAACAGCAGCGATGTCGACAATGGGTCTTTTAACTAGTGCATCGAAGTCATCCTCTCTGTACTGTAGTACTGATAAAATATTTGTTATAAGGAAAAAAACGTCGCTTCAATCTGCGAGACAATGTTAAGAAGGAAGAACGGAAGATTTAATTTTAATGTCCTGTGGACAACGAGTTCATGACACATGGGGCGCAAGCTAGGATTAAGGATCAGTACTGGAGGAAATCAAAAGACCAATCCAGGCCTTTGATGGAAAACCTAAATATGGATGGCCAGTCGCAAATTTAAAACTTCGTCCTCCCGAACGCTCACCCATTGTGTGCTGACAACTGAGTCACCTAGGTCGGTGACAGCCTTAAGAAATCACAACTCAGATATAACTGAACATTGCCCTGTGGCAATCCGATTGTACTGTGATAAGTCCCAAGAACCGAGTACTTGGCGGGAAAAAACACATCGCTTCCACTCTCCATTTAACCTCCAGCTGCCTTCTGCAAATTCTTTGACAATCCCAGCAAATGAAAACGTCTCTGAATAACTGTTTAAAGATGTGAAGATTATAAAGTTACACTAAAATTCAAGACTCGCGATTCCCCGTAAAGAATTCAGTTTACTGCTACTGTATTAAACCTCGGCAAATATGTTACTGCCGCCATAACCTCACCCAGCTATTACCTCCATGGTATGCCGTTAAAATGGCTCCGAACGACGACACCAGCTTGAGCTAATTCATTACGCACTTATTTTCAAGAGGCACAACTTCCCTCCATCTATTACTGCCGCAATGTTTCCACCGTAAACTCACGCTCTGTGCTGAAATGATACTAGGAACAACAAGTAACACTCCACATCCTGATCCTCTAGATTGCATTTCTCCTTCCACGAGGATGTCATTGAACGAATCTCCGATCTCGGGAGAACAGAATAAGTCGCTGAGTTTTGTTAACTCCATTTCCCGTACAACTAAGCACGTCTTTCGAAAATCCTCCTGAGACAGCGCTTTCTCAAAGTCTACTGCGGTCTGTCGGCCTCGATCAAATAATGTAATGAAACTTCCTGGCAGATTAAAACTGTGTGCCCGACCGAGACTCGAACTCTGGACCTTTGCCTTTCGCGGGCAAGTGCTCTACCATCTGAGATACCGAAGCACGACTCACGCCCGGTCCTCACAGCTTTACTTCTGCCAGCTGTGAGGACCGGGAGTGAGTCGTGCTTCGGTAGCTCAGATGGTAGAGCACTTGCCCGCGAAAGGCAAAGGTCCCGAGTTCGAGTCTCGGTCGGGCACACAGTTTTAATCTGCCAGGAAGTTTCATATCAGCGCACACTCCGCTGCAGAGTGAAAGTCTCATTCTGGCAAATAATGTAATGTTACACTCTGGATTGAAACCCGTATAGAATAATTACTCCTCAAACATGGGTACCTGCCGGCTTGCAAAGTATACATCACGTCTTGTACCTGAATGCGTCCATATGATGGTTTCAAAATGACACCAGACATTTTTACATTTGGCAGTGACAAGAATCTTTTAGTTACTCATCAACTTCGAGAGTATTTGCCAGATATCCTGGTGCTGTATCCTCAAACGAACATACAGACCCCTTTGACTTTCAGCAGGGGTCCCCAATCACGCAGGTTCATTGGGATGACATCCTTGATGCTTGTACACGATCATCTTCCCACGCAACCGAGAATGATTTAATTCTACAGTCCGAAAACAATGGAGTGTGCGCGCCTTGTCTGGTTTGCTAATATCGTCGCTAGCAAACAATTCAGTACGTAAGGTGATCTATTGAAGTACTGTACAGCGTCCCTGCAATGCCGAAAGCGGCACTGCTGGAATATTTCCTTTCATTTCCAGTTCAGCTCGCAGACGTCATCACACAAATCACGTTGCGTTGCTTCATTAGTATTATGACATTATTCATTCCAGAATGAGATTTTCACTCTGCAGCGGAGTGTGCGCTGATATAAAACTTCCTGGCAGATTAAAACTGTGTGCCCGACCGAGACTCAAACTCTGGACCTTTGCCTTTCGCGGGCAAGTGCTCTACCATCTGAGTTACCGAAACACGACTCACGCCCGGTCCTCACAGCTTTACTTCTGCCAGTATCTCGTCTCCTACCTTCCAAACTTTACAGAAGCTCTCCTGCGAACCTTGCAGAACTAGCTCTCCTGAAAGAAAGGATACTGCGGAGACATGGCTTAGCCACAGCCTGGGGGATGTTTCCAGAATGAGATTTTCACAATTTTTATGTTGAATTTAGCGCTAATCTCATTTCTACTGCTCCTCATTAGTTTCGTTTTTCTTCCCTTCACTCCCAATCTATATTCTGTACAGATTAGAGTATTCCATTCTACTTTTCCTGTAAATCATTTTGACTTTCACTAACGATAGAAATGATATCACTGAATTTTATCATTGATATCCTTTTTCCCTCAACTTTAATCGCACACGTGAAACTTACTACTGACGTCCAACAAAGATGAAGAAACACTTACATAAAAATATCGTGATGTAAAATTCAAGACTATGTGCATGTAATTACGGGGTTACTGGTGCACGATTTTTCACTGTCAGCACGTGCTGAGGAAGGAATCTCAGTGATGAAATACTAGACTCGAATTCGGCACTTTCAGGATTGAAATTCCTATCCAGCCACGAACGTTAAGTTTCATGTGGTTTCTCTAAATATCTTAAGCCGAATGTCAGGACGATGTCTCTGAAAAGGAAGTTGGTAACGTCCTTCTCCGCCACAGTCCAGTCGCTGCTGCTGCTGTACTATCCGATCGATAGTACCCGGATATTGTATGTTATGTGAAAACGACCACCAAAGGCCACAAGAGTTAACGCCAGCTTAAAGTGGAGCATATTCTCTTGTCAGCAGAGCATGTGGACCCGCCACTCGATGACACCGGAGTAACAAATCCATCGTAGACATTTTCAACATTATGAGGCCGTCCAAATCGATTGATGCTGATGTGAATGAAGTGGAAATATGAAGGAACAGCAACAGCTAAATGAAGACTAGGTGGACTTCTTATACAGACGGATAGGGACCATCGAACATTGTGGACTGTGGTTGTAAAAAATTGCGTGAAATCTGCATAAGGAGTCACCGGTGAGTTTCAATTTGTTACCAGCTGCCCAGCTATCAGAACGACTGTACGTCGGGAATTAAAAATTATGGGGCTGGCCGAGTTCCTCCGCATAAGTTACACATTTCTGTAGTCAATGGCAAGCAATACTTGAGATGGTGCAAAGAGCAACACCGCTGGACCACGAGTGACTGGAAATGAGTGGTTTGAAGTGATGACTCACTCTACTCGCTGTGGCAACCCACTGGAAGGGTTTGGGTTTGGTGGGGTGTGTTTTCCGAGGTTGGGTTGTGGTCTCCTTATTGTGCCTTAGAAAACGGTAAATGCGGAAGTATACGTAACACGTTTACAGAAATTGTGTGCTGGATACAGTAGAGGAACACTTTAGAGACGACAGTTATTTCCACTGTGTCATAAGTCAGGATTTGTGAGGCAATGATTTGCGGACAGTACTATTCCTGATATGGACTGACCCGCCCAGAGTCTCGGCCTGAATCCAATGGGACACCATAGGGACGAGCTGGAACGGCTACTTCGCTCCAGACCAGAGTGTCCAATACCCTACCTTGTCTGGTATTGGCTCTTGACGAAGAATGGGCTGGCACTTCTTCACAGACATTGAGACACCTTGCTGAAAGTGTCCGCGGCAGGGCTAAAGCTGTCGTGTAGCAGAAGATGGACTTACCTATCTTCATGTCCATTGATGAGTGTCCAGATACGTTTGAACGGATAGTGTACATGTGTGATGACCTCGCCGGTGGCTCCAAACTGTAATCTAATTTCTTAGATATTGGCACACGAATGGAATGAGAAACCAAGAATTGAAATCTACTACAGCAGCAACTCTATAGATAAGCTTCCATATCTGTTTCGAAGAGTAATGGTTATTTGAGTATTTGAGGAAACTGTAAATTAGAGAAAGTAATGTGCTAACATGATGCACCTAGACGTGAAGAATGATGTTCAATGTACAACTGAAGGCCATGCTTGCAAGTGGGGCATCTGATGGACATGGATATAGGTAAATAGGTAATCAACATTATTTTAAGATATATGAGACCGACTTACTTTATTATGTATTTTTATTTATACCAATGCGCCATCTTGAGTTGGCACAATATATATTTAAAGCTTGAGCTAACATATCATCAAAACATTACTGCAGTTTGGATGCTGCAGCTGCCTTTCTTTTGTGCTTGTAGTTGCTCCTATTTTCCGCATTTAAAAGCATCGCACAAACACATGTTCTTTGTGTAACAAATACGCAACACAACGAACTGAGTCCGGGTCAGAAGGAGCAAGAAAGGAGGCGGCGCCAGTATCCGTACTTGGTCGCAAGCTAGAACGGAGTATTGTGTCTAAGGGACGGGTGGGGGAGGAGATGCTGGATGCGGATGGTACATAGAACGGCAGATTGTTGGATGGGGGAAAGAGACGAAAGCGTCGCGCCGGTTCCGTTGCCGTCAGTCCATCGGCGCACCTGATGAAGGCAGTGTGGTCGCTTGCCAGTAACCCGTCAACTACATCGTTGATTGATTGCTGTTCACTTGGAGAATCTGTGTCAATGACAACAGTCTGTACACCTAAGTTTGTTGAGAAAGTGAAGTGCTGAATCTGCAGATCCCAATTCTGACATCCGATCTACCATCGGTGAATCTGATTGATGCGGATTCCTAACGTGGCCCATTTTCCTCGAGATGGATGAGTTACTACACTCATGCTCATAAATTAAGGATAATTGCAGAATATGGTGCCACACAACGTCGCACTACACGAAAACTGGCGCTAATAGCATAGGCAGATAGGGAGCACACACGACACAGGTATGTAAGTCCACAGTATTGGTGACAAGTTGAGAAAACCGTCCCGAAACACTTGTGCTACAAAACGCCATTGTTTTCTGCGCTTGTACCCCGACATCAATATGGGATATGATCACCATACTCACGTACACAGGCCGCAGAATGAGTTGGACTACTCCCGATCAGGTGATCAAACAGCTGCTAGGGTATAGCCTCCCATTCTTGCACCAGTGCCTGTCGGAGCTCCTGAAGTGTCGTAGGGGTTTGAAAACGTGCAGCGATACGTCGACCGAGAGCATCCCAGACGTGCTCGGTGGGGTTTAGGTCTGGAGAACAGGCTGGGCACTCCACTCGCCTCGTATTTTCCGTTTCAAGGTACTCCCTCACTATGGCAGCTCAGTAGGCCGTGCGTTATCATCCATCAGGAGGAAGATGGGACCACTGCACCCCTGAAAAGGCAGACATACTGGTGCAAAATGACGTCCCAATACACCTGACCTGTTACAGTTCCTCTGTGAATGATATGCAGGGGTGTACGTGCACCAATCATAATCCCACCCCACACCATCAAACCACGACCCCATACAGGTATCTTTCAGTGACATTAAGGGGTTGGTATCCAGTTTCTGGTTCACGCCAGATGAAAACCCGGCGACGATCACTGTTCAGACTGTATCTGGACTTGTGCGTGAACATAGCCTGGGACCATTTTTCCAATGACCATGTACTGTGTTCTTGACACCAGGCTTTACGGGCTATCCTGTGACCAGGGGTCAGTGGAATGCACCTTGCAGGTCTCCAGGCGAATAAACCATGTCTGTTCAGTCGTCTACAGATTGTGTGTCTGGAGACAACTGTTCCAGTGTCTGCAGTAAGGTCCCGAGCAAGGCTACCTGCAGTACTCTGTGGCCGTCTGCGGGCACTGATGGGTAGATATCGGTCTTCTTGTGGTGTTGTACAATGTGGCCGTCCCGTACTGTAGCGCCTGGGTACGTTTCCTGTCTGCTGGAATCATTGCCATAATCTTGACATCACACTTTATGGTACACGGAGGGCCCGTGCTACGTCCTACTGTGTTTGACCAGCCTCCAGTCACCCTAGTATTCTACCCTTTATAACATCAATATGCGTTCTCTGAGCCATTTTCAATACACACTCACTATTTGCACATCTGAAAACGTCTGCACACTTACTCGCTGCACTGTACTCTGATATGCACCAACTCACCTCTGCACATGTGGACTGCTGCCAGTGCCACCGTGTGACAACCGCGGGTCAGATGCACCGGATGGTCATACCCCGAGGTGATTTAAACCTGCAAACCGCCCACCAGGGCGTTGTTTCACCATTTATCAGCATTATTCTTAATTTATGAGCATGAGTGTAGTTTCCTCTATCACGCACACTAGCACTAAACGTCACAGTGGTGTCCCCATTTCTAGGCTCACTTCACTTCGTTTCTGGCGATAACTGAATGAAGTTTACTGTCGTTCGAGCATGGCCGTCTGCGATCTACGGCAGGTGCTGAAAGTCATTAGGCTACCGACAGCGCAGCTGTTGCGGTAATTCTGCGTGAGATGGACAGCCGCGGTCGGGCGTTACGCTGGTGGTGAGTGGCGACGCAGGCAGACGAGAAGCCAGTGGCAGCAGGTGTCGCCAGGCAGTCGTAACGAGGCGGGCTGCACGCCGACAGCCGGCGTGTTCCAGCCGCTGCTTTGAAGGCGCGTCTAGCGCGGCAACGACACGGCGCTCCGGCAACGGCAAAGCCAGCGCACGGTGTCAGCACGCAGCGCCGCGTCTCCATCCGCGGGACCACTGGTTCTCTCTTAAGCCGTCCTCACATGGGACGTGTTGCTCTTTTTTTCCCTTTATTGTTATTTTTATACCTGTTACAGGTAGGCCATCAGCGGCACAGTACGCCGCTCTTCGGCCACAGAGAAAACGAAAGATACAAATGAAAACAATCAAAGAATTAACAGGGTGGATACATAGACGGAGACAGACACTTTTAAAATACACGGAGCCTTTCACGGGCATAGAGTCCAAGATAAAATTGTGCAGACGCGTGGACACACACAGAGACAATAGTTGTCACACGCGAACGTTGGAGCACAAAACGAATAACACTGGAACACTTGAGCACGAACGACGTCACACACAGAAACACGAGGCGATGATCTCTGGCGCGCAAAAGTCCACTAAGCGTGTACGAGTCAGGGGACCTGCCAAGAGAGGAGGGAGGGGGTGGGGGAGGGAGAGGGGAGGGCAGAGTTGCAAAGGGCAGGGGAGATGGGGGAGGAAGGAAGGGAGGAGAGGGGTAGGGGAATCCCGGGGGAAGAAGGGTGGAGGAAGGGGGATATGGAGGGAAAAGGAGAGAGAAGGGAGGGAGGGTGCCCAAAGGAAAAAACACAGGAAGGAGGGGAGGATCAAAGTTGGTAGGAGGGGCAGATGGAGGGGAGGAGGGCATCCTCAGGGAGGGGGAGCAGGCGGAAGCCACCTCGGGAGAGGGTAAGGAGGGTGGAGAGATAGAGAGCGGGTGGGATGTGGAGATACAGGCGCGGCAGTGGGCGGGGGTGGGAGAGATTAAAAAAAATGGCTCTGAGCACTATGAGACAACTGCTGAGGTCATCAGTCCCCTAGAACTTAGAACTACTTAAACCTAACTAACCTAAGGACGTCATGCACATCCATTCCCGAGGCAGGATTCGAACCTGCGACCGTAACGGTCGCGCGGTTCCAGACTGTAGCGCCTAGAACCGCTCGCCCACCCCGGCCAGCAGTGAGAGAGGATGGGTCAGACGAGCAGGTGAGGAGGATCGAGTTTACGGGAGGTGTAGAGGATCCGTACCCGTTCAAGGAAAAGGAGGAGGTGGGGGAATGGAATGAGGTCGTACAGGATCCGCGTGGGGGAGGGGAGATGGATGCGATAGGGCGAGGTGGAGAGCATGGCGTTCAAGGGTCTGAAGGGATTTGTAAAAGGTAGGGGGGAGGGGCGGAGATCCAGGAAGGATGGGCGTAACATAGGATAGGGCGGATGAGGGATTTATACGTGTGGAGTATGGTGGAGGGGTCCAGACCCCACGTACGGACGGAAAAGAGCTTGAGGAGACGGAGTCGGGAGCGTGCCTTGACGTGATGCTCGTCGCGAAGCATGACAGATGTCGTGTCCACCGTGTCTGCTGCGCGGTCTGTAACGACCTGCTACGTCTCACGGAATGTAACGTAATCCTATTCGTGATTTGAGACCTCAGCGCTCTCCAGCGGCAGTTTCCGGCTATTCATGGCGGTCCATTGATCGTGACCGGGCCAAATATCTCACGAAATAAGCGTCAAACGAAAAAACTACAAATAACGAAACTTGTCTAGCTTAAAGGGGGCAACCAGATGGCGCTATAGTTGCCCCGCTAGATGGCGCTGCCATAGGTCAAACGGATATCAACTACGTTTTTTTAAATAGGAACCCCCATTTTTTTAATTACATATTCGTGTAGTACGTAAGGAAATATGAATGTTTTAGTTGTTCCAATGTGATACACGTATCTTTGTGAACTTTCTGAGAACGCATGCTGTTACAGCGTGATTACCTGTAAATACCGCATTAATGCAATAAATGCTAAAAAGATGTCCGTCAACCTCAATGCATTTGGCAATTCGTGTAACGACATTCCTCTCAACGGCGAGTAGTTCGCCTTCTGTAATGTTCGCACATGCATTGACAAGGCGCTGAAGCATGTTGTCAGGCGTTGTCGATAAAACACGACAGCAAATATCCTTCAACTTTCCCCACAGAAAGAAATCCGGGGACGTCAGATCCGGTGAAAGTGCGGGCCGTGGTATGGTGCTTCGACGACCAATCCACCTGTCATGAAATATGCTATTCAATACCGCTTCAACCGCACGCGAGCTATATGCCAGACATTCATCATGTTGGAAGCACATCGCCATTCTATCACGCAGTTAAACACCTTGTAGTAACATCGGTACAACATTACGTAGGAAATCAGCAAACATTGCACCATTTAGATTGCCATCGATAAAATGGGGGCCAGTTATCCTTCCTCCCATAATTCCGCACCTTACATTCACCCGCCTAGGTCGCTGATATTCCACTTCTCGCAGCCAACGTGGATTTTCCGTTGCCCAACAGTGCATATTATGCCAGTTTACGTTAGCGCTTTTGCTGAATGACGCTTCGTCGCTAAATGGAACGCGTGCAAAAAATCTGTCATCGTCCCGTAATCTCTCTTGTGCCCACTGGCAGAACTGTACACGATGTTCAAAGTCGTCGCCATGGAGTCCTGGTGCATACAAATATGGTACGGGTGCAATCGATGTTGATGTAACATTCCCAACACCGACGTTTTTGAGGTATCCGATTCTCGCGTAATTTGTCTGCTACTGATGTGCGGATTAGCCGCGACAGCAGCTAAAACACCTACTTGGGCATCATCATTTGTTGCAGGTCGTGGATGACGTTTCACATGTGGCTGAACACTTCCTGTTTCCTTAAATAACGTAACTATCCGGCGAACGGTCCGGACACTTGGATGATGTCGTCCAGGATACCGAGCAGCATACATAGCACACACCCGTTGCGCATTTTGATCATATTAGCTATACATCAACTCGATATCGACCTTTACCGCAATTGGTAAATGGTCCATTTTAACACGGGTAATGTATCACGAAGCAAATACCGTCCGCACGTACTTATACGTTTGTGACTATTTCAGCGCCATGTATCACAAAGCGAAGAAAGTGGTCCAACTAAAACATTCATAATACGAATAAGTAATAAAAAATGGAGGTTCCTACTTTAAAAAAAACGCAGTTGATATCCGTTTGACTTATGGCAGCGCCATCTAGCGGGCCAACCATAGCGCCATCTGGTTTCCCCCTCCAAGCTAGACAAGTTTCGTTCTTTGTAGTTTTTTCGTTTCATGCTTATTTCGTGAGATATTCGGCCCGGTCACTATCAATGCACCACCCTGTACATGGCGCATACAGCTCGCAGCACAATGTACGAAAACGGATGTGCGTAAAACAGGATGCGTCATCTCTGTCACTGATTATCAAGGAAGAGCCGAAAAAATCGCGAAAAAGATGATGGGCTTCGACAGCAGAAAATGTTGTACAACCATCTGACATACCTACTCGAAGAAATTATTTGTTAAGTCAATTGAATTTTCATCCCATTTTATGTTTTAAATTCAATATAGTTAAAGTATAGCGTCTAATGTCAGTTTGCGCATTTTTAACACCCATACTCTCGACTTTCCATTCACTACCATCGCACTGAAGTAAAGTAGACCTACTTCTCCACATACACTATGAGATCACCACAAAAAACATACGTTTTTCATATTAGGTGCATTATGCTGCCACCTACTATCAGCTACATCAGTGATCTCAGTAGTTATTAGACATAGTGAGAGAGCAGAATGAGGTGGTCCGTGGAACTCACGGACTTCGAACGTGATCAGGTGATTGGATGTCACTTGAGTCATACGTCTGTTCGCGAGATTTCCACACTCCTAAACATCCCTAGGTCTACTGTTTTCGGTGTGATAGTCAAGTGGAGACGTGAAGGGCCAGTAGAGCACAAAAGCGTACAGGCCGACCTCGTCTATTGACTGACAGAGATCGCCGACAGGTGAAGAAGGTCGTAATGTGTAACAGGCAGACGTCTAACCAGACCATCACACAGGAATGCCAAACTGCGTCAGGATCGACTGCAAGTATTGTGACAGTTAGACGAGAGATGAGAAAACTTGGATTTCATGGTCGAGAGGCCCCTATAAACACACATCACGCCGGTAAATGCCAAACCACGCCTCGCTTGGTGTAAGGAGCGTGGACATTGGACATTGGACGATTGAACTGTGGAAAAACGTTGTGTGTAGCGAAAAATCACGGTAGACAATGTGGCGATCCGATGGCACGGTGTGGGTATGGCGAATACCCAGTGTACGTCATCTGCCAACGTGTGTAGTGCCAACAGTAAAATTCGGATCCGGTGCTGTTACGGTGTCGTCGTGTTTTTCACGGAGGGGGCTTACGTGGCACTATCACAGCACAGGCCTACATTGATGTTTTAAGCACCCTCTTGCTTCCCACTGTTGAAGAGCAATTCGGGGATGGCGATTGCATCTTTCAACACGATCGAGCATCTGTCCAAAATGCACGGCCTGTGACGGAGTGGTTACACGACAATAACATCCCTCTAATGCATTGTCCTGCACAGAGTCCTGACCTGAATCCTATAGAAAACCTTTGGTATGTTTTGGAACGCCGAATTCGTGCCAGTCCTCACCGACCGACATCGATGCCTCTCCTCAGTGCAGTACTCCGTGAAGAATGGGCTTGCATTTCCCAAGAAACCTTCCAGCACCTGATTGAAAGTATGCCTGCTAGAGTGGAAGCTGTCGTCAAGGCTAAGGGTGGGCCATCACCACATTGTATTCCAGCATTACCGTTGAAGGATGCCACGAACTTGTAAGTCATTTTCAGTCAGGTGTCCAGATCCTTTTGATTACATAGTGTAGATTTCAAGGTCGAGATCCGTTATTGATGAAATTTGAATGGAAGGGGATATTTTTTCGGAGCCGCCTACTTCAGACTTCGATTACCAGATACATAATATGTTGGGAGTGTGCTCGCGTGCGAGAAAATGAGCAAACAGTAAAGACTGAAAGTTGTCGTTTGTGACGAACAGCTTTTAACACTGTGGTTGGAGTATCTTTCTAAGTTATTAACTCACATTAAAGGTGCATAATATGGCTGTCATTTCTGTTGGGGTAAACATCAATTCCTGTGTGGAATTTACTGAAGTGACCGATACCATTTGCCCGGGAATACGCGACAGGAGCCCGCTTTGGAAATCTGTTCATCCGGTTGCCTATCTGCATGTGCGAACTAAGTCGATGCGTCACTACGGAGTGTGTGTGTTACATTTCTGTACGTCTTGCAGTTTTCATGCAGTCGCCTTCTGAAACCCCAGAAATATCTACACAGAAACATGTGTAGTCATCGAAGGTACCCTTTACAAAATAAATGAAAACCGGATAAGACTATGTCGGTCTGTATGGAGGATGATCTATGGCAATGAGCCCAAGGCATCGAATTGTTGCGGATGTCATGTTACACGCTACAATTCGAAGCCGTGTGACGGCAAAGGGTTGCAACTTGCATCAGCGAAATGGGAAATTGAACTGAATAATATGCATGACATGTAATACCTCAACCAATATTGAGAACAGAATAAAAATTCGGAGGCATTATTGTTTAGCACACCTTCGTATTAATGAACCGAAATCTGCCTCGTCTTTTACCTGCAACTAAGTCTATGTCATTATTCCATTTCATACCCCTACACGTTGTTACTCGCAAATACACTCGAATACAAAAAAATGACACACCACGAGAGGATTACCGAATGGGACGGAAATCGGTAGATATATACAAAAAAATTGTATGGTTTTTCAAGAGAAAGAGCTTCGCAAATTGAGCAAATCGATAACACGTTGGTCCACCTTTGGAAATTATGCAAGTAGTTGTTCAGTTTGGCATTCATCGCCAGATTTTTTGGATGACCTCTTGAGGGATACTTTACAAAATTTTGTCCAACTGGCGCATTAGATCGTCGAGATCTTAAACTAGTTTGACAAACTTGGCGCGATATCCTTCAGGACGGTATCCAATAACTCTGGCGATGAATACCGAGCTCAATAACTGGTTACGTAATGGTCGGAGGAGGACTCAAGCGTTAACGACTCTCTCAGTTTGTGAACCTCATTCTCTTCAATAAATCATCCAATTTTTTTGGAACTGTAATCAGTTGTTTGTCTGTACATATACATCACGTTTGTCGATTTCTGTCCCATTCGGATAATTCTTTCGTGGTGCGCCGTTTTTTTTCCCAACTGCGATTCACTGATATTACTGTCATAGAACACAACACTTTTCTTTCGTGTTGTTAGGTGCTCAGTCTTACGTCTTCGAACATTTAAAGTGGTCTGCCAGTTCTTGTACCCCTTTGATCCCTTATCAATATCTGACTGATTTTATTTTATTTTATTTTGAGACAGCAGTACATTATAGATGACTGCATCATCTGCAAAAAGTCTGGGAGATCTGTTAGTACAGTCTGCCAGCTCATTTGAATACAATTTAAACAGCAAGCATCCTAACATTCTTCCCTGGGATAAGCCTAAACTTACTGGAACGGATATTACAGAACAGATTAATCGAAAGTGGATCCCACAAGAAAATAAAACCCTTCAAATACTTCTTTTTTTTTATTTGTGACGTGGTCTGCTCTGTCTGTTCGTAGTTTGAAACACTAACCCTGAATGAAATATAAATCATTACAGTTCAGATATTATACACTAATTCGTCCGAATAGGACTGAGCACAGGTTAACAATGTTCAAAGAAGTAAAACCAACAAATAATTCAACTCTCGATAACTAACAAATAAAAAAACGAGAGGTTAATACGTGATTTTTCTCTAGAAAGTAATTGCTCTGACGACATATTCGCCGGCCGCGGTGGTCTAGCGGTTCAGGCGCTCAGTCTGGAACCGCGCGACTGCTACGGTCGCAGGTTCGAATCCTGCCTCGGTCATGGATGTGTGTGATGTCCTTAGGTTAGTTAGGTTTAAGTAGTTCTAATTTCTAGGGGACTGATGACCTAAGATGTTAAGTCCCATAGTGCTCAGAACCATTTGAACCATTTTTTTTGAAGACATATTCAATCTGTTTAAGCACTACAAAATTCTAATTGGAACAGAAAAGTCCTAGAAACAGTCGAACCGCGCAAGGCGAATGCTTAACCGCAAAACATGACAAAAAGACAGATTATAAATATTTTGAACACATTGCAGGGTATAGAGGCACAACTTTTTGAAACAAAACCGTTCTCACAAGCTACCCGCAACTATTTAGAGCGAGGAGGATCCAGGGCGGCACAATTAACCAGTGTTGTTACATCAAGGTGAAACTGTAAAGTTAACTTTAATACACAATTGTCAGCCTCGGCCAATTACACATTTTAGCATGATAAGTTTCATCACTAAAATAGGTCTGACACGAGCTCTGGTGCACATAAAAAACTCGCACTCCCACCATAGAGCCACCAAAAAATCGTAGGCACAGAACGCCCCACACGGCCATACACCGCTATCTTCAACCTGACTGGGCACGCAAACAATGCTCGCGTCCCCTGCCGATGCACGGCGCGGAGGCTGCGCTAGCCGGCCGGGGTGGCCGTGCGGTTCTGGGCGCTGCAGTCTGGAGCCGAGCGACCGCTCCGGTCGCAGGTTCGAATCCTGCCTCGGGCATGGATGTGTGTGATGTCCTTAGGTTAGTTTGGTTTAATTAGTTCTAAGTTCTAGGCGACTGATGACCTCAGAAATTAAGTCGCATAGTGCTCAGAACCATTTGAACCATTTTTTGGAGGCTGCGCTGTCCTGGGGACAGGTACGCAGCCTGATTGTTGAAAACTACAGCATGCCGTCCCCTCCTGGAGTAATCTGCATAGTTGTTGCTTCCTCATCTGTCGACGCTTCATACATCATCGACCAACCGAGTCTCTGCCCTCATTCCGCAGGCCGAATAGAGGAACACGGAGTTATCAGAAGGCTAGCGCTCTCTGGTGAAAGCGATAAACTGAGAAGCCGACAGTCACTGTTCAGTTATTTCAATGTCTGTCGGTGAGTCCCCATGCGAGGTAAGAGACTGAGAGCTCCCTACCAACAAATGCTCAGTCTAGTGCCAGATTTTACTTACCACCCCCGCTCTATCGCATTTGATTACTGAGCGTTTGTTGGTGCTGAATTCAGTGCTTTACAGAAGTCAGAAATACTGCATCCACCCGAATGACTTGATACATAGCCTTTAGGATGACATGTGTAATACGTGGTAACATAACTTTGCCTGCTCGCAAATGAAACGATAGTTATGTCTCAACTACACACACCAAAAAAGGTATTGCATCACCGCGGTTCCCAGAACTCCTGAAGATAAACGTCGACTGTCGATACAGACACAGACTCTTTGAATAACCAGATAGGCCACTATACCCGCCGAGAGGTGTAAACAACCATGCATGAGCAGCACCTATTAGACGGAGGAGATCGGACAGCCGGTCAGTTCCAGTTATTCCACACGGAAGGAGGTACACGGCTCGTGTTGTCTGTAGTTCAACGACGCCTAGACGGTCAATACCGCGGTTCGATCGCGTCCACATTGTTACTTTGTACCTGGAAGGGCTCTGAACAAGGGAAGTGTCCAGGCGCCTCGGAGAGAACCAAAGCGATGTTGTTCGGACATTGAGGAGATACAGAGAGACAGGAACTGTGGATGACATGCCTCGCTCAGGACGCCCAAAGGGCTACTACGGCCGTGGATGACCGCTACCTACGGATTATGGCTCGGAGGAACCCTGACAGCAACGCCACCATGTTGAATAATGCTTTTCGTGCAGCCACAGGACGTCGTGATACGGCTCAAACTGCGCGCAGTAGGCTGCAAGATGTGCAACTTCACTCCCGACGTCCATGGCGAGGTCCATCTTTGCAACCACGACAACATGCAGCGCGGTACAGATGGGTACAACAACATGGCGAATGGACCGCTCAGGATTGGCATCACGTTCCCTTCACCGATGAGTAGTCGCATATTCCTTCAACCAGACAATTGTCGGAGACGTGTTTGGATGCAACCCGGTCAGGCTGAACGCCTTAGACACACTGTGCAGCGAGTGCAACAAGGTGGAGGTTCCCTGCTTGTTTTGGGTCGCATTATGTGGGGCCGACGTACGCCGCTGGAGGTCATGGAAGGCGCTATAAGGGCTATACGATACGTGAATGCCATCCTCCGACCGACAGTGCAACCATATCGGCGGCATATTGTCGAGGCATTCGTCTTCATGGAGGACAATTGACCTCCCATCGTGCACAACTTGTGAATGAGTTCCTTCTGGATAACGACATCACTCGATTAGAGTGGTCACAATGTTCTCCAGACATGAACCCTATCGATCATGCCTGGGATGGATTCAAAAGGGCTGTTTATGGAAGACGTGACCCACCCAACCACTCTGAGGGATCTACGCCGAATCGCCGTTGAGTAAGACAGTCTGGACCAACAGTGCCTTGATAAACTTGTGGATAGTATGCCACGACGGGTAAAAGAATGTATCAATGCAAGATGATGTGCTACTAGGTATTAGAGGTACCGGTGTGTACAGCAATCTAGACCACCACCTCTGTAGGTCTCACTATATAGTGGTACAACATGTAATGTTTGTTTTTAATGAACAATAAAAAGGGGGGAAAATATGTTTCTGTTGATCTCTATTCCAATTTTCTGTATAGGTTCCGCAGCTCTCGGAACCAAGGTGATGCAAAACTTTTTTTGATGTGTATACATCTACAAATATACTGATGTGCGAAACTTACGGACGAAAGTCACTACTTGAAAGATACATAGGAAGTACTACTATAGGATAGTACAGAAGGTAGCTGAAAGAAAAACGCATTGAGACGAATAGAAATGACAGTTTCATTCAGAAACAATAATTACAATGTCGGCCACAAGGTAGGTAAGGAGCTCTCGTGTTACGGCGTTCCATTCCTCAACCAGCGAGGTTGACAGCTGCTCAATGGTCTTTGGTGCATGAAGATGTGCTGCAGTACATCCCCCCAAAGTATCCCGCACGACCTCGATGAGACTTGAGCCGGGGGCAATAACGGGTAGGCCAGTCCATTTTTCGAATGTCCTTTCGTTCCAAGAGTTGCTCCATCTGCCCTGTTCCTTACGATTGCGCATTGTCATCCATAACAGAGAGTTAATAATCGAAGGAACGCCTGAAAACATGCACATGACGAAGGAATATAGCGTCACAATAATGTTGACCGGTTCGTGTACCCTGATCAAAGAATAACACCCGAACCGCCAAAACTATTATGTTCCACAATGGTCCTTGTTGCAGTATGTGTTCCCACCTCTAGCCCTATGAGAGTTCGTCCATGATCACTACTATGACTGAATCTTTTCTCATCGGAGACCCAACCTCGTTGGTCCAATCCCTGTGCTCTTAGCACCATCGCAAATGGTGCCTCCGATGTCTGGTTGTCAACGGAACACAACGTGCTGGTCGTCGGGTAAAGACACCTCCCCTATGCCGTCGCCAAGCAACTGTGGAGCGCCCGATTGCGTGCCCATTAAATGTGAGTGCAATTGCTTGATGTGAGTCCCATCTTGCCTGTTGTACAAAGTAGCGGTCAACGCGTATGCTGCTACAGTTGACCGCGGCGGATCACCTCCACGCCTTCCGACAACAATGCTTACGATTCGGAGTGCTTCTCATCCACGCTCTTTCCCCGTATGGAGTCATCCGGATGTTGGTTTTTGGCCATATTGTAATGAACAACACCATTACAATGCACACCATAACTGCTCGTTGACTGACACACGCTACCTTTTCCTGTTTCTTCAACTGATTCGCTCGGAGCCGCTGAGATCCCTCGTGGCGCTGAGTTTTTTTTTTTTTTTTTTTTTTGGTCATCAGTCTACTGACTGGTTTGATGCGGCCCGCCACGAATTCCTTTCCTGTGCTACTAACCTCTTCATCTCAGAGTAGCAGTTGCAACCTACGTCCTCAATTATTTGCTTGACGTATTCCAATCTCTGTCTTCCTCTACAGTTTTTGCCCTCCACAGCTCCCTCTAGTACCATGGAAGTCATTCCCTCATGTCTTAGCAGATGTCCTATCATCCTGTCCCTTCTCCTTATCAGTGTTTTCCACATATTCCTTTCCTCTCCGATTCTGCGTAGAACCTCCTCATTCCTTACCTTATCAGTCCACCTAATTTTCAACATTCGTCTATAGCACCACATCTCAAATGCTTCGATTCTCTTCTGTTCCGGTTTTCCCACAGTCCATGTTTCACTACCATACAATGCTGTACTCCAGACGTACATCCTCAGAAATTTCTTCCTCAAATTAAGGCCGGTATTTGATATTAGTAGACTTCTCTCGACCAGAAATGCCTTTTTTGCCATAGCGAGTCTGCTTTTGATGTCCTCCTTGCTCCGTCCGTCATTGGTTATTTTACTGCCTAGGTAGCAGAATTCCTTAACCTCATTGACTTCGTGACCATCAATCCTGATGTTAAGTTTCTCGCTGTTCTCATTTCTACTACTTCTCATTACCTACGTCTTTCTCCGATTTACTCTCAAACCATACTGTGTACTCATTAGACTGTTCATTCCGTGCAGCAGATCATTTAATTCTTCTTCGCTTTCACTCAGGATAGCAATGTCATCAGCGAATCGTATCATTGATATCCTTTCACCTTGTATTTTAATTCCACTCCTGAACCTTTCTTTTATTTCCATCATTGCTTCCTCGATGTACAGATTGAAGAGTAGGGGCGAAAGGCTACAGCCTTGTCTTACACCCTTCTTAATACGAGCACTTCGTTCTTGATCGTCCACTCTTATTATTCCCTCTTGGTTGTTGTACATGTTGTATCTGACCCGTCTCTCCCTATAGCTTACCCCTACATTTTTCAGAATCTCGAACAGCTTGCACCATTTTATATTGTCGAACGCTTTTTCCAGGTCGACGAATCCTATGAAAGTGTCTTGATTTTGCTTTAGCCTTGCTTCCATTATTAGCCGTAACGTCAGAATTGCCTCTCTCGTCCCTTTACTTTTCCTAAAGCCAAACTGATCGTCACCTAGCGCATTCTCAATTTTCTTTTCCATTCTTCTGTATATTATTCTTGTAAGCAGCTTCGATGCATGAGCTGTTAAGCTGATTGTGCGATAATTCTCGCACTTGTCAGCTCTTGCCGTCTTCGGGATTGTGTGGATGATGCTTTTCCGAAAGTCAGATGGCGTTGAGTACGGCCCTGCAATTCCACATTCGCATGACAGCCGTGGGATCTCGAAGGTTGCGAGCAGCCTATCGCTGTCTCGATAGCATACGAAACGGCACGTGTGCAGTTACGAATTGTGCTGGGAGACGTGCCTGCATCTTACACCTGGTTTAACACGTCCTTCTTACAAATCTAATCATTTGCATTTACGAGCATCTAGTACACTTCATACCAGTTTGCCGTATGTTGCACTTTCTTAATGTCGCTGCATTTTATTACGAGCAGCAGTGCACTTAAACGAGAGACGGGTTCCAGAGGCTAAAATTAATCGGATACCATGAAATACAGTGACGGAAAAATCGCAGTACCGAAAAGGAGTTGTGCTACATAAATAAAAACTGGTATGTGTGTCTAGTAGCGCCACTATGAGAATGAAAATCAGGTTTGCTTTAAGTACACGCTGTAATGATCGCCTTTGAGAGTGGAGGTGGTGGGCTGATGTTAGTCAAGAACGCATTTAACGCGACACACACGCCACTACTGGACGTTCTTTCTGCAGTGTTGCAGAAAGGCTTGGCAGTAATGTATACACTGTACATAATTCCTGGCAGCGATGGTCACGAGAATTTACGGTCTGCAGTAAAGCAGTCGGCACCTCAGTGACACAACGATATGCTATAAAACGGCCACTTCAAGGGCAGTTCCGAGCCAGATGCCCTGTAGCGTGCATTGCACTCACCCCTAATCACCGCCATTCGCGATGTCATTGGCGTCAAGGACAGTGTAGAGGGCGTATTTTATGATAAAAACTGGTTCTGCCTTGCAGCCTGTGATGGCCGTGCGCTCGTTAAAACCTCTGTACTCTGCCGTACGGCAGCCCCGACAGAGAGGTTGTAACGCCGGAAATGCATATCCTCCTATTTCCATCTATTGTACTATAAATTTGTTTTCCTTATTTTTGTTACCTGATTATGACATTTCTGTGTCTTTACATATTGTAATTGTTTTACTATTTGAAACTTCCTGGCAGATTAAAACTGTGTGCCCGACCGAGACTCGAACTCGGGACCTTTGCCTTTCGCGGGCAAGTGCTCTACCAACTGAGCTACCGAAGCACGACTGACGCCCGGTACTCACAGCTTTACTTCTGCCAGTACCTCGACTCCTACCTTCCAAACTTTACAGAAGCTCTCAAGTTTCATATACATAGCTTTACAGCATATACATAGCTTTACAGAAGCTCTCAAGTTTCATATCAGCGCACACTCCGCTGCAGAGTGAAAATCTCATTCTGGAAACATCCCCCAGGCTGTGGCTAAGCCATGTCTCCGCAATATCCTTTCTTTCAGGAGTGCTAGTTCTGCAAGGTTCGCAGGAGAGCTTCTGTAAAGTTTGGAAGGTAGGAGACGAGGTACTGGCAGAAGTAAAGCTGTGAGTACCGGGCGTGAGTCGTGCTTCGGTAGCTCAGTTGGTAGAGCACTTGCCCGCGAAAGGCAAAGGTCCCGAGTTCGAGTTTCGGTCGGGCACGCAGTTTTAATCTGCCAGGAAGTTTCATATCAGCGCACACTCCGCTGCAGAGTGAAAATCTCATTCTGTTTTACTATTTGTATATATATTTATGCATTTATGTCGATGTATAATTGGTTTGTTTCGTAAATATTATTTGTATTTTTACGCTTGGTCTTGCCTAGGGAAAACTGCTATCGAACGATTACATCGATAGGCCGTGTGAAGAATCAAAGTGTGTAGGATCTTTGGTAGTGTTAACTCTGCCGCGTGGAGCGCGGGCGGAGCATGGGGGGGTCTGGCTGGAGTAGCGAGTGGAGCAGGTGTGGTGTGACGCTCCCGCGAGTTGCCGCGCTTTCGGGGTTTGGCAGCATGTAATTGCGCTCGACTCGCGATGATAGTTTCTGACATGGTGTCGCGGGCGGGAAGCATTAGCTGGCGCACATCAAGAGCCCGTTTCGCCTGGTGACCGTGTCGAGAAGAAGGCGCGCTAACATCCAGCTTCTACAACAGCGACGGCCGACAATGAGTGACTGTCGCCACCTCCTCGATCGACGGCTTCAAACCTTCAATCAACCAACAAGGAAGACTCGAAGCACGTAAAGTTTAGAACTGTATGGCAGACCTCAGCTTTTCAAACTGTTCCATTTTCATAACTAAATTACAGCAACTTAGCATCAACCTTTGTTGCTCATTGTCCCAGTAGCATTACCAAGCAGGGTCCCTTCCTTTTCCGGAATGAACCCGAGTGTCGTTGAAATTCAAACGCCAGCATTAAAGTAATATTATAGCATTTCACTGCTTTAATTTCCAAGTTCAGTTAAAGTATTCATAGCTGGCTACAATATTTAGATTACACAAGCACAAATTAAGAGTGCGAGTTTTGTTACCGTATTTTAGCTTACCTGTGACTGCAGCTCAGCTTGGTACGTACTAAATTTTACTATTGTTAATTGTTCAGAATCATTTAATTCAAGTTCAAAGTTAAATCTCTTATTTCTAAATTGCGTAGATTCAAGTAGCTTTTGAAATGATTGTTGAGGTAGCCCAAGACCACCTTTATTTTATTGAATTTCGATGTGCTTCAGAAAGAAAGCTCACTATTAACTTCAGTCACTAAATTAACTTTCGATTTTCCGGTTTTATTAATTCTTTTGCTATATTAAGTCAGAGTGTAGCGAAATTTATTACTTCTGACAAACTTTCAGTTTTCACACTACACGTGTCAATCTTCAGTTGCCACGCTTCTAGTGCTAATTATATGTGTAATAACCTTTCCTTTTCAGTTACCATAGTAATTGTCCTTAGGACTGGCGACCGTAATTTCCCCCAAATATCAAATATCTAATTACCGCTAGTTAATTGTTAACGTAACGGCCGCACATTTACTTTCTTTATTATCTTTACCCCTTTTCCAAAATTAATTTCCACCAGTTTCATTTGCATTTTTCCTTTCATTCGATGTAACCCTTTCCTCCCTCTTTACCGACAAATTAACCTCGGTGACGATTGCTTTTCCCAAATTTCCATTAGGTACACGCGGTTTAATTTTTCACTGTCATTAAGGTCGATAAGTGAGGGGGAGGTTACAAGGTCCACCGCATGAGCGTCTAGGGAAGTGATTCCAGTGGTGGTTTCCCGTTGCCTTCCACTGATGATTATGAAATGATAATGAGGACAACACAACACCCATTCCCTGAGCGGAGAAAAATCGCCGTCCCAGCTGGGAATCGAACCCGGGCCCCTTGGCGTGACAGACAGCTGCCCTGACCACCCAGCTATTGGGGCGGATTGCATTCTTTAGAAGGAGGCCAACTGACGGCGTGGAACCAACCTGTCAGAGTGGTAAACACACTGGACCTACACCTGGAGTTATGGTGTGGGGTGCGATTTCATATGACAGCAGGAGCACTGTCGAGGCGAGGCTACCCCCACGCACCTTGAATGCGAATCTGTACATCAGTGTGATGATTCGACCTGTTGTGCTGCCATTCATGAACAGCATTCGAGGGGGTGTTTTCCAACAGGATAACGCTCGCCCACCTACCACTGTTGCATCCCAACGTGCTCTACTGAGTGTCGACATGTTGCCTTGGCCTGCGAGACCACCAGATCTTTTTCCAGCTGAGCACGTATCGGACATCATCGTAGACAATTCCTGTGCCATTCACAGACAGCATTAACCGTCCCTGCATTGACCGACCAAGTGCAACAGGCTTGGCTCCAGCCCACAAACCGACATCCGGCATCTGTATAATACAATGCATGCATGTTACTAATGTACTAGCACTTCACATCTGCAATGCCTTTTCTTGCGCTTGCAGTAACCCGTGATCTTCCAATGTTAATCACTTAAATACGTCATCTAGACAAATGTATTGTCGAAATTTCATTACTCTACTTTAACTACTTTTTGGTGTTGCGATTTTATTTCTGTCAGTGTATGTTGAGAATGTAAATGATTTCTCTGTGTATACTTAATGTTACATTCGTTTCTGTTGAATGTTCACCGCCCATCATAGAATACTGAATACGGTTCTTCGAGCCAATTACGTTGATAACGAAGTGCTTGCAACTGGTTCACAGACTCACTTATCAGTATGATATGGGCTTGCAGAAGGAACTACTCCCACTGAGAAATTGCTCAGCGGTCAAGTGAAACTGTAAGTGGAGGATTTACCCGTTCCAGTGTTTGCATAAACATGTTGCAGAAGCTATTTATTATAATGAAGCCACGCAGAACGCAGGGCTGGGAAAGAAGAAATTACTTGGCACCGGCTGCATGAGCAACAACAACAGGGCGACAATACACCGCCTGTGAAACAACGCCGGACGCTATTTCTGCAGAACGTGAAAATGACGTTAATATTGTTACCGCATACGCCAGTCTTGCTCGCGTACTCGTAATGAACATAATACAATACAGAGTGTAACAATTAGATCACACTCACAAAAAGTATTATGCCATGTTATAGCTCAGTTTCTACACTCCTGGAAATGGAAAAAAGAACACATTGACACCGGTGTGTCAGACCCACCATACTTGCTCCGGACACTGCGAGAGGGCTGTACAAGCAATGATCACACGCACGGCACAGCGGACACACCAGGAACCGCGGTGTTGGCCGTCGAATGGCGCTAGCTGCGCAGCATTTGTGCACCGCCGCCGTCAGTGTCAGCCAGTTTGCCGTGGCATACGGAGCTCCATCGCAGTCTTTAACACTGGTACCATGCCGCGACAGCGTGGACGTGAACCGTATGTGCAGTTGACGGACTTTGAGCGAGGGCGTATAGTGGGCATGCGGGAGGCCGGGTGGACGTACCGCCGAATTGCTCAACACGTGGGGCGTGAGGTCTCCACAGTACATCGATGTTGTCGCCAGTGGTCGGCGGAAGGTGCACGTGCCCGTCGACCTGGGACCGGACCGCAGCGACGCACGGATGCACGCCAAGACCGTAGGATCCTACGCAGTGCCGTAGGGGACCGCACCGCCACTTCCCAGCAAATTAGGGACACTGTTGCTCCTGGGGTATCGGCGAGGACCATTCGCAACTGTCTCCATGAAGCTGGGCTACGGTCCCGCACACCGTTAGGCCGTCTTCCGCTCACGCCCCAACATCGTGCAGCCCGCCTCCGGTGGTGTCGCGACAGGCGTGAATGGAGGGACGAATGGAGACGTGTCGTCTTCAGCGATGAGAGTCGCTTCTGCCTTGGTGCCAATGATGGTCGTATGCGTGTTTGGCGCCGTGCAGGTGAGCGCCACAGTCAGGATTGCATACGACCGAGGCACACAGGGCCAACACCCGGCATCATGGTGTGGGGAGCGATCTCCTACACTGGCCGTACACCACTGGTGATCGTCGAGGGGACACTGAATAGTGCACGGTACATCCAAACCGTCATCGAACCCATCGTTCTACCATTCCTAGACCGGCAAGGGAACTTGCTGTTCCAACATGACAATGCACGTCCGCATGTATCCCGTGCCACCCAACGTGCTCTAGAAGGTGTAAGGCAACTACCCTGGCCAGCAAGATCTCCGGATCTGTCCCCCATTGAGCATGTTTGGGACTGGATGAAGCGTCGTCTCACGCGGTCTGCACGTCCAGCACGAACGCTGGTCCAACTGAGGCGCCAGGTGGAAATGGCATGGCAAGCCGTTCCACAGGACTACATCCAGCATCTCTACGATCGTCTCCATGGGAGAATAGCAGCCTGCATTGCTGCGAAAGGTGGATATACACTGTACTAGTGCCGACATTGTGCATGCTCTGTTGCCTGTGTCTATGTGCCTGTGGTTCTGTCAGTGTGATCATGTGATGTATCTGACCCCAGGAATGTGTCAATAAAGTTTCCCCTTCCTGGGACAATGAATTCACGGTGTTCTTATTTCAATTTCCAGGAGTGTATATCTCTTCAACACATCAATTATTGGAAAAAGAGGTGAAGTAGGTATCAGTACATTATTAAACAACGTCCTAAATGAAATGTTCAAAATATCCTCCGTTAGCAAGACTACATGCATCAGTCCACCGTCGCGATGGACCAATGATGCGCTGATGCATCCCAGGAGAACTACGTATTGCCACCCACAATATTAGCACGAATAATCTGTAAATATTGTACCGTGGTTCTGTACAAAGAACTTCAAATGCCTCCACAGTTTATGTGTGGAGCGCGTGGAGATCATTTTATTGGTCCATCTCTACCAATCCGTCACCGAATCTGTTATGCAGAAGCCCATGAGGTTAACATTGGAATGAGGGGGAGCTCCATCGTGCATGAAGTACATGTTTCGCCGCATTTCTAAAGGCACGTGTTCTAGAAGAGTATTCTCTAAGAAAGCGTGGTAAGGTCACCTCTGAAACTGTCTGGAATCGGATGAGGTCCAATGCAACAGTCAGCAACAAAGCGGGGCCCTAATATTCAACGAAAATCTATGTCCATGACGTGACTGCACAATTTTGCTAAGATTCTCGATAGACCATGTCTGCTGATTGTGAAAATTTAGAATCTGATCACTCTGAAACGAAAACCTCATCCATGTGTAGCACATCTGCACCAAAGTAAGAGCTGACACACCGCAGACTGAACCGTTCGCAAAAGTGAACCCGTGCACGAATATTAGCTGATGACACTGCCTGCACGCACTTAACATGATACGGATACAACAGCTTCTCTGTAGCACTTCCCAGTCATGTGGCCACCATTACTTGTTGTACCAACAGTCTTTCGCAGACACTAGGGTTGTCAACTGCACGAAGTTCCTCCTCCAGATGAGTCGTCCTCTTCCTAGATCTTCTCCAGTTGCGAGTAGTAACGTTAAACGTCCCGTCTTCCCTAACACGACAAACAACTGCTACAAACGTCTCCCTATCTGGTGAATGTCGTCCTGGAAACATCTCCCGATACAAACGTTGAACTATACGGCCATGACCATCTGCTAATCGCATAGCAAATGGACGACTTCTATTAACTGCGCATTTGTGTACACTTCCATTGCACTGTACAAGGAGCCAAGTCCTTGGTGAACACTAAACAGCTGACACTACGAGCTTGATGCAACTAACACATAAAATTACACCTTACTGTACATTCTGACCAAGTATAACCTGGAGGGTATATTGAACACTTAATGTAAGAAAACTTCCATATAATGTTAGAACGTTCCGTTTCTGAGTGTTTGCCATGGTTGATGTCATTCTGAGGAGAAGTAGAAAATGAGCTGTAGCATAGAAATAAAACTTTTCCGTATCCATACCCATACAACGCATTTTATTCGTCTACGTGAGAACAATGTTTTCTGAAAGTCTAGCCATACCTTTTTGTTACACCCTGAATTTTGCGCCACGCCAGTCTTTTATTGAATTTATGTGGCTTTGTATTATGTGAATTACTTGAACGATAGTTAGGGAAATATGGTGCTTTTCATGTATCGTGTGTTTTCCAAAATCTATAGAGAAATTAAGTATAGCATTTATACTATTGACATTGGTGTTTTTGTGTTAATGAAGCGGTGGTATTTTGGAGTGATTAATTTATTGATATGTAGTATTGAACAGTTTCATTTAATTCAGTGTGGAGGAATAATTACGAACAGCGCTGAGGCTTAGCTTTTGGAAGTGGTGAACATTCTTAGAGAATTGCAAATTTCACATTTCACTGTGTACATGGACTGCAGACATGTACCTGCAAAGAAACAGAAAATTCATCGCATAATTTTTTTTTTCAAGGTGATAACTGAAAATTTTTGAATACCCCTCTTAATCCTGTTGCTTGTGCTTAATTCTCTGCGAGTGATGAGATACTTCGTGCTTATTGTTACATATAATCAGATCATACGGCTACCTAATGCTAGGTGGCTGTGTTAACTTTTTTACATATACCAGCACTGAAGACACAAGGGAAAAATGGAAAATAACATCAGAATCGTATGCTTCTTGAACAGTAAGATATTCGTTCTCCCTTAAAGTCAAAGACTTGACCCGATACATGTCGCATATTACTGTATCCAGGTAAAAGCAAACCCTGCTCTCTCACCAGGTAAATCTACATATGCTGACTCTGTCTGTGTCTACATCTATAGCATTGTACAGCGTCAGCTCATATGCCAGGAACACAATAATACATAAGAAATAGGATACATAAGAAAAAATTTTCCTGAAGTTCTACAAATGTTATTTATTAGGTCATGACCTGCTGTCAGCTTTTTAAGTCCGTTGTTCATGAGAGACTTCCTGGTCACAATCGACTGCTCATTGTGGGTGGGCATCACGTGCTTCTATGTAAATCTGCTGCCAACTAGTTGCGAATGGAGTCAGATCTGTATAACGAGAAAGGCAATTTTCGAAGTTATTAGGCACTTAGAAGGAATAAAACATACGAGTAATAAAGAAAATAGGCGTTAAGTATTGTCCTCTAAATATTGCTTGAAGTATTTGTAAATATGTACTTTCTAGAGCAGATAAATGTAGATGTTTCTAATCGTTCAGATGATACATTTCCTATTCCTGAAGTTCCGGGGAATATGAAAGATATGTCACACGACCTTTGTCGACAACATCTGCTATGAATTTTACTTTGGTAATGAACCTCGTCAGCTTAGATTTTATAAACGAAAAGTTAGTATTGCTCGTCAATGGATTATTTTGCGACGAAATATGATCAAAATACTAGATTTAAAAACTTATGTAGTTCACCAAAATTTTAAAAAAAATCAAGTTGAGTGCTACTTATCCTACAAAACAAGTGAAATATCTGAAATACTAAGAGATGACTCAATATTAAACACTTAAAACTTGGGAAACAGGGCCAGGGGCTTGTGAAAGTATAGGTTGTTTCCGAATTTAGTTCCAGTGTTAATATATATATATATATATATATATATATATATATATATATATATATATATATATTCATTTATTTATTTATTTATTTATATTTATATTTATATATATAAATGTATTGTCGTGATGAAATAAACAATCACTTATTCGATAGCGTAGAGTATAGCTGTTAGCATATTATAGCTTGTTCTGAAAACATTGTAATTCAAGATTTAAAAAAAAACAACACACAAATTGCCTTCATTTTTCTATGATATGTAAATACGAAAACAAGTGATGCTCGGAAGCCACATGGTGTAATGTATACGCTACATTAAGACGGAGTGAATTTAGTTTAGTCTCTGAAATAGAAAATAGAAAAGTTGGGTGAAGTATATTCGCTACATAAGTACTAAGGCGGTTAATAAACTCCATTGTCACTGTTGGTCATACATACTGTTACTATATTTTTATATTTTCGCTAAAAGAATTGTCGTTTCATAATTAATAGGCTTACGGCGTTCAGGTGTCAAACAGCACAGCTGTCAACTCACACAACACACGTGACTTTGTCAATGTCGTGTAAACGGAAACTGCCACTTGTGGAAGTCGAGAATCGGCTCAGGAATAAAACGCCAGAAGTGCTGCAGTAGACTGACGTGCGAGTAGTCGATAGAGAAGATAAAGTAAAAGTGGCTTTTGGCCATGGAGGTAAAAAAAGAAGGAAGGTGTCATACGTCACAAACTTGAAGCCAATGTCCGCCATCTTAACTAGCCCAAAACATTCATACTTTCTTGATTCACCGCTGTGGTACTCCCCCGTGATGTCACTCTGACGTGCTCGTGCCCAGTTTCGACAGTGTTGGGTGTTTTGGTTGTGTGGAGACACAGTTGTTTCATCAAGAACGCCAGTTCGTGTTGTTTACGGGTTTACTAAAAGATCGTATCGTAATCTAAAGTTTGAATGAATCACATTTCATTTATAAGAGGAGCAATTCAGGCAATATTTTCTTTGGTATACATGAATTATTGTTGCTCTGTTTTCTACATCTACATCTACATCTACATTTATACTCCGCAAGCCACCCAACGGTGTGTGGCGGAGGGCACTTTACGTGCCACTGTCATTACCTCCCTTTCCTGTTCCAGTCGCGTATGGTTCCCGGGAAGAACGACTGTCTGAAAGCCTCCGTGCGCGCTCTAATCTCTCTAATTTTACGTTCGTGATCTGCTCGGGAGGTATAAGTAGGGGGAAGCAATATATTCGATACCTCATCCAGAAACGCACCCTCTCGAAACCCGGTGAGCAAGCTACACCGCGATGCAGAGCGCCTCTCTTGCCGAGTCTGCCACTTGAGTTTGTTAAACATCTCCGTAACGCTGTCACAGTTACCAAATAACCCTGTGACGAAACGCGCCGCTCTTCTTTGGATCTTCTCTATCTCCTCCGTCAACCCGATCTGGTACGGATCCCACACTGATGAGCAATACTCAAGTATAGATCGAAAGAGTGTTTTGTAAGCCACCTCCTTTGTTGATGGACTACATTTTCTAAGAACTCTCCCAATGAATCTCAACCTGGTACCCGCCTTACCAACAATTAATTTTATATGATCATTCCACTTCAAATCGTTCCGCACGCATACTCCCAGACATTTTACAGAAGTAACTGCTACCAGTGTTTGTTCCGCTATCATATAATCATACAATAAAGGATCCTTCTTTCTATGTATTCGCAATACATTACAATTGTCTATGTTAAGGGTCAGTTGCCACTCCCTGCACCAAGTGCCTATCCGCTGCAGATCTTCCTGCATTTCGCTACAATTTTCTAATGCTGCAACTTCTCTGTATACTACAGCATCATCCGCGAAAAGCCGCATGGAACTTCCGACACTATCTACTAGGTCATTTATATATATTGTGAAAAGCAATGGTCCCATAACATTCCCCTGTGGCACGCCAGAGGTTACTTTAACGTCTGTAGACGTCTCTCCATTGATAACAACATGCTGTGTTCTGTTTGCTAAAAACTCTTCAATCCAGTCACACAGCTGGTCTGATATTCCGCAGGCTCTTACTTTGTTTATCAGGCGACAGTGCGGAACTGTATCGAACGCCTTCCGGAAGTCAAGAAAAATAGCATCTACCTGGGAGCCTGTATCTAATATTTTCTGGGTCTCATGAACAAATAAAGCGAGTTGGGTCTCACACGATCGCTGTTTCCGGAATCCATGTTGATTCCTATTCTATCTGTTATTGCAATGGTTTTATTACTGTCATTTGACCTTAGATTTGCCCTACTTTACTCAGTGTCCGTTCTTTCCCTTGTTTCTTGTGTTTTTCATTGCCTTCCAAATAATAAACGTTCCGACTTCCGAGCCACACTGTATCAATGGTCTCGTCCCCGCACAACACACGGCTGCTTAACCGTGCTGATTGTTGGGTACACATCTAATGGCCTAAATTCCTCTCGACGATAATTATTATTCATTGTTCACATTTCCTACCCCTTTAAAAGAGATTCTGGTTCGAACAGCCGAGAAAGATGTGAACACTCTTTTCATCGTGCCTCTCTTGTGCTCGGTGTGTGAGTAGCAATCTCTCCGCTTCACAGTACAGTTATTTCCTCATGAACTAACAATGATGTACATAATTACAATACCAAAAGAAAGAAAGTCATTCATCACTCCCGATTAAGGTTTTGGCTCAAACAGGGGTTCATAATGCAGGAACCAAAGTGTTGATCACTTACCCATTTAAGTAAAGTACCTGACACGCAGAAAACGGAAATCTGAAACTAAACTCTAAATGTTTCTCTTTGATAACTCCTCCTGTTCCGCAGATAGTAATCTATTACTGCAATGTATAGATGGTGATGGGTAGGAGTTACTGACTAACATGTCTGTCTTTAATTAAAAAACGTAAAAACCAATAAATGATCAGCGTGGAGGCATATGTACAAAAAAAAGTTGATGTCAGTAGATAATCACTCGTTCCGTATCATTGTGAGTTGTCGTAAAAATGATACATGGCACATGAAACTAGGTAATTAACTATACGTATATCACAGAGCATGGTACAGCATTATATACCTTGAAAACCTCATAATGAAATTCCAAAGTAAAATCAAGTATTTGATCAAAGTAGACGAACATTCCATTTGTGCTATGTTTGGTTATTCCTGAAGAACTGGTAGACTTACTGGCGAGAAATATTCCGTGAAAGGAAGTAAATAGGCTACTGTTGGAAAGGTACATCTTACACAGGTTAGGTTATCACTACTAAAAAATTACTCATATATGTGTTAAAGCAAAATATCCATTTCAAGGGGTGTTAAGCGTTTGAGACCTCTCCCTTAATCACATTTATAGCCCTCCGCAGTGCTCGAAGAAGTTTATATCTTTCTTTTTTTTTATCCCGTAAATCGTTATTATTAGCCACACACTGAGTGACGCATCATAGGTAAGATTTCAAAGTAAGAAGATATGTAAACTACAGTGACATTAATACACAGGCAATCTAATAAAAAAGAATTCTATTCTTCATGGACGTATATCTCTAAGCAGTTCTGTTTCTTTAACATTTCAATAATGTTAACTTTGTTGACAGGCACAAGACACGCCAGCCTGCCTTCTTCCTTACCTTACTGCACACGTTTATGGGCTAACAACGAACAAATAGACAAATTTTTACAAATGTGAACACTAAAAATATTGTAAACACGAGTTGAAAGCTGAAAATATGACACAATACCAATGAGCAAACAAGCATTGGTTTCGGAGTTCCAGCTTCATTTGCTATTGATCCCAACATTAAAAAGGTGGAATAAAATGCATTACGAAGACAACCTTTCCACGTCACATACTTGTTTTCTTTATTTTTAGAAATATATATACAAAAACAAGTTACATTAACGAGGCCAAATGTGTAGCATCTCTAGAGCAAATACGCATTTAAGAACAGAAAAATGTTTAAAACTGTCTTCCTGACACTATGTTATTAATGAAAGTTATGTACCTTTTAGTATTTTAAACAGATGTTGCCCGCCCACTACAGAAATAATGAACAAGAAGCAGTCTGCCAATATTTTGGGCTACTTAAAATGGCGGCAAACTCTACCCACTCTGGCTTCAAAACAACGTACAGCGTAACTCTGTAGTGCCGCCTCTGATCGTTCTTTACCTCCATGATTTTGGCCATAGTAAGATGACAGCTGAATGTCGCAACCATAGATAAAATGGCATGGGCACAGTATTTTACCTGTGATTGCGACATTCAGTTGTCACCTGAAAATCACCTAAGAAATCAAAAGACATTTATGCTCAAATGAATAATATTTTGCAGAACATAAGGAAAGTGTTTCCTATTCAAAGTTCTTTTCATGTTCTGTTAACCAACGATGAAAAATTCAGTTAATAATAGTAGACATATATTTTATTTGCTTCTGTATACATAACTTTCCCTCCGAAGATCCTACTAATATCTTCAAAAAAATTTTACTTTTGTAGCAAAAACTTTTGAGACACAGGATCAAAATGTATGAAATTCTAGGAAACCATTGATACTATGGCTCAACTGAAAGAGAGTAATTACATCACAATGCACGTGATTAATTTCATCGCATTAAAAATTGAGTTTTATTAGTACTGCGTGTTTGTCAAATTGATAAGGTGCTTTCGTGACAAACGGTAACAGAATCAGTGAAAAAACAGAATCATTAAAACTCTTATATATTTCAGGGTTTTTGAATATATTCTGAAAGTTACAAAACTGTGTAAGCAGTTTTTACAGAAAAGAAAATGAACAGATGGTGGATTGCATCGGCTGTGAATCTGGGTTAGAAGTTTCACTTGCTGTCGGTCCAGAAAAGGCACTTTTGCATTGAAATATTCCAGCATTCTAAAGCCTTTTTGTTCGACGATGTCGCTGCTGACACGGAAAACGTGACAGCCTGCTACCAACGCTGCATTTAGTCACGTCCACACAAGCAGGTTGTCTCATTCGAGAACAGGCAAGAATTCTTGTCTGTTGAAATGTGGTTCGCGCACGTATATCACATACTAAGAGAAAACCGCCATTTAGTTCGTGACAAGTTGTGGATGGAAACAGGACGGACAGGCGGCTAGTGACCTGGTATTTCGGGACTCCACATTGTGAAACTGAGAGAAGGTGGGCACAACAACACCGGCACGTCTTGTTTACGACTATAGATTTCTCAGTGAACGAATAAGGAGTCTGGAATCCATCTCGAATTTGTCGTTAACAGTAACTAGCTGACAACAATAACGTAATGCACTGTCTTTGTCTGCGTTGACTAAAAAAATGATCACTTTTTTTCCTTATAATAGATGCTCCATTTATCTTACCCCCGCAGATAACTTTTTGTACAGAAGGAAAATAAAAAAGTATCAAACAGGTTGTTTGGCTACCAGGGTGCAACATTAATCAGTGCGATTGTCTTTCTTGTAACTCTGTTCTTTACTAAGATATGTACAGCAGTAGATCTTTTTTAAACAGCATGCTATATTTTTGATTCGGTAATCCAGTTCCTCTTCTCAAGACCTGTTCAAAAACTTTTGATCGTGCTCCAGGTAAGTAAATATCACTTTCAAAGCGTAACACAAAACAGACTTTGACACTCCTGTAAATGCATGCAGTGCACCTAGCCGGACTAACGTAACTCGTCCACTTGCTGGAGCTGACAGTAAACAAGACAAGCAAAAGATCATTTTCCCATACAAACTGAACAGTTACCACAAATGCTATGAGATCTTAACAGCTGTGTAGGCCGCAAAAATCCACAAATCGCCCATTCGTCGACGCTGGCCATTAAGAGTAATGTATCACTGCCTTTTTTCTCGAACAGTATCCTCATATATGTTTCAGCTTTCGAATGAGAGCTAAGATCGGCTGTGGTACAAAGCGTAAGAGAAAATGCGTTGAACCCAGTCTTCTCAATATACAGCTCTACCCTTAAATGAGCCCAAGACCCTTGCTGCCACGTATGATATTCTCTGTGCTGGAGCTCTCTACTCAACTACGGTCATCGCACTTCCAAAATACAATTATTTGAGACACCTTCCATCGCAATAAAGACAAATATTATGATATTATTTTCACATAACGATGTTTCTCATTTGCTTCGGAAGATTTCGCTGTCAGTAACCTTATACAACGGTTGTATATTTTCGCAAGATCTGGTATCCCCTGTTTATGTAGAATGAGTGAATAGATGTAATATTTACAGTCTCCCGTGCTTCAAGGGCAGTTATGACACATGTTTGTTCAATATTTCCATCATAATAGCTGCAGGAAATAGTGTTGTGTTTTACAAGGAAAAAAGGAGAGCTTATGTGCAGGAGTTTAGCTTGAGAGAAATAGAACGTTATAAATTAACTTCCTTCTTATCACGGTAAGGGTTTTTCTACCGTCTTTCTTACTGTTCGGGATAAATAATCGATGACTCAGAACATCTCACTTCCCCTTCATTCATATGTATTAAACATAAAGCGTTTAATATTATGCAACGGTTTTTACGAGAATAAGAAATAATGACTGTAACCGGAGATGTTACTAATCAGAATCTCATACTAACGTTTCAAAACCTCGCAACAGAATGCAGCAACAAAGAGAAGTACAACAGGAGAAAATTATCTGGCTGTACTCACGTGCGACGTTAACAATATGGCGTCAGACTCCGTCAAATGGATTAATTGCATAGGCGAAGAATTAGGAATAGGTAATAAGTAGATCGATAAGGTAAGGAAGAATTCATTCATACAATTTTGAGCAAATGTAGCGCTTGTGCATATGAGACTGCACTGTTTTAATGTGACCGAGTTTTGAGCAATAATGCGATATTACTTCTCCTTATCAGACCGGTCTATATGAAGAGTTTCAGAGGTGACAGGTGAATCGTAATCGGTTGGAAAAGTCATTACAAGAATGTCACACCAATACTCTTGGTGGTAGAAAGGGGATCGATGAGATGAAAAAGAAAGAAGTAGTAAATAGGCAACATGCTTCTCGCAACAGCATAATAATTAAGACATAGTATTTGCAACAGATTGTAAATCCATTCTACTATCTCCCCCGCGTGTTTACTGTCAAGAAATAAGAAAAGGCAAGACAGATTAGTCAGTATTTTCCCGAGCTACATCAAATGTAAGAACTGTGGAACTTTTCTACGATGACTGACGTGTCCACTGTTATGTGACGGTGTTGCTGGTGGGTGGGGAGTGGGAGGTACAAAGAACATCTATTCGGTTCTCTACACATAATCTACACCCCTCAAAACAGCAATCTGGCAGCCTCCTCTGTTACCTCAGCAAATCTGACGAAGCGATTACCAATAACTTTCATAGGCCTTAATACTGAAACGCCACAGAGAGGATTATAAAATTATTGCCCAAAGGACGACTACTGATGTGGGAAATCAGACCCAATGTCCTCAGATTCGAGCGAAAGGCCATTTCCTCAATTTAGCAACGAAAACAGCAGACGTTGTTAAACAGTATGATTGCAGCATTGAACGCAGCCAGTAACACTGATCATTGCCAAAGAGGATCACAATAAGGTTACCCGAAAATAGATTTCCCATACGGCCAAAACGTAAAAGACTATGTATTTAGCAATATGAAAGTGCGTTTTTGAGGGATTCTGGACGTGTATTTGGCCATATGAAAGCGCATTTCTGAGAGATTCTGGACTTGGCGGGTGGATGAGGGTAGCATTGATAACACTGTTTTTTGTCGCTTTGGTACTTGCACAATAATGCAAATCATATGTTTACTCAACCTACAGAATAGTCTCTTTTATACAAATTTTTAAAATAGTTGGGTTGCTTGTATTTCGTTAGAACGAACTGACTATATCATACAATTCTTTTTCTGTCTGTACGGTTCGTCACCAACGGTTGTCCATGCAAAATTGGAGTAAGTTTATAAGGAAAGCGTTTCTGCATTTTCCACAGTCAGGAAATGATTGGCTGAATCAAAATGTAAGTGCCGTCTTCTCAAGGATATGCGAGTCCTGAAACTTCAAATACAGATTTAAACATCGAAAAACTACTCGATACCTTGATGATGAGCGATTAAAGGTTTCTGACCGTATAATCTTGGCAGAAGTGAGGGTACGAGACATTTTACATGAATAATTGAGAGTGCAAGATGGAGTCAGAATTTCTAGAATTAAAACAAAAGGCAAACATAAAATCAAATTTCTCAGTAATATTCGACAGGCTGGAAAAGGAACTATACAGGGTTATTACAAATGACTGAAGCGATTTCACTGCTCTACAATAATTTTATTATTTGAGATATTTTCACAATGCTTTGCACACACATACAAAAACTCAAAAAGTTTTTTTAGTCATTCACAAATGTTCGATATGTGCCCCTTTAGTGATTCGGCAGACATCAAGCCGATAATCAAGTTCTTCCCACACTCGGCGCAGCATGTCCCCATCAATGAGTTCGAAAGCATCGTTGATGCGAGCTCCCAGTTCTGGCACGTTTCTTGGTAGAGGAGGTTTATACACTGAATCTTTCACATAACCCCACAGAAAGAAATCGCATGGGGTTAAGTCGGGAGAGCGTGGAGGCCATGACATGAATTGCTGATCATGATCTCCACCACGACCGATCCATCGGTTTTCCAATCTCCTGTTTAAGAAATGCCGAACATCATGATGGAAGTGCGGTGGAGCACCATCCTGTTGAAAGATGAAGTCGGCGCTGTCGGTCTCCAGTTGTGGCATGAGCCAATTTTCCAGCATGTCCAGATACACGTGTCCTGTAACGTTTTTTTCGCAGAAGAAAAAGGGGCCGTAAACATTAAACCGTGAGATTGCACAAAACACGTTAACTTTTGGTGAATTGCGAATTTGCTGCACGAATGCGTGAGGATTCTCTACCGCCCAGATTCGCACATTGTGTCTGTTCACTTCACCATTAAGAAAAAATGTTGCTTCATCACTGAAAACAAGTTTCGCACTGAACGCATCCTCTTCCACGAGCTGTTGCAACCGCGCCGAAAATTCAAAGCGTTTGACTTTGTCATCGAGTTTCAGGGCTTGTAGCAATTGTAAACGGTAAGGCTTCTGCTTTAGCCTTTTTCTGTAAGATTTTCCAAACCGTCGGCTGTGGTACGTTTAGCTCCCTGCTTGCTTTATTCGTCGACTTCCCCGGGCTACGCGTGAAACTTGCCCGCAAGCGTTCAACCGTTTCTTCGCTCACTGCAGGCCGACCCGTTGCTTTCCCCTTACAGAGGCATCCAGAAGCTTTAAACTGCGCATACCATCGCCGAATGGAGTTAGCAGTTGGTGGATCTTTGTTGAACTTCGTCCTGAAGTGTCGTTGCACTGTTATGACTGACTGATGTGAGTGAATTTCAAGCACGACATACGCTTTCTCGGCTCCTGTGGCCATTTTGTCTCACTGCGCTCTCGAGCGCTCTGACGGCAGAAACCTGAAGTGCGGCTTCAGCCGAACAAAACTTTATGAGTTTTTCTACGTATCTGTAGTGTGTCGTGACCATATGTCAATGAATGGAGCTACAGTGAATTTATGAAATCGCTTCAATCATTTGTAATAGCCCTGTACTTTGTCAATTTTGGTAAGCAAATGAACCGCAAATCTTGCGAACAACACTTTACTCGGGCGCCCAGTAAATGGATCCACATATCACTGTACCTCTTTCGGCCATTGGCCTTATTAACATGTTACAATGAATAGTTGCTATTATTTGTTTCATCTGTTATAATATAGGATCAGTACTTTTACACGCAACCCTGAACACTGTACAATACCATGCTATGTGTAACGTATTATGGTGGACATGCGCCTTTCACAAACAGTGCTTCTACCGAGCGTAGTACGAAACATTGTTCACTAAGTGGATCACAAACACTATCTGAAGAAAAAACTTCCACCTTAATAATGCGTAATCTAATAACACTAATAACAAATCGTCTATGCCGGATGTAGCACTCCGTCACACACCACTATTGGTAGTTCGTATAGCGTCTTGGGTTACTCATGTCATTCCGTTTCGCCCACCCTAGTAAACAAGTGTTAATCACAATAAATGGAGCGTTTTAAAATAAAATTATTCAGTTCCAAGATTGTGTTAAGAGAGACAGCTGCAATCCTACAATGATGCACTTGAGTACTAGTCGCGCCAACATCAAATTAGTGCGCGCTTGCACTATTTACGTTAGAGCGAAACGTTAACATTATACTGACTGCTTTTCTATTAGGTCACAGGACCTTGCCATGCGATCGCTCCTACAATCCAACTGTTTCAATGAATTTGGTTACTTGGACTTCAGGCTTTTCTATGCTTAACTCCAAATATGAATTACGCGTATACTGCCCTTCAACACACACACACACACACACACACACACACACACACACACACACAGTGTATCTAATAACTTCGCAACAGTATTTCAGAATGTTAGTATATACATAATAAAGTAATGCGCTTGCAACTATTCTTGTTACCAAAGTAATGCGGAAAGTTACTCACAGAATTATATCTTCCAGACAAATGAAATACCAACTTGACGATAATGTGATTTGTCAACGAAATTTTTCTTTATAAGTATGATAATACTCAATCGCTGAAAATATGTTATGTTCTTGCACAAAGCCCATCTTGCGACTAAATAACTTCATAACAAATAATTTTTGCATTCCTAAGTACAATAGACGACAATCTTAAATGGTCAACCGCATACTTTTAAACATCACACGATTATATCGCTATCAGTTCCTTTCATATAACTTACCCAACCACGAGGCAAATACTTACAAGATCCTGAACCATTAAAGTAATGCTCTGAAAACATAATTCCAAAGTTCCTACGCAAATCAAGGTTAAAGGTTTTCGTTCAAATATTACAGATCTTCCCTGTAAAGTCAGCGATGAATGTAATTACACTCCACAAATACAATCCTTGCTAGAGTGATATGGATAATCGCGTTCTTTGCTACCATTACATAATATTTCGCAATATTAACTGTTCAAAATCTTATTGTCTGTTCGTAACGCGCAAATTATTCCTGTTCTTTCCTTCCGAATTGTATTATATTTCTCTTTTGGACTAGTTTAAACAACTTTATTTTTTTCGTCATCAATAACCACGTTTTACTATCTTTGATCATTCAACAAATTTTACAGCTTCTAACTGTTTAGAGAAACCTCCCTGATTTCGTATTTATTATTTATCAAAATTATTAGTTTCTTTAATCATTTATTTTTCTTTTTTTGTATCAAAGGACAGTAGTTGGGTTTGAATTTATTAATAAGTCGGTATTTTTCTTTTACTTTGAACAACAACATTTTATTTCTCTTTCTCGATACAGTCATACTACAGTCTGTTATGAGGGCTGGCAACTCCCTGAAAGCGGACTAAATATCAGAAAAATAAATAAAAATAAACCAATAAGGGCCGCTGGCAATTAAACTCTGACATTTAACAGGTTAGGCTGCAGACTCATTTCAGGCGATGGCCCAGCATACCGCGGAACCTAAAAACTTTACTTTAGGGCATTCGCAACTTTCTGTTCACAGTCAGCTATATTTGCTCGATCAGATGATCCCTTGGTAAATGTTCAGTTCCAGAGAGGACGAAATCAAACCTTCAAATCTGAGTCGCAAAATTAAATCAATCACCAACTGCTCTTAGCATGTATGTTCCACCCATTTTTACGTAGTAGTGTCTGTTAAAAAAAAATAAAAAAAAAAATAAAAATCACTTCTTCCAACACTCAAAAGGCCCACAGCAGTTGTAATTTATTTAATATTACTTAACTAAATCACGCAGAATTAGACTCACTTTAACCTTTAGTAGGCTCAGGTTTCAACACTCAAACTGCCGATACACTTCCACGTAAGTCGGCCTATACTGATACGCCCTTTACTGATCAGTGAGTCATACGTCTCACATGAGATACCGGATGAAAAATATTGAATGGCGCGCTACCTCAATTCTTCCGGCCAGCTTCCGACTCACCACTACTTCCGAACAATTGTCTCTCAATCCAAAACTGAACTGCCCATCTCTCAAACTCAAACCACGCTGACCAAACGTCCCACGTTAATTTCATTCGGAACCATTTTACAAGCAAATGAATAGCGTCGCCCTCCCTCTTTAATTAGTGAGTTGTGACCATCCGCAGCCGCCCGGTGAGCTGGTGTGGATACACGCGCGGTTGTTTATTCCATGCGGCCCTGGGTTCTGCTCTGCCCCAAACCGTCTTCTAGCTACTAAACGACTGCAGTACACTACCGCCATTACCACAACATTAAAACGAACACATATAAGAAGCACACAACACGCACACATACATGTAACACACTTATTAGGCTTTAATTCATTTATAGTTGAGCACCAACGCTGTTCAGACTACCAAATCGGATGTAAAAATGGTCTTGAAAATTTTGGATCCTTACAAAATGCAGAAGACTTTGTTCCTGGGGTTAAGATGTCGCAGTTCCCTATCCCGACAGAAACGATAAGCACTCAAAGCAGTGACAATCCCGCTGCAGAGAAGGTAATGAACACATGTTATGTCACATGTATTCATGGACAGTGTTTTCTGGGAAACTACCATAAATGAAAACAACCACTGGTGAAAATAATTTTAAGTGTTCTGGACAAATTACATGAAATAAACATGTTGTTGTTGTTGTTGTCTTCAGTCCTGAGACTGGTTTGATGCAGCTCTCCATGCTACTCTATCCTGTGCAAGCTTCTTCATCTCCCAGTACCTACTGCAACCTACATCCTTCTGAATCTGCTTAGTGTATTCATCTCTTGGTCTCCCCCTACGATTTTTACCCTCCACGGTGCCCTCCAATGCTAAATTTGTGATCCCTTGATGCCTCAGAACATGTCCTACCAACCGATCCCATCTTCTGGTCAAGTTGTGCCACAAACTTCTTTTCTCCCCAATCCTATTCAATACTTCCTCATTAGTTATGTGATCTACCCATCTAATCTTCAGCATTCTTCTGTAGCACCACATTTCAAAAGCTTCTATTCTCTTCTTGTCCAAACTATTTACCGTCCATGTTTCACTTCCATACATGGCTACACTCCATACAAATACTTTCAGAAATGACTTCCTGACACTTAAATCTATACTCGATGTTAACAAATTTCTCTTCTTCAGAAACGCTTTCCTTGCCATTGCCAGTCTACATTTTATATCCTCTCTACTTCGACCATCATCAGTTATTTTGCTCCCCAAATAGCAAAACTCCTTTACTACTTTAAGTGTCTCATTTCCTAATCTAATACCCTCAGCATCACCCGACTTAATTCGACTACATTCCATTATCCTCGTTTTGCTTTTGTTGATGTTCATCTTATATCCTCCCTTCAAGACACCATCCATTCCGTTGAGCTGCTCTTCCAAGTCCTTTGCTGTCTCTGACAGAATTACAATGTCATCGGCGAACCTCAAAGTTTTTATTTCTTCTCCATGGATTTCAATACCTACTCCGAATTTATCTTTTGTTTCCTTTACTGCTTGCTCAATATACAGATTGAATAATATTGGGGAGAGGTTGCAACCCTGTCTCACTCCCTTCCCAACCGCTGCTTCCCTCTCATGCCAATCGACTCTTATAACTGCCATCTGGTTTCTGTACAAATTGTAAATAGCCTTTCGCTCCCTGTATTTTACCCCTGCCACCTTCAGAATTTGAAAGAGAGTATTCCAGTCAACATTGTCAAAAGCTTTCTCTAAGTCTACAAATGCTAGAAACGTAGGTTTGCCTTTCCTTAATCTTTCTTCTAAGATAAGTCGTAAGGTCAGTATTGCCTCACGTGTTCCAGTATTACTACGGAATCCAAACTGATCTTCCCCGAGGTCGGCTTCTACTAGTTTTACCATTCGTCTGAAAAGAATTCGTGTTAGTATTTTGCAGCTGTGGCTTATTAAACTGATTGTTCGGTAATTTTCACACCTGTCAACACCTGCTTTCTTTGGGATTGGAATGATTATATTCTTCTTGAAGTCTGAGGGTATTTCGCCTGTTTCATACATCTTGCTCACCAGAGAACATACTTGAGAAGATATCACGATGTAATAGAAATATGTCACCTTGAATCAATGCAATGCACCATGCCCACAAAGGAGTTTTTACAGTGAGCACTGTTGAAAAAAATCACTCTTCTCACCGAACTGACCACTCTCTAACATCCAGTTGTTCCCAGATCGGCGTTAATTTGTCGCTGAAAAATATTCTAGCTCCAGTCAAGAGGTTATAGCTACCATACATGGGTGTTTTGGAGACATGTCACAGTTACACCGCAGGGATGGAGCTTCCCAGTGGAAAAATACGTACAAAAAGAGGACAACGTTGAGGAACCAGTGCATTTTTGGTATTAAAGATACAATCTTTTACTGTCATGATAGCTTCTTTTTCTCCTTCCTCGATTATGCTTCGCTTGGCATTTGCCGATCGTTCGCCTTATCGCCATTATAATGGTTCAAATGGAAATTCTGACTTCTTTTTTAACTCAAAGGTTACGTCTGTGACGAAGTCTTTTGACGCGCAAAATTCAGTGTCATCTAAAGTTCATGTACTGACTATTTGACATGTGACAGAACATAGTGTGTTATGGTTACTATAGGTCGTCGTCAAAATGTCTCTCAAGAAGAGAGTAACAGGAGATCGCCTCTTTATCGGCGACGTATCTGCAGAGTTGATGCAGTGGCAAATCAGGAGATTTGCCACAAGTCGGTCCATTTGCGTCACATTGGATTTCCAACTGTGTCAGAACAGAAATTGGACCCCCAACTGTGTTCGGGACAGAAATAGCACTTCGCTTACGAACTTCCTGTAAAGGAGAGAACTGGCGAACAAGAGCCTTTCTGTGAAAATCATCGCTAATTCCGAGGGACCAGACAGAACAAGAGGAACGAAGTGCTAAGTCCAGCCCCAGTGCTCATCCGTGTCAGTGGCAACTGCACTTGATTCATCTTACGATTCCTGCAGGAGCAGAGCTGGTACGTGTTTGGTAATCCATCTTACGCGACTCATTTTGCTCCGGCGGATTTCTACCTTTTTTATATACCTGAAGAATTTCCTGCCCGGTCGTAAATTTCACAGCAACAAAGGATTGCATTATGTGGCGTCAATCTGACATTTTTTCGGCCTTTTTCGCGTTGACATCCACTGCAAGATGGTTTAAGGGGCACTCCGCTATTCTCGGATGTATGTTATGTTCCAGCAGGTGTTTCGAGCGGCCTGAGTCAGCAGATAACATCGTTCGTGATGCCACAATTTCTGTCGCCACGAATCACTGAGCACCTCAGCGGACATTGTTAACTCAGGGACGCTTCAAACGTAAAAATTCAGAAGCTACTTTTATGAATTTATCCTAGAGTCACGTGTTGGCCAGGATTCAGCATGTCCACCCAGGTAGACCAGAGAGAAGTACCAAGCCAGTCGGCATCTGGAAGTTGCCATTCCATTGTTTCCTTAACACTGGACCTCGACGAGCGCCCTGAAGTGCAGCTTAAGTGCCACATGGTCCTAGGGAAAACAATAAAGTAACTGCAGACTACGCATTCAACAGCCACTGCAACCAACCGTAAGACTTGTGAGATGTAGATGTGTATATCAGACCGATGCGGACTTCGTGCGCAATGTCTTGAGACTGCAGAATAACAGATATCTTCTGATTCTGGAAAAAAATGAGGCAGCGTAGAAGTCAATATCAGCTAAACAAGATGGCGCACTCTGTTACCTTCATTGCCACTGCCCAGTGTGATTACTTAATACACTACCGGCTTGTAGGATAATACGTAGCAGTGAAAACAGACAATCAGCAAAAGGTAGCCAAAATATTAGCAATAAACTGGAAGTGAGTGGCATGTGTGAACTCCTGGCTTACACAAAATTTTTGGAAGTAATCTGAATTCCGTATCCACGTAACACCCGTCGCTACAATAAAACACCAACGTCTTAGACCAGTCTCGTAGCGAATTCATTGTGGACTGCTGTACCATTAACCCCACAGTGGCTCCAAATTGCAGCAAAGCTCTCATGTTAAGCGAAAAAGTTGTATTCTCCATTGCACCTAATACCCATACTCACCTACCAGACACGCAAGAAAGCCAACTACGTTGTCAGTTTTAAATTTGTGGGGTATGAGGAAGAAGAAGCTACTGATTGGTTCAAATGGCTCTGAGCACTATGGGACTTAACTTCTGAGGTCATCAGTCCCCTAGAACTACTTAAACCTATCTAACCTAAGAACATCACACACATCCATGCCCGAGGCGGGATTCGAACCTGCGACCGTAGCGGCCGCGCGGCTCCAGACTGTGAAGCTACTGAAATGGCACGTTTGAAGCCCAGTTATGTACGGAAATGAGATATGGACAATGGGATAATCAAGAACGAACGAGCGCAAAGAATTAGGAATAGAATATTACAGGAAAATGAAGTAACTACGTAGATCTTTTAAGGAGAGAACATAATGAGCTAAAGTCAATGGAATTTAACAACGATGTATAACATATGTACGTTCTTAGTCCTCATAGCTGAATGTGAACACCACACAGAACATGCCATCTAGTTTGTAACTATTCTAATAAAGTTCGAATTTAAAATTAGTAGCATCATAGATAACGACATCTGACTTCAAAATTGAAAGAAAGAAAATATGAAAAAGAAGATAGATTTTGTTACGTAGACACCTTAATCACAGACAACAGATAGAGCATGTAAAACTAAAAGAATTGGAAAAAGAAGAAGGCAAATTTTAAGGAAGAAGTTACTTAATACAGAAAAGAGAGAAAAAGAAGAATTTCGCTCGCATTGTGACTGTGAAGATTGGATGATTTCGGAAGACATCAACATCTACATCTGCGTGATTACTCTGCTATTCACAATAAAGTGCCTGGCAGAGGGTTCAATGAACCACCTTCAAGCTGTCTCTCAACCGTTCCACTCTCGAACGGCACGCGGGAAAACGAGCACTTAAATTTTTCTGTGCGAGCCCTGATTTTTCTTATTTTATCGTGATGATCATTTCTCCCTATGTAGGTGGGTGCCAATAGAATGTTTTCGCAATCGGAGGAGAAAACTGGTGATTGAAATTTCATGAAAAGATCCCGTAGCAACGAAAATCGCCTTTGTTTTAATGATTGCCACTCCAATTCACGTATCATGTCTGTGACACTATATCCCCTATTTCGCGGTAACACAAAACGAGCTGCCCTTCTTTGTATTTTTCGATGTCATCCGACAGTTACACCTGATGCGGATTCCACACCGCACAGCAATACTCCAGAACAGGGCGGACATGCGTAGTGTAAGCAGTCTCTTTGGTAGACCTGTTGCACCTTCTAAGTGTTCTGCCATTGAATGGCAGTCTTTGGTTTGCTCTACCCACAATATTATCTATGTGATCGTTCCAATTTAGGTTATTTGTAATTGTAAAGACAGAGAGAAAACGTACAAAAGCGATATTAATGTGCCTTTGACGAAGGTTAACTAGAAGAAAATGGACCGAAAAGAATGTAGTTAAGATATTTTGAAAGATATCAATGAATGAAGAAATCTCATAGTAATTCTTGAGAGAATGAAAATGATACTTTTACACATTTATTTGGGCACAATACTTCTTCTTTACTAGAAGGTTTCAGATAGATTATATAATGGAAAGACAGAGATTTAGGAACCAGGTTTTAAATTGTAAGACATTTCCAGGGGCAGATGTGGACTCTGACCGCAATCTATTGGTTATGAACTGTAGATTAAAACTGAAGAAACTGCAAAAAGGTGGGAATTTAAGGAGATGGGACCTGGATAAATTGAAAGAACCAGAGGTTGTACAGAGTTTCAGGGAGAGCATAAGGGAACTATTGACAGGAATGGGTAGCTTTGAGGGATGAAATAGTGAAGGCAGCAGAGGATCAAGTAGGTAAAAAGACGAGGGCTAGTAGAAATCCATGGGTAACAGAAGAGATATTGAATTTAATTGATAAAAGGAGAAAACACAAAAATGCAGTAAATGGAGCAGGCAAAAAGGAATACAAACGTCTCAAAAATGAGATCGACAGGAAGTGCAAAATGGCTAAGCAGGGATGGCTAGAGGACAATTGTAAGGATGTAGAGGCTTATCTCACGAGGGGTAAGATAGATACTGCCTACCGGAAAGTTAAAGAGACCTTTGGAGAAAAGAGAACCACTTGTATGAATATCAAGAGCTCAGAGGGAACCCAAGTTCTAAGCAAAGAAGGGAAAGCAGAAAGGTGGAAGGAGTATATAGAGGGTCTATACAGGGGTGATGTTCTTGAGGACAATATTATAGAAATGGAAGAGGATGTAGATGAAGATGAAATGGGAGTTATGATACTGCGTGAAGAGTTCGACAGAGCACTGAACGACCTAAGTCGAAACAAGGTCCCGGGAGTAGACAACATTCCATTAGAACTACTGATAGCCTTGGGAGAGCCAGTCCTGACAAAACTCTACCAACTGGTGAGCAAGATGTATGAGACAGGCGAAATTCTCTCAGTCTTCAAGAAGAATATAATAATTACAATTACAAAGAAAGCAGGTGTTGACAGATGTGAAAATTACCGAACTATCAGTTTAATAAGTCACAGCTACCAATATACTAACGCGAATTCTTTACAGACGAATGCAAAAACTGGTAGAAGCCGACCTCGGTGAAGATCAGTTTGGATTCCGTAGAAATGTTGGAACACGTGAGGCAATACTGACCCTACGACTTATCTTAGAAGAAAGATTAAGGAAAGGCAAACCTACGTTTCTGGCATTTGTACACTTACAGAAAGCTTTTGACAATGTTGACGGGAATACTATCTGTAAAATTATAAAGGTGGCAGGGGTAAAATACAGGGAGCGAAAGGCTATTTACAATTTGTACAGATACCAGATGGCAGTTATAAGAGTCGAGGGACATGAAAGGGAAGCAGTAGTTGGGAAGGGAGTGAGACAGGGTTGCAACCTCTCCCCAATATTATTCAATCGGTATATTGAGGAAGCAGTAAAGGAAACAAAAGAAAAGTCCGGAATAGGTATCCATGGAGAAGAAATAAAAACTTTGAGGTTCGCCGATGACATTGTAATTCTGTCAGAGACAGGAAATAACTTGGAAGAACAGTTGAATGGAATTGATAGTGTCTTGAAAGGAGGGTGTAAGATGAACATCAACAAAAGCAAAACGAGGATAATGGAATGTAGTCGAATTAAGTCGGGTGATGCTCAGGGAATTAGATTAGGAAATAAGACACTTAAAGTAGTAAAGGAGTTTCGCTATTTGGGGAGCAAAATAACTGATGAAGGTCGAAGTAGGGAGGATATAAAATGCAGACTGGCAATGGCAAGCAAAGCGTTTCTGAAGAAGAGAAATTTGTTAACATCGAGTATAGATTTAAGTGTCAGGAAGTCGTTTCTGAAGGTATTTGTATGGAATGTAGCCATGTATGGAAGTGAAACGTGGTCGATAAATGGTTTAGACAAGAAGAAAATAGAACCTTTCGAAATGTGGTGCTACAGAAGAATGCTGAAGATTAGATGGGTAGATCACATAACTAATGAGGAGGTATTGAATAGAATTGGGGAGAAGAGGAGTTTGTGGCACAACTTGACTAGAAGAAGGGATCGGTTGGTAGGACATAATCTGAGGCATCAAGGGATCACCAATTTAGCACTGGAGGTCAGGGTGGAGGGTAAAAATCGTAGAGGGAGACCAAGAGATGAATACACTAAGCAGATTCAGAAGGATGTAGGCTGCAGTAAGTACTGGGAGATGAAGAAGCTTGCACAGGATAGAGTAGCATGGAGAGCTGCATCAAACCAGTCTCATGACTGAAGACCACAACAACAACATTTTTTTTAATATAAATGTAAGGTACGCTCAAAATGCTCCTCAGTAATAGCCGCACTAACCCCTGACCAACATGTCGATGCTTTATATACCCGCGTCAGAGTCGCACTGGGTTGCATATATGCTGGGCAACTCCCGCCAACGGAACCTTTTTGATCGACCTTGTACATTGGTACGAAACATTTCGGGGAAGGGTACCAAGGGTAACCCAACAAAGAGTAGAAAACCTACTGAAGGTAATAAAACTTCAAAATTATCAATAAATGAAGAGTATAGCACAACACAGGTAAGGGTTGTTGCAGCGACAATGAATGGTCCTTAAAAGTTGGTTAATGATGTCGGGTCATACTATTTGAGCGAAGGACCTGGAAACGAATATGTAAAATGGACCAGTTCACCTTTAGTTTTCTGAGGAACCACACGCTGTAGTGTTTCGAATGACTTTAGACTGTCTTACACTCTGGAGTTTCCGCTGTCTATGTCTCCACTGATTTGAAACTGTCACTGAATATAGTATTGAACATAAGCGACTTATCGACCCCAACCACCGTTTCCATGCAAATGTGTGGACTGCAGCCGTTTGGAAGCTGGTTCAGAAAGCATTTGTACAGTTGCCACTTTCTTTCCTAAGATGCAGACGTAAGCCTACTACGCGGCAGACAGCCGCTTGCATAATGCCTTTCACATCTCGCACTCCACCTCAGAAGAACATCGTTTGCATTTATTAGAATCTCTTGTAAAGTCATCCCCAATTTATACCACAATAAGTTCAGAAATTCAATGGCTGTCTTGTTCATTTCATATACCACATAGGAAAAGTTTGAAGACTGTAATTGGTTCAAATGGCTCTGAGCACTATGGGACTTAACAGCTATGGTCATCAGTCCCCTAGAACTTAGAACGACTTAAACCTAACTAACCTAAGGACAGCACACAACACCCAGCCATCACGAGGCAGAGAAAATCCCTGACCCCGCCGGGAATCGAACCCGGGAACCCGAGCGTGGGAAGCGAGAACGCTACCGCACGACCACGAGATGCGGGCTTGAAGACTGTACTGACTACGATCGGGGAACACAGAAAACACACGCAGTATACTCTACACCTACATCTACATAGACACTCCGCAAGCCACTGTACGATGCCTGGCGGAGTGTACCTTGTACCTTTACTAGTCCACTCTCAAATACAGTGAGGGGAAAACGACTGGCTGTATACCTCCGTCTGAGGCCTAATATCTCCTGTCTTATCTTCGTGGTCTTTACGCGCAATGTATATTGGAGGCAACACAATCGTTCCGCAGTGAGCTTCAAATGCTGAGTCTCTAATTTTTCTGAACAGTGTTTCTCGAAAAGAACGTCGTCTTCTCTCCAGCGATTCCCACTTGAGTTCCCGAAGCATCTCCGTAACACTTACGTGTTGTTCGAATATACCGGTATCAAATCTAGCAGCCCACCTCCGAATTGCTTCGATGTCTACCTCCAATCGACCTGGTACAATCCCAAACACTCGAACAGTGCTCAAGAATAGGTCGGACTAGCGTCCTATATGCGGAATTTTGGATCCATCGGTATATGTACAGATGTAACCAGCCACTAAACTTCAGCGTAAGGATAAAATATGTAATTTACGTTAACACTTACAGAGTTGCTTGTGAGTCTTCGGGGTCAAAACCTCGTCTGTTCTTGACGTTTCGGCTAGAACTGGAGTGGACATCTTCGGAGGTGCTCCTGGTGACGCTGAGTCTTGTCGACTGACGAATGTCCGCTGTTGTCCAACAGCGACATAATTGCTGTGTAAAATGAGCGTGGTCGTATTTACAAGTAATCACCAAATATTATCCTTGTCAAAGACAAAAACGTCACTTTCGACTGTCAGCTGTCAATGACAAAAACATATGTATCGATTTTGCTGAGCCGTTGTCCATAAATCACTAAGTTTCATGGCTCCTTCTGTTAGACTATCCACATGCTTATACGAGGGCTATTCCGCAAGTAAGGAACGACAGGTTGCGAAATGGAAACCACAGTGAAAATCAAAACTTTTGTTTTCAACAGTTAGCTACAACTTCCAGCTACTTATCTCCATAGGCGCTGATCCGAATTAGACGTTTGTTGTAGCGTTGTACCAGCTTTCCAATAGCCTCGTTATAGAAGAAAGCCGCCAGTGCTTTCCGCCAATTCTCTACGCAGGCCTATAGCTCGTTGTCTGTGCCAAAATGTTGTCTTCATAGCCAGCGGTTCATGTGAGGAGAGACGCAACTCAGAGGGAGACAATTACGGGCTGTATTGTGGGTAATCAAACATTTCCAATTGAAAACGATGCAGAAGCACCTTCATTGCCACTGCAAAATGCGGCTGAGAATTCTCTTGAGGAAGAAAACGCACGACAGTTATGTAATGTTGGCTGCATAGTTTCAGGCGAAATTTCTCACCAGGCCCTCGAACCTGGCGGGAGACACTACTGTTCTAGGTATGTTTATGTGCTCCCTGTGTGCTCAGGACTAAAAACAACGACTTAATGCGATCGACTGGCATACTAGAGACACTGCCCAACACACCTGTGCAAAACTTCATCGTATTTTCACTGTGGTTTCCATTTCGCGACCAATCGTTCCTTACTTTCAGAATAACCCTTGTATATTTCCTACTGTTGATAAAATTTTTGTTTCAGAAAACTCACTTCATGATTTCCTGATTCTGCTACAACAGAACTTTTGTATCCTAGTCGGCAAAAACTGTTATATTCTTCAGTCGCCGGCCAGTGTGGCCGAGCGGTTCTAGGCGCTTCAGTCTGGAACCGAGCGACCGCTACGGTCGCAGGTTCGAATCCTGCTTCGGGCATGGATGTGTGGTATGTCCTTAGGTTAGTTAGGTTTAAGTAGTTCTAAGTTCTAGGGGACTGATGACCTCAGATGTTAAGTCCCAGAGTGCTCAGAGCCATTGTTTAGTCTTGTGATACATGGGCAGTGAGACAGTACCATCACTCGCTTTGCAATAATAAGTAAAATTGGCAGCTTAATTTTTCACTGTGCTGGAGGGAAACACATCGCTAGTGGCTTCTGGTGTAATATTCGTGAACTGTCCTTCACTGAGGCAGACATGAGACGGTACGGTGACAGAGCTGGGTGGCCGAAACGCTATGAATAAGAGACGGCTCAAGCTCGCCCCTGCTGGGCTGCTGGTCCGCAGAAAAGTTGTGCCCCAAACTGGCCGGTTCCCATTGTTCACGACGCGGCACGGTCTTCTGCACTACCACAGGTCCCCTGAGCATTTCTGGTGTCACGAATCTGTATTTCCTGTCAACGTTGTAATTACACGACACCGACATTGTGATATGTTCAGTGTGAGAAAGTTCCAGAATCTAAATGTCTTGATGATGTCAGCCAATCAGGAGGGTAATCAGTATAGGAGCTGCAGCCTAAATGTCTGAACCAATGAGTGGCGACACAGCGTATACGGTGTACCAACCTTCGGGCAGTTAAACGGCACACTGTAAGTGATAGTGGAGAAGTTCTTGCAGCGTGTTGAAAGGAGGTCTTGGTCGTCACTGTTGTAAACCCGACCCTCCAAGCTATCAGGTTACCGTGCATGAGGATCTTGGGTGCATTCAACGACTGTGATATAACTTCCAAAGCAATCAGTCGCCGTTTTCTTGCAGGTTTTATTCGGCAAAGCTAGATTTCGGCTAGTGCCTAGCCACTATCAATGCACCCCTTCACAGTATCAATGCGTTTTCTAGTACGTTAGTCCCATGTTGCTCGGGCTTCTCTCACAGTGCTTTCAAGACATTGTGGGAGAAGAGAGGTACGTTAATCAGTAGACGAGTCAGTGCGGTGACGTTTGACCGAGAGAGAGAGAGAGAGAGAGAGAGAGAGAGAGAGAAGAGAGAGAGGCGCCTGGTCGCAGCCTGGAGCAATTGTCGCAGAATCGGTCGAGTAAGTGTTGGTTTTTAGCGCTAGCGCTGCTTTTGATCTCAGCAGCTCACGATTTGTGAGAGAAATTCCACAATTTGTCTTTCTTTTCGGTGTTTGTACTTATTTTGATCTTAGACCCGGTTTTTAATTTGCGTTTCCGAATTGCACAGATTTAGGAAAGGCAGTTGCGGTTCCAAATCAGTCAATTAGATGTATCTGTAGCCAAGTAAGTTTCGCTCACACGATCCTTTATTGTACTTTTGGACACCATCATCATCATCATCATCATCATCATCATCATTTAAGACTGATTATGCCTTTCAGCGTTCAGTCTGGAGCATAGCCCCCTTATACAGTTCCTCCATGATCCCCTATTCAGTGCTAACATTGGTGCCTCTTCTGATGTTAAACCTATTACTTCAAAATCATTCTTAACCGAATCCAGGTACCTTCTCCTCGGTCTGCCCCGACTCCTCCTACCCTCTACTGCTGAATCCATGAGTCTCTTGGGTAACCTTGCTTCTCCCATGCGTGTAACATGACCCCACCATCTAAGCCTGTTCGCCCTGACTGCTACATCTATAGAGTTCATTCCCAGTTTTTCTTTGATTTCCTCATTGTGGACACCCTCCTGCCATTGTTCCCATCTACTAGTACCTGCAATCATCCTAGCTACTTTCATATCCGTAACCTCAACCTTGTTGATAAGGTAACTTGAATCCACCCAGCTTTCGCTCCCATTCAACAAAGTTGGTCGAAAGATTGAACGGTGCACAGATAACTTAGTCTTGGTACTGACTTCCTTCTTGCAGAAGAGAGTAGATCGTAGCTGAGCGCTCACTGCATTAGCTTTGCTACACCTCGCTTCCAGTTCTTTCACTATGTTGCCATCCTGTGAGAATATGCATTATAAGTACTTGAAACCGTCCACCTGTTCTAACTTTGTTCCTCCTATTTGGCACTCAGTCCGTTTATATCTCCTTCCCACTGCCATTACTTTCGTTTTGGAGATGCTAATCTTCATACCATAGTCCTTACATTTCTGATCTAGCTCTGAAATAGTACTTTGCAAACTTTCAATCGAATCTGCCATCACAACTAAGTCATCCGCATATGCAAGACTGCTTATTTTGTGTTCACATATCTTAATCTCATCCAGCCAGTCTATTGTCTTCAACATATGATCCATAAATAATATGAACAACAGTGGAGACAGGTTGCAACCTTGTCTTACCCCTGAAACTACTCTGAACCATGAACTCAATTTACCGTCAACGCTAACTGCTGCCTGACTATCCATGTAAAGACCTTTAATTGCTTTCAAAAGTTTTCCTCCTATTCCATAATCTTGTAGAACAGACAATAACTTCATCTTAGGAGTCCCTGGTTTGTCAGTTAGAGGTGGGACTCCGTCACCTCCAAAGGTCCGAGGCATTTTGCTCTGATTGGACACATCAACATAAATTCCATTGTGGAAACTGATTTGTTAATTTTTGCAGAGACAATTTGTCTTTTAATTTCTTCATTTGTGCGGCCGTAGTGTCCGTAGTTGTTTTATAATTCAGGAGGGTATTTTTGATCCATCGTTGCAACAACAAAAATTTTGCAGTTGCAACGACGGATCAGAAATACCCTCATAAATTTGTCTTCTATGGGTAACCTGATCAGAAATACCCTCATAAATTTGTCTTCTATGGGTAACCTGAAGATGGAGGTGGGGGGAGGAGAAGGGAAACGAAAGGAAAGGGATTGCTGACGCTAGCTTCATAGAGACATTACGCGGTATTAGCGGCTACGAGTGAAAAATCAGTGGTGGTTCGGGATTCGAACTCGTATTTATGCATCCACACTGAAGGAGGCGAACCCATTGCCCATCTAGGTGAATCAGTTACATGAACAGGTGGTGTCTGATCCTTCTGAAGTATCGAAGGAATAGGCACCAAGAATTGATATAATTTGTCTTTTATTTGAACACCAAATGAATAATTGCTGATAGATCTTCTTGAGAAAATATCCATTTTACTTGTGAAGAAATTTGGAAAGATTGAATAGAGTGTTTAAAGGAACAGATTTATTCTCCCCCGTTTCTTTAGCCTTACAACAAATTAAGTCAGGTGGCCCATAACTATAAATACGACCAATTTCTTCTACATAGCGAAACTGTGAATTTACTGTGGCGGAGTACCATTGGAAAACAGATGCCCTTACAGTGAAGAATACATATGTAGAATAAATTTTTTTTATTTCCGCCCATGCTCACAAACTTGTTAGGTCCTCAGACTACCGGTTTGGGCAGCAATTACCATCTTAAGATCTACCCACATTTTTGTCAATAAACTGGTTCTCGTTGTCGCTGTCCGTCGCAAGTCGATTTCAAAACCGTTTTATCAGCCACGGTATCAGCTGAAAGATCGAACATAAATAGGATGACTAGTTGAAGACACGTTGGGTTTTATGTGCACCTGTCGTGATATATGTGGTAGTAGATTTAATTAATTTCCACGACAAACGATTGATAAGAACTGCTTTCATTTATATTTAACAGTTCTGAAATCAAAGAAAATTTTCAGCTACTGTGATTAGCAATTTGCTGGGTTATGGCAATATAAGGGTTGTACCAGTTTTCATTTGGTTTGTGCGTTGAGCACGTAAGTGTGGCAGGCAGCAAGCACTCTCCACTGCCGAATCCCGGCACGTCTCGCTCGCAGCCCGGCCGAACCCCGGGCGAGGCGAGGAACGAAGCAATATAATTCGTGCCACGACAGTTGGTAATCTCGGGGATCGCATGGTGTTGAAAACACACTCCTACGTTACGTAAAAGGGACAACAGAGCTCATTTAAAATGAAGACTCGAGTGATACGTTTTTGTCCTTAAGAGGCGACAATCGATAGCTACGTTTTGTCTCCGGCAAGGATAATCTCTGCTAATCACGTGTAAACTCGACTACGCCAATTGCACACTATTTGTGTCCGGTCCGGCTCGTCAGCTGGCAAGACTTAGCGTGGGCAGAAACAATCCGCTCCCCTGAAACATCGAGTGCAGCTGTGGACAAAACGTCAAAAAGTTTCTTGGACCACGGGCAGACATATAATCCGGAAGACTCACTTAGACATCCGCTCGTTACATCCCTCATTGTATGAACACTGACCGTGTTTGTCATATTAAAATACTGGAGTGGAATCTGACAGCTGAGTGTCACAATATAATATTCAAATAAGGGCAAATGCGAGGAAAATGGTGTTCCGTTGGAACCAGTCCGTAAATGGTAAAAGTAGCCTCTACTCTTACAGATAGAATCATCTACACTACTGGCCATTAAAATAGCTACACCAAGAAGAAATGCAGATGATACACGGGTATTCCTTGGACAAATGTATTATACTAGAACTGACATGTGATTACATTTTCACGCAATTTGGGTACATTGACCCTGAGAAATCAGTACCCAGAACAACCACATCTGGCCGTAATAACGGCCTTGGTACGCCTGGGCAATGAGTAAACAGAACTTGGATGGCGTGTACAGGTACAGCTGTCCATGCACCTTCAACACGATACCACAGTTCATCAAGAGTAGTGACTGGAGTATTGTGACGAGCCAGTTGCTCGGCCACCATTGACCAGACGTTTTCAGTCGGTGAGATATCTGGAGAATTTGCTGGCCAGGGCAGCACTCGAACATTTTCTGTATCTAGAAAGGCCCGTACAGGACCTGCAACATGCGGTCGTGCATTATCCTGCTGAAATGTAGGGTTTCGCAGAGATCGAATGAAGGGTAGAGCCTCGGGCCGTAACACATCTGAAATGTAACGTCCACTGTTCAAAGTGCAGTCAATGCGAACAAGAGGTGACCGAGACGTGTAACCAATGGCACCCCATACCATCACGCCGGGTGATACGCCAGTATGGCGATGACGAATACACGCTTCCAATGTGCGTCCACAGCGATGACGCCAAACACGGATGAGACCATCATGATACTGTAAACAGAACCTGGATTTATCGGAAAAAATGACGTTTTGCCATTCGTGCACCCAGGTTCGTCGTTGAGTACACCATCGCAGCCACTCCTGTCTGCGATGCAGCGTCAAGGGTAACCGCAGCCACGGTCTCCGAGCTGATAGCCCGTGCTGCTGCTGCAAACGTCGTCGAACTGTTCGTGCAGATGGTTGTTGTCTTGGAAATTTCCCCATCTGTTGATCGAGACGTGGCTGCACGATCCGTTACAGCCGTGCGGATAAGATGCCTGTCATCTCGACTGCTAGTGATACGAGACCGTTGGGATCCAGCATGGCGTTCCGTATTACCCTCCTGAAACCACCAATACCATATTCTGCTAACAGTCATTGGATCTCGACCAACGCGAGCAGCAATGTCGCAATACGATAAGCCGCAATCGCGATAGGCTACAATCCGACCTTTATCAAGGTCGGAAACGTGATGGTACGCATTTCTCCTCCTTACACGAGGCAACACAACAATGGTTCCACCAGGCAACGCCGGTCAACTGCTGTTTGTGTATGTCAGCACGTTGTAGGTGTCACCAACATTGCGCGAATGCTCTGGAAAGCTAATCATTTGCATATCACAGCATCTTCTTCCTGTCGGTTAAATTTCGCATCTGTAGCACGTCCGTGGTTTTTCAATTTTAATGGCCAGTAGTTTATTAAAGTCAGCAAATGCTTTCATTTCCAAAAATCGCGGCTCTTCCCTAGAAGAGTTATTGTTTTCGAAGATAGTAGCTCACGCAGTGGGGAAGGAAGAGCGCGCCGCTGAACACGGCGCAGAGGAAATCCGGGCGAATAAATCGCGACCGAGAGCGTGCTGTGTCCGAGGTGAGAGGTCGCAGCCGGCCGGGCCCGGCCCAGCCTTACAGCCGGCGCCAGCTCGTAAGTCTGGCGCTTAATTGCGTGTCTGCAGGGGAGCAGGTAGCAGCCGGAGCCGTAACTCAGCGCGCGGCGACACCCCATTCCAGATAGGCGGGCGTCGAGCGCGCGCTGCCGGCCACCGCCACCGCAGGCGCGCCCGCCCACCGGGCCCGAGCTAATCCGTTTCGGCGCCCAACACCGCTGCCAGGGCCCGGCAGTTCAGTTCACTTTCCTCGGTAAATTCTGGCAAGGCGCCCGATCCACAACGTCTCCGAGATAAACGCCAGTAGTACAGGGTGAATCAAAAAGAATTCCACAACTTAGAAAATGTGTATTTAACGAAAGAAGCATAATACACTCCTGGAAATGGACAAAAGAACACATTGACACCGGTGTGTCAGACCCACCATACTTGCTCCGGACACTGCGAGAGGGCTGTACAAGCAATGATCACACGCACGGCACAGCGGACACACCACGAACCGCGGTGTTGGTCGTCGAATGGCGCTAGCTGCGCAGCATTTGTGCACCGCCGCCGTCAGTGTCAGCCAGTTTGCCGTGGCATACGGAGCTCCATCGCAGTCTTTAACACTGGTAGCATGCCGCGACAGCGTGGACGTGAACCGTATGTGCAGTTGACGGACTTTGAGCGAGGGCGTACAGTGGGCATGCGGGAGGCCGGGTGGACGTACCGCCGAATTGCTCAACACGTGGGGCGTGAGGTCTCCACAGTACATCGATGTTGTCGCCAGTGGTCGGCGGAAGGTGCACGTGCCCGTCGACCTGGGAGCGGACCGCAGCGACGCACGGATGCACGCCAAGACCGTAGGATCCTACGCAGTGCCGTAGGGGACCGCACCGCCACTTCCCAGCAAATTAGGGACACTGTTGCTACTGGAGTATCGGCGAGGAACATTCGCAACCGTCTCCATGAAGCTGGGCTACGGTCCCGCACACCGTTAGGCCGTCTTCCGCTCACGCCCCAACATCGTGCAGCCCGCCTCCAGTGGTGTCGCGACAGGCGTGAATGGAGGGACGAATGGAGACGTGTCGTCTTCAGCGATGAGAGTCGCTTCTGCCTTGGTGCCAATGATGGTCGTATGCGTGTTTGGCGCCGTGCAGGTGAGCGCCACAATCAGGACTGCATACGACCGAGGCACACAGGGCCAACACCCGGCATCATGGTGTGGGGAGCGATCTCCTACACTGGCCGTACACCACTGGTGATCGTCGAGGGGACACTGAATAGTGCACGGTACATCCAAACCGTCATCGAACCCATCCTTCTACCATTCCTAGACCGGCAAGGGAACTTGCTTTCCAACAGGACAATGCACGTCCGCATGTATCCCGTGCCACCCAACGTGCTCTAGAAGGTGTAAGTCAACTACCCTGGCCAGCAAGATCTCCCGATCTGTCCCCCATTGAGCATGTTTGGGACTGGATGAAGCGTCGTCTCACGCGGTCTGCACGTCCAGCACGAACGCTGGTCCAACTGAGGCGCCAGGTGGAAATGGCATGGCAAGCCGTTCCACAGGACTACATCCAGCATCTCTACGATCGTCTCCATGGGAGAATAGCAGCCTGCATTGCTGCAAAAGGTGGATATACACTGTATTAGTGCCGACATTGTGCATGCTCTGTTGCCTGTGTCTATGTGCCTGTGGTTCTGTCAGTGTGATCATGTGATGTATCTGACCCCAGGAATGTGTCAATAAAGTTTCCCCTTCCTGGGACAATGAATTCACGGTGTTCTTATTTCAATTTCCAGGAGTGTATAACCTTCTGTTGTACATCATTACAAAGAGTATTTAAAAAGGTTTTTTCTCACTCAAAAACAAGTTCAGAGATGTTCAATATGGCCCCCTCCAGACACTCGAGCAATATCAACCCGATACTCCAACTCGTTCCTCACTCTCTGTAGCATATCAGGCGTAACAGTTTCGATAGCTGCTGTTATTTCTCGTTTCAGATCATCAATGGTGGCTGGGAGAGGTGGCCGAAACACCATATCCTTAACATACCCCCATAAAAAAAAATCGCAGGGGGTAAGTTCAGGGCCGCTTGGAGGCCAGTGATGAAGTGCTCTGTCACGGGCTGCCTGGCGGCCGATCCATCGCCTCGGGTAGTTGACGTTCAGGTTTCATAACTAACCTTTTTCGTAGGACTCTCCATACAGTTGATTGTGGAATTTGCAGCTCTCTGCTAGCTCTGCGAGTCGATTTTCCTAGGCTGCGAACAAATGCTTGCTGGATGCGTGCTACATTTTCATCACTCGTTCTCGGCCGTCCAGAACTTTTCCCTTTGCACAAACACCCATTCTCTGTAAACTGTTTATACCAACGTTTAATACACCGCCTATCAGGAGGTTTAACACCATACTTCGTTCGAAATGCACGCTGAACAACTGTCGTCGATTCACTTCTGCCGTACTCAATAACACAAAAAGCTTTCTGTTGAGCGGTCGCCATCTTAGCATCAACTGACGCTGACGCCTAGTCAACAGCGCCTCAAGCGAACAAATGTACAACTAAATGAAACTTTATAGCTCCCTTAATTCGCCGACAGATAGTGCTTACCTCTGCCTTTTGTCGTTGCAGAGTTTTAAATTCCTAAAGTTGTGGTATTCTTTTTGAATCACCCTGTATAATTCTAAAGGTGGCAGGGGTAAAATGCAGGGAGCGAAGGGCTATTTACAATTTGTACAGAAACCAGATGGCAGTTATAAGAGTCGAGGGACATGAAAGGGAAGCAGTGGTTGGGAAGGGAGTGAGACAGGGTTGTAGCCTCTCCTCTATGTTGTTCAATCTGTATATTGAGCAAGCAGTAAAGGAAACAAAAGAAAAGTTCGGAGTAGGTATTAAAATCCATGGAGAAGAAATAAAAACTTTGAGGTTCGCCGATGACATTGTAATTCTGTCAGAGACAGCAAAGGACTTGGAAGAACAGTTGAACGGAATGGACAGTTTCTTGAAAGGAGGGTATAAGATGAACATCAACAAAAGCAAAACGAGGATAATGGAATGTAGTCGAATTAAGTCGGGTGATGCTCAGGTGTAAGTAGTCTGTTTATGTTTTCTTATTGGCAACGTTATGTAGCGCACTATATGAAAATCACTGGCTGTGTTGTGTGCAGTCTGTGGCTAGTTTGCATTGTTGTCTGCCATTGTAGTGTTGGGCAGCGGCAGCTGGAGGTGAACAGCGCGTAGCGTTGCGCAGTTGGAGGTGAGCCACCAGCAGTGGTGGATGTTGGGAGAGAGATGGCGGAGTTTTGAAATTTGTTATACTGGATATTATGAACTGCTATATATATTATGACTATTAAGGTAAATGCATCGTTTGTTCTCTATTAAAATCTTTCATTTGCTAACTATCCCCATCAGTAGTTAGTGACTTCCGTAGTTTGAATTATAGTATTTGAGAGTTGTAGCATCACGTTTTAGTACTCGAATAGTGTTAAATCGCGTAGTCTCCTTCCGCCGCCGAGCAGTGTGTCAGCAGTGCACAAGTGGCAGCATTACTGCATTTACTAGGCAATCTTGTATTTTAATAACCGCTTCAATTTTGTCGTTTTGTTTGAGCTCTCTGTAGATTAGTTCAGACGTTCTTTGCACAAGTTTTTAGCATGGATAGGGACTGCAACTGCTGTGTTCGGATGCAGGCTGAGTTGGCATCCCTTCGCTCCCAGCTTCAGGCGGTGTTGGCTTCGGTCACACAGCTTGAGGCTGTTGCCAATGGGCATCACTGTGGGGGTCCGGATGGGGGTTTGTCGGGGACGGCCAGCTCGTCCCACGCATCCCCCAATCGGACTACGACTGTGGTTGCCCGGGATACTGCCCGCATTGAGGCTGATCCCTCACCTGTGGTAGAGTGGGAGGTCGTCTCAAGGTGTGGCAGGGGGCGAAAGACATTCCGGAGGGCTGAACGGAAGGCCTCTCCAGTTTGTCTGACGAACCGGTTTCAGGCTCTGTCTCAGGCTGATACTGATCTTCAGCCTGACATGGCTGCTTGTCATGTTCCAGAGGTTGCCCCTCAGTCTGCAAGATCCGGGCAGTCGCAGAGGGTGGGCTTACTGGTAGTTGGGAGCTCCAACGTGAGGCGCGTAATGGGGCCCCTTAGGGATATGGCAGCAAGGGAGGGGAAGAAAACCAAAGTGCACTCCGTGTGCATACCGGGGGGAGTCATTCCAGATGTGGAAAGGGTCCTTCCGGATGCCATGAAGGGTACAGGGTGCACCCATCTGCAGGTGGTCGCTCATGTCGGCACCAATGATGTGTGTCGCTATGGATCGGAGGAAATCCTCTCTGGCTTCCGGCGGCTATCTGATTTGGTGAAGACTGCCAGTCTCGCTAGCGGGATGAAAGCAGAGCTCACCATCTGCAGCATCGTCGACAGGACTGACTGCGGACCTTTGGTACAGAGCCGAGTGGAGGGTCTGAATCAGAGGCTGAGACGGTTCTGCGACAATGTGGGCTGCAGATTCCTCGACTTGCGCCATAGGGTGGTGGGGTTTCGGGTTCCGCTGGATAGGTCAGGAGTCCACTACACGCAACAAGCGGCTACACGGGTAGCAGGGGTTGTGTGGCGTGGGCTGGGCGGTTTTTTAGGTTAGATGGCCTCGGGCAAGTGCAGAAAGGGCAACAGCCTCAACGGGTGCGGGGCAAAGTCAGGACATGCGGGGACCAAGCAGCAATCGGTATTGTAATTGTAAACTGTCGAAGCTGCGTTGGTAAAGTACCGGAACTTCAAGCGCTGATAGAAAGCACCGAAGCTGAAATCGTTATAGGTACAGAAAGCTGGCTGAAGCCAGAGATAAATTCTGCCGAAATTTTTACAAAGGCACAGACGGTGTTTAGAAAGGATAGATTGCATGCAACCGGTGGTGGAGTGTTCGTCGCTGTTAGTAGTAGTTTATCCTGTAGTGAAGTAGAAGTGGATAGTTCCTGTGAATTATTATGGGTGGAGGTTACACTCAACAACCGAGCTAGGTTAATAATTGGCTCCTTTTACCGACCCCCCGACTCAGCAGCATTAGTGGCAGAACAACTGAGAGAAAATTTGGAATACATTTCACATAAATTTTCTCAGCATGTTATGGTCTTAGGTGGAGATTTCAATTTACCAGATATAGACTGGGACACTCAGATGTTTAGGACGGGTGGTAGGGACAGAGCATCGAGTGACATTATACTGAGTGCACTATCCGAAAATCACCTCGAGCAATTAAACAGAGAACCGACTCGTGGAGATAACATCTTGGACCTACTGATAACAAACAGACCCGAACTTTTCGACTCTGTAAGAGCAGAACAGGGAATCAGTGATCATAAGGCCGTTGCAGCATCCCTGAATATGGAAGTTAATAGGAATATAAAAAAAGGGAGGAAGGTTTATCTGTTTAGCAAGAGTAATAGAAGGCAGATTTCAGACTACCTAACAGATCAAAACGAAAATTTCTGTTCAGACACTGACAATGTTGAGTGTTTATGGAAAAAGTTCAAGGCAATCGTAAAATGCGTTTTAGACAGGTACGTGCCGAGCAAAACTGTGAGGGACGGGAAAAACCCACCGTGGTACAACAACAAAGTTAGGAAACTACTGCGAAAGCAAAGAGAACTTCACTCCAAGTTTAAACGCAGCCAAAACCTCTCAGACAAACAGAAGCTAAACGATGTCAAAGTTAGCGTAAGGAGGGCTATGCGTGAAGCGTTCAGTGAATTCGAAAGTAAAATACTAGGTACCGACTTGACAGAAAATCCTAGGAAGTTCTGGTCTTACGTTAAATCAGTAAGTGGCTCGAAACATCATGTCCAGACACTCCGGGATGATGATGGCATTGAAACAGAGGATGACAAGCGTAAAGCTGAAATACTAAACACCTTTTTCCAAAGCTGTTTCACAGAGGAAGACCGCACTGCAGTTCCTTCTCTAAATCCTCGCACCAACGAAAAAATGGCTGACATTGAAATAAGTGTCCAAGGAATAGAAAAGCAACTGGAATCACTCAACAGAGGAAAGTCCACTGGACCTGACGGGATACCAATTCGATTCTACACAGAGTACGCGAAAGAACTTGCCCCCCTTCTAACAGCCGTGTACCGCAAGTCTCTAGAGGAACGGAAGGTTCCAAATGATTGGAAAAGAGCACAGGTAGTCCCAGTCTTCAAGAAGGGTCGTCGAGCAGATGCGCAAAACTATAGACCTATCTCTCTGACGTCGATCTGTTGTAGAATTTTAGAACATGTCTTTTGCTCGAGTATCATGTCGTTTTTGGAAACTCAGAATCTACTATGTAGGAATCAACATGGATTCCGGAAACAGCGATCGTGTGAAACCCAACTCGCTTTATTTGTTCATGAGACCCAGAAAATATTAGATACAGGCTCCCAGGTAGATGCCATTTTCCTTGACTTCCGGAAGGCGTTCGATACAGTTCCGCACTGTCGCCTGATAAACAAAGTAAGAGCCTACGGAATATCAGACCAGCTGTGTGGCTGGATTGAAGAGTTTTTAGCAAACAGAACACAGCATGTTGTTCTCAATGGAGAGACATCTACAGACGTTAAAGTAACCTCTGGCGTGCCACAGGGGAGTGTTATGGGACCATTGCTTTTCACAATATATATAAATGACCTAGTAGATAGTGTCGGAAGTTCCATGCGGCTTTTCGCGGATGATGCTGTAGTATACAGAGAAGTTGCAGCATTAGAAAATTGTAGCGAAATGCAGGAAGATCTGCAGCGGATAGGCACTTGGTGCAGGGAGTGGCAACTGACCCTTAACATAGACAAATGTAATGTATTGCGAATACATAGAAAGAAGGATCCTTTATTGTATGATTATATGATAGCGGAACAAACACTGGTAGCAGTTACTTCTGTAAAATATCTGGGAGTATGCGTGCGGAACGATTTGAAGTGGAATGATCATATAAAATTAATTGTTGGTAAGGCGGGTACCAGGTTGAGATTCATTGGGAGAGTCCTTAGAAAATGTAGTCCATCAACAAAGGAGGTGGCTTACAAAACACTCGTTCGACCTATACTTGAGTATTGCTCATCAGTGTGGGATCCGTACCAGATCGGGTTGACGGAGGAGATAGAGAAGATCCAAAGAAGAGCGGCGCGTTTCGTCACAGGGTTATTTGGTAACCGTGATAGCGTTACGGAGATGTTTAACAAACTCAAGTGGCAGACTCTGCAAGAGAGGCGCTCTGCATCGCGGTGTAGCTTGCTCGCCAGGTTTCGAGAGGGTGCGTTTCTGGATGAGGTATGGTTCAAATGGCTCTGAGCACTATGGGACTTAACATCTATGGTCATCAGTCCCCTAGAACGTAGAACTACTTAAACCTAACTAACCTAAGGACAGCACACAACACCCAGCCATCACGAGGCAGAGAAAATCCCTGACCCCGCCGGGAATCGAACCCGGGAACCCGGGCGTGGGAAGCGAGAACGCTACCGCACGACCACGAGATGCGGGCTGGATGAGGTATCGAATATATTGCTTCCCCCTACTTATACCTCCCGAGGAGATCACGAATGTAAAATTAGAGAGATTAGAGCGCGCACAGAGGCTTTCAGACAGTCGTTCTTCCCGCGAACCATACGCGACTGGAACAGGAAAGGGAGATAATGACAGTGGCACGTAAAGTGCCCTCCGCCACACACCGTTGGGTGGCTTGCGGAGTATAAATGTAGATGTAGATGTAGATTTAGCTGGCAGTAGTGGCGCTCGCTGTATTGCAGTAGTTCGAGTAACGGAGATTTTTGGTGAGGTAAGTGATTTGTGAAAGGTATAGATTAATGTTAGTCAGGGCCATTCTTTTGTAGGGATTTTTGAAAGTCAGATTGCGTTGCGCTAAAAATATTGTGTGTCAGTTTAAGCACAGTCATGTATAAATTTTTCTAAGGGGACGTTTCACAGGGAATTAGATTAGGAAATGAGACACTTAAAGTAGTAAAGGAGTTTTGCTATTTGGGGAGAAAAATAACTGATGATGGTCGAAGTAGAGAGGATATAAAATTTAGACTGGCAATGGCAAGGAAAGCGTTTCTGAAGAAGAGAAATTTCTTAACATCGAGTATAGATTTAAGTGTCAGGAAGTCATTTCTGAAAGTATTTGTATGGAGTGTAGCCATGTATGGAAGTGAAACAAGGACGATAAATAGTTTGGACAAGAAGAGAATAGAAGCTTTCGAAATGTGGTGCTACAGAAGAATGCTGAAGATTAGATGGGTAGATCACATAACTGATGAGGAAGTATTGAATAGGATTGGGGAGAAGAGAAGTTTGTGGCACAACTTGACTAGAAGAAGGGATCGGTTGGTAGTACATGCTCTGAGGCATCAAGGGATCACCAATTTAGTACTGGAGGGCAGTGTGGAGGGTAAAAATCGTAGAGGGAGACCAAGAGATGAATACACTAAGCAGATTCAGAAGGATGTAGGTTGCAGTAGGTACTGGGAGATGATGAAGCTTGCACAGGATAGAGTAGCATGGAGAGCTGCATCAAACCAGTCTCAGGACTGAAGACCACAACAACAGTATAACGCTGGCGTCTTTCTCGCTTGTAGCTCACAAGGGAACCTCCCCATCGCATCCCCCTCAGATTTGGTTATAAGTTGGCACAGTGGATAGGCCTTGAAAAACTGAACACAGATCAATCGAGAAAACAGGAAGAAGCTGTGGGGAACTATGAAAAAAATAAGCAAAATATACAAACTGAGCAGCCCATGTACAAGATATGCAACATCAAGGAAAACGCGAGCTCAGGAGCGCCGTGGTCCCGTGGTAAGCGTCGGCAGCTGCCGAACGAGAGGTCTTTGATTCAAGTCTTCCCTCAAGTGAAAAGTTTAATTTTTTATTTTCAGACAATTACTATCTGTCCGTCCGTCCGTAGGATGCAATCACTTTTTTGGGAGTGATTATCACATCCACAAGAAAACCTAAATCGGGCAAGGTAGAAGAATCTTTTTAAACATTCGCCTAGTGTACAAGTTAGGTGGGTGGACAACATATTCCTGTCATGTGTCGCACATGCCTTCACCAGTGTCGTATATAATACATCAGACGTGTTTTCCTGTGGAGGAATCGGATGACCTATGACCTTGCGATCAAATGTTTTCGGTTCCTATTGGAGAGGCACGCCCTTTCGTCTACTAAAGGCACGGTTTTGCGGTGCGGTCGCAAAATACAGACACTAAACTTATTACAGTGAACAGAGACGTCAATGAACGAACGGACAGATCATAACTTGGCGAAAATAAAGAAAATAAACTTTTCACTCGAGGGAAGACTTGAACCAAGGACCTCTCGTTCCGCAGCTGCTCACGCTAACCACGGGACCACGGTGCGTCTAAGCCTACACTTCCCTTGATGTTGCCTATCTTGCACATGGACTACTAAGTTTGTATATTTTGCTTATTTTTTTCATAGTTCCACACAACTTCTTCCTGTTTTCTCGATTGATCTGTGTTCAGTTTTTCAAGGCCTACCCACTGTGCCAACTTATAAGTAAATCTGAGGGGGGTGCGATGGGGAGGTTCCCTTGTCAGTATAAGGGACGATCGAAAGTTTCCGTTCGAAGGCCGTACAAATCAGACTCGGTATGTAAAACAGGCAAAATCTCCGTGAGCACTGAGACAATCATCCCACCGACGCACGAAGTTCAAGACACCAGTTTGGTAAAACACTGAAGAAGTCAGTAAATGACATCTCTATATCCTCGTCCGACTGGAATTGGCGACCATTCATTTCCCCTTTCATGGGACCGACATTCGGACGGAGAGATATCAGGTCTACAGGGCAGGTGATCGACTGTCTCCCGTTTGAGTTCACATAACTTCCGGTTTACATTTGGGATATGGTGACGAGCTTTATCATGAGACAGCAGTTTTCCCGGACATTTCACCTTAATTCCCGGCCGTAATTTCTCCAGTATTGCGCAATACCGTTCCCCAGTCATGGAGACCCAATGCTCCTTGAGATCAACAAACAGTGAGTCCCGGTAATCAAAGAACTGGGGCCGGCCGGAGTGGCTGAGCGGTTTTATGTGCTACAGTCTGGAACGGCGCGACCGCTACGGTCGCAGGTTCGAATCCTGCCTCGGGTATGGATGTGTGTGATGTCCTTAGGTTAGTTAGTTTTAAGTATTTCTAAGTTCTAGGGGACTGATGACCACAGCAGTTAAGTCCCATAGTGCTCAGAGCCATTTGAACCATTTTTGAAAGAACTGGGTGCGCATCGCTTTTCCAGCAGATGGCTGGCTCTTGAACTTCTTGGGACAAGGGGACGATGATTGACACTACTTCATCGTAGACGCTTTCTACTTCACTTCCAAATGGTGCACATTAGCTTTCGTCAACTGCAACACTGAGCTCAAAGAACGCGTTGCGTTCAACATTGAAACCCATCAGAAGCTTCAGGCAAACAGCCATCTGATTTGTTACTTGCTCGGAATTAAATTCCAATTGATCTCCACTGCTCGCAGACCTTACGGAAATCTAATTCCTGCCGCATAATGTGCGAGGGCTATTCGGAAAGTAAGGAACAATAGGTCGCGAAATGGAAACCACAGTGAAAATCAAAGTAGTTTTATTTGCAACAGTTAGCTACAGGTTCCAGCTACTTATCTCTTTAGTCGCCGATCCGACATAGACGTTTGTCGTAGCGTTGTACTAACTTTCCAATACCCTCGATATAAAAGGCAGCCGCCAGTGCTTTCCACCAATTCCATACGCTGGCCTGCAGCTCGTTGTCTGTGCCACAATGTTGTCTTCATAGCCAGCGGTTCATGTGAGCAGAGATGAAACTCAGAGGGAGACAATTACGGGCTGTATTGTAGGTAATCAAACATTTCCAATTGGAAACGATGCAGGAGCATCTTCATAGTTTCAATTTCGCGACCGATCGTTCGTTACTTTCCGAATAACCGTCGTACTGCAGGTTGCACTAGCTGGATCCTTTGATAGCACACAAATGGTTATGTACCGGCCCATCCTAACCACATCATCAACCGCCTGCTTATTATTGTCCGTAACTGATGAGACTGGCCTTAAAGATTGACCGGAATATTGTGTCAAATCGCAGCCAGTGCGAAACTTGGCACACCATTTCACAATGGTGGACGAACATGCTTCCCCATACACATTCTCTATTCACCGATGAATGTCAACCAGTGTTTGTCCTTCAACAGTCGAGAGAACAGTGTGTGTCCTTGAACAGCCAAGAGAAGAATAACAGCACTTTAGTCCTGTCTGGACGCATTTGGGAAGAACATCGCCATAGTTCACTCCGTACACACGTTGGAAAGACATGAATGCCACACTAGTCCCTTGCGTACATGTCGGTGGTTATACAGACTGACTGAGTTACATATGGGTTTTATGCAACCCGCAACCCCTTCAAATACCACTTGCAAAATTTCATATTTTCTCGCTCACTTTGTGCAGTCTTTTAGTCCTTCAGGAAAAATGAACAGTACCTTTTTGTAGTAAATGTAACGTAGTTAAATTTTGTACTGGGATACATTATCACTAGAAGCCGTAGTTTTCGAATTATTCGAGAGAAACGTACAAAAGTGACCTTCAAACGAGTTTTTCTTGAATATCTCGATAGCCGTGGCCTCCATCGAAAACGTATCCCAGTGCAAAACATAACTGAATTAAATTTCATACAGAAATGTCCTGTTCATTTTTCCTGTACGTCTAATAGTTTGTGCATAACGAACGACAGAATACGAAAATCTCGCACTTGGTTTTTAAAGGCGTTGCAGGTTGCATAAAACCCACAGGTAGGGCCAGCCCAATCACCCGGTGTACCCGCACTGGCGATGCATTGTATTGCATATTCCCTGCAGCAACGCCTCAAATGGAAAATTTTTGTTCACTCCTTTTAGTTTTTAATCGAATACCAGAAGTACGTAATACATCCGCTAGGGTCTGGCGAAGGGAGTCGGGAGAAGTGTAGGAAGTCGTGCGAGTGGGGATAGGGGGAGGGTGGGTTAATGCATCTGCCATGAAATGAAATACTCTGCGGTGTTATCCTCGTAGATATTTCTGACGATAGGTAGTACTTGGGAGGTAGATACTGGATCTTATCTGCATCTGCATCTACATACATACTCCACAAGCCACCATAGGATACAGAGCAAAGGAGATCACTACCAGTCCTTTCCTTTCCTGTTCCACTCGCAAACAGAGCAAAGGAGAAACGACTATCCATACGCCTCCGCACGAGGTCCATCCTATCTTCTTTGATGCAACAATTTGCCAACAGCCGTGTGTATTGCATAAATTTACTTTATGAACTTCTTATGTGGTACCAGTTTCGGCATTACATTGATGCCATCTTCAGGCCCCACGCGCATGACCACCAAGAGCTGTTGCATAACGATTTGATTCACGGATCCAGCTATATGGCTCCTTCCGTGTATAGAGATTTTACGACTATAACGCGTGGGGCCTGAATATGGCATCAATGTAATGCCGAAACTGGCAGCACATAAGAAGTTCATAAAATAAATTTATGCAATACATACGGCTGTTGGTAAATCATTGCATCAAAAAATACATGCCAGCCGTTGTCCCACGGTCCATAATGGATCAACGAAGATTAAATATACCATCCTATCTTTGTCGTCCTTACGTGAAATGCACGTTGTTTGCAGTAGAATCGTGCTGCAGTCAGTTCCAAATGCCGGTTCTCTAAATTTTCTCAAGAGCGTTTCCTTAAAAGAAGGTGGCCTTCCCTTCAGGGATACCCGTTTCAGTTCACGATGAATCTCCGTAATAGTCGAGTGTTGATCGAACCTACAGGTCGCAAATCTAGTTGCTCGCCCCTGAAGTGCTTTGATGTCTTCCGTCAATCCGATCTCGTGGGGATCCCAAAAACTCTGCCAGTAATCAAGAATGGGTATCACTAGTTCTCCATACGCGGTTTCCTTCACATGTGAGCTACACGCTCCTAAAATTCTCCCGCTAATTCGAAATCGACCATTACCCTTCTCTACGGTCGTCCTTATTTTTTGAACTCTTTACATTTCTTATCGACAACGTATTTACTCCATGTGACTGTGTCTAGCTGCACACCACTAATACTGAGTTCGACAATAACAGATAAGTTTTTCCTACTTATTTGCATCAGTTTACCTTTTTATACATTTAGGGCTAGTGCCATTCATCACACCGACTAGAAATTTGTCTAAGTTGAAAGGGTACAGTACCGCCCGACATTGAAAATAGGTACAACATACTTCATTATTCTTGTCAGAACAACATATTTTTTGTAAAAATAACTCAATTTCAATTAATACAGCGAAGCCGGATACCAGTGTGGGAAAGAATGACAATTTATTTATTTAATTGATCACATGTGCACTCCCACAAAATAAATCCCTACATCCATTTTGGTGAGATCTATGAAATGAATGAATGTATGGTCGTCTGCTAACCGCAGATAGTGAATGTGAATATATGATCATCTTTGAGACGATACTTTGGCCACCTTTGGTGAACCAAAGAGATGAAACTTACCGGAGCTTTGAGCGCCTGAAATGTGGCTGACCAATACGGTAGCATGGTCTTCCCCCACCTCGACAGAGGTGCTAGATGACCTGAAGAACGGCCATGTTTCAGCACTCTGCCGCTGGATCTAGTGTTGGTAAGACCTGTCTTAGGCGTGCTCCGTAAGGACAAAAGAGTGGAGACATGGTATGCATGTGAAATACTTAAGAGTAGTTTAGAATAATAATTTCTCTATTTCAGGAACTTTTGTGGGGAGAATTAAATGTCAGGCAGGTAATATTAATGGGATCGTAGTAATCTTCGGAAGTGACCAACGGTCACAATGAAACCACGTGTAGCAATAAGTTGATATACTTTCGAGTGCTTAAGTTAAGCTGAATTAATAGTGTGTGTACTATAAGTTGGAAATATTTAAGAAATGGCGTGTGCAGGACTTGAAATTAGAGACGAGTACTTCCACGTGGTGAGTACTGTGTGAGTCTCAATCTGTGTATGAGACAAAGGATAAAGAGAAGTACTCGTCCATGGTATCAGTTGAGGACTCGCGTGTGTGATGAATATGTTCTTAATATTACTCTGCGTGTTATGTTTCCGTGTGACGCTTGATTCAAACTATAATACTCTGAGAGAGAAGCAAGGTGAGTCAGCCGTCTATCCAGAAACGCCACTTGGCTTGCATTGCACAGGAAGACGTGCATATATCGTCCAGAGTTCGTAGTAGGAAAGAAAAGTTACGAAGTGGGGCAGTGTCGTGTGAAACTGGGATGAATACTAATTGAAGTGGGAAAGCTGAAAGTGATGTGATTATAATGTTGTGACTATTCCTTATGTTGTATTCCATGTTGCAGTGTGGTGTATGTCATGTAATTTAAGTATGTGTGGTTTGCATGGGAGAGTAGGAAGGTAGTTTCAGAGTTAGTGGGTTACGCATGTTCCTTTTGTACCGCTCGGTCTGGAGGAAAGTTTCGTGATGATGGTTGTGAGAGTCGAAGTGTGAGATATAGCAAAAGATCCACCATCCTATCCAGAAAGTGCACTGTAGCATTAAATAATTACGAGACCATAAGATAGAGAATCACCAATGTAAAGCCATGCCCACTGGGCGGAATTTCTAATGTGTTATTATTGTAGGTTATGGAATTTGTGTGTTTAGGTTATAGAATTTATCGGAATAAATAAGATAGTGAAAAGAAAAAGATTGGTGGCCTTTTCCTTCGAAAAGTATGTTGTGATGATATCCAGAATTTATAATGTGTGCGCCATTCATATTCAGTGCAATGGCCACGTGTTGATAAAAGCCGTTAAATAAGAAAGAAAATGTGGTATTGCCAGTGCGTAGTGAACAGTCAGTGTTGTGTAAATTACTAATAGTCAGATGTGCGTTTCCGTTGCGTAATATCCAAGCAGGAGGATAACTTTTAACTTAATTGTGAGTACTAGAGTTCATGTTACTTGATAAATAAAAAATGAATCCACTCGCTTGGCAGACCACTCATCTTGCAGGCCTGACTGCTTGATGCCACAGTATGAGCAAGGCATGTGGGTGCCTCTCAAAGTGATCTTGCATCTTACTGCTGTCACACATCAACGACAGCTTCAAGTACTCCCCAGTATCGTCAGCAGACAGCCGCAGGCTGCTGCTACCCTATCCTTCAGGTCATTCACGTATATAAGGAATGTGAGCGGCCATACCACACTTCATTAGGGCACCCCTAAAGATACCCCTTGTCTCTGACGAACGCAAGCCGTAGAGAACAATGAACCGGATTCTGTCACTTAAGACGCCTTCGAGGCACTCAGATATCTCGGAACCTATTCCATATGCTCGTACCTTCGTTAACAGACTTCAATGGGGCACCTTACCAAAAATTTTACGGATGTATAGGGGCTATGGAATCTGCCAGCTGCCCTTCATCCATGGTTCGCTGGTTATCATGTGAGAAAAGGTCAAGCTGAGTTTCGCGCGAGCAATGCCTTCTAAATTCGTGCCGATTTGAGGAGAGAAGCTTTCTCGCCTCAAGGAAACTTCTTATTTTCCAGTTCAGAATATGTTCAAGAATTATGCCGGAAATCAACGTTAAGAATGTTGATCTTTAATTTTGCGACTCTGTTCTATTACCCTCCTTATATACAAGTTCAACTTTTTTTTCCAGTCGATTCGGCGAGAGATTCACGATAAATGCAAGCTAAGTAAGGGGCCAGTGCGATACAGCACTCTTTGTAAAAGCAAGAAACATTGTGTAAACAGAGGAACGAGACGATGAGAGAGTACATACGGCGTGTATACATCGCAACACTACTTCACCGCAAAGTTTCAAGGGCAATGAACTGGTCGGGGAGGTCCGCTAGCATAGCCTTCTCTTTCACCGGACCTGAATAAGTTGGATTTCTGGCTATGGGTACATTTAAAGGCAATGGTGTACGCCCAACCCATCCAGAATGTTACAGGAGCGTGTCATCAGTTTATGTTACAGAAACCAAATGAAGCCAGTTGTAATCGAAAGAACGCGCGATTCACTGCGTAGAATGGCTGTATGGTGTGTCACGACTGCTGGTAACCACATTCAGCACTACCTATAGTGTCCAATTCCAAGTAACTACCAAAAGGGAGCGAGACGACAGGATGGCTCATATCGCAACGGGCATTTATTCCCTAACGCATCATTATAGGAACTCGTGATCTAGTATTTGCCAGCGCTAAATAGGTAGTGATGCCGTAGCGAGGAGTGACTCCTGCAGTATTAATGACACTATTTTTTTTTTTCAGAAGACAATGTACAAACCGCGACTTTTCGATGAGTGCAGTAACATCGCCATAAGAAAATACAGATAATCCGGATGATTTAGACGAAAGTGCCTCTCCCATTTGTTTGTTTGGCTTACGGTTTAGTCAGTAAGTAACGTAAAAGATGTTTGTTTATAACAGTGGATTTCAAAGCCCTTCTGTGAACTGAACATGAAGCCATCCACTGATGTTGGAACGAGCAGCCTTGCAGATGTCTTCCTCGTTTATGCTGAAAATATATGACAAATACGTACGAGGAAAAGCGCTCGATATTTACTCGATGACATTCGCCTAGCTGCCCTCCTATTCTTATTTATTTGGTTCATTATTGAAACTTTGATGCATTTTGCGATCAACATCAACCTTGGTTGTTTTTCTGCTCCATGAAGCGCCCATACTGAAGATACAGAGAACAAGCGATATCTCTGCAACTATTGGTTTGAGTGAAAAACGATCTGCAACTTTTCGACTCTTTCGAGCATCATCTGAAAGTCATTCCTTTTTTTTATTTATTTATTTGAAACATCGAAAAATCGCTTTGCATGTGCAACAAAGAGCCGAAAAATTAATACCACTTGCCTCATGCTACCTGTATGTTGGACCATCTACAGAACACAATACAGCAGTGATTTTTCGTAGCACGGATTCAACAAGTATTTGGTAGGTTTACGGAGGTATGAGGCATCTGATGTCTACGCAGAGTTAAACAATTCCCGTAAGTTGCGGGCCCATGGTTTGTTGGCGAGGAGTTGTAACCCGATAGCGTCCCAGGTGGGTTCTGTCGGGTTCAGAGAAACGGAATTTGTTGATCAAGTCATCAACGTGAAATCCCTATCATGTTTCTAAAAGTACCGTAACACGACCCTGGAATTGTGACAGGGACATTTATTCCGCTGATGATGCCGTCGCCATCGGGAAAGACATGAAACATGAAGGGAGGCAGGTGGTCTGTAATACTGCTCACATAGTCCACAACTGTCGTGGTACCTTCCATTACTATCAGATGAGCCATGGAAGCCCAGAAGATTATCCCATATAGCATAATACTGACCCCATCGGCCTACGTCCGTGACGCAGTGCTTGTTTCGAGCAGTCGTTCGAGTGGAAGGCAGCCTATCGGGCCACGACCGTCGACTTGGTGTTACAAGAAAGGTGATCCATCCGTTTGGACTCTGTCTCGCGCTACAGTGCGAGCAAGGCTCCGTCCGACCTTCACGTCCAGTGATGACGCCTGGACGTCCAACACCATGTCGCCTGCTCGTGGCATCACTACCTGTAACGACTTACCACTGATGTTCACGACAGCAGCACATCAACAGCCGACCAGTTTCCAAGTTTCCCAGACGCTCGTTCTCAGACGCCGGACCCTCAATATGCCCTTCGTTAGAGTCAGTGGGTTTTCCAATTTGGCGGACAGCATTGTCGCTCGAATGATTCCCCATTCATCTCTGTTACCGCATCACTAGCCCACAAAGCCAACAAGCAGCATCGGTCTCGCGTTGGCCAGTGGCCATGGCGTTCTTGGACATCAGTATACGTGTAGCAGCCATTTGACATCCATCGCTGGATAACAGAAGCCTCACCTAGATTTCACGACTCTGTCTTTCGCAGCTTGTATGAAAGCTGCTTCTACATGCTTTCTAGTGTCATCCACACACCTTCTATTGGACCGTTGTCTGCCACTTTTTGTCTCTTACAATTAAGGAAAATTCTTCCATCGACCATCCACCATCCATTGTCCTTTCTACCTGCCTTGCATCCATCTAATTTTTCATTGCAGTCACCAGAACAGTTTCCGTGCAATTCTGTTCCCTCACTTACATGAGTACACTCCTGGAAATGGAAAAAAGAACACATTGACACCGGTGTGTCAGACCCACCATACTTGCTCCGGACACTGCGAGAGGGCTGTACAAGCAATGATCACACGCACGGCACAGCGGACACACCAGGAACCGCGGTGTTGGCCGTCGAATGGCGCTAGCTGCGCAGCATTTGTGCACCGCCGCCGTCAGTGTCAGCCAGTTTGCCGTGGCATACGGAGCTCCATCGCAGTCTTTAACACTGGTAGCATGCCGCGACAGCGTGGACGTGAACCGTATGTGCAGTTGACGGACTTTCAGCGAGGGCGTATAGTGGGCATGCGGGAGGCCGGGTGGACGTACCGCCGAATTGCTCAACACGTGGGGCGTGAGGTCTCCACAGTACATCGATGTTGTCGCCAGTGGTCGGCGGAAGGTGCAAATGCCCGTCGACCTGGGACCGGACCGCAGCGACGCACGGATGCACGCCAAGACCGTAGGATCCTAAGCAGTGCCGTAGGGGACCGCACCGCCACTTCCCAGCAAATTAGGGACACTGTTGCTCCTGGGGTATAGGCGAGGACCATTCGCAAACGTCTCCATGAAGCTGGGCTACGGTCCCGCACACCGTTAGGCCGTCTTCCGCTCACGCCCCAACATCGTGCAGCCCGCCTCCAGTGGTGTCGCGACAGGCGTGAATGGATGGACGAATGGGGACGTGTCGTCTTCAGCGATGAGAGTCGCTTCTGCCTTGGTGCCAATGATGGTCGTATGCGTGTTTGGCGCCGTGCAGGTGAGCGCCACAATCAGGACTGCATACGACCGAGGCACACAGGGCCAACACCCGGCATCATGGTGTGGGGAGCGATCTCCTACACTGGCCGTACACCACTGGTGATCGTCGAGGGGACACTGAATAGTGCACGGTACATCCAAACCGTCATCGAACCCATCGTTCTACCATTCCTAGACCGGCAAGGGAACTTGCTGTTCCAACAGGCCAATGCACGTCCGCATGTATCCCGTGCCACCCAACGTGCTCTAGAAGGTGTAAGTCAACTACCCTGGCCAGCAAGATCTCCGGATCTGTCGCCCATTGAGCATGTTTGGGACTGGATGAAGCGTCGTCTCACGCGGTCTGCACGTCCAGCACGAACGCTGGTCCAACTGAGGCGCCAGGTGGAAATGGCATGGCAAGCCGTTCCACAGTACTACATCCAGCATCTCTACGATCGTCTCCATGGGAGAATAGCAGCCTGCATTGCTGCGAAAGGTGGATATACACTGTACTAGTGCCGACATTGTGCATGCTCTGTTGCCTGTGTCTATGTGCCTGTGGTTCTGTCAGTGTGATCATGTGATGTATCTGACCCCAGGAATGTGTCAATAAAGTTTCCCCTTCATGGGACAATGAATTCACGGTATTCTTATTTCAATTTCCAGGAGTGTATTTCCTGTAACTCACAGTAATTCCCTATAGCCATCAGTCCGCTGCTCGCCGGCCATTCCTCAGTTTTTGAATGGTTTTCGTGTCAAATGCCCATATCTCATTACAATAAGTCCCAGGTGGTAACACATCTCGTTCAAGAAATATGCTTTCACTAGCTGCAGCTTTAGTTAAATAATGATAATTAAAACCAAAATCTCTATTGGATTCCAGCGTCAATTATTCAAAACACGCTACCAGTTTCGACGTCAAAAATACACCTTATTAAGCACGTACGCCAGCACGTGCAACCAACAAATTCGCGTGCTGCGGGGCAGAAACCAACTGGATTCCGAATGATGGAGTAACGAGAATACCAATAGTCAGACGACAAGTCAAATGCTTAATAATCTGTACCGTTTCCATTTGAAGACTCCGCTGTTCTCTGTCATCGCGGTCCGTACGGTGATGACGCTAGGGGCCTGAAGATAACGCTTTTTGGCGTCGAAACTAGTAGCATAATAAACGACGATGGATTCCAATACAGCTGTCAGTTTTAATTATTACTATTTAACACTTCATGTACGACTGCTGTGCCAATGTCCCCGATGGTTTACCAGACAGCTGCACCTTTGGTGTTAAACATGGTTCAACAGTAATTTACAAAAAAGAAAAGAAGCGCGTGGATACTTATTTATAGCAACCTTGTATTAGTCGATCTCCTTCCTGCTTCACTCCGTGTCTGTCTCCTCCTCTCTCCACTGACTCCCCACTCCACCACCCCCTTTCTCCGCCCACCATCTCCATCCTTCACTCTCTATCGATACACTCCTCTTCCTCTCTGTCCAACTTCTGAGTCCTGCTCTCTCTGCCCACCTCCTCATCCCCCTCCTGTCCATCTCCCCCCCCCCTCCTCACGCTGTTCATCTTCTCCTCCCACCCCTCTCTCTGTCCATCTCCTCTTTCCCTTCTCTGTGCACCTCTTTCTCTCTCCTCTTTGTGTCCATAGCCTCCTGTTCCCTTTCTCCGCCCATTTCCTCCGCCTGTTCCATTTCACAGGCCTTTCTCCCCCACTCTCTGTCCATCTTCTCTCCCCCGCCCCCTTCTCCCTTCAAGTTATCATCCCCACTCCAATAGGAGGTAGGTGGAACTTCTTTACAGATCTAATTAATATGTGTACCGAATTCGGTTGAAATGGTACCAGAGGCTTGAGATGAGCATGTCACCAGTGGCTTTGTCAGCATACGCTGATGTCAAATATACACTATGTGATCAAAAGTATCCGGAAACCTGGCTGATCCTAGCCGGCCGCGGTGGCCGAGCGGTTCTAGGTGCTTCAGTCCGAAAACACGTGACTGCTACGGTCGCAGGTTCGAATCCCGCCTCGGGCATGGATGTGTGTAATGTCCTTAGGTTAGTTAGGTTTAAGTGGTTCTAAGTTCTAGGCGACTAATGACCTCTGATGTTAAGTCCCATGGTGCTCAGAGCCATTTGAACACCTGGCTGAAAATGACTTACAAGTTTGTGGCGCCCTCCATCGGTAATGCTGGAATCCAATATGATGTTCGCCCATCCTTACCTTGATGACAGCTTTCACTCTCGCAGGCGTACGTTCAGACAGGTGCTGGAAGGTTTCTTGGGGAATGGCAGCCCGTTCTTCACCGAGTGCTGCACTGAGGAAAGGTATCTGTGTCGGTCGGTGAGGCCTGGCACGAAGCCGGCTTTCTAAAACATCCAAAAGGTATTCTATAGGATTCAGGTCAGGACTCTGTGCAAGCCAGTCCATTACCAGGATGTTATTGTCTTGTAACCACTCCGCCACAGGCAGTACGTTACGAACATGTGTTCGATCGTGTTGAAACATGCAATCGCCATTCCCTAATCGCTCTTCAACAGTGGGAAGCAAGAAGGTGATAGCGCCACACAAAGCAACAAGAGGTGCCAACCGCTTCCATGAAAAATACGACCACACCATAACACCACCGCCTCCGAGTTTTACTGTTGGCACTACACACGCTGGCAGATGAAGTTCACCAGGCATTCGCCATAGCAACACCATGCCATCGGATCGCCATATTGTGTATCATGATTTTTCACTCCACACAACATTTTTCCACTGATCAATCGTCCAATGTTTACGCTCCTTACATCACGCGAGGCGTCGTTTGGCATCTACCGGCGTGATGTGTGGCTTATGAGCAGCCGCTCGACCATGAAATGCAAGTTTTCTCACCTCCCGCCTCACTGTCATAGTACATACAGTGGACCCTGTGTGTTGGTCTGGATAGATGTCTGCCTATTACACATTACGACCCTTTTCAACTGTTGGCGGTCTCTGTCAGTCAAAAGACGACGTCGGCATGACACAAATGACACCCAATCACCGGACCACGTTCGAAGTCCGTGCGTTCCGCGGAGCGCCCCATTCTGCTCTCTTACGATGTCTAATGACTACTGATGTCGGTGATGTTGTGTACCTGGCAGTAGGTGACAGCACAATGCACCTATTGTGAAAAACGTGTATTTTGGTGGGTGTCCGAATACTTTTAATCACACAGTGTATTTCATATATATTTACCATATTTCACTCGTATTTGTACTCCAACTTCAACTGTTCCTGTAGCGAAGTTCACCCTGCAGTTTCATTTTCACGCGTGTCCATGTTTACGACGTCATATCTCCCGAAGTACACACTGATAAGCCAAAATATTATTATATGACCACTGCCCACCCGCAAGGTGGATGCCACCTGGTAACGTTGCAGGAACTTGACGCCGTAGAGAAAGAACGTAAGCGGAACAAAGACGGCTGGTATAACATTCTAGCACCGATACCGTCCGCAAATGGGGAAATCTATTGAAAGTCAGCGCCTTTGATTTAGGACAGATTATTATTACCCGGAGTCTGTAAATAAGTATCTCGAAAACGGCGAAGCTGGTCGAGTTTTCACGTGCTACAGTCGTTAGCATCTACGGAAACCGATAGAAGTGTAGTAAAACTACCGCGAGTCGCTGAATGATTGTACGTCCACGACTCTTCACAAATGTGGGGTTCTACATCTACATGTACATGATTACTCTGCAATTCACATTTAAGTGCTTGGCAGAGGGTTCATCGAACCACAATCAAACTATCTCCCTACCATTCCACTCCCGAACAGCGCGTGGGAAAAACGAACACCTAAACCTTTCTGTTCGAGCTCTGATTTCTCTTATTTTATTTTGATGATCATTCCTACTTATGTAGGTTGGGCTCAACAAAATAGTTTCGCATTCGGAAGAGAAAGTTGGTGACTGAAATTTCGTAAATACACTCCTGGAAATGGAAAAAAGAACACATTGACACCGGTGTGTCAGACCCACCATACTTGCTCCGGACACTGCGAGAGGGCTGTACAAGCAATGATCACACGCACGGCACAGCGGACACACCAGGAACCGCGGTGTTGGCCGTCGAATGGCGCTAGCTGCGCAGCATTTGTTGGCTCTGAGCACTATGGGACTCAACTGCTGTGGTCATAAGTCCCCTAGAACGTAGAACTACTTAAACCTAACTAACCTAAGGACAGCACACAACACCCAGCCATCACGAGGCAGAGAAAATCCCTGACCCCGCCGGGAATCGAACCCGGGAACCCGGGCGTGGGAAGCGAGAACGCTACCGCAAGACCACGAGATGCGGGCGCGCAGCATTTGTGCACCGCCGCCGTCAGTGTCAGCCAGTTTGCCGTGGCATACGGAGCTCCATCGCAGTCTTTAACACTGGTAGCATGCCGCGACAGCGTGGACGTGAACCGTATGTGCAGTTGACGGACTTTGAGCGAGGGCGTATAGTGGGCATGCGGGAGGCCGGGTGGACGTACCGCCGAATTGCTCAACACGTGGGGCGTGAAGTCTCCACAGTACATCGATGTTGTCGCCAGCGGTCGGCGGAAGGTGCACGTGCCCGTCGACCTGGGACCGGACCGCAGCGACGCACGGATGCACGCCAAGACCGTATGATCCTACGCAGTGCCGTAGGGGACCGCACCGCCACTTCCCAGCAAATTAAGGACACTGTTGCTCCTGGGGTATCGGCGAGGACCATTCGCAACCGTCTCCATGAAGCTGGGCTACGGTCCCGCACACCGTTAGGCCGTCTTCCGCTCACGCCCCAACATCGTGCAGCCCGTCTCCAGTGGTGTCGCGACAGGCGTGAATGGAGGGACGAATGGAGACGTGTCGTCTTCAGCGATGAGAGTCGCTTCTGCCTTGGTGCCAATGATGGTCGTATGCGTGTTTGGCGCCGTGCAGGTGAGCGCCACAATCAGGACTGCATACGACCGAGGCACACAGGGCCAACACCCGGCATCATGGTGTGGGGAGCGATCTCCTACACTGGCCGTACACCACTGGTGATCGTCGAGGGGACACTGAATAGTGCACGGTACATCCAAACCGTCATCGAACCCATCGTTCTACCATTCCTAGACCGGCAAGGGAACTTGCTGTTCCAACAGGACAATGCACGTCCGCATGTATCCCGTGCCACCCAACGTGCTCTAGAAGGTGTAAGTCAACTACCCTGGCCAGCAAGATCTCCGGATCTGTCCCCCATTGAGCATGTTTGGGACTGGATGAAGCGTCGTCTCACGCGGTCTGCACGTCCAGCACGAACGCTGGTCCAACTGAGGCGCCAGGTGGAAATGGCATGGCAAGCCGTTCCACAGGACTACATCCAGCATCTCTACGATCGTCTCCATGGGAGAATAGCAGCCTGCATTGCTGCGAAAGGTGGATATACACTGTACTAGTGCCGACATTGTGCATGCTCTGTTGCCTGTGTCTATGTGCCTGTGGTTCTGTCATTGTGATCATGTGATGTATCTTACCCCAGGAATGTGTCAATAAAGTTTCCCCTTCCTGGGACAATGAATTCACGGTGTTCTTATTTCAATTTCCAGGAGTGTAGATCTCGCCGCGACGAAAAACGTCTTTGCTTTAATGACTTCCATCCCAACTCGCGTATCATATCTGCCACACTCTCTCCCCTATTACGCGATAATACAAAACGAGTTGCCCTTTTTTGCACCCTTTCGATGTCCTCGGTCAATCCCACCTGGTAAGGATCCCACACCGCGCAGCAATATTCCAACAGAGGACGAACGAGTGTAGTGTAAGCCGTCTCTTTAGTGGACTTGTTGCATCTCCTAAGTGTCCTGCCAATGAAACGCAACCTTTGGGTCGCCTTCCCCACAATATTATCTATGTGGTCTTTCCAACTGAAGTTGTTCGTAATTTTTACACTCAGGTACTTAGTTGAATTGACAGCCTTGAGAATTGTACTATTTATCGAGTAATCGAATTCCAACGGATTTCTTTTGGAACTCATGTGGATCACCTCACACTTATCGTTATTTAACGTCAACTGCCACCTGTCACAACATACAATCTTTTTTAAATCGCTTTGCAACTGATACTGGTCTTCGGGTGACCAGTATAGACGGTAAATTACAGCATCATCTGCGAACAACCTAAGAGAACTTCTCAGATTGTCACCCACGTCTTTTATATAGATCAGGAACAGCAGAGGTCCCAGGACGCTTCCCTGGGGAACACCTGATATCACTTCAGTTTTACTCGATGATTTGCCGTCTGTTACTACGAACTGCGACCTTCCTGACAGGAAATCACGAATCCAGTCGCACAACTGAGCTTGAGGCCCGCAGCTTGATTAGAAGTCGTTTGTGAGGAACGGTGTCAAAAGCTTTCCGGAAATCTAGAAATACGGAATCAACTTGAGATCCCCTGTCGATAGCGGCCATTACTTCGTGCGAATAAAGAGCTAGCTGCGTTGCACAAGAACGATGTTTCCTGAAACCATGCTCATTACGTATCAATAGATCGTTCCCCTCGAGGTGATTCATTATGTTTGAGTACAGTATATGTTCCAAAACCCTACTGCAAACCGACGTCAATGTTATAGGTCTGTAGTTCGATGGATTACTCCTACTACCCTTCTTAAACACTGGTGCGACCTGCGCAATTTTCCAATCTGTAGGTACAGATCTATCGATGAGAGAGCGGTTGTATATGATTGCTAAGTAGGGAGCTATTGTATCAGCGTAATCTGAAAGGAACCTAATCGGTATACAATCTGGACCTGAAGAGCTGCCCGTATCAAGCGATTTGAGTTGCTTCGCAACCCCTAAGGTATCTACACTCCTGGAAATGGAAAAAAGAACACATTGACACCGGTGTGGCAGACCCACCATACTTGCTCCGGACACTGCGAGAGGGCTGTACAAGCAATGATCACACGCACGGCACAGCGGACACACCAGGAACCGCGGTGTTGCCCGTCGAATGGCGCTAGCTGCGCAGCATTTGTGCACCGCCGCCGTCAGTGTCAGCCAGTTTGCCGTGGCATACGGAGCTCCATCGCAGTCTTTAACACTGGTAGCATGCCGCGACAGCGTGGACGTGAACCGTATGTGCAGTTGACGGACTTTGAGCGAGGGCGTATAGTGGGCATGCGGGAGGCCGGGTGGACGTACCGCCGAATTGCTCAACACGTGGGGCGTGAGGTCTCCACAGTACATCGATGATGTCGCCAGTGGTCGGCGGAAGGTGCACGTGCCCGTCGACCTGGGACCGGACCGCAGCGACGCACGGATGCACGCCAAGACCGTAGGATCCTACGCAGTGCCGTAGGGGACTGCACCGCCACTTCCCAGCAAATTAGGAACACTGTTTCTCCTGGGGTATCGGCGAGGACCATTCGCAACCGTCTCCATGAAGCTGGGCACCGTTAGGCCGTCTTCCGCTCACGCCCCAACATCGTGCAGCCCGCCTCCAGTGGTGTCGCGACAGGCGTGAATGGAGGGACGAATGGAGACGTGTCGTCTTCAGCGATGAGAGTCGCTTCTGCCTTGGTGCCAGTGATGGTCGTATGCGTGTTTGGCGCCGTGCAGGTGAGCGCGACAATCAGGACTGCATACGACCGAGGCACACAGGGCCAACACCCGGCATCATGGTGTGGGGAGCGATCTCCTACACTGGCCGTACACCACTGGTGATCGTCGAGGGGACACTGAATAGTGCACGGTACATCCAAACCGTCATCGAACCCATCGTTCTACCATTCCTACACCGGCAAGGGAACTTGCTGTTCCAACAGGACAATGCACGTCCGCATGTATCCCGTGCCACCCAACGTGCTCTAGAAGGTGTAAGTCAACTACCCTGGCCAGCAAGATCTCCGGATCTGTCCCCCATTGAGCATGTTTGGGACTGGATGAAGCGTCGTCTCACGCGGTCTGCACGTCCAGCACGAACGCTGGTCCAACTGAGGCGCCAGGTGGAAATGGCATGGCAAGCCGTTCCACAGGACTACATCCAGCATCTCTACGGTCGTCTCCATGGGAGAATAGCAGCCTGCATTGTTGCGAAAGGTGGATATACACTGTACTAGTGCCGACATTGTGCATGCTCTGTTGCCTGTGTCTATGTGCCTGTGGTTCTGTCAGTGTGATCATGTGATGTATCTGACCCCAGGAATGTGTCAATAAAGTTTCCCCTTCCTGGGACAATGAATTCACGGTGTTCTTATTTCAATTTCCAGGAGTGTACTTCTAAGAAACTCATGCTAGCAGCTGCTAGGTTCGGAGGCCTACCTACTCTGTAAAGTAGAACAGGTGGCGATATGCGGCATCTCTGTCGATAGAGTGCAATGCTGGTGCACGCTCTAGTGTTTCGGAGTCCACAGTTCAACGCAAAATGTCGAACACGCGTCTTCGCAGCAGGCGACCTCTACGCGTTCAAGTGCTGACCCGACGACATCCTCAATTACAGTTGCAATGGGCCGGCATCATCGAGATTAGGCCATGGATCAATGGAAACGTGTCGGCTCGTCGGACGAATCACGTTTTTGCTACACCAGGTCGATGGACGTCTCCACAAACGCTTTCATCCAGGCGCACGGTGGCATGGAACGTGTATCACGCCACGGCAGCAGGCTACTGGGAGCAGTATTGTGCTGTGAGAGACATTCCCCTTTCCTTTTTTTGTTATTTTTTTTAAATCTTTTTTCAACCAATAATATCGTACATGACAACCCACCACCTCATAAATTAATGGGTCTTACGACCTACAATACATTAAATGATATTTAGCAGCATTTACTAATTCAAGTTTTAACCTTCTTACATGCTACAGACTCACGTGTTCCAACGTGAGGCAATACTGACCTTACGACTTATCTCAGAACAAAGATTGAGGAAAGGCAAACCTACGTTTCTAGCATTCGTAGACTTAGAGAAAACTTTTGACAATGTTGACTGGAATACTCTCTTTCAAATTCTAAAGGTGGCAGGGGTAAAATACAGGGAGCGAAAGGCTATTTACAATTTGTACAGAAACCAGATGGCAGTTATAAGAGTCGAGGGGCATGAAAGGGAAGCAGTGGTTGGGAAGGGAGTGAGACAGGGTTGTAGCCTCTCCCCGATGTTATTCAATCTGTATATTGGGCAAGCAGTGAAGGAAACAAAAGAAAAATTCGGAGTAGGTATTAAAATCCATGGAGAAGAAATAAAAACTTTGAGGTTCGCCGATGACATTGTAATTCTGTCAGAGACAGCAAAGGACCTTTAAGAGCAGTTGAATGGGATAGACAGTGTGTTTAAAGGAGGATGTCGGATGAACATCAACAACAGCAAAACGAGGATAGTCGAATGTAGTCTAATTAAGTCAGGCGATCCTGAGGGAATTAGATTGGGAAATGAGACACTTAAGGTAGTAAACGAGTTTTGCTATTTGGGGAGCAAAATAACTGATGGTGGTCGAAGTAGGGAGAATATAAAATGTAGACTAGAAACGGCAAGGAAAGCGTTTCTGAAGAAGAGAAATTTGTTAACATCGAGTATATATTTATGTGTCAGGAAGTCGTTTCTGAAAGTATTTGTCTGGAGTGTAGCCATGTATGGATGTGAAACATGTATGATAAATATTTTGGACAAGAAGAAAATAGAAGCTTTCGAAATGTGGTGCTACAGAAGAATGCTGAAGATTAGATGGGTAGATCAGATAACTAATGAGGAGGTAATGAATAGAATTGAGGAGAAGAGGTGTTTGTGGTACAACTTGACTAGAAGAAGGGATCGGCTGGTAGGACATGTTCTGTGGCATCAAGGGATCACCAATTTGGTATTCGAGGGCAGTGTGGAGGGTAAAATCGTAGAGGGAGAGCAAGACGTGAATACACTAAGCAGATTCAGAAGGACGTAGGTTGCAGTAGGTACTGGGAGATGAAGCTTGTACAGGATAGAGTAGTATAGAGAGCTGCATCTAACCAGTCTCAGGAATGAAGACCACAACAAAACAACAACATGCTACAGGATGTGAGATGTTAGTTATTCAGTGGGTAAGAAGTATAGTCTCTTTACTCCAACTATTCTAAGAAGCTACCTCCTGCAGCGTTACAGGCGAGCCTGTGAATCTATAAACCTACTATTTCTTGGCCGTGCCCACCGAGCTAATCCCAGTGGGCGTGCCCCTAGCACCGGGCTGGCCTTTAACAGAAAATCGCTGCAGATACTGTTAAAGGGTATCCTAATCTACTTTCTACTTAAAAATTGCCTATCTACTAAGTCATTATCGGTGTGCAGTTGTCAAGTCCGAGATATCTGCGTTCCTTCCCCCTGTTCTGGAGACGTGGCGGATTCCTACCGTTACAGCGATTGGCCAGTCCACGCCCTGGCGGAATGGGATAGGTAGCAGTGTGTCATACAGTGATCAATAGATTATATATTTTCCCTACGATATTTCCGCAGTACCTTTGCCGATACCTCGCTGGCAAGACGGTTTAGGATCTTGAATATGGTCGGGTTCCTAATTAGGTGATAAGTGTTGTTATTTGGTAGCTGGTGTCTTAGGTCAGTGGCTACATCATCGAAAATGGGACACTCTTAGATCACGTGATCCGGAGTGCCTATCTGAGCTCCGCAGTCACACGAGGTGGCAGCCCTTTTACCGAACCGGCAAAGATATTTCGGATACGGTCCATGACCTGTAAGGAAGTGCAGCAGTCCCTTGCTAGGTTGAAAGTACGAAAGTTGGAGCCGTTCTTTAATGTTTGGCAGCAGTTGGAGAGTCCTTCTACCTGTTTCCTCTCTGTCCCAGAGTTCCTGCCATAGTTCTTCTCCTCTTCTTCTAATTGGGAACTTATCCCCCAACCGCCCCCACGCCCCAAAAAATGTTTTCGGTTTTTTCTGCTTTCCCTCTTTTTACCCAATACCAGGCCCCCTGTTTCCTAATTTTGATATCCAGGGGACACAACCCCATGAGTATCAGTAGTGCCGCCCCTGGAGATGTTCTGTATGCTCCAATGGAACGTAAAAGCACGTTCCGCCTGCATGGTATCTATGGTAGCAATCGAAGACAAACTGAGAGCTGCTGACCACCTTCATGCTTCATGTCGCTTCATGCTTCATGTTTTCCCCGACGGCGATATTTCAGCAGTATAATTGTCCGTTTATCAAAGACAGAACCGTGCTGAGGTAGTTTGAGCTGCGTGGTTGTGAACTCACGCTGATGTCTCAGGGACCAAATTCGCCTGAAGAAACTACCTGGGCCACTATTGGACGTCATAACGTCGTTCACAAATCGGCGGGCCATTTGTAACGTCCGCTTAGAAAAATTAATGAATTACTGTGCTGATAAACCTCTTACGTTATTTGATTTTCAAACAGCTGAGCAAAAACGTACCCAGACATTTCTCTCTTTACTTATTCTGATTATCACTAAACTGACACACAATATTTTTTTTTAGTGCAACGCAATCTGACTTTCAATAATCCCTACGAAAGAATGGCCCTGACTAACAGTAACCTATACCTTTCATGAATCACTTACCACACAAAAATCTTCGTTACTCAAGCTACTGCAATACAGCGTGCGCCAATACTGCCAGCTGAATAAAAGGTTCTAACTACTGAAGGTACTAACTACTGATAGGCAAAGTTAGCAAATGAAATATTTTGATAGAGAGAAGAAACAATGTATTTACCTTAATAGTGTTCAAAAGTCATTTTATATATATATATATATATATATATATATATATATATATATGTGTGTGTGTGTGTGTGTGTGTGTGTGTGTGTGTGTGTGATCAGCTCATGATATCCAATATTACAAATTTACTCTTTCTGATGGACACATATCCAGATAGTCCGCTCTCAAAATTCTACCATCTCTCTCCCCACATCCACCACTGCTGGCGGCTCACCTCCAACTGCGCAACGCTACGCGCTGTTCACATCCAACTGCCCAACATTACAATAGCGAATATTCCAACGATGCCAACCAGCCACAGACTGCACACAGCACAGCCAGTGATTTTCATACAGAGCGCTACGTGACGTTACCAACATAAAAACCTAAGCAGTCTACTTACACGTTATTTACACGAATTACATGACCTGTGCGTAGACATCTACTGGCAGATGTCTCCACAAAACTACCAGCACACTTTCCGATCCCTGATACGCAGAATTAGGGATGTATTTCGCTCCAAAGACGGACAAACAAGCTATTAAGCAGCTGATTTAGCTCTTCACCGTGTGTGTGTGTGTGTGTGTGTGTGTGTGTGTGTGTGTGTGTTTGCATTATGTATTTTATGCATTAATAACAGATACAGATGTTCAGTCCAGAAGATTAATGATTTGTTCATGCACTGTTTTAATGCACTTGTATTCGCCTTCGTCAGGTAGCCATGTACTGAATCGCATTGGCCTGGTGTCGTAAAGCGGAGAGCGCGTGTCAGTGCCCGGTGGAGCGGCCCGCTTGCTTTCTTACTGGTCCGGCGGGCTGCCGTTCTCTTGGACCCTACCGAGTGTGTTTTGCCGCCGCCGACGGCTCTGAATTTATTAGGGTCAGCTGGAACGGCGGACCAGGACGGCTTTCGCTCGTCTGCAGCGAAGGAAGCTCTCTAAACAACAGCGCACTCTCACACAGAACAAATATGAACTCTGTGGGTTGAGTTTGTAATGGTACTTGAAATACGTAACCTCAACCTCTCGATACCAGCAATATTCTACTGTGTTTCTGTAAAGTAGTTAACATATTTCTGAGACAACATTCAGATTTGATTTCATTAATGTAGTGGTACTTTGATACATCGATATGTTTATGTTGCAATAATATTATTCTTATGTGTATTCTTTCTTTTATCACTTTGATCTTTGACGTACTTATAACTCTGATTTTTGGGCGCGTAAGCGATTATTAGTAGTTAAGAGAGTCGGACCTTGAAAAAGTCAAGTCTTGGACGTCATGTTGGAAAGACGCATAATGTCGTCAGCTTATAAAATGTGAACTTTAGCAGTGAGGAAGATGTTTTCAAGGATGTTTTGTATTGTGAAGTGATGTTTTGTGTGTTACGTGATATTGCAATAAAAGCAATTAAAAGGAAGTGTAACTTAAATTCGGAGTGCTGATTACTTTTTTTACATCACCATTGTCCTGCAAAAGTGTAATCTTCAAGAATGGTTTGTGAAACACATCTATAAAACTTTTGAATATAGCAGAATAAAACCTAGGCCTCTTTGCATCCGAACTTCGAATCATCACCACCCAGATTTTCGACGATTGAGCCATGATTTTACAACGAGACCAGCGTGGGAAACAGGAAAAGAGGAGTGCCTAGTTTATTCATTATTACATGAAATGACTTTATTAACTGTGCTCTAATGACACCTGCCACATAATAACTTTTTTGTTGCCCGAAAATGCAGTATTTAGCAGCGTGAGCAACACAACAATCATTATTAAATTTTGACCTTTGTTGTGGTAGGCTTGTTAGAAGTTGTACGTGCTCAGTGAAGTCTAAAACTCGAAACCTTTCATAAATGCTACGGTTTGTAAAAAAAAACGCTTATGCGGGCTGCGTCCACATTTCAGAAATAAGAATATTGCATTTTCATACATAATCTAGTTGACCGAGTTCATGGAACGCACAAGATATTCAAACATGGAAGCTATACTGAAATTACAATTAAATCAATACCATTAGCGGCTCGCGGGCGTTGATATACAGCAACGGGGACAGTTGAAAATGTGTGCCCCGACTGGGACTCGAACCCCAGATCTCCTGCTTACATAATGGACGCTTAATCCATCTGAGCCACCGAGGGCACGCAGGAGAGTGCGACTGCAGGGATTTGTCACTGGCACGCTCCCTGTGGGACCCACATTCTCAACTTACAGCCCACACACAACATTCGTAGTGCTCCTGCCATTATACCCATTACTGGCGGCAGACAATCCACCGAGTCCCGTAAGAGTTCAGGCAAATCGTGTGCATCCGCACTGAAGGAGGTCATCAGCTGGTTAGCCTTAAACGGTATGAAGATGGCATCTCTTATTTCGGACATGCCCGAGTTCGGTCAGAGAGCTGGTTGGCCTCTGTAATAAAAAAACTAAGAGAAAGGATCAACAACGAACTTGAACGGATGTCATGTCCGCAACGAGCATTCTCAACGATCAACAACGAACAAAATGCAAAAAAAAAGGTGGATAGAATAGACTGCCATGCTGCCATGTAAGCAGGAGATCCCGAGTTCGAGTCCCGGTCCGGGCACACATTTTCAACTGTCCGCGTTGATGTATATCAACGGCCGTCAGCAGCTAATGGTATTGATTTAATTGTAATTTCATTCTAGAGAGCTGCAGAATCACCAACGGCATCTGCTCTTTCGGAAATGTCCGAAAGAACAGATGCCATCTCCATATGGAAGCTACACAGTTTTAACGGCACATCGGTAGCCACCCACCTGTGATGCAGACTGAACGCAAGATGATCCAAGAGGTATAACTTCTTATCGATAGCGTCATGTGTGAGTTTTCAGATCAAGTCTACAGCTCTTTCATTTGGAGAGTTTATCGAACGAATTTACTTCTTTGGGGCACCGACAGACGTATGCGTTGTCTCGATGAACGTAGGGATCGGTAGAGGAACTAATAGCAGAGCAAGTTTGTGCATCTACATCTAAGTCATTACTTTGCTATTCACAATAAAGTGCCTGACAGAGGGTTCAATGTACCACCTTCAAGCTATCTCTCTACCATTCCACTTGTAACGGCGGAAATGCATATCCTCCTATTTCCATATTTCCATCTATTGTACTACATTTTTTTTTACTTGTTTTGTTACCTCAAGATATGACATTTCTGTCTCTTTATATATTGTAATTGGTTTACTGTTTGTATATACATATTTATGCATTTATGTCGATGTATAATTGGTTTGTTTCGTAAATAATATTGGTATTTTTACGCTGGGTCCTGCCTAGGGAAAACTGCTACCTAACGAATACGTCGATAGGTCATGTGGAGAACCAGAGTGTTTAGGATCTTTGGTAGTGTGAACTCTGTCGCGTGGAGCGCGGGCAGAGAGAGTCTGGCTGGAGTAGCGAGTGGAGCAGGTGTGTTGTGAGACGCTCCCGTGAGTTGCCGCGCTTTCGGGGTTGGGCAGCATGTAATTGCGCTCGACTTGCTATGATAGTTTCTGACACGGTGTCGCGGACGGGAAGAATTAGCTGGCGCACATCAAGAGCCCGTTTCGTCTGGTGCCAGTGTCGAGAAGAAGGCGCGCCAACATCCAGCTTCTGCAACAGCGACGGCCGACAATGAGTGACTGTCGCCACCTCCTCGATCGACGGCTTCAAATCTTGAATCAACCAACAAGAAAGACTGGAAGCACATAAAGTTTTAGAACTGTATGGCAGACCTCAGCTTTTCAAACTTTTAAAATTGTTGCATCAAAATTACAGCAACTTAGCATGAACCTTTGTTGCTCATTGTCCCAATTGCATTACCAAGCAGGGTCCCTTCCTTTTCCGGAAAGAACCCGACTCTCGTTGAAATTCAAATGCCAGCATTAAAGTAATATTATTCTATTTCACTGCTTTAAAGTTCAGTTAAAGTATTCATAGCTGGCTACAATATTCAGATTACACAAGCACAAATTAAGAGTGCGAGTTTTGTTACCGTATTTTAGCTTACCTGTGACTGCAGCTCAGCTTGGTACGTACTAAATTTTACTACTGTTAATTGTTCACAATCATTTAATTCAAGTTCAAAGTTAAATCCCTTATTTCTAAATTGCGTAGATTCAAGTAGCTTTTGAAATGATTGTTGAGGTAGTCCAAGACTAACCGTATTTTACTGAAGTTCGATGTGCTTCAGAAAGAAAGCTCACTATTAACTTCGGTCACTAAATTAACTTTCGATTTTCCTGTTTTATTAATTCTTTTGCTAAATTAAGTCAGAGTGTAGCGAAATTTATTACTTCTGACAAACTTTCAGTTTTCACACTGCACATGTCAACCTTCAGTTGCCACACTTCTAGTGCTAATTATATGTGTAATAACCTTTCTTTTTCAGTTACTATAGTAATTGTCCTTAGGACTGGCGACCATAATTTTCCCCAAATCTCAAATATCTAATTACCGCTAGTTAATTGTTAACGTAACGGCCGCACATTTACTTTCTTTATTAACTTTACCCCTTTTCAAAATTAATTTCCACCAGTTTCATTAGCATTTTTCCTTTCATTTAGATGTAACACTTTCCTCCCTCTTTACCGACAGATTAACTTCAGTGACGATTGCTTTTCCCGAAATTCCATTAGGTACACGCGGTTTAATTTTTCACTGTCATTAAGGTCGATAAGTGAGGGGGAGGTTACACACTCTCTAACGGCGCACGGGAAAAACGAGCACTTAAATTTTTCTGTGCGAGCCCTGATTTCTCTTATTTTATCGCGATGATCATTTCTCCCTATGTAGATGCGTGCCAACAGATTCTTTTTGCAATCGGAGTAGAAAACTGCTGATTGAAATTTCATGAGAAGATCCTGGCGCAACGAAAAACGCCTTTGCCTTAATGATAGCACTCCAATTCACGTATCATGTCTGTGACATTATCCCCCCCTACTTCGCGATAATGCAAAAAGAGCAGTCTTTCTTTGTACTTTTTCGATGTCATCCGTCAGTCCCATTTGATGCGGATCTCACACCGCACAGCAATACTCCAGAATAGGGCGGACAAGCGTGGTGTAAGCAGTCTTTTTAGTAGTCCTGTTGCACCTTCTAAGTGTTCTGGCAATGAATCGCAAAATCTTTGGTTGGCTCTGCCCACATCATTATCTATGTGATCGTCCCAATTTAGAATATTTGTAATTGTAATCCCTAAGTATTTCGATGAATTTACAGCCTTCAGATTTGTGTGACTTATCGCGTAATCAAAATTTAGCGGATTTCTTTTAGTACTCTTGTGAATAACTTCACACTTTTCGCACCATACATATATATTATCTAAATCATTTTGCAATTCGGTTTGGTCATCTGATGACTTTACAAGACGGTAAATGACAGCATCATCTGCAAACAATCTAAGACAGCTACTGAGATTGTCTCCAATGTCGTTAATATAGATCAGGAACAATAGAGTTCCTATAACACTTCCATGGGGAACGCCGGGTATTACTTCTGTTTTACTCGATGACTTTCAATCTATTACTACGAGGTGCATTCAAGTTCTAAGGCCTCCGATTTTTTTTCTCCAGACTGGAAAGAGATAGAAACATGCGCATTGTTTTAAAATCAGGCCGCATTCATTTTCAATACGTCCCAGAGATGGCAGCACCGTACGGCAAATGGAATTTTACCGCCAGCGGCGAGAATGAGAACTGTTTCAAATACTTAAAATGGCGACGTTTTCCTTACTTGAAAAGCGTGCAGTCATTCGTTTTCTGAATTTGTGTGGTGTGAAACCAATTGAAATTCATTGACAGTTGAAGGAGGCATGTGGTGATGGAGTTATGGATGTGTCGAAAGTGCGTTCGTGGGTGTGACAGTTTAATGAAGGCAGAACACCGTGTGACAACAAACCGAAACAACCTTGGGCTCGCACAAGCCGGTCTGCCGACATGATCGAGAAAGTGGAGACAATTGTTTTGGGGGATCGCCGAATGACTGTTGAACAGATCGCCTCCAGAGTTGGCATTTCTGTGGGTTCCGTGCACACAATCCTGCATGACGACCTGAAAATGCGAAAAGTGTCATCCAGGTGGGTGCCACGAATGCTGACGGACGACCACATGGCTGCCCGTGTGGCATGTTGCCAAGCAATGTTGACGCGCAACGACAGCATGAATGGGACTTTCTTTTCGTCAGTTGTGACAATGGATGAGACGTGGATGCCATTTTTCAATCCAGAAACAAAGCGCCAGTCAGCTCAATGGAAGCACACAGATTCACCGCCACCAAAAAAATTTCGGGTAACCGCCAGTGCTGAAAAAATGATGGTGTCCATGTTCTGGGACAGCGAGGGCGTAATCCTTACCCATTGCGTTCCAAAGGGCACTACGGTAACAGGTGCATCCTACGAAAATGTTTTGAAGAACAAATTCCTTCCTGCACTGCAACAAAAACGCGCGTGTGCTGTTTCACCAAGACAACGCACCCGCACATCGAGCTAACGTTACGCAACAGTTTCTTCGTGATATCAACTTTGAAGTGATTCCTCATGGTCCCTATTCACCTGACCTGGCTCCTAGTGACTTTTGGCTTGTTCCAACAATGAAAGACACTCTCCGTGGCCGCACATTCACCAGCCGTGCTGCTATTGCCTCAGCGATTTTCCAGTGGTCAAAACAGACTCCTAAAGAAGCCTTCGCCGCTGCCATGGAATCATGGCGTCAGCGCTGTGAAAAATGTGTACTTCTGCAGGGTGATTACGTCGAGCAGTAACGCCAGTTTCATCGATTTCGGGTGAGAAGTTAATTAGAAATAATCGGAGGCCTTAGAACTTGAATGCACCTCGTACGAACTGTGACCTTTCTGACAGGACATCACGAATCCAGTCGCACAACTGAGGCGATGTTTCATAGGCAAGCAGTTTGGTTAGAAGACGCTTGTGAGGAACGGTGTCGAAAGCCTTCTGGAAATCTAAAAATGGAATCAATTTGACATCCCCTGTCGATAGCACACATTACTTCATGAGTATAAAGGGCTAGTTGTGTTTCGCAAGAACGATGTTTTCTGTATCCGTGCTACGTGTCAATAAATCGGTTTCTTCGAGGTACTTCATAATTTTCTAATACAGTATATGTTCCGAAACCGTACTGCAAATCGACTTTTGTGATATGGGCGTGTAATTCAACGGATTACTCTCACTTCCCTTTGTGGGTACTGGTGTGACTTTAATTTTCCAGCCTTTAGGTACGGATCTTGCTGTGAACGAGCGGTTGTATATAATTGCTAAATATGGAGCTAGTGTATCAGAATACTCTGAGAGGAACCTGACTGGTATACAATCTGGACCGGAAGCCTTGCTTTTATTAAGTGATTTAAGCTGGTTTGCGACACCAATGATGTCTATTTCTATGTTTATCATCTTGGCAGTTCTTCTTGACTGGACGTCTGTAAGCCTATCTGTTATTCGCCCGTGATAGTGGCAGTCGTACTACTGATAACATTTTCTTCCACGTATTCCATCTCCAGACGTGGAAACCATCTCTATCTTCTACTGTAGCGTGCTTGACGATATTCCCGCTCTCTGCTATGGTTGTGTTCCAACATACAGGAGTTAAGGTAAAAATGCAGATATTTTTATTCATGACTCAGGAAAGTGTAGTGAAGAATATTACATGAGTGTTTACTTCATTTGAAGACTAACAATTATGACTATTAGGAGCAGTATGTTCCTAGAGTGGTTCGTACCTCTAAGAAAATGTGGCAAGACCAAGCCATTAACGCTTATTTTCGCTTGGGCAGCAAGTGGACACGTTGATGCATAACAATTAGTCTATACTGACAGACGTAGTCCCCTTTTTCGTGCAGTTACGACTGTGCAGAAAACATCATGTAGTAAATTATGTGACGTCCTTGCGGGAAGACTAACCACACAGAACAAACAACTAACACACGTATTAAGGTACGAATGATCACAATATCTGCACTTATACCCATAAACCCTGTGTAACATGAATAATCCACCCAGGAGAATATCAACTCAGAACCCGTAGAGACTCTGGCATAAAAAAATTCTCAAATCTTGACTTCCACTGCCTCCTGCTGGATAAATTCTGTGTTTTACCTTTGGTCGCCATCCGTCGTTGCTTCTGCCAGTGGACCACAACTGAAACAACGCCCTCCTGCTTAGTATCAGTCCATCCCCACTACTCTGATCAAGGGGGTTCATCATGGGTACATACCAAAGAAGACTAACCAAGATCCATATTCGCTAAACCCTCTGCTTCCGAAATAACTTCTGGACCACATTCATGTACGCATATTTTCACACTCCTCTTCACCATCGATTAGCAAATTATCATTGCGTTCTTATTTACCATCACAGACGCCGTGTTCACTCGTCCAGATCCGAAGTCCCAAAAAACCTTTGCCTGTAACGCCTGACCTTTAGCCGTCTTATCCAAGGTTGTAAAATACTCCCACTTCTTCCTACTACAGCGTTAATCATTTAAAATGATTTCCTAACATACCATCTCCGCTCCTACTCAATACCTGCAGTCCGTCTCTCCCACCCTCTTCCTACGATTGCAAAATTTTCCTCCCACCACAATGAATTAACAATTCCCCTCCACCTCATAGATACATCAGCCAAACAACCACCAGCATCATTGAAAACCAGGCGGGCCACCTTTAGTAGAGTTCAGAACCAACATCAATATCACCAGCAGCTTAAAAACCACAGGTTTATCACCAACACAATTATTCTTCGTCATAAAAGAAATACCTCCTTTGATTAAAGAAATCTGTAGCTTTTATCTTTCACTGTTTCATTTTTAATTATGTTGCTGTCGATCATACGCTTTACTGCCACCAGCCTCTAGCAAAAACTTCTGAGGTCATCAGTCGCCTAGAACGTAGAACTAATTAAACCTAACTAACCTAAGGACATCACACACATCCATGCCCGAGGCAGGATTCGAACCTGCGACCGTAGCGGTCGCTCGGTTCCAGACTGTAGCGCCTAGAACCGCACGGCCACTCCGGCCGGCAAACAAATAATCTTTATGTTATTTATGATATCACTATTCCAGCACTTTTGCTAATTTTTATGTTAACTGACTGCTACTAGTGTACGTAGCCTCAAAACCATTGTCTTGCATGACATAAAATACCTATTCCAGAGTATTTTTGCGTGGAGTGAGTATTCAAAGGCGAAAGGAAGCTTAATACTTGGGCATCAATATACTGATGGCAGATGATCCGTGTCTATATAAGGGGAGCAGATGAAATAAAGGACAGATTCTAGTGCGGGTTAACTCGTGGTAGCAACCAGAATAAAACTTCGTTTAATTCATGAATAACATTTAAAAATATTATTTTCTGTTGGTTGCCTGGATAGCTCGTCCGTTTCATGAAACGTATTGAAAATAATAAAGAAAAAGGGAACACGAGAGTAACTCAACTACCACTTTTTAGAATGGTGGTGGTCTACAGTTATGACTCACCACGCCACCTTATCCAAAAGCACTTTGCCCCATGACAGGGTACGATTTATTGCTGCCTCGCTCGGAACACACCTTTACCCGTAGCTCCAGAAACTCTTTAGAATTTCCGTTAACTTCCACGAAATACTCAGGTACGAGCATCCTCTGCACAAGATTTATTACATTCCAGGATCTCGTTTTTCTATTTTCTCTACTTCAGTGTACAAATACGTTGCTGGAAGAGGAGTCGTATTTTGAAAGAACGCAGCCGATCGGTATTTTTTTCCATCGCTTCGATGCGCTTAGCGGCAAGAAAAAGAAAGGAGGAAACAACAAGACAAACGGACACATTATGAATCCTTGTTTTAATTACTTTAGCTTTTCTATTTTTCAGAGGTAGCAAGGTACCTGTCGTCCCTGATTATGAATGAACCTACGCCCTACACGCCAAGGTGACATTCGCTAGCTTACGTTGAAGAGGAAAGAAAACTCTGGCTCTCAAATGAAACAACTCTTATAGCAGAGTGTTTTGGCATCCGACTGTTTAGATACAGCATCTGTCATTTACTTCTTTTGTCTTCTTTTATCTGTAACGCCCAACGGGAATGGCGACGGAGAGTTCTCAATTTTTTGAACGAAGTTGGAAGCCCTTGCTGTGCACCTTGGTTTTGGACCCCTTGGCTTTTCTGGCGTTCTTCGTTTCGATAAAGTAGGTGACCGCTATGTTATTGTGTTGAAACTACGCCAAAGCTTTTAAAAGATACATACTGCTATGGTAACTGCAGAACTCCTGGGATAATCTTAGGTAATACACACCTGGAAATTGAAATAAGAACACCGTGAATTCATTGTCCCAGGAAGGGGAAACTTTATTGACACATTCCTGGGGTCAGATACATCACATGATCACACTGACAGAACCACAGGCACATAGACACAGGCAACAGAGCATGCACAATGTCGGCACTAGTACAGTGTATATCCACCTTTCGCAGCAATGCAGGCTGCTATTCTCCCATGGAGACGATCGTAGAGATGCTGGATGTAGTCCTGTGGAACGGCTTGCCATGCCATTTCCACCTGGCGCCTCAGTTGGACCAGCGTTCGTGCTGGACGTGCAGACCGCGTGAGACGACGCTTCATCCAGTCCCAAACATGCTCAATGGGGGACAGATCCGGAGATCTTGCTGGCCAGGGTAGTTGACTTACACCTTCTAGAGCACGTTGGGTGGCACGGGATACATGCGGACGTGCATTGTCCTGTTGGAACAGCAAGTTCCCTTGCCGGTCTAGGAATGGTAGAAGGATGGGTTCGATGACGGTTTGGATGTACCGTGCACTATTCAGTGTCCCCTCGACGATCACCAGTGGTGTACGGCCAGTGTAGGAGATCGCTCCCCACACCATGATGCCGGGTGTTGGCCCTGTGTGCCTCGGTCGTATGCAGTCCTGATTGTGGCGCTCACCTGCACGGCGCCAAACACGCATACGACCATCATTGGCACCAAGGCAGAAGCGACTCTCATCGCTGAAGACGACACGTCTCCATTCGTCCCTCCATTCACGCCTGTCGCGACACCACTGGAGGCGGGCTGCACGATGTTGGGACGTGAGCGGAAGACGGCCTAACGGTGTGCGGGACCGTAGCCCAGCTTCATGGAGACGGTTGCGAATGGTCCTCGCCGATACCCCAGGAGCAACAGTGTCCCTAATTTGCTGGGAAGTGGCGGTGCGGTCCCCTACGGCACTGCATAGGATCCTACGGTCTTGGCGTGCATCCGTGCGTCGCTGCGGTCCGGTCCCAGGTCGACGGGCACGTGCACCTTCCGCCGACCACTGGCGACAACATCGGTGTACTGTGGAGACCTCACGCCCCACGTGTTGAGCAATTCGGCGGTACGTCCACCCGGCCTCCCGCATGCCCACTATACGCCCTCGCTCAAAGTCCGTCAACTGCACATACGGTTCACGTCCACGCTGTCGCGGCATGCTACCAGTGTTAAAGACTGCGATGGAGCTCCGTATGCCACGGCAAACTGGCTGACACTGACGGCGGCGGTGCACAAATGCTGCGCAGCTAGCGCCATTCGACGGCCAACACCGCGGTTCCTGGTGTGTCCGCCGTGCCGTGCGTGTGATCATTGCTTGTACAGCCCTCTCGCAGTGTCCGGAGCAAGTATGGTGGGTCTGACACACCGGTGTCAATGTGTTCTTTTTTCCATTTCCAGGAGTGTAGATATTTGTCTCTATGAAGAAAGAGGTAACAACGAACTGGATGAAAGTGGCTTCAGAATTGCGTAATTCATCTAGGAAGATGTTGAACCACAAGAAACTGCTACGTCTGCAGTCCTTTTACAGGAAGCAAAGCCCCAATAAGAAACCATAGGAAGCCGGCTTGCACCACATCTCATAGTGTGTCCTCCCAATGCCTGATTACCGTTTTGTGGAGTAACGACGTGATGAATCCAATGCGTAAGTAACAGGGAGTGGGTCTGCAAAGCATTTTCGCTGAACCCCTTTGCAGCGTCTGTGCTCAGAAGACCACGGTAGTCGAGATCCATCATCTATCACAAGACGTTCTCTGCGCTATTAATACTAACTTACGTACCATCTCACATTTGAAATATGAAGAACGAATGCAAGTTGATTTGAAGTTACTACATCCATAACATATCCAGAAATTCTTCAGTTTCAGCATTTCGTTAACAGGGAACAGCAGCTATATTTACATTCCTTAAAGCCTTTATTAATGGTCTTGTCCACAGTTGCAGTTATTTATCAGGTGACTGGTTTCGGACCCCTACAGATTCATTTTCAAGCCTGGCCCACTGACGCTGCACTGACAGTGCCTGATCTCGTTAATAAACATTCTCATTTTGACTTGGTAACAGTCATATGAGGATTGTGGTACTCACCCTGCTAATATTTATAGAGCATGAGTTGTCACTCAGTACTTATTATTCTACATCTACATCTACATTCATACTGCGCAAGCCACCCAACGGTGTGTGGCGGAGGGCACTTTACGTGCCACTGTCATTACCTCCCTTTTCTGCTCCAGTCGCGTATGGTTTGCGGGAAGAACGACTGTCGGAAAGCCTCCGTGCGCGCTCGAATCTCCCTAATTTTACATTCGTGATCTATTCGGGAGGTATAAGTAGGGGGAAGCAATATATTCGATACCTCATCCAGAAACGCACCCTCTCGAAACCTGGCGAGCAAGCTACACCGCGATGCAGAGCGCCTCTCTTGCAGAGCCTGCCACTTGAGTTTTCTAAACATCTCCGTAACGCTATCACGGTTACCAAACAACCCTGTAACGAAACTCTTTGGGTCTTCTCTATCTCCTCCGTCAACCCGATCTGGCACGGATCCCACACTGATGAGCAATACTCAAGTATAGGTCGAACGAGTGTTTTGTAAGACACCTCCTTTGTTGATGGACTACATTTTCTAAGGACTCTCCCAATGAATCTCAACCTGGCACCCGCCTTACCAACAATTAATCTTATACGATCATTCCACTTCAAATCGTTCCGTACGCATACTCCCAGATATTTTACAGAAGTAACTGCTACCAGTGTTTGTTCCGCTATCATATAATCATACAATAAAGGATACTTCTTTCTATGTATTCGCAATACATTACATTTGTCTATGTTATGGGTCAGTTGCCACTTCCTGCACCAAGTGCCTATCCGCTGCAGATCTTCCCGCGTTTCGCTGCAATTTTCTAATGCTACAACTTCTCTGTATACTACAGCATCATCCGCAAAAAGCCGCATGGAACTACCGACACTATCTACTACGTCATTTATATATATTGCGAAAAGCAATGCTCCCATAACACTCCCCTGTGGCACGCCAGAGGTTACTTTAACGTCTGTAGACGTCTCTCCATTAAGAAGAACATGCTGTGTTTTGTTTGCTAAAAACTCTTCAATCCAGCCACACAGCTGTTCTGATATTCCGTAGGCTCTTACTTTGTTTACCAGGCGACAGTGCGGAACTGTATCGAACGCCTTCCGGAAGTCAAGGAAAATAGCATCTACCTGGGAGCCTGTATCTAATATTTTCTGGGTCTCATGAACAAATAAAACGAGTTGGGTCTCACACGATCGCTGTTTCCGGAATCCATGTTGGTTCCTACAGAGTAGATTCTGGGTTTCCAAAAACGACATGATACGCGAGCAAAAAACGTGTTCTAAAATTCTACAACAGATCTACGTCAGAGATATAGGTCTACAGTTTTGCGCATCTGGTGGACGACCCTTCTTGAAGACTGGGACTACCTGTGCTCTTTTCCAATCATTTGGAACCTTCCGTTCCTCTAGAGACTTGCGGTACACGGCTGTTAGAAGGGGGGCAAGTTCTTTCGCGTACTCTGTGTAGAGTCGAATTGGTATCCCGTCAGGTCCAGTGGACTTTCCTCTGTTGAGGGATTCCAGTTGCTTTTCTATTCCTTGGACACTTATTTCGATGTCAGCCATTCTTTCGTTTGTGCGAGGATTTAGAGAAGGAACTGCAGTGCGGTCTTCCTCTGTGAAACAGCTTTGGAAAAAGGTGTTTAGTATTTCAGCTTTACGCGTGTCATCCTCTGTTTCAATGCCATCATGACCCCGGAGTGTCTGGATATGCTGTTTCGAGCCACAAGATTAGGCACTGTCATTGCAGCCTCAGTGGGCGAGGCTTGAAAATTAACCTGTAGGGGTTTGAAACCAGTCACCTAATAAATAACTGCAACTTTTGACAGAACCATTAATAATCGATTTAAGGAAACTAAATGTAGTTATTGATCCCTGTCAACGAAATACTGAAAGTGAAGAATTTCTGGATATATTATAGAAGAATTTGTCTAATGAAAGCTCTGCTGCAATATTTACGATTTCCTTCAAAATCGAAGTCTCTTCTGGTGCTGTACTATCTCTCCTCACCTTACGTCCATTATAATTTTAGGGAAAAGTGCAAGATGGCAGAAAACAAGTACTACAAGCAATGGGAAGTGTGTGCTAGGCCGTGTATTGGATGTTGAAATAAAGTGTCACAAAAACACACATTAAGCTGAAATAATTATGGATTCAGACATATTAATATCAGAAGCAGGAGCAGACAAACGAAAAATCATATCCCCTTACACAATGAGCGCAGCTAATGCACCGGTTACGAAAAAGTATCAGGCAATTCTAGCGATGTACGCTGACGACACAGTCTACTCAGAATGATGTTGTAGACTTAATATACAGACAAGTCCGGCAATAACTACATAAGTTACAGAAATGGATGAAGCAATAGACAATGAAGACCAATCCGGACTAGGTACAAACAATGCTTCTCAGACACATCATCGTCAGAAAAGGCGGTACGACTAGAACATGCCTTCTCCATTTCTGGGACGTACGGTTCACAGACCCACTGACAAGACAAAATACACTTGTGGTCAATGAAACTGCATCACAATGAATGCATCCTGTAAAAGTAATGTCAAATTAGTAGTGTATCACATGCCTTGATATCCGAATGATTAGTACATCAGCGCTACAAAGTAGATAAGAACAACTCCGTCTACATCAGTAAGGGAGAATGTTGTACCTTGTAACACTTTTCAGAATGTCAACTCTAGCCAGGCGTATAATAGAAGTTTGTTATGTTTTCTTATCCCATTTTGAAGTGACAGCATTCACTTTGTATGTGCTGCAGGTTTTTTCTGATATTACAAAACATTACTCCGTAAAAGCAAGATTTTTCCTAATACAGAAAACTGTTCCAAGTACCTAGGAACAAGTACTCTATTCAAATTTAAAAGTGTTGCAATTGAGAAAATCTTGTCAGTACTGTATTTAATAGCCCATGTCTTATGTTATGACTCTCTTACGCACCAATAATCAGTAAGAGGAACCAAGTTAGCGGAAGCATTATCAAAGCCAGTAACAAGTTAAAAATATTTTGGAATAGGAGCTATTAGGAAATGAAACAAATTTTCATCTTCACAGCATGTAAAATTGTTAAGACGTTAAAGAAATGCACTTCATTTGCAAGTGTTACATATTAGATGGTGACTGAGCTTCTTCTGTTTCGAGGTAAAAGGTGGCGCACGACCGACGATGTAGGCGAACCGTCCACACGTTATTGAACTGGTTTTATAAATATTCAGAATTTGACTCGCCACAAAATTCTGTAGCTGAACAATTAACAGTACACTCCAAATACCTTTAACGTATCATACAGCACTTAAATACACTCTAATACAAAAAAAGTGACGCACCACGAACAAATTATACAAATAGAACGGAAACCAGTAGATGTCATGGACATGAACAGACAAACAAATGATTACAATTACAGAAAAATTGGATGGTTTGCTCAAAAGAAAGAACTTCGCAAACTGAGTAATTCAATAGTGTATTGGCCCACCTCCGGCCCTTATGCGCAAGCAGTTACTTGGCCTGGAATTCACTGACGGAGTTGTCATCCTGAGTGATATCGTGCCAAATTCTGTCCAATTGCCACGTTAGATCGTTAGAACCCCGAGCTGGTTGTAGGGCCCTATCCTTTATGCTCAAACGTTCTCAATTGGGCAGAGATCCGGCGTTCTTGCTGGCCAAAGCGGTGTTTGGCGAGCACAAAGATAAGCAATAGAGAAACTCTAGCCGTGTGCAAGCGGACATTATTTTGCAGAAATGTAGGCCCAGCAGAATGAAGAGCAACAAAACGGGGCGTAGAATATCGCCGAGTACCGCTGTGCTTTAAGGGCACCTTGGATGACAGCCAAAAGGGTCCTGCTACGGAAAGAAATAGCACCGTAGCCACATCACTCCTGCTTGTCGGGGGGGTTTGGTGAGCGACAGTCATGTTGGTATCCCACCACTGTCCGAGGCGTATCCAGTCACGTCTTTGGCCTGGAATTTTATTGACTGGAACAGAACTGCCTTCACTGATGACTCTCGCTTCGAACTCAGGCCGATGACCAGTCAAGACATGTCAGCAGAGGTACGGATAGCGTTGGGATACCAACGTGACTGTCGTCTGCCATACGGTTCGACAATCGGCAGTGATGGGTGGGGCTGCCTGCCATTTCTTTTCAGAACAGGACCCCCTTGGCTGTCATCTCTGGCACTCTCACAGCGCAGCGGTACGTTTACGATTTTCTATGCCCCGTTTTGTTGCCCTTCATGGAAATCCATCATGCTGGGCTTAAATTTCAGCGAGATAATGCGCGCCTGGGAACGGCTTGAGTTTCTACTGCTTACCTTTGTGCTTGCGAAACGCTACCTTGGCCAGACTTGTCACCGGATCTTCCCTCATCATCATTATCATCATCATCATTTAAGACTGATTATACCTTTCAGCGTTCAGTTTGGAGCATAGCCCCCCTTATACAGTTCCTCCATGATCCCCTATTCAGTGCTAACATTGGTGCCTCTTCTGATGTTAAACCTATTACTTCAAAATCATTCTTAACCGAATCCAGGTACCAGGAACCGGATATTCCCTCAGTTGAAAAAATTTGGAGCATTGTGGGCAGGACTTTCCAACCAGCTCGGTATTCTGGCGATTTAACTCTCCAACTGGATAGAATTTGGCACGATATACTCGAGGAGGACATCCAACAATTCTGTGTGCCAAGCCGAATAACTGCTGTATAAGGCCCAAAGTTATTGACTTTCCCAATTTATGAAGCTCTTCCTCTTCAATAAATCACCCAGTTTTTTTTAAATTTTAATCATATGTTTGTCTGTACATGTGTAATACATTCAGCTATTTCCGTACCATTCGTCCCTTTCGGATAATTCGTTCGTGGTGCGTCTTATTTTTTTTATTTTTTTTTTTTATTGAACTTAGAACTCGTAATATTTACCAACGCTGCACAGTACACAAACTCTTGCCCCACAAAGAAAAAGGTGGAAAAGTCATTAGACTGAAGCATCCAACAGATGTGTTCTTATGAAACTTCCTGGCAGATTAAAACTGTGTGCCCGACCGAGACTCGAACTCGGGACCTTTGCCTTTCGCGGGCAAGTGCTCTACCATCTGAGCTGCCGAAGCACGAGTCACGCCCGGTCTCACAGCTTTACTTCTGCCAGTATCTCGTCTCCTACCTTCCAAACTTTACAGAAGCTCTCCTGCGAAAGGCAAAGGTCCCGAGTTCGAGTCTCGGTCGGGCACACAGTTTTAATCTGCCAGGAAGTTTCATATCAGCGCACACTCCGCTGCAGAGTGAAAATCTCATTCTGTAGATGTGTTCTTAGATGACTATGCGCGAGGTACAACACTCTTGTTTATATAAGGTGAGATTACGCAAAGGACTTCTGTGAGAGAATCGTGTTGTGCCTCATGTAAGGAAGTGAACCGTCTACCACCGTGGGTCGAAATTTGACACTGGCAGGATCACTACTTATCGAGACCGAAGTTTATCGTCCCGCGATATTGGTGCACCTGTGTGTCACACTTAACTGTTATCACGCGTATATTGAATGGGCAGGCCCAGATGCTCAATGTCCTGCTGGATCTCCACCTCCTCACGAGACTAACGCCCGAGAGGATAAATACACTATATGATCAAAAGTATCCGGACACACCCAAAAACACACTTTTTCCTATTAGGTGGGCTGTGCTGCCACCTACTGCCACGTACTCCGTATCAGCGACCTCAGTAGTCATTAGACATTGTGACAGAGCAGAATCGGGCGCTCCGCGGAATTCACGAATTTCGAACGTGGTCAGGTGATTCGGTGTCACTTGTGTCATACGCCTGTACGCGATATTTCCACACTCCTAAACATCCCTAGATCCACCGTTTCCAATGTGATAGTGAAGTGGAAACGTGAAGTTACACGTACAGCACAAAAGCGTACAGGCCGACCTCGTCTGTTGACCGACAGAGACCACCGACATTTGAAAAGGGACTTAATGTGTAATAGGCAGACATCTATCCAGATCATCACACAGGAATTCCTAACTGCATCAGGATCCACTGCAAGTGCTATGGTGGAGGGCGCCCCGAACTTGTAAGTTATTTTCAGCCAGATGTCCGGATACTTTTAATCACATAGTGTACATTATTCAGTTATCGATGCACATTCGAAAAACCACGTCATGGGCTTGTTTGCCCCAAGGCAAGTATCCACACGGACAGTGTGGCAATGTCTGGACCACCATGAACTGTCAGCACAGCAACCATTATTGCGTTTCCTTTGAGGCCGCATCAGAAAATGTAATTGTGTATTCTTCCCGTTATGCTGCATACAGACTCTGAGCAAAATTTCGTTATTTGCTATCGAAATGTCCAACAGTGTGTGTAGCACTTACTTTATCACTTAAGACAGAAGATACACTACTGGTCATTAAAATTGCTACACCAAGAATAAATGCAGATGATAAACGGGAATTCATTGGACAAATATATTATATTACAACTGACATGTGATTACATTTTCACGCAATGTGGGTGCATATATCCTGAGAAATCAGTACCCAGAAGAAACACCTCTGGCCGTAATAATGACCTTGATACGCCTGGGCATTGAGTCAAACAGAGCTTGTACAGCATGTACAACTGTACGGCATGTACAGTTACAGCTGCCCATCAAGTATCAACACGATACTACAGTTCATCAAGACTAGTGAATGGCGTATTGTGACGAGCCAGTTGCTCGGCCACCATTGACCAGACGTTTTCAATTCGTGACAGATCTGGAGAATGTGCTGGCCAGGGCAGCAATCGAAGATTTTCTGTATCCAGTAAGGCTCGTACAGGACCTTCAACATACGGTCGTGCATTATCCTGCTGAAACGTAGGGTTTCGCTGGGATCGAATGAAGGATAGAGCCACGGGTCGTAACACATCTGAAATGTAACGCTGGCTGTTAAAACTGCCGTCAATGCGAACAAGAGGTGACCGAGACGTGTAACCAATGGCACTCCATACCATCTTGCCGGGTGATACGCCAGTATGTCGATGACCAATACAAGCTTCCAATGTGCGTTCACCGCGATGGCGCCAAACACGGATGCGACCATCATGATGCTGTAAACAGAACCTGTATTCATCCGAAGAAATGACGTTTTGCCATTCGTGTACCCAGCTTCGTCGTTGAGTACACCATCGCAGCCGCTCGTGTCTGTGATGCAGCGTCAAGGGTAACCGCAGCCACGGTCTCCTAGTTGATAGTCCATGCTGCTGCAAACGTCTTCTAACTGTTCGTTGAGATGGTTGTTGTCTTGCAAACGTGCCCATCTGTTGACTCAGGGATCGAGACGTGGCTGCACGATCCTTTACAGCCATGAGGATAAGATGCCTGTCATCTCGACTGCTAGTGATAGAAGGCCGTTGGGATCCAGCACGGCGGTCCGTATTACCCTCCTGAATCCACCGATTCCATATTCTGCTAACAGCCATTGTATCTCGACCAACGCGAGCAGCAAAGTCGCGATACGATAAACCGCAATCGCGATAGGCTACAATCCGACATTTATCAAAGTCGGAAACGTGATGGTATGCATTTTTCCTCCTTACACGAGGCATCACAATAAGATTTCACCAGGCACCGGTCAACTGCTGCTTGTGTTTGAGAAATCAGTTGGAAACTTTCCTCACGTCAGCACGTCGTAGATGTCGCCACCGGCACCAACCTCGTGTGAACGCTCTGAAAAGCTAATCATTTGCATATCACAGCATCTTCTTCCTGTCGGTTAAATTTCGCGTCTGTAGCACGTCCTCTTCGTGGTGTGGCAATTTTAATGGCCAGTAGTGTAATATGTTCAGTGAATCATGTGTTTTCAGAAAATAATCACATATAATTGAGAATGTGCAAATCTGATGATTGTCAGGACCTGGCATGTCGTTGCAGTCCACTGATATGTTTCACACGAAATAATTCGAGGGATTAGCATTACTACATGGCCCAGTCACATTAATGTAACTACTCTCTCTCTCTATTCGTTTAGTCAGTTCCGACTCTTCGTGACCCCATGAACCAAATCACGCCACTTTTTCCTGTCTTGCACTTTCTCCCGTAGACCTTCCAGGTTGGAACACATTGCTTCTGTGATGCCATCGATCCATCTCATCCTCTGACGTCCTCTTCTTCTAGTTCCTTCAATCTTCCCCAGCATTAATGTTTTTTCCAGCGAGACATGCCTTCGCCTTGTGTGTCCAAAGTAGGTCAGCTTTTGTTTTAACGTTAGACCTTCCAGGGAGAAATCTGGTTTAATTTGCTCCAATATTGATCTGTTGGTTCTCTTTGCAGTCCATGGAACTCTATGAAGTTTCCTCCAACACCACAATTCGAAGGAGTCAATTCTTCGCCGTTCAGTCTTTCTAATGGTCCAGGTCTCACATCCATACATCACAATTGGAAAGACCATAGCCCTCACAACACGGATCTTTGTTGCTAGTGTTATATCTCTGGACCTTATAACCTTGTCAAGGTTTGACATCGCCTGTCTACCGAGCAACAGACGTCTCCTGATTTCATGGCTGCAGTCGCCATCAGCAGAGATCTGGGAACCGAGATAACTGAATGTGGTCACTACCTCCATGGTTTCTCCTGCTATATCCCACGAATTGGTAGGTGTAGTTGCCATAATTTTCGTTATCTTCACATTCAGCGTAAGACCGGCCTTTTCACTTTCGTCTTTCACCTTCAGCAAGAGTGTTCTCTTCTTCACTTTCTGCCGCGTACCTGAAGTTGTTTACATTTATTCCAGCTATTTTAATTCCTGTTTCTCCTTCATCTAGCCTCGCATTCCTCATAACATGTTCTGCATACAGATTGAATAAGTACGGTGACAGTATGCAGCCTTGCCGGACCCCTTTCTGAATCTTTATCCATTTCGTTGTTCCGTACATGGTTCTCACCGTGGCCTCTTGGTCAAGGTATAAACTACGTATCAGATGAATGAGGTGATCTGGTACATCCATGTTTTTCTGTACGTTCCATAATTTGTTGGGATCGACGCAGTCAAAGGCTTTGGCGTAGTCAATAAAAATTCTCTCGCTTTTTCCATGATCCACCGAATGTTAGCAATTTTATCTCTTTAGTTCCTCTTCCTTTCCTAAATCCAGGTTGTTCTTCTGGTAGCTCTCGATCTAGATATTGGAGAAGTCTATTTTGTAAGATTTTCAACACAACTTTGCTAGCATGTGAAATAAGTGCGATTGTTCGGTAATCTGAGCATTCTTTAGAACTTTTCTTTTCTACTTTCATTCTATATCACGTGCAGTAGCCACTTACAGACGGCAGGAGGTAGTACGGGCAGTTGAGTGTACACGAAGCGTGTCGGGGGATACGGAAAAATTGTGCAGTTGATGTGGAAACTGAACGATCTGATGTCCAAAATGTCATGGTCATTTGCTCTGGGGCCAAGGGTGGAAGTGTTTCATAAAAGGTTAAATTTGTAAACTGTTCTCGTGCCGCCGTGGTTCAAGTATACAGTTCATGGCAAAGTGTCGCTATACAGAACCTGCGCCGAGGCAACTGTGGTACACCGTGGGCCATAGATGACAGTGGTGAACGACGCTGCGGACATGTGTACGGGCAGACAGACGTGGAACTATTGAGCCACAGAACAACAATGTCGTCCCAAAGATAGGGACTCAGTTACTACATATCGATAACCGCTGCTGCTGCCACTAGCGGACAGGCAACGCTTATGAAACCAGGTGGCACCAGTCAACACGAGAAGAAGACAAACAACAGCAACCATGTCAACTTAACGATACGGTCTGGCCTCCAACAGAGGACGGAAACCTACATACAACACCAACTCAAGCTGCAACACGGCTCAATGACTAAACGTCTCTTTACATTCCGATGACATAAGAGTAGCATAGCTTCCGTGTCAGAAGCCTGCTGATAATTACACTGCCACATGTGTATAGTGCCAACACTGGTGCTGAACTAAGTGGACACTACTGACTCTGTATTACGTATAAAGGAATTATTATTTATCTTCGGAGAATAGGCTAGGCATGTAACGAGTCAAGTATAATTGTTTAATGACAACGGGTATGTTGTCGCTCCAAAACAACAGTTCATAAGAATTGCTCACAATTTACATTATGGTAACACGCCTGCTGCGCAACTTTATGCCGAAACTTACATTGGAATAATTCCTGAACAGCCAAAATACGAACTTGTATAACCCAGGTCTCTGCCAAATCTTCCTTTTTTAAGAAATACGCTACGCACCAAATTAAAGAATCGCTTCCTCGAAAAGTCGTAATTGTCCCCATTGCAATGTACAAGTTTTAAATTGAGCTATAAGCTGCCTGTCACTTTTCTCTACGAAGGTCAAAAAGCGTGGCATCCTGCGAGGTCACCCTGGGACTCGGCGAGTATTCCGACAACAAAGTGTCAACATACAAGAAAAAAAAACAGAATTTAGAAGTTCACGTAAGGTGTAAGGTTTATTTAAAGATGCCACATTGGTAGTAAATTTCAGCACATCTGCCCCAATGTGACCGTGAACGTGTCACAGGATGGAAAGGTTGCCACACCTACTCTCACCCACATTTCAGCCCTTCTTTTGACACCTTGTAAGTAGGCTGTTTAGGTTCTTATATGTAGGCTGTTTAGGTTCTTATATTGGTAACGCCACCGCCACGTAGCGCTCTCTGTATGAAAATTACTGGCTGTGCTGCATGCAGTCTGTGGCTAGTTTGCATTGTTGTCTGCCATTGTAGTGTTGGGCAGCGGCAGCTGGATGTGAACAGCGCGTAGCGTTGCGCAGTTGGAGGTGAGCCGCCAGCAGTGGTGGATGTGGGGAGAGAGATGGCGGAGTTGTGAAATTTGTAAGACTGGTTGGCATGAACTGCTATACATATATTATGATCATTAAGGTAAATACATTGTTTGTTCTCTATTAAAATCTTTCATTTGCTAACTATGCCTATCAGTAGTTAGTGCCATCAGTAGTCTGAATCTTTTATTTAGCTGGCAGTAGTGGCGCTCGCTGTATTGCAGTAGTTCGAGTAACGAAGATTTTTGGTGAGGTAAGTGATTTGTGAAACGTATAGGTTAATGTTAGTCAGGGCCATTCTTTTGTAGGGATTATTGGAAGTCAGATTGCGTTGCGCTAAAAATATTGTGTGTCAGGTTAAGCACAGTCTTGGATAATTTGTTCATAAGGGGACGTTTCAACCTCTACGACGCAGGTAAGAACCGTGACGGCCAGTGTTGAAATGACGAGGTTTTCTTACGAGTTGCTGAGGAAAGCATTTCAGACAGAAAGCCGCTCAGAATCGACACGAAAAGGGTTTAAGGGGTGATATAAAGGTCGTCAGTAAAACCACCTCATATACTGGTGATTAAGTACTGGCGCCTTGAGGTGGTGCGATTAATGTGGATTATTTAGAGTTGTGTGGCTTGCTGACGGATACTTTCACCAGCAGCAATTCACGCATCTAAGTCCACACTTCCACAACCTCTCTCTACAATTACCATTGTAAAAGTCTAAATTAATTGATATTTAACTCTCCTTTGAACAGAGTCATGTTAATCTCTTCTATCTTGAAGAAAGATGATGTACCATCAAGCTCCACGACAAAGAAAGCAGTATAATATACACTCCTGGAAATTGAAATAAGAACACCGTGAATTCATTGTCCCAGGAAGGGGAAACTTTATTGACACATTCCTGGGGTCAGATACATCACATGACCACACTGACAGAACCACAGGCACATAGACACAGGCAACAGAGCATGCACAATGTCGGCACTAGTACAGTGTATATCCACCTTTCGCAGCAATGCAGGCTGCTATTCTCCCATGGAGACGATCGTAGAGATGCTGGATGTAGTCCTGTGGAACGGCTTGCCATGCCATTTCCACCTGGCGCCTCAGTTGGACCAGCGTTCGTGCTGGACGTGCAGACCGCGTGAGACGACGCTTCATCCAGTCCCAAACATGCTCAGTGGGGGACAGTTCCGGAGATCTTGCTGGCCAGGGTAGTTGACTTACACCTTCTAGAGCACGTTGGCTGACACGGGATACATGCGGACGTGCATTGTCCTGTTGGAACAGCAAGTTCCCTTGCCGGTCTAGGAATGGTAGAACGATGGGTTCGATGACGGTTTGGATGTACCGTGCACTATTCAGTGTCCCCTCGACGATCACCAGTGGTGTACGGCCAGTGTAGGAGATCGCTCCCCACACCATGATGCCGGGTGTTGGCCCTGTGTGCCTCGGTCGTATGCAGTCCTGATTGTGGCGCTCACCTGCACGGCGCCAAACACGCATACGACCATCATTGGCACCAAGGCAGAAGCGACTCTCATCGCTGAAGACGACACGTCTCCATTCGTCCCTCCATTCACGCCTGTCGCGACACCACTGGAAGCGGGCTGCACGATGTTGGGGCGTGTGCGGAAGACGGCCTAACGGTGTGCGGGACCGTAGCCCAGCTTCATGGAGACGGTTGCGAATGGTCCTCGCCGATACCCCAGGAGCAACAGTGTCCCTAATTTGCTGGGAAGTGGCGGTGCGGTCCCCTACGGCACTGCGTAGGATCCTACGGTCTTGGCGTGCATCCGTGCGTCGCTGCGGTCCGGTCCCAGGTCGACGGGCACGTGCACCTTCCGCCGACCACTGGCGACAACATCGATGTACTGTGGAGACCTCACGCCCCACGTGTTGAGCAATTCGGCGGTACGTCCACCCGGCCTCCCGCATGCCCACTATACGCCCTCGCTCAAAGTCCGTCAACTGCACATACGGTTCACATCCACGCTGTCGCGGCATGCTACCAGTGTTAAAGACTGCGATGGAGCTCCGTATGCCACGGCAAACTAGCTGACACTGACGGCGGTGGCGCGCAAATGCTGCGCAGCTAGCGCCATTCGACGGCCAACACCGCGTTTCCTGGTGTGTCCGCTGTGCCGTGCGTGTGATCATTGCTTGTACAGCCCTCTCGCAGTGTCCGGAGCAAGTATGGTGGGTCTGACACACCGGTGTCAATGTGTTCTTTTTTCCATTTCCAGGAGTGTAGTTCTAAATAATGTCGCGGTGTTTTGCGTAGTTTGTAGACTATGCTGTATCCAGGTATCGTCTTCAGAATGAAGCAATTTAGAAATGAAAGGAATTGCCTCCCTTTCCAGAAGATACGAGGGTTGGAACTTAAATAGTGGCAACTATTTATTTACAACCGATACAAAAGAGTTACATGTTTGCACCTGTTACTGTCCTTCAGAGTAGTCATCAGTGTTGTGTAGAACCCGTTGTCGGAGATGTGGAAGACGTAGTATACCGTTAGCAGAGCGTGTTCTGTTGATGGTGCGAATGCAGCGGTCTACTGCTTGTCGAATGTCTGGAACAGTTCTGAAGTGAATTTCCACGAAGCCAAAACTGAAACGCCAATCCAACGAATGGCGTCATTACGGGTCGCCGCGAAAGTCCACAGTGCGTCGGAGCCCCAGTATGGTGAAGGTTATGGTGATTCTCGTGTACGACTGTGATGGTGTTATCCCAACGCATTACGTTCTTCCACAGCAGACCGTCAGTGCACAGTATTACTGTTCGTTTTTGGAGCATCACATGCCATCAGCTTTGCGAAAGAAACGGCGACACTTTCTGCGCAACCCACGACAATGCGCAGGCGCATACAGCGCAAGCTGCGGCTGTTCTATTCGGTCGATGGGACTGGGAAGTACGGTACCATCCACCATACTCCCCGGACTTGAGTCCTTGTGACTTTGATTTGATTCCGAAGATGAAGAAACCACTTTGTGGCATTCGCTTCAGAACTGTTACAGAGATTCGACAGCCAGTAGACCAGTCCATTCGCACCACCAACAGAAAAGGCTGTGCTAACGGTACTCTACGCCTTCCACATCGCTGGCAACAGGTTCTACACAACGCTCGTGACTACTCTGAAGGACAGTAACAGGTGCAAACATGTAACTCTTTTGTATCGGCTGTGAATAAATAGTTGCTACTATTTAAGTTCTAACACTCGTATACTGTAAAAACTTCTACACAAAATATTGTTGCCTGACGTATACGCAACCACGGACGGGAAGAGACCGATAGTGGAAGAGTGAAACTGTTGATACCGGCTTAAGGATACACTAGAATACAGATATACGTTCATCTTCCTTTACGTACATATCTCTTTCTGGGGCGGGCATTTTTACATAATATCTTTGTCCATATACTTACCAAATGTCATACACTTTATGGCTAAACCAAAATAAGATCTATCACATCAATTCCCTCGAGCGTTGATTCCCAAACATTTTACGGTCGAAAACTACAGTTTACAGTGTGATGAGAACAGGACAACCTTTTACACTGCTGACACTCACTGGACATGGTGAGTCACCAACTCCTTCAGTCTGCAGTGTGGCTACCTTTTTGCTCTACTGTACAGGGTGGAGCTACTAGGAACCGTTCAAAACCATTCGACATAATTCGCACGCTTTCTGAAGCAGCAATGGCTGCTTATGTTCTTTCAGCCCTCCTATTTTGTGGCCTCACGTGACGGGACCACGGTGGGGCGCAACACTGATACATGTGCGAATAAACGGGCAAAAGGTCCCTCTAAGACGTCCAGATGAGCAACTCCCTCGGTGTCACCTGCCTGCCTTGCTTGAGCACTTTAGAAACGTGTCTCTATAGAGACAAAATGTGACGAGTCCCAGGCGCCTGCAGCCAGCTGCGCTGCTGGTCTTATGCCTGCTAGTGGGCGTGGAATCGGAGATACCAAAGAGTTGCCTGTCTGCAAGTCCCTGGGAGTCCATCTCCGCTTGTCTCTGTATGGGTACGGTGTTTAAAGTGCTGAAGAAAGGCGGGTGGGCACCACTGAGGAAGTTGCTTAACTGGGGGAGGGGGAGGGGCCGTGTAGTGATTCTTTGCCGTTTCATTCATACATGCGTAAATGGCGAACCCTTCTCTGTCCCCGCCACTGGATCGCACTGGTTTGGAAGGCTGAGAAAGCATAAGCACCCACTGCTGCTTTCGTCGAATGGTTCTCAACGATCTCTAGTGACTCCCCCCTGTACACCAGCGCAGACACTATGGTCGCGCTGCACACCAAAAGCGTTCGATCATCTTTTGGGGTTTCTAGCCCATGATGTCCTTAGAGACTTAGGATATCAAGGACAATGGTCCGTTGTTCATCACACTGCAGACTATTGTTTCTGACCAAGAAACATGTTAGAATCAGTGCTATGAAGGAAGTGGTGGTTTCATTAATGACATTTATACCATCCTAAATATCTTTCGTATCGACTCTGAGCAGTGGTGATGACCGTGTTATTTCAACGCTGGGCGTCGCGGTTCTGATTTCCATCGCGGAGGCTGTGGGGAAGCAGCCTACTCACGCCATATACACTCCTGGAAATGGAAAAAAGAACACATTGACACCGGTGTGTCACACCCACCATACTTGCTCCGGACACTGCGAGAGGGCTGTACAAGCAATGATCACACGCACGGCACAGCGGACACACCAGGAACCGCGGTGTTGGCCGTCGAATGGCGCTAGCTGCGCAGCATTTGTGCACCGCCGCCGTCAGTGTCAGCCAGTTTGCCGTGGCATACGGAGCTCCATCGCAGTCTTCAAACACTGGTAGCATGCCGCGACAGCGTGGACGTGAACCGTATGTGCAGTTGACGGACTTTGAGCGAGGGCGTATAGTGGGCATGCGGGAGGCCGGGTGGACGTACCGCCGAATTGCTCAACACGTGGGGCGTGAGGTCTCCACAGTACATCGATGTTGTCGCCAGTGGTCGGCGGAAGGTGCACGTGCCCGTCGACCTGGGACCGGACCGCAGCGACGCACGGATGCACGCCAAGACCGTAGGATCCTACGCAGTGCCGTAGGGGACCGCACCGCCACTTCCCAGCAAATTAGGGACACTGTTGCTCCTGGGGTATCGGCGAGGACCATTCGCAACCGTCTCCATGAAGCTGGGCTACGGTCCCGCACACCGTTAGGCCGTCTTCCGCTCACGCCCCAACATCGTGCAGCCCGCCTCCAGTGGTGTCGCGACAGGCGTGAATGGAGACGTGTCGTCTTCAGCGATGAGAGTCGCTTCTGCCTTGGTGCCAATGATGGTCGTATGCGTGTTTGGCGCCGTGCAGGTGAGCGCCACAATCAGGACTGCATACGACCGAGGCACACAGGGCCAACACCCGGCATCATGGTGTGGGGAGCGATCTCCTACACTGGCCGTACACCACTGGTGATCGTCGAGGGGACACTGAATAGTGCACGGAACATCCAAACCGTCATCGAACCCATCGTTCTACCATTCCTAGACCGGCAAGGGAACTTGCTGTTCCAACAGGACAATGCACGTCTGCATGTATCCCGTGCCACCCAACGTGCTCTAGAAGGTGTAAGTCAACTACCCTGGCCAGCAAGATCTCCGGATCTGTCCCCCATTGAGCATGTTTGGGACTGGATGAAGCGTCGTCTCACGCGGTCTGCACGTCCAGCACGAACGCTGGTCCAACTGAGGCGCCAGGTGGAAATGGCATGGCAAGCCGTTCCACAGGACTACATCCAGCATCTCTACGATCGTCTCCATGGGAGAATAGCAGCCTGCATTGCTGCGAAAGGTGGATATACACTGTACTAGTGCCGACATTGTGCATGCTCTGTTGCCTGTGTCTATGTGCCTGTGGTTCTGTCAGTGTGATCATGTGATGTATCTGACCCCAGGAATGTGTCAATAAAGTTTCCCCTTCCTGAGACAATGAATTCAAGGTGTTCTTATTTCAATTTCCAGGAGTGTAGAATTCAAATGCTTTCCACTGTGTGCCGGCCTAGTCCGCTGTAACTAGCGAATGTTGCGCAATACCTTAAAAGTAAAGTACATGATCTGAAAAGCTAATAGCATGTCAGGAGTGATGCTAAAATAATAATGTGTTAAGTTTCAGTTTAGTAACGTTAACAATTTTCGAAATTTGGACATTTTATGTAAAAACCATCGGGGCGACAGGAAGGAGCTAGAAACTTCAAAATTTTTGTTCAGATTCCTTTCATTGTAATTTAATGGAAACAGCATGCTGGATCGCACAAAGTAATATTTTGGTTGAAATCCATGATTTTCTGTTTTTGTGTCCTAAAAGTACGGAAGCAAGATAGATTAAGCAAGTGATTAGATAAAGCTAGGATGTTTAGATTTAGGTATAATGGAGATACTCTATAATAACAAAGATGAGAGAAGTTTCAAAAAGGTATCGTCTGTCCAAAGGGCAATTTCAGAGCTCATCTATTGCGTGCAATGCAACTAAAATAATTCTGTCGCCAAAAGTATGTAGCCTAGCCACATCAGAATTTTATTACAGATACTTACCTGTGTGCGGATAGCACAATTAAATTGAGAGCTTCATTGACCTTCGGCGAATGAAGCAGTTAATTATTTAGTAACTTGAAGTGGTGTTCTGCTAGTCCAAGCGGCTAGTCAGGAAGGCAAATGTTGTCGGCTGCGCCTTCGGCGGTCCTCACCGTGGCTATACAAATAAGAGCGTTGCGAGCTAGAGTCAGAACCCAGTTCTCTTCTACATTCGTATCAGCACACACTCCCTCTCGGAAGCCGCGTCGCGTCTGTGCAGTTGCAAGGAACAGCCTTGGATGCCATATTATGTAACTTGCTATGCACGTAACAATGAGTTCGTATTGTGGTAAAGTGGTAATTGCGGAACGACTTCAGTGACTTATTCTCAGTTTGCGTATGTCGTATTTTCATCGTGTCGCCGCAGGACAGACCTTCGGCCATTACTAGCGTGGCATTTGATGAGTATTAACATTAAATTTTGGCGAGCATTCACTTTGAACACTTACATCGATAACGATTATTGAACAGTTTCATTATCTAGGGATAATAGGATCTGTGCAACAGACTCTGAACAGCTCTGATAGTACAATAGCTGATAGTGGCATTGCTTGGGAAAACAACTGTCTGAAACTTTACGCTTTATCGTTTTCAGAATATAGTGAAAACTGTTATAGTAAACTGCATTTTCTATGAATCCCAGACATCATCCTAAATCCTCGGCGTAATGAACTTCAGTGATCAATAACTTTATTTCTCTATCAGAGTGGGCACAGTGAACTTTAATTACAGGCATCACGTTTTTGCTACTCACTTTCTGGTTGCCGACATTGTAGTTAGAGAGCCTGTCTTGAAAACGGCAACAATAGAACAAATTCTCCACCCCCCGCCCCACAAGGCGCCAAAAGAGGGTCCATGTGTATAAGAGGGGTTGTGATGACCTTCCTACCGCCTGACACGTCCATAGCTGTGTTGGGCAGAATTCTGGTGACATTTGGTGCCAACGTGACATCATTAACGCACTTTACACATCGCATGAACTTCTGAGCTCTGGCTTTTTTTCGCATGTGTTTAACCCTTGCTGTTTCAAGCCTAGTCGAGCACAAGGGTGCCGTCTCAGGGCGCCACGCTTCTGCACCAATACTGAGGACGGTTCTAGGCAACTTTGAGCTAAATTTCAAAGTTGCCTGTCAACATGGTAGACAATTAAGGCGCTTCGAAAAAGTGGCCTTTTAATTGTGTTGGACAGTGTATTTACGATACTGAGGGTTGAATACTATGGTCCATTGTCAGAGTTGAATTTCTTTGCGATGATCCTTAAAACTTTAAGGCAACCCGTCGTAATTAGGAACAATACACTATTGTATCAACGGGAGATTAGTTAACACAGGAGTTAAAGCAGATAATGAGGATACACACTGATAGGAAAGGAATCCTACGACCAAGAAGGAGTACGACATTAACGGAAATTAGTAGGGATGTTTTCAAATTTTAAAGATAACTTTCCTTCAGATTTCGCTCCACTCGCATAGAGTGGTACTAGTAGCACTAGTAGTGCAAATGGGGCTTAATTTAAATACCGCTGTAACAGACGTGAGCTTCAGTTAGCTTTGAGTGTACAGCGTCGTGAGTTGAAGATAATCAAGAATGCCTTTAAGGCGATAAAGACGTCATTATTAACAGCTCATTGAGTTTCAAAAAGGTGGTGTAATAGGCCTATGAGAAGCTGGATGTTCCTTCTGCGATACTGTACGGAGACTCGGCAGCAATGTAGCCACTGTACACGACTGCTGGTGGTGGTGGTCACGAGAACGTACAGTCGCAAGAACATCGGACTCCGTACGGTCACGTGACACTACCGAGAGGGAAGACCGCCGTGTTCGGCGTATGGTTGTCGCGCATCGTACTGCATCTACAGCAGCATCTGGGCATCTACATCTACATCTACGTCCATACTCCGCAAGCCACCTGACGGTGTGTGGCGGAGGGTACCTTCAGTACCTCTATCAGTTCTCCCTTCTATTCCAGTCTCGTATTGTTCGTGGAAAGAAGGATTGTCGGTATGCCTCTGTGTGGGCTCTAATCTCTCTGATTTTATCCTCATGGTCTCTTCGCGAGATATACGTAGGAGGGAGAAATATACTGCTTGACTCTTCGGTGAAGGTATGTTCTCGAAACTTCAATAAAAGCCCGTACCGAGCTACTGAGCGTCTCTCCTGCAGAGTCTTCCACTGGAGTTTATCTTTCATCTCCGTAACGCTTTCGCGATTACTAAATGATCCTGTAACGAAGCGCGCTGCTCTCCGTTGGATCTTCTCTATCTCTTCTATCAGCCCTATCTGGTACGGATCCCACACTGCTGAGCAGTATTCAAGCAGTGGGCGAACAAGCGTACTGTAACCTACTTCCTTTGTTTTCGGATTGCATTTCCTTAGGATTCCTCCAATGAATCTCAGTCTGACATCTGCTTTACCGACGATCAACATTATATGATCATTCCATTTTAAATCACTCCTAATGCGTACTCCCAGATAATTTATGGTATTAACTGCTTCCAGTTGCTGACCTGCTATTTTGTAGCTAAATGATAAAGGATCTATCTTTCTGTATATTCGCAGCACATTACACTTGTCTACATTGAGATTCAATTGCCATTCCCTGCACCATGCGTCAATTCGCTGCAGATCCTCCTGCATTTCAGTACAATTTTCCATTGTTACAACCTCTCGGTACACCACAGCATCATCTGCAAAAAGCCTCAGTGAACTTCCGATGTCATCCACCAGGTCATTTATGTATATTGTGAATAGCAATTGTGTGGGCAGCAGTTGACACTAATGTGACACGAATAATTGTTATAAATCGATTACTTCGAGGACAGCTCCGAGACAGACGCCCTGTAGCATACATTCTGCTGACCCCAAACCACCACCACCAGAGATTTCAATGGTTAGAAGTGAGAGCTCATTGGATGGCAGGGTGGAGATCTGTTGTGTTTTCTGATGAGAGCTGGTTCTGCCTCGGTGCCAGTGACGGACGTGTGTTGGTTAGAAGGAGACCAGTTGAAGGCCTCCAAACAACCTGTCTGTGTGCCAGACACACTGGACCTACAGCTGGAGTTATGGTCTGGGGTGTGATTTCGAATAACAACAGTACTCTCGTGGTTATCCCACGCGCCATGACTACAAATTTGTACATCAGTCTGGTGATTCGACCTGCTGTGCTGCCATTCATGAACAGCATTCCAGGGGGTGTTTTCCAACAGGATAACGCTCGCTCGCGCACCACTGTTGTAACCCAGCGTGCTCCACAAAGTGTCGACATGTTACCCCGGCCTGCTCGATCACCAGATCTGTCTCTTTTCGAGCACATATCGGACACCATCGGAAGACAACTTCGGCGTCATCCATAAACAGCATTAACCGTCCCGATATTGACGACCAAGTGCAACAGGCATGGAACTCCATCCTACAAACTGTCATCCGGCACCTGTACAAGACAATGCATGAACCATTGCATTCAACATTCTGGAGGTTACACCGGCTATTAGTGCACCACCATCTCACATTTATAATAGATTCACGCTTACATTAATCTGTCATATTCCAATATTAACCAGTGAAGTATGTTAACTAGAAAACTTTATTCCCAAAATTTCATTACTTTACATTAATTATTTTCTGATGTTGGAATTTTTTCCCCCTCAGTGTACAAGAGTTAGCAGAACTGCTGTGAGACAACGAAGATCAAATACAATTAAAATCAGATTTATTTTTACCAAGGAATGTAGCAGTGAGATAATTTAGGATTAAGTTTCATTGTAAACCGGACAACTCAAAACATTGTAACAGATATTGTAGGTATCTCGGAGACAGTTGCAAGGCTTGCTTTAATAACAAACAAAAGAGTTGCATGGAACTCACTCAGGTCTCTGCACCAAAGTGCTCGTATTCTGTCGAACATTTATAAGGCCTCTACAAAGAGCTACAGAAACTGACAAGTGACGCAAATCAAATCAAAATTATCACTGAGGATTTTAATGCAAGATTGCAACAAAATGTAAAGAAAATTATTTTCTTACCTTCATTGGCATCTAATCAGCAAATTAAGAAGAATTCTTCAGTCCAAAACTTTGAGTGTCATACCAGAACTGTCGTATGTGATACATTAGTATTGCCAGCCGTGAAGAACATGCTTGTTTCCAACTCACGCTTGCAGAAAGAGACAAGAAGAAAATTAGATCGGTAATGGCCTGATAGAAATAAAAATGAAATTGACTATATTTTATGAAACCGTAAAGCAACTGTACTAAAACATTTTATAATTTAAAGTGACCATAGACTAGTGTGATACACTGATACATTGAGAGAAAGATACAAACTCATGACGAAGGTATTCATAAATGCAGATTATGAGAATTTATTTAAAAACAGGAAGGTAAACGAGATTACATTTAGCAACCAATTTAGCACATTAGAAAAATGTTATTATACAGACGTAAACTAAAAGAACATTTCTTTATCAAAGTAAGAAAAAAAACTGAAAATTTCGAATGGTCAGAGTTAGCTATATTCGGTGACACATGAATTATATAGTGTTGAGCAACCAATAATAAAGACATCACGTCTTCTTGGATTTTGCGGTAAGCTATGGTTTCTCAGATTTTCACGTTCTAACAACATTTACATTTTCGAATACTGTTGCCAAGATTCCTGCACCTAGATCCGTTTGGCCCTCAAAAGTGTTGAGTGTAAGTGCTCATACCGCCCCTCATTTTCAATCTCATGGAGTAATAAGAGCAGTAGCTAGATTTTGATTAGGAGTCTGCATTTTGGCAATTCAAAAGAGCTACCACATGTAAAATGACCTCAGTGTCTTTCCGGAAGTGCCGGCGATTCATGGTTTCTTCATCCAAGGAATAAGGGAGAAGTCACTGGATGCTATCTGTTTCGAAAAGCTACGGGAGACTGGAGGGTGCGGGTGGAATGGGGGGGGGGGGAGGGACTTGATGAGCAGATAAGCAGCATGTGTCTCCATATCCTGTGCGGATTGAGCTAGTGCGTTGGAGAAAAATACCACTTTGGACAGCTTCGGGCGACGCTTTGTCTTGACAGCCACCCGCAACCATGAGGGGAGGTTTCTGTAGCATTACACCTTGGCAGTGCCAAACACCACTGAGCACATTGCCCGATGAATTTTGGGGCTACACATTTTTCGGCGGTGGTGTAAAAAAAAAATTTCCACTGCTTAGTTTGCCTCTTTATGTCGGGGTCGTAATGATACCCTCTGGATTTGCCCACGGTCAATAGGCTGCTGAAGAATTCATTTGAATTGTCTTGACAGGTCTATAATTTTTTTGGTTGTTGTTTTGGTTCGGCAGGCTTTCTGAATGGGTCCGATTGAATTATCACTTTCCGAATACGTTAATGTTACTCCTTCACCAGATATTCACCCTTCAACATGACACTTTTTTCCCAACGAAGGATGACTTGGTGAATCAATGGGTTGTAGGAGTCTGCATTCTGGCAATTCGAGAAATCTACCATACGGAAAATCAGGTCAGCGTCGTTCTGGCAATCCAGGTGACGCAATGGTTTCTTCATCCAAGCAGTGAGGAAGGAGTCACCGGGTGCTATCTATTTCAGCAGGTTACGGGAGGGTTGAGAGTGTGGGTTAGAGGGGTTGCAGGGTTGACGCAAAATCTGATAGCGCAAAAGAGTAGCATGTGTCGACCTTTGTCATGTTCAAAATGTGGTGAAAGGAAACTGATCTGGGCCTGTTTTGCACTTCTTCCACCATAGCATCGCTTGTGATACGCTAATCATTCCCTATTGTTTGTCTGCAATGAAAGCGTCTACGCCAGCAGAGCCTACCTCATATGCTGGTGCATCGTCGCCATACATCTGCACATATTCAGCATGGACTGCCGTACCGCTGTTCCATTTCAAAAGCAGAAAACTAATCATCGCGCTGTACTCCACTTTATCGTTATGAGTGAGGTGCACAACTTTCTTTCGGCTACTCTGGTGTTCTGCAGCGGTTCTGTGGCGTGGAGATTTCAACGTACACCAGGAGAGCACACATGTATCTGCAAACGCAAAAAAAATTAATGTTGCTAATATTTGCAGCCATTCTTCGTCACTTGTCATTTGAATTATGTTCGTCATGTACATATCAGTAATTCCAATCTCTCGCTTCCTGCTGAATGTCTGTTTTATTTTCAACCACGCACGCTTCATCTACTTGTGTAAGGCATCATCAGTGGCCCATAAAACAAAATGTAATTTGAAACTATATTTATGTTGCTATGAGCTGTGTAGTGTTTTCTGGCAGCACGGTTAGGTTATCTTACTAGTGACATTTGTATGCCTGTGATTATTTGCTTTTTTTTTCCTATTATTTTACAGTTCTCTTTAGCTCTTAAGCGTGTACTAGATTCAGAAGATTCAAGTTTTCGATTGACTGCATGGCACATCAGTGTATAGCAAATAAGGTTATATCCATTAAACGGCTTAATTGTGGCACACAGTCAATTGGAAACTCATATTTTGTTCATCTAATGCCTGTAGAATAGCCAATGGCCAGACAAAAAAAATAGGAAACATACGCTCATGTTCAGAAAAAAAAACAGAACACCTTGAACGACTAGAGACAGGACGTTCATATTCACAGGACATGTTCGTTCAGCAAAAATTATTAGCGTTTGAATCATGTTGGACCGAGGGTTCGGGATCGACATCGATATCGCGGCGCAACACCATCTTCTGGTGAAATGTGCCTGCTACTCTCGTCGTCGCGAAAGAACTTGCCCCCATTCTAGCAGCCGTGTACCGCAAGTCTGTTGAGGAACGGAAGGTACCAAAGGATTGGAAAAGAGCACAGGTAGTCCCAGTTTTCAAGAAAGGTCGCCGAACAGATGCGCAAAACTATAGGCCTATATCTCTGACATCGATCTGTTGGAAAATTTTAGAACATGTTTTTTGCACGCATATCATTTCATTTATGGAAACCCAGAATCTACTCTGTAGAAATCAACATGGATTCCGGAATCAGCAATCGTGTGAGACGCAACTCGTTTATTTGTTCATGAGACCCAGAAAATATTAGATACAGGCTCCCAAGTAGACGCCATTCTCCTTGACTTCCGGGAGGCGTTCGATACAGTTCCGCACTGTCGCCTGATAAACAAAGTAAGAGACTACGGAATATCAGACCAGCTGCGTCGCTGAATTGAAGAGTTTTAGCAAACAGAACACAGCATGTTGTTCTCAATGGAGAGACGTCTCCAGACGTTAAAGTAATCTCTGGCGTACCACAGGGGAGTGTTATGGGACTATTGCTTTTCACAATATATATATAAATGACCTAGTAGATAGTGTCGGAAGTTCCATGCGGCTTTTTGCGGATGATGCTGTAGTATACAGAGAAGTTGTAGCATTAGCAAATTGCAGCGAAATGCAGGAAGATCTGCAGCGGATAGGCACTTGGTGCAGGGAGTGGCAACTGACCCTTAACATAGACAAATGTAATGTATTGCGAATACATAGAAAGAAGGATCCTTTATTGCATGATTATATGATAGCGGAACAAACACTGGTAGCAGTTACTTCTGTAAAATATCTGGGAGTATGCGTACGGAACGATTTGAAGTGGAATGATCATATAAAATTAATTGTTGGTAAGGCGGGTACCAGTTGAGATTCATTGGGAGAGTACTTAGAAAATGTAGTCCATCAACAAAGGAGGTGGCTTACAAAACACTCGTTCTACATCTACATCTACATGATTACTCTGCAATTCACATTTAAGTGCTTGGCAGAGTGTTCATCGAACCACATAGTATCTCCCTACCACTCCACTCCCGAACAGCGCGAGGGAAAAACGAACACCTTAACCTTTCTGTTCGAGCTCTGATTTCTATTATTTTATTTTGATGATCATTCCTACCTATGTAGATTGGGCTCAACAAAATATTTTCGCATTCGGAAGAGAAAGTTGGTGACTGAAACTTCGTAAATAGATCTCGCCGCGACGAAAAAGTCTTTCCTTTAACGACTTCCATCCCAACTCGCGTATCATATCTGCCACACTCTCTCCCCTATTACGTGATAATACAAAACGAGCTGCCCTTTCTTGCACCCTTTCGATGTCCTCCGTCAATCCCACCTGGTAAGGATCCCACACCGCGCAGCAATATTCTAACAGAGGACGAACGAGTGTAGTGTAAGCTGTCTCTTTAGTGGACTTGTTGCATCTTCTAAGTGTCCTGCCAATGAAACGCAACGTACGGAACGATTTGAAGTGGAATGATCATATAAAATTAATTGTTGGTAAGGCGGGTGCCAGGTTGAGATTCATTGGGAGAGTCCTTAGAAAATGTAGTCGATCAACAAAGGAGGTGGCTTACAAAACACTCGTTCGACCTATACTTGAGTATTGCTCATCAGTGTGGGATCCGTACCAGGTCGAGTTGACGGAGGAGATAGAGAAGATCCAAAGAAGAGCGGCGCGTTTCGTCACAGGGTTATTAGGTATGCGTGATAGCATTACGGAGATGTTTAGCTGGTAAGCGTGATAGCGTTACGGAGATGTTTAGCAAACTGAAGTGGCAGACTCTTCAAGAGAGGCGCTCTGCATCGCGGTGTAGCTTGCTGTCCAGGTTTCGAGAGGCTGCGTTTCCCTTACTTATACCTCCCGAGGAGATCACGAGTGTAAAACTAGAGAGATTCGAGCGCGCACGGAGGCTTTCCGGCAGTCGTTCTTCACGCGAACTATACGTGAGTGGAATAGGAAAGGGAGGTAATGACAGTGCCACGTAAAGTGCCCTCAGCCAGACAGCGTTGAGTGGCTTGCGGAGTATAAATGTAAATGTAAATGTAAACCGAGAATAATGGAATCTTACAGTCATATCAGTGAGTCTGAAAGAGGATCGATGTACTGGGATGGGAGAATGTGACGCATCCACCCGGGAAATTGCTGCTCGTGTGGGACGAAGTGCTTCGGCAGCGTAACGGATGTGTGCTGAACACGAAGAGATGGATCGGGTCGCCCCACACAGACCATCCCCCGAGAAGGTCGACATCTGATTCGAATGGCATTGCAGGACAGACCTGTGTCCTCCTCGGTTCTGGCGCAACAGTGGAACAGCGTAGCATATTGTACACTGTCGCCGTTTATTACGGGTTTGGGTTACATGCGCCAAGTCCATTCTCCGTCTACCTTTGACGAATGTGCACAAGCATGCTAAACGGCAATGGTCTAAGGGACGACTTCACTGGAGACAGGGATGACATCAGAAAATGTTTTCTGTTTAAAACTTCCTGGCAGATTAAAACTGTGTGCCCGACCGAGACTCGAACTCGGGACCTTTGCCTTTCGCGGGCAAGTGCTCCGAACCTGCAGCACTTGCCCGCGAAAGGCAAAGGTCCCGAGTTCGAGTCTCGGTCGGGCACACTGTTTTAATCTGCCAGGAAGTTGCATATCAGCGCACACTCCGCTGCAGAGTGAAAATCTCATTCTGTTTTCTGTTTGTTTGAAAATGAAGGCCGCATTTTGGTTCGCCGCCGACAGAGGGAGCGGCATATCTGGTACAAGACGAATACGCCACCAACAAGGCTGCCACATGTTGGTACACACCATATACAACGTTTAGTTCTTAAGATTCATACTTTTTACTATGTTTTTAATTAATTGTTTATAAATAGTTTCGTCCATAATTGTGAAACTAATTTAGATATAATTTTAAATAGTTCCATGGAAAGAGGAGTAAAAATAGGATAAGAGAGTGATGCCATAACCATATTTGTTGTAATATTTGAAGGAACAAAGGGCATTAATTGATTTTAAGCACTGCAAATACGTTTTGCAGTTGTTTAACTTTACGCTTTGAGCAAACTACAGCACTTAAAAATGGGCTCTGAGCACTATGGGACTTAACTTCTGAGGTCATCAGTCCCCTAGAACTTAGAACTACTTAAACCTAACCAACCTAAGGACATCACACACATCCATGCCCGAGGCAGGATTCTAACCTGCCACCGTAGCGGTCGCGCGGTTCCAGACTGTAGCGCCTAGAACCGCTCGGCCACCCAGCCGGCAGCACTTAAAACTAAGTGTAAGATATGATACTGATAAGAATTTTAGAGTGCAGCTAATGGCGCAATCAGTTATGTATCAAACGTTGCGAATTAGGCTGATGAAACAATAAACTCATTAAGTGACGTAGATGCAGTGTTTTCCGAGGAAGGGCTGGTCTAAGGCCATATAAGGGTGGTGGCCATCCTGCAGTAAGATAGTGCCCAGAATGACGTGGTTGAGACTGGATCTGCGCTGGTCCGTGTGATGATCCAGCCTCACACACTTCCGGCGTTATAAAATTTTTGGGATCGTCAGTCGCAACGCTTGGGATTATTTATCACGGGTTCTCTAAGGATTTGGAATTTAGTAGTCGAAACTTTGATTACTTTATAATAGCAGTTCGGCAGAACTTGTAGTTTTTGTGTATGAAGTTGTTTGCGACTCTAAATTTGTGTAACGAGTCCGGACTTTAATTCAGATTGCCATTCAGGGACTTGGAATATTTTGTTGCTAATCGAAACATAGGTCGTACATTATGCGTCTGTTGGACTATGATCAGATGTTAGTACGAAATTGAGCTTCAGTTAACTTTTAGCTGCGAACACTCTCTGTGTCTTCAAGCTAGTTTTTTTTCATTTGTTTTAATAGTGAGTTCGCTAATCACTACACAGTGTGCTCGAGCAATTTTTAAATCACTTAATAGCGTAGTTTCATTCAACAGCCTTCGAAGTAATGTGTGAACCTTTGTGGATAATAAACTTTTATTAGTTAAATCTGAACATTGTAGTTGTGGTTCGTTATTTAATGTATCTGCACGTAGGTACAGCCTAGTAATCATTTGTCTGTCTGATTAATTACATCAGGAGCGAATTTATTAAGTAATTTTATTTTAAAACCGCACTTTAGGGCAAAAGAAACGAGACATCATCCCCGTATTGACAACGTGAGCCGTCGTGTTTACGTTTCGTCATCGTTTAGTATTTCAGCCAGAAAAGCCACTTGGTGTTTCCGAGGTGATAACTAATTCCGCATGACTACCTTTCCTAAGTCGTATAGGGAAATCACGTACGTCACACGTATCCTGGACTGCGTCGATGACGGGGCAGGCACATTTATTTTGAAATTTCTCTGCAAGGGGAAGAGAAAAAAAGTTACAGCTGCTCACACCCAAACCTCCAGATGTACCAAACGTTGTGTGTCGAGAGCGTATCAACAAAACTCCGGTCTAGTTCGTACTGTGTGGTATCGTTCAGCAGAACGGGCTTAAACGTTAATTAAAAGTAACCCCGTAACCACCGAGCACTGGAAAAGTTTCACTGTGAATGAGTAATAGTATAGCTTTCGTGGGGTAGTTCGTAGAGCGTTATATCGTTGTACTAAGCGTCCTGGGTTCATACCCCCCTGATGACAATTTTTTTACTGTATTATGCGTGAAAATGTTGTATGGGACTATTAACACTTCCTCGCGTGTGATGCAGTAGTTTCTTTATTCTGCTGTTCCGATTGTTTACGTTTACTGAGTGAAACTACAAATGCACTAGCTGCTTCATCACGAGTGGTGTCTCTTCTCTCGTACATGTGCGACAGAACACCACATCGATCTATACAAATGTACTCTATAGATTTGCAACTTTCAACTAACGAAACGAAAGCAGACTGCCAAAAGAATATTGCTACAATTTCCGGTAAATTCGTTCACATGACGGGTAAATGTTCTCCCATGTAACAGTTTCACGAGTAAACAGATGAAACAAATTGTCGTCAATGGGGTTTGAACGCGTGAGCTCTGGAACGACGGAAGGATCCCACACAGAGCAGCAGTATTCTAAAAGAGTACCGACAAGCGTAGTGTAGGCAGTCCCTTTAGAGATATGTTGCATTTACTAAGTGTTCTGTCAATAAAACGCAGTATTTAGTTCGCCTTTCCCCAATATTTCCTATGTGTTCTTTCCGTTTAAGTTGTTTGTAACTGTATTTCCTAGGCATTTAGCTGAATTTACGGCCTTTTGATTTGATTGCTTTATCGTCTAATCTAAGTTTAACGGATTCCTTTTAGCAATCATATGGGTGAGCTCACACTTTTCATTATTTAGGGTCAGTTAACAATTTACGCTCGAATAGATATGTTACGTAAATCGTTTTGCATTTGGTTTTCATCTTCTAATGAATTTACTAAACGATAAACGATGGCATCATCTGCAAACAAACTGATGGCTGCAGTGGCCGAGCGGTTCTAGGAGCTTCAGTCTGGAACCGCGCGACCGCTACGGCCGCAGGTTCGAATCCTGCCTCGGGCATGGATGTGTGTGATGTCCTTAGGTTAGTTAGTTTTAAATAGTTCTATGTTCTAGGGGACTAATAACGTCAGATGTTAAATCCTATAGTGCTCAGAGCCATTTGAACCATATTGCAAACAAACTAAGACAGATGCTCAGGTTGTCTCCTAAATCGTTTATATAGAAAAGGAACAAGAGAAGGGGTATAACACTACATTGAAGAACGCCAGAAATCACTTCTGTTTTACTTTATGACTTTGCGTCAGTTGCTACGAACTGTGACTTCTTTGACAGGAGATGATGAATCCGGTTGCGCAACTAAGACGATATTTCACTGATTACACGCTGTTTGTGAAGTACGGTGTCAAAAGCCTTCTGAAAATCTAGAAATACGGAATCAATTTGAAATCCTTTGGCGATAGCACCAAACACGTAATTTTCTTTTATCTCATTCTGATAAACAATTTCCCCTTTCGTTTCTGTCTGAATAATCTTCATTTTTCAATAGGCTAAGCTTGTTGCTTGATTTAAACTGGTACATCTATGTATTCTTAAATTATTACCAACCCACCCACGTGAGATCATCAAAATGGTTACTCACAGATACGTCTTTCCGGTTGTCCATAGCTCTGGTGTCGCTTTCAATTACCGTTTATGCTTGTTCTACTGGACGACAGCACATAGCACGAACTCAATCGATGTTTTGGTCATTACTCCATCGATTTACAACGTTTAGTACCGATCTGATTGTCCGACATCTGGAGGTTTTGGTGTCAGTGGTACGTATGTGATCCTGGAATTATGGTTAAAAATGGTTCAAATGGCTCTCAGCACTATGGGACTTAACACCTGAGGTCATCAGTCCCCTAGATCTTAGAACTACTTAAACCTAACTAACCTAAGGACATCACACACATCCAAGCCCGAGGTAGGATTCGAACCTGCGACCGTAGTGTGGAATTATGGCTCTGAGCACTATGGGACACAATTTCTGAGGTCATCAGTACCCTAGAACTTAGAACTACTTAAACTTAACTAACCTAAGGACATCACACACATCCATGCCCGAGGTAGGATTCGAACCTGCGACCGTAGTGTGGAATTATGGCTCTGAGCACTATGGGACTTAATTTCTGAGGTCATCAGTCCCCTAGAACTTAGAACAACTTAAACCTAACTAACCTACGGACATCACACACATCCATGACCGAGGCAGGATTCGAACCTGCGACCGTAGCGGTCGCGCGGTTCCAGACTGTAGCGCCTAGAACCGCTCGGCCACCCCGGCCGGCCTGGAATTATGGTCATTTAGCATACGCAGAAGCAGACGCAGACGCCACTGTCATGCACGTATTCGTTTTTCCACCTAAACAAAACAAAAAGGAGCCTACGAGTGGCTCTTCGTCTCCCGCCATAATGCCGCAGACCGTTTCCCTCCGAGACAAGCGCCTGCCACAGCCTTTTCCCAATACGCGGCTCTTCAGCGCGCCCCGGTCGCAAGAAGACAAAGCGGTCGCCGCATGCTCCTCGCAGGTCACGCGCCGCCTGCCAGGTATAAATATGAACAATCAGGAGCTCGTTGGGCGCTATTATTGTTCTGTCCGGGGCGGCCGCTCGCCCGTTCCTCCGCGTCCGCAACGCCAATCCGGAGGCCCCTCTCGCGGGGTTTATGTCCGCAGCGACGCGACGGCGGCCTTTGTCGTCGCCGGGCACGGCGGTCGTCAAATATCGCGGCTCGTTCTAAATCAGTCGCCGGAGCTCGCGTCGAAGGATTTGCGCTCAGCACCCTGCACGTCCTCCAGAGCCGCCGCGCGGCCGGCAGCTGGCGTAGCCGCCTGACGGAAGAATGTCGTACAGCCTGTGGCGGGACACGACCCTGTTCTCCGCCGGCGCCTATAAAAACGCCTTCACACACACACGAACACACACACGAACACACACACATACATACACAGACACAGCGCGCGCGCGCGAGAGAGAGAGAATATACTGTAAGGAGACACAAGTACTGTGAATGACAAAAGTCGGTTAGACGACTGACAGTCTTCATTACACAATTTGTATCATAACTAAGAGCAAACACGATCACAGGTGAAAGTGTATGATAGGAGACACAAAAATGTTCCAGTAAACATCGGACCGCAAGTGGCATATTAGCGACATACACTACTGGCCATTAAAACTGCTACACCACGAAGATGACGTGCTAGAGACGCGAAATTTAACCAACAGGAAGAACATGCTTTGATATGCAAAACATAAGCTTTTCAGAGCATTCACACAAGGTTGGCGCCGGTGGCGACACCTACAACGTGCTGACATGAGGAAAGTTTCCTACCGATTTCTCATACACAAACAGCAGTTGAGCGGCGTTGCCTGGTGAAACGTTGTTGTGATGCCTCGTGTAAGGAGAAGAAATGCGTACCATCACGTTTCCGACTTTGATAAAGGTCGAATTGTAGCCTATCACGATTGCGGATTATCGTATCGCGACATTGCTGCTCGCGTTGGTCGAGAGCCAATGACAGCAGAATATGGAATCGGTGGATTCAGGAGGGTAATACGGAACGCCGTGATGGATGCCAACGGCCTCGTATCACTGGCAGTCGAGATGACAGGCATCTTATCCGCATGGCTGTAACGGATCGTGCAGCCACGTCTCGATCCCTGAGTCAACAGATGGGGACGTTTGCAAGACAACAACCTTCTGCACGAACAGTACGACGGCGTTTGCAGCAGCATGCACTATCAGCTCGGAGACCATGGCTGCGGTTACCCTTGACTCTGCATCACAGACAGGAGCGCCTGCGATGGTGTACGCAACGACGAACCTGGGTGCACGAATGGCAAAACGTCACTTTTTCGGATGAATCTAGGTTCTGCTTACAGCATCATGATGGTTCCATCCGTGTTTGGCGACATCGCGGTGAACGCACATTGGAAGCATGTATTCGTCATCGCAATACTAGCGTATCATCCGGCGTGATGGTATGGGGTGGCTTTGCTTACACGTCTCGGTCACCTCTTGTTCGCACTGACGGCACTTTGAACAGTGGACGTTACATTTCAGATGTGTTACGACCCGTGGCTCTACCCTACCCTTCTTTCGATCCCTGCGAAACCCTACATTTCAGCAGGATAATGCACGACCGCAAGTTGCAGGTCCTGTACGGGCCTTTCTGGACACAGAAAATGTTCGACTGCTGCCCTGGCCTGCACACTCTCCAGATCTCTCACCAATTGAAAACGTCTGGTCAATGGTGGGCGAGCAACTGGCTCGTCACAATACGCCAGTCACTACTCTTCATGAACTATGGTATCGTGTTGAAGCTGCATGGGCAGCTGTACCTGTACACGCCATCCAAGCTATATTTGACTCAATGCCCAGACGCATCAAGACCGTTATTACGGCCAGAGGTGGTTAATCTTGGTACTGATTTCTCAGGATCTATGCACCCAAAGTGCGCGAAAATGTAATCACATATCACTTCTAGTATAATATAATTGTCCAATGAAAACCCGTTTATCCTCTGCATTTCTTCTTGGTGTAGCAATTGTAATGGCCAGTAGTGTAATAGTGAATGCGAGCCGGCTCTGACTTGTCCTCATTGATACATGTGTGTTAGATATTTTTCCATTAAATTCTCATTTAGTTGGAGTGACATTTCGCCCACGTCCTTACTTAACAAGAAACGCAACAGTTCTTCAGCAGTATACGTGTTACAATGTACTGCCAAGTCGTACCTGTTCAAGGAGGTGTGCAACGTGGAATCCTCGTGTTTGGGTGCGATACTGCAACCGTCTCTGTAGTGAGGTACAAATTCTTTCAGATACCCCCGGATCATGCTAGTCATTTGACTATCTGACAGACTCCCGTACGGGTGACATACACTACCGGCCATTAAAATTGCTACACCAAGAAGAAATGCAAATGATAAACTGATATTCATTGGACAAATACACTCCTGGAAATTGAAATAAGAACACCGTGAATTCATTGTCCCAGGAAGGGGAAACTTTATTGACACATTCCTGGGGTCAGATACATCACATGATCACACTGACAGAACCACAGGCACACAGACACAGGCAACAGAGCATGCACAATGTCGGCACTAGTACAGTGTATATCCACCTTTCGCAGCAATGCAGGCTGCTATTCTCCCATGGAGACGATCGTAGAGATGCTGGATGTAGTCCTGTGGAACGGCTTGCCATGCCATTTCCACCTGGCGCCTCAGTTGGACCAGCGTTCGTGCTGGACGTGCAGACCGCGTGAGACGACGCTTCATCCAGTCCCAAACATGCTCAATGGGGGACAGATCCGGAGATCTTGCTGGCCAGGGTAGTTGACTTACACCTTCTAGAGCACGTTGGGTGGCACGGGATACATGCGGACGTGCATTGTCCTGTTGGAACAGCAAGTTCCCTTGCCGGTCTAGGAATGGTAGAACGATGGGTTCGATGACGGTTTGGATGTACCGTGCACTATTCAGTGTCCCCTCGACGATCACCAGTGGTGTACGGCCAGTGTAGGAGATCGCTCCCCACACCATGATGCCGGGTGTTGGCCCTGTGTGCCTCGGTCGTATGCAGTCCTGATTGTGGCGCTCACCTGCACGGCGCCAAACACGCATACGACCATCATTGGCACCAAGGTAGAAGCGACTCTCATCGCTGAAAACGACACGTCTCCATTCGTCCCTCCATTCACGCCTGTCGCGACACCACTGGGGGCGGGCTGCACAATGTTGGGGCGTGAGCGGAAGACGGCCTAACGGTGTGCGGGACCGTAGCCCAGCTTCATGGAGACGGTTGCGAATGGTCCTCGCCGATACCCCAGGAGCAACAGTGTCCCTAATTTGCTGGTAAGTGGCGGTGCGGTCCCCTACGGCACTGCGTAGTATCCTACGGTCTTGGCGTGCATCCGTGCGTCGCTGCGGTCCGGTCCCAGGTCGACGGGCACGTGCACCTTCCGCCGACCACTGGCGACAACATCGATGTACTGTGGAGACCTCACGCCCCACGTGTTGAGCAATTCGGCGGTACGTCCACCCGGCCTCCCGCATGCCCACTATACGCCCTCGCTCAAAGTCCGTCAACTGCACATACAGTTCACGTCCACGCTGTCGCTGCATGCTACCAGTGTTAAAGACTGCGATGGAGCTCCGTATGCCACGGCAAACTGGCTGACACTGACGGCGGCGGTGCACAAATGCTGCGCAGCTAGCGCCATTCGACGGCCAACACCGCGGCTCCTGGTGTGTCCGCTGTGCCGTGCGTGTGATCATTGCTTGTACAGCCCTCTCGCAGTGTCCGGAGCAAGTATGGTGGGTCTGACACACCGGTGTCAATGTGTTCTTTTTTCCATTTCCAGGAGTGTATATGTAGGAGAGATGACGCCATTAGCAGTATTTCTACATCTACATCTACATCCATACTCCCCAAGTCACCTGACAGTGTGTGGCGGAGGGTACCTTGAGTACGTCTACAGGTTCTCCCTTCTATTCCAGTCTCATATTGTTCGTGGAAAGAAAGATTGTCGGTATGCCACTGTGTGGGCTCTAAACTGTGATTTTATCCTCGTGGTCTCTTCGCGAGATATACGTAGGCGGGAGCAATATACTGCTTGATTCCTCGGTGTCGGCCGAAGTGGCCGTGCGGTTTTAGGCGCTACGGTCTGGGACCGAGCGACCGCTACGGTCGCAGGTTCGAGTCCTACCTCGTGCATGGATGTGTGTCATGTCCTTAGGTTAGTTAGGTTTAATTAGCTCTAAGTTCTAGGCGACTGATGACCTCAGAAGTTAAGTCGCATAGTGCTCAGAGTCATTTGAACAATTTTTTTTTTATCTCCTCGGTGAAGTATGTTCTCGAAACTTCAACAAAAGCCCGTACCGAGCTACTGAGCGTTTCTCTTGCAGAGTCTTCCACTAGAATTTATCTATCATCTCCGTAACGCTTTCGCGATTTCTAAATGATTATGTAACGAAGCGCGCTGCTCTTCGTTGGATCTTCTCTATCTCTTCTATCAACCCTATCTGGTACGGATCCCACACCGGTGAGCAATATTCAAGCAGTGGGCGAACAAGTGTACTGTAACCTACTTCCTTTGCTTTCGGGCTGCATTCCCTTAGGATTCTTCCAATGAATCTCAGTCTGGCATCTGCTTTACCGACGATCAACTTTATATGATCATTCCATTTTAAATCACTCCTAATGCGTACTCCCAGATAATTTATGGAATTAACTGCTTCCAGTTGCTGACCTGCTATATTGTAGCTACATGATAAAGGATCTTTCTTTCTATGTATTCGCAGTTTATTAGTTGTCTACATTGAGATTCAATTGCCATTCCCTGCACCATGGGTCAATCCGTTGCAGGTCCTCCCGCATTTCAGTACTATTTTCCACTGTTACAACCTCTCGATATACTACAGCATCATCCGCAGAAAGTCTCAGTGAACTTCCGCTGTTATCCACAAGGTCATTTATGTATATTGTTTAATAGCAACGGTCCACTGAGAATGACATGCTGCGTTCTGTTATCTAGGAACTCTTCAATACAATCACTTAATTGGTCTGATAGTCCATACGCTCTTACTTTGTTCATTGAACGACTGTGGGGAACTGTATCAAACGCTTTGCGGAAGTCAAGAAACACGGCATCTACCTGGGAACCCGTGTCTATGGCCTTCTGAGTCTCGTGGACATACTTTAATTACAATCAGTATCGAGGTCCATTGTACCATTTCAGGCCCCTCTGTTATATTAAGATCATATGGTAATCATCATTATAGTATGAGATTTTCACTCTGCAGCGGAGTGTGCGCTGATATGAAACTTCCTGGCAGATTGTGGGCCGGACCGAGACTCGAATTCGGGACCTTTGCCTTTCGCGGACAAGTGCTCTACCAACTGAGCTACCCAAGCACGACTCACGCCCCGTCCTCACAGCTTTACTACTGCCAGTACCTCGTCTCCTACCTTCCAAACTTTACAGAAGCTCTCCTGCGAACCTTGCAGAACTAGCACTCCTGAAAGAAAGGATATTGCGGAGACATGGCTTAACCACAGCCTGGGGGACGTTTCCAGAATGAGATTTTGACTCTGCAGCGGAGTGTGCGCTGATATGATTCATCATTATACGTCATTATCCTGTGGTAGTATGATCGCCTGGTACCGTAGAGGGGTCTGAAAGTGGCGTAATGGAACACAGAAAAACTACTGCGATAAAAATTAAAACCTATCAATACAGATGGACGTGTCATCGCTACTACATACAGATATACTAACAGCTGTCGTCCCACCTTCCATGGGAAGATGGATGATCAGAGATTTAAAAAAAATATATTCTCTTTAAGCGTCCTATTGATAGACTGTGGTCGGCTATATGCGAACCACCAACGCAACGAACGTGGTAGTCCACCTCCGTTTATAATGATCAGCGTGCTGAAAGATTTAAATTGGAAATGAGGTGCTACACAGCATGTCCAACGGAGAAGGACCGAGCGCAGAGTACAGGAGATCATTCAGAGCCACCGTCCGTCCACAGCAGGGCGGGGGTGGCGACGCTGGGCTGGGAGGGTGGCGAGCGCTAACTAAGCGCCGGTGGGTCGCGCAGCGTCGGTCAGGTTGCGACGCATTTGTCTGCAGCGGCGCTATTCTTTTCTCGGGGAAACACGACGCCAGCGGCTAGCGGCGCGGCTGACGGGAAGGCGAGGGGCGCCGGCGCCGCCTCCCGACGACGCAGGCGTCGTTTTTCAAGGCGCCGCTAATGGCCGAGGCGGTCGTATTCTTCCGACACACCCCGTCGCTCTGCGCAGAGCGCTCCAGTTCCCCCCGGGGTGACTTCTTTTGCTGACGCACCCAAAGGACGCGATATTTCTTGTCTTCCTCATAATATCTTCCCCAGCGTTTATTTGTTATATGTTTCAACCCGGGAGAATACGAATAACTGTGAAACGTTTCAATAACCCTGGGTTCGGTCTGAGACGGCGGTGGGGTGGGTGGACTTTTGTGGCCTGTTGTGAGGTTGTGACCCACTGAGGGCTACGACGGGACGAAGGCTCTCCGTCGTTTCTAGGTCCCCGGTTTAATACACAGTACACAATTGTGAAATGCGTCTTCTTTTCTCCCAAAATCGTAGATTTACTTTCCAATGTCTCTCTTTGTGGGGCGGCGGTGGGGTGGGTGGACTGCTGTGGCCTGTTGTGGGGTTGTGAGGCTGAGGGCTACGACAGGACGGAGCCTCTCCATCGTTTTTAGGTCCCCGGTTTAATACACAATACACACCACACAACTGTGAAATACGTCTTCTCTTCTCGCAAAATCGTGAATGTACTTTCCAGTGTTTCTCTGTTTCAGTGATCTATACCTCGATCCAGTTCTCCAACGGTAATTGCTCTCCAACCCTCTCTTATTTCGCTAATACAGCACAGCATCATTCAAAAGTACTGCCTGGAGTTGAGAAGATAAGTACGTAAGAACTGCAAGTCGTACATAAAATGAAGCGTAACAGCGGATTGAGCATCTTTCTAAGTTCGTAACTCACATTACAAGCGTTCAATATGGGCACCATTTCTGATGCGACAAACGGCAATATGTGCATGTAATTCATTAAATTCGCTTGCGAAGGTCCAACAGCAGCCCGCTTTGGAAACCTGTTCATTCGGTTGCCTACCTGTAGATGTGAAAGATACTAAATAAAACACAACACACCACAAAGTAATTATACGAATGCGACGGAAATCGGTAGATATGTTGTGCATGTACAGACAAGCAAACGATTACAATTTCAGAGAAACTGGATAATTTGTTCAGAAGAAATTGAGCACGTCAATAACACGTTAGTCCACCTCTGACCTTTATGCAAGCAATTATTCTGCTTGACAATCATAGATGCAGTTCTTACACGTATGGATGCCGTCCTGAGGGATAACGTGCCAAATTATGTCCAATTGGCATACCAGATCGTCAAAATACCGAGATGGTTGGAGGGTCCTGCCCATAATCCTCCAAACGTTCTCAATTAGAGAAAGATTCGACGAACTTGATGGCCAAGATTGCGGTTTTCAAGCACGATGAGAAGCAGTAGAGACTCTACCCATTCGCAGGCGGGCATTATCTTGCAGAAATGTAAGCTCAGGATAGATTGCCTTGAAGGGTAACGAAACAGGACATAGTATATCGTTGACGTACCGCTGCGCTGTAAGGGTGCTGCAGATGCCAACCAAGCGAGCCGTGCCGGCCGCGGTGGCCAAGCGGTTCTAGGCGCTTCAGTCCGGAACCGCGCGACTGCTACGGTCGCAGGTTCGAATCCTGCCTTGGGCATGGATGTGTGTGATGTCCTTAGGTTAGTTAGGTTTAAGTAGTTCTAAGTTCTAGGGGACTGATGACCTCAGATGTTAAGTCCCATAGTGCTCAGAGCCATTTGAACCAAGCGAGCCGTCAGACCACCTCTCCTGGTTGTCGAGCCGCATGGCGGGAGGACTATCAGTTTAGCATCACATCGCTGTCCCTGGCGTCTCTAAACAAGTCTCCACTGGTCACTGGGGCTCAGTTCGAAGCTGGACTAATCGCTGAAGACAATTCTACTCCAGTCTTTGAAATTCCAGAACGAATGTGACCGACACCACTGCATACAGGCTTTTTGGTGTACAGAGGTCAATGGCAGTCGACGCAAGGGGCGCCTTGAGCTCAAACCTCTTTCTGTGAGCCACCTATTAATGGTCCTTGTGGTCAATGAAGCACCAGTTGCACATCGGATCGATGATAAAGGTAAACTCGAGACTCTGAGTGCCTCCCTGCTGACTGCTCGGTCCTCACGTTGTGTCATGTTTCTAGGTCGACCGCTTCCTTCTTCACGCTGTGTTCAGGCGTCGTTCACCCATTCCTGCCAACATTGTCTCATGGTAGCATCGCTCCTATTCGATTGTCGAGCAGTTCATCGATCAGTCCAACCGGCTTCTTTGAACCCGACTACGCGTCCTTTCTCAAGTGCTGACCCCCATATACAGGGTGATTCAAAAAGAATACCACAACTTAAAAATTTGTATTTAATGAAAGAAACATAATATAACCTTCTGTTATACATCATTACAAAGAGTATTTAAAATGGTTTTTTTTCACTAAAAAACAAGTTCAGAGATGTTCAATATGACCCCCTCCAGACACTCGAGCAATATCAACCCGATACTCCAACTCGTTCCACACTCTCTGTAGCATATCAGGCGTAATAGTTTGGATAGCTGCTGTTATTTCTCGTTTCAAATCATCAATGGTGGCTGGGAGAGGTGGCCGAAACACCATATTCTTAACATACCCCCATAACAAAAAATCGCTGGGGGTAAGATCAGGGCTTCTTGGAGGCCAGTGATGAAGTGCTCTGTCACGGGCTGCCTGGCGGCCGATCCATCCCCTCGGGTAGTTGACGTTCAGGTAGTTACGGACAGATAAGTGCCAATGTGGTGGCGCTCCATCCTGCTGAAATATGAATTGTTGTGCTTCTTGTTCGAGCTGAGGGAACAGCCAATTCTCTAACATCTCCAGATACTGTAGTCCAGTTACAGTAGCACCTTCGAAGAAAAAGGGACCAAAAACTTTATTGGCTGAAATGGCACTGAAAACGTTCACCTTAGGCGAGTCACGTTCATACTGAGTTGTTTCCCGCGGATTCTGAGTGCCCCATATACAGACATTGTGACGGTTGACTTTCCCGTTAGTGTGGAAAGTTGCTTCATCAGTAAACACAATCTTTGAAACGAAAGATTCATCTGTTTCCATTTGAGCAAGGATAAAATCACAGAAATCGATTCTTTTAATCTTATCAGCTGCAGACAGTGCTTGAACCAATTTCAGACGATAAGGTTTCATAACTAACCTTTGTTGTAGGACTCTTCATACAGTTGATTGTGGAATTTGCAGCTCTCTGCTAGCTCTGCGAGTCGATTTTCCTGGGCTGCGAACAAATACTTGCTGGATGCGTGCTACATTTTCATCACTCGTTCTCGGCCGTCCAGAACTTTTCCCTTTGCACAAACACCCATTCTCTGTAAACTGTTTATACCAACGTTTAATACACCACCTATCAGGAGGTTTAACACCATACTTCGTTCGAAATGCACGCTGAACAACTGTCGTCGATTCACTTCTGCCGTACTCAATAACACAAAAAGCTTTCTGTTGAGCGGTCGCCATCTTAGCATCAACTGACGCTGACGCCTAGTCAACAGCGCCTCAAGCGAACAAATGTACAACTAAATGAAACTTTATAGCTCCCTTAATTCGCCGACAGATAGTGCTTAGCTCTGCCTTTTGTCGTTGCAGAGTTTTAAATTTCTAAAGTTGTGGTATTCTTTTTGAATCACCCTGTATAATGTTCATGCGTCTGTCTCCGAGGCATAGTAACTGTCCAACTGAGTACACAGAATGAAATTCGCAAAAACTTTATGCCTTGGTATCTACATGTCCCCAGTTGATTTATCGTTGCCAGCTGCGCAGTAAAATTGCGCTGCAGTTAGCACAGCATGGAACGGTTGTCCATCGCCTGCCAAAGTGTACAGTTCTGCATTTTTCGTCGACAGCTCTATGGATACCAATTTGCATACTGTATTTTTCAACGTAGTCACCAGGTCTCTACGAACAACGATCGGAACATTCTACGAGTCGTGCAATTCCCTGACGACTGAAATTCGCTCCTTGGTCACTGAACCATTCGTGCATCGCAGTGTCAACGCTCTCATTGCTGTAAAATCTCTTTCCCGCAGACGTGCCTTCAGCTTGCCGAGAAGGTGGAAACCCCACGATGCAAGATCTGCACTCCCCGATCAGCATCAGTCGTGTCTGTGTGAAATTCGTCAAATTGTTGACACCCTTTCACTGATGTTGGACTAGACACTGCATTTGGTCGAGATACTTCCAGAATTTCACTGTGAATCTGTGCTCAATTTCGACGTTTTGCCCACAAGTGCCGAACTACAGCCCACACTTGAACTTTGGAGTACGTTTCCATTTGCTGCTCCAGTTCACTCGCACACTGTGATCCACTTGCCAGCAGTACTGAAGCAGAACTGTGTCTACAGGATTCTGACAATACGCCACTATTGTTGAGTAATGGTCTTACAAGCGTCGCCTAAAATGGCTCAAATGGCTCTGAGCACTATGGGACTTAACATCTATGGTCATCAGTCCCCTAGAATTTAGAACAACTTAAACCTAACTAACCTAAGGACATCACACAACACCCAGCCATCACGAGGCAGAGAAAATCCCTGACCCCGCCGGGAATCGAACCCGGGAACCCGGGCGCGGGAAGCGAGAACTCTACCGCACGAAAGCGTCGCCTAATTATGGGAGATGTATTAGGTACTACGGTTCATTAGCGGAACTCGATTTCACAGATTATTAAACTTTTATTCAGATTTAAAAAATCCATGGGATCACAATCCAGTATTACACTTAGGAAACAGAAACACAAATACCCACATCATAACACCTGAACCAACAGAACGATCACGTTCCAGAATGCTGGACGTAACCTTACATGATGATAGGTGGGAACATGTAATGCACCTAGGGACATTTTCGAACCAGGTGTTATGGTGGTGGTATGCATACTGTTGCATGGGCCTTCTGCCCTCGAAACTTTGAATACGGTGAACATACGTTATTGTGACAACGTGCTCCTTCCCCACGTCCATTTTTTCGGGGATGTATTCGGCCCTGAATCCATTTTTATGGATAACAACGTGCGGCCGTTTCGAATAGCGCATGTGGAGAACCTCTTAGAACGACGCGATATTCGGCGAATGGACTAACCTGCCCGTTTCCCCGACTGAACTCCCATCGAACACGCGTGGTATTTGTTGCGTCGGCGTATTGCACTACGTTCACACTCATCAACGAACATCGAAGAGTTGTCCACCACGCTTGTGAAGGAATGGAACGCCCCACATCAAGAACACCTTACCAAACTTGTGGGAACACCGTGCACACTATGGTGACCACACACCCTATCAGGAAACATGTCCCGCCTTTTTAATGTCCAGGGCACCATCATAAATCGCGGTTACTTCAGTGTATTCATTGGTGGTGGTAGTTAGTGTCATTAGAGACGGAGCGCAAGCTCGGGTTAGGGAAGGATTGGGAAGGAAATCGGCCGTGCCCTTTCAAAGGAACCATCCCGGCATTTGCCTGAAACGATTTAGGGAAATCACGGAAAACCTAAATCAGGATGGCCGGAGACGGGATTGAACCGTCGTCCTCCCGAATGCGAGTCCAGTGTGCTGACCGCTGCGCCACCTCGCTCGGTGTATTCATTGTCTTTGAATAAATGTGCCATTTCTGTTCGTCTCATTGCGTATTTCTTCCGATTACCTCTGGTCCTATACTGTAGCAGTTCTTTCTACGTATGGTACAATAGTCACTAAGTTGCGTTACTTGACATAGACACATCAGCGTATGTCTAATACTAGGAAAGCTATAACGGCAATACTGTATAGCGCAACAGGAAAGAGTAACATTAAACATACCAAGCATTAAACATACCTCAAACAGATGGCGTGGACGATTCTGAAGTGGAACTGGCTAAGAGGCCTAATCCTTGAAGATGATGATGATGATGATGACGATGTAGCAGCAGAGCAACTACATCGGTCACTGAAGACTACTCAGCCCCGATTTGACATGCGAAACACCCATAAAACGTTATATCCCATAAGGTTTGCCTGCTACACCCGTGACAGCTGCCAGCAGATTGCCCAGTTTCTCAAGGTTCAAGCAGCTGCGAGAAATTTGCTTCAACATCCAGTCCTCTCAGACGCTCACTCTCAGGAGAAGCATGGAGACACTTTCATTGGACTCTTACTGTTCGAATTGGTAAACCTTCTCTACAAAGTAATGTGCCTTGCCTGGATTTTTCAGAACTCTGTTTCCAAGAAGTGCTGGAAGCGCCTGCCTTCGTGGGAAAGTTACTACCCCTTAAGACAAACTTGTAAGTTTCAACTACAAAGCGCTTTAGATGTATCATGGGAAGTCTGACCCAGGATCTCCGAGTTGTCCGCAGCTCGCTTCCCACGCCCGGGTTCCCGGGTTCGATTCCCGGCGAGGTCAAGGATTTTCTCTGCCTCGTGATGACTGGGTGTTGTGTGATGTCCTTAGGTTGGTTAGGTTTAAGTAGTTCTAAGATCTAGGGGACTGATGACCATAGCTGTTAAGTCCCATAGTGCTCAGAGCCATTTGAACCATCTCCGAGTTGGTTAGTCCCCTACATTGTGAATACTTGATCTCGTGTTCACTGAAGACATGATGGTGACCTATGGCTTGGTCAGAAGTGATATGTTACACTCCTCCGCTCTAGTTCCGGTCATTTCAATCTATGAGACCGTAACCCAGCCAAAACAGCCACTGGGAAACTAGGTTCACATCAAGTAGTTCCTGGTTTTTGTGTTCTTTTGCTCTTGTAATATATCTGATCCTTGCAGCTGTTGGGCTGGGTTGGGTTGTTTGGGGGAAGAGGCCAAACAGCTAGGTCATCGGTCGCATTGGATTAGGGAAGGACGGGGAAGGAAGTCGGTCGTGCCCTTTCAGAGGAACCTTCCCGGCATTTGCCTGTAGTGATTTAGGGAAACCACGGAAAACCTAAATCAGGATGGCCGGACGCGGGATTGAACCGTCGTCCTCCCGAATGCAAGTCCAGTGTGCTAACCACTGCGCCACCTCGCTCAGTCCTTGCATCTATTCTTGCATGGCAAGTCGTTCCATTTCCAGTATAGAAGTAAGAGTGCCCAGATACTTACGCTGCCATCTAGTTCGTACAGCCATTCATTACTCGTGTCTTCTGTGAAGAGGGGTGATTTTAGTGAGACGATAAATTATAGGAATCCAATCGAATTGGATTGGTGGGGCGTGCTGCAGGTATCAACAAAGTTCTGTGACTGTGTGAATGCGAAATGACGATGGATGGGGGAAACATACTGTACAAAGGTAGCGACACAACCGTTGTGGAGAAACGCAACTAGCCAGTACTACTAATTTTACAAAGTTTTATTCTGCTGACATAACCTGTTTCGAGCTATCATTCTGTGGTGTTACGTATAATTCTGGAAGAGTGGTGCGTAGCCTTACGTTTACCTTTCCGACTAATGATTTGATTTAATTTGAACAGGGATAAAAAACAGCTGCTGTCACAGTCCACCATTTCCCGCTCCGAAGCGGAGTTTATTGTGTGGTTTCACTCCCTGAGATTGTAACAAGGCCAAAGAGCAGAAGGAGACCATATAGTAGGTCTTTATTGGAAACAGTTTCTTCAGAACCTGACGACCGCAGTATTCTGACTCCTTTAATTTCCAGTGCTTCGGATTGGAAGGTTAGGTCTGGTGTGTCTTCATCACACTCACCACACAGCCTACGCTTAGGGGCTTCTTTCTCTATGCCCATTATGTGTAGATGATTCTTAAGGTTCCCGTGGTCTGTCATTAGTCCTACCATGAGTTTTGTCTGTATCCTGTCCAAGCCCAGGATTACAGAACTTCTCTTAAGACCTGGATTTGGCATCATTAGTTTGACATGTTCTTGTTTCTGGTTCATAGTGATACGGTAATGTTAATACCGTCCTATTACTTTCCGTCATGACACCCTCTGCTTTTAGTATCAAAGACAGACTGGTCTTGTGTGTAATCTATACATGTGTCGAGAGCCTTTGGAGAAGAGATGGATGCCCAGATGTTACTTTATTTTCTGGTGCACATCTATTTTTTCTCTTTTCTAACATGTTGCTATTAGTTGTGTAACGTGTGAGTGATGTGTTCGCGGCCGGCCGGAGTGGCCGTGCGGTTCTAGGCGCTACAGTCTGGAGCCGAGCGACCGCTACGGTCACAGGTTCGAATCCCGCCTCGGGCATGGATGTGTGTGATGTCCTTAGGTTAGTTAGGTTTAATTAGTTCTAAGTTCTAGGCGACTGATGATGGTTCAAATGGTTCTAATGGCTCTGAGCACTATGGGACTCAACTACTCAGGTCATCAGTCCCCTAGAACTTAGAACTACTTAAACCTAACTAACCTAAGTACATCACACACATCCATGCCCGAGGCAGGATTCGAACCTGCGACCGTAGCGGTCACGCGGTTCCAAACTGAAGCGCTTAGAACCGCACGGCCACACCGGCCGGGAGGCGACTTTTGACCTCAGAAGTTAAGTCGCATAGTGCTCAAAGCCATTTGAACCATTTGATGTGTTCGCGTGGTCTCGTGAGTAGAGCAGCGGTAGTACAAAGGGGCACGTGTTACTTGACTTTCGGAGCCGGCTTAATACCTGAGGCAAATGTTTGGCAAAAAGAACGCTCTAGTCAGAGATGCAGTTGTAGTGGTGGAGTCTGGACTGGCCTACAGGAGGGCTGTTAGGGCCTCCTCGCCCTCTCGGGATATCTCCAGGCGTTCGTCAGTCGGTTCAAATGGCTCTGAGCACTATGGGACTCAACTGCTGTGGTCATAAGTCCCCTAGAACTTAGAACTACTTAAACCTAACTAACCTAAGGACAGCACACAACACCCAGCCATCACGAGGCAGAGAAAATCCCTGACCCCGCCGGGAATCGAACCCGGGAACCCGGGCGTGGGAAGCGAGAACGCTACCGCACGACCACGAGATGCGGGCGTTCGTCAGTCGGTTCTCCGCCATTCCAGCATTCGGGTTCCTGCTTGCTAATGGAACGGACAGATTCTGTGCTCGCCTCAATCAGGTTGACTGCTGAAGTATCAGAACGAGGTATATTGTAGTTAAGATTACTTATCTGTTCTCGCTTGTATCTATTTCAATTAGGGTGATTTGCGAGGCCCTTTGTTAGTAATTTTTCACACAAATTCAGAGGTTAGGACCCCATTGTACTCTTTTCAAACCAATCGAATGTGTTTTTCAGCACATTAAGTGCACGCCTGCTTTATATCACGTGGTGCTTCTGCATATTCATTTTCTTTAGCTTTTGGTCGAATCTTTTAACGTTTCCTTTCTGAGATGGGACCTATGCCTTTGTCTACTAGGTAGCCATGTGGTCGCAACGACTCAGACAAAGAGCATATACTATGTTTCGGCTCAGTTTTCTATGCGTGTCAACAGTGTGAAATATATATGCATATTTGAGTGCGAGTTTAATTAATGTCAAATGGTTCAAATGGCTCTGAGCACTATGGGACTTAACATCTGAGGTCATCAGTCCCCTAGAACTTAGAACTACTTAAACCTAACTAACCTAAGGACATCACACACATTCAAGCCCGAGGCAGGATTCGAACCTGCAACCGTAGCAGCAGCGCGGTTCCTAACTGAATCGCCTAGAACCGCTCGGCCACTCCGGGCGGCTTAATTAATGTCGTTTGATTTCGTATGATCTTTGTTTTCATGCATCCAAGTGGGCGTGACTACAAGGATAACGAACCGTTTCCATCCTTGCAAGTTAAGGCGTGTGTTACGTGTGCAATTTTGATTACGATGCATGAACGATCCTACATGATGAGTAAAGACCTTTGCCATTGACTGTGATTCGTCGACGTGGCGGTGGTTGCATAGCCAATGAACCCTCGTGTCCTGCCAGATTTTCATGTTATGCATTGCGTGTGCTCGTGTGAAGTTTCATTAGGAAGCATTTATGATTTATACGTTATTCTATGTTTCGTATTTTTATCTGCTTGGTTTTCTCGTGGTTTTATGAGATAGTATGAGACTACATGATGACTCTTCCCGCCAGAACTAGCCTGGTCCAGTACTTACCGTGTACTTCCATTAATTAGAAAGCGTAGCCACAATTCTGTGTCTGTATCCCATGAGGATGAATTTAACTCATAGCGACGTAACTTTTCCCGTGTAGCAACGTGTGTTCCTATCACATGTACCCATACCGTGCACCCTAATTTTTAAATACGTTACCAGACAATTTACGTATAAATATCGAGCGCCTTCAGCGCCTGAAATATTTACTGTTCCTCAACAAGAAGTGGTTGTGTCCCTTAAAAAATTGTATATTTGAACAAGGAATAGCAGCTCGTTGCTCACGATCGTAATTTCGCTCATATTACCGCACCTGACATTTCAGTCTTATGCAGATTAACCCGCACTAATTTATAGTCGTTGAGTTAACAAGTAATTGTATTACAATAGTATGTGTACAGTGATCAATTCAGACAGAGTTGTAGTCGCTCGCGATACTATATTTGCTTTGGTTGCTTGTCTCCCTATCGCGCTATCCATTGTGCTAGTCATTTTAATTCATGGTCAATGTATTTAATTGGTTTAGCAACTGATTATTGTTCTCTAATAAGTACTGAATCAGAGAAGATAGAGTAATCGTAAGCAGTTTCGAAATACTAATGCACTCCCTCATAACGGGTGATCAAAAAGTCAGTATAAATTTGAAAACTGAATAAATCATGGAATAATGTACATAGAGAGGTACAAATTGACACACATGCTTGGAATGACACGGGGTTTTATTAGAACCAAAAAATACAAAAGTTCAAAAAATGTCCGACAGATGCCGCTTCATCTGATCAGAATAGCAACTATTAGCATAACAAAGTAAGACAAAGCAAAGATGGTGTTCTTTACAGGAAATGCTCAATATGTCCACCATCATTCCTCAACAACAGCTGTAGTCGAGGAATAATGTTGTGAACAGCACTGTAAAGCATGTGCGGAGTTATGGTGAAGCATTGGCGTTGGATGTTGTCTTTCAGCATCCCTAGAGATGTCGGTCGATCACGATACACTTGCGACTTCAGGTAACCCCAGAGCCAATAATCGCACGGACTGAGGTCTGGGGACCTGGGAGGCCAAGCATGACGAAAGTGGCGGCTGAGCACACGATCATCACCAAACGACGCGCCCAACAGATCTTTCACGCGTCTAGCGATATCGGGTGGTTCTACTAAAACCCCACGACATTCCAAGCATGTGTGTCAATTATTACCTCTCTATCTACATTATTCCTTGGTTTATTAAGTTTTCAAATTTATACCTACTTTTTGATCACCCCGTACAATTATTTCTGACACTGTATAACGGTACAACCTGCCCCTAGATTCATATGAAATGTCTGATACCTCATCTTTTTACGCATCTGAGTGGTTTTCGGACGATTCAGTGCTTCATGGAGACTTTTGTGTGTGTTTTGGATGCATTATTCAGTTCAATTTACGAAAATACCGTTTATTATTTGTAAACACGTATAGAATATTCTGGAAGGACGTATTATGTACAAGTTCCGAATCAAAAACCTAGTTGAGAAGTTGAAATAAGAGATATTTAGTAACAAATGTTAAGAGGCTGTGGAAATGCTGGCGAAAGCGACTGGCGCCTCTAATTGTCTTAATTGCAGTTGTTTGGTGGATTGACACAGAGAACCTCATTATCTCGAGAAACGGCTTAAAAACTATTACCAAGTGATGTATTTTCATTTTTATCTATTTGTACGTCCTCCTCTGTAATTAATATCCTTTGTAATTACATTTATAATTAACTCTCCAATTGTTTACGCCACACAACTTTCCAATTTTCAGAATTTAAGGCCTTATTTGTAAGTTATACGGATAAAGCACGAGATTTGTACTGTCATTGAATGTTAGTAAACAAATCCAAACTGTAATTAATTACGCAACTAAAATAATACAAGAGACATTATTGTAATTAAAGGTCAGATTGATTTTTTATATTTAAAACTACAGATAATACTAAAATATTTATGTAATACCATGTTGTATTTTATACCTTATTTGGCTGTAACATCAGTTTCTTCACGTTTTGTAAATTTTAATTGTAACATAAAAATTGTACAAAATTAATAATGGGTTATTTTGAAATTATTGTTAAAATTCTATACAAAGCGATGCAGCGAGCCTGCAAGTTAGTTGTTGAATTGTTGTTTTGTCAGTCAGTCAAAGAGATCTGTGAAGTACGTCAGTCAGTGTTTTTTTAACGTGACGAGTATGCGGTTCAGTTGCCAATAATTTTTGCTAAGTTGGAACCTGTTATATTCATTCACCAAATGAACTCCGGGCCAAGTTAAGCTAATTTAAGTAACGTTCAAGAATAAAGCATCGTTACAACTGATAAGAATAATAATACCGACTATTCGCACATTCCTCCATATAACCACAAATCAAACACCCAACTCTCAATAGTATAATAATCTACCTACAGCCTTCTGATCCGGCTTCGTAGTTTTTATTTTACCATCGCCTTGTTTATGGTTAGGAGTGGTCCGAGTCCAAGAAATGAGAGTCGTCGCACCTGTCCTGGCTAATGTATCAGCTTTGTTACGAGCCAGGATAGTATCCTCAGTAACACCGAATATTCGTCCAAGTTCTACCTTGGCACCTTCCGGAAGGCGAACTGCCTGTGCCATTGACCAGCAGACTGCGAGCTACGGGAAAATGCTGAGCGAGTTACGGCAAACACCGAAGCTATTGCAGAACCAGTCGGGCGCCCAAGGCTGCAACCGAAGCGTAATGCCATCGTGGTAGTCGAGAGACACCAGCATGTCAGTTGCAAAGCAGAGTGTCGCACGGAAGGCCTAGGTACAACGCTACAAAAAGTATAGATGTGCTGAATCAGCAGAAAAGAGCCTCTGAAAAGTGAAGTTGCTGAAGCCACTAGAAGAACTAAGAAGGGCCAAACAAGGACACGTGACAGTGCCATTCCCACCCCTGAAGGTGCCAAAATATATGCCCCATCCCTCTTTACACATTTCTCATTTGCTGAGTGCTGATTGCTGACTGTCCAGTGTGTAGTCTCAGACCTTGCATCAGTTAACCTATCCAATGAGAGGGGAGGCTATGGCACCCCTAGCCCTGTACAACAGTATATGGTAGAACTCTACCTCTGCCAACTGTAGTGCTAACTTCCCAGGTGTTGTGTACATAGTTCCGCGTAGTCAGTGCGTACACAACTTTCCCCTGCTAAGCACAACAGCGCAGGCGCAGCGCTCGTCCATCTCCGCACTACGAGATGGCTCAGCCGTAGAGACGGACCAAATTCTGCTTCCGCCGATCCGCGTATTAATATGTAACGCAGCCAATGAGATTGCTGCTTACGTAGAACCTTTTCTCCTCGCCGATCACACTCGCGCAGTGGTACATGAACGCGCGAGGTATTACGAGGTGCATTCAAGTTCTAAGGCCTCCGATTTTTTTTTCTAATTAACTACTCACCCGAAATCGATGAAACTGGCGTTACTTCTCGACGTAATCGCCGTGCAGACTGTGGTGTCACAGCCAGACACCACACTTGCTAGGTGGTAGCCTTCAAATCGGCCGCGGTCCGTTAGTATACGTCGGACCCGCGTGTCGCCACTATCAGTGATTACAGACCGAGCGCCGCCACACGGCAGGTCTAGAGAGACTTCCTAGCACTCGCCCCAGTTGTACAGCCGACTTTGCTAGCGATGGTTCACTGACAAAATACGCTCTCATTTGCCGAGACGATAGTTAGCATAGCCTTCAGCTACGTCATTTGCTACGACCTAGCAAGGCGCCATTACCCGTTACTATTGATGCTGTAAAACATGTACCGTCAAGAGCGATGGATTAAAGTTAAGTATTCCAGCAGCTACGTACTTTTTTTGCTAGTCTAACTTTCTGACCTGTTCCACACCTCACGCCAGCCTGCGTGAGCTAAAACACGTGCCTTTCGGCTTCGTCTAATAGTGGGTTGGCTGTCTTGCCAATCCACAACACAGACATACACATTTTTCACAACGCTGACGCCATGATTCCATGGCAGCGGCGAAGGCTTCTTTAGGAGTCTGTTTTGACCACTGGAAAATCACTGAGGCAATAGCAGCACGGCTGGTGGATGTGCGGCCACGGAGAGTGTCTTTCATTGTTGGAAAAAGCCACAAGTCACTAGGAGCCAGGTCAGGTGAGTAGGGAGCATGAGGAATCACTTCAAAGTTGTTATCACGAAGAAACTATTGCGTAACGTTAGCTCGATGTGCGGGTGCGATATCTTGTTGAAACAGCACACGCGCAGCCCTTCCCAGACGTTTTTGTTGCAGTGCAGGAAGGAATTTGTTCTTCAAAACAATTTCGTAGGATGCACCTGTTACCGTAGTGCCCTTTGGAACGCAATGGGTAAGGATTACGCCCTCGCTTTCCCAGAACATGGACACCATCATTTTTTCAGCACTGGCGGTTACCCGAATGTTTTTGGTGGCGGTGAAACAGTGTGCTTCCATTGTGCTGAGTGGCGCTTTGTTTCTGGCTTGAAAAATGGCATCCACGTCTCATCCATTGTCACAACCGACGAAAAGAAAGTCCCATTCATGCTGTCGTTGCGCGTCAACATTGCTTGGCAACATGCCACACGGGCAGCCATGTGGTCGTCCGTCAGCATTCGTGGCACCTACCTTGATGACACTTTTCGCATTTTCAGGTCGTCATGCAGGATTGTGTGCACAGAACTCACAGGAATGCCAACTCTGGAGGCGATCTGTTCAACAGTCATTCGGCGATCCCCCAAAACAATTCCCTCCACTTTCTCGATCATGTCGTCAGACCGGCTTGTGCGAGCCCGAGGTTGTTTCGGTTTGTTGTCACACGATGTTCTGCCTTCATTAAACTGTCGCACCCACGAACGCACTTTCGACATATCCATAACTCCATCACCACATGTCTCTTTCAACTGTCGATGAATTTCAGTTGGTTTCACACCATGCAAATTCAGAAAACGAATGATTGCACGCTGTTCAAGTAGGGAAAACGTCGCCATTTTAAGTATTTAAAACAGTTCTCATTCTTGCCACTGGCGATAAAATTCCATCTGCCGTACGGTGCTGCCATCTCTGGGACGTATTGACAATGAACCCGGCCTCATTTTAAAACAATGCGCATGTTTCTATCTCTTTCCAGTCCGGAGAAAAAAAATCGGAGGCCTTAGAACTTGAATGCACCTCGTATAACGAGTGTACAGACCTCCGATTAGCCAGTCTGCAGTTGTCTGCAGCAGTCTGTACCAGTCTGCATTTGTCTGCACCAGTCTATAGTCAAGTTTCAGTCTGTGCCTAATAAGATTACCATAATCCTGTACATAGCTTTGAAGATAGACACTTATGTCAAGTATCAGAGATAAATGTGAGAATGAGATTAACGTACCAATACCAAAGGAACTTTAGATTGTCAATTGTAAATAGCATCCAGAACCAAGTTAAGTAATTTTTATGCTTGTTATTATTTTAATAAATGTGTGTGAAAATTAATCAAGTTCTGTATAAAGTTGGTCACCGTCAATCTGCTACTCTAAGTGTGCAAGTGGCATTTCTATCGTCTGACCTAACGGCAGAATATAAAAACGCCACGATAAGACCACGCGACATATTGCTGACACTCGCCTACTTCGTTGGAGCGACAAGTCAAATAATCTGATGGTGTGTGTGCTGAAAGTCTTACAGTATGCACACCACACCAGGCAATGCTGATGGGGCACAGAGACTGCCATCACCCTGGAGGCATGTTGGAGACTTGACCTTCGAGAGGTAGGGTCACTGTTGCTGCTCATCCCATTCCGGATGCTACCGACCCCTGTCACCTAAAACGGGGCCTCAGGACTGACCCCCGCATGACGAGTCCTCCAGGGGGACCTGGAGTCGTTGCTCCCGAGTGAAAATCTTCGCCGTGAACGAAATCACTTTGGAGATCGACATGCGGAGCTGGAAGCCACCAGCGACCACGGGTTGCCGGTTGCCCAGTGAGTAACCGCCACCACCTGACACCTGCCGGCCGCGGTGGTCTCGCGGTTCTAGGCGCTTCAGTCGGGAACCGCGTGACTGCTGCGGTCGCAGGTTCGAATCCTGCCTCGGGCATGGATGTGTGTGATGTCCTTAGGTTAGTTAGGTTTAGGTAGTTCTAAGTTCTAGGGGACTGATGACCATAGATGTTAAGTCCCATAGTGCTCAGAGCCATTTGAACCTGACACCTCCTTCCGCCAGCGGAACTGCTAGTCGAGCTCATTCCGGCCTCCCCCTGCTGGTAAGATCGCCGCTCTGTGGACCCAGTTGTGGGAGACAATCACGTATTACTACTTAACAAATGTGTTATTGCCTATAACATTTTCTTGGCGCTTTCGAGCATAGCTAGGTCCTCACCACCACATCCTGCACGGCTATCTCCTGATGACTGCAGGTGTCGGGACCAGATCCCTATAGCTTGTTCATTGCCACTGATTCCTGAGTAATTGGGCACCCCACAGTGGATTTACCATGTCACCTTTCCCCTAGTCTCCCACGGGCTTTTTAGCATTCTGCAATGATCTTTGGTAAGGGTTGATAGAGATTTAGAATCTGCTTGGCTGTCCGAGCAAACGTATATGCTATGATCTGTGTAGCGCCTACGCAAATTGTCCTCCAAGCACACCCTGATAACGGCCATTTCGGCCTGAATACCGTTTCCAGCTTCCCTAAAGAGACTGCGCTCTCTGGTCTAGGATGTACCCCCTACTCCACGGCCGCAGCACGTTCGTCTGCTTTCTAGCTCTCAGTAAACTAGACTACGTCTCCTGCACAGTGTCGTGCAGTGTCGTGGTTCGTTCTTCCAATGCTCCTCACTTCCAATTGTTACACTGAAGGGCTTATTGAAGCAGCTGTAATTTACTGCACAGTCAGTCAGCAGTTCCCCGACTATTCCTATATTTACCACATTCACGATATTGGTATGGGATTCAGGATATCGTAAACGTATCCAGTTATTTCCAGTTTTTAGCCTCTATTTGTAGAACTTTATTGGAAAAAGCAGAAAGGTTCCCACCACAATTGTCCCGAAGTTCTTCCTCTGAATGATCCGCTAACAGAACTGTGATCAGTTACAGCTGCAGAATCGTCGTCTTTTTCTGTTACTGCTTGATCTATACCACTATCCACCGACTAAATCTACCGACTAATAATTTCATCAAACTTTGGGTTGTTCAAACTTACACGTTCCTGCGAACACATTTCGTATTGTACTGAAGACAAAAGGTACACAGTTAAGGAGGCGCTGTCAAGGAAATCAAAACGTGTTGACACATGTCAGCAACAAAAAGAATGGGATAATTCAAATGATAGAAAAACATTATATGGTTGGTGTTTTAAGGAGGTTAGGGGGAGTTAGGGGCATTCTGCTAGAACTGACCTTGAAAGCGAGTTCGAAAATTTTCCCCGTGGTCTGAGAAGCCACACCTCGTGAGTTATGGTTTCCGCACAATGTGTCACTTGCACAGTGAAACAAACATCACGAGTGCAACTGCGAAGCCTGCGAATGCAACAACGGTAAAACCGAATTATTTCATTCCTCAAGGAGTGTTTACTTACGATTTTTTCCTTCTTACAGGGTCGGCTTCTACTGTTAGGAGATCTTTTGAACAGAAATTTCCAGGAGTTAGAATTCGGAGTCGTGATGCAATTCATAAGTTAAGGAATAAACTTCGTGAAACGGGAAGTGTTCATGACAAGAAGAGGAAACGAGGACATACAGTACCCTACAGCAGCTCATCTCGATGACATTGCACAGTGCCTGGAAAATTCCCCAAAAAGTCTCTTAGACGTCTTTCACAGCAAACGCAAACGCAAAATCCTTGCACCGTTGTGCAAATAACTGTTAAGTTGCTTGGGCTAAGGCCTCATAAAATAACAATAGTGTAAGCTCCCACGCACAGGGTTATATTTTGCGACTGGCTTTCGGAACAAGTGCATGGTGGTGGAACAGATCCTTAGCGCATTTTTTTTTTTCAGGAGGGTATGTCACACGGGTACGTTAATTCCGAAAACTGTGGACTCTGGAGCGCTGATACATTTATTCTGCTTCTTGAGGAATCCATTCACGATCAGAAAACGAGAGTGTGGTGCGCAGTTAGTGGTGACAGAATAATAGGCCTAGTTGATTTTAATGACACAGTTAACAGTGAAAGATTTGTGCAAAATATTTTGCAATCTTTTTAACGAATTGAGTGAGACAACGAAGCTTCGCGTTTTTGCAATTGGTTTCGGCAACTACTGATATGGCCAATGTGTTCCACGATAGTCATTAGCAACAAAATTTGGCTCGCTCGAAGTTTCGAAGTTCCGTGTAGTTTCTTTTTGTGGGGAACACTAAAGGATACAGTGTACACACCAAGTCCACATATTTTCCAGGAACTTATGGATAATTTTAGCACGTACATTAATTCAATTTTTCAAAGAGAATCACATCGTGTGATGAATAACTTCATGTGTAGACGTCAGGAATGTGTGGAAAACAATGGTACGCAGTTCTAGCATCTCCTTCCGTGACACAGATCAGAACCAAATTTATTTATAAATATTTTAGATTTAGTACTGCATACCAGAACCCAGGTAGACAGAGAAAGTTATGTTGAAGAAAGAAACAAAGCCAAACTGATAATTGCAGCATCCAAGAAGAAATCGTGGGAAGACTTTGGAAACAGGTTGGAGACTATGGGTCAAGCTGCTGGAAAACCATTCTGGAGTGTAATTAGCAGTCTTCGAAAGGGAGGTAAGAAGGAAATAACAAGTATATTGGGCAGGTCAGGAAAACTGCTGGTGAATCCTGTGGATGCCTTGGGCAGATGGAGGAGTTGCTCAATGTAGGTGAAAATGCGATCAATAATGTTTCAGATTTCGAGGTAGAATGGGATAGGAATGATGATGGAAACAGGATCACATTTGAGGAAGTGGAAAAAATGGTCAATAGATTGCAGTGCAATAAAGCGGCTGGGGTGGATGAAATTAAGTCGGAACTCATCAAATACAGTGGAATGTCAGGTCTTAAATGGCTACACAGGATAATTGAAATGGCCTGGGAGTCGGGACAGGTTCCATCAGGCTGGACAAAAGCAGTAATCACACCAATCTTTAAACATGGAAACAGAAAAGATTGTAACAACTACAGAGGTATCTCTTTAATCAGCGTTGTGGGTAAAATCTTCTCAGGTATTGTTGAAAGGAAAGTGCGAGTATTACTTGAGGACCAGTTGGATGAAAATCAGTGTGAGTTTAGGCCTCTTAGAGGTTGTCAGGACCAGATCTTTAGATTACGGCAAATAATGGAGAAGTGTTATGAGTGGAACAGGGAATTGTATCTATGCTTTATAGATCTAGAAAAGGCATATGACCGGGTTCCTAGGAGGAAGTTATTGTCTGTTCTACAAGATTATGGAATAGGAGGCAAACTTTTGCAAGCAATTAAAGGTCTTTACATGGATAGTCAGGCGGCAGCTAGAGTTGACGGTAAATTGAGTTCATGGTTCAGAGTAGTTTCAGGGGTAAGACAAGGCTGCAACCTGTCTCCACTGTTGTTCATATTATTTATGGATCATATGTTGAAAACAATAGACTGGCTGGGTGAGATTAAGATATGTGAACACAAAATAAGCAGTCTTGCATATGCGGATGACTTAGTTGTGATAGCAGATTCGATTGAAAGTTTGCAAAGTAATATTTCAGAGCTAGATCAGAAATGTAAGGACTATGGTATGAAGATTAGCATCTCCAAAACGAAAGTAATGTCAGTGGGAAAGAAATATAAACGGATTGAGTGCCAAGTAGGAGGAACAAAGTTAGAACGGGTGGACGGTTTCAAGTACTTAGGATGCATATTCTCACAGGATGGCAACATAGTGAAAGAACTGGAAGCGAGGTGTAGCAAAGCTAATGCAGTGAGCGCTCAGCTACGATCTACTCTCTTCTGCAAGAAGGAAGTCAGTACCAAGACTAAGTTATCTGTGCACCGTTCAATCTTTCGACCAACTTTATTATATGGGAGCGAAAGCTGGGTGGATTCAGGTTACCTTATCAACAAGGTTGAGGTTACAGATTTGAAAGTAACTAGGATGATTGCAGGTACTAGTAGATGGGAACAATGGCAGGAGGGTGTCCACGATGAGGAAATCAAAGAAAAACTGGGAATGAACTCTATAGATGTAGCAGTCAGGGCGAACAGGCTTAGATGGTGGGGTCATGTTACACGCATGGGAGAAGCAAGGTTACCCAAGAGACTCATGGATTCAGCAGTAGAGGGTAGGAGGAGTCGGAGCAGACCGAGGAGAAGATACCTGGATTCGGTTAAGAATGATTTTGAAGTAATAGGTTTAACATCAGAAGAGGCACCAATGTTAGCACTGAATAGGGGATCATGGAGGAACTGTATAAGGGGGGCTATGCTCCAGACTGAACGCTGAAAGGCATAATCAGTCTTAAATGATGATGATGATGATGATGATGATGGTAGCAGACGGGCGACACGGCATCTGTTTCGTCGGACAACGGAGCGCTCGCTGTTCATCGTAGGGCCTATACTGCGCCGTGAATGTGGTCATCAGACAAATGGAACACCTTGTGGCGAGTCGTATCGAGAAGCGACGTGTATCTTCCTGGTGGGGCAGCGATCTCAGTAACAATGCGACAGGACGCACTTGCTGCTTTGATGGTGCACGCTCAATGTACTGTCAGCCCAGGCTGGAGAGGGGCATAGGCCATGGAGCAAAGGCCGCCGTCGAAAAATGCTGAGAGCGACTGGGAAACACAAACGAAGACTGTTAATTTATTCAGTCTTATCCCGAACTGTCAAGCTGACTTTTATGTTGAAAGAGTGTGTTACAAAGTTATTCTAATGTTCCCATAGAAAGAATTGTTATCTTGAGGAGTTAATCATATTTATCAGGACGAGTTAACTGTATACAAGAATGCGTGGAACATAAAATCCCTATTTTGCTAACCTCTTGACTTCCAGGATACATTCCAGACAAGGACGTTTGAAATTTTAAAAATATCGGGGATACGATATATCGATATTTTATATAATCGGTGTCGGTCGTGAAATATAACTAATGTATCGATATATCGAAGGGGGAAATCCACGTTTCGGCCAACAAAAATATTGGCTGCACATTGTAAATATACTGTCACACCAATTTAGCAACATGCCTACCCACTTAGAGTAAGAATTGAAAAAAAAGTACTTAATTTAGAAAGTCGTAAGTTAATAAAGGCACTTTGTGCTGATGAAAGCTTGTACTACAATACCTTTTGGACGACTGTGGCGTTGTTAATTAACATCTGTGCTCATGGTACACTGTCGTGCAGTATTTCATGCCAGTTAACCTTTCATACCTCCTTAACATGTGGAAGTAAACCTTTCTTCGCGCTGATGCAGGAAAATTGCGTGGTGACACTATACGTTGAAGTTTCGGGCAGTAGCGCCGAGCTCGACATACGTCAACATTTCCCCTCACAGGTCTCTATCAGCCGCAAAAACCGATCTTGTCGGTTATATTTTTTGTTTTTGAAGAATTTTTGTTCTTGAAGAATTGTTTTTGAAGAATTCCGGTGAGAAGAAATAGAACATGTTTTTTAACGCAACTGGTATGCTATTTCTTCACATCGTAAATGTTGTTATTCCATTCACCCTACCACCACAGGTCCGCAGCTCGCGGTCGTGCGGTAGCGTTCTCGCTTCCCGCGCCCGGGTTCCCGGGTTCGATTCCCGGCGGGGTCAAGGAATTTCTCTGCCTCGTGATGACTGGGTGTTGTGTGATGTCCTTAGGTTAGTTAGGTTTAAGTAGTTCTAAGTTCTAGGGGACTGATGACCACAGATGTTAAGTCCCATAGTGCTCAGAGCCACTTGAACCACTACCACCACATCCCCCCTCCTCCCCCTCGCCCCCCCCCCCCCCCGCACAGTGCAGTCAGACTTCTTCTTTAGTGCCACCTACACTTGCTTCACACAGTCAAAGAGAAAGACTGGAAGTGATGAAAGCTCAAAAAGTAGTAAGAGGCCTTTACACGGTGAAAGTAAAATTATGTTCTACTACAGTTTCAAAAGAACAATTTCAAATATATCCCGAAAATTGCGAAAAAATATATTATGAAATTAAAATGTCGGCCTTCGATATTGCCATTTTTGTATCGACATATCGAGATATTGGGGAAGGAAATGTCTCCGTTACATCTCGATAACTTCTGGTGAAATATCTATATATCAATGTGTCGATATTTTAATTGTAGCCCTACCCCAGAGGTCTACAAGAGACTGAAGGATAACAAAGAACCATTCGTAAGACGCAAACTTCGAAGAGTAACCGTCAATGTATGGGACATTACACCCACCTCTCCTGAAATTAGATGCTCTCTCAAGAATAAAAGCTCACATGGAATTGATGGCATTTCCATCAGGATAATAAAAGCTTGTTCCCAAGAGATAAGTGGGATTCTTAGCCACATATGTAATAGCTCTCTGAAGCAGGGTATTTTCCCAGATAGACTGAAGTATGTCATTGTTAAAGCACTGCATAAAAAGGGGATACGTCTGATGTCAACAACTACCGCCCTATCTCTTTTATGAATGCCTTATCGAAAATTCTTGAAAAAGTAATGTATTGTACAGTAGCTTCACACCTTTGTAAAAATAAAGTTTTAACAAAATGTGAGTTTGGTTTCCAGAAAGGTTTTTCAACGGTAAATGCTATATATACTTTCACTAATGACATATTAAATGCTCTGAGTTTCCGGAAGGCTCCCTTTTAGATTATTTGTGATCTCTCAAAGGCTTTTGATTGTGTAAATCATGGAATACTTCTAGATAAGCTCAATTACTGTGGTATGAATGGGACAGCGCTCAAATGGTATAAATCATACCTAACTGGAAGAGTGCAGAAAGTTGAAATAAGCAGTTCACATAACATGCAAAAAACTGATGATTTCTCAAACTGGGGAACAGTCAAGAATGGGGTGCCGCAAGTTTAGGTCTTGGGTCCTCTGCTGTTCTTAATATATATATTAATGACTTGCCTATCTATATTCACAAAGATGCAAAGCTACTACTTTTTGCTGATGATACAAGTATAGCTATCACACCCAACGGACTAGAATTAACTGATGAAATTGTAAACGCTGTTTTTCAGAAAATCATTAAGTGGTTCTCTGCAAATGGGCTCTCATTAAACTTTGACAAAACACAGTTGCACACAGTAAATGGAATGACACCATTAAGAAACATAGACTTCGATCAGAAATCGGTAGCTAATGTAGAACATTCAAAATTTCTAGGTGTATGCTTTGATGAGGGGTTGAACTGGAAAAAACACACTGAATATCTGCTGAAATGTTTGAGTTCAGCTACTTATGCAAATTTTGGCGATATACATCTCAGTAAATTAGCTTACCACGCCTATTTTCATTCTTTGCTTTCGTATGGCATAATATTCTGGGGTAACTCATCATTGAATAAAAGAGTGTTCATTGCACAAAAGCGTGTAATCAGAACAATTGCTGGAGTTCATCCAAGATCATCCTGCAGACACTTATTTAAAGAGCTAGGGATCTTCACTGTATCCTCACAATATATATATATATTCACTTATGAAATTTGTTATTAACAGTCCGAACGAATTCAAAAGTAATAGCAGTGTACGTGGCTACAGCACTAGGAGAAATGATGTCTTCACTACTTAAGGTTAAATCTAACTTTGGCTCAGAAGGAGGTAAATTATGCTGCCACAAAAGTCTTTGGTCACTTACCTAACATAATCAAGAGTCTGATAGATAGCCATATAGCATTTAAAAGGATATTAAAAGAAGTTCAGAATGGCAACTCCTCCTACTCATTAGATGAATTTTTGGATATAGTAAGTGGGTAATTTCCCCACCCCCCACCCCCTCAAAAAATTAAAAATATTAAGTGTCATGTAATATTTTGTGTAATGTAATATCTCGTATAGACACCTTTTATTAACCCGACACGTTCCACATCATTACGAAGTGTCGTATTCGTGGTCTATGGAACAAGTACTAATTTAATCTAATCTAATCTGCCTGTCTCCAGACATCTAACTTCCGGCAGTGCCTTAAGGGGGGTAGGACGTCAAACGGGCCGACTTAGAGCAGGAGAGTCACAACAGGACATTTTAATTTTTACTGTCTATACTTTTACAAATAAATTCATAAAACTTTGTCAACACGACCAGAAAGGATTGAGGACTCACTCTTATCGTAGTGGAAGTTCAAAAACGTAGCAAAATACCTTTTTTTACATATGAAATTTCATCATTTTTTCACTTATTACTGGCTGCATTTGTTGCTATAGGTACCCTTCTCTTCCTAAGTAAGAGAGATTCTTCGATGAATTTTTCATAGTATACAAACAGTAGTTACAGGTGTATGAAACTCTAGAATTTTTCCAATCTATTAAAAAAACTGTGGAAAAAATTGAGATAATTCACTATAAAACTTGAGTTTTTTTCTAAACATGAAGTTTGAAATGTAATTTTCATAAATTAAATAACTTCTAGAGTAAAAAAAGTGTTTCTTTTTTTTACGTTTTTGTGCTTTCACTGCTATGAGTATGAATCCTGAATCCTTCCTGGTTATGCTGTTAAAGTTTTACGAATTTATTTGTAAAAGTATAGACAGTGGAAATGACCTGTGGTGACTCTCCTGCTCCAAGTCGGCCCGTTTGACGTCCTACGCCCTTAATGTATCGTCAGCAGCAACTGCACTGCAGCCGGTCAGGGTGACCGAGCGGTTCTAGGCGCATCAGTCTGGGACCGCGCGACCGCTACGGTCGCAGGTTGGAATCCTGTCTCGGGCATGGATGTGTGTGTTGTCCTTAGGTTAGTTAGGTTTAAGTAGTTCTAAGTTCTAGGGGACTGATGACCTCAGAAATTGAGTCCCATAGTGCTCAGAACCATTTGAACCATTTTGAACTGCACTGCACAAAAGTATTACACCAAACCCTCGAGGAAAAAGCAACTGAAGAATCAGATGAAAACTTTTTGCTCACATCGTACACCCTATACACAGTATGCAATACTGCAGAATATAAAGCCAGGTTTATGTTGTGTCACTGGTAAAAAAATATTTGTCCGAGATTTTGTTACTTCCAGAGATCGTAATAATAGGTCCAAGAGACGCAAGGTGCAGAGGAAAAGCGTGTACGGTGAGCTAAGTTTCGCGCAGCGGCACCTTTGATGCAGTGGAAGACAGCTGTATCCGTAATGCAATGCGACTTCCTGCACAGACATGCCAACGTCTGCGGTAGCAGTCTTCCGTGTAACGCCGCCACGGCTGCTCTGTTCTTCTGACCGCAGCGACAAGTATCTGCGGGTAGCGAGCCGTCGAAGCTTCGCAGTCGTCACGGTGAGGCGGAAGGAGGCTGTCAATTTCTGAGAGAAGCGCAGAGAGGAATTCGCGTCTAACGAGGACGGCGGTTCGTGGCACGCATGGTCGCCGCCCGCTTTTTGTGGGGCGCCAGCAGGTGTAGGTCAGCACAGCAGCTGTTTGTTTACCTTGCGCGGCCCGCCCACCGCCGGTGGGGCTGGTCGGCGTCCACACAATTGCTGCGGCTTAGCGAAAGCTATGAATATTTATCTGCGGGAAGGGGCGGCGCGCAGGTGTGTAAATCACCCGAGCCCCCCGGCTCACAGCCAGCAGTGCGTAACGGCCGCCTCGGGCGAGCTTACGCTGCCGTCTCGCTACTGCACACTTTGCTCGACAGCATTCTCGATTCGCCCTGGTTGTTCACACACTGGAATAATGAAACAAGTAATGTCTCGTTGCTGTTAGTGGATAGGCACACGGGACACAGAATTTGTCACCCTCAGTAGAAGTCACGCTGATTGGATGTTAACGTAAGGTTGCCGGCCGTTGTGGCCGAGCGGTTCTAGGCATTTCATTCTGGAACCGAGCTGCTGCTACGGTAGCAGGTTCGAACCCTGCGTTGGGCATGAATGTATGTGTTGTCCTTAAGTTAGGTTTAAGCAGTTCTAACAAGGGAACCTCCCCATCTCACCCCCCTCAGATTTAGTTATAAGTTGGCACAGTGGATAGGCCTGGAAAAACTGAACACAGATCAATCGAGAAAACAGGAAGAAATTGTGTGGAACAATGAAACAAAGTAAGCAAAATATACGAACTGAGTAATCCATGTCCAGGATAGGCAACATAAAGGAGTGTATGAGCTCAGGAGCGCCGTGGTCCAGTTGCTAGCGTGAGCAGCTGCGGAACGAGAGGTTCTTGGTTCAAGTCTTCCCTAGAGTGAAAAGTTTAATTTTTTATTTTCAGACAATTATTATCTGTCCGTCCGTCCGTCCGATGCGAGGTAACTGCGCCGTAGTATGGGGACGCTACATCTAAACAAACATCGAAACACACGGAAAAATTCTAAAACGTTAAAAACATATGTATTGTAACAAATAAGCCCTCGGTAACAAATATTAAGTCAAAATTGACCTGGTTTCGACGCTACTATGAGCGTCGTCTTCAGAATTAGACTAACTGTACTAAAGCATTAGGTATGTAGTACATTAATAAAATTAAAGTTTGTACTGACTCGAAAAGATACAGTACTTACAAGTCACATATTAAAAAAGATCTCAGCCGGAAAGGCGACGTCATGAACACTTGTGCGAAGGCGAGCCGCTAAGGGCTGCTCGTACTGTGGACAAGGGTTGCAACAAGACGACGCTCATAGTAGCATCGAAACCAGGTCAATTTTGACTTAATATTTGTGACCGAGGGCTTATTTGTTACAGTATAATTCTGACATGGTCACTGAACCTTAGCAGCTATGATCAAAGTTTTAAAAACGTATGTTTTGACAGAGCACAGGGAAAACTGTGCGACTGTGAAACTGTTGCATTCATTTGTTGCAGTTTATGCGACAAACTCTTTTCATCACTTTTTTTTTTGAGTGATTATCACATCCACAAGAAAACCTAAATCGGGCAAGGTAGAAGAATCTTTTCACCCATTCGCCAAGTGTACAAGTTAGGTTGGTCGACAACATATTCCTGTCATGTGACGCACTTGCCGTCACCAGTGTCGTATAAATATATCAGACGTGTTTTCCAGTGGAGGAATCGGTTGACCTATGACGTTGCGATCAAATGTTTTCGGTTCCCATTGGAGAGGCACGTCCTTTCGTCTACTAATCGCACGGTTTTACGGTGCGGTCGCAAAACACAGACACTAAACTTACTACAGTGAACAGAGATGTCAAAGAATGAACGGACAGATCATAACTTTGCGAAAATAAAGAAAATAAACTTCTCACTCGGGGGAAGACTTGAACCAAGGACCTCTCGTTCCGCAGATGCTCACGCTAACCACGGGACGACGGCTCTCCTGAGCTGACATTTTCCTTCATGTTGCTTATCTTGCGCATGGACTACTCAGTTTGTATATATTGCTTACTTTTTTCATAGTTCCACACAACTTCTTCCTGTTTTCTCGATCGATCTGTGTTCAGTTTTTCAAGGCCTATCCACTGTGACAACTTATAACTAAATCTGACGGGGGTGCGATGGGGAGGTTCCCTTGTAAGTCTAGGGGACTCATGACCTCCGATGTTAAGTCCCTTAGTGCTTAGAGCCATTTGGACCATTTTTTTAACGTAAGGTTACAATATTTCTGAGAGTCGAAGCTGCGACCAATGTTATAACTGCCTAGTGTTCGGAATGTGCTCTAAGCACTATGGTACTTAACATCTGAGGTCATCAGTCCCCTAGACTTAGAACTACTTAAACGTAACTAACCTAAGGACATCACACACATCCATGCCCGAGGCAGGATTCGAACCAGCGACCGTAGCAGCAGCGCGGTTCCAGACTGAAGCGCCTAGAACCGCTCGGCCACAGCGGCCGGCTGCGCCCGGAATGTGACAATGCGTTGTAATTACACAGCTTATTCGGAAATTACAGTTACGAACTTCTAGCGCTTCTAGAGGTGAGTGAGTACATAATATTTTGAACAGAAACCCATATCCGGAATCGTACCTATTCCGCTATACACGATTTCAGTTGAGATACTTAATTCAACCACTTGTGCCAGAGGAATCGAATTGCGGGTGGTGCAGTACAGTTATCAGGTAACAGTTCGAAATGAAACGTAACAAAACATTCATTTATCAGTTAAGCACATTTGTTCGTATTAATACTTAAACATCACGTGTCGTACATTGTTCCAGAACAAAAAGAATTAGCATACTGTACATACAGAACAGTATTCATGCGTTATAACAGCGCCTCAGTGTGGCAATCCACCAACATCGTTATAGACATTGTATGCACGAAGCATGTTTTAATACAAACGTTCCATCCATACCGGTGTCTCTTCCATTTCTAGTGCAGCGGCCTTAACTCGTGTCAGCAGATCTTCCTCTCTCTCTCTCTACAGCCAAACGTTAAGTGACATCAGACGACCGTCTGACGCAGTACATGTCATCCTATCTACGCTATTGCTTACGAGGACAAGCAAGTCTGAGACTTTTCTCTTTCATTCAGCAGACGTGGAGCTTACACACCTGGATTGAAACCTTAACGAAAACATTACGTTTCTGGACATGGGTTTCTGTTCAAAATATTATGCACTCAATCTCCTCTCCAAGTCCTAGAGGTTAGTAACGATAATTTCCGGACACCATGTATTTTATTAAAGCTTACAACGAAATGAATAACAGGCACCAAATCACAATACAGTAAACATAATCAAAAACATAGACACATTCATAGGTACTGTATTATCGTGGCACACTTAAATCTTTAAAGCTAGTAAACAAGACACAACACTTGCTTTTAACACCCATGTGTTGTTGATGCCGGTATACTTCTGTGATGAATGAGTTTGACTCAGCAGGTGTTTACTTCCCTACAATTTTAGGAAGTCATAGGATTCTGAACAGTTGTATTTGATATTATCTTCCATAATCAGTACTGCTTTCAAAGTCTCTACATTCATTTGCCTTTTCACAGATATCTGTATGTTATTCACTGAAGAGCAGACACATGCAACTGCTGCATTTGTACCAGGAAGACAGCATAAATTCCACAATCTTATAAATACTTTAATGAGATCTGTGTTTGGATTAGAAGTCTTTGTTCCCAACGCATATCAATGAAAATTTAGTGTACGCTTCATTTGCCAAGGTGTAACAAAATTTGAAGCATTTTTGTACCTCGTACCACGTAGGTACCTCCGAGAGCTATTCAGAAAGTAAGGTTCGATAGGTCGCGAAATGGAAACAACAGTGAAAATCCAATGACACAGATATATTGGCAGTGTCTCTAGTATGCCCATCAATAGCGTTATATCGCTCTTTTCAGTTCTGAGTACTCAGTGAGCAAGTAAAGATGCCTCGAACAATAGTGTCTCCCGCCAAGAATGGGTGCCCACTGCTTTTTTAAGACCACTGTTCTTAAGCCGTGTGTCATAGCTGGGTGTGCTACACCATTCCCTGTAGACGTGTTGGACAGTCCTCGTTGATACGTCAAGTAATTGAGCAACACCATTCACTGTGTAGCGAAGGACACATCCAAAGACAAAAGCTCCTTCCTGCCTTTCCGTCACATTACCGCATATTACTATGCTACTGTCCTAATTGCGCACAATCCTACTGGTACATACACGCCACTTCATTGGCATCATTTACGTCAGTGGTGGACGTCGCATGACCGTATACCACCAGTTTTCTATCATTTACAACAATCCAAAGCAAACACTTTTTTCTTTTAGTGAATAATTTATACGTAGTCTGGTGACCGTATGACACAGTTTTCTGTTTAGAAGGAAGATTCAAAAAAAAAAAAAAAAAAAAAAACTCGGTACTTCGGAACCTAGAGTATGAAAAAGTAGTTTCTCGATCAGATTTATGAACAAATATATCGGCAACCGGGCCATGTCACTCCGCTATAAAATCTCGCGATTTCGCAAACCATTTCTGTCCTCATTATCAGGGGAAAAAGTGACACAGACAGCCGAAAGTACAGCAGATGTAAACCAACCAACTTGAACGCCATTGTCCTTTACTACGCAGCGCCAAGGATGCTACCTACTATCGGAGAACGGTCTAACGCAGAGAAGTACGGCTGCAGTCGGACACAGAATAATCTGAACAGCGGTATTACTTGATATTTTTGTAGAAACAAATCAGTGACAAGTATGAGACATGGCAGGGATTGGGGGAAAAAAACGCAGACGTAAAACTGCCGGAGAATTCGAAACGAGGGACTTTGATAACCACTAGGCTGTTATGTTACAAAGAGCCTTAGCATTGTGCAAGGGGCAGTTGTTAAGTTCCTGTTATCACCGTGATACAAGAGGCTCGCGGACTGAGTTCTTCTCTGTGTATCCAATATACGTTTCTTTCACCAGTGTGTCAGCTGGCAAAAACCGTTTTTGAAGATCTATACGACTTTGACTCCTTTCTTATCACCTTTTTGTCACTCAGGAAACTGCAAAGCACTCCGTTTTCAGGCCACAAGTGGTCCATCGGGACCATCCGACCGCCATGTCATCCTCAGCTGAGGAAGCGGATAGGAGGGCGTGTGGTCAGCACACCGCTTTCCTGGTCGTTATGATGGTTTTCTTTGACCGGAACCACTACTATTCGGTCGAGTAGCTCCTCAATTGGCATCACGAGGCTGAGTGCACCCCGAAAAATGGCAACAGCGCATGGTGGCCTGGATGGTCACCCATCCAGGTGCCGGCCACGCCCGACAGCGCTTAACTTAGGAAACTGCTAAGTAGCCATGGAATGAGGAGGAAGTCATTGGGCGGCCGAGTTGGGTGCGTGAGTATAAGGAGACGAAATTTCACACCGCGTAAGAGTTGCATTGTCGCTGTTTAGTGGTGTCTTGTCGTACAATGCAGTAACTCTTTTTGTGAAATGGTGTCTTGTAAGGCATACATAAATTGTTTTTCTGTCATTACGTGTCTCATTTTGTTAGTAGTCTGTGCGTTAGAGAAAGTAAGTCGTGTTTGCCTCATTAGGCGACAATCCCGTGTAGGTGAATCATATACGCGGCTATAAACTTGAATTACAGGAGTTTCTGGTGTTACATTTCGGTAAGTATGCACTGTTTACCACTTAACTGCTATTGTCAGCCCATAATACACAACCGAAATTGTTAATACTGAGAGGTAAGTAAGTTTATGAAAAAGTTTTAACATTTAGAATATATGAAAGACACGTCGCGAAGGAATGTTTGCAGATTCCAATTTTCTTTGTGTAATGTCAGGAGCACACAGAGCAGAAGTGTTCGACGGGGAGGTTGTGATGGTGTCCTTCCCGGTCGCCCCATCTGCGATAACATTAGGTGCATGAGCAGTGGAAAAAAATCTGTAGGAAAAGGTCTTGAAGACCCAACGGTACCGACCTTAGGCGTCATCGGATTTAGGATGGGTACGTGGTCAGTACACCGGTCTCCCGGCCGTCGCCAGTTTTCGTGACCGGTGTCATTATTTCTCAGTCAAGTAGCTCCTCAATTGCCCTCGCAAGGGCTGAGAATATCCCACTTGCCAACAGGACTCGGTAGACCCGGACGGTGACCCATCCAAGTGCTAACCAAGTCCGACAGCGCTTAACTTCGGTGGTCTGACGAGAATTGGTGTTAACACTGCGGTAAGGCCGTTGGTACACTGGCAGTGAAGCAAATACATTATCTGCAAGAATGCAAGCGATATGATACGCGAATTGGGGTGGCAGTCACTGAAACAAAGGCGGTTTTCTTTGCGGCGAGATCTAGTTACGAAATTTCAACCAACAACTTTCTCTTCCGAATGCATAAATATTTTGTTGACACCCACCTACGCAGGGAGAAATGATCATCATAATAAAATAAGAGAAATCAGAGCTCGAACGGAAAGATTTAGGTGTTCCTTTTTCCCACGCGCCATTCAAGAGCGGAATGGTAGAGAAGTAGTATGAAAATGGTTCGATGAACCCTCTGCCAGTCACTTAAGTGTGAATTGCAGAGTAACCATGCAGATGCAGATGTAGTGCTTTCCGAAGTGGCCGTAGTCAGCTTCCTCTAAAGATGGACAGCTGCAATGGCCTCAAACTACAAGCTGCTCGCGGGTGATATCGATACAACACAGTGAGCAGTGTAAGGTATGCAAAATGCCAACTCTCTATCAGTTGAACCCAAATTTTAATGAACAATTCGACAGCGATATTTCTTTAACGGTCCGCTATTAATTATCCAGGGGCCTTTTTTCCATTTCCTAGCAGTCCTAGTCAACAATGAATAATAAACCAACCTCTGTAACTGTCAACTATGTTTTTTTGCTACTAGTTTAGACATTAATTTAATGTCTTTTTGGCTATTTCATTAGTTAACTGCAAAGTACAGATTCGGCTCACTGTGAATATTTTAACTACATTGATCATACAATTTATTGTAATGTGTGTGTTTTACAGTGAATACGTTGACACAGTTGAGAGTATAGACGTACAATTATATTCCACCTCCGTTTGTTCTCAGTTTCTATGAGATTTGATTGCTGCATTCTGTGTTGTTACCCGCTGATGTGATTGTTTTTAAGAGCGACTGATACTGATTGGCAATCATTAGCAAATGTGTAGATTAAATGTAACGAAATATTTCGGAATGCAGATCGGTTTATGCAACTAATCTGACATTTATTATGTAGGACTACTGAAGCAGATTATTCCGATCGTGAAATATATTACATCGTTTAAAAGATGGAATATGAAAGTCATGAGTCAGATCCTAAGTGCACTGCCAAAGTCCAATAAGTCATCGACGTTACTGTTGCACATCTTAATACACTGACGTGCCGAAACAATATGGCCAATTGGTGTTGGTCCAGCTTTGGAGCGAAATATAGCAGCGATTTGGCGTCGCATAGATTCAGCAAGTTCTTCGTAGGTATTAGGAGGATGTAGCTACAGATGTCAACCGACAGATCACATTGTTCCCATGAATTACGAGCTGATTCACGAGCGTACCAGATGTGTTTTTTTGGACACATTTGGTGGTCGAGATATCAAGGTGTGGTCACTAGCGTCCCCCTCAAACAACCGCAGCACGAGTCTGACCTTGTGATACGGAATGTTATCATCACCTTCGGGGAATACATCAACACGAATAGTGTCTTCGATTACTAGCACAGCTCCCAGGGAAGCGTAGGTGGATGTCCGCCATAGCTTAACACTCTTCTCCATCGTTTCCACTGATCAATGGTTCAGTCTCAAGGAAGCGTAGATGGATGTCCGCCATAGCTTAACACTCTCCTCCATCGTTTCCACTGACCAATGGTTCAGTCTCTATACCCACTGCAGTCGTAATGGATGATACCATTGGGTTAAGTCAGCCGCGGTGGCCGAGCGGTTCTAGGCGCTTCAGTCCGGAGCCATGCGGCTGCTACGGTCGCAGGTTCGAATCCTACCTCGGGCATGGATGTGTGTGAGGTCCTTAGGTTAGTTAGGGTTACGTAGTTCTAAGTCTAGGGGACTGATGACCTCAGATGTTACGTCCCATAGTGCTTAGAGCCGAGCTATTGGGTCAACACGAAAGCACGTCTGCAGCTCAGCCCCATGTTCAACAATGTGCGCTGAACGTTGTGCCTCTTTTGTTGATGTGTTATATTTGTTGAAGGAACTGTACTTTTTGCAGCAGAAAATTGGATGTACTGTGTTTTTTCAAAGTTTAGAGCAAGCCCATTTGTAGAAAACCAATTAATCACTTTTCCAAAGACCTTATTTGTATTATTTTCAATTGGACTTTCTTTTACTGGATTAATAATGCTGCTTGTATCATCAGCAAACAGTGTCAGTTCAGCTTCTTGTTTCAGAGAAAAAGGGAGGTCGTTCACATATATCAAGAACAGAAGGGGACCTATGATTGAACCCTGTGGAACACCTAATGTAATTTCACCCCAGTTAGATGAAATGGCAAACTTATTTAAATCACTTGACGCATATAAGGAGACTTTTTACTTCCTATTCTGTAGGTATGACTTAAACCACTCATATGCTATTCCATTTATACCATAGAATTGTAATTTCTGTAACATAATGTCATGGTTCACACAATCAAATGCTTTGGACAAGTCACAGAAAATTCCTATTGGTGACATTTTACTATTTAAAGACTATTATGTGGACAATGAAATTGTATATAGGACAGTGAAATTGTATATTGTTTCAGTATAGGAAATCCGCAAACATCTGCGACAGTACTACACAGGTCAACTTTAGTACTCGATTCGAGAGGTCAAACTTTTTTGATAATCGTGTCAAATTACTTTTCCTGTCTTGAAATACAGAATTTTAACAATCGTCAACCAAATTTCGTACCACGTATGTCGATGTAGCGTTGATCATAAAATGTTACTAGCAGTGCCAGTTTCTTATACCGCTAACACATCACTTACATACCAAATGCTTTAGCAAGCGAGAAACTTGAGAGGATGAGGTGAAAGAAGAACGTACTCAAGTGCCTGTATATACTGAGACGACAAAAAATCGTTAGATAGCGATATGCACATGTAGATGGCGGCAGCATCTCGTACTCATGATATAAGAGGGCACTGTATTGGCGAACGTGTGATTTGTAATCAGATGATTTCTGTGAAAAGGTTCCCGACGTGATTATGGGCGCAAGACGGGGAATTAAAAGACTTTGAACGCGGAGAGGTAGTGGAACTAGGTGTATGGGACATTCAGTATTCCGGGATCCACTGTGTCATGAACGTGCAGACAATACCAAATTTCAGGAATTACCTCTCACCACGGACAAAGCAGAGCATTTAATGGCCGAGAGCAGCGGCGTTTGCGTAGAGTATTCAGCGTTAACTCCCCAGCAGCACTGGGCGAAATAACGGCAGAAATCAACGTGGAATGTACGACGTACGTTAGTACGAGGTGCATTCAAGTTCTAAGGCCTCCGATTTTTTTCTCCCGACTGGAAAGAGATAGAAACATGCGCATTGTTTCAAAATGAGGCCGCGTTCATTGTCAATACGTCCCAGAGATGGCAGCACCGTACGGCAGATGGAATTTTACCGCCAGCGGCGAGAATGAGAACTGTTTTAATTACTTAAAATGGCGACGTTTTCCTTACTTGAACAGCGTGCAATCATTCGTTTTCTGAATTTGCGTGGTGTGAAATCAATTGAAATTCATCGACAGTTGAAGGAGACATGTGGTGATGGAGTTATGGATGTGTCAAAAGTGCGTTCGTGGGTGCGACTGTTTAATGAAGGCAGAACATCATGTGACAACAAACCGAAACAACCTCGGGGTCGCACAAGTCGGTCTGACGACATGATCGAGAAAGTGGAGAGAATTGTTTTGGGGGATCGCCGAATGACTGTTAAACAGATCACCTCCAGAGTTGGCATTTCTGTGGGTTCTGTGCACACAATCCTGCATGACGACCTGAAAATGTGAAAAGTGTGATCCAGGTGGGTGCCAACGACAGTATGAATGGGACTTTCTTTTCGTCGGTTGTGACAATGGATGAGACGTGGATGCCATTTTTTAATCCAGAAACAAAGCGCCAGTCAGTTCAATGGAAGTACACTGATTCACCGCCACCAAAAACATTTCGGGTAACCGCTAGTGCTGAAAAAATGATAGTGTCCATGTTCTGGGACAGCGAGGGCGTAATCCTTACCCATTGCGTTCCAAAGCGCACTACGGTAACAGGTGCATCCTACGAAAATGTTTTGAAGAACAAATTCCTTCCTGCACTTCAACAAAAACGTCCGGGAAGGGCTGCGCGTGTGCTGTTTCACCAAGACAACGCACCCGCACATCGAGCTAACGTTACGCAACAGTTTCTTCGTGATAACAACTTTGAAGTGATTCCTCATGCTCCCTACTCACCTGACCTGGCTCCTAGTGACTTTTGGCTTTTTCCAACAATGGAAGACACTCTCCGTGGCCGCACATTCACCAGCCGTGCTGCTATGCGATTTTCCAGTGGTCAAAACAGACTCCTAAAGAAGCCATCGCCGCTGCCATGGAATCATGGCGTCAGCGTTGTGAAAAATGTGTCGTCTGCAGGGCAATTACGTCGAGAAGTAACGCCAGTTTCATCGATTTCGGGTGAGTAGTTAATTAGAAAAAAAATCGGAGGCCTTAGAACTTGAATGCACCTCGTACAGTGCGGCGAAATTTGGCGTTTATGGGCTATGACAGTAGACGACGCGAATCTCTTCGCCAACAGCACGACATGGCCTGCAGTGCCTCTCCTGAGCTCGTGATCATATCGGTTGACTCTGTACGACTGGAAAACCGTGGCCTGGTCAGATGAGCCCCGATTTCAGTTGATAAGAACTGATGATAGGGTTCGAGGGTGCCGCAGCCCTACGGAGCGACGGATTCAAATTGTCAACAAGGCAATGTATAAGCTGGTGGCTGCTCCATGCTGGTATGGGCTGTGTTTCCGTGGATCATTGACTGGAGATGGTTATTTGGCTACCTGGAAACCATTTGCAGCCCTTCATGGACTTCGTGGAATTCTTTTGGATGACAATGCGCCATGTCACCAGGCAACAGCTGTTCGCGACTGGTTTGAAGAACATTCTTAACAATATTAGCGAATGATGTGGAGCCCAGATTGCCGTACTTGAATCCCATTGACTATTCATGGGACGTAGTCGAGAGGTCAGTCCGTGCGCAAAATCCTGCACCACCAACACTTTCACGACCATGGACGGCTACAGAAGCCTTCAAGCCACTCACTGAGTCCATCGAGTAGCTGCACTACGACCGACACGTTATTAGGAAGTATCCGACGACTTTTGTCATTTCAAGTGTATTAGGTTTCGTACGTGGTGGTGGTGGTGGTGGTGGTGGTGGTGGTAAGTTCCTATGGGACCAAACTGCAAAGGTCATCGGTCCCTAGGCTTACACACTACTTAATCTAACTAACTTACGCTATGGACAACACACACACACCCATGCCCGAGGGAGGACTCGAACCTCCGACGGGAGCCACGCGAACCGCGGCAAGGCGCTTCAAACAGCGCGGCTACCCCGCGCGGCGTTTGCTAAGTGATGGGCCTAGTATGCCATGACTGTTTCATGCTCCAGTGGAGTCTTCATGCATGTAAAAGATGGAAAACAGGTTACACTTTTGCACACTGTCGACGATAGAGCTCTAGTTGCGTTTGTGTAAAGAGACAGTGTGCTGTTCACCTAAAGACATCTAGGCGATCCTCAAAAAGTATATTTTCCAGCAAGCTGAACATGGTACTTCAGGGCATCCAACCGTACAATTACTTAAATAACAACAACAGTGTGTCTGTGTTCCGTCACGACGCTAGGCTCGTAATAACTTGAGATCGGTTTTGTAATCCGAAATTGGTCGTGGCTTCAGAAAATTAAATTGCAAATCATGCTACTATATGTTTCCAAATCTCGAAATCGCACACGAGGTGAGCCCGTCAAGGATTTAAACCCCGCTCCTCCTGGCTAGGAGCCGAGAGCCTTTATCACTACATCGCTTTGGTTGGTTTCATTTCTAGATCACTTTACTTGGTTCACAAGAAATCCATGATGACTGTGTGTCCATCCGTCACTCCGACAACGTTAGATGGCGGGACCTGTCAGGAAAACACGTACAGAAAGCGCTTCGATGGCACAAGATGGAAGATATTCCTGGTCGACGGTTCATGAGGATTGACAGTTCTGTCAATCATCAACCTTAGATCATTTCAGTAGCTCGCTGAAAGAGTTAAAAAAAACTTTCGAAATCCTTAAAATCTGCGTTTGGTGCAACAGCTAGTTATGTACAAGAAAGACAGGAAAATGTTTCACAGTTGGCGTACGTCCACGGTACGTGTCGACGTTGACTCAGTATGAATGAGATGTGCTGAAACTTTCTGGCAGATTAAAACTGTGTGCCCGACCGAGACTCGAACTCCGGACCTTTGCCTTTCGCGGGCAAGTGAAGCTGTGAAGACGGGTGGTGAGTCGTGCTTGGGTAGCTCAGATGATAGAACACCTGCCCGCGAAAGGCAAAGGTCCCGAGTCCGGGTCTGGCACACAGTTTTAATCTGCCAGAAAGTTTCATATTAGCTCACACTCCGCTGCAGAGTGAAAATTTCATTCTGGATGAGATGTGCTGTTTACGTCGCGTGTATGAGACATGTCCACGAGAGAATCGCCCGTTGAAAACTGCAAATTTACTGCGTCAAAAAGAAACGAGCATTGAGAGAAATTTTAGAAGCTTTGGCCTATATCAATTTTAAGTCACTTAAGAGTAGTCCAGTTATCCATACTTCATTGTGATTGGTCTGTCAAAGATCTCTGTTAAATCGTTATGTCTGAGCCATGGGTTTTCGTTGACAGAACTAGGGTGCCAGAAAATTGATTACAGAGCTTTTACACCACATAAAGATATTATGAACAAATTCAAAGTTTTCTTAAAGTTAACTCAAACCAGACCACTAGGCCACCATGTAGCAATCAGAACGGCAAACAGGCAAAGAGATGATACTGCAAATAATATGGCATACCCCAGAAGCTGTTGCTTCAGTCCAATCGAGCGAGAATCGTTAATTCCACAATATGATCTCACTGAGGTTGGATCATAACGTCATTCTGACAGCACAGCACAATGCCACAAGAATGAGTAAATGTTCCACAAGAACACTTACCAGCCAGCTGACATGGTGGGAAAGCAGCAAGCTGAAGCCTTCAAAGCCACTGCTATGACACAGAGGTACGGCGAAGGAAGCTAAAGAGCCCAGAAACGCCGATAACTGTTGTCAGCCTAGGCAAGACACGACAATGGTATCACATGGACAGTAACAAGTACTCAGGCTGTTCATCTGTATTGAGCCAGCTACAATGTAGACCCGGTGACATGCTGCCTCCAATCTGACAGATGACATCTAAATTGGAGACTGTTGCCTGCATGGTCTGCTGAACCTGGTCGCTGTCAGCTGCCAATATGTCATCCACTTATGTGAAGTCTCCAGGATTTCTACCTCCGACCTGCTGAGAGCCGAACTGACGGTGTTTCGGTGTACCATCAACCTTGAAAGGGTCCTGTAGCCACCTTTCATTAGTCCGGTAGCCCATTTTCACTATTCTTTCTCTTTCCTTCCTTGTTTCTCTTTTCCCATAATTATCATAGTGGTGTGATTGAATGAATGTGGTTGTGTGTCACGTTGCTAGACGGTGGCGTAGTCTGCTGCAGAAAGTCTGCGATAGTCGTACAGATTCAGCAGCAGTGGTACGGAATAGCCAACTCTCGTAGTGGTCAAGTCGGCAAAGAGGTTTTCGCTACTTGTGAGAAATCCACCTGCGTTAGGTTGGTGGCGGAAATGGCATCTTTGGGTTTCCCGGGCCACGCGGAGCGTGGAAGAGGCTGGAGAAGCGGGAGGGAGGCAGTCTGCCGCCGGTACGGGAAGCGTCCACAGCTGTGCTCCAGTCGAAGAAGGGTGAGTTAGACTGACCGCGTGGCGCGCTGTTACTTGGCGAGGGGAGAGCTGTTAGCTTTTGGTCTCGCTTTTCAAATCTGGAAGATTGCTTTGCCTTGTCGCAGCAAGGAATGCAAAACTTTGGCAGATTTTTCTTTTAGCAAATTTCTGTAGCAGACTTGGATCCGCCGGAAGAGCGCCACACAAAGGTGTCGATAAGAAGTGAGCACTCGCTTCTGTATGAATGTCTGTTTGCCTTCAGCTGTGCCTGCATAAGCTTTCGCCTTTCTAAATATTTAGAGCTTTGCCTTCCCGTAAATTTTCCTTGCTTTATGTGTCTTTCGTCCGTGAGGAGCCAACCACGTGGTAGAACATTATAGTTGTTGGGCTACCGGCATCACTAACTGTCCGATCGCATGTTTGTTTTAGATAATGTTAACATGATTGTGTGATGTGATATTGTTGGAATTTGCGCACTATACCTAGAAATTGTGTCTCCACAAACCACGTGTTATCAGAAATCGTGTACATGCCTCACATCCTTATCTTAGGAATAAATGATTTTATCTACAATTTTCTCTTGTGTTCCGAGATTACGTTTTTGCACCTAAGCCACTCACCTCATAGCTTTCCCGTTAGCACATCCAATGCGTTTCCTTATGCACAGGTCCAGTGATTAGTCTCCCCTTGTATTTTATAACAAATGCTTTAGATTAAGTCTTATTTTCCGGTGCGTTGCTGGGAGCTGATCTTCTGCACCGTGTTCTTGCATGTGGTATTTTATTTTAAATGTTTGATTGTTGTGAACAGTGCACGGGGAACACTATTAATTACATCGTATCCCCTATGAGCGACATCACAACGTATGCATTTTTGTGAGTTTTGGTCTGTGATCAAATTAATTTATTTTCCGACTCGACCAAACCTTTGATTAGTTGTATGGTTAGAGTCGGTGGCGACCCTAATCTTCTCACGTTAATTTCATAAGCAATAAGTATTTCCATTCCCAGTAATAACGTAATAACCCGTAGTAACAGGTTAGTTACAACCTGTAGCAGTGACCGGGAGCCACGCATCGGTCTTTCATCTGTGAAGAGACAAAGACACTCACTGTCTGCCTCTAGGAGAGCCGGCCGTGATGGCCGAGCGGTTCTAGGTGCTACAGTCTGGAACCGCGCGACCGCTACGGTCGCAGGTTCGAATCCAGCCTCGGGCATGGGTGTTTGAATTGTCCTTAGGTTAGTTAGGTTTAAGTAGTTCTAAGTTCTAGGGGACTGATGACCTCAGAAGTTAAGGCCCGTAGTGCTCAGAGCCATTTGAACCTCTAGGAGAGAGCCATGTCACAACTACGCTACCATCTTCGCCACATGCAGAGATGGTAGAGTTTACCCAGTCATACCCCTTCGATGACCACCAGAATGCCCTACTAACAAGCAGCCTGCGATCTGGTGGTCAACGCCGAAGTGCGAGCTGCGCCTCACGCTCGCTATACTGCGTGGCTTTACTGTGTCTCGTGACCTGCCACATGAGACAACGGCCTCGACAGACGGCTGAACACACACTTCAGTGCATTCTACCATGCATGCTGTTTTTTGCTGCCTTCCTCGCTGTTGCTACGGAAATTGTAGAATTTTGGAACACGTATTATGTTCGAGTATAATGACTTTCCTGGAGACTAGAAATCTACTCTGTAGGAATCAGCATGGGTTTCGAAAAAGACGGTCGTGAGAAACCCAGCTCGCGCTATTCGTCCACGAGACTCAAAGGGCCATAGACACGGGTTCACAGGTAGATGCCGTGTTTCTTGACTTCCGCAAGGCGTTCGATACAGTTCCCCACAGTCGTTTAATGAACAAAGTAAGAGCATATGGACTATCAGACCAATTGTGTGATTGGACGGAAGAGTTCCTAGATAACAGAACGCAGTATGTCATTCTCAATGGAGAGAAGTCTTCCGAAGTAAGAGTGATTTCGGGTGTGCCGCAGAGGAGTGTCATAGGACCGATGCTATTCACAATATACATAAATGACCTTGTGGATGACATCGGAAGTTCACTGAGGCTTTTTGCAGATGATGCTGTGTTGTATCGAGAGGTTGTAACAATGGAAAATTGTACTGAAATGCAGGGGGATCTGCAGCGAATTGACGCATGGTGCAGGGAATGGCAATTGAATCTCAATGTAGACAAGTGTAATGTGCTGCGAATACATAGAAAGATAGATCCCTTATCATTTAGCTACAAAATAGCAGGTCAGCAACTGGAAGCAGTTAATTCCATAAATTATCTGGGAGTACGCATTAGGAGTGATTTAAAATGGAATGATCATATAATGTTGATCGTCGGTAAAGCAGATGCCAGACTGAGATTCATTGGAAGAATCCTAAGGAAATGCAAACCGAAAACAAAGGAAGTAGGTTACAGTACGCTTGCTCGCCCGCTGCTTGAATACTGCTCAGCAGTGTGGGATCAGTACCAGATAGGGTTGATAGAAGAGATAGAGAAGATCCAACGGAGAGCAGCGCGCTTCGTTAAAGGATCATTTAGTAATCGCGAAAGCGTTACGGAGATGATAGATAAACTCCAGTGGAAGACTCTGCAGGAGAGACGCTCAGTAGCTCGGTACGGGCTTTTGTCAAAGTTTCGAGAACATACCTTCACCGAAGAGTCAAGCAGTATATTTCTCCCTCCTACGTATATCTCGCGAACAGACCATGAGGATAAAATCAGAGAGATTAGAGCCCACACCGAAGCATACCGACAATCCTTCTTTCCACGAACAATACGAGACTGGAATAGAAGGGAGAACCGATAGAGGTACTCAGGGTATCCTCCGCCACACACTGTCAGGTGGCTTGCGGAGTATGGATGTAGATGTAGATGTAGATGTAGATGTAGATGTAGAAATTATGATTCAATAGTAGCACTTTCTCTGAATCTATATGTGCCTTGCTAATGCTATTTCATTAGCGCACAAAGCACCAACCAGCCTTCAGCACCATTCTCCATGCTTTGTCATCCGGCAACCAAAAGGGTCGCAGCCCAGGCCCTTACAAATCGGCGTTAGCAGTGTTTACGTCTGCTGCCGCTGCCGTAGTAAAAGCACGCCTGCAGCTATATCGTCGTCGCCGTCAGGACTTCCAGTTCGACATAAAGCGATGTGTTAGTGAACATGTTTCTGTCGGCCTCTGTGGTTATGTTTACTGTGTGTGACCATGCCATTCCCAAAATATCCTTTGTTAAACTGCAGGAAGCTGCAGACGTGTCACTGTTTAAGGGAAATACCAGGGAAGTGTATTTGAAGCCAGAGAAGTGAGAGTTTTGTGATTTATCAGAGCGTGAGTTGCTACATACTAAGCCAGTTCCAGCTACTTAAACACATACGTTGAGGTAAACTATCCATCTGTCGCCATCTGCGTCTATTACCTGACAAGAAACTACCGCGATGTCTAGGACAGCGTTGCCCTTAGGTCTGATGGCCTTTCACTGGTTGTTCGTCTGTTTCTTGAATTCCATTGTAGCACCAGTTGTATCAACCTCTCTTCTACGCAGTTTCCTTGTTTTGTTAAATCCAGAGCTGGCCTCTGATTCAGTAGAATATTTCCAGCGTTTGTATTGAATACATTACACTGAGGCGGCAAAAGTCATGAGATATCTCCTAATGTCATGTTGGACCTCGTTTCTCCAGGCGTAGTGCTGTGACCTGACGTGGCATGGACTCAAAAAATGTCGTTGGAAGTCCCCTGCAGAAATATTGAGCATTGCTGCCGCTATCGCCGTCCATAATTGGGAAAGTGTTGCCGCTGCAGGATGTTGAGCACGAGCTGACTTCTAGATTATGTCCGATAAATACTCGATGGGACTCACGTCGTGCGATCTGGATGGCCAGATCGTTAGCTCGAATTGTCCAGAATGTTTTTCAAAAATGGTTCAAATGGCTCTGAGCACTATGGGACTCAACATCTTAGGTCATAAGTCCCCTAGAACTTAGAACTACTTAAACCTAACTAACCTAAGGACATCACACACACCCATGCCCCAGGCAGGATTCGAACCTGCGACCATAGCAGTCCCGCGGTTCATTGTTCTTGAAAACGATAGCTAACCATTGTGGTCCGGTGACATGACATCGTTGTTCGACAACGTGGAAGCCATCAGTGGCTGCAGGTTGTCTCCAGGTAACCTAACATAACCATTTCCAGTCCATGATCGGTCGAGTTGGACCAGAGGCCCAATCCATTCAAGGTAAACACAATCCACACCATTATGGAGTCTCAACCAGCTTGCACAGTGCCTTGTTGACAACTTGGATCCCATTTCGTAGGGTCTGCACCACACTCGAACCCTACCATCAGTTCTTACTAACTGAAATCTGGACTCATTTGACCATGCCACCGTTTCCCAGTCGTCTAGGGTCCATCTGATATGGTCACGAGCTTAGGAGAGGCGCTGCAAGGGATGTCGTGCTGTTAGAACAGGCACTTGCGTCGATCGTTTGCTGCCATAGCCCATTAACTCCAAGTTCGCCGCATTGTCCTAAATGATACGTTCGTCGTACATCTAACATTGATTTATGCAATTATTTAAAGCAGAACTGACAAGGCTACGCAAATGCAGCTGATTTCGATTGTTAAGTGAAGGTCGCCGGCCACTGCTTTGTCCGTCGAGAGGTAATGTCTGAAATTTGGTATTCTCAGAACACACTCTTAACGCAGTGGATCCCGGAATACTAATTTTCCTAACGATTTTCGAAATGTACGAGGTGCATTCAAGTTCTAAGGCCTCCGATTTTTTTTTCTAATTAACTACTCACCCGAAATCGATGAAACTGGCGTTGCTTCTCGACGTAATTGCCCTGCAGACGTACACATTTTTCACAACGCTGACGCCATGATTCCATGGCAGGGCCGATGGCTTCTTTAGGAGTCTGTTTTGACCACTGGAAAATCGCTGAGGCAATAGCAGCACGGCTGGTGAATGTGCGGCCACGGAGAGTGTCTTTCATTGTTGGAAAAAGCCAAAAGTCACTAGGAGCCAGGGCAGGTGAGTAGGGAGCATGAGGAATCACTTCAAAGTTGTTATCACGAAGAAACTGTTGCGTAACGTTAGCTCGATGTGCGGGTGCGTTGTCTTGGTGAAACAGCACACGCGCAGACCTTCCCGGACGTTTTTGTTGCAGTGGAGGAAGGAATTTGTTCTTCAAAACATTTTCGTAGGATGCACCTGTTACCGTAGTGCCCTTTGGAACGCAATGGGTAAGGATTAAGCCCTCGCTGTCCCAGAGCATGGACACCATCATTTTTTCAGCACTGGCGGTTACCCGAAATTTTTTTGGTGGCGGTGAATCTGTGTGCTCCCATTGAGCTGACTGGCGCTTTGTTTCTGGCTTGAAAAATGGCATCCACGTCTCATCCATTGTCACAACCGACGAAAAGAAAGTCCCATTCTTGCTGTCGTTGCGTGTCAACATTGCTTGGCAACATGCACACGGGCAGCCATGTTGTCGTCCATCAGCATTCGTGGCACCCACCTGGATGACACTTTTCGCATTTTCAGGTCGTCATGCAGGATTGTGTGCACAGAACCCACAGAAATGCCAACTCTGGAGGCGATCTGTTCAACAGTCATTCGGCGATCCCCCAAAACAATTCTCCCCACTTTCTCGACCATGTCGTCAGACCGGCTTGTGCGAGCCCGAGGTTGTTTCGGTTTGTTGTCACACGATGTTCTGCCTTCATTAAACTGTCGCACCCACGAACGTACTTTCGACACATCCATAACTCCATCACCACATGTCTCCTACAACTGTCGATGAATTTCAATTGGTTTCACACCACGCAAATTCAGAAAACGGATGATTGCACGCTGTTCAAGTAGGGAAAACGTCGTCGTTTTAAGTATTTAAAACAGTTCTCATTCTCGCAGCTGGCGGTAAAATGCTATCTGCCGTACGGTGCTGCCATCTCTGGGACGTATTGACAATGAACGCGGCCTCATTTTAAAACAATGCGCATGTTTCTATCTCTTTCCAGTCCGGCGAAAAAAAATCGGAGGCCTTAGAACTTGAATGCACCTCGTAATGTCTCCTGCATCTAGCTCCGACCACCTTTCCGCGTTCAGAGTCTGTTAATTTCCGTCGTGTGGCCATAATTGCGTTGGAAACCTTTTCACATGAATCACCCGACTTCAAATGACTGCTCCGTTAATATACTGTCCTTTTTTATATCTTTTGTAGGCGGTACTACAGCCATCTGTATATGTGCATATCGATACACCATGACTTTTGTCACCTCAATGTAGTTCATTCACTACAAAGATATCTAAGCGTTATAGTCATAAGTTAGCACTGATCCAACGCACTGGCTGTATTTTCTTCTTATATACTGATATTCCAAATGTATGTCGTTCTATTTTCATGTAAGAGAATATTTTAGGTCATATGCAACAACTGGAGAAAAATAAGGAAACACTGTAAAAAAAAACATATCACGAATTCATTTAGCTCCAACGTAATGCACTCACAGCTACGCAGAATCTATTCTGCCAGAGAATGACACCTGGAATATAGCGAAGACAGTGGACAACTGCCGTTCATGGTGAAATAAAACATCGCAACCCGCAGGCTTAGCATCTCCATTTATGTCCAAGCATGCATTTCTCGTGAAGTTTCCACATTGCTGTCCATCAACTATACATCATGATTTCAAAATGCAATTTGCTTATGACGAATAGCCACTCCTCCATCAGAGCAATAGAATCAGACTTGTAACAAAGATTACCACCAAGAGCTCGTAGTTTACAGCGCCTGTCAATCCTTTAATTCTGTAGAGTAATGCATTGTGTGGAACTGCCACCTGCCACAATGTTTGTGTGCTCTTACTGCTGCAGAACGAAAGTAGTAGTCCACATATGCTGTTTATACACTCCTGGAAATGGAAAAAAGAACACATTGACACCGGTGTGTCAGACCCACCATACTTGCTCCGGACACTGCGAGAGGGTTGTACAAGCAATGATCACACGCACAGCACAGCGGACACACCAGGAACCGCGGTGTTGGCCGTCGAATGGCGCTAGCTGCGCAGCATTTGTGCACCGCCGCCGTCAGTGTCAGCCAGTTTGCCGTGGCATACGGAGCTCCATCGCAGTCTTTAACACTGGTACCATGCCGCGACAGCGTGGACGTGAACCGTATGTGCAGTTGACGGACTTTGAGCGAGGGCGTATAGTGGGCATGTGGGAGGCCGGGTGGACGTACCGCCGAATTGCTCAACACGTGGGGCGTGAGGTCTCCACAGTACATCGATGTTGTCGCCAGTGGTCGGCGGAAGGTGCACGTGCCCGTCGACCTGGGACCGGACCGCAGCGACGCACGGATGCACGCCAAGACCGTAGGATCCTACGCAGTGCCGTAGGGGACCGCACCGCCACTTCCCAGCAAATTAGGGACACTGTTGCTCCTGGGGTATCGGCGAGGAGCATTCGCAACCGTCTCCATGAAGCTGGGCTACGGTCCCGCACACCGTTAGGCCGTCTTCCGCTCACGCCCCAACATCGTGCAGCCCGCCTCCAGTGGTGTCGCGACAGGCGTGAATGGAGGGACGAATGGAGACGTGTCGTCTTCAGCGATGAGAGTCGCTTCTGCCTTGGTGCCAATGATGGTCGTATGCGTGTTTGGCGCCGTGCAGGTGAGCGCCACAATCAGGACTGCATACGACCGAGGCACACAGGGCCAACACCCGGCATCATGGTGTGGGGAGCGATCTCCTACACTGGCCGTACACCACTGGTGATCGTCGAGGGGACACTGAATAGTGCACGGTACATCCAAACCGTCATCGAACCCATCGTTCTACCATTCCTAGACCGGCAAGGGAACTTGCTGTTCCAACAGGACAATGCACGTCCGCATGTATCCCGTGCCACCCAACGTGCTCTAGAAGGTGTAAGTCAACTACCCTGGCCAGCAAGATCTCCGGATCTGTCCCCCATTGAGCATGTTTGGGACTGGATGAAGCGTCGTCTCACGCGGTCTGCACGTCCAGCACGAACGCTGGTCCAACTGAGGCGCCAGGTGGAAATGGCATGGCAAGCCGTTCCACAGGACTACATCCAGCATCTCTACGATCGTCTCCATGGGAGAATAGCAGCCTGCATTGCTGCGAAAGGTGGATATACACTGTACTAGTGCCGACATTGTGCATGCTCCGTTGCCTGTGTCTATGTGCCTGTGGTTCTGTCAGTGCGATCATGTGATGTATCTGACCCCAGGAATGTGTCAATAAAGTTTCCCCTTCCTGGGACAATGCATTCACGGTGTTCTTATTTCAATTTCCAGGAGTGTATTCAAAATGAGCTAATCCACTATCAGTTAAAGTTTGTACCAAGAGTTTATTTGTTGCAACGTGCTAACTGTTAAATATTAAAACCAGACAGGTACTTGCTGGTTATCAGACAGACAGTGTTGCTAGGGGGCTCCTACTCAGCGAAGGCATCCCTGATCACAGTGCGATGCGATATCGATGTAATTTGTACAGACCACATTTTCAGACATCTCCGACGAACTACGAATGTGTGTCCCAATGTAGAATATATCTAAAAAGAATAAATAAAAACCTTATCTTCAATGTGTTCCACCCTCTATCTCCAAAGCATCATGTAAATTAATGAACATATAGTACAACGGAAAAAATGACTAAAATAATGACAAATGATTTAAAATTAGGCATAACACTGAAAAACAGAGTCACATGTCTGTATTAAGTCGCTAATAACCTTTTACAAGCTATACACATCGTGAAGCGCTTGTTAACAGAACAACAGAAACCTCAATGTTTTACCAATAGCATTCTCCGAAGAATAAAATGACGTTCTTTTTTTTAATACAACGGAAGAACTTCCATGTCTACAAGCGCCGGTATTGTCTGACAGTTCTACTTTTAGCACTAAAATCTTATGCCCTTAATGTTGACCATATTTCCGAAGGAAGCGTTAATATCACTATTTATTCACATTAGGAACTCACCAAACTAGACATTATCTGTTTCTCAAAGTTGATGTGTGGTGTCTTAAAAACAAAAAATAGCCACCTCTTATGGATGGACGGCAGCCATTGAGAGAACAGGGTGCAGCCAACTGCAGATTGTGGCGAACGTTGGAACAATTGAAGCCTGGTGTCTGGGCTCCGAGGCCATTCCTGCGTCATTCCAGCGACTGCCAGAGAAGGTTGAGAAGACCAGCCTTGTGCGTGGAGTTTCAACATAGCTCACAATTTTCAGAATTCTACCCAGAACTGATCGTGGTCCTTTGGTTCTGAGTCGAGTGGAAGGACTAAACCACGGACTTCGACTGTTCTGTGACAAGCTAGCCCGCGACATCCTAGACTTGCGTCACAGAGTTGAGAACTATAGAGTCCCCCTATAGGTGTGCACTACACATTAAAAGCTGCTACTCAGGTAGCTGACTGTGTGTAGTGTGAACCTAAGGCTTTTTTTTTTAGATCTACATCTACATCTACATCTACATTTATACTCCGCAAGCCACCCAACGGTGTGTGGCGGAGGGCACTTTACGTGCCACTGTCATTATCTCCCTTTCCTGTTCCAGTCGCGTATGGTTCGCGGGAAGAACGACTGTCTGAAAGCCTCTGTGCGCGCTCTAATCTCTCTAATTTTACATTCGTGATCTCCTCGGGAGGTATAAGTAGGGGGAAGCAATATATTCGATACCTCATCCAGAAACGCACCCTCTCGAAACCTGGCGAGCAAGCTACACCGCGATGTAGAGCGCCTCTCTTGCAGAGTCTGCGACTTGAGTTTGCTAAACATCTCCGTAACGCTATCATATAATCATACAATGAAGGATTCTTCTTTCTATGTATTCGCAATACATTACATTTGTCTATGTTAAGGGTCAGTTGCCACTCCCTGCACCAAGTGCCTATCCGCTGCAGATCTTCCTGCATTTCGCTACAATTTTCTAATCAGGCGGCTCTCCATCCAGTCCAGATAACGATAGCTGTAGGGACCCAGAAGCATCAGTGTGAGATCAAAAGAAATGTCTCCCAAAGGTGAGGCTATTAAAATCCTAACGGTAAACTGCTGAAGCATTCACAACAAAGTGCTAGAGTTTGAAGTGCCCATGAAAATCAGTCAAGTTCACATAATACTACATACAGAAAGCCGGTTGAAACCTGAAATTGATAGCAGTGAGATTTTTGGGGAAAATTTAAATTTACGTGGAAAGGATAGACAAATGGGAAATGGAGGTGGTGTATTTGTGGCCGTAGACTAGAAACTCAGATCCACCGAAATAGAAATTGAAACCGCATGTGAGACTGTTTGGGCAAGACTGAGTATCAGCTGTGGGCTTAAAATGATAATTGGATCCTTCTAACGCCCAACAGACTCATCTCCTGATGTAACCGAGACCTTTAGAGAAAACCCCAGTTCACTTGTATGAAAGTTGCTCAATCACACTGTAATCATCAGTGGAGACTTTAAACATCCAACAATTAATTGGGAAAATTACAGTTTTGTTAGTGGTGGGCGTGATAAGACATCCTGTGAAACTTTACTAAATGCCTTCTCTGAAAATTACGTTCAACAGATAACTAGGAACCCCACCCATGATCGAAATAAAGTGGACCTAATGGCAACAAATAGTCCTGACCTCTTTGAGGATGTCCACATCGAAACTGGCATCAGGACCACGATGCGATTGTGGCAACAATTTACCGCAGTACAAAGGATAACTAAAAGAAGCATAAATATATACATGTTCAGTAAATTAGATAAAAAATAAGTAGTGTCATATCTTAATAAGGAACTTCCAACTTTCAGCACAGAGTAGGGGCATGTAGAGGAACTCTGGCTCAAGTTTAAAAGAATAGTTGACCATGCACTGGATAGATATGTACACAGTAGAACAGTACATAACAGGAGAGAACCTCCACAGTATACAGCCACTATAAAAAAACTTCTAAAGAAACGGAGATTACTGCATAATAGGTGTAGAACAAAGCGCAGAACTATAGATAGGAAGATGCTAAATGAAACTCATTTGGCTGACAAGAGAGCAAAATGTGATGCCTTCAACGACTACCGTAGCAGAATATTTTCAAGTGCCGTTTCATAGAACCCAAAGGAATTCTAGTTGTATGTAAAAGCTGTCAGTGGCATCGAAGTAATTGTCCAGTCCCTAGCGAATGAGACAGAAACTCAAATTGAGGGTCGCAAAGCAAAAGCTGAAATGCTTAACTCCGTTTTCAAATGTTCCTTTGCAAAGGGAAACGCAGGACAACTGCCCACTGAAAAGGTAAGTGAAATAAGTGTTAGTGACAGTGGTATTGAGAAACAGCTGAAATCGTTAAAGTTGAACAAAGCTCCAGGTCCCGATGGGATCTCTGTCACATTCTATTCTGAACTTGTGGCCAAGTTAGCCCCTGTTCTAACTATTGTCTATCGTAGATCCCTCGAACAAAAATCCGCACCCAGTTATTGGAAAAAGGCACAGGTCACACCCATCTACCAGAAAGGTACTAGATCAACAAAACTACCGACCAATGTCCTTATTATCGATTTGTTGTAGGATCTTACAACATATTCCTGGCTCAAATATAATGAGATATCTTGAACAGAAAGACCTCCTCAGTGCCAAAAAGTGTGGTTCTAGATCACATCAGTCACATGAAACCCAACACGCACTTTTCTAACATGACATACTGAAAGGTTTGGATCAAGACAACCAGGTAGATGCAGTATTTCTCGGTTTCCGATAAGCATTTAACTCAATAACGCCCCTACGCTTATTGTCGAAAGTACGATCACATGGGGTATCAAGTGAAATGTGTGACAGGATTGAGGACTTTTTGGTAGAGAGGACACAGCATGTTATTTTGGATGGAGAGATATTGACAGATGTAGAAGGAGGTGTGTTGGTACCCTTTCTGTCCATCATCATCATCATCTTGGACAGTTTCCAGCCTCTGGCCGGGTCTGTATGGAACATAGGTTTCTCCAACGTCTTCTGTCTTGCCACCATCTCTCCGTCTTCACCTTGGTCCAGTCTTCTCATTTCTTCTGGATGCATTTCGCTACTCCTTTCAGCCATCTGTCTCTCTGTCTTCCTCCTGATCTCTTTCCTTCCAGTTTCATCTCGTGTATTCTTCTGGGTATCCCCTTCTCCTCCATTCTTTTAAAGTATCCATACCATCTCAGCCCAAATTTCTCTGTCTCCTCCTGCAATGGTTCCACCTTCAATAACTCTCTGATCCTCTCATTTCTTAACCAGTCTATCTTCATCACTCCAATACTGTTTCTCAAGAATTTCAACTCACTAACTTGTACTTTGCTTTTCTCTCTTCCTTTCATAACCTAGGTTTCTGGTGCATATGTTCATATTGTATATTAATGACCTTGCAGACAATATCAATAATAAAATCAGGCTTTTTGCAGATGATGCAGTTATCTATAATGAGTTACTATTTGAAAGAAGCTGCATAAATATTCAGTCAGATTTTATTAAGATTTCAAGGTGGCAACTTGCTCCAAATGTTCAGAAATGTAAAATTTTGTACTTTACTAAACGAAAAAACGTCGTATCCTATGACTATAATATCAGTGCGACAGTGTTGGAATCGGCCAACTTATACAAATACCTTGGAGTAATGCTTTGTAGGGATATGAAATGGGATGATCACATACGTTCAGTCGTGGGTAAAGCAGGTGGTAGACTTCGGTTTATTTGTAGAACACTGGGGAAGTGCACTCAGTCTACAAAGGGAATTGCTTACAAAGCATTCGTGTGGCCGTTTCTAGAACATTGTTCAAGAGTGCGGGACCCATACATACTGCGTAGGACCAACAAGGGACATTGAACGTATACAGAGAAGGGCAACACGAATGGTCACAAGTTAACGTGGGAGACTGTCACAGTGATGCTGAAGGAACTGAACTGGAAGGCTGTTGAAGATAGACGTGAGCTATCAGGAGAAAATCTGTAAACAAAGTTTCAAAAATCGCCTTTAAATGATTACTCTAGGAATATACTACAACCCTCTACGTATCGCTCACATTGGGATAGTGAGCGTAAGAGTAGGGTAATTAGTGCACGCACAGAAGAATTGAGACAATCATGCTTCCCGCGCTCCTTACGTAAATGGATAAGAAAGAAACCCTAATATCTGGGACAACGGGACGTATCCTGTGCCAAGCACCTCACGGTGATTTCTAGAGTAAATGTATATATGATTACGCAGTAATATTTGCTAACTGCACAACAGGATCTATAATTCAATCTAAACTATACAAAATATCCAGTATTCCAGTTCTTATCTGGATGAAAGAAAATTCAGCAAAGTCTTTAGTCATATACACATCCATAACGTGATAATCATCTCCAGACACTTGATCCATTAGAACATGCATTTAACGTTAGCATATGACATAATAGCAGGTTTTTTATGTACGCTCTAAATTTTTTCCATTTGGCGAATACACCAATTTCGTCTTCACACCATGTCTCTGGAATGTGTGCTTTCCACTACTATAAAAATACAGAGTGATTCACGAAGATATGCAAATATTTTAGTATCTTATTCTACAAGTAGAACTACAGAAAAAAGTTCGTGTAGACATAGGTTCGCAAAGATTTAGTTACGGAGCTACGGCTAACAAAAGATTTTGCCTGAAATTTAGCAACTTCGCTAATATGAAGCCATCGCAAAACTGTACGAAGTTAATGAAAATAACGATCTCCATTTATTTTGTTGTTACTGATCTGGTGAATCTAATAAAACATGTCCCAGACATGTAACTGCAGTAGTTTTCCATAACATCCAGAGGAGCAAAGAAGTAATTTCGTAAAATGTTTAATTTATTAACTACTTGGCCAATTTGTTTTTAAATTCCAGACAACTGCACAAAGTTCTCAACAGAAGTTGTAGACAATTTAATTCTGTAAAAATGATGTTAATAACGTTAACCGAAACTGTGTGAATGTGTCAGATAATCTGCTTTTATTAATACCATAGCACACGTAAATTCATGTTAAACCGGAAAACAACAAAGCTCAAAAAAGTTACTCGTTTCAAGGTTAGGAAACGACTGAAACAACTCAATAAGGCTTGCTAACAATGACATAAATGTGTATTCATTCTTAATGGAAAGTAGACAAATTTAGTTGTATAATAATTTTTGCTTTTCTGGATGTTCTGGAAAACTACTGTAGATACATGTTTGGGACATGTTTTGTTAGATTCACCAGACCAATAACAACAAAATAAATGGTAGACTAATCGTTCTGTACTTCAACCTCGTACAGCTTTGCGATGGCTCCATATTACGAGTAGCATAGTTGCTACATTGCAGGCAAAATCTTTTACTAACCGGAACTCCGTAACTAAACATTTTAGGACATATTTTTGTAAGAACTTTTTTCCTTAATTTTACTTGTAGAATAACATATTAAAATATTTGCATATCTCAGTGGATCACCCTGTATATGTGGTGTCATCCGTCTCCCACACCTATTTAGTGGTTACAGTGAAAGTTCTACACACATTCTCACTATTCTTATGTATGCTGCTTCTTTTTTCAAAGCGTGTGATAACAATCATCTCCTATATATCCAATGCTTGTGCCACAAATTTCGATTACTTCCTGTGTATAAATACAGATATCCTGCATTCCCATTCTGTATCCATTTCTTAAAATATTTTTAAAGGTTTTTTGCACACTTTTCCACATTCTCCATATTTTTACCATATTTCTCCCATTTTTACATATTTTTATCCTTATTCGATAAATATAAAAGAATATTAATTATGCTCTTAATGATACTCTACCAAGTTTCTTTAGCGTACAGTAGCGACTTGGATCCCTCGCCCAAGCAGAGACTTTCTACAAAGTGTCTGCAGGATCACTTGTTCGTCTCCTTCCTTCCGTCGCCATACAATAATAACTGCCAAAGTCAACCCTTACATATTCTATGGCATAGACATGGATTGCTGACTTCAGGTACCTTAAATACATCTACTGATTCTTACAAGAAAATCACCCAATTAACTAGCTAACATAGATAACATTCATCTGTATTTTCTCCTACGTTAATAAGAAGGAGTGCAGCCCGGCTATGGCTTTAAAGCTTCGCATACTTTTGTGTACAGGATGGTCAAAACCAGTCTGAAAATCTTGTAAAGTTGTTTCAGGATAGATTGTACTGAGAAATGAAATGATCGTATGGCACTGATGGACGGGAGTCTACACCTAGGAAGTTCGGCCGCCAAGTTGCAAGTCTTTTCAGTTGACGCCACACTGAGCGACCTGTGTGTTGATGATGATGATGAAATGATGACGAGGACAACGTAATAATAAGTCCCCGAGAGGAGAAAATCCACGATCCGGCCGGAAATCGAACCCGAGCCGGCTGCAAGGCAGTCAGATGCGATGAACTCTCAGCTAAGGGGCGGACCGGTGCTGAGAAGTTATTTTTAAGAAAAAAATTTGAGACGTTACACCATTTCCAAATTAATTATCATTGAAAATAGCCAGTCAGGCTGTTGCGCGCTCGAATTCAAGTGGCCCGCCAGAGAAGGTGTCGTCAAGCGTGTTCTTCGTTTCGTTTCCCAAAACTGAAAAAGAGACCAATACAAAAATTGGACATGGGATAGCAGCAAGTATCGAACATGAGCTAAAAACGACGCTAATGGATTCTGGCAGGTCTCTTGAATTATTGCGCGCAATGGTCTGATTGGCTAACTTCAATGCTAATTAACTCGGAATACAAACACTATGTGATCAAAAGTATCCGGACACCTGTCTGAAAATGACTTACAAGTTCGTGGCACCCTCCTTCGGTAATGCTGGAATGCAATATTGCGTTGGCCCACCCTTAGCCTTGATGACAGCTCCCACTCTCGCAGGCATACGTTCAATCAGGTGCTGGAAGCTTACTTGGGGGATGGCAGCCCATTCTTCACGGAGTGCTGCACTCAGGAAAGGTATCGATGACTGTTGGTGAGGCCTGGACGAAGTCGGCCTTAAAAACATCCCAAATGTGTTCTATATGATTCAGGTCAGGACTCTGTGCAGGCCAGTCCATTACAGGGGTGTTATTGTTGTGTAACCACTCCGCCACAAGTCGTGCATTATGAACAGGTGCTGAAAGATTCAGTCACCATCCCCGAACTGCTCTTCAACAGTGGGAAGCCAGAACGTGCTTAAAATATCAATGTAGGCCTGTGCTGTGATAGTGCCACGCAAAACAACAAGGGGTGCAAGCCTCTCCTCCCCCCCCCCCCCCCCCCTCTGCGCTATAATAAAACCACCTCCGAATTTTACTGTTGGCGCTACACACGCTGGCAGATGTTCACCTGGCATTCGCCGTACCCACACCCTGCCACCAGATCGCCACATTGTGTACCGTGGTTCGTCACTCCACATAACGTTTTTTCACTGTTCAATTGTACAATGTTTTCGCTCCTTACACCAAGCGAGACGTCGTTTGGCATTTACCGGCTTGATGTGTGGCTTAAGAGCAGCCGCTCTATCATGAAAGCCAAGTTTCTCACCTCCTGCCTAACTGTCATAGTACTTGCAGTGGATCATGATGCAGTTTGGAATTCCTGTGTGAAGGTCTGGATAGACGTCTGCCTATTACACATTACGATCCTCTTCAACTGTCGGCGGTTTCTGTCAGTCAACAGTTGAGGTCGGCCTGTACGCTTTTGTGCTGTACGTGTCCTTTCACGTTTCCGCTTCACTATCACATCGGAAACAGTGGATCTAGGGATGTTTAGGAGTGTGGAAATATCGCGTACAGACGTATGACACAAATGACACCCAGTCACCTGACCACCTTCGAGGTCCGTGAGTTCCGCGGAGGGCCCCATGCTGCACTCTCACGATGTCTAATGACTACTGAGGTCGCTTATGCGGGGTACCTAGCACTAGGTGGCAGCACAACGCACCTAATATGAAAAATGTATGCCTTTGTGGGCGTCCGGATACTTTTGATCACGTAGTGTATGTTACGGCAATAGCCAGAAGATCGGCCAGATCGCGAATTGGCAGGCTATTTCGCATTTTGGCCGAGAAGATTGGCCAAAGTCCGACTACTTGAAAGAATAGGCGTATATCCGACTTTGCCAGCAATTTCGCGAATTTACCGGAGATTCCAGGCAAAATCGCGATGTGAATGCATATAATTAGAGAGATCCCTTCTTAAATTTCACTGTGCACTGTGATGAGGCAACAGTGTGCGGCAAGCAGCACTTCTCTCCCTTTCTGTGTTAAGTGTGTCGTGGACGTAGCAACTGCTGGTTTTCGGAGAAGATCCTGCCCCTGCACCTTATTTCCTTTCCTGATAAATTGGATTAACTGAACTCCAAATGTCACAAAAGCTTAAGTTGTAGTAATATGTGAATACCGGCTGTATTAAAAAAATTTATAGCATGTATAGGTTGTAAAATGTTTATATTTTTTATAAGGCCGGCCGGAGTGGCCGAGCGGTTCTAGGCACTACAGTCTGGAACCGCGCGACCGCTACGGTCGCAGGTTCAAATCCCACCTCGGGCATGGATGTGTGTGATGTCCTTAGGTTAGTTAGGTTTAACTAGTTCTAAGTTCTAGGGGACTGATGACCTCAGATGTTAAGTCCCATAGTCCTCAGAGCCATTTAAACCATTTTTTTAATAAGTAGGACTCATAAAATAAATGGGTCAGATACTGCTTGAAATTATACTTGTTTATTCAGTATTTACCTTCCGATTCTGGTCGATCTTTCTATGCCACTTCGAAAATTGGCCAGCCAGATCCCGAAATTAGGAAAAAGTTGGACTTGGCCGGCCAATTTAAAGTGACTTTGACCAGTTCGTGACTTAGAATTATATATTAATAACTTCAGCTGCTGACGCGTTGGTATACATCAACGGGACAGGTGAAAATGTGTGTCCCGACCGGGACTCGAACGCGTGATCTCCTGCTTGCATGGCAGACGCTCTATTCATCTGAGCCACAGACGGCACAGTGCACAGTGCGACTCCAGGGACTACCTCTCGCACGCCTCCCCCGAGACCCACATTCTCACATTATATGTCAACACACTACATTCGTAGTGTCCCTACCCAACACATTCATTACTCGTGGAAGACATTATTACCAAGTCTCGTAAGAGTTCGGGTAATATGTTTGCATCCGAACAGAAGAAGGTCATGGCCGTTATTGCCAGAACTATATACTTATATGGAATGGTGTCTGTTCTTTCGGACATTGTCGGCCGGTTCCCGCTTTGGTCGATTGTGGCCAAAGCCCACAATCGACCAAATATATATATAATTTTCATGTGTTACATAAATGTTGTGGCTTTAGAGTATACAGGGTGAGTCACCTAACGTTACCGCTGGATATATTTCGTAAACCACATCAAATACTGACGAATCGATTCCACAGACCGAACGTGAGGAGAGGGACTATTGTAATTGGTTAATACAAAGCATAAAAAAAATGCACGGAAGTATGTTTTTTAACACAAACCTACGTTTTTTAAATGGAACCCCGTTAGTTTTGTTAGCACATATTATAAACAAATACGTAATCAGTGCCGTTTGCTGCATTGTAAAATGTTAATTACATCCGGAGATATTGTAACCTAAAGTTGACGCTTGAGTACCACTCCTCCGCTGTTCGATCATGTGTATCGGAGAGCACCGAATTACGTAGGGATCCAAAGGGAACGGTGATGGACCTTAGATACAGAAGAGACTGGAACAGCACATTACGTCCACATACTAACACCTTTTTATTGGTCTTTTTTCACTGACGCACATGTACATTACCATGGAATAGAGTGTGTCCCGACATGTCAGGCCAATAGATGTTCAATGTGGTGGCCATCATTTGCTGCACACAATTGCAATCTCTGGCGTAATGAATGTCGTACACGCCGCAGTACATCTGGTGTAATGTCGCCGCAGGCTGCCACAATACGTTGTTTCATATCCTCTGGGGTTGTAGGCACATCACGGTACACATTCTCCTTTAACGTACCCCACAGAAAGAAGTCTAGAGGTGTAAGATCAGGAGAACGGGCTGGACAATTTATGCGTCCTCCACATCCGATGAAACGCCCGTCGAACGTGTACCTCACCCCTCATGGTAATGTACATGTGCGTCAGTGAAAAAGACCAATAAAAAGGTGTTAGCATGTGAACGTAATGTGCTGTTCCAGTCTCTTCTGTACCTAAGGTCCATCACCGTTCCCTTTGGATCCCTACGTAATTCGGCGCTCTTCTATACACACGATCGAACAGCGGAGGAGTGGTACTCAAGCGTCAACTTTAGGTTACAATATTTCCGGATGTAATGAACATTTTGCAATGCAACGAACGGCACTGATTACGTATTTGTTTATATGTTCAGATGTGCTAACAAAACTAACGGGGTTCCATTTAAAAAAACGTAGGTTTGTGTTAAAAAACATACTTCCGTGCATTTTTGTATGGTTTGTATTAACTAATTACACTAGCCCCTCTCCTCACTTTCGGTCTGTGGAATCGATTCGTCAGTATTTGATGTGGTTTACGAAATATATCCAGCGGTAATGTTAGGTGACTCACCCTGTATAACGTCGCCGGACTGTTCCTCTACTGTGCGCAGTAGTGCTGCAAGATGTGTTCATATCCTTCTGCATTTAGCGTTTCCTTGAACGCGATAAGGAAACCACACCCCCAACACCGAAAAACACCCCGATTCCGTAACACCATCTCTTTCGTACTGCACTGTTGGCATCACACACGATGGCAGGTAGCGCGTTCTCCAGACATTCGCTCAGCCGACGCCCTTTCATCAGACTGACACAGGGTACAGTGTAAGTCATCACTCAGTATCACACGTTCTCTATCACCCACTGTGCCACTGTGCAGTGGCGTTGCTCTTTATGCCACCACAAGCGTCGCTCAGCGTTGACTTCAGAAATGTGTGTCTCATTAGGGGCTGCTCGATCATTGTACCCCATTCTTGTGCAAGCTAGGCTGATGGTAGCACTTTTGCAGTTAGAAGTCATTCCTTCCTCTTATTTCACGCGATTTCTTGCAATTTCTTGCATATGAGGTCTACCTCTACATCTGTATGACTACTCTGCGGTTCACACTAGCGTGCTTGACAGAGGGTTCATCGAACCACCTTCAGACTATTTCGCCACTGTTCCACAGTCGAACAGCGCCCTGGAAAACCAGCGCTTAAGTCCTTCACGCGAGCTCTGATATACGAGTGTTGGAACTTAAATAGTGGCGTTGTGTAGTACCCGTTGCCAGCGATGTGGAAGGCGTAGTATACCGTTAGCAGAGCCTGTCGTGTTGATGGTACGAATGGAGCGGTCTACTGCCTGTCGAATTTCTGGAACTGTTCTGAAGCGAATGTCAAAAGTGGTTCCTTCATCTTCGGAATCAAATCAAAGTCATCATCACTGCGAAAGAAGAGGCGACACTTTCTGCGCAACCCACCCATCATTTTACACGACAATGCGCGGGCGCATACAGCGCAAGCTGTGGCTGCTCTGTTCGGTCGATGGGACTAGGAAGTACTGTACCATCCACCATACTCCCCGGGCATAAGTCCTTTTGACTATGATTTGATTCCGAAGATGAAGAAACCACTTTTGATATTCGCTTCAGAACAGTTCCAGAGATTGGACAGGCAGTAGACCTCTCCATTCGCACCATCAACAGAACAGGCTGTGCTAACGGTATACTACGCCTTCCACATCGCTGGCAGCGTGTTCTACACAACGCTGGTGACTACTTTGAAGGACAGTAACTTGTGCAAACATGTAACTCTATTGTAACGGTTGTGAATAAATAGTTGCCACTATTTAAGTTCCAACCCTCGTATTTTACTTTATTACGACAATAATTTCTCCTTATGTAGATGGGAAACAACAAAATACTTTTGCACTCGGATGAGGGCTGCGTGATGATGGTTCATTTAGCTGTGGTTGTTCCTTCACTTTTCCAATTCACATTCGCACCACCAACAGTCGACTTGAGCAGGTTTAGAGGGTTTGAAATGCCCATGATGAATTTGTTACTCAGGTGACATCTAGTGACTACTCCACGTTCGAAGTCACTGAGCTCACCTCAGTGGATACAGGATTATGTAATTGATATTATCGGACACGAAATCACCGAGAAGCGCCAACTCTTTAAATGGCTGGGGGATACCTGGCAAAGGGAATGGGAGTCAAGCGATAAGGAATCATTTCTTCCCGGACATGAGGAAACGTTTGAGACAGAGTCATACCAATCCCAGCTGGGGTGTGGTTCACTTCCTGACAGGTCTCGGCCCTTCCCCTGCTCACTTACACCGCGTAGGCTGCAGCCATAGCGCTACTTGTACATGGGGGAAACATCTCCAGAACACGTAAAAACTGTTCTAAGCACTACGAGACTTAACAACTGAGGTCATTAGTCCCCTAGACTTAGGACTACTTAAACCTAACTAACCCAAGGACATCACACACACCCATGAGCGAGGCGGGATTGGAACCTGCGACCGTAGCAGCCGCGTGGTTCCGGACTGTAGCGCCTAGAACCGCTCGGCCACATAGGCCGGCTCCAGAAAACTTACTTTTTTACTGTCACCGATGCAGAGCTGTATACCAGAGAGCAACGCAGTACGACAATGCCATGATACCGGCAGTAAGAGACAAAGACAACTGGCAGGTAGTAAATAAAATCGCTGATGATGTCTCAAGGACATTACATGACGAAAACAGACAGACACAGCCCTATACGTAACAGAACACCGCAACACACACGAAGCACGTAAGACAGCAGTCACAATTCCTACACCAACACACACAGTAGTACCGAAACACACTCACTGAAACAGCGAACACTTTTCACCAACACGTACCACAGACAACCCTACACAACATCTAGAATAATTAATTAATACAGTTTAATTAATTAGAATGAACAGTGTATTGGAATTTACCGCGTAACCCTGTTATAGATTAAGTATAAACAGCAGGAATATCCATCCTACGGTCATTATAACCCTGTTGGGATGTAACACTTGTAACTCAATACTGACGAATCGATTCCACAGACCGAACGTGAGGAGAGAGGCTAGTGTAATTGTTTAATACAAACCATACAAAAATGCTCGGAAGTATGTTTTTTAACACAAACCTATGTTTTTTTAAATGGAACCACGTTAGTTTTGTTAGCACATCTGAACATCTAAACAAATACGTAATCAGTGACGTTTGTTGCATTGTAAAATGTTAATTACATCCGGAGATATTGTAACCTAAAGTTGACGCTTGAAACCTCCGACGTTCAGTTGCGTGTTGTAACAAACACAGGCCACGGCCGGCGAGCAGCATCTGCAGGGACATGTTTACGATGACGACCGTGTTTACGAGTGTGGCTGTAGTGCACTGTTGTGGTTTGGTCTAGCTGTCGCAGTGTCCGCATGTAGCGCTTGCTGCTATTGTTATTCTGCATTCGTCTCCGCACGCAGATCAACTGTAGTACACCGTGTTACCAGACGTCTGTGATAGTGTAGTGTTGTAGGAACTGTGACCGTGGTGTATTCGAACTCTGAAAAGGCGGAGATGATACTCATCTATGGCGAGTGTCGACGAAATGTAGCTGAAGCCTGAAGGATGTATGCAGAACGGTACCCGGACAGAGAGCATCCAACTTGCCGCACATTGCAAAACATCTACCGCCAACTGTATGCAACAGGTATGGTCGTAGCACGCAAACGGGTCCGTAACAGGCCAGTCACAGGAGAAGGGGGTGCAGTTTGTGTGTTAGCTGCTGTTGCCATGACCCCACACATGAGTACACGGGACATTGCGAGATCCGGTGGACTGAGTCCAAGTAGTGTCATGCGCATACTGCATCGTCACCGCTTTCACCCGTCTCATGTGTCGCTACATCAGCAATTACGTGGTCATGACTTTAATCATCGAGTGCAATTCTATCAATGGGCATTAACAGAGAATGCGTTGCAGTTCTACCTGTTTACCGATGAAGCGGGTTTCACGAACCACGGGGCAGTGAATCTACGGAACATGCGTTACTGGTCCGTGGACAATCCTCGCTGGCTCAGACAGGTAGTGCGACAGCGACCGTGGACTGTAAATGTATGGTGCGGAATCATTGGCGACCACCACATTGGTCCTCACTTCATTGCAGGGGCCCAAACAGCTGCAACATACATCGCGTTTCTACAGAATGATCTGCCAACGTTGCTCGAAATTGTCCCACTGGAAACGCGTCGACGTATGTGGTATCAGCATGATGGTGCACCTGCACATTCCGCAATTAACACTAGGCTGACCCTTGACAGGATGTTCGACGGGTGTTTCATAGCACGTGAAGGACGCATAAACTGGCCAGCCCGTTCTCCTGATCTTACACCTCTGGACTTGTTTCTGTGGGGTACGTTAAGGGAGAATGTCTACCGTGATGTGCCTACAACCCCAGAGGATATGAAACAACGTATTGTGGCAGCCTGCGGCGACATTACACCAGATGTACTGCGGCGTGTACGACATTCATTACGCCAGAGATTGCAAATGTGTGCAGCAAATGATGGCCACCACATTGGACATCTATTGGCGTGACGTGTCGGGACACACTCTATTCCACTCCGTAATTGAAAACGGAAACCACGTGTGTACATGTACCTCACCCCTCATGGTAATGTACATGTGCGTCAGTGAAAAAGACCAATAAAAAGGTGTTAGCATGTGGACGTAATGTGCTGTTCCAGTCTCTTCTGTACCTAAGGTCCATCACCGTTCCCTTTGGATCCCTACGTAATTCGGTGCTCTCCGATACACACTATCGAACAGCAGAGGAGTGGTACTCAAGCGTCAACTTTAGGTTACAATATCTCCGGATGTCTGGCGAGTTTCATGTCTGGCGAGTTTCATGGCCAGCGGAAGTGTTTAAACTCAGAAGAGTGTTCCTTGAGCCACTCTGTAGCAATTCTGGATATGTGGGTTATCGCATTGTCCTGCAGGACTGTCTGAATGCACAGTGGACATGAATGGATGCGGGTGGTCAGAAGGATGCTTATGTACGTGTCGTCTGTCAGAGTTGTATCAGGGTCCCATATCACTCCACGCCATTACAGAGCGTCCACCGTCTTAAACAGTCCCCTGCTGACACGCAGTGTCCATTCCATCAGATCGATGCAATTTGAAACGAGACTCGTCCGACCAGGCAACATGTTTCCAGTCATCAGCAGTCCAATGTCGGTGTTGGCGGGCCGAGGCGAGGCGCAAAGCTTTGTGTCGTGCAGTCATCAAGGGTGCACGAGTGGGCTTTCGGCCCCGGAAGCCCATATCGATGATGTTTTGTTGAATGGTTCGCATGCTGACACTTGTTGATGGCTCAGCATTGAAATCTGCAGCGATTTGCGGAAGGGTTGCACTTCTGTCACGTTGAACGATTCTCTTCAGTCTTCGTTGATCCCGTTCTTGCAGGATCTTTTTTCAGCCGCAGCGATGTCCAGATCTGATTTTTTACCGGATTCCTGATATTCGTGGTACACTCGTGAAATGGTCGTACGGGAAATTCCTTACTTCATCGCTAGCTCGGAGATGCTGTGTCCCATCGGCCGTGCGCCGTATACGAGGTGCATTCAAGTTCTAAGGCCTCCGATTTTTTTTCTCCGGACTGGAAAGAGATAGAAACATGCCCATTGTTTTAAAATGAGGCCGCATTCATTCTCAATACGTCCCAGAGATGGCAGCACCGTACGGCAGATGGAATTTTACCGCCAGCGGCGAGAATGAGAACTGTTTTAAATACTTAAAATGGCGACGTTCTCCTTACTTGAACCACATGCAATCATTCGTTTTCTGAATTTGCGTGGTGCGAAACCAATTGAAATTCATTGACAGTTGAAGGAGACAGGTGGTGATGGAGTTATGGATGTGTCGAAAGTGCGTTCGTGGGTGCGACAGTTTAATGAAGGCAGAACATTGCGTGACAACAAACCGAAACAACCTCGGGCTCGCACAAGCCGGTCTGACGGCATGATCGAGAAAGTGGAGAGATTTGTTTTGGGGGATCGCCGAATGACTGTTGAACAAATCGCCTCCAGAGTTGGCATTTCTGTGGGTTCTGTGCACACAATCCTGCATGACGACCTGAAAATGCGAAAAGTGTCATCCAGGTGGGTGCCACGAATGCTGACGGACGACCACGTGGCTGCCCATGTGGCATGTTGCCGAGCAATGTTGACGCACAACGACACCACGAATGGGACTTTATTTTCGTCGGTTGTGACAATGGATGAGACGTGGATGCCATTTTTCAATCCAGAAACAAAGCGCCAGTCAGCTCAATGGAAGCACACAGATTCACCGCCACCAAAAAAATTTCGGGTAACCGCCAGTGCTGAAAAAATGATGGTGTCCATGTTCTGGGACAGCGAGGGCGTAATCCTTACCCATTGCGTTCCTAAGGGCACTACGGTAACAGGTGCATCCTACGAAAATGTTTTGATGAACAAATTCCTTCCTGCACTGCAACGAAAACGTCCGGGAAGGGCTGCGCGTGTGCTGTTTCACCAAGACAACGCACCCGCACATCGAGCTAACGTTACGCAACAGTTTCTTCGTGATAACAACTTTGAAGTGATTCCTCATGCTCCCTACTCACCTGACCTGGCTCCTAGTGACTTTTGGCTTTTTCCAACAATGAAAGACACTCTCCGTGGCCGCACATTCACCAGCCGTGCTGCTATTGCCTCAGCGATTTTCCAGTGGTCAAAACAGACTCCTAAAGAAGCCTTCGCCGCTGCCATGGAATCATGGCGTCAGCGTTGTGAAAAATGTGTACGTCTGCAGGGCGATTACGTCGAGAAGTAACGCCAGTTTCATCGATTTCGGGTGAGTAGTTAATTAGAAAAAAAGTCGGGGGCCTTAGAACTTGAATGCACCTCGTATATAACCACGTTGAAACTCACTTAAATCTTGATAACCGACAACTGTAGCAGCAGTAACCGATCTAACAACTGCGGCAGACACTGTTGTCTTATATAGGCGTTACCGACCGCAGCGCCGTATTCTGTCTGTTTACATATCTCTGTATTTGAATAGCCGTACCTGTACCACTTTCTCTGGCGCTTCAGTGTAATATGGAATATGCTTGGTAATGTACATAAAAAGCTGTAAAAGAACGACCTGTTATAAAAAGTAAGGCAACGGGTCTCTAGAAAGCAATAAATCAAGTGAAATCAAATCAGCTGACCGATCCACTCTGCTGTTACAGCTTCCCTACTGACAAAACAACACTCCCCGTCTGCCTCTCGTGTCTTCTAGTGGTGAATTCCGATTTAAATAGGTGCGTTTAGGTAATTGTGATCTTGGATCTTTTGCTTGTGTAGCTTGAATACACGGAACATGAGAGAATACTTTGCACTAGCGTTTCGTGGCTAACCTGGACCGTCTTAGTATTCCACTAGTAACATAAGGACTAACAATTAAAGGAACGTACACTTTCGTTCCATGTGACATAAACAGACTCTTTGCCCTCAGCGAATTTTGTGAAAATTTATTGGAAAAGCACGTAAAATCATTTCGAATAAGACGCACTGTGAAAATACGACGTGTCAGCTAGTAGTGTAACGGTAAGGGTCGCACACCGTAGATAAGACGTCACGAGATCGAGTACCTTCAGTGCTACATTTTTGTGATTCTCAATGGAGAGAAGTCTTCCGAAGTAAGAGTGATTTCAGGTCTGCCGCAGGGGAGTGTCATAGGACCGTTGTTATTCACAATATATATAAATTACCTTGTGGATAAAATAGGAAGTTAACTGAGGCTTTTTGCGGATGATGCTGTAGTATGTCGAGAGGTTGTAACAATGGAAAATTGTACTGAAATGCAGGAGGATGTGCAACGAATTGACGCATGGTGCAGGGAATATCAACTGAATCTCAATGTAGACAAGTGTAATGTGCTGCGAATACATAGAAAGAAAGATCATTTATCATTTAGCTACAATACAGCAGGTCAGCAACTGGAAGCAGTTAATTCCATAACTTATCTTAGAGTAGGCATTAGGAGTGATTTAAAATGGAATGACCATATAAAATTAATCGTCGGTAAAGCAGATGCCAGACTGAGACTCAGTGGTAGAATCCCAAGGACACGCAACCCGAAAACATAGGAAGTAGGTTACAGTACACTTGTTCGCCCACTGCTTGAATACTGCTCAGCAGTGTGGGATCCGTACCAGATAGGGTTGATAGAAGAGACAGAGAAGATCCAACGAAGAGCATCGCGCTTCGTTACAGGATCATTTAGTAATCGCGAAAGCGTTACGGAGATGATAGATAAACTCCAGTGGAAGACTCTGCAAGAGAGACGCTCAGTAGCTCGGTAGGGGCTTTTGTTGAAGTTTCGAGAACAGACACCGAGGAGTCAAGCAGTATATTGCTCCCTCCTTCGTATATCTCGCGAAGAGACCTTGAGGATAAAATCAGGGAGATTAGAGCCCACGCAGAGGCATACCGACAATCTTTCTTTCCACGAACAATACGAGACTGGATAGAAGGAAGAATCGATAGAGGTACTCAAGCTACCGTCTGCCACACACCGTCAGGTGGCTTGCGGAGTATGGATGTAGATGTAGATGTAGATAGCTATAACGGCAACTTCGTGCCATGTAATAACTCCGTCAACCGCGCAAGGTTTAGAAAAATTTCACCGGAGCAATTTAGTTAAAACGAGGCATAAATCGTTATCGACACACGCTGGCGTCCATAATTTCAGGAAGTCGCCCATGCCGCCTCTGGAATTTTTATTTTTCCGTCCGCCCTCCTCCCGCCGACACATTTCTACAACTTTTAGTGGTGTTGGTGTCGCCCACCTCGCGACCGACCTAATAAAGTCGACAGCCCGTGGCCCGCTCGTATATTACGGGGAATAACGTCCGAGCCGCGAAGCGGGCACGAGCTAGCAGCGAGAACTGGGAGGGGGGGCAAAAAAAATAAGACAACGCCGCGCGCGTAAGCTCGGTAAATAATTCTGCATTCCCCGGTGCCGCATCTCGGGAGCCTTTTTTGGGAAGGCACTTTACGTAGCCGAGCCGGAGGAATGCGCGATAAATGCCCTGTAATTTAGATCGCCGTACGTCGCCGATGGCCGGGGGCAGCTGTTCGCGGCCCGACAAGCACAATATTTCAGGAGACGTTATTAATTTGCACCTGCGTGACCCCGCGTACACGTAGGCCGCGCGTCTCCCGCTGCTCTTTTTGTCCCCACCCCACCCCGCGCCTCTGTCTTCCGCCCCCTCCCTCCGGCATTCCCTTCAGTTCTTCCCTCCTGATCAGAATACGGCCGTTGCCGCTGCGCCTGCGGATCGCGGCGGACTTGTTCCGGAGCCTAATGAATGCTGAAATTTATAGCCGCAGCGCGGCTTCTAGATAGCCCGGCCGGGCAAGAGGCTGCTCCGACAGAGGCGGGCAGGCGAGGCCGGCAGAGCGCTGTTTTGTCCGCCTTTGTGCGTGTGTGTGCGTGTGTGTGTTCGATGGCGGTCGTTTTTATTGGAAGATTTTTCCAGAGATACGGCGGAGCCATGTGGATGGCCGGCAGTATGTAAAGTGGAGGACCACCCCGTCGGCCGCGTCGCCCGGTTCGGCGTCTCCCATTGGTCGATAACACTGGTTCGGCAGCGGCGTCGCTCGGAGCTTTCTGGCTGGCTGGCGGCCCTGCGCAATGCTTCTTCTTTCAGCTTCCGACGAAAATGTCTGTTGCGTTCGGAGCAATGCCTACACAAGAAAATAGTGACTTTGACGTTATGGAAGTACACGATAAAAAAACATTCAAAACAGTAGAAAATTTCATGATTTTATTTTCAGTTGGATAGGTACACTACTGGCCATTAAAATTGCTACACCACGAAGGTGAACTGCTACAGACGCGAAATTTAACCGACAGGATGAAGATGCTATGATATGCAAATGATTAGTCTTTCAGAGCATTCACACAAAGTTGGCGCCGGCGGCGACACCTACAACGTGCTGACATGAGGAAAGTTTCCAACCGATTTCTCATACACAAACAGCAGTTGACCGGCGTTGCCTAGTGAAACGTTGTTGTCATGACTCGTGTAAGGAGGAGAAATGCGTACCATCACGTTTCCGACTGCGATAAAGGTCAGACTCTACCCTATCGCGATTACGGTTTATTGTATCGCGACATTGCTGCTCGCGTTGGTCGAGATCCAATGACTGTTAGCAGAATATGGATTTGGTGCGTTCAGGAGGGTAATACGGAACGACGTGCTGTATCACTACGGCCTCGTATCACTAGCAGTCGAGATGACAGGAATCTTATCCGCATGGCTGTAACGAACCGTGCAGCCACGTCTCGATCCCTGAGTCAACAGATGGGGACGTTTCCAAGACAACAACCATCTCCACGAACAGTTCGACGACGTTTGCAGCAGCATGGACTATCAGCTCGGAGACCGTTGCTGCGGTTACCTTTGACACTGCATCACAGACAGAAGTGCCTGCGATGGTGTACTCAACGACGAACCTGGGTGCACGAATGGCAAAACGTCATTTTTTCGGATGAATCCAGGTTCTGTTTTTAGCGGTGAACGCACATTAGAAGCGAGTATTCGTCATCGCCATACTGGCGTATCACCTGCCGTGATGGTATGGGGTGCCATTGGTTACACGTCTCGGTCACCTCTTGTTCGCATTGACGGCACTCTGAACAGTGGACGCTACATTTCAGATGTGTTACGACCCGTGGCTCTACCCTTCATTTGATTCCTGGGAAACCCTACATTTCTGCAGGATAATGCACGACCGCATGTTGCAGGCCCTGTACGGGCCTTTCTGGATACAGAAAATGTTCGACTGCTTCCCTGGCCAGCACATTCTCCAGATCTCTCACCAATTGAAAACGTCTGGTCAGTGGTGGCCGAGCAACTGGCTCATCACAATACGCCAGTCACTACTCTTGATGAACTGTGGTATCGTGTTGAAGCTGCATGGGCAGCTGTACCTGTACACACCATCCAAGCTCTGTTTGACTCAATGCCCAGGCGTATCAAAGCCATTAACACGGCCCGAGGTGGTTGTTCTGGGTACTGATTTCTCTGGATCTATGCACCCAAATTGCGTGAAATTTAATTACATGTCAGTTCTAGTATAATGTCCAATGAATACCCGTTTATCATCTGTATTTCTTCTTGGTGTAGCAATTTTAATGGGCAGTAGTGTAATTGTCGCCTAGTGACAGATGTTGTATGCACCGCGGATGTACAGGATGTTTTCGTAAGAGCGTGCAAAAATGTAACAGGACATAGAGATTGCTGCATTGAGTAATTTGAGGTAGGGAACTTGGGATCGGAGAAGCCAGATTAAGGAGACATGGAAGTAATACAAAATAGTTAAGGCTTTCGTGGCCACTTGTTGACAAACTGTCTATTGGCTTCTGTCTCGGGTTCTTCGGCCGACATTAGTCTGTGGATTTTACTGACGTTTCGCCAGCACGAGTTGCTGGCATGTCAGACGAACGTCGGCCGAAGAACCCGAGACAGAAGCCAACAGGCAGCTTGTCACATGGAAGTAAACCTGTCTTCCGCTTTGTCTAGCATTACAGTTTTCCACCTTGTTTAGATTAGATGGGTAGGTCACATAACTAATGAGGAGGTATTGAATAGAATTGTGGAGAAGAGGAGTTTGTGGCACAACGTGACTAGAAGAAGGGATCGGTTGGTAGGACATGTTCTGAGGCATCAAGGGATCACCTACGTAATACTGGAGGGCAGCGTGGAGGGTAAAAATCGTAGAGGGTGACCAAGAGATGAATACACTAAGCAGATTCAGAAGGATGTAGGCTGCAGTAGATACTGGGAGATGAAGAAGCTTGCACAAGACAGAGTAGCCTGGAGAGCTTCATCAAACCAGTCTCAGGACTGAAGACCACAACAACAACAACCTTATTTACAACTAACATGCGTGCAAGTTTAAGCGTACTGTGCTGTTGAAAAAATGAAATGACGTGTAGCGAGGGCCTCCTGGCGGGTGGACCCGATCGCCTGATGCAAGTTTTTTGAGGTGACGCCACTTCGGCGACTTGCAAGTCGATGACGATGAAATGAAGATGATGAAAACGACACAAACACCCAGTCCCTGAGAGCAGAAAATCTCCACCTCAGCCGGGAATCGAACCCGTGCCCCTGGCATGACAAGCCAGGTCGCTGCCCACTCAGCCACGGTGGCGGAAACTGTGCTGTTTATTTATACAGTACATACATTCCTTGATTCCTGCAAGAAACAGGGAGGACGAGCCTGATTACTTGAAGTCATGACGCTGCATTTCCTGGTCGCTGGATTGGAAGAGGAGGTCTTATTCCTTGGTCTGCCAAGGCGCCTGGCCTGAATCGATTATTTCCTATGAGGATATCTGAAGTCACTTGTGTATCCGACCCCAGTGGATATTGAGATGGAATTAGTCGCCACAACTGTAGCTGCCTGTGGTGTGATTCGAAACACTCTTGGGATATTTGTCAGTCTGCGGCAGAATCTTGTTCGCCGAAGTCGTGGATGGATTGAGATTGATGGCCATCTGTTTCAGCACATTTTCTAAGATACAGTACAAATGGTATATTCATTGTGTCATTTGTGGTATTTGCAGTTAACTCCAACAAATGTAAATAAAAAAGTACACTGTAATGTGATTTTATTCCTACTATATTCTTAAGCTGGCTTCTCCGCCACCAAGTTCCCTACCTCAAATTGTACAGTGGAGCACGCTCTGTGCCCTATTAAACCCTATAAAATTTTTGCACGCTCTTATGGAAACACCTCGTATCCATCTATTCTACTCTGCAAGAGTATAGAAAAAAAGCTTTTCCGGGAATGAAAGTAAATTCGGAATGGTTGAACATAATATGTGTGGTACAGCAAGGATTAGTACTAGCTCCATTCTTTTCCTCCAGCTATATACACTATGAGGACTGTTCAAAAACGGTCATGTTCGCTGATGGCAGACGCATACTGACCAAGATCCGACAGCCTAGCTAATCAGACACATAGCAGACGATAGCTAAACAAACCTTACCGCACGTTACAGGAAAGAGTTTAAGTCTTGTTCTCACAAAACCTCTACGTAATGAGTCAAGCTTTTATGCGAATCAAGAAGCAGGTAACGTCAACACTGACATTCGACTGTTGATGACTGTCAACTTGTTTCCTGGTCGGACGCGTCTCGTTTCAAATTGTATCGAGCTGATGGACGTGTCTGGGTATGGAGACAACCTCATGAATCCTTTTAACCTGCATGTCAACAGGGGACTGTTCAAGCTGGTGGAGGCTCTGTAACGCTGTGGGGCGTGTGCAGTTGTAGTGATAAGCGACCCTTGGTAGGTCTAGATAAGACTCTAATAGGTGACATTGACGTAAGCGTCCTGTCTCATCATCTACATCCATTCATATGCATTGTGCCTTCAGACGGACTTGAGCAATTCCAGCAGGAGGATGCGACACCCCACACGTCCATAATTCCTACAGAGTGGCTCCAGGAACATTCTTCTGAGTTTAAAAACTTCAGTGGCTAACAAACTCCCCAGACACAAACATTATCTCGGATGCCTTGCAACGTGCTGCTCAGAAGAGATCTCCACGCTCTCGTACTCTTACAATTATGGACAACCCTGCACGATTCATGGTGTCCGTTCCTTCCAGCACTACTCCAGACATTAGTCCAGCCCATGCCACGTCAGGGTGCGGCACTTCTGCGTGCATGTGGTGGCCCTACATGATATTAGGGACATGTACCAGTTTCTTTGGCCCTTCAGTGCCTGTTAGTTTATGGTACAATGCTCTCCCCTACCAATAGACAATAACAAACGAGACAGAAAATTTTTAAATTTTTGAGTGATCTTGTGGGCGAAAAGTTAAACTTGAAAGCCGGCCGGTGTGGCCGAGCAGTTCTAGGCGCTTCAGTCTGGTAGCGCGCGACCGCTACGGTCGCAGGTTCGAATCCTGCCTCGGGCATGGATGTGTGTGATGTCTCCTTAGGTTAGTTAGGTTAAAGTAGTTCTAAGTTCTAGGGGACTGATGACCTAAGAAGTTAATTCCCATAGTGCTCAGAGCCACTTGAACCATTTAAGGGGCTCCGGAACACCATATACTTGCTATGTTAAAATAACGCTTATAAATTACATCTTTCCTCACAAAGTATTTGAGGTAGGAAGTTGAACTTTTTACAGATTATTTATTGGAATATGGGCTACAACTTAACACAGGGATTTTACAAAATTTTAGTTCAGTTATTAAATATGATTTTTTTCAATTGTAATGAAAATTCACAAGGTTTTTTTGCAATTTTTTATTTATATATTCAAAAATATACAGTTTTTTGGAAAAAGGCTGTGTTAAATTATGCAGAAGGTACTGTGTAACATTTACTGAAAGTCTGAAACAAATATGTTTGGAAGATCATTAGAAAACATGTAATTAGTATGAGAAAATAAAAGTTTTGGGAATCGAGCGACAAAGATTGGATTAACTTTTTAGTGCATTCCAGGTCCATAGGATGGATTATCTTCATCCTCTGCAAACTCCTGCTCCAGCTTCCTCTTGTTCCTCCTCCTATTTACTCTTGCTTGTATTTCTACACTCTTTACAGCCCTGTCTGCAACCCGAAGGCGTTCCTTGTCTAAAGCAAGCATCGCTCGTACCATGTTAGAACCTATCTTTATTCCCATATTTCTAAATACCTTGCACCTTACAATGTTGCCATCATTGAAAGTCGAACTATGGATTTCTAATAACTTTACTTTTACTCATTATTATACTTCAACAAAACAGAGACTCAAAAAACAGAATTAATTACGATTATTTTCGAGATAACGACAGAGTAAATAAACATGAAACAATCGACAATCACACCAGCGATACATATTGAACCATCACAGGTTAGCCACAACAAATACTTTATCTCACATCTCTAAAATGTACCTGATGAACACGGACGTTAATAATAACACCATTTGACAGCAGTTTAACAGCGCCACAGTGGGTCACGCCCATGTAGAACACATTTCAAAAAAAATTTAAAAATAGTTGTAGTCTTCGGAATTGAATAAATTATATATCTATTAAAAGGTCTGCAGATTCAGAAAACGCAAAAAAGTAAAAGTTGTACTTTTCATGATTTTGAGCCTTTCCGGAGCCCCTTAAACTTGAAAGCCGGCCGGTGTGGCCGAGCAGTTCTAGACGCTTCAGTCTGGTAGCGCGCGACCGCTACGGTCGCAGGTTCGAATCCTGCCTCGGGCATGGATGTGTGTGATGTCTCCTTAGGTTAGTTAGGTTAAAGTAGTTCTAAGTTCTGGGGGACTGATGACCTAAGAAGTTAATTCCCATAGTGCTCAGAGCCATTTGAACCATTTAAACTCGAAAGGCCAGATAGCAGACCTGGTATAACATTTAAGCTGGGTTACTCTCATTGTAAGTGTAGATGGCATTTTTTGGGACATACAAATCAGTGTGTTGCCAAAGACCTTGCTGCAGTAGTAACACCAGTTCCCATCAGAGCACAGAAGTTAAGCGCTGTCGGGCTTGGCCAGCACTTGGATGCGTCACTGTCCAGGTGCGCCGAGTGCTGTTGGCAAGCGGGGTGCACTCAGCCCTTCTGAGGTCAGTTGAGGAGCTACTTTATTGAGAAGACGCGACACCGGTCACGAAAACAGACGACGGCGAAAGCGGCGGAAGAGCGGTGTGCTGACCACATGCTCCTACATATCCGTCGGTCGGTACCGTTGGGCCTTCAATGCCTATTCGGACGCTATTTGCCTGTATTATACATCAGAATGTTAACATGTCTTCTATGTATTCATTCGTAGATACCTAAAGGGGTAGTATTTTCGGGTACTTCTCACTTAAGCAATGGGTTTTAACAATGAAAAATAAAGTAAATAGAAGTATGTGTCAGGTTCACAAATATTACGACGTATAATTACTCTGTTTAAGCAGTTAGGTATGTAAACTACAGCCTGGTAGTAAATTTACCGATTCATTATATTTATTCAGGAAACTTCATTGGAATTTGAGAGCAATAGAGTAATTTACGAATCAATATTAAAAGGAAAAGAAGGATTTGCACTATCTGCAATGAATATAACACTGGCAGCATACGAGTGGTTCAAATGGTTCAAATGGCTCTGAGTACTATGGGACTTAACATCAGAGGTCATCAGTCCCTAGAACTTAGAACTACTTAAACCTAACTAACCTAAGGACATCACACACATCCATGCCCGAGGCAGGATTCGAACCTGCGACCGTAGCGGTCGCACGCTTCCAGACTGAAGCGCCTAGAACCGCTTGGCCACACCGGCCGGCCATTCGAGTGATATAGACAGGTATAAACGGTTTTGATAATCAATCGCCGAGAGTAAACTGTCTGGCATAAGCAATAGTTTTTCCAAATGGATGTTAAAGTTGTTTTCCTTTGTCACGAAACACGATCCAACGGTTGATTTCAAAGACGCATAAAAAAATAGCGCGAACCAGAAACAACAGGTGTCGAAAACATCACTTGACTTATGTAAGTCAGCTTAAAAGATCGATGGCAACACAAAAAGCAACAAACTGACAGCAGTGCGAAAAAAAAGACAATACCAACAACGATAGCGAACTCAAAGAAACTAACGAAACGCGATATCATAATAATCACTGGATCTATATAGCTCAACTGAAAATGATAATATCAATATAGAAACCTAAAGACGGATACCAATACAAAAATCCAAAAGGCGACACCAATAAAAAAAGCGAAAAATCGTGAGAGATATCGAAATGCCTTGACGAAAACGTCACTTTAAAAGGATACCTCAACTTGCAGCAAATACACGAAACGTGGTACCGAAATAAAAGACAGATTTAATAGTTTAACCTCACTTATAATACACTAATTCAGCCTAGATCTCCCAAAGCAAGTAATATTCCGGACAAGAAGTTTGATTCGAAAGGAAACTGTGTTCATACATAATTGTAAGATAATGTAAATTGTATTCGCTGTTTTCGCTCGTTACCAGGAAACCAAAGGTAACGTTTAATCTCCGACTGGTGAATGACGCGAGCTACCACAAAAATACTACCCCGCGGCAGAAAACAGACGGGCGGTAACGGAGGCCGAAGTTGTTTATTTTAGTTGGCGATATGGCCATGCTCTGTTTAACTTAAGTCCTTCCTCTTTTCTGTTGACGCTGTCGTGTTTTTGATTTTCAGTGGCGTCTATAGGCTCACCGCACTAAACGGGAGTTCTTGACAGAAATTTGGTGCCGGAGAGATGAATGTGGTGCTGTTCCAACATTACTTCCGATTTATCCGTGTCCCTCAGAAGACAATAGCGTGTTTGTTCTTTGAGATTAATGTCGATGTTCCTTTTGGTGGTTCTTGTGTACACCTGACTGGATGAGTACGGGTTTCGGAAATTCGACCCAGGGATCTTCAGTTATGTTCGGAAGACGTCAGGTGACGATTGTCGTTGCGCGGTTACAAATAACAGCTCAGTGTTGTTTTTTTCTCTTTTTTTACTTGTGAAATACAATAATCGCAGCAAATATTCTGTTTAGAGAAAAAGTATTAATTCCCAATAGCAAACCTGAAGCTGTCGAGAAACCAAACTGCCCGCTAAGTCCTTTCTCACGGAGGCGTCAGTCACAGGGCAGTATGGAAGTGCCACTGAAGAGTTTGTAATAAAAGGAAAGAAGGCCGTGACAGGAGAAGCTCTTATTCTGTCCTTTAGGTGCGCCAGGATCGTGTAAATGGTAAAGCGCTGTCAATGAAAGGCAGACATCCGTGTTCGAACCCTGGCACAAGTTTTAGCTTGTCACGTACAAACTTCGCAACAAATACTCTATGTAGAGTAAGAGAATTAATTCTCAGCGTTTCAGAGAGTTCAGGTTGATGAGTGATTTAAGTTTGGATTGTATTTTAAACATAGCTGCGCAACAGCAACGGTTCCACGTAATAAGACTAAAAACAGCCGACCAGTTGCAATGGATAAAGTAATCTTTACCTAGGTTTCGACAGATTTAAATCTGTCTTCTTCAGAAGGCGGCAGTACTGCATTAATATGGAATGATGCATCATTGTCGTTTTTACAAATATCTGCATAGATCCATTAGTCCAAAATAAAATATAGCCCTGAAAATAGGGTTTGTCATGTAAATAAAAATTAGTAAATGGATGTTGCAGAGCTCCATTGCAACTGGTCGGCTGTTTTTGGATTGTATTCCCTTATTTGAAGCACCGAGAGTCGAGAAAGCGACCAGCAATCTCTGTAAGCTTTCAGAATTACTGCAGTGGCAAGAGAAACATACCGTAGGCTATGGCCAACGCCACATGAAAAATTCTCACCTGCGATGAAAGTGAAGGTACAAACACAGGCTTATCACAAGTTAGTGTCTATATTAAAGCTTTGGTTGTCACAGCAAAATGTTCTACCCACTGAGCTATCCACGACCCGAGATCAGAGCTGGAGGGGAGTACGTGGGACTTAAGTTTCTCTTGGTGGCAGAAACCCACAGCCAGTTTTTTAACTGACTGCATTCGACTCAGGAGTTGGCCACTAAGTGGCAGGTTTGTCTTACTGTAGTTTATGGTTTCATGAAAGTGGGTCCCCGCAGGTTGCTCCAGAGGTGAGAAAATGAGAAAAGTCTGTTTTCTGCTACCTACTTATAACTTCGCTTATATTGAACATAGTATAATACATGATTTGAAAAAAGAGTCAATAAATTACTCGTTGACACTGCTGGATTTAAGTTTCACTTTCGCGTGGAAGTAATTGTTCTTTTTTTTTTTTTAATCCATTTTGGCTGGAGAACACCGCAGCTGTTTTCATAAATTACACTGTAGGAAATACTGCAGAGAGTCACAAGTTTTCTTGAAATAATTTTATAATGCCATTACTAGTTTCGGGCCTGAGATTACTTCATGCAAGTTTTACTAATACTGTTGTAATACAATCATTTCAAGAAAACTTGTTGCTGGTTGCAGCGTAGTGTAAAGTTAATTAAATAATTCTTCTATTAGGTCTCCAAAATCAGCAATGGGCATTTGTGAAAAAATGGTGAAATGGGGCAAATCCCCGGATGTGATGTGAGGTAAATCTCAGCAGCTCTAACAATGTGGCAACAATTCTTCAGTGACAGCCCCAGAAAAGATGAAATTCAACGCACACTGCATGAAATTATCTCACCTGAAGATATAATTCCGCTGTCTACTATAAAGATTTAGGGGGAACTTTCTGGCAAAGCATTCAGATCTGTGTTTCTATCATCGGTGCCCAATGAAGAATAAACGGAAGAAGAATGCACGGAAAAAAATACTTGCTACTGAGAAGAAAACACGTCGCAAAGAATGAAAGGAGCAAAATGACGTAAGCTAGGTTTCATTACATCACTGCCAAAAAAGGAAGAAAACAGGTCAAATAGCCATTTGATTATTCTTCAGCGTCAGTCATCACGATGGTGGACCTAACAAAGCACAACATTTACTACGTATTTACAAGCCTAAGCCTCAGTATATGAACTGATTTAAGTTACCCTAATAATGCTCCTTTCGTCGCGAAAGAAGTATTGTTTTCGTATAAGTATTATACAACAATATTACTAAGCGCTATTTCAGGTGTGTCTGTAATGCAGATATCAATTTTTATCCACAATTATCACAAAGGAGATGAAGATCCCAATACGGGGCTGTACCACATTTTGACGGTTAAAACCCAACAATTTTTGTTTTAGTTTAATGGTAAATTTATCTGTAATTAATAATCAGACACAGCTGGAATTTGGATGTGTTATAGGTAGCAACCCAGCCTATGAATTCAATATGATATCTCGGGAAAGTCTGCCCCTCACTGACCATAATATTAAAAAAATTGAAAATCGGGAGGCTTTACCCCCCCTACCATAATCAGTGGCGCAAGTTGATTTGTCAGCGTAGGGCGTGAGTCGTACTTCGATACCATTTGTCTGCGCAAGGCAAAGGTGGCAGGTTCGTTCTTCAGACTACGTATAGTTTCAATCTGCCGGGAAGTTTCAAAGTTTTCTTTGTTTGAAATAAAAATACGCTGTTTCCTTTGAGCCCAGAGAAAACTTCAGTTCCATTTATGCGTGTACGAGAAAACAACATCGTTACAACAGAAAAGTGAAATTTGTTTTTAAATGTTAGCTATTTTCATATTACCTGTATTCAAAGTCAGCTTTACAATTTTGAATGTAGCTTCTACATTACCAACTATCTTTTGTTCGTTGCGTGTTTATTTCTCCCGTGATGACGATAGCAGATTGGCACCTGAATGTCACTTACAAAGCTAACAGTCTTTTAGTGAATAAATGATAATTCTGTAGCTCTCTTCCCCGCCAGTAACAATGGTATTTGAGTCGCAAGAGAAAAGTTCAGGTTTGTCTGATCTTGCAGCACAGCATTTGTGGATTCTCACTGACTATATTATCCGAATAAGGTATGGTGAGTATTGTCCTCTTCAACACAACCGAGTCCTCTCAAAATGAAACTGCACAGTCACCTCTTCATTACGTGCACATAGCTAGGATAATTATGTATGATCAGACATGTCTCGAAGCAGTCGTGTCTCCGGAACTCAGGCATTGCTTCTGAAACTTCTTGGGCATCATCACTTCTCAATTCAGAGAGGCACTGAGAGCGAAGACTACAAATGTGCACAAGCGCTTCCCTTGCGAGGCCTCCTGTTTTCCTTTGTTCAATACTTCTCAGAGTAAATCTCAAAATACTCGGAAAAATAATGCCACAAATATTAGTTTCTCCGTTAAAAGCGATGTCGTTAATTGAAGTTCAACCAGTTTATGCAGAGAAGCCTGACCTCCCATTGACAATTGTGGAATATTGGAAGAATTTCATATATGTTGAGCATAATTAGGCAACCACGGATGTTGAAAAACTCATAATTAACCACCTTAGCTGCTACTTTGTAGAGCACTCATGGATTCGTTTCTAATATATTACTGCCTGACACTTGTCCTTCGTGCCATTACACAGAGGTATGAAACATATCTGAAATTTTTTTTAAATTGAAATAAAATGTTTATGAACCCGAAATAAAGTCAATCCATAAGTTTAAGTAAACGCAAGTAGCAATACAACAAGAATCAGCTTAATTTTTCAAGGAACTCCTTGACAGGAGTGACCCTGAGGAAACTCTTCACTTTATATTTGAAAGCGCATGGATTACTGCTAAGATTTTTGAATTCGAGTGGTATCTTACTGAAAATGGATGCAGCAGTATACAGAACACCTTTCTGTACAAGAGTTAAGGAAGTCCGATCTAAATGCAGATTTGATTTCTGCAGAGTATTAACTGAGTGAAAGCTGCTTACTCTTGGGAATAAGCTAATGTTGTTAACAAGAAATGACACTAAGGAATATATATATTGAGAGGCCAATGTCAAAATACCCAGACTCGTGAACAGGTTTCGCATGAGGTTCGTGAACGTTCACCATTTATTGTCCGAACCGCCCGTTTCTGAGCCAAAATATCCTTTTAGAATGGGAAGAGTTACCCCAAAATATAATATCATATGACATAGGCGAATGAAAATAACAAAGTAGACCAATTTTCGTACTGAACGATCACTCACTTCAGATAACATTCGAATAATAAAAGTGGTAGCATTATGTCTTTGAACAAGATCCTGAACATGGTCTTTGAACGACAGTTTACTATCTATCTGAACACCTAGAAATTTGAACTGTTCGGTTCCACTAATCATCTGCCCATTCTGTGAAATTAAAACGTCAGGTCTTGTTGAATTGTGTGTTAGAAACTGTAAAAACTGAGTCTTACTGTGATTTAGCGTTAGTTTATTTTTCTACAAGCCATGAACTTATGTCATGAACTGCACTGTTTGAGACAGAGCCAATGTTGAACACAACATCCTTTACTAACAAGCTAGTGTCATCAGCAAACAGAAATATTTTAGAGTTACCCATAATACTGGAGGGCGTATCATTAATATAAATAAGGAACAGGAGTGGCCCCAAGACTGATCCCTGGGACACCCCCCACTTGACTGTATCCCACTGAGACCCCACATCACAGACATTCTCAACATTGTGAATAAGAACCTTTTACTGTCTGTTGCTAAAGTAAGAGGTTAACTAATTGTGAGCAACACCCCCACCCCCCCACCCCCCTGTCCACTCGTATTTCATAATGGTCCAACTTCTGGAGCAAAATTTTGTGATCAACACAATCAAATGCCTTGGTTAAATCAGAAATATGCCTAGCGTTCGAAACCTTTTGTTTAACCTTTCCAGTACCTCACAGAGCGAAGAGAATGAAGCATTTTCAGTTGTTAAGCGACTTCGAAAGCCGAACTGTACATTTGATAGCAAATCGTGTGATACAATATGATGAATTAACCTTACATACACAGTCTTTTCAATAACTTTACCAAACACTGATGGCGTAGAAATAGGTTTAAAATTGTCTACATTACCGCTTTCTCCCTTTTTATAAAGCGGCTTTACTACTGAGTTATTTAATCGTTCACGAAACTGACCATTCCTAACGGAAAAATTACAAATATGGCTAAGTACAGGGCTAACATGCGCAGCACAGTACTTTAATATTCTGCTAGGCACTGTATCACATACATGAGAGTCAGTCTTCAGTGATGTAATTTTTGACTCAATTGCCCCCTTTTCTGTATCACAGAAATACACAGTAAATGATTGTTAAATACTGTACATGTATCTGATTTATCAGGAACAGAAATATTTTTACTACAAACAGACTTTATACCGTCGACCATCTGCTGCTGACCAGACACTTCCTTCACAACTGACCATATCGTTTTAATTTTATCCTATGAATTAGCTATTCTATTTGCATACCACATACTCTTTGCCTTCCTAATAACATTTGAAGCACCTTACAATTCTGTTAGTAATTGGCGACTGTAGCTTGATTGTGACTACTTCTAGCATTTTGATATAATTCCCACTTTGTTCTACATGATATCCTTATCCCACTAATCAGCCTGTTACTGTTAGTACCCCGTTTAGAACTTTCTAAGGGAAAGCAACTCTCAAAGAGCATGAGAAATGTGTTAAGGAAAGCATTATATTTATCATTTTCGTTATTGGCACTATAAACATCCTGCCACTCTTGTTCCTTGACAAGATTTAAAAAACTCTCTATTGCTGTTGGATTAACTTTCCCACATAGTTCGTAATTTTATGTGACATTTGTTTGAGTACAGAAGCCTTTTAGTGTTAAAATTTGTGCATCATGGTCTGAAAGACAGTTCCCTTACTAACAGAATGCCCACCTAGTAATGAAGAATAAATAAAAATATTGTCTATGGCTGTTTTACTATTCCCCTACACCCTAGTTGTACATAAACACAATCTGCATCAGATCATATGAATTTAGGAGATCTACCAACTCCTTTTCCTTACACCATCATACACAAAATTTATATTGACGTCACCACATAGAACTAATTTCTGGCACTCCCTACAAAGTGAATCTAAACCCTTTCTAGTTTCAGCAGACGTACTCTGAAGTCAGAGTTATGGGACCTATAAACAACAACAATTAGAAGTTTAGTTTCACTAAATTCAGCTGCCCCTGCACAACATTCAGATATCTGTTCAGTGCAGTGCCGTGATACGTCCAAAGACTCAACTGGAATACTGTTTTTTACGTACATAGCCACTCCACCATCCCGCAAGGAGCTGCTTGAAAAACAGTCAGCTAATCTGTATCGTGGTAAAGGAAGCCTCTGAACCGTCAAATTATTTCAATGGTGCTCCAATATACCAATAATTTCATAATCCACATCTATAAGCAGTTCACTAACTTTATCTCTAATACCTCTTATATTTTGATGAAATATGCTAATTCCTTCTCTACTCGGAAACATGACTTCCTCTTAATGTAAGCCTTTAGTTAGAGGTACTGCCTTTAAGCAGGTATACGTATCAGCTGACTTCAATATAAAAAAGGTGTAGCTCTAAATATGTCGTTTTAAATGAACTACTAACCGTATCACCGGATGAAACTTTGTAGCGAACAGGTACTCGAGTTCTGGCAACTGCCTTTCACTAAAATTGCTGTGGCTTTTGGAAAGGCACACTCTACACACTATCCTCTATTCCATATATGCTACTCTTATAGTAAAATCCGGAGACTATGTACAGAGTTTGGAACAGAAGGAAACAATAGTGGAACGTTGAGGATATAAGTCCATACTTGTAGTGTCCGTGGATGGCTCAACTGCGAGATCACTACGCGTTGTCGCAGCTGCATTGGTTCGACTCCTGCTCCTGCTGTTATAGCTTGTACTGGATATTTCAATTGTTAAAGTCTACAAAGAATTAACACTGTCTTGATGTGTTGTGACCACTGTCACTTAGTCACTGAATGACTGCTAACCTCTTAACTCACCCTCAGGTGACAGTTGACTGTCACTACCACAGATAAAATAAACACATGAAGGACAAAGACAGATGGTAACATAGAAGTTACACTAAGAGTTCTAAAGATACAGATAACGTATAAAAGAATGTATAAAATTTAAAAATATGCTCGACCTTCCTACTGCAATTATGTAGTTTTCTCATACGTACAAATAATGTTAGTGAATTTTACTCTGGGACAAAGGAAATTGCTGCAAGGTATGATGACCTAAATATACTTGCATACACGTTTTTAGTGTAAACCACCAAACTTTATTAGAGGCTTACTCAAAGTAAAAAAAATTTAAAACTTATCTACCTCTTTCTATGTATCCACCCTTAGTTATTCGTATGAGTCCATTTACATTTCTTGCACTTTTACACCTTTGAAACTGCACTGTTCTCCATCCGGTTCTCTCTCTCTCTTTCTCTCTCTCTCTCTCTCTCTCTCTCTCTCTCTCTCTCTCTCTCTCCCTCTCTGTCTCTCTCTTTCTCTCTGTTGCAATAGTCTATTCCTTATTCATAGTAAAATGTTTGCCGAATGGTAGATTAAACTTATTGTCCCATAATCGTATATTTCGTGACATTTCATCTTTTCGGTATTGGTTGGTAGCATCACTGTTTCAATTTTTTTCATTAATGGTATTGCCCAAGCGCACAGATCACCTTTCATTGGATTAAATCTTTGTTGAATTCAGAATCCCATATCCAACAGTGGTTTTTCTACATTTCATCTAGTTAAGTGCCACCTGAGTTTCTGTCGTAATTACTGGAAATTATTCGAGCAACTTTTACGTCCTCCATACCCAAGGTATCTATGTGACCTTTTGCCTCATCTACTTTTTCCAAGTACACCTTTTATTGATTCATTACGCTTTGCTTTTATGCATTTTTGTTACGATTCACATCTTTTATCACCCACAGAGTTTCCTTTTTCTGAACCCCAAAATGGTTATTCTCGCTACATTGAATCGTTCCTCCTTTTCTTTTCTAGTTCCTTAATTTCTTCACATTTCTGTTGCAACCGTCCTGCTGTAGCGTTTTCGGTCTTCATACGGAGTTGATTGTTTACAGCTCTGTACATTTTTTTATCTTCCATCTTCTTCAACACTTTTTCTGTTATCCATGGTTACTTGACGCTATTCGTTTCTTTAAGACCCTCTGTTTCTTCTGCTGCTTTCTACATACATTTTTTCAGACTAATCTAATGATTGTTACTTGATGCAGTTGTTTTCTTCTAATACTTCCCTTGCTTCTTTCTTTTTAAGTCCTTCCCCATCTAATTCTCTCTTAATTTTTCTTTTTCCTATCTTTTCCAAACGAATTATTATTTCTCCTATCACGAGCTAATCATCTGAATTGACATCTGCACCTGGCAATATCTTTCCTTTTATCAAATAAATCCCAAATTTCCATTATGAATCTCGTGCCTGTTTGAGTCGGCTGGGCTATTTAAAATGTATCTTCTTCTTCTGTATTGATCGTACAATGTATTTCCAATAATTAAAGGGTTTCCTTTGCAGCAGACCTCCAAGAGCTCTCTTCGTACATTCCTTTTTCCTACCTCATATTTTTCCACAGTTCTTCCATTTTGCCTACACTCGAAAAGGCATTCCATCCACCCACTGCTATTAAACATGCACCCTTCTCTTCTTTCTGTGTTATATTATCAGTCACGTTATAGTCTTCGTTGACTTCCTCATTTGGTTGTTAGCTGTGTGGCACGTATATTTGTATGTCCACTAGATTTTTCTTCATTTCTAGGATTTTCACATCCATCAACCTTTCTCGCCGATATCACTTCATTTTTGAACTTTGGTCCTAATATTACGAATTTCGTTACATGTTTCCCAGCAAAAATACTATGAATTCGTTACTTTAAAATTTTCCTTTCGCTTCGTATTTCATTTCAGAGTTTTCTACCATGTTCACTCTCTTTTTCACATTTCCTACTCACATTCCCAACTTGACTAGACGTTCTTAATATTCCAAGTTCCTATTCCTAATCTGGTTTTCTTCCTCGTCCAAGATCGTTATCCAGGAGATTTCCATAAACAATCAAATAAAAAAGAACAGAACACAGATTCCTTCTTCATAATATTAAACTTCCTAAACTGCTTCGCATACTTTGTATATCGCTGTCAAAAGTACTGAATAAATTCTTTGTGTCGTGAACCATGTGTTATTTGGACCAAGGACATTTTTTTCACGTCACATATTACGGTCGTCTGTAAACAGTGTTATCTAGACTGTAAAAATTCTTAGTCTTGTTGTACCTGTCTACGACAGCGATACAACAGCATCGAACACTTCAATCTTACAGCTTCATCTTCTAGTCACCAAGGAAATATAGATATTCCGTCAGCAGTGTTTTGTAAGCAAACATCTCACACAAAGATTTCATTTGTAAGACGGTGTAAGATAATCAAATGGCGGCGGCGTCCTGCATTTTTTAATTAGCAGGACAGCTAATGGGTAGTTAATTCTTGCTTAGCGAAGCGAGTTGCGTGGAAAACGAGAGTCCGACTATTAGTCTTTGCGTATAGCTCTACGAGATAGTCTGGTACTCCGTGTCACCACGTCGTCAATTTTAACAAATGGCTGCGAGTCAGCAAAGCCAGGAGATAAATAGCCTACAAGCGCACTTGCTTCGCTATTTATACGCAGCTCACGGCGGCCTAGGGCAAGGCAGTACTCTTGTGTTGAAGTTCTTAGCCTATCAGACCAGTCTTGAGAGAAGGCGCTCCGCTTCGCTAACAAATGGCGTGTATTCGCCAGAAACTTACGCTACCGACGTACACTAATTGCTTTCACTTCTCCTGGGAATCAGCAGTCTACTTTAGACCCGTTTGTCTTTCGTCTAGACACTGTTGATTGTACAATTATACAGTATCGCAATTTTTTGTGTTGCCTTCGAGTAAGAACGCTATAGTGCTCGGCGGAAGCTACTTGGTACAACGTAATTGGCGGCCTTTCCTACCCCGCTCACGCATCCGCGGAGAATGTAGCGAGGCCTATAGCAAAGTGTAAGTACTTTGATTTGAAGCTATTTAAATACCTGTGCGTAGAAGTCGGCACTATGATGTTCAGGTTGTTTCTCTGGCAAACTCGACCGAAAAATTACGAGATAGTTTCGAGAATGGTAGCTAATTTCGAGATAAGCAGACCACTACATTGTCGACGCTGTCCATTACCTTTTATGTGTTTCTATACACTCACATTTAGTGTTTGGAAATACTCCTGGTTGCCACAGTACAGTTCTTAATTCGTTCACTCTGTCTTTTATTATTAAATTTAAAATCATGTACACCACGAGGGACACCTTTGACCACTCCTACAGGGTGAGCACGTTGTGGATTTTTTCCAGCTGGATGACTGAGCTGAATGCTAAGGGGCTTGAATGTGAATCTTGGGTAGCCCTCAGGTCAATTGAAGGAAATTAAGACAATCATGTGTCTTACATCGGGAAGTGTACCTTCATATTAGCTACTGACACAAGTCTATGCCCATGCGCTTGCTGCGAGACAGAGCCATCTTCCGGGTCATGAGGTTAAGTCGAATGACAGGCGCGCTAATGCGGGAGGCATGTAATACGGTATCTTTAATACACTTTTGGACAGGAACAAAGATGCCAATGTATTCAGAGTATTGAAACTGAAGAAATCTCATTCCACCGCCGAGGACAACTACCAACATTCAGAACAAGTTCAGGTCTCATAGAGAGCAAAAGCTTCAGTTTAGGAGACCCAGTGAAAGGGATGGTTGCAGTAAGTTTTACATTACCTAAGAGTGACTTTTGCTTAACCCTCTGTATGGCAAACACACATCAAGAAAAAAGAAAGAAGGTACTTACAGGGTGTTTCAAAAATGACCGGCATATTTGAAACGGCAATAAAAACTAAACGAGCAGCGATAGAAATACACCGTTTGTTGCAATATGCTTGGGACAACAGTACATTTTCAGGCAGACAAACTTTCGAAATTACAGTAGTTACAATTTTCAACAACAGACGGCGCTGCGGTCTGGGAAACTCTATAGTACGATATTTTCCACATATCCACCATGCGTAGCAATAATATGGCGTAGTCTCTGAATGAAATTACCCGAAACCTTTGACAACGTGTCTGGCGGAATGGCTTCACATGCAGATGAGATGTACTGCTTCAGCTGTTCAATTGTTTCTGGATTCTGGCGGTACACCTGGTCTTTCAAGTGTCCCCACAGAAAGAAGTCACAGGGGTTCATGTCTGGCGAATAGGGAGGCCAATCCACGCCGCCTCCTGTATGTTTCGGATAGCCCAAAGCAATCACACGATAATCGAAATATTCATTCAGGAAATTAAAGACGTCGGCCGTGCGATGTGGCCGGGCACCATCTTGCATAAACCACGAGGTGTTGGCAGTGTCGTCTAAGGCAGTTTGTACCGCCACAAATTCACGAAGAATGTCCAGATAGCGTGATGCAGTAATCGTTTCGGATCTGAAAAATGGGCCAATGATTCCTTTGGAAGAAATGGCGGCCCAGACCAGTACTTTTTGAGGATGCAGGGACGATGGGACTGCAACATGGGGCTTTTCGGTTCCCCATTTGCGCCAGTTCTGTTTATTGACGAAGCCGTCCAGGTAAAAATAAGCTTCGTCAGTAAACCAAATGCTGCCCACATGCATATCGCCGTCATCAATCCTGTGCGCTATATCGTTAGCGAATGTCTCTCGTGCAGCAATGGTAGCGGCGCTGAGGGGTTGCCGCGTTTAAATTTTGTATGGATAGAGGTGTAAACTCTGGCGCATGAGACGATACGTGGACGTTGGCGTCATTTGGACCGCAGCTGCAACACGGCGAACGGAAACCCGAGGCCGCTGTCGGATCACCTGCTGCACTAGCTGCGCGTTGCCCTCTGTGGTTGCCGTACGCGGTCGCCCTACCTTTCCAGCACGTTCATCCGTCACGTTCCCAGTCCGTTGAAATTTTTCAAACAGATCCTTTATTGCATCGCTTTTCGGTCCTTTGGTTACATTAAACCTCTGTTGAAAACTTCGTCTTGTTGCAACAACACTGTGTTCTAGGCGGTGGAATTCCAACACCAGAAAAATCCTCTGTTCTAAGGAATAAACCATGTTGTCTACAGCACACTTGAACGTTGTGAACAGCACACGCTTACAGCAGAAAGACGACGTACAGAATGGCGCACCCACAGACTGCGTTGTCTTCTATATCTTTCACATCACTTGCAGCGCCATCTGTTGTTGAAAATTGTAACTACTGTAATTTCGAAAGTTTGTCCGCCTGAAAATGTACTGTTGTCCCAAGCATATTGCAACAAATGGTGTATTTCTATCGCTGCTAGTTTGGTTTTTATTGCCGTTTCAAATATACCGGTCATTTTTGAAACACCCTGTAAATTAGATGTGTATATTGAACTGAACACTTTTACACGTATTTTTTTTAAGTACAGTATGTTGCCTGTTAGTACCACAGCCAATAAAATTCTCGTGAGCGTTACAACATAAATACTGTAATGTTTTTCTTGTGGTTGAAAAAATGGTTGCATTTTGTACTGTTTGATGTGCAACGTCTTAAATCAATTCCTTTTCGGCACAAAGCACAGAACTGTTCTACGTTTTCCACAATTTACTTTCGTCTACCCGTGGGGGGCAAATCCAATATCCTCATTTCAGACCCATACTTTGGCCAGAGACCAAAAGTCATCATTCACTGGCACTGAGTCTGGACTTTGTTATTACCTAAGAGTGACTCTGGCTTAACCCTTTGTTTGGCAAACACACACAGATCCAATAGTGAAGGCCAGGCTTTCTCTTCCCAAAAAAGGTCAGTCCATTTGCAATGTCCCAGGTACGAGTTCGCTAACGCTTTTGTATCATACGACTCACATTCAAGGCATCCTCTTTCCGTTCACAAGCAATTTTCATAGCACAAGAATAAATGCCCTACAAATTCGAGAGGAACTGCTTGCTACATCAGAAACAGATTCTCACGTAATTTTACACGTTGTTTGAAAAATACCTACCCTAATCAGAAATTTTTCGCCAGACATAACAGGATGACGCTGTTTACGGGAGCTTAAACGTTGCTTGCAAGCTCCGTTGTCCATACAAGGACGAAACTCGAAACATGTTGCAGAAAGGAATGTGCAATTTTGATGTTGCTTGAAACCAACATTGCCAAATAGAGGGCTAAGAGTGGCATTTGTGTGAAGAATGAAAGGCGTTTGTTTCCAGTGCTGGTGACCAGAATAGAACTTGTAACGGAACATATTAAAGGCTTTACTGTACCGAAGTATGCGATACCCTCCAAATTCAACCAGTTTAACGAGTATTTATGATTATAGAAAAGTTATTGTGTATGTTAACCATGATTGCATAATATGTCTGCATAAACAGTCAACCCATTAAATTATACTGAGTAACTGACCCACACAAAAGTTTGTATCACTTGATCACTGATACAGCAAATGTCATCATGTAAAAACACTGAGTTCATCTTAAATAAGTAATATGAAGTACGAAAAATAGTGGCCAACTTAGGTATTTTGGATCTCCTTAAATAAAAATCACCCAGTGAAACCTATTTGGTCACTAGGAGCGTTTTTACTCAGTATTCACGTAAGCAATCCTATTTTAGACGAAAACCAATGTAATTCTTAATAATTCATGTTACTTACTTATTTATGCAAATTAGAGAAGTCAATTGACAAACTTCTAAAAAACGGCCTTTTTGTAACAAAGAATTATTCTGTCAAGTCAACAAATCTGTCTGTCATTTTAATAACATGTTAAATTATGTCACTCGATGCAAATTAATAACTTTTCTGCACAAATTATGATAACAGATGTACATGTGACTTGTAAACTATATCTCTTTGTAGTAGTTCTTTGACAATGTTATAAATACAAGCAGCAAGAACGGTCGGGAGGCAGTCGGAATGTCACTTTGGTAAAGTGTGTTTGTGTGTTATTGTTTGAGGTGGATAAACAATGCAAAGAACATGTAAAGAAAGTACTACTTTGTGTTGTGTCATGGTCTTTGGTGGACAGTGGAATTAAGATGGCCACCAGAGTAATAAATATTTGAAGTTTACATATTTGTTGGTTTCGCTCGTTCTTTATCATCAAAAGCACATAAAAAACACGGGACCTCATGTTTTTAACCCTAGACAACCAGATGTAGAGCCAGCATCAGCATCGAGAGACAGCAGCGATCCAGCAAGTAGCAGCGATTACCGCAACACAATGCATTTTAATGGCGCCAACCTAACATCAAGTGCTAAAAAGCTCCGTAAATGGGAGTGAAATAGTGCGATTATAGCAATTAGCAATATCTACGACCAGGCGACCATTACAAACTGCAGCTGGGTGTTGTGCTTGATCAATGTTGATCAAAACATGTTTAGTGAGAACGTTAAGAGACTGAGCTGGCTGTTGAGAGTTTGGATTACTGAACTGCTTTGAAAGAGTGACTTTAACGTTCCCTGTGTGTTGCATATCATTTATACATGAAACGTTTTCAGTGCCCTTCCTCCTTAAATTAACCAAAGTTTCGAGAACGCTCACAGCAAGGTGATAACTTACATAGCACGTTAAACAAATTTAGAAAACATCTCGAACTCACCACGAGGTGTAAGCAAGAGTTCGAATGCTATCTCACAGCCAATAACGAGGGTGGCGATCAGTAATAAAAAATAATTGTACACTAATAAGGAAGAACAGGTGTCACACCTAAGGCCGAGATCCAAACTGTCTGTCAGTAACCAGCTGAAAACTATAAGAGTGTTTCTGAAAAAACGACACTGGATGAACATCACAACAAGGTCCCGTTCTTACACTGACAAAGGATCTAGATTAGTAAAAAGGCCAACAGCGCCTTCAAAATCACCAGCAGCCACAGCATCGTTGCCAGGAATGAGATACATGCTGCCGGCACCAACTACCACCCACTACAAAATCTCTTTCTGTGTCGTCACTGAAACCAACATCAGACCGAAGGTCAGAACTTGCAAGTTCGCTATTCGCTATTTAAAATTATTCTCTGTTCTAGCAGGCAAACTGCGCGCATAGTTTTCTGCTGGACAAACTTGCTAAATTACATCATAGCAAAGACAGACAAATTAACTGTCGCCGGTTCAATAACAGTCCCGATTATTGTGATCGGTTTGATGGCCTACCGTGATGCAAGCCGCACATCAAAACTTTAACGTACTAGCTAATCGTGTTACGCTGTTGAAATACGACGTATTTTAGACAGAAAACGACAGCTGCTAGATAATTGACTTAAATAGCACTGATAATCGCCTAAAATGAATACATTGTTGGTCTGTGTCCCTTGCAGTGTATTATAAGGAAACATGGATTTCAAAGGCGATTCATTCAATTCCTTATTTCGAAGATAAATTCAACGTATTACGCTACACCTAAAATTTTGATCAGAATTTAGATCCACACAAATAGTTCCAATTATAGTTGTCCTTAAGTATTAATCATACGCCTGCATGATACTTGTCAATGTCTTTAAACCAACAAGAAGAGCAGTTGACAAGAGCACACTACAAGGGACAACAGAGGTGCGGCAGAAAGTAAGCAATTTCTTGAATTTCATTCTACATATATCTCAACTGACACAGTTCTCTGTTAGTCGTACCAATTATTCTGAAAATTTCATTGTGTTAGAATTTTTTCTGGCTATCATTTTTAGATTAACACATTTCGAAAAAGTAGAAAGGCACTGAATGGTGTGGGGAAACGATGCAGGGGTTAAGGCGTGATGCTTAATCCAAGTATGAGTTTTTTTACTACACAACAACTAGTTGCTGATCCCAACAATAATTCCAGAAAAAAAGATTGATTTTTGTTCTAAATACACTACTGAGCTATTAAACAAAGTCATAGAAACTTCATTACACGAAATGTATTCGCAGTTGCGAATATTAACAAACATCAGGGGCGTAATGGAATGACGACAATGAACAGTTGTACCGGGCCGGGACTCGAACCCCGATATCCCGCTTACTGCGAGCGGTAGCCTTACTATTTTTTTTTTTAATTTCTGATCTCATTTTGTTCGTTATTGTTAGTTGGATGTGTTCGGGCAGAAGTTCCATGGCACCTGTTACAGTTCATCGTTGATCCACTCACTCAGTTATTTTTTTATTAATAGAGAGAGAAGCTAACCCTCTGACCGAACACGCCGATCTACCATATGCCGGCACCATTAGGCAGTCGGAGCACGCTCACCTCCACACCCCAACTTCCGTACGTCATCAGTCTTGGGTCTACAACCTACACCGGTAGATTCATTGTGTATATTGCCGTAGAGGAGAGACATTTTAATTGAAATTCGCTTCCCCCGTGTCGGTGAATAACTACGATATTGAAATGCCTTTGTTACCTTTGTTGCCTTTGTTGTTCAGAAGTACGATGTAATGTTCCTTCATACATGCATGCAAGGAACATAACATCGTACTTCTGAACAACAAAGGCCCTATAAAATGGTTCAAATTGCTCTGAGCACTATGGGACTTAACATCAGAGGTCTTCAGTCCCCTAGAACTTAGAACTGTTTAAACCTAACTAACCTAAGGACATCACACACATCCATGCCCGAGGCAGGATTCGAACCTGCGACCGTAGCGGTGGCGCGGTTCCAGACTGAAGCGCCATAACCGCTCGGCCACACCGGCCGGCTGGACCCTATAAAATTGTACATCCGTTATTAGTCTTAGTACTTACAGAAGAGACTGTAGATCATGTCGTGTGGATTTTTCTCTAATCAGCATAGCTGCTAAATAACTTTGTATAGGCTATATATGACAGAAGATCTTTCAGAAACGTGGCTAGAGAATTGGACTAAACACACCTTTTCAATTTCATCTAGTATATCTTTCCACACTGATGTTGGGGGTCCAGCCGGCTTGTGTTGCCGAGCGGTTCTACGTGCTTCAGTCTGGAACCGCGCCACCGCTACGGTCGCAGGTTCGAATCCTGCCTCGGGCATGGATGTGTGTGATATAGCATGGACTCTAGGAGACTGTCATCCATCCTCTTGTGAACAGCACGTGACGAAGCATCCCAGAGATGCTCAATAACGTTCATGTCTGGGTAGTTTGGTGTTCACTCTGAAGAGTGTTTCTCGAGCCATTCCGTAGCAATTGTGGAATTGTCCTGCTGGAATTGCCCAATTCCGTCGGAATGCACAACGGAAATGAAAGGATGCAGGTGATTAGACTGGATCCTTACGTGTCACCTGTCAGAGTCGTATCTAGATGTATCTGGGGTCCCACATTACTCCAACTGCACACGCCCCACACAATTACAGAGCCGCCACCAGCTTGAACAGTCTCCTGCTGACTTCCACGGTTCGTGGATTCACGAGCTTGTCTCGATTCCTGTACACATCCAACCGCTCGATACAATCTGAAACGACTCTCGTCCGACCAGGCTACATGTTTCCAGTCATCAACAGTGCAGTGTCGGTGTTGATGGGCTCAGGCGAGGCCTAAAGCTTTGTGTCCTGCAGTCATCAAGGGTACACGAGTGGCCCTCGGCTCCGAAAGCCCATATCGATTATGAATCATTGAATGGTTTCTCACGCTGACACATGTTGACGGCCAGCCGGAGTGGCCGAGTGGTTCTAGGCGCTACAGTCTGGAACCGCGCGACCGCTATGGTCGCATGTTCGAATTCTGCCTCGGGAACGGATGTGTATGGTGTCCTTAGGTTAGTTAGGTTTAAGTAGTTCTAAGTTCTAGGCGACTGATTGTGGTGTCACCGCAGACACCACACTTGCTAGGTGCTAGCCTTTAAATCGGCCGCGGTCCGTTAGTATACGACGGACCCGCGTGTCGCCACTGTCAGTGATTGCAGACCGAGCGCCGCCACACGGCAGGTCTAGAGACTTCCTAGCACTCGGCCCAGTTGTACAGCCGACTTTGCTAGAGATGGGTCACTGACAAATTACGCTCTGATTTGCCGAGACGATAGTTAGCGTAGCCTTCAGCTACGTCATTTGCTACGACCTTGCAAGGCGCCATTATCATTTGCTATTTATCTTGTGATGCATGTACCGTCAGACCGATGTCACCAATTATGAATTAAAGTTAAGTATTCCAGCAGCAACGTACCTTATTGACTATATTAATTACATTGTCCTGTTCCAGACCTCACGCCAGCCTGCGTGAGCTTAAACGCGTGCCTTTCGGCTTCCTCCTCCTAGTGGCTTGGCTGTCTTGCCAAGTCACAACACTGATCACCTCACAAGTTAAGTCCTATAGTGCTCAGAGCCATTTTAACCATTTTTCAACTTGTTGACGGCACAGCATTGAAATCTACAGCAATTTGCGGAAGGATTGCACTTCAGTCACTTTGAACGATTCTGTTCAGTCGTCGTTAGTCCCGTTCTTGCAGAATCTTTCCAGCCGCAGCGATGTCGGAGATTTGATGTTTTACCGGATTCTTGATATTCCCGGTGCACTCCTGAAATGAACGTACGGGAAAACCGCAACTTCATCGCTACCTCGGAGGTGCTGTGTCCCAACGCTCGTGCGCAGACTTTAATACCACGTTCAAACTCACTTAAATCTTGAAAACCTGTCATTGTAACAGCAGTAACAGATCTAGCAGCTGTGGCAGATACTTGCTGCCTTATACGAGGCATTGCTGATCGCAGCGCCGTATTCTGACTGTTTACATATCTCTGCATTTTAATACGCATGCCTATACCCGTTTTTCTTGGCGCTTCGGTGTACGCACTTGTCCAAAAAAGGATTAATGGAGAAACCATATCGTTCAATGCCAAATGGGAATTGCCTTACCTTTTCGTATTGTTTAAATGCTTGATATGTTGTCGCACTAGTTGGTTAGTTGGTTTGGGGAAGGAGACCAGACAGCTTGGTCATCGGTCTCATCGGATTAGGGAAGGATTGGGAAGGAAGTCGGCCGTGCCCTTTCAGAGGAACCATCCTGGCATTTGCCTGGAGTGATTTAGGGAAATCACGGAAAACCTAAATTAGGATCGCCGGACGCGGGATTGAACCGTCGTCCTCCCGAATGCGAGTCCAGTGTCTAACCACTGCGCCACCGCGCTCGGTGTTGTCGCACTATTATGAACTGGAAAACACTTACTGCAACATCATTACAATACCAGCCGCGAAGACGATTTGATGGACTTATCTTCTTATAAACGACAACGAATGCTGGCTGAACTAAAGGCATATTTAGAGAAAAAAACCTGAGTTAACGGTTAGTATAGTGGTGACGAAAGTGTTTTATGATCGATATCACCAATTATTTGAATTTATTAAGTGTATTAATGTAAGATGAAAATCATTTGGTAACAGAAATGGTGGACAAAACTGAAACTCTTAAAAAAATAAAACCTATGGAAAAGTCAGCTTCAAGTCCATGACATGGAACGTTTCTCGAACGTCAAAAGCATACATTTCAGGACCAGACATGACTGACTGCGTTACGGTAACTGAAATGTTACATTATACGTTCTCAAAGAAATTCCAACGCACTGCACGGATAAAGACGGATTCCTATTTATGTGTCAGACGATTCTCGCTTTTAGCTGCTAATGTATCTCATTACTTCCAGATCTAGCTGATAGACATGCACTGCAGCTCCAAACTCAGCGAGCTTTTTGTCCAATCTAGGAATTTACAAGACTTTTATAACATGTTACTCCAAGAGCAACGGGACATCCACGTAAGTTATTTCAATGTTTTATTCAACACATGAGTGTGACCTATTTTGTGTCATGAAAGTGACGAAGTCCCGCCAACGTTCTGGTTTAACAGCTTTTAGACTGCATGACTCTGTGTGTCTGTCTTTATCACCAACCACAGTTCCAGACATATTAGATATTCTGAAAGCAAAATTTATAAGTCATCACAACTTTATGTTAAATGCCCGTATATAAAGTCTTTTGTACTTCTGTTCATCAGAATAGCACTACCTAATGGATTTATCAAGTTATTCTTTTGGCAGAAAAATGAAAAGTTGAAAATAAATACATGCCAAAAAATCCTACTTTTAAAAGTTTGATGCAACATTCGCCTCATAGAAGTAGCTGGACTGTGTTGCAAACACGTTGTTTTACATTCCCTGTATGTACAGCCATTGGCATATAGCCGCCTTTTGGCACGTCTACTCGGAATAGCGTAGTGGTGGGGGAAGCTGGAGTGCTGAACAATCTCAGCTGGACTTGGGAAGCGTGAGCGCCCTCCAAGAGCGCAAATTTTGACCAGGCGTGATCTAAGGTATGTGAAAATAGCAGCGCTGTTAGGGAAGCGTAAATTGATCTAAGGTATGTGAAAATAGCAGCGCTGTTAGGGAAGCGTAAATTAACATGGAGATTTACTTCAGGAAGTGACGTGAAAATGACGAGAATTGGAGGGCGAAGTTCCTTGGTTACGTCGTATAATATCCCCTCAATGCCCTTGGAGGGCATATACTCCTGTCCAATCTATAATGCCGTCGTGGTCTTCAGTCCGACGATTGGTTTGACACAGTTGTTCACACTATCCTGTTCAACCTTCTCTTTACATAGCTACTGCAACCTACATCAATTGAAACCTGTTTGTTGTATTCCATATTTAGTATTCGCCCTACAATTATTGCTCCATACACTTCCTTTCATCACAAAAACTAGCGATACCTCAATGCCTCAGCACGTGTCCTATCAAGTGTTCTCCTCTTTGACTCATGTTGTATCATAAATTTCGTTTCTTCTCGGTTCGATTCTGTACCTCCTTATCAGTTACTCGATCTACCCATCTAATCCTCAACATTTTTCTGTAGCGACACATTTCAAAAACTATTTTAATATTGTCTCAACTGTTTATCGTCTACGTTTCACTTCGATAAAAGACGACATTCCAGACAAATCTAACTCTGCTGTAAATGTCGGCTTGCGTTTCTCCAGTCTGCTTTCTAAGATAAGTCGTAGGGTCACCATTGCCTCGCATATTTTCAAATTGGTTCAAATGGGTCTGAGCACTGTGGGACTTAACTTCTGAGGTCATCAGTCGCTTACAACTTAGAACTACTTAAACCTAACTAATCTAAGGACATCACGCACATCCATGCCCGAGGCAGGATTCGAACCTGCGACCGTATCAGTCGCGCGGTTCCGGACTGAAGCGCCTAGAACTGCTCGGTCACCAGCCGGAGTGGCCGTGCGGTTCTAGGCGCTACAGTCTGGAACCGAGCGACCGCTACGGTCGCAGGTTCGAATCCTGCCTCGGGCATGGATGTGTGTGATGTCCTTAGGTTAGTTAGGTTTACTTAGTTCTAAGTTGTAAGCGACTGATGACCTCAGAAGTTAAGTCGCATAGTGCTCAGAGCCATTTGAACCATTTTTTGCTCGGTCACCGCGGCCGGCTCGCGTGTTTTCACACTTCTCTGCAAGTGAAACTTGTGTTTCCAGAGGTCTCCTTTAAACTTCCTTCCTCTGTAAGTACGAGTAATTCGTGTCAGTTTTTTTGCAGCCATGACATATTAGACTAACGATTAGGTAATACTCACATCGGTCAGCCCATACCTTCTTTGCAGTTACTGTTATTACTGTCTTCTTGAAATTCCATGATATCTAACCTGAATCATAAATCTCATATATCAGGTTATATAGTTTTACTATCTTATCTTCTGTGAAGTTCTCAGTAATTCAGAGAAAGTATCATCTATTCCAGGGGTCTTGTCTCGATGCTGGTCTTTCAATGCTCTGTCAAAATTTTGTTGCCGTATCATACGTCCTGTCTCTTCTCCCCTTCCCATAATACAATGTTCAGTCTCATTAATATGACCACTAGTGAAAAGCCTGAATATGGTGCCCAAGCACAGACGCACTGTGCCTTCCAGAATGACAAGGTCACTCGAGGAACGCCACTAAAACATTTCCCAGACCCTGATGATCTCCCCTCCGGCTTGGATCCTTCCGGCAATTGTTGCAAGGTGCTTGCTTTCAGACGTTTCAAATCGTGCACGCCAGCGGCAGATCTGTCCGATGGAGGACAAAACGTGATTCATCTAAAATGGCCACCTGTCCCCTGTCAGTGGACGTCCAGTTGTGATAGTGGCGTGCAAATTCCAGCCTTCGTCGTCGATGGACAGCAGTCAGCATGACTGCATGAACCAGGCACCTGCTACGGAGATCCATATTAGCGTAGTACGCAGTAGGGGAGACACTGTTGGTGGTCCCCTGATTCGCCTAGGCGGTTAGTTGCTCAAAAGTTGCAAGTCTGTTCGTCCGTACACATCTCCACAACCGTCGTTCACACCTGTCATCTATGGCCCACGGAGCCCCTCAGTTGCCTCGACGCCCGTTTTGGATAGCTCCATTTTGCTATGCATGGCATTCTTCATCCACGGCGGTACGCGAACAGTTTAAAAATTGCCGTTTCTGTGAATGCTTCCATTTTGTACCGAAAGCCAATAATAATGCCCTTTTGAACGTCAGATAAACCGCTCCGTTCCCGCATTACAGTGACTGTATAGCTTCCGCCGCTCCCCGACACGCTTTATATACCTCCCACTGGTAGCGCTGCCACCTGCTGTCTGTGAGTTTGTACAAAAATGGCTCTGAGCACTATGGGACTCAACTTTTGAGGTAATTAGACCCCTAGAACTTAAAACTAGTTAAACCTAACTAACCTAAGGACAGCACACACACATCCATGCCCGAGTCAGGATTCGAACCTGCGACCGTAGCGGTCTCGCGGTTCCAGACTGCAGCGCCTAGAACCGCACGGCCACTTCGGCCGGCTGAGTTTGTACAGCCCGTTTATTCCTTCCACCCTCCACCCAAGCTCTTGAAATTCCTAGAGCTGCTCTTGTTTTCCTTTAGGCGGTATCTGTCTTTCCCATTATCACCCATACTTCTAGACTCTAGAGCTTTGCGATTCTCCTCCAGTCATTTTTGCTTTGGCATTTTGTACATTCTGTCTGTCGTATTTTTAGACGACCTTAGTCGCATCGGCATTTTTAATTTGCAAAGTTTTTATGTTTTCTCCTTTCGTCAGTTAAACTGAAGTAGTATACCTTGTCGCAAGGGAATAGGGAAATCTTCTAAGCGGACGTCATCACTGGACGCTCGAACCATGGGAAAAACGTTGACTGGACTGACGAACTGCAGTATGCAGCGGAACTTGCTATCGACTGAGTTCCAGTACCACGAAGACTCAACGGTCCAATTGGGCACTTCTCAGGCACGCGGCGGAAGTATTTTCTCGTAGTGAGCATTTACGTAGTGTGGAGTGGAGCCGCTGACGTGACGTGACTGTCATCCATCCTCTGTACCCCCTGGTACTGTTACGGATTTATGGACAGCCCTGCAGGATCCATGGCGTCAATTACCTCCAGCACTACTTCAGACGCTATTCCAGTCCATGCCACGTTGTGTTGCGACACTTCTGCGTGCCCACGGGGACCTACACGATATTAGGCAGGTGTATCAGTTTCTTTGCGTCTTGGGTGTAGACGCCGTAATATTCAAAATCCAGAACGTAAATCTGATTTAAGGGAAATACATTACGGGTCATTAAAATTCCTACACCAAGAAGGAATGCACGTGATAAACGGGTATTCATTGGACAAATATACACTCCTGGAAATTGAAATAAGAACACCGTGAATTCATTGTCCCAGGAAGGGGAAACTTTATTGACACATTCCTGGGGTCAGATACATCACATGATCACACTGACAGAACCACAGGCACATAGACACAGGCAACAGAGCATGCACAATGTCGGCACTAGTAAAGTGTATATCCACCTTTCGCAGCAATGCAGGCTGCTATTCTCCCATGGAGACGATCGTAGAGATGCTGGATGTAGTCCTGTGGAACGGCTTGCCATGCCATTTCCACCCGGCGCCTCAGTTGGACCAGCGTTCGTGCTGGACGTGCAGACCGCGTGAGACGACGCTTCATCCAGTCCCAAACATGCTCAATGGGGGACAGATCCGGAGATCTTGCTGGCCAGGGTAGTTGACTTACACCTTCTAGAGCACGTTGGGTGGCACGGGATACATGCGGACGTGCATTGTCCTGTTGGAACAGCAAGTTCCCTTGCCGGTCTAGGAATGGTAGAACTATCGGTTCGATGACGGTTTGGATGTACCGTGCACTATTCAGTGTCCCCTCGACGATCACCAGTGGTGTACGGCCAGTGTAGGAGATCGCTCCCAACACCATGATACCGGGTGTTGGCCCTGTGTGCCTCAGTCGTATGCAGTCCTGATTGTGGCGCTCACCTGCACGGCGCCAAACACGCATACGACCATCATTGGCACCAAGGCAGAAGCGACTCTCATCGCTGAAGACGACACGTCTCCATTCGTCCCTCCATTCACGCCTGTCGCGACACCACTGGAGGCGGGCTGCACGATGTTGGGGCGTGAGCGGAAGACGGCCTAACGGTGTGCGGGACCGTAGCCCAGCTTCATGGAGACGGTTGCGAATGGTCCTCGCCGATACCACAGGAGCAACAGTGTCCCTAATTTGCTGGGAAGTGGCGGTGCGGTCCCCTACGGCACTGCGTAGGATCCTACGGTCTTGGCGTGCATCCGTGCGTCGCTGCGCTCCGGTCCCAGGTCGACGGGCACGTGCACCTTCCGCCGACACTTGGCGACAACATCGATGTACTGTGGAGACCTCACGCCCCACGTGTTGAGCAATTCGGCGGTACGTCCACCCGGCCTCCCGCATGCCCATTATGCGCCCTCGCTCAAAGTCCGTCAACTGCACATACGGTTCACGTCCACGCTGTCGCGGCATGCTACCAGTGTTAAAGACTGCGATGGAGCTCCGTATGCCACGGCAAACTGGCTGACACTGACGGCGGCGGTGCACAAATGCTGCGCAGCTAGCGCCATTCGACGGCCAACACCGCGGTTCCTGGTGTGTCCGCTGTGCCGTGCGTGTGATCATTGCTTGTACAGCCCTCTCGCAGTGTCCGGAGCAAGTATGGTGGGTCTGACACACCGGTGTCAATGTGTTCTTTTTTCCATTTCCAGGAGTGTATTTTACTAGAACTGACATGTGATTACATGTTCCCGCAATTTGGGTGCATAATTCCTGAGAAATCAGTACCCAGAACAACCACCTCTGGACGTAATAACGGCCTTGATACGCCTGGGCATTGAGTGAAACAGAGCTTGGATCGCGTGTACAGGTACAGCTGCCCATGCAGCTTCAACACGATACCACAGTCCATCCAGAGTAGTGACTGGCGTACCGTCACGAGCCAGTGGCTCGGCCACCACTGACCAGACGTTTTCAATTGCTGGGAGATCTGGAGAATGTGCTGGCCCGGGCAGCAGTGGAACATTTTCCATGTACATCAAGGCCCCTACAGGACCTGCAACATGCGGTCGTGCATTATCCTGCTAAAATGTAGGGTTTCGCTGGGATCGAATGAAGGGTAGAGCCACTGGTCGTAACACGTCTCACATGTAACGTCCACTGTTCAAAGTGCCGTCAATGCGAACAAGAGGTGACCGAGACGTGTAACCAATGGCACCCCATGCTATCACGCCTGGTGATACGCCAGTATGGCGATGACGAATACACGGTTCCAATATGCGTTCACCGCCATGTCGCCAAACACGGATTCATCCGGAAAAATGACGTTTTGCCATTCGTCCACCCAGGTTCGTCGTTGAGTACACCATCGCAGGCGCTCCTGTCTGTGATGCAGCGTCAAGGGTAACCGCAGCCACGGTCTCCGAGCTGATAGTCCATGCTGCTGCAAACGTCGTCGAACTGTTCGTGCAGATGGTTGTTGTCTTGCAAACCTCCCCATCTGTTGACTCAGGGATCGGGACGTGGCTGCACGATCCGCTGCAGCCATGCGGATGCATGTCATCTCGACTGCTAGTGATACGATGCCGTTAGGACCCAGCACGGCGTTCCGTATTACCCTCCTGAACCCACCGATTCCATATTCTGCTAACAGTCATTGGATCTCGAGCAAAGCGAGCAGCAATGTCGCGATACGATAAACCGTAATCGCGATAGGGTAGAGTCTGACCTTTATCACAGTCGGAAACGTGATGGTACGCATCTCTCCTCCTTACTAGAGGCATCACAACAACGTTTCAGCAGGCAACCCCGGTCAACTGCTGTTTGTGTATGAGAATTCGGTTGGAAAGTTTCCTCATGTCAGCACATTGTAGGTTTCGGCACCGGCGCCAGCCGTGTGTGAATGCTCTGAAAAGCTAATCATTTGCATATCGCAGCACCTTCTTCCTGTCAGTTAAATTTCGCGTGTGTAGCACGTCATCCTCGTGGTGTAGCAGTTTTAGTGGTCAGTAGTGTAGTAGTGTCGGCAGCTGCCTGGCGTCCGTTGCTTTGCTCTAGCGACGTCCGGCTTCAGCCTTCATTTTCCTGTTACCCCTGACCCCTCAGCCCACTTGCCGCTGCGCCCGGAGCGCTAGGCATTAGCGCGGCCGGAGTCCACGTGCTCGCAGAGCGCTGTTCGGACAAGCCTGCCTCAGATGTCAGCTGAGATGCTGCTTTACTGACAGCTCGGTTATCGTTCCTAAATCCACTAAAGACGCGAGTTTACCGCCAGGGCAGACAGTGACCGCCACCCAGCGTCACGCGGGCCGCGACCCACGGGAGACCAGCCGGGCGGCAGGTGGGCCGGGCGTGTCTCGCCGTGCCGCCACCCACGGCGGCGGCGGCGCCGTTAATTGTGCGTAATGAGGGCGGGCCGAGCCGGGCGGGGGCGGGGCGGGGACCGCATTACCCGCCGCCGCGGCCACCCGCGGTCGCCGGCGCCCATCTGGAGGACCATCACAGCCGCTCCCCGCCTGCCCGCGTGGGCGACGGGCGGTGAGCGACGGTCGGCCGAATGGGGGCCGCGCAGTACCAGCGTGTTAGCAAACCAAATACGGTCCAGTCGTGCTGACCTTCGCGGTCGCCCTACCGTTCGTCTAATGCTGCCATCTGTGCTGATAGACGGCATACCGGTCGCTTTGAAATACGAGGTGCATTCAAGTTCTAAGGCCTCCGATTTTTTTCTCCGGACTGGAAAGAGATAGAAACATGCGCATTGTTTTAAAATGAGGCCGTGTTCATTGTCAATACGTCCCAGAGATTGCAGCACCGTACGGCAGATGGAATTTTACCGCCAGCGGCGAGAATGAGAACTGTTTTAAATACTTAAAATGGCGACGTTTTCCTTACTTGAACAGTGTGCAATCATTCGTTTTCTGAATTTGCGTGGTGTGAAACCAATTGAAAATCATCGACAGTTGAAGGAGACAGGTGGTGATAGAGTTAGGGATGTGTCGAATGTGCGTTCGTGGGTGCGACAGTTTAATGAAGGCAGAACATCATGTGACAACAAATCGAAACAACCTCGGGCTCGCACAAGCCAGTCTGACGAAATGATCGAGAAAGTGGAGAGAATTGTTTTGGGGGATCGCCGAATGACTGTTGAACAGATCGCCTCCAGAGTTGGCATTTCTGTGGGTTCTGTGCACACAATCCTGCATGACGACCTGAAAATGCGAAAAGTGGCGTCCAGGTGGGTGCCACGAATGCTGACGGACGATCACATGGCTGCCAGTGTGGCATGTTGCCGAGCAATGTTGATGCGCAACGACAGCATGAATGGGACTTTCTTTTCGTCGGTTGTGACAATGGATGAGACGTGGATGCCATTTTTAAATCCAGAAACAAAGCGCCAGTCGGCTCAATGGAAGCACACAGATTCACCGCCACCAAAAAAATTTCGGGTAACTGCCAGTCCGGAAAAAATGATGGTGTCCATGTTCTGGGACAACGAGGGCGTAATTCTTACCCATTGCGCTCCAAAGGGCACTACGGTAACAGGTGCATCCTACGAAAATGTTTTGAAGAACAAATTCCTTTCTCCGCTGCAACAAAAACGTCCGGGAAGGGCTGCGCGTGTGCTGTTTCACCAAGACAACGCACCCGCACATCGACCTAACGTTACGCAACAGTTTCTTCGTGATAACAACTTTGAAGTGATTCTTCATGCTCCCTACTCACCTGACCTGGCTCCTAGTGACTTTTGGCTTTTTGCAACAATGAAAGACACTCTCCGTGGCCGCACATTCACCAGCCGTGCTGCTATTGCCTCAGCGATTTTCCAGTGGTCAGAACAGACTCTAAAGAAGTCTTCGCCGCTGCCATGGAATCATGGCATCAGCGTTGTGAAAAATGTGTACGTCTGCAGGGCGATTACGTCGAGAAGTAACGCTATTAAATGCACCTCGTACTTATCATCTGATTTTCAGAAAACTGTATACTGAAGAAAACTATTTTTTGCGCGCCTTAGTCCAATATCTTCGCTCGACATAAGACTGAATTACTTTTTTTGTGTTTCATCATAGTTAATCTGCAGCATCAAATTAAGTAGACCATTGCATAAAATTTTAACAATTTTGCATGTGTAAAAACAAACGTAGACAAATGGAAAAACCGTGTAAGACGTCGTGGTCTCCTCACCTTCATTGCTTACATATTCCGCCCTCACAATCATATTCCGCACATCAAGACGCTTCATTCGAACCCAAACTCGATAATATAAAGTCAATGTTGTATGAATTCATGTAAACGATACGCAAATAACAAGTCAGCGCACCGAGATTGAAGTACTCGAGGCTGGCGTACACACATACATTCCAGACACGACAGTCACAGGAGCTTTTAGTTCGAGAGAGGCAGACCGCACAGGAGGCTGGTCCCTTCAGAGGACGAGTCAACCTCGACCATCCAGGGAGCAGACAGCATTTGTCCGAGTGAAATGGGAGAACGACCCGTGTTCGGCTTATAAGCAAACTCCACTATATTGTGTGGGAGCGCCCAGCCTACGCATTCTTTACACACATAGCACATAGTTTCAGAGGTTTTCACAGGGAGACAGCAAACGCCAAACGCTGATGCTATAGATTTCCAGATTGGTCGCCTTAAATGAAACGTCATTCTCCCGTCTTAGAAGAGCAATGCTGATTGGCAGACGATATTTCTGACGCCTTGAGCTGAAGGAGTAATGGAAGAGACCGAAAGTTATACCCCTTCATGTCTGTCGTGGAGAGGGGCCATTCCGTTGTCGCTCTTGGAGCGAGAACACGTAACGAGAGCGTGCGCGCTCGTATGCGTACTCAAAGAGCGAGGAACAAGTCTCTCCTCAGTACTGCACTGGGAGAGCACCTCTGTCGAGAGCGAATCAGAGTGCGACTCTATATTGAGTCCTTGCGATTAAGCGTTGTTCACTGTGTTGGCCACCATACTTATTGTGCAGTGTGACTGGAGAGAGTTATAGTCAAATGCTGTAAGGTGTCAGGCAAATCCAACACCTTCCATGAAAACCCTGACATGATAAGCAAATCTGGCAGTATGTCACATAGCTCTGAATAAATCCTGACATTAAATTAACCAAAGTAATATGATCAACGAGTGAGCCAATGGAATACCACAGACTAACACAAGAACGCCTAAATCCATGCCATACCTTCCCCCCATGAAACAGACGCAGTCATGATGGGAGAAACGAGAACAGAAGCAGAGAGCAGAATCGTGTAGGCTAGGAGGCCCTACGATAAGGGACAGACACCCACGTCGCTGGCTGACCACCAGGACCATCCCCCAGCCCATTTTAAAAGATAGAGCCCTCCAGAAGAACAGTATAGATCTTACGATAACACTGAAAGGGCCACACCAGCTGCAAGTTTTAGTCTGAGACTTTTTCGCGTTTCTGTTACGTTGCGAACGTTAAAAACATTGCCCCACCACGAAAAGTATAACGTTTCTCATTGGATAGATAGTATTTTTGTAGGCGGAGCTTAATGTTAACATTGAGACCCTGATTGGTCAGTTGAAAACACAGTCAGATACTTTTTTTTAAACCAACTTCGGTAAATTGTAGTAAGGAGAATGGAGAAAGGAGTTGCTTCCGAGATGGCGAGGTGCGTGGAGCTGGGCCTTCCGCCACCCCCTGACGCTGCCTAACCACCGACAAGGTAATGAACGCACACGATGCCGCATAACAGTGCATAAAGCTTCACTCATAACTGCAGAAGTCTCATCTGTTACAACCCTTTTTGCGTAATACTAGTGTCGATCGTCAATTAAAGCTCATGGTATTCACATTTTCTACGTAAGTTAAAATCTGAAACGCGATGATTTTTCTGTTATATAATTATTGAGAAGCCACATCAGCCACTGTAATTTACGAGAAGTTAGATAAGTAATTAAAGATAATTGAGGGTCACTGTAGACCATTTTGATAGTTTTCTCTTTTGTGAAACTTAATTTAAACCTAGATTATAGATGTGATATGGCATAGGTCATTCTTCGATCCATTGTAGAACTTGGAACCCACTCAGGGAATATTCGTTCACATTTTTGTTTAACGCAGTTGGTTTTTATCATCCTGTATTAAAATATTTCCTTTTATCAATAGTGCAATTTATAAACAAAGTTTTTGAGTAGAATAAAATTTCCAATGGTAAACTTAACTACTTTTTCGACGTTATTTTACCAGCTAACTAAAAATAGGAAAGCCTTGAACCCCTTCCACTAAATGTAGTTAGTATTAAGATTCTTTTACAGGGAGTGCAGTGGAGCTGACGCTGAAATTATTAAGTATTTGATTATATCATGGCTAGTCTCACTGAACTCTTCTGAACTCTACATGTCATGTGTGGTCTGGCGTCTCCTTACCAGCAACAGGTCCCAGGTTCAAACTAGTCAATTCCCTAAAAAACACGCTCAGAGAGTCGTTGCGCGAAAGTGGTAGGGAGACACGACTTAGAAACAAACAGAAACCACGCAGAATATTAGGAGGCCTGCGAGCGAATTTTTGAGTGGCATCGCGGTGGACTGGTTATTTGACCAGTGTACCACACCAATAGTTAGACTAGGGGCGAATAGGAGTCCTTGACTTCATCAAGGCGTAGGGAGAGTTTGATTGGCGAACGTCAATCCAGATAGAACTAGAGATATCTTATTTGTCAGCAGCGAGCGGTGAAGACAGCAGTCACACTCTTGCGAGCCCCATATTTCCTCCACAACAGTACACTTCACTGCATTTCACACGCGACAGCCTCGACCGTACCTAGCAACATTCTACCGGATGATTATTCAAGTTGTGTAGACGCGGCTCTCAGCCATTTTGCCAAGTCAATAACAATCTTAAACTTTGTATAGAAATTTCATTAGCGAATCCTTTCCTTAAGAGGTAACTTCACATTCCGAAAAGAACTCGGAAATAACTTGTTCAGTTCATAACTAAAAGTGCCATTGTGATTTCTCAGAATTTTTGCAAAATAAATAATAATTTTCGTTAGTTTCATGTTTTTCTTACACTAACTAGCACTACTCCAGTACCCAAGTATCACACTAGTTACGTAAGAAATTTTGTGAATTTTTGTGTCATCTCGTTACAGCGGACGACTCCAGAAGATATTTATTGCTGAAAAATTTTCAGGCATTTCTCTTTAGAACGTTAGGAGCGTCTGTCTGACTTCTGTAGTAGTGTGGGGGTGGAAATTGCATCTTGCAGGAGCCACAGGGTAAAGGGTACATCTCAGATGAATCCGTTGCGCAGAATGACAGAATAGCGCCCACACGCTCACAACTGTTGGAAGCCGACCTCAGGGAAGGTCAGTTCAGATTCCGTCGAAATGTTGGAACACGTGAGGCAGTACTGACCATCAGGCGTAGCGCCGTGTACCGATCCTGCCTTGGAGGCGGTTAAGTGGGAGATGTCTCTCAGAGCTGGATAGTGACAGATGGTGAGGCGAGACTGGACGCGCACGTAGTTTATGTATCAGCCGATAGAGGACAGTATTGGGTAGGGGGACTGTGATTTAGTTTCGATTCTTCCCAGAAGAGTGCACTAAAGTAATAGAATGTTTTTCATAAACTGTTCTAGTATTTTCATAAAGTGTTATTATGTCTTTTTGTGTATGTAAAATGTTATAAGTGTGTTTTAGCAGTATGAATGATGCGTGAGTGTGGTTTAAGGTTAATATGAATATAATTGTTTGACGAGTTATGTAGTATATTAGATAGTTACGTCGATAAAAGGTTCAGTCGTTAGGTTTACTATTTTGCGATTGGTTATTGATGAAAAGCGCGGAGTGACGCGGGAGAATGTTTTGCTATTGTCTGTTGAGTAAACTGACTAATGGTAAAGCAATATTCTTCGCGCGCCTTTCTCTGCTGGTAGAGTATTCTAGCGAGGAGTCGGAGCCTAGCAATGAAACAGTTCGGACGTGTGTAGTAGTAGTTCCGATGGAAACGATAAGTTGCCGGATCTAGCAGTGTTTCATACATCAAAAGTGTTGTAAATTGGCGGCATAATTATTCCGATGGGTGTGTAGAAATATCGGAATTTTTAAGTGAATTCTGCGACGAGTAGTGTATTGAGCAAGTCGGTGGCTAAAAACTGTGACTGCATTAGGTACCGACAGACTTAATATTTGTCGAGCATTCTCAATCAAAACAATCCGTATTTTGTAGCTATTGCGTTTTCGGGAAATGCAACACCACAAACTTGCTAACGTGAGTGAAAGCGATTATGGTTGACTGTGTTAAGACTAGCACGGGCTTGGCAATGATACTTGTTCACCTAAGTTTCAGAATATATTAATTAAGGACAAAATTTCCAACCTTTCATTTCGTGTGAAAACTTTCTCCCGAAACGTAGATAAGTGACTTCAATTGCATCCTGGTTCACGTCGAAGTACAGTAGGTTTCGCTCAGCTTCCCTACTGATGATCTGCTGAGACAATGTTCACAGGTAGGTGCAGGTTCGTCGCAAAGGGACGGAAGGAACCGCGCCGCCGCAACCCTACGACTTATCTTAGAAGACAGATTAAGAAAAGTCAGACCTACGCCTCTAGCATTTGTAGGCTTAGAGAAAGCTTTTGACAATGTTGACTGGAATACGCTCTTTCAAATTCTGAAGGTGGCAGGGGTCAAATAAAGGGAGCGAAAGGCTATTTACAATTTGGACAGAAACCAGATGGCAGTTATAAGAGCCGAGGGTCATGAAACGGAATTAGTGTTCGGGAAGGAAGTGATAAAGGGTTGTAGCCTATCCCCGGTGTTTTTCAGTCTGTATATTGGGCAAGCAGTAAAGGAAAGAAAAGAAAAATTTGGAGTAGGAATTAAAATCCATGGAGAAGAAATAAAAAGAAATAAAAACCTTGACGTTTGCAGATGACATTGTAAATCTGTCAGAGACGGCAAAGGACCTGGAAGAACAGTTGAACGGAATGGACAGTAACTTGAAAGGAGGATATAAGACGAACATCAACAAAAGCAATTCCTAGCGTGCCGGTGTGGCCTAGCGGTTCTAGGTGCTTCAGTCTGGAACCGCGCAACCGCTAGGGTCGCAGGTTCGAATCCTGCTTCGGGCATGGATGTGTGTGATGCCCTTAGGTTGGTTAGGTTTAAGTAGTTCTAAGTTGTAGGGGACTGATGACCTCAGATATTAAGTTCCATAGTGCTCAGAACCATTTGAACCATTTTTGAACAAAAGCAAAACGAGGATAATGGATTGTAGTCGAATCAAATCGGGTCATGCTGAGGGAATTAGATAAGGCAATGAGACACTTAAAGCAGTAGATGATTTTTTTTATTTGGAAATCAAAATAACTGATGATGGTCGAAGCAGAGAGGGTATAAAATGTAGACTTGTAATGCCAAGGAAAGCGTTTCTGAAGAAGAGAAATTTACTAACATCGAGTATAGATTTAAGTGCCAGGAAGTATATTCTGGTTGCCGGCACGGTAGCTCAGCGTGTTCGGTCAGAGAGGTGGTCGGCCACTGTAATAAAAAAACTGAGTGGAAGGATCAACAAACGAACTTGAACGGATGTCCTGTGACGTCCGCAATGACCAAACACAAAGATCTACAACGAACAAACTGCAAAAAAAGATGAAGTATTTGTATGGAGCGTAGCAATGTACAGAGGTGAAACATGTACGATAAATAGTTTAGACAAGGAGTAGAAGCTTTCGAAATGTCGTGCTACAGAAGAATACTGAAGATTAGATGGGTAGATCACGTAACGAATGAGGATGTACTGAATAGAACTGGGAAGAAGAAGAATTTGTGGCATAACTTGACTAGAAGAAGAGATAGGTTGGTAAGACATGTTCTGAGGCATCAAGCGATCATGAATTTAGTATTGGAGGGCAGCCTGGAGAGTAAAAATCGTAGATGGAGACGATGAGATGAATACACTACTCTGATTCACAAGGATGTCGGTTGCAATAGCTACTTGGAGATGAAGAAGCTTGCACAGGAGACAGTAGCACTGAGAGCAGCATCAAACCAGTCTCCCGGGACTGAAGACCACAATGACGACGACAAAAACACATTGCCCAGTCTTTGCATATGGTTGATTTTAGCTCATACATTGCTGCGTACGAAATGTAGACATCATTTCGAAATTTTATTTAAAATTAAGAGCAGAACGGTTTCTCATTTCGTCCTCAAGATATTGGTTTCTGTATCTGACAGAAGGGCGCACGTGACACAGCCAATCTCATACCTGCACATGTGGTCATAACAATCATCATGTTTCGTAAACGGTTCAAGATACCTAAACGAGGTTTTTTGCATAGATAGCATGAAAAGAGGAATGTATATTGTACAATAAGTACCTGCAAGTTTTTCGTTCATCGAGATATGGAAGTAACTTGTCCGCAGCAGTGAAAGGGTCAGTGGAGAATAACACCACTTAACGAAAGCCCAGAGGCAACATTTAAACTCGTTCTCAGAGCCTTGAGAATGGCAGAGCGTGACAGGTTAACTCGTCCACAGTAGTCACATGATTAACGGTGAATATGCTTTCTACGCCGTATGTATTGTTCCCAGTGATATGTCACTTGGTGGAGACCTCGGTTGTATAAGTAAGTCTACATTTGGGCTCTTGAGTAAACGTTCGACCTCGAAAATCACCTCGCCCTCATTCTGGAAAGGTCTGCCACATAATGGTTTCTTGTCGTGGTGCAAAAATACCGCCTTCGACAACTTCGAATGGAATTTCATTTGGCCTCCGATAACCTTGCCAGGAGATTCAGTAGCGTGCTCCTGTGACGGTTTATTCTTTATGAGCTCAGTCTGTTGGCGCCCACACCTTTTCAGTCCAAAAAAAAAAAAAAAGAAACAGTCAGCATCACCTCGCCCGATGAAACCTGGGTGCTACGATTTTTGATTGAGCTGAATCAATGCGTTTCCATTGCTTGCTCTGCTGATTCGTTCAGTCGTAGTGACACATGCACGACTCATCAGTGGTGATTATCCTGACCTGACACAATTGCGACATTTCCACTGCTGCCTCTGTTCGGGGGAATTTTTTTGAATGGGTGTGATCTTCTGCGGAACCGGATGGGCACCCATATTTGATGTGTGCAAAATGTACTGGGAGACCCTCCAAAGAATCTTCAGGCTGACTTACTCTGATGTTCTTGCAGGTATCTGCAATTCAGTTTTCACAAAGTTTTTAGCCCTGTCGGCTCTTATGAGTATTGGACTTGGTTAGACTCTTTGACTGTTACTAACAAGGGAACCTCCCCATCGCACCCCCCTCAGATTTAGTTATAAGTTGGCACAGTCGATAGGCCTTGAAAAACTGACCATAGATCAATCAAGAAAACAGGAAGAAGTTGTGCGGAACTATGGAAAAAAATAAGCAAAATATACAAACTGAGTAGTCCATGTGGAAGATATGCAACATCAAGGATAGTTTGAGCTCAGGAGCGCCGTGGTCTCGTGATAAGCGTGGGCAGCTACGGAACGAGAGGTCCTTGGTTCAAGTCTTCCCTCGAGTGAAAAATTTAATTTTTTCTTTTCAGCACATGTTCAGATTTGCTTGGTCATATGCAGGATTTGACGGTCTACACACAGAAAAATTTGAAAACGTTAAAAACATATGTTTTGACAGAGCACAGGGAAAACTATGCTACTGTGAAACTTGCAGTCATTTGTTGCAGTTTATGTGACAAACTCTTATGTTTTCATCACTTTTTTGCGAGTGATTATCACATTCACAAGAAAACCTAAATCGGGCAAGGTAGAAGAATCTTTTTCCCCGTTCGCCAAGTGTACAAGTTAGGTGGGTCGACAACATATTCCTGTAATGTGACGCACATGCCGTCACCAGTGTCGTATAGAATATATCAGACGTGTTTTCCTGTGGAGGAATCGGTTGACCTATGACCTTGCAATCAAATGTTTTCGGTTCCCATTGGAGAGGCACGACCTTTCGTCTACTAATCGCACCGTTTTGCGGTGCGGTCGCAAAACACAGACACTAAACTTATTACAGTGAACAGAGACGTCAATGAACGAACGGACAGATCATAGCTTTGCGAAAATAAAAAAAGTAAACTTTTCACTCGAGGGAAGACTTGAACCAAGGACCTCTCGTTCCGCAGCTGCTCAGGCTAACCACGGGACCACGGCGCTCCTGAGCTCACGCTATCCTTGATGTTGCATATCTTCCGCATGGACTACTCAGTTTGTATATTTTGCTTATTTTTTTCATAGTTCCACACAACTTCTTCCTGTTTTCTCGATTGATGTGTGTTCAGTTTTTCAAGGCCTATCCACTGTGCCAATTTATAACTAGATCTGAGGGGGTGCGATGGAGATGTTCCCTTGTAAGCAACGTCTGCGTGCGTGGAGCCACAGAGGGCGTGCGCGCCTAGTGCTGACCCTTAGATTACCGGGTACGTGAAATGGAGCATTCGTCTGGCGGTCAAGAAGAGGCATGGTAGCGACTGTCAACGACAGCGCCTCCTTCACTCCTGGCGGACAAGCCGAGACGGTGCCCTCAGAGGAGGCAGTGGTTGAATCCAAGGATCGGCGGCGGCAGCTACCTGTGAGTGAGTGCACGAGACGAAGGGAGCAGCTGTATACCGGGTGAAGAAATCTTCGGGTCTCAAGAGAGGCTAGAGTAAGCTTGGTGTACCAGTGGCCACATGGGACAGACCCTGTGCAACCGAAAGCACTATACCGGCGAGCACATTTCAGAAATTTGACTGTCGCAATGAACTTATGCCGCGAAGCTGACTTTAAAGTACAGTACAATATGCACAGCCGCATTTTCCGAATCTTGTTTCTATTTAGTGCAGTCGCTTTTCACTTCATGGTTAATACCAGTCGACAGGTTTGAAGGCAACTGACTATTTTTCATGTGAATGCCTTCTGTCTGTTGCTTGTTCTTGTCATTGTAGGTTGGAATTAAATGTTTCCTTTATGACTTAAAATGGTCATTTATCAGTTTATTTCCTGGTCTGGATCGCGATAACAGTTTTTGGTGCAGCTAGTCTGACCTTGCTTCCAGGGCTCGTTTCAAGTTTTTGAGAGGTGATTTCTTGTAACTTCTCTTATTTGACCTTCTGTCTTGCTTAATTTTATTTAATTAGGCTCCATTCAATATCACTGTCCTTGCTGGTTTCAAGCTTGCTGTATCAGCCATGTACCAGGTTTACCAGGACTTCCAGTTTGACTGTTCTACAGTTACAGCTATTGCTACCGGCTACAAGTAATATTGTAATATTCACTCCACTCAATCGTTGTCTGATTGATACAACAACTACTTTCCATGTTGATAATAAAAACAGTGAGGATTTTCGTTTTTTAATTTTTATTTTTTAAATAAAAATAACTTTACAAACCTGAGTTTTACTTCCAATATAAGTGATATTGCTTCAATTAATTCTTGTTTTTATTTGTTGGATTTTAATTATTTATGGAGTGGTTGTTAGTGTGAATTGTCTACAGATGCAACCACTGCTTTAATTTGGTCTTGTTTTAATTCTGGCTCACATCCATCGCTCGGAACGCTTTTCTACATTCGCTCTTGTACTTACCAACGACTCATAGAAAAACTAAGCTAATCTAATCTTGAACCTGCTCACTCTCTTATAGACTGTGAAAATTATTTAGATAGAGTTGATTAAGATAAATTATGAGCAATAGTGTATGAAAGTAGTTACCCGCATCACAAGGGCAATGAAAGCTCAAGAAAAAGTAATTGTAAATATTGGAAAGGAAGGACAAACGATATAAAAATCATCACCAAGACATTTTGTGTTTCACCCCATTAGGAGAACTCAATAACCCAAGTGTGTTACTGTTTGTAGGTGAAGTAATAATACAAGACAGTGAAGATGATGTCCTGTTAGGAGTAACGCGGCATAACCAGATATGTACAGAACATAACCTTAAAATTTCATTCCATAGACGAAACATTCAGTGCGGTCGAAAATAGTAATTAACATCAAAGCAGTCGAACATGTTTCATATCTCAAACATCTGGAATGCATCGAGGATTATGACTTGGATAATGATGTATATAAGAAAAGCTGCACAGATCTGAAGCAACGAGTGGGACTATAAGCAGCACACTTTACTACGCCGGCCGCGGTGGTCTAGCGGTTCTGGCGCTGCAGTCCGGAACCGCGGGACTGCTACGGTCGCAGGTTCGAATCCTGCCTCGGGCATGGGTGTGTGTGATGTCCTTAGGTTAGTTAGGTTTAAGTAGTTCTAAGTTCTCGGGGACTTATGACCTAAGATGTTGAGTCCCATAGTGCTCAGAGCCATTTGAACCACTTTACTACAAAACAGAAAAAATACAGAAAATAAATTTTGTAAAACCATGCAGATACCGTTACTGTTGGGTGGAAACGAGAGTTCGGTAACTAATACTCTTTAGCAGAGTGATGGGCTGTGTGAGATGAGATCTAATGAAGTCTGAAGGTGTTGGAAGTAAGTTCAATGCATATGCTTTTTTATGTATAAATGATACAGAGAAAGATGGTAACACGATGTGAATAGAATGAAAAATGGGAGACAATTCAACAAAACTCTGAACTACAATCCGAAAGGAAGCAGAGACATAGGTCGAAATAACTGACATAAACTTTCTGACGACGGAACAGGTAATACGCGTAATTCCTGTACGTAATACGACGATGACGTAAGTTCAGCTGTTGACGGCGAACTGTACCTCCTTCACGTATTACACGATATTCTTACGACAGTCTTTGAATTCACGTGACGCCCCCTACATCTCAATGCCGGTACACGGTGGCTAGAATTAAACTATCGCTACTTGAGCCAATGTAGACGAAAACCTTTTTACCTCATGGGTGCTCAACTTTGTAGGAATGATGTTCAGACACTGCGCTGCAGGTTTTGCATTGGTTGTAGTGTTAGTGTTCACGACCTACTGTACTGGTACGGCACCGTAGGATTGAAAACTAGAATCAGTATGCATTACCGTCGCAGACAGTCAACATAGGTCTGAACAAGGTGAGTAGGGCTTTACTCGTAGAGCTGTTTTATTAAAACAACAGTGCTCAATAGTGCTGCTGATCTTCGCGAATATCGACACATTAAAGAAACAGGAAGTTATCTTCTTTCTGCATCGGGGTTAAAAAGCATGATACGGAAGTTCGAATTAACTGGCGATTCGGAAGATTCTCCTGGGAGAGACCGGCAGCCATTTGCGTCACAAACTCTTCAAGAAGTTGCTGTTACCGTGGGTAAGAATTCTGGACGCAATGTGCGGTCTTCAAGCAGAGCACGAGCTGTGTCACGACAGCTGAACATTCCATGATCCACCATAAAAAGTACTGCTAACAATGATTGTGAAATGGTATCCGTACAGGCCAACGGCCTTGCCGCAGTGTTAACACCGGTTCCCGTCAGATCAGCGCTGTCGGGCTGGGCTAGCACTTGGATGGGTGACCATCCGGTCTGCGGAACGCTGCTGGCAAGCGGGATGCACTCAGCCCTTGTGAGGCAAACTGAGGAGCTACTTGATCGAGAAGTAGCGCTCCGGTCTCTGGAACTTGTAACGCCAGAAATGCATATCATCCTATTTCCATCTATTGTACTATAAATTTGTTTTCCTTATTTTTGTTACCTGAATACATGACATTTCTGTGTCTTTATATATTGTAATTGTTTTACTGTTTGTATATATGTATTTATGCATTTATGTTGGTTTGTTTTGTGAATATTATTTGTATTTATACGCTGGGTCTGGCCTAGGGAAAACTATGCTATCGAACGAATACATCGATAGGTCGTGTGAAGAATCAAAGTGTGTAGGATCTTTGGTAGTGTTAACTCTGCCGCGTGGAGCGCGGGCAGGGAGGTTCTGGCTGGAGTACCGAGTGGAGCAGGTGTGTTGTGTGAAGCTCCCGCGAGTTGCCGCGCTTTCGGGGTTTGGCAGCATGTAAATGCGCTCGACTTGGAATGATAGTTTCTGACATGGTGTCGCGGACGGGAAGCATTAGCTGGTGCACATCAAGAGCCCGTTTCGTCTGGTGACCGTGTCGAGAAGAAGGCGCGCCAACATCCAGCTTCTGCAACAGCGACGGCCGACAATGAGTGACTGTCGCCACCTCCTCGATCGACGGTTTCAAACCTTCAATCAACCAACAAGGAAGACTGGAAGCACGTAAAGTTTTAGAACTGTATGGCAGACCTCAGCTTTTCAAACTTTTAAAATTGTTGCATCACAAAATTACAGCAACTTAGCATGAACGTTTGTTGCTCATTGTCCCAATTGCATTACAAAGCAGGGTCCCTTCCTTTTCCGGAATGAACCCGAGTGTCGTTGAAATTCAAACGGCAGCATCATTAGATTTCTCTGCTTTAATTTCAATGTTCAGTTAAGGTATTCATAGCTGGCTACAATATTTAGATTACACAAGCACAAATTAAGAGTGCGAGTTTTGTTACCGTATTTTAGCTTACCTGTGACTGCAGCTCAGCTTGGTATGTACTAAATTTTACTACTGTTAATTGTTCAGAATCATTTAATTCAAGTTCAACGTTAAATCCCTTATTTCTAAATTGCGTAGATTCAAGTAGCTTTTGAAATGATTGTTGAGGTAGTCCAAGACTAACCGTATTTTACTGAATTTCGGTGTGCTTCAGAAAGAAAGCTCACTATTAACTTCAGTCACTAAATTAACTTTCGATTTTCTTGTTTTATTAATTCTTTTGCTAAATTAAGTCAGAGTGTAGCGAAATTTATTACTTCTGACAAACTTTCAGTTTTCACACTGCACGTGTCAACCTTCAGTTGCCACGCTTCTAGTGCTAATTATATGTGTAATAACCTTTCTTTTTCAGTTACTATAGTATTTGTCCTTAGGAATGGCGACCGTAATTTCCCCCAAATCTCAAATATCTAATTACCGCTAGTTAATTGTTAACGTAACGGCCGCACATTTACTTTCTTTATTAACTTTACCCCTTTTCAAAATTAATTTCCACCAGTTTCATTTGCATTTTCCCTTTCATTTTGATGTAACCCTTTCCTCCCTCTTTACCGACAGATTAACTTCGGTGACGATTGCTTTTCCCAAATTTCCATTAGGTACACGCGGTTTAATTTTTCACTGTCATTAAGGTCGATAAGTGAGAGGGGGAGGTTACAAACCGACACACGGCCGGGAGAGAGGTGTGCTGACCACATTCCCCTCCATATCCGCATCCAGTGAGGCCTGTGGTCTGAGGATGACACGGCGGCAGGTCGGTACCTTTGGGCCTTCATGGCCTGTGAGGGAGGAGTTTGGTTTTGTTGGTATCCATACAAACGTCACATTAGTCACTAAGTTTTTCCGAATGACATAGACACTGGAGTAGACTGCGTTCTTACGTTTCTTTTACAGGTAGAAAAGCTGACGGCGTGTGGCCTTGGGAAAGTCTGTGGAGCGACGAAGCACGCTTTACGCTCAGCGAGGCAGTGTACACTCCAACTGTTGCATTTGAGGATTATCACCACCCGGTATAGTGAATCAGTCACTGCGAAGTGTGGCTTCACGGTACAGCTACAGTTGGTCCATGTTTCTTTGAGGACCCCAAGGACATGTAGCGTGAACGGCAGATTTTACTGTAATCTGACTGTTTGAAACCTAGAACGTAAACATGGTACACAATTAATATCCTAAACGGCTTTCGGGCTAAGTAAGGGTCGAAGCATTTTCGAAACGGCTAAGTTTGTAACCTGTTCGCGTGCCACCTTGGTTAAAGTATACAGTGCATGGAAAATGGCGATGTCATAAATGGCACCGAGGCCACTATGGTGCAGTAAGGACATACACTCCTGGAAATTGAAATAAGAACACCGTAAATTCATTGTCCCAGGAAGGGGAAACTTTATTGACACATTCCTGGGGTCAGATACATCACATGATCACACTGACAGAACCACAGGCACATAGACACAGGCAACAGAGCATGCACAATGTCGGCACTAGTACAGTGTATATCCACCTTTCGCAGCAATGCAGGCTGCTATTCTCCCATGGAGACGATCGTAGAGATGCTGGATGTAGTGCTGTGGAACGGCTTGCCATGCCATTTCCACCTGGCGCCTCAGTTGGACCAGCGTTCGTGCTGGACGTGCAGACCGCGTGAGACGACGCTTCATCCAGTCCCAAACATGCTCAATGGGGGACAGATCCGGAGATCTTGCTGGCCAGGGTAGTTGACTTACACCTTCTAGAGCACGTTGGGTGGCACGGGATACATGCGGACGTGCATTGTCCTGTTGGAACAGCAAGTTCCCTTGCCGGTCTACGAATGGTAGAACGATGGGTTCGATGACGGTTTGGATGTACCGTGCACTATTCAGTGTCCCCTCGACGATCACCAGTGGTGACCATCATTGGCCAGTGTAGGAGATCGCTCCCCACACCATGATGCCGGGTGTTGGCCCTGTGTGCCTCGGTCGTATGCAGTCCTGATTGTGGCGCTCACCTGCACGGCGCCAAACACGCATACGACCATCATTGGCACCAAGGCAGAAGCGACTCTCATCGCTGAAGACGACACGTCTCCATTCGTCCCTCCATTCACGCCTGTCGCGACACCACTGGAGGCGGGCTGCACGATGTTGGGGCGTGAGCGGAAGACGGCCTAACGGTGTGCGGGACCGTAGCCCAGCTTCATGGAGACGGTTGCGAATGGTCCTCGCCGATACCCCAAGAGCAACAGTGTCCCTAATTTGCTGGGAAGTGGCGGTGGGGTCCCCTACGGCACTGCGTAAGATCCTACGGTCTTGGCGTGCATCCGTGCGTCGCTGCGGTCCGGTCCCAGGTCGACGGGCACGTGCACCTTCCGCCGACCACTGGCGACAACATCGATGTACTGTGGAGACCTCACGCCCCACGTGTTGAGCAGTTCGGCGGTACGTCCACCCGGCCTCCCGCATGCCCACTATACGCCCTCGCTCAAAGTCCGTCAACTGCACATACGGTTCACGTCCACGCTGTCGCGGCATGCTACCAGTGTTAAAGACTGCGATGGAGCTCCGTATGCCACGGCAAACTGGCTGACACTGACGGCGGCGGTGCACAAATGCTGCGCAGCTAGCGCCATTCGACGGCCAACACCGCGGTTCTTGGTGTGTCCGCTGTGCCGTGCGTGTGATCATTGCTTGTACAGCCCTCTCGCAGTGTCCGGAGCAAGTATGGTGGGTCTGACACACCGGTGTCAATGTGTTCTTTTTTCCATTTCCAGGAGTGTAGATGACAGGGACGACCGATGGCTGCGGAGATGTGTAAGGGCGAATAGACGTGCAATTGTTGAGCAACTGACTGCCCAGATGTACCAAGAGGCTCCAACAGTGTCTCCTCAATTGCCGATCAGCGAAAGTCGCAGCGTATGGACCCCCGTAGCTGGCTCCTAGTTGATGCCTCCATACTGACTGCTGTTCATGACAACAAAGGCTGGAATTTGAACACCATTACCGCAACTGTAAGTGCACCTCCCCCCATGAACCATGGACCTTGCCGTTGGTGGGGAGGCTTGCGTGCCTCAGCGATACAGATGGCCGTACCGTAGGTGCAACCACAACGGAGGGGTATCTGTTGAGAGGCCAGACAAACATGTGGTTCCTGAAGAGGGGCAGCAGCCTTTTCAGTAGTTGCAGGGGCAACAGTCTGGATGATTGACTGATCTGGCCTTGTAACATTAACCAAAACGGCCTTGCTGTACTGGTACTGCGAACGGCTGAAAGCAAGGGGAAACTACAGCCGTAATTTTTCCCGAGGACATGCAGCTCTACTGTATGATTAAATGATGATGGCGTCCTCTTGGGTAAAATATTCCGGAGGTAAAATAGTCCCCCATTCGGATCTCCGGGCGGGGACTACTCGAGAGGACGTCGTTATCAGGAGAAAGAAAACTGGCGTTCTACGGATCGGAGCGTGGAATGTCAGATCACTTAATCGGGCAGGTAGGTTAGAAAATTTAAAAAGGGAGATGGATAGGTTAAAGTTAGATATAGTGGGAATTAGTGAAGTTCGGTGGCAGGAGGAACAAGACTTTTGGTCAGGTGATTACAGGGTTATAAATACAAAATCAAATAGGGGTAATGCAGGAGTAGGTTTAATAATGAATAAAAAATAGGAGTGCGGGTTAGCTACTACAAACAGCATAGTGAACGCATTATTGTGGCCAAGATAGACACAAAGCCCATGCCTACTACAGTAGTACAAGTTTATATGCCAACCAGCTCTGCAGATGATGAAGAAATAGATGAAATGTATGACGAGATAAAAGAAATTATTCAGGTAGTGAAGGGAGACGAAAATTTAATAGTCATGGGTGACTGGAATCCGTCAGTAGGAAAAGGGAGAGAAGGAAACATAGTAGGTGAATATGGATTGGGGGGAAGGAATGAAAGAGGAAGCCGCCTTGTAGAATTTTGCACAGAGCATAACTTAATCATAGCTAACACTTGGTTCAAGAATCATGAAAGGAGGCTGTATACATGGAAGAAGCCTGGAGATACCGACAGGTTTCAGATAGATTATATAATGGTAAGACAGAGATTTAGGAACCAGGTATTAAATTGTAAGACATTTCCTGGGGCAGATGTAGATTCTGACCACAATCTATTGGTTATGAACTGCAGATTGAAACTGAAGAAACTGCAAAAAGGTGGGAATTTAAGGAGATGGGACCTGGATAAACTGAAAGAACCAGAGGTTGTAGAGAGTTTCAGGGAGAGCATTAGGGAACAATTGACAGGAATGGGGGAAAGAAATACAGTAGAAGAAGAATGGGTAGCTCTGAGGGATGAAGTGGTGAAGGCAGCAGACGATCAAGTAGGTAAAAAGACGCGGGCTAATAGAAATCCTTGGGTAACAGAAGAAATATTGAATTTAATTGATGAAAGGAGAAAGCATAAAAATGCAGTAAATGAAGCAGGCAAAAGGGAATATAAACGTCTCAAAAATGAAATCGACAGGAAGTGCAAAATGGCTAAGCAGGGATGGCTAGAGGACAAATGTAAGAATGTAGAGACTTGTCTCGCTAGGGGTAAGATAGATACTGCCTACAGGAAAATTAAAGAGACCTTTGGAGAGAAGAGAACCACTTGTATGAATATCAAGAGCTCAGATGGCAACCCAGTTCTAAGCAAAGAAGGGAAAGCAGAAAGGTGGAAGGAGTATATAGAGGGTTTATACAAGGGCGATGTACTTGAGGACAATATTATGGAAATGGAAGAGGATGTAGATGAAGATGAAATGGGAGATAAGATACTGCGTGAAGAGTTTGACAGAGCACTGAAAGACCTGAGTCAAAACAAGGCCCCGGGAGTAGACAACATTCCATTAGAACTACTGATGGCCTCAGGAGAGCCAGTCATGACAAAACTCTACCATCTGGTGAGCACGATGTATGAGACAGGCGAAATACCCTCAGACTTTAAGAAGAATATAATAATTCCAATCCCAAAGAAAGCAGGTGTTGACAGATGTGAAAGTTACCGAACTATCAGTTTAATAAGTCACAGCTGCAAAATACTAACGCGAATTCTTTAGAGACGAATGGAAAAACTGGTAGAAGCCGACCTCGGGGAAGATCAGTTTGGATTCCGTAGAAATGTTGGAACACGTGAGGCAATACTGACCTTACGACTTATCTTGGAAGAAAGATTAAGAAAAGGCAAACCTACGTTTCTAGCATTTGTAGACTTAGAGAAAGCTTTTGACAATGTTGACTGGAATACTCTCTTTCAAATTCTGAAGGTGGCAGGGGTAAAATACAGGGAGCGAAAGGCTATTTACAATTTGTACAGAAACCAGATGGCAGTTATAAGAGTCGAGGGGCATGAAAGGGAAGCAGTGGTTGGGAAAGGAGTGAGACAGGGTTGTAGCCTCTCCCCGATGTTATTCAATCTGTATATTGAGCAAGCAGTAAAGGAAACAAAAGAAAAATTCGGAGTAGGTATTAAAATTCATGGAGAAGAAGTAAAAACTTTGAGGTTCGCCGATGACATTGTAATTCTGTCAGAGACAGCAAAGGACTTGGAAGAGCAGTTGAACGGAATGGACAATGTCTTGAAAGGAGGATATAAGATGAACATCAACAAAAGCAAAACGAGGATAATGGAATGTAGTCAAATTAAGTCGGGTGATGCTGAGGGAATTAGATTAGGAAATGAGACACTTAAAGTAGTAAAGGAGTTTTGCTATTTAGGGAGTAAAATAACCGATGATGGTCGAAGTAGAGAGGATATAAAATGTAGACTGGCAATGGCAAGGAAAGCGTTTCTCAAGAAGAGAAATTTGTTAACATCGAGTATAGATTTAGGTGTCAGGAAGTCGTTTCTGAAAGTATTTGTATGGAGTGTAGCCATGTATGGAAGTGAAACATGGACGATAACTAGTTTGGACAAGAAGAGAATAGAAGCTTTCGAAATGTGGTGCTACAGAAGAATGCTGAAGATAAGGTGGGTAGATCACGTAACTAATGAGGAGGTATTGAATAGGATTGGGGAGAAGAGAAGTTTGTGGCACAACTTGACTAGAAGAAGGGATCGGTTGGTAGGACATGTTCTGAGGCATCGAGGGATCACAAATTTAGCATTGGAGGGCAGCGTGGAGGGTAAAAATCGTAGAGGGAGACCAAGAGATCAGTACACTAAGCAGATTCAGAAGGATGTAGGTTGCAGTAGGTACTGGGAGATGAAGAAGCTTGCACAGGATAGAGTAGCATGGAGAGCTGCATCAAACCAGTCTCAGGACTGAAGACCACAACAACAACAACAAGTGCACTAAGTGTCGACAGGTGATCTTTTAGATGAATCACGTTTTATGCTCCATCGAACAGATGGCCGTTGGATCGTCGGAAGGGTCCAGGTCAGAGGAGGGAGCGTTAGGGTCTGGGGAATGTTTTCGTGGCATTCCGAGGGTATTTACTATAAAAACAGTCTTGATCACGATTTATTTATTAAGGTGACCGGTTTCGACCACTACTGTGGTCATCTTCAGACCATTTAGTAGGAACCTCTTTCTGCTGATTCTCCAGCAGAAAGAGGTTCCTACTCAATCATCTGAAGATGACCACAGTAGTGGTCCAAACCGGTCACCTTAATAAATAAATCGTGTTCAAGACTGTTTTTATAGTAAATATTTGTAACACATTGATCACTGTTACTCCCATAATGTATTCAAAAGTAATTCCTAGGGTAATCTCGAAGGCACAATGGATCAACTCAAGTGGCCATCTATCCTTGAGGACATCTTGTTTTTCCTCGGTAGTATAGAGTAACACCGAAAATGCAGGATGTATGGCACCTGCTACCGACGTATAACTTTTTTTTAATTGTATCTAAATATTTGTAATTTAAATGCTTTCTTTTAATAAGTAAGGACATTTCTTCTCTATATGTGCACATTTAGGTAGAAGTCTGTTGACGTTTCATTGTATTTATCTGTGTTTTACTGTGAAACTTATAAGCTCTGGGAAAAAGCCAAAGGAAATGTTATTTGCATCGACTAGCAACGATAATAGCAGTGCTTGTGCGTTGTAAAATCTTTGGGTAGGGAGCTGTTGTGCGGAGCGCGCGGAGAGAGCGGGAGACGGGTTCCAGCGCTTATAGCGTGCGGAAGTGTGGTGTTAACGCTCTCGCAGTAGAGAGTACCATTTCGGCGGCATCATGTACGCGCGCCGGTCAGATGACTAGTAGCCCGAGGAAGGACAGTGGACGGGCGGAAGAGGCTGTATTAATTACTATTGCCCGTTCCTGTAATTAGCTTGGTGCCACAAGGTGCTACCGTCTTCAACAACAGCAGCAGTTCCAGCAACGTAGATCCGTTGTCGGCTCCGAGTTTCGTCGTATGCACAGCACTGAAGTAAGACTGTTCATTGGTGGAAAGTATTAACGGCTAACCCAGCAGCACAACTAAATGTGATTTGATTGATGACATTTTTTAAATAATAATAATTTAAACTCAGGGCGACTCTTTCCTCATTGTCCTCAGACGTTGTTACCAAGCAACATCCTTGTTCCTTTCCTTCCTAATATGCTAACTGAGTGTCATAAGAAACAAAAATGGTTCAAATGGCTCTGAGTACTATAGGACTTAACTTCTGAGGTCATCAGTCGCCTAGTACTTAGAACTAACTAAACCTAACTAACCTAAGGACATCACACACATCCATGCCCGAGGCAGGATTCGAACCTGCGACCGTAGCGCTCGCGCGGCTCCAGACTGTAGCGGCTAGAACCGCTCGGCCACTCGGGCCGCCAGTGTCCTAAGAAACAAATTGAATAGTTACAGCCACTTCATTAATGAATAATTTCTCTTTTAAGAATTTTAGCGCCAGTCTACTTTCAGTTAACTGTTGTACAACAGAGGCTTCAGTATATGACTGAAGTAAAGCCATTTCATTTTTCAAGTTTGAGAATCAATCACTGGAAAAAATGCAAATATAAAGAAATGTACAAATTAAGAGAGCGGAAGTTTTACTTATTTTACATATAGCTTGGAGCACATGGCTGTTTGGTTTGGTGCGTATTATAGTATTTAATTCTGTTCAAGTCGCCGGCCGGAGTGGCCGTGCGGTTCTGGGCGCTACAGTCTGGAGCCGAGCGACCGCTACTCTCGCAAGTTCGAATCCTGCCTCGGGCATGGGTGTGTGTGATGTCCTTAGGTTAGTTAGGTTTAATTAGTTCTAAGTTCTAGGCGACTGATGACCTCAGAAGTTAAGTCGCATAGTGCTCAGAGCCATTTTGAACCATTTTTGATCTGTTCAAGTCAGTATAAGAGGCTCAGTTGTTGAGACAATAATATGAAATCCAATTTGCAACATAAGTATGGCAAAGTAAAAAGTGATTGCTTTTTTTCTAAATTTATTTGATGACGTTATGCTCAGGTCACTGAAAGTCATTGTTCACGTAACGAAGTTCAGTACTAACATACAGTTTAATTGTATATTTTCAAATCATTACTGGATTGCCTTTTTCAAAATTTAATGCCAAACATAACGTAAGAGTGACTCTTCAGTTTTCTTTCTCATTACATACTCACTTAAAATTGGTGTAAAAAAAAAAGTGGCAACCTTTAGTAGCCCCGTCAGTGTTTAACATGGTTTTCCTTCCCATCATCTTTTATAGGATTTTGGATGTAAATGGCCCTAATGGGCTGGCGACCGTTAATTACTTTCTTTTCGTTCATTAGTATAACTTTTGCCGCCCGGAGTGGCCGAGCGGTTCTAGGCGCTACAGTCTGGAACCGCGCGTCCGCTATAGTCGCAGGTTCGAATCCTGCCTCGGGCATGGATGTGTGAGATGTCCTTAGGTTAGTTGGGTTTAAGTAGTTCTAAGTTCTAGGGAAGTGATGATCTCAGAAGTTAAGTCCCATAGTGCTCAGAGCCATTTGAACCATTTTTGTAACTTTTGGATTCATGATCTTTGCGTCCAGTGTTGTTCGTGAGTGAATGCACAAAATAACTTTCATTTTCCAAATTATAGCCCTGTTCGGTTTAATTACTTTTATTTTTAGTAGACTTTCCATCGGAAGGGTCGGTTGTACACTTTCCTCCTACTTACCGGTATCAAAACATGGTTCAAATGGCTCTGACCACTACGCGACTTAACTTCTGAGGTCATCAGTCGCCTAGAACTTAGAACTAATTAAACCTAACTAACCTAAGGACATCACACACATCCATGCCCGAGGCAGGATTCGAACCTGTGACTGTAGCGGTCGCTCGGGTCCAGACTGTAGCGCCTAGAACCGCACGGCCACTCCGGCCGGGCTACCGGTATCCCTTCTTCGGGAAAGATAGCCTTATACAATTAGAAAAAAAATACATTAGGCACTTACGCGATCCACGGTCGTAATTTATATCGCAAGCAGGATAGTCCGATTAGTAAGAGAGAAGTTACAGTAGGACAAAGCAACATATCTCACAGCTCGCAATCTACTCCACTGACGACCAAACGCCCCAAATTTAAACCCAATCGACAATCTGTGTGACCAGTGCGATGTGGCTGCTCGTACCACGGATCCTCAACCGTAAAACCTAGAGCAGATGGCGACTATAGTGGAGGCGGCATGGCTCCATATCCGTGTCGGTACCCTTCCAGAATCCCACTGACTCTCTTCATGTAGGTCTCGACAGTGTCGACACTGCGAAACTTGATTATTCAGGCCTCTAACAGGTGGCCAGTGTAGGACCGCCCCATACTTCCAAGGACTGGGTGCGGCGAGGCAGTGCTGGAGCGGCCGTCGCCGGTCACTACGGGCGGAGCAGCGTCCAGGAATGCGGTGGCGCCCCCCCAGGCGGGATAAATTTTGTGCGAGTCCTTAAAGGCGCATCAGCGTCCGCTGCTATCGCAGACGGTAATTTACGGCCGCCGAGACCGTAAAACGCAAGCGGGACGGCCTTGCCGCGCGTAAAATACGCCGCCTATAAAAGCGCGCGTTACGGGCTAAAGAGGACTCGTAAAGCGCGCGCGAAACGACAGCCGCCGACGTGCGCGAGCGTAATTGCCGGCTGCGAACGCGATTGAGACCCTCCGGCCTGCTGATTGTTTCTTGCTGCCGACTGTATCGCCGAGTCGAGCGGGTCTGCGGAGACGCCCCGTCGGCAAACGCTCTCCTCGCGGTGGCGTACTATCCTCCACAAACGGGGAAGGGGGCACGTTGTTACTACAGTGTAACAACCCCCACCTCCACCGCTCGACCCACGACGTCTTTCATTACCGCTCCGTAACGAAACGAGTCGGTTTATTGCAGCATTGCATATTTTCAAATTATTTGGGATCCATTTTAGAAATCGAGGGAAAATCAGAGTCAGAAATCAATAAAAGAATTAGTAGCGGACGGCGGGTCATTGGGATGCTTAACTCAGTCTTATGGAGCAGGAATGTAATGAACAGAACTAAAAAATTAATATACAAATCCATATTAGAGAGTGTGGCTCTGTATGGGACGGAGACCTGGACAATTAACATGAAGCACATTAAAAAATTACAAGCTCTAGAGATGGACTTTTGGAGAAGATCGGCAAGAATCTCCAGGAAAGAAAAGATAAAGAACGCCGAAATAATAAGGAGAATGGAAATAAAAGAAAGAATATATGACGTAATGGATAGGAAGAAATTACAGTGGTACGGGCATGTACGACGAATGGAGGAAGCCAGAATACCAAAATTGATACTGGAGTGGGAAGCTGAGGGGAGAAGAAGAGGACGACCAATGACCACCTGGCTGCAAAATGTACAGCGCACAGTGGGGTGAATGGGCGCAGAGGAAGAGGAAATACAAGATCGAAACACCTGGAGGAATATTTTGAGAATATAGTTTAAGAACGTTTATTCTGTGTATTGTAATTTCCAAGTAAATTATTATGTTGGAGATAAGCCTCTGTAATGAGGAAAAGCTCAAAAAAATAATAATAATAATAAATTTTCAAATCATTACTCGATTGCCTTTTTCAAAATTTAATGCCTAACGTGACGTAAGAGTGACTTCTCAGTTTTCTTTCTCATTACATACTCAGTTAAAATTAGTGTCAAAAAAAATCGTGGCAACCTTTAGTTGCCACGTCAGTGTTTAATAATGCATGTTTTTGTTTCCCATCATCTTGTACAGGATTTTGGATGTAAATGGCCCTAATGGGCTGGCGACCGTTAATTACTTTCTTTTCGTTCATTAGTGTAACTTCTGCCGGCCGGAGTGGCCGAGCGGTTCTAGGCGCTACAGTCTGGAACCGCGCGACCGTCATTCCAGATGCTGTTCGGTTCTTGTGACTTTCCTTTTCTGGTTTGCAGATCTACCACACGAAGCCTTCTTAGTACATGTCCTTAAATATATCTTAAGAGTAACAATTCATTTTTTCCTTGACCAGTAAAGAGCTCTGTATTTTTTACCTGCTCCCTTGAATAGGTAAGTTGTGAAATACAGGGTTATTACAAATGATTGAAGCGATTTCACTGCTCTACAAAAACTTTATTATTTGAGATATTTTCAAAATGCTTTGCACACACATACAAAAACTCAAAAAGTTTTTTTAGGCATTCACAAATGTTCGATATGTGCCCCTTTAGTGATTCGGCAGACATCAAGCCGATAATCAAGTTCCTCCCACACTCGGCGCAGCATTTCCCCATCAATGGGTTCGAAAGCATCGTTGATGCGAGCTCGCAGTTCTGGCACGTTTCTTGGTAGACGAGGTTTAAACACTGAATCTTTCACATAACCCCACAGGAAGAAATCGCATGGGGTTAAGTCGGGAGAGCGTGAAGGCTATGACATGAATTGCTGATCATGATCTCCACCACGAACGATCCATCGGTTTTCCAATCTCCTGTTTATGAAATGCCGAACATCATGATGGAAGTGCGGTGGAGCACCATCCTGTTGAAAGATGAAGTCGGCGCTGTCGGTCTCCAGTTGTGGCATGAGCCAATTTTCCGCGGGCTACGCGTGAAACTTGCCCGCACGAGATCAACCGTTTCTTCGCTCACTGCAGGCCGACCCGTTGATTTCCCCTTACAGAGGCATCCAGAAGCTTTAAACTGCGCATACCATCGCTGAATGGAGTTAGCAGTTGGTGGATCTTTGTTGAACTGAAGTGTCGTTGCACTGTTATGACTGACTGATGTGAGTGCATTTCAAGCACGACATACGCTTTCTCGGCTCCTGTCGTCATTTTGTCTCACTGCGCTCTCGAGCGCTCTGACGGCAGAAACCTGAAGTGCGGCTTCAGCTGAACAAAACTTTATGAGTGTTTCTACGTATCTGTAGTGTGTCGTGACCAATGAATGGAGCTACAGTGAATTTATGAAATGGCTTCAATCATTTGTAATAGCCCTGTAATTGAAACTGTACATATTATAAACTAAAGTCTCCTGGCACTTATTTCTCCCTGCATGTGATGGCTGATCTCAGAAACTACTGTACAGATTTTGATACTGGTTTCGCTAATAGGTAGACTGATCAGCGAGAAAGGTTCATGTATACAGGATGATACAGCTGCCCCTAGCAATGACGTTTTATGCAACCCGCATTACGTCTGTATTGGGAGTTGCATCCAGACAGCCTCGTGATCGATGTAAGTGGCCCCACCGATTACTTGGCAACTGTTAACAAAGGAAATAGTACTATAAACAATACAATTGAGGACTGGCTATTAGTTACACGATATTTTTGGACCAAGATATACCTTATTCCTGCCATATTTATCCATGTATATTCAACCTTTGTTTGTGTAATTAGTGGTGCATTCATATAGATTTTGGATGTCTCTGCCAACTTTATTCTGTTTGTAACGTTCAGACACCTTGGCTTATAAAGTGTGTTTCTCCGTAGAATACAACTAAATCATCAAAAGATAACATAATGAGAAGCTTGAAAGTAACAGCTTTCCATTGTATAACCAAATGAAAAAATTAATAGTCAAGATGATTCAGATGCACCTACCAATGTCGTCTTCTGCAACCCCACATGACAGAACACTGTTGCCGGCCAGTTTGCTCTGCAGATGTGAATAACAATGTTAAACTGTCGCAGAATAACTGGTAAAGTATACGAGACGTCTTAGACCTATTGTACAAATATTGTTTGTGAAACTAATTTAACAAATTAACACTGTAAATCATATATTAATTTTTTCATTGGGTTATGTAACTGGAATTTATTATTTCAAGGTTTCCCATTTTGATATCTAATGTAAATTTGGTCGTTTCCGAACGTTAAACACATTTTATAAGGCTACATTTCATTACAATTTACGAATTATTAAGTATTACAAACGGAATAAACTTGGCGTGGATATCCAAAACCTGTATGACAACACTGGCAATTACGCAGAGAAAGATTGGAAACAGTTGGATAAGTATGGCAGAAGTATATCTTGGTCCAAAAATACCGGTTAACTCATGACCAATCCACACTTGTATTTTTTACATTATGATTCCGTGTGCTAACAGTCGCCCAAAGCTCCGAAAGGCAACTGATATCGATTACGTGGCTGTATCCTGTCTGTATACCATTCCTGGTACATAGTGCGTGTTGCATAAAAACACACCGGTTGTGACAGCTGGATCACCTGTACAATTTATTACCGCTATGCCAGACAAGTCGAACGGTGACAGAACGTGCCACTGTGCGAAACTGGGTGGGTCACTAGTATATGAATAAAAACAGTATTTCTATGTTCCCATTTAGATTTCAGACAGAAAAGCGAATCACAAAACTAAGGGAAACTGTGGGAACATCGAGTATATTGCAAGAACTGCTGATGGGAGCAGCATATTTATAGCTTTTTCATTTATATACTTTTCCACTTGAGCGAATCTCATTCCACACTCCATCCTGAACGGAAACAAGTTTAAAAAAGAAGGAAAGCTATGTCTGTAACACCAACATCAGTCTTCTACTTTGCAACCCACTAAATTACTCTAAACACAATCACAATACTCAATTTACTTTAGCTTTTTGTCGTGCTTTTTTAACTCATCAGCTTTGAAAAACTGTAATACACTACTGGCCATTAAAATTGCTACACCAAGAAGAAATGCAGATGATAAACGGGTATTCATTGGACAAATATACTATACTAGAACTGACATGTGATTACATTTTCACAGAATTTGGGTGCATAGATCCTTAGAAATCAGTACCCAGAACAACCACCTATGGCCGTAATAACGGCCTTGATACGCCTGGGCATTGAGTCAAACAGAGCTTAAATGGCGTGTACAGGTATAGCTGCCCATACAGCTTCAACACGATACCACAGTTCATCAAGAGTAGTGACTGGCGTATTGTGACGAGCCACTTGTTCGGCCACCATTGACCAGACGTTTTCAATTGCTGAGAGATCTGGAGAATGTGCTGGCCACGGCAGCAGTCGAACATTTTCTGTATCCAGAAAGGCCCGTACACGACCTGCAACATGCGGTCGTGCATTATCATACTGAAACGTAGTGTTTCCTAGGGATCGAATGAAGGATAGAGCCACGGTTCGTAACACATCTGAAATTTAACGTCCACTTTTCAAAGTGCCGTCAGTGCGAACAAGAGGTGACCGAGACGTGTAACCAATGGCACCCCATACCATCACGCCGGGTGATACGCCTGTATGGCGATGACGAATACACGCTTCCAATGTGCGTTCACCGCGATGTCGCCAAACACAGATGCGACCATCGTGATGCTATAAAAAGAACCGGGATTCATCCGAAAAAATTACGTTTTGCGATTCGTGCACCCAGGTTCGTCGTGGAGTACACCATCGCAGGCGCTCCTGTCTGTGATGCAGCGTCAAGGGTAACCTGAGCCATGGTCTCCGAGCTGATAGTCCATGCTGCTGCAAACGTCGCCGAACTGTTCGTGCATATGGTTGTTGTCTTGCAAACGTCCCCATCTTTTGACTCAGGGATCGAGACGTGGTTGCATGATCCGTTACAGCCATGCAGATAAGATGCCTGTCATATCGACTGCTAGTGATACGAGGCCGTTGGGATGCAGCACGGCGTTCCGTATGACCCTCCTGAACCCACCGATTCCATACGCTGCTAACAGTCATTGGATCTCGACCAACGCGAGCAGCAATGTCGCGATACGATAAACCGCAATCGCGATAGGCTACAATCCGACCTTTATCAAAGTCGGAAACTTGATGGTACGCATTTCTCCTCCTTACACGAGGCATCACAACAACGTTTCACCAGGCAACGCCATTCAACTGCTGTTTGTGTATGAGAAATCGGTTGGAAACTTTCCTCGTGTCAGCACGTTGTAGGTGTCGCTACCGGCGCCAACCTTGTGAGAATGCTCTGAAAAGCTAATTTATTTGCATATCACAGCATCTTGTTCCTGTCGGTTAAATTTCGCGTCATCTTCGTGGTGTAGCAATTTTAATGGACAGTAGTGTAGAAACAGAAGACGTGAGAAGGAAAAGTGAAGTGCGAACTCTCGCGTTTAATGAATCACTCACCCAGGTGGAACATACAAACATGCCGATGTTTGACATTTGTACAGACTCCCGTATGGAGGACATAAGTAACAGGCATTCCTGGAATACAGAAGCAAAAAAGAGCCGAAAACTAATAAGTCGCCAGGTCCAGATGGAATCCTAATTCCGTTCTACGGACAGAGAGTACTCTACGGCACTGGCCCCTTACTTAGCTTGTGTTTATCGCGAATCTCTTGCCCAGCACCAAAGTCCCAAGCGACCGGAAGAAAGCACAGGAGACTCCTGTGTATAAGAAGCGTAAAAGAACGTGCACGTAAAATTACAGGCCATTAACCTTAACATCGGTAAGCTGCAAAATTCTTGAACATGTTCTCAGTTCGGATATAAAAAATTTGCTCGAAACGGAAGAGCTTCTATCCACAAATCAGCAGGGATATAGTCATCATCGTCCTGGCGACAGTTAGGTCGTACTTTCATCACATGATATCCTTCGAGCCGTAGTGAAGGAAAACAGGCAGATACCATATTCCCAGATTTCCCAAAACGTTTGACACATTGCTCCACTGCGGACTGTTAACGAAGATACGGGGTACGGAACAGGCTCCCAGATGTGTGAGTGGCTCGAAGATTTCTTAAGTTACGGAACCCAATATTTTGTCCTCGACGTCGAGTGTTCAGAGACAAGGCTATCAAAAATGGTTCAAATGGCTCTGAGCACTATGGGACTTAACATCTATGGTCATCAGTCCCCTAGAACTTAGAACTACTTAAACCTAACTAACCTAAGGACAGCACACAACACCCAGCCATCACGAGGCAGAGAAAATCCCTGACCCCGCCGGGAATCGAACCCGGGAACCCGGGCGTGGGAAGCGAGAACGCTACCGCACGACCACGAGATGCGGGCACAAGGCTATCGCTAGGAGTGCCAAACGTGTGGTATGAGCGCTATTATTCTCTATAAACATAAACTAGCGACGGCGATATTGCTTTGCAATTGCTAAGTATGTATGGGAACCGGATGTACGTCTTAATCTCTGCCTCACTCCCCTGTCTCTGTTCATCTCCACCTCCTCCCCCTTTCTCTGTTTATCACCTCCTCCACCCTTCTCGTCCTCGCCCTTCTCTGACCTCCTCCTTCCCCCTCTCTATGTTCATTTCCTCCCCCCTCCCCCTCTGTTCATCTCCTTCTCTCCTGCCTTTAACTCTGAGTCTTGTTTATTGGTGCTGATTGGAAATGGAAGCTTAGAATGAATAAGTAAATTGGTCGGCATCGTTTGTATATGGGTTGTGAGAGAAACCTCTCCAGCTGTTTGATCTGTAAGGACAGGAGTTTCGAAGGCAGTATTTGGCATTGTTTTAATATGCCAGCGGGGAGGATTACTGAGTTTCTGACGGTTCAGAATCAATAGCTGTATTCTAATCATAAGCTCATAAGCCATAAGTACAACTTTCATGTTTCCTATTAAAACCGACAGCGACTAATAAAACGAATGATCACATTCTTTTGTATGCAAATTTTGTTTAAAATTATATACAAGGAGAAACAATGTGCACTGACGGAAAAAATCGCAGCAACAAAAAGTAATTGATGTAGGGTACTGAAATTTCGAGAATACATATATCTAGGTAACACATTTAAATGACTAACATTTTAAGATCACAGCTTAATGTAAGCGAGCGGTAAACCAATTAAAATGTGAAATGCTGGTCCAAACAGCCAGAATGTCGAATTCAAGCATGCAAACGTGGATGTATTGTGTTGTTTAGGTGACGGATGTCACTTTGTAGGATGGAGTTACACGCCTATTGCACTTTGTCAGTCCACATAAGGATGGTTATTGCTGTTTGTGAATAACTCGAAAACTATGGCCTCTAGCGAAAACTTACCACAGCACAAAGTTTAAGTACATTAAATGTCCTACAAAAAAGTCCTGTTCATTTTTTCTGTATGACTAATAGTTTGCGCATAGCGAGCGGGGAGAATATAAAAAAACCCGAGCGTGGTTTGTAAAGGCCAGCCATAACATTGCAGGTTGCATAAAACGACAACGGTAGGGGCATCTGAATTATCCTGTATATAAAATACATAGTTCATGGCCGTCCAAAGTTTAACTAGAGTATTGTGTGACAGTTTGAAGTAAATGGGTAAAGAAAAAAATGGTTCAAATGGCTCTGAGCACTATGGAACTCAACTTCTGAGGTCATTAGTCCCCTAGCACTTAGAACTAGTTAAACCTAACTAACCTAAGGACATCACACACATCCAGGCCCGAGGCGGGATTCGAACCTGCGACCGTAACGGTCTCGCGGTTCCAGAATGCAGCGCCTAGAACCGCACGGCCACTTCGGCCGGCTAATGGGTAAAGAACTTTCCGAGATTTATTTATATACAATATACAGTTTAAAAATATGAAGCCTATATCGATCCGAACATTTAGTATAGTACAAATTTAAAGTAAATCGCTCAGGAACTTTTCGAGGTTTTTGATAACAACGTTAGACAACGCGTTGTCTTTATATTTTAGTGAAAATATATCTACATACATTTAAAAAATATAAGTCTATGTTCGTCCAAATATTTATTACGGTAGAGTGTAATGATCTGAAGTAAATCGGTCAAGAATTTTTCGAGATTTCTGCTAACAGTGTCTCCTCTTCTATATAACCTACAGACATTTAAACACATACATTTTTTTAAATGTAGCCTATATCCGTCCGAATCTTCATCCGTGTGAATGTTTATTAGAGTATGACGTAAGAATGCAAAGTAAATCGGTCAATAACTTTTCGAGACTTTTGATAACAGAGTCAAAAAGCGACTTGTCCTTACACCAGCAATATAGATGAACTGACGTAGAGGGTGAACTGCTGTCTGCGGCTGTTTGCTGATGATGCTGCTGTGTACGGCAAGGTGTCAAAGTTGAGTAAATGTAGGAGTGTCCAAGATAATTTCTGGTTGGTATGATGAATGGTACCTAGCTCCAAATGTAACAAAATCTAATGCAGATTAGTAGGGAAAAGAATCCCTTAATGTTTCAGTACTTTATTAGTGGTGAGCTGTTAAGACACAGTCGCGTCTATTAAAGACGCAGGCGCAGTGTTGCAAAGGGATGTGAAACGGAACGGGCGAGTGAAGAAGGTGGAGAGCAAGTAAATTGTCGACTTTGGTTTATTGGGTGAATTTTAGGAAGATGTGGTAATTCTATAAAGAATATCTCCTATCAGAATGAGATTTTCACTCTGCAGCGGAGTGTGCGCTGATATGAAACTTCCTGGCAGATTAAAACTGTCTGCCCGACCGAGACTCGAACTCGGGACCTTTGCCTTTCGCGAGCAAGTGCTCTACCATCTGAGCTACCGAAGCACGACTCACGGCTACTACTCACAGCTTCACTTCTGCCAGTATCTCGTCTCCTACCTTCCAAGCTTTACAGAAGCTGCAGAGTGAAAATCTCATTCTGGAAACCTCCCCCAGGCTGTGGCTAAGCCATGTCTCCGCAGTATCCTTTCTTTCAGGAGTGCTAGTTCTGCAAGGTTCGCAGGAGAGCTTCTGTAAAGTTTGAAAGGTAGGAGACGAGATACTGGCAGAAGTGAAGCTGTGAGTACCGGCCGTGAGTCGTGCTTCGGTAGTTCAGATGGTAGAGCACTTGCCCGCGAAAGGGAAAGGTCCCGAGTTCGAGTCTCGGTCGGGCACACAGTTTTAATCTGCCAGGAAGTTTCAAGATCTCCTATAGTAAACTAGTGCGACGTATTCTTCAGCACTGCCCGAATGTTTGGCACCCCACCAGGCGGATTAAAGGAAGGCGTCGAAGCAATTCTGAGGCGGGCTGCCAGATTTGTTACTGGTCAGTTCGACTGAAGCGCGAGTATTACGGAGATGTTTCGTGAACTCAAGTGGGGATCGCCGGAGGGAAGACAACGTTCTCTTTGAGGAAAATTTAGAAAACCGATATCTGAAGCTCATTGCAGAACGATTCTACCGCCACCGACGTACTTTCCCCGTAACGACCACCAAGATAAGATAAGTGAAATTAGGGTTACTGTAGAGGCATGCACTAATAAGCGAAAACATTACGAACGCTGCTCACCGTGAAGTTGGATGCTGCCTGGTGACGTTGCGGGCACGTGACGCCCTATGAAAAGTATGTAAGCACGGCAGAGCCGGATGGGGGATCACTCTAGCAAAGATATGGGCTGCACATGGGGAAATCCATTGAGGTAAGTGTTTTGTCAAAGAATAGATTATTATTACGCAAAGCCTGTGAACGAGTATCTCGAAAGCGGTGAACCTGATCGAATGTTCACGTGCTACTGTCGTGAGCATCTCGGAAATAGGAATAAGGGCAGTGGAACTACCACTAGACGCTAAATGGTTGGATGTCCACCACTCTTCTCAGAACGCGGGGTTCCGAGGCTTGTCTGCTCTCTAAAGCAGGATAGATGGTGATCTGCTACATCTCTACTGAAGGAACACAACGCTGGTGCACGCAAAAGAGTTTCGGAGCACACCTTTCATCGAACACTATTGAACATGGAGCTCTGCGGCAGACCACTCCTAGGTGTACACATGCTGACGCAACAATATCGTCAGTGACTGTGGGAGCACCGGGATTCAACTGCCAATCAATGTAAACGTGTCAGCGTTTAGGGTGAATCACATTCCTGCCAGACTAGGTCGATGTTCGTCCCTACAAATGCTGTCATCAAGGTCAACGGACGCAGGCTGTTGCGAGCAGTATTACGAGGTGCATTCAAGTTCTAAGGCCTCCGATTTTTTTTCTAATTAACTACTCACCCGAAATCGCTGAAACTGGCGTTACTTCTCGACGTAATCGCCCTGCAGACGTACACATTTTTCACAACACTGACGCCATGATTCCATGGCAGCGGTGAAGGCTTCTTTAGGAGTCTGTTTTGACCACTGGAAAATCGCTGAGGCAACAGCAGCACGGCTGATGAATGTGCGGTCACGGAGAGTGTCTTTCATTGTTGGAAAAAGCCAAAAGTCACTAGGAGCCAGGTCAGGTGAGTAGGGAGCATGAGGAATCACTTCAAAGTTGTTATCACGAAGAAAGTGTTGCGTAACGTTAACTCGATGTGCGGTTGCGTTGTCTTCGTGAAACAGCACACGCGCAGCCCTTCCCGGACGTTTTTGTTGCAGTGCAGGAAGGAATTTGTTCTTCAAAACATTTTCGTAGGACGCACCTGTTACCGTAGTGCCCTTTGGAACTCAATGGGTAAGGATTACGCCCTCGCTGTCCCAGAACATGGATACCATCATTTTTTCAGCACTGGCGGTTACCCGAAATTTTTTGGTGGCGGTGAATCTGTGTGCTTCCATTGAGCTGACTGGCGCTTTGTTTCTGAATTCAAAAATGGCATCCACGTCTCATCCATTGTCACATCCGACGAAAAGAAAGTCCCATTTATGCTGTCGTTGCTGGCAACATGCCACACGGGCAGCCGTGTGGTCGTCCGTCAGCATTCGTGGCACCCACCTGGATGACACTTTTCGCATTTTCAGGTCGTCATGCAGGATTGTGTGCACAGAACCCACAGAAATTCCAACTCTGGAGGCGATCTGCTCAACAGTCATTCGGCGATCCCCCAAAACAATTCTCTCCACTTTCTCGATCATGTCGTCAGACCGGCTTGTGCGAGCCCGAGGTTGTTTCAGTTTGTTGTCACACGATGTTCTGCCTTCATTAAACTGTCGCACCCACGAACGCACATTCGACACATCCGTAACTCCATCACCACATGTCTCCTTCAACTGTCGATGAATTTCAATTGGTTTCACACCACGCAAATTCAGGAAACGAATGATTGCACGCTGTTCAAGTAAGGAATACGTCGCCATTTTAAGTATTTAAAACAGTTCTCATTCTCGTCGCTGGCAGTAAAATTCCTTCTTCCGTACAGTGCTGCCATCTCTGGGACGTATTGACAATGAACGCGGCCGCATTTTAAAACAATGCGCATGTTTCTATCACTTTCCAGTCCGGAGAAAAAAAATCGGAGGCCTTAGAACTTTAATGCACCTCGTATGTCGAGGGAGACATGATCCTGCGCTTGCGTGAGACCTGTGGTAGTAATCGAAGACACGCTGACAGCTGCAAACCACCTGCATCCCATCATGGAAAAATTTGGGGTAAGGACTATGGGACCAAACAGCTGAGGTCATCGGTCCCTAGGCTTGCGCACTACTTAATCTAAATTAAACTTACTTACGCTTAGGACAACACACACAACCATTCCCGAGGGAGGACTCAAACATCTGACGGGAGAAACTGCGCGAACCGTGACAAGACGCCTCAGACACACGGCTACCCCGCGCGGCTCATCCCTTCATGCCTGATGTCTCCCCGACGGCGATGTCATCTTTCAGCAGTATAATGGTCCTTGTCTCAGAGCCGAAATCGTACTACAATGATTTGGGGAACATTATAGTCAACCCACGTTGATGTCTCGGCTATCAATTTAGCCTGATATAAATCCTACGGAATCCATCTGGGTCGCTGTTGAGCACCATCACCGCGTACGTTAATCAGCGGCCCTTTACTTATGCGAATTACATGAGATTAGCGTAGACATCTAATGCCACATACCTTCACAAACCTAGCAACAAACTGTCGGATCCGTGACACGCAGAATCAGTGATGTACACTACTGGCCATTAAAATTGCTACACCTCGAAGATGACGTGCTACAGATGCGAAATTTAACCGACACGAAGAAGATGCTGTGATATGCAAATGATTAGCTTTTCAGAGCATTCACAGAAGGTTGGCGCCGGTGGCGACACCTACAACTTGCTGACGTGAGGAAAGTTTTCAACCGATTTCTCATACACAAACAGCAGTTGACCGGCGTTGCCTGGTGAAACGTTGTTGTGATGCCTCGTGTAAGGAGGAGAAATGCGTACCATCACGTTCCCGACTTTGATAAACGTCGGATTGTAGCCTATCGCGATTGCGGATTATCGTATCGCGACATTGCTGCTCGCGTTGGTTGACATCCAATGACTGTTAGCAGAATATGGAATCGGTGGGTTCAGGAGGGTAATACGGAACGCCGTGCTGCATCCCAACGGCCTCGTATCACTAGCAATCGAGATGACAAGCATGTTACCCGCATGGGTGTAACGGATCGTGCAGCCGCGTCTAGAACCCTGAGTGAACAGATGGGGACGTTTGCAAGACAACGAACATCTGCACGAACAGCTCGATGACGTTTACAGCAGCATGGACTAGCAGCTCGGAGACCATGGCTACGGTTACCCTTGACGCTGCATCACAGACAGGAGCGCCTGCGATGGTGTACTCAACGACGAACCTGGGTGCACGAATGGCAAAACGTCATTTTCCGGATGAATCCTGTTCTGTTTACAGCATCATGTTGATCGAATCAGCGTTTGGCGACATCACGGTGAACGCACATTGGAAGCGTATATTCGTCATCTCCATACTTGTGTATCAGCCGGCGTGATGGTATGGGGTGCCATTGGTTACACGTCTCGGTCACCTCTTGTTCGCATTGACGGCACTTTGAATAGTGGACGTTACATTTCAGACGTGTTACGACCCGTGGCTCTACCTTTCATTCGATCCCTGCAAAACCCTACATTTCAGCAGGATAATGCACGACCGCATGTTGCAGGTCCTGTACGGGCCTTTCTGGATACAGAAAATGTTCGACTGCCGCCCTGTCCAGCACATTCTCCAGATCTCTCACCAATTGAAAACGTCTGGTGAATGGTGGCCGAGCAACTGGCTCGTCACAATACGCCAATCACTACTCCTGATGAACTGACGTTCCGAAGACGGACAAACGCTAAGCAGGTGGTCATAATGTTTCGGCTCATCAGAGTATAGACAGCCGTTTTCCCTTGCTCTGTTTACATCTACATCTACATCTACATGTACATGTACATCTACATCTACATCCATACTCCGCAAGCCACCTGACGGTGTGTGGTGGAGGGTACTTTGAGCACCTCTATCGGTTCTCCCTTCTATTCCAGTCTCGTTTTGTTCGTGGAAAGAAAGATTATTGGTATGCCTCTGTGTGATCTCTAATCTCTCTGATTTTATCCTCATGGTCTCTTCGCGAGATATACGGAGGACGGAGCAATATACTCCTTGACTCCTCGGTGAAGGTATGTTCTCGAAACTTCAACAAAAGCCCGTACCGAGCTACTGAGCGTCTCTCCTGCAGAGTCTTCCACTGGAGTTTATCTATCATCTCCGTAACGCTTTCGCGATTACTAAATGATCCTGTAACGGAGCGCGCTGCTCTCCGTTGGATCTTCTCTATCTCTTCTATCAACCCTATCTGGTACGGATCCCACACTGCTGAGCAGTATTCAAGCAGTGGGCGAACAAGTGTACTGTAAACTACTTTCTTTGTTTTCGGATTGCATTTCTTTAGTATTCTTGCAATGAATCTCAGTCTGGCATCTGCTTTACCGACGATCAACTTTATATGATCATTCCATTTTAAATCACTCCTAATGCGTACTCCCTGATAATTTATGGAATTAACTGCTTCCGGTTGCTGACCTGCTATATTGTAACTAAATGATAAAGGATCTTTCTTTCTGTGTATTCACAGCACATTACACTTGTCTACATTGAGATTCAATTACGAGAAGAACAGAAAAGGAAATGACTATTAATCGCTCAAGGGACCTCCGCCACGCACTATACAGAGGCTTACGAAATAAGTATGTAGACCTTGATGCAGATGTAGAAGAATGTTTTCCTCACCTCTGCCAAACTGCTTCTTAATACTCACTTCCATCGCCAATGAATAAATGGTTCTCCAGTTCGATTCAATGATTACTTAAAATGCCTGCTACGAGAGCAAACATAATCGAAACAGTTTCTGAAATACCTGCTAATAGAAACAAATAGTGTAGTAGTTACGGCAGTAGTCTTGTATTTGGAAAGACCGGGTTCGATACCCCGTCTCGCCATTCAGATCAAGGTTTCCTCCCTATGACTACTGCCGAATGCCGAGATAATCCCTTTGGACAGGTCATAGCTCACCGTTTTCCCAACTAAGATGGAGTAGTTAACAATATATGAAGGGGAGTGGCTTTGCCTAGGAAGATACCACCTTTGGGTATCGTGTGTGTGTGTTTACGTGTGTGTGGATTCAAGGTGCTCAAAAGCAAGGTTATTACCGCCATTTGTATGTCTGAAAGAGGGTGACCAAATGCTAATATTACGAGAAAAGTAAAAAAAAAAAAAAAAGAAAAAAAAAACACTCGTTCGTATGTAGTCGTGCCCACCATGATATTACTTCCGCTACATACCACAGTGTCGGTTTGAAAACAGTATTTCAAAACCATAGCGTCTAGTCAGAAGCAACCTTCACAACCTGGTGTTTGCGCTTTCTCCTACAAATTTAGAGAGACGATTAAGAAACTTCCAGAGGAGAAAAAGAACGTGAGTTGAGAAATGTATTATCATGGAAACAGTAGTGGTAACTAACGATCGCTCGTTAATATACAGAAGCCACAGCTCATAAAACAAGCACAAGACTACGGCGAGGAACAATATATTTCACATGCTGGCAGCGACCACCTAGGTGGCCCGTTGCCATTAGTTACGCGCAGCGCAGGTGCATTGTCTCCGTCCTACATGCCAGTCTATTCTGCTGCCAGCCAGTACCTGCGCACAAGGTGGATATGAGACCAAATGAGTTGCTCAGAGCTACAGTAGCGTGTCCAGAAACTACATTTCTATATTCATACATGCACAGGACGTATCAAAAAGTCTTGGATATGTTTTAGGAGCGAGTCCTTCTGACTAAAATAAAGAAAAAAAGTCTCAGAAACTTATATCCGTAAAGTACAGTATTTGTGGTTCGGTGCAAAGAACGTTGTACAACTACTCGGCACCTATTTGCTATTGCCAGTTCACAGGAATTGTTAATTGTTTCATCAATTCACAGTAACTCTTAGACAATGCTCAAACCATTGTTTAATTACTTCTAAGCACCTGTGAACTTGCAGAATAATAATCTGTTCTACTCTTTGAAATGCCGTCGACTGGTATCTAGAGTTTTCGCTCGTTTTCATAACATGTTGATTAAGTGTCTCTGCATATTGTCATCATGATGCATCAATTGCTTCATTTAGTTGCTGACAGACAAAAAACTAATGCATCGAGATCTAGGGAATGTCCAGGTTACTGAAATGGCGTTTCCTATCTCTATAACTTTTCTGGTAGATATTTGATAGTGCATCTCACACAGTATGACTAAACATTTCTGAAGTTCTTCCATACATAAATATCATTATTCCTCTTATTTCTTCACCTGCTTTGGGACGTACACACGCCGTACGAACTGACAGTTTCAGGTAAACAAGCCTTATCCCTCCTTTGGATATCTGATTCCAGTAGGAGAGGACTAAATCTGTTTCGTTATGCAGTGTGAAAGCCTGGTTACGAAGGTTGCAAACCACAACGCATTCGACGCAGTGACCCAAGGTTAAAGGAAAGTAAACATTCTGCGGCTTCTGCTCAGGTATAGGGAAATACCTAGCCTATAATGACCTGTCACAACTCGAGGAGTATCTCTCTGCCCTTGGGATCAGCATGTCCAGATTGCATGACATGAAAGTGACGCATTACAAAAGGTTACATGCTTACTTTAGCCGAAAGCCACAGCGCAGGGTGGTGGGGGTTACTTCACACCAATGTTACGTTCATATAACAATTAGTTGTTTTACTGTCGACATCCAGCTGTATCTGACTGTCAACGCTAGAAGTAGCGCTGGTGACGTATCAGGTCACAATGATGAAATGGTTCATTATCAGGATAGGCACACAGCCAAGGTGTTATAATTAACGAGTCAAAGCCAGCGCCTAAGATTTCACTAGTGAGCCTTGTATAGAACGGACAGATCATTAATGAACATTTTCGCGATCCAATTCGTCCCATACTACCTACGAGGGTTGTCCAGAAAGTAAGTTCCGATCGGTCGCTAAATTAAAACCACAGAGAAAATCAGAATCATTTTATTTGCAAGCGTTAGCTACACTTTGCAGATACTTCTCTACATAGTCGCCTCTCCGACGTAGAAATTTGTATGAGCGTTATACCAAATTTCTAACACCATCGTCATAGAAGGCAACCGCCTGTGCTTTCCGATAATTCTCTACGCTGGTCTATAGCGCATAGCCTGCGCCCAAGTGTTGTCTTCATATCCAGCGTTTCATGTGAACACAGATGATACTCAGGAGGAGCCAATTAGGGCTGCATTGTGGGTGATCGAACACTTCCCATCGAGAAAGCTGCAGGAGTGTCTTCACTGCCCCTCCAGAGTGCGGCTGAGAATTGCCGTGAAGGAGGAAGTGCGTGGCAGTTGTGTCAGGTGGGCTGCATTCATTAAGGCGAAGACTCTCAGCGGGCCCTCCTACTTGGTGGGAGACATCGTTGTTCTGGGCGCCTTCACTCGCTCTCAGTGCGCTCACAACTGAAAAGAGCGTCTTGATGCGACCGACAGTCATACGAGGTGCATTCAAGTTCTAAAGTTTCCGATTTTTTTTCTCTGGACTGGAAAGAGATAGAAACATGCGCATTGTTTTAAAATGAGGCCGCATTCATTTTCAATACGTCCCAGAGATGGCAGTACCGTACGGCAGATGGAATTTTACCGCCAGCGGCGAGAATGAGAACTGTTTTAAATAGTTAAAATCGCGACGTTTTCCTTACTTGAACAGCGTGCAATCATTCGTTTTCTGAATTTGCGTGGTGTGAAACCAATTGAAATTCATCGACAGTTGAAGGACACATGTGGTGATGGACTTATGGATGTGTCGAAAGTGCGTTCGTGGGTGCGACAGTTTAATGAAGGCAGAACATCGTGTGACAACAAACCGAAACAACTTCGGGCTCGCACAAGCCAGTCTGACGACATGATCGAGAAAGTGGAGAGAATTGTTTTGAGGGATCGCCGAATGACTGTTGAGCAGATCGCCTCCAGATTTGGAATTTCTGTGGGTTCTGTGCACACAATCCTGCATGACGACCTGAAAATGCGAAAAGTGTCATCCAGGTGGGTGCCACGAATGCTGACGGACGACCACACGGCTGCCCGTGTGGCATGTTGCCAAGCAATGTTGACGTGCAATGACAGCATGAATGGGACTTTCTTTTCATCAGTTGTGACAATGGATGAGACGTGGAGGCCATTTTTCAATCCAGAAACAAAGCGCCAGTCAGCTCAATGGAAGCACACAGATTCACCGCCACCAAAAAAATTTTGAGTAACTGCCAGTGCTGAAAAAATGATGATGTCCATGTTCTGGAACAGCGAGGGCGTAATCCTTACCCATTGCGTTCCAAAGGGCACTACGGAAACAGGTGCATCCTACGAAAATGTTTTGAAGAACAAATTCCTTCCTGCACTGCAACAAAAACGTCCGGGAAGGGCTGCGCGTGTGCTGTTTCACCAAGACAACGCACCCGCACATCGAGCTAACGTTACGCAACACTTTCTTCGTGATAACAACTTTGAAGTGATTCCTCATGCTCCCTACTCACCTGACTGTCTCCTAGTGTCTTTTGGCTTTTTCTAACAATGAAAGACACTCTCCGTGGCCGCACATTCACCAGCCGTGCTGCTATTGCCTCAGCGATTTTCCAGTGGTCAAAACAGACTCCTAAAGAAGCCTTCGCCGTTGCCATGGAATCATGGCGTCAGCGTTGTGAAAAATGTGTACGTCTGCAGGGCGATTACGTCGAGAAGTAACACCAGTTTCATCGATTTCGGGTGAGTAGTTAATTAGAAAAAAATATCGGAGGCCTTAGAACTTGAACGGACCTCGTACTAGAGATACTGCCCAACACATCTGTGAAAAGGCTCACTGGGTTTTTCACTGTGGTGTCCATTTGTGGCCAATCTGAACCTACTTTCTGGACGCATTAGGGGTATAGTTACGAATATTGTGGCAATTAGTACCAACTCAGAGTGTTCGTTGTTTTTTTCTCTGCGCCTAAGAGTCTTCCCGCAAGTGCGTCACATAATTTACTACCAGATTTTTGGTGCACATTCATAACCACACTGCACTATACCTGTCAGTATAGACTACCCGTTTTGCTTCAATCGTCCTTGCGTCCAAACTTCAATACCTGACTCGCTGGCAAGGGGAAAATAAAAATTAATTGCTTTCTTGTGCTACGGGTACTTGCAGATTCCAACCAATCTAAAAACATACTGTGCGAATTAGCTATAATTATTGATCTGTAAATAAAGTGATTACTGATATAATGTTGTTCGGTACACTGTCCTCACTTATCAACAGAAATATCTGCACTTATACCCTAAATAGCCTGTATAAAAGCAGTCAAAGATCAAGGCGTAATTCTGGATGAATATCGAACAACCTATCAGAGCACACACGAATTCAGTACCTAAAACACACTCAACCCAGCATAAACGGGAAAACTCCAGACAACTCGGGCTAATTGTGAATGCTAATGTAAGAAACACTGATGAGCCAAAATATTGTGAACACCTGTATAATGACCTGTTGGTCCACCTTTGGAACGTAGAACAGTAGCAATTCAGCATGCCATGATTGCAGAACATCCATAAGTTTCTAGAGGTGTGTGACACTAGAGATCTTCGCACTGGTCACGTATTTACATAAATTACAGGTTTGGGGACGTGGATCTGGTGCCCAATGGCGTCCCAAATATTCTGCACTGGCTCCCCATCCTCTGACCATATCCCCCTCCCCATCTTTCTTTCCATCCCTGCCTCCTCATCTTTCTTTTCCATCTGCCCCCTAGCCCTCGAAACCTTTCACCTGCCTCATGCAACTACCTCTCCTGTCGTCTCTCTCTCTCCAGTTCCTCCTCCCCCTCATTCTGTCCATCTCCTTCTCTATCCATCTTAACCAGTCCCAAGCCACCCCCATCACCACACGTAGCTCCTTCCAATACAGTTCAATAAAGCAGGGCAATACTACTCCCACAACATGCCTATCATGCAAGGCAGGCTACTTATCAAGGCTTGAAAATCATTTATTTGGCCCTGATGAACAGGGCGCCATTAAAAGCAGGTCAATTAGGCAGCCCAATACTGCTCCAACACAACACACCTGTCATGCAAGGCTGCCTACAGGAAAGGGCATTTAAAAAAAAAAAAAAAATCTTGCTCCTGAGATGTAGGTTACCATGCAAAGCAGGTTGATCTGCCAGCCTAATATTTTTCTCACACATTCCTGTCACGCATGGAAGCTTGTACATCAGGGGCTGGCTAGAACACATTATTGCCCTTATCTTCACCCCTATTTCAGCTGGGAGGCTATAAACCCCATAGTGCTCACAGTGCTGTTGAAATCGCTACAGCGGTTTGGGAGGAGATCATAGACATACACATATACACTCTGCTCTACATACATATATATATTCTCACAACAGACTAACTGACCAACCCAGCGTTGTCCAGGTTTACATTCCTCAAATTTTCTATGCGAAATGAAAACAAAAACTGAACTGTGTTTACAGCGGAATGTCGAAAAAATTTTATTTCCCTGTATTCGTGAAAACAACTGTGAAATTATGAAATAGTTTCTGTATGACAGGAACAGCTACTTCACGCGTCTACAACGCGATTTTGTAACTGTCCCTATGTCAACATCTCTTCATAGTTTTACAGAAGGCTACTGTTTTCGCCTACAGCTGTTCGTGCTTTGCAGTTGCAAGCTGTCAAAAGCGCTGCCAGGTGTCAGGGATTTCCTTAATCTGACTCGACTGTAGGCGTGTCTTAGTAGTAAAGAATAAATGTACTAACACTTCAAGCACGATGTTCCATTTTTTCACGAATTTCAATGCAAATGTTATCGTATCTCTTGAACTATGGGTCATATGATGTAGGTTCATTCAGCGCCATATGTGGATACGGTCTGCAAAATTCGTTAAGAACAGAGTTGATACAAAATAAGTCATAAATTTAAACATCATGCACAATGCGGCCGTTCTTCACGTATCTCATTGTTTATGACCTCATATCTCCTGAACTACGTTTGGTACCGTGATGTACTTTCGCAGGAGCTTTTAGCGGCATATTTTGATACTGTCTGAGAAATTCATTGCACATACAGTTCGTAGCACAGAAGCAATATATAAATAAGCGTCATGCATGATGCGGCAGTTTTCCACCCATGTTATTGTTAATAACATCTTATCTCCTGAACTATGATGCGATTGTTGCGTGATTAGTAAGGGGTATCTGTACCAAGTTCGTTTGAAATGAGATCGTCGGTTCAGGAGGAGATGTGGAAAATACACACATACACACATTAATTTTTATAATATGTGTGGATTATATCAAAAAATGGTCTGTATTTTATTGTTGTTATTATTATTATTATCGTAGGAATCTGTGGCACATTACAAGGAATCTGAGGGCAGTTCAAGGAGAAGGGCAAGAGACTGTAACAAACTATGATCTCCCAACCAGAACCGAACCCAGGATTCCCAATGTGTGTGGATTATATCAAAAAATTGTCTGTATTTTATTGTTATTATTATTATTATTATCATAGGAATCTGTGGCACATTACAAGGAATCTGAGGGTAGTTTAAGGAGAAGGGCAAGAGACTGTAACAAATGTGATCTCCCAACCAGAACCGAACCCAGGATTCCCGCCTGACAAAGTGAAGGACAATAACTAACAAAGGTGAAACTTGCCTGTTCTTAAAACCAGGATCGCCAGTAATGTTGTGCCGCTTTGAAACTTTTATCCGATGTGGTTCATGAGAGTTCTTTCTTCAGAATGTTCACTGAGAAAGATTACACTCTGCAAGTCGTAACGCCACTGTCAGTGGTAGATTCTGTGAAGAAAGCGATTGTTGATCACAGTTCTATACACCGTAAATTGTTTCACGCAGCTGACGACGTATACGTGTGCACCAGTGACAATCGCATTTTGTTTCGAGAGGTAGCTGTCGAACCTCTGACGAACGGTAACGAGTTAAGTGGTGTGACCAATTACACTTGGTTTCAGATTGTGTCGATAGTTGTCTCAGGATGTGTCGTCTACCAGAGCAGGAGGTCTGATCGACACGAACACGGCGTAACATACACGGGCCGTGGTGGCGGTATCGTGTTGTGGGTGAGACCTGCGCTCGTCGCGGAATGCGCTATGGAAGCTGCGCACTACGCCATTAGTACTGCAGTACTGCAGCGCCTCTTAATGCCTGTTGTCTTCTCCTGGGATAATTGCTCATAATACAGTGATAATGTAACCGATAGTGTATTTTGAGGAGCATACTAATTATTTCTGGATGATATTCTCTGCCATTTATTGGAAGATATGAGGCGTCATGGAGTTCTAAGGACTCACTAATTTCCCTCTAGATGTTCGCGGTAGTTGGATCAGACGTCTGTAGGGGCTATTCATATCATAGTATGTACGCCCGACTTGCAGCAAGGGTGCACAGTCGAGTGAAGACGAAACGCAGTGGTTTATCGAAATAAAAGTTGACAATTGGCCTACTACTGGAGATGTGTACACATTAACCCCAACAGAAATATTGTTGACCTAACAGTGCCAGACCTCACTCATTTTTCGATGTAGTTCCCTTTTAACTCATAGCAAGTATTCTGAGGTTTGTCTCGTGAGCAGATATCATTTTGATGCGGTAGTCTAGCGCGCCTCAAAAAAATTTATCTATGGCCTTTATAATTTGTTAACTGGATCCAAATTGTTCGCCAGCCATAACTTACCTTAGATGTTGTAGTGGACTGACAAGACAGCCAGTCCACAGTTACGGGTAACCGAAAGGCACGCGTTTACAAACGCCGGCTGGCGTTAGGTCTGAAACAGGATACGTAATGAATGCTATAAAGAAAAGTACGTAGCTGCTGGAATACTTAACTTTAATCCATCATTTTTATACAGCATTCTGGATGATACAAGTGAGACTCTCTCTAGAAATGGTTAATGGCGCTTTGCTAGGTCGTAGCCATGGACTTAGCTGAAGGCTATTCTAACTGTCTCTCGGCAAATGAGAGAAAGGCTTCGTCAGTGTAGTCGCTAGCAAAGTCGTCGTACAACTGGGGCGAGTGCTAGTACGTCTCTCTAGACCTGCCGTGTGGTGGCGCTCGGTCTGCAATTACTGACAGTGGCGACACGCGGGTCCGACATGTACTAACGGACCGCGGCCGATTTAAAGCTACCACCTAGCAAGTGTGGTGTCTGGCGGTGACACCACAGATGTAGTAATAGACAGATGACAGAGGGTGCTAAATTGCATAAACACGAGCAATTTGTATTTTAATGGTTCCAATGGCTCTGAGCACTATGGGACTTAACATCTGAGGTCATCAGTCCCCTAGAACTCAGAACTACTTAAACCTAACTAACCTAAGGACATAACACACATCCATGCCCGAGGCAGGATTCGAACCTGCGACCGTAGCGGTCGTGTGGTTCCGGACTAAAGCGCCTAGAACCGCTCGGCCAAAACGGCCTGCCCAATTTGTATTTTATATCCACTTGTTTTTCTAATTCTGTACACCTTCGTCCTTAAGCATAACGTTTTAATATAATGAAAACTATATTTTCCGTTTCCAGTACAGCACGCTCAATAAAAGCTTAATGTCCTCAACCATCAAGTGACACAGAAGTGTACTAATGCCGTGAAGTACCATTCTGCAAACAGTGGACCGTGACTTTCGGCAGATGCAGACGCTCATAGCCTCATCTACGGTGCAACTTGCATTTCATGCAACATGGACGTGCTGATTCTAAAAGAAAAGAGATACACTTATGGCTGTGGAAGATCACTACAGGCTACGTTTGCAAATTTCGACAACTGAGTAGAGTCCATTGGGCGTTCCCCACACTTCCTGCATGGTAACTCCTTCTAACCTCCGGCCACTCTGACGAACATATTGTGGGTCGTCCGGTGTGGCCGAGCGGTTCTAGGCGCTTCAGTCTGGAACCGCGCGACCGCTACGGTCGCAGGTTCGAATCCTGCCTCGGGCATGGATGTGTGTGATGTCCTTAGGTTAGTCAGGTTTAAGTAGTTCTAAGTTCTAGGGGACTGATGACCTCAGATGTTAAGTCCCATAGTGCTCAGAGCCATTTGAACCATTTTTGAACATATTATGGGGTGTAGTTTTCGCAATCTGGTTTCCAGACTACTAGCCGTGTTCAAGCAATCGCACTGTGCGATACTTTCGCCAGGTTTGTGCTTTATCCCACAGGAATCAGGTAGTCTAAGAATGGTTGTCTGTAAACATATCATGGTATCTACGTCAGACTACAACCAAAGATGCAGAATGTATATCAAGACGAAACGGCTGGTTGACGAGTTATCATCTGCTCGTACAGTGGATTTACGTCGCGAAGCACAAGTAGGAATAAGAGAAAAGTACAGTCAATAAGATGAATCATGTCATTCGTGTATGGAGGATAATCACACTTTATGAGGAGCACTCTCCAATGTCTGTCGAAACGAGTGCATAGATGGGAAGGGTACAATTCCATGCCCTGTACGTTCTCTAGACATCAGTTCTTTTCGCTTATATGTACGGCACGTGTGAAAGAGTTCCTTGGTGCAACGTGCACTCCCACGCAAGGACACTTCTTAAGCTCATGTGGCCTGTTAACATATACACTCCAACACAGAAAACGACTCAGTACAAAAGAATTACCCACATGGGACGGAAATCGGTTGATGTGATGTGTTACCGCGTCAAACAATTGCACTCTGAGCGACCCCTCTCCAGGACGACAACGTGACAGCAGCGGTCTCTATGCGAAGAGGACACAAGCTCTGTGCCCAACTGGCCGCGTCCCAGAGCTACAGCAACTTCAAGACTAGAAACTACGATAGAAGCGTCAAAGCTCTATACTCGCTTGTACATTCTATGTAGCTCGATCTTGAAATTGTTATACTGAAGGCGCTGCAGTCCTGTGTGGCGTCACCGCCAGACACCACACTTGCTAGGTGGTAGCCTTTAAATCGGCCGCGGTCCGTTAGTATACGTCGGACCCGCATGTCGCCACTATCAGTGATTGCAGACCGAGCGCCGCCACACGGCAGGTCTAGAGAGACTTCCTAGCACTAGCCCCAGTTGTACAACCGACTTTGCTAGCGATGGTTCATTGACAAAATACGCTCTCATTTGCCGAGACGATAGTTAGCATAGCCTTCAGCTACGTCATTTGCTACGACCTAGCAAGGCGCCAGTACCAGTTACTATTGATACTATAATCATGTACCGTCAAGAGCGACGTTCACCATTAATGGATTAAAGTTAAGTATTCCACCAGCTACGTCCGTTTTTTATACAATCTAATTTCCTTGTCCTGTTCCAGACCTCACGCCAGCTTGCGTGAGCTAAAACGCGTGCCTTTCGGCTTCCTTTAGTAAACCGAGAGCCAACCCACAACGTCATGGACTGTGCGGCTGGTTCCGGCGGAGGTTCGAGTCCTCCCTCGGGCATGGCTGTGTGTGTTTGTCCTTAGGATTATTTAGGTTAAGTAGTGTGTAAGCTTAGGGACTGATGACCTTAGCAGTTAAGTCCCATAAGATTTCACACACATTAGAACACTTTTTATTATATTGAACAAACTTGTTTATTTCGTATATCGCCCTTTGCTTGCGACGCATCTGTATTTCTCAAAGTTAAGCATTGTCATTTACTTTTCGTAATAAAACTCATTAATACGATTCGTTATAATTGCTGTCTAGCGATCCGAGGAAGCAGGTTTCCTAGCCATCCCATGTGCAGACAAATGAATCATTACAATTTCAGAAGAACTTATTTATACAAGAGAAAGTGTTGTACAAATTGAGCAAGTCAATAACGCGTATCTCCGACTCTGGCACTTACGCAAGTAGTTATTTGGCTTGGCACTGATTGACAGAGTTGTTGTATGTCCTCCTGAGGGATATCGTGACGTATTCTGTCCAACTGCAGCGTTAGATCGTCAAAAGCTCGAGTTGGTTGGAGGATGGCTAGGCACGAAGGGCGACAAAACGGAGCGTAGAATATCGTCGACGTACCGCTGCGCCGTAAGGGTGCAGCGGATGACAATCAGAGCGGTCGTACTATGAAAGGCAGTGGTAGTCGATTCCATCACAGCTGCTTGTAGCACAGTATGGCGGGCGATATTCAGGTTGGCAAATTACCGCTGTTTGGGGCATCTTAACTGGTCATTGGAGTTCAGGTCGAACCAGTACTCATTGCTGGAGCCATCTCTATTCCAGTCAATGAGATTCCAGGCCGAAGATGTGTCTCGAGACGCTCCGGACAGTGGTAGTATACCAGTCTGACAGTTGCCCGACATACGAGGTGCATTCAAGTTCTAAGGCCTCCGATTTTTTTTCTCCGGACTGGAAAGAGATAGAAACATGCGCATTGTTTTAAAATGAGGCCGCGTTCATTGTCAATACGTCCCAGAGATGGCAGCACCGTACGGCAGATGGAATTTTACCGCCTGCGGCGAGAATGAGAACTGTTTTAAATACTTAAAGCGGCGACGTTTTCCTTACTTGAACAGCGTGCAATCATTCGTTTTCTGAATTTGCGTGGTGTGAAACCAATTGAAATTCATCGACAGTTGAAGGAGACATGTGGTGATGGAGTTATGGATGTGTCGAAAGTGCGTTCGTGGGTGCAACAGTTTAATGAAGGCAGAACATCGTGTGACAACAAACTGAAACAACCTCGGGCTCACACAAGCCGGTCTGACGACATGATCGAGAAAGTGGAGAGAATTGTTTTGGGGGATCGCCGAATGACTGTTGAACAGATCGCCTCCAGAGTTGGCATTTCTGTGGGTTCTGTGCACACAATCCTGCATGACGACCTGAAAATGCGAAAAGTGTCATCCAGGTGGGTGCCACGAATGCTGACGGACGACCACACGGCTGCCCGTGTGGCATGTTGCCAAGCAATGTTGACGCGCAACGACAGCATGAATGGGACTTTCTTTGCGTCGGTTGTGACAATGGATGAGACGTGGATGCCATTTTTCAATTCAGAAACAAAGCGCCAGTCAGCTCAATGGAAGCACACAGATTCACCGCCACCAAAAAAAATTCGGGTAACCGCCAGTGCTGAAAAAATGATGGTGTCCATGTTCTGGGACAGCGAGGCCGTAATCCTTACCCATTGCGTTCCAAAGGGCACTACGGTAACAGGTTCATCCTACGAAAATGTTTTGAAGAACAAATTCCTTCCTGCACTGCAACAAAAACGTCCAGGAAGGGTTGCGCGTGTGCTGTTTCACCAAGACAACGCACCCGCACATCGAGCTAACGTTACGCAACGGTTTCTTCGTGATAACACCTTTGAAGTGATTCCTCATGCTCCCTACTCACCTGACCTGGCTCCTAGTGACTTTTGGCTTTTTCCAACAATGAAAGACACTCTCCGTGGCCGCACATCACCAGCCGTGCTGCTATTGCCTCAGCGATTTTCCAGTGGTCAAAACAGACTCCTAAAGAAGCCTTCGCCGCTGCCATGGAATCATGGCGTCAGCGTTGTGAAAGATGTGTACGTCTGCAGGGCGATTACGTCGAGAAGTAAAGCCAGTTTCATCGATTTCGGGTGAGTAGTTAATAAAAAAAAAATCGGAGGCCTTAGAACTTGAATGCACCTCGTATAGCCCGACAACCAGGTTCGATGGTCTGGGATGCCATTTCGTAGCAGGACTTGTAATCCGCTGCACATTTACAGCGCAGCGGTACGTAGACGATATACTAAGTCTCGTTTCATTTACCATCGTGACAACCTAGCCTGGGCTTACAGTTCAACAAGATAATGCCCGTCCGCACATGCCGAGAGTTTCTATTGCTTATCTCCGTGCTTGAAAACACTACCTTGGCCAACAAGGGTGCCGAATACCACCCAGTTCAGAACGTTTGGAGCATTATGGGCAGAGTCGTCCAACAAGCTCGGGATTTTGACGCTCTAACGCCCCAGTCGGACAGAATGTGGCACAGGAGGACATCCAACAATTCCATCAATCAATGCTACGCCAAATAACTCCTTACTTAAGGGTCAAAGTTGGACCAACGTTATTGACTATCTCAATTTGTGAAGCTCTTTGTCTTCAGTTCTTCTGAAATTGTAATAACTTGTTTGCCTGTAAATGTATATCCCATTTACCATTCAGATAATTCTTTCGTAGTGTGTTATTTCTTTGCCTTGGATTGTGTTTTCACATCCAGCTAGTACAGAAGACATTCATAGTATTAGCTTGTTATCTTTTATTCCTTCCAAGGAAATCAGTAAGATGAATTCCTCATTCACATTAGAAAAATACAGGCATTTTATTTATATGATATGAAGTTTATTTTTCTTTTTTGCAGAACCATGACTTCCCACACATGATTTCATTGCTGGCTCGTTTCTGGTTTGAAACAATGGGCCCATGTGTCGTCCGCAGTAATAAATAGGCCCAGAAATTCAGGTAAGTTTCTTTTTAAATCAGACAGACATTCATTTCCGCAGTTTCGTTTGGTCAGTATTCAAGAGATATGTCACCCATTCCACATAATCATCATTTCATGTACATTACGTGAAAAATAGAATGAAACACCAAATGGCTGATGTGTTTGTAACTTCGCAGACGTAAAAAAAAATCGGCAGGTATGTATATCATTAGATTTATTCGGTTACAGTTGAAAGTCCCTCTGACAGATAGAATGCACACCACACTACATTACTGTTGTTCGCGTTTAGTGTTGTTCTCAGGCTTTATGAGGCAAGTGGACGACGTCAGATGTTGAGTAATCACCATGAATGACACGGAAGTGCCGAGTACTCCACAAAGAGACAGCGTTATCACCATCTGACAGTGTTTCAAAGGGAACCAGTTGAGGCGGGTTGGTCGAAACACGCAACATCCAGATCTGTGGGGCATTCGGATGTGAGAGCCGCTCCATGTTGGTTCCGGACGACCAGGCAGGCAGGATCACCGTATTGTGCACCAGGCCCGTCGCAACCTTTTCACACCTGCTCCTGATATCCGGTAAGTGATGGACTCCCTGCAACAATCAGGGTCATCCGACACCGTTGATACGAGACAAGCGGTAGCCAGACGAGGGAATTACAGTCCCAGCGTAGGCTGCCGTTAACGCCACCAAACGAATGGCTACGTTTGTAATGACGCCGAAACCGAGAAGCACGCACTGCTGAAGATTGGCGTCGAATTGTGTTCAGTGATGAGCACAACTATGGCGTCGACCTGAGGCGAGGCCCCATTTTGCAATGTTTTGGAGACGCACAACGGTGTTACTTCTCGCTTAATGGTGTGGGGAGGCATCGGGCATGAGTTAACGTCACGGCTGGTAGTGACTGAGAGACCTCTAACGGAATAAAGGTAGGTGACTGACACTCTGTGTCCTCAATGTGTTACTCCTCAATGGACAGTGTTACTGTGCCATTTTTCAGCAGGAGAATACTCATCCACACATGGCGAGTGTCTCTATGACCTGTCTGCGTGATACTGAGGTACTCCCGTAGCCACCAATATCCCCACATCTGTCCCCAATAGCACATTTTTGGGACCTTATCGAAACACCGTTCCAGCATATTAAGGACCCGTTATAATATTTGCTTCCCTCAGGAGAGGATATAACTACACTAGTGGCCATTAAAATTGCTACACCAAGAATAAATGCAGATGATAAACGGATATTCATTGGACAAATATATTATACTAGAACTGACATGTGATTACATTTTCACGCAATTTGGGTGCATAGATCCTGAGAAATCGGTACCCAGAACAACCACCTCTGGCCGTAATAGCGGCCTTGATACGCCTGGGCATTGAGTCAAACAAAGCTTGGATGGCGTGTACAGGTACAGCTGCCCATACAGCTTCAACTCGATACCTCAGTTCATCAAGAGTAGGGCCTGGCGTATTGTGACGAGCCAGTTGCTCGGGTACCATTGCACCACTGACCAGACGTTTTCAGTTGGTGAGAGATCTGGAGAATGTGCTGGCCAGGGCAGCAGTCGAACATTTTCTGTATCCAGAAAGGCCTGTACAGGACTTGCAACATGCGGTCGTGCATTATCCTGCTGAAATGTAGGGTTTCGCAGGGATCGAATGAAGGGTAGAGCCACGGGTCGTAACACATCTCAAATGTAATGTCCACTGTTCAGACTTGTAACCAATGGGACCCAATACCACCACGCAAGTGATACGCCTGTATGGCGATGACGAATACACGCTTCCAATCTGCGTTCACCGCGATGTCGCCAAACACGGATGCGACCATCATGATGCTGTAAACAGAACCTGGATTCATCCGAAAAAATGACGTTTCGCCATTCGTGGACCCAGGTTCGTCGTTGAGTACACCATTGCAGGCGCTCCTGTCTGTGATGCAGCGTCAAAGGTAACCGCGGCCATGGTCTCCGAGCTGATAGTCCATCCTGCTGCAAACGTCGTCGAACTGTTCGTGCAGAGGTTGTTGTCTTGCAAACGTCCTCATCTGTTGACTCAGGGATCGAGACATGGCTGCACGATCCGTTACAGCCATGCGTATAAGATGCCTGTCATCTCGACTGCTACTGATACGAGGCCGTTGGGATCCAACACGGCATTCCGTATTACCCTCCTGAACCGACCGATTCCATATTCTGCCTACATTCATTGGATCTCGACCAACGCGAGCACCAATGTCGCGATACGATAAACTGCAATCGCGATAGGCTACAATCCGACATTTATCGAAGTCGGAAACGTGATGGTACGCATTTTTCCTCGTTACCCGAGGCATCACAACAACGTTTCACCAGGCAACGCCAGTCAACTGCTGTTTTTGTGTGATAAATCGGTTGGAAACTTTCCTCATGTCAGCACGTTGTAGGTGTCGCCACCGGCGCCAACCTTGTGTGAATGCTCTGAAAAGCTAGTCATTTGCATATCACAGCATCTTCTTCCTGTCGGTTACATTTCGCGTCTGTAGCACGTCATCTTCGTGGTGTAGCAATTTTAATGGCCAGTAGTGTACTTCAGAACACCTTTCCGAATTGAATCACTGAACGAGGAGATGCGATGTCATACTGATAAGGGTCTTCATACTGCCTAGTTCTTTTTAAATTTGACTCGATTTTGTAGTCACTGCAGTAACTTCGCATACCATCTCAGCCAAAGCAGTGTCATTTCGTTTCCTCACCCCAATCCGGGTGCTTCACTTTTTTCAGCAGGGAGTGTGGAACGTTTCGTATTGCATGTTCTGATCCTGCTCTGGGGTAATTAACTCATAAACCTAGAGTAAAGCTTTCACTCTGCACTTGGGTATGCGCTATTGTAAAACTTCCTCGCTGATATGTACCCGATTGTTATTCGAACACAGGACCTTTGACTTTTTTGTGAAACGTTTCCACAGACTGAGGCATCCACGTTTGATCCGTGAATCGCCCTGACAGTTCCCATATGGCTGTGCTTCTCTCTACTTTCTGCTTGTACAGAACATGTCCTGCACCCTACTGACTTGCATTTCTAGAGAAACTGTAATTACCAGTCGTTCAATACCGCACTGTGCACCTTTTCTGTGTTTTCATCTACATCTGCAGTACAGAGACATTAATTTTAATCATTTTCAAGCAGCTTACAGTCCACGTTTTGACTTCCGCCGCCCATTTGTTGTTGTTGTCTTCAAGTCTTCACTCCTTCCGATTTGATCATGTAAGTGTAGAAAAGTTGTGGGATGTTTTTAAAGAGATAGTATCGACAGCAATTGAGAGATATATACAGCAAAAATTAATAAGTGATGGTACTGATCCCCCAAGGTACACAAAACGGGTCAGATCGCTGTTGCAGAAGCAGCGAAAAGAGCATGCCAAATTTAAAAGAACGCAAAATCTCCAAAATTGGCAAAGTTTTGCAGAAGTTCGAAATATAACGCGTGCTTCAATGCGAGATGCTTTCAATAACTTCCATAACGAAACTCTGTCTTGCAATGTGGCAGAAAACCCAAAGAGATTCTGGTCATACATATAGCACACCAGTGGCAAGACGCAATCAATACCTTCACTGCGCTATAACAACGGTGAAGTTACTCATGACAGCGCCACTAAAGCAGAGTTATTAAACACGGTTTTCCGAAACTCCTTCACCAAAGAAGACGAAGTAAATATTCCTGAATTCCAGTCAGGACCAACTGCCAAGATGAGAAACATAGAAGTAGATATCCTCGGAGTAACGAAGCAGCTTAAATCACTTGATAAAGGCAAGGCCTCCGGTCCAGATGGTACACCAGTCAGGTGCCTCTCAGAGTATGCTGATAAAATAGCTCCATATTTAGCATTATATACAACCACTCGCTCAGAGAAAGAGCATTACCTAAAGACTGGAAACCTGCTCAAGCCACACCAATACCCAAAAAGGGAAGAAGGGATAATCCGCTGAATTACGGGCCTATATCACTAACGTCGATTTGCAGTAGGGTATGCGGTATTCGAACATTATGAAGTACCTCGAAGAAAGCGATTTATTGACACATAGTCAGCACGGATTCAGAAAACATCGTTCTTCTGAAACACAACTAGTTCTTTATACTCATGAAGTAAAAAGAGCTATCGACAGGGCTTCTCAAATTGATTCCATATTTTTAGATTTCTAGAAGGCTTTCGACACCGTTACTCACAAGCGTCTTATAACCAAACTGCGTGCCTACGGAGTATCGCCTCCGTTGTGCGACTGGATTCGTGGTTTCCTCTCAGAAAGGTCACAGTTCGTAGAAATAGACGGAAAGTCATGGAGTAAAACAGAAGTAATATCCGGCGTTCCCCAACGAAGCGTTATAGGCCCTCATGTTCCGTCTTAGATTGTTTGCAGATGATGCTGTCATTTACCGTCTTCTAAAGTCATCAGATGATGAAAACGACTTGCAAAATGATTGAGATACGATATCTGTATGGTGCGAAAAGTGGAAATTGACCCTGAATAAGGAAAAGTGCAAAGTTATTCACATGAGTACTAAAGGAAATCAGCTAAATTTCGATTATGCGATAAGTCACACAAATCTGAAGGCTGTAAATTCAACTAAATACTTAGGGATTAAAATTACATCCACCCTAAATTGGAACGATCACGTAGATAATGTTGCCGGTAGTCTACTAAAGAGACTGCTTACACCACGCTTGCTCGCCCTATTCTGGAGTACTGCTGTGCGGTGTGGGATCCGCATCAGGTGGGAATGACGGATGACAGCGAAAAAGTACAAAGAAGTGCAGCTCGTTTTGTATTATCTCGAAATAGGGGAGATAGTGGCACAGACATGATACGTGAATTGGAGTTTCAATCACCAGTTTTCTCCTCCGACTGTGAAAAAATTCTGTTGGCACCCACATACATAGGGAGAACATCACGATAAAATAATAGAAGTCAGGGTCCACACAGAAAAATTTAAGTTCTCGTTTTCCCCTCACGCCGTTCTAGAGTGGAACGGTAGAGAGACAGCTTGAAGGTGGCTTATTGAACCCTCTGCCAGGCACTTTATTGTGAATAGCAGAGTAATCACATAGATATAGATGTTGTGGTCTTCCGCCAGAAAACTGATTCGATGCAGACCTACAAGCTAGTCCACTGCTGGAAATGTAAGTGGTGTAGTTGGAAATGTTCAACACGCTCGACTTTCGTCGTATCGAGTACAGGAATTCAGGCAGAAGATGTGGCAACCACAGTGCTAATTTTGAGCTTAAATCTCATAAACACACGATGTAGATCTTATCCTTTAACACAACGCTGGAAGGCGGAGCTAAAAAATAAAGTCCACTCATACGATGAACCAAAGAGTGAACGTTCGTCTAGACCTGATTTCGATAGTATTGTTGGTATGAAAGGTGAAGGATAGCCAACTAGTCTCAGAATGGTCTTCGAGTGGCTGGGTTGAACGCCAGGTACAGTATCCATATCGAGCTAGACAGTAGCTGACTATTTCATTCGTCATGTAGTGGGCTTTCGAAGACATTATAGTTATCAAAAACCGAAACCATAGTTTACGAGAAATACAGATGATGTTAACAAACGTCTAATATAAGCTTGAGTAAGCGCTTAAAATTGGATTTTTTTAAATGCCGAACCGAATGTCAGAGGTATTCCCTATTGTTCCACTAGGTCGTCTCTGAAACATCTGACCGCAAATGAGTAATTACAAGAACATTTCGTATGTTCTATTCCGACGATTGAAACTTGAGACTTGTTGTGTACTTTGGCATCACATGAACAACTGCACGCTATAATCCACCAATTCACGAAGATTAATGCTAGAATGATAAGCTACAACGGAGACCTACCCTCAGAAAAAGCACGACTGCATATCTATATGTAAATTCTGAAATCGTTCTGCTACGGAATGGGACTAAAAAGTCATTTTCTGCCGAAGAAGACACAAATCAATGAAAAAAAGATGTTTTGAACAATGAAAAGAAGATGTTTAAGAACCGCATCTGCTGTTTATATGGGGGGACACACGACACCGATGACACCTGTACCTACAATCCGCAAGCCACGTCACGGCCTGTGGCGTGGTATATCTTTGCTTCCACTATCGTTTTCCACGTCTCTGTTTCATTCTCGTGTGTTGGGTGGGAAGAACGACAGCCTAGGCAAGCACTTCTGGCTCGGCTTCTAGGTGAAAAATGGCTTCTTATATTGTGCTGCATGACCAACGTTTTTGAGAAACCTAATGATCTTAACTTATCACTTCAAGGTCGAAATAGTAATATCCTCTATCTAAGCAAAAAAAGCGGTTGCGTTGAAGAGAAAACTTGGCTAGAGGGCGAAGGATAACTGCGAGATGAATGATATTGTGAACGAAAACGAGTTGGGTGTCGGTAAAAGTAAAAGAATTGGCGCAGAGCATCTAGAAAACCTTCATGAACAGTTGTAGAGTAAATTTTCAGAACCTTCATATGAGTATTACTGGATCAACAATCAATTCGATTCGATCATAACACAATTCTTATCAACACCTCACGTGATAGAGCACATCGAAATGAATTTAAATCGAAGTCTCTTGAAAAATTTTGGGTGAAGACTCGAAATGAACGTCCAAAATTAGCAATAAGGGCAGCGGACGTGTTATTACCCTTCGCATCAACTTTCTGTCATCAATCAGGACGAAACATCGGTCTCGAATGTAGCTGGAAGAGTGCCTACGAGTTGCTGTTTCAAAGATCCAACCAAGACTGGACTTGCACACACACGGCACACTACATGTGCTGATTGTAAAACATTTCAGTGTGCATTTTTACTCTTGTTTATTTCCTTCACTGGATTATCAGTTTGATTATAACAGTTCTTAAGCTGCGATTTAAGTGTTGAATATTGTTCTGTCGTTATTGTACATCGTGGTCTTTCAAATATCAAAAATTTTCTAAATGAGTTGAAAGCATTACGGATGGAAACGGTTAAATTTTAACAATGTACAATTGGAAGAGCAGTTGAACGGAATGGATGGTGTCTTGAAGGGAGGATATAAGATGAACACCAACAAAAGCAAAACGAGGATAATGGAATGTAGTCGAATTAAGTCGGGTGATGTTGAGGGTATTAGATTAGGAAATGTGACACTTAAAGTAGTAAAGGAGTTTTGCTAATTGGGGAGCAAAATAACTGATGATGGTCGAAATAGAGAGGATATAAAATGTAGACTGGCAATGGCAAGGAAAGCGTTTCTGAAGAAGAGAAATTTGTTAACATCGAGTATAGATTTAAGTGTCAGGAAGTCATTTATGAAAGTATTTGTATGGAGTGTAGCCATGTATGGAAGTGAAACATGGACGGTAAATAGTTTGGACAATAAGAGAATAGAAGCTTTCGAAATGTGGTGCTACAGAAGAATGCTGAAGATTAGATGGGTAGATCACATAACTAATGAGGAAGTATTGAATAGGATTGGGGAGAAGAGAAGTTTGTGGCACAACTTGACCAGAAGAAGGGATCGGTTGGTAGGACATGTTCTGAGGCATCAAGGGATCACCAATTTAGTATTAGAGGGCAGCGTGGAGGGTAAAAAATGGTTCAAATGGCTCTGAGCACTATGGGACTCAACTGCTGAGGTCATTAGTCCCCTAGAACTTAGAACTAGTTAAACCTAACTAACCTAAGGACATCACAAACATCCATGCCCGAGGCAGGATTCGAACCTGCGACCGTAGCGGTCTTGCGGTTCCAGACTGCAGCGCCTTTAACCGCACGGCCACTTCGGCCGGCCGGAGGGTAAAAATCGTAGGGGGAGACCAAGAGATGAATACACTAAGCAGATTCAGAAGAATGTATGTTGCAGTAGGTACTGGGAGATGAAGAAGCTTGCACAGGATAGAGTAGCATGGAGAGCTGCACCAAACCAGTCTCGGGACTGAAGACCATAACAACAACAACAACAACCGAATTTGTGAATTAATTTGTAAAAAATATATAGTGACATAAAAATAGTGCTCAATTCCAATAACTGCACTCACATCCATTGTTATTTATAAACTATCTGTAATTGCCATCTTGCGTCTTCTCTGAATAATACAAATGTATGATAATTTTTGAAAATGTTTACCTCTGATTTGCTCGAATAACACTGTCTAATTATTATTATTATTATTATTATTATTGAAACTGATAGTTGCAATAATCAAACAGAAGTAAATAGATATCATGAGCCAACTATGAAAAGTGTTGAAAAAGGAAGGCAAAATAGAGACGGGGGCGTGTTAAAATAATTTAAGTTTGAGAAAAGAGGCGCAGCTGAAAAAGTTCGAGAACCCTTGCTATAGACCACAGTGTCGTCTACAAAAAGCCTCATGGAGCTTCCAAAGCTATGCACTAGATCATTTACGTATATTGTAAACAATAATGGCCTTTCAATATTTCTCTGGGGTACTGAGCAAATTACTTTAACATCTGTCGATTTGTTCCAGCGTTAGGAGAAGCAGTTCATGCTAGTCCCTGTATATCTACAGCGGTATCAGTAACAGCAAGATGACAATCCAGGTACCACCGTTGTTCCACGCCTATCAGAATGATCAATGAGTACGTGACATTTTATGAGCGGAATACAAAAGAACAAGAAATATCGGAGTAGGTATGGCTAAATATCAAATACATTTGCTCTCACAGTGGTACAACGAGTCCACGAACACAATTGAGGAAGACCCACTACTGACTGAATATGCCACAAGCCCTTCACAGCAGTCGTCTACGAATATAATGCAAAATAACATTCTGTTAGTTTAGCATCAATAATGTAATTTCTTAGGCACACTTCTTTTACGAAATTATTTTCTTACAAAAGAATAAAAAGAAAACAAACTGGATAGTAGTATTGAAGGAAGGAAATCAGTTTGTAGTGCAGCAGTTCGTAAAGAACTTCAAGTCACAAAGTAGTGAAAATATAAATGAACTGTAGCACATTTATGTAACACTGCTCTAAGGTGGCGTGGAGCTGCACTATTTCATCCAAAGATTTTAAAATCTGATCCTTCTGTTACTGACGAGATGCATTCACGGTGTGACCACACTCAAATCCTCGCAATCAGAAAAATATTTCTGCACACCAGTAAGCTCCTAGTACAAACGAAGTCATAAGTGGCTAATAGCTGAAGATGCTGACAGCCTAACAGATAATATTTTCCATATTGAGGTATTCCTACAGGAATAAGTACGGTACACTATCCTTTCTTCATTCAATGCATAGTTTAAGTCGAAAGTATTGTCATCTACAGATAGTTGTCAACTGAGTTACTTTGATAAGTGTTTTCTTGATGATTTTAACACACAACCGAAAATCTATTGACATATATCATAACTGCAAACGACTGTATTGCTCAACATTAAAAGGTAAAGTTTTTGTTGTTAGATTAACAAATTGTTAATTATAGTAAAGACAGTAGAAGTAGAGTAAGTCAAATAAAAATAAAAACACCACTAGGATCTTTAGGGACAAATCATGGATTACTGTTAAAAACATTAAACGCTGTGTATGAAGGTCTCTCAGTCAGAAGCAAAAAGTCCTGGCTAGAGAGTGACAAAGGATGTATCCCGTGAACGAATAGCATTCGTGAAATTCATTGTGGAAGGACTAGGACAAAGCACACATTCCAAGATTTCCCAGAGCGGCAGTTAGTACGAAGACAGTTATTCTGAATTGTGCTCTTCCCGTACCGTTGTATTTTCAGCCTAGTGAGCAAATGTTTATGTGGTTATCTTGTATGATGAAGTTCTTCGGTCAACGGTGCATTGTGAAGCACTGCATTCCGTTTAGCAAGGTAGTCTAGTTAAAGTAATCTTCGCGGAGAATGCAGAGCCTCAATCCTCACAAGAACCGAGAGTCACTAGAAAAAGTGTGACTGCGTATATAAAGTCTATGCTGCGACCTAAATGAGAAACCTTAAAAGAAAAGTAGATTGTTTCAATACCAAAACTTACTCGTGTGAGCGCTGAAATGAACAGCAAGGTTTTGTGTTTCGATACACCGTCCGAACGTGTTTTAAGTTTTCGGAAATTACACTAGTATTTCCTCAAGCGCTGATCATGTCTTCAGTGGAGCCGGAGCGAGAAGTTTCGCTTTTTAAGACATTGGATTGATGCTACTACAGTATAATACGCTAGCTTTACATTCATCCAGCACAAAAATCCGTGCGATAAGGGTAACTCTGTCAGTCATACTTTTTTAGCACAACTATCCAACTGTCTCTCAACGCTATATTATCAGCAGTACACTCTGTTAGGCAGTAAAAATTAAAATGTCAAACCTAAAGAATTCTGGATTGCCAGTCTGTATTCCTTTATGTTACTTTTAAAGATGTCTTCAGAAATACGTTGATAGTACGCTTCAAAAACTGGTACTAAATTAAACGTCATTCAGAATGAAAAGCATCATACAAGTGGAATTCTATGCACTTCAGGTATAGGCCAATACCTCCCAGAGACAGAATGATTAAACGAGACAATGTTATGTCTGAACCAGGAGAACGTTACTTTTTTTCATAACCTACAAACAATGCTAATGTATGCCTGTAACTCGATGGCGCCTGTAGAATTCCTTTCAATACGCGGTGAACTGTCGGATTTCTAGGTTCACTAAAGAAAACTGTGCTCCCGTTTACGTTTCTTACGTGTACCTAACCACAGAATGCAGAAGAAAAAGATACTCGTAATATTTCTTCCGTACCTATATAAAAAACTTTGGCGTACCTGTGTGATATTTGATGTGTTGTGATTTTGATTCTATATGTGGAGTACAACTATTAAAATCACAACACATACATTGTCTAACGAATGTAGTTACAATTACACGCTCGATTGTGTTAATTAAAGACTATTCGTACACTTATGAAAAGTGTACAGACAGTAGATTATTTTTTCATATGGAGGGGTGCCGGAACAAATTATTGTACTAATGTGAATAAGGTGTATTATCACAGGTACTAAGGAGTTTGTGAAACACGTATATTATTGTTGTAAACAATTTATGCTCCTTATATACTGAGCTAATTACAATATACATTAGAGATTCTAAATCTTAGATAATGTAATATTTATTTCATACATGAAGGAAAAAAATTGTATTTATATCCACTGCATCGTGCAAAGCACATTTATTTTTCTTGTATGGAAGAAGTATTTCAGTACATACCATATTCTTTAATATGTTATGAAACAGTACGAGAAGAACTTTGCAATAACCACACGTCGTACATGTTAAACGTATTACAGATACACACGTTATCACTTCTCTGACCGACTGCTGTGGACAACGGATATATTACGTATAAGTATTCAACAGGTGGTAACGGTACGAGATCAAGTGAAGTTAAGCACAGATTTATTACTACACTTCATCACTAGCGTAGATTTATTAAAGTGATATCACAGATGATGAATAGTTCATGGCAGACCAACAACCGTGCGACACGATAAAGTAAGCTAGCATACGGACAATAGTCATTCTCACGAACAGTGACAAACGATAACTTCTGTTACTCATGAAATAAGTGGCCACATGAAGTTTTTCTAAAGTATCTGATGAAAAATACACACTTTGTTTTTTTCTTCGACGAGTCCGATAAGAGACAAACTGTAGAGGAAGACAGAATGAATTTGCAAAGTGTCTCGGAAGAGGCTCTTCATGTTTAGAATGACGTATTAAATATCACTTTCGGGTGAAAATGTTACGTCGTAACTTTCGGCTATAAAACAAAATAAAATGTCATTGACGTTACGTAGGTACGAATATATAGATCTACAATCTAAATACTCCATTCTGACAGTAAAACATGGAGATGGATCTGTTTTCGTCAGGGAAGTATAAGTGTGTATAGAATTGTCAGTCTGCTGTTAGAGAAAGATTACTGGGCAATAACATATGTACTCAGATGCTGAAGCTAAGCATGCATTCAGATGCAGAAAAACTAGTAAAAATGTTCTTTTTCCTACAGAGTAGTAATGCCGGGCATTTAGGTCTCGAACTAAGATGAGGTTATGTAGATGTTCCACACAAATTGTGGAACGAACAGAATCTATTGCTTTACAAATGCAGCTGAGAATTACGGATTAAGCTAAAATTATCTAATTAGGCACCGTAAGATACGAGATGATACCGATCTAAAGAACGTCTGTAACAAGATGTACTGCAAAAGTACTGCCAACGCATCTATTAAAACTGTCAGCATCATCGCTAAAAGTCAACGATCGATGAATATAGTTAAGTGTCACGTGCTAAGTATTTCAAATGTGTTTCAACGGTTATTTGCATTTAATGGAGTCTTTGCAGTATTCATCTCTTCTTCTCACGTGTGCGATTATTTCACCCAGCCGGCCGTTGTGGCCGAGCGGTTCTAGGCGCTTCAGTCTGGAACCGCGCGACCGCTACAATCGCAGGTTCGAATCCTGCCTCGGCCACGGATGTGTTTGATGTCCTTAGGTTAGTTAGGTTTAAGTAGTTCTAAGTTCTAGGGGACTGATGACCCCAGATGTTAAGTTCCATAGTGCTCAGAGCCATTTGAACCATTTTTATTTCGCCCATCATACTTATTCTACTGGAAATTCTTCTTCTTCTTGTTTCACCAGACTTTGTGGTACGTTAGATCCATCACTTTTTAATGTTCTGTGTCTTTCTATTAGCACGGTATTGTTTCATTTTTTATGATCTTGCTTTCCTTTCTTCATCTTCAGAGATTTTTATCATTCACTTGGTTTTATTTTGGTCTTGGACTCTCTCTTTGCCATCTTTGGTTCTTTTTTGCAGTTTTATCTGTGAATACATTTTCAGTGATTTGAAGTTATTTTAAGTCATTACTCGTTTCCTTAACCTTTTCAGACCTGACGTCTAACATATTGGACACCACCTTTTGACACATTTTGTAACAGTAAATGATATCGTTCTTCTTTAAAACCGAGAGGCCTATTTACTGGACATTTTTCGCTTGTGGTTTCATGATTTTTGCTTATCTCTGTCGCTGGAATGGTGAACTACATCGGAAAACAGTGTATATGGCGGACGCGTTACGAAGTGCTCCAGGCAAGTCATATTTAAGTATTAATTACTGCAATATGCCCACTTCCTGCTACTCAAAACAATTTATTGAAAACTCTGTTAAGATTGAGTTTATGGTAACTGTTGATGTCTTATTTCGTATTCCTAACTATCTTCCAGATCCAATGTCCAGTTCATAGGAAATTTTTTTTCATTATTGAACCAAGTAAGATAAATTTGAATTATGCTCAAATATACACCAAACCTCTCCAAATATACATGAAAAAAATGCAATAATTTTTCTCCTACTTTCCAAATAATTCAGGGGTAAACGGATTAAATCAGGTTTTTGTTTTTCGTTTTTTTTTTATTTATTTATTTATTTTTTTGAAGCAGTCAAAATTTTCTTTGTAGTCTATTTGTGCTCATATTCAGGGTGTGTCCACAAAAATCAACTACTATATTCCTCACAGTGACTGCTGAGAGCCTTTGGAAAGGGGTTTCATTTCTAATGTGAATTGGTCTGGTTTTACGGAACTTGATGCCAAGATTTTTTCTTAATATCTTCCTTTCTTTGATATCTGCCCTTTCGACTGCCCTTGGTTGTTGATGCACTGTGTTTCGGATGTATATAGGGCTTCCGGTTCGGTTGCCGTCTTATGATGTCCTATTTTTGCATTCTGTGAGGGAGACTTTTTGTTGTGCTTGTTTTTGGTGAGATGGAAGGCCGGTTCGACCTTTTTTCTTCTACCTTCCCTTTTCTTGAGAGCATTCCAGCTGATCCATCCTCCAAGGTATTTGAATTCTTTCACAATCCAGCGACTTTTTTATGTCTGTCATTAACTTGACCTTTTCGAAGAAGATTTAGAGACCTCTTTTTTTGGACTGCAATATCCTATTTTTTGTCCTTTTTTTTTTGTAGTTCGAGGATCTGTTCTTTAGCTTCTCCCCATATCTCGGTTTAGTAGGGCAGTATCATCCTCCATGACTGATTTACTTTGATGCCTTTGATTTTTGTTCCTAATGGGATCCACTATGAATCTTCGAGTTGCACTTACTATTACTATTTTTATTATTACTGTTGTTATCATGACTGCTTTAATTATTTTTCCTCATTTAAATTAATAAATTAATGCCTTAGAAATTAAAAACTAATGGAAGAAGTACTATTTATGTTAGAACATTCTTTGTGAGGAAACATATCGTATTTACATTTGTTCAATAGTGTTTCCCTAGGCAACTTGCAAAAAGGAATGAATACTTCTTGCACTCTGTGTAGTGAAGATTATGATTTCCTTTTGGTAAAAGCATTGCACGTAGCAGATTATTTTTGACATACGTAATAAGCATAAGTTATAATCATTACAGTGAAAAAGTCTACACTGTACAATAATTGAACTCTGAGTAAACTTCAGGTCCAAAATAATGCAAGTATCCAACTACTTTTTATACTTTTAATGATGACTGCATGGGCTGTCTTGAGGCAGTATTCGCATGACATAAAAGGGCAGTAGCTTTGAAGAAGCAAACACATTAAAGTTATTGTGAATTTTAATATTTATATCTGATGAATGATATCGTTCTAGCGCATTAAATGTGTACCGAGGTCGCTTTAGTAGGTAAAAGAGCTAGTTTGTACGGCTTCTATAAGAAAATTACCTGAACGTAAAAATATACTTGAATGAAAAAGGCAAATGGAAACAAAATTAAACAGACTAAAAATTACAGTTAACATCATTTACGCAGGATTCACAATAGAACTCGCCATCGGATGTTCTAACAAATTAGAAAACCATAGATTCCCCATATTACGCAATCGTTCAAAGATAAGTTGCCATTAATATTTATCTACTTAATAAGACACCTCTTACTGGAAATTACGTAATGGTAACATACTCGTCAGATATCTAATTGCAGCCTACTTACACTACTTGATTAACAATTACCTACGAAAAGCTGGAATCGAAATTTAATAGCAGGGTCAAATTAATTGGTATTTTACCTACGAATCACAAGTAATACATCTACATCTACATCTACATCTATACTCCGCGAGCCACCTTACGGTGTGTGGCGGAGGGTACTTATTGTACCACTATCTGATCCCCCCTTCCCTGTTCCATTCACGAATTGTGCGTGGGAAGAACGACTGCTTGTAAGTCTCCGTATTTGCTCTAATTTCTCGGATCTTTTCGTTGTGATCATTACGCGAGATATATGTGGGCGGTAGTAATATGTTGCCCATCTCTTCCCGGAATGTGCTCTCTCGTAATTTCGATAATAAACCTCTCCGTATTGCGTAACGCCTTTCTTGAAGTGTCCGCCACTGGAGCTTGTTCAGCATCTCCGTAACGCTCTCGCGCTGACTAAATGTACCCATGACGAATCGCGCTGCTTTTCGCTGAATCATGTCTATCTCTTCTATCAATCCAACCTGGTAAGGGTCCCATACTGATGAGCAATACTCAAGAATCGGACGGACAAGCGTTTTGTAAGCTACTTCTTTCGTCGATGAGTCACATTTTCTTAGAATTCTTCCTATGAATCTCAACCTGGCGCCTGCTTTACCCACTATTTGTTTTATGTGATCATCCCACTTCAGATCGCTCCGGATAGTAACTCCTAAGTATTTTACGGTCGTTACCGCTTCCAATGATTTATCACTTATGGCATAATCGTACTGGAATGGATTTCTGCCCCTATGTATGCGCATTATATTACATTTATCTACGTTTAGGGAAAGCTGCCAGCTGTCGCACCATGCATTAATCCTCTGCAGGTCTTCCTGGAGTACGTACGAGTCTTCTGATGTTGCTACTTTCTTGTAGACAACCGTGTCATCTGCAAATAGCCTCACGGAGCTACCGATGTTGTCAACTAAGTCATTTATGTATATTGTAAACAATAAAGGTCCTATCACGCTTCCTTGCGGTACTCCCGAAATTACCTCTACATCTGCAGATTTTGAACCGTTAAGAATGACATGTTGTGTTCTTTCTTCTAGGAAATCCTGAATCCAATCACAAACCTGGTCCGATATTCCGTAAGCTCGTATTTTTTTCACTAAACGTAAGTGCGGAACCGTATCAAATGCCTTCCTGAAGTCCAGGAATACGGCATCAATCTGCTCGCCAGTGTCTACGGCACTGTGAATTTCTTGGGCAAATAGGGCGAGCTGAGTTTCACATGATCTCTGTTTGCGGAATCCATGTTGGTTATGATGAAGGAGATTTGTATTATCTAACAACGTCATAATACGAGAACACAAAACATGTTCCATTATTCTACAACAGATTGACGTAAGCGAAATAGGCCTATAATTATTCGCATCTGATTTATGACCCTTCTTGAAAATGGGAACGACCTGCGCTTTCTTCCAGTCGCTAGGTACTTTACGTTCTTCCAGCGATCTACGATAAATTGCTGATAGAAAGGGGGCAAGTTCTTTAGCATAATCACTGTAGAATCTTAAGGGTATCTCGTCTGGTCCGAATGCTTTTCCGCTACTAAGTGATAGCAGTTGTTTTTCAATTCCGATATCGTTTATTTCAATATTTTCCATTTTGGCGTCCGTGCGACGGCTGAAGTCAGGGACCGTGTTACGATTTTCCGCAGTGAAACAGTTTCGGAACACTGAATTCAGTATTTCTGCCTTTCTTCGGTCGTCCTCTGTTTCGGTGCCATCGTGGTCAACGAGTGACTGAATAGGGGATTTAGATCCGCTTACCGATTTTACATATGACCAAAACTTTTTAGGGTTCTTGTTTAGATTGTTTGCCAATGTTTTATGTTCGAATTCGTTGAATGCTTCTCTCATTGCTCTCTTTACGCTCTTTTTCGCTTCGTTCAGCTTTTCCTTATCAGCTATGATTCGACTACTCTTAAACCTATGATGAAGCTTTCTTTGTTTCCGTAGTACCTTTCGTACATGATTGTTATACCACGGTGGATCTTTCCCCTCGCTTTGGACCTTAGTCGGTACGAACTTATCTAAGGCGTACTGGACGATGTTTCTGAATTTTTTCCATTTTTGTTCCACATCCTCTTCCTCAGAAATGAACGTTTGATGGTGGTCACTCAGATATTCTGCGATTTGTGCCCTATCACTCTTGTTAAGCAAATATATTTTCCTTCCTTTCTTGGCATTTCTTATTAAACTTGTAGTCATTGATGCAACCACTGACTTATGATCACTGATACCCTCTTCTACATTCACGGAGTCGAAAAGTTCCGGTCTATTTGTTGCTATGAGGTCTAAAACGTTAGCTTCACGAGTTGGTTCTCTAACTATCTGCTCGAAGTAATTCTCGGACAAGGCAGTCAGGATAATGTCACAAGAGTCTCTGTCCCTGGCTCCAGTTCTGATTGTGTGACTATCCCATTCTATACCTGGTAGATTGAAGTCTCCCCCTATTACAATAGTATGATCACGAAACTTCTTCACGACGTTCTGCAGGTTCTCTCTGAGGCACTCAACTACTACGGTTGCTGATGCAGGTGGTCTGTAGAAGCATCCGACTATCATATCTGACCCACCTTTGATACTTAGCTTAACCCAGATTATTTCACATTCGCATTCGCTAATAACTTCACTGGATATTATTGAATTCTTTACTGCTATAAATACTCCTCCACCATTGGCGTTTATCCTATCCTTGCGGTATATATTCCATTCTGTGTCTAGGATTTCGTTACTGTTCACTTCCGGTTTTAACCAACTTTCCGTTCCTAATACTATATGCGCACTATTTCCTTCAATAAGAGATACTAATTCAGGAACCTTGCCCTGGATACTCCTGCAGTTTACCAATATTACGTTAACTTTTCCTGTTTTTGGTCTCTGAGGACGGACGTTCTTTATCAACGATGATAATGTCCTCTCTGGTAAGCCGTCAGGTATTTTATCGTTTCGCCCAAGGGGGGGTTCCTCTAACCTAAAAAACCCACGTGTGCACGCCACACGTACTCTGCTACCCTAGTAGCTGCTTCCGGTGTGTAACTCGATAAAGTAAGTGTATCTGCCTTATTTCTTTAAGGCTTTAAGGCAACGACTTAAATTAAACTGCCGTTTGAACAGAATGGTATTTGGCTGATAACATACTTTGTTTGGTTTCATTAAAATCAACTATCTTCAGGCAATATTTGTTGCAACACATAAACACATGGGCTGACAGTGAGGTATAAAAGCATTTTAACTGATGCCATTAAGTATTACGCCAAGTCAAATAGAAAAAGAATTATATTAATATTTTTCAGTGATGTAGCTTATATCGTGGACTGAATACGGTATTTTAAACATCAAAATTGGCAATTCTCGTGTGGTATTTCAGAGATGAAAAAATTCTTGTAGAAATCTTCACAGCAATGGAGTGCGACGAACACTTACACAACTCCTAGTGGCTACATAACAAACTTTCTCTCAGCAATATATTAAGGCTGCTTGTGACAAAGAAATTAATGTCCAAACCAGACCATCTGGTAATTAAGTAAACCAAACTGAAAATCCAAACAATAAATAACGATTTCAATGGCTCACTCACAATAAATAGTGCTTGCATTTACAGTTGGTAAAAGGATGAGTATAACCGCTATCAGCAGTAGTGAGGTAAATTTAAAAAAGATGTTGAAATTAACAAAACTAAACAATAATATTAGCTAGACCTAAGAGAGTATTTGTAGGCATCTAAAAGGAATTTTCTGTTGAAAGCGATGTATTCTTTATAACGACATGAAGTGGCCTAGTGGCTAGCGTTGCTGCATCTGGATCAGCGGGACCCGGGTTCGATTCCCGTCGGGGTCAGGGATTTTTTTCCGCCAGGGGCTGGGTGTTTGTGTTGTCCTAATAATCACATCATTATTCAGGAAGCGCCGAGACTGGAAATGGAAAGATTAGGAATTTGTATGGCTGCTGATGACCACGATGTTGAGTGCCCCACAAACCAGCATCATCTCCAAAATGACATGATGCGATTCAATTGAGAAAAATGTGTTTCCACTTGTTGTGATGCCAGACTCGACTCCAAAGAGAGGAACAGAAGGAACACACGTAGCTGCTCTTCTGCAATATTGACGTAAGTCCAGTTTTGTATTCACATTGGCAATTTGATACAAATGACTTGAGTTCACACTCTTCCACAACGACAGAGAAATATTCTAACAGTTCGATAACGATAAGATGGTAGGACTGTCCAAGAAGAAATTCTAAGTTCAAACGTAATGATCTACTTCCAGTACACCTTTCAATGAGAACCAAGATGCAGTAGAAAATCAAAATTCATTCGAAAAACCATCCTTTAAGTAATAGATCGAAGTTGCTCGGCGGTTTCTCCATGAAAAATGTCGATCTGTACTAGAATTCAATAGAAAACCATTTCTGCGATCGAGTTGATATTAATTATATTAGCAGATACAACGTAACACTTTATTCTTTTACAGAAATCCATACGCATTTACACAAGTACCTTCGAGTGTGCCAGGTGAAATAATTATGAGATGAATACTGCTGTTCATGATGTACATTAACGACTTCGTGGTTGATATTAATAACAACTAAAGGTGTTTCGCAGATTAAGTGGTTATCTGTGATTAACTGTTCTCCGGAAAAGACCATCCTAATATCAGATGGTATGGAGACATTATTTCTCCCCAGTACTGGAATTGGCAGCTGTCTCAGATACGGTTTCATACGTCTCGAAACATCAAGTCGAAGCTGCCTTTGACTTCCGGATCAGTTAGTTACAAGTGGAGTTATTCTCATAGTACAAATACCTATGAGTATGAACGTAAGGGGACTTCAAGTGAAGCATAAGCTCATTTGTACGTAAATAACATAAAAGGATTCGATTAATTGGTAGGATACTAAGGAACCGCTTGTACGATACGTTTTGTAATATTACGTTGGACTAATAAGGGGGTATCGAGCGAATGCGGAAGAGAGTAGTGGAAAAAGTTTTTGTTTTCTAAAACGGTCTCATATTTGTTGGGCTATCTGCGGAACGTAACGACAGTGCAGAAAAGTAACTGAACATAATATTACTGTATGATTTATAAATGAAGAGCAGAAAAATTAACCCGAATTTGATTACTTCATTCACAACCAAGAATACTTACTTCTCTGGAAACTGAAATATTTGTGTTTGCTTAGTAACTTACAGACGGACATACAGCACCCTGATGAAGGAAGTAGGCTACAATCGTATGAAAATTTTGTGTAGAGCTACGATCATCACCATTCTTAATAAATCTGAGATTGCCTCCTATTTAAATCAACCCTTCATAAAGAAAGAGAATTCTAGCAGTGGCTAAGTACACTGTAGTTGCCCTGTAACTACATAATGTCTTTCATTATTCCTCTGCCTCAGTTCGACACTTCTATAGCCCGTCACTGGAAAAAGTGTTTTAATTTGCCTTACATTACCTGACTGTTTACTTTATGCCTTTTCTTATACAATTAGATTAAGAACAAAATAAATTATTAAAATAATTACGTTATTTATTCGTGGTCTAATCTACGTGGTTTTCTGCCTTAATCACTCAGTATTGGTTTGTCTTCCAAAAACGACATTTGGAGTTTTTCCACGCAGTGACGAGATTATTCCTCGAGTGGAGAAGATGAGATTTAATGTCTATGTTAAGTCCATGAACACTTCCTCTGTTTCGTTACAGATTAGTAAGAAGTGTTCTATTGGACATTTAGCAATTACATAGCGAATTGATACGACCAAAGAATAAAACAAAATAAAAAACATTGCTCAGCAATAAAAATTATAGAAATAAAATGTTGCGGTGTAAAATGTTAAGTGCCCCAGGAACTGTGTTAATGAGTAGAGACAGTAACAAACATTACACGAGTATAAAGGTCTGTGACATTAAATACATTTTCTCCTTTTCCAATAGGGTACTAATTCGTAAACTACCTTTCCAACCGAATATTGTCATCTAGTTTCATTGACGTTTTTTAACGCACGTTGATTAAGATAGCCTTTGCCTGAAAAAATGAATTCTGTAAGTTGGTGGAGGATTAACTGACAGTAACAAAGGTTCGATTACAATTTATGGGCCTATGGCCCTTCGTTAAACACCGAAGTTATGAAGACTTTCATCACAGATCGGTGATGTTACTACGTTTGAGTTTCGTCTTCTAACGCAAACTGCGGGTGACGAAGAACTGCCCTTTATGGGAGTCATCTTCGCACGGCTATTTCTCCAGCTGTCATTCTTTGAGTAGTTAGCAACAGATAGTTTTATAGATAAAATTCTCGCCACATTTGCAGCCGGATTGTACGATCATGTTGATGATCTAGCTGCAAACCCGACTAGAACATAAGCAGTTAATATGCCAGGAAAGTTTACGTAGTGACAACAGCTCTTTTTTCAATAAGAAAAGATTTAAAAGAAGGAACAGTATCGGACCTAAAAATAATCATACAAAACGGGTATTAGTAACACTGATCGCAATAATTACGAAAAACAAAAACAAATTCTATTAGATCAGGTTTTCGTGAAGCTGTCAAAAAGGTGAGTCCATTGCGAAAATCATTGTTCCCTTTCTTAAGAATGGCCTGTTTCATTTCCATTTGGTGTAGAAGTTCAAGTATTGTGGTGAAAACCTTTGTATTAAAACTGTAAATGATTTAGATGTTCATCGCTTTACTTCGAAAATGGCAAGTGATTACCTCAAGTTTATAATTCAGGGATAACTCCACTGAGCGTGCTCTGAAACAGTATACGAAGATAAAGCTGGTTTTCATTTTAAATGACGTCTTGAATTCTCACAAAGGTAATCTCTGACGCATTAAATGTATTATTTCTGGCAAAACAAACACATGATCATGACTTAGAAAGTAAAAAAACGAAAAGTTCCCTAAAGCAGTAGCTCATTTCCAAGCAACAAATGTAAGAGAAAACCACACGACGCTTAGGTTTCTTTGAGGAATTTACACCAACTACATGTGTATAGAAGTCAAATAAAAGGGATCTAGTTTGATGACTATACACATAGGAGACATCTACGCTCGACTCCCATTACCTTCGCTTATTTGTCTTGTTAACTGAAACTATTCCACGACGTTGTCTGGGTAACGTTACTTCTTTTTTTCTGGATGAGGGTTTCCCATTAACATTTATAAGTCAGACAACCAATAATATTTATGGATTTACAAACCAAATCTAACAAGAAAAGAAAAGCTGGACGCCCGCAATCATCCTGATCTAGATTTTCAATTGTTCCCCAAGTCATAGCACGCAAATGCCGGAATGGTTCCTAAGATTAAGCTTTGAGGAGGCATTTTTCCCAGTAATGGTAGTTTGAAATTACCGTCTTGTTCCGTTGCATAAGTAATTTATTTATTGTTTTTAAGGATACATTTTCATATTTACACATGCTTTCAGTGTATTATTATTGTTGATATTGTTCCTCATTTTATTTCTTTATTATTCAGTTAACGTAATTTAAGAGCACTAAAACAAGTAAATAAAATAGCTAACACAAGACGTTTGAGTAAAACAAACCAGAAATTACAAAACAACTGTACTTCAGCAAGGAATTCTTAAACTATAGTGAAATCAGATTTGAATGTGCCCCTTTCGACTCATATTTTTACTAAAATAACTGGGTAATCTTAGCGAAGCCTAATTGATGAGTGGCAAATCCTACGCAGTCACTATTTAGAACTTCAAAATTTAATGGCAGTTTTTCTCATTTAGAATGTATTTAATTACACTACAGACATTAACAACTACCTATACATTAGGCATACGTAGGTGTTAGCAATGCAACTTTAATATTAGTCAGTCGATTGATTGGGTTACACGTTAAGCCCTCTTCCTTCAATTCACTCCAGCGTCATCCATAATAAAATAATTACAATAGTGCATTGCATTCCATTTCAATAAACGTCAATTGATCATATTCTTAAAAACTACGCATTTATACCCACAACAGTACAACATAGCACGAAATAAAGAATAGGTAAATTACCTAAACTAGGTCCCTGTTCATAAAAACTGTTCGCAACGCAATATGTTGTATATACGGTCTAGATAATGGGCAGAAACGTCTCATTGCGTTACACGAACTACAAATAAAGTTCATAAGCTCTATATTGTGAAAACCTGATCAAATTGTACTGCAGCAAGAAGCCAAAATTCTGAAAATTTTATTGCTTCCCTGAGTGAAAGCAGCAAGTGTAGAAAACAAAATGGAAAATAAAGGAACTTTGATGTTAAATGGTGCGAACGTGGAAATATAGGCCAGAACAGAAACGTCACTCTCACACCGAGAGACACAGATAATAGTATGGCATAAATGTTTAGCACCAGCCCGTGCGTTTAGATTTCGTTGACCGTTAAGATCTATTGAGAGTTGCGTTGTATCACTCCACGTTCGTATAAGTATATTAGGCGCCATTGATTTTCATTAATTTGTATTGCTACAATCTGCTGTAGATGTAACGTATTCTTTGTGACATAGCCTATACAATCACCGAAGTATAATAATTCCACCGCTTTATAATGGTGTGGAAACGTTATGCAAATATTTCTCTCCACGAACATTATAAAGTGATTAAGTGGCGCCGGTTTCAGGAAATTATCAGACCAGAAGTAGGAGAAACTGGCGTCACAGCAGAAGATGTAAAAGCCTGATACGCTACTAAATTAGAAGGAATTATATAAGCTTTTTCATCTTCAGTTCTAAACGTTTGAGTAGTTTAAGGAAATTAACTGTTTCAAGCAAGGAGAAGGTAACGCGACAGAGATGTAAATAATATGAATAATTTCTTATTTTGTGTGTGTTTGTGTTCCACATCTCCTGCTAAACCAGTGGAGCAAGTTCAACCAAACTTGATACACATATCCTTTACTCTCAGGCAACAATCATTGTGGGGGGTAAGAACCACCCACCTGTCATAGTTCAGAAGATACGACGTCGTAAACAACGAGATGTGTTAAAAGCTGCCGCATCATGCATGACATTTAAATGTATTACTTCTGTGCTACTAACAGTATTCACGATAAGGTTCATAGACAGTATCCGCATATGAGGCTAAATTCACCTACAAAAGCACATCATGATATACTCATAGCTTAGGAAATGCGACGTCAGAACACTCAGATGCTTGAGAAATTGCCGCACCATGCACAGTTATTCTTTACTACAGCCGAGGCAATTAAGGAAATCACTGACACCTGGCAGACAAAGGTGTGAACAGGCGTTGCCATAGAGATTTTTACAAAATAGCGTTGTAGACACCCGAAGCAGATGCATCCACCTTACAGAAATTGTCCGGGATCGTGTTCCTTAATTTTAATACTGTAGTTGTACATTTATACGTTATGCACATATCTTTTTACGACTGATTTATAATTTCAAAGGTGTTTTTACGAACACATGGAAGTGAAATTTTTACGATACTGTACTAAAAACGCGGTTCATTTTTTGTTATGTTTTCTAACTGGAAATTGGCAAAATGAATACCCAAACAACGCCGGGTTTGTCAGCTAGTGTCACAACAAAGAAACAGAAAAAGGACTTCTTAAAGCTGAAAAGAGCAAAAGTTAATAAAGTATTGCAAACATATGTACATTTGCACAAGAAAAGAACATTATCTGAAAGGAAACGTATAAATCAAACTAGTTAAACAACAATACAGTGCTTTGAAATCATTGAGTTCAGTCTCCAATAGAGGCTCCCTTCTTTTGTATACATGTCAGTGCAACAAGTGTAATTATTGACAATGGAAAACAAACTGCAAAGAGCTAAGAAATCGCTTTCCACAATTATACGATAATATTCAATTACGCATTTTACAGAGATACAGTTCCTAGATGTAGCAGGAAGAAACAAACGAATTAGATCGACGATGCGTTGATAGAAACGGGTCACAAATTTGTGTAGGACAAGAACAGAGCCGAAAATTGGTGTGCCCTTGTTTCAGTAACTATTACGTCATTCGTCTTAATCGATTCAGGGAAATAACAGAAAACCTTAATTCAGATGCCTGGAGCAGGTGTTATCCTGGTATCTATGCGACCCTCACTTGTTTGAAAATTCGTCTAAATATAAAATGATCGCAGCAGTTTGCTAACATCAATGTAAAAACAGAATGACTCGATTACCGTACTGAGCGAGGCGTCAAAAACAACATAAAAAGTAGGTTCTAGCAAATGATTATGAATGGTAACCACTGGGTGGACCCTTTCGAGATACATGTCGCAAATAATGTTCAGTAACCAGAACTGCCCTGCTATTAGCAGCTGATGAAACTGCTAGAGCGCCATTGTCTTGCTGACACTGAAGTCGGTGCTCATTGTCGTAAAGAAGGACAAGACTCTGAGTGCACTTTCAACTATCTAAGTGGTTGATTAATACAGACCACCTCCAAGCAAGAACGTTTTGTTTGTTTTTTTATAACGGAAAAATGTGTCAGCACTGCAGTGCATCATCAGTGCTACTTTCTTTGCTTATTCCTGGAACACAGAGACGCAACAAATATATGAAAGTACGATATGTGAACATTAAAGAGGCCATTCTCATTTTGCGTTGCACTTCTGTGATTGACAGATATAACACTACTTGTTGAATTTCCTACACTGCCTGTCTATTTCATCCACAGGTCTGTATCAAACGCAATAGGTCATCTGAAACAATGTGGTGCTTGGATAACATTTGTATCGTGATCTTGAGACTCAGTCGTAACGTATCGGAACTGTTTGTCCAGGTGAGAAATATTCACGTGTATCAACTGTAGCTGCAAGGGACGTACTCCGAGTTATCGCTGACGGGCTCTTTACTGAAGTGTTATTCCTGGTTTATTGTTCTTGTTTTTCAGTTAACTGTGGTTGGCTAAAAAGTAAGTAATTTTCCTTCTTTGCTAACTGTTCATCAGCACATTTCCTTCATGGTATATGACGTTCTAGAGCGTTCACTCAATTTTGCTCTCTTCTCATTCGAAGTTCCTGATGTTACAATTTTGTAAAGCACAGAAGTACACTCTAAAGAACAGTGGTAAAACTGTTGACAATTGATTATACGTTCACACATTTTTTTTGGGCCTCTGTACTGCCAGAAAAAAAAGAAATGTTCACACATGTAGCCACAATAGGAGTGAACTATCGTTGAATCAGAACAAACATCTTGTTGTCTGAAGGGAGATCCTGTTAATCGTCACCTTCTGAAAACGCCGTAACACGGCCAGTACCGTAACGATGACTGGCTTTGACAATTTCTATACTTCGAGTGCACTAACTGACCAAAAGAGTCCCAGTAACCTAATGGTTCATTCAAAGGCTACCAGGCAATTAATTAATACCGTGTACAAGCTCCCGACACTGCCATTAACGGGAAAAATGGCCTCAAGGTTCTTCTGTAGTTAGAGCAGAACATTATTCCCTTCTTCCTGAAAAATGCTGAAAAGTTATTGTCACATATTTGGACGAATTTGTCTGTTACGCTCTATTTCATCCCAAGTGTGTTCTACTACGTTCCATGTCAAGTCTCTGAACTGGCCACGGTAGGCCGGTGTGGCCGAGCGGTTCTAGGCGCTTCAGTCTGGAACCGCGCGACCGCTACGGTCGCAGGTTCGAATCCTGCATTGGGCATGGATGTGTCTGATGTCGTTAGGTTAGTTAGGTTTAAGTAGTTATAATTTCTAGGGGACTGATGACCTCAGATGTTAAGTCCCATGGTGCTCAGAGCCAACTGGCCACGCTGACCTCAAGTAAACACAGCTCGGCAGACATTCACCAGGAGAACACACGGCCACACAGTATCACATGGTGCACAGCACGATCAAGCGAAGAGTGCCTCCAGTGAGGGACGCTCTATGTCGAGATGTGCTTCGCAAGAAAACTGATTAAATTGTTGTATACTACAGGCAAATAGAAAGTCTCGCCTCTGTAATGCTTCATAGTACTGTAAAGTCTTCTCTATGAAGTAGCATATTAAAAGAATAAGCGACAAACACGGAGTGTGCGTACTGCATCTCAAGTAGTTCAAAAACAATATATGACGGTAGTATCTGTTCCCGAAAGAACAGTTACCGTGGATGACCATGCAGCTTTGCTAGAAATGAAATGATAATAAAATGGACACCCTAGCTGCAAACAGGCGTTGATGTACTTCATTGGCGACATGTTGAAAATGTGTGCCCCGACCGGGACTCGAACCCGGGATCTCCTGCTTACATCTCACGGGGAGCGTGCAAGGGATAAGTCCCTGCAGACGCACTATCCTCTGTGCCCGCGGTGGCTCAGATGAATAAAGCGTCTGCCATGTAAGCAGGAGATCCCGGGTTCGAGTCCCGGTCGGGGCACACATTTTCAACATGTCCCCAATGAAGTACATCAACGCCTGTTTGCAGCTAGGGTGTCCATTTAATTATCATTTCAGTTCCAAAACACACTGTTGCCGTTGCACTTCTCTTGATTACGCTGTACCGTGATACATAGCTCCATAAAATTGTTTTCCAGAGCTGTACATCTCAACGACATTATTTTCTCCCCTAGTGCATTTGTCCTTGTCTCCTGTGGTCCACTAGCGCCATAATACTGCAGTCCTGTCGCAGCTCGTCGGAAAGCACTTTCACTGCTCTCCGTAGCTAAGCTTCGCTAGGAATCCTGCACAGACCCGTCCGGATAGCCGCGCGCGTTTGCATGTCGTTCCTGGATGCGGGGAGGCGTGCAGGCCCGAGATCTAACACGCCCAGTGGACGAACGAAGAGGTCGTTTGTGGTTGCCAGCCAGGATGTGGTTTTTAGGCTGTTTCCCACGTTCTATGAGATGAAAACTTTGCCTGGTACCTACGTTCCACCTCAGTTAAATGATTTGCAAAAATTTTGAAAACGTTCGCGCATTTTCACATGGGATACAACTAGACATACACAGTTGTGCTTCACGAGTTTCGTCCTTAGTAGCGAGGGCAGTGAAGATACAGACGGTACGTACAAACACCGACAATGTAAGCACCAATAATGTGTCCTTGCCTCGACGGTCTAAAATGGAGATCAAACTTTTCTCTCCCCTGTGCGGGAATCACAAAATGTGTGAGCGTTGTGGTTCAAGACTCTGTGACATACGAAAGTTTGCATCGGTGCTGCAGACGTGTTCTGACAGCTAAAGTGGTTAAGGCGACCGCTCGTGATACAAGACAAATCAGGGTCCAAGTGTCGCTATAGCACCAATTTTCATGTGTTGCAAATTGAATGTTTAAGTGTCACAAACAACCGTCGTCAATCCAGGTTAGCAAAATACGAATCCATTTCGTATAACCTGCCAGTAACATTACCAAATTCAAAAACTAAGTGCGCTTGCCGTGAAGACGGAGGATAAGGTCCAGGAAAACAAAGAAGAATGGCTTAACAGTGGTACCTGGTGTTTGTTCGCACAGCGTGTGCTATGCGCGAAAGCGGTCCGTGTCAGTCAAGTTCCACTCGCCACCACGGCCGAGGCCTTTGATACAAACATGTGCGGTGACGGTCGCATCAAAAGGAGACAGTTCCAGACATTGTAGCTGAAAAAAGTTTCATCGCCGGCATAGAGTGGCAAAGACGGCAAAATTAGTGGAACACAGTTCATGATTGTTATGTTTTGCACCAGTGTCATGGCTTAGATTCCAGACCTCTCCACAGGAAGTGACTTCATGTGACACAGGCTACAGGATGGACCCAAATTGCATCGACAAATTTTAGAGGGTTTTTCAGCGATATTTTGGTTTAACTCTATTTCGTTTGTTTTCTTACCCCCATTTATCTTTGTATCCGTATTTTACTGGAAATATGTGCACAGCAGTGCAAATGTTGATGGTATGTGCTGAATGTATGGGTTGCGATCCAACTTCTTCCATTCACACACGACACTTGCTGTTCACAACAGTAATATCCACTTTACACTTCACCGTCGAGGCTGGACACAGTACTCCTCGGCCCTGTGTGAGGTGTGTTTCTCCGACAGGTGTCAGCTGCACACTACACGGACGGGTTCCCTGATGAAGTGTGACCCCTGTGCATCTCCTGTACGTTTCTCTGAATGGAATGGAATGGAATACTGTTCCCGCAGTGGGGCAACCGCGTGACAGAACTTTAGCATCTGAACACGGACACTTACAATAAACTGGGTCCTTCTGTATTAAAATGGAAGATACTAGCCGTTGAAAGCATACCAGAAACCCCGATTCGTTACAGAATCTGTTTCATATGGCTGGTGGTAATAGTGCCACATGTAGTCAGCACGCTGCATGTTCTATAAACAGAAGCCAAACGACTGTTCTGAGAGTCTTATACGTGAACAACAGTTGCACCCTTATGATCCAGCAACGCGGGATTAGCCGAGCGGTCTGAGGCGCTGCAGTCATGGACTGCGCGGCTGGTCCCGGTTCGAGTCCTCCCTCGGGCATGGGTGTGTGTGTGTTTGTCCTTAGGATAATTTCGGTTAAGTAGTGTGTAACCTTAGGGACTGATGACCTTCGCAGTTAAATCCCATAAGATTTCACACACATTTGCACCTTATGATCCACATAGGGTGCAAATTGTCCACTATCGAGAAGCTATTTTCACAGGTAACTGACGTAATAACCACATAAATCATAATTATAGTATTACGCTGTAAAGAGCCACCGTAGACCATGAATCTCTTGTTCCAAATATTGAGAAAGTATATGTCAACAACCTTGGAATTCCGGTTCACGTGATATTCTGCCCTTCGGATGGGCCTTTAAGTAGGCTGTTCTTTCAGTACTAATAAAGTGGAGTAGGTTACCTGGTCATACCGAATTTCAACTATTTCCTCCTCCGTCTGGTTGACATCATCATTATAAACACGTGAAAGCACTAATCATAGTCACCAACACTGAAGATTTACACTTTCAAATCGCGAAGGGGAGTCCTAACGTAAGTGAAAACGTTTCGAATTAGGCTTCTGAACCAACCCTTCCTGATCGCCCAATCAACGATGAAGGCGAGCTTAAATTCTTCGTTCCTATGGGCACACTGCATGTAGTTTCTTTACAGTTATTACAAGTAGAACATCTGCGTTTCGTTTTATTCATTTAAAACCTGGTCAGTGGTTCAAATGGCTCTGAGCATTATGGGACTTAACATCTGAGGTCATCAATCCCCTAGAACTTAGAACTACTTAAACCTAACTAACCTAAGGTATCACACACATCCATTCCCGAGGCAGGATTCGAACCTGCGACCGTAGCAGTCGTGCGGTTCCGAACTGACGTGCCTAGAACCGCTCGGCCACCGCGGCCGGCCCTGGTCAGTGGTATCATTTTTATCACATTCCTCTTACATCTGGAAGTGTCGTCCATTTGCACATTTTCTAGGTATTTCTATCGTGTTTGATCTCATGTCACGCTGGCTTTCAGCATTACACAGTTCTTACCCTGAAATACAACAAAATATTATACTACTAGAATTTTTTTACGTTCTCCTGGCTAAACGCGTCGACGAAACGTGTCACTAGGCCGTAATTAATCGCTGGCAGTCCAATATTTTGTCCTATTTCGCTCCAAGAAGTGTGCAGCGGTGCGATCCAACGTCATATTAGGTCAAAAACATGAAGAATACCTACAAAAATGGCAAGCAGGCGACAGTTCAATGTATAAGTGGAAATTCAGACAAGAGTCCTATCACTGACGATATCTTAATCGATAAAACGAAACGCTTATGGTAAAGTAATTAAGCATTTTTTAGTAGTTGCAAAGGGGGGATTGAATTAGCGATTAAAATTCTTCTGGGTATTATGCCGCGTCATTGCTAAAAAACTAGCAATAATAAAGTTTATTATTGTTGTTAGTTTTTTTAGCAATGACGCGGCATAATACCCATAAGAATTTTAATCACTATGACAACGGCCGCGGAAGCCTACCTTCTTATACGGGAATTCAATTAACTTTAACAATTTTAGCATACTTCTATTTAAATCCAGAGGAATTATTATCTGCAGTTCCTCCTTCGCAGTAATACCGCTGACAGTGCACCCGTGCACAAGTAACTGCTGTGAAATCCCTCCGATGGAACGTAGTTGTGAGATGTGCCCCTTCCAGATTCACTCCGTCCCCTCCATCGAGTGACGTAGCACACGAACAAGTGAAGGAAGGTGGCGGGCAGTACGTGTAGGCTGACGCCTCACCGAGCGTCCTTTGTAAGGTGTTTGGAGACCTCGAGCAGCATCGGCGGTCACCTCGATCCTGAATGTTTTCGAACAATAAGCACGGGCCACCGGTAAGACGCGGCGAGCAGCAGGTGTTTGCATGTGATTACGTGCCATCCAATGGTGACGCGGCGGGCAGTCTCGCGCTGCGGCCGGCAGCGAGTCGCGGCGCGGCGGCGGCGGCGGCAGGTGCGTCGCGGGCTGCGGCGGCAGCTGGTCCCAGGGGGCGCCCTGCGCCGGCGCCGGCGTCGGCCCCCACCCGCGGCAGCACCGTGGCGCGCGCCGGCCACTCCGCGCCTGCAGCGGGCAGGTCACTTTGCGAAGCACTGGCGGACCCCGCGCGGCGCGCCGGCAGCCGCGCGGCCGCACACTCGCCGCTTATGGTCGCGCTGCTCGCCCGGCAGCCCTGCCGCCGGCCTGGCCGCTCGCTTGCCCGGTTGGCCGGCTAACGAGACTAATTAGCGACCAAATCGAAAACGAGTTCCTCCTTTTTTTCTACCCAGCTTCCTTATTCTTGCTTCCTTCTTTTCGCTCTCCTCTCCGGCGGGAGAGAACGTCGCGCGACTGTCCGCTCTCTCTCTCTCTCTTTTGCCCTCCCCTTTCCCCTCCTCCGGAGGACCCGTCTTCATTCTAGCCGCCGGCCGCCCTACTTGTACCAATTCTACATATATAGAGGAAATAACGAGTGCAAGTGAGAAGGCCGGCGGAGCACAAAACGAGCGCCACAAAAATAGCGGCCTGTGTCACGCGAGCGCACAGAGGAGCCGCCGCGGCCGGCAGAAGCGCGCCGGGCCCGCCTCGCCGTTAATTGGCTGGGCGCACACCGCCGGCCCGCTGCCTAATTAATGAATCGTCCGCGCCGCTGTGACGCGCCAGCGTCCAGCCGGCCGCAGTCGAGTAGCTTATCGGAAAATCGACGGCCGTTTCTTCAGCAGCGATTCTCGCCTCTGTCCCACCACTTCCGGTCGGACCCGATCAGCACGAACCGGGCACCGAAATAGGGTCACCTATTGATATCCTAGACATCAGTAGACAGCCTACAGAAACTTACAGGGTGTTTCAAAAATGACCGGTATATTTGAAACGGCAATAAAAACTAAACGAGCAGCGATAGAAATACACCGTTTGTTGCAATATGCTTGGGACAACAGTACATTTTCAGGCGGACAAACTTTCGAAATTACAGTAGTTACAATTTTCAACAACAGATGGCGCTGCAAGTGATGAGAAAGATATCGAAGACAACGCAGTCTGTGGGTGCGCCATTCTGTACGTCGTCTTTCTGCTGTAAGCGTGTGCTGTTCACAACGTGCAAGTGTGCTGTAGACAACATGGTTTATTCCTTAGAACAGAGGATTTTTCTGGTGTTGGAATTCCACCGCCTAGAACACAGTGTTGTTGCAACAAGACGAAGTTTTCAACGGAGGTTTAATGTAACCAAAGGACGGAAAAGCGATACAATAAAGGATCTGTTTGAAAAATTTCAGCGGACTGGGAACGTGACGGATGAGCGTGCTGGAAAGGTAGGGCGAACGCGTACGGCAACCACAGAGGGCAACGCGCAGCTAGTGCAGCAGGTGATCCAACAGCGGCCTCCGGTTTCCGTTCGCCGTGTTGCAGCTGCGGTCCAAATGACGCCAACGTCCACGTATCGTCTCATGCGCCAGAGTTTACACCTCTATCCATACAAAATTCAAACGCGGCAACCCCTCAGCGCCGCTACCATTGCTGCACGAGAGACATTCGCTAACGATATAGTGCACAGGACTGATGACGGCGATATGCATGTGGGCAGCATTTGGTTTACTGACGAAGCTTATTTTTACCTGGACAGCTTCGTCAATAAACAGAACTGGCGCATATGGGGAACCAAAAAGCCCCATGTTGCAGTCCCATCGTTCCTGCATCCTCAAAAAGTACTGGTCTGGGCCGCCATTTCTTCCAAAGGAATCATTGGCCCATTTTTCAGATCCGAAACGATTAATGCATCACGCTATCTGGACATTCTTCGTGAATTTGTGGTCGTACAAACTGCCTTAGACGACACTGCGAACACCTCGTGGTTTATGCGAGATGGTGCCCGGCCACATCGCACGGCCGACGTCTTTAATTTCCTGAATGAATATTTCGATGATCGTGTGATTGCTTTGGGCTATCCGAAACATACAGGAGGCAGCGTGGATTGGCCTCCTTATTCGCCAGACATGAACCCCTGTGACTTCTTTCTGTGGGGACACTTGAAAGACCAGGTGTACCGCCAGAATCCAGAAACAATTGAACAGCTGAAGCAGTACATCTCATCTGCATGTGAAGCCATTCCGCCAGACACGTTGTCAAAGGTTTCGGGTAATTTCATTCAGTGACTACGCCATATTATTGCTACGCATGGTGGATATGTGGAAAATATCGTACTATAGAGTTTCCCAGACCGCAGCGCCATCTCTTGTTGAAAATTGTAACTACTGTAATTTCGAAAGTTTGTCTGCCTGAAAATGTACTGTTGTCCCAAGCATATTGCAACAAACGGTGTACTTCTATCGCTGCTCGTTTAGTTTCTATTGCCGTTTCAAATATACCGGTCATTTTTGAAACACCCTGTACATGCCCTTACTGAAATACACGGTGTTCCAGGACGACCCGTCGCTATATTCAGAGACATCACAGTCTAACAACCCTACCACAACGAAGGTCAAAATTTAATAATGATTTTGGTGTTGGTCACGCTGCTAAATACTGCATTTTCGGGCAACAACAGTCATATTATGTGGCAGGTGTCACTTACCGACCTTAATGACAGTGAAAAATGAAACCGCGTGTACCTAATGGGAGTTTTGCAAAAGCAATCGTCACCGAAGTTAACCGGTCGGTAAAGAGGGAGGAAAGGGTTACATCTAAATGAAAGGAAATGTGCTAATGAAACTGGTGGAAATTAATTTTGAAAAGGGGTAAAGTTAATAAAGAAAGTAAATGTGCGGCCGTTACGTTAACAATAAACTAGCGGTAATTAGGTATTTGAGATTTGGGGGAAATCACGGTCGCCAGTCCTAAGGACAATTACTATAGTAACTGAAAAAGAAAGATTATTACACATATAATTAGCACTAGAAGCGTGGCAACTGAAGGTTGACACGTGTAGTGTGAAAAACTGAAAGTTTGTCAGAAGTAATAAATTTCGCTACGCTCTGACTTAATTTAGCAAAAGAATTAATAAAACAGGAAAATCGAAAGTTAATTTAGTGACTGAAGTTAATAGTGAGCTTTCTTTCTGTAGCACATCGAAATTCAGTAAAATACGGTTAGTCTTGGACTACCTCAACAATCATTTCAAAAGCTACTTGGATCTACGCAATTTATAAATAAGAGATTTAACTTTGAACTTGAATTAAATGATTCTGAACAATTAACAGTAGTAAAATTTAGTACATACCAAGCTGAGCTGCAGTCACAGGTAAGCTAAAATACGGTAACAAAACTCGCACTCTTAATTTGTGCTTGTGTAATTTGATTGCCATAACTGAACTTTGAAATTAAAGCAGTGAAAACGAGTTAGCTATATTACTTTAATGCTGGCGTTTGAATTTCAACGACACTCGGGTTCATTTCGGAAAAGGAAGGGACTCTGCTTGGTAATGCAATTGGGACAATGAGCAACAAACGTTCATGCTAAGTTGCTGTAATTATAATGACGAAAATGGAACAGTTTGAAAAGCTGAGGTCTGCCATACAGTTCTAAAACTTTACGTGCGTCCAGTCTTCCTCGTCGCTTGATTGAAGGTTTGAAGCCGTCGGTCGAGGAGGTGGCGACAGTCACTCATTGTCGGCCGTCGCTGTTGCAGAAGCTGGATGTTGGCGCGCCTTCTTCTCGACACGGTCACCAGACGAAACGGGCTCTTGATGTGCGCTAGTTAATGTTTCCCGTCCGCGGCACCATATCAGAAACTATCATCGCAAGTCGAACGCAATTACATGCTGCCAAACCCCGAAAGCGCGGCAACTCGCGGGAGCGTCACACAACACACCTGCTCCACTCGCTACTCCCGCCACACTCCCTCTGCTCAGCCCGCGCTCCACGCGGCAGAGTTAACACTACCAAAGATCCTACACACTTTGATTCTTCACACGACCTATCGACGTAATCGTTCGATAGCAGTTTTCCCTAGGCAAGACCCAGCGTAAAAATACAAATAATGTTTACGAAACAAACCAATTATACATCGACATAAATGTATAATTCTATATATATATATATACAAACAGTAAAACAATTACAATATATAAAGAGACAGAAATGTCATATCTTGAGGTAACAAAGCAAGGAAAAAAATAATAGTACAATAGATGGAAATAGGAGGATATGCATTTCCGGCGTTACAAGAGCACAGTTAATAGTCATTTCAAGTAATAGTTAAAAAAACTAGGCAGTCATATTTTTGTGTTTCCCACGCTGGTCTCGTCGTAAAAATCATGGCTCAATCGTTGAAAATCTATGTGGTTATGATTCCAAGCTCGGATGCAAAGATGCCTATGTTTTACCCTGCTATATTCAAAAGTTATGTAGATGCGCTTCACAAACCATTCTTGGTGATTAAACCATTCAAAGTTAGCACAAAAGTGATGAAAAAGAAAAATAATCAGCACTCCGAATTTAAGTTACACTTCCTTTTAATTGTTTTTATTGCAATATCGCGTAACACAAAACATCACTTCACAATACAAAACATACTTGAAAACCTCTCTCTCACAACCACTGTTAAAGTTCACATTTTATAAGCGGACTACGTTATGCGTCTTTCCAACATGACGTCTAACACTTGACTTTCTCAAGGTCCGATTCTCTAACAACTTAACAACTAACTAACTATCGCTTAGGCGCCCAAAAATCAGAGTTACAAGTACGTCAAAGATCATAGTGACAAAAGAAAGAATACACATAAGAATAATATCATTGCAATATAAACATATCGATGTATCACAAATGAAATCAAATTTGAATGTTGTCTCATAAATATGCCAACTACTTTACAGAAGCACAGTAGAATATTTCTGTTATCGAGAGGTTCAGGTGAGGTGTCGTAATAGTTGCGTAATTCAAGTACCATTACAACAGGAACCGGCCGGAGTGGCCGTGCGGTTCTAGGCGCTACAGTCTGGAGCCAAGCGACCGCTACAGTCGCAGGTTCGAATCCTGCCTCGGGCATGGATGTGTGTCATGTCCTTAGGTTGGTTAGGTTTAATTAGTTCTAAGTTCTAGGCGACTGATGACCTCAGAAGTTAAGTCACATAGTGCTCAGAGCCATTTAGCCATCACAGGAACGATCATTCGACGCAATTTGCATACCTTAAGAGAGCTATCCTCTCCCCGATGTTACTCAATCTGTATATTGAGCAAGCAGTACAGGAAACAAAAGAAAAATTCGGAGTAGGTATTAAAATCTATGGGGAAGAAATAAAAACTTTGAAGTTCGCCGATGACATTGTAATTCTGTCAGAGACAGCAAAGGACCTGGAAGAGCAGTTGAACGGAATGGACAGTGTCTTGAAAGGAGGATATAAAATGAACATCAACAAAATCAAAACGAGGATAATGGAATGTAGTCGAATTACGTCGGGTGATGCTGAGGGAATTAGATTAGGAAATGAGACACTTAGATTTGTTGAGTCGAAACAAGGCCCCGGGAGTAGACAACATTCCATTTGAACTACTGATGGCCTCGGGAGAGCCAGTCATGACAAAACTCTACCATCTGGTGAGCACGATGTATGAGACAGGCGAAATACCCTCAGACTTCAAAAAGAATATAATAATTCCAATTCCAAAGAAAGCAGGTGTTGACAGTAGTGAAAATTACCGAACTATCAGTTTAATAAGCCACAGCTGCAAAATACTAACACAAATTCTTTACAGACGAATGGAAAAACTGCTAGAAGCCGACGTCGGGGAAGATCAGTTTGGATTCCGTAGAAATGTTGGAACACGTGAGGCAATACTGACCTTACGACTTATCTTAGAAGAAAGATTAAGAAAAGGCAAACCTACGTTTCTAGCATTTGTAGACTTAGAGAAAGCTTTTGACAATGTTAACTGGAATACTCTCTTTCAAATTTTGAAGATGGCAGGGGTAAAATACAGGGAGCGAAAGGCTATTTACAGTTTGTACAGAAACCAGATGGCAGTGATAAGAGTCGAGGGGCATGAAAGGGAAGCAGTGGTTGGGAAAGGAGTAAGACAGGGTTGTAGCCTCTCCCCGATGTTATTCAATCTGTATATTGAGCAAGCAGTAAAGGAAACAAAAGAAAAATTCGGAGTAGGTATTAAAATTCATGGAGAAGAAGTAAAAACTTTGAGGTTCGCCGATGACATTGTAATTCTGTCAGAGACAGCAAAGGACTTGGAGGAGCAGTTGAACGGAATGGACAGTGTCTTGAAAGGAGGATATAAGATGAACATCAACAAAAGTAAAACGAGGGTAATGGATTGTAGTCAAATTAAGTCGAGTGATGCTGAGGGAATTAGATTAGGAAATGAGACACTTAAAGTAGTAAAGGAGTTTTGCTATTTAGGGAGTAAAATAACCGATGATGGTCGAAGTAGAGAGGATATAAAATGTAGACTGCCAATGGCAAGGAAAGCGTTTCTCAAGAAGAGGAATTTGTTAACATCGAGTATAGATTTAACTGTGAGGAAGTCATTTCTGAAAGTATTTGTATGGAGTGTAGCCATGTATGGAAGTGAAACATAGACGATAACTAGTTTGGACAAGAAGAGAATAGAAGCTTTCGAAATGTGGTGCTACAGAAGAATGCTGAAGATAAGGTGGGTAGATCACGTAACTAATGAGGAGGTATTAAATAGGATTGGGGAGAAGAGAAGTTTGTGGCACAACTTGACTAGAAGAAGGGATCGGTTGGTAGGACATGTTTTGAGGCATCAAGGGATCACAAATTTAGCATTGGAGGGCAGTGTGGAGGGTAAAAATCGTAGAGGGAGACCAAGAGATGAATACACTAAGCAGATTCAGAAGGATGTAGGTTGCAGTAGATACTGGGAGATGAAGAAGCTTGCACAGGATAGAGTAGCATGGAGAGCTGCATCAAACCAGTCTCAGGACTGAAGACCACCACAACACACACACACAGATTTGTTAAGGAGTTTTGCTATTTGGGGAGCAAAATAACCGATGATGGTCGAAGTACAGAGGATATGAAATGTAGACTGGCAATGGCAAGGAAAGCGTTTCTGAAGAAGAGAAATTTGTTAACATAAAGTATAGATTCAAGTGTCAGGAATTCGTTTGTGAAAGTATTTGTATGGAGTGTAGCCATGTATGGAAGTGGAACATGGACGATAAATAGTTTAGACAAGAAGAGGATAGAAGCTTTCGAAATGTGGTGCTACAGAAGAATGCTGCAGATTAGATGGGTAGATCACACAACTAATGAGGAGGTATTGAATAGAATTGTGCAGGAGTTTGTGGCACAACTTGACAAGAAGAAGGGACTGGTTGGTAGGACATGTTCTGAGGCTTCAAGGGATCACCAGTTTAGTATTGGAGGGCAGCGTAGAGGGTAACATCGTAGAGGGAGACCAAGAGATGAATACACTAAGCAGATTCAGAAGGATGTAGGCTGCAGTAAGTACTGGGAGATGAAGAAGCTTGCACAGGATAGAGTAGCATGGAGAGCTGCATCAAGTCAGTCTCAGGACTGAAGACCACAACAACAACAACAACTACAAGAGCCATGAGCACTGCTTGGTCTTCAGTACTATGAAACGCACCTCTTATGGAATTGTGTAATTAGTGGATGATAGAGCGGGTACTGCTTTGAAGACGTTTTTATTGAATATCTTGGACCACAACGACAGGTATCACGGTGCTCTATGTAGCTTAATTTCCCTTATTTGACACTGTAAAAAGCTCACTTGTTTCTGAATGCGTTATGTGTGCATGTGAGTACACAGTGCATTGGAGTTGAGACGGGCGAGCAGAGAATGTTACGGAAATCGCCACTTTGCTGGGAGCGGAACTGCGACTACCGAGGCAGGAGGTAGCAAACCACTGTCCAGCTTTGTAATCTCACCCGGCCTAGTGACTGCCCGGTGTCGGGGAAACGCCGAGATCAGTAGGTGGAGGCAAGGGCCGCTTCCTCGTGTTTTCCGAACCTCCTTCGTAGCTAACCATCAGCCGCTGTAGACAACACAGGCTGCACAAAATAATATGCTAGCCTCATGAGCTGTCATTCCTAATTTCAGAGGCCTTCTGATGCGGGAATAGTGCCACACGTGCGAAGATGCGCGATTGGTGTATTAGAGTGTAATGTCACGACTACAGCGCAGCAGTTTTTAGTCGTAGAGAAGAGTTCTGCTATTTGACTGGTGCCTGACCGCGATGCTCTGTTTTGGCGGGATTCTCTGTGCTGAAGGGAAACCTCGCTATTGGGCTGCAGTGTTTCGTAGCTCTGCAGATGGTGACTGACATTGTCAGGGGAAAAGTAGAGCAGAGCTTAAGAAAAAGCCAAAAATATAAGAGTCAGGGATGAGACACGGTGGTGGTGGCACCTACTCTGAGTCGAGGCGCGGTGGTGGCGGGATCGACTCTGGGTCGAAATGTGTGGAAATGGCATCGATTCTGGGGCAGTTGCGGTGGAGGCGGCATCAATTCTGGATCAAGATGCAGTGGTGGTGGTGCGATCGACTCTGGGTCGAGATGTGGTACGGGTGGCATCGATTATGGGTCGGGACATGGTGGTGGCGGGCTCGGCTCTGGGTCGAGATATGTGGAGGTGGCATCGACTCAGGGTCGAGATCCAGTGTTGGCGGGACTGACTCTGGGTCGTGACATGGGCAGATGACATCAACTCGTGGTCGAAACGTCGTGGAGGCGGTGTCGACTCTTGGTCACAACCTGTGGAGGTGGGATCGACTCTAGGTCTAGTAGTGGTCGTGGCAGGATCGACTCTGGGTGGAGATGTGGTGGAATTGGCTTCGATTCTGGGTAGAGATGTGGTGGAGACAGTACCGTCTCGGGGCAAGACTTGGGTCGAGATGCTGTGGAGGTTGCATCGACTTTGACTGATACATGGTGTTAACCACAGCGACTTCCGAGTTAGCGGACGTCCACAGATGGTGTTACAGCTGTACCAACCTGCTGTCGCCTTTTCGAGAGTACTTGCATGACTGCAGCCTTCATCAAGGCATAGATTATGTTGAACATCCGTAGCAGCATCAGTGAGCTACGTCATTGTCATTATTCACATGTGGATTATATACAATAACCAGTGTCAGGTTCGACGTACTTGTGTTGAATGTATGAATGAACCTTTCTGTCAGTCATCAAGATTTCAAGTACTGTTTTCTATCAGGAGGGAATGAGTTTTGAAATTGTATGTCCGACCATTTTTGAGTTCACACGTTGCAATTTCTCAAGCACTCAAGCAACACTGCTATCCGTACAATCCCTAGTCAGAATTTTCATACAGAAAGCATTAGTCAACAATCTGTCTTCTTTCCATGGATTGTGATCTTCTACGTTCTTATGAATAAATTAGAGTGTTTAAATGAAATATTTTTTTGTCAGACATCTTTCTGTCATAGTAAATTATTGTGTGAATCCCCCACTTTAGGATTTGTGGCTGGGGCCTATAAAATCGCGTTACCCATTAGAAGTTGTGGTCATTAAATTCATACAATAGACCTTAAAGGAGTCGCCTGCCCACAGTTAGTTTTCTGGATAAGGTAAATTTTCCTCGAGGAGTGAACTTCGCAAGGAGGGAGTATGGATCAAAACAAGAAACAAATGTCTAGTAAACATGGGCTCTAAAATGCATACCGTAGGAACTATCAGCACTTGTTCACTAGAAGAAACGTTTTCATATGAGAAAAGATTAACAAATGTTGATACCTCTTATGGTATGTACTGTTGCGTACATTTTTATTGGACCATTTTTTCTTGTTTTGGTCCATACTACTATATCTCAAAATGAAGAAAGTAAAGGGCTTGCAGTGGAAGACATTTGTTTCATAGTTTGGAAGATTAAGAAGTGCTCATAGCCCATACGGTATGCATTTTAGATCACATGTTTACTAGGCTCGATAATAGTTCCTGCCATGTCACTGAATATTGACCATTCCTCCTGTAACACGCTACATACATTCAGATCGGAGCTATAGACGACACGCTTAGCAATGACACTTTTGAATTCACACATATCCGGGAAGCGTGACTTAAACCTGTGAACTCTGCTTCTAAAGACACCGATGCTATCAGCAAGACGATACAGGTTGACCACCGTGTACCTTCATAGAGGAAATTCTTCAGGCGCGCTGTTTTTTGTGTATCTCCTCTCGCAGTTTTGCCTTCGTTTCTTTGTCAGGTTTTCTCACCGCCTGTCTTATGGTTTGGCTATTCGCGGGTTCAATCCGGCCAGCTGGTAAACGCGTGACTATGCTGAGTCTTTTTCGCGAAACGCCAGATCTCCTTGGTCTGGGCCATTTCTTTTATTTACCTGCAGAAGGAGCACATTAACTCGCGAATTGCTCTCGACGGCAAGCGACACCTCCTATACCTGTTAGCTGATCGCACTCGAGATGTGGAGCCAGTTCTAAAGCCGCAGGTATTTCCTCGCTTCAACTGCGCCCGCGTTACCCCCACCACCGTAACATAAGCCACTTTTCTACTGGACTGATCAGAGCGTTGTAAAAAACATCTCCGAAGTATTGAGCTGGTATTTCGCACCAGGAAGAACGTTATGACTCATATGTTGACCTTTTAGCACACATTCTCGCTGTGTTGGCTGTCTTAGTTGACGAAAATGGAACTGTCTGTAGGGTTACTGAAGTAACCGTCCCAAAATTCACCTGGTCCAGAGAAACCACAAATATACCTTGACGTGGAGTTTATGCCGAATATATAGCCAACGACATAACCGCTATGGTTCAGCCCCGTGCAGGGTACTTTGTTGCTGCTGCTTGTACTAGGAAAATATTACTGTTGATGATATGATAGACGGAGATAGCACCTCATTAAGATGATATTTCCTCGTAACTGTGCATCTGGCAGTCTACAATGTCAAAGAAAGATCTTACAGAAAGGTCGCGACTATTATTGAGAAAAGAGTTGACATAATTGTAAAGGCTAACGTCACTAGATAGTTAAGGCAATGTGATGAATTTCGCATGGATAGTAAAAGATGGAGGCGGGGGATAGGAAATGAGTTTATAAGGAGAAGATGTGGGAATATTAGCATATCTACATCTACATTTATACTCCGCAAGCCACCCAACGGTGTGTGGCGGAGGGCACTTTACGTGCCACTGTCATTACCTCCCTTTCCTGTTCCAGTCGCGTACGGTTCGCGGGAAGAACGACTGTCTGAAAGCCTCCGTGCGCGCTCTAATCTCTCTAATTTTACATTCGTGATCTCCTCGGGAGGTATAAGTAGGGGGAAGCAATATATTCGATACCTCATCCAGAAACGCACACTCTCGAAACCTGGCGAGCAACCTACACCGCGATGCAGAGCGCCTCTCTTGCAGAGTCTGCCACTTGAGTTTGTTAAACATCTCCGTAACGCTATCACGGTTACCAAATAACCCTGTGACGAAACACGCCGCTCTTCTTTGGATCTTCTCTATCTCCTCCGTCAACCCGATCTGGTACGGATCCCACATTGATGAGCAATACTCAAGTATAGGTCGAACGAGTGTTTTGTAAGCCACCTCCTTTGTTGATGGACTACATTTTCTAAGGACTCTCCCAATGAATCTCAACCTGGTACCCGCCTTACCAACAATTAATTTTATATGATCATTCCACTTCAAATCGTTCCGCACGCATACTCCCAGATATTTTACAGAAGTAACTGCTACCAGTGTTTGTTCCGCTATCATATAATCATACAATAAAGGATCCTTCTTTCTATGTATTCGCAATACATTACATTTGTCTATCTTAAGGGTCAGTTGCCACTCCCTGCACCAAGTGCCTATCCGCTGCAGATCTTCCTGCATTTCGCTACAATTTTCTAATGCTGCAACTTCACTGTATACTACAGCATCATCCGCGAAAAGCCGCTTGGAACTTCCGGCACTATCTACTAGGTCATTTATATATATTGTGAAAAGCAATGGTCCCATAACACTCCCCTGTGGCTTGCGAGACAGGCTTCATCTCTTGTCTGATGATAGGATCCATGAGAAAGCGTGACCCAAGAGGAAAGGAAGAAAGGTTTGGGCGTAATGTTCCGTTGAATTCGCGGTCGTTAGAGATGGAGCACAAGCTCAGACTGTGTCACGGGTGGGGAAGCAAGTCGCCTGTCCCCTTTCAAAAGAATCATCATGGCAGTTGCCTCAAGCTATTTACGGAAATCACGGAATACCTAAATCTGGATGCCGGACGAGTATTTGAACCGTCGCCTTTCCGAATGCTAACCACTGCTCCGCCTCCCTAGATAGTGACCCAAGCCATGTTGCGGTTAGGTAAGGGTAATGTAAGGTGGGATGGGAGGTGTAATTCCTCGACAGAGACGTGCCGTCGAACGCTAGTCCGCGAAATTCAGAGAAACTTTGCAATACAAATTTTAGGGTACATACCAAGTTGTGGTAGTAACGGAAAGCTCCAGAGACTAAACTACATAACGGGAGTTCTTTTACACGACGCAGTGCTATCAGTTGTAAGTACTGGACAAATGCTAGTTAGATGGCGTCAATATTTCTCGATTAAGTTTTAAGGTCACCAGTCGTTTCCAGAAGCAACGGTATCCTCTGTCAAAGACACAAAAAGAGTTATTGTCGTTTTTACTTCTTCTTATCCAGCATTTAAACCTTACCCGTTATTTACATGCCGTAAACTCTCGATTGGTCGATATCTCACACTACTTTACAAAATAATGGCTTCAAGAAATTTGTTTCGCGATTTACAGTTGAAAAATTTGCCGTGTTACGTCTCTTTCCTTGATGTGACCTAGTCGACCTGCACTTTTTGTTCATCTAACTGAGCACCCATCATCATCCTAGTGCCTCCAAATACCCTTTATTATGTCAATACATAGCACTGTTAATGAAATTTAATCTAAAACATATCAAGTTTTAGTTTTCAACAATAGCTTGTTTCCTGATCACTTTTGTTGTGTGCTTAATTTCAGTGACATTTATTTAGAAGTCTGGCCCGGTTTTGATATTCGTAGGAAAGTTCATGATTGTCTGAAAGTAAACTCAGACTCATTGGTAAAAGAAAAACTTAACATTTACAGATCCTATTTGGCTGTTCACTCAGAGATTTATAATTCCGTTGTTGCAGTTAGCAGAGTGTATATTAAAAATGTGTCCCATTCTGTGGTACGTCAGAGCGTAACAGTAAAAACAATCACTATACAAATGTAATCATCAGCATGAACATAACGCAATTCACATATTCTTATTAAATTGTTGCCCTTCGCCCTTCTTCAATTTTAAAATATATTTCGTTACTCCAAAAATTCGTGAAGCAGACTCCAAAGAGAAATTAAAAATAACGTTTGTCTGGATTAAAATATTTCAAAAGTACTGCAGTTTTTGCATTCAATTAGCAAAAAATGAAGACAGTGTATTATTACTGAAACTTTTTCAACAACAAAGATATAGTAGCAAAGAGGTTATATTGTGCCACTTCAGCACGCAAAGTTGTTCATCCAAGTACACATTGACAGCTTTTATCACACTGACCATGGCTCAAATGGCTCTGAGCAATGTGGGACTTAACTTCTGAGGTCATCAGTCCCCTAAAACTTAGAACTACTTACACCTAACTAACCTAAGGACATCAGACACACCCATGCCCGAGGCAGGATTCGAACCTGCGACCGTTCCGGTGGCGCGGTTCCAGACTATAGCGCCTAGAACCGCTCGGCCACCCCGGCCGGCATCACACTGGCCATATCATGAGGTACACAGGACAGTTACATGTTTTACATCAAAGAAAAAGTTTGAGGAGGGTAACAGCAATTTGGGACTTTCTAAAAAAATATTACTCTGAACGTTTCACAATATCACATTGCTCAGTAAGTAGCCCAAAGATCCTGTCAGGGGAAAATGTTGTATACGACTAACAAGTGTATTAGGGCTGCTCTTATTCCTACATACATAAATGATTTAACGGACAGCGTGGGCAGAAATCTGTGACTGTTTGCTGATGTTGCTGTGGTGTACGGGAAGGTATCGAAGTTAAGTGACAGTAGGACATACAAGATGCTTTGGACAACATTTCTAGTTAGTGTGATGAATGGCAGCTAGCTCTAAATGTAGAAATATCTTAGTTGATACGGATGAATGCAAAAACAAACCGGTAATGTTAGGATGCAACATTAGTAGCGTCCTGCTTGACGCAGTCACGGTCGTTTAAATGCAGAGCGACATGAAATGCGCATGTGAGGAGTGTGGTAGGGATGGCGAATGATCGACTTTGGTTTATTGGGAGAAAGTGTGGTTCATCTGTAAAGGAGACAACATACACGACGCTAGTGCGCACTTTTCTAGTCATATATGACGCTTGTGTGACCTATTTTTGAGTACTGCTCGAGTGTTGGTAGCCGCATGGGTCGGATTAAAGGAAGACATCGAAGAAATTCAGAGGCATTTCTGTTAACGGTAGGTCCGGACGACTCGCAAATGTGACGGAGATGCTTCGGGAACTCAAATGGGAATCGCGGAGGGAAGTCAACGTTGTTGACGTTGCGAATACACAGAAAGATAGATCCTTTATCATTTAGCTACAAAATAGCAGGTCAGCAACTGGAAGCAGTTAATACCATAAATTATCTGGGAGTACGCATTAGGAGTGATTTAAAATGGAATGATCATATAATGTTGATGATCGGTAAAGCAGATGCCAGACTGAGATTCATTGGAAGAATTCTAAGGAAATGCAATCCGAAAACAAAGGAAGTAGGTTACAGTACGCTTGTTCGCCCACTGCTTGAATACTGCTCAGCAGTGTGGGATCCGTACCAGATAGGGTTGATAGAAGATATAGAGAAGATCCAACGGAGAGCAGCGCGCTTCGTTACAGGATCATTTAGTAATCGCGAAAGCGTTACGGAGATGATAGATAAACTCCAGTGGAAGACTCTGCAGGAAAGACGCTCAGTAGCTCGGTACGGGCTTTTGTCAAAGTTTCGAGAACATACCTTCACCGAAGAGTCAAGCAGTATATTGCTCCCTCCTACGTATATCTCGCGAAGAGACCATGAGGATAAAATCAGAGAGATTAGAGCCCACACAGAGGCTTACCGACAATCCTTCTTTCCACGAACAATACGAGACTGGAATAGAAGGGAGAACCGATAGAGGTACTCAAGGTACCCTCCGCCACACACCGTCAGGTGGCTTGCGGAGTATGGATGTAGATGTAGATGTAGATGTTTTCGAGGAACACTGATTAGAAAATTTAGAGAACCGGGATTCGAAACTGATGCAGAGCGATTCTACTGTCTCCAACACACATTACGCGTAAGAATCACGAAGATAAGATACGAGAAATTAGGGCTCTTAAGGAAGCATACAGACAGTCATTTCTCTCTCGCTCTATTTGCGAGTGGAACAGGAAAGGAAAAGACTAGTGTGGTACGGGGTACCATCCGCCACGCGCCGTACGGTGGATTGCCTAGCATCTAAGTAGATGTAGGCGTCAAGTTCGTTAAAATCTTTCGTGAGGTCCATACCTACATTCCTCTTGATGACTTTGTGCCACGCTTAAAAATAAAATACGTGTTGAAGCCTCTTGAAAGCGGAGCAGTTGCTACCGGGCCGTGGCACGTGGAGGAGCGGTTACATTTCAAATACACACCTGAAGACGTACGCATCAATATTCAGGGAACAAGAGCAAAGGGAGTTTCGGAGCCGCGGAACAAACAATCGTTCCGGAAAGTGGAGGGGCCTTTGAGATACCGCCGCAGCGATAAACATTCGTTAGTGCGGCGCGTGGATTCCAGGCCCGCGGAAGAATCCAGGCCGGCAGCTGCGCCTAATGAAGCCCGGGCTCCTTCCAGCTCCAGGCGCAGCGAGGCGCCGCGCCGGTGAGAACACGCAGATAGCGGGCACGCGCGCTTCTCCAGCGGCAGAGTAGTGCGCGCTGTCCTGGAACGCGCTCTAGCTGGCACGCGAATCTCCTGGCGGCATACCACAGCGCCCGTGTCCCGAAATTATACTGCGCCAGTTTACAACCTGCTATTCGTGGCGTGCCGACCTACGCTATCTGGCAAAGAGGGGTTTTCGGAGACTGGCAGACCGCACGCATTTCTCTACTGTCAAGGATAAAAAGAGCGGTTTATCAGAGTCACAAACGATCACCGCTATTACGTTCAAGGGGGCAGCATTTCTGAAACGTACAAATCTGTGAAATGTCCACGTGCCACTGCGCTCAACGTGCAACGTTAACGACCTAAACCCTCCACTAATGCAACTACTGTAGAACCGGCGGCGTTGCTGCAGCAATTTATGATGCATGCTCCTGGTCTTCCCTAAAAAAGACAGGAACTTCAGCATGGTAACACTCCTCGTCATTCTGCTGTAACTGTCCTCAAATGGCCGGAAGAACAAGACAGTGACGTAAGGTATTTTCCTGGTTCTCAAATTCCGCTGTCCCCAACCCAGCTGCGTAGCTGTGGGTACTCGTCTTGCAGAGCGGATGATCCACCACACAGTCTGCAAAAGCTGTGTGTGCTAAAAACTGCGGATAATTCGTGTAGTTGTTTTGTGTGCGGTAAATGAGATGTGCCCCTGCGTGATGATCAGAATAATGCGATTCGACAGCTTACGAGCTTTTATCCCACTGTATCTTTGTATTAGTATCCTCAGTTTCGCAACAAAAGAAACAGTGCGCATATACCTGTTATCAGATATTTCTAGTGTATTCATTGGGAAGAAGGATTAGGGTTCAACGTCTGATCGACACGATGTCGTTACAGACGGCTAACAAGCTCGGATAAGACAAAGATAGGAATGAATATAGATAACGGTTTTTTTTTTCAAAGGAAATACCATGATATTCCCTTTATTATTATTATTATACAAATTTGGCCGTTAAAGACCGTGAAAACAGTTATTTCTTGCGCTTCTGGGAAGTCTTCTTTCTCTCAGTCCACACTTCTTTCATTCTTGCGCTGAAGGCGGCTTTTCTCTCTTCAGACCATTTAGTTCCTCAAGTCTTCTTAATTTTCACACCGAAACCCGTGAATGAATTCAGTTTTTTTCTACAAAGGTTTCTGTTAAATATTGTTTCCTGATCTATGTCCATTTCTTTTAGATCTCTTTCTGTGTTGATAAACCATAAATTTTTATTTTTTAGATTTGCGATGTACGAAAATATTTGCTTTGTAAGCCTATTCGGGTTCATCCTCATGATGTGAACATAAAAGGAGCATCTTCTTTTTCTAATTTCGTCTGTAATTTTGCTGCACTTCGTATACACTTCTTTGTTGCTTTTTAGTCTGTATACAGGCTTGCCTTGATCATCTGCTATTTTCCTGTGTCCAAGAATTGTCCTCACAATTCTTCTTTCACGATTTTCTATCTGTTCTGCGTATGTAAAATTTGCCAGTGTTTCTGATGCATATAGTATCTGCGGTCTAATGACAGTCTGGTAGTGTCTGAGTTTAATGTTTTTGGATATACATTTTTTTGAATACATTTGTCTGCAGTAGTGAGTTGCTGTCTCTAGTTTTTGTATTCTAGCCCTGCAAGCTGGATGACCTTATGCCACAGGCTGAATTAGTTCACCAAGATATTTAAAATGTTTAGATACCTGTATTTTCCCGTATTTCGTAGTTATTTTCTTTGGTGGATTTTAGATATTTGTAATGATTTCTGTCTTTTCAAATGAAATTTGCAAGCCTGCTTTTTCAGCAGTTTCTTTAAGTAATTCTATTTGTTTTATTGTGTCTTTTTGTGTGTAAGCTAAACAGGTCAGATCGTCAGCGAAGGCAAAACAGTTGGTTTCAATGGCTTTCTAGCACTTCCCTCCAATTTGGACTTTCTCAACTCCACGTTTTTGCGTGAGTTTTCTCATTTCCGCTATGACTTTATCCAGAACACAGTTGAAGAGTACCGGGGACAGCCGGTTTTGACCTCGAAATGCCGTGAAATTTCTCCTTGGAATTTTACTTTTGATGTTGTATTTGTTAATGTTTCTTTGATTATGGTGATTGTTGTTTCATCTATTTCATATTCTCGAAGTGTTTTGATGAGTGTGTCCCTATCGATTGAGTCATAAGCTTTTTTGAAATCAATGAATGTTATGAAATATTTCTTGCTCCTTGTAGATAAATAGTTCATTGTTGTTTTGAGGTTAAAAATTTGTTCGGCGCAGGATCTTCCTGGTCTGAAGCCAGCTTGATATTCTCCAAGTTTTCCCTCTATAATTGGTGATACACGATTGAGCAGGGCTTTTGATAGAATTTTGTATGGGACTGGGAGAAGCGATATTCCACGATAGTTGTTAACATCCCCTTTGTCACCTTTTTTAAACAAAGGGTGAATTAGGGCAGTTTTCCAGTGACTTGGGATTTTCTTGGTTTCCCATACTTGCTCAAGTTCTTTGTATAGTGCTTCTACTGATGTTTCTCCCCCAAGCTTGAGCATTTCTGCTGTAATTGTGTCTTCTCCACATGCTTTCCTGTTTTTGAGATTTTTGATTATGTTTGTGATTTACTCTCGTGTCGGAGGTGTTGAATGTGTTGGTAATGTTTCTGGTTGCGTAAAACTGAGAGTCTGGATGGGTGTTTGGCAGTTTAGGAGTGTCTCAAAATATTCAGCCAGGATTTCACAGTTTTCAGTATTGTTGTTGGCGAGAGTCTTATTATTTCTCATAAGGTTTAGGCAAGGGGACTGGTATCCTCGGAGTTTCTGGTTGAATGTTTTGTACCAAGCTGCCGTGTTGCATTTCTTGAAATTCTCTTCGATTGAGTCCAGTTGTTGTTTTTCATATTGCCTCTTGGTGTTGCGAATAGTTTTCGAGGCATTCTTTCTGGCTTGCTTAAATTCATCAAGGTTGTTTTCAGTTTTATGTGAGTTCCACTTTTTCCAGGCTTTAAGTCTTTCATGCAGAACTTCATTACAGTTGCTGCCCCACCATGGGTGTCTCGGTTTGCTCTTTTTTGGAAAGGTTGTTTCTGTTGCCTCAATCAAGTTGTTCTGAAATTCTTGGAGGTTTTGTGAAGGGGAGAATGTCTTTAGTTTTTTCTGAAAATCCTTGAGGTTAGAGTTGGACTTAAGGTTGTAATTTCTCAGGGTTGTAAGATCAAAATTTATTTTATTTCTGTTTTTATATTCACCGTTTCTGCTTTTCTGTTTGTTTTGTGGGATCAGTTTAGTTTTTATTTTCGTGAGATAGTGATCGGAATCGAGGTTTAGACATATTCCCTTCAATTAAATCAAATCAAATTAAATTAAACCACTGAAGAACTTTGTATGTTTGGTAGTACATCGATTTGAAAGTCGCTCCACCAGAATGCGAGTTCTGCCTTACCTACAGTATCCTTGTTTGTTCAGACTCATCATGGGAAACGAAACTTCAATGAAAATCCTCGGAACTACAAGGAAAAAAACACTTCAAATGTTGTATGTATGTTGAAAATTGTAAGCTGGAACTGTAACTGAATTTCTCGTTAACAGTCTCAATGCTGCCTGACATAAATTCCGATTTCAGATTCTTATCAACAATCGACGTAGCTCCCCACTTTTGAACATGTACTTTTTTATGCAGATTACCTTTCAGGAATGTGATTTTTGTTAATCTGAAATGCACTTGCCTGTCCGTAAATTAGATTTCATGAAAGAGTGATTCACAAGAATATTCAGAATGACTAAATGTTCCGTAATTTAAATGTACAATATAAGAAAACCATCTGTTGAATTTACATGAAATTTCACTAAATGAAAACTGTTCCTAATCTATAAAAAATTTGTTTAGGCCTACAACAAATTTTTATTTTGCAACAGACAACTTGACTCTGCTCTCCTTGCATTGCAAGAACAATAGGTGAAATAAATCACTGAAGGGCAGTTTGCCTTCATATTATTTCTTTTAAATTGGATTTTGGTAAATTATTTCTTGATTCTCTTTTCAAAATGATTAATTACTGTTCACGCAAAAGTGTCAGGTGTGACAGTGCAAATTTTATCAAACACATTTATCTCTAGACAGTAGGTATATGCTTTATGAAATATTTACGAATGACAAAAGGAAGTACTTTGAAATTATATTTAGTACTTTCAGTGGCACAGAAGTACACTCAAAGTAGTATGAACAATCGGCACTGTCTTCTCTCCATTGTCAAGTGTCACAATTTCTGCTTCTACAAAATATTTCTATTATTAGAATACTGAAAGCAGGGTAGTTGACTTACACCTTCTAGAGCACGTTGGGTGGCACGGGATACATGCGGAAGTGCATTGTCCTGTTGGAACAGCAAGTTCCCTTGCCGGTCTATGAATGGTAGAACGATGGGTTCGATGACGGTTTGGATGTACCGTGCACTATTCAGTGTCCCCTCGACGATCACCAGTGGTGTACGGCCAGTGGAGGAGATCGCTCCCCACACCATGATGCCGGGTGTTGGCCCTGTGTGCCTCGGTCGTATGCAGTCCTGATTGTGGCGCTCACCTGCACGGCGCCAAACACGCATACGACCATCATTGGCACCAAGGCAGAAGCGACTCTCATCGCTGAAGACGAAACGTCTCCATTCGTCCCTCCATTCACGCCTGTCGCGACACCACTGGAGGCGGGCTGCACGATGTTGGGGCGTGAGCGAAAGACGGCCTAACGGTGTGCGGGACCGTAGCCCAGCTTTATGGAGACGGTTGCGAATGGTCCTCGCCGATACCCCAGGAGCAACAGTGTCCCTAATTTGCTGGGAAGTGGCGGTGCGGTCCCCTACGGCACTGCGTAGGATCCTACGGTCTTGGCGTGCATCCGTGCGTCGCTGCGGTCCGGTCCCAGGTCGACGGGCACGTGCACCTTCCGCCGACCACTGGCGACAACATCGATGTACTGTGGAGACCTCACGCCCCACGTGTTGAGCAATTCGGCGGTACGTCCACCCGGCCTCCCGCATGCCCACTATACGCCCTCGCTCAAAGTCCGTCAACTGCAAATACGGTTCACGTCCACGCTGTCGCGGCATGCTACCAGTGTTAAAGACTGCGATGGAGCTCCGTATGCCACGGCAAACTGGCTGACACTGACGGCGGCGGTGCACAAATGCTGCGCAGCTAGCGCTATTCGACGGCCAACACCGCGGTGCCGTGTGCCGTGCGCTGTGCCGTGCGTGTGATCATTGCTTGTACAGCCCTCTCGCAGTGTCCGGAGCAAGTATGGTGGGTCTGACACACCGGTGTCAATGTGTTCTTTTTTCCATTTCCAGGAGTGTATATGCTTCCATTGCATTTTTTAATATTAATTGCTTCCCATGTTTGTCCGTAATGCAAGTAACGTAAGTAAACAAAAATTAGACGTTACTATCTGGAATTCTAGTTAAGTGTATTGAATACCAACTGTCTCATCAAACAGAATTTGCTTATAATAACTTGGAGTTTCGTACATATTGCACAGGTATGGACATAATGTCTATGTGTCACGAAATGTGTACAGTGAAATTTGCAACTTCCATCAAAGTTATCCCAGTGGTATATAGTGCAATACGTGTATTGTGTACCTATAGTCTAGAGTAGAGGAGCCGGCCGAATTGGCCGTGCGGTTAAAGGCGCTGCAGTCTGGAACCGCAAGACCGCTACGGTCATAGGTTCGAATCCTGCCTCGGGCATGGATGTTTGTGATGTCCTTAGGTTAGTTAGGTTTAACTAGTTCTAAGTTCTAGGGGACTAGTGACCTCAGCAGTTGAGACCCATAGTGCTCAGAGCCATTTGAACCACTTTTTAGTGTAGAGGTCTCACTTGGTAAATAACGATAACAGACCAAAGGAAAGCAAACAGTAATGTACCTTCAACGGATCTTCTTACAAAATGTTTCTACATTACTACATGAGATCACAACACATATCACACAAGGGTATGGAAAACACTTTGGTATTTGCTATGTGCACATCATCAGAACAAACATTTCAGTCATTATTCTTACTTCTAAATTAATATTATCTTACTCCTGAAGTGTAGTACCATCTTATCATATCACAAGAAAAGCTGTAAGCTATAAGTATCCTGTTTGTGTGACAGTGGAATAGTCATAAGCTCATATCAGTTTCAATCATACATGTTTTTTAGAAATTTACTCTCAGAAACAGACTGGAACAACAAATCTACAGTCTCATACATCATTATATTACCACTGTCTCATTTTTCGTGTCCTGGCATATAAAATTATCAGTATCTTTGCCTTATACTTTTCAACATACATTTTCTTTTCTCGATTTCATTACATATACTCATCACTTCATCACGAATTATGCTTCATAACATATCCTCACATTACTCTTCCCAAACGCTTAATATAAGCTTCATGTTTTCTCGTCCGTAGGTTTATCAGAAACTCTTACGTCATTACTTCTCTTCCTTAAAATCTTCTCTTTCAAAGTTACCTTACCCGTTTTTGCCTCTTATTTTCCTACGTATTATCAAACCTTCAAATGAGCTGTATTGTATTTCTCTCTTCCTTACAAGTTTCATTCTATTATCATGAGAATATATCTAACAATAAAGTTCTAGTATTCTCTTTATTGTAAGAATAAATTCACCGACTGAATAAAAATGTTGCTTCGTACAGTACGTGTATTATATACACTCTTTTCTGAAACATTAACCAAACTTTGCAAATATTCCATTATAATTTAAGAAATTTTAAGTCATTTAACGTTACAAAAAATGATCTGACAAAAGAAGTTCAGCAGCATGAGCATACTATACTAACATTAACAGATGAAGATCCTTATTATTTGTTATATTTTACTTCTTGCTATATTGTTCTCAACCACTTCATATTACTACATATTTCTTTGCTGTTACTTCGGAAAGTCGAGGAACAGGGCCGACCAGGTGTGACATCAGAAAGAGTGGATTATTATTTGGCTGTACGGGCACGACAGTACCGCCTTAGTACTGCTCTGCAACCTAACCTAACCTCGCAGCATCCCTTGTACATGCTATGCTGAGGCAAACGGTGCACAAAAGACTTCAGCAGAGTGGCCCTTATTGTGGAAGAACTGCTGTATGCTTACCTCTGGCGTGTCTTCACAGACAGGAACTTCTAGAATGGAGGCGTTAACATGCCACCAGGACGGTCGAACGGTGGGCCAATGTTCTTTTCACAGATGAGTCCCGATTTGTTCTGGAGAGCGATTCTCGACGGTTCGCATCTGGAGGCACGTGGAACACGAGTTCGGAGCCCAGACATCGAGGAGGATCCCTAATGGTGTGGGATTCATGAATCTGTGCGAATGAATCAGCAAGATTTAGCTGCGGTCAAGTACCGTGAGGAGATCATAGGATCTTATGCGCGGTTGTTGCGAGGTGCTTTGGGGGTTTGAGGGGGGGGGGGCGGTTGTTTGGGTGGAAGAGACCAAACAGCGTGGTCATCGGTCTCATCGGATTAGGGAAGGACGGGGAAGGAAGTCTGCCGTGCCCTTTCGAAGGAACCATCGTGGCATTTGCCTGAAGCGATTTAGGGAAATCACGGAAAACCTAACTCAGGATGGCCGGACGCGGGATTGAATCGTCGTCCTCCCGAGTGCGAGTCCAGTGTGCTAACCACTGCACTACCTCGCTCGGTAGTGCTTTGGGCCCAGATTTTTTATTGACGGACGATAATGCTCGGCCTGACAGAGCATGGGTGGTTGATGTTTATTTGGAACGGAGGATATTCCACGCATGGCGTGGCCTGCTCGCTGTCCCGCTTTGAATCCCACAGAGCAGTGGTTCCTAACAGGTGGTCCGCGGACCGCCGAGCTATGCCAGAGGAGTCCGCAAGATGCTATTAGAATAAAAAATATATTAAACATATTTCGCATTATAACAGATTTTTAGCTTTGGCCGCTTCCTGCATGAGCAGAGCTTTAGCGAACGCTAACTTCCGCGTCCAGCGTCTTCCTAGAGCCAACTGACACTAGCACATTCTAGCGCAAAACTAGAATTAGATAGATGCAAATAGTTCTGCTGTATGCCGTTAGACTACGCGCGCTGCCTCTTTGCAGCTGACAACTGACAGTCACTTTACACAGAAACTCGCATTTCAGACGACAATCACCCATTGTTTATTTATTTCCAGTGGTTTCACGGAGCATATTGTTTACATATTCAATATTCTGTATTAAAACAGTAGTGTTTGTAAAGCGTTGTTTTTTGGGGAAGCTACAGTTCGCGTTGTTAAAAATGTATCGTTGGCTAAAAAGTGGTTCGTTAAAACGAGGAAGGCCTACAGATCAAGACGAAGATAATGCATTTGTTATACTAAACACCCAGATTTGAAGACAAAGATTTTGAGCCATAATCAAAAATTTAACAATAACAATGATGGATAAATTGAAAAAGTTTTAAGCTCAACATTTTTTTTCAATAATGAATATGTCAATGTTTTTTCTAAGTACCAAAAACAGAAAAGGTATAAAAAGACTCTTAATTTCGCTTTTTTAGGTAATTGATACTGTGATATGACAGGGTACCAATCATGCCCGATGAGGGGGGTCCTTGAGGAAGTTTTGTTGGGAACCCCTGCCGTAGAGCATGTCTGAGATTCACTAGGGAGACGCGTTGCATCACGGCAGCGTCCACTAACCACTCTGCAAGACTTGTGAGCAGCTCTGCAGGAATAATGGTCATTTTTGCCTCAACATAGATTGATGATGTTGTTCACAGCACGTCCGGTCGTTGCCAAGTATGTGTTGGTGTCAGAGGTAGTCACACCCCATACTGAGCTCATTAACCGGTTGTCAGAATGTGTGTGCAAATCCGTTAAGATGGAAAAAACGAAGAATATTTTTGCCTACCTTTACGCACGTTGCAGTTGATTATGTTCAGCATTATTTACATCGTTTCTACTTTACCAACACCTGTTTATACCGTTTTGTGGCAAAATAAACGCAGCCGTGCAGAATTTCCGTTTGTTGCTTTAAGTTTGGACAACCGTGCATTTATTCAGGGAGTTTCCCTGGAAAGTAGTAATTAAAGATACATTTATGGGCAATGTACCAAACTGCGTGAGTGTAGTAAATCTTCCATTCCGACGACTGAGCACCCCTGTCATGGCTCCCTGTGAAAAAGTTCCATACAGGATCGTCACGATAGCCGCACAGGGCACGTACGACGTCAGAGTGTTTACGTGCTGAAACCTGACGCGAATGACGTTCACTTGACAACAGCCGCCATGACATGAAGGGAGGCTGTTTTCGGGCTGCAAGGGCTGCAAGGGCCGAGGGCGCAGGGAACAGGGCGGCGTCAGCAGCGTGCCAGAGACGAGATGGCGCAGATAGCGTGCACACGCATGCGGGCCCTTTGTCCGCCCGCACATACCTGTGGCTACGGCGGACTTCGCCGCCATCCACTCACACCAGGCTTCTGCAACTGTTGTAACCAGGCTCCGGATTCGAAGGTTTCAACCTTGTTTGTTGTTGTGGTCTTCAGTCCTGAGACTGGTTTGATGCAGCTCTCCGTGCTACTCTATCCTGTGCAAGCTTCTTCATCTCCCAGTACCTACCGCAACCTACATGCTTCTGAATCTGCTTAGTGTATTCATCTCTTGGTCTCCCCCTACGATTTTTACCCTCCACGCTGCCCTCCAATACTAAATTGGTGATCCCTTGATGTCCTACCAACCAATCCCTTCTTCTGGTCAAGTTGTGCCACAAACTCCTCTTCTCCCCAATCCTATTCAGTACCTCCTCATTAGTTATGTGATCTACCCATGTAATCTTCAGCATTCTTCTGTAGCACCACATTTCGAAAGCTTCTATTCTCTTCTTGTCCAAACTATTTACCGTCCATGTTTCACTTCCATACATACTATTTACCGTCCATGTTTCACTTCCATACATGGCTACACTCCATACAAATACTTTCAGAAATGACTTCCTGACACTTAAATCTATACTCGATGTTAACAAATTTCTCTTCTTCAGAAACGCTTTCCTTGCCATTGCCAGTCTACATTTTATAATCTCTCTACTTCGACCATCATCAGTTATTTTGCTCCCCAAATAGCAAAACTCCTTTACTACTTTAAGTGTCTCATTTCCTAATCTAATACCCTCAACATCACCCGACTTAATTCGATTACATTCCATTATCCTCGTTTTGCTTTTGTTGATGTTCATCTTATATCCTCCCTTCTAGACACCATCCATTTCGTTCAACTGCTCTTCCAAGTCCTTTGTTGTCTCTGACAGAATTACAATGTCATCGGCGAACCTCAAAGTTTTTATTTCTTCTCCATGGATTTTAATACCTACTCCGAATTTTTCTTTTGTTTCCTTTACTGCTTGCTCAATATACAGATTGAATAACATCGGGGAAAGGCTACAACCCTGTCTTACTCCCTTCCCAACCACTGCTTCCCTTTCATGTCCCTCGACTCTTATAACTGCCATCTGCTTTCTGTACAATTTGTAAATAGCCTTTCGCTCCCTGTATTTTACCCCTGCCACCTTTAGAATTTGAAAGAGAGGATTCCAGTCAACATTGTCAAAAGCTTTCTCTAAATCTACAAATGCTAGAAACGTAGGTTTGCCTTTCCTTAATCTTTCTTCTTATAGAACCTAAAAGCGGCTAAATAGGATGTTCACAGAAAAACTAGGGGCTAAACAGTCCTTCTGGAGGAAAACACAGTTTTCAAATAAATTTTATGAATGAAACTTTCTGACTGATCAAAACTGTCTGCCGGACCGAGCTCACTGGGGCTCAGATGGTAGAGCACTTGCCCGCCAAAAGCAAAGGCTCCGAGTTCGAGTCTCGGTCCGGCACACAGTTTTCATCTGCCAGGAAGTTTCATATCAGCGCACATTCCGCTGCAGAGTGAAAATTTCATTTTGCAAACATCCCCCAGGCTGTTGATAAGCCATGTCTCGGCAATATCTGCATGCATTATGGGAAAATACATGAAAAATAAATTTATACACTGTGCACTGAAATGAAGAATGTGTACGACTCAATGTCGCTTGTCTTTAGAGAATAATGTGGCAGCAATCTGCTGCAGCGGTGACACTGGTATCTAACTACACTCCTGGAAATGGAAAAAAGAACACATTGACACCGGTGTGTCAGACCCACCATACTTGCTCCGGACACTGCGAGAGGGCTGTACAAGCAATGATCACACGCACGGCACAGCGGACACACCAGGAACCGCGGTGTTGGCCGTCGAATGGCGCTAGCTGCGCAGCATTTGTGCACCGCCGCCGTCAGTGTCAGCCAGTTTGCCGTGGCATACGGAGCTCCATCGCAGTCTTTAACACTGGTAGCATGCCGCGACAGCGTGGACGTGAACCGTATGTGCAGTTGACGGACTTTGAGCGAGGGCGTATAGTGGGCATGCGGGAGGCCGGGTGGACGTACCGCCGAATTGCTCAACACGTGGGGCGTGAGGTCTCCACAGTACATCGATGTTGTCGCCAGTGGTCGGCGGAAGGTGCACGTGCACGTCGACCTGGGACCGGACCGCAGTGACGCACGGATGCACGCCAAGACCGTAGGATCCTACGCAGTGCCGTAGGGGACCGCACCGCCACTTCCCAGCAAATTAGGCAGACTGTTGCTCCTGGGGTATCGGCGAGGACCATTCGCAACCGTCTCCATGAAGCTGGGCTACGGTCCCGCACACCGTTAGGCCGTCTTCCGCTCACGCCCCAACATCGTGCAGCCCGCCTCCAGTGGTGCCGCGACAGGCGTGAATGGAGGGACGAATGGAGACGTGTCGTCTTCAGCGATGAGAGTCGCTTCTGCCTTGGTGCCAATGATGGTCGTATGCGTGTTTGGCGCCGTGCAGGTGAGCGCCACAATCAGGACTGCATACGACCGAGGCACACAGGGCCAACACCCGGCATCATGGTGTGGGGAGCGATCTCCTACACTGGCCGTACACCACTGGTGATCGTCGAGGGGACACTGAATAGTGCACGGTACATCCAAACCGTCATCGAACCCATCGTTCTACCATTCCTAGACCGGCAAGGGAACTTGCTGTTCCAACAGGACAATGCACGTCCGCATGTATCCCGTGCCACCCAACGTGCTCTAGAAGGTGTAAGTCATCTACCCTGGCCAGCAAGATCTCCGGATCTGTCCCCCATTGAGTATGTTTGGGACTGGATGAAGCGTCGTCTCACGCGGTCTGCACGTCCAGCACGAACGCTGGTCCAACTGAGGCGCCAGGTGGAAATGGCATGGCAAGCCGTTCCACAGGACTACATCCAGCATCTCTGCGATCGTCTCCATGGGAGAATAGCAGCCTGCATTGCTGCGAAAGGTGGATATACACTGTACTAGTGCCGACATTGTGCATGCTCTGTTGCCTGTGTCTATGTGCCTGTGGTTCTGTCAGTGTGATCATGTGATGTATCTGACCCCAGGAATGTGTCAATAAAGTTTCCCCTTCCTGGGACAATGAATTCACGGTGTTCTTATTTCAATTTCCAGGAGCGTATTTTTGTAGTACGTTAAGTATAAGAAATATGGCCCGTACTGGAATCAACACTGTGTATGGCGCATTGCCGCCTCATTGTATATGTCTACACACGCCAATGCGTTGGGACAAACCCACCCAGCCTTTACTGAAATGCCGTCCCACAGTAGACAGGCATATTAAAGGAACAAATCGGTGGCACGAGAGGTATTTAATTTTGTAGTTGCGAAGTGAAGTTGCGTGGTGCGCTGACTCGCATTGAGCAGTGCCCTTAAGCGTAATATTGTCATACCTAAAAAGAAATCATGAAAAAATCGGTCTTTTCCGGCAGTGTATTGGGGAAGACTCCAGTGTCACAACCGACGACTGAGTACTTTTCTGCCAAGCCTGTCAAAAACAAGTACACGGAGATTATTTTTATAATTCATTTGATCTACCACTCTTCTTACTAGTCTTATTCTGTCGGATTTTCAAACCTAAATTTAAAATTAGTTAGATGTTGACATTTTACATCATAAAGTTATTATTTTTATCTTCTGCGTCCTTACTGTTCATTTATTTCAAATTTAAGTAACACATGATAAAAAGTCACATTACTTTCAACACAAAGATTCCGCAGCTCACATTACCAGCGTCAGTAGGAAGAAAAACAAACAACAGATGCACCCATCGCATTACTCCATGACAAGTAGCGTAGTGGGCAGCTTTAGTCTAGATTTGTATGAGGCTTTATTGTCCGCTAATGTGGCATGGAAAGTGCGACAGAAGGGCCTCCTGTAGGGTATCAGAGGCAGATGAGTCAACATTGAGCAAAAAATCATTTGAAACAAGTGTATGGGAAGGCAATTGATGCTATTAAAACAGACATTTGGCACACGTTAATGACCACTACGTTTTGTTTGCAGCTGACGAGACTGCTAACAGTTGTGGCAGATTTATAGCTATTGTCGTGGTGGGGACTTAGATTCCATGACAACAGCAAAGCTCTATTCATTCCTGTGTATAGAACTCGAGAAGAAGAATCACACTATCGTAGCCTACACTGTCAGGGATACCCTACGCATCCTATGACAAGGAGAAGATAGAAATGAGAAATTTTTGCTGTTGGTTACAGATTGTGGTGCCCGTACTTTACACTGAAAGAATTCTATCCCAGTATTAACCACTTGCCCATGGCCTACAGCTTCTAGCAGTGGAATTCAGAAACAATTTTCTCGGGCTTAAAAGTACCTCAAAGCTTGTGCCGCATTCATCCCTGTGAGAAAATAGCTCCAAACATTTCCCTCTTACCTGAAACCATAATCACACGATTTATATTATGCCGAACACAACCAAAAAGTCAGAGGGGTAGCAGACACATTCGACTCTAGTTTTTATCAGCTTTTATTGAAAAATCATTGGGGGAAGTGGCAACAAAACGACTATTCACGTTGGCCTGTAGAATATATGAGTCTGGCGATATACCATCTGACTTTCGGAAAAGCATCATCCACACAATTCCGAAGACGGCAAGAGCTGACAAGTGCGAGAATTATCGCACAATCAGCTTAACAGCTCATGCATCGAAGCTGCTTACAAGAATAATATACAGAAGAATGGAAAAGAAAATTGAGAATGCGCTAGGTGACGATCAGTTTGGCTTTAGGAAAAGTAAAGCGACGAGAGAGGCAATTCTGACGTTACGGCTAAAGAAAAATCAAGACACTTTCATAGGATTTGTCGACCTGGAAAAAGCGTTCGACAATATAAAATGGTGCAAGCTGTCCGAGATTCTGAAAAAAGTAGGGGTACGCTATAGGGAGAGACGGGTCATATACAATATGTACAACAACCAAGAGGGAATAATAAGAGTGGACGATCAAGAACGAAGTGCTCGTATTAAGAAGGGTGTAAGACAAGGCTGTAGCCTTTCGTCCCTACTCTTCAATCTGTACATCGATGAAGCAATGATAGAAATAAAAGAAAAGTTCAGGAGTAAATTAAAATACAAGGTGAAAGGATATCAATGATTCGATTCGCTGATGACATTGCTATCCTGAGTGAAAGTGAAGAAGAATTAAATGATCTGCTGAACGGAATGAACAGTCTAATGAGTACACAGTATGGTTTGGGAGTAAATCGGAGAAAGACGAAAGTAATGAGAAGTAGTAGAAATGAGAAAAGCGAGAAACTTAACAACATCAGGATTGATGGTCACGAAGTCAATGAAGTTAAGGAATTCTGCTACCTAGGCAGTAAAATAACCAATGACGGACGGAGCAAGGAGGACATCAAAAGCAGACTCGCTATGGCAAAAAAGGCATTTCTGGCCAAGAGAAGTCTACTAATCTCAAATACCGGCCTTAATTTGAGGAAGAAATTTCTGAGGATGTACGTCTGGAGTACAGCATTGTATGGTAGTAAAACATGGACAGTGGGAAAACCGGAACAGAAGAGAATCTAAGCATTTGAGATGTGGTGCTATAGACGAATGTCGAAAATTAGGTGGACTGATAAGGTAAGGAATAAGGAGGTTCTACGCAGAATCGGAGAGGAAAGGAATATGTGAAAAACACTGATAAGGAGAAGGGAGAGGATGATAGGACATCTGCTAAGACATGAGGGAATGACTTCCATGGTACTAGAGGGAGCTGTAGAGGGCAAAACTGTAGAGGAAGACAGATATTGGAATACGTCAAGCAAATAATTGAGGACGTAGGTTGCAAGTGCTACTCTGAGATGAAGAGGTTATCACAGGAAAGGAATTCGTGGTGGGCCGCATCAAACCAGTCAGTAGACTGATGACAAAAAAAAAAAAATTGAAAAAGCCAAGACGGCTCTTAAGAATAACAAGAATGTTATATTCTTGGCATTATCAAGAGTTCACTTCCAATATCTGCCTGTTGCATTTCAACGCCCGGAGTCAGCATTTCTGTCACTGAAATGTATTCGTGGTCTCCGAGGTGAAGACGTATCTGGATGAAATATTGGTTCAATGGGTATAGCGTGCATCGCTAAATTAAAGAATGTTCTTCTAAAGAATAAAGGATCTCAAGACATGAAGAAAGTGTCCGCCATTGTTCAAGAGCAGAAGTTCCAAGATGGATCCACGAGCAAATTCGTCGACGAAATATGCCCCACTGACCTCTTGTACTGCAGAAAGATGTTTCTCAACCTACAAAAATGCACTGAGAGATAATAGAAACTTTTTCATTAAAATATTCTGAAAAGAGAAAATAATTGCAGCACGGGTGAAATCTCGATTGTTTATGCATTTTTTCGGCTCCAGATATAAGGACTAGTTAATTATTTGCTACGAAGAACTAGAATAAGTGTACCAATATTATAATAAAATTTGTATGTTAGCATATTTCTCATTAAAAGTTTCCAAAAAGACTAAAATAGTTTTCTTAAAACTAAAAGCGGCTATTCTAAGAAAATAAAGGTCTAAAATTCATTTTATAAAAACCTAGCAATCGCTACCCTAGTGTAACCACAGAGCATATCATAGGTGTGTTGCACACATCGCCGACGTCAGACCATAATAGTCACGTGATGTTGGTACGATTCTAAGACCGAAACTTTAATATCATATATATTTGCCCTGTTATCATACATTTACTTACTACAATCCCAGGGTAAGAAAAGTAGATGGAGAACTCAGAAAAATGTTCTACCACAAGGCAGCGTGCTTGCGCCACTTGAAGCTTTATTTATGCTGATGACTGCGCTATTACAACTCAGACTCACTGTTTTGAGGCTTTAGAAGATACGCTATCAAAATCTTTGGAAGAATTCACTGTTTACTATCATGGGAATTACTTGGAACCTAATCCTGTGCTTTCCACCTGAAGAATAAATAGGCAAACAGATCCTTAAATATATCCTGGAGAGGCATCGTACTCGAACATAATCCTACTCCCAAATATCTTGGAGTAACTCTGGATCGCGCGCTAACATATAAAAAGCATTGCCTAAACACCAAACAGAAAGTGGCAACCAGAAATAACATAGTGCTAAAATTGACAGGTACGTCGTGGGGTGCTAATCCAGGTACTGTGCGCTCAAGCGCGCTTGCTCTATGTTATTCCACTGCTGAATATGCATGTTCGGTATGGTACAAACCAGTCATGCCAGGAACGTAGATGTGGCTCTAAATCACGGGTTCCTTAAGACCTACTCCTGTGGTCAAATTCCATTGCCTCGCTGTCGTAGCTCCTCCTGAAATCAGACGTGAAGTAGTTGCGAAATGTGAGAAAAGTAAAGCCACAACGAAGGAAACCCATCCATTACATCGTCGTCAGCCCGCACGTCCTAGGCTGAAATCAAGAAAGAGCTTCTTGACAACTACTGAGGCTCTAATCGAGAATCCACATGAGGCAAGGATGGGAGACATGTCGGTATTTGGGAGATTGGGTGGCTCCAAAGCAAGAACTTCCCCTGGATATTCGGAGAATTGGTCAATATCTAGATCTCTCAATAGATTACGATCAAGTACAACGACATGCAAGACCAGTGTGTGGACCTGGGGTTTATCAGTGGACTCAGTTCTTTGCCAGTGGGGCGCTGAGCAGACAAGCAGCCATTTCCTTCAGTGTTCCTCATCACCAACCACCTGCACCATGCAAGACCTTATGAGAGCTACACCAAACGCATTTGAAGTGTCCAATTTTTGGTCTTGTTTTGTGTAAAATGATGTCAACACTTATATATATTTTTATATTTCTGTACTTTTGACACGATAAATAATAATAATAGTAATGGTGCTGAATTGTTTATGCGATAAAGTTGAAACTCATCAAAGGAGGAAAAGTTACTTTCAATAGGTAATTATCGCAAACGCTGTGATGGAGATTTTTCTCCACTGTTAAGCAATACAGCACATTTTCAGCCATGTGCATTGAATGTAACATTGATTTAATGTAATTCTTACAGCACTAAATTTAAACGAATTCGGTGTAGATTAAACCTTAGTGCTGGTCTTTTCTTTAGCTAAAGGCTACAATAGAAGAGCACATGAAAAAGAAAAAAAACCAAATGAGGCAGCAGATGCAAAGCCATCCGTTAAGACACGTGTGTAAGAAAAAATGTTTAGAATATGAAGAGAACAAGAAAAAGGAAGTTAAGGAAGCTAGGAAGACTTGCACCACGCTCCACGTTGTCTCGCCGCCAGGACAATGTCCGTTGTATCGTTAGAGGGGCTAATAGGGGGAGTCGTCCTGTCTGGTTGGCGCGTTTCTTCGAGATTCCAGCTGCTGGGCAAATTGGCCAAATACTCCGTAAATGATTAGGGAAAAAAGCATGGTAGGAGAGGGGTGACGTGGGGCTACTCGAAGGCAGAAAGCCACGATCGTCTGTATAAGGGTGAAGAAGGCTGATACTGCCCCACACTTGAAGCGTAAATCCGGATCTTCGACATTGCACTTGAGGCACAGGGCTGAGTCCACCAGCGTGATGTGGTGCAGTTTCCGTCATGTAGTACATTTGCCGTTAACGAGAGGATACCATGTCGCGGTTTTGTCAGCGGAGTGGTACGGTTGATGCATCGCTTTCAGAAATGTGGGCCATGAAACCTGGGGGTGGTGTGCATCGACAGGGCTCCAGGGCGGGGACGGTCGGAAAAGGTGGTCTATGTCGCGGGTGACCGTCTTTCTGGTCCTGGGGAGCTCAGTGCATGTGTAGTTGTATTCCAAACAGAACCGCCCGATGTGTAACACTGGAGGCAGGACATGTGCCAACGACGACGACGGACGTCTCAAAATTTGTGCGAATTCAGCGGTTAGCATAGCATTGAAACTAATACTCTGGTCTTTAACCGGAGCATAGCACTGGTGTAAAGTGCCACGGTCCTACCTCTCACGTTAACCAGATCGAGGCTACCATTCCGCATCCGTAAGGTGAGGTAAGGTGCATTTTGAAATTGGTCCGGGACACACAAAGTATCCGAAAGCTGCCTGCAGTCTGGCTGCCACTGTCGCAGTGATGAGCAGAATCTGCGCGACGTGGAGTATCTGGACAGCCAGGTGTGTATTGACGAAGGTGACTCCGGCCCATATTGAGCAGGCGTAACAGGTGGTTCTGATGTTTGTCTGGATGCGTTGTAGTAGTGCCCGAAAATTGATCGTTCAGGTACGGCGAATGTCTCGCGTGTGTACCACTCTGAGATATCAGAATGTGTCTTCCGGTTGGAAGACACGGCTTACCTTCGTGGCGCATTATTTTGCGACGTTCATAGCGCTCCCTGCCCTTGCGCTGGAACGGGTAATCCATTGCATCGTGCTTTGTATTTAGGCCACTGAACGTATGATAAGGAGCAAGTCGTCCGCGTAAGCATGGCAGCGGAACACGTGCTCCTGAAGTGGAATACCCGTCAAGTATCACCGTAATCCGCAGATGAGTGTTTCCATCGAAGTGGTGCAAAGCACGCACTGAGCGTTCGTTCTGTGTATGCTATGTAATTCTTCCGTTCACGAGAAGCCTGGTCGTTGACACTTGAAGGAGGTGCATATCACATGCTTGAAAATCAGGAGAATCGCCATCCGGTCCATCACTACACTGAGTAAATGATTAACAGATTCAAATCAGCGTAGTTGCAATAAGGTATGTAAACGAACGACTGATGTGGATAGATTTGACAGTGTCTAGAAAGAAAATTAGGATTGTGTCAGTATATTCGCATTGTGAAGGGACAGATCAAGGTAAGATGATAGTTTTTATGAGGCACTCAGTGATGTAGTTGTTAGAGTAAAGGACAAGGACAGTGTTCTGCTCATGGGTGATTTTAACGCCAGGACTGGAAATCGAACAGAAGGGTATGAAAAGGTTATGGGTAAATTTGGAGAGGATATGGAGGCCAACAGGAACGGGAAACAACTCTTGGATTTCTGTGCCAGTATGGGCTTAGTAATCAAAAACTACTTTTTTAAACATAAGAACATTCACCGGTATACTTGGGAAGGCAGGGGAACCAGATCTGTCATTGACTATATAATAACAGATCAGGAATTCAGGAAGGCTGTGAGGGACACACGTGTATTCAGGGGATTCTTTGATGACACTGATCATTATTTAATCTGCAGTGAAATTGGGATTGTGAGGCCGAAAGTACAGGAGGTCAGGTCCATATGTAGGAGGATAAGAGTGGAGAAACTTCATGGTAAGGAAATCAGGCACAAGTACATAACAGCGATCTCAGAAAGGTACCAGTTAGTTGAATGTAGTCAATTACAGTCATTGGAAAAGGAATGGACAAGGTACAGGGACACAGTACTAGAAGTGGCTAAAGAATGTCTTGGAACAGTAGTGTGTAAAAGTAGGATGAAGCAAACAGCTTGGTGGAATGATACAGTCAAGGCAGCCTGTAAAAGGAAAAAGAAGGCGTATCAAAAATGGCTACATACCAGAACCCAGGTAGATAGAGAAAGTTATGTTGAAGAAAGAAACAAAGCCAAACAGATAATTGCAGCATCCAAGAAGAAATCGTGGGAAGACTTTGGAAACAGGTTGGAGACTATGGGTCAAGCTGCTGGAAAACCATACTGGAGTGTAATTAGCAGTCTTCGAAAGGGAGGTAAGAAGGAAATGACAAGTATTTTGGACAGGTCAGGAAAACTGCTAGTGAATCCTGTGGATGCCTTGGGCAGATGGAGGGAATATTTTGAAGAATTGCTCAATGTAGGTGAAAATGCGATCAGTAATGTTTCAGATTTCGAGGTAGAATGGGATAGGAATGATGATGGACATAGGATCACATTTGAGGAAGTGGACAAAATGGTCAATAGATTGCAGTGCAATAAAGTGGCTGGGGTGGATGAAATTACGTCGGAACTCATCAAATACAGTGGAATGTCACGTCTTAAATGGCTACACAGGATAATTGAAATGGCCTGGGAGTCGGGACAGGTTCCATCAGACTGGACAAAAGCAGTAATCACACCAATCTTTAAACATGGAAACAGAAAAGATTGTAACAACTGCAGAGGTATCTCTTTAATCAGCGTTGTGGGTAAAATCTTCGCAGGTATTGTTGAAAGGAAAGTGCGAGTATTAGTTGAGGACCAATTGGATGAAAATCAGTGTGGGTTTAGGCCTCTTAGAGGTTGTCAGGACCAGATCTTTAGCTTACGGCAAATAATGGAGAAGTGTTATGAGTGGAACAGGGAATTGTATCTATGCTTTATAGATCTAGAAAAGGCATATGACCGGGTTCCTAGAAGGAAGTTATTGTCTGTTCTACAAGATTATGGAATAGGAGGCAAACTTTTGCAAGCAATTAAAGGTCTTTACATGGATAGTCAGGCAGCAGTTAGAGTTCATGGTTCAGAGTAGTTTCAGGGGTAAGACAAGGCTGCAACCTGTCTCCAGTGTTGTTCATATTATTTATGGATCATATGTTGAAAACAATAGACTGGCTGGGTGAGATTAAGATATGTGAACACTAAATAAGCAGTCTTGCATATGCGGATGACTTAGTTGTGATGGCAGATTCGATTGAAAGTTTGCAAAGTAATATTTCAGAGCTAGATCAGAAATGTAAGGACTATGGTATGAAGATTAGCATCTCCAAAACGAAAGTAATGTCAGTGGGAAAGAAATATAAACGGATTGAGTGCCAAATAGGAGGAACAAAGTTAGAACAGGTGGACGGTTTCAAGTACTTAGGATGCATATTCTCACAGGATGGCAACATAGTGAAAGAACTGGAAGCGAGGTGTAGCAAAGCTAATGCAGTGAGCGCTCAGCTACGATCTACTCTCTTCTGCAAGAAGGAAGTCAGTACCAAGACTAAGTTATCTGTGCACCGTTCAATCTTTCGACCAACTTTGTTGTATGGGAGCGAAAGCTGGGTGAATTCAGGTTACCTTATCAACAAGGTTGAGGTTACGGATATGAAAGTAGCTAGGATGATTGCAGGTTCTAGTAGATGGGAACAATAGCAGGAGGGTGTCCACAATGAGGAAATCAAAGAAAAACTGGGAATGAACTTTATAGATGTAGCAGTCAGGGCGAACAGGCTTAGATGGTGGGGTCATGTTACACGCATGAGAGAAGCAAGGTTACCCAAGAGACTCATGGATTCAGCAGTAGAGGGTAGAAGGAGTCGGGGCAGACCGAGGAGAAGGTACCTGGATTCGGTTAAGAATGATTTTGAAGTAATAGGTTTAACATCAGAAGAGGCACCAATGTTAGCACTGAATAGGGGGTCATGGAGGAACTGTATAAGGGGGGCTATGCTCCAGACTGAACGCTGAAAGGCATAATCAGTCTTAAATGATGATGATGATGATGATGATTCAAATGATTGATTGAAGTCGATGGAGATTAAAACGCCTAGCAGTCGCGAGTGTATTGCTATGGCTACTATGTCTCCACATTCACTGAGGGTATTCTGTATGTTATTATCGCCACCTAAGGAGATTTGTTCGTGGGACACAACTTGTCATAACACATGATTGAGTCGCAGTTAGAAGGTGCGAGAAAATCTTGAAATTGCAGTTTATTAATTTCATCGGATGGTAACTATCAAGCCGTGTTCCTTCTGCAGGTTTCAGGACTTGTGTAAGCAGGTCTTCCATGAACATTGGTGGCGGGTGTGCCGCTCCGGACAAAAGTTCCCAGTATATGTCTCCCCGTCGTAGCAACATGAGATCTTGGAAGGTTCTGTAAAACTCCAGCAGTAAGCCATCCTGACCGGGAGCTCATGCTCATAGCTGCAAGGACGTCGGTGGCCGCTTCTATACTGAGGACTGTTGCTGCTGCGGCGTTTAGTATACGATGGATGTCCTGGGAAACCTCGTCAATACCTTCCGCACCATCTGGTACTTCTTGATACCGATGTCTGTAGTGCGTTGCAAAGACATTGGCGATGGAGACTGCGATGTCAGCTAACGTTCATCTGGTGGGTCTAAAGTTGACATTAAGGCCTGTCGACTACGTCGAACATTTTGAACGATGTGGTGCATAGAAGGTTCTTCACCGCTAATCGTGTCTTAGCTGCGTACTCGTACAGTGGCTCACTCCAAATGGCACCTCATCAAGGTTCAAATGTCTGCCTTGATGAGTTGAGCCTCTTTTTTACGGTCCGGGGACAGGGAATGACCCATGAGATCGCGTAGAGTGCTATAGTAGAAGTCTGTTGTGTGGTGGTCCCACCTGGCATTGGTTCTGCCATAGGTGTCAAGGTACGGTGGATGGCCTGATTGGCGCACAGTATCCACCACTGCAGTGCGGTCTCGTAATGCCTGATGAGTTTAACACAAGTGTGCCATGTGCCTGTGACCTGTTGTCGACATTCGGGGTCTCATAATAGCGCGGCGTTGAGTTTCCAAGATCCCGCGCTGCGCCATAGAGATTTTCTATGAAGATATGGTACAGATGAAGATGTTATGAACCGAATAGGTAGACGGCAAACGTTCCACGTCGAGAATATTGGGTGTTAGAGCGTCAACTACACTACCGGCCATTAAAAGTTCTACACCACGAAGATGACGTGCTACAGACGCGCAATTTAACCGACAGGAAGAAGATGCTCTGATATGCAAATGATTAGCTTTTCAGAGCATTCACACAAGGTTGGCGCCGGTGGCGACAGCTACAACGTGCTGAAAGTTACCAACCGATTTCTCATACACAAACAGCATTTGACCGGCGTTGGCTGGTGAAACGTTGTTGTGATGCCTCGTGTTAGGAGGAGAAATGCATACCATCACGTTTCCGACTTTGATAAAGGACAGATTGTTACCTATCGCGATTGCGGTTTATCGAATCGCAACATTCCTGCTCGCGTTGGTCGAGATCCAATGACTGTTAGCAGAATATGGAATCGGTGGGTTCAGGAGGGTAATACGGAACGCCGTGCTGGATCTCAACGGCCTCGTATCACTAGCAGTCGAGATGACAGGCATCTTATCCGCATGGCTGTAACGGATCGTGCAGCCACGTCTCGATCCCTGAGTCAACAGATGGGGACGTTTGCAAGACAACAACCATCTGCACGAACAGTTCGACGACGTTGGCAGCAGCATGGACTATCAGCTCGGAGACCACGGCTGCGGTTACCCTTGACGCTGCATCACAGACAGGAGCGCCTGCGATGGTGTACTCAACGACGAACCTGGGTGCACGAATGGCAAAACCTCCTTTTTTCGTATGAATCCAGGTTCTGTTTACAGTATAATGATGGTCGCATCCGCGGTGAACGCACATTGAAAGCGTGTGTTCGGCATCACCACACTGGCGTATCACCAGGCGTGATGGTTTGGGGTGCCATTGATTACACGTCTGTGTCACCTCTTGTTCGCATTGACGGCACTTTGAACAGTGGACGTTACATTTCAGATGTGTTACGACCCGTGGCTCTGTACTTCATTCGATCCCTGCGAAACCCTACATTTCAGCAGGATAATGCGCGACCGCATGTTACATGTCCTGTACGGGCCTTTCTGGACACAGAAAATGTTCGACTGCTGCCCTGGCCGGCACATTCTCCAGATCCCTCACCAATTGAAATCGTCTGGTCAATGGTGGCCGAGCAACTGGGTCGTCACAATACGCCAGTCACTACTCTTCATGAACTGTGGTATCGTGTTGAAGCTGCAGGTGCAGCTGTATTTGTACACGCCATCCAAGCTCTGTTTGACTCAATGCCCAGGCGTATCAAGGCCGTTATTACGGCCAGAGGTGGTTGTTCTTGGTACTGATTTTGTCAGGATCTATGCATCCACATTGCGTGAAAATATATTTGTCCAATGAATACCCGTTTATCATCTGCATTTCTTCTTGGTGTAGCAATTTTAATAGCCAGTAGTGTATATGTATTTTATTAAGCCGGCTGGCGGAGTCGCTCCTGATGTGCGTATGCCCCGGGAGGTCACCGTGTACAGCTCTCCAACTGTCGACGAGACGAAAGCGGCAGACGAAGAAGCGATGTTCCAGGCATGTGGTGAAATGTGGGTACTGGTCTGTACGCTCTGTCGCTGAAACCTACGTCCACGACAAAGTGATCGTATCTGCAGAGAAATAATGGCGTGATATCTTCCGCGTAGAACTAGGCTAGATGCCCCCGTTTATACATGCCTGATGGGGATTAGAGATTTATGATTTCGGTTCCCTCAACCGTCATGGCCAATCCTCGCGTAGCTGGTAGATTTACGACACTGGAAACTGCAATCCCTCCTCGGAGGAGAATGGCCGCGCCCGTGTGTTCCACATACGTCAGGGCGGGATACGTCTCGGATCCATAAGACCCAGACCAATTTGCTGTCCTTGGAGGAAAATTCGGTGTCCGCTGTTCTTAGCGTGTCGCACAGTAGTTGAAGTTTAACGTGGATGGCGTGCCCGGTGGGGAATCCGTGCCGCCGATATTCTCACGGCTGCTGAAGGTTGTCGTGGAGGGTTGTGAAAGCCCGTAGTGGTAGCAGGAGTCGTCGTGGGAAGATCCCCAATTTTGGCGATGGTCTAATGAAAGATCAGATTTAATTTCACCGTCGGGTGGAGGTGGCAAGTGCCCTTCAACCGCCCATGAAAACGGTTCAACAGTTTCAACATTGGTGCGAGGTGGCGGTGCTGTCCGAAGCGGCTCAGACGCTTCAATGACGCGGTCGTGCTACTTTCCGTGGCTTCCAGGCATGGTTCTTGCTCACTATCTCTGGTGGACAACTCGCAGTATTGTGGAGAACGCGTCTCCGTGGCAGCGGAGAAAGACTTATCGCGTACACCGTCAGATTTGTGCGCCACTTCGTCCCACTCGGGTGGCTCAGTGGTCGATTCCAAAGTCTTGCGGCGTTTGGGCGACTTTTGCTTCCGGCATTGTGCGTCGGTGTCTGAGGAAGAAAGTGACTCGCTTGCTTCCGGTACAAAATTCGCGGCTGGTGTAATGCGATCAAATGGCTCTAAGCACTATGGGACTTAACATCTGAGGTCATCAGTCACCTAGACTTAGAACTACTTAAACCTATCTAACCTAAGGACATCACACACATGTGTGCCCCAGGCAGGATTCGAACCTGCGACCGTAGCGGGCACGCGGTTCCGGACTGAAGCGCCTAGAACCGATCGGCCACCGCGGCCGGCATAGTGCTATCTTCCATCTCCATAAGACTCTCACGAGTATCCTTAAGATAAAAACAAAATTTTGAAAAACACATCCCTCAGTCGCGAACACAATTAATTTGTAACCTAGGTTTCGGTGTCACAAGGGACACCTTCTTCGGACAAAATTAAAACTAAATGTTACAGCATAACGTACCAAAAAATACGAAAGCTGCAGTCATACATGACAGCGTCAGATAGTCAGAATTAAAATAAAATGCAACAGAGGTGCAAGCCACTAGGGGCTGCCATGTGTCCTCTGCTACAGCCAACACAAAACTGACAGTAGCAGAGGACACATGGCAGACCCTAGTGGCTTGCACCTCTGTTGCATTTTATTTTAATTCTGACTATCTGACGCTGTCATGTATGCCTGCAGCTTTCGTATTTTTTGGTACGTTATGCTGTAACATTTAGTTTTAATTTTGTCCGAAGAAGGTGTCCCTTGTGACACCGAAACCTAGGTTACAAATTAATTGTGTTCGCGACTGAGGGCTGTGTTTTTCAAAATTTTGTATTATACCACAGTCGCTGATTGACAGCCATGTTAAAAACCTTATCCTTAAGATCTTCGAGCTTGGGTGTCAGTGGTAGGAGATCAGGTTAAAAGGCAGCATTACTGGCAGCAAGGTGGTGCGTCGCCTCCGGCTGTGTCAGTCCTTCGAGATCATGAAGTGCTCTTGTGAGGGTTGGACGTGTAGTGCCAAGCATACCTGAGTGCGAAGGCATATGTGGTTCGGTCGACGTTCGGGTCCTCATGCCGTAATTATGTGGTGCAGCATTACAGGCATTTATTACGGACATGGCCTTCTTTACCACAACCGGAACATGTTCGAGATTATCCGTCGTACATAAACGCTGCCTACAAACATGTAAGATGGAACGTGGAGTTTGAGGTCTATTTGGTCCTGTCTCACACCACTAAGCACAGAAAGTGTCATTCACATTGGCGATGATTCGTTCGTCGTCATCGTAACAAATACAATGCTTGAAAAAACTTCATCTTTTCAGCTATGAAGAACCATATATAAACGTCATGCATACCTAATTTTTTTTATTAATCGTTCCACAGTTAACGATATCACGCATTAAACCAAAGAGAGGTCTCAACACCCACTACATTTTCAAGCACGTGTAGTTGAAAGTGGTATGACTTTGCCTGTATCCAGCTTGTTGTTGTTGCTGCTGCTGCTGTTGTGGTCTTCACTCTGAAGAGTGGTTTGATGCAGCTGTCCACGCAACCCTATACTATGCGAGCCTCTTCAGCTCCGAATAACTACTGCAACCTACACCTTTCTCAATCAGCTTACTGTGTTCATCTCTTGGTCTCCCCCTGCGAATTTTACCCACCACACTTCCCTCAAATACCAAATTGGCGACCCTCGATGTCTCACAATGTGTCCTACCAACCGATCCCTTCTTTTAGTCAAGTAGTGCCACAAATTTCTTGTCTCCCCAATTCTAAACAGTACTTTCTCAAAAATGGTTCAAATGGCTCTGAGCACTATGGGACTCAACATCGTAGGTCATAAGTTCCCTAGAACTAAGAACTGCTTAAACCTAACTAACCTAAGGACATCACACACACCCATGCCCGAGGCAGGATTCGAACCTGCGACCGTAGCAGTCCCGCGGTTCCGGACTGCAGCGCCAGAAGCGCATGGCCACCGCGACCGGCAGTACTTTCTCGGCCGGCCGGAGTGGCCGAGCGGTTCTAGGCGCTTTAGTCAGGAACCGCGCGACCGCTAAGGTCGCAGGTTCAAATCCTGCCTAGGGCATGCATGTGTGTGATGTACACTCCTGGAAATGGAAAAAAGAACACATTGACACCGGTGTGTCAGACCCACCATACTTGCTCCGGACACTGCGAGAGGGCTGTACAAGCAATGATCACACGCACGGCACAGCGGACACACCAGGAACCGCGGTGTTGGCCGTCGAATGGCGCTAGCTGCGCAGCATTTGTGCACTGCCGCCGTCAGTGTCAGCCAGTTTGCCGTGGCATACGGAGCTCCATCGCAGTCTTTAACACTGGTAGCATGCCGCGACAGCGTGGACGTGAACCGTATGTGCAGGTGACGGACTTTGAGCGAGGACGTATAGTGGGCATGCGGGAGGCCGGGTGGACGTACCGCCGAATTGCTCAACACGTGAGGCGTGAGGTCTCCACAGTACTTCGATGTTGTCGCCAGTGGTCGGCGGAAGGTGCACGTGCCCGTCGACCTGGGACCGGACCGCAGCGACGCACGGATGCACGCCAAGACCGTAGGATCCTACGCAGTGCCGTAGGGGACCGCACCGCCACTTCCCAGCAAATTAGGGACACTGTTGCTCCTGGGGTATCGGCGAGGACCATTCGCAACCGTCTCCATGAAGCTGGGCTACGGTCCCGCACACCGTTAGGCCGTCTTCCGCTCACGCCCCAACATCGTGCAGCCCGCCTCCAGTGGTGTCGCGACCGGCGTGAATGGAGGAACGAATGGAGACGTGTCGTCTTCAGCGATGAGAGTCGCTTCTGCCTTGGTGCCAATGATGGTCGTATGCGTGTTTGGCGCCGTGCAGGTGAGCGCCACAATCAGGACTACATGCGACCGAGGCACACAGGGCCAACACCCGGCATCATGGTGTGGGGAGCGATCTCATACACTGGCCGTACACCACTGGTGATCGTCGAGGGGACACTGAATAGTGTACGGTACATCCAAACCGTCATCGAACCCATCGTTTTACCATTCCTAGACCGGCAAGGGAACTAGCTGTTCCAACAGGACAATGCACGTCCGCATGTATCCTGTGCCACCCAACGTGCTCTAGAAGGTGTAAGTCAACTACCCTGGCCAGCAAGATCTTCGGATCTGTCCCCCATTGAGCATGTTTGGGACTGGATGAAGCGTCGTCTCACGCGGTCTGCACGTCCAGCACGAACGCTGGTCCAACTGAGGCGCCAGGTGGAAATGGCATGGCAAGCCGTTCCACAGGACTACATCCAGGATCTCTACGATCGTCTCCATGGGAGAATAGCAGCCTGCATTGCTGCGAAAGGTGGATATACACTGCACTAGTGCCGACATTGTGCATGCTCTGTTGCCTGTGTCTATGTGCCTGTGGTTCTGTCAGTGTGATCATGTGATGTATCTGACTCCAAGAATGTGTCAATAAAGTTTCCCCTTCCTGGGACAATGAATTCACGGTGTTCTTATTTCAATTTCCAGGATTGTATTTAGGTTAATTAGATGTAAGTAGTTCTAAGTTCTAGGGGACTGATGACCTCAGATGTTAAGTCCCATAGTGCTCAGAGCCAGTTCAAAAAAATGGTTCAAGTGGCTCTCAGCACTATGGGACTCATCATCTTAGGTCATAAGTCCCCTAGAACTTAGAACTACTTAAACCTAACTAACCTAAGGACATCACACACACCCATGCCCGAGGCAGGATTCGAACCTGCGACCGTAGCAGTCCCGCGGTTCCGGACTGCAGCGCCAGAACCGCACGGCCACCGCGGCCGGCTTAGAGCCAGTAGTTCCTCGTTAGGTGCGTGATAGCCCCATCTAATCTTCAGCATTCTTCTGTAACACCACATTTAGAAAGCTGTATTCTCTTTTTGTCTAAACCAGGGGTCTCCAAACTTTTTAGTCCGTCGCCATATTGACTCCTCCACGAAGTCATAAGGGCCAAGATCTACCTAGCGGGATTAAAGCACCCTAGCACTCCATGATCACCGTAATGTAAGGCTAAAGGAAAGATGAAATCGCAAAAATCTAAGGTTGTGAGAATAGGTAGCACTGAAACGAACTACGATTTTTATTTAATTACATAATTTTTATTGGTGGACGTACCTGACCGAAATTTTGGCGTATTTTATTCTGGCGAATTTCACCGACAAAAAAGTATGTCATTGCACATTCTTCACGACAGCGTCCTGCAAAGTTAACGAAATCTCAAAATCATTGTTAACAACACTATTGCTGCAAGACGTAACAGAGGTAGAGTATGTCAACGCATTGTTATTTCAAGCGGCACAACAATAAGTTTAGTTATGTAGTCTCGTAGCGAGTAGCAGAGCCAATGTCGCGGTGTATTAGTCACGATAGGCCTCGAAACTCAGTTGTTGGCAGCACAGGTATCATCTCAAATATTTGGCGGGCCGGATACCGGGGATGTCCTGCCAGCTACCAGCTAACGCGGGCCGGTTTGCCGGACCTCGCGGGCCGGTTTTTACCCGCGGGCCGTAATTTGGAGACCCCTGGTCTAAACTGTTTATCGCCCATATCTCACTTCCATACGTGGCTGCACTCCAGACATATACCCTCAGAAATGACTTCTTAACACTTAAATCTACATTCGATGTTAACAGATTTCTCTTCTTCAGACTTTTTTTTTTTTTTTTTTTTTTTTTTTTGCCAGTCAACATTTTATATCCTCCTTACTTCGGGCATCATCAAATATTTTGCACCCAAATAGCAAAACTTGATTTTATTCGACTACATTCCATTATCATTGTTCTGATCTCGTTGATGTTCATCTTAATCTTATAACCTCTTTTAAAAACACTGTCCATTCCGATTAAATGCTCTTCTGGGTCCTTTGCTGTCTGTGACAGAAGTTAATATTTCTTCTCCCTGAACTTTAGTCTCTACTCGAACGTGAACGGTTTCATGCCCGAAATGAAATAGATTACACACTTTTTCATTCCTGCACAGCTGCAAACTCTAAATCATCAGCACAGTATTATTAGCAATTCAGTATTGACACGTCCACCATATTTAAGACATATAACTGTTTCATTCTCACCTAACAGCATAATGGCGTGTTTTGCTCAGTGCTGCTCTAATGTAGCTGCCAATGCCTAGTAGTGTTGAGGAACAAACACCTACACACGCATACACACACACACACACAAACAAACAACCAGTATAAAACCCTATACACATGTATATTTCATATTCCCAATATATCTTTTCAGTCTTTACATATTTTTTTTAATTTTGCACTGGTATTTCTTAATGTTGATCACTTTTAAGTGAGCTTTTCTTCCATTTATATTTTGGATTTAGTAAGTGGATAAACTAATAATATCAATCAATAATGAGCATGTATCAAGCAGTGCATTGTTTTCGTCACTTAAAGTTTATAATTTTTTCTAAAAATACGTTGGTTCTGTAAATAATAGTACTTACTAAAAACGTTAATACATTAATAGAAGTCAGTTTGTTGTGGGGCGAAAGTTGAAGCGCATAGTAAGTAAAAAAAATGTCAACTTGAAAGGATTACGGAGGTTTTTGTAATTTTACTAGAAAAAGGAAATATTGGCAAGGAATTTTGATTGTAATTACGTTAGTTTAAAATGTCACTAATCTATTATAGGAATTCATTCGTGAAATTATTTGGACTGTGAAAATCTATTAATATTCTAATTTTCAACGAAGAAAAAAGATTAACTTCGTTGTCAAAAAGATACGTACTTGATCATGTAAGTAGGCCGTTTAGGCTTTTATGCCGGTAACGTCACGTAGCGCTCTGTATGAAAATCACTGACTGTGCTGTGTGCAGTGTGTGGCTGGTTGGCATTGTTGAAATATTCGCTATTGTAGTGTTGGGCAGCTGGATGTGAACAGCGCGTAGCGTTGCGCAGTTGGAGGTGAGCCGGCAGCAGTGATGGATGCGGGGAGACAGATGGCAGAATTTTAAGAGCTGACGATGTGGACGTGTGTCCGCCAGAAAGAGTAAATTTGTAATACTGGATATCATGAACTGATATATTATGACTTTTGAACACTATTAAGGTAAAAACATTGTTTCTTCTCTATCAAAATCTTTCATTTGCTAACTATGCCTATCAGTAGTTAGTGCCTTCAGTAGATAGAATCTTTTATTTAGCTGGCAGTAGTGGCACTCGCTGTATTGCAGTAGTTCGAGTAACGAAGATTTTTGTGAGGTAAGTGATTCGTGAAAGGTATAGGTTAATGTTAGTCAGGACCATTCTTTTGTAGGGATTTTTGAAAGTAAGATTGCGTTGCGCTAAAAATATTGTGTGTCAGTTTAGTGATGATCAGAATAAGTAAAGAGAGTACTGTCTGAGTACGTTCAGTTTTGCTCAGCTGTTTGAAAATCGAATAACGTAGAGGTTTATCAGCACAGTAATTCATTAATGGGGGACGTTTCAAACACAGCTGTGACGCATAAGTCACTTCAGAACAGTATTTGATTGTTAATACTCGTTGAGTTTCGTGCTGCGTTACGATGATGCAGATGTTATTGGACTTTGTATGGGAATCAGGATTGGTGTTTGTGAAAAGATACGTAATTATCTCTCTCACCTCGAAATAGTAAATGAAAAGTGATGAGAAATCAAAGTCAAGTTATTTCTTTAAATATCCAGCAAGCATATTAAATATATGCTTTATTATTATTCTAACAATATCTGTTTCACTGCTGGCATGTAGTGATATATTTCAGGTTATCGTGACAAGAAAATCACGTGCCGAATTAATTCTGTAACAATTTTTAAAAATTGGTAACATGATGATGAAGTAGTGGACGGCGCTAGACTGTCTACTTCCGCAGACGACGAAATATACTAGTGTACAGGTTCGCCACAGCAAGTAACATCTTACACTCGCAGACATCTGTAGCGACAAGTGGTTCACGTGGTTATCTCGGGTCACGCGCTGCGTACAGAAGCAGGAGGGAGAGCTCCAGCGACTGCGGGCGGCGGCAAGCGGCGGCCGACAAGGGTGTCGAGCGGGGACACTGAAGGAGCGCTGACGGATCCGCAGCAGCGGCGACGGCCTCGCGGCCTCGCAGTAATTGACGGCCGGCCCTTATCAGTTGTGGCGGCAGCAAATTGGAGGCGGCGTCCAGTCCAGGCGCAGCAAACACCTGCTGACGCGCCACTAGCGCGCCGACCGCCAGCCAGTGACGGAGCGGCAGCGACTGCTGCGAGTGATGTATCGTCGTCGGGAAACAACTCTCTCTCTCTCTCTCTCTCTCTATCCCTAACCACCCCTTCCCTCTCCGCCACGAACGTCTCAGGTGCGACAGAAATGACTGGGATTCATTCAGCAAATTCTATTTTACCATTATCTAATTTTTTCCAAAATAGCCTTATCATGGTTTCGAAACAGATCGTTAACATCATAAGACTATCATTGTTCTTCATGTAAATCAGTGACTTTCCAGACATTTGAAGCACGGTGGAAGACTTCTCTTTACAGATGACAGCAATATTGTACGAGGGTTGTTTTTTAAGTAAGGGCCGTTCGCGCGTATAGTCCCGTAGATCGCGCGGACGCCGCAACAAGCCACCGCGCCACTTGCCGCCATCCTTCCCGTTCACACTGATGCAAGTTGCAGCTCTGTAGCTGACATGTACGCATCGCTGTGCTACTTTATAATATTTACGATTATTGAATCGCCCGCCGCGTGTGAGATACGGTCAGTGATACGTTTTTTGACCGCGAGAAGCCTATCAGCTGCAGAAATTCATCGTCAGTTAACAGATGTTTATGGCTCGAATGCAATGAGTGAAGGTAAAGTCCGTCAATGGGTTAGAGAGTTTAAAAAATGGCCGTCAAAACGCCCACGACGAAGAACGCTCAGGCCGGCCCTCTGTGATCACTGATGATTTGGTGGCTGCAGTCGAAACAAAGATTCGTGAGGACAGAAGATTCACAATTTCCACTCTCTCTTTGGAATTTCCACAAGTTTCAAGATCGCTTTTGTACAAAATTGTGTCTGAAAACCTAAACTTTAAGAAACTGTGTTCTCGGTGGGTACCAAGACTTCTCACAAAGGACCACAAAGGGAAGAGATTTGCCACTTCATTGGACTTTTTGATTCGTTACGAGGAAGAAGGGGATGACATGTTGAGTCGAATTGTCACTGGAGATGAAACATGGGTATCCCATATCACTCCCGAAAGCAAGCGACGTTCGATGGAATGGCGACACACAACCTCACCCGTCAAGGTCAAAGCCAAACAGACGCTGTCAACGCGCGAGATTATGGCAACTGTGTTCTGGGACCGGCGCAGTGTTTTGCTAGTAGACTTTATGCCACAAGGAACGACAATCAACTCAGATGCCTACTGTGCAACTCTAAAGAAGCTCCGCAGAGCAATTCAAAACAAAAGGCGCGGCATGCTGACGAAAGGAGATTTGCTCCTGCACGATAACGCTAGGCCTCACACCTCTCAAAAGACTCAGTATTTGGTTGATTCTTTTGGCTGGGAAGTTGTGGACCGTGCACCATACAGCCCCGACCTTGCTCCTAGCGATTTTCACCTTTTCCGGTACCTGAAACACCATCTTGGCGGGCAGCGCTTCAATGACGACGATGAAGTGAAAGTGGCCGTGAACTCTTGGCTGTCGGAGCAGGCGGCCGAATTCTTTGAAGAGGGAATTAAAAACTTAGTGTGACAAGTGCTTAAATAAACAAGGCAACTATGTAGAAAAATAGGTAAAAGTGTGTAGAATCAGAAAATAAGTATTTGTATCTTTTTCTTAAAAATAAAAACGGCCCTTACTTAAAAAACAACCCTCGTAATTTCATAAGTGACATCATATTCGCCGTTGACTATAGAAATTATTTACCTCACAGTTGCAATTTCTGCCTTTGGAACATTTTCAAGTGGTACTGAAAAAGCTTTTGTTTCAGCACAGCCGCGCGGGATTAGCAGAGCGGTCTAGGGCGCTGCAGTCATGGGCCATGCGGCTGGTCCCGGCATAGGTTCGAGTCCTCCATCGGGAATGGGTGTGTGTGTGTTTGTCCTTAGGATAATTTAGGTTAAGTAGCACGTAAGCTTAGGCACTGAAGACCTTAGCAGTTAAGTCCCATAAGATTTCACACACATTTGAACATTTTTGTTTCAGCACATGTCAGACTTTGAAATCCTCCGACATGTACCATGTCACCGTCAAAAAGAATCCTTTTCACTGTAGAGATTCAGTAACATCAAATGAGTGCAAAGCTCATCATAAAATGATGTAAATTAAGTGAACGTGTAGCGATTTATACGAAGGATGTTAACATTTTGATCAGTTCCCGTAATTTATAACATTTCGCGACTTACAGAACTTTGCAATCCTTTGATGTTACTGTACTTCTACAGTGAAAAAGCTTTCTTTTTGACGATGACATGTATACATGTCTGAGGATTTCAACGTCTGACTTGTGCTAAAGCAAATTCTTTTGCAATACCACTTGGAAATGGCCTAAAGACCGAAAATGCAATCCTGAGATAAATTATTTCTAAACTGAACAGCGAATGTGATGTCCTTAAAAAATTTCTACGTGACTGTGAACCACCACCATGAGAAGTTAATCAGTTATAATTTGAGAACACCAGAACCCGGGTGAAAAACAAATGTTTACAATTGTTCAAAACCAATAAAATAACATTGAACCTAAAGAAAATAAACAGCATTACTCTCAATTTGAAGAGCAAAACTAGTACTGTCAAGTTAAATGCAAATAATAATTGTATAGGGCCAAACACTGAATGACAGCTGAAGTATGATGTGCACACACAGATACTAACAAAGAGACTGTCATCTGCAACTTGTGTGTTTAAAGTTTCATTACCAGTGTGTAACAGCAGGTACCCCAGAGTTAATATTTCTCCTACGTACTCTCAACACTTAGCTGTGTTATAGTTTTTGGGGATAAAGTACACAAAATACGGCCACAATATTCAAACTACAAAGAAGGACCATAGGTACAAAAAACTCACGGAAATGAAAGCGAGAACCGAAAGCCAACATCCTTAAAAAGGCAGCTGAAGCATACCTCTCCTGCACCAAAATTTTAACACCAGGTTAGATGTAAAATAACAAAAAGTCACTATGTTAGGGGGGGATGTGTGATTAAATTTCTAGGTGATTTGGAAGTGTACAAGGTGAGGTACTCAGTACACGGAGCTACCACTTCTGGTGGCAAAAACGGCACTAAGCCGCCTACGCATATAGGCCGGGACCTCAAAAAATAAGTTACAGATTATTACGACACTCCAAGTAACTTTAATTCAATGCTGCCTGCACTTCGAACTGACACAGATAGATTACGCTATTTTTCAACGTAGGCATCGTCCTCGACGATAGAAATCCACTCCCTGGTCACGAAGCTGTTCTCGTCGTTGGAACATCCCTTATTCCCTGAAATTTAATTGTAATTGCCGAAAAGATGAAAATCGCCTAGCGCGCCATTTTTCTAAGTGTGCAATGTCTTGCTGTATCGATAACAATGCCCCGGCGCTGATGGTCACACGCAGTCGTGACGTGCGAAGAAAAGCCAGTACTGGGTAGAAAGTGGAATTAATAGTTGAAAGCATTATGTTGCTTGGTAGAAGAAAAATGTTTCAGCTATTTCGCGAAACGGCGGGCGGGATTAATTATGAGATGTATGCTTGATGCAGTGTCGTGTCTGAGAATCAGTAACTGTCGTGGAAAAAGATATTTATAGTAGAACGTAAAATGGAAAGGCTTCCTTGGCCAGCGATTACCTGGTTAATTAATGTGGAAACTCAACGTAGCAATGGTTACTTCAGCGTGGATGCGAAACAAACATAATGTCAAACGAGACTGAATGAACGTAGGTATTCTTGGAGAAGTGTATTATGTGCAAAGAGGACAATGACAGAAAGTAATTTGACTTGCACTGTTATTATTTCATTGCGACATATTCCGTTCTTCAACTGAATAACTTTGATATTTGCAACATATAAGACACATGTATTGATATTAGGCGCGTGGTCAGGTTTATTTCGTAACGAAGTGTGTTCTCTAGGTAAAGCTACCGTACTTTACTCCGATAGCCGCATAAAGTAATCTAAAATAAAACAGAGAAAAATTTTCAATAACGAGAGAGGAGTTGCAGTTGGTCTAAATACCGCCAGAATTTCACGGTGAATCACTGTGCTGTTTAGACGTTCCGACAAGAAGAATCGTACCGTCTCGCGTACTTCCAGTCTGGAGTAAGTTTTCATTGCCGCGTCATTTCGCTTCCACACTGATGCACCTATTATCGCAGCAGAACTGTGTCTGTGGGAAATCCGTGATTTCCGTTTTAGTTTGTTGAATTATAACCATACGTGTATCGACTGGTATCTCGTACACTAGTCTCTTCTCATTAATGATATGATAGAAATAGCCGTGAAAGAGAACAACCGTAACAAATCCGTGGTTGCCAAAACCATGTCTTTTGTATCACTGTGTACTTACAAGCAATGCTATATGGGACCAAACCCGAGACAGAACTTATGTATGAACACGAGGAAGCTAACCCCGTTTAACTAAGGCTGTTCAAAAACAAACACAACCTTATTAGTAAACGATTTAAGCACAATTATCCGATCCATAGAACAGAATACGACGTTGTATGTCCTTAAAAAATATTCTAAAGTTTGTTGAGGAATTGCACCAACACGTTCAGTTCCTTTCTGATGTTAGGGAATGGTATGAAGCTGAGTTTTGAATGCAGCATCCAACATGAAAGATCATGAGATCAAACAAAGGGCGCACAAACGCAAACAAATCACTTTTCTGTAGAGAAAATTAACCGAGAAGGTCATGGTGTTGATGCCTGTATGAACCATAGCTAATTCTGACGAAATCTAGTTTACTGCAACTCTTCTTTAGGTATTGTGTTAACAAGTTCTTGAACCAAATGTCTGTAGTGCTCGCTGTTAACTGTGCCACGAAATAATGACGAAGATTTTTCTGCGTCAAATTACACACCAAAAACCCACTTTCTGTGCGTGCAGAGGGTACACCTGAAACTAATGTGGATTATCCGTACTGAAAATTCGTGAAATCTGTGCATTAACGTAATCATCAAGGTGGAGTCCGGAACACGTCGAATTCTTCAACAACTGGCGTCTCAGGTGACACGAACAGAAAACTGCAAACATTGCTTGAAAAAAATAGTGAAGCACCCAGAAGAGGAGGAATGATCACTCAGCACTGACGCTGTTCACGTACCCTGTCAGAGCTGGTAGCATCATCAAATACGAATAACAGTAATGCAGTCATGTGGCCGTTTTACCTGTTACAGAGAATTGTAATTCTAAATCATTCACTTACCGCCGATCGTGTGCACATACACCAAGTTACATTGACATCCGACCATGTCTTCTTGGTGCTTCACTTTTTTCTCAAGCAGTGTATTTTTAATTACCTTCAGGTAACAAACAGCATGAACGGCTGGGCACGCACAACAAAGAAAGGTACCACACCATACATTCGCCACTAAGATTTCATATGATTTTTTTTTAAGTGTGTAGCTTGCACGTTGATGAAAATTTCTGGTGCTAGCACATTTCGTCGACCACTTTTGGCCACATCTGCTACATTTACTGTCCGCTTGTACTTGTCGAACACCTGACTGATTGGTGCATAAGTTTTGTGAAGTTATTTTTAGTCTCGGGATAAATGTCACATCTAACATGCTGGGTTACAATTACTGCTGTAATGTGTAATTCATTTCTTTCTATATTAAACAAGGATAGTTACTGTTACTAAAATCAAAAATGTTTCCGTAACTTTACGTTAGTTCATGAAAACGTTTTACGTTGGAGTTGCCTCCCGGATCAAAATACAGTTTTACTGTTTATTCAATTTTACCTAAATTGATTTATCAAACTGACATACTGATCACAGCAAGTGAAAACTACAGAAGGGCAACTACTTACTTCCTACTTACAAGTACAGATAAGTACTTAGGCCCTTATAAACAATAGCAGCTTGGAAAACTGCAGAAGGGCAACTACTTATTTCCTACCTACAAGTATACATAAGTACTTAGGCCCTTATAAACAATAGTAGCTTTGAAAACTGCAGAACGGCAACTAATTACTTCCTACCTACAAGTACACATACGTACTTAGGCCCTTATAAACAATAGTAGCTTGGAAAACATTGTTGAGCTCATAGAAATAACTCTACATACCCATATCATCATTTGATATCACATCACTGTTAGCAAAAAATTTACATTGCGGAAACCTTCCGTATCAATAATACAACACACCAGAACCACACTTATAAGGTATAATAGCTTTCTTGACTTTAATTAGAGACCAGAAGCGCTTTACGTCTGATAACACTTTTCGTTTATGATAGCCATCGCTCCTCATGGAAATACCAATTACAGAACTCACTCCTGAAAACGACCAGAAACACATACAGAAAAATTTAAGATGTACTGCATAACTATTAGACTATACTGGCCAAAACTGATAGTGTGACTATGGTGTCATTAAAGAATGAAAAACAAAGACATATGGATTACGTCACTACGATCTGTGTGCCTCCGTAAATATAGAGAAATCGATTATGAATACCATGAAACATGGCGATAAAGCACTGACAGAGATTATGAATTTGTAATACTTGCAGGACTCTATGAAGAGTAATTAAAACGAGAAATTAAAAAAGAAGTTCATATTAGAAAGTGTATGGTGCTGGCTAGAAGCTTAATGCCGCAGTTGTTTAGTTTGTACGTTGAAGCAATTAAAAAGAAAAGAAAAAATCAGAACAAGAATAAAATAGAACAGGGACTTCAGCATCCTAAATTAACTGTTGGACAGACTCCAACCTCTGTTTTCAGTTTTTATCCACTACGGATCTCTCAGTGCAATGGCAGTTATTCCCTGATTTCATGACACGTCTTATCATTTTGTCCCATATTACAGTAATTGTGTGCAAAAATTCGGCTGGCAGTGGGCGGTTCGGGAGAGCGGTTTGGGCTTAAATGGTTCAAATAACTCTGAGCACTATGCGACTTAACTTCGGAGGTCATCAGTCGCCTAGAACTTGGAACTAATTAAACCTAACTAACCTAAGGACATCACACACATCCATGCCCGAGGCAGGATTCGAACCTGCGACCGTAGCGGTCGCTCGGTTCCAGACTGTAGCGCCTAGAACCGCACGGCCACTCCGGCCGGCAGCGGTTTGGGACTGCTGCGCCAGGTCTTTGCCAGAAATCGCAGTTGTTAGAAGATAAGTGATTAGTGATATGTTGCTTCAGTTACTTGTTACATTCTACTTGATTTCTTGGTCAGTCTGTCGTCCCCAGCTTGCTCGGCTGTCTTGTCCGCATTTGTTAGGCAGTTAGTGTCTGTCTGTCTGTCGATCTGCCGTACGTTAATAGCTGCCTCTGTCATGGTTGTCGGATTCGGTGAAGTTATTTATTGCTTAAAGGCCGAATTCTTGAATTATGTTTTCATCTTGCCTATCATCTTGCGAGGTGGTGTATGTGTAATGTAGAGCATGTTGTACATTTTATGTAAGTCTGCATTTTATGGGCTTTATTTAAATAGTAATTTTAGGTTATAATGTTGCCACCCTTCCACCGTAAGAGTCCTTTAAAAAAATTGCACTTTCGGTGGCAAATAATTTGAGTCTTGTACCATTTCCATCCCTCTTATGGCGTTCATAGTTTACGTGTTTGTGTGAGTTGTTAAAAAATTTTTAGTTTAAAGTAATCTGGTGTGTTGCAGATTTGCACCAGGGTACTCTTTCAGAGGTTGTTGTGAGCGGTCATGACTACGGCTGTGTTGAAAGGGAGCAGGCAAGCTTCTCAGCCCGAAGGCTGATACTGTTAATATTGTTCTTTCTGCCTCTAAATAAAATTGTAACTTGATATTTCGAGGGTGCTTCTCTGCTTATAATTTTAAATCTATTTTTGAAAAGCTTTTACGAATAAAATTCACATTTGTTAAAAGTAATTTCATTTTCCGTCAGTTACTTCCTGGCAACTACACTCCTGGAAATGGAAAAAAGAACACATTGACACCGGTGTGTCAGACCCACCATACTTGCTCCGGACACTGCGAGAGGGCTGTACAAGCAATGATCACACGCACGGCACAGCGGACACACCAGGAACCGCGGTGTTGGCCGTCGAATGGCGCTAGCTGCGCAGCATTTGTGCACCGCCGCCGTCAGTGTCAGCCTGTTTGCCGTGGCATACGGAGCTCCATCGCAGTCTTTAACACTGGTAGCATGCCGCGACAGCGTGGACGTGAACCGTATGTGCAGTTGACGGACTTTGAGCGAGGGCGTATAGTGGGCATGCGGGAGGCCGGGTGGACGTACCGCCGAATTGCTCAACACGTGGGGCGTGAGGTCTCCACAGTACATCGATGTTGTCGCCAGTGGTCGGCGGAAGGTGCACGTGCCCGTCGACCTGGGACCGGACCGCAGCGACGCACGGATGCACGCCAAGACCGTAGGATCCTACGCAGTGCCGTAGGGGACCGCACCGCCACTTCCCAGCAAATTAGGGACACTGTTGCTCCTGGGGTATCGGCGAGGACCATTTGCAACCGTCTCCATGAAGCTGGGCTACGGTCCCGCACACCGTTAGGCCGTCTTCCGCTCACGCCCCAACATCGTGCATCCCGCCTCCAGTGGTGTCGCGACAGGCGTGAATGGAGGGACGAATGGAGACGTGTCGTCTTCAGCGATGAGAGTCGCTTCTGCCTTGGTGCCAATGATGGTCGTATGCGTGTTCGGCGCCGTGCAGGTGAGCGCCACAATCAGGACTGCATACGACCGAGGCACACAGGGCCAACACCCGGCATCATGGTGTGGGGAGCGATCTCCTACACTGGCCGTACACCACTGGTGATCGTCGAGGGGACACTGAATAGTGCACGGTACATCCAAACCGTCATCGAACCCATCGTTCTACCATTCCTAGACCGGCAAGGGAACTTGCTGTTCCAACAGGACAATGCACGTCCGCATGTATCCCGTGCCACCCAACGTGCTCTAGAAGGTGTAAGTCAACTACCCTGGCCAGCAAGATCTCCGGATCTGTCCCCCATTGAGCATGCTTGGGACTGGATGAAGCGTCGTCTCACGCGGTCTGCACGTCCAGCACGATCGCTGGTCCAACTGAGGCGCCAGGTGGAAATGGCATGGCAAGCCGTTCCACAGGACTACATCCAGCATCTCTACGATCGTCTCCATGGGAGAATAGCAGCCTGCATTGCTGCGAAAGGTGGATATACACTGTACTAGTGCCGACATTGTGCATGCTCTGTTGCCTGTGTCTATGTGCCTGTGGTTCTGTCAGTGTGATCATGTGATGTATCTGACCCCAGGAATGTGTCAATAAAGTTTCCCCTTCCTGGGACAATGAATTCACGGTGTTCTTATTTCAATTTCCAGGAGTGTACTTCCACGCTCACCTAGTATGATTAAATGTGTTAATGTTCTTTATGAATCGCTAGTAACTAAAGTAAATTCTTTAAGAAAAGATTTTGAAAGTAAATTTACGGCTCAATCCTATCATCTTTTTGTATTCGTCTTAAAGCACAACAAAATTTTATTTATATTTCAACTTTAAATTATATTTATTTTGAAAAGCATTATTCTTTGTAAAAAGTTATAGATAAAAACAAAAGAAAAGAAAACTGAAAAAAGGATGAAAAACGAAAACTGTAAGATATACGATCTGTTGTCAAACGTTAGGTAATAGGTGTATAATTTGGCAATAAATAAATAAAAAATGTCGTCAGTATAGACATTAAAAGGTGTCGGCGATAAGCGTCGTCCTTGCGTGTCACCATTCTGTAACCTACTGCTCGCTGTTGACAGTTGAGGACCACGCCTGCTCTCCACTCGTAAGATCGCCCCGGGTAGCCCGGGAGGCAGCGCCGGCGATGCACTGCGGGTTGCGTGCCCGGAGCGGGCAGGGGCGCGGCAGCCCGCGGTGCCCGGCGCCCGCCGCCTAGTGCGAGCCGCGGCAGCGCGTGCTCGAGGGCCGGTTCCCACGGGCGCCGCGCCGCCGCCCGCCGCCACTTCTGCACGGACTGCGGCCCGCGCACCTGCCGCGCCTTCCCAGCGCCGCGGTCAAGACCTGCCGCCATGCGGGTCGCGGCTCTCCACCTCACTCCGCCGCTTCTGGTCTCCATCGCTAGCGGTCGTTATATGGATATAAAAACAGCACGGACACCTCGTCCTTCTCTTTGCGTTGAAATTTATTACTCATCTAGGACGGGTAGTAATAAATATTTTTTTAAAATCTTTATTGACAAACAATACTAATTATACATATTTAGCCCACCTCCTAACATGATTAGTGGGCCATTAATTGTTACATAAGTCTAAGTTTTCTGCAGCTAATATTACAATTTTTATTAGTGAGCTACTTTTTAAGTTCCTAAACTGGTGTTAAATTCCTACAATAACAATGGGCAGTTTAATTTTACCTACTTCTAACGTAGAAATGACTACTAACTGCAGCGTCACAGGTGTGCCAGTAAGGTACAAACCGACTTGGAGTGGCCAGGCTCCTCGAGCTAACCCCGGGGAGCGTGCCCCTGGCACTGGGCCGGCCAAGGTTAGTAATCGCTGCAGTTTCCTATGTTGGTATTCTAAACTAAGTCCTACTCTACTAACTTAACCTACGTCATAGTTGGTGCTTGTCATGATCGGTGTGATTGATCCCATCCCCCTAATCCCATACGTGGCGGTTTCCAACTGATGGAAGTCGGCCATTCCACGCACAGGCGGTATGGGATTGGGATCAGGTCTTAATCGGTTGGTTGAAGAATTCGGTATCTACTCTTGATCCCTCAAGTATTCTATTAAGATTTTTCGCGATACCTCTTCTGCCAGAGCATTCAGGGTATGGAAAGTGTCTTCTTGTCTTAGGAGGTTGTATGTCTCGTTGTTTGGAAGTCTGTCTAAATGTTGTCGCCACGTCGTTGAAGAGAGGGCACTCGAAAACCACATGTTCGGGAGATCCTTCCGCCGCGCCACAGTCACACTCGGGGGTTGCCCTTTTCCCAAACCGACATAAGTATGTCGGATAGGGTCCATGACCAGTGAGAAAGTGGATGAGTCCTCGTGTGGGTTAAAAATATTTCATGGTCCCAAGTTCTTTAACATCAAGGAAAAAACTGGAATGTTCTTCTCCCCGTTTCATCTTCCTCCCAATTCCTCTGCCACAGTTCCTCCCCTCTGTTTCTTATCTCCCTCTTATCCTCTACTCTCACACCCATGATATCTGTTATTTTTTCCCCGTCCCCTTTTTTTGCCCAATACCATGCCGCTTGTTCTCGTATTTTGATATCTAGCGGGCAGAGCCCCATTATGACTAACAGAGCTCCACCTGGTGATGTCCTGTAGGCCCCTACTAATCTTAGAATCATATTTCTTTGGACTCTTCTCACTATCATGGCGGGCACGACCCGCGTGAGCCTGTGCGCCCAGACTCCCGAGCCGTAACCCACTACTGATGTCAGGATGCTGTTGTGATAGAGTTTGATGAGATGAGGGGGGAGATGAAATCGTTTATGTCCGATGGAAATGAGATTATTTAGTAACTGTAGGGCTTTCTGTGTTACGGTTTCTATGTGTTTTCCAAAGTTCCATCTCTCGTCAATTATGACTCCCAGATATCGCGCCTCTCGTCGCCGAAGAACTGGTGAGCCATCGATTCTCACAGTGGGATTCCTAATAAGCTGACCTTTTACTAGTAAATAAGTAGATTTTGTAGGAGTTCCTTTCATTTTCGTATTAAGGCACCATTAATTTCTACACGAAGAAAAGCAAGCCACCAAAAGAAACTTCTTCTCTACAGCTTCACACTTCATTGTGACAGATTTTTCCCAGCGGCGGATGACTTGTCGACACTTTGGTAGTCGTCTGCATTTTGGCTGCTGAGAAAACGCTATACATCGAATACCACCTTGCTGCCATTCTGCAGATATCTGCCATGCAATGCTTTCTTGATCCTTTCAGAGAGGAAAGAGGTACTGGATACCGCATCAGGGACGAGGCAAAATCTGATTAGATTAGATTATTAGATTACATTTACATTTATTCCAATTGCTCCATAGTGAGGAGGTCCTCCAGGATGTAGAACATGTCATAAAAATAACAATACATGACGAATATTTACAACTAAAACAAATAAGCTAATGTACCATTCCACAGGTCCCAAGTGGAATGATCGTCATTTTTTAATGAACACTATATCAAAGAGTCATTTTACAAATACTAATGCACTGAATTTAAAATAAAAAAGGTTTTTTATTTATTTATAAGTTAATAAACGTGTAATACAACTGCTATAATACTTATTTACAATGAACACATTACTGCACTGAAATGGTGCAGAAGTTAGATTGTACTTACACACACACACACACACACACACATATATATATATATATATATATATATATATATATATATATATATATATATATATATAATGAACACATTACTGCACTGAAATTGTTCAGAAGTTATATATATTGAATAATACACACCTTTTTGTACAAGACTAAGTGACTTTAAATCCTTGTGAAGATTATTCTTATTTCTGGTATTGATTCCATGAATTGAGCTATTGGTTTGAAAAAGTGATATATTTTTAATGACAAATTTCGTTAAGGAATAAATGTATTGGGGAGCAGTAGTAAGTATCCCTAGTTCCCTAAACAGGCTTCTGCAGGATGTTCTTCAGTTCACACCACATATAACTCTTACTGCACGTTTTTCTGCCCAGAAAACTTTAGCTTGGCTTGATGAATTACCCCCAAAAATAATCCCATATGACATTATGGAATGAAAATAAGCATAGTATGCCAGCTTTTTATTTTTATATCCCTCATGTCTGACACATTCGCATTGCAAATAGAGATTTCTTAAGATGCTTCAGCAGTTCTGTGGTGTGCTCCTCCCTGTTGAATTTATTATCAAGATGCAATCCCAAGAATTTAACACTGCCCACTTCTTCTACCTGCTTGTCATCGTATGTTAGGCATATACTCGTGGGATACCCCTTACAAGTTCTGAACTGCATGTAGTGTGTTTTTTCAAAGTTTAGTGACAAAGAATTGGCTAGCAACCAGTGATTAATGTCCACAAATATTTTATTAACTGATCTTTCTAACACTACATTTGATTTGCTGTTTATTGCAATGTTTGTATCATCGGCAAACGAAACAGACCTGGCATCTGGTAATGTTACTGATGAAAGTTCATTGATATAAACAAGAAAAGGTAAGGGCCCCAAACTGGAACCTTGTGGGACCCCACATATAATTAGTTCCCAGCTGGATGATGTCTGATAGCTTCATACATGTCTCTTTCCTAATAACACCCTTTGTTTTTTGCCATAGATATAAGATTTAAACCATTTTGCAGCATTTCCTGTTACACTATAATATTCTAATTTATTTAAAAGTATATTGTGATTTACACAGTCAAATGCCTTTGACAGATCACAAAATATACCAGTTACCTGCAATTTTTTTCTAATGAATTAAGCACATTTTCACTGTAAGTGTAGATAGCCTTCTCAATATAAGAACCCTTTAGAAATCCCAACTGTGACTTTGACAGTATGTTATTTGCGATAAGATGGTTATAAAGCTGATTGTACTATTACCTTTTCTAAAATTTTTGAGAATGCTGGCAACAGTGAAACTGGACGGAAATTTGATGCTATTTCTCTATCTCCCTTCTTAAATAGTGGCTTAACTTCAGCATATTTCAATCATTCAGGAAATATTCCACTGATAAACGACTGGTTACACAGATAGCTTAATATGTTACTTAGCTCAGAACCACATTCTTTAATTAGCTTTGTTGATATTCATCATACCCATTAGATGTTTTTGATTTTAAAGATTTTATGGTGGACATTATTTATGCTGGGGTTGTGAGGGTCAAATTCATATTATGGAAGTTACTTGAAATGTCTGGTCTGAGGTATTCCATAGCGGCATCTACCGAACCTGGCAACCTCAGCTTTTCAGTAACAGTTATAAAATGTTTGTTAAAATATTCTGCAACACTATGCACATCTGTCAACAATGTATCATTTACTCTAAATGCTATTGGTTCCTCTTCATGTCTGGTTCTACCGGTCTCCTCCTTCACTATATCCCATATTGTCGTTATTTTGTTATCTGATATGACTATCTTTTCCTTGTAATATATTTGCTTTGATGTCCGTATTACAGTGTTTAATATTTTGGAGTATTTCTTGTAATGTGCTATAGCATCAACATCGGAACTGTTTCGGATTGACAGATACAGTTTTCTTTTTGTTTTACAAGACACCCCTTTTCCTTGAGTAATCCATAGCTTCTTTGTAGACTTTGTTCTAACCTTGGTAAGTTTTGGGGGCCGAAAGAAACAGCATGTGTGGCTGTGCCGTGTGCTGAATAAATTGAGGTAGTGGTGTTTAGGATACACACTTCCACGGACAGTGTGCCGTAGTCTCATCAGGATATTTCGGTAGCATTTCCCTTTGACGGTGTGTCCCTTAACAGCTTAATGTGTCAGCAGCACACCACAGTAGGCCTAAAAAACATTCAACACCGCCTTGTAAGATGATCGCTGTGTCTTCACCTTATTCGGCCATGGTAAATTTACTCTACGTGTTTTTCTCATTTGTCTCTTGCTTGCAGTGATACAACCACTAATCGTCGATGGCGATTAAGCAGCTAAAGGAGTCACCTGGATTGGCCCGACACTGTTTTGGCGTTTTAAATCGTTGTGAGAAGTCGCGGAAAACAGCGACGGTGACTTGTTATATTCCGAACGTTGTACAAGAAAGTAAAAACTGCTTTTAATGCCTTCTACTATCGTACAAGAGCAATCACTTGTCTTAGGATCCCAGGTTCTTTGCACAGAGGTGGTCTGCACCTACGTTGCGCAACGCAATTAAAGGATAGCTTCTTCGAACCCCGCAGTTGTATCAGACTGCTAGGCATTAGTTTTAAATTTGGCTCGAAAGTGCCTGAAACCTCCATTTCTAATGTTGGAAGGGCGTGGCGCCCTATGACGACACTCTCGGGCACGGCACCGCTACACACAGCAAGGAATCGACACATACCAAAAAAAGGACAGATCTCAAATGTTCATGTCAGGTGTAAGGTGGGTTAACGATGTCACATTGGCACCGGATTTTCTGCCCAACACCACCGTGATCGTACCACACGATGGGGACGTAGCCGCAACCTCTGGTTCCCACATTTCACCCCTTCTTTTGGCGCCTCCGCCGCCTCAAAATCTCCCTGCGCAGCTGTGAAACCAAGCGATTTTCTCATCTGTGACCGAGAAAACGTTTCGGACAAACCGCCGCTGCGAATCGACTGCAGTAGGTGGCATAAAAAGCATCAGTTTTGACATAATTTATTCGGAGGCAGTACTTTGCAGCACTTTCTCGATCTTCCTAACAAGCACCCATTTCTACTATAATACCGAGCGAGTTGGCGCAGTGGTAATCACAATGGACTCGTATTCGGGAGGACGACATTTCAAACCGGCGTCCGGGCATCCAGATTTAAGTTTTCCGTGATTTTCCTAAATCACTCCAGGCAGACGCCGGAATGGTTCCTTTGAAAGGGCACGGTCAATTTCCTTTCCTGTCCTTGACATAATCCTCTGTTGACCTCGATGTCGACGGTACGTTAAATCCAATCCTCCTTTTTATTTCTCCTATCTTACCTTCGTAGCCCTTACTTGAGATGTACTTTGCAGACGGTGGAATCGTGCTGCAGTCTGTCACAAATGTTGGTTGTCTGATCTTTCTCAATAGCTTTTCGCGGAAAGAACCTCTACTCTCCAGGGATTCCCATTTGAAATCACTGGCCGTTTCTATAACACCCGCTTATTGATCGAACCTATCAATAATAAATCTAGAACCATGCCACGAAACTCCTTTTATGTCTTTCCTTCAATCCGACTTTAGCAGTGTTCAAGAATGTGTCACACTACTATCCTATACGTGGTCTCCCTTATAGATCAGCTACATCTTTCTAAACTTCCCCAAAATAAACCGAAACAGAGCGATCGCCTATCTTACAACTGACCATCCGTGTTCGTTCCATTTCATATCGCATTTCAGCATTCCGTCCAGATATTTAAACGATGTGACTATGTCAACTAGTACACTCGTAATTGTTACGGGACAGTTTAAAAAAAAAAACTGCTCCGTAATCTGATTAATAACACACTATTCAAATTAGACTGCCAAATCAATTAAAAGTACAAGTGAAGTATTAAAGTATGCAAGTATCTGAAACAAACACTAGTGATTATGAATTTAATAAACTCTTCTCGATTTCATTTCCATACGGTAGTGTAAGATATGTGCAGCTCTTCTGTGAGCTGAGTACGCTGGCCGACTGTAAGAATGTGAAGGCCACAGTGGTAGAATATTAAGCAGGTTGTAAAATTGTTCCTTCGCTAAAAGGCACAGTCACTGGTAGGCATGCAATGGGCGACAGCCGCTCCTTACGTCGGCCACAGCACCCCGGTGTCAGCCACAACGGGAGGGAGTAGGTGGAACTCGGCAAGTTGTACACAGGCATTGTGAGACGCACTGAAAGAACGCTTTCTAAATGGATAGGGATCTGATAGATAGAGGGAAAATAAGAAACTTTCAGAGCGAGAGGAATCTGCTGGATTGAAAGGCGGTCAACAGTAATTGATTTGTAAGTTTTATAAGAGAGCACAGGACTGACTCCAAAAAATTATTTTCGTAGGGGTGATGGAAACTCGCGAGTACGTATTTTCTGTAGCTATCATTGACTGAAATGTGAAACCAGACTCATGGTGGGAGAAAATTACTGCCATTTGCCCCCACTCTAAGAAAGAAATTTGTATTGCTGGTAAACCACAGCAGATTTTGCGAGAGGAGGGAGATTGCTGATATTTTTATACATTTTTTATTGCACGGATCTTGGAAGGTCCCACCGATTAGCTGACGAGACTCCGTTGCTGGCAGGACCGGCAAAATTTTTAGGAGGAGTAAGTATGAACAGTTTTTACTTAGAGCTCCAAAGAGAAGACACTTGGTTTTCATCTGCACTTTTAGGAGGCACTGCTTTGGCCGCTAGGCGTTATAAGACCAAGTCTCAAAGCCGATCATAGACCACTTGCAGCTCAGAGCTGTCACTGCGCCGGCCGGTGTGGCCGTGCGGTTCTAGGCGCTTCAGTCTGGAACCGCGTGACCGCAACGGTCGCAGGTTCGAATTCTGCCTCGGGCATGGATGTTTATGACGTCCTTAGGTTAGTTAGGTTTCAGTAGTTCTAAGTTCTAGGGGACTGATGACCACAGATGTTAGGTCCCATAGTGCTCAGAACCATCACCGTAGCTGTCACTGCAGGCATTCTCTGCGTCTGAGTTTTCGAACGGTGGTAAATAGGTGCAGCGGTTGTGCACGATGTAACGAAAGTGACGCCAAGTTATTTGTTTAGAGTTAGGGTCTTGTTTTTCTGAATTAATTCACGCACTCACCCAGCTGAACTCAGCATGCCCTTAGGAAAGGGTCCTGGTTCTCACGTGTACTCTCCTGAGTCTTTCCTTTAATATGTTAAGTAATTCAGCAATCATTGGTGATTTACACATAGAAAATTATTATTTCCTTTCCAACTCCACCCTCCCCCTTATGCCTAGGTATTATAGCATATGTTCAATAATCCATTTGAACCACTGTCCACTCAATAATTAGTTTATTATCTATTCGATGTTTGGAGTCACGTCCATGCGTTTTAACAATAAACACGGCGTTATTGTGACCTTTAGTTTCATTCCATAGTTTGGTAAAACCATTTCTCATTTTCAGTTGCGAACTATGGTACCCATATTTCGTTTAATTGGGCCACCCCTGTTGAAGTTTAAATGTTCAATCGTATCCACTGTGTGACTTCCTCAATTTTCCACATGATATTACGAGGAGTGTCCACTGTACAGGTCACCAGGTTCAGCTCTTTGTAGCATCACAGGAGCGAGCTTAAACTCAACTATAATGCTGTTTTCGAATATTACGGGATTGTTTTTCTTACTCATCTGCATATCATTTATTTTCTCACTTTTACAGCAAGCTACTACTCATCACAACAATTGGAAATTTTACCCAAGTCGTACTGTATCCTCCTGTAGTTACTTAGAGATGATACTCCTCCGAACAAAAAAATGGCTCTGAGCACTATGGGACTTAACAGCTGAGGTTATCAGTCACCTAGAACATAGAACTACTTAAAACTAACTAACCTAAGGACATCACACACATCCAAGCCCGAGGCAGGATTCGAACCTGCGAACGTAGCGGTCGCGCGGTTCCAGACTGAAGCTCCTAGAACCGCTTGGCCACACCGGTCGGTTCCTCCGAACACAACTGGGTCATCAGCAGAAAGTCGCAGATTACTGCTCACCTTATCGTCAGATCGTTAACCGATATAGGGAACAAGAGTGGTCTTACCATACTTCCATCGGACACTTCTTAAGGTACCTTTGTCTCTGACGAACACTCGCCGTCCATTCTGTTAAAAATTCTCCGACCCACTCACATATGAGAGTGGTACTGTATCAAACGCTTTCCGGAAATCTACCTCTTGCCCTTTCGCCATAGTTCACAGGATACAATGCTAGAAAATGACAAGCTCAGTTTTGTATAATCGATACTTTGTAAATCGTTTCTGACATGTCGAAAGACACTACTTTCCCTGGAGGAAATCTATTATGCTTGAACTAAAATAGTTAGTTAATGCTCCATGGATCATTTTTCACGATGTACAAAAAGTCGCTTTACATTCACAACTCAGATTAATTTTTATCCTGAACAGTTCTAAGCTTTTTACCCAAGAACCAAAAGGATATACAGATGTGAGTTCGTAATTGCTACCCACCAGCTATTACATATTACAGTAACAGAAATTCTTCTACGGAATAGAAAGAGTTGTAAAGGAGAAGCTCTCTCAGTTTCTTATCAAATTTTACTTTGCTGTCCTCAGACATTTTACACTGAAGCGTCAAAGAAACTGGCATAGGCATGCATGCGCATTCAAAAAAGACAACAAGTATCTGGTGCAGTTGTTGGATCGGTTACTGCTGTTACAATGGCAGGTTATCAGGGTTCAAGTGAGTTTCAACGTGGTGTTATAGTAAGCACACGAGAGATGGGACATAGCATCTCCGAGGTAGCGAAAAACTGGGGATTTCCCCGTACGAACATTTCACGAGTTTACCGTGAATAACAGGAATCTGGTAAAAAACCAAATCAACAACATCGCTGCTGCCGAAAAAAGATCCTGCAAAAACGGGACCAACAATGACTGAAGAGAATCGTTCAAAGTGACGGAAGTGCAACCCTTCCCAAATCACTACAGGTTTCAGTACTTGGCCATCAACAAGTGTCAGCGTGCGAACCGTTCAACGAAACATCACCGATATGGGCTTTTGGAGCCGAAGGCCCTCTTGTGTACCCTTGATGACTGCGCAACACAAAGGTTTACGCCTCGCCTGTGCCCGTCAATATCGACATTGAACTGTTAATGACTGGGCTGGTCCTCGTGGCCGTGCGGTTCTGGCCGCTGCAGTCTGGAGCCGACCGACCGCTACGGTCGCGGGTTCGAATCCTGCCTCGGGCATGGATGTGTGTGATGTCCTTAGGTTAGTTAAGTTTAATTAGTTCTAAGTTCTAGGCGACTGATGACCTCAGAAGTTAAGTCGCATAGTGCGCAGAGCCATTTGAACCATTTTTTTGTTAATGACTGGAAACATGCTGCATGGTCGGACAAGTCTCACTTCAAGTTGTTTCGAGGAGATGGACGTGCACGGGTGTGGAGACAACTTCATTAATCCATGGACCTGGATTCAAGGTGGTGGAGGCTCTGTAACGATGTGGGGCGCGTGCAGCTGAAGTGATACGAGACCCCTGGTAGTCTAGATACGACTCTGGCAGGTGACACGTACGTAAGCCTCTTGTCTGATCGCCTGCCTCCATTCACGTCCACTGCGCACTCCGTAGGACTTGGGCAATTCCAGCAGGACAATGAGACACAGCACACGTCCTGAATTGCTACAGAGTGGCTCCATAAACACTCTTCAGAGTTTAAACACTCCCGCTGGCCAACGAACTCCCCCGACATGAACATTATCGAGCATATCTGTGATGCCTTGCAAAGTGCTGTTCAGAAGAGATCTCCACCCCCTCGCGCTCTTACGGATCTATGGACAGCACTGCAGGATTCATGGTGTCAGTTCCCTCCAGCACTACTCCGAACATTAGTCGAGTCCATGGCACGTCGTGTTGCGGCACTTCTTCGTACTCGCGGGGGGCCCGACACGATATTAGGCAGGTGTACCAGTCTCTTTGGCTCTTCAGTCCATATCACTGGGTGAGTGATCAAAAATTTTTGTTGCAACATTGTGAACTCTTTTTGTGCTTAAAACAAGCTTAATGTGGAGTAAGAACTTCATTTTAACTCCTGGTATTGTAATTACGTACCTCATTGTTCTTTTTTAACTGTAGTTGACTATTTGCAACAAACTTCATGAGGGAAGAAATATATTGTGAAGCAGTAGTCAGAATGTCCAACTTCTTAAACAGGTCTACAAGATGATCGAACGTGTCCACCACATATTAGTCTTACACCATGTCTTTGCGTAATGAAGACTTTCTTTTTTACCCTAGAATGTTTTTTTTTAATTTAATGTCTATCAAAGTTGACTCCTAATAATTTTGAAGTTTCCACGCTACTTTTTATTTTCCCATCACGTGTTACACTTATCATTGGTGTAATATCTCCAGATGCGCAGAACTGAATTAAAAAAAAAAAGGTTGTGTAGGAGACCAGTCGCAGAAAACCAGCCAATGACACTTTTAAGAACTTTCAGTATCATTTCTTCTGTTTCTGTATGTATGCTTGGAATGAGTACATTACTAGTGTCATCTTCAAAAAGAAATAATTCTGCTTGTTGTGCACTAGATGGAAGATCTTTTACATGTATGAGGGACGGTAGTCGATGTAAGACTGAACCTTGGCGAACCCTATACTTCGTTTCTTCCCAGTCAGAATTATGTCTCTCCCCCCCCCCCCCCCCCCCCCCCCGGCTATATTCCTTGAATTAAAAAGTAAAACGTTCTGCATTCTTTTGGTTAGATATGAGGTTGTCCATTGGTTAGCTATACCATCAGTTATAAAACGTCAATTTATCTAGGAGAATACTGTAATGCACACAGTCAAATGCCTTAGAGAGGTCGCAAAAAAATACCAACTGGCGCTATTTTATTCTTTAATGCTTGCAAAATCTGGTGACTGAATGTACAAATGGCATTGTGACCATTTGGTAATACATTCATATGACGGAATTTCATGAAAGTTACACAGTTTACAACATACTGCTGTCATTTTGCTCTTGAACTGATTGTCCCTATGCTTTCTATTGTATATATGAAATGATTACTAAATGCATTTTCTACCTGTGACTCTACGTTTCTAGCATTTGTAGACTTAGACAAAGCTTTTGACAATGTTGACTGGAATACCCTCTTTCAAATTCTGAAGGTGACAGGGGTAAAATACAGGGAGCGAAAGGCTATTTACAATTTGTACAGAAAGCAGATGGCAGTTATAAGAGCCGAGGGACATGAAAGGGAAGCAGTGGTTGGGAAGGGAGTGGGACAGGGTTGTAGCCTCTCCCCGATGTTATTCAATCTGTATATTGAGCAAGCAGTAAAGGAAACAATAGAAAAGTTCGGAGTAGGTATTAAAATCCATGGAGAAGAAATAAAAACTTTGAGGTTCGCCGATGACATTGTAATTCTGTCAGAGACAGCAAAGGACTTGGAAGTGCAGTTGAACGCAATGGACAGTGTCTTGAAAGGAGGGTATAAGATGAACATCAACAAAAGCAAACGAGGATAATGCAATGCAGTCGAATTAAGTCGGGTGATGCTGAGGGAATTAGATTAGGAAATGAGACACTTAAAGTAGTAAAGGAGTTTTGCTATTTGGGGAGCAAAATAACTGATGATGGTCGAAGTAGAAAGGATATAAAATGTAGACTGGCAAAGGCAAGGAAAGCGTTTCTGAAGAAGAGAAATTTGTTAACATCGAGTATAGATCTAAATGTCAGGAAGTCGTACCTGAAAGTATTTGTATGGAGTGTAGCCATGTATGGAAGTGAAACATGGACGATAAATAGTTTGGACAAGAAGAGAATAGAAGCTTTCGAAATGCAGTGCTACAGAAGAATCCTGAAGATTAGATGGGTAGATCACATAACTAATGAGGAGGTATTGAATAGAATTGGGGAGAAGGGGAGTTTGTGGCACAACTTGACTAGAAGAAGAAGGGATCGGTTGGTAGGAGATGTTGTGAGGCGTCAAGGGATCACCAATTTCGTACTGGAGGGCAGGGTGGAGGGTAAAAATCGTAGAGGGAGACCAAGAGTTGAATACACTAAGCAGATTCAGAAGGATGTAGGCTGCGGTAGGCAGATGAAGAAGCTTGCACAGAGTAGCATGGAGAGCTGCATCTAACCAGTCTCAGGACTGAAGACAAAAATGGTTCAAATAGCTCTGAGCACTATGGGACTTAACATCTATGGTCATCAGTTCCCTAGAACTTAGAACTACTTAAACCTAACTAACCTAAGGACAGCACACAACACCCAGCCACCACGAGGCAGAGAAAATCCCTGACCCCGCCGGGAATCGAACCCGGGAAGCCGGGCGTGGGAAGCGAGAAGCGAGAACGCTACCGCACGACCACGAGATGCGGGCAGGACTGAAGAACACAACAACAAGAACATCTCCTTTTTGATCTCAGATCCTCAATTGTTGCCCTCCATTACAGAATAACGCAAATCATCGCAACGCCCTGACAGACTGACCTCTACAGGGGGAGTGCAAATAACTGATAAAGAATATAAGAAGCCCTGAGCCGCTGCATACTGTTACTTTTAAAAATTCGCGCTCTTTGCTATATTAAAACAATAGTAAAGGAAATTAGTCTCTGTCACCTAACACGAGGGTTTCTTTAGTACTGTATTTCGACAGCGAGTGGACCGGAGAGGAGTGGTGGCAAGTGCCCTCGGGCGCGCAGCGATTTCCACAGTGGTCCGCATACGCGGACCCAAGTGGCGCTCGCGCGGCGTTTAATTTCGGCTCGGCGTGGCCTGCTGAGTGGATGGGCCGCAAGTGGCGGCAGCTGGTCGGCGGCGCCACGCCGCGCCGTTTGTTTTCGCGACTGCCCTCCGCGTTTGTTCTTCGCCCCGCGCCGCGCGCACTGCCGTGGGAAAGGGAATTCACAGCGCGCGGAGAGGCAAAAATAATAAAAAGGCGCGCCGGGGCACGAGACGACTGTTCGGCCCCCTCGTTTCTGGCGCTCCCGCCGGCGGGCACCCCGCTGCGCATCGACCGCCGCACGCGTTTCCCACTGCCGTGTACACGGCCGCGCCGCGCCGCGCCGCGCCCTACAACAACATTTGTTCCGCGGCAGTACAGTCAATATCCCCGGCATAATCCGCATCCAGCCCTCTAATGCGGTGCCATTTAATGTCATTACTCGTCTCTAACGACTGCACACAGGTACACCAATGGTGATACCTGTCCTTCAAGCAGACAAAGCCTTATTTTGTAGAATTTTGGAACACGTATTGTGTTCGAGTATAATGACTTTTCTGGAGACTAGAAATCTACTCTGTAGGAATCAGCATGGGTTTCGAAAAAGACGGTCATGTGAAAACCCAGCTCGCCCTATTCGTCCACGAGTCTCAGAGGGCCATAGACACGGGTTCACAGGTAGATGCCGTGTTTCTTGACTTCCGCAAGGCGTTCGATACAGTTCCCCACAGTCGTTTAATGAACAAAGTAAGAGCATATGGACTATCAGACCAATTGTGTGATTGGATTGAGGAGTTCCTAGATAACACGACGCAGCATGTCATTCTCAATGGAGAGAAGACTTCCGAAGTAAGAGTGATTACAGGTGTGCCGCAGGGGAGTGTCATAGGACCGCTGCTATTCACAATATACATAAATGACCTGGTGGATGACATCGGAAGTTCACTGAGGCTTTTTGCAGATGATGCTGTGGTGTATCGAGAGGTTGTAACAATGGAAAATTGTACTGAAATGCAGAAGGATCTGCAGCGAATTGACGCATGGTGCAGGGAATGGCAATTGAATCTCAATGTAGACAAGTGTAATGTGCTGAGAATACACAGAAAGATAGATCCTTTATCATTTAGCTACAAAATAGCAGGTCAGCAACTGGAAGCAGTTAATACCATAAATTATCTGGGAGTACGCATTAGGAGTGATTTAAAATGGAATGATCATATAATGTTGATCGTCGGTAAAGCTGATGCCAGACTGAGATTCATTGGAAGAATCCTAAGGAAATGCAATCCGAAAACAAAGGAAGTAGGTTACAGTACGCTTGTTCGCCCACTGCTTGAATACTGCTCAGCAGTGTGGGATCCGTACCAGACAGGGTTGATAGAAGATATAGAGAAGATCCAACGGAGAGCAGCGCGCTTCGTTACAGGATCATTTAGTAATCGCGAAAGCGTTACGAAGATGATAGATAAACTCCAGTGGAAGACTCTGCAGGAGAGACGCTCAGTAGCTCGGTACGGGCTTTTGTCAAAGTTTCGAGAACATACCTTGACCGAAGAGTCAAGCAGTATATTGCTCCCTCCTACGTATATCTCGCGAAGAGACCATGAGGATAAAATCAGAGAGATTAGAGCCCACACAGAGGCATTCCGACAATCCTTCTTTCCATGAACAATACGAGACTGGAATAGAAGGGAGAACCGATAGAGGTACTCAAGATACCCTCCGCCACACACCGTCAGGTGGCTTGCGGAGTATGGATGTAGATGTAGATGTAGATGTTATTTTCAATCTCACTATCACCCGGTGATCTCTACGAGAACTGGATGTCTAACTTCAGCTGTCTGATTGTCGTACTTGCTGCCCGCCGTCTATAGTTAAACGAAAATTGATGTGTCACTAGAATTTAAAAGAAAATACCGGGTGAACAAAAAGTCAGTATAAACTTGAAAACTTAATAAACCACGGAATAATGTAGATAGAGAGGTAAAATTTGACACACACGCTTGGAATGACATGGGGTTTTATTAGAACCAGGCGCTCCACCCCATATTGCTAGACGCGTGAAAGATCTGTTGCGCGCGTCGTTTGGTGATGATCGTGTGCTCAGCCGCCACTTTCGTCGTGCTTGGCCTCCCAGGTCCCCAGGTCCTCCAGCCGACTTGTCTCCAATGGTCAATTGCTGCCTCAGGCGCCTTATGTTCGTTCTCCTGTGAGACTAGATTTTCGAATGCGACGCAAAACTGACATTTAATTCTAACGTTCCGACCCTGCTAACGACGATGGAACACACAAATTGCGTCCCGATTCAATACATCGTCCTCCAGCCGACTTGTCTCCATGGGTCTATTGCTGCCTCGGTCACCTTATGTTGGCTTTGGGGTTACCTGAAGTCGCAAGTGTATCGTGATCGACCGATGCTGAAAGACAACATCCGACGCCAATGCCTCACCATAACTCCGGACATGCTTTACAGTGATGTTCGCAACATTATTCCTGTACTACAGCTATTGTTCAGGAATGATGGTGGACATATTGAGCATTTCCTGTAAAGAACATCATCTTTGCTTTGTCTTACTTTGTTATGCTAATTATTGCTATTCTGATCAGATGAAGCGCTATCTGTCGGACATTTTTCGAACTTTTCTATTTCTTTGGTTCTAATAAAACCCCATGTCATTGCAAGCATGTGTGACAATTTGTACCTCTCTATCTACATTATTCCGTGATTTATTCAGTTTTCAAATTTAAACTGACTTTTTGATCACCCGGTACTTTCAGAATCTCCGCCCACACATATCTTTTGGATCTACTACACATACCACGCAAGCCATCATACAGACGTACGCGGGGGGGGGGGGGAGTTACCAGTATTATAGATCTACATCTACATCTACATCCATACTCCGCAAGCCACCCGACGGTGTGTGGCGAAGGGTACCTTGAGAACATCTACTGGTTCTCCCTTTCCTTCCGGTCTCGTATTGTTCGTGGAAAGAAAGATTGTCGGTATGCCTCTGTGTGGGCTCTAATCTCTCTGATTTTATCCTCATGGTCTCTTCGCGAGATATACTGTCACTTGGGGTGATTTGGAACTACTGAGGTGAAATGGAACACGGTATCCATTTCAACAAATCATCTTTGCTGTGGAGTGATACTTTGGTGTAACTAATGGAAACCACCCTCTACAGTCACCACAGATATTAGTTGTTCCAGAGATATAAAAATTTTATGTGTTAAAGAGTTATGTGATTTAAAAAAAAATAATGTATTTAAGTGCAAACTTTACGTTTTTTCTAAAACTCTGGAAACAAACTGTTGCACAGCTACTCTGGTAATAGTAATAGAGTTCTCTGAGATTGGAATCTGGAGGACAACTGTCAGTAATGATGTTTGAAAAGTTATATTAACAGAATCTTCCGTCGGTTCTTGGTAGAACAACACTATAATAATGAATGAAAAGCACCAGTTTGTATTTGTTCTACAACATTACTTTTATTGTTAATCGGTTTTCGGCTTACAAGGCCATCATCAGACCTTTACTGAGTATTATCACCAAAGAAGTTAAATGTTAGCAAATAACATTGGAAGAGAAGTATCACATCTAGACTGAAGTAGAAACATACAGTAAGTAACATCTTTGCAATGAAAAAATAAAAACTGAACAGTACATAAATAACAATGGAGTAGACAGGAAAACCTTTAGCACAAAATAGGAATAGCTTGCCTACATAACAGTTTCTATTAATAAACAAAACTAATAAAATAAAATAAAATTAATACTATACAAGGCAGCATCTGGAGGTATGAAACATGGAGAGTGATACACAACCAATTAAAAGAAGAGACAGTTATTAATGTAAATACAGAATACATAAGGAACTTCAGTCATATCAATAAGATAAACAGAAATAAATAAATGGAGGTGTTTGAGGGAACCTACACTTTGAGAGTGTGGTGGTGCTGGATTTTACCATTAACATTATAATCAAAGCAGTGGCTGTGTACCAGTTTTCATTAAATAAATGAGCAAAGTAAAATATGAACAGTATTTGATGGGACAACTACAAGGGGTGTTAAACATGGACAGTAATACAAGCACCAGTTAAAAGAAAGCCTTAACTATTGAGACTACAGTCTATGTGGAATACAAAGACAACTTCAACAAAACAAAACAACTTAATGGATACAGGAAAATGGGAATATGTAGGAAGAGAGAGTGTGGGAAGGAATGAACAACAAAGATGATTATATGAAGTTTATGAGAGGGGAAGTGTTGAGCTGTGAGGTGTGATTTGGAACACAATTCAGATCAAAATTTGAAGCAGGGTTATGGAACAGCATTTTCATTCATGTAACACATTGCTGTAGGAAGAACTAGAGATACTGTATTTAAAATCTCAAAATTATAGTACAATATTTTGATACTAATTTTCAATAAAAATTTCACTTTCTGTACTAATTCACACCAAGTTACGGTGCGTAGGAGGGAGAAATATACTGCTTGACTCCTCGGTGACGGTATGTTCTCGAAACTTCAACAAAAGCCCGTACCGAGCTACTAGCGTCTCTCTTGCAGAGTCGTCCACTGGAATTTATCTGTAATCTCCGTAACGCTTTAACCATTACTAAATGTTCCTGTAACGAAGCGCACTGCTCTCCGTTGGATCTTCTCTGTCTCTTCTATCAACCCTATCTGGTACGGATCCCACACCGGTGAGCAGTATTCAAGCAGTGGGCAAACAAGTGTTTTGTAAGCTACTTCCTATGTTTTCGGATTGCACTTCCTTAGGATTCTTCCAATGAATCTCAGTCTGGCATCTGCTTTACCGACGATTAATTTTATATGGTCATTCCATTTTAAATCACTCCTAATGCCTACTCCCAGATAATTTATGGAATTAACTGCTTCCAGTTGCTGACCGGCTATATTGTACCTAAATGATAAAGGATCTTTCTTTCTATGTATTGGAAGCACATTACATTTGTCTACATTGAGATTCAATTGCCATTCCCTGCACCATGCGTCAATTAGTTGCAGATATTCCTGCACTTCAGTACAATTTTCCATTGTTACGCCAGCGTCATCATCAAAAAGCCTCAGTGAACTTCTGATGATATCGACAAGGTCATTTATGTATATTGTGAATAGGAACGGTCCTACGACATTCCCCTGCGGCACACCTGAATTCACTCTTACTTCGGAAGACTTCTCCCCATTGAGAATGACATGCTGCGTTCTGTTATTTAGGAACTCTTCAATCCAATCACACTATTGGTCTGATAGTCCATACGCTCTTACTTTGTTCATTAAACGACTATGGGGCACTGTATCAAACGCCTTGCGGAAGTCAAGAACACGGCATCTACCTGGGAACCCGTCTCTATGGCCCTCTGAGTCTCGTAGACGAATAGCGCGAGCTATCGTTTGACAGTCGCGTATTGAGTGAGGCAACAGTGGCAAATATTTCTACCAAAATTACAGGCGTTATTTAACACAAGACACTTCGTAGTTGTCCGCCCTGGGAACTAACCCACATACACTCCTGGAAATGGAAAAAAGAACACATTGACACCGGTGAGTCAGACCCACCATACTTGCTCCGGACACTGCGAGAGGGCTGTAAAAGCAATGATCACACGCAGGGCACAGTGGACACACCAGGAACCGCGGTGTTGGCCGTCGAATGGCGCTAGCTGCGCAGCATTTGTGCACCGCCGCCGTCAGTGTCAGCCAGTTTGCCGTGGCATACGGAGCTCCATCGCAGTGTTTAACACTGGTAGCATGCCGCGACTGCGTGGACGTGAACCGTATGTGCAGTTGACGGACTTTGAGCGAGGGCGTATAGTGGGCATGCGGGAGGCCGGGTGTACGTACCGCCGAATTGCTCAACACGTGGGGCGTGAGGTCTCCACAGTACATCGATGTTGTCGCCAGTGGTCGGCGGAAGGTGCACGTGCCCGTCGACCTGGGACCGGACCGCAGCGACGCACGGATGCACGCCAAGACCGTAGGATCCTACGCAGTGCCGTAGGGGACCGCACCGCCACTTCCCAGCAAATTAGGGACACTGTTGCTCCTGGGGTATCGGCGAGGACCATTCGCAACCGTCTCCATGAAGCTGGGCTAAGGTCCCGCACACCGTTAGGCCGTCTTCCGCTCACGCCCCAACATCGTGCAGCCCGCCTCCAGTGGTGTCGCGACAGGCGTGAATGGAGGGACGAATGGAGACGTGTCGTCTTCAGCGATGAGAGTCGCTTCTGCCTTGGTGCCAATGATGGTCGTATGCGTGTTTGGCGCCGTGCAGGTGAGCGCCACAATCAGGACTGCATACGACCGAGGCACACAGGGCCAACACCCGGCATCATGGTGTGGGGAGCGATCTTCTACACTGGCCGTACACCACTGGTGATCGTCGAGGGGACACTGAATAGTGCACGGTACATCCAAACCGTCATCGAACCCATCGTTCTACCATTCCTAGACCGGCAAGGGAACTTGCTGTTCCAACAGGACAATGCACGTCCGCATGTATCCCGTGCCACCCAACGTGCTCTAGAAGGTGTAAGTCAACTACCCTGGCCAGCAAGATCTCCGGATCTGTCCCTCATTGAGCATGTTTGGGACTGGATGAAGCGTCGTCTCACGCGGTCTGCACGTCCAGCACGAACGCTGGTCCAACTGAGGCGCCAGGTGGAAATGGCATGGCAAGCCGTTCCACAGGACTACATCCAGCATCTCTACGATCGTCTCCATGGGAGAATAGCAGCCTGCATTGCTGCGAAAGGTGGATATACACTGTACTAGTGCCGACATTGTGCATGCTCTGTTGTCTGTGTCTATGTGCCTGTGGTTCTGTCAGTGTGATCATGTGATGTATCTGACTCCAGGAATGTGTCAATAAAGTTTCCCCTTCCTGGGACAATGAATTCACGGTGTTCTTATTCGAATTTCCAGGAGTGTAGAAACAGTTATAGCCTGGCTGGTGCACGGAGCGTTCCAGTCGGGTAATGGTTCTCGACCACAGACAGGCAGAACCTACTGTCATGAACGAATCTAAAACTGTTCGTCGGCTCACAGGTAAGCCAGGAAAGCAGAGGAAGTTGTCAGGTAAGAGAGAAAAGGGAAGCCCCTCCAGCAAGGAAAAAGAAAATAACAGAAACACTGACATTCATGACCATACGCGTAAAGAACTGAAAAAGAAACAGCCGTCCTCTCATTCACACACCTGCATAGCCATAGCTTGCAGACCCGTGTAACCGAACTATTTATACACTGAAGAGCCAAAGAAACTGGTACATCTCCCTAACATCGTGTAGGGCCCCGGCGAGCACGGACAAGTGCCGCAACACGTCGTGGTATCGACTCGACTAATGTCTGAACTAGTGCTGGAGGCAACTAACATCCTCCAGGGTTGTCCTTAAACAAGTCATAGTACGAGGGAGCGAAGATCTCTTCTGAATAGCACGTTTCAAGGCATCCCAGATATCCTCAATAATGTTCTTGTCTATGGAGTTTGGCGCCCAGCGGAAGTGTTTAAACTCGAAAGAGTATTCTTGGAGCCACTCGGTTGCAATTTTGGACCTGTGGGGTGTCGCATTGTTCTGCTGAAATTGCTCAAGTCCGTCGAAATGAACGATGGAAATGAATGGAGTGATCAGACAGGATGCTTACAGGATGTCACCTGTCAGAGTCGTATCTAGACGTATCAGGGGTCCCATACCACTCCAACTGCACACGCCCCGCACCTCCAAAGATCTATGGTAATTCAAAATTTGTTGTGTGAAGAGTTACCAGTCAGCTATATAACCCTTCAATGGCGTAGCGATGGTTTTGCACAAACTGGAAAATGAATTAACCAGTGAAGAAAATCACAGTTACCAGCGTGAAGCGGTCTATGGAAGCCACAACATCAATAGAATATCATAAGTAATTTCACTGCACTCATGATGGCACTTAGATCTATGTGCAATTCGAAAGTCACCGACCGCCATTCTTATTTAACCCAAAATCATTCATGAGATTGTCTCCATACCCGTACACGTCCACCCGCTCGAGACAATTTGAAACGAGGCTCGTCCGACCAGGCAATATGTTTCCAGTCATCACAGTACAATGTCGGTGTTGGCGGGCACAGGAGAGGCGTAAAGCTTTGTGTCGTGAAGTTATCATGGGTATACGAGTGAGCCTTCGACTCCGAAAGCCCATTTCGATGATATTTCGTTGAATGGTTCGCACGATGACACTTGTTGATGGCCCAGCATTGAAATATGCAGCAATTTCCGGAATGGTTGCACTTCTGTCACGTTGAACGATTCTCTTCAGTCATCGTTTGTCTCGTACTTGCAGGATCTTTTTTCGGCCGCAGCGATTTCGGAGATTTGATGTTTTTCTGGATCCCTCGTGAAATGGTGGTACGGGAAAATCGCCACTTCATCGCTACCTCGGAGATGCTGTGTCCCATCGCTCGTGCGCCGACTATAACACCACGTTCAGACTCACTTAAATCGTGATAACCTGCCATTTTAGCAGCAGTAACCGATCTAACTGCGCCAGACAGTTGTTTTGTAATACAGGCGTTGCCGACCGCAGCACTGTATTCGGCATGTTTACATATCCCTGTATTTGAATACGCATGCCTATACGTTTCTTTGGCGCTCCAGTGTATTTTTATTTAATTTTCTTGTTATTACTACTAATGCTAGCCGGCCGCGGTGGTCTCGCGGTTCTAGGCGCTCAGTCCGAAACCGCGCGACTGCTACGGTCGCAGGTTCGAATCCTGCCTCGGGCATGGATGTGTGTGATGTCCTTAGGTTAGTTAGGTTTAAGTAGTTCTAAGCTCTAGGGGACTGATGACCACAGATGTTATGTCCCATAGTGCTCAGAGGCATTTTTTTTTTTTTTTTTACTAATGCTAGGCAACTGTGGTAAGATGAAGGTGGGTGTGACACCAAATTAATTTTGTGGGGGTGTGGAGTGGGACAGTATGACAAGTAAGTAAGATTAAAATTACGTGCCGAACCAGGATTCAAATTCGTACCTCTGCCTTTCATGTGCCAATGCTCTACTGACTGAGGTGCCCAAGCACCGAAGCATAGTCAACTTCTTGGCCGATTTAAAGCATGTGCTGGACCAAACTAACTCAAGACTTGGCGTTTTGGGGGCCTCGTTTCCTACATCCAAACCTCACAGAAGTTCTCCTGCGAAAGTTGCAGGGCTAGTACTTATAGAACAAAGTGTACCGCGGAGACATGGCTGAACCACAGACTGGGGAATGTCTCTAGAATGAATTTTCACTCTGCAGCGGTCGTTCACAGGTTGGGGGTGCTGCCGCCGATTCACGTCTCTGCTGTGCAGGGTTCGACGCCAGTTGGCGCCTCCTCCTTCTTCGCCGGCGCGTCCTGTTGTCTAGAGCCGTCGGTCTGGTTGTGGCCTACGAAAGCCTGGAAGCCTCTCCAGTAAGCAACGTGAGGCCCACTATGGTGGGCCTGCTGCAGGAGTGCTCACCTGAGTATTCCACGCACTTTGCGGCACTGCGGCCAGGCGAGTCCTTGATGGCACCTAAAGCACTGCAGTTTAGCGTCCAGGCCTGGAAGGAGAGCTTCCACCTCCGTAGGGGAGCCCAGGAGCTTCCACAGCTGATAACAGGGCTAGCCCTGGTTGACTTAAGCTCTGCATATGATACGATTAACCACAGGCTGTTGCTCCAGAAGTTCTATAATGAACTAAGAGACTATCAATATCTTAAGATTATCGAGTCCCTATTACAAAACAGGCAATTTTATGTTGTACTCAATGGGAAAAAGAGCAGATGGCGAACCCAGAAAAATGGACTGGCCCAAGGAAGCGTTTTTGCGCCCTCCAGAATGAGATTTTCACTCTGCAGCGGAGTGTGCGCTGATATGAAACTTTCTGGCAGATTAAAACTGTGTGCCCGACCGAGACTCGAACTCGGGACCTTTGCCTTTCGCGGGCAAGTGCTCTACCAACTGAGCTACCGAAGCACGACTCACGCCCGGTACTCACAGCTTTAGTTCTGCCAGTACCTCGTCTCCTACCTTCCAAACTTTACAGAAGCACTCCTGCGAACCTTGCAGAACTAGCACTCCTGAAAGAAAGGATACTGCGGAGACATGGCTTAGCCACAGCCTGGGGGATGTTTCCAGAATGAGATTTTCACTCTGCAGCGGAGTGTGCGCTGATATGAAACTTTCTGGCAGATTAAAACTGTGTGCCCGACCGAGACTCGAACTCGGGACCTTTGCCTTTCGCGGGCAAGTGCTCTACCAACTGAGCTACCGAAGCACGATTCACGCCCGGTACTCACAGCTTTAGTTCTGCCAGTACCTCGTCTCCTACCTTCCAAACTTTACAGAAGCACTCCTGCGAACCTTGCAGAACTAGCACTCCTGAAAGAAAGGATACTGCGGAGACATGGCTTAGCCACAGCCTGGGGGATGTTTCCAGAATGAGATTTTCACTCTGCAGCGGAGTGTGCGCTGATATGAAACTTTCTGGCAGATTAAAACTGTGTGCCCGACCGAGACTCGAACTCGGCACCTTTGCCTTTCGCGGGCAAGTGCTCTACCAACTGAGCTACCGAAGCACGACTCACGCCCGGTACTCACAGCTTTAGTTCTGCCAGTACCTCGTCTCCTACCTTCCAAACTTTACAGAAGCTCTCCTGCGAACCTTGCAGAACTAGCACTCCTGAAAGAAAGGATACTGCGGAGACATGGCTTAGCCACAGCCTGGGGGATGTTTCCAGAATGAGATTTTCACTCTGCAGCGGAGTGTGCGCTGATATGAAACTTTCTGGCAGATTAAAACTGTGTGCCCGACCGAGACTCGAACTCGGGACCTTTGCCTTTCGCGGGCAAGTGCTCTACCAACTGAGACGAGGTACTGGCAGAAGTAAAGCTGTGAGTACCGGGCGTGAGTCGTGCTTCGGTAGCTCAGTTGGTAGAGCACTTGCCCGCGAAAGGCAAAGGTCTCGAGTTCGAGTCTCGGTCGGGCACACAGTTTTAATCTGCCAGGAAGTTTCATATTTGCGCCCTCCCTATTTCATCTGTACACCAACGATCAACCGATGCTCAAGCATACAAAATATTTTCTGTACGCGGATGACCTGGCAATTACAGCACAGGGGAGGACCTTTGAGGATGCAGAACACAAGCTTGAGAAAGCTCTTAGAGAAATGTCATAGTATTATAAGAACAACTTTCTTAAGCCAAACCCGTCCAAAACACAAGTCAGCGCCTTCCACCTTCGATTCTGGAAAGCTAACCGTAAATATTAACGTCTCTTGGAATAATACTACACTGGAGCGTACCGACAAACCAGCTTACCTGGGCGTCGTGCTCGATAGATGTCTGACATACAGGTACCATTGCGAAAAAACGAGGCAAAAGATAACTGCCAGAAATAATATTCTACCGAAACAAGCTAACAGCAGATGGGGTGACAAACCTTCCATATTAAGAACCAGCGCACAAGCCTTAAGCTTCTCTACAGCCGAATATGCCTGCCCAGTATGGTCCCGATCAACCGATGCAAAAAAGGTCGACATAAGTCTTAATGAAACATGTCGATTAAGAACGGGATGCATGAAACCTACTTCCCTACCAAAACTATATAGAGCTGGCGGGTTTGCGAATCCAACTCTCGGAGAACATCACATGAATTCACAGAGAAGCTCAGACAGACTACTGAAGATCGGCGCCGCGCGGGTTTAGCCGAGCGGTCTTAGGCGCTGCAGTCACGGCCTGTGCGGCCGGTCCCGGCGGAGGTTGGAGTCCTCCCTCGGGCATGGGTGTGTGTGTTTGTCCGTAGGATAATTTAGGTTAAGTAGTGTGTAAGCTTAGGGACTGATGACCTTAGCAGTTAAGTCCCATAAGACTTCACACACATTTTTTTGAAGATCGGCATCCCGTTTTTGGCAGTGAATTTAAACACGGGCGAGTGAAATCCCGTAAAAGGTTCTTAGCCACGATAATAGAAGAACCACCAGCTGATTACTCATCTGCAGAGGAAGTGCCCAGCGGATTCAGTACAAAATGGAAGACATGGAGTTCACTGAACCGAATAAAGTCAGGGGTGGTCCCAATGAAGACAAATGTGATTAGGTGGGGTCTTGGATTCAAGGATGATAAGTGTGGCTGTGGCGCTTTGCAGGATATGGAGCATCTGCTCGCCTGCCCAAACTGCCCTTATAGGTGCAAACCCGACCAATTATGGCTGGACAAGAAAGAAGCCTCGGACGTGGCCCTATACTGGGCTGAAAGATTGCGACCCGATTTCTGGTCAAGTCAACAGCTGCCAGTATTTTTTGCTGCTCGTACCACAACGATGTACAGTGACGACCTCTTCTTGTTCGTCAAGTCCGCAGCTCGTGGTCTCGCGGTCGCGTTCTCGCTTCCCGAGCACGCGGTCCCGGGTTCGATTCCCGGCGGGGTCAGGGATTTTCACCTGCCTCGAGATGACTCGGTGTTCGTGTTCATTTCATCATCATTCATGAAGGTGGCGAGATTGGGCTGAGCAAAGGTTGGGAATTTGTACAGACGCTGATAACCGAGGAGTTGAGCGCCCCACAAATCAAACATCATCATCATCATCATCATCATCATCTTGTTCATCAGGTTATGGAGCTCGATTGCTGCATCCCGGAAACTGGCACTTTTCAGCCCTTCGTGGACTGCCTCTTCATCGCGAAACCCTGAAGAGCACCTTGGCTGCCAAATCTCGCTGCTTTGGTGGCGCTGTCTTCTATACAGGCCCCTCTACGATGCGGGCGACTACAGCGCTCGGAAGTCCCCTGTCGTCAGCCAGCAGCTTGATCTTGCCAAGAGAGTCAACAGACTCGATGCCGACTTCGTGCTCGCGTTAGCTGGCTGTCTCGCCGTACAACTATATCCCACCTGTACCTCTGCACTAGATGTTCACAGAAGAGACAGATGTACGGTCATCTTCAGACTTCTGCCGATCGGCACACTCACTGAGTTGCACGAGCGGCAACCCCTTGTAACGCCGGAAATGCATATCCTCCTATTTCCATCTATTGTACTATTATTTTTTTTCCTTGCTTTGTTACCTCAAGATATGACATTTCTGTTTCTTTGTATATTGTAATTGTTTTATTGTTTGTATATATATATATATATTTATACATTTATGTCGATGTATAATTGGTTTGTTTCGTAAATATTATTTGTATTTTTACGCTGGGTCTTGCCTAGGGAAGACTGCTATCGAACGATTACGTCGATAGGTCGTGTGAAGAATCAAAGTGTGTAGGATCTTTGGTAGTGTTAACTCTGCCGCGTGGAGCGCGGGCTGGGCAGAGGGAGTCTGGCGGGAGTAGCGAGTGGAGCAGGTGTGTTGTGTGACACTCCCGCGAGTTGCCGCGCTTTCGGGGTTTGGCAGCATGTAATTGCGCTCGACTTGCTATGATAGTTTCTGACATGGTGTCGCGGACGGGAAACATTAACTAGCGCACATCAAGAGCCCGTTTCGTCTGGTGACCGTGTCGAGAAGAAGGCGCGCCAACATCCAGCTTCTGCAACAGCGACGGCCGACAATGAGTGACTGTCGCCAACTCCTCGACCGACGGCTTCAAACCTTCAATCAACCGACGAGGAAGACTGGACGCACGTAAAGTTTTAGAACTGTATGGCAGACCTCAGCTTTTCAAACTGTTCCATTTTCGTCACTATAATTACAGCAACTTAGCATGAACGTTTGTTGCTCATTGTCCCAATTGCATTACCAAGCAGAGTCCCTTCCTTTTCCGAAATGAACCCGAGTGTCGTTGAAATTCAAACGCCAGCATTAAAGTAATATAGCTAACTCGTTTTCACTGCTTTAATTTCAAAGTTCAGTTATGGCATTCATAGCTGACTACAATATTCAGATTACACAAGCACGAATTAAGAGTGCGAGCTTTGTTACCGTATTTTAGTTACCTGTGACTGCAGCTCAGCTTGGTACGTACTAAATTTTACTATTGTTAATTGTTCAGAATCATTTAATTCAAGTTCAAAGTTAAATCTATTATTTCTAAATTGCGTAGATTCAAGCAGCTTTGAAATGATTGTTGAGGTAGTCCAAGACTAACCGTATTTCACTGAATTTCGATGTGCTTCAGAAAGAAAGCTCACTATTAACTTCAGTCACTAAATTAACTTTCGATTTTCCTGTTTTATTAATTCTTTTGCTAAATTAAGTCAGAGTGTAGCGAAATTTATTACTTCTGACAAACTTTCAGTTTTCACACTGCAGGTGTCAACCTTCAGTTGCCACGCTTCTAGTGCTAATTATATGTGTAATAACCTTTCTTTTTCAGTTACTATAGTAATTGTCCTTAGGACTGGCGACCGTAATTTCCCCCAAATCTCAAATATCTAATTACCGCTAGTTAATTGTTAACGTAATGGCCGCACATTTACTTTCTTTATTAACTTTACCCCTTTTCAAAATTAATTTCCACCAGTTTCATTTGCATTTTTCCTTTCATTTAGCTGTAACCCTTTCCTCCCTCTTTACCGACAGATTAACTTCGGTGACGATTGCTTTTCCAAAATTCCCATTAGGTACACGCGGTTTCATTTTTCACGGTCATTAAGGTCGATAAGTGAGGGGGAGGTTACACCCTTCTGCTGCAACCTCCCAGGTAGGGCAAAAAAAAAGATCGCCTCGTCATTTCAAGTTCAAACTTCTTCCTCCTGGTGCAAAAATTCAGTATCTAACGTTTGACTGTGCTTAGTAAACACTTCGATCATGTGCTGAGTTCGAATCCCCATCCAATACAACACTTTAAGGCACGTCGTTTCAAGTTTAAACATGCACACTCTCTTGACTCGACCCCTATTTTACGTACTTAACGGTGGCAGTAGTTGCTGTATAAAAGTTCTGCTCCAGTACAAAAAATTTCGTTGTGTAATTTCAGGTTGTGATTTGCTGACTAATCCTGGCCAAAAATTAAAAGTTTCACGTGTCTCTGTGTCTAATCAGCAATGACGACTGTGAGTCATCAAAGCTTTGCTTGTTTATCATTGGCTGTACGTGCTGGGTTTGAAACCATATCCAGAAAAAAACTATTTGACATGGCATTTAAAGTTCAAACCTGAGCACAACTTGCTGCTTATGAACCCCTTAGATATTTAATGTTATTTTGTGATAAATAAGAAGGATGGTAGGTGACTTTCGAATTGCACATAGATCCAAGTGCCATCATGAGTGCAGTGAAATTACTTGTGATATTCTATTGATGATGTGATTTCCATTGACCAATACACGTTGGTAACTGTGATTTTCTTCACTGATTAATTCATTATCCAGTTTATACAAAACCATTGCTAAGTCAATGACGGTTTATAGCTGACTGGGAACTTTTTACACATCACATTTTGAATTATCATAGATCTTTGGAGGTCCGAATATTATTGCAAAATCTCTCTTTAAAAAATATATGTTTTGCCTGAGGAATACTGAATGATTTGTGTGATACAGCCACGAATAATGAGTATCAGCTGCCAATGGGACTGGTAACATTTCTGAAATGTCATTCATTGTAATAAATTTGAGTTTATAAGCGTCATAGACTTACTTGTCAGATAACGAGACGGTTGATATTTGCTATATTGTACCATTAATTTACATCTGTAGTGGTCGTCGTGTAGGGCTGTGTTCTCTAGGGACCTCTTGTGGTAACCATGTTCTAAAGTCAGATGTCAGTACCGAATGAGTCTAGAAGACATGCAAGGAAGTTACGTTCAGTGGGCTGCTTGCAAATCAGGCTGAAGGCAGTTCAGGTCGCTCTGATACGTCTGAGTGTCGCAGTACGTAGGGACTTCAGAAAAATTTTGTTTCACGCTTAGAATATTACACATCAAAGGTGTAACATTGCCAGGAGGGCGCACATGATCCGGGTTTCAAGCAGAGACAATTCTGCTGCGATTCGGACAACAGGTACATCACAGTGTGGGAGTGAAAAGGCACGGCAGCTGGAATCGTAGTCCAAAGCTTGTAACGCCGGAAATGCATATCCTCCTATTTCCATCTATTGTACTATAATTCTTTTTCCTTATTTTGTTACCTGAAGATATAACATTTCTGTTTCTTTGTATATTGTAATTGTTTTACTATTTGTATATATATGCATTTATGTCGATGTATAATTGGTTTGTTTTGTGAATATTATTTGTATTTATACGCTGGGTCTGGCCTAGGGAAAACTATACTATCGAATGAATACATCGATAGGTCGTGTGGAGAACGAAAGTGTTTAGGATCTTTGGTAGTGTTAACGCTGTCGCGTGGAGCGCGGGCAGAGGGAGAGTCTGGCTGGGGTAGTGCAGTGGAGCAGGTGTGTTGTGTGACGCTCCCGCGAGTTGCCGCGCTTTCGGGGTTGGGCAGCATGTAATTGCGCTCGACTTGCTATGATTGTTTCTGACATGGTGTCGCGGACGGGAAGCATTAGCTGGCGCACATCAAGAGCCCGTTTCGCCTGGTGACCGTGTCGAGAAGAAGGCGCGCCAACATCCAGTTTCTGCAACAGCGACGGCCGACAATGAGTGACTGTCGCCACCTCCTCGATCGACGGCTTCAAACCTTCAATCAACCAACAAGGAAGACTGGAAGCACGTAAAGTTTTAGAACTGTATGGCAGACCTCAGCTTTTCAAACTGTACCATTTTCGTAACTATAATTACAGCAACTTAGCATGACCATTTGTTGCTCATTGTCCCAATTGCATTACCAAGCAGGGTACCTTCCTTTTCCGAAATGAACCCGAGTGTCGTTGAAATTCAGACGCCAGCATTAAAGTACAATCATTCCATTTCACTACTTTAATTTCAAAGTTCAGTTAAAGTATTCATAGCTGGCTACAATATTCCGATTACACAAGCACAAATTAAGAGTGCGAGTTTTGTTGCCGTATTTTAGCTTACCTGTGACTGCAGCTCAGCTTGGTACGTACTAAATTTTACTATTGTTAATTGTTCAGAATCATTTAATTCAAGTTCAAAGTTCAATCTATTATTTCTAAATTGCGTAGATTCAAGTAGCTTTTGAAATGATTGTTGAGGTGGTCCAAGACTAACCGTATTTTACTGAATTTCGGTGTGCTTCAGAAAGAAAGCTTACTATTAACTTCAGTCACTAAATTAACTTTCGATTTTCCTGTTTTATTAATTCTTTTGCTAAATTAAGTCAGAGTGTAGCGAAATTTATTACTTCTGACAAACTTTCAGTTTTCACACTACACGTGTCAACCTTCAGTTGCCACGCTTCTAGTGCTAATTATATGTGTAATAACCTTTCTTTTTCAATTACTATAGTAATTGTCCTTAGGACTGGCGACCGTAATTTCCCCCAAATCTCAAATATCTAATTATCGCTAGTTAGTTGTTAACGTAACGGCCGCACATTTACTTTCTTTATTAACTTTACCCCTTTTCAAAATTAATTTCCACCAGTTTCATTTGCATTTTTCCTTTCATTTAAATGTAACCCTTTCCTCCCTCTTTACCGACAGATTAACTTCGGTGACGATTGCTTTTCCGAAATTTCCATTAGGTACACGCGGTTTAATTTTTCACTGTCATTAAGGTCGATAAGTGAGGGGGAGGTTACAAGCTGAAGCACACGGAACGGTGCGGCTCTGAGGCGTGTAACACAGAATCATCGTGAGATTCCGGCGTTATATGGACCAAATGCCATGTCGCGTCCAGCTATAGTGAAATGATACCAACAATTTCACCAAGGCTGCACATAGGTGAGTAATGCTGACCAGCCATACAGTCCAGGTCTTGCAACATGGGATTTCCATCTTTTCGGCGAAATAACAAAACATCTGAAGGAACAGAGATTTTTCCAACTTTGAGGACACTCACACTGAGCTTCTAGATTTCTATAGTCTAGAAATTAACCATAGAATACTATTTCTAGTTGATTCGACGAATACATTTCCCCCTCAATAATTCTCCGTCTTTTTGCGACCAATTTGCAGTATCTATCTGATTGTATGTTTATTGAAAAGAACGTTTTGATTCCAAGTAGGTTGTGGTACCTACTCCATAACTTTCATTTTCTTTTTAGGTCCTCCCTTATTGCCCAAAACTGAGAGATGGATGCAATGGAATCAGAACTCGACATATCATCATCTGATGATTCTGACAACGATTACAACGTCGAAGAAGAAGACATCGTTTCCTATAACATTATCCACACTGCATCAACCTGAGATGAAGAAACACTGACTGCGCGGAGTGACCGCGCGGTTTGAAGCGCCATGTCACGGATTGCGCGGCCCCTCCCGCCGGAGATTCGAGTCCTCCCTCGAGAATGTGTGTGTGTGTGTGTGTGTGTGTGTGTGTGTGTGTGTGTGTGTGTGTGTGTGTTGTTCTTAGCACAAGTTAAAGTTAGTTTAAATAGTGTGTAAGTCTAGGGACCGATGGCCTCAGAAGTTTGGTCCTTTAGGAATTCACACACGTTTTTTGGAGATACACGAAACGCAACGGTGACCCAAACTGAGAAGGAAGCGTCTCTTGGGAAAAAGGAGAAGGCAAAACAGTCAACTATGCGTCCCAAAAACACTGGCCTTAAAAATGTAACGAGAATGATTCAAGGAAGTCTAGGGACCGATGGCCTCAGTAGTTTGGTCCCTTAGGGATTCACACACGTTTTTTGGAGAAACATGAAACGCAACGGTGACCCAAACTTCAGCAGCTTCTCAGTTATTAGCCACAATTTCGTCCTCTGGAGAAAACTTCCAATACATCTCGGTGCCATCCAAATGTGAGTTAATGCCTAAGACAGGAGTGGCCTGTCTCAGCTGAACTTCATGTTTCTCTTGCAGATGCTTTGTCTTAGGAATGGCTGACTGAAAGAAAAGATACTGTAGGGCAACATCGGCACATGAAGCTCAGAAAACTTGTTGAGATTACAAACATCTTTAAACGTTGCTCGAAACAAAAGGAAACAGGACTCCATCCCTCCTCCAGCAAGTCCCAAAGCCGGTCAAATAGACGCATCCCAACCCAGCCCTCTCAGCCTAAAAAACGCCGCATTTACAGAGGCTGCAGCTATATGCCGAGAAGACTGACGAAAAACAAATGTGTAAAGTATGATGCATATGTGTGTGGGGAACATCACAAGGCTGTGTGCAATATGTGCCATCGGCAACGCCCATAAGCTCGATGGAGTTCAAAATGGTTCAAATGGCTCTGAGCACTATGGGACTTAACATATGTGGTCATCAGTCCCCTAGAACTTAGAACTACTTAAACCTAACTAACCTAAGGACATCAGACACATCCATGCCCGAGGCAGGATTCGAACCTGCGACCGTAGCAGTCCCGCGGTTCCGGACTGAGCGCCTAGAACCGCTAGACCACCGCGGCCGGCGATGGAGTTCACATTGTCCGGATGAGTCACCTGTCTCCCAGAGGGTTTTATCCTTTTTAGTCAATTTTTTTTATGTTTGTCAACGCAACATTTGTAGCTAAGAGGCCAACTACGATATGTAGCCATGTTCTTTAGTGAAGGACAGCTTTGATTTATTTTTCGGATATTGTATTAGTTTTTATGTCGTCTATTCTGATTATTTCATTGGGTATTCGTACTTTCTGTGTTTCCACATTTTTGGTCAAGTTACGTTTGATTCATTAGATAAAGTGTTCAAGCACTTTTCTTCTTCTGTCGTTAGTGTAACTATTGTTTGTTTTCGATACCCTTGGCACGTGATCACTCAGATTGTCATGCGAGAGTTGATGCCATTTTCTTTTGGATACTCATTCCATAGTGTTCCCACTGGGTGAAAAATACATATCAACGCCTTTTTGTTCGTGAAGGTGTGCAATGCGAGTTTTTGTGATTTACTGCAATGGAAAGACCGTGTAAACCTAAGAATGTACTTTTCTTTAACTTTCCTTCAACACAGGGTTTATAATTCTACCGTTGCGTCGCTTTTAACCATTTTATTGGCCAAACGTAGGTGTGGTAGTCGAATCGAAGTGTTTGAAATTGGTATAGTATTACAGGATTAAACAATTAACTAAACATTCCGAACGTTGTCTAATGAGCCTTCGTCGCTATGTTGAAAAGTAGTGTCATGTACCTGCGTCATTTTGAAGTGCAGCGCAGCATTCAGTATCACTTACTGGGCCTGGTAAAATTAACTGTAACTTTCTTTTTGATGTCCCCTCGTATTCTGAGAACATCACAATTCGTTGGGGTACACCAGATATTACTATTATTTCTATGTACCATTTGCCGCCCAACCAGATGTAACGAGAAATAAGCTGCGATTCTTGTATGGAAAAGCACTCCGTCTTCAGGCCACGAGTGGCATACCGGGACCATCCGACCGCCGTGTCACCCTCGCTGGAGGATGCGGATAGGAGGGGTGTGCTGTCAGCACACCGCTCTCCCGGTCGCTATGATGGTATTTTTGACTGAAGCCGCTACTATGCGGTCGAGTAGCTCCTCAATTGGCATCACGAGGCTGAGTGCACTCCGAAAAATGGCAACAGCGCACGGCGGCCTGGATGGTCACCCATCCAAGTGCCGACCACGCCCGACAGCGCTTAACTTCGGTGATCTCACGGGAACCGGTGTAGCCACTGCGGCAAGGCCGTTGCCTCTTGTATGGAAACTTTAGTGGATTTACATAAAATCATCCTTAACCTGTATTGTGTAAGAGGCAGTCCAATGGGTAAGGGGTAGTCCAATGGAAACGAGACAGATGGAAAAATAGTAATTAAACCGTCTATTATTTCGAAAGTAATCGCACTATCTGTTACAGGAAGAGGTACGAAAGTGGAATAGGGATACTAATATGGAATACTATGGTTTCTCGCCTTGTAGATGCTGTACTTTTGTTAGCTGCTTAAAAACTACGTTTAGCAACCTGTAGACTGCTTTGGGAGGCATTCAGATTGCAGTTGGTAGCCACTGCGAGTGAGTGTAGCCGAATTCACTAGGAGGCATAATTGCTGCAGGTTTCTGGTTTTCAGTTTCATTCCTGTCATAACATATCAATTATTAATATATTTTTGTATTTAGCTAATACGTTAAGATGTAAAATGGAGTGCTTGTTGCTTATTTAAATTTAATTTTCGATTTTATTTGCATTTATGAATTTCAAGATGGCTGTGTCGATAATATGGAATACTAGTATTTCATATTTGTACCCTAGTATTCCATATTTGTACAATACTTTAACAACCTGTATTGCTTATATGAATGGCTTCAGACATGGCGTCACGAGCTCGAAAGCAGTGGGATGAGTCATCTATGCAAATAGAAATTTAAGAAGTTATAGAAAAGAAAATGGGCTCCTCCAGAAATCTTGATGTTATAAATCTCACACGCGAAACCGTGTCGCCGACCGGAGTGGCCGTGCCGTTCTAGCCGCTACAGTCTGGAACCGCGAGACCGCTACGGTCGCAGGTTCGAATGGTGCCTCAGGCATGGATGTGTGTGATGCTCTTAGGTTAGTTAGGTTTAAGTAGTTCTACGTTCTAGGGGACTGATGACCTCAGAAGTTCAGTCCCATAGTGCTCAGAGCCATTTGAACCTTTTTTTTTTTTGAAACCATGTCAAAACCTTGTGTCTGCTTCCTCATGCCTCCCATAAGATGCAACCGCTGGATAGTTTATTTGTACCACTTTCTCTAACACATTTATCCTTCTGTGAGACAAGACGGTCAATGTCTTCATGGAAAAATGTTTGCGGTTTTCTATGGGGCCGTGAATGTATCCAGACGTGCACCTCTTGTCTGAAGCAAACAGACGGCCAGGAACGTCTTGCTTCAGGAAACCAAAAATATGGAAATCTCATAGCGAGGGCTCGGAACTGTATGGAGGATGTGTAAGGGCTCCACAGAGAATGCTCTGCACCGTAGACGTAGTCCATCTTGCCTCGCAGTGGGATAAATGTATGAACACTTATGATGATTATTTTTGAAACAATAAAGAGTTCATTTACTTTTTTGCATCTGTCCTGTTTTCATTTGACTGCCCCTTATACGTGGCTGTGGTAGATGTATTACAAACTTGCTGCTCATATACGACACGGATCATGTTGCGGGCTTTCTAACAATTACGCGCCCTCCGACTCAACGTTGCGATATTAAAAGTTTTGGCTGGTTTCGTTGTCTAGGGGCTGGGATACGTAACTCCCGCATTACAGGCTAAAAAATACTGATGAGTCTACAGTACACGATAAGAATACACACAAGAATCGAATGGTCGAAAGTTTCTATCACTCGGCAATTGCGAATTATGAATGTAACATATAAATTTATAAGTGAAAGATTGCAATTAATTAAAATCTGCAGGTTCTATCAAAACGACTTTAAATGATGAGTATGATAGTAGAAGTACTTTTGAGAATGCGGTATATTTATGCAAAACACTTATTGGTGTCGATGGTCCAGAAATTAAATAAAATATAAGTTGAAGAACAGGGAAACAATAGATTACTACTTCACGTAATTAGTCATGAACAACAACACAGCTCAGGAGATATTCACTTCTGGACGCATACTACGACTTCACTGCAGAAGCCACGGAAATTAGACAAGAACACAGGTCGGTACTCCGAAATATTTCTATGCTCCGCGACGACGCGCAAACTGCACCACTGTCCAAGTCTTTCCGCCGACTCCGCGTCCGTCGCGCCGTTGCGTCCAGCATTTCCCGTGTCGTGTGCCGTACCGTCGCAAACTGTCGCACCGCTCATAACTACCTCGTGTCCTCCCAGGAGACGATCGCTGTGATTGGCTAGAGAGCTACCGCCGTGTCTTCAAGCCAACGCCCACTCACAAACATAATGAAACATATGAAATACTGGAGTCATATTTAAATAACTTGAAATTAAATAAATATTCCTGCAGCTGGACCGTGAACATGCTCTAACACACACTATTAGATTCATAAACAAATTAAATAAACATATATCAAAGGAATAGATCAAAAGGTAGGCTAGTAGCCTACTGTCTCTGTGCTTTCTAAAACACAGTAAATATTTAACCAACTTCTTCATGAATAGTATATATCGCATATAAACAAAGACATAGATGGATAAGTATATTTATAACCATGCTGCTACCGTTTATTCGTGTAGCTGTGGAGTACTTATGGCCTGACGCGATCGACAGTAATCGGCCACTTTGACCTCCTATAACTCATGTACTATTCAAGTTACATGCCTTTAATTTATAAATATTTAGGTTTACACTAATAGCTTTCTAAAGACACGTCTATCGATGAAATCGGTTACAGCGTTTAAATTTTGAAAATTAGTTGCTGGGAGTTACTTGTATAATTTACCGTCAGATACTAAACTTTAAATTAATTAGGATATTGAAACTCTGATTACACCATCAGAATCGTCGTGCAAATAATGGTAATGTACATGTTTCTTTTTGAGGTATCATGATTCATCTGGCTACTATTAATTTCCATACGAACTGTGAAATGTCTGCCATGATGGTTTCACAAAGTCCGCCATCTCTGCCACTCTCGGCATACGAGTCTCTTTCATTGACTCAGCGTCACCATGGAATTCCCAGCCACGCGGTCGGGCTGAAGCCCTCCTGCTTCGGCCAACGTCCGGCACCACGTGGTGGGTGCCGGGCCGCGGCTTTGACCAGCGTCCTGTGCGGCCGCCCCAACTCTGAACGTATAACACTTCCAGGGCACCACGAATCGCCTGTTACCTCAAAATGTTACTGTTCAAATGTGTGTGAAATATTATGGGACTTAACTGCTATGGTCACCAGTCCCTAACCTTACACACTACTTAACCTAAATTATCCTAAGGACAAACACACACACCCATGCCCAAGGCAGGACTCGAACCTCCGCCGGGACCAGTCGCTCAGTCCGTGACAGCAGCGCCTTAGACCGCTCGGCTAATCCCGCGCGGCTCAAAATGTTACTGTATGGTGCCACAAGTGAACTAGTGGATTAATTTAAATGTCATATCTGTTGCGGTATGTTGCATAGAGGTATTCTGTAGGTGTGCGTTGGTAGAGCATTTGACCGCGAAAGGCAAAGGTCCCGAGTTCGAGTCTCGGCCCGGCACACAGTTTCAATCCGCCAGGAAGATTCATATAAGCGCACACTCCGCTGCAGAGTGCAAATCTCATTCTGGAAACATCCCCCAGGCTGTGACTAAGCCATGTCTCGGCAATATCCTTTCTTTCAGGAGTGCTTGTTCTCCAAGGTTCGCAGGAGAACTTCTGTAAAGTTTGGAAGGTAGGAGACGAGGTACTGGCAGAAGTAAAGCTGTGAGGACGGGGCGTTAGTCGTGCTTGGGTAGCTCAGTTGGTAGAGCACTTGCCCGCGAAAGGCAAAGGTCCCGAGTTCGAGTCTCGGCCCGGCATACAGTTTTAATCTGCCAGGAAGTTTCATTCTGTATGTTGTTTGACAATGACTCTACGCTCGGAAGTTGCCAATAAGAAGTAAACGGACAGAAGGTAAAGCCGATAACGGACAATGTTTTCTTCTGAATAGAAAATTAATATAAGGGTAATGGAAAGTAGACGAATTAGAACGGGATATGAAACACTAAAGTTAGTAGACGAGTAACAAATTCGAGCAGAAAAATCACTGATGCCAGCCTAAGGACAGATGATGTAAAATGGAGGCTGAGCTTTTGAAATGCGGTATTACGATATAATTCTGAACATTAGGTGTGTAGCTTAGATAAATGATGAAGAGCTGGTGAACAGAATCGGTAAGAAAAGAAATTTATAACAAATCTGATTAAAAGTGATAACTTAGTAGGACGCGTTCTGAGGCATCAGATATTAATTAATATAGTAATAGTGGGAAGTGTTCGAGACGGGGGGGGGGGGTGGCATTTGTAAAGGCAGACCAAGGCTTGACTACAGAAAACAGGTCCAGGTGGACGTAAGTTGCAGCACCTACGCGGAGATTAAGAAATGGTTCAAATGGCTCTGAGCACTAAGGGACTCGACATCTGTGGTCATCAGTCCCCTAGAACTTAGAACTACTTAAACCTAACCAACCTAAAGACATCACACACATCCATGCCCGAGGTAGGATTCGAAGCTGCGACGGTAGCGGTCACGCGGTTCCAGACTGAAGCGCCTAGAACCGCACGGCCACACCGGCCGGCAGAGATTGAGAGATTGAGTTGGATAGCTAAAATCAGATCAGTCTTCGTACTAATAACGACAACAACGCTAGCAAAAGGTATGCAGAGACAAGATGTTACGAGCTAATAAGATAGGAATTGTGCCAAGTCGAACTTGTGCTCTTTAATCCAAAGACATGTTTGATGTAGACTCAGCCCTCTGCAAGGGTCTTCATCTCGCAATACTGTATTCTTGTCTTGGTCTCCCTCTATAATTTTTACTCCCCGCACTTTCCTCCAAAACTAAATAGATGATTTTGGTCGATACAAAAAGGTTGTTGATTTGGTACAGGGAGTGTGAGATTGCAGGCTTACATAATACTAGAAGCCGTCGGACTTCACATTAAATTACCGCACTGACCACATAGAACGTTACTGAGTGCTCCCCTGTTTCTAGCAAGCATAACAGCGGCGGGAGCTGCCGTATTCTAGCACCTGTCGTCTTCCACCGACTCCCACCCGCAGCTCCGAAAGCGCGGCTGTCAGTGTCAAAAAGGTTGTTGATTTGGTACAGGGAGTGAGATTGAGGGCTTACATAATACTAGAAGCCGTCGGACTTCACATTAAATTACCGCACTGACCACATAGAAGGCTACTGAGTGCTCCCCAGTTTCTAGCAAGCATAACAGCGGCGAGAGCTGCTGTATTCTAGTACCTGTCGTCTTCCACCGACTCCCACCCGCAGCTCCGAAAGCGCGGCTGTCAGTGTCAAAAAGGTTGTTGATTTGGTACAGGGAGTGAGATTGAGGGCTTACATAATACTAGAAGCCGTCGGACTTCACATTAAATTACCGCACTGACCACATAGAACGTTACTGAGTGCTCCCCTGTTTCTAGCAAGCATAACAGCGGCGATAGCTGCTGTATTCTAGCACCTGTCGTCTTCCACCGACGCCCACCCGCAGCTCCGAAAGCGCGGCTGTCAGTGTCAAAACATCTCCGCATTATGTCGTTGCAGTTAATCGGATACTTCGAGCTAGCGAAAATGGCGTCATCCGATAGTGGACGTCGGAGAGGGAGCGGCAAGTTGCGCTGCACGCGCAAACAACGCCGCGGCCTCGCATTACACGCCGCCCGCGGCTCTGCCCCGGACCCCTCCCGCTGCTGGACGTGACTTTCTGCGGCGCGCGCTTGTTTTCGGCGCGTGCCGCGGCGCGGCCGGAGGGCGTGGCGGTCGCGGAGCGGAGCGCGGGGATCCCCCGCGCCGGGATCAGCCGCGGCGCCCCGCGGCGCCGACGCCGGGTTCCCACAGCCCGCGGGCAGCGGCCGACACGTAACCACTCGGCTCCCTGCGGCGCGAGCCCTGCCGGCCTGCCCGCTCCACGCGTATAGCTGTCTGTGCGAGCGGGCGCGTCGGTCTGCCCTTAAAGCTGCCGCCCTCCCGGTACAGTCTGGCCGAGAACAAGTGGCTGCTCGAGTCGATTTCCCAGTACTGTAATTTCAAAAAGCACACAGGGTGGAGAAAAACTACGTGATAATGCAGGGTTATTACAAGTGTTTGAAGCAATTTCACAGCTCTACAATAACTTTATTGGTTGGTTGATTGGTTGGGTTGGGGAAGGAGACCAGACAGCGTGGTCATCGGTCTCATCGGATTAGGGAAGGATTGGGAAGGAAGTCGGCCGTGCCCTTTCAGAGGAACCATCGCGGCATTTGCCTGGAGTGATTTAGGGAAATCACGGAAAACCTAAATCAAGATGGCCGGACGCGGGATTGAACCGTCGTCCTCCCGAATGCGAGTCCAGTGTCTAACCACTGCGCCACCCCGTTCGGTCGAAAGAACTTTATTATTTGAGATATTTTCAAAATGCTTTGCACACACATACAAAAACTCAAAAAGTTTTTTTAGGCTTTCACAAATGTTCGATATGTGCCCCTTTAGTGATTCGGCAGACATCAAGCCGATAATCAAGTTCATCCCACACTCGGCGCAGCATGTCCCCATCAATGAGTTCGAAAGCATCGTTGATGCGAGCTCGCAGTTCTGGCACGTTTCTTGGTAGAGGAGGTTTAAACACTGAATCTTTCACATAACCCCGCAGAAGGAAATCGCATGGGGTTAAGTCGGGAGAGCGTGGAGGCCATGACATGAATTGCTGATCATGATCTCCACCACGACCGATCCATCGGTTTTCCAATCTCCTGTTTAAGAAATGCCGAACATCATGATGGAAGTGCGGTGGAGCACCATCCTGTTGAAAGATGAAGTCGGTGCTGTCGGTCTCCGCTTGTGGCATGAGCCAATTTTCCGCGGGCTACGCGTGAAACTTGCCCGCACGCGTTCAACCGTTTCTTAGCTCACTGCAGGCCGACCCGTTGATTTCCCCTTACAGAGGCATCCAGAAGCTTTAAACTGCGCATACCATCGCCGAATGGAGTTAGCAGTTGGTGGATCTTTGTTCAACTTCGTCCTGAAGTGTCGTTGCACCGTTATGACTGACTGATGTGAGTGCATTTCAAGCACGACATACGCTTTCTATGCTCCTGTCGCCGTTTTGTCTCACTGCGCTCTCGAGCGCTCTGACGGCAGAAACCTGAAGTGCGGCTTCAGCCGAACAAAACTTTATGAGTTTTTCTACGTATCTGTAGTGTGTCGTGACCATATGTCAATGAATGGAGCTACAGTGAATTTATGAAATCGCTTCAATCATTTGTAATAGCCCTGTAGAATCAGATACAGGAGCAGAGGTCGGAAATGCATCGTGTAACGATCCAGGTATTCCCGCCTATGAAGCACTACCACTAGGTTGATGCTGTCGTGGGTTGGCAAGAGAACCAACCCGGTACTACTAGAGGAAGCCGAAAGGCACGCGTTTCAGCTCACGCAGGCTGGCGTGAGGTCTGGAACAGGACAAGGAAAATAGACTTTAGTAAAAAACGTACGTTGCTGCTGGAATACTTAACTTTAATCCGTAATTGGTGAACATCGCTCTTGATGGTACGTTATTCATAATCTCAATAGTAACTGGTAATGGCGCCTTGCTAGGTCGTAGCAAATGACGTAGCTGAAGGCTATGCTAACTATCGTCTCGGCAAATGAGAGCGTAATTTGTCAGTGAACCATCGCTAGCAAAGTCGGTTGTACCACTAGGAAGTGTCTCTAGACCTGCCGTGTGGCGGCGCTCGGTCTGCAATCACTGATAGTGGCAACACGCGGGTCCGACGTATACTAACGGACCGCGGCCGATTTAAAGGCTACCACCTGGTAGGTGGTGTCTGGCAGTGACACCACAGATGCAGTCAACTTGAGGTATGGAATCAGGGCTGCAAGCTATCATTTTATTAATTGTTTTACAAATCTGTTACATGTTGAGTACTGAACCGCACCCGACCTACACCCGCCAGGGGTGAACCACCTGGAAGAACGACGCGTGAGCGGAGACAGCAAAATAACAATGGATCAGTCAGCACAGAAAATACAGGTACAGTTTCGAGCAAAAAGAAGATCTGAAATAAATTGTAAAGCATTAATCCTCGTCTAGTGTCAATTCCAGACTGATGTTAGGTCTCTTACTGTGCCAGGTCAGACTAGGTGTCATTGATACTGAACTTGGCTTTGTTTGAATTACACGATGGATAGTTGGATGTCAAGAGTCATCTACATCTACATCTACATCCATACTCCGCAACCCACCTGACGGTGTGTGGCGGAGCGTAACCTGAGTACCTCTATCGCTTCTCCCTTCTATTCCAGTCTCGTATTGTTCGTGGAAAGAAGGATTGTCGGTATGCATCTGTGTGGGCTCTAATCTCTCTGATTTTATCCTCATGGTCTCTTCGCGAGATATACATAGGAGGGAGCAATATACTGCTTGACTGTTCGGTGAAGGTATATTCTCGAAACTGACAAAAGCCCGTACCGAGCTACTGAGCGTCTCTCCTGCAGAGTCTTCCACTGGAGTTTATCTATCATCTTCGTAACGCTTTCGCGATTACTAAATGATCCTGTAACGAAGCGCGCTGCTCTCCGTTGGATCTTCTCTATCTCTTCTATCAACCCTATCTGGTACGGATCCCACACTGCTGAGCAGTATTCAAGCAGTGGGCGAACAAGCGTACTGTAACCTACTTCCTTTGTTTTCGGATTGCATTTCCTTAGGATTCTTCCAATGAATCTCAGTCTGGCATCTGCTTTACCGACGATCAACATTATACGATCATTCCATTTTAAATCACTCCTAATGCGTACTCCCAGATAATTTATGGTATTAACTGCTTCCAGTTGCTGACCTGCTATTTTGTAGCTAAATGATAAAGGATCTATCTTTCTCTGTATTCGCAGCACATTACACTTGTCTACATTGAGATTCAATTGCCATTCCCTGCACCATGCGTCAATTCGCTGCAGATCCTCCTGCATTTCAGTACAATTTTCCATTGTTACAACCTCTCGACACACCACAGCATCATCTGCAAAAAGCCTCAGAGAACTTCCGATGTCATCCACCAGGTCATTTATGTACACTCCTGGAAATGGAAAAAAGAACACATTGACACCGGTGTGTCAGACCCACCATACTTGCTCCGGACACTGCGAGAGGGCTGTACAAGCAATGATCACACGCACGGCACAGCGGACACACCAAGAACCGCGGTGTTGGCCGTCGAATGGCGCTAGCTGCGCAGCATTTGTGCACCGCCGCCGTCAGTGTCAGCCAGTTTGCCGTGGCATACGGAGCTCCATCGCAGTCTTTAACACTGGTAGCATGCCGCGACAGCGTGGACGTGAACCGTATGTGCAGTTGACGGACTTTGAGCGAGGGCGTATAGTGGGCATGCGGGAGGCCGGGTGGACGTACCGCCGAATTGCTCAACACGTGGGGCGTGAGGTCTCCACAGTACATCGATGTTGTCGCCAGTGGTCGGCGGAAGGTGCACGTGCCCGTCGACCTGGGACCGGACCGCAGCGACGCACGGATGCACGCCAAGACCGTAGGATCCTACGCAGTGCCGTAGGGGACCGCACCGCCACTTCCCAGCAAATTAGGGACACTGTTGCTCCTGGGGTATCGGCGAGGACCATTCGCAACCGTCTCCATGAAGCTGCGCTACGGTCCCGCACACCGTTAGGCCGTCTTCCGCTTACACCCCAACATCGTGCAGCCCGCCTCCAGTGGTGTCGCGACAGGCGTAAATGGAGGGACGAATGGAGACGTGTCGTCTTCAGCGATGAGAGTCGCTTCTGCCTTGGTGCCAATGATGGTCGTATGCGTGTTTGGCGCCGTGCAGGTGAGCGCCACAATCAGGACTGCATACGACCGAGGCACACAGGGCCAACACCCGGCATCATGGTGTGGGGAGCGATCTCCTACATTGGCCGTACACCACTGGTGATCGTCGAGGGGACACTGAATAGTGCACGGTACATCCAAACCGTCATCGAACCCATCGTTCTACCATTCCTAGACCGGCAAGGGAACTTGCTGTTCCAACAGGACAATGCACGTCCGCATGTATCCCGTGCCACCCAACGTGCTCTAGAAGGTGTAAGTCAACTACCCTGGCCAGCAAGATCTCCGGATCTGTCCCCCATTGAGCATGTTTGGGACTGGGTGAAGCGTCGTCTCACGCGGTCTGCACGTCCAGCACGAACGCTGGTCCAACTGAGGCGCCAGGTGGAAATGGCATGGCAAGCCGTTCCACAGGACTACATCCAGCATCTCTACGATCGTCTCCATGGGAGAATAGCAGCCTGCATTGCTGCGAAAGGTGGATATACACTGTACTAGTGCCGACATTGTGCATGCTCTGTTGCCTGTGTCTATGTGCCTGTGGTTCTGTCAGTGTGATCATGTGATGTATCTGACCCCAGGAATGTGTCAATAAAGTTTCCCCTTCCTGGGACAATGAATTCATGGTGTTCTTATTTCAATTTCCAGGAGTGTATTATGAAATCGGGGGAAGAAGGACTCGTCAGTTCCATAGTGCTTCCAGCACTCCAATGACTGTGCGCAGGAAGTTGAAAAGAATGGGTTAGAGTGGTTGAGCAGCTCCTCATAAGCCACACATTTCTGTACTAAATGATAACAGAAGATTGAGGTGCTGCAAGAAGTGATACCGTTGGATAGTGGAAGACAGCAAACGAATGATTTGGAGTGATGACTCACACTATACCCTCTGGCAATTTGCTTGGCAGGTATTACGTTTGGTGATTGCCTGGAGAACTCTACCTGCTGTCATTTGTAGTGACATCAATGAAGTACTGAGGGAGTGTTGTTAAGTTATGTGAGTATCTTACGTGGTTTGGGTGACATTCCTTCGCTGCATACAAAAAAACGACAAAACTGGCAGGTTGTGAATACGCTTTACAACATTGTGGACTGCGTACAGTGTAGGAACAGTTGGGAGACAGTGATTGTATCAGCATGACAATGCAACCTGCGATAAAGCATCTTTGAGGCAGTAGCTTCTGGACAGTAACATACCTGTCATGGACTGCCGAGCGCAGAGCCCCGACTTGAACCGAACGTAACACGTTTGGAGTGAGTTAGCATGTCGACTTAGCTCCAGACCCCGACGTCTAACATGACTGTCTTCTCTGATTTCACTCCGAGGTTTGATGGGCTGCCATTCTTCCACAGACATTCAGGCACCTCATTGAAAGTGTCCTCAGGAGAGCTAGGACCGTCATAAGGGTGGAGTCTGGACACGGCCCATATTAATGTCCACGGGTACTATTGGTCAGGAAGTGTGTGCGTCTTGCCATCGCATCCCAGACATGGTGAACGGGTGGCAGTTCAGTTGACCGGGAATGCCAGTCAAGGATCTGTACACTCCTCAAGCAGTTTTTGGTGTTATCTGCATGAGGGGTCTTGGTTTATGCTACTGGAATGTTCATTTGTAATCTTGATCTTAAAGGACATGGCAAATGGGTATACAATTACTTCCACATAGTGATTTGACTAAGCCTCACTTCAGTAAGTATCAAATCAGCCCTGTTGTCAAATCGAATTTCGCCTGAACTTAGGAGTTAACTTCCCCAAATATTAAGTTTCGTGACACGTCTTATGCGGCTGGTGGAGTACCTGTTGTTCCTCAGAACACATTCCGCGTGTTGAATGTCACAGGTGCTGCTTCTCACACATTCGTCTTTCGCGCATTACGAGTGTGTTGATCATTCCTCTGCTCTGGCTCGAGTGATGATTTGGAAGTTTGTGCGGATATCGGTTTGTGAGTTTCAAATTTCGATATACGCTGCGGCCCATGTTCTCACCATTCCTCGCAACTAGCGCTTTTGCGAAAAGTGTAGCAGTTGATCCTTTTCCACCTCCATAGTAAATTTAATGTTGGCACGGAGAGTGCTCAGATGTCTTAAGAAATTACCGAGTTGTTTCTTGGCAGTGCTGGAAACCGAAGCCAGGTCGTCGGGCACGCTGACCACTCAGCTACAGAGGGGCGCGTGCAGCCACCCATATCCACAACCATTCCGGTTGTTTTGTATGGTGTAAGTCGTGTACAACATATCAGATGAACGATCAGATTTGTTTCCACGTCTACAGGGTAGAGAAAACAGACCTAATAATAATGTCAGAGCAGGTTAATGGCGTCAAACCGACATAATTTTTCCAAATAACCGAAGATCGGAAATACACCAATGCGGCTATGCGGCCGTAAAGCGGCAGCCGAATCAGCGATGAAAGTGCGGAAGCTGGTGTATTAAGCGAACGTGTTTCGAAGTGTAAGCTACACTACTGGTCATTAAAATTGCTACACCAAGAAGAAATGCAGATGATAAACGGGTATTCGTTGGACAAATATATTATACTAGAACTGACATATGATTACATTTTCACGCAATTTGGGTGCATAGATCCTGAGAAGTCTGTACCCAGAACAACCACCTCTAGCCGTAATAACGGCCTTGATACGCGTGGGCATTGAGTCAAACAGAGCTTGGATGGCGTGTACAGGCACAGTTGCTCATCCACCTTCAACACGATACCACACTTCATCAAAAATGGTCCAAATGGCTCTGAGCACTATGGGACTTCTGGGGTCATCAGTCCCCTAGAACTTAGAACTACTTAAACCTAACTAACCTAAGGACATCACACACATCCATGCCCGAGGCAGGATTCGAACCTGCGACCGTAGCGATCGCGCGGTTCCGGACTGTAGCGCCTAGGACCGCTCGGCCACTGCGGCCGGCCACCACACTTCATCAAGAGTAGTGACTGGCGTATTGTGACGAGCCAGATGCTCGGCCACCATTGACCAGATGTCTTCAGTTGGTGAGAGATCTGGAGAACGTGTGGCCAGGGCAGCAGTCAAACATTTTCTGTATCCAGAAAGGCTCGTACAGGACCAGCAACATGCGGTCGTGCATTATCCTGTTGAAATGTAGGGTTTCGCAGGGATCGAATGAAGGGTAGAGCCACGGGTCGTAACACATTTGAAATGTAACGTCCACTGTTCAAAGTGCCGTCAATGCGAACAAGAGGTGACCGAGACGTGTAAACAATGGCACCCCATACCATCACGCTGGGTGATACGCCAGTAATTCGATGGCGAATACACGCTTCCAATGTGCGTTTACAGCGATGTGCCCAAACACGGATGCGACCATCATGATGCTGTAAACAGAACCTGGATTCATCCGAAAAAATGACGTTTTGCCATTCGTGCACCCAGGCTCGTCGTTGAGTACACCATCGCAGGCGCTCCTGTCTGTGATGCAGCCTCAAGGGTAACCACAGTCACGGTCTCCGAGCTGATAGTCCATGCTGCTGCAAACGTCGTCGAACTGTTCGTGCAGATGGTTCTTGTCTTGCTAACGTCCCCATCTGTTGACTCAGGGATCGAGACGTGGCTGCACGATCCGTTATAGCCATGCGGATAAGACGCCTGTCATCTCGACTGCTAGTGATACGAGGTCGTTGGGATCGAGCACGGCGTTCCGTATTACCCTCCTGAATCCACCGATTCCATATTCTGCTAACAGTCATTGGATCTCAACCAACGCGAGCAGCGATGTCGCGATACGATAAACCCTAACTGCTATAGGCTACAATCCGACCTTTACCAAAGTCGGAAACGTGATGGTACGCATTTCTCCTCCTTACACTAGGCATCACAACAACGTTTCACCAGGCAACGCCGGTGAACAGCTGTTTGTGTACGAGAAATTGGTTGGAAACCTTCCTCATGTCAGCTCGTTGTAGGTGTTGCCACCGGCGCCAAAGTTGTGTGAATGCTCTGAAAAGCTAATCATTTACATATCACAGCATCATCTTCCTGTCGGTTAAATTTTGCATCTGTAGCACGTCATCTACGTGGTGTAGCAATTTTAATGACCAGTAGTGTAGCAGTGCGGTTTCGTCCGACTAAAATGATACTGGGTTATGTTGCGGTTGTGCTCCATTACATTACTTGCCGTGTATTTGGATCATTCGTTGTAAAAAAAAAAAAAAAAAAAAAAAAAAAAAAAAAAGTTACTTGAGGAAAAAGTATATTTATTTCTGATTTCTTTTCACCATTGGCTTATTTCGCATGTACTGACCTACTGTTCGTGTTAGAATTGAAGGTCATTCATGCCATCTGCACGTAAGTAAACATTAACATCTCTCACTTCTAGATTTCATTATCAGTAACATCGCGTATTACCATTACCACATGTCGAGAATCATACTGCAGTGCTTTTACCGCAACACCGATTATTTTCTTAACAAATTGATGACATTACGGTTTTTATGATAGTTGATTTAATAGTCAAGCAGTAGCCGATAAACAGCACATAAAATTCACGTCAAAGGTAGCCCATGGGTAGCCTAGTTTTGACTGTTGAGCTGAATCTAAACCATTACTTTCAACTCATTAGTAAACTGCTGTCGTTCTAATAACAGGTATTGGCTGGGGGAAGGTGGTTTAAATGCACAAACTTCCGCGCTCTTGTCCCTAACGGGCTGCCGTCTCATAGCTGCAGCTCCACAACACTTGTGGCGGTTCTCGTATTGATGCTTGAAAGACTGGATTGGACTGACAGACGTTCAAGGTCCAGTTCTCGAGCGCTCTGTTATTCTGGTTCGGGTGAACAGTCCACAAAATTTGACGTTACATAAAAATCCCCAATTGTAGCAAAGCGTCACTCGGGTCCTAATATTACATCTGAATGCTAGTTCGCCTTCCTTCTACGATAGTCAAACTTCTTATGTTCTGGGCATATAATAATGCAAGGAGAAATCCACTACAATGCTGGAATAAATACCACTATCCACTAAATTTAGCACTGATTAAATAAAAAGATGCACTGCCAATATTATACTGTTAAGTAATTATCACAGATTTACTCGGATAATCACTACACGAAAGCTGTTCATTTACTATCATCCGATCGGTTGCGAAATGGAAATAAAAAATATTAATGTTCAGCAGTAATCTACACCTTTCAGTTACTTCTATAAATAGTCCTCGTAGATATTTGTCGTAGGGTTGTGCCAAGTCTCCAATAGCCTCGTCGTACCGCCACTTCTCTACGCTGGCTCAAATGGCTCTGAGCACTATGGGTCTTAACATCTGAGGTCATCAGTCCCCTAGAACTTAGAACTACTTAAACCTAACTAACCTAAGGACATCACACACATCCATGCCCGAGGCAGGATTCGAACCTGCGACCGTAGTGGTCGCGCGGTTCCAGACTGAAGCGTCTAGAACCGCTCGGCCACACCGGCCGGCTTCTCTACGCTGACCTGTATGTAACTCGCTGTCAGCGAAAATGTTGTCTTCATAGCCAGCAATTAATGTGCACAGAAATGCAACTCAGAGGGACCCACGTCCAGATGTAAAGTGGGTGATCAAAAACTTCCCATCGAAAACACTGCTCGAGCTTCTACACGGTGTTACAAAAAGGTACGGCCAAACTTTCAGGAAAGATTCCTCACACACAAAGAAAGAAAATATGTTATGTGGACATGTATCCGGAAATGCTTACTTTCCATGTTAGAGCTCATTTGATTACTTCTCTTCAAATCACATTAATCAAAAAAAAATGGTTCAAATGGCTCTGAACACTATGGGACTTAACATCTATGGTCATCAGTCCCCTAGAACTTAGAACTACTTAAACCTAACTAACCTAAGGACATCACGCAACACCCAGCCATCACGAGGCAGAGAAAATCCCTGACCCCGCCGGGAATCGAACCCGGGAACCCGGGCATGGGAAGCGAGAACGCTACCGCACGACCACGAGATGCGGGCTCACATTAATCATGGAACGGAAACACACAGCAGCAGAACGTACCAGCGTGACTTCAAACACTTTGTTACAGAAAATGTTCAAAATATCCTCCGTTAGCGAGGATACATGCATCCACCCTCCGTCGCATGGAATCCCTGATGCGCTGATGCAGCACTGGAGAATGGCGTATTGTATCACAGCCGTCCACAATACGAGCACGAAGAGTCTCTACATTTGGTACCGTGGTTGCGTAGACAAGAGCTTTCAAATGCCCCCATAAATGAAAGTCAAGAGGGTTGAGGTCAGGAGAGCGTGGAGGCCATGGAATTGGTCCGCCTCTACCAATCCATCGGTCACCGAATCTGTTGTTGAGAAGCGTACGAACACTTCGACTGAAATGTGCAGGAGCTCCATCGTGCATGAACCACATGTTGTGTCGTACTTGTAAAGGCACATGTTCTAGCAGCACAGGTAGAGTATCCCGTATGAAATCATGGCGGTGAACCGAGGAAGTACAGTCCATACTGACGAAACTAAAATGAGCTCTAACATGGAAATTAAGCGTTTCCGGACACATGTCCACGTAACATCTTTTCTTTATTTGTGTGTGAGGAATGTTTCCTGAAAGTTTGGCCGTACCTTTTTGTAACACCCCGTATATTGCATCTGAAGTGTGCAGCCGAGAATTGTCATGAAGAAGGAAATGCACGACAGTTATATTATATGGGCTGTATGACATCAGGGAAAATCTCTCAGAAGCCACTTGTACATGGAGAGAGAGAGCGTTATTTTAGGCATCGTTATGTGGTCATTGTGCGCTCAGAACTGAGAAGGGCCACGTGGCACTACTGACTGGCGTACCAGAGACATTGTACAACATGTCTGTGCAGAGCTTCATCGGATTTTCACTGTGGTTTCCATTTCGAAAGCGATCGGACTTTAATAGACGAATAGCCCTAGTACTAAGGAAAAGATGAAATACCTGAATAAAATAACTGCAACATATACTCTGAAAACACGTCTTTATTCATTGAGAAGTTCCTAGATAACAGGACGCAGCATGTCATTCTCAATGGAGAGAAGTCTTCCGAAGTAAGAGTGATTTCAGGTGTGCCGCAGGGGAGTGTCATAGGACCGTTGCTATTCACAATATACACTCCTGGAAATTGAAATAAGAACACCGTGAATTCATTGTCCCAGGAAGGGGAAACTTTATTGACACATTCCTGGGGTCAGATACATCACATGATCACACTGACAGAACCACAGGCACATAGACACAGGCAACAGAGCATGCACAATGTCGGCACTAGTACAGTGTATATCCACCTTTCGCAGCAATGCGGTGCACAAATGCTGCGCAGCTAGCGCCATTCGACGGCCATCACCGCGGTTCCTGGTGTGTCCGCTGTGCCGTGCGTGTGATCATTGCTTGTACAGCCCTCTCGCAGTGTCCGGAGCAAGTATGGTGGGTCTGACACACCGGTGTCAATGTGTTCTTTTTTCCATTTCCAGGAGTGTATTTCCTGTAGCCATCCTCCACAGTGCTCCACGCTCGCTGTCTGTCAGTACATCGGTTCTGTCTCTTCTTGGTTTAGCTGCGGATCTTCCTCCGCGTTTCTACATCACACTCACATCACCCACCGTCGACTTGCTCAACTTTAGAAGTGTTCAAACGTCCCTGATGTATTTACTACTCAGGTGAGATCGAATGACTAATCCACGTACTAAGTTACTGAGGTCTCCTGACAGACCAATTACACTACTAGCCACTACAATTGCTTCACCACGAAGATGACGTGCTACAGACGCGAAATTTAACCGACAGGAAAAAGATGCTGTGATATACAAATGATTAGCTTTTCAGAGCATTCACACAAGATTGGCGCCGGTGGCGATACCTAAAACGTGCTGACATGAGGAGAGTTTCCATCCGATTTCTCACACACAAACAGCCGTTGACACGCGTTGCCTGGTGAAACGTTGTTGTGATGCCTCGTGTAAAGTGGAGAAATTTGTACCATCAAGTTTCCGACTTTGATAAAGGTCGGATTGTAGCCTATCGCGATTGTGGTTTATCGTATCGCGACATTGCTGCTCGCGTTGGTCGAGATCCAATGACTGTTAGCAGAGTATGGAGTCGGTGGGCTCAAGAGGGTAATACGGAAGGCCGTGCTGGATCCCAACGGCCTCGTATCACTAGCAGTCGAGATGACAGGCATCTTATCCGCATGGCTGTAACGTATCCTGCAGCCACGTCTGGATCCCTGAGTCAACAGATGGGGACGTTTGCAAGACAACAATCACCTGCACGAACAGTTCGACGACGTTTGCAGCAGCGTAGACTATTAGCTCGGAGACTATGGCTGCGTTTACCCTTGACGCTGCATCACAGACAGGAGCGCCTGCGATGGTGTACTCAAGGACGAACCTGGGCGCACGAATGGCAAAACGTCATTTTTTCGGATGAAACCAGGTTCTGTTTACAGCATCATGAGGGTCGCATCCGTGTTTGGCGACGTCACGATGAACGCACATTGGAAGCGTGTATTCATCGCCATACTGGTGTATTACCCGGCGTGATGGTATGGAGTGCCATTGGTTACACGTCTCGGTCACCTATTGTTCGCATTGACGGCAGTTTGAACAGTGGACGTTACATTTCAGATGTGTTACGGCCCGTGGCTCTACCCTCCATTAGATCCCTGCGAAACCCTACATTTCATCAGGATAATGCACGACCGCATGTTGCAGGTCCTGTAGGGGCCTTTCTGGATACAGAAAATGTTGGAATGCTGCCCTGGCCAGCACATTCTCCAGATCTCTCACCAATTGAAAACGTCTGGTCAATGGTGACCGAGCAACTGGCTCTTTACAATACGCCAGTCACTACTCTTCATGAACTGTGGTATCGTGTTGAAGTTGCATGGGCTACGCGTACACGCAGTAAAAGTTGTGCTTCATTCAATGCCCAGGCGTATCAAGGCCGTCATTACGGCCAGAGGTGGTTGTTCTGGGTCCTGATTTCTCAGGATCTGTGCACCCAAACTGAGTGAAAATGTAATTACATGTGAGTTCTAGTATAATATATTTGTCCAATGAATACCCGTTTATCATCTGCATTTCTTCTTGGTGTAGCGATTTCAATGGCGAGTAGTGTATGATGTTGGTGCTTCTCTATCGGCAATACAAAACTCCCCGCCTCCTTTTATACGGGCTGGTCCACCTGTTGAGAAGTCGAGCAGTCAGTTCCTCATTACGTAGCGGTCTCTAGATACTTTCCATCAGATATTGTACTTTCGTATCGGATACTAATGTCCACGAACTGACACAACATACGTTGCAAGCATAGCAAGAAATTGCTCAAATGTCTTCTGCAGGCTGTACGATTCCGTGCCACAGTACAAGACCATATTCCTTCCATTGCGAGCCATACTTCACACTGGTGTTGATGGACAATGGCTCTCACTGTGAGTGACTCTGAGTCGGGAGTCAGTACAGCAGTGCAGTGTCCACGGCAACTCCCGAGTTGCAGACGACTGTGCTGTCAGCCGGCCACCTGCCGGGCCCGTGTAAACAGCCGCGCCGCCCAGCCGGAGTTTGCCGAGGCGTGGCGCACGTTTCGGTGCCTACGGCCGCCTGCGGGCGACGGGCGAGCCCGCTACAATAGCGGAGCCGCCGGCCCGGTGCGTGGTGCGTGGTGCGTGGTGCGTGCTGCGCTGCGGGGGCGCGTGCCGGCCAGTCGTTAGGCGGCATTGAGGCGGGCGCAGGCGCAGGCGCAGCAGCGCGCGCCCACGCCCCCGCAGCCCGGCACGCGGCCATTGGTCGGCTCCTTTGTGCGCGCGCCAAGTGTCCCCCGCTCGTTAGTGACCCCCGAGCCTGCCGCCGTCACTGCACTCCGGCCCAGAGACCCGCGTCAGTGGCACTGCCCGTCTCAATTCTACATCTACATCTACATGGATACTCACATTTAAGTGCCTGGCAGAGGGTTCATCGAACCACCTTCACAATTCTCTATTATTCCAATCTCGTATAGCGCGCGGAAAGAACGAACACCTATATCTTTCCTTACGAGCTCTGATTTCCCTTATTTTATCGTGGTGATCGTTCCGCCCTATGTAGGTCGCTGTCAACAGAATATTTTCGCATTCGGAGGAGAAACCCGGCCAGTGTGGCCAAGCGGTTAAAGGCGCTACCAGTCTGGAACCGCATGACCGCTACGGTCGCAGGTTCGAATCCTGCCTCGGGCATGGATGTGTGTGATGCCCTTAGGTTAGTTAGGTTCAAGTAGTTCTAAGTTCTAGGGGACTGATGACCTTAGAAGTTAAGTCCCATAGTGCTCAGAGCCATTTGAACCATTTGCAGCAGAAAGTTGGTGATTGGAATTTCGTGAGAAGATTCCGTCGCAACGAAAAACGCATTTCTTTTAAATATGTCCAGCCCAAATCGTGTATCATTTCTGTGACACTCTCTCCCATATTTCGCGATAATACAAAACGTGCTGCCCTTCTTTGAACTTTTTCGATGTACTCCGCCTGTTGTACCTGGCAAGGATCCCACACTGCGCAGCCGTATTCTAAAAGAGGCCGGACAAGCGTAGTGTAGGGAGTCTCCTTAGTAGGTCTGTTACATTTTCTAAGTGTCCTGCCAATAAGACGCAGCCTTTGGTTAGCCTTACCCACAACATTCTCTGTGTGTTCCTTCCAATTTAACTTGTTCGTAATTGTAATACCAAGGTATTTAGTTGAATTTTCGGCTTTTAGATTAGACATTTATCGTGTAAACGAAGTTTAACGAGTTCCTTTTCGCACTCATGTGGATGACCTCACACTTTTCGTTATTCAAGGTCAACTGCCACTTTTCGCACAAAAAAAAAAAACAAATGGCTCAAATTGCTCTGAGCACTATGGGACTTAACTGCTGTGGTCATCTGTCCCCTAGAACTTAGAACTACTTAAACCTAATTAGCCTAAGGACATCACATACATCCATACCCGAGGCAGGATTCGAACCTGCGACCGTAGCGGTCACGCGGTTCCAGACTGAAGCGCCTAGAACCGCACGGCCACACCGGCTTGGCATAATGGGGAGGATGGAGTTGGAAAGGAAATACACCGGCCGGCTTTTCGCACCATTCAGATATTTCTAAATCGTTTTGCAGTTTGTTTTGATCTTCTAATGACTTTATTAGTCGACAATCGGCAGCTTAATCTGCAAACAACTGAAGACGGCTGCTGAGATTGTCTCCCAAATCGTTTATATAGATAAGGAACAGCAAAGAGCCTATAGCACTGCCTTGGGGAACGCCAGAAATCACTTTTGTTTTACTCGATGACTTTCCGTCAGTTACTACGAACTATGACCTCTCTGACAGGAAATCGCAAATCCAGTCACATAACTGAGACGATATTCCATAAGCACGCAATTTTACTACGAGACGCTTGTGTGGTATAGTGTCAAAAGCCTTCCGGAAATCCAGGAATACGGAATCGATGTGAAATCCTTTGTCAGTTGCATTCAGCGCTTCATGTTTTCTAAACCCAAGTTAACTGTGTGTCAATAGACCGTTTCCTTCGAGGTAATTCATAATGTTCGAACACAATATATGTTCCAAAATCCTACTGCATATCAACGTTAACGATATGGGCCTGTAATTTAATGGATTACTCCTACTACCTTTCTTGAATATTGGTGTGACCTGTGCAACTTTCCAGTCTTAATACTTCCCGCCCAATCTCACGGACGTACCGCACACGCAAAACACACAGGTATGCTAAACGAAGGGCCAATGCGTCACTGCTAAGTAACATATCTCGATGGAACTTTTAGTTCCTTCTCTAGATTGTCGCACAGATGACAAAATGGTAGATATCGAAATAGATGAAGAGGGATAGAAAAACAATTAAAATCGCTCAAAAGAGGAAAGGCGGCTGGACCTGATGGGATACCAGTTCGATTTTACACAGAGTACGAGAAGGAACTTGCCCCCCTTCTTGCAGCGGTGTACCGTAGGTCTCTAGAAGAGCGTAGCGTTCCAAAAGATTGGAAAAGGGCACAGGTCATCCCCGTTTTCAAGAAGGGACGTCGAACACATGTGCAGAACTATAGACCTATATTTCTAACGTCGATCAGTTGTAGAATTTTGGAACACGTGCTGTGTTCGAGTATAATGACTTTTCTGGAGACTAGAAATCTACTATGTAGCAATCAGCGTGGGTTTAGAAAAAGACGGTCGTGTGAAACCCACCTCGCACTATTCGTCCACGTGTCTCAGAGGGCCATAGACACGGGTTCACAGGTAGATGCCGTGTTTCTTGACTTCCGCAAGGCGTTTGATACAGTTCCCCACAGCGCCTATGCTGATGGCCCTTCTGATTGGCTGACATTTTCTGTATGGTTAGCGGCGTTGCGTATTTGCAACCGCCGACAGAGATTCATTGGAAGAATCCTAAGAAAATGCAGTCCAAAAACAAAGGAAGTAGGTTACAGTACACTTGTTCGCCCACTGCTTGAATACTGCTCACCGGTGTGGGATCCATACCAGATAGGGTTGATAGAAGAGATAGAGAAGATCCAACGGAGAGCAGCGCGCTTCGTTACAGGATCATTTAGTAATCGCGAAAGCGTTACGGAGATGATAGATAAACTCCAGTGGAAGACTCTGCAGGAGAGATGCTCAGTAGCTCGGTACGGGCATTTGTTGAAGTTTCGAGAACATACCTTCACCCAGGGGTCAAGCAGTATATTGCTCCCACCTACGCATATCTCGCGAAGAGACCATGAGGATAAAATCAGAGAGATTAGAGCCCACACAGAGGCATACCAACAATCTTTATTTCCACGAACAATACGATACTGGAATAGAAGGGAGAACCGATAGAGGTACTCAAGGTACCCTCCGCCACACGTGCGGAATATAGATGTAGATGTTTATGTAGACCATACTCAGGAAAAACTGCTACTGTGTAGTGTGCAAAATAACTGAAACAAATACGAACTGAGACGAACAGAAATGATACTTTTATTCAAAGACAATAATTACATTCAAGCTAACGCGATTCATCATGCTTTCCTGGACATTACAAAAGGCGGAACATGGTTCTTAATTGGGCGTGCGATCACAATGGACGGCAATGCACACTGGACTCGCATTCGGGAAAACGACGGTTCAAACCCGCGTCCGGTCGTCCTGATTTAGGTTTCCCGTGATTTCCCTAAATCGCTTCAGGCAAATGCCGAAATGATTCCTTTCAATGGCCACGGCCAACTTCGTCCCCTAACCTGATGGGACCAATGACCCCGCTGTTTGGTTCCCTCCCTCACGTCAACCAACCAACCAACCAACGGCAACGCATGCTCCGCAACGTGCTCCCAGCCTGACCAGAAGGTTATTAAGGATGTATTATGGTAGGGCGTTCCAATACTTCACCAGCGCGGTTGACAAGTGCTGTATGGTCATTAATGCACGTGAACGTGCTATAGTACGTCTCCCCAACGCATCCCATATGTGCTCCACAGGATTCGAGTTGAGAGGAATGGGTAGGCCAGTCCACTTGCCGAATAACCTCTCGTTCCAAGAACCCTTCAGCCTGCCCTGTTCGATGCGAATCCGCATTGTCTTCCACAAAAATGAATTCAGGGGCCTATCCACCCAGACGCACATGGGGTAGGTGTGCACAGTGTTCAACGATTTTGTGGTCAGTACGCACGTACACCATTATGCCTCCCCATACCACAGCATCTCTACCACCAAAGCGATCACGTTCAACGATGTTGGGCCCACCCTCATATGGCGAGAGGTGAGTACCCAGGAACATTGTCCAACACGATCGTCTAGGGAACTGAGATAGTGTGGTGTGGGGAGTTATAATGTACCACGTGGCTACTGACCTCCAAATCTTTGAACACTGTACATTCATCAACCAACGTTACTGCTACAATGTACTCTTTCGCTGGAATGAGATTTTCACTCTGTAGTGGAGTGTGCGTTGATATGAAATTTCCTGGAAGAATAAAACTGTGTGCCGGACCGAGACTCGAACTCGGAGACGAGGTACTGGCAGAAGCAAAGCTGAGAGGACGGGGCGTGGGTCATGCATGGGTAGCTCAGATGGTAGAGCACTTGCTTGCGAAAGGCAAAGGTCCCGAGTTCGAGTCTCGGTCCGGCACACAGTTTTAATCTGCCAGGAAGTTTCGTACTCTTTCGCTATGTGACTCTTCTCACGGATGCAATTCGTCTTCAGTTCATCTATACGTATGATGATACGTGTCCTATCGAATTGTGCAGGTGACTGAGTTCTTCGAACGACAGAATATTTGGCGACTGGATTCGCCTGCCTGTTCCGCCGAATCCCATCAACCACGTGCTGGATGCAGCACATCCACAGGCACCAACGACCATCTAACAGTTGTCATCTGTGCTGGTGGAGGAATTGAACATCCCACCACGAGAACTCCTTACCGATCTTGCGCTCGGCACGAGAGGACGTTGCAGAGTATTACATTGCCTTCCGTGGTGATCACGCGTCCTATTAAGAACTATGCCTCGCCCTTTGCAGTCTAGGTAGGACCATCATGAATCAAAATGGTTCAAATGGCTCTGAGCACTACGTCACTTAACTACTGAGGTCATCATCTAACATTCTGCGTAGTTTCTGTTTGTTCTAAGTCGTGTCTCCCTACCACTTTCGCGCAACCACGCTCTGAGCGTGTTTTTTAGGGAATTGACTAGTTTGAACATGGGACCTGTTGCTGGTAAGGAGACGCCAGACCACACATGACATGTAGAGTTCAGAAGAGTTCAGTGAGACTAGCGATTACTAACTAAATTTAGTGGAAGCGGTTCAAGGTTTTCCTATTGTTAGTTAGCTGGTAAAATAACGTCGAAAAAGCAGTTAAGTTTACCACTGGAAATTTTATTCTACTCACAAAACATTGTTTATAAATTGCACTATTGATAAAAGGAAATATTTTAATACAGGATGATAAAAACCAACTGTGTTCAACAAAAATGTGAACGAATATTCACTGAGTGGGTTTACAAGTTCTACAATGGATCGAAGGATGACCTATGCCATATCACATCTATAACCTAGATTTAAGTTAAGTTTCATAAAAGAGAAAACTATCAAAATGGTCTAAAATGACCCTCAATTATCTATAATTATTTATCTATTTTGTCGTAAATTACAGTGGCTGCTGTGGCTTCTTAGTAATCATATAACAGAAAAATCATCGCGTTTCAGATTTCTACTTCAAGTGGCAAATGTGAACACCACGAGATTTAATTGACGATCGACACTAGTATTACGTAAAAAAGAGGATGTAACAGATGAGACTTCTGCAGTTCTGAGTGAAGCTTTATGCGGGCTTATGCAGCATCGCGTGCGTTCATTACCTTCTCGGTGGATAGTCAGCGGCAGGGAGCGGCGGTCGGCACAGCTCCACGCATCTCGCCGTCTCGGAAGCAACTCTCCCCTAACTTCTCCTTACTACAATTGACCGAAGTTGGTTTAAAAAAAAACTGTCTGGCTGTGTTTTCATCTGACCAATCAGGGTCTCAATGTTAACCTTAAGGTCCGCCTACAAAAATTCAGTCTATCTAATGAGAAACGTTATACTTTTCGTGGTGGGGCAATGTTTTTAAAGTTTGCAACGTAACAGAGAAACGAAAAAGTCTCACGCTAAAACTTGCAGCTGGTGTGGCCCTTTTAGTGTTATCGTAAGATCTATACTGTTCTTCTGGAGGGCTCTATCTTTTAAAACGGGCTGGGGGGTAGTCCTGGCGGTTACTTTTCGTGGTGGGGCAATGTTTTTAACGTTTTCAACGTAACAGAGACGCGAAAAAGTCTCACACTAAAACTTGCGGCTGATGTGGCCCTTATTGTGTTATCGTAAGATCTATACTGTTCTTCTGGAGGACTCTAGCTTTTAACATGGGCTGGGGGGTGGTCCTGGTGGTTAGCTGGCGACGTGGGTGTCCGTCCCTTATCGTAGGGCCTTCTAGCTTAACACGGTTCTGCCTCGGCTTCTGTTCTCGTTTCTCCCCTCGGAACTGAGTCTGTCTCACAGTGGGAAGGTATGACATGCATTTAGGCATTCTTGTGTTAGTCTGTGGTATTCCATTTGCTCACTCGTTACTCGTATTACTTTGGTTAATTTAATGTCACGATTTATTCGGAGCTATGTGACATACTACTGGATTTGCTTATCATATCAGGGTTTTCATGGAAGGTGTTGGATTAGCCTGACACCTTACAATCAGTCCCCTAGAACTTAGAACTACTTAAACCCAACTAACCTAAGGACATCACACACATCCATGCCCGAGGCAGGATTCGAAACTGCGACCGTAGCGGTCGCGCGGTTCCAGATTGTAGCGCCTAGAACCGCTCGGCCCATCATGAATCGTGGAGACTTCAGTGTAGTTCTTGCTTTTGAATTAAAATGTCATTTGTATCTGTCTCATTGCGTATTTCTTCCAGTTACCATCTGTACAACAGTACAGCAGTTCTTTCTCTGTATGGTACAAGTTTCACCGAGCTATGTTACTTGACAATATGACAACGTGCGAAAGCTACTTTCGTCCTTTAGTTTAACACGCCTTTCTACAGGGTATACCCAAACTGCACTGAGAATAGTTCGGAAGTTCCATAGCGATATTTTCCGAAAATTTTGTTACGACGGACCTGTGCTGTCCGATTTGATTTCTGACGCCCATTTACGTATGGATTTCAGGAAGGACGTTACACTAGTCCTCCAGTGCCGAGACAACTGGACAACAAAACTGCGCAAAATCAGAAGGGTTCCGAGTTTCTTGCAGACACAGTTCCAGTGCGTTACGGACAACAGTTGCATCACACTGTGGGAGTGGAATGGAGCGGTAACCAGAAACTCACTCCAAGGTAGAAGCAGGCGGGACCGACTTGTCGCTATAACGTTTAAATTCCCCACAGATTTAGCGTGAAATTCTGGCGGTGTATCGACCAAAACCAATGTCATATGCAGCCATAATAAAAGAGATTTTTCAAACTTTGAGAACGTTCATTCACTGTTTCTAGTTATGGCTCTGTGATCTGTGCCCAAGGAGCGGATTTCCATCGTCGAGGAATTCAATGATTGCTACAACGTTCCCACCGTCGTCGGCAGAGACTTGGTGACTGAACTGAAAAACATGAAATTACGTGCTTGTTATGACGTTGTTGTGAGTGTAATATTCAGGGTCTCTGCAGTGTAGAGAACGATCTGCCTGACATACTCAATGGCAATATGCGAACTGGTGTAAACCTTATATTGCATTAAGGGCAGATGTAAGGCAAAATCGGGAAAAAATTCAATTTTTATTGCGTAATTTATTAGACTGATTCTTTAAGAACAACATCGCAAAGTTTCATAATCAATTTCTAGCTACTAAGGCGTTTTGAAAAAGCTTGTTTGGGCGTCTGTGCCTGCCACGCCCCTTCCTTCCAAGCTGTGATCCACACCTTCTCTATGTTAAAAAATTTTTCCTTTGTTTACAACGTGTTTTTTTAATAGTACGTGCTACAAACTTAGTTCTGTTTTTAGTTTCGCATGTATCAACCTGTTTTGCTCTAAATCGGTTGCAACAGTGGACGCATATTCAAAAAAGGAGGAAATGTCGAATTTCATACGTAAAAGTTACAGGAATTTTAAATAACAGTGCCGCAGATGCTGCTCCTAAGCGTGAGGAGCAATTTTCGACAAGAATGAGATTTTCACTCTGCAACGGAGTGTGCGCTGATATGAAACTTCCTGGCAGATTAAAACTGTGTGCCGGACCGAGACTTGAACACGGGACCTTTGCCCACAAAAGGCAAAGGTCTCGAGTTCGTGTCTCGGTCTGGCACACAGTTTTAATCTGCCAGGAAGTTTCAATCTTCGAGAAAGTCATTGAGTTCATCGAAGAAGACAATTATTGAAGGAACTGGTGATGCTGTCTACAGTGCCACAGACGAGTTTTCCATTGTATTCAGGTTAACACCAACATTCAGGTACCTAGCCAATCTTGAACTGCTGCAAGAAATGTGTACATGGGAAAACACGGAATACAAATGAGAGTGCGCTGATAATCACCTTATATGGATGCGTTGTCCAAAGCCAGTACTTTTGTCCTCAGTAGTTGTGAAGAGAGCTACATGTGACGTCTGTCTAATGTTCAGTAATGGAAATGTAGGTAGGATTAAGTGCCTCCAGATACCAGGCTTCCATCCAGGAGCATTGACACTGAAGGTATTCAGAAGCATCGATGAAGTGCGAGTCGACAAAGCTCAGGCAGTAGAAGAAAAAATGCAAAAATTGGCTAGGCAAAGGAGGCTGGGGAAGAGATTACTCCAGGAAGACGAGGAAGAGAATAAAGATTATGAGTATCGACTGCACTAACCACTAGAGGTATACCAATTTTGTCAAAAATTGAAATAAAAACTTTAAAACCGAATAGCCATAAACTGGCTTTTTGACCTATAATCTCCCTTTTCTCCGGAAATGGAAAGTTACGAATTACTTACTGAATAATCCTGTGCAGCACCTTTCCGTTATCTTTACTCTGAGAAAACCTCTCCTTTAAAATTTAAGCAAAATAGAGCAGCCCAGGGAACACAAAACTGAAAAACTACTTCGGGATCAAATATGACCTTGAACAATAATCTGTTCCACACGTTTAATTATCCTCTTATGCAGATGTAAACTGTGAAATTCCAGTTTTATTGGTTGATTAGTTTATGAGAAAATGTACGTTATAGAAACAACGGTATTTACAAATTCAAATTATTATAAAATGTACGTCGATGCGTATTTTCAAACAATATTGCGCAGAATATCAAGCATTATGTTGCACACTATGTTGTACATAACAGTCTCAAGTTTTACTTCTCTAGCTGTAATGTTTTTGAAGGTATATATGTTTAAGTACAAGAATACATTTCGCCCTATGTCTGTCCTTAACCCATCAAATTGCTGATCACAATAATAGCACTGCTACCTCAAGACTGTATTGAATGCAAATGAGAGGAATTCTCATTACTGATTTGTTACACAAATTAATTAAATTTCCTACCACGCATACACTGTTCCGCGGAGAGGCACGTGCTTTACCACGGTACACAATCACACCGAGAGTACAGTTCAGTCACACAGAAGAAATCGGTTATATTTGTTATTTAAGGGGTGTCATCTGCCCCGAGCTATTTTAGGACAATAAAAAAAGTAAGGAAGAAGAAATCAATTCTTTTAAACACTGGAACTATTTTCTCCTCGTAAATTGCTTCACAATTAAAATTAATATTTTCTCTTAACTGAGACAAATGTGATTGCTTGCTTGAAGCAAAATGAAAGAAGAAAAATTTAACAAATTACATTCCACTATGGAATACACACTGATGTGCTCAAAAGTATAATAAATGTTTGCCTGAACAGACCTCACTTGGGACAGACAGTTCTGCTAACAAGTGGTGGATATATCTAACTGAACAGAAGATTGCTATGGAACCACGACTGGCTTTTAAAAATCTGTGCAGCTTGCAAACGCAAGTTACAACTAGATCCAAGATCGAAATAAGTAAATAAACTGAAAAATCAACACAGGTTGAGGAATTGCCCTCGCAAAATGTGGGCTGCTCAAAACAAATGAGCGCTAGCACTAAAAAGCGGCACTCAATCACTTGATTCGGGGAAAACTGCTCCAGGCTGCGGCCAGGTGCCTCTGTCTCTCGATGTGACCTCACGGTCATCCGTTTCCACACCGATTCGAATTGACTCGTGTTCCTCTCCGCTTCCATAAAACCACGGCTTGGAGGCGAGGATTCACAGCTTTCGCCACACTGGCGACCAGCAACTTCTCTCAGCACGCTGGAACGCAAGAGATGCCTGCCTAAACTGCTCCTTTAACTGGCCAGAGGTTGGTGCACCGAATAAGCTTTGTCACCGCTCATTGGTTCAGCGATTCACTCTACAGCGCCTATGCTGATGGCCATTCTGATTGGCTGACATCATCTGTATGGATAGCGGTGTTGCGTATTTGCCACCGCCGACAGAAAAGGCTGATTCGGCAGACCAGAAATGCTGACGGAACCTGTGGCTGCTCTGCTATGACTTCCAAGACCCGTGCCGCCTCGTGAACTATGGAACTCAGCCATCGTTTAGCCACAACACTTTTACGAATCAGCGGTCCAACAGCTGGAGCGGGCGAGCCGCGCCGGGGAGCTCGAGCCATCCTGTATTCACAGTGCTGCGACCAGCAGGTCCGTCACCGCGCTCTCTCAGGTCTGTTTCAACGAAGAGAAATTCACGAATCTTACACCAGAAGCCACTTCCCTCCAGCACAGTTACGAACATTAAGCTGCCAATTTTACCTACCGCCGCATAGTGAAATAAATTATGGTATTGCCATAAATTGTATCACGTATCTGTGTCAGTGTGAAGTGGGGGGTTGGGTTGTTTGGGGAAGAAGACCAGAGAGCGAGGTCATCGGTCTCATCGGATTAGGGAAGGACGGGGAAGGAAGTCGGCCGTGCCCTTTTGAAGGAACCATCCCAGCATTTGCCTAGAGAGATTTAGGGAAATCACGGAAAACCTAAATTGGGATGGCCTGACGCGGGACTGAACCGTCGTCCTCCCGAATGCGAGTCCAGTGTGCTAGCCACTGCGCCATCTTGCTCGGTCAGTGTGAAGTGAAGTGCAGCATTTAATAATTAGCTGGTATGCCATAATAATAATGTGTAGTTTGGGTCTTGAAGTCCCCTCGTATTTTTGGCGTCTGCAATGCTCTGAAAATATCTGTGGAAATATTGACAGTATGCGCCGTGTGTCGTGTTTGGAAATAAACGCCTCTCACTCTCTATTGACAAAAGTAACTGAGGTTTTGTTCAGCCTGAATATGATGGCCTGATGTGTCCCTCATCCTCCTAAATTGGTGGTCGTCAGAGGCAACTAGGCTGATTTCAAGGTCAAGTTTTTTTTCCGTGACAGCTGGAGTTTCCAAACAGTCGTTGCTGAGGAACTTACGGAAATCCTGACAGGAAACAGCATATTAAAGAAGCGATATTACTGGGAGCAGGATACCAATAAAATGCCTAAATTCTGCTCCTGCAAGACGACTGGATGGAACGGCTTCATGTTAAATAATTTCGTGGAGTAGTTTGCAGCTCGCAAACATGGGAAGTATGCCCGCAGCCCTCGTCAGTTTGAGGTGAAAGACGTGTTCTCTCGGGGGCCACACCCTCTGTCTACAGTTGTGTACACTGACTTGTACTGTGTCTTAGCTGCAACAAAAGTATTTTTTTCCCAGTGGAAACCTGAAGCAGACATTGGTGAATGTCAACCTTTCCAACATGTGAAAGTTCTGCCAACTGTTGGACATCATTACGAAAATAAGAGCAAGTCAATGTAGCAGTGCGCAGCAGCTCGCGACCCCCAAAGTACAGGATGATTCTAAAGTCACTATACATTTCAGTGATATAGTAAGTCACTGTACATTTCAGTGACATAGTAACGGAATATTTGTTTCTTGCAGGTACTACGACAGAATATTAACCAAAGAAGAACGAATCGCAGTTGTATCTACTCGTCTTCGTGGAATGACGTATGAACAGGTGTGGATAGACTTAGCCCGTCGATTCTAGTAAAGAGGCCTCACCAGGCTTGCTATCAAGATCTTAGTAAATTCCAGCGTATTGGTAGTGTTGCAGATGAAGAACGTTAAGGGAGGCCGGCCATAACGCCAGACACCGCGCAAAGTGTGCAGGACACGATCACACGTAGCCCTTCCGCATCTTAGGGGACTTAGTAGGGAGCTTGGTATTCCTCAAACCACTGTATGGAGAGTTCTTCGTTACAAGCTGCACAAACTTGCGTATCATATTCAGGTCGTACATAAGCTTGAAGTGGAGGGCTACGCAGCCAGACAAGCTATGTCATGACCTGCTACAAGCTGTGGAAAATGATAATTTGATGCAAAATGTCTTGTTCAGTGATGAAGCTACATTTCATACCTGCGGACATGTGAACAGACACAACTGCTGGGTCTAGGCAGACGAACAAACAAGTGTGCTGCAGGAGTGGCAAAAGGACACAGCAGAAGTGAACGTGTGATTAGGGGTAACGAGGTCAACAGTGTACGGGCCCCTCTTCTTCGCAGAACAAACCGTTACTGGAACCACATACCTAGATAATCAAAATATCCACGGGTGTGCTGCCGGTCTATAGTGTCCAACGGGCACAATATTTCGGCGATCATACATGTCGCCATCATCAGGTGAACTGACGGACTGAGCTCCTGTGAACGTGCCGGTACGGAGATCCGTACGCTATGGCTGCTCAGAGGGAACTGGGTTCGGTCGCGGCGGCGGCCGATTTAAATACCCTCCGCCCGCGGCGCGCTCCCTCCGCCGTCCGCGCCCCGCGCCACGGTCGCGCGGTGGAACAGATTGCGACGGCGTCTGAGATGACGTCGGTGTGATGGCTCTGTCCGCCGTGGTCGTCACAACTATACGTTTGCTAGATTTACTCTTGATTAACCCAATCGCTGGTTCCCAAGCCTTACTAAGATTATAGCCACAGTCATGGTTTATGAGGTCGTCATTGGTGCGAATTTCGATGGCCTCTCTAACAACGCTGTCCCAGTATCTCGACGTCTGTACCAGAATTTTCGTGCAGTCATAGTCCATGGCGTGATTTTCCGACAAACAATGTTCAGCGACCGCCGACTTGCTCGGATACATCAGTCGAGTGTGCCTCTGGTGTTCACGGCATCGATCCTCGACGGTACGCATCGTCTGACCAATATACGACTTGCCACATTGACACAGAATCTGGTACACGCCGGCCTTCCTCAAACCGAGGTCATATTTGGCGCTCCCCACCAGTGCACGAGTTTTATTTGGAGGACAAAACACAGTTCCGACCTGGCGTTTCTTCAGAATGCGGGCGATTTTCCCCGAGAGTGCGCCTGTGTATGGAATAAATGCAGTGCCTACCTCCTCCCTCGTGACTTCATCCATCTCAACAGGTTGTGCTGCAGTGGTTGGGCGGAGAGCACATTGAATCTGCCACTCTGAGTACCCATTCTTTTGAAATACAGTTCTCAGGTGTTCCAGTTCCTGGGGTAGACTCTCTGCATCAGAGATAGTGCGCGCCCTATGTACTAGAGTTTTAAGTACCCCGTTCCTCTGTGAAGGGTGGTGGCAGCTGTCTGCGTGCAAATGCAGATCAGTGTGCGTTGTCTTCCGATACACCCCATGACCTAGGGTGCCGTCAGCCCTTCTCTTGACCAAGACGTCAAGGAAAGGTAATTTACCCTCCGTTTCAGTCTCCATAGTGAATTTGATGTTGGGGTGTAAGGAGTGAAACGTCCCCTTTACTTACAGGAGTTTAGATGTGTATGGAAGTCAAGGAGTTTATCCATACCATGTGGCCAGATGACGAACGTGTCGTCCACGTAACGGAAAAAGCAAGTAGGTTTCCATACGGATTACGACAGGGCTTCCTCCTCTAAGTTCTCCATGTACAAATTCGCTACCACTGGTGAGAGTGGGCTACCCATGGCGACTCCCTCCGTTTGTTCGTAGTATTCTCCATTAAAAAGAAAATACGTGGAAGTCAAGACATGCCTAAAAAGTTCAGTGGTCTTCTCGTCAAACTTCTGACTAATCAATTCTAGTGACTCTCGAAGGGGTACCCTCGCAAACAAGGAAACGACGTCAAAACTCACCATGATATCTGACTCATCCAACCTGAAGCTATCAAGGCGTTTAACAAAATCCACGGAATTACGGATGTGATGAGGGCATTTACCCACATAAGGACTTAATATTCCCGTCAGGTATTTGGCCAACAAATATGTAGGTGCCCTGATGTTGCTGACAATGGGGCGTAATGGTACCCCCTCTTTGTGAACCTTCGGGAGTCCATATAGTCCAGGCTGTACCGGACCTTGGGGTAACAATTTCTTAGCGTCACCCTCCGGTAAATCTGCGTCCTTGAGAAGCGCCCTCGCCTTGTTCTCCACCTTCTTTGTAGGGTCAACGCTGATCTTCCGGTAGGAATCGTCATTTAGCAGGCTCTGCATCTTATCAGTGTAGTCCTTATGGGAGACAACAACTGTAGCATTGCCTTTGTCAGCCGTGGACACTATAGACCGGCAGCACACCCGTGGATATTTTGATTATCAAATACGCCGGGAGAAACTCAAGAATCACACATACCTAGATATTTTGGAACAGTTTTTAGGACCTCAGTTGATATCCGATGGGGTTATGGATACAGTCGTTTTTCAACAGGATGGTGCACCACCCCATTTTGCCCTCGTTGTTCGGGATCATCTGAATCGAGCATTTTCCGGCAGATGGATTGGTCGTGCCTCTCCACGGATGTGGGCACCCCGCTTTCCTGACTTGACAACCCTTAGACTTTTTTGCAAGGGGGTTTATCAAGTCTAAGGTATACCAGGTGAAGATCCGCAGCACTGAACACTTAACACAGCGGATTCGAGCCGTAGCTGCTGAAATTACACCAGACATGCTTGGGCAGGTTTTCGGTCTACAGTGGAGCGCTGGCGGGTGTGCCTATACATGCAAGGTGGTCACATTGAAATGTACTGAAATTACGTCCTATTATAAGTTGCAGTGCCATTACATACTGGTTAATAAAATTTGTTTAAGTACAAAATGTATAGTGTCTTTAGAATCACCCTGTACACGGATGTGGTTGGTTTGCTGTATTCCACAATTGAATATTGTTACTGTTATTTTGCATGGTAATTATTGAATGACCATTTCATCTCATATTACTATAGAGAATATTTTGTAATTAGTTATTTTAGTCCATAAAATGAAGCCAAGTGTGCAAAGTATGTTTTGAAAACGGTACATATTTTTGTAAAAATGTTGCAACTAAAATCATTAAAAGATAACATAATATCATTAACACATAAATAAAAATGTTCCTTCCTTTCCTTTCAGTTCTGAAAGTGGTTATAATTTCAGAAGTCGGGACCAACCAAATTAATTTTCTGATAAAAAAGTCCTACACCGCTTTCGAAGTGCATTCCTTCTGTGAGAGTCTAGAATTCTGCTTAGGCATTCCTTGCTTTTCTCGGCGAACATTACAGACTAGTGAGCGAGGACTTGTTCGGCAGAAAGAGGCCTCAGAGCAGAGTGTGGAGCCGGATAAAAGTGGCGGACTTGGTTAGCGTTAACTGATGATAACCAATTTTCCTTGTTCCCGTACACTCTTGAGCCTGTTGTTTTCGTGTGACCTTCTCCTTACTTACCTTAAACACTTTTTTGTTATCGTTGAGGTTATTGGCAGAAGATGCTAGGAGCCAGTTAGAAGCGGTATGTGAACTGTAGGCAGTGTACATACTCCACTCCAGTGGTCGGATGTCCGAATGCTTCAGAAAGTAGATGGGCTATTACAGGGCTTCAATTAAGGACACGAGAGTGGTAAAAATACAACAAGGAGTAACCGATGGAGAAACAGCAATCCAGAAGCTAAACCCTCTTATGTTATTCTAAAATAAGTTGGAGAGAAAGGTATGTGCTCCGTGGAAGAACTGTAGAGCCTACAAAAACTTATAGATGCGAGTTCTGCGAGCTTACTGAAAAAATAAAAACAAACTGAGTAACTGCAGCGGGGCGGATTGTGCTCTCTCACTATCCTTTAAATAATCTGTCCACCTAGATAGATAGGCTTCATATTGTCTACTCCACTCTGCGATGGTAGACACTGGTTTAGCTGACAAAAGCAGCGTTGACAAAAATTCGTCTAAATACCCACCACGCAAAGGCCACATAACTCCAGTCTATGAAAGTTAAGCTACCGAGCGTTGGGAATTCTTGTTTGAATCGTTTGAAAAAATGTCAAAAATTTCGTTTCAGTTGGTTTATTGTCTTCACAATGGGTAAAGTGGCTATCAAGTCCGTATTTAATATCCCGACATCAGTTATGCAATGCTACGGGCTTTCTCTGTAAGAAGTTCACACCCAAAAGCAGCCACACGATATTGAGTCTGACCCGATATTTTAAACGTCTTTAACAGTCACTGATCCACGACTCTTTGATAGTTAACACATTCAGTCGTTCAGTAGGCTTCTTGTACAGAAGTGCTCGTCATAAGGTCTCGTTACGTGCTCGAAACACGCTACGCGGAGTTTATGGACGACATGAAATGTTCACACGCGAGTAGCCCCTAAAACAAACCATTCACAACGTTAAAACTTTCTCCAAAATACTCATCACTGTAGTCGCATTGCGTCAACGACACGAGAACCAATCAAAATGCGCGAATTTCGTCATCTTGGTACAAATTTGATTCACGCGATTTAACACAGGTGTTTGGCAGGAGACGGCTGTTGAGCGACTCTATTAATCTGAGGCACCAAGCCCTACTCAGCCGCGCGGCAAATACTGAATTCCTATAGGCTAGTACGTTAAGGAGCCAATCAGATCGCCTCTAGCACTTCTATACTAGCGGTGTTCCTAATGTCAACCAATCAGATCACCACAATTAATTTAGACTAGAAATTTCGTAATTCAGAAACGACACTCCTGGAAATGGAAAAAAGAACACATTGACACCGGTGTGTCAGACCCACCATACTTGCTCCGGACACTGCGAGAGGGCTGTACAAGCAATGATCACACGCACGGCACAGCGGACACACCAGGAACCGCGGTGTTGGCCGTCGAATGGCGCTAGCTGCGCAGCATTTGTGCACCGCCGCCGTCAGTGTCAGCCAGTTTGCCGTGGCATACGGAGCTCCATCGCAGTCTTTAACACTGGTAGCATGCCGCGACAGCGTGGACGTGAACCGTATGTGCAGTTGACGGACTTTGAGCGAGGGCGTATAGTGGGCATGCGGGAGGCCGGGTGGACGTACCACCGAATTGCTCAACACGTGGGGCGTGAGGTCTCCACAATACATCGATGTTGTCGCCAGTGGTCGGCGGAAGGTGCACGTGCCCGTCGACCTGGGACCGGACCGCAGCGACGCACGGATGCACGCCAAGACCGTAGGATCCTACGCAGTGCCGTAGGGGACCGCACGGCCACTTCCCAGCGAATTAGGGACACTGTTGCTCCTGGGGTATCGGCGAGGACCATTCGCAACCGTCTCCATGAAGCTGGGCTACGGTCCCGCACACCGTTAGGCCGTCTTCCGCTCACGCCCCAACATCGTGCAGCCCGCCTCCAGTGGTGTCGCGACAGGCGTGAATGGAGGGACGAATGGAGACGTGTCGTCTTCAGCGATGAGAGTCGCTTCTGCCTTGGTGCCAATGATGGTCGTATGCGTGTTTGGCGCCGTGCAGGTGAGCGCCACAATCAGGACTGCATACGACCGAGGCACACAGGGCCAACACCCGGCATCATGGTGTGGGGAGCGATCTCCTACACTGGCCGTACACCACTGGTGATCGTCGAGGGGACACTGAATAGTGCACGGTACATCCAAACCGTCATCGAACCCATCGTTCTACCATTCCTAGACCGGCATGGGAACTTGCTGTTCCAACAGGACAATGCACGTCCGCATGTATCCCGTGCCACCCAACGTGCTCTAGAAGGTGTAAGTCAACTACCCTGGCCAGCAAGATCTCCGGATCTGTCCCCCATTGAGCATGTTTGGGACTGGATGAAGCGTCGTCTCACGCGGTCTGCACGTCCAGCACGAACGCTGGTCCAACTGAGGCGCCAGATGGAAATGGCATGGCAAGCCGTTCCACAGGACTACATCCAGCATCTCTACGATCGTCTCCATGGGAGAATAGCAGCCTGCATTGCTGCGAAAGGTGGATATACACTGTACTAGAGCCGACATTGTGCATGCTCTGTTGCCTGTGTCTATGTGCCTGTGGTTCTGTCAGTGTGATCATGTGATGTATCTGACCCCAGGAATGTGTCAATAAAGTTTCCCCTTCCTGGGACAATGAATTCACGGTGTTCTTATTTCAATTTCCAGGAGTGTACATTAAATTTAATGAAAACAAAATACGATTTGTTTCCACAAAATAAATTACTAATAAATTTAATACTCAGGTATCTTCCGGTTGCCATTTTCAAAACCAAGTTCACTCGGACATACATAAGAAATTCTCCTATTGCGCAACAAGCTTCTCACGCTTACGTTTACATGGTTTTAGTAAAATAGCACATTCTTATTTTACATATGTCCTCCACTCACTCTCTGTCTCTCCAAAACACTTACATAATCAAGACAAGATGATATAATAATTTTCTAAACTAGTTTTAATTCCGTCAGAAATCTATGGTAACGAAACCAAAGAAAATTCCAGAAAATTAGCTTAAGTCAATCTGTACTCTTGGTTGTGGTTTTAATTGATACTATTGATGAATACATTACAGTCCCTAACTCTGTTTCACAATACCAGCACGGTTCTTATGTGTTTCAGGGGAAAATTTATGTCTCCTAAAATATTGAAGCTATTGATTTGATATTTTAGCAATATTGTTGTCTTATGCGTGGAACTCGGTACACTAAGTATGAAAAAGATCGATCAATATTTAAAAGGACTTTTTCAGATTCGCGTAGAGTATGTGTGACGTATTGCACGCAGCATTAATCAAACACACCGCTCACCCGGCCCAGTAGCCAGCGTCAGCTATGGGAACATGAGAACAAAAATCTCCTCTCCTCCCGGCTCCATGGCAAGATAAACTTCCAATGCAAGATGACAATTCGTATTAATTTGCTGCGTTACGACACGTAGAAAAGAACTATGTCAGAAGATCGTGTAGAACATATCGGCGAGACCACGCAAGAAGCACAGCGGTTAGGAAAATGAAGCAGACTCAAGAAAGCATCACAGATAGAATCGAAGAACAGTAGCTCACCGGGTATCGACACAAAATGCGAATGACAGGTGATAGATGGCCAAAGACGATCTTGATGTAGCACACTCATGGAAGAAGGAGAAGAGGTAGACCGCAGGTTGCCTCGTTGGATAAAAGAGGCCATTACAAAAAGAGGAACAGAAGAAGAGCATGGGTATATAGTGACTACATAATACAGGCGGTGGGGAAGACAGTTCGTGCACTAATATTGTCAGGAAACATCATAAAGTACTGCAAATTTACTCATGAAGGAGATCACTGTGCAGTTCATCGTGGGTCTGTATAAAAACCTCGAAGCCTTGCAAAGATACTGAATAAATATCAGTGGGAGACTATAAGACAGATGATTGGTATCAGAGGGAGGACGGGTCTGGAATTTCCAAGGGACACACATTTCAGTACGAGTCAAGAAACGTATTAAATCTTAGAACTCAACATCTCGCTTATTTATCAAGATGGTAAAATTATAAAAATTTGCGCTTATAATGGGGAACACTGGGAATCGTTCTCTCCAGGCTGAAAGCTATCCCACTACTTTACTCGAATGGAACCCGTATGTGATTAAACGAAACCTGATTAACTTTGTTCTTAAGTCTCGTAATGCCATAAACTGCCGGATATCGAAACGGAATAGCTAAATGGGGTTTAAACAGAATCCTTAGAATCGATCTCATACAGCTACTGGGCTTACGTGTTTATAAGTTACACCTTATACAAATTGTGTTGATCCATGACAAAATGGTTCAAATGGCTCTGAGCACTATGGGACTTCACTTCTGAGGTCATCAGTCCCCTAGAACTTAGAACTACTTAAACCTAAGTAACCTAAGGATATCACACACATCCATGCCCGAGGCAGGATTCGAACCTGCGACCGAAGCGGTCGCGCAGTTCCAGACTGAAGCGCCTAGAACCGCTCGGCCACCTCGGCCGGCCGATGATCCAAGACAACGCTCGCCCACACACTGCTGGCACAACCCAACGGCTCCTTGAACAATTTCAATGGGACATTTTCGATCCGCCGAACAGTCCTGACCTGGCACCCAGCGACTTTCGCCTTTTCCCTGAACTGAAGACGGGGTTAGGAGGGCAGCACTTTCAAACCAAACTAAGATCTTCAAAACAACGTCAATGCTCATTTGAAATCATTAGCGGCAATATTTTTTGAAAAGGGTATCGCAAAGCTTGTTCACAGGTACGATAAATGTCTCAATCTTTTCGGTGATTATGTTGAAAAGTAACGGTAAGTGTACAAAACTTTTGGTAGTAAAATAATTGTTTTCTATGAACTTGCCTTTTATTTATAGCCTATCAGAGGTTGAAAAGAAAAACGGCTCTCGTAAATATAATTCGTGCGATGCAAATGACTTTGCACTCTGTTTCCTCCAACATCCAACCACTTGAAACGATCTGAGATAATGTGACAGCTAAGTTTTATCCAGAAGCCACCCTTTTCGCAAGCACACGTGTTTCTGTTCATCAGCAACACGAACTTAACTGAATCCTTGAAAAGTTCGTTTTCGATAACAATCTCATCACTGCTGAAGGCAGGTTATTCCATCTCGGCTCTCTTCCTCCAAACAACCCAACCCAACCTCCTTCTCGACTTTAAATTTCGCTAAGGCGAATGCTGTACATTCGAGAAGATAGTTCTTAAGTGCTCACATGTGGAGATATGGAACACATGAAAGGTTAATATCAACCGAGAGGAAAGGGAGTGAAAAGTAAAAGAAGCCTAAATTGTATCCACTCGTAATACATTGTTCAGCAATTGAATACAGAATTTCGCGTTTCATATACAAATCCCATTCAATGGATCACGTGTCTTTCCATGACCATCAGGATACAGCTGAGAATGCAAATCACATACACTCAAAGCCAAAAAAAAAAAAAAAAAACACGCAACACGGAGGAATTATCTGAATAGACCCGTAGATGTGACGTACATCTACACACAAACAAATTATTATAACTTCAGAAAAATTAGATGATTTGTTTAAGAGAAAGAGCTTCACAATTTGAGCAAGTCACTAACGAGTTGGTCCACCTCTGACCCTAATGCAAGCAGTTATTCGACTTGTCATTGACTGACAGGTCTGTTGGATGTCCTCCTGAGGAATATCGTATCAAATTCTGTCCAATTGGCGCGTTAAATCATCTACATCTCGAACTGATTGGAGAGTCGTGTCCACAATTCTCCGACCGTTTTCAACTGGGGAGAGATCTGGGACAGGGACATTGCTGGCCAGGTGACGGTTTCGTAAGCATGAATACAAGCAGTAGAAACTCTCGCCGTGTGTCAGCGAGCTTTATGCTGCTGAAATGTAAACTCAGGATAGCTTGCCATGAAGAGCGACAAAGCGGGGCGTAGAATATCGTCGGTGTACCGCTGTGCTGTAAGGACACCGCGGATGACAACCAAAATGATCCTGCTATGAAAAGAAATGGCACTCCAGACCATCAATCTTGACTGTCAGGCTGTACGACGGGTCACAGTCAGATTGGTGTCCTATTGCTGACTGGCGCGTCTCCAGAAATGACTTCGCCCTGGAATCTCGTTGACTAGAGCAGAATTTTCTTCTACGTAAGTCTTTCTTCGAACTGAGTCCTGATGACCAACGAAGGCACGTCTGGAGATGCCCCAGACAGTGGTGGGACTGTCGCTTGGCATACGGCCCTACACTCGTGGTGCCATATCATGACCACTGTGGTTGTCATCTGTGACATCCTTACAGCCCAGCGGTACTGCTATGCACTGTTTTGTTGCCCTTCATGGCAAGCTATCCTGAGCTTATATTTCAGCAAAATAATGCCCACGTGCAAATGGTGGGAGCTTCTACTGTTTTTCTTAGTGCTCGCCAAACCAACCTTGGCCTGCAATGTCACCGGACCCCTTCCCAGTTGAGAACGTTTGCAGTGGTACAGGCAGAGCGCACCCACCAGCTCCGGGTTTTGACACTCTGACGCGCCAATTGGACAGAATTTGGCACGAGATCCCTCAAGAGGACATCCAACAGCTCTACAAATAAATGCCAAGCCAAACAGCTGCTTGCATTAGGGCCAGAGGTCGGCCAACTCGTTAATTATTTCCTCAATTTCTGAAGCTGTTTGTCTTGAATAAATCATCCAATTTTTCTGAAATTGTAATAATTTGTTTTTCTGGGCATGTAATCACATTTATGGAAATGTGTCCCATTGTGATAATCTACATCTACATCTACATCCATACTCCGCAAGACACCTGACGGTGTGTGGCGGAGGGTACCGTGAGTACCTCTATCGGTTCTCCCTTCTATTCCAGTCTCGTATTGTTCGTGGAAAGAAGGATTGTCGGTATGCCTCCGTGTGGGCTCTAATCTCTCTGATTTTATCATCATGGTCTCTTCGCGAGATATACGTAGGAGGGAGCAATATACTGCTTGACTCTTCGGTGGAGGTATGTTCTCGAAACTTTAACAAAAGCCCGTACCGAGCTACTGAGCGTCACTCCTTCAGAGTCTTCCACTGGAGTTTATCATCTCCGTGACGCTTTCGCGATTACTAAATGATCCTGTAACGAAGCGCGCTACTCTCCGTTGGATCTTCTCTATCTCTTCTATCAACCCTATCTGGTACGGATCCCACACTGCTGAGCAGTATTCAAGCAGTGGGCGAACAAGCGTACTGTAAACTACTTCCTTTGTTTTCGGATTGCATTTCCTCAGGATTTTTCCAATGAATCTCAGTCTGGCATCTGCTTTACCAACGATCAACTTTATATGATCATTCCATTTTAAATCACTCCTAATGCCTACTCCCAGATAATTTATGGACTTAACTGCATCCAGTTGCTGACCTGCTATTTTGTAGCTAAATGATAAGGGATCTATCTTTCTGTGTATTCGCAGCACATTACACTTGTCTACATTGAGATTCAACTGCCTTTCCCTGCACCATGCGTCAATTCGCTGCCGATCCTCCTGCATTTCAGCACAATATTCCACTGTTACAACCTCTCGATATACTGAAGCTTCATCCGCAAAAAGCCTCAGTGAACTTCCAATGTTAACTTCAAGGTCATTTATATATATTGTGAATAGCAACGGTCCTACGACACTCCCTGCGGCACACCTGAAATCACTCTTACTTTGGAAGACTTCTCTCCATTGAGAATGACATGCTGCGTTCTGTTATCTAGGAACTCTTCAATCCAATCATACAATTGGTCTGATAGTCCATATGCTCTTACTTTCTTCATTAAACGACTGTGGGGAATTGTATCGAACGCCTTGCCGAAGTCAAGAAACACCGCATCTACCTACGAACCCGTGTCTATGGCCCTCTGAGTCTCGTGGACGAATAGCGCGAGCTGGGTTTCACACGACCGTCTTTTTCGAAACCCATGCTGATTCCTACAGAATAGATTTCTAGTCTCCAGTAAACTGTGGAACGCTACGCTCTTCTAGAGACTTACGGTACACCGCTGCAAGAAGGGGGGCAAGTTCCTTCGCGTACTCTGTGTAAAATCGAACTGGTATCCCATCAGGTCCAGCGGCCTTTCCTCTTTTGAGCGATTTCAATTGTTTCTCTATCCCTCTGTCGTCTATTTCGATATCTACCATTTTGTCATCTGTGCGACAGTCTAGAGAAGGAACTATAGTGCAGTCTTCCTATGTGAAACAGCTTTGGAAAAAGACATTTAGTATTACGGCCTTTGGTCTGTCATCCTCTGTTTCAGTACCATTTTGGTCACAGAGTGTCTGGACATCGCTTCATGCTATGTCTTTTTTTTGTCATGTTGTGTATGAACACTAATACTCAAAAACTAAACATGATTTTAGTGGTGAAAGAGCAATGACATAAGCAACTTGCAAGTCCTGATTAATGTATAGATACCACAATGGTAGGAGTAGTAGGGCAAAGCGGATTCTGATACATTTTTTGTGTGGATTGTATATGGCAACATACATTGAGGGGTAAACCTATTGCTATGCTGATCGATTTATGGCCTCTGGACATTGATTTATGACCTGTGTGGATAATTCCTCACCCTTTCCAATTCCCTTCTCCCCACCATCCCTCTGGGAAATCCCCAATCCTCCCCCTTGCCAATGTAAGCACACTTTTGATATCAAATTAATTGATTAATTAAATTGGTCAAATGTTTACCCCATCCCCCTTCTGTGAAATCCCCAGCCCTCCCCTCCCTTATTGTCCCCTCCACTCCCCCACTCTGTTCCCCCCCCCCCCAAATCAGGAAACTGACAGGAACAAGAATTGATCTGGGCTGAGCTGCTAGAGAGGAATGACATTAGTTTACTTCCTTTATTTTGGGTACTACCCTGTTGGAAACTGGGGGGAAAAGCTCAACCTCTCCCTTCCCCTCCCCTTCCTCACCTGGAGAAATGGTGGGAAACACTCAGTATGTGCTGAGCTATTGGACTAGAAGGTCTGTCCAGGAACTACATGTCCTAATTAAATGACTACACTGATGGAGATTGGACATGTTGGCTTGGAAAATTTTTGTGTGTATGCTGGCCATGATGTATGGGCCTCAACTGAACTAGTTCACAATACTGCCACAGAGGTCTTTTAAAATAGGTTTTTTTTCCTCCCTCACCATTTTGCACGGGAACCAATAGGTACACTGCATTACATGAAAATTAGCAGGAGCCAAAAGGAATGTGCAAACACTATATCCATTCATATGATTGTGATATCAGGTAGATATAAGATAGATGTGCTCTCACTCAGTCAATCAGTCAGTCATTGGAAGAACGATCAAGCATCAACAGTGGCCAAGATTCTCATCTGCCTCTGCATCACAGAAGAAGTGTAGAAGTAAGTACTCATTGTATATCTGTGGTTCTCTGTGAAGTTCCATTTCTTTGTTCAGCTCCATATCTTTGTCTGTGGGTGCTTATTGTTTCTTCTTCTTTGTTCAGCGGCACCCTCCAGCATGTTCAGACCAGCAGCAGCCACCATCAACTCGTCAGGACCTGCAGATACCTCTGGCAAGTTGGGACCAGTGTCAGCAACACTGTGGTATCCTATAGTGCACCTGACCAACACATTAGAGGAGGACAATGAGCTACTATTATCCATCCCACTCACTGAATTGTGTAATGAAGAGACCCAGCAAATACCTGACTCTCAGAAGAACTGTGCTGGGGGCTTACACCACACAGTGCAGGTTAGTACTGGTCTTTGACACACATGCCATCACAGAAGATTCTGATGTTACTGCAAGAACAGAGTGTTGATGTGGTAGATGAGAAGCTGCCAGTTCCTCCCCATGCTCCACTGCCTTTCACTTCAACTTATAATTTATTATCATAGATTTTTGTTGTTTTTCGTATTTAACTACATCATTGTATAGTGTAAGGTGTAGCCATTGCAGCTCAGTTCGTAAGATGGTTGCACCATAGTGGCAACTTACACTATTATTATTATAATTACAATCGTTCATTATTCTATAAAGCCCATTGCATGTCAAACCAACATGCAGTCTGTATCATAGCAGGGTTGCTAGAGTGTCAGGACTTTTTAGTAAGTGACAGGTCTTGTGATGATGCAGAAGGAGACTGGAAGAAGAAGAATGGCATACTCCTATCCAGATAGATGTGAGTGATAATTGTAGATTCATCCAACTGTGGCAAGACCAACGTTTTTATGTCACTACTAACAAACTTGTATGGAGTCCGCTTTGAACATGTAAGTGTATTTTCAAAAACGCTGTTTCAACCCAAGTACCAGCTACTTCATAAGATACTGCATGGTGTAGATGGTATAACAAACATGACATTCAGTCACTCCAGTCAAATACCCCTACCAGAAAGGTAAAGCCAAACACAGTGTTCATATTTGACAATGTTGCTGTGGAAAACCAGGATCAAGTTCTATGATATTTCTGTTTTCGTTGTCACATGTATGCTGACTCATTTTATTTGAGTCAGGCATATTCCAGAATCCTGAAACCGTTGGTGAGGGATAACTCAAATCTTATTGAAGCTTTAAAATAAGAGAATTTGAATTTAAAACACATTTACCAGATGCATTTAGGAATTCAACAATTTTGTAAAGATATGCAAAGATTGCTAGAATCACATACAGTATGGGTTTCTCGTTATTGATAAATCAAGAAAACTGAATGATGGTATGTACAGACAGAACTAGACATGTACACTGGATCATTCTGGGAAAGGAAATAGACGACTTAGCTGTAAAGTTTGATGGAATTTAAAAAAAAGTCCATGACTTAACTGTAAAGGTTGAGCAAAATGTATATAAGGTACAGCATGTGAAGCAGCCCACTTAATATATAGCAAGATGTCGACTAAGCATAAGGTTATCACAGCACAGAAGGCTGTTAGAGCGAAGTTTTGGCTGCTAAGATTTGGGCATTTCATCAAGAAAACACACTCTCAGAGAGAGCTTTAAACCAGTTACTGAATCTCTCTATGAACTCACTGCAAAATTACACAATGACGACAATGATACTATTGCCAGTTTGATTAAATGTCACAATAATGCTAGGATAGGCAAAACATTTTGTTTTGGTTGTGAAAAACCATAAATGTTGGCCTTGTTGCCCATATGTTTAAATGAAAAAACAATGCAGATAGGCGACAGGGTATTTGAAACAACACCAGGTCTACTGAACCTCATTTTCCTAAAACCCTCAAAAGCAGTAAACTTTTCAACCAAAGGTGTGAAGATGTATGTTCAAATACTACAGTTCACCAAAGAAAGAAACTAACGCAGTGAGAAATACAGAGACATTACAAAACCATCATTATTAGATGGTCAGTAAGCAGTAGTGACGGTATTGACATTCAGCATAAAAGAGTCAGCATTCTGTCCCCTCAGTGCATATACTATGACTACCCCAGATAATAGATTTACAGATTTACAACTGCTAATGGCATCAGTTGCTGTGGGCAATGAAGCTCATTTGAATGAGGTAGTCCCAATAATTTCAGAGCTTAGAGAGAGGTGTAATCGAATAATCATAGCGTTCAAGAACAGCACAAACCAGCATGCATAACATGCCCTCATAGGCATATTATTATTAAAGGTTTGGATGACTTATGGCAGGCTGATCTTGTAGATATGAGAGAATATTCACATGATAATCATGAACTCAAATATATTTTAATGATTATTGACACATACTCCAAATTTGCCTGGGCATTACGTGTCAAAACAAAAACAGGGAGAAATTTCACGGAAGTGACTGAGCTTTTGTTGAGACAAGGATGAACTGATGACCTGACAAACTCCAAACTAATCACAGTGCAGAGTTTTACAATAGGTATTTCAAAACCATGATGCAGCACTATGGAATATGTCACTACTCACCATTCTCCCACCTGAAAGTGAGTATCGTGGAATATCTGAACAGAACAATAAAACATCAAATATGAATGCATTTTAATCTTTGTGGCTTATACAAATGGACTGGTGTCCTCCCAGAAATAAATGCACACTCTAATGAAACCAAATATAGCACAATAGAAGTGAGGCCAATCGATGTTCATGATAATGGACTCACTATCTATTAAAATGCTCAATCCATGTAACCAGAAATTTAATGTAGCTGATTTGGCATTTATCTGAAAACAAGACAGCATTTGATAAGTCATGCCTCCCAAACTGGTTGAGTGAGATAGTCACAGTTCTCAGCTCGCATCTCGTGGTCGTGCGGTAGCGTTCTCGCTTCCCATGCCCGGGTTCCCGGGTTCGATTCCCGGCGGGGTCAGGGATTTTCTCTGCCTCGTGATGGCTGGGTGTTGTGTGCTGTCCTTAGGTTAGTTAGGTTTAAGTAGTTCTAAGTTCTAGGGGACTTATGACCACAGCAGTTGCGTCCCATAGTGCTCAGAGCCATTTGAACCATTTTGAACCACAGTTCTCAAAGTGCAGAGGACAAATTCCAGAACTTATATCTTGAAGGATAGCAGTTGCATTCGAATTTCAGGATTCTTTTGCGCCAAGGAAATGCAGAAGAGCTAAGAACCACACACGCGTCTCATAGAGTCTGTCATAAGATCTCAAGGGAATAGAGCACAAGTTAAATGGCCTGGTTTTCCTGCATCACAAAACACCCGGACTGACGTTGACAATTTGATGTATAATGGTATTCTCGCAAACTTCCAGTCGAATTGCACATTGGGGGGGGGGGGGGGGGGGGTTATAATTATAGCGGACCTGGTACAAAGCTTCAAAAATGTTTGGCTTGTGGTGACAAGGGTACTAACATGCTTGACAAGACATTTTTGGAACATGACTTTGCATAAGGAAAACATACAGACCTCCCTAGACGTCATGCTGGAGATGAAATTTTAGCTGATAAAACAAAGCCAATATGTGTGATAAAGGTTATTGGTCTAAGGCAGCGCACTGCAGCATTTGTACTTGATAAATTCATGTGTGGTAAAATTAATAAGTTAGTCTAGGGTGTAAATTTCAAACAATTTATGAACACTGCATGTCGTGCAATGTTGAAGAAGAAGACAACGATCAAGAAGAAGAAAAGGTGTTCAAAAAACTGTAGGTGGACAGCCATGTATGTACTTAAAAGTGCCCTGAAGCATAAAGGGCCAGTTAAAGCACCGAAGGCTTTGCCAATACTCCTTCCTCATACCTGCTCTTGAATGTCTCTCAGCAATGGGTTCACTGGCTGGTGGTGCTGCAGCCATCGTCAAAACAGTGAAAAACGCAGAGAACTTTCAGGAGGAACAAGAGGAAGCAACAACACATAATCGCATGATGGAAGCAGTGGCTATTGGGAAAGGACTGTAATTGAAACCATACAAGAAAGGAGTAGTTCTTATCAAAAATAAAAAAAGCCAGTTAGCTATTTTACTGACTAAGCCGCTTACAAATACAGATCTGCTTAAGCAGTCCAAGATTCTGTGGTGTGTTTATGTGGGATACATTACTGAAGACTATGCAGAAATCAAGATATTGTAGAATTAAGAATTTAGATGTTGCTGTGGTACCAAGATCCCGCCAGATGATGTATATTAAGAAAACTACATATCGCATCCACTATTCCAACTCATCTTGAGATCTGCAGCTGCCAGAGGAGTTACAATGCTACTTTGCTGAGAGAAATCGTGTGTTCTACAATTTTCATCTCTAACAAAAATATAATAACTACTCATGTAGACATCACTACATCATGTTCCTCCTAATATTTACGAAGAAGCATACAAATAAGGAGGTGCATTAAGCATCCAACAGTCAGTTGAGGCTCAGACACGTGTCGTACACTCTGTCTTTAAAAGAACAAAAGTGAGCATCATGCATGAATTACTTCCCACCGACTGATTTAAGCAATGGCAAGTGGAGTACTGCACTGATTGGACTTGAGACATGCAACAGCATTCTGAATATAACTGAGGCTAAGAATTAACTTCATTTGGAAATTTATGGTGGAAAAGAAAAGGGGAAGGGTTGGGAATTACCCCAGAGGTGAGGGAGGGGGAATGGGGGAGGGGGTTCTCAGAAGGACAGATTTTCCCAGAGGGTCATAAATCAACATCCAGGGGTCAAAATCAATTACTAGAACAAACGTTTTGCCCTTGGATGTAAGTTTGCCCCTGAATATACGCAAACAAAATGCACCAAAATCTGCTTTACCCTACTACTGGTAGGTCCCTCACCATGGGTGTTGGGTAGTTGATCAGGATGCCAATAGTCCATCACCCTGGGTGGCGTAGCAGTAGAGTGGTGAGTGAATGCCTGGTAGTTGTATGACATGTTGAAACAGACACATCAGTGCTAAAATATTTGTTTATTGCTCATTAGCTACCACAATTGTGAAGATAATCAGATATATCAGTGCCCCCAGGACATAAGCTGCCTATGGTCTGTGAGGATGTGCCACTTTCAGCAGGCAGCCTGACTGTTCACAGTGTCATTCAATGGCTGATGATGACGGTAACAGCTCTACAAGGATGCCAACGACAGCTGCATACGATTTCTCCTAATGCAGATTAGAGACAGCACAGTAAACCAGGACATACCACATAAAATCGTGTAGTGTCACGTTGTGTTCCCAAGGTGGATGTGATGACACCCAGGAGCAGCAATGTCTGCCCACACCAGCAGAGGCAGGAAGCAAAGACTTTGCTTGCACAGGCAAAGGTGGCTGAACTGCTGCATGCCCCAGGCTGGAGCTGTAGACCTTCATTGTAGGAGGTTGGGAACAGCTGATTGGATCCCCAGGTGGCCTGCTAGCTGAATGGTGCTAAGTCCACAGCACTGGACTTGGTACCAGCAGCAGGGCTGCAGAATCCAGAGAGGGTCCCTAGTTCAGATGTGTAAACTCATAGACTCGTGGACTCATTGACTGACATATGTCACCCCTTGGCAGTGGTGGCTGGCTTATTGTGTTACCTTTCACTGAAACTGGCGAGGATTTATATGGTCTTGGTCAGTCCTTGTTTTGTTATAACATTGTTTTTTTTATCACTTAAGGCAAAGAAGTCCGAGGCTCAGATGTGAAGACATTGGGCCATCAAAGCTGCGCAAGTCTGGCTTCTTGCTGAGCTGGCGATATTTCAACTCCAGTCCCATTGTTGAACTTGGTGATGTGGTAACTTCCTGGTGTTGTAACAGCATTTCCTGTGGTATCAGCATACAGCCTCTTATATAACAACCTTCAGTCAACTCTGCTCTGACATGCTTACTAGGTTATCTCTTGCTTTAGCCATGGCAGGTGTCTTAATTCTCATCAGTTGCACCTGATCAATTATTTTCTGTGCAACAACTGAATAAAATCTGGCTATTGATTCACACATGTTCTTATAAAGTTGTGAACTCAAACAAAGACCTAACTGCCCACATCAAATACCACTACAAGTATCTCGTGCAAGGGAATACGAGGGTAATCCCAAAAGTAAGGCCTATTATTTTTAGAAGTACATAGACGTGTTTATTTCTACAATGGTTTACATCAGTTTACAGCTTGAACATTTAGTTATTTTTCTACATAATCACCATTTCTGTCGATGCATTTTTGTAGACGCTGTGGCAGGTTTTGTATGCCCATGTCACACCAGCTCGCCGCCATGCTGGCGTGATTGTTCCTTGGCCTCAGGTGTAAAGTGGTATACCGAGGTTTCGTCACCTGTGACAATTGAGTCCAGAAAGTTGTCCTGTTCGGCTGCAAGGCGGTGAAGAAATGCGCTAGAAGCATCAACTCATTGCCGCATGTGGTCCTCAGTCTGCATGCGTGGCACCCATCTTGCGCACACCTTCTGGTAGTTCAATGTTTCCGTTAAAATTCTGTAAGCGGTGCTTCGGGAAACCTCAGGAACCAACGTGCAGAGATTATCCAGGGTGATCCACTGATCTTCACGCATGCTTTGCTCAACCTTCAACACTGTCTCGTCAGAAATTGGCGGTCCCCCGCTCCTTTGTTGGTCGTAAGTTACGGTCCGACCAGCTCTAAACTCTCTACACCACTTACGAACAATTTTGACATCCATGCACGACTCACCATACAGTACCGCCAATTGCGTTCAAAAACCGAATAACTGCGCGCAATTCGCACTTGGCGGTAACATCCAACGGGAACTCCATTCTCAACGGCTGCCAAGCCAAGACTGAGCGTCTCAGCGCAGCGTGCGCATGTTTACACACAGCGCGTGAAGCACTCTTCGTAACAGTGTAACCAAGTGCCACACGAACAGAATTCTCTACTTATAAAAAAAAATAGGAGACCTTACTTTTGGGAGTACCCTCGTATAATAATCCATAATTTGAAGAACGACGTAACATATATTTACATAAATGTAGTGAAAGTGTGTGAGGCATCCACCATCTCACCATAAGCTGGAGTGAAGTAGCTTCAATGCACCCATTTTATAAACACAAGACAAAGCATGTCTACTAAACAGAACAGCACAAAGCTAAAGAAGAGAGTGTCCAGTCGAAAGGGAACCTTCGTTGGCCGACGATACATCCTCTATAACAGATTCTGCAGCTCAGTTTTCCCATCGGCGGACCCACGTCGACTCTCAGACGATCTGCTAAGACGTAACTCAGTTTCAATCCAACAATGTACCAATTGTGAGGCGTCAGTTGAGCTGTTTAGCACACACATAAGATGCTGTAAGTCCGATCCGTGGAGACTCTTAAGGTAATGCAAAGTTAAGAAACAGAATGTCACGCTATGGAAACGTCTTATAGAAGGGAAACTGCTATCGGTGGCACAGCAAAACACGAACATACGGGCACTATACCACAAATGGATACGATTAAGTTTTCTCTGGTTATCAGCTGAGACAATGCGTCGTTCTGCGGCAACTTTTCGTCAAGTTTCCCGCTCGTCATCTACAGATGAAATGTCGAGTTCTTGTCCTTTGCGTGCCTTTATATCCACTGGACCACAGCCTCCTGTGCCTTGTCTACAATGGCTGTGCCAATGGCACGCCATCGGAAGGAGTGTCATGGACTCATGGGCAGTGATGGGGAGAGCCACAGAACACAGACGGGGTGGGGGGAATGGTGGGGGGGGGGGGGGGGGGAACTCGCGCTGTGCTAAAGAGTCCTGGCGCTGCTTGTCTGTTCCATTTGCTGCCTTCGTCGCCCTGATATCAGAGCGTGTTCTGAACGGTGCTGCAAAATACACCGCTGATTCTGGCTAATACATTGTTTGTCACATTCGAAATTGGTGCTACGGACTCGAAGTGTCCGTAATCCATGTAATTAAGTTGAGCATATTTTTGATTTTAGCTGATGAATGGGAAATGGTCCTGGTGTTATTTTTCACCAAGTAACGTAAGGACCATCTTGTGTTCATCGGATAAAATCAAAACTATGCTCGGCTCACTGAAAGGCAAATTAGGACTACAGACATTGGGGTCTGTGTCATCAGTTGAGAATGTGGCAAATAATGCATCAGCAGCGGTGTATTTCACAGCGCAACTCACACCATTTGGGAAGCAGTCACATCGGCCAAATGGACGAATTTGCAGTCGCAGAGCATAGCCTCAGCGAAGGTCATGTAATTTAACTTTGAACAGACGAGGCAGGGGAGCCTGTGTTGGAGCGGCTATAAAAACGCGGAGTGGACAAGAACCTGACACTTCCCCTGAAGATGACAAGTAGAAAACTTCTCGATACGTTGCCGTAGAGTGACACCTTGACTCGACTGAGAACCTGAGAAAATTCGTCATCGAGATTCGCCGAGAAAGCTTGCATTCCCATATGACACATGGATATATTAATCAAGGGGCCCATCTAAAATACAAAAGAAGCTAGTGGCCACTGCAACCATCTGATTTATTACATAAAGCAACAAAAAAATCCATTACCCTCTGGGATAAGTACGTAAATATTTAATAAGTGGAAAAATTATATTAATCATGAAATCTTGCCTTGACGCAAATGTATCGACACATGAGAGCGTACCGTGATGTTATACAGCCAATGATTTCGACAATGCTTGGAGGTTTAAAGAAAGAACCTGGAAAAATAAGTACAAACTCCAGCAGAATCGCCAAAGTACATAATGGAAGCAACTAACTGGCAGTCAACGCTAAAACTGTGCAATTAAATTCTGATATAAGTTAACTAGTCTCGCATCCCCTCGATTCACTGACTGCAATTGTCAGCTCATTCTTACCATTCTTAAGCGGTGCGGAAGACGGTGGCAGTAATGGCTGGCAATTCTTAGTCCAGCTCACCCTCTGTACTCCGTTCTTACATGGAGACATCTTACTGCGCGACGCCTCGATAGCAAGACTGCTCTTTGGTCTCCTGACAGCAAGTCCTTACTCATCCATCTCTCAACAGCAAGTTACTTCTGACTTAACTCTTGCAAAGTTGGCTGTTTATGGCGCCATAGGAATCTTGCTGGCGAATTGCAGCAGACCTTGTGAGTTACAACCAATAATAAATTTACAAATTATTTGTTATGGTTAACTAATGTTGGTCTAGCTTGGGGAAGAAGGCAGAAAATTTCTCCCACTCCGGAATAGATTTCTAACACCAGCCAACTGAAACCTTTACATGTAGACTCACGTGGGAAAGCGGGCCATCTACAGAAATAATTATTGTGAGCTAATGAGTGTGCCCATTAATAGGATTTTGAACAAATACTATTTCGTGGAATGAACACAGAGAAACGACCGGTCTCATAGTTCACCCGTTCTGGTGGCTACGCCTCGCTCCACATCTCATCTTTCCAAAAGGATTTCTTCACACATTTCACACAACAGACTTTTGTGGCATATAGGCCGGCCCTGAGTCTCCTGCTGTGCTAGGATGGGACATGGCAAATTCCCCATTTGCTACCTGCTCTGGAGGACATTTCCAGCTCTCGGCACGTTTATCTCCCCTACAGGTCCTTCTCATTATACTTCCATGGTGCACGAGCCAGTTAGAAATATTTCAAGGCTGCAGAGAATAACAGGTTCACTCACTGTAATAGGAAGGAAGAAAAGAATGAAGTATCCAGAATGAGATTTTCACTCTGCAGCGGAGTGTGCGCTGATATGAAACTTCCTGGCAGATTAAAACTGTGTGCCCGACCGAGACTCGAACTCGGGACCTTTGCCTTTCGCGGGCAAGTGCTCTTGCCCGCGAAAGGCAAAGGTCCCGAGTTCGAGTCTCGGTCGGGCACACAGTTTTAATCTGCCAGGAAGTTTCATATCAGCGCACACTCCGCTGCAGAGTGAAAATCTCATTCTGGAAACATCCCCCAGGCTGTGGCTAAGCCATGTCTCCGCAATATCCTTTCTTTCAGGAGTGCTAGTTCTGCAAGGTTCGCAGGAGAGCTTCTGTAAAGTTTGGAAGGTAGGAGACGAGGTACTGGCAGGAGTAAAGCTGTGAGTACCGGGCGTGAGTCGTGCTTCGGTAGCTCAGTTTATGCAAGCTGCAGCCTTGTACATGAGTACCATGAGAAAACAGTGGATGGGCCAGGGTACATCTCTAACACGCAGCTTGCTTGAGGTCCTCCTACCTGCTTCCACCTCACCACCGGTGTCTGTCGGCCATATCGTGCCTTATTTGTCCCATATTTCGACCTTTTTCGTCGACTACAGTTACATACATACCAGTCTCCCAGATACACGCCCACCTAGGACTAAGGATTTTTACAGCCTGTTGCTGCGCTGTGTTCCCCGGAATGTGATGGAGACCAAACACCCCTCCATCCAGTGGCCCATAGTGTGGACTACTGTCCACCAGCCCTTCCTCCCTACGAACGTCCGGGCACTGTGGTATCACATAGTCAACAGGAAATTTGCCACGAAGCAGCGCCTGCACGACATTGGCTTGTCAGAATCCCCTCTTTGTCTCCTTTGCCAGCAACTGGACACTGATGAACACCGTCTGACATGCGCCTCATCGCGAGATGTATGGCGCTTCGTGCAGCAAGTCATTGCCTGCTATCTCCGGGTGCCACCAGACACAGTCGAGCCTCGAATGTTTCTATACCCGGAGGACCGACATTTTCACGCCGCCAAAAGTCATGCTATTACGTGGGTCAAAGGGTGGGCGGTCGCTTATCTCTTTCATGAGGGACCTAAATCCCGCCTCGACTTCTGGACCTATTTACGAACAGCCCATGCAGCTCTCGAAAACACGCCACGTTACCGAACATTATTTGCTAACTATCTTCGAGCGGTCTTTGTTCGACCTCCACTGAGTTGGGGGGTGCCTGGCACAGAGGGCCATTCTACTTCTGACTTCTACTTCTGACCTCCGCGGATGGGAGAGCGCGTCGCAGATTGCGCGGATTTTATTTCTTTTTGCTTTTCCTTTTTCCTTTCTTTTTCTTTACCCAGAATTTATATTTCATTTTCTCTTTCGCATATGTGTTCCCATAATTTCCTGCTATTAGTGAATGTTACAAAAACACATGCAAATAAATAAATAACAAAGCCTTCCACTACTGTTGTTTCCTGTTTCTCCCACTTCCCTAAGCACCACAGGCTCGGTGGTGGTGAGGGGGACACTGTGCCCAGGCCTCAGGTTTCGACCCCTGCCCACTTTGCCCCCCGAGCCCCCACCGGTCCGCAAAAAAAAAAAAAAAAAAAAAAAAGCAAGCGGTAAAAAAAGCCAGAGGGTTACGTACCCTCTGTAATAAAAAAACTGAAAAAAAAGGTAGCGGAACGGTTAAGGTGTTGGGCTGCCAAGCGAAAGGTTATGAGTTCTAACCTTGTGCGGTGCTTTATATTTTCTTTATTTTAATACAATATTGGAGTGCCTTTTCAAAAAAAAAAAAAAAAAAAAAATTTGTAGAGCACTTGCCCGCGAAAGGCAAAGGTCCCGAGTTCGAGTCTCGGTCGGGCACACAGTTTTAATCTGCCAGGAAGTTTCAAGAATGAAGTAATTAGTTGAGCAGTCACTGACAGTTTTGAATATTGTTTGCAGATGTGATGCAGTGTTAAAGGATCAACTACCTTTAAACCCTTTTTAATTCGAGCACTTCGCTCTTGATTTTCCATTCTCATGTTTCCTTCTAGACTCTCGCACATATTGTATAATGGGCGACCAGAAATAAACGAGCTGGAGGCATAATTACAGAAACCAGTATCTGTATGTTAGAAGTATTGACGTGGCTGTTGACACACTTGTCCCACTGTGACACAAGGCGGTGAATGGCTGTCTCATAAAATTTCCGGGGCTGCGATGTTAATCATTTCCGGACGTGCAGCTGGACGTCGTCGTACGAGGTGAATCGTTTGCCCCTCAGAGTCTTCTTAAGTGACTGAAAATGGCGTAATCACAGGAAGAGAGGTCTGGACTGTATGGAGAGTGACGGAGACTCTCCCATTTGAATTTCTGCAGGACTGCCACGACTGTGTAGGCCGTATGAGGCTTTGCATTGTCGTGGAGCAGAATGACCCCGCGGGTGAGATTGCCTGGTAGTTTTGATTTGATCGCTTGGCGAAGGGTGGTCAAGGTTTGCGAGTAACGCTAAGCATTCACTGTTGTCCCGTGCTGCAGGATGTGATTCAGAAGGTGGCCATCTTGGTCAAAGAAGAATGTCAGCATAGGGGCAAACGATTCACCTCGGACGACGTCGTCCAGCTGTACGTGCGGAAGTGGTTAAGATCGCAGCCTCGGGAATTTTATGAGACAGCCATTCACCGCCTTGTGTCACACTGGGACAATTATCTCAACAGCCAGGATCAATACTTGTAACATACAGGTACTGGTTCCTGTAATTATGCCTCCGGCTCGTTTCTTTTTGAACACCCCTTATACGTTACCCATTGTGTGCTATAGCTTACATATATTTTTCTGACAATTTTGAACGTCTTGTACCACTTCAAACCGTGAACGCTTTATCTAGATCTACATATCTTATGAACGCGTCTTTATTTTTGTTAAGTTCTGAAACAGTTATCGAGCAGAGTGACGGAACTGCCTCTCTGGTACCTTCACCTAGCCTTAAGCCACAAAGAAGTACGCATCATGTGCTCTACTGCGGCGCCGCGGTTCCTTTCGTCCCTACCTGTGAACATTGTCTCAGCATATCATCAGTAGGGAAGCCGAGCGAAACCTACTGTACTTCGACGTCAACCAGGCTGCAATTAAAGTCACTAATCTACGTTTCGGGAGAAAGTTTTCACACGAAATTAAAGGTTGGAAATTTTGTCCTTAATTAATATATTCTGAAACTTAGGTGAAAAAGTATCACTGCCAAGCCCGTGCTAGTCTTAATACAGTCACTCACAAATCCTCTCACTCACGTTAGCAAGTTTATGGTGTTGCATTTCCCGAAAACGTAATACCTACAAAAATACGGATTGTTTATGATTGAGAATGCGCGCCAAATATCAAGTCTGTCGGTACCTAATGCAATCACAGTTTTTTGCCACCGACCTGCTCAATACGCCACGCGGAATTTGTCTTTTCTCGTCACAAAATTGACTTACAAATTCCGAAATTTCTACACACCCATCGGAATAATTATGCCGTCACTTTACAACACTTTTGATGTATGAAACACTGCTAGATCCGGCAACTTACCATTCCATCGGAACTACTACTACACACGTCCGAACTGTTTGATGCCTAGGCTCCGACTCCTCTCTAGAATACTCTTCAGTATTGTCTACCAGCAGAGAAAGGCGCGCGAAAAATATTGCTTTACCATTGGTCAGTTTACTCAACAGACAATAGCAAAACATTCTCCCGCGTCAGTCCGCGCTTTCCATCAATAACCAATCGCAAAATAGTAAACCTAACGACTGCACTTTTTACCGACGTAATTATCTAATATGCTGAAGTATTGCTTAGGCATAAAGTTATTTACTATTGTTATTTATACCTGAATTAACTTTCCCTTTACCATAAACTTACTTTACAAATCTAGTCTACAAAATCCCCTTTGTCCACATCCATACTGTTGTGGACTGACAAGACAGCCAGTCAACAGTGACGGGTAACCGAAAGGCACGCGTTTACACAAGCCGGCTGGCGTTATGTCTGAAACGGGATACGTAATGAATGATATAAAGAAAAGTACGTAGCTTCTGGAATACTTAACTTTAATCCATCATTTCTATACAGCATTCTTGGTGATACAAGTGAGACTCTCTCTAGAAATGGTTAATGGCGCCTTGCTAGGTCGTAGCCATGGACTTAGCTGAAGGCTATTCTAACTATCTCTCGGCAAATGAGAGAAAGACTTCGTCAGTGTAGTCGCTAGCAAAGTCGTCGTACAACTGGGGCGAGTGCTAGTAAGTCTCTCAAGACCTGCCATGTGGTGGCGCTCGGTCTGCAATTACTGACAGTGGCGACACGCGGGTCCGACATGTACTAATGGACCGCGGCCGATTTAAAGCTACCACCTAGCAAGTGTGGTGTCTGGCGGTGACACCACACATACTTCTTCGAAACGTTCCCACACTAAATCCCACTACATAACTCGTTCAAGAATTATCTTCATATTAACGTTAAACCGGACTCACGCACCATGCATACAGCTAAAACACATTTATAACATTTTACATACACAAAAGGACATAATAACACTTTATGAAAATACTAGAACTGTTTACGAAAAACATTCTATTACTTCAGTGCACTCTAGTGGGCAGAATCGAAACTGAATCACAGTCCCATCTCCAGTACTGTCCTCTATCGGCTGATACATAAACTACGTGCGCGTCCAGTCTAGCGTCACCATTTGTCACTATCCAGCTCTGAGACACATCTCCCACTTAATCGGCCCCAAGGCAGGATCGGTATACGGCGCTACGCCTCACTACTACATCAAAAGTCCGGAAGCACGCTGTGCCTAGTGGCTGACTGAAGTAACAGACTCAACAAAAGTCAGAAGACAGTGTAAGCCATTTGCTTACAGGTCGGACCTGCATGTAGGTTGCAGTAGTTATGCAGAGAGGAGGAGTCTTGCACGGGAGAGACTACAGTGGAGAACTGCATCGAACCAGTTTTCAGACGGAAGACCGCAACAGTAACGATAACAACGACAACAACCAGCCGTCAGCACATTACGACTACAATTTATTGCACGTCCCACACTAATGATAACTGAAATATGTTTCCCTTTCGGATCACGTCAGCTACACAAATTACAAGAGAAGGCGTTAACATTTGAAGCCCGTGTGGGCGTTCTGGCGACGGCTACGCGCCGCTCTGCGAGATATCTGCGGCCGCAAATGCGATGCGTCGAAAACTGTGCGCCGTATCGAGGAAAAACCGCAGGCGCGTGGGAGCGAGGGGGAGCAGGGCGCTGCGCTGCGGGTAGCGGAGTTCGCAGTAACGACGCTAGTTAGTCCCGCGGCGGTTTTAACGAGAGCGGCGGCGCTGGGGCCGGGATTACGCGCGCAACACCTGAAACCCGGGGCAGGAGCAGCGGCAGCGGCAGGGGCCGGCCGGCCGGCCTGTTTGTCTAATGATGACCCGGCGCGCCGGTAACGATGGGCTGCACGCCCAATACGCCGCGCGCTCTATTTTCACATTTTTGCCGCCCAGCTTCCCTCCGGCGTCCGATATCGGATCCTTGTAAATTAATCTAATTGGAATGCCTCTTTTTTATTTCAAAAACACTGTTTTTTCGCAAAAATATTAAAGCGGATTAGTTTTACGATAAGCTTACAGCCTTGTGGGCCGCCTGCTATGCTGCTGTGCATTGGATGCCTTGCTATTGGTGTTGGACCGGACTTTTACCCTGGTAGAAACATCACGTTGCAACGTAACCTTCCAGTACTGTGAAACGTCCCCTTAGAACAATTGTACACGACTGTGGTTAAACTGACACAATATTTTTTAGCGCAATGCAATCTCACTTTCAAAAATCCCTACAAAAGAATGGCCCTGACTAACATTAACCTATACCTTTCACAAATCACTTACCTCACAAAAATCTTCGTTACTGGAACTACTGCAATACAGCGAGCGCCACTACTGCCAGCTAAATAAAAGATTCAAACTACTGAAGGCACTAACTACTGATAGGGATAGTTAGCAAATGAAAGATATTAATAGAGAACAAACAGTGTATTTACCTTAATAGTCATAATATACACTCCTGGAAATTGAAATAAGAACACCGTGAATTCATTGTCCCAGGAAGGGGAAACTGTATTGACACATTCCTGGGGTCAGATACATCACATGATCACACTGACAGAACCACAGGCACATAGACACAGGCAACAGAGCATGCACAATGTCGGCACTAGTACAGTGTATATCCACCTTTCGCAGCAATGCAGGCTGCTATTCTCCCATGGAGACGATCGTAGAGATGCTGGATGTAGTCCTGTGGAACGGCTTGCCATGCCATTTCCACCTGGCGCCTCAGTTGGACCAGCGTTCGTCCTGGACGTGCAGACCGCGTGAGACGACGCTTCATCCAGTCCCAAACATGCTCAATGGGGGACAGATCCGGAGATCTTGCTGGCCAGGGTAGTTGACTTACACCTTCTAGAGCACGTTGGGTGGCACGGGATACATGCGGACGTGCATTGTCCTGTTGGAACAGCAAGTTCCCTTGCCGGTCTAGGAATGGTAGAACGATGGGTTCGATGACGGTTTGGATGTACCGTGCACTATTCAGTGTCCCCTCGACGATCACCAGTGGTGTGCGGCCAGTGTAGGAGATCGCTCCCCACACCATGATGCCGGGTGTTGGCCCTGTGTGCCTCGGTCGTATGCAGTCCTGATTGTGGCGCTCACCTGCACGGCGCCAAACACGCATACGACCATCATTGGCACCAAGGCAGAAGCGACTCTCATCGCTGAAGACGACACGTCTCCATTCGTCCCTCCATTCACGCCTGTCGCGACACCACTGGAGGCGTGAGCGGAAGACGGCCTAACGGTGTGCGGGACCGTAGCCCAGCTTCATGGAGACGGTTGCGAATGGTCCTCGCCGATACCCCAGGAGCAACAGTGTCCCTAATTTGCTGGGAAGTGGCGGTGCGGTCCCCTACGGCACTGCGTAGGATCCTACGGTCTTGGCGTGCATTCGTGCGTCGCTGCGGTCCGGTCCCAGGTCGACGGGCACGTGCACCTTCCGCCGACCACTGGCGACAACATCGATGTACTGTGGAGACCTCACGCCCCACGTGTTGAGCAATTCGGCGGTACGTCCACCCGGCCTCTCGCATGCCCACTATACGCCCTCGCTCAAAGTCCGTCAAATGCACATACGGTTTACGTCCACGCTGTCGCGGCATGCTACCAGTGTTAAAGACTGCGATGGAGCTCCGTATGCCACGGCAAACTGGCTGACACTGACGGCGGCGGTGCACAAATGCTGCGCAGCTAGCGCCATTCGACGGCCAACACCGCGGTTCCTGGTGTGTCCGCTGTGCCGTGCGTGTGATCATTGCTTGTACAGCCCTCTCGCAGTGTCCGGAGCAAGTATGGTGGGTCTGACACACCGGTGTCAATGTGTTCTTTTTTCCATTTCCAGGAGTGTATAATATACTGACGTGATAAAAGTCGTGCGATAGCGAAATACATATATATAGATGGAGGTAGTATCGCGCACACTAAGTGCAGAAGATCAGTGAATGGGCGGAGCTGTCTTTTCTACTCAGGTGATTCATGTGAAAAGATTTCCGACATAATTATGGGTGCACGGAGGGAATTAAAAGCCTTTGAACACGGAGTGGTAGTAGGTTCTCAACGTTCCGAGATCCACAGTTTCAAAAGTGTGCCGAGAATACCAAATTTCAAGCATCGCCTCTTACCACGGAGAACGCAGGAGCCAACGGCCTTCACTAAACGATCGAGAGCAGCAGCGTTTGCGTAGAGTTGTAAGTGGTAGCACGCAAGAAACACTGCGCGAAATAACCGCAGAAACCAATGTGGGACCTACGTTGAAGGTACTTGTTAAGTGTTAATGGACTATGGCAGCAGACGATCGACGCGAGTGCGTTTTGTAACAGCATGACATTGCGTACAGCGCTTCTCCTGCGCCCGTGATCACATCAGTTGGACCCAAGACGACTGAAAAACATTGGCCTGGTCGGATAACGCTTGGTAAGTGCTGATGGTAGCATTCGTGTGTGTCGGAGACCCCACGAAGCCATGGACCCGAGTTATCAACAAGGCACTGAAAGCTGGTGGTGGTGGTTCCATAACGGTGTGGGCTGCATTTACATGGAATGAATCGATCATTGACTGGAAATGGTTATGTTCGGCTAGTTGGAGACCATTTGCAACCATTCATGGACTTCATCCTCCCAAACAACGATGGAATTTTTGTGGATCACAATGCACCATGAGACCTATCTGTTTATCTCTTGCGCCTTGTCCCGCGGCTACGCAGGGTCGGCCATGGTTAATCGGATTTGGCACGGTAAGTCTAAGAAGTGACCGGATGCCCTTCCTGCCGCCACCCCGTACCGCCCAGGACGGAATTAGTGTACCACAACTGTCTATGTCCAGCGGAATCCATGAAATAGTGTGAATGTGTTCAGATTTCTGCGAGCTGTGTAATTGAGGCGAAACGTGGGGACCATCCCGGTATTCACCTAGCGGGATGTGGAAAACCGCCTAAAAACCACTTCCAGGCTGGCCGGCACACTGGCTCCCGTCGTCAATCCGCCGGGCGGATTCGATCCGGGGCCGGCGCGCCTACCCGAGTCCAGGGAACAGCGTGTTAGCGCGCTGGGCTACCCTGGCGGGTCGCCATGTCACTGAGACCATTCTGGACAATTCGAGCGAATGATTTGGTCACACGGATCACCCATCATGAATCTCATCAAACATGTATGAGACATAGTCTACAGGTCAGTTCGTGCACAAAATCCTGCACGTGCAACACTTTTGCAATTATGGATGGCTGTAGGGGCAGTATGGCTCAATGTTCCAACAACTTGTTGAGTCCCTGCCACATTGAGTTGCTGCACTAAGCGGAGCAAAAGGAGGTCCGACTCGGTACTATGAGGCCTCACACGACTTTTGTCAACTCATTGTATAGTGACGATTTTCATAAATTTACATAGTGTATATGACAAATGGTTCAAATGGCTCTGAGCACTATGGGAGTTAACTTCTAAGGCCATCAGTCCCCCTAGAACTTACAACGACTTAAACCTAATTATCCTAAGGACAGCACACACATCTATGCCCGAGGCAGGATTCGAACCTCAGACCGGAACGGTCGCGCAGTTCCAGACTGCAGCGCCTAGAACCGCTCGGCCACCCCGGCGGGCCTGTATATGACACCGTAGCAATAAGGAATCTGTATCGATATCTTGACGAGATGGTTCAGATGGCTCTGAGCACTATGTGACTTAACATCTGAGGTCACAGTCCCCTAGAACTTAGAACTACTTAAACCTAACTAACCTAGGACCATCTCACACATCCATCCCCGAGGCAGGATTCGAACCTGTGACCGTAGCGGTCGCGCGGTTCCAAACTGACGCGCCTAGAACCGCTCGGCCACAAGGGCCGGCTCTTGACGAGAGCACGATAAATAAAATATATGTTACAGCAGTTAAAAAAATTACGAGTGACCCGAAAGATTAATTAAAACAGGGAAAGAACTCTCCAGACTAGACGAGAGTGCTGTGTGGCACCTACTCTAAATATTATCAGAACAAAGTTCTTAAAAAAATTGAAAAAATAAGAGTGGAGGAATGGGCCTGGACATTGATGAGGATTACCTGTCGAGATTAATATTCACCGATGATCAATATTTCCTGCAGATGTCAGCGATGTTGCTAACATGATGACTAAATTACGTGAAACGTACAATAAAACCGGATTAACAATATTTGTTTTCTAAATTAAAATAGCTCTCTATCGAAAGTAAACATTATAATTGTGCATAGATGGAAAAACTGTTGAGGTATGTAAAAAGCACAAAGATATTGGAGTCATAATCACAGATGAGAGTCCCAGTAAACAAGATATAAAATCACACAGGCTAAATAAGCAATCTGTAAGATGAATCCCATGTTCTGGTCGGATAAAATTAAGAAAAAGACAAAAAAGGTTAGGACACGTGTCGTGCCTCGATATGAAATCGAAAGAGTGATTTCATCTCCTTGCCTTTGTACCTAAGCAACCGCCTACTTCACGTCGCCTGCCGCAGAGGCTTAAAGGCAGTGCACATGAGTTCTCCCTCAGTTGTTTTCCACAGGTAACTGAAAGATGGCCATCCAAGGAGACGAGCTGTGACTCAAGTGAGACGTGGACGCAATGAGCATTTGCTGAAATTGAATATCAATTTTAAAAGGCTGTGTGATTCTCTATTCTTTCACCTTAGATTCCCGAGAAGCATGTCTCCCAGATTTGGTGGAAAACGGCCATCTAACTTTGTTTCCTACTTGTGTCTACAGAATTCAGGTGAAAAGTGAGATTACTGAGCGGTAGTCATTGGCACCTGTTGGTTTGTCTGGTGAGCACCTTAGCGTGTAGACTGCACGGACAATTATTCGGAGCTATCCGCCCTGCCGTAGTGTTATTTATACTCATCACAAGTCGTTGTGCTCATTGCTGAGCGTCGTGATCCCTTGAACCAAGCGTCTCCATACCGGATGGTTACCAACTTATTTTAAAACCTGCTGAAGAGGTAGATCAAAGATTTTCTTGATTTGATCAATCCACCTGTTTGCTGTTCTTCCTCTCGGTCTCTAGCCCTCGGTCTTCCCTTCCATGATTATTTTCTACAAGTTTTCTCCATCTCTTCTCATAATATGGCCAAAGAAATGGAGAATTTTTTGGCTCACACGAGAAGAAAGGCGGGGAGGGATACTGAGTTGCTCAATAATGCGCAAGAACCAAAGCTCAAATGCACCGATGCGCCGTTTGTCTCTGGCTTTAGGGCTCCACGTTTCGCAAGCATAACAGAAGGCAGAAAACAAGCCGGACATTTGTGGTGTTCATTACTGCTCTGTTCCGCCAGATCTTGGTGAGACTCTTCATAGCCACTCGCCCTAGCGTAATTCGTCTTCTTATCTCACCTTCACAGCTTCCCACATCAGAGATGGTTGAACCAAGATAGATGAAAACATGCACGACTTACAGTCCCTTTCATCGACCTTTGAGTTGTCCATCCACTCCTCGATCTGAGACTGATGCCCAGTCCACATGATAGACTAGCGTACTTTACTTTTGTTAATAGTTCAGCAAAGTTCGTCTTTGTTGCTGGCTAAACGCAGACGATGTTATCAGAAAATCGAAGGTTGTTAATAGTTCTACCACCAGTTGAGATGCATTTAGTCCAATCATCAAGGGCATCCCTAACGACACGTTGTGAATAGATGTTGTAAAGTTGGGGGGATAGAACACAACCCTGTCTGACACCTTCTGAAACACTGAAGAAATCAGACGTGTCATCACTTGACTTCGCAGCTGCGTGGTGATTATTGTATAGACCTCTGATCAGTGCTGTCAAGTGTGGTGGGACACCGTACTCTGCAAGCACTTACACAACTTTTCCCAGGCTAGGCAGTCAAAGATTTACCTATAGCCAAGGAAAGGGATGGATGAAAGAACACAGAACTCTCGCGATTTCTCAGTTTTTGTCGTGTGTTGAGTAATGTTCCTTTTTCCTTCAACAAAACCTGCTTGTTCTGCGGATATGAGAGTATGGTTTCAAACGCTGGTTCAGGATGTGGAGCAAAATTTCACTTGTGTGGGATACGAGAACAATGGTTCGGTAACTGGAACAGTTCCTTATTGGCCCTTCCTCGTGTAGTGGCATTAGAAGCGACTTCGACCAGTCTTCTGGCCTTAGGTTGGTTAGGTTTAAATAGTTCTACGTTCTAGGGGACTGATGACCATAGCTGTTAAGTCCCATAGTTCTCAGAGCCAGTCTTCTGGCCAATGGCCAGTTTCCCATATTCTTGTACACATTTAAGGCAGCACATCAATACCTTCCTGCCTCATTTCTTTGATAATCTCACCAGGTATACCGTCTGGACCAGGGGATTTATAGTTCTTGGGATAGTGTTTTGAGTTCTCTATTTCAGTGCCTAAGATTGTAGGTTCCAGTGTAAGTCATTCAACCGCTTGACTTTTCCAACTGTTGTTAATTTCAGAATACAGCTTTTCACAGTTTCCATCTCGCAACAGCTTCTTCCTTGTCTCCAATAGGGTTACCATTCTCATCATCTACCACCCACGTACGAAGATTAAATTACCTGGTGATGTTTTTGAGTTTCTTGAAGAGATCACGTATTTGACGTTGATTATCATGTTGTTCTGTCTCATTACAGATACCGCTAATGAGGTGTGATTTCTCCTTTCTGCAATTCCGTTGTATTTCTCTGCAAATGTTCTTATATCTGTCTTGATCCTAGGTGGTGCAGATACCAGTTTTCTTCTGATTGCTTCTCTCTTCAGTTAGTTGTAGCGTGGATTGTGGTATCCAAGGATGTTTTGCACTTTGTGGTCGTCCTGATGTCGAAAGTTATGAGGAAACGACCTTCTTCGCTTGGTTTGTGATGCTGGTGCATCTTCATCAAGACTGATGATATGGAGTTTTGGTCTTACAATTTCACCAAATTTCCGAAGAGCTTCTTATTTATGGGTTTTAGTTGTCCTTCTCCGCTGTTCTCGATGGAATTCATGGACAGCAGATCGTGATCAGTTCCACAATCAGATACAGGTAAGGTTTTACAGTCCATGACTGGAGTCCTCCAACGTCTTCACACTAGGTTGAAGTCTGGCTTCTAAATCTGTCACCAGGTGTTATCCAAGTGTAAAGTCGTCTTGGGTGATGATGGAACATAGCGTTACAGGCAGTCAAATCAAACAGAAATCTAGTAAGAACCTGCCTCGGTCATTTCTCACAACGAGACCATTTTGCCGAACCACAGATTGTAAGTGTATGTCTTGTGCAGTATCTCAAATTTTAACACTGAAGTCTCCTTGAATTATTGCCTATTCTTTGTGAGAAACCTTGCTAAGTACTTGTTCATGGAACTCCTCTGTCTCCTTATCACATGCTGCCGCAGTAGGGGCGTAGATCAGGATGAGTTGAGTTTACACGGAGAAGCACTCAGTTTGAACAAGATGATCCTCTCATTAATGAGTTTATAAATGAAGACACTGTTGCTCTGATTTCTAGGAACAACTATTGCAACACCATTTGCCGGCCGGTGTGGCCGTGCGGTTAAAGGCGCTTCAGTCTGGAACCGCGTGACCGCTACGGTCGCAGGTTCGAATCCTGCCTCGGGCATGGATGTGTGTGATGTCCTTAGGTTAGATAGGTTTAAGTAGTTCTAAGTTCTAGGGGACTGATGACCACAGATGTTAAGTCCCATAGTGCTCAGAGCCATTTGAACCATTTTTTGCAACGCCATTTCTGCTTTGGTCGCTACTCCCTGAAAAATAAACAGTGTTCCTTCCTTGGGTCATGAAATGGCCACTTCCTCTCCAATGAGTCTCGCTAAGCCCGAAAATACCCAGGTCATTCGCACTCATTTCTCTTTCTGCTATAGCAAGTTTTCCTGTCTGAAGCAGTCCACCATACATTCAATGTTGCAATCTTTCTTACAATATGCAGGGATAATTTGCACTGTGATGTTTGTCTAATAACTTCTTTCAGTCATGTCCGCTCCCCCCCTCCCCCCTCCGCCCCCCCCCCCCCCCGTCAATGTTCCAACTTGGGGACTTGAAGCTCCAGATAACTCAGAATTGAGCAAATCCATTGGGTTCTCATGGAAAATTTCACTGGTGGTTTTCCGTTGCCTTCCACTGACCTCCAAATCCTGTCTGCTCAACGACTCAGTTTCCCGCCGGGGTTGGTTACCCAAGCTGCCCCTGAGTTGCTCGGCTTAACAGGGGGCACAACATGTAGGTAAAAAGTTGGAGAATTGAGGTGACATAGGTTAAATGTTCTCTTGCTGAGTTCTTGTATTCGCGTATCACCCCACTTTTTCTTGCCATAGCCCCAAAATGTTCGCACAGACTCCCCCAGGTCATTTCCTGTGCAGTATATATTTTGAGGTTTGGGTTAAACCCGAATTCATTTACCAGTTCAAACTCGGCTAGGTTACACTATTAAAATTCCGTAACAAAATTTTCACTCTGCAGCGGAGTGTGCGTTGATATGGAACTTCCTTGCAGCTGAAAACTAGAACCGAGACTCGACCTCGGGACCTTCTTCCTTCGTGGGCAAGTTCAAAATGGTTCAAATAGCTCTAAGCACTATGGGACTTAACATCTGAGGACATCAGTCCCCTAGACTTAGAAGTAGTTAAACCTAACTAAGGACGTCACACACATCCATGCTCGAGGTAGGATTCGAACCTGCGATTGTAGCAGCAGCGCGGTTCCGGACTGAAGCGCCTAGAACCGCTCGGCCACAGCGGCCGGCCGTGGGCAAGTGCTCTATCAACTCCTCTGCCCTAAAACGACTTATGACCAGTCCTCACAGCTTACCTTCCTCCAGTGCCTCACATCGGCCAGGAAGTTTCATATCAGCGCACTCTCCAGGCTGCAAAGTGCAAATCTCGTTCTAGGAACATCCCCCAGTCTGTGGGTAAGCCATGTCTTCTGTCTTCCAGGAGTGCTAGGCCTGCAAGTTCCACAGGAGAGTGTCTATGAAGTTTTGAAGGTAGATGACTAGGTACTGGCGGAAGTGAAGGAGTGAGAAGTCGTTAGTCCTGGATGGGTAGCTCAGTCAGTAAAACAGTTGTACGAAAGGCGATGGTCTGAAGTTCGAGACTTGGTCTGGCGCACAGTTTTAATCCGCCAGGAATTTTCAGTGCTATAATTGTTTATGCCAGAGTTATTCTCGAGGAGCACGTTATAATCGATGGGCACGAAAGGGAGGGAGACAGGGTTGTAGCCTAGCCCCAATGTTGTTCAGTCTGTATATTGAGCAAGGAAACAAAGGAAAAATCTGGAGTAGGAATTAAAATCCTTGGCGAAGAAATAAACCTCTTGAATATCTTGCTCGGAACGTGGCACTTGGAACTATTTTTCCGTTTGTTTCTGGGACAGTGTTGTCCATTGTCCCAGACAAAGATGACAATGTGTGTGTGTGTGTGCGTGTGTGTGTGTGCGTGCGTGTGCGTATGTGTGTGTCTGGGCGTGCGTGCGTGCGTCTGTGTGTGTGTTTGTGTGTTCTGTAACTGTTTCCGTGCGCCAATAGCGGCATAAAGAAGTCGAGGGTTGTTGCATCTACAAACCCCAAGATACGGAAAAATGAAAACTCTATGAAATATGTGTGTGTGTGTACGCGTGTTTGTAAGTGTTGCAACTGCTTCCGTACGCTAATAGCGGTATAAAGGAGTCGAGTGGCTGCTACATCTGCAAACCTCAAGATATAGAAAAATAAAAGCTCTATGAAGGGTAACGCGATCTTTAAACCGTGAGCCCTGTGCTTTCTGGGGTAGTACGGTTCGCACAATGCGATTTCAGGTTTCTGTAGGAGTGCCTTTATGGCGCTACACAGGAAGAGATTTACAAAGGAAGACCAGATACCTCTTCCCGCTCATCCGACACAGCGTTGCGATTCCGGATGTAGCGAGTGAAAGGGACATCAATTCAGCATATCGGAATAATGAGCAACCGTTCTCCGAATAAACATGTATACGACCGACGTTCGTTCGTAAAAAGGCACCCGGCGCAGCGCCGCGCCACGCTGTGTACGCTTACACCGACTCATTGGCTTCCCGATACAGCTCGCATCAATCACACCACCGGGAGAGGGAAAAAAAAAAGAGCAAAACGCGGACGAGGGAGGTGGCGCGACGGGCCCGCGGCTAATCAAGCCAGATTCAATACATGTATTTTGCAAGGATAAACGTCAAGCGGGAAACGCGCGCGTATAGGTATTGAGACTGAAATGCATGTCAAACAGACTTCAAAGGCACCTAGCGGAACGCGGCCATTGAATTGGAATTATCGAATGCCCCGGTGATCGATTATTGGTCTGCGGGCGGCCGGGGCCGCGCGCAGTGACGTCATTAGCGGGTGGGCGTCCTGTCACGCTGGCGGAACGTCCCCCGCCCCCGCGCAGTCTGACTGACAGGACGCTGTGGCCGGAAACGAGGAGCGGGGCGAACACCGTGTTGCAACAGCGAAACGCCGCGGAGGGACCAGCTAAACATACCGGCATCACACGCAAGAGCGCGCGCAAACACGCACCGAGCTACCGATACAAAAATTCGGAAGCTGCGCTCTTTGCTACAAGTAGCAGCTCTTCCCCGGATCGCCCGCGCCCCCGCTGCGTTCCACTGCCCGCTGCGCGCGCTTTCAGTTCGTTCAGCGACACGCTGTGCGCATCGGATGGTGGCATTGTCGCCGATGCCAATACTGTCTGCGTCTTGCAAACAATACATATAGGTGAACAGGTAGATTCCGTCCTGCTACATTTCCTGCGGCTTTCGACACTCGATCCACTTTTCGGAGTCAACTGGGCTTGTGCGTTCTGTGACAAAAGTACGATTCTTTAAATTTCCGGGAAGATCGTTAGGACGTCGTGGTCCTCAGGAGTGGACCGTACGGTCGCACAGTTTTACAGCAGATGAATTAGAACAGTGCATCTAGGTAGCTTTTCATTCCATAACGCAGCAGCTTTACATCTCGTCCACACGTCGACGAATACCGAGTTGTGCATTCAGAAAAATGGGCACTCGTTTCATCACCTGACTCAAATGAACATTCCACCAGAGCATCCACCTATAAACGACCTGTTACGTACAGCATACTGCATCCTTCCGTAAGACATTGTCTGTAGCTGGCTAACTAAAACTGATAGAAATTTGATTTAAATATCTTTGCATAGCGTTGGTTTAAACACATCAGCCACTGCCGAAAAAAAAGTACAATTCTAAAATAATAGTTCGTTGCTGTAACTTTCTGGAAAATAGGTAAATAAACTACGTTCATAAGTTTAAACAAGCTGTTACGTTTCTTAACCCTTCGTTACTCGCGCGAAAATTCGTGACATCGTCACTCGCACGGATGACTGGTGTCATCCACAAAGCAAGCGGTCTATTTGTACACTTTGAACGGTTTTATGAATGGTTTTATGATTTTTTATTAAACCTCAATATAATACATTTAATATTTGAACACAGTATAATATATTCTAACGTTTGAAACGGTTTCACCATTCGAAGAACAATATCTTCAGCTGAATTACTGGCATTACATGGTCCCTCTTGTTGCTTACCGACCTACAGTTCTGAATTTAAACTGTAAACTGTTTTCACATCAACCAAAGCAAACACTTGTAACCCATACTTTGCTGGTTTGCTAGTAATATATTGCCTGAAAGGGCAGTTTCCTATAAATGCCACTAGCTGTTCGTCAACAGGAAGATGTTCACTAGCAGACATATCAACAGAAACCTGAATTAATTTTCACTTATGCGTAAACAACATGATTCAAGTCCGTTTCCCTTTGAGTTATCCCACAATTTTGATATACTCTTCCTAGACAATCTCAAAGATCTACACAGATATAACAAACCAATGAAAGCTCTGATCCCTATCGCATCTGTTTCTTCAGCGTCTCTTTTCCCTAGAGAAGTTACCACGAACTTAATTGATTTATCTATTAGTGCTTGTTGCGATAATGCTTATTATGTTTTCATCCAAGAACAAATTCAAAATTTCTATTTCTGTCTTTTTTTATACGAGCTTCATTTTTTGGTCCAGGCAAATGCGTAATAAAATTACAAGATCTGCTTCTAACACTGGTAGGATATTTATTTTTCCTCCGTTTAGTTATTCCATCTTTCCCTAAAAATGCACCCTCTTGAGTTACTTCTTCCTGTAATTCATATTCTTCATTTTCTGAGACTTCTTGTTCTGTTCCTGAACCATGACCGCTTTCATGAACAGAATCCTCAGTCTCAGCGCTGTCACTGTGAGCATCTTCATCACTCAACTCATTGAACCATTCCAGCCATACATCACAATTTCTACTAAACTCTGTCCGAGGATTTTAGCCTTTCACATTTCTTCCACAATTTAAAAATAAAGAGAATACTAGGTAACATGGAAGGTAACTGCAATCAGTTTCAATACCTCTAAATTTACGCAAATGAAAGAGCGATTGAATCTAGGAAAGCAATAAAGTAACACAGACTTAATTTGTTTCAGATTGTGGCAGTAGAGCTCGTGCGGATGACAAGTGTCCTCCAGACTATAACAGTGTTTCATAAACAATGTATCTTTCGCAACTGAAAGCCAACAAAGATTGGAGCTAGCAGCCGGAGAGTTAACAGAAAGGTACTGAAAATGGCGCGAACTCAGTCCAGCCCTGCCAGACAAAATTGAGCGGGAAAGTCATGTGGATGACGAGTGTAATCCGCGCGAGCAACGGAGGGTTAAATAAATATTCCTCTCACTGATTACTCTAAAAAAATCCTATACCTGAAACACCTTGTACATAAATACTTTCTGCCTTGCAGATATAGACTATGGTGGAGTGTGTGTGTGTGTGTGTGTGTGCGAGCTCTACTGACGCACTAATTCGAGGTAGCAAAATTATATCAGAAAAGATGTCCACACTTACATGTGAGTTTATTAACTGTTCGAAATCATATCTGTTGTAATTAAGCTGTTATGAACTTGGGAATCATGTTGAGATTCTAGCAGTGTTTAGGCGGTAACGATGTTGCTTACAAGGTCACGCTATGCAAAGAGCTTTGCCTCATCTGTTAATCACTTCATTTATTTATTTCGTACACAATACTTGTTTTATATAATTGTACGACTAGTTGCGCGATGCTTCAATTCACATAGTTATCGGTACAGTCCGATAAGCACCTCAGTGCCCAATAAATTTTCTCCATCATCTACCGTCTCTAGAATGAAATTTTCACTTTACAGCGCAGTGTGCGCTGATATGAAACTTCCTGGCAGATTAAAACTGTGTGCAAGGACCGAGACTCGAACTCGGGACATTTGCCTTTCGCGGGCAAGTGCTCTACCATTTGATCTACCCAAGCACGACTCAGGCCCTGTCCTCACAGCTTTAATTCCGCCAGTACCTCGTCTCCTACCTTCCAAACTTCACAGAAGCTCTCATGCGTCCCGAGTTCGAGTCTCGGTCCGGCACACAGTTTTAATCTGCCAGGAAATTTCATCATCTACTGTCCTCAAAGCTTTGTACTCTCATCACATTTATGTGAGATGCTGTTACCAATTTATCCTCGGACTTAGTTGAAAATCTATATCTATCACCAAGTTAAAGTCTCCCGCCACATTTTCTGCCTATATGTGAAGGGTAATTTCGGAAACTGATATAGGGACTGTGACACGGTTTTCACTAAAAGATGGTCTGTTTCACGAGGAAGCTTTTATGTACATAAATTACTATCGCTATGCCAGACAAGTTGTTCAGCTATAGATACTTTAGGGTTACTCTTGTGGAGCCAGGACACGTAGCTAGGAGAGGCCTGTGTTCTAAAGTACCAGTTTCTCCGCTTTCTGTGCTTTACAGACCACCACATTCCCAAGTTAGCAACGTTCCTGTGGTGTCACCGCCAGACACCACACTTGCTAGGTGGTAGCCTTTAAGGGGCTCCGGAACGCCCTATACTTACAATGTTAAAATACCGCTTATAAATTACATCTTTCCTCACAAAGTATTTGAGGTAGGAAGTTGAACTTTTTACAGATTATTTATTGGAATATGGGCTACAACTTAACACAGGGATTTTACAAAATTTTAGTTCAGTTATTAAAGATGATTTTTTTCAATTGTATTTTTTATTTATATATTCAAAAATATCCAGTTTTTTGGAAAAAGGCTGTGTTAAATTATGCAGAAGGTACTGTGTAACATTTACTGAAAGTTTGAAACAAATGTGTTTGGAAGATCCTTAGAAAACATGTAATTAGTATGAGAAAATAAAAGTTTTGGGAATCGAGCGACAAAGATTGGATTAACTTTTTAGTGCATTCCAGGTCCATAGGATGGATTATCTTCATCCTCTGCAAACTCCTCCTCCAGCTTCCTCTTGTTCCTCCTCCTGTTTACTCTTGCTTGTATTTCTAGACTCTTTACAGCCCTGTCTGCAGCCCGAAGGCGTTCCTTGTCTAAAGCAAGCATCGCTCGTACCATGTTAGAATGTTATTATTTACAGTAATAACACATACCTTTGGCTTTCCAACATTTCTCCTTTTCTTAAAAGCCTTCAGAGGATTTCTAATAACTTTACTTTTACTCATTATTATACTTCAACAAAACAGAGACTCAAGAAACAGAATTAATTACGAATATTTTCGAGATAACGACAGAGTAAATTAACATGAAACAATCGACAATCACACCAGCGATATATATTGAACCATCACAGGTTAGCCACAACACATACTTCGTCTCACATCACTAAAATGTACCTGATGAACACGGACGTTAATAATAACACCATTTGACAGCAGTTTAACAGCGCCACAGTGGGTCACGCCCATGTAGAACACATTTCAAAAAAAAATTAAAAATAGTTGTAGTCTTCGGAATTAAATAAATTATATATCTATTAAAAGGTAATAGTCTGCAGATTCAGAAAACGCAAAAAAGTAAAAATTGAACTTTTCATGATTTTGAGCCTTTCCGGAGCCCCTTAAATCGGCCGCGGTCCGTTAGTATATGTCGGACCCGCGTGTCGCCACTGTCAGTGATTGTAGAGCGAGCGCCGCCACACGGCAGGTCTTGAGAGACGTCCTAGCACTCGCCCCAGTTGCACAGCCGACTTTGCTAGCGAAGCTACACTGACAAATACGCTCTCATTTGCCGAGACGATAGTTAGCATAGCCTTCAGCTACGTCATTTGCTACGACCTAGCAAGGCGCCATTACCAGTTTATATTGAGATTGTACTTAATGTTTCATCAAGAGCGATGTTCTCCAATTCTGGATCAAAGTTAAGTATTACATCAACTACGTACTTTATTTGCTAGTATAATTCCCTTAAGGGGCTCCGGAAAGGCTCAAAATCATGAAAAGTTCAATTTTTACTTTTTTGCGTTTTCTGAATCTGCAGACTATTACCTTTTAATAGATATATAATTTATTCAATTCCGAAGACTACAACTATTTTTAAATTTTTTTTGAAATTTGTTCTACATGGGCGTGACCCACTGTGGCGCTGTTAAACTGCTGTCAAATGGTGTTATTATTAACGTCCGTGTTCATCAGGTACATTTTAGTGATGTGAGATAAAGTATGTGTTGTGGCTAAACCTATTTTCAGAGACTTAGCAGCACCTGAACTGTTGAAAAATTGTATTCACGGAAAAACTCAAAACCCCAATGAAAGTGTGAGAGGTGACATGAGCCCCCTCTCATATTTCTATCTTACGATTCTCCTCTATAATTGCATGCGGTGGAAAGTTGCTATTCCTTCACGCACGGACTTCCCACGCAGCGTCTCTCGTCACCCGGGTGGTCCGGTGACAGCCGGGCTCTGCTGATCTGGAAAGCTTTAAGCCGACGGGTGTGAGGAAGTCGAGTGAATGCTTTGCAGACACCGACATTGTCAAGAGGCACGCCCGCAGAGCTTGAAGTAGTGGCTGGGCTAGAGGTTCCGTTACTTCGCAGAAACTTAGCGAAAACACGTTCTGGCGGGCTACCAGCGAGGCGTGGGAATGACTTGTGTACCCAGGCAGCTGTGGCGGGAAAATTCCCGCACTTTCTACAAAATAGTAACTGTGATTGGCTTGCTCAGGGCATAGCTCCGTGACGTAGCAAGATCGGCGCAGAAATTGGCGCCAAGAATCTCCATTGGTGGAATGGTAGCGTTCCGGCAATGGAGTGGAATTTCCGCCGGTTTTCGAGTTGCTGATTGGAACGTTTAACCACGGCCACTGTCGTGGGGGCGGGAATGTTCTGTGTTCGGTTTTTGTACGGGTGCTCTTGTGGGAGTCGTCTCTCGCTTTTCGGTCGAGGACGTCGAAGCAACCAGCCAACGGCTCCGGTACGGCAGATCGTGTTCTGGGAGTCAAGAAGTCGGTTTGGTAATGTATGTCCGCAGCACCGGCAGATAGGGATTTTCCTAGGTGACAATCAGAGCTCAGCAGAGTGCGCCTGTTCGTCTTTTTTTTCCTAACTTTGTTCTGTCTTGGGTAGCAGCAATTAATGGTGGGTTGGCTATGTGTTTTCTCTAAGAATTGAGTTGCTAGGAATTGGCTGCACATACCACTTCGTCATAATCCTCACAATCTAGTTTAGGGACAACTTCAATTTCACAGCGTTTGTTTAAGTATCCAATTAGAGCCAATTTGATATATTGTTAATGTTTCATGTGTTATTGTTTATTATTTTGTGTTTAGTCTTAATAAATCATATTGTTATTTTGGACAGAACTTTCATTCTGTTAATAGATAGAGCAACCCCATCATTCCTCACTATGTTAATGAAACCTTCGTTTAATTAACTTATTTAACAAATTAAATTATTGCAGGTGCCAAACTCTCTTCTACTCCACTGGCAGGGTTAATTAGAGTCAGTTCGCGTATTTTTTTTATCCTTGTGCAACAGGAAAAGTTGGAGTTAGAAAAGGGGGGGCTTAGAGCATCATGTACATATGTAAATTCTCTAAGAATTGAGTGTTAAAAACACTGCTAGCCCCGGCACCTCGCATAATATGGCGACCCTTGGCCTCGGATCTTCCCTGTGAATCTCTGATAAGCAAACAGGATTCTTAGTAGGAACATTCAATTTTTTTTCTCTCTTTTTTTTATTGATTTATACCCAAGTTTTTTTTCCGGTAGTTCCGCGTTTAGTTTTAAGTAGCGGCGCATGATTACAGTTTTGTTTTCAGTGTATATATTTTTTTTTGTTTTGTTTTTTTTGTTCATTGTTTTTTTGTGTTTCGTTGGTGTGGTGTCCGTACCACAGCGCACTTTGTCGGATTTGTGTGCGGTTTCTGTACCACTTCAAATTGTGCTTGTAATTACAGCGTTGGAACAGCGTTGTTGAAATTTTGTGTCTATGTGTAAAAATATATGGAGTAGATTAATTTTATTGTGCATTTTAGATAAATTTGTTTTTCATGAATGATAACGAGAAGTAAGGCACGACTATTATCGAGCGAAGCTAAAACAAAAGAGGATAGCATAATGGATAAGGGGCAGTTTAACGGGAATAGGTTCGGAGATGAGATGGGCACATTTTTAGCAGGACAGGACGCCAGGGTCTTTGATGAGGAAGGTGATTTGGACGCGATCTCAGAGCAGCGTTGCGGCCGTGATTATGATAGTGAAGTAGAGGATGAAACAGAGACAGTCACACAGGTCGAGACGGTAGCAGAAGTTTATAATCAAACGAACGAGAGCAGACAGGGGCCAGCTCGGCCACGTCAGAGCTCTAGCGCCCAGGTGTCCAGAGTTACATCACCCATGGGTGACGAGGATCAAAATGATGACATTAACCCAATACTGAGCTTCCTACGATCAATGAAAGAAGAAGCTGACGAACAACGTAAGAGGGAGAAGGAAGAAGCTGACGAACAGCGTAAGAGGGAGAAGGAAGAAGAGGAGAAACAACGTAAGAAGGAGAAGGAAGAAGAGGAGAAACAACGTAAGAAGGAGAAGGAAGAAGCTGACGAACAGCGTAAGAAGGACACTGAGGCAATAATTTCGCATATAGGGGAAATTCGTGGGGAATTACTAACAATAAAGAAAGAATGTGGAGAGGTAAAACAAATGTCAATGGCTGCACAAAAAGTAGCAGGCCTGGCTAAAACGGCAGCAATAGGGGCAATGAAAGTCGCGGAAGCAACTTCTAAACTCGCAGGGCGCTTGCGACGTACAACACAATCCCACTCAAAATCCCTAGCGTTCTTAAAAATTCAGGGTAATATCGCGGTTGCGAACAACACGAAACGAATGGAAGAAGTAGAGAGTCGGATAGCAAAACTAGAGCAAAACGGGCACACGAGCACTGCGCGTTCGGATACCAATGATGGAGTACACAGAATTGTGTCTCCGAGGAAAAGCCCGCCGTGCTCTAGCCCAATGACCGAGTGCGGAACTAACAATGCACACGCAGAAACAGCGAGTAATAGCTCCAATAATTGTAGCCCACTTGTGAATTCTGAGTGCCACTTCCACTGTGATACAGAGGTAGCACATCACAGTTATCACCAAGATAGAACAGGACACTCAGCAGACGTGCAAGTATCGGAAACGAGTGACAACACCAGTGCGAGGATCAGACAGGATTTTGATCAGAATCATTTCCTGTCGATACTAAAATTCCAGAAGTTCAAAGAAAATGGAGGGTCGATGCATCCGAAGAGCTGGGTGATGCAGTTTACAAATTCATTACCGGCATCATGGCCAACCCAGGCAAAATTAGAATTCATGTGTGGACACATCGAAGGCCAAGCCGCGGAAAAGATGCGGGGTGTAGCAGTGACGTGTCGGACTTATCAGGAATTTGTTGGTGCATTCCTGCGGACCTACTGGTCAAAGGAAACGCAGGACAGGATTAAAGATGAAATAATATTTTGTCCTGAACTGGAAGTGTCCGGGTATAGGAGCGCAACCAAATTTCTTGATGAGTTACTCAAGAAGAATCAATTTTTAGATAGTCCATATAGCAACGGAGAAATCATTAAATTTTGCTTTTCCAAATTGCCAGTTAGGTACCAACAGACACTTGTCGGCAAGTGTGGATCTGACATAAAAGCATTCAAGAGTCTATTGCGCGAACTCGAAGTAGTCTTTGATAAACAAGACGCAAAGGACAGGAAGAAGGGGCAAAGTAACAAATACCACGGGCCAGGAAGGGAAGACGACAACAGATCGCATAATCGCACTGGTCAGTTAGGAAACCAGGGTTACGGAAGTCAAGGTTACGCTATTCAAGGTTATGGAAACCAAAGACACGGAAACCAGAACGTCAGGGAGCAGGGTCAATCTAGACAAGGAATCTGGGATAGGAGGAATAACGAACGGCAAAGCGACCGTAATTGGAGAGAGCGAAACCAAGGACAACAGTGGAACCAGGAGATTGAAACTAGACCCGCAAATCCTAATGCACGTCAGAGGAGGGGGAGCTTAACAAGGGATTGACGCCAGACTAGTGCGAACACAGGCCGCCGGAATTTCGCACGTAATCTCGGACCTGGCCAACTACGGATGATACATTACGAAGATTTATCAGAAATCCTGCTCGAGGAACATAAAGCAACTCCTCGACAAGATCGGCAGCCTCTTATCACAGTAGCAATAGCTGAAAAGAGTATGAATGCGATAATAGATAGTGGAAGCTACATAACAGCAATATCTGAGGCAGCATACAAGATGTGCTCTCAGGAGATGGACTGGCCTGTCCTATCGGTTAAGAAAACCAAAATAAAAGGGGCATTAGCGGGAAAATGTACGGAGGTCACCCAACAAACAAGACTGGAATTCTCCTGCCAAGGACACAAAATAGAGTCTAACTTCTGGATTGTGCCAAATCTGGCGATCGACATGATAATAGGAACGGACTTCCTAAATGAACATGAAGCGATAGTTGATCTAGGACGAGGTGAAGTGGTTTTGAGGAAAGGGAATCCCGTCCACATTAAATTCGACGATCAGCTGATCCCAGCTCAACTACCGTCTAACTGTGTACGGATAAACTATGCGTGTCTGAAAGACAGAAAGGAAGAACAGGTCGACGTTGAGGGTAGGGGAGCGGACACAGATGAGAATGAAGTCAGAATAATGGGGGAAATAAAGGAGAAAATAGGAGAAAAAGTGGAAGCAATAAAGAATATAAGGTGCGACCACCGCAAAGAACTTCATAAATTACTAGTAGAACATGCGGAGGTCTTCATTCCCAAGACAGGATCAATAAAGAACTTCCAATATGAATTTCGTGTACGTCCGCACAATCAGTTTCGTGTGCCACCCTATCCAATCCCCTTGGCATATCGACAGAAAGTAGCAGCCGAAATTACGCGAATGTTGAGTGAAGGAATAATAGAACCTACGGCTTCAGCCTATAATAACCCGTTAAGAGTAGTCGAGAAGGCAGATGGTAGTATTCGTTTAGTCTTGGACTCGCGACAAATTAATACCATAATAGAACCCGAAACAGACAGACCGGAACGATTAGAGGAACTCTTACAAAACTTCCATGGAATATCAATCTTCTCATCAGTTGATCTAAAATCGAGTTTCTGGCAGATCGAGCTCCATCCAAATTGCAGACAGTACACAGCCTTTTTAGCATTTGGAAGATGTTACCGGTTTCGTCGTCTACCATTTGGTTTGAACGTTTCATCTGCCGCATTCATTCGGGGGCTGGACGGCATACTAAGCGATAATTTGAAACGTCATGTCACCAGCTATGTGGACGATTTGCTGATCGCGGAGAAATCTTGGGGAGAGCACAATGCGGTCCTCGGTGAACTCCTTGCGACATTCAAGGAATACGGAGTGACTATCAATATCGAAAAATCGAATTTTGGGACGTCCTCTGTCAAATTTCTGGGACATATCATCACGGGTGAGGGCATTGCGCCAAATCCCGAAAAGATCGAAGCGATTGAAAAGTTTCCCATTCCTACGACAAAGAAGCAGTTAAGGGGGTTCTTGGGGATCATAAATTTTTACAACCGCTTTATACATGTCAAAACTCAGAGCAGTCCTAGGTTGCATCAACTTACAGGAAAGAAGATTCCTTGGGAATGGGATGAGGCGGCCGAATCCGAATGGAAAGCATTAAAATTCGCATTATTACAAGCACCCATCCTATCACACCCTAACTTAGCAGAAGAGCTTTGCATAGTAACGGACAGTTCATACTCAGGTCTGGGTGTCATGGTGTTCCAAGACTATGTACATGAAGGAAACAGGGTGTGGAAGACAATTGCGTTTGGTAGCAGAGTACTAGCCAAGAGTGAGAGGAATTACTCAGTAACCGAGTTAGAGGCGCTGGCTATTGTATGGGCGTTTGAAAAATTCAGATACCTTCTGTTTGGTCGCAAGACGAGGGTCTACACAGACCACAAGGCACTCGAGTTCTTGATGACTGCAAAGCTTAATCACAGGCGGCTCATTAGGTGGGCATCATATCTGCAGCAGTACAACTTTTCGATAGAATATATCCCCGGCAGTCAGAACATTATTGCAGACGCCTTATCACGGTCACCGATCGGATTTGAGCACAACATGGAAGAAGATCTGGAGGAAAATCACTACTGCCTTTTCTATATGCAGAAAGTAGCCTTTGAAAATTTTATTACCTGTAGTATGCATGACATCAAGAAGGAGCAAAACAAGGACCCTGCCCTAGTGTTATTGAAACAGAAATGGATAGACAGAAGACACGCCACCATCAGGCAGTTCTACCTCTTGCGGAAAGGCATAATTTTCCACCGAAATTATGCCAATGACACTGAATGGGGGGTATGCATCCCTGAACACCTAATAAACAAGGTTATATGGCATACTCACCTCAGCTATGGACACTTCGGACCACGCAAGTGCAATCTCAAGCTAAGGACCATGTGTTACTTTCGAAACATGGAGCGTCGAATTCGGAGGGTACTGTCGGTGTGTAAAGACTGCCAAAAGGCTAAGCACACCACTGTGAGCATGCAGGCACCATTATACCCAATCGTACCGACCAAATTAAGACAATTAGCAGCAACAGATTTGATGGGACCTTTGCCAAGAACAAGAAGAGGATATACTTACGTATTAGTGTTTGTTGAACTAACGTCCAAATACGTTACCTTTACGCCACTGAAGAGGGCGACAGGACGAACTGTATCTCGAGCCCTAATCCGGGATTTCCTACAACAGGTTGGTCATGTGAGTAAAATTATTTCTGATAACGGGCCACAGTTTAAGTCAAAAACTTGGAAGGAGACGTTGCGTCGGTGTAAAATTGATCCCATTTTTATATCTTCGCACCATCCGAGCTCGAATGCTGCAGAACGGGTTATTAAAGAACTCGGAAACTTGTGCCGGTTGTACTGTAACAAACAGCACACGACATGGGACGTTTTCCTTAAAGACTTCCAGGAGGTGATCAATGAGGCACCCCATGGGATAACAAAATTGGCACCCATTACAGTACTGAAAAACCGGATTCCTAAGGACTTGATAACCGATGTCGTAAACTTCCCACCAAGTGCGCGAACGCAGCACCAAGCCATAGTGGATTTGGCTCTCAAGAGGATACGTGCTGCAGCAGAGGTCAGGAAGAGACGTGCCGACAGGGGAGCTCGTCTACGACACTTCCACATTGGACAAAAGGTGCTCGTTAAGTCTTTCCGACTTTCGAACAAACAAAAAATGAAATGCCAAAAATTCTATTCTATTTACAACGGGCCGTACCGTATAAGGAGAGCAGCTCACCACAATGCTTATGAATTAGAGACGCTGAAAGGAAAGAAGTCCATAGGACTCCACCACATCTCTCACATAAAGGAGTTCGTGGAATAGAGTAGTGTAAGTGGTGTACGTAGTAGAATGGGCAAATACGTGAACCTTGCTATAGTAGTAGTGTAAGTGGTGTACAGAGTGGAATAGGCAAAGAGATGAACCTTTCTTCGGGGAACAATAATCGTTGCATTAATAGATTAAGATTGTTAAAGTATTAACACGCTGCGTTTTCTCGCATAAGAATTTACTGCTGCTAATTTTTTTTCTGTTTATGTTCGCAAGCTCCACTGTCAATGCGATAAGAGGCACTACCTTTCCATGAGCAATGTTTTTGTCCTTTCCAATCTGGTGTCCATGTTAAGGGATAGTGATGAGTGACGAGATGTCGCACAAACGGGCGCATACAAGAACGTGCTCTTAGAAGCGTTCTGAGAAGTCGTGATACGCTCCATAGCGGCCACAGCCAGTTCGTGAGACGTTCATACTAATGCTTGCAGGCACGCGTCAGTGCACTGCAAGATTGTGGTATATTGCGAGATTTCGAGGATGAATATTGGCAGTATAGTTTTTGCAGAGCTGCGCCAGCATCGTTGTCTTGCAAGTCGGGGTGAACCTGTGAGCGTTTGACTCCAATGGTGCCCTAGGGCCTAGACGGTAGAAATGCGGGCATAAAGCCTACCATGCCAATGTGCTGGTTGGGGATTTAGCATGCTGCTTGCGACTGTCACAGATGAATAACCAGTGACTCATACTAGGATATTCGTGACATACTGTGTAGCTGGCGTGTGATGGGCGACTGAATCCTCAACAGGAACCAGACTTGGCTGGGTCAAATTACATTGCCTCTGGAAAGGTGCGCTTTCATTGCTAAGACTGCATCACATACAAAATTAAGTTCAACTATAAATTTATTGTCTTGTATAGCCATGGCTAACCCAGTCTCTGGAGTTTCAGTGAGGCGTAGTGAGAACTCGGAGGCCGTGTCGTACGGCGCGCACATCACTGTCGTCAATAGCGGCGAGCAGCGAGATATCTCAGCGTAACAGGAATTATGTAAGAGTAGTGTATAAGGTAAACAAAAAATAAATAAATAAAATAAATAAATAAATAAATAAATAAAAGGAAAAGTAAGTTATACTAGGATAAGTTAAACTGTAGGATTTAACAATAACTAGATTAATATTGTGGGGGTTTTCTACCACAAGTGTGGCGCGCGCCTGTTGGGATGCTATTTTTCAGGTCATCAAATCACAGACCCGAGATGGAGGGACGACCGGCGAGCGAAAGTAGTATAGTTGCATGTTCTTTATAGCACAGTAAAACTTAGACCTGAATAACAACAGAATTTAATTAAAAGACATAGAATGTAGATCGTTGGCAAATGGTAGTTAATTCTTGAGCATGTCTACTGTCGATCTATATAATTAATAGTAATATTAGTGTGGGCCCGCACATTTAGTTGTTCATCCATTACATAGCATCAGTTATCACACACCATGTACAATACTGAGATCGGTCTCTACACAAATATCAAGATAAATTATTTCCATTTTTTGTTATGATAGCTACAGATAAATAACTATAAAATTAAAATTACAGTGTCTGAAATGACAGACCATCAATGTATCGGTATGTAAATTTATTATAATATAGAAGGTCATGGGGAAAAGTTAGGCATATGATTTTTGTAAGAATTGTGCAGAGGACTGGGATAGTGGCAACGCAGAGGCCAGCCGGAGGTCATCGGCTACCTGCAGGAGGAGAGCGTCGACGCGCTACCTGACGTGAGGGGCGCGAGGGCGTCCGGTCCTACAAGCTGACAGTCACCGGGCCGTGTACCTGAGGGATTAGGGAGGATCCTCGCCGGGCCACAAGCGAAAGTGAGGCTGGCCGTTGACACTGACACGCGACCCACACGAGGCAGCCGTTTGGAGGGATTCCCTGCGGCAGACCACGTAGTCGTGAGTACACGAAGAAGATCACATATGGTGTCATAACTGGCGTCTCATGTGCCTCAGGACAGAAAGGGACGCTATATACTCACCTGTTTGGGTTTTTACAACTCACTAGCATTGGCCGATCTGCTTACACAAAGCAGTATCGTGCCACACTAACAAATGTATGGTCTCATTTCTAACTTCTCCTCTCTATTAGACAGCAGTTTTTAGCAATCGTCGCTCCTAGTTCGATCCTGTATGGATGACCTCACACACTTGTGGAGTCACTCCACGTGCCATCATCCCTCGTCGAACTGCAATATTGGGAAACGTAAAGTACTGCCCAGCGAGAGAAGAGACCTAGACTAGTGATGTATCCCAACAAGTAGACATCAGAGACAATTAATCGACATGAGGAGGGCCTATCACTGTGTCTTCCTACCGTACTGCCGTGATCATATGCGTGGGTCTGACTACAATCTCAACAGCGTACTGCAGACGCTCCAGCACTCCCTATTGCTGTTGCAACAACGTAGCAACAACACCCGACGTTTAGCCCTATGTGATGTCAGTACTGTGGCCCCATCCCAAAAGCCGCCCTCCAATGCTCAAGACATGGAACCACGTGCATCAATGCATGTGACTCAACATACCAACCCCCTCAGAGAAACTAATGAATTTGTGAAGTGCTTCGAACATTTCTAACAATGTGATTTAGTGCCACATTCTCAGCACGGTCGTGAACAGTGTGCAATGTGCACGCACAACTTAATGTCCCATGAACCTTGTTTTTTTTAATTTCTTTCTCTAGTGTTGTTTTTGTAATGTATGTGATACCTTGTATGTGTTTGTTTTACACTGTAATTCTCATTACAAATTACTGTATTGTTCTCCACACCATTTTTTTTATCTTGTATTTATTGTTGAGTGTATGGAAACAGTGTGCCTGAAGTCCCCATAAACTGAAGCAGATACCACCTCTGTCATTGTGAATGGACCATCAGTTCAGGGAACATTTTGTAAAGGTTATTCTTGCTGCAGGGAGACAGAATGAATCGGAGGTCGTAATTAGATTCTGAAAGCTCACAAAGAGATTGTTAACTTAAATAGTATCATGTGTGAGTGAGTTCAGATTAGTTTAATGATTAAAATTGTTGTAACATCTTGGGCATTTAATTGCGGAGCACTCCAACTCTGATTGTAAAGAATAAATTGCTCCATATTTGGCTCACATGCCCGGGCCATATTTAGAGAGTGAATGTCTGTTTGAATCGGTGTTTGGAAGGGGCTCCCTGGGTATGGATGTGTGATGTGAGTGTTAGTGTTCCATATTAAGAAGGTGAAGTTGGCTACATCATAAATAATCCTCCCTCTATGAGCTGCATTTTTCAGTTGCAGTTATTTTCTTTATAGAGTGCGGCATGTGCAGCCAGTTTGCGAGATTGTTCTTGGGCGATTGACTCACTACCTTGCTCCTAAGTGAGCCAACCGCTCACCAATTACAATCTAAAATGGCGTAGGGGCTATGAGAGGTGACATGAGCCCCCTCTCATATTTCTATCTTACGATTCTCCTCTATAATTGCATGCGGTGGAAAGTTGCTATTCCTTCACGCGCGGACTTCCCACGCAGCGTCTCTCGTCACCCGGGTGGTCCGGTGACAGGCGGGCTCTGCTGATCTGGAAAGCTTTAAGCCGACGGGTGTGAGGAAGTCGAGTGAATGCTTTGCAGACACCGACATTGTCAAGAGGCACGCCCGCAGAGCTTGAAGTAGTGGCTGGGCTAGAGGTTCCGTTACTTCGCAGAAACTTAGCGAAAACACGTTCTGGCGGGCTACCAGCGAGGCGTGGGAATGACTTGTGTACCCAGGCAGCTGTGGCGGGAAAATTCCCGCACTTTCTACAAAATAGTAACTGTGATTGGCTTGCTCAGGGCATAGCTCCGTGACGTAGCAAGATCGGCGCAGAAATTGGCGCCAAGAATCTCCATTGGTGGAATGGTAGCGTTCCGGCAATGGAGTGGAATTTCCGCCGGTTTTCGAGTTGCTGATTGGAACGTTTAACCACGGCCACTGTCGTGGGGGCGGGAATGTTCTGTGTTCGGTTTTTGTACGGGTGCTCTTGTGGGAGTCGTCTCTCGCTTTTCGGTCGAGGACGTCGAAGCAACCAGCCAACGGCTCCGGTACGGCAGATCGTGTTCTGGGAGTCAAGAAGTCGGTTTGGTAATGTATGTCCGCAGCACCGGCAGATAGGGATTTTCCTAGGTGACAATCAGAGCTCAGCAGAGTGCGCCTGTTCGTCTTTTTTTTCCTAACTTTGTTCTGTCTTGGGTAGCAGCAATTAATGGTGGGTTGGCTATGTGTTTTCTCTAAGAATTGAGTTGCTAGGAATTGGCTGCACATACCACTTCGTCATAATCCTCACAATCTAGTTTAGGGACAACTTCAATTTCACAGCGTTTGTTTAAGTATCCAATTAGAGCCAATTTGATATATTGTTAATGTTTCATGTGTTATTGTTTATTATTTTGTGTTTAGTCTTAATAAATCATATTGTTATTTTGGACAGAACTTTCATTCTGTTAATAGATAGAGCAACCCCATCATTCCTCACTATGTTAATGAAACCTTCGTTTAATTAACTTATTTAACAAATTAAATTATTGCAGGTGCCAAACTCTCTTCTACTCCACTGGCAGGGTTAATTAGAGTCAGTTCGCGTATTTATTTTATCCTTGTGCAACAGGAAAAGTTGGAGTTAGAAAAGGGGGGGCTTAGAGCATCATGTACATATGTAAATTCTCTAAGAATTGAGTGTTAAAAACACTGCTAGCCCCGGCACCTCGCAAGTGTAAATAGCATTATATGGCCGAGAATCCCCAAGACTGTATTTGTTGGAATATAGAAACACTTCACTTTGGTGTGTGTGATGCTGTTGCGACTTTCAATGATGGCAACATTGTAAGGTGCAAGGTATTTAGAAATATGGGAATGAAGATAGGTTCTAACATGGTACGAGCGATGCTTGCTTTAGACAAGGAACGCCTTCGGGCTGCAGACAGGGCTGTAAAGAGTCTAGAAATACAAGCAAGAGTAAACAGGAGGAGGTACAAGAGGAACAAGAGGAAGCTGGAGGAGGAGTTTGCAGAGGATGAAGATAATCCATCCCATGGACCCGGAATGCACTAAAAAGTTAATCCAATCTTTGTCGCTCGATTCCCAAAACTTTTATTTTCTCATACTAATTACATGTTTTCTAAGGATCTTCCAAACATATTTGTTTCAAACTTTCAGTAAATGTTACACAGTACCTTCTGCATAATTTAACACAGCCTTTTTCCAAAAAACTGTATATTTTTGAATATATAAATAAAAAATTGCAAAAAAATGTTGCGAATTTTCATTACAATTTAAAAAAAATCATCTTTAATAACTGAACTAAAATTTTGTAAAATCCCTGTGTTAAGTTGTAGCCCATATTCCAATAAATAATCTGTAAAAAGTTCAACTTCCTACCGCAAATACTTTGTGAGGAAAGATGTAATTTATAAGCGGTATTTTAACATTGCAAGTATAGGGCGTTCCGGAGCCCCTTAACAGTTCCAGACCTCACGCCAGCCTGCGTGAGCTTAAACGCGTGCATTTCGGTCTCCTCTAGCTACACGGTGTTGGCTCTTCTGCCAACACATCAGTTCCTACGTCCACTGTATCGTCATACTTGTGATTCTAGCCGGCCGGAGTGGCCGAGCGGTTAAAGGCGCTACAGTCTGGAACCGCACGACCGCTACGGTCGCAGGTTCGAATCCTGCCTCGGACATGGATGTGTGTGATGTCCTTAGGTTAGTTAGGTTTAAGTAGTTCTAAGTTCTAGGGGACTTATGACCACAGCAGTTGAGTTCCATAGTGCTCAGAGCCATTTGAACCATTTGAACTTGTGATTCTTGCATGTATACATTTCAGCTAGTATGCAAGCATATTACAAAATTACTTTATAGCTGTCGCACAGCAGAGGTACAGAGCAAACAGTTGCGCATCTTTTGGATTTGAAACAACAAGCCAGTTAGTCTGTTTTATTGTAATGCCTATATGCTTGTGGCGGTGCAGATTAGCATGGGCCTCACTCTTAAGTCATAGCTGACTAGTTGCTGTAACTGAAATGCTTCACTCAAACCAGCTTGATTTTGAGCATTGGCTCACAGCACATGCAGACAAAGTCGTTCTAGCTGTAGCGGACAGTTTCGGCAAGTGCGAAGCGTTATCGATTCAGACGTTCGGACGGCTAGGAGCATTCGTACACCGTGATGGGACACCGCGGCAGGCAAACTCAGCCGCTACAATCGGCAGCAGTTCAGTTTGCTAGCCGCAACAGAGCGCCTACGCCAGATCGACGATAAAGGCCTCGACGCAGACAGAGTCGCGTCCCACTACAGGTGGGACGGGGGGGGGGGGGTCTCTCTTTGACGTGGCAGGGTCGACCGCACCGCCCCCTGCTCTGCGGCAGACCTCACCGGTTTCCGGGAAGTTCCAGCGCGAGATCCCTGCGGCCAGCCGAAGCACAGCGCCTGTGATGTGGCGCCGGCCTTATAGTGCCGGGCTGCCCCTCCTGCCGCCTCTCCCGATACGCTCCTGGCACACCGTACACCCACGAAAAGTTTTCTTAATACCGTACATTTACCTTCGGTGTTCTTGTCGTGCAAGGCGCAGTAGTAAGCAAACGGTATACTGAATAAATACGGGTCTATTGTAAATTAAATATTACAGAGTGGGCTTTTGTCAGTTTTTTCCCCTTTGTTATTATTTCGTCCCCTCGCCCGCCATGATGAAAATGGGCTGGCAGCAGGACAACATCATTCTTCGACTGAGAGCTTTAATACACTACGGACCATAAAATTGCTACACCAAGAAGAAATGCAGATGATAAACGGGTATTCATTGGACAAATATAGTAGAACTGACATCTGATTACATTTTCCCGCAAATTGGGTGCATGGATCCTGAGAAATCAGAACAACCACCTCTGCCCGTAATAACGGCCTTGATACGCCTCGGCATTGAGTCAAACAGAACTTGGATGGCGTGTACAGGTGCAGCTGCCCATGCAGCTTCAACACGATACCACAGTTCATCAAGAGTAGTGACTGGCGTATTGTGACGAGCCAGTTGCTCGCCCACCATTGACCAGACGTTTTCAATTGGTGAGAGATCTGGAAAATGTGCTGGCCAGGGCAGCAGTCGAACATTTTCTGTATCCAGAAAGGCCCGTACACGACCTGCAACATGCGGTAGTGCATTACCCTACTGAAATGTAGGGTTTTGTAGGGGTCGAATGAAGGGTAGACCCACGGGTCTGAAATGTAACGTCCACTGTTCAAAGTGCCGCAAATGCGAACAACAGGTGACCGAGACGGGTAACCAATGGCACCCCATACCATCACGCCGGATGATACGCCAGTATGGCGATGACGAACACACGCTTCCAATGTGTGTTCACCGCGATGTCGCCAAACACGGATGCGACCATCATGATGCTATAAACAGAACCTGGATTCATCCGAAAAAATGACGTTTTGTCATTCGTGCACCCAGCTTCGTCGTTGAGTACACCATCGCAGGCGCTCCTGCAGCGTCAAGGGTAACCGCAGCCACGGTCTCCGAGCTGATAGTCCATGCTGCACCAAACGTCGTCGAACCGTTCGTGCAGATGGTTGTTGTCTTGCAAACGTCCCCATCTATTGACTCACGTATCGAGACGTGGCTGCACGATCCGTTACAGCCATGCAGATAAGATGCCTGTCATCTCGACTGCTAGTGATACGAGGCCGTTGGGATCCAGCATGGCGTTCCGTATTACCCTCCTGAACCCACCAATTCCATATTCTGCTAAAAGTCATTGGATCTCGACCAACGCAAGCAGCAATGTCGCGATACGATTAACCGCAATCGCGACCTTTATCAAAGTCGGAAACGTGATGGTACGCATTTATGTTCTTTATACGAGACATCACAACAACGTTCACCAGTCAACGTCGGTCAACTGCTGTTTGTGTATGAGAAATCGGTTGGAAATTTTCCTCATGTCAGCACGTTGTAGGTGTCGCCATCGGCGCCAACCTCGTGGTAAAGCTCTGAAAAGCTAATCATTTGCCTATCACAGCATCTCCTTCCTGTCGGTTAAATTTCGCGTCTGTAGCACGTCATCTTCGTGGTGTAGCAATTTTAATGGCCAGAAGTGTAAAACATACAAACCCAATTTTCTAAAAATATTTAAAAACTAATCCTGCAGCTTCACAAGTGCACGACGTATCACATATATATCACGCATAAAAATCTTTCAGATTTTGGAGGACGAAATTACGAACGTTTTGATACCAGGAACCTCTAATCGGAAATATGAAATGAAGTTTTGCGATGTTGAAAATCCACGCACTACCCATAGGAGGAGATTCTCAGTGAACATGCGGAACGGATTTCTTGGAGTTCTCCGTATTGGATCACACATCTTACCAGATCTTTTGAATGATGCACAGTATTGTAACGTTGTGTGTAATGCCTTTTCTGAACTTCTGAAGGCCTTTCCATTGCAACTTCGAACTAATTTGTCGTTTCAGAACGATGTGGCTCCGGCGCAGTCTAATCGTCGAGCCAGTATATGTCTCACAGACAACGTCAGTCGCTTGGTCTGTTCACTCCCGTAACCTCACCCTCCCCCGCCCCCCCCCCCTTGCCTTGCCCTCTGGAGGTACGTAAAGTACTTTGTGTACTCAAAGGCAGCAGAAACACCACCTGAGCTTCTTGAGCGCATTCTTATAGGGGAGCGCAGGATCTAACAGAACATCAGAGAAAAAGTCGTCGTTGCACATTATATAACAAAGTTGATGGTCATCACACTGAACATTTATTCTACAGCAGTGAAATCACAGATACAAACTTTCTTTCACATTTCTTTATTTCACATTTATTACGTCAAAACGTCATGCTGTAACACCTACGTGCATTTCATATCTATTTATTATATTTCACATATTTGTATTCGTATTTGACATGTACCTGTAGCGAATTTCGCTTTGCATTTTCATCTGAACCTCGAGCAGACCTGTAATTCTGCGTGACTAAGAAGTAAGCAGAAAATCATGGGAAACCGATAACTTTATATGTGTGAACAGAAACATTACGCAATGTCAGTCACCAAGATTCGAACCGGCTTACTTCCGCCACAGCACAGGGGTCCATTAGCGACTCTCTCTCTCTCTCTTTCTCTCTCTCTCTCTCTGTGTTTCTTTTTTTTTATGTGATAGACCAGTGGCTCGGAGGGCAGAGCAGGCACGAGGGGTCCAACCTGAGGCCTGGCCGCAGTGTCTTCCACCCTCCCCCTCCCCCCCCTTGTAAACGAGACTGTTGGGTATAGGAAAGTAGGAGCAATATGAACTTTAATTATTCGTAAAACCTTAGTATGTCCTGACAGCGGTATAGCTCTCCTGGAAGGAACGCTGCTGTCGCCTGGACAGCACCTCTCGAGTCATCCCTACCATACAACAGGAAGTAACGACAAAAGCTGCGGCCACCTCCAGCAGCCTTCAACAGTTCGCAATAAAACTTAAAAAAGAAAAAATACTTTCTGACGCTAGGGCTTGCGCGCGGGATTAGCCGAGCGGTCTGAGGCGCTGCAGTCATGGACTGTGCGGCTGGTCCCGGCGGAGGTTCGAATCCTCCCTCGGGCTTGGGTGTGAGTGTGTTTGTCCTTAGGATAATGTAGGTTAAGTAGTGTGTAAGCTTAGGGACTGATGACCTTAGCAGTTAATTCCCATAAGATATCACACACATTTGAAAATTTTTTGCTAGGGCTTGTATCTGCTCTGTGTTCCCACGTCTCCTACGCACGCTGTTTCCCTTAGCTGATCGCTTTACTTGATCAGTTCTACAAACGACACCACCACTGCTCACCTTCGCACGGCTTACCCCAGGTACCTGGCAGGTCCGCAAAAACTGTTCCTAAGAAATTTGCATACCAATCTTTGCATTCGCGTAGAGGAAATAGTTTTGCGTATCCGTTTTGCAAGTAATGTCAATAATCCAGTACGTTCGTGTCTGCATCAATGTATATGCAATGGGTCGTCATACCCGTGACCCACACCATCTCGTTCGTCTTATGGCACGAAAAATACATTTTTTCCGAAAGAAACACTATGTCGGAAGAACTTTCTGCACGAAGGCTACGACCTTCGTTGCCAAGGTCCAGACGACCAACGCTGCGTCACAACCCAACCAGTGCTCGTCCGAAAGCGTATTTCTTCTCATTCGTCATGTACTTCCTGTTCATGAGCATGTACCATGTCGATCTGACCGATGTAGGTAGCTGGGAATGGCGAACCGTGCGCAACACCACTCTCCGATTAAACGCAGGATGTTTCCACTCTACCTTGTCCCGGGCGATCTGTCGCGGAAGCAGACTGTGGACGTCCTTCAATGTCGGCAAACGGGACGACGGTAAACGAGCTCGAACGTGACTCTGTCCACTGCTGAAGGTCAGCACTCACATTAACGGGGAGACATATGTACAATGCCGACCAGCGATACATGTGATATCAGTACTAATTCTGCCACGATCGCCACCGTAAAGGAGTGGTCCCTGTTGCGCCCGTGTTTGTGGATGGTTTAATATACACACATCAAAAAGATTTTGCATCACCTCGATTCCCAGAACTCCTGAAGACAGACGTTGACTGCGGATATTGTATCGCAAACACAGTCCCTTTGACTTTCAGAGATGTCACTAAACTCGGCCAAAGATGTAAACAGCAGCGCCTGTTAGACGGAGGGGGTCCGACAGCCGATCAGTTCCAGCCATTCCACCAGGAAGGAGATACACGGCTCGTGTTGTCTGTAGTTCAACCATGCTTAGACGGTCAGTACCGCGGCTCGATTGCATCCACATTGAAAATGGTTCTGAGCACTATGGGACTTAACATCTGAGGTCATCAGTCCCCTAGAACTTAGAACTACTTAAACCTAACTAACCTAAGGACATCACACACATCCGTGCCCGAGGCAGGATTCGAACCTGCGACCGTAGCAGTCGCGCGGCTCCGGACTGCAGCGCCTAAACCGCGTGCCCACAGTGGTCGGCGTGCATCCACATTGTGACTTTGTGCCAGGAAGGGCTCTCAACAAGGTGAGTGTCCAGGCATCTCGGAGTGAACCAAAGCGATGTTGTTCGGTCGTGGAGGAGATACAGAGAGACAGGAACTGTCGATGAAATGCCTCACTGAGGCCGCCCAAGGGCTACTACTGCAGTGGATGACCGCTACCTACATGGCTCGGAGGAACCCTGACACCAACGCCACCATGTTGAATAATGATTTTCGTGCAGCCACAGGACGACGTGCAACGACTCAAACTGTGCGTAGTAGGCTGCATGATGCGCAAATTCACTCCCAACGTCCATGGCGAGGTCCATCTTTGCAACCACGACACCATGCAGCGCGGTACAAATGGAGCCAACAACATGGCGAATAGACCGCTCAGGATTGGCATCACGTTCTCTTCACCGATGAGTGTCGCATATGCCTTCAACCAGACAATCACCAGAGACGTGTTTGGAGGCAAGCCGGTCAGACTGAACGCCTGAGACACACTGTCCAGCGAGTGCAGCAAGGTTCCCTACTTTTTTGGGTGGCATTGTGTGGAACCGACGTACGCCGCTGGTGGTCATGGAAGGTGCCGTAACGGCTGTGCGATACGTGAGTGCCATCCTCCGACCGAAAGTGCAACCATATCGGCAGCACATTGGCGAGGCATTCGTCTTCATGGACGACAATTCGCGCCTCCATCGTGCGCATCTTGTGAATGACTTCCTTGACGATCAAGACATAGCTCGACTAGAGTGGCCAGCATGTTCTCCAGACATGAACCCTATCGAACATGCCTGGGATAGATTGAAAAGGGCTATTTATGGACGACGTGACCCACCAACCACTTTGAGGGATCTACGTCGAACAGCCTTGAGGAGTGGGACAATCTGGACCAACAGTGCCTTGATGAACTTGTCGATAGTATGCCACGACGAATAGAGGCATGCACAGTTCAAGAGGACGTGCTACTGGGTATTAGAGGTACAGGTGTGTACAGAAATCTGAAGATTTCGCTGTGTGGTGGTACAGCATGCAATGTGTGGTTTTCATGAACAATAAAAGGGTGGAAATGATATTTATGTTGATCTCTATTCCATTTTTCAGTACAGGTTCCGGTACTCTCGGAACCGAGGTTATGCAAAACTTTTTCTGGTGTGTATTCATAACTAGTGTCTTCTCGTGGACGCTGACTAATGTAATACAGCATTCTCGCGATGGGAGGGTAAGCGTGTTGTGCTGTACCTTAAAGCGCGGTCCCAAGCTTTCATAGTATCCAAAAGCCGCCTGAATGATCATAGCCATCGAACGCCTCATAGGTAGAAAGTGTGTCAGGTGGCATATCATGCCAGCGAGATAAAGGTTGACGAGTGACACTCGCTGCAGCATATCCATCGATCCTAGGGCGTTTGATGGTACCGATGTGCGAACTCTGCTTAACAATCGGCGGTAGTTGTCCGCAGCCGTTCCCGTTGTCTCCTTATGTAAAGTGACACCCAGATATCGCAGGGTCTGCACCACACGTGGGGGTCCCTCAGTTTCTTGTTCCAGTCCTCGATTCACATGCATGTACTGCAATTTTTGAAAGTTGACCTCACTACCAGCTGCCGTCCCACACGTCTGTGGCCAATCCAGTACGGAGCGGGTCTACCCCTCAGCCTGGACGAGAAACACAGTATCATCTGCGTATGCTCTATATTCGAATGATAGGTGCCGAAGGTGAAGTTCGGTGGCAGGAGGAACAAGACTTCTGGTCAGGTGACCACAGGGCTATAAACACAAAGTCAAAAAAAAATGGTTCAAATGGCTCTGAGCACTATGGGACTTAACATCTTAGGTCATCAGTCCCCTAGAACTTAGAACTACTTAAACCTAACTAACCTAAGGACATCACACACATCCATGCCTGAGGCAGGATTCGAACCTGCCACCGTAGCAGTCCCGCGGTTCCGGACTGCAGCGCCTAGAACCGCAAAACCACCGCGGCTAAACACAAAGTCAAATAGGGGTAATGCAGGAGTAGGTTTAATAATGAATAGGAAAATAAGAATGCGGGTAAGCTACTACAAACAGCATAGTGAACGCATTATTGTGGCCAAGATAGATACGAAGCCCACACCTACTACAGTAGTACAAGTTTATATGCCAACTAGGTCTGCAGATGACGAAGAAATTGAAGAAATGTATGATGAAATAAAAGAAATTATTCAGATAGTGAAGGGAGACGAAAATTTAATAGTCATGGGTGACTGGAATTCGGTAGTAGGAAAAGGGAGAGAAGGAAACGTAGTAGATGAATATGGATTGGGGGTATGAAATGAAAGAGGAAGCCGCCTGGTAGAATTTTGCACAGAGAACAACTTAAACATAACGAACACTTGGTTCAATAGTCATAAAAGAAGGTTGTATACATGGAAGAAGCCTGGAGATACTGACAGATTTCAGATAGATTATATAATGGTAAGACAGAGATTTAGGAACCAGGTTTTAAATTGTAAGACATTTCCAGGGGCAGATGTGGACTCTGACCACAATCTATTGGTTATCAACTGTAGATTAAAACTGAAGAAACTGTAAAAAGTTGGGAATTTAAGGAGATGGGACCTGGATATACTGACTAAACCATAGGTTGTACAGAGTTTAAGGGAGAGCGTAAGGGAACAAATGGCAGGAATGGGGGAAAGAAATACAGTAGAAGAAGAAAGGCTACCTTTGAGGGATGAAGTAGTGAAGGCAGCAGAGGATCAAGTAGGTAAAAAGACGAGGGCTAGTAGAAATCCTTGGGTAACAGAAGAAATATTGAACTTAATTGATGAAAGGAGAAAATATAAAAATGCAGTAAATGAAGCAGGCAAAAAGGAATACAAACGTCTCAAAAATGAGATCGACAGGAAGTGCAAAATGGCTAAGCAGGGATGGCTAGAGGACAAATGTAAAGATGTAGAGGCTTATCTCACTAGGGGAAGATAGGTACAGCCTACAGGAAAAATAAAGAGACCTTTGGAGATAAGAGAACCACTTGTATGAACATCAAGAGCTCAGATGGAAACCCAGTTCTAAGCAAAGAAGGGAAAGCAGAAAGGTGAAGGGATTATATAGAGGGTCTATACAAGGGCGATGTATTTGAGGACAATATTATGGAAATGGAAGAGGATGTAGATGAAGATGAAATGGGAGATACGATACTGCGTGAAGAGTTTGACAGACCACTGAAAGACCTGAGTCGAAACAAGGCCCCCGGAGTAGACAACATTCCATTGGAACTACTGACGGCCTTGGGAGAGCCAGTCCTGACAAAACTCTACCATCTGGTGAGCAAGATGCATGAAACAGGCGAAATACCCTCAGACTTCAAGAAGAATATAATAATTCCAATCCCAAAGAAAGCAGGTTTTGACAGATGTGAAAATTACCGAACAATCAGTTTAATAAGCCACAGCTGCAAAATACTAACACGAATTCTTTACAGACGAATGGAAAAACTAGTAGAAGCCGACCTCGGGGAAGATCAGTTTGGATTCCGTAGAAATACTGGAACACGTGAGGCGATACTGACCTTACGACTTATCTTAGAAGAAAGATTAAGGAAAGGCAAACCTACGTTTCTAGCATTTGTAGACTTAGAGAAAGCTTTTGACAATGTTGACCGGAATACTCTCTTTCAAATTCTAAACGTGGCAGGGGTAAAATACAGGGAGCGAAAGGCTATTTACAATTTTTACAGAAACCAGATGGCAGTTATAAGAGTCGAGGGACATGAAAGGGAAGCAGTGGTTGGGAAGGGAGTAAGACAGGGTTGTAGCCTCTCCCCGATGTTATTCAATCTGTGTATTGAGCAAGCAGTGAAGGAAACAAAAGAAAAATTAGGAGTAGGTATTAAAATCCATGGAGAAGAAATAAAAACTTTGAGGTTCGCCGATGACATTGTAATTCTGTCAGAGACAGAAAAGGACTTGGAAGAGCAGTTGAACGGAATGGATGGTGTCTTGAAGGGAGGATATAAGATGAACATCAACAAAAGCAAAACGAGGATAATGGAATGTAGTCGAATTAAGTCGGGTGATGTTGAGGGTATTAGATTAGGAAATGAGACACTTAAAGTAGTAAAGGAGTTTTGCTATTTGTGGAGCAAAATAACTGATAATGGTCGAAGTAGAGAGGATATAAAATGTAGACTGGCAATGGCAAGGAAAGCGTTTCGGAAGAAGAGAAATTTGTTAACATCGAGTATAGATTTAAGTGTCAGGAAGTCATTTCTGAAAGTATTTGTATGCAGTGTAGCCATGTATGGAAGTGGAACATGGACAGTAAATAGTTTGGACAAGAAGAGAATAGAAGCTTTCGAAATGTGGTGCTACAGAAGAATGCTGAAGATTAGATGGGTAGATCACATAACTAATGTGGAAGTATTGAATAGGATTGGCGAGAAGAGTAGTTTGTGGCACAACTTGACCAGAAGAAGGGATCGGTTGGTAGCACATGTTCTGAGGCATCAAGGGATCCCCAATTTAGTACTGGAGGGCAGCGTGGAGGGTAAAAATCGTAGGGGGAGACCAAGAGATGAATACACTAAGCAGATTCAGAAGGATGTAGGTTGCAGTAGGTACTGGGAGATGAAGAAGCTTGCACAGGATAGAGTAGCATGGAGAGCTGCATCAAACCAGTCTCAGGACTGAAGACCACAGCAACAACAACAAGGTGCCGTAGAGAGATCCCGGTAAGACGATGGTGAAGGCTTGCGAGACACGGTTCTAAGGTGATCGCATACTGGAGGATCAACAAGGGGCAACCCTGGTTGACAGATTTTAGGATCCTAAAATACTCCGTTCTCCCTCAATTGATCACCACAGCTGATTTGGCAGTGTGCAACAGCTTCATCACTGCAGTGGTCGGTAAAGGCGGGACACCAATCCTGCTCATCACCGCGTGATCGAAGCTATCAAAGGCTTGGTCGAACTTTATGTGCGACCGGTCCCCTCTTCCCCAGAGGTGACAAGCCGCTGCGAGGACAACGATGTCATGATAGTCCCCCAAAGCGGTGTGGATATTGTTTCTTCCTCCAAGACAAATTTGATTTGCATGCATACCATCCGGCGCCAACGACGATTCGATGCGACTGCTCAATATGCGCATAAAGATCTTAAAGTCTCTATGAAGGAAGGTCAAGGAGCGATAATCACATGGTCGTTGACTGCCAATCGACTTGGGTATCGAGATCACGAGCTCTTCTGTGTATTCAAAAAAATTGTTCAAATGGCTCTAAGCACTATGTAACTTAACATACGAGGTCATCAGTCCCCTAGACTTACTCATTACATTATACATATTTACCCACTACCTGATTACATTAGTGGGTCCTAATTTCATACACAAATATGCAGCTATTTATTCTACACTACAGGTAAATCTTAGTTATGATCTTACCGCTATGTGGTTCCTAATTCTATTTAATCTACGAAAAAACGTATGCTACCTGCAGCGTTACAGGTGTGCCAGTGCTCTATAAATCTGATGTATTTTGGCCTGGCCCACTGAGCTAATCCCAGAGGGCATGCCCCTGGCACTGGGCTGGCCAGTAACTTGGTATCGCTGCAGTCTATCCTAAAAGCCTTATCCTACCTTCTACGTCTAACCTATTTCACATCTAGTGTCATAATTGGTGCGTAGTCCTAACCGGTTGTTGTGCACCCTCCCCCCTAGTCCAGAGCAAGGCGGATTCCAGCCGTGAAGCGGCTGGCCAAGTCCCGGCGGAACATGGAAGGTGCACGGAGTCTGAGTTGGTGTTTTATTTACTGATCTTTAATGGTTGTCCCTTGGGAAACTCTTAAGGCCTTTTTTCGAAATTTCGTCTGTCAATTTGTTCAAGACATTGAAGGTGTTGTCATGTCTTAACAGACGGTACGTCTCGTTATTCGGAAGTTGTTGTCGTAGTTCGTTTGCTACGTCAACACCACATGTTCTGGCGTGCCCTGCACAGCACCACAGTCGCACGCGGGTGTAGCCTGCTTCCCAAACCGACATAGATATGTCGGGTAGGGTCCATGTTCTACTGTTTCTACTAAATTATTATGCAAAAGGAATCTAAATATAAATTTTTAAGTTTCTAGGTCTTTTCTGTTGCGCCAATGATTTTTACAGAAAAACGTCCAAATTTCTAAATTGGTTACAGTTATTGAACTGATATTAAACACATATTGATTCAGTATTACTCAAAAAATGGTTCAAATGGCTCTGAGCACTATGGGACTCAACTTCTGAGGTCATTAGTCCCCTAGAACTTAGAACTACTTAAACCTAACTAACCTAAGGACATCACAAACATCCATGCCCGAGGCAGGATTAGAACCTGCGACCGTAGCGGTCTTGCGGTTCCAGACTGCAGCGCCTTTAACCGCACGGCCACTTCGGCCGGCAGTATTACTCCTGACATGCTAGAAACGTTTCAGGTTATTTACTTTATTTTTAAAGTATTGCGCAACATTTATGACGTCAGAGCTAGTTGCGAAGTGCATTCAAGTTCTAAGGCCTCCGATTTTTTTTCTAATTAACTACTCACCCGAAATCTATGGAACTGGCGTTACTTCTCGACGTAATCACCCTGCAGACGTACACATTTTTCACTACGCTGACGCCATGATTCCATGGCAGCGGAGAAGGCTTCTTTAGGAGTCTGTTTTGACCACTGGAAAATCGCTGAGGCAATAGCAGCACGGCTGGTGAATGTGGGGCCACGGAGAGTGTCTTTCATTGTTGTAAAAAGTCAAAAGTCACTGGGAGCCAGGTCAGGTGAGTAGGGAGCATGAGGAATCACTTCAAAGTTGTTATCACGAAGAAGTTGTTGCGTAACGTTAGCTCGATGTGCGGGTTCATTGTCTTGGTGAAACAGCACACGCGCAGCCCTTCCCGGACGTTTTTGTTGCAGTGCAGGAAGGAATTTGTTCTTCAAAACATTTTCGTAGGATGCACCTGTTACCGTAGTGCTCTTTGGAACGCAATGGGTAAGGATTACGCCCTCGCTGTCCCAGAACATGGACACCATCATTTTTTCAGCACTGGCGGTTACCCGAAATTTTTTTGGTGGCGGTGAATCTGTGTGCTTCCATTGAGCTGACTGGCGCTTTGTTTCTGGATTGAAAAATGGCATCCACGTCTCATCCATTGTCACAACCGACGAAAAGAAAGTCCCATTCATGCTGTCGTTGCGCGTCAACATTGCTTGGCAACATGCCACACGGGCAGCCGTGTGGTCGTCCGTCAGCATTCGTGGCACCCACCTGGATGACACTTTTCGCATTTTCAGGTCCTCATGCAGGATTGTGTGCACAGAACCCACAGAAATGCCAACTCTGGAGGCGATCTGTTCAACAGTCATTCGGCGATCCCCCAAAACAATTCTCTCCACTTTCTCGATCATGTCGTCAGACCGGCTTGTGCGAGCCCGAGGTTGTTTCGGTTTGTTGTCACACGATCGTCTGCCTTCATTAAACTGTCGCACCCACGAACGCACTTTCGACACATCCATAACTCCATCACCACATGTCTCCTTCAACTGTCGATGAATTTCAGTTGGTTTCACACCACGCAAATTCAGAAAACAAATGATTGCACGCTGTTCAAGTAAGGAAAGCGTCGCTATTTTAAGTATTTAAAACAGTTCTCATTCTCGCCGCTGGCGGTAAAATTCCATCTGCCGTATGGTGCTGCCATCTCTGGGACGTATTGACAATGAACGTGGCCTCATTTTAAAACAATGCGCATGTTTCTATCTCTTTCCAGTCCGGAGAAAAAAAATCGGAGGCCTTAGAACTTGAATGCACCTCGTACAGCGGACTGGCTGGCACACAATGGAAAGACTGATGTGAATTTTACAAGGCGTGAGTAGGCTGCTTTCCTACACATGTCCAGTACGAAAGTGCAGCATTCCTCTCGTAGGCATGAAGTACGTAAGCCTTACTTGTTCCTCTATGTCAGGTAACAGCTCATAGGTTCTGCGCCCCGTATCCTCGTTATTCCACTGTTCCTGCCATAGTTCGATCCCTCTCTTTTTAATTGCATTTTTATCCCCAGCGTAAACCCCCAGTATCTCCCTTATCGTATCCCTTTTCTCCTTCTTCGCCCAGTACCAGGCGGCCTGCTCACGGATTTTAATTCCAGTGGACAGATCCCAATTAGCACAAGAAGCGACCCTCCAGGTGTTGTTCTGTATGCCCCTACTGAACGTAGGAGCATGTTACACTGCCCTCTTCTTATGGACATAGCAGGCATGACCCTCGTGAGTCTGTGTGCCCTGACCCCTGATCTGTATCCTACTATTGACGTTAAAATACTGTTGTGGTACAGTTTGATTAAATCGGGTGGAAGATGAAAGCGTTTGTGGCCTATTCCAATGAGGTTGTTTAGCAATATTAAGGATCTTTGAGATACGGTATCAATATGTGACGCGAAGTTCCACCTCTCGTCGATGACTACACCAAGATATCGGGCCTCGCGACGCCGACGAACTGGTGAGCCATTGATTCTCACTGTGGGATTTCTGACAAGTTGGCCTTTAAGTAAGAGATATGTTGATTTATTGGGCGCGATCGTCATTTTCGTTTTGTGGCACCATGTTGTAAGTATGGTTATGGCTGAAACTTCCTTTCAGATTAAAACTGTGTGCCGGACCGAGACTCGAACTCGGGACCTTTGCCTTTCGCGGGCAAGTGCTCTACAGACTGAGCTACCCAAGCACGACTCACGCCCCGTCCTCACAGCTTTAATTCTGCCAGTACCTCGTCCTCGTAAAGCTGTGAGGACGGGGCGTAAGTCGTGCTTGGGTAGCTCAGTCGGTAGAGCACTTGTCCACGAAAGGCAAAGGTCCCGAGTTCGAGTCTCGGTCCGGCACACAGTTTTAATCTCCCAGGAAGTTTCATATCAGCGCACATTCCGCTGTAGAGTGAAAATTTCATTCTGTGGTTATGGCTCTTTCCACTTTAGGCTCTAAGTCTTCGCGGCTTCGGCCGCCGACCAGCAAGAGGAGGTCGTCTGCGTATGCTATGACCTCTAGCACATCGTCACTGCTCTTCAGATCTTCCAGTAGCGGCTCCATGTTGATGTCCCAAAAGAGAGGTCCTAAGACAGAGCCCTGAGGACATCCTTTGGTTACTGTCTTGCTAACTTTGTCGCTAGGGGCCGATAGCCAGACCTCCCTGTCTGCACAATAGCTCCTCAGACAGCCATATAGTAGCCCTGGACAGTTCTCCTCCCTCAAGCAGGAGAAGAGTGAGGGCCACCACAGGTTGTCAAAGGCGCCACTGATATCCACCATGATGCCGACGATATACTTGTGCGGGGCAGAGTCGCAGACCCCGGCAACCAGGGCGATTGCGTCAGACGCAGACCGCTCCAACCGAAAACCGAATTGTCTGTCACTCATCACGCACAGTATACGGTGTGCTGTCACTCTGCCAGCAGCCTCTCAAAAAGTTTGCCTAGTAGGTCTAAGAGACAGATGGGTCTATACGATTTAATTTCTGTGGGATCTTTGGCTGGACCCTTTTTGATAATGATTGTGTTTCCTTCTTTCCAGATTGCTGGGAATTTCCCGAGTCTTAGGCACTCGTTGTACAACTTTGTGAGAGGTGTTACCAGCTGGGGGGGCGAGAAATTGCACCACCTCCGCAGTAAAGCCATCTGGGCCAGGAGCCTTTCCCCTCTTTAGGTCCTTAATCTGGGCAGCAACTTCCTATTCAGAGAAGGGGTAGGTCCTGATGTTGTTCTCATATGCCCTTACGTCTTCATATTCTTTTCTGTTCTTCTGTGTTATTTTCCTCCACATCGTCAGGTAACAGGACCCGAAGGAGTTTCTTGCCATGTGCCCGTCATCCGGTCCCCGTCCCTGACGGTGGATAGCACCATTGGTGACTTATTTTTTCCCGTACTAGTTTGTACGGGACACCCCAAGGGTCTGTAGCCAATTGGCTTTTCACATAGTTTTCCCAACTTCTAATCCTTACTGCCCTAAGCTCCTGCTGAAATTGCTCCCTGCTTTCTCTGTAAATCCGCAATCATCGTTGTTTTTCTCCCCAGACGACACTCCGCTGCAGTGTGCGATTTGCAGGGGGGATGGGGGGATTTCCCCCCCCCCCCCCCTCTGCATCAGACCATCCCCTCCTCTGGTTTTACTTTATGCATCCCTACCTGGGATGTTTATTTCCCACGCACTGGAATAAAACTTTACATATAATTTAAATTTGTGGAGCCGAACACTGAAAGTTTTTAATAAGTCTTACTATTAACACTATTAATATGTTTCAGTTTTCTATCATCAGAATAAGTACAACTTTTCACAGATGTGCCTCTACTTTTTGAATTCCTCTCGTATATCTGTACTCCTATGTAGATGATTTTGTAAATAAGCTTTACCTATAATGTACTTTTAAAGATATAACAAGGGATGGCTTTTCTGATAGTGCATGCGCGTCAGTAGCGAGTTTCGGCATTAACATCTATTTATAAATAGCTGTTTAACCATGCGTGACGCCACGGTCCAAGCTAGTAACATATATAATTCTACTAACCCCCTAAGACATCCCCCCCCCCCCCCACTGGTAAAAGCACAAATCGCACCCTGCTCCGCTGGTAGTACCTCCTCGCCCTCCTTACAGCCTTGCGCATCTGTCCCAGTTCGACAGACCATGGTGTGGGGGTGGCCGCGACGGCACTCCTCCTGGTTGGTACAGCTGCTCGTACCGCCCTGGTAATCGCTTGTACCAGTTCTTCGGCGTACTCCTCCACGTTTTCGTCACCCTCCAGCAATGTCGGGATGTCGCACTCTTCCGCGAGGCGGTCCCAGTTGGTCTTGTTATAATGGAACTGTAGCTCCCACCTCATGTCCCAGTGGCACTCCCTTTCCCCTATAGTGAAAGTGATTTAGTTGTGATCACTGGTGGTTGTTCTGTCCCACACTCTCCAGTTGGCGAATTTTGTGGCGAGATTTGGTGTTACTAGTGTAACATCGATATTCGTGCCTTCTCCCCCTCCGCCGGAATAGGTGGTGGGGTTGCCTTGTCGGTTAGCAACCACCAGTTGTAACGCCACGATTGTTTCCTCAGCCTTTTGTCCGCGGTCGTCTTGCGTGCCACTGAACCATAGGGGGGATTTTGCATTTATGTCTGCTGTCATGAGTATTTTGCGTCCCTGCAATGCCGTGGCTACTTGTGTAAGTTTGTGCAAAAATTCGTCTATCTCTCTTCCGTATTGGATGTACGTGTTAGTGATGCGTAGCACTCCTGTGGGCGATTGCAGCTCCAGGACACTGCAGTGTTGATCAGTAAACTGCGCAAGGACTGTGGCTCCGAGTGTTCTGTTGATTATGGCTCTGCTCCACAGTGTATCACTTGCCAGTTGGCAGCCATGAAAAGGATCCGCCCAGCTTGGGAGTACGGTTCCTGCAAACAGAGTACGTCTAGACTCTTCTCCTCCACCACCCTTCGGAGTTCCTGCAAGACTAGTGTGCTGTTATGTGTGTTGATCTGCCCCACGTTTAAATGGCTCACGTGGGAAATACTTGTGAATATGTGATTCTGGCCAGTTTTTGGAACAGTCGTGGGCTACTCTACCATTTGTTATGACGGATTGGTTGTATAATGCATCAATATCAGATTTCTCGTTGCGTCTTTCGAATACCTTTTTGACTAAGTCTCGCAGGGCCCCAAAGTCGGTGGGGAGATTCATTGTCTTGAGCTAGACTTATAAACTATTTAAACCTAACTAACCTAAGGACATCTCACACATCCATGCGCGAGGCAGGATTCGAACCTGCGACCGTAGCAGCAGCTCGGTTCCGGACTGAAGCGCCTAGAGCCGCTCGGCTACAACGGCCGGCTACGGAAAATAGATACGCCTTACAATGGTCGTGGCAGAGGTGCATATCAAATACTTCACTTAAGGGAACAGGTGTGAATCTTAGTGCATCGACCATTACTGGAAGCAGTGGCTTCGTACGGCTTCGGTTCGTGTCCACCTTGACCTCTGCTCGCTCCCGAAGGAGGTTACCCCCGGTTCAGTCTACCACTCCCGTTTTGTCGAACTTCGTTCGAAGTTCATTAATATGACCTTCATTTATACAGATGGCTCTAAGACCAATGACGGGGTCGGGTGTTCTTTTATTGTCGGGGCACAAAGTTTCAAATACCGGCTCCATGGCCATTGTTCGGTCTTCACAGCTGAGCTCTTTGCCCTCTACCAGGCTGTTCTTTACATCTGCCGCCACCGACATTCTGCATATGTCATCTGCTCCGATTCCCTGAGCGCTATCCAGAGCCTCAGTGATCCGTACCCGGTTCACCCTTTCGTGCACCGGATCCAACGCTCTCTTCAGCAGCTGGTGGACGTCGGTTCTCCGGTTAGCTTTATGTGGGTTCCTGGCCATGTCGGTATCCCTGGGAACGAAGCTGCAGATGCCGCGGCCAAGGCTGCGGTCCTCCAGCCTCGGACAGCTTCTTGTTGTGTCCCTTCGTCAGATTGTAGCAGGGTCATTTGTCGGCGCATTTTATCGCTGTGGCATGCCGATTGGGCTGCACTTACAGACAACAAGCTTCGGGCCTTGAAACCTCTTCCCGTGGCTTGGACGTCCTCCTCACGCCCTTCTCGGCGGGAGGAGGTAGTTTTGGCCCGGTTACGAATTGGACACTGCCGGTTCAGCCATCGCCATCTGCTGACGGCTGTGCCGGCGCCGTTCTGTCCATGTGGGCAATTGCTGACGGTCCGCCACATTTTAACATCCTGTCCGGATTTTAACACGCTGCGTCTTGATCTTGGCCTGCCATGTACTCTAGAAGCCATTTTAGCGGATGACCCACGAGCAGCTGCTCGCGTTCTTCATTTTATCAATTTGACAACCCTCTCTAAGGACATTTGATTATGCTGTTTTCTTTTTTTAATCCTATGCCTCAGTCTGTCTTTTATCGTGTTTTCCGTTTCGTTGCTGTTTTAAACTTGTGACTCGCGGTGCATTCCTAACGTAGTCTGGGCGCTAATGACCGTTGAAGTTGTGCGCCCTAAAACCACAAAAAAAAAAAACTGCCACAGGATAACTACAAGGGCCAGAAACGGTGCCAAAACCCACGCTCAAGTTCCTCAAACACATCTGGACGAGTGTATGGGATCATGACGTCAGATTCCCGCTGGCGACTGCGAGCGCGTCTTTTCGAATTCCACTGGCCCACCGCGCTTAACAGCCCCTTCGGGCATCACCGTTGATAAATTAACGTGCCGCGGGTCCGCGAGACGTGTCTTCCCTCCCCCGTGGCCGCAGTAGGTTACATGTGAAATATTATGCCGGTGAAATATGACTTCGGCGGGTGGCGCGTAATATTTCACGAGCGCAGCACGGTAGCTGTCCTCTGTCTCGGTGATAACGTTACCTCCCGCGATGGAGCACGGTTTTATTTATTCGGTTCGCTGGGAGATCTGTGAATGAATCGGAGCCCACTGCCCGTCGACACTTTTTTTTACCGCCCCGTCCCCTTCGCGGGCCGCGTTTTACCTGCACGGCCCGCGAGTTATCGCGGCCGCGCATGCCAGTGTAACCATCCTAATAAGGGGCTCGGGACCTTCTCGGGGGAAACGCCGCGGCCGACTCCTTATTTTAAACCACTGTCAACGTCCTAACTCAATGAGACGGTGCCGGGTCACAAAAACAGGGCTTTAAGCTCCCGCTGCCGGAGCCTCGCGATATTGCAAGTCACCGCCGGGACTTCCTGTGGGAAGCAGTCAGACTGCGGCGGCGGGGGCGGTTCTCGGCAGAGCGCCTCCCAGTGTGATTGTTGCGGCAGATAACACACAAATGCTGCACCCGACTCCCGGGTCCCTGGCCCATTTCTTGCTATTCTTTCGCCCTCCCCGCTTAAGGAACCGTAAACTGGAGGTTGATTGCCTCTACCGGGAACGCTTACAGCGGTTGTTCATAAAATTTTAATTAGCACCTCGAAAGCAGTACTGAAACCTTTGATGTCGTAATATATCGATTCTGTGCTCCTTACTTATCGTTGGCTTCCGGACCTTCAGAAGCCGAGCTCGCCTTTTTCTTTGTGTGACCATTGTCTTTCTATATGACAACAGTACCTCACAGTCTTGGGGTGTTAAATAAAGCCGGTTTTGAGCTCCCATTCAGAGCGGTGTTGCCAAGAATGCCGGACATTTGCCACACTTGCCCCTTCGCCAGGTAGCTTGAGTAGCGATCCCTCAGGTAAGGGACGCCTTTCCTCGTACTTCTGTCCGCTTTCAAACCGCCGTCTCCACATCTTACTCGATACAACCAGTACGTAAGGGACCTTCTTCTTCGACATCTCGGCGAAATACAGAGCTTCTTTTCCGAAATCGAATCATTTATAACTTTTGGGAAACGAAAGCAATACCGACTATTATGTCAGTATGTATTTAGTTCTGCCAGGTATAAATATAGATCCCTCTGTCTGTACGGTAGCTTCCTCTCACGCTTAGCGATTGCGATAGAAACAGTCCATCGCCATGGGAGCAACAAGAAAGGAACGATGTAAAGAGAATGCGAATTTACGCTAATCATTTCCTTTTGATGACTGCATTTGTGCCTACTTTAATTACTACAACTGCATGCCCAAAAGACAATAAGGAAAGAAGAAATGGGTATGTGAATGTTTGAAAAGCAGAACGACATATTCCATATTAATTTACTCTCTAAAATCCGATATCCCTTGCGGCGAAACATTAGTTAATAAAGTGCAGCGGGACAATGTTCAAAACATGACTGAAAATACGTTCACTAAATAGAGATAAGAACATCTATGATTGACATGTCATCTAAAGTCGACGTACAATTTTAAAATGTTAGAAATAGGAAATGAAGTAATACAGAATGCTATGCTTGTAACGTACCTTGTTGTTCTACATTGTTTAGCTCTGGTATTTACAGGGCCACAGAGAAAGCATCCTAGGTTTTGGAGGGAAATGCCGTAATTGTAACGATCTTCACTACAACAGAAATAAGAAGCATAACTTAAGGAAAAATAATGTAATGTGTGTTCCAGCTCACAAGCGACATTGAAGCAGATAGTTCCTGTGACTTAGTATGGGCAGAGGTTACATTCGACAACCGGAATAAATTAATAACTGGCTCCTTTTACCGACCCCTGGTCTCAGATGAAACAGTTGCTGAACAGTTCAAAGAAAACTTGAGTCTCATCACAAATAGGTACCCTACTCATACGATTATGGTTGGCAGTGACTTCAGTCTACCTTCCGTATGTTGACAAAAATACATTTTCAGACCCAATTGTAGATAGAAAACAACTTCCGTAATGGTTCTAAATGCTTTTTTAAAAATTATTTTGAACAATTAGTTCAGGAGGCCATTCAAATTGTAAATGGTTACGAAAACACACTTGACCTCTTAGCCACAAATAATCCTGAGCATCACGACGGATACAGGGATTAGAGAACACACAGTCGCAGCGAGGCTCAATTCCGTAACAAAGAAATTCACCAAAACTAAAAGCGAAATACATCTATTTATAAAAGCAGCTAAAAAATCGGTTGACGTCTTTCTAAGAGACAGTCTGCAATCCTTCCAAACTATGTAAGTGAAGACCATGTGTGGCTTAAGTTCAAAGAAATAGTATCAACAGCACTCGAGAGATTCATACCAAATAAATTAATAAGGGACGGAACTGATCCCCCTAGGTACACAAAACACGACAGAAAGCTGCTGCAGGAGCACCGAAAAAGGCACGTGTAATTTAGACGAACGCAAAATCTCCAAGATTGGCGAAGTTTTACTGAGGCTCGAAATTTGGTGCGGATTTGCAATGCGAGATGCATTTAATAGTTTCCACAACGAAACTCTCTCTAGAAATGTGGCGGAAAATCCAAAGAGATTCTGGTCCTATGTTAAGTAAACCAGTGGAAAGGCTCAGTAAGTACCTTTTACTGCGCGACAGCAACGGTAATGTTTTGATAATAGTGCCACTAAAGTGGAGTTACTAAATGCGGGTGAGGAGGAGGAGGGGGGGGGGGGAGACAAGGGACACAACCCTTCAGAGCAGGTAAAATCGTGGCAAATGTCCGGCGTGGTAAATGTCCGTACACCGTTGCCAAATGAGCCTTTTTAGAGCTAACTCTGTATTCTATTCAGTACCATTTAGTTCGAAAGTGAGTCATTTAGCTGCGGTCTGGAATTGTGGTTTTGTTCACCATCATCTCGCTTTTTTGGCTTTTTCATTGGCGATAGTAAAATCCGTGTCGATTAAGGAAAAATTATTTACATTGGACTAAGATATCAAAATACGCTTCATTATCCCATGAAAATGTATTATTAGGCTGAATTAAAACAACACAACAAAACAAATTAAGTTGTGTTGGTGTGGATTCCAGGTTCGTCAGCACACAAGACCAGAAACATAACTACGAAATATAACCAGCTGAGAGCGTTACTGGACATGCCGTTGTAGCATAGTTGACATCAACAAACTTGGCCCTTCGCAGCTTCACAATAGTGAAGGAGGCCGTTCTCACCAATGCAGACTTTGATTCATAAGTCTTACGATTCACAATTGCATTAAGCAATTTGCCAGCGGCTCAACTGAAGGAGAAGAAAAGCTAACTTCTGTTCAGTGCATTAGTTTGTTAAGGGTAAAAAACAATGTTATTCTGCAGCGCAGATATTGTGAAATTTGTCCTGTAGGTAGCTAGCAGAAACATTATTTACATTTTTACTGTGGGGAAAAAGAAAGTTGTGCGAAATAAAGTGACATGATGATGTTATTCAAATACCTTTTTTGCATCAACATATCGAGCTTTTGAAAATGGCCTGATATTTTCTACGCGTATGTAGAAATAAAATTTCAAGGTGCTGTATCTGAATTCAAGAACAAGTGTATCTACAAATCATTCCTCTAATGAGATGCACAAGGCACATCTGCAATTTTCTTTATTCTGTTGTGCTGCCTGGAAAGTTTACATTTGTGAGTATCTATACATCAGCACTACATCTATTAAAGCCATTAAAATAAAACGTCGAACGCAAATTTAAGATGTAACGTAAAATCCAGGAGAACACTTATTTCATGTGGTTTTAAATCGAGTTATACACCTGATATGTGTAAATCTGAGAAAATTATTATGCAAGAATTTGATTCTAAAGCAAAAGAAATCCATCAAAAGTGTATCGCATAAGTTATCGCAACCAAACAGTATTCCATTCCGGTATGATGTTATGTAATCACAAGGTGCGACTTGAGAAAACCATTCTAACGTGTAGGTTTTTATCAGCATTATGTTCGTTATTGCACGAGCTAACAGTACAGGGCTAGATGTAACGAAAATAAAACTTCATAATAAACTTAGTTCTGAGAAGCTGAATGCTATTCTTAAACCACGAGCAGGGCTTCGACACAACAGTAAGTGTTGGAAGGATTACGTTCTTCCATCTTCCACTGTTAAAAAAATTGCAACAATGCCGTTTTATGTAGGACAGTCTACGTCACGGCAGTCCACAGATTATTTGGATCAAAAAATAATAACTGTAAGTTACATGGATACAGATTAATATTTCAATTAGCAAGTGTAGTGAGGCATATTGTCCGTTTTTAACTATTAAAAATGCAGATCTATTGTTTCCATATCGCCAAACATACGTAATTTAAACAATGTTATACACACACAGGCAATACTTCGTATGTATCCAGCGGATTCCGATTTAAGAAAATGAACATGAATTCTTGCTACTCTGCTGCACAGTAAAATTATTGTAAAAATAAAACTGAACAATAATACGCTTTGTTTTATTTCAACCTTTTCTGGATTTTTTTGTAGACACATTTACCTTGTTTTGATTTGTAGAGTTGGCAACACTGGCTCGGTGCAATCACACGAAGCCGCGTCGAGGATTAGTAGCAGGAAAAATTTGGTAGAAAGTGGAATAAATATTTGAAAGTGTTACATCGGTTTTCAGAAGAACTGCATTTTATTAATTCAGTTATTTCGCGGAAATGCGTGCTGGATTAATTAAGAGATCTTTGTTTGACACAGTGTCGTGTTTGAAAATTAGTAATTGTCGTGGAGAAACGTTTTGATAGCAGACCATAAAATGAAAAAGCTTCAGAGATCGGTGATTACCAGTTTAAATGATGTGGAAACGTATTGTTGAGTGGTACTTAAGTAAATAAATTAGTGAAATCAAAGTGAAGTAGAAATTAGAATATAAATGAAAAACTTGATTTAGCGGGCAGAACAGCAGAACAGAAGAGACAATGACCGTGAAGTCAGCAAGTTCCACATAAGCGGGCGCTGTCGATTCAGCCGTCAGGGCATCGCCCGACCGGCTCACGTGTTTCTCAGTTGTCGCATGTGAGCAAAGGCCCTCGCCTACAGCCCAAGAGCCAATGACCGACGTTAAGAAGATTCTTCGAGAAGCTTTTCAACGTGACAGAAGAGGCAATGGCCGTGAAGTCGTTCACCTCCAGTGAACTGAAGTGAATAAATACGCGAGACGCGGTGGGCCCGACAGACGAAGACGAAGACGGAGACGGAGATGGAGACGAGAGACGAGAGATGAAGACGAAGGAAGAAGAGAAGAGTAGCAGTAGTTTTCAGTCAGTTTCGGTGCTGAAGACCGTCATGCAAGAAGAGACTGCATCATGCACAGACGCACCAAGTCCGCCGCTGTAATGGAATAGCAAGCAGCAGCCTCGGCGCCAGAAGACAGAAGTTAAAAGGTATTTGAAGTCTGGGTTTTACATACCCGGGTGACTCGTGAGGACGGGAAGGAGACGGCCTCACATCAGCAGTCACCTGTGAGCTGGGATGAAGACCTGACAGCCGAAGACTGGCAAGCAGGAGTCCGTGGTTCGAGTCCGCGACACTGGCCTTCCCCCGCCGCGCCGCTCCGCTGGCCGACGCACAACACACGCGGCCGCTTAGAGAAGAGAAACACTGGGACGCCTCATTCAAGGTATCACCATCCGATGCACGACTTCGCTCGCAATAATTAAACGGGCCACCCCGCGCTGCGCGTCTCCAGTCAGCTGGGCGAGACGGCGACACGAGATACACACCGCTACGCGTAATCAGACGCCGCCGCCGCCGCCGCCGCCGCCGCTGCCGCAGCAGAAGGCTACGCAAACGACACAGCTGCCGTTCTCCGAACCAGAACGTCCCAGTAAGATACAGTTGTACGAAACTTTCAATAAAAGTTATCTTATGTAAAAATGCTGTTTCATTCTACATCATACCCGAGCCAAGGAAGAACCCACCCTGCCCACATGTTGTTAAGAGAGAAAAGTTAATTTATTTAATATTTCCACTCTGACAGAATGCTTTAGAATGCTCATCCTGACAACTGACAGCATCAAAAGAGAAAACCCAGTTACATTTAGTGACAGAAGTGTTACATTTAGTATCAGAACTGTTACAGTATCAATAGTTACTTCTGTAGGCGCCCCGGTGGTCCCGGTCGCCTACGGTGGACTGGAGGCCGAGCCGTGACCTCTCCAGTTGTCAGGGTGCTAGGAAATGACCGTGGACGCGTCAGAAACTCCAAAGAAACATTATTAATTCATGACACCTTTATTCCTGCCGAGTACAATGTGGCCTGCGTAGCACAGGCTGGCTGAGCTTGGTGACATCAACGACCTTCCCCGAGTCCTCGCTGACTCGTAGCGATGACAGCAGCTCCAGGCCGCACAGTCTTGCTAGCGCAGCGCCGCGTGCTGTGACGTAGCGGAGGAATGTCCTTACTTCGGCCGCGCGTGGTTGGCGGCGTCCGGCTGGCCGGCCAGCTCGGCGACGGACAGCAAGCTGCTGCGCGTGGAGGCTCTGGGTTGGAGTCCCGGCGCTGTCGGCACGAGAAGCGTTCTCGTAGTGCGGAGTGTACTCCATCCCACCCCGTCTTCTTCCCTGCTCCTCCTGGTGGCTCGTCCGCGGTGGACGGGCGGAACGGGCTGCAGTCCCCCAGCGTCGTCGGCTCACCCGGTTGTGACGGCGGATGCACAGGGCCTAGGCCCCGCACGATCTCGACGATGGCTCGCTGATGTGGTCAGCATTGGCGGCGAGCGAGTTTGCCGTGATGTCTGCTAATCCTGGGTTGATGATTGACAGCGGCAAAATGGTTCAAAATGGCTCTGAGCACTATGGGACTTAACATCTATGGTAATCAGTCCCCTAGAACTTAGAACTACTTAAACCTAAGTAACCTAAGGACACCACACAACACCCAGTCATCACGAAGCAGAGAAAATCCCTGACCCCGCCGGGAATCGAACCCGGGAACCCGAGCGTGGGAAGCGAGAACGCTACCGCACGACCTCGAGCTGCGGACTTGACAGCGGCAGCAGAGGACCAGAGCTGGTACTGTCCCCTCACGTCTGCTGCTGGATGGGCCGCCCTTACTGCAACATCTCCTTAATAAAGATTAACATGTCGATCACCGAGCTGAGCGCTACGCAGCGACCCAGTACACATCTAACTGCAAGTCTAACTGCGAGTGCCTTGTTGCTATCAGAGCTGGCGTATTTAAAGGAAGCAAGAGCGACGTCCTGACGTAATGCTCATTTGTAATGACCGCATTCGTTCCACTTATAGTGCTGATTCATCTGTCGTACTCGCCCCTTAGGTGTTCTTGCGACAGAGTTACGTGTTGTTACGACAGACTTACGCGAAGTTGTGAAATGCAGTATAGCTGACGCTATACCTCTGTCTTACACTCTACGAAAGTCTCCGTCTAACACAAACCCGCGTGCTGAGCAATTCTCTCTCGCCTGTTGTGTGTAACCTGGCCATTGCCCCTGCGTGGCGACACATTCCGATATATGTGCAATCCTCTTACCTCTTGGCTAACCTACTGCCTCTGGCTCTCGGCATAGGCAACGAAACTTTGACAGTATTCCACGTTTCCAACTCTTTACTATTCCGCGACACTACACTTCAGTGTCAGTGTGAAACAAACATAACTTTTGAACGAGACTGGATGAACGTTGGCAAGTGTTTTACATGTAAAAGGGGCAATAAAAGAAAGTAGTCTGAGTATAAGAAACATGTATTCGTATTAAGCGCAGGGTGAGGTTTATTTCGTAACGAAACGTGTTCCCTACGTAAAGCTCGCATACTTGAGTGCGATAGGCGCAAAAATAAAAAATAAAAGACATTGATAACGAGCAATGGAGCTTCACATCCTCAGAATAATCAAACTGTGTTCCTGAAACATAGTAATGGACTCCACCACAAGTTATGCCAAAACAAGAGATTTCACTAGCCGAATGAAGACTGCGTGTGTGAACTGTGCAATGAAAACAATGAAAGATATGATGCAAAAAACTGTAGAAAAAGAACAGTGCTAATAGCAAAACTAGGAGTAGAGCAATTTAACTCAGCTTTGTATTTGTATTGGTATTTCCATTTGTATTTGTTTGTGTTTGCACATTGTGCATATTTTCATTAATAATAATATAATAGTGATGATAATGGTGGTGGTCCTCTTTACACTCGCCCTTAAGTGCATTTTTCGCATGGCTTGTGGAGACCTCGGTTATAGAAGTCTGCATTTTGCTGTTCAGGAAACGTTCAGCCTCGAAACTCACCTGGTCGTCATTCTGAAAATTCTTCCGATGCAATGGTTTCTTCATCTGGAGGAAAAGGAGGGGGTCAGTGGTTGCCAGGTCAGAAGAATACGGAGGTCGAGACAAAATTTGATAGCCTTACAGAGCAGCTCTGTCCTCAAAAAACACTCAGCATCGTCTTGCCCGATGGTGATTCAGTTTCCGCCATTTTCGACGGCAGTAAACCCACTTGTTTCGACTATTGCTTTGTTCTTTATCTGGCGGTCACGTGGGAAATCGGGCCTTCTACAGAAATAATTATTGTGGGCTAATGAGTGTGCCCATTAATAGGATTTTAAACAAATATTATTTCGTGGCATGAACACAGAGAAACGACCGGCCTGATAGTTCCCCCGTTTTGGTGGCTACGTCTGGCTCCACATGTCATCTTTCCAAAAGGATTTCTTCACGCATCTCACAAAACAGACTTTTGTGGCATATAGGCCGGCCCTGAGTCTCCTGCTGTGCTAGGATACGACATGGCAGATTCCCCACTTGCTACTCGCTCTGGGCTGGCCGGTGTGGCCGAGCGGTTCTAGGCGCTTCAGTCTGGAACCGCGCGACCGCTACGGTCGCAGGTTCGAATCCTGCCTCGGGCATGGATGTGTGTGATGTCATTAGGTTAGTTACGCTTAAGTAGTTCTAAGTTCTAGGGAACTGATGACCTCAGATGTTAAGTCCCATAGTGCTAAGAGGCAATTGAACCAGAGCCATTTTTGTCTCAGTGATGCTCCCAGCAGTAGTTCAAAAAATGTTCAAATGTGTGTGAAATCTTATGGGACTTAACTGCTAAGGCCATCAGTCCCTAAGCTTACACACTACTTAACCTAAATTATCCTAAGGACAAACACACACACCCATGCCCGAGGGAGGACTCGAATCTCCGCCGGGACCTGCCGCACAGTCCATGACTGCAGCGCCTCAGACCGCTCGGCTAATCCCGCGTGGCCCGGCAGTAGTCTGTGATGATTAGGCGGCTAAACAACTCGTCTGCGTTGGCCTGACACAGTTGTAACATTTCCGCTGCTTGCTGTGTTCGGTGGCATTTTTCGGTGGACGTGAGCTGTCGCCGAATCTAGCTGACAACGATCACTGTCGTTTTCAACACGGCATGCAATATCTTGAAAATCGAACCGTGCCTGCGTTCGACTTTTTGCGCTGTCGACTCGACTGTGATACATAGTCTGCCAGCAGGAGCGTCTCCAGTTCTCTAGAAATTGTCTGTTCGTCATAGAGTGATGGTTTTGCACTGCGCTCTTCGTCATTCAGGCTTGTTTGGCCACAGTGGACGGGTGTGCGCCACCTAATCGTGTCTCACGTGATGATGCACTGTTGCCGTATACTTCCAGCAAATCACCACGGATTGTTGCTGCGTGGTTTTCCTTCAAACGCAGAAAATGCGTTACTTCACGATACTCCAATTTATCAGTGGGCTGCTTCACTTTGCTTTGGTCGCTCTAGTGACGTGCTACGCTGAACCATGGCTGCAGACATGTACACTAGCAAGTCAAATGTACACGGACTCCTGTTAGTGGACACTAACACGGAATGCGTACACCCTTCGACTTTATGGTGGGTTGAACTCTGCTTGGGCACGTTCAGTGAGGGGTCTTAATGTCTGCGATGGAATGGCAGCTCACCCTATGAAACGTCCCCTTTGAAAAATTTATACATGACTTTGCTTACACTGACACACAATATTTTTAGCGCAACGCAATCTGACTTTCGAAAATCCCTACAAAAGAATGGCCCTTAGTAACATTAACCTATACCTTTCACAAATCACTTACCTCACAAAAATCTTCATTACTCGAACTACTGCAATACAGCGAGCGCCACTACTGCCAGCTAAATAAAAGATTCAAACTACGGAAGGCACTAACTACTAGTAGGTATAGTTAGCAAATGAAAGATTTTAATGGAGAACAAACAATGTATTTACCTTAATAGTCATCAAAAGTCATAATATATACAGCAGTTCATGACATCCAGTCTAACAAATTTCAAAACTCCGCCATCTCTCTCCCCACATCCACCACTGCTGGCGGCTCACCTCCAACTGCGCAACGCTACGCGCTGTTCACGTCCAGCTGCCTCTGCCCAACGCTACAATGGCAGACAACAATGCAAACTAGCTACAGACTGCACACAGCACAGCCAGTGATTTTCATAGAGAGCGCTACGTGGCGTTACCAATAAGAAAACATAAACAGCCTACTTACATAGCCCCCATGCTCCCCAAAAAAATTTTACAAATTGTTTTGGGCAGTGGCCAATAATGATTTGATAAAATTTTTCATAATTACAATAACAAAGATGTCAAATGCACACACTTATTGATAAAATGTTGGTCAAAAGCTAAAATTTTCTCACAGTCCATAAAGACAGTCCTGATCATTCATCATAATAGGAATTGCAGTTTTTTTTCACGAAGTCTCATTAGTAAAAGAAATTGCACACAGAAGTAGTGGATTTCCATGCAGTCTTGAAGAAGTAGTGTTGTCCTTCCAACGGAAAGACAGTGCTGACTCTTGACATGCAGACAGGTAATGGGCCACAACAATGCAAACTAGCCACAGACTGCACACAGCACAGCCAGTGATTTTCAAAATTTCAAAACTCCGCCATCTCTCTCCTCACATCCACCACTGCTGGCGGCTCACCTCCAACTGCGCAACGCTACGCGCTGTTCACGTCCAGCTGCCGCTGCCCAACGCTACAATGGCAGACAACAATGCAAACTAGCCACAGACTGCACACAGCACAGCCAGTGATTTTCATACAGAGCGCTACGTAACGTTGCCAATAAGAAAACATAAACAGCCTACTTACAACCCTTCCTCAAGACGACTAGTGATATTGTACGCTGGGGTCTGGATAGGAGTCGACTTCCTAACTCATCGTACAGGTTCTCTGTTGGCACTACACGTCATAGCAGGTGACGTTCTCCTGGTAGTTGCCGAATCCAAACACTCCCATCGGACTGCCACTGGATACAGCATGATTGGCCACTCCAAACCACTCGCTTCCAGTCATCTACTGTCCGATGTCGTAGGTCTTCACACTACTGGAAGCGTCGCTTAGCATCCACTACAGAAATTTATGGCTTATCCCCGTAACGTCCGTTGTACCACAGTCTTTTTTACTCCAGCGACTTAATCAAATTGCTTGCCTACGGGCTATCGTCTCTACTTTGTGACTGATTCGTGATTTCCTGTCATAAATATTAACGTTCATAGTAACTGACGGAAAGCCATCGAGTAAAACAGAAGTAACATACGGCGTTCCCCAAGGAAGTGTTACAGGCTCTGTACTGTTTCTGCTCTACATATCAGGCTCTGTGCTCCTCCTGTTCTACATCAACGATTTAGGGGACAATCTGAGCAGCGCTCTCAGATTATTTGCAGATGACTCTGTCGTTCGCTGTCTCGTAAAGTTATCAGATGATCAAAACCACTTGCAAAACGGTTTACACAATGTATCTGCGTTATATGACAAGTGGCAACTGACTCTAAACAACGAAAAGTGCAAAGTCATCCACATCAGTAATAAAACGAATCCGCTAAATATCGATTACACGATAAATGACACAAATGTAAAGCCTGTAAATTCAACTAAACACTTAGGGATTACAATTACGAATAACTTAAAAAAGAACAATCACATAGATAATGTTGTGTGGAAATCAAACCAAAGACTGCGATTTGTTGGCAGAACTCTTAGAAAATGCAACAAGTGTACTAAAGAGACTTCTTACATTACAGTTGTCCGCCCTCTTCTGGAATACTGCTTTGTGGTGTGGAGTCCACAACAGGTAGGATTGGCTGGGCACATCGAAAAAGTCCACAGAGGGGCAGCTCGTTTTGTATTATCTCGAAATAGTGGAGAGAGGGCACGGCTATGATACGCGAATTGGAGTGGCAATCATTAAAACAAAGGCGCTTGTCGTTGCGGCAGTATCTTCTCATGAAATTTCGGTCGGAAACTTTCTCTTCAGATTTTGAAAATAATTCCTTGGTGCCACCTACATAGGGAGAAATGGTCGTCATAATAAAATAAGAGAAATCGGAGCTCGCAAAGAAATATTTGAGTGTTCGTTTTTCGCGAGAGCTATTCGAGAGTGGAACTATAGAGAAACAGCTTGAAGGTGGCTCGATTAACCCTCCACTAGGTACTTTCTCATCAGCTGCAGAGTAGTCATGTGGGTTTAAGTGTAGATGTTTACGTGAACTCTCTACATACAGTAATTGAGCAAGCTGGACTGCTGACAGTACTTTAGAACTCAAGAGTAGTTCCTCCCACTGACTTTACGCGACTCATTACAGTCACCTCCCGCAGTGATCGACAGTGGGCGTTCCGCCACTCTCCACTTCACAGTGCATCACCAACAGCCGAAACGGGCAGTTACAAAGGTTGAAATATCCCTGATGGGGTTCTTGACACCCAGCGACAACTCCACTTTCGAAGTCATTGAACTCTCCTGACCACTCACTCTGCTATTACTGCTCCTATACTGACAACGCAATGCTCCCCTCCTCTTTATACACTGCAGGGTCCGTCTCTCGTGACATGCAGTGGTCACTTCCGCATTGCGTAGAGCTGTCCAGGTACTTTTGATCACACTGTGAACCTCCGTACAAGTAGATAGTTAATTGCACCACTTAATTTCTTTGAGGTAGTAATTAGACTACTCTTAGTGACAGTGGTTTTGTTTGAAACTGTGGGTGAGCCATCTTCACTAAGGTAACAAGCTGTTAATCACTAATGACCATACCCCGCAGCTCGTGGTCGTGCGGTAGCGTTCTCGTTTCCCGCGCCCGGGTTCCCGGGATCGATTCCCGGCGGGGTCAAGGATTTTCTCTGCCTCGTGATGACTGGGTGTTGTGTGATGTCCTTGGGTTCGTCAGGTTTAAGTAGTTCTAAGATCTAGGGGACTGATGACCATAGATGTTAAGTCCCATACTACTCAGAGCCATTTGAACCATTTTCTAATAACCTTGGTGTCGACAGAATGTTCAACTCTACCCTTCCAAACGTATTTCCACCAACATTTTGGAACTTCGGGACTTCACTTTTCATTTCAGACTACAAGCCTATGTAACTTGGCTATAATCTACAATTTTAGATAAAGGCATCATTCTCACAGGATGGCAACATAGTGAAAGAACTGGAAGCGAGGTGTAGCAAAGCTAATGCAGTTAGCGCTCAGCTACGATCTACTCACTTCTGCAAGAAGGAAGTCAGTACCAAGACTAAGTTATCTGTGCACCGCTCAATCTTTGAACCAAATTTGTTGTATGGGAGCGAAAGCTGGGTGGATTCAGGTTACCTTATCAACAAGGTTGAGGTTACGGATATGAAAGTAGCTAGGATGATTGCAGGTACTAGTAGATGGGAACAATGGCAGGAGGGTGTCCACAATGAGGAAATCAAAGAAAAACTGGGAATGAACTCTATAGATGTAGCAGTCAGGGCGAACAGGCTTAGATGGTGGGGTCATGTTACACGCATGGGAGAAGCAAGGTTACCCAAGAGACTCATGGATTCAGCAGTAGAGGGTAGGAGGAGTCGGGGCAGACCGAGGAAAAGGTACCTGGATTCGGTTAAGAATGATTTTGAAGTAATAGGTTTAACATCAGAAGAGGCACCAATGTTAGCACTGAATAGGGGATCATGGAGGAACTGTATAAGGGGGGCTATGCTCCAGACTGAACGCTGAAAGGCATAATCAGTCTTATATGATGATGATGATGATGATGATAATGGCATCATTTCATTTATCATTTTAGCAATTCGATAAAACGAATAAGATTAATTATAGTAAGTACGACAGCTTCACCTTTCATCTCTCTTCTATATCAGTAGTGTCATTATATCATGTAGCAGTTATAACCCCACTGGACAGCGGAGTACACTGACGACCGGTTACGAGCATTGTAGCTGGTGTTGAACTGCTAGCCGGCGTTCACGTGACCCTCTGCCGATGACGTAACACATGTCAGTGAAGTGGTGTGTGTGTCGCAGTCGGTTCTACAGGATCAGGGCAGTAAGATGTGTCGTCGTGGAGATACGACAGCGTGGCCGAAACGAACTATCGTCTTTGGACCGCCCCAGGACCGCACTGTCAATGAAGCTGACCGATTTATTGGTGTACCAACGCGGTCTGTATAACGTATCTACAAGGGATGTTGTGCTGCTCGCAACCATGTGTAACTGAGCAGCAACAGTGGTCGTAAAAAGATTCTTACCAACAGTAACCGGACGGAAAGTCACTTTTTGTCAGTGTCTGTTGGTTACAAACCTGACAGCAATTGCTTCTCTTGCTGCCGTCTTCTTCTTTCTGAAAACTAGTTCCATGCAGTTCTCCAAGCAAGTGTGTCCTTTATATGAATTCGTGGTGTCTGTTCCCTCAAACATGTCCGAAAGAATAGACGCCACGCATTCATATAATTGATCCACCTAGACGGGCAATTGATCCACCTTGTTCAGTGCGGCTGTACAACTACACTATGTGATCAAAAGTATCCGGACACCTAGCTGAAAATTACTTAAAAGTTCGTGGCGCCCTCCATCGGTAATGCTGGAATTCAATTTGGTGTTGGCCCACCCTTTGCCTTGATGACAGCTTCCGTTCTCGCAGGCATACGTTCAGTCAGGCTTCGAAGGTTTCGTGGGGAATGGCAGTCCATTCTTCACGGAGTGCTGCACTGAGGAGAGGTATCGATGTCGGTCCGTGAGGCCTGGCACGAAGTCGGTTTCAAAATATCCCAAAGGTGTTCTATAGGATTCAGGTGAGGACTCCGTGCAGCCCAGTCCATTACAGGGATGTTATTGTCGTGTGACCACTCCGCCATAGACCGTGGATTATGAACACGTGCTCGACCGTGCTGAAAGGTGCAATAGCCATCTCCGAATTGCTCTTCATCAGTGGGAAGAAATAAGGTGCTTAAAACATCAATGTAGGCCTGTGCTGCGATAGTGCCACGTAAAACAAGGGGTGCAAGAACCCTCCACGAAAAACACGACCACACCATTATACCACCGCCTCCGAATTTTACTGTTGACAGATGACGTACACCGGGCATTCGCCATACCCACACCCTGCCAACGGATCGCCATGTTGTGTGACATGACTCGTTACCCCATACAACGTTTTTCCGCTGTTCAATCGTCCAATGTTGGCGCTCCTTACACCAAGCGAGGCGTCGTTTGGCATTTACCGCCGTGATGTGTGGCTTATAAGTAGCCGCTCGACCATGAAATCAGAGTTCTCTCACTTCCCGCCTAACTGCCATAGTACTTGCAGTTGATCCTGATGCAGTTTGGAATTCCTGTGTGATGGTCTGGACAGATGTCTGCCAATTACACATTACGACCCTCTTCAACAGCCAGCGGTCTCTGTCAGTCAACACACGAGCTCGGCCTGTACGCTTTTGTGCTGTACGTGCGCCTTTGCGTTTCCGATTTACTATCACATAAAAAACAGTGGACCTAGGGATGTTTAGGAGTGAGAAAATCTCGCGTACAGGCATATGAAGCCAGTAACACCCAATCACCTGACCATGTTCGAAGTCCGTGAGTTCGCGGAGCGCCCCATTCTGCTCTCTCACGATGTCTAATGACTACTGAGGGCGCTGATATGGAGTACCTGGCAGTAGGTGGCAGCACAATGCACCTAATATGAAACACGTATGTTTCTGGAGGTGTATGGATACTTTTGATCACATAATGCACATCCGACCTCCTGCGGAAATCTCAGAGCAGCGATCGTGAAGGAAATGGACAGGGACTGTGGATAGATGGCACTGGGTAGGAATGTGGTTCGGCCGTGAGGCGTGCCCGGATAGTCCGTGCGGTTACTCTGACAATGTGTTCTGGATGGCACAGTGGTTAATGCCAGCTGCCTAGTAAATGGGAGGTCCCAGGGTCGAGTCCCTGTCCAGTACACATTTTCACTCGTCAACACTGATTACCCGTCATGTTCAGATGAACCTGACATTAGTAATCCCTCTCCTTTCCTTTCTCCCCCCATCTACCTTCAATTTACGTACGAGCCTCTCCTGTGCGAACGTCGTCTTCTCTGTTTAACTGCTGCAGGTTACACCCACCAGAAACTGTTTACCATTGTCAGATCTTCGGTTTTATCTGCAGTTTTTTACTTTTACACTTATTTCCATTACCAAATTAATTATTCCATGATGTATTAGGATATCTCCTATCAACTGTCAATTTTTTAGACAAGTTGTGGCATACATGTTTTTTCTCTTCAGGTCGTTGAGTATCTCCTTATTAGTTATCGGAGCTGCACATATAATCTTCAGCATTCTTCTGTAGCACTACGTTTCAGAAACTCTACACTTTTCTTTTCTGAACTGTTTGTCCTCAACTTTTCACTTCTGTAAAGGGCTACATCGTTCCAGACAAAAACTTCCAGAAAAGACTTCCTAACACAGATTTCTCTATTTGACTATTACTGTTCTTCCTATTTCCAGTCTGTATTTTACATTCTCTTTATTTCGTCTATGGTTACTTGTTTTGAAGCCTAAATAGGTTCAAATGGCTCTGAGCACTATCAGTCCCCTAGAATTTAGAACTACTTAAACCTAACTAACCTAAGGACATCACACACATCCACGCCCGAGGCAGGATTCAAACCTGCGACCGTAGCGGTCACGTGGTTCCACACTGTAGCGCCTAGAACCGCTCGGCCACACCGACCGGATCCTAAAGAGGAAAAGTACCTATTATTTTCAGTGTCTCTTTTATTAACCTAATTCCGTCAGCATCAGCGCCTGATTTAATTCGACTACATTCCATTAATTTTGTGTCTCTTTTGTTATTCTTCAACATTTCAAGACGCAATTCCTGTTACTGATCGGATCTTCCAAATGCTGAATGTCTATGCAGATGTGAAGGTCTATCTAGAAGTGATTTGGGGAACCGGCAGTAAACCTATCTTTGGATGGCTCAACATGGAATGTAACCCAGTTCGTCCAGCTCAACAGTAAAACTTCTTAAAAATTGTGCCTCTTCCATCGACTGATGCTGATCTGACGGAGAAGTTTAAAATACGGATTTCTAAAGAACTTAAGACGCTGAAGATAATAGTCGAGATATCAGGAGCTGCCAATTTAAAGCACCGAACAGCAGTAAAACCTCTAAAAAAGGGCACCTCTTCGATCGATTAATGCCGATTTGTCGGAAAAGTTTAAAAATACTGATTTCTAAAAAACTTAAGACACTGAAGATAATAGTTGAGATATTAGGAGGTCCCCATTTAGAGCATATTACTGCACTACGTACATTTGTTGGTTTCTCTCTATATCCGTATACCGCAAGACATTGTACAGTGCACGGTTGAAGGTAGATTCTACCAATGTTATCGATTTTCTGTTATCCTTCCGTTTACTTATCGTGTGAGGGAGAAATGGCAGTCTACTTGTGCTGAACGCACCCTAACCTCTCTAACGTTATTCTTACGATCCCTATGCGATACATACACTGATAGCAGCACAGTGATCTTAGAATACGGGTTCTCTGATTTCACCAAAAGTCGGTCGCGAGAGCTACTTTAGCATTTCCCGGGGGACCCTCATTTAAGTTTCCCGAGCATTTTTGTTACGCTTTCGTATGGACTATATCGACTTTTCACGATGTGAACATTGTACCCCTGAATTATTTCGTTGTATGCTGTCACACTTGCTTGGTAAGGAATATTATCCAGCTACAATAGAGCAGTCAGTGTACAGTCAATTGTGTGATTTTGTAGCACTGCCAGTTTCAATATTTTGTGGTAAAATTCTTGTGTTCAGCGTGCATAATGTTACGTTAGTATTTGTTTTTCTCTTAAGATTACGATATTGTAAGAATTGTTTGGTAAATTTTCAAGTGTTTATCTTGCTTGAAGTTAGGTTCGTTAAGATTTTCTTGTGTTAATTTTTCCTTCACAGTCAAATCCGCAAAATGAACCCACTGTGTATGGTGATTATTACAATAAAACTGTTCAGTAAAGGAAACCGTTTGTTTGATCTAAAGTAGAGGTTACCTCTTCCCCATTGACATACTTTAGGTCAGGTATAACAGCTATTATTATGATGTCTAAATGTTGCTGCATCTGGGATCTCCTTACCTGGCAGGTAAACTTGTCAGAGCTATCTGTTTGTGGTAAGTTATAAGGGCAGGTGATACCAAATTGGGCGAGTACGTTAGATAATGGCGACCCTGCCAGGATGCATTTTTGGTTAGAAGGAGGGCTGCCAGATACGTTTCTGATTGGAAGGGAGATTGTCAGAACCGTTTGTGTGTAGATTATGAGACTGTAACAATATGTTTATGTTTAGGATATGACATTGTCAAGTGGTAATTTGAGATAGAAGGTGATACCCCTGATGATTTGTAGATTGGGTATGCTGTCCTGTTTAAGTGTGATTTGAAAAGTTTTGTTAACATTTTGGGGTTACAAATACTTTGTTGGCATCATTAATTGACTGACAGAGTGTGAATTTGCAGCACTCATAAGGTAGTGCTTATCCCATTGGAAGTTAACAAAACAGTGTAAAACTGCCTATTGGCTTCTGTCTCGGGTTCTTCGGCCAACGTTCATCTAATGATTTTTCTGACGTTTCGCCAGCACGAGTGGCCGGCATTGTCAAAGCTTCACGTTCACCACCGGCAATGGAGGGTGAAGCTTTGACAATGCCGGCCACTCGTGCTGGCGAAACGTCAGAAAAATCATTAGATGAACGTTGGCCGAAGAACCCGAGACAGAAGCCAATAGGCAGTTTGTCAACAAGTGGCCACGAAAGCCTTAACAATGTTGTAAAACAGTGTAACTCCAAACTTTTGCTAGATCTGGAAATGAACTTCAAAGATAAATGTTTGACTTCCTTTTGAATTATGTTAAGTTTTGTGTAGTGCCAATTCAATATTTAAATTCAGTAATTTGGGTTTAATAACATTTTTTGTGTTTTGCTGACGCACAGGTGACTGTCATATCGTTGTTGTGTGTGATGGATTCTGCTCCTACCATCGTTGACAGCATTTCATCATTTGACTTTATGCATGTTAAGTCATATGATCGCATGTTGACACGGAATCAGGCGCGTAAAAGGTGCGAAGCTCATAGATTGTTTCAAAGATCGGAAATGAAGGAAGGACATAGGAGAAATCAAAGACAGGTGCTAGACGAGTTGGAAGGGGTCAAGCGTATATTACAAAAGGACAAGTGTGTGAACAACACGAGTTAGCAATGAGAAGGTCACATCATGAAACTGAGACAGGTTCAACTCATTCATATCATAGGGTTGATAATGAGAATGGAGAAGAGGCAGATCATGACAGAGACGTAAACTCAGATGATGCTGCATTGGGGTATCTCGAACCAAGCGTAGTTGTAATGAACCAGTTGTCACATGATAAGATCGAACGAATGAATGTCAGTGGACCTGCTCTCTGTTCATAACTAAAGAAACGGTGCAGGAAAGGCAGGAGACGGAAAGCTCGCATCAAATTACTACCGGGAAAGATGCAAACGTATCCGACAATATGCTTGCAATGTTGCAATATTTGGTGGAAACCATGCAAATTGTGCAAGAGCGTTTATTGACGCAAGAACGTCAAATTCAAAGTGTGCATGAGGGTGGGTTTAGTGATATAACGACGTCAAACCGAGACGGGGTTTGCAAAGATGAATAAATGCATACGAAATTTAGAACAAAGGCAAACTGATCTCAGTTGTTAATTAAATTCGAAATGATGCAAAAGAGTCACGAGACGTGATTGAAGCATTCATGGTAGGTCACAGACAAATGCGAACAGATACTGACGAGGTGCCAAAAGATATGACCAAGATTCGTGACGAGACTCAATAGTGTGTCAAAGAGGTCAAGCTAAATCTAGATATCTTCGCAACAAAAATATTTCGCAAGGCACAACAGGTCATCGAACAGACAACTGTCAGAGAAAGGTTACGAAACCACCTTTGAAAAGTTTTGATCTTATTTTGAAGATCAAATCGAAAAACAATGAGCAGTTCCAAAGGCTCAGAGCGGAAATATTGAGAAGTATAGAAGGTCGAAGCGACAACGACAGTGTGTGCTCAGAGTCGATTACGACGTCATAATCTACTGTAAATTAAAACAGAGACACTGTAAAGATCGTAACAAAGTCATGTCCAGGTTGTAACGCCGGAAGTGCATATCCTCCTATTTCCATCTATTGTACTATAAATTTGTTTTCCTTATTTTTGTTACCTGAATATATGACATTTCTGTGTCTTTACATATTGTAATTGTTTTACTATTTGTATATATATATTTATGCATTTATGTCGATGTATAATTGGTTTGTTTCGTAAATATTATTTGTATTTTTACGCTGGGTCTTGCCTAGGGAAAACTGCTATCGAACGATTACATCGATAGGTCGTGTGAAGAATCAAAGTGTGTGGGATCTTTGGTAGTGTTAACTCTGCCGCGTGGAGCGCGGGCAGAGGGAGTCTGGCTGGAGTAGCGAGAGGAGCAGGTGTGTTGTGTGAAGCTCCCGCGAGTTGCCGCACTTTCGGGGTTTGGCAGCATGTAATTGCGCTCGACTTGCGATGATAAGTTTCTGACATGGTGTCGCGGACGGGAAGCATTAGCTGGCGCACATCAAGAGCCCGTTTCGTCTGGTGACCGTGTCGAGAAGAAGGCGCGCCAACATCCAGCTTCTGCAACAGCAACGGCCGACAATGAGTGACTGTCGCCACCTCCTCGATCGACGGCTTCAAACCTTAAATCAACCAACAAGGAAGACTGGAAGCACGTAAAGTTTTAGAACTGTATGGCAGACCTCAGCTTTTCAAACTTTTAAAATTGTTGCATCACAAAATTACAGCTACTTAGCATGAACCTTTGTTGCTCATTGCCCCAATTGCATTACCAAGCAGGGTCCCTTCCTTTTCCGGAATGAACCCGAGTGTCGTTCAAATTCAGACGCCAGCATTAAAGTACAATCATTCCATTTCACTACTTTAATTTCAAAGTTCAGTTAAAGTATTCATAGCTGTCAACAATACTTAGATTATACAAGCACAAATTAAGAGTGCGAGTTTTGTTACCGTATTTTAGCTTACCTGTGACTGCAGCTCAGCTTGGTACGTACTAAATTTTACTATTGCTATTTGTTCAGAATCATTTAATTCAAGTTCAAAGTTAAATCTCTTTTTTCTAAATTGCGAAGATTCAAGTAGCTTTTGAAATAATTGTTGAGGTAGTCCAAGACTAACCGTATTTTACTGAATTTCGATGTGCTTCAGAAAGAAAGCTCACTATTAACTTTAGTCACTAAATTAACTTTCGATTTTCCGGTTTTATTAATTCTTTTGCTAAATTAAGTCAGAGTGTAGCGAAATTTATTACTTCTGACAAACTTTCAGTTTTCACACTACACTTGTCAACCTTCAGTTGCCACGCTTCTAGTGCTACTTATATGTGTAATAATCTTTCTTTTTCAATTACTATAGTAATTGTCCTTAGGCCTGGCGACCGTAATTTCCCCCAAATCTCAAATATCTAATTACCGCTAGTTAATTGTTAACGTAACGGCCGCACATTTACTTTCTTTATTAACTTTACCCCTTTTCAAAATTAATTTCCACCTGTTTCATTAGCATTTTTCCTTTCATTTAGATGTAACCCTATTCTCCCTCTTTACCGACAGTTTAACTTCGGTGACGATTGCTTTTCCCAAATTTCCATTAGGTACACGCGGTTTAATTTTTCACTGTCATTAAGGTCGATAAGTGAGGGGGAGATTACAAGGTGATAACGAGACGCAAAAAATCACGGAAATGTGGAGAGACGCGTATGTAGCTGCATGTCGGAATGGACGAATGTGCGAAGCGACAAATCAAGCGAAAAATCGAATGTACCGATGCATAAAATGGATACTAGCAAGCTGCAAACCAAGGTACCAACTGATCAGATACAGAGGGTGCCTCATGTAGAGACAGAATTGCAGGGAGCTCAACAAAATCCGATACGTCAGGTGCTAAGTGTAACATACGCTGACCAACCTTCACGAGAGCAATATGCAGTGCTGCAGCAAGTAGATCAGGTAAAAGCAAGTTGCTAAACGGAATAGTACAGGCCATACCAGAGTCTGATGCCACTGGCAAGAACGGATAGCGATCCTGTCATGGGCAATATGTACCAAAATCGAACACCAGTAACAACGACAGAGAAAATAGGATATGCGGCTCAGCTTGTGACGAATAATTGTGTACAGTTATAACGGTTTAATACACACGTAGAGGGCAGCGGAAGCGTGCAATACCCAATGGCGGTCGACGCACAGACTTGAATGACAGTGGTATGAATGGAGGGAGGAAAGGTGGTTTGGTACAAACACCATATGGTGCCAATACTAAATATGACAATGATCACCTTCTCACTGTAAGGAAATTTTAGTATTACAAAGAAGACGGAAATTCTTTGCCTCTATCAATCAGTTTCAGATTGGTTTGCCAGAAAATTGACCGTTATCATACGTTAGATTTTATTTGTGCACACAGGGACGGTGGGACTGCTGAGACGATGCAAAGGATCGATGAAATTTGTAAATCGTACGAAGAGTTCAAATTGTCATTTTTTGTCACGATACTGGTCGCTTGAAGCACAAAATAGAATCAAATATGAATTGCTTCAGAACACATAGAATGGGAACTGGCGAAATGGAGACAACAGACCGAACTGGTTTCACTCACAGTATCAGAACTATTCGAATTCTAACAACCCTCCGTGGCCAGTAAAAGAACCACAGAATCTTAGTACGTCAAATTAGCAAAGGAAAAACGAATTACCTGAGGTTGAGATAAGGCAACTTAACCCAGGCAAACGTCAGAACTGACTAGCTGTAGAGGTGGGAGACCAGGAGGATAATGCACGACCCACGATAAATTGTAAAGTCAACAGTAAACAAATTAATCGACTTACATATGATGCAAGACAAGAGAAACCAGAGATAGAACAGTTAGGATCGAAAACACAATTAGCGTTTTGGAACACGACTGACTGGGATTCGACTGATGATGAGGCAAACGTCCCACCGATCGAAACAATACAAACGGAAGGTGATGAGATACTACATTGTTTATACCAGATGTTTGATACAGAATACTAATTGTGCTTTTATCTGCAGGTCACCTTTAATCCAAATTACAACTGTACACATAGGAAAAGAATATTTCAAGGAATGAAAGAGTATTGGAAATTAATACCTATATGTTGGCATAATTTATCATCTGAGAAGCTGATGAGAAAGTGAAGATAAACGAGAGCAGAAAGATGGTTTAGAGATACAGTAAGAGTACAGGTATTCGAATAATTTAATGAGCATATATAAGTTAATCAGTAGGGGACCATATTGGTTCGGAAGTTTGTGTTGCAAGGGTCAACAGCAGAGAGGGGAGAACATAGGGGAAACAAGAATGATTGCTTGTATAATTTTTATCTTTATCTGCATGAAAAAACTAAGGGGGTTTGGAATCCAAGAAATAAATACTAACTGCATTTGACAACTAACGTTTTCAGTGTACATCACTAATATATCAGTACCACATAACAGAAGCATAAATAAAAGGACTGCTGGAAGCTGCATTGGGGGCGAATGTGTTAAGAACAAATCATATCATCCCCTACCACTTTGTCAACATCAGGAATTCCTGGAACACAACAATTATAAGTTCCAGGAATCCTAATTGTCATATCGTAGCCCGGAGAAAAAAAACAAGATACAAGCAAGAATACAGGAAGAAGTGGGAAATACAGAAGAGACATCGAAGAAGATAGGGAAGAAAGAAAATGGGCTAGAAGAAGGAAGAACGTACCTTCCCAAATCCCACCCTTATTTATAACCATTCCTATGAAACCACGTTTAATATACCACCCTGAAATGCTCAGCTGGAGGTCAAATCCACTTTAATACCATCTTATCCAATGGCAAATGAGTACAGCAGAGTACAAAAATACATAACAACTCTGAATAACGACGGGTATGATATGTTGACAGTACTGCATATCATCAAATCGTGCACAGTGAATACGACTGCCCTGCGACGATGATGTGCTAAGAAACTTAACAGTCACGGGACTGTATATGGAGCTCCACCGCCACACTCTCGTAATACTCGACATTAACATTGATAGAAGATGAGGAAATGTGTAAACAAAGTATGTAGAACATTATGTCGTGCCGTATCATCAAAAACCAAGACACTTTTCAGTACATTATTAAAATGTGTGTTTCATATCATGAAAAATATTACAGCAATCAATACTGAAGTTGTGGATATGTGACCGGAAACGCTTACTTTCCATGTTAGAGCTCATTTCATTACTTCTCTTCAAATCACATTAATCATGGAATGGAAACACACAGCAACAGAACGTACCAGCGTGACTTCAAATACTTTGTTACAGGAAATGTTCAAATTGTCCTCCGTTAGCGAGGATACATACATCCACCCTCCGTCGCATCGAATCCCTGATACGCTGATGCAGCCCTGGAGAATGGCGTATTGTATCACAGCCGTCCACAATAGGAGCACGAAGAGTCTCTACATTTGGTACCGGGGTTGCGTAGACAAGAGCTTTCAAATGCCCCCATAAATGAAAGTCAAGAGGGTTGAGGTCAGGAGAGCGTGGAGGCCATGGAATTGGTCCGCCTCTACCAATCCTACGGTCACCGAATCTGTTGTTGAGAAGCGTACGAACACTTCGAGTGAAATGTGCAGGAGCTCCATCGTGCATGATCCACATGTTGTGTCGTACTTGTAAAGGCACATGTTCTAGCAGCACAGGTAGAGTATCCCGTATGAAATCATGGCGGTGAATCGAGGAAGTACAGTACACACTGACGAAGCTAAAATGAGCTCTAACATGGAAATTAAGCGTTTCCGGACACATGTCCACATAACATCTTTTCTATTTTTGAGTGTGAGGAATGTTTCCTGAAAGTTTGGCCGTACCTTTTTGTAACACCCTGTATACATTGTCCAGCTCTCTTAAAACACTATATTTACCTTGATATATTCTTGTAATACGAAATTTCTTTGTGAGTGCAAATATAATTTACATCTTTCCATTGTTAATTTACAGTACATATTAATGACACATATTATTATCCTAGTTTGCAGGCTATTGACTGCAACTTACAATTCAGAAATATCAAAATCACTTTTTTCAATGAACTAGCTTTACCAACCATATTTCTTAAGTACGATGATGGAAATGGATGAAGATGAGGAACCTTCTGTTTACTGAACTGAAATATAATCTGAACCACTCTATATAGCCTTATCTATTTTCAGTTTTGTAAATAATCAATTATTATCTTTGGATGGTATATTAAGGCATGTCAAACACACACACACACACACACACACACATATATATATATATATATATATATATATATATATATATATATATATATATATACTCCTGGAAATGGAAAAAAGAACACATTGACACCGGTGTGGCAGACCCACCATACTTGCTCCGGACACTGCGAGAGGGCTGTACAAGCAATGATCACACGCACGGCACAGCGGACACACCAGGAACCGCGGTGTTGGCCGTCGAATGGCGCTAGCTGCGCAGCATTTGTGCACCGCCGCCGTCAGTGTCAGCCAGTTTGCCGTGGCATACGGAGCTCCATCGCAGTCTTTAACACTGGTAGCATGCCGCGACAGCGTGGACGTGAACCGTATGTGCAGTTGACGGACTTTGAGCGAGGGCGTATAGTGGGCATGCGGGAGGCCGGGTGGACGTACCGCCGAATTGCTCAACACGTGGGGCGTGAGGTCTCCACAGTACATCGATTTTGTTGCCAGTGGTCGGCGGAAGGTGCACGTGCCCGTCGACCTGGGACCGGACCGCAGCGACGCACGGATGTATGCCAAGACCGTAGGATCCTACGCAGTGCCGTAGGGGACCGCACTGCCACTTCCCAGCAAATTAGGGACACTGTTGCTCCTGGGGTATCGGCGAGGACCATTCGAAACCGTCTCCATGAAGCTGGGCTACGGTCCCGCACACCGTTAGGCCGTCTTCCGCTCACGCCCCAACATCGTGCAGCCCGCCTCCAGTGGTGTCGCGACAGGCGTGAATGGAGGGACGAATGGAGACGTGTCGTCTTCAGCGATGAGAGTCGCTTCTGCCTTGGTGCCAATTATGGTCGTATGCGTGTTTGGCGCCGTGCAGGTGAGCGCCACAATCAGGACTGCATACGACCGAGGCACACAGGGCCAACACCCGGCATCATGGTGTGGGGAGCGATCTCCTACACTGGCCGTACACCACTGGTGATCGTCGAGGGGACACTGAATAGTGCACGGTACATCCAAACCGTCATCGAACCCATCGTTCTACCATTCCTAGACCGGCAAGGGAACTTGCTGTTCCAACAGGACAATGCACGTCCGCATGTATCCCGTGCCACCCAACGTGCTCTAGAAGGTGTAAGTCAACTACCCTGGCCAGCAAGATCTCCGGATCTGTCCCCCATTGAGCATGTTTGGGACTGGATGAAGCGTCGTCTCACGCGGTCTGCACGTCCAGCACGAACGCTGGTCCAACTGAGGCGCCAGGTGGAAATGGCATGACAAGCCGTTCCACAGGACTAGATCCAGCATCTCTACGATCGTCTCCATGGGAGAATAGCAGCCTGCATTGCTGCGAAAGGTGGGTATACACTGTACTAGTGCCGACATTGTGCATGCTCTGTTGCCTGTGTCTATGTGCCTGTGGTTCTGTCAGTGTGATCATGTGATGTATCTGACCCCAGGAATGTGTCAATAAAGTTTCCCCTTCCTGGGACAATGAATTCACGGTGTTCTTATTTGAATTTCCAGGAGTGTATATATATATACACACACACATATATATTGGCAGAGTTGTCGGAGGTCCTCCTGAGTAGTGATATGTTGCCAATCTTGCCAAATTCGGTCCAATTGGTGGGTTAAATCGTCAAAATCTCGAGCTAGTTGGAGGGCCTGCCCATAACGATCCAAGCGTTCTCAGTTGGGGAGAGATCCGGTGACATTGTTGGCCAAGATAGGGTTTGATAAACGCGAAGACAAGCAGTAAAAACTCTCTCCGAGTACGGAGTACGCGCGGGCATTATATTGCTGAAAAATCCAGGATAGATTGCCCTTCAGGGCAACAAAACGGAGCATAAAATATCGTCGATGCATCGTTGTGGTGTAAGGGTGCCGCAAATGCCAACCATGACAAGCCGTCCTGGCCGTACATTTCAGCGAGATACTGCCCGTCTGACAATGGTGAGAGTTTCTAATGCTGGTCTTCGTGCTTGCCGAACTGTATCTTGGTCAGCAAGATCGCCGGATCTCTGCCCAGTTGAGGACGTCTGGAGCATTATGGGCAGGCTCTCCAACCAGCTGGGGATACTGACGATCTAACGCGCCAATAACTCTGTGAATCAATGCCAAGCCGGATAACTGCTTGCTTATGGGCCGGAGGTAGAACAACACGTCACTGAATTGCTCAATTTGTGAAGCGCTTTCTCTTGAATACATCATCCAGTTTGTCTGGAACTGTAATTATTTGTTAGTTTGTGCATCTACATCACATCTACCGATTTCGTCCCATTCGGATGACCCCTTCGTGATACACTGAGAAACGAGCCACAAACTGGACGTCCTCGCCCACTGGCCGATGCAGACATGATGTTTATCACGAGTGAAACCAAGAAAAATCCTAAAATCAGCACTGCTAATTTTTCTGGGGAGATAATGGAGAGGCAAGAAGCTATGTGCCAACATTGTCAGAAATACCTGCAAGAAGTACAGATATAATGGCCGAGTCGTTCGCAAGAAATTTTAGGCTCCTGAACGGAACCTGAAGAAACGTCTCGATTTTACCCTGGAACACAGGAAAGAACACTTCTGAAATGGAGTTATACTTTCTGATGAAAGTAAATATTAGTTATTCGGGTCGGATAACAGGCGAATGGTGTGGCTTAAGAAAAACACAGAGATGTTGCCACAAATAACCTTCTACCTGTAACCCTACAACTACTATTGTAATTTAGCATGCTTTTACCTAAATAACAGAAAATCCTGTCTCCACGTTGCAACATATAAACATTTCTAAAATTTAGTTTAGTTTCCAAATAGCCGGCCGATGTGGCCGTGCGGTTCTAGGCGCTTCAGTCTGGAACCGCGTGACCGATGCGGTCGCAGGTTCGAATCCTGCTTCGGGCATGGATGTGTGTGATGTCCTTAGGTTAATTAGGTTTAATTATTTCTAAGTTCTAGGCGACTGATGACCTCAGAAGTTAAGTCGCATAGTGCTCAGAGCCATTTGAACCATTTAGTTTCCAAATAAAGTACACTTTGGGAGGATAGTCATGTTAATACGCAAAGCTAATCAATACATTTACCCTTTTTATAGGATTTGACCGTATGTTTTGTCTAATGGAAAAGTAAATCAGACTATTCAATCCTTTTTCTAAGATCTTACCCAGCGGTTAGAAAGAAGCACATTATTAATATTGAAGTTAGAACAACTCAGTTCCAAGTTCATTTAGTGGTTTAAAATATGTACTAACGGTCGCCAGCCTATCCAAGCAATGAAACAATAAAGTATTGGAGAAGCAGAAGTATGAATTTTGCCTATTTTCTTGCTACTGCTTTAGTTGCTTCTTCAAATAAATATTACTCCGCGTAAACAGTGTTGGACTACACCCTCATACATTACGTCTTCAAACGAAAAAGATAACTTCAAGGTAGCTAAAAAAACTTGGCCAGGAGCCCTTTAGAAAAGCACTTTCCATAATCAACAAACTTTAATACTAAAATACTTAGATTCTAAAGCACACACTTCTTATACTGAACATTTCACTTCAAGAAAACCTCTTTCTTACTGTAATTTACTTTCAAAAGCTATTATTCTTTTAACTAACTCAGTATAGTCTTTTAACAGATTCTAGTAACTTGGCTCCACTCTTATTGCATGTTACGCAATCAGACTTTTACTATTACACTTTGCAATAGTTAAGAAAACACAAAAAGAATTTAAATGGTGCCTCGTCATATTAACTTGCATCTTCATCAGTTTGTAAAACAGGATACTCGGATTAATGAAACAACAGGATGTAACCCTATATAGGTGTATGATTAGGATGAAATAACAGGGTGAACCAGTTACTTTAAAGTTCAAGAATGGTTATTCACTAACAAAACACACTTTAAATTAATGGCTCACGCTGCACGAAAATAAAAATACAAAAAAAACGTATCTGGTGGTTGTAGTCCTGGGTGTGGCGAACAGTTATGACGGCTACACCACCCACAGTACGGCCTGCAAGTATTTTGCTGTAGAGGCTCAGTTTCTCTTCTTGGCGTCGTTCAATTTTAAATACAGTAGCCCAACAACTCGCAGCTATGCCGCAAGCCGTTTGCAGTCTTTATCCGAGACATTTTTGTGCGAATTTGCAGGGAAAGCTTCTCCTGCTCCACAAAGGCATTGCCTCAATCACTGCTGCCTACAGCCCGCATCTCGTGGTCGTGCGGTAGCGTTCTCGCTTCCCACGCCCGGGTTCCCGGGTTCGATTCCCGGCGGGGTCAGGGATTTTCTCTGCCTCGTGATGGCTGGGTGTTGTGTGCTGTCCGTAGGTTAGTTAGGTTTAAGTAGTTCTAGGGGACTGATGACCATAGCTGTTAAGTCCCATAGTGCTCAGAGCCATTTGAACCATTTTTTTGCTGCCTACAGACTGTATGACTTCACTTCCCGCGCTTGCTCTAGGTAGCGCGCCATTTCGCCCTTGCCACTTTTTCCACTCTCCCAGAGCCACTTTCGTTTGAAACAAAACCACAATGGCTTTTACATAACACCTATTTCTTATATTGCTCCTAAGCGTAACCATTTCTGAAATTGTCAAATTTACATCAACATGAAGAATTTATACACACAAATATTCTTAAACACTAAATGCCATCAGAAAATTGTTTAGCATAATAAACAACTTACGCAGTATTTTACATACATTACTCACGTATATAACAAAGAACTTCAAACTCTAGTATTACACACTTTACTTTACATCTACAGAAAATATATTACCAATATGCGAAAGTTTTAAAGCAAAAAAATTATAAACATTTAAATGAACCATAAACAAATAATGTTAAAAACCCATGTTACATACGGTGCGGGTTCCCTGATTGTGTGGGAGTGGATAAGTGCTGCCGGTGTTGGAAAACTACAACTTATAGACTGTGGAATGGATCACGAAATGTATATCAATATCTTCAAGCAAAATCTAAAGCCTAGCGTCGAAAAAGGTCTCTAAGGAAATTGCATCTTTCGACACGACAACGACCCGAAGCACACTGTTAGAAATACACTACTGGCCATTAAAATTGCTACACCACGAAGATGACGTGCTACAGACGCGAAATTTAACCGACAGGAAGAAGATGTTGTGATATGCAAATTATTATCTTTTCAGAGTATTCACACAAGGTTGACACCGGTGGCGACACCTACAACGTGCTGACATGAGGAAAGTATCCAACTGATTTCTCATACACAAACAGCAGTTGACCGGCGTTGCCTGTTGAAACGTTGTTGTGATGCCTCTTGTAAGGAGGAGAAATGCGCACAATCACGATTCCGACTTTGATAAAGGTCGGATTGTAGCCTAACGCGAATGCGGTTTATCCTATCTTTGGTGCTCGCGTTGGTCGAGATCCAATGACTGTTAGCAGAATATGGAATCGGTGGGTTCAGGAGGGTAATACGGAACGCCGTGCTGGATCCCAACGGCCTCGTATCACTAGCAGTCGAGATAACAGGCATCTCATCCGCGTGGCTGTAACAGATCGTGTGGCAACGTCTCGATCCCTGAGTCAACGGACGTTTGCAAGACAACAACTATCTGCACGAACAGTTCGACGATGTTTTCAGCAGCATGGACTATCAGCTCGGAGACCATGGCTGCGGTTACCATTGACACTGCATCATAGACAGGAGCGCATGCGATGGTGTACTCAACGACGAACCTGGGTGCACGAATGGCAAACCGTCATTTTTTCGGATGAATCCAGGTTCTGTTTACAGCATCATGATGGTCGCATCCGTGTTTCGCCACATCGCGGTGGACGCACCCTGGAAACGTGTATTCGTCATCGCCACACTGGCGTATCACCCGGCGTGATGGTATGGGGTGCCATTGGTTACACGTCTCGGTCACCTCTTGTTCGCATTGACGGCACTTTGAACAGTGGACGACGTTACGTTTCAGATGTGTTACGACCCGCGGCTCTACTCTGCATTCGATCCCTGCGAAACCCTACATTTCAGCAGGATAATGCACGACCGCATGTTGCAGGTCCTGTACGGGCCTTTCTGGATACACAAAATGTTCGACTGCTGCCCTGGCCACCACATTCTCCAGATCTCTCACCAACTGAGAACGTCACAATACGCCAGTCACTACTCTCGATGAACTGTGGTATCGTGTTGAAGCTGTATGGGCAGCTGTACCTGTACACGCAATCCAAGCTCTGTTTGACTCAATGCCCCAGGCGTATCGAGGCCGTTGTTACGGCCAAATGTGGTTGTTTTAGGTACTGATTTCTCGGGATCTATGCACCCAAATTGCGTGAATATGTAATCACGTGTCAGTTCTAGTATAACATATCATCTGCATTTCTTCTTGGTGTAGCAATTTTAATCAAATGGCTCTGAGTACTATGGGACTTAAATTCTGAGGTCATCAGTCCCTTAGAACTACTTAAAGCTAACTAACCTAAGGACATCACACACATCCATGCCCGAGGTAGGTTTGGAACCTGCGACCGTAGCGGTTGCGCGGTTCCAGACCGTAGCGCCTAGAACCGCTCGGCCACTCCGGCCGGCAGCCATTTTAATGTCCAGCAGTGTACGAGGATATGGCTCCTGTACAATACACGGAAATAACCTTACTCACAGCCAAGATATTAATCCCAATCCTTTGGAAATTGCTGGAAGAGAACATCAGGAGAGGCCTAACATCTAATAAGAAAGACCTAAAACAAGCTCTTATTGTGGAGCGGCACAAAATACCATCGTTCGTGACCTCAAACTTAACTCTATGCCATACGATTGCAAGTAGTAATAACTGGAAACAGAAACCCTACTAAATATTATTTTCGTAATTTAAACCACTTTTGCAGGCCCTACATGTCAGAAAACACGATTGGATGAGTCCTTTATGGAGTAGCTTTCGCATGCAATTCTCTGCTTTGTTGACCTCGATAACGCTATGATTGTATGTCGTTTGATGTACTGAGGATTGGTTATTCAGATCGTTTATTCGTTTCTGTTCATGTGCAGCAGACGTAGTTTTTTTAAAAAACTATACAGTTAGACGGATGCTTTTTGGAGTCATCGTAGGTGCGTCGTACGGCCAGCAGCACCCTCCCCGAAACAAACCGTACACGCGCGCACGCGGGAGGCAGGGGAAGCAGGCGGCCGCCAGCGAGGGCACAAAATAAACAAGCGCGCGTCGGTCCGGCAGGTGCCAGCGCTGACAACATAATCGATACGTTGAAGCGCGGAATCGAACAGGGCGCTAACAAGGTGCTCGCCAGCAGGTGGCGCGGTTCGCAGGCCGCCCTTATCGGGGTGACGCCCCCTTCCGCACCGCCGCGCTTCGTCTGGGGGCGGGCGGGGGCGCACCCAGCCCTCGTCCTCCGCACTCGGCGCTCACAGCTCTTCGTGTGTGCGACGCAGCACACGAGCTCCATCACTCCAGTCCCAAGTCTCTTTACACGCATCTCTTCACGCTGCTGTATCTTTAATCGAGATGTCCCGGAAAGTTCTTTTCTTCCCGATTCCGGCTGCCGCACGCTTGTACAGTGCACTTGACTGGGACGTAGCCGGTTCGAATCCTGCTGGTGGGAGAGAACATCGTGCCTGCTACTTGCCCGTCGCCCGTTCAACCGCGAAGGGGGATGGGAGGTACTGACGCACATTGCACCAAAATTTGTGCCATTGTACTGTGTTAAGTTTCAGGCCTCTTGTCAGTGCCTTAGGAAATTAGGGCATGTTGTTGTTGTTGTTGTAGTCTTCAGTCCTGAGACTGGTTTGATGCAGCTCTCCATGCGACTCTATCCTGTGCAAGCTTCTTCACCTCCCAGTACCTACTGCAACCTACATCCTTCTGAATCTGCTTAGTGTATTCATCTCTTGGTCTCCCCCTATGATTTTTACCCTCCACGCTGCCCTCCAATACTAAATTTGTGATCCCTTGATGCCTCAGAACATGTCCTACCAACCGATCCCTTCTTCTGGTCAAGTTGTGCCACAAACTTCTCTTCTCCCCAATCCTATTCAATACTTCCTCATTAGTTATGTGATCTACCCATCTAATCTTCAGCATTCTTCTGTAGCATCACATTTCAAAAGCTTCTATTCTCTTCTTGTCCAAACTATTTACCGTCCATGTTTCACTTCCATACATGGCTACACTCCATACAAATACTTTCAGAAATGACTTCCTGACACTTAAATCTATACTCGATGTTAACAAATTTCTCTTCTTCAGAAACGCTTTCCTTGCCATTGCCAGTCTACATTTTATATCTTCTCTACTTCGACCATCATCAGTTATTTTGCTCCCCAAATAGCAAAACTCCTTTACTACTTTAAGTGTCTCATTTCCTAATCTAATACCCTCAACATCACCCGACTTAATTCGACTACATTCCATTATCCTCGTTTTGCTTTTCTTGATGTTCATCTTATATCCTCCCTTCAAGACACCATCCATTCCGTTCAACTGCTCTTCCAAGTCCTTTGCTGTCTCTGACAGAATTACAATGTCATCGGCGAACCTCAAAGTTTTTATTTCTTCTCCATGGATTTTAATACCTACTCCATGTGACACTGTTAATAGTGAGCCACCCACGAGATCAGGAATTAAGCTCAGCACTGCCCTCGATATTCTTCGATAGCAGTGGGCTAAGTGGTTGGTTGGTTTTGGGGAAGGAGACCAGACAGCGTGGTCATCGGTCTCATCGGATTAGGGAAGGATTGGGAAGGAAGTCGGCCGTGCCCTTTCAGAGGAACCATCCCGGCATTTGCCTGAAGTGATTTAGGGAAATCACGGAAAACCTAAATCAGGATGGCCGGACGCGGGATTGAACCGTCGTCCTCCCGGTGGGCTAAGTGACAGCCCTGAGCTTCGTTCTCACCGTCCCCTCCATCTCGGACGGCACAAATACATTACTACACTACACGAGCTCCCATCACAGTCGTCCATATCTCACACTCCCTCCACACTAGGAATCAGCATGGGTTTCAGAAAAGATTATGGTGTGAAACCCAGCTCGCGCTATTCGTCCACGAGACTCAGAGGGCCATAGACACGGGTTCCCGGGTAGATGCCCTGCTTCTTGACTTCCGCGAGGCGTTTGATACAGTTCCCCACAGTCGTTTAATGAACAAACTAAGAGCATATGGACTATCAGACCAATTGTGTGACTGGATTGAAGAGTTCCTAGATAACAGAATGCAGCATGTCATTCTCAATGGAGAGAAGTCTTCCGAAGTGCGGCCGCAGTGGCCGAGCGGTTCTACACGCTACAGTCTGGAACCGCCCGACCGCTATGGTCGCAGGTTCGAATCCTGCCTCGGGCATGGATGTGTGTGACGTCCTTAGGTTACTTAGGTTTAGGTAGTTCTAAGTTCTAGGGGACTGATGACCTCAGAAGTTAAGTCCCATAGTGCTCAGAGCCATTTTCTTCCGAAGTAAGAGCGATTTCAGGTGTGCCGCAGGGCAGTGTCGTAGGACCGTTGCTACTCACGATATACATAAATGACCTTGTGGATAACATCGGAAGTTCACTGAGGCATTTGCGGATGATGCTGCAGTATATCGAGAGGTTGTAACAATGGAAAATTGTATTGAAGTGCGGGAGGATCTGCAACGAATTACCTCATGGTGCAGGGAATGCCAATTGAATCTCAATGTAGACAAGTGTAATGTGCTGCGAAGAAAGATCCTTTATCATTTATCTACAACATAGCAGGTCAGCAACTGGAAGCAGTTAAATCCATAAATTACCTGGGAGTAGGCATTAGGAGTGATTTAAAAAGGAATTACCATATAAAATTAATCGTCGGTAAAGCAGATGCCACACTGAGATTCATTGGAAGAATCCTAAGGAAATGCAATCCGAAAACAAAGGAAGTAGGTTACAGTATGCTTGTTCGCCCACTGCTTGAATACTGCTCAGCAGTGTGGGGTCCGTAGCAGATAGGGTTGATGGAAGAGATAGAGAAGATCCATCGGAGAGCAGCGCGCTTCGTTACAGGATCATTTAGTAATCGCGAAAGCTTTACGGAGATGATAGATAAACTCCAGTGGAAGACTGCAGGAGAGACGCTCAGTAGCTCGGTACGGGCTTTTGTTGAAGTTTCGAGAACATACCTTCACCGAGGAGCCAAGCAGTATATTGGTCCCTCCTACGTATATCTCGCGAAGAGACCATGAGGATAAAATCAGAGAGATTAGAGCGCACACAGAGGCATACCGACAATATTTCTTTCCACGAAAAATACGAGACTGGAATAGAAGGGATAACCGATAGAGGTACTCAAAGTACCCTCCGCCACACGCCGTCAGGTGGCTTGCGGAAGATGGATGTAGATGTAGATGTAGAGGTCGGGAAGGGTAACGGCAAACCACATCGAACAGGAATTTTCCCGAAGACGGTAGTGCGGCATTCACAGTGCTCAGTGTGAGAGCATTTGAGTTTTAGCTCTTCATTAGTTACTCGAGCTACCGATCTTTCTACAGCATTCTTATGTAGCACCACATTTCCGTTTTTTTCCCTCGTCCTACGAGGACGTGCTGTAAAGTAGTGCCATAGAATGTTTCATGTGAAAACTCTTAAAGCTCTTTTAGATAAAACAAACGTTATTAACATCGTACATCTTCATTCTTCAGGTCTACATATTTATTTCTCATTATAGTCATCATGGCAACGAACACATTTCTTGATTCCGCCACTGTTGAATGTTTGACTATGTTGACAGAGCCACAATAACTCACCTCGTCTTGCACCGCTTCATCACTGTCAGAGTGAAGTCGTCGAAGGTGTTGTTCAGGCTTTGGAAACAGATGAAAATCGGATGGGCTCAAGTCGGGACCGCATGAAGGCTGATGGACGACAGTGAAACCAGACGTAGCGTTGTTGCATATGTCGCAGCGCTTGTGTCAGGTTTGGCATTGTCATGCTGAAGGAGAGACTGCTGCTTCCGTAGACAAACTCTTCGAATTCCAATCTCGATTACAGCACGCAGTTACTCATCTACATCTACATCTACATACATACTCCGCAACCCATCATACGGTGCGTGGCGGAGGGTACCTCGTACCACAATTAGCATTTTCTCTCCCTGTTCCACTCCCAAACAGAACGAGGGAAAAGTGACTGCCTATATACCTCTGTACGAGCCCTAATCTCTCTTAACTTTGTGGTCTTTCCGCGAAATGCAAGTCGGCGACAGTAAAATTGTACTGCTGTCAGCCTCAAACGCTGGTTCTCCAAATTTCTGTCAGTAGCGATTCACGAAAAGAACGCCTCCTTTCCTCTAGAGACTCCCACCCGAGTTCCTGAAGCATTTTCGTAACACTCGCGGGATGATCAGACCTACCAGGAACAAATATAGCAGCCCGCCTCTGAATTGCTTCTATGTCCTCCCTCAATCCGACCTGATAGGGATCCCAAACGCTCGAACAGTACTCAAGAACAGGTCGTATTAGTGTTTTATAAGCGGTCTCCTTTACAGATGAACCACATCTTCCCAAAATTCTACCAACGAACCGAAAACGACTATCCGCCTTCCCCACAACTGCCATTACATGCTTGTCCCACTTCATATCGCTCTGCAAGGTTACGCCCAAATATTTAATCGACGTGACTGTGTCAAGCGCTACACTACTAATGGAGTATTCAAACATTACAGGATTCTTTTTCCTATTCATCTGCGTTAATTTACATTTATCTATATTTAGAGTTAGCTGCCATTCTTTACACCAATCACAAATCCTGTCCAAGTCATCTTGTATCCTCCTACAGTCACTCAACGACGACACCTTCCCGTACACCACAGCATCATCAGCAAACAGCCGAACATAGCTATCCACCCTATCAAAAATGGTTCAAATAGCTCTGATCACTATGGGACTTAACTTCTGTGGTCATCAGTCCCCTAGAACTTAGAACTACTTAAACCTAACTAAACTAAAGACATCACACACATCCATGCCCGAGGCAGGATTCGAACCTGTGACCGTAGCGGTTCCAGACTGATGCGTCTAGAAGCGCACGGCCACACCGACCGGCCTATCAGAAAGATTATTTATGTAGATAGAAAACAACAGCGGACCTACCACACTTCCCTGGGGCACTCCAGATGATACCCTCACCTCCGATGGACACTTCCCATCGAGGACAGCGTACTTCTATTACGCACCGAAATAATTACGTTACACCCTGTCATGTTATACGCTACATTTCCTCTAGCGGCAGAGGTCTGTAATTATATAGACATGTATAATAAAGATGAAGAATGTTAATAACGTTTGTTTTATTTAAAAATCTGTAAGTGTTTGCACACAAAAAATTGAGAGGCATTACTTTACAACACATCCACGTATGTACAGTTCATTGTCCATATTTTACTTCCACATAGACTTTACTTAGAACAAATACTTTCAGAAAAGATTTCCTAACACTTCAATTGATATCTTCACTTAACACTTCCGGGCTGAGATTCCGTGGTCCATACATAAAACTCTCCCCTGACGTTTCTTCTTCCACTGCGAAAGGCATCCTCCGAGGACAAGTGGCGAACAGCCTTCCGCAGTCGAAGGCGAAACATCAGGGGTGAGTTTTATGTATGGACCACGGCATCTCAGCCCGGAATTGTTAAGTGATGACAACACCTGCCGTGAAAGCCTTCACGTCAGCTGATATTCTATGTCAGAGTGTTTCTCTTTTTAAGTAAAGCTTTCTTGTTATTGCCAGGCTACATTTTATATCCGCTTCCGTCGTCGTCGTCGTCAATTATTTTCTTGTCCAAATAGCAAAATAACTTCACCACTTTCAGCGGCTTATTTCCTAATTTAATTCCCTCGGCATTACCTGACTCAGTTCGATTATACCCCATGATCCCTTTTTTACGTACACTTCTGTTCATCTTTGTATGCCTCTTCAAGAAAGTATCTATTCCGTTCAGCTGATCTAGACTTTTTTCCCATAACGAGAGCCTGCTAAGTAGTTCCCACTTGCATACCTACATGAGGAATTCATTTATCTCCCGAATATTTTACCCAAGAGGATACCATCTTCATTAAACCACACAGGAAAGCGAAGAAAGGAACAGTAATGTCTGACGTTCCATCAACAACGAGGTCATTAGAGAGAGAGCACAAGTTGGGATTAGGGAAGGGAGTTGGATGTGACCTCCCAAATGAACCATTCCAGCATTATCCTTAAGAGATTTAGGGAAAGCACGTAACACGTAAATCTGGATGGTCGGACGGAGACACGAACGAAATTTATTCGGAAACTGCGATGCCCTTTTGACATCAGCTGTTTTACGGATGGAAATATTCCCTACACATGAAAATTTGTATCGGACTAGGACTCGAACCCGGGTTTCACGCTTATTGCGAGAGGTAGCCTTAATCACTCAGGTATCCGTGCACGCTTTCCATACGAATCAGACCTCCAAACGCCACACCCTCTACGAAGCTATCGCTCGCAACAGTACTTGGACTCCAGCAATGGGGTTAATGAGACAAACGTATTCAACTTTTCGTATTATTATCGTCGTCTTGCCCAGCTAGGTCTAGACGGGGTAAATTAAGGGGATAAGAACGGCGACCCTCTGACGCGAAACCACTGCGCCACTTCACACCTTCCAGTATACCACGTCCTAAGGAAGTATAACGGCAGTAGTTTCCCCTTGCTATCTGATCTGCCGCGGTAATAACAACACAAGCCATATTGAGTTATGTTACAGATTAGTCAATCATCCAGACTGTTGCGCCTGCAGCTACTGAAAAGGCTACTGCCCTTCTTCTGCAACCATATGTTAGTCAGGCCTCTCCGAAGGTACTCCTTTGATGCAGTTGCCCTCGCAGTTTAGCTGTTTATATAGTTGAGGCACGCAACCCACCATGCTGTGTCAACGTACACGCTTCGTGGGGGAGATTGGGGTGGGAGGTGCGGGGAGGGCAGCCATAGTCGAGTAGGGGAGGGCGTTGCATCATGGAACACTTACTGACCTCCCTCTGTGCTAGAGGTTTAATACATTTATATATTTTTATCCCATTTTGAAATGATAGCACTCACTGTATGAGTGTTGCAGTCTATTTCTGAAATTACAGTAATTACTCTGGGAAATTAACGATTTTCTAACTGTAAAAAATTGTTCTAACGTAGTAATAAACGTTCTATTCAAATTTAGAAGTGTTCCAATACAGGAAATCGTTTCAATACTGTATTTAACAGTCTACGTGTTTCATTTTTACTCTACTGAAAACCAATAATCAGCAACTGAAATCAAATTCAGAAGAAATATTATCAAAAACCGTATACAAGTTAGAAACATTTCGAAACAGAAGCTAATGTCCACTAACATAAATTTACGTTTTTAAAACAGGGAAAATTGTTAAGACATTAAAGGAACTCTGCGCATTTGCAGATATCACACGTTCCACGGTAGAATAACTATTTCTGTTTCTAGACAGAACATAGTGCGCAACAAACGAAGTATGGCTTAATATTCCACATGTAATGTAACTAGCTTTAAAAATACACAGAATTTTACTCACCATAAGACTCTATAACTGAATGAGTAAAAATATTTTCCAAATAGCTCTAATATACGGCGCTTAAATATGTAGAACTCGTAGTACTTATAAACGCTCCACAAAACACTACCTCATGTCTCACAAGAAGAAAAATAGTAGAAAATGGCGGCAACTGCTAATGACGGATTGTAGTGCACAGTCCCTCATCTAGTTCTAAAATGAATCATTACATTCGAACACCAACATAATACACTGAACAGCCAAAGAAACTGATACACCTGCCTACCATCGTGTAGGGCCCGCGCGAGCACGCAGAAGTGCCGCAACACGACGTAGCGTGGACTCGATTAATGTCTGAAGCTGTCCATGAATTCGTAAGAGTACGAGAGGGTAGAGATCTCTTCTGAACAGCACTCTATAGCAATTCCGATCGTATGGGGTGTCGCATTGTCCTGCTGGATCACCCCACACCAATACAGAACCTCCACCAAATTGAACACTCCCCTGCTGACATGCAGGGTCCATGGATTAATGATGTTGTCTCCATATCTGTACACGTCCATCCGCTCGATATAATTTGAAATGAGACTCGTCCGACCAGTCAACTTGTATCGGGTCATCAACAATCCAATGTCGGTGTTGATGGGCCCAGGCGAGGCGTAAAGGTTTGTATCGTGCAGTCATCAAGGGCACACGAGTGGGCTCCAAAACCTCATATAGATGATGTTTCGTTGAATAGTTCGCAGGCTGACAGTTGTTGGTGGCCCAGCATTGAAATCTACAGTAATTTGCGGAAGGGTTGCACTTCTGTCACGTTGAGCGGTTCTCTTCAGTCGTGATTGGTCCCTTTCCTGCAGGATCTTTCTCCGGCCGCCGCAGTTTCGGATATTTGATGTTTTACCGGATTCCTGATATCCTCGGTACACTCGTTGAATGGTCGTACTAGAAAATCCCCACTTCATTGCTACCTTGGAGACACTGTGTCCCACCGCTCGTGCGCCGACTATAACACCACGTTCAGACTGACTCACCGAGCGAGGTGGCGCAGTGGTTAGCACACTTGACTCGCATTCGGGAGGACGACGGTTCAGTCCCACGTCCGGCCATCCTGATTTAGGTTTCCCGTGATTTCCCTAAATCGCTCCGGGAAAATGCTGGGATGGTTCCTCTGAAAGGACACGGCCGACTTCCTTCCTTAATCCGATGAGACCGATGACCTTGCTGTTTGGTCTCGTCCCCCAAACAACTCAACCCCTCAGACTCACTTAAGTCTTGATAACCTGCCACTGCAGCAGCAGTAACCGATCTAACAACTGCACCAAACACTTGTTGTCTTATATAGGCGTTGCCGACCGCAGCACCGTATTCTGCCTGTTTACATATCTCTGTATTTGAATGCGTATGCCTATACCAATTTCCTTGGCGCATTAGTGTATGTTTCTGGGTACACTATCATCCAGGTACAAAATCCCCTCTCCCCCCCCCCCCTTATATTGGACTAACGATATGTAGAAAATGAACCTGAGACATTTTCGCATCGATCAATAAAATCTCAAGAACGACTAAAACGTATTCTTCTAGCGCTGTCCTCGCTTACAAACCTCTTAATCTTCCCATTCCAACTTGCTGCCTGAATCAGCAACGCTCTAAGAAACTCATCTAAGCGTTACATTCTGTGCCCTTCCTGTAGTACATTTTTACTGAATACATTAACTGTTTGCAATGCACAATGTTACTTTCTCTATATTTCAATAACTTCGCGAAATAGTTATCGTAGCATGAATGGAAAGTTGATCCTGTACCAGTACTGACTATAGATACTAGCTATTTTTGAAGCATTTTATCTGGGAAGATTGCGGGAACATAGTCACACACGCTTCCGGGAACCGCGAGATAATGAGCACACAAGCATGCTGTAACGTAAACTTGTGGGGTCCCGGCCTCTGTCCAAAGAAGTCACATAACGTCCCGTGAGTAGCAAACTGCGCTTGTGCAGAGCCTTTGCTTTTACAATCTGTGCCGTCCAGTCAAACCACATTTCAAAAGAAGTTGATTTCTTACTGACAGGTCGCCTTCCTGGAAGACAGTGGAGTGGGAAGTCAGTCGCGGATACATATCTCTGTGTTTCGTCAGAAACGAAGCAGCTGCCCTTTGTCCATGAATTCTTTTCCGTGTTTGCAAAAGCGGTTGGCCATCATTCCCTGCAGGGTGAACACCTTCCTGTCTAAAATGTTCTAAGAGGGCACTTTACTGGTTAATCTTAAGAAACAGCAGAGGAGAGGAAGTAAGGAAGTCAGTTTTGTGGGAAATTCAGACGTGTAGACAACCGTATAGGATGAAGCGAAAAACTTAACTGAAGAGTGGGAGTGTAACAGAGAATTGTTTACCAAATTCGTACATGGCAGTTAGACGATTGGTTAACATTCTAAGATTTTTGTTAGATTGGGATCTAGTTATTAACAACGATATCATTGGTCAGTATTTTGCACAGCCTTTTCGTTGACACACGGGAATTGCGCGGGCTTGATAGAGGGAAGAGAGGTTTCGGATTCGGTGGGAAAGACTTCGTCTAGGGAGGCAGTGTCCAACCTGCAGCCAAAGCAAATATCAGTGCAGCCCAATACTCGTCTTTTACCAGTGCTCTTGTTAAATAAATGTCGTGTGACTAGGGCCTCCCGTCGGGTAGACCGTTCGCCGGATGTAAGTCTTTCGATTTGACGCCACTTTTTTTGCGTTTTGTTCGTTGTTGATCGTTGTGTTTGGTCGTTGCGGACGTCACATTACATCCTTTAAAGTTCGATTGTTGATCCTTCCATTCAGTTTTTTATTACAGAGGCCAACCAGCTCTCTGGTACTTCAGCGATTTGTGCGTCAATGAGGCTGAAATGATGATGATTAGAACAGCACAACACCCAGTCCCTGAGGGGAGAAAATCTCCGACCCAGCCGGGAATAGAACCCGATTCCTTAGCATTTACATACTGTCGCGCTGACCACTCAGCTACCGAGGGCGGACGCTCTTGTTTAGCTAAAAGGTTTGACATCCCATGTCGAGGGCTTCCGAGTAAAGCACTTTGTCGGGAGATTTTTAGAGCGGCACCTGGCCCTCAGAGGTTGAGTAGAGCACTTCCCTGCATATAAGAGAAGGGACGCTACTGCGCGCAGCAGCGCATGTGTTCTAGAGAGCAAAAGATCATGCCACTCGCAGCTTTCTACTCCACAGACTGCAGAGTATAGTGAGAAACTGCAGATTAGGTAAGTGGGGTACGAGACTTGCCGGTCGTTTGTAGGCGCGTATTTAGGGTCAAACAGGTTCCACGACTCTTATACTGTTCTTGAGTGATTAAGGGCTCATTCACGACTCAAACAGTGATTTTGTTTGCACGAAGTATCTTCCGCTCTTTTCGTGCAATCTGGCAGTCACTGTGTACCTACCTACCTACCTAACCTATCTTGTCTTTGCTAGTCATCTATGTGTTAGATTAGAACTATTTCGTGTTAGTAATTATCCATTTTCGTGTTCTCTGCATTTTTCATTCTCTAGCAACTCCTGTGTTTAGTTCTTGTTCGTGAATGTGTTAGTTGAGAACTTTATAGTAAATTGAGGTCGATTAGGACCATTATTTCAATTCATAGTTAGACGATCCCCTTTTTACAGGGTGTTTCAAAAATGACCGGTATATTTGAAACGGCAATAAAAACTAAACGAGCAGCGATAGAAATACACCGTTTGTTGCAATATGGTTGGGACAACAGTACATTTTCAGGCGGACAAACTTTCGAAATTACAGTAGTTACAATTTTGCCAGGTGGACGTACCGCCGAATTGCTCAACACGTGGGGCGTGAGGTCTCCACAGTACATCGATGTTGTCGCCAGTGGTCGGCGGAAGGTGCACGTGCCCGTCGACCTGGGACCGGACCGCAGCGACGCACGGATGCACGCCAAGACCGTAGGATCCTACGCAGTGCCGTAGGGGACCGCACCGCCACTTCCCAGCAAATTAGGGACACTGTTGCTCCTGGGGTATCGGCGAGGACCATTCGCAACCGTCTCCATGAAGCTGGGCTACGGTCCCGCACACCGTTAGGCCGTCTTCCGCTCACGCCCCAACATCGTGCAGCCCGCCTCCAGTGGTGTCGCGACAGGCGTGAATGGAGGGACGAATGGAGACGTGTCGTCTTCAGCGATGAGAGTCGCTTCTGCCTTGGTGCCAATGATGGTCGTATGCGTGTTTGGCGCCGTGCAGGTGAGCGCCACAATCAGGACTGCATACGACCGAGGCACACAGGGCCAACACCCGGCATCATGGTGTGGGGAGCGATCTCCTACACTGGCCGTACACCACTGGTGATCGTCGAGGGGACACTGAATAGTCCACGGTACATCCAAACCGTCATCGAACCCATCGTTCTACCATTCCTAGACCGGCAAGGGAACTTGCTGTTCCAACAGGACAATGCACGTCCGCATGTATCCCGTGCCACCCAACGTGCTCTAGAAGGTGTAAGTCAACTACCCTGGCCAGCAAGATCTCCGGATCTGTCCCCCATTGAGCATGTTTGGGACTGGATGAAGCGTCGTCTCACGCGGTCTGCACGTCCAGCACGAACGCTGGTCCAACTGAGGCGCCAGGTGGAAATGGCATGGCAAGCCGTTCCACAGGACTACATCCAGCATCTCTACGATCGTCTCCATGGGAGAATAGCAGCCTGCATTGCTGCGAAAGGTGGATATACACTGTACTAGTGCCTACATTGTGCATGCTCTGTTGCCTGTGTCTATGTGCCTGTGGTTCTGTCAGTGTGATCATGTGATGTATCTGACCCCAGGAATGTGTCAATAAAGTTTCCCCTTCCTGGGACAATGAATTCACGGTGTTCTTATTTCAATTTCCAGGAGTGTATGTTAACCAGTCGTCTAAGTCTCACGTACGCAGTTCTTCAACCATTCGGTGTTACACCCCCGCTCTTCAGTTACATTTTTCTACTTCAGCCTCACCAACACGAATGCAGTGCAGTGCAGCAGTCACTTAATAGCGTACAAAGCAACAGTCGATGCGGAGATTGTGCTACGTGATTGTACGAGATCATGACATGAGGTTTTTGTAATGTCCATATAGAGGAGATCATTGATATGAAGGTTATTTTAAAGTAAACTTGAGTCTGTACTACTATACAATCCCACATCTCGAAACTTCCGTGAACTCATAATGCCCAAGACAAATTGACATCGTAATTAGCAAGTAAAAATGAGTCTAAAATTTAACAAATTTTGTATTAATACTGTATGCTGTCCCAGTGGTTTTATTTCGGAACCACCCACAAAAGAAGTAGTACAGACTCAAATTTACGTTAAAGTGACTTTTGACATACTTTCATTCATTGTTAATGATTTACCTATATGGCCACTATAAAAAAAACGCACGTCATAATCTCCTACAATCATATAACCCAGTCTCCGCGCCGACTGTTACCCTGAGCGCTATTAAGTGACTTCTACATTGCACTAGATTCGTAGACGTACCTCAGTGTAGCACTAGCTGGCACTGTCTTGCAACACCATCGGTGTTTTCATGCTAAACGCCCTGATCATTCCAAAAAAAAAAAATTATAAAATGGTGGTTCCAGGAAGAAACCACTAGAACTCAAGGTGTTAATCCCTACTAATAAATGGAATATGTACCAGTATCAGTGACTGCCAGTACTTAACTAATGTAGATTACATTTTCATATTCAACTGCATGTTCACATAAATAAGAAGGCTATATGAAAGAAAGACGTCCTTAGCTGTGACCGAGTGGGTGCGCCATGGTTCATAAACTGCAAGAAAACTGCGCCGCCAGGGTTCGCTGAAAGAGCAGTTGTGTATGTGCAATGGAACTCCGTGAGGTCAGGCTATACCGTCCTTTGAACTGGGCAACCTCCCCAGTAGCCGCTCTGAAGTCACAAAAACAGATAATATCTCCAGGCGGTGCCGGGATGACGGAGTCTGTCTTTAGCGAGCTGCGTGTGATCTAGGGACGGGTGCCGTTTTGCCGTTTTGCAAGTGTTCCAGAAGCCTATTACTGTCAGTAGAATGGCAGAAAGCCAGATTCGTCGAAATACACAGACCGTTATGGAAAACGTCCGAGAGCAGAATGGGGAACAGGGAAGTTAAGTACACCTTTGAAGATTGTGGGATACAGCCACCTTGCTCAAGCTGTGCGAGACAAAATGTGTAGCACAATGTGAAAACCGCTACAACTGGGTAATATAAATAATCTAGAATTGGGAAATAGAAAAACAGTTATTCTTAGAGAGGTCAATCCTGATTGGCCATAGATAAAGAAAGACAGCAGGACACACTTTTTCGGAGCCAAGTGTTAAGAAGCTTGTTAATGGTTAACCACCTGAAATGAAAGAGAAGGAGGCTTACGTCTCTTAAAATAACTTTCCACTGGTCGCCGCCTGAAATATTTCTTCTTCAGCAAATCAATTCATGTACTGACACGTTCCATGACCTTGGAGATTTGCTCCTCAATTTGGTCCTACGGAACTTGACGTGTAAATAAAAATAAATAAATGACACCAGAAGAACGCAAAGACATGAGTCTTCCTTGTGGGAAGCAGACGGCACAAAATTACTCTGCAAGCATGAGGCATCAAGGGACGAGCTCCCCAGCCAGCACACTTGATGAGTGGCCGAAAAAATGGTTCAAATGGCTCTGAGCACTGTGGGACTTAGCATCTGAGGTCGTCAGTCCCCTAGAACTTAGAACTACTTAAACCTAACTAAGGACATCACACACATCCATGCCCGAGGCAGGATTCGAACCTGCGACCGTAGCGGTCGCGCTGTTCCAGGCTGAAGCGCCTAGAACCGCTCGGACATACTGGCCGGCTGAGTGGCCGACTCAGGTTCTTCTCCCATTGACTCGAAGTCAGACGCAGATGCAGACTGCTGGTACGACACCAATGACTGATTTTGCCGTCACTTCAGCCTTCAAAAATGGCTCTGAGCACTATGCGACTTAACTTCTGAGGTCATCAGTCGCCTAGAACTTAGAACTAATTAAACCTAACGAACCTAAGGACATCACACACACCCATGCCCGAGGCAGGACTCGAACCTGCGACCGTAGCGGTCGCCCAGTTCCAGACTGTAGCGCCTAGAACCGCTCGGCCACTCCGGCCGTCACTTCAGCCTCCACCTGCAGATTAATATGGTGAGACCCAGTCGAAATAGCGGGACGAACTGTAGGGAAACTCAAGTCATTTTTACCGAAATTCAGTAATTTCTATCTTTATTCTGAAGACTTGCTTGCAGTTAAAAGGTTCAATATGTTTTCAACTCTAGCCATATATGCAAACGCGTATTTTTATTTACTGCTTTCTGTCTTTAAACACTAAAACTTTGGCTATGACAGCACGACTTCCGCTGATTTAAACTCTTTCATCTGAATATGCGTTCATTTGAATCATATTTCGGATCCCTTGTTGAGGCTTCCCAAGGCATTACCTTATAGTTGTCAACCTTTATCACGCATTTTAATGTAATAAACTGAGTTAATTGTGATTCTTGTTTAATTTTGTGGATAAAGGATTCCTTGATCATTATTTTGGACGGAAATGATGTAATTATGTCAAATAAACAGAGCCACTTTCATATATCTAATTAACATCGCAAGCATTCATCCTACCTACCACTAACAGTCTATCCCTCTAAAGGGAGCTGAACAGAGGAAACAAATCTGAAAAAGCTTCCTTCAAACATTTTAAAAAAGAACAACCACTCATTCAGGAAGACATACGCCTTTTAACACATCATAAATGTTTACACACTGATACATTAAATAAGTGACTGTTAGAACGCCAAAAGAAAAGTCACACTCCTACAAAGTGCTGTCTCAGTGGTCTGAAAGATTTTAATGGTAGTAGAATCGTAAAGACGCTAATAACGGCAGATGAGCCGTAATCTATAGGTAAAACACCTTTCACGACTTTTTATGGGACATCTTAAAGTAGACAGAGATATACCATTCAAATTACGAAACAGAGTAAGACTAACAGATAAAGGCTATCTAGGGCACATACAAATCTAGAAATGATTCTACAGCAACTTTTTTTAATTTTAAGTGACTTCCAATTTTTCTTTTGATAGTCACTTTGTTTCATTCACAAGAAAGAAATTTTCAACAGTAGCGACAAGCATATATTGAAAATTCTAAAATCCTCACATAGCCAATAAGGGACATCACAAACACAGAACAAGTAGCTGAACTGGAATTACGTACGACTTTCTATTTGTGTTCTATCTTCTGCATAGCATATTTTAATGGTAGTAGAATCGTAAAGACGCTAATAACGGCAGATGAGCCGTAATCTATAGGTAAAACACCTTTCACGACTTTTTATGAGACATCTTAAAGTAGACAGAGATATACCATTCAAATTACGAAACAGAGTAAGACTAACAGATAAAGGCTATCTAGGGCACATACAAATCTAGAAATGATTCTACAGCAACTTTTTTTAATTTTAAGTGACTTCCAATTTTTCTTTTGATAGTCACTTTGTTTCATTCACAAGAAAGAAATTTTCAACAGTAGCGACAAGCATATATTGAAAATTCTAAAATCCTCACATAGCCAATAAGGGACATCACAAACACAGAACAAGTAGCTGAACTGGAATTACGTACGACTTTCTATTTGTGTTCTATCTTCTGCATAGCATATTACGTGAGGGAAAACAACTTGTACTTTCTTTTTCAATACGTGAGACTGGTAGAGAATGACTGTACTTCTAATAAGAAGGGTTCATTGCACTTTTCGGGCTTGTACGAGGGACGTATTACAAATAATGCAACACAGCTTTTCTCGGCCAGTTATGGTTAAAAAAACCGTAATTTTGTCTCCGACATCCTTAACATTTCGTGTGTCATCTTGTATATTTTCAGTAACTCCTGACAGATGGCAACGCTCGAACCAGTCTTCAGCGTGACGTCTGCAACTGATTGTGAGATGCGCTCCAAACTCAGGAACAGTTATTGAATTTCTTTTGGCTAAAAATAGACCGTCACAAATATGCAAAGCTGTTTACAGAATGTCTGAGGAGACCAGACAGCGGATAAAAAGAAGGTTAAGTCAAAGCGTTTGTCGTCATCAGAACAAGAAGAAGAAAATCTTTCTGATCTCCCAGACGCCGGCCGGCCCCACGCAGCTGAGACTCGTGCGCACGCTTTTGTTTGAGGTGATCGACGAATAACGCTCAAGGGACTCAGTGCTCAGCTTGACATCTCTGTTGCTGGTAATGGCACACGTGTATTCAAACGTTTGTGCCCGCTGACTTCCTCGAAACTTAACTGGAGATCATAAATAGGAAAGAAGGAACATTTGTGCCGAATTGCTTGTTTGCTGTGCGTCTGGTGACGATTTCTTTACAAACATTGCTACAAGCGACGAAACATGGATCCATCACTCCCTGAACAAAACGCCAATCCACGGAGTGCCATCACACAACGTGTCTGTCCTTCGGAGAAGTTCGAAATTGTACCCTGACTTGGTAAAGTCATGACCGTAGTATTCTAGGACTCTGAATAGACTCTTCTGTCCGACGTTCTCCCTTAATGTGAAACTATCAACTCCAGAGTATATTGTGAGGCTCTCAGAAAATTGAAGAAAATATCTTAGCGTGTTCGTGGCCACAAAAATGCGGACGTACTTCTTTTCTGCGATGAAACAAAGCCACACGCAAGTATGCTCACTCACGAGGTGGTTACAAAACTTCAATGGACTGTTCTTCATCCGCCTTCTGACTTCAGTCTGTTTTGCCGGCTGAAAGGTGGGGAGCACTACAGCAATGATGTGGAAGTTACTCATGTACGAGGTGCATTCAGGTTCTAAGGCCTCCGATTTTTTTTTCCGGACTGGAAAGAGATAGAAACATGCGCATTGTTTTAAAATGAGGCCACGTCCATTGTCAATACGTCCCTGAGATGACAGCACCGTACGGCAGATGGAATTTTACCACCAGCGGCGAGAATGAGAACTGTTTTAAATACTTAAAATGGCGACGTTTTCCTTACTTGAACAGCGTCCAATCATTCGTTTTCTGAATTTGCGTGGTGTGAAACCAATTGAAATTCATCGACATGAAGGAGACATGTGGTGATGGAGTTACGGATGTGTCGAAAGTGCGTTCGTGGGTGCGACAGTTTAATGAAGGCAGAACATCGTGTGACAACAAACCGAAACAACTTCGGGCTCGCACAACCCGGTCTGACGACATGATCGAGAAAGTGGAGAGAATTGTTATGGGGGATCGCCGAATGACTGTTGAACAGATCGCCTACAGAGTTGGCATTTCTGTGCGTTCTCTGCACACAATCCTGCATGACGACCTGAAAATGCGAAAAGTGTCATCCAGGTGGGTGCCACGAATGCTGACGGACGACCACACAGCTGCCCGTGTGGCATGTTGCCAAGCAATTTTGACGCGCAACGACACCACGAATGGGACTTTCTTTTCGTCGGTTGTGACAATGGATGAGACGTGGATGCCATTTTTCAATCCAGAAAGAAAGCGCCAGTCAGCTCAATGGAAGCACACAGATTCACCGCCACCAAAAAAATTTCGGAAAAAATGATGGTGTCCATGTTCTGGGACAGCGAGCGCGTAATCCTTACCCATTGCGTTCCAAAGGGCACTACGGTAACAGGTGCATCCTACGAAAATGTTTTGAAGAACAAATTCCTTCCTGCACTGCAAAAAAAACGTCCGGGAAGGGCTACGCGTGTGCTGTTTCACCAAGACAACGCACCCGCACATCTAGCTAACGTTACGCAACAGTTTCTTCGTGATAACAACTTTGAAGTGATTCCTCATGCTCCCTACTCACCTGGCCTGGCTCCTAGTGACTTTTGGCTTTTTCCAACAATGAAAGACACTCTCCGTGGCCGCACATTCACCAGCCGTGCTGCTATTGCCTCAGCGATTTTCCAGTGGTCAAAACAGACTCCTAAAGAAGCCTTCGCCGCTGCCATGGAATCATGGCGTCAGCGTTGTGAAAAATGTGTGTGTCTGCAGGGCGATTACGTCGAGAATAACGCCAGTTTCATCGATTTCGGGTGAGTAGTTAATTAGAAAAAAAATCGGAGGCCTTAGAACCTGAATGCACCTCGTAGGAAGAACTCGACTGAGATGGAAACCAGTATTATGACAGCGTATCTGCTCTCTCGTTAACCCTTTCGTGAGCCGTGGGAAACGCGCTTCCCACTACAATGAACTCGCTCCTAGTCCCGTGGGCGTAAAATAAGTAAAAGAGAAAGTGGACAGCATGATCAGCTCACATACAGGATCTATCTAGCCAGACAACTGATCGCTGGCTTCTCATCCCAAAAGAGGCGTGGACAAAAACCAGTCTTTCTGGCAAAAAGGGGTAAAGTACCTGAAGATTTTCGTCATGTGGCTGTAGGGGAGCATCAACCCATTTTAGAAGGAACCTACTGGACGTGCCGTCTTGGTAGTACCAAAGCTGCGGAAAAGAGCACTCGCTGTGTTTGTACATATTGTCAAATACCACTTTGCATAGACCCATGTTTCAGAGAATTTCATGGCAAGTAATTGTGAACAATCATTGTAACAAGAGAAGTAAATTAATCAAATAAATATGGCATATATTGAAAAAGTGGTTTTTGTCATTTAACTCCAAGGAAGGGCAGTGGGAGGAATACTTTCCACCTTGTTGTGTGACCTCACTTTCACAGTTGGAGCAAATTTGATATTCTGTATGATAGATATACCTATCTGTTAACTACTATCTGCTCAAAAATGGCTCTGAGCACTATGGGACTTAACATCTATGGTCATCAGTCCCCTAGAACTTAGAACTACTTAAACCTAACTAACCTAAGGACAGCACACAACACCCAGCCATCACGAGGCAGAGAAAATCCCTGACCCCGCCGGGAATCGAACCCGGGAACCCGGGCGTGGGAAGCGAGAACGCTATCGCACGACCACGAGATGCGGGCTACTATCTGCTCTCCATTCGTTAAAAAAAACTACTAAGTAATTTTGTCCACGAAAGGGTTAAGGTGGCGTAAGACCTGAAAAGTGAACTGAGATTATGTTGATAAATAGAATTTTATAGGCATTAAATGGGAGAACAGTGTGGTGTATTTAAATCACGAATAAAACCGTGCTGATTTGAAAATAAATCTGTTCCATCACGTACTGAACGACTCTCGTAGGAGAGACGCTGTAAAATATGTTTCCGGCGTACAACGGATTGGCAGAGATGAACCAGTTCCAAGGGCTGAGGTCAAGCATCTGCTACAGGAGTCAATCGTAGTCATTCTGTTAGGGATTCAAGCTGATGGAGCTGCACAAAATCTTCGTAAGAGCCCTGACTTGGCCACTACGAGTGTGTGAAACAATCTTTAATACTCGTATGTTTCTTGCATGTCTGAGTGCTCGATAATTAGTTGAGATGAAATCACACGAATCCAAATGCTTCTTTATTTAGCAAGCGAATAGGACACTGGACTCTCTTTCGGAAGAATGGCGGTTCAAGTCCCCGTCTGCCTATCCCATTTAATCACGAATGCTTCCCTTAAGTCGCTCAAGGCAAAGGTCGGATTTGTCCCTTTGACACGCGGACTGTCGATTTCCTTCCCCATTCTAATGACATCGTCGTCAACGATACGTGAAACCCTACTCTTCCTTTTTCTTTTGTTTTTGCACTAAACTTCAGCTTTGTGAGTCACACGTGGCTTTGAATGCAACAAATGCCCCGAGATAAAGTATTTGGTGCAAGGTAGAAAGAAAGAGAGAATTATTTGAAACGTTTATGAATGACATTCGGTTAAGGCGCTCAGTCCGGAACCGCGCGACTGCTACGGTCGCAGGTTCGAATCCTGCCTCGGGCATGGATGTGTGTGATGTCCTTAGGGTAGTTAGGTTTAAGTAGTTCTAAGTTCTAGGGGACTGCTGACCTCAGCAGTTAAGTCGCATCGTACTCAGAGCCATTTGAACCATTTTTGAATGACATTCATTTGAATAAATATTTGCCCATCATTCTGAAATCTTTAAAAGAGATGCAATTTACGTAGATAATGAGATACTTCTAAACATTCTGGTAGAGGTCTCCTAACCTATTAACAGCAGCTCTCCGTCTTGCGAAGAACTGAAGTACATAATGTAGAAACTTCATCTCGCCACATTGTCCTACCCAATCTATTCGAATAGAAAAGTAGTACATAGTTTCAGTTTGTTATAAATGACTGACGAAGCATACACTACTCCAAGCAAAAAAGATTTTCGTCTGAAAATGTAATAATTTTAGCTCTCGTTAGGAGTGCTTAACAGAGAGTAGTGGGTAACAGCATTTATGCGCAGGGAATGACCTCAAAATCTCTTAAAGCCTTCTGCAACTGAACAGTTGCCATCGTGGAAAACCCAACTGACGTGTCTCTATCTAGGAAAAATGACTTGAAGCTATCACGGCACTCTGATCCGGTACTGATCCATGAAATACTTCCCAGGGACTTATCAGAGGGCGTAACACTTTGTACCTGTATCTCTAGTCAGGGTTTGACATCCCTATCAGCAACGATAACAACAGATCTACAATGGAAGCACCCCCATATTCAAATACGAGTAGCAGTTCTTGTTCTGCGTAGATTTTTTTTCATTTTCCCTACAAGATCCAGTGTACTACCTAAATACACTGTCGAGGAATCTCAAAGACAAATACTCACACGCGTGCTATCTCGCTTGTGAACGGAGACAACAATACCTATCTTTCACCTTTCAGCTGTCCTTCAAAATAAAGTGATTTTCTGGGGCATACAAGCCTTTCTCTTAGTTTCTGCAGCTCTGTAAATTGTCCTCAATGAACGAAGACGATGGTCGTCTTGAGGTGGGGAATATTCCCGCTGTTCTAGTTACGCCTCCATGAGTACCTTAACCACCTGATTAAAGTAGAATGATGCAAACAATATACTCCAAGCGAAGAAAACATTTCCCTGAAACACTTCTCCACTATCAAACCTCTCGCAAATTTGAAATTAAAATTACCCGCTACTTTTATTCCATCGGCAGATCAACAGCTACGGCGAAACTAGTGCAAGTAACTCGAGCTTTTTCATACAGAACATGCTTCAATAGGCTGTTTGTACATTTCGAGGGAACCACAATTAACCACAGATTTCTTTAAGTATTGGGTGTGACTTCAGTTAGGATAAAAACGAAACTGAATGCACTTACACTTCAATTTTAAGAGTAGTCACTAACTTCAATTATGTGTTTACACATTCCACATGTTTACAAATGCACATCTCACAGGTTCAAAAATGGTTCAAATGGCTCTGAGCACTATGCGACTTAACTGCTGAGGTCAGCAGTCCCCTACACCTTAGAACTACTTAAACCTAACTAACCTAAGGACATCACACACATCCATGCCCCGAGGCAGCATTCGAACCTGCGACCGTAGCGGTCGCGCTGTTCCAGACTGTAGCGCCTAGAACCGCTCGGCGACTCCGGCCGGCTCTCACAGGATTCAATGGAACTTACAGTAAATTTTTGGAAAAGCTTTCTGAGGACATTAGGCCCGTTTGGGAAACGGCCTGAACTGTATGCCAATACAGCATTTCGAATTCATTGATCTTACTGCAGCGAGATGTAGAATCTACAGCGCAAGAGATTTCCGAGACTAGTGCTCTGACCGCAGGAAAGCGCCTACCGGATGTTATTTGATACTGACAGCTACCATCACTGAGGCTAGGAAAAATTTACAGTATTATTCCGTAACGTTGCGAGTTTTTTTCAAAGCACTGAGCGTCTGCCATTCGGAGACTGGAAAAAAAAAATTCACGTAGTTCTCCGAGCAACTGCTCTGAAACATTGGAGGCAAAGGAAAAGGTAATTCGAACTGCACGACGGAAGCGACCGGATGAAAATGGCAAGCTTTGTTATAATGAGAATAGGGAGGTGGGACGTAACGAACGGCCCGGCGCAGCGAAAAGATCAAAAGACCCGCCCCCTTTCAAAGGGCAGCAAGATCAGATATCTCGGCTTTTTCCGCGCTCGGGATACGGATATGACGTGACGCCGTCCTGAATCTCAAACACCGGACCCCCCAGTTTTACCTGTAATGAAGGCCGCCGCAGTCTGCAGCATCGCTTCCTTCTGGTGCAAAAAGCCTCGCGTACCGCGGACGCGAAAAGGATCATGTTTCTAAACTATGAGCAAGACGTCATATCCTTTTTCCTAGAACACTCATTGGTGAAGCATTAGCGTTCAGCGGAGATTACGCTCGTTCCTTGGCAAAAAAGCAACGGTTAAAATACTGACGATTACTTTTCATGTGTAAAGCAATTACAAAGGAGTAGAGCAGTGGTTTATTTCCAAAAACATATCTCCCGGAACGAAAACTCTTCAAGCATAAACTTCCCTCCCTCCTTTCCCCAACCATAAAAGTCACAAGTTTCGACTTTTTGAAAATATGTGATAAAACATAATGAGAAATCATTGTTCACAAAATACTGTTCTGAAATTCAGGTTTCTAAAACATAATTTCTTATAATTAAAACAATACAACCACAAGGTTTCGTGAAAGCCATTGTATAGACGCTCATGTCCAAACAATTCAGACAGTGTTATAAGAGAATCGATAGAAATTAAAATGGCTGACGATCTTATGAACCGTGATACAGGGTACCAGCTAAGCAGAGCCTCGGATCCGGCTCTGGAATTGTTGAAGGAGCAACGGGGCCAGCTGCAACACTACACAAACAGAAGAACCAGAGACATGGAGATGGAAAACGAGCCCCTGACGGACTGCCAGGCGCACCAGACCGAAGATGGAACACCCAGAAGTGGGACTGGTGGACGCGGACCGCAGAGGGAACATCCAGAGCCGCAGCGGACGAAAAACGGAGCGGCAACGCTCCAACAGGTCGTGGTGAGCGGGCCGCAGGGGGAACGCTTGGTACCCCAGACTGTAGATGAAAACGCCAGGAGCGGGTTTGGTGGGCGCGGACAGCAGAGGGAACACTTAGAACCGCAGCGGACGGAAAACGGAGCAGCAACGCTCCAGCAGGTCGCAGGGAATTGGCGCGGACCACAGAGGAAACGCCTGCAGCCGTTGGTGGAGGGGGAAGGCCATAGGTATAAATACTGGACCAGGTCCACTCGAGGAGCAGTCTCAGGTCGCACCTGATGAAGGTCACGAGCTACGTGACCGAAATATCGTGCAAGTACGACGCTGATATCCGGCAGAACACCCAACAACCCAAGATGTCATTAGATCGCCGGGAAAGCCTGAAGAGTTACATCAATTCTTATTTTTGTTATTTCTCGTTGAGACACATAATACTAAAAGTTGCTATGCTACCAGATCGCTCAGTTGCTGGCAGTCGTAAACAAAAGGCGATATGTACTGATCACAACTTCGGAACGAAACTTAACTCAGCTTGCTTATACGGTAGATCGCTGAGGATGGTGACAGTCGTAAAGGGAAAAAAATGGTTCAAATGGCTCTGAGCACTATGGGACTCAACCGCTGAGGTCATCAGTCCCCTAGAACTTAGAACTACTTAAACCTAACTAACCTAAGGACATCACACACATCCATGCCCGAGGCAGGATTCGAACCTGCGACCGTAGCGGTCCCTCGGTTCCAGACTGTAGCGCCTAGAACCGCAAGGCCACTCCGGCCGGCCGTAAAGAAAAAGGCAACAGGCTCGAATGTTAGTGATGTCTATCGATCATAACTTCGGAATAAAGCTCAGCTTATCTTCGGTATACTGTATACACACACACACACACACACACACACACACACACACACACAGACACACAAGCGCGCGCGCTAGCGCGTTCACTGTTACCAGCGCAGAACTAAATTATCGTCGTGCTGAGATTTAATACACGTGCACTATTTTAAATCTCCGGCATCGACTTGTTTCAGTGAGCTCAAAAAACTTTCCCGGGAGGACCCAGAACACGGTACCGGCGCGTTCCGGCGGAACTTAAGCCCTGTACTACAATTAAGACCTGAATATTGACTTTACGTCGAGCTCTTTCGAGACACACCGAAAGGCTATGGTCTCTCTAGAGAATCAGACGTCCTCTGTGCTAGTAAAACTACGAAATTTCAGTATGGCAAGAGAGAAAATTGAACTTCACTTCCACCCCTATTAGCTGTGGTGTGTAAACCAGTGCACAACTTTGCTTGGTAAGAGATTTGGAAATTTATTATAAATTTACAGACGTTCAAGCAGATAGTGAGCATATACGCTTTTACGGCTGCAACCAGGAAATGCACCATTTTCACTGCGAAGACTGTGATAAATGTATATTGCACACTTATTTGTGTATCTTTGGGATGCAATCGCACCACGCGTTTCCAATCTGGACTTGTTTCAGCCGTCCAAAATCCAGAGATCTTGGGCGGGATATTGCGAACACAGCACCCATGACATGCGTTTTCACGTTGGTGCAGTTAAAACAGAACAGTATCAAGCGTTTACATGTGTGATTTATACAGAGTGAAAACTGACCTCGTATTTTTCCTTTATAGAAGAGACGAGTATCTGCTGTCATTCTTGAAGATGCCACAAAACAAGTGAAGCTCGTTTAGTCGTTTTCTAGTATAAGACCACGAGGTGATCGATGAGGCTACCATCAATATTCTAGCAGTTAAAAAGATAAAGGTCTTATGTGTGTAGATGGTTGCTGCAAAAACTTGAGTCCCTGGACGGAGATCGTCTTTTGAATGTACTAACCTCTTGAACATTGATTTTACGTAATGTCAAAAGAAAAAAAAAATCCATTGTAGCTCCATCGCTTAGGCCAATGGTCCTTCAGCCCGTTTATCTTTCCCAGAACATTTTGCTGAAATAAACTGTCACAAAATGTGTTGGTGTGCTTATGAGTTGACCCTTTATTTTGTTTCCTAAAAATTAGCACATAAACCCAATAGATAATTAAGTACTTGACGATGAGGGTGATAAGATGGGGAGAGGGGATGGAAGTGGTACAAATTGAGGCTGACACCAGACGAAACGCTACATAACCAGTGCAGTACAGAAGATTTAATGAAACATATGACATTCACTACAATAACAGTTTCCATCGTCTTAAAAACGGACGCTTTCCTAATAAAGTTAGGTTCTAATGTGAATTTAATGTGTTGTCTCAAATTTTGTTAAGAAAGGCTGCAGTCTGTTACGACTTCTCAGTACAACAGAGCTCTACTGACGGAAAATTTTCCCGTGTCCTGCGTCCTCGATTAACATCGGGCCGTAGGAAACTAGTGACGCTATGGATGCCAGGGCTTACATCCAGCACCTCAGTGAAACAATTTCTATGACTGAGCTTGAAAGGCATCAAGCGCCTTTGCCTTGCCACCCTTTCATTTTCGTTGCATGTACGATGTTTATTTACTGATAGTATGTTGGTTAATGCTATGAAATGACAGTGATTGGTACTGAGAGCCTCGACAACTTGTTGCTGTGGTTATGAACGTTCCTTCATTTCTTTGTATTTTTTGGGGTCTGTTTCGCTTCCACTTTGTGCAGAGGAAGCACGCTACAGAGGGGTGTTTTCATCGGGCCACGAGGCCGAGCGAATTCTCACAAGGGAACCTCCTCATCGCACCCCCTCAGATTTAGTTATAAGTTGGCACAGTGGATAGGCTTTGAAAAACTGATCACAGATTAATCGAGAAAAAAGGAAGAAGTTGTGTGGAACTATGAAAAAAATAATCAAAATAGACAAACTGAGTAGTCCATTTGCAAGATATGCCACATCTAGGATAATGTGAGCTCAAGAGCGCCGTGGTCCCGTGGTTAGCATGAGCAGCTCCGGAACGAGAGGTCCTTGGTTCAAGTCATCCCTCGAGTGAAAAGTTCAATTTTTTATTTTCAGACAATTATTAAATGTCCGTCCGATGCGATCACTTTTTTGGGAGTGATTATCACACCTACAAGAAAACCTAAATCGGGCAAGGTAGAAGAATCTTTTTACCCATTCACCAAGTGTACAAGTTAGGTGGGTCGACAATATATTCCTGTCATGTGACACACATGCCGTCACTAGTGTCGTATAGAATATATCAGACGTGTTTTCCTGTAGAGGAATCGGTTGACCTATAACCTTGCGATCAAATGTTTTCGGTTCCCATTGGAGAGGCACGTCCTTTCGTCTACTAATCGCACGGTTTTACGGTGCGGTCGCAAAACACAGACAATAAACTTATTACAGTGAACAAAGACGTCAATGAACGAACGGGCAGATCATACTTTGCGAAAATAAAGAAAGTAAAATTTTCCACTCGAGGGAAGACTTGAACCAAGGTCCTCTCGTTTCGCAGCTGCTCGCGCTAACCACGGGACCACGGCGCTCCTGAGCTCACGCCATCCTAGATGTTGCCTATCTTGCGCATAGACTACTCAGTTTGTATATTTTGCTTATTTTTTTTTTCATAGTTCCACACAACTTCTTCCTGTTTTCTCGATTGATCTGTGATCAGTTTTTCAAGGCCTATCCACTGTGCCAACTTATAACTAAATCTGAGGGGGGTGCGATGGGGAGGTTCCCTTGTCAGAAGAAGCGGGCCGGGTAGGAAGCGGGAGTCTGACTATGGCTGAAGCAAAGGCAGGACGCGGAGAGATTGCCGGAGTGGCGCGCCTGCCCCGCTGCCAATGACGGGCTGGCGCTTTTGTTCCGCAGCCGCGCCTGTGTCCCTGTCTTCAATCCGTCTCACACGGAGAAAGCTGCTCCGCAAGTTTGCTACACGGCGCGTATGGCTGCCAGCAAGCATATGGGGGCGACGGCCACCTCGCACTCTGAAACTCTCACACAATGTACGAGGTGCATTCAAGTTCTAAGGCCTCCGATTTTTTTTCTAATTAACTGCTCGCCCGAAATCGATGAAACTGGCAATACTTCTCGACGTAATCGTCCTGCAGACGTACACATTTTTCACAACGCTGACGCCATGATTCCATGGCAGCGGCGAAGGCTTCTTTAGGAGTCTGTTTTGATCACTGGAAAATCTCTGAGGCAATAGCAGCACGGCTGGTGAATGTGCGGCCACGGAGAGTGTCTTTCATTGTTGGAAAAAGCCAAAAGTCACTAGGAGCCAGGTCAGGTGAGTAGGGACCATGAGCAATCACTTCAAAGTTGTTATCACGAAGAAACTTTTGCGTAACGTTAGCTCGATGTGCGGGTGCGTTGTCTTGGTGAAACAGCACACACGCAGCCCTTCCCGGACGTTTTTGTTGCAGTGCAGGAAGGACTTTGTTCTTGAAAACATTTTCGTAGGATGAACCTGTTACCGTAGTGCCCTTTGGAACGCAATGGCGGTTACTGGCGGTTACCCGAAATTTTTTTGGTGGCGGTGAATCTGTGTGCTTCCATTGAGCTGACTGGCGCTTTGTTTCTGGACTGAAAAATGGCATCCACGTCTCATCCATTGTCACAACCGACGAAAAGAAAGTCCCATTCGTGGTGTCGTTGCACGTCAACATTGCTTGGCAACATGCCACACTGGCAGCCGTGTGGTCGTCCGTCAGCATTCGTGGCACCCACCTGGATGACACTTTTCGCATTTTCAGGTCGTCATGCAGGATTGTGTGCACAGAACCCACAGAAATGCCAACTCTGGAGGCGATCTGTTCAACAGTCATTCGGCGATCCCCCAAAACAATTCTCTCCACTTTCTCGATCGTGTCGTCAGACCGACTTTTGCGAGCCCGAGGTTGTTTCGGTTTGTTGTCACACGATGTTCTGCCTTCATTAAACTGTCGCACCCACGAACGCACTTTCGACACATCCATAACTCCATTACCACATGTCTCCTTCAACTGTCGACGAATTTCAATTGGTTTCACACCACGCAAATTCAGAAAACGAATGATTGCACGCTGTTCAAGTAAGGAAAACGTCGCCATTTTAAGTATTTAAAACAGTTCTCATTCTCGCCGCTGGCAGTAAAATTCCATCTGCCGTACGGTGCTGCCATCTCTGGGACGTATTGACAATGAACGCGGCCTCATTTTAAAACAATGCGCATGTTTCTATCTCTTTCCAGTCCGGAGAAAAAAAATCGGAGGCCTTAGAACTTGAATGCACCTCGTATGATTCGGCGCATAAGCCAGCTGCCTGGCTGAATACCGTGAACAGCCGGGGACGTAATCCAGCAGAACTCCTGCCTTTCTCAAAGGAAACTATTCTGTAAAAAATTTTGATTGTAGCTCACTTTATAGCTTCATTCATCAGCTTCGTGATGAACGGCCTATCATTTTGTTAATAATCATGTATTTTATTATGATATTTTAGGATTAAGTAAATTGCTGAATGAATTTCGGAAACTTTGCAATGAAAAATACAGATTACTACGAATTTTCGTTTGGTGCATGCTAGCTCATATGTTGCTGCGTTTCTCGAGACTTTCAAGGATATCGCTATCTGTTACCAATCTCGAGAAAGAGGACCGTACATAAGGCGCTTCGTCCCAGACTCGCGCGCCAGCGAAAAACCCAGATGAAACATTCACAGAATTCCTCATACCTCGTAAACGGTTTCAGATATAGAAACAAGATTTTGGAAAATGTTAGTACGCAAAAAGCAGAGCATTTGGTCATATGGTTAATATGCGAAACTTCCATATTTACCGCGATATTCAAGTGACTACAGATTTTTCAGTGAAATGATGTAATATTTTAGCGCCATCAGTAGCAATTGAAACGAGAATTACTGTGGGTTTGGAACAAAATACGTGAGGAAGTTTCACTTTATTTTTATACCGCTAATGGGTATTTTCATAAACTATTGACATGTCTTTCCATCAGTCTTATGATTCTGTCGCAATTTCAGCTGCATTAGAATTTTAGTGACATGAATGTTTACAAATTCTGCTGTGTTTCGGCGAAAGAAGCAGATTTGAACGTAGTAACAAGAGGACATATTACTCACAACTTACCACTCATAACGTCTTGTAAGTAGCCTGTTTGCATGTTTGTATGTTGGCAGCGCTATAGACTGTATTAATACCGCTGACAACGCTCTGCGCCCTCGGTAAGAGGGTCTGTGGTTGGGTGGACCAGCAGCGAATGAATAGAGAAGTGTTTGGACATGATTTTCTTAGTGGAGACTCAGTGTTGGAAGGACATGCATTGTAAAATGAGGATGGATATACACTCCTGGAAATTGAAATAAGAACACCGTGAATTCATTGTCCCAGGAAGGGGAAACTTTATTGACACATTCCTGGGGTCAGATACATCACATGATCACACTGACAGAACCACAGGCACATAGACACAGGCAACAGAGCATGCACAATGTCGGCACTAGTACAGTGTATATCCACCTTTCGCAGCAATGCAGGCTGCTATTCGCCCATGGAGACGATCGTAGAGATGCTGGATGTAGTCCTGTGGAACGGCTTGCCATGCCATTTCCACCTGGCGCCTCAGTTGGACCAGCGTTCGTGCTGGACGTGCAGACCGCGTGAGACGACGCTTCATCCAGTCCCAAACATGCTCAATGGGGGACAGATCCGGAGATCTTGCTGGCCAGGGTAGTTGACTTACACCTTCTAGAGCACGTTGGGTGGCACGGGATACATGCGGACGTGCATTGTCCTGTTGGAACAGCAAGTTCCCTTGCCGGTCTAGGAATGGTAGAACGATGGGTTCGATGACGGTTTGGATGTACCGTGCACTATTCAGTGTCCCCTCGACGATCACCAGTGGTGTACGGCCAGTGTAGGAGATCGCTCCCCACACCATGATGCCGGGTGTTGGCCCTGTGTGCCTCGGTCGTATGCAGTCCTGATTGTGGCGCTCACCTGCACGGCGCCAAACGCGCATACGACCATCATTGGCACCAAGGCAGAAGCGACTCTCATCGCTGAAGACGACACGTCTCCATTCGTCCCTCCATTCACGCCTGTCGCGACACCACTGGAGGCGGGCTGCACGATGTTGGGGCGTGAGCGGAAGACGGCCTAACGGTGTGCGGGACCGTAGCCCAGCTTCATGGAGACGGTTGCGAATGGTCCTCGCCGATACTCCAGCAGCAACAGTGTCCCTAATTTGCTGGGAAGTGGCGGTGCGGTCCCCTACGGCACTGCGTAGGATCCTACGGTCTTGGCGTGCATCCGTGCGTCGCTGCGGTCCGGTCCCAGGTCGACGGGCACGTGCACCTTCCGCCGACCACTGGCGACAACATCGATGTACTGTGGAGACCTCACGCCCCACGTGTTGAGCAATTCGGCGGTACGTCCATCCGGCCTCCCGCATGCCCACTATACGCCCTCGCTCAAAGTCCGTCAACTGCACATACGGTTCACGTCCACGCTGTCGCGGCATGCTACCAGTGTTAAAGACTGCGATGGAGCTCCGTATGCCACGGCAAACTGGCTGACACTGACGGCGGCGGTGCACAAATGCTGCGCAGCTAGCGCCATTCGACGGCCAACACCGCGGTTCCTGGTGTGTCCGCTGTGCCGTGCGTGTGATCATTGCTTGTACAGCCCTCTCGCAGTGTCCGGAGCAAGTATGGTGGGTCTGACACACCGGTGTCAATGTGTTCTTTTTTCCATTTCCAGGAGTGTAGTTGGTAATGTTTGGGTCGTGGAATTATTGACTAGTACATAATTTTTGGAACTGGATGTCACATGAATCAGGTAAAATCTTCTAAATACATTGTTTGCTCTTCGACAAAATCTTTCTTTTGCTAACCATATGCCTCCTAGTAGTTAAGAGTCTATAGTTGTTAGAAACTTTTTATTAAGCTGGCTGTAGTTGCTGCTTGCTGTTATTGCTGTAATTCGTGTTATGATGATTTTCTGTGAGGTAAGTGACTTATGAAAAATTATGGTTTATAGTTAGGATTCCTTGCAATTCAGGGCCATTCTTTTGTAATAATTATTGGAAGCCATGTTGCCACTGTATAGTAGTCAGATTGCGTTAGGTTTGTATATCGTGGCTAATAAATGAATAGGTTAAGTTTGAGTTGTCTTTGCCTGGGAAAATTCTGTAGGTGAGTGTTTTAAATGATAAAAATAATTAAAGACCTTAGTTTCACCTGTCGACCCTTAGCCGAGGATACTTCACTGGAATCGTCTGATTTCCTTGTAGTTTGAATAATTAGTGTATGATTACAAATTAGTTATTGTTTACTGCTAGCGCGTAATTGTACGCATAGAATTTCCTCTGTAGTTTTAGTTTCTTATTTTTGTATTGTATTGTCATGAGCAAAGCAGTTGCAAGCATGTGTATTTTCACTAAATATCTCGCAATCGCTTGTGCAAATAATTAGATATTTACTATTTTCAGTGCTATTTTATTGTTTCTTCTTATTTTTGCATTTCAAATTGTTTTTTATGTGTTAGTGTGTAAAATAGTGTGATAATCACGGCGGGTGAAAAGCGTAAAACTAGGCTGCAAAGCAAATTGAGAAATGACAGTGACAACGAGTGTAGCTTGTTAGCATCACCTAGTAACGAACTGACAAATGTTCAAAGATAATAATTTGGTAATAGTGCATAGGGACATGGACCAGACAGTAAACAACGGAGTAGAAATTGAAACAATCAATGAACAGGGAACTATTGTCGATCGATCGGTCGGTAACAATTCCCCTCAGGAATGCGAAATAACAGAGCAAAATCTTGCAAATACCGTAGATTCAGGTTTTGCATCAATACACTTTTCTCAATTACGTCAAGACACACTCTCTGCTTTTCAAAATACGAATATTGCCGGTGCAAACGCATTGACGAAAAACACAAAGGAACGTGTCTCAGTCACTAATGCATGGTTACTGCAATTAATTCAAAAATTTCATCAAACAGACCAAAAGCTTCAAAAGTTAGACACAATGGAACAAAATCATAAACGAACACAGCAACAAGTGAAACAAAATCAGAAACAAACACAGCAACAACTTCAAAAGTTAGACATAACTGACGAAATTAAACAAACACTTGAACAAACACGTGAAGATTTAACCACTAAGATACACAAAATCGGGACGTAAAAACACAAATTTGTGAGCATTTTCAGCCTATTTTTTCGTGACATGAAAACACATTACAGAATCTTGAAGCAGCCATAAAACAAATGCAGATAATGACACGAAAATCATGATACCTTGCATGCTAAAACTGACTCTGTTGCTCCTTGTAAAAAATGAGGAAAACTTAAAGGACACAGTAGAAAAATGTTCAAATGTGTGTGAAATCTTATGGGACTTAACTGCTAAGGTCATCAGTCCCTAAGCTTACACACTACTTAACCTAAATTATCCTAAGGACAAACACACACACCCATGACCGAGGGAGGACTAGAAACACCATCAGGACCAGCCGCGGACACAGTAGACACGATTACGACACAAATGGACACTCTAAAACTTGGCTCAGAAAAACACGCGGAGGAAATGAACGCATTATCGGAAAAAGTAGCCGAACTTTCAGACCAGTTAACAATTTATCTACGAAGGTAGATGATGAGTTGGATGAGACAAGACCGGTAGCCTTTACTGCCACAGAGGAGTACGAGGAAATTAGGAAATATAAGCAGAGTCAGAAACAAATTAATACGTAAAAAGAGAGAGAGATGCGGGGAGTACAAGATAATCTGGCACAGGTGATACAAGAATTGCATATTTCAGTGGATACTCGCGCTCCGACCGGGAAGAGGGATTTAGAAATACGGAAGAGTCACACTGTAATAATGCATGGTATTTCGGGGATCTTGAAAGGAGTCGGCAGGGTGCACCGAGCCTTCAGATGGAACTGCCAATACGACGTAACAGTGACCGATTTGCGACTCACCGACACGATAACTTTGACTATAAGCTCTTCATCACAACGGGTAAATTTAAAACATTCAATAATTCTAGTAATGACACACATCCACAAGCTTGGCTTCATCAACTTTCTCATTGTTTTCCACCCAACTGGTCATCAGAGCAAAGGTTAGTACTTATGTGTGTCTATTTAGAAAATGAACCAGCTGGAAGAATGTCATCGGTTATTAGTGACTGTCACAGAGAAGGAGATTCTTGTCGTGCCTCCCTTTCTGCATATTGGTCTCAGGCTACACAAGAAACGGACACCACCTGTATGGCAACCATTGGCAAAATAACAATAATTACAGAGAAAGATCACATTTCTGTTCAAATGGTTCAAAAATGTTCAAATGTGTGTGAAATCTTATGGGACTTAACTGCTAAGGTCATCAGTCCCTAAGCTTACACACTACTTTACCTCAATTATCCTAAGGACAAACACACACACCCATGCCTGAGGGAGGACTCGAACCTCCGTCGGGACCAGCCGTACAGTCCATGACTGCAGCGCCTTAGACCGCTCGGCTAATCCCACGCGGCTTCAAATGGTTCAAATGGCTCTGAGCACTATGGGACTTAACATCTGAGGTCATCAGTCCCCTAGAACTTAGAACTAATTAAACCTAACTAACCTAAGGACATCGCACACACCCATGCCCGAGGCACGATTCGAACCTGCGAGCGTAGCGGTCGCGCGGATCCAGACTGAAGCGCCTAGAACCGTTCGGCCACTCCGGCAGGCCACATTTCTGTGATAATGACTATGACAGAGAGAACTGTAGAAAGAGGCAGTATGGGAACCCAGTACCGCTACAGGACGTCCATTAAGTGTCGATTGGTGACCTTTTCAGATGAATCACGTTCTTTGCTCCGGCAGATAGATGGCCGTTGCCGTGTACTACGTGAAGCGTTTGATAGGACCCTACAACAATCGTTGGCGGGGTCCAGGCCGGAGGGTATTCCCTCGGTGATCTCGTCATCCTAAAGGAACAATGGAGCCGGCCGCGGTGGTCTAGCGGTTCAGGCGCTGCAGTCCGGAACCGCGGAACTGCTACGGTCGCAGGTTCGAATCCTGCCTCGGGCATGGGTGTGTGTGATGTCCTTAGGTTAGTTAGGTTTACGTAGTTCTAAGTTCTAGGGGACTTATGACCTAAGATGTTGAGTCCCATAGTGCTCAGAGCCAGGAACAATGGAGCAACACAAGTATGACCACGTCCACCCCTACACGCACTTTGTTTTTCCTCGGCACAGTGGCATCTACCAGCAGAACACTGCAACGTGTCGCGCAGCTCGCAGTGTACGTGCGTGGTCTGAAAAGCACCAGGATGAGTTTTCCGTACTCCCCTGGCCACCAAACTCCCCGAATTTAAACGCAATCGAGAATTTGTGGCACAGACTCGCTCGGACTGTTGGTCTAATGGATCCATAACCGAGAAACCCAGCGCAGCTGGCCGTGGCATTGGAGTCGGCATGGATTCACATCTCTGTCGGCAGCTTCCAGAACCTCACTGACTCTCTTCCTGCACACCTCGTAGCAGTCTACAATGCAAAAGCTAGTTACTCAGTCTTTTGACAGTTGGTCACATTCTGAGGGGTTGATCTATTATTCTGTCACTCTGCGCAACGGATTAATCTGAGATGTACCCTTTACCCTGTGGCTTCTGCAAGATGCAATTTCCACCCCTACTACAGAAGTCAGAGAGACGCACCTAACGTTCTAAAGATAAATGCCTGAAAAACTTTCAGCAATAAATATCTTCTGGAGTCGTCCACGGTAAGGAAATGACCCAAAAATTCACACAATTTCTTATGTAACTAGTGGGATACTTGGGTACTGGAGTAGTGCTAGTTAGTGTAAGAAAAACATGAAACTAACGAAAGTTATTATTTATTTTGCAAAAATTCTGAGAAATCACAATGACACTTTTAGTTATGAATTGAACAAGTTATATCCTGGATCTTTTCGGAATGTGAATTTACCTTTCAAGGATAGGATTCGCTAATGAAATTTCTATACGAAGTTTAAGATGCTTGTTGCCTTTGCAGAATGGCTGAGAGGTGCGCCTACTCAACTTGAATAATTATCCTTTAGAATGTTGTTAGGTATGGTCGAGGCTGTCGCATGTGAAATGCAATGAAGTGTACTGCTCTGGAGGAAATATGGGGCTCGCAATAGCTGCAGCGCACAATACCGTAAGCTGCGATGACTGCTGTCTGCGCCACTCGCTGCTGACAAATAAGATAACTCTCGTTCTATCTGGATTGACCTTCGCCAATCAAACTCTTCCTACGCCTTGATGAAGTCAAGGATTCCTATTCACCCCTAGTCTAACTATTGGCGTGGTACACCGGTCAGATAACCAGTCCACCGCGATGCCACTCAAAATTCGCTCGCAGACGTTTAACTATAACACTGTTCACACCGCACAATAAGTGTGTCGGCCAACACAGTGAACAATGCTTAATAGCAAGGACTCAATATAGAGTCGCCCTTTGATTCGCTCTCGCCAGAGGTGCTCTCCCAGTGAAGTACTGAGGAGAGACTTGTTCCTCGCTCTTTCGAGTACACGTACGAGCGCGCACGCTCTTGTTACGTGTTCTCGCTCCAAGAGCGACAACGGAACAGTGCCTCTCCATGCCAGACGTGAAGGGGTACATCTTTTGGTCTCTTCCATTATTCCTTCAGCTCAAGGCGTCATAAATATCGTCTGCGAATCAGGAAAACGGGAGAATGGCGTTTCGTTTAAGGCGACCAATCCAGAAGCTTGTAGCTTTGGCGTTTGGCGTTTGCTGTCTCCCTGTGAAAATCTCTGAAACTGCGTGCTATGTGTAAAGAATGTGTAGGCTGGCCGCTCCCACACAATGTAGCGGAATTTGCTTTTAAGCCGAACACGGGGTCGTTCCCACCTTTCCACTCGGGCCCACGCTGTCCGCAACGGGCGGTCACCGGCCGACATGGGCCGGGTCATCCTCTGAAGGGCCTGGCGTCCCGCTGTGCGGCCTTGCTCCCGAACTAAAAGCCTCTGTTGTGACCGTCGTGTCTGGAATGTATGTGTGCACGCCAGCCTCGAGTATTTCAACCACAGTGCACTCACTTGTCAATTGCATATCGTTTACATGAATTCATACAACATTGACTATCTTACCGAATTTGGGTTCGAATGAAGCGTCTTGATGTGCGGAACATGATTGTGAGGGCGGAATATGTAAGCACTGAAGGTCAGGAGACCACGACGTCTTACAACATTAATGTGACTGGGCAGTGTATTTGTAGCTGTGACAGTATGAAATGACAGTGTTAGGGTGTCATATGTGCTTAACACTCATGAAACGGATTGAACCTTTTCACTACAGTTGGTTGTAACGAAAAGCTCAGACTAGTTGCTGCATGAGCCTGTGCGGTGGACCCAAGGAGCCATTCGAAAGTGCAGTCATCGGCCCTTACCCAAGGTTTTCACTCTTCAGCTGCCAAGACTTGCGTCATGCACTTCTGTCGCCGTCGTACAGTACACAAGCACCCTCAACTTTATCTTTAGGTCCATTTCCTTAATGCACTGGACTCTTATCGCTTTTTAGGACTGGTTTTTGATGCCCGCTTAAATTGCCTTCACCAACTTCGTCAACTTAAGCAAAAGTGAGGACAGCATCTTAACATTCACCGATTGGGGTGCAGATCACCCTACACTGCTGCAGCTGTACAAAGCCCTTGTACTGCCCTGTCTTGACTACGGGAGCCTGGCGTAGGGTTCAGCATTGCGGACGCTATACACCACTGTTGAGTTCAACAGGCGATGGGAGCTTTCCGAACGAGCCCTGTGAACAGCCTACAATTGAAAGCTGCGGTTCTCCATTGCGGATTTGGCGAAAACAACCGCTTTCCAATTATACTGCACACATTCGCAGCTCACCTATCCATCCGAATTACCGTCTCCTTTTTCCTTACACAGCGATCCATTTCCCGCAACGGCAGCCCAGATCGGGGATTACAATTGCAGTCCGTGTCCGGCCGATTTCCACTGAACTCGAGTCTTTCCCTCTACCACCACTCCTCCGGGTCCACTCACACCTCCATGGCTTGTACCTCGGCCACAGTTCCGGCTGGATATATCAAGTCTCAAAAAACTCAGTTCATCCCGCGGTCCTCCGCCGCCTTTCTCTCTATTCTTTACGCGTCCCAGGGTTCAGATGTAGTTTACACGGTTGCCTCGATGGTTGATGGTGAAGTTGGGTTCGCTTATGGTCATGCAGGACATACCGACTTGCGCTCCTCGCCAGATGGCTGCAGTGTTTTCACTGGGTAGCCCCGTCTCGTGCTCTTGATCCTATCCGTTCCTGCGTCTCGGAGTCCTTCCTCATTTTTAGCGACTCCTTGAGGTCCATACAAGCTCTCGGCCAGTGCTATACTCGCCATCCTTTAGTAATGACCACACAAGAGTCCGTTTATGTCCTCGTACGACGTGGACGGTCTGTGGTCTTCGTATGGACCCCAGGAAACGACGGAATCCCTGGATATGAACCTGCCGAGACGCTAGCCAAAGAGGCTACTCGTAAACCGAGTCTGGAGATCGTCATACCGGAATATGACCTTCGAACGGTATTACGCCGCAAATTTTTGGGCTCTGGAATACAGAATTACGCTACCTGACTTTGCCAATAAAGGAGGCGACGGATGGGTGGAGGTCCTCCAACCGAGCCTCTCGCAATGACTCCACTGTCCTTTGCCGGCTCCGCGTCACCCCTACTTGGCTAACTCACGGTCACCTCCTAAGTCGCGAGGACCCACCTCAGAGTCTCTGTGGTTCCCACTTGACAGCGGTCCACATCTTGTTGGATTCTCCAAATCTGGCCGCCCTGAGGCGGACTTTTAATCTCCCTGACGCGCTCCCTTCGATTTTCGGTAACAGTGCCTCAGGGACTAACAAAGTTTTACGTTTCATCCGTGAAGGGTGTTTTTATCATTATATTTAAGGGTGGGCGCTTTGGCCTCATCTTTGAAGCCCTCCCTCTACCTGCATTTTAACTCTTCCTCGATCCCTCTGCTGCTGTCTGTTCGACTTGGTGTTCGTCTTTTCACCATCTCTGTTACTCTTGCCTTGTGTTTTTAGGCCGGAGATTTTAGTGAGTTGCAAAGTGGCTGGCCCTTCCTTTTTTATTCTTGCGATCAACCAGCCAAGGCCGCCTGCTACATTGTTTTAAAACCTTCTACTGCTTTGTCCCCTTTAGTTAATGCCTTCAGTTCTGGTGCAACTAACCGGTTACTACGGGTTATTACGTTATTATTGGGAATGTAAATGCTTATTGCTTGTGAAGTTAACTTGAGAAGATTAGGGTCGCCACCGACTCTAACCATACAACTAATCGAAGGTTTGGTCGAGTCGGAAAATAAATTAAGTTGATCACAGACCAAAAACTCACAAAAATGCACACGTGGTGAGGTCGCTCAGAGCGGATACGATGTAATTAATCGTATTGCCCGTGCACTGTTCACGACAATCAAACATTTAAAATAAAATAGCACATGCAAGAACACGGTGCAGAAGATCAGCTCCCAGCAACACACCTGAAAATAAGACTTAATCTAAAGCATTTGTTATAAAATACAAGGGGAGACTAATCACTGGACCTGTGCATAAGGAAACGCCTTCGATGTGCTAACGGGAAAGCTATGAGGTGAGTGGCTTAGGTGCAAAAACGTAATCTCGGAACACAAGAGAAAATTGTAGATAAAATCATTTATTCCTAAGATAAGGATGTGAGGCATGTACACGATTCCTGATAACACATGGTTTGTGGAGAGACAATTTCTATGTATAGTGCCAAATTCCAACAATATCACATCACACAATCATGTTAACATTATCTAAAACAAACATGCGATCGGACAGTTAGTGATGCCGGTAGCCCAACAACTATAAAGTTCTACCACGTAGTTGGCTTCCCACGGACGAAAGACACATAAAGTAAGGAAAATTTACGAGAAGGCAAAGCTCTAAATATTTAGAAAGGTGAAAGCTTATGCAACCACAGCTGAAGGCAAACATTCGTACAGAATCGAGTGCTCACTTCTTATCGACACCTTTGTGTGGCGCTCTTCCGGCGGATCCAAGTCTGCTACAGAAATTTGCTAAAAGAAAAATCTGCCAAAGTTTAGCATTCCTTGCTGCGACAAGGCAAAGCAATCTTCCAGATTTGAAAAGCGAGACCAAAAGCTAACAGCTCTCCCCTCGCCAAGTAACAACGCGCCACGTGGTCAGTCTAACTCACCCTTCTTCGACTGGAGCACAGCTGTGGACGCTTCCCGTACCGGCGGCAGACTGCCCCCTTTTTCCTCTCCAGCCTCCTCCACCACGCTCCGCGTGGACCGGAAAGCCCAAAGATACCATTTCCGCCACCAACCTAACGCATGTGGATTTCTCACAAGTAGCGCAAACCTCTTTGCCTACTTGACCACTACGAGAGTTGGCTATTCTGTACCATTGCTGCTGAATCTGTACGACCATCGCAGACTTTCTGCAGCAGACTACGCCACCGTCTAGCAACGTGACACACAACCACATTCATTCAATCACGCCACTATAAGAGTAAAGAGAAAAGAGAAACAAGGAAAAGAAAGAGAAATACTTGTGAAATTGGGCTACCGGACTAATGAAAGGTGGCTACAGGACCCTCTCACTGGCTTGATGCTTTCGTTTTCTACTTCACTGTGATTACACACGTAGTTTGCCGCATTTTGTTCCTTCCCCGGATTCCAGGCGATAAGATTCTCTTGGGACACGGTTTTAATCCGAGACCTGGCTGACTAAGGAAAAAGGGACTAATAACATTGCAGTTTAGTCCCTTCAATCTCCAAGCCAACCAAACAGCCAACGGCGGACCCCGCATCTGCGGATTTGCTGTTGATAAAATGATGCGCAGGCCTTACAGCCTGCTTCTTCGTGCAAAACAGTGGAGAAGCGGAGAAGGTTTTAAGTAAGCTGAAGAGCAGATGCACACTTTATGATTAAAACATCGCATGCCGAGAAAGTTTGCAGCTACCCTCGCCTGGTAGTTTCATCACAGGTAGATAGCGTTTCATTTGCATAACGTCGTGCAGAGCTGCACGGTCTCGCCGTGGCCGTGCTTACGTTACGTGGCTGCTGACGAGGCGAGCCGCGTCTAGTGCGGAACAATGCCCTAGCCTGTAATTCGCGCCCCTACGTAATTCTTGAAACGTATACCACACTACCTACATCCACAAATGTAGAACAAAGCCTCCATACACAAACCGCGAATTAACTGTCCACATGGGCAGGAACTTTTACATACGATGTTTTTCTCTGTAACATACGAGGTGCATTCAAGTTCTAAGGCCTACGATTTTTTTTACAATTAACTACTCACCCGAAATCGATGAAACTGGCGTTACTTCTCGACTTAATCGCACTGCAGACGTACACATTTTTCACAACGCTGACGCCATGATTCCATGGCAGCGGCGAAGGCTTCTTTAGGAGTCTGTTTTGACCACTGGAAAATCGCTGAGGCAATAGCAGCACGGTTGGTGAATGTGCGGCCACGGAGAGTGTCTTTCATTGTTGGAAAAAGCCAAAAGTCACTAGGGGCCAGGTCAGGTGAGTAGGGAGCATGAGGAATCACTTCAAAGTTGTAATCACGAAGAAACTGTTGCGTAACGTTAGCTCGATGTGCGGGTGCGTTGTCTTGGTGAAACAGCACACGCGCAGCCCTTCCCGGACGTTTTTGTTGCAGTGCAGGAAGGAATTTGTTCTTCAAAACATTTTCGTAGGATGCACCTGTTACCGTAGTGCCCTTTGGAACGCAATGGGTAAGGATTACGCCATCGCTGTCCCAGAACATGGACACCATCATTTTTTCAGCACTGGCGGTTAGCCGAAATTTTTTTGGTGGCAGTGAATCTGTGTGCTTCCATTGAGCTGACTGGCGCTTTGTTTCTGGATTGAAAAATGGCATCCACGTCCCATCCATTGTCACAACCGACGAAAAGAAAGTCCCATTCATGCTGTCATTGTGCGTCAACATTGCTTGGCAACATGCCACACGGGCAGCCGTGTGGTCGTCCGTCAGCATTCGTGGCACCCACCTGGATGACACTTTTCGCATTTTCAAGTCGTTATGCAGGATTGTGTGCACAGAACCCACAGAAATGCCAACTCTGGAGGCGATCTGTTCAATAGTCATTCGGCGATCCCCCAAAACAATTCTCTCCAGTTTCTCGATCATGTCGTTAGACCGGCTTGTGTGAGCCCGAGGTTGTTTCGGTTTGTTGTCACACGATGTTCTGCCTTCATTAGACTGTTGCACCCACGAACGCACTTTCGACACATCCATAACTCCATCACCACAAGTCTCCTTCAACTGTCGATGAATTTCAATTAGTTTCACACCACGCAAATTCAGAAAACGAATGATTGCACGCTGTTCAAGTAAGGAAAACGTCGCCATTTTAAGTATTTAAAACAGTTCTAATTCTCGCCGCTGGTGGTAAAATTCCATCTGCCGTACGGTGCTGCCATCTCTGGGACCTATTGACAATGAACGGGGCCTCATTTTAAAACAATGCACATGTTTCTATCTCTTTCCAGTCCGGAGAAAAAAAATCGGAGGCCTTAGAACTTGAATTAACCTCGTACAAAGTAGTAAGTGAGACGACTATTTATTTATACAGATAAATGTGAGAAACGTTACTCTTTCTTAGAAACTCTTAGAAACTATGAACAGTGGATAGCTCAGATGGTAGAGCACTTGCCCGCGAAAGGCAAAGGTTCGAGTCTCGGCCCGACACACGGTTTCAATCTGCCAGGAAGTTTCACATCAGCACACACTCCGCTGCAGAATTAGAATCTCGTTCTGGAAACGTCCCCCAGGCTGTGGCAAACCTATGTCTCCGCAATATCCTTTCTTCCAGGAGTGCTAGTTCTGCAAGGTTCGCAGGAGAGCTTCTGAAAAGTTTGGAAGGTAGGAGACGAGGTACTGGCAGAAGTAAAGCTGTGAGGACGGGGCGGGAGTCGTGCTTGGGTAGCTCAGATGGTAGAGCTCTTGCCCGCGAAAGGCAAAGGTCCCGAGTTCGAGTCTTGGTCCAGCACACAGTTTTAATCTGCCAGGAAGTTTCACTTTAGCGCACACTCCGCTGCAGAGTGAAAAATCTCATTCTGGAAACATCCCCTAGGCTGTGGCTAACCCATGTCTCCGCAATGTCCTTTCTTTCAGAAGTGCTAGTTCTGCAAGGTTCGCAGGAGAGCTTCTGTTAAGTTTGGAAGGTAGGAGATGCCGGCACGGTAACTCAGCGTGTTCGGTCAGAGGGTTTGCTGCCCTCTGTAATAAAAAAACTGAGTTAGTGGATCAACGACGAACTGAAACGGCTGTCTTGCGACGTCCGCACCGAGCAGATAAAACGAACGAAAACGAAAAAAATTAGATTAAAAAGAAAGATGGTAGAGCACTTTCCCGCGAAAGGCAAAGGTCCCGAGTTCGAGTCTCGGTCCGGCACACAGTTTTAATCTGCCAGGAAGTTTCACATCAGCGCACACTCCGCTGCAGAGTGAAAAATCTCATTCTAGAGTTTATTTCGTTTTATTACAGACAAGCTATAATCCATTAAATGGAACATTATTTTTTCTGTCATGTAGTCTTGTACTCATCAAATTTCCATCAATTTTAATTATGGAGTTAGCAACCTTCATAGCTTTAAGGGTGGATGTAAAACACTCTACATAATTCGCTGGGTCCAGGTGGGTGTTCTGGAGGCACGAGGATCATGTAATTGAGATGTTCAAACGAGTGCCCATTTTTCTGAATGCACAACCCACTTTATCTCTTAAATAATCTGCGGCAGAGATGCTGGTGCCACGGACACACGGTTTTCCTCCATGTTTCTTCGTGTGTCTATGACAAGTGATTCTTTTGAAATTTGTGACGGTGACACAGATGTAATGCTGACACCACTCACCGCAACGTCTTCTCGTAAGCTGACGTGCAGATCGCGGTGTATTGCAGCTGGAACAAACTCTTCCATATTTTCCTCACTTCTTGCTGGTCTTCGTTAGTGCCGCGCCTTATGTAACTACCTGTAATTATTTCCCGATATCGCTGTTCAGTGAGTAAGGATGTGATGGGTGACCGAGCTCTTCAACATGATATCTCACGGCGTAGGCCACTGCAATCGTATTGGCATTAGTCGAGCATCAGCAACTTGTCAACGCACTTGATGTGTATGTCAGTTTCATTCCACGTCAGCTTGTGTCGTAAGACCTAACCTCGTTTGTTTGTGCATTCCGACAGGTCTTGTATAAAACAGAGTTAAATATACATTCTACAGTTTAATCGAACATGAATTCATACAGCGCATCCAGGGAACTTGTCGCTCCGTGACACCAGACACTTTGCATCTCGTTCGCAGTAAGTTTAGTAGGTTCAATGGAGTTCAAATGGCTCTGAGCACTATGGGACTCAACATCTTAGGTCAGAAGTCCCCTAGAACTTAGAACTACTTAAACCTAACTAACCTAAGGACATCACACTCACCCATGCCCGAGGCAGGATTCGAACCTGCGACCGTAGCAGTCTCGCGGTTCCGGACTGCAGCGCCAGAACCGCGAGACCACCGCGGCCAAGTAGTAGGTGCAATGATTTGTGCTTTCAGTAAAATTGGCTCTCGTTTGAACACCGTATTTAAAGGAATATTCCGTCACAGGATATCCATCTGAAGGTAGCGAATTACATCCAGCTAGGTGCGTCCACCCCTAAAACTTTTAAAGCTTCTAGATCCCTAATTCAAATTCACAGAAACTGGTTTTAAACTGATTTGTGCAAAGTTTGCTTAAATACTTGAGCTAATGGTAGAAAAAAACAGTGTTCCATTTAAAACTTATTACCTGTTATTGCAGCTCTATGGACAATAACTAAATAAACGACGTTCATACATCCAAAGAAAGAATGACAGTTATTACTTTTCCGTATCTTTTCACTTATTGCTTTCTAAGCTACAGAGAGAAACACAATCTGAAACACCGGGTACATACATGCGACTATATCTAAAATTGAACAGACACCTGAGAAAAAGACTGGTTAAATACTTTATATGGAGTGTGGTTTATATAAGGCAGAAACATGGGCTCTAAGGAAGGAAGATGATAAAAGACTGGAGACACTTGGGATAAGGATATGGACGACGGAGGAGAAGATACACTGAAGAGCCAAATAAACTGGTTCAAATGGCTCTGAGCACTATGGGACATAACAGCTGAGGTCATCAGTCCCCTAGAACTTAGAACTACTTATACCTAACTAACCTAAGGACATCACACACACTTCCATGACGGAGGCAGGATTTGAACCTGCGACCGTAGCGGTCGCGCGGTTCCAGACTGAAGCGCCTAGAACCGCTCGGCCACACCGGCCGCGAACACGCAGAAGTGCCGCAACATTATGTCACATGGACTCGACTAATGTCTGAAATAGTGCTGGAACCGATGCCCACGAGAAAGACAGGTCGCGGCCCATACGTCACGAAGGTAGGTGTGCCTGAACTCGCTCGCTCGCTCAGCTCAGCACACAAAACACGTTTCTAAACCTGTTAACTCGCAGCTGTGAGTGTACGTACTAACGAGAATTGCATCTTCTATTGTAATCTGCAATTATGAAGTCTTAGACATTAACAGTACTAGAACAAAATTTAATTCAAGATCAGTACTCGATATAATTTACAGGATTTAATCTCTTCTGCTTAACAGTCCTCATTTCATTCAAGAAGTGGTGCCTTACGCAACTCATTATCATTTTGACATGACTTTAATTTTATTGTACCCAAGTAAAGCCGTAAAGCGGCCTAGGGCGCTGGAGTCATGGACTGTGCGGCTGGTCCCGGTGGAGGTTCGAGCCCTCCCTCAGGCATTGGTGTGTGTGTGTGTGTCCTTAGGATAATTTAGGTTAAGTAGTGTGTAAGCTTAGGGACTGATGACCTTAGCAGTTAAGTCCCTTAAGATTTCAGAAAATTTTTGAAGCCGAAAAATTTATAAGTATGGGTATGGACTTCTGATCATTGTAGAACTAATATCAGTAAGACTCCAGAATAGCGGATTCCGGTAGAAGATGCAATTCTCGTTTGTATGTGCACACCTAGTTACGAGTTAACAGGTCTAGAAACGTAGGTTGTCTGCTGAGTTGAGCCTGCGAACGAGCGCAGGCCTACCTTTGTGACGTACGCGCCGCGGCCTGTCTTTCTCTTAGGCCTTGTGCTGGACCGATCTGACACCATGAATCCTGTAGGGCTGTCCGTAAATCCGTAGGAGTACAAGTGGGTGGAAATCTCTTCTGAACAGCACGTTGCAAGACATCCCGGATGTGTTCAATAAATTTCATTTCTGGGGACTTTGGTGACCAGCGGAAGTGTTTAAAAACAGAAGACTGTTCCTGGAATCACTCTGTAGCAATTCTGGACGTGTGGGGTATCGCATTGTCCTGACGGAATTGTCCAATGCACTATGGACATGAATGGATGCAGGTGATCAGACAGAATACTTATGTACGTGTCACATGTGAGAGGCGTGTCTACACGTATCAGGGGTCCCATGTCACAACTGCACACGCCCCACACCACACAGAGCCTCCACCAGCTTGAACAGTCCCCTGATGGCATGCAGGGTCCATGGATTCATGAGGCTGTTTCCATACCCGTACACGTCCATCCGCTCGGCACAATTTGAAACGAGACTCGTCCGACCAGGAAACATATTTCCGGTCATCAACAGTCCAATTTCAATGTTGTCGGACTCATGCGAGGCGTAAAGCTTTGTGTCGTCAAGGGTACATGAGTGGGCCTTCGGCTCCGAAACCCCATATCGATGATGTTTCGTTGGATGCTTCACATGCTGTCACTTGTTGATGACCGGCCGGGTGGCCAAGCGGTTCTGGGCGCTACAGTCTGGAACCGCGCGACCGCTACGGTCGCAGGTTCGAATCATGCCTCGGTCATGGATGTGTGTGATGTCCTTAGGTTAGTTAGGTTTAACTAGTTCTAAGATCTAGGAGACTGATGACCTCAGAAGTTAAGTCCCGTAGTGCTCAGAGCCATTTGAACCAATTTGTTGATGGCCCTGCATTGAAATGTGCAGCATTTTGTGGAAGGTTCTCTTCAGTCGTCGTTGATTCCGTTCTTGCAGGATCTTTTTCCAGCCGCAGCGATGTCGGATTTGGTGTTTTCGGGATTCCTGATATTCACTGTGCGGGCTTTCAAAAAAAAATGTGGCCCTCAACTATGTACCCTGAGACTCAGAGTTGAAATATTAAAAGTTTTGGCTGGTTTCGTTGTCTAGGGGCCGGGCTACGTAGTTGCCATTATTAGCCAAATACTGCTGAGTCAACAGTATACAATATGAATATACTCATGAATCAAATGGTCCAATGTTCCTATCACTCGGCAATTGCGAATTTTGAAATTTATAAATGAAATATTGCAATTAAATAAAATCTGCATGTACTATTTTAACGACTTTAAATGATGAGCACGATAGTAGAAGTACTTTTAAGAATGCCGTTTATTACTGCAAACACTTATTGGTGTCGATGGTGCAGCAATTAAATAAAATATATGTAGAATGACAGGGAAACAATAGATTCCTACTGCACGTAATTAGTTATGAGCAACAACATAGCTCACGAGATATTCACTTCTAAACGCACACTACGTCTTCACTGCAGAAGCCACGGAAATCTCACAAGTGCACAAGTCGGCACTACGAAATATTTCTAAATCCCGTGACCACGCGCAAACTGCTCCACGCTTCAAGTATTTCCTGCGACCCTCCGTCGTGCCTTCCCGTCCAGCACCAGCACCCCCCCCCCCCCCCCTCGTGTCCCGTGCAACCGTCCGTCCTGTTCAGTACTCCCCCTACCATAGTAACGAGCGCTGTGATTGGCTAGAATGCTCCCGGCATGTCTCCAAGCCAACGCACACTCACAAACATACTGAAACACATACAAAATACTCGATTTACATTTAAATAACTTGAAATTAAATAAATATTCCTACGGCTCGACCATAAACACGCTCTAAGACATTAGTAAATACATAAATAAATAAAATAAACATATATCAAAGGAATAGAAACGAAAGCAGGCCAGTAGCCTAATGTCTCTGTGCTTTCTAAAACACAGTAAATATCTGACCAATTTCTTCATGAATAGTATCTATCGGATATATACAAAGACATAGACGAATAAATATATTTAGAAGCATGCTCCTACCATTTTTTCGTGTAACTGTGGAATACTTCTGGTCTGACGCGATCAATAGTAATTGGCCACTTTGACCTACAATAATTCATGTACTATTCAGGTTACATGCCTGTAATTCATACCAATTTAGATTTACGTTAATAGTTTTGTAAAGACACATCGATCGACAAAATTGGATGAACAGTATGGGTTTTGGAAATTTGTTGCTGGGTGTTACTTGTATAATTTACAGTCAGATACTAAGCTTTGAACTAATAAAGATATTGAAAATCTGATTACACCATCAGAATCGCCGTGCAAATAATGGTAATGTACATGTTTCTTTTTAAGGTATCATGATTCCTCTGGGTATTATTAATTTCTACATGAACTGTGAAATGTCTGCCATTATGGTTTCACTAAGTGCGCCGCCTTTGGCACTCCCGGCAAACAAAACTCCTTCATCGACACAAAGCACAGTCCTCATCACAGCGTGAGCATGGAATTCCCAGCCACGCGGTCGGCCTGGACTACCTGCTGGGGCTGCCCCTCTTGCGCCGCCTAACGCTCGGCACCACGCGGTTGCTGACAAGCCCCGGCTTGCCGAGCGGCCCATGTGGCCACACCAGCTCCGAACTTAGAATATTTTCAGGGCGCCACAACCCGCCCATTACCTCACAACAGTACACTTGTGAAATGGTCATAGGGGAAAATCCCCACTCCATCGCTACTTCTGAGATGCTGCGTCCCATTGCTCGTGTGCTGACTGTAACACCATGTTCAAACTCGCTTAAACCTTGATAACCTGCCACTGTAGCAGCAGTAACTGATCCGACAACTGTGGCCGACACTTATTGTCTTATATAGGCCTTGCCGACCACAGCACCTTATTCTGCCTGTTTACGTATTTCTGTATTCGAATACACATGCCTATACCAGTTTCTTTGGCGCTTCAGTGTAAGATGGAGAGAAAGAACTAAAAATAAACGAGTATTAAGAAAAGTTGGTGACAAAATAGGTTTTAAATAAAAAGAATAATTGGTTATGGCAATGTCCAAGAAGACAATGCTTAGTGGTGATGATGGATGGAAAAGGAAAGAGGAAAAGATATCAACTGATAGATTAAGTGAAATTCGGAAATAGTTACATGAAGACAAAAAGAATGGAAGAAGACAGGAGATGATAGAGAGTCAATATTATGAAGGATCTACCTAACAGTCAGAACACTTATCCACCCAAACACGCAAGCAACTGGCAACAGCCACTGAAGATATAATCCGTTTTGTTGGGTAGTGATATGTGATTTCTCTTATTATTGACATTGTTGTCGATTGTTTGTTGTTGGAGCTAAGACAGGCCGATAGTAACAACAGATTAAAAACAATACCAATGTCTCTGACGGACCTCGAGCCCATGACCGTCGATATTTTAGGCAGTAACTCTTCTCCTGAGACCAGAGAGGCTGGCCTTTACGTAGTTGGCTGTAGATAATATGGCCACTCCACCCTAGTGGCTGGTTAAGTGCAGCTGCGTCTATTATACAATGTCTTCATTTAATCTCAGTGCTCATTCTCAAAACTAATGTTTTGCAAGAATTTTAGTAGTGCGTAAGGATTCGCTTGTATTAAGCTACAATCGTAACAAACTTGTCCAATAGCCTTCTAGACTCAAGTATCGGTGTACGTACTCGCATTTTAAAGAAAAATATGAGGACTATTTTTCTAATATCCAATCGGCCCCGAAATCAAAACCAGAGAGAAAATTCGATGAAGCTTCAGATTTTTATTTAATCGTATGGCTAGGGCCCCCGTCGGACAGGCTCGCAGGGTGCCCGTCTTTCCATCTGACGCCACTTCGGCGACCTGCAGTCGATGAGGGTGATACGATGATGACGACGACAGCACAACACCCAGCCCCTGGGCGGACAAAATTCCCCGACCCAGGCGGGAATCGAACCCCGGCCCAGAGGATTGACAATCCATCACGCTGACCGCTGACCATATATATATATATATATATATATATATATATATATATATATATATATATATGGTGTTACAAAAAGGTACGGCCAAACTTTCAGGAAACATTCCTCACACTCAAATATAGAAAAGATGTTATGTGGAAATGTGTCCGGAAACGCTTAATTTCCATGTTAGAGCTCATTTTAGCTTCGTCAGTGTGTACTGTACTTTCTCGATTCACCGCCATGATTTCATACTCTACCTGTGCTGCTAGAACATGTGCCTTTACAAGTACGACACAACATGTGGTTCATGCACGATGCAGCTCCTGCACACTTCAGTCGAAGTGTTCGTACGCTTCTCAACAACAGATTCGGTGACCGATGGATTGGTAGAGGCGGACCAATTCCATGGCCTCCACGCTCTCCTGACTTCGACCTTCTTGACTTTCATTTATGGGGTCATTTGAAAGCTCTTGTCTATGCAACCCCGGTACCAAATGTAGAGACTCTTCGTGCTCGTATTGTGGACGGCTGTGATACAATACGCCATTCTCCAGGGCTGCATCAGCGCATCAGGGATTCTATGCGACGGAGGGTGGATGCATGTCTCCTCGCTAATGGAGGACATTTTGAACATTTCCTGTAACAAAGTGTTTAAAGTCACGCTGGTACGTTCTGTTGCTGTCTGTTTCCATTCCATGATTAATGTTATTTGAAGAGAAGCAATAAAATGAGCTCTAACATGGAAAGTAAGCGTTTCCGGACACATGTCCACATAACATATTTTCTTTCTTTGTGTGTGAGGAATGTTTCCTGAAAGGTTGGCCGTACCTTTTTGTAACACCCTATATATATAGGGTGTTTCAAAAATGATCGGTATATTTGAAACGGCAATAAAAACTAAACGAGCAGCGATAGAAATACACCGTTTGTTGCAATATGCTTGGGACAACAGTACATTTTCAGGCGGACAAACTTTCGAAATTACAGTAGTTACAATTTTCAACAACAGATGGCGCTGCAAGTGATGTGAAAGATATAAAAGACAACGCAGTCTGTGGGTGCGCCATTCTGTACGTCGTCTTTCTGCTGTAAGCGTGTGCTGTTCACAACGTGCAAGTGTGCTGTAGACAACATGGTTTATTCCTTAGAACAGAGGATTTTTCTGGTGTTGGAATTCCACCGCCTAGAACACAGTGTTGTTGCAACAAGACGAAGTTTACAACGGAGCTTTAATGTAACCAAAGGACCGAAAAGCGATACAATAAAGGATCTGTTTGAAAAATTTCAACGGTCTGGGAACGTGACGGATGAACGTGCTGGAAAGGTAGGGCGACCGCGTACGGCAACCACAGAGGGCAACGCGCAGCTAGTGCAGCAGGTGATCCGACAGCGGCCTAGGGTTTCCGTTCGCCGTGTTGCAGCTGCGGTCCAAATGACGCCAACGTCCACGTATCGTCTCATGCGGCAGAGTTTACACCTCTATCCATACAAAATTCAAACGCGGCAACCCCTCAGCGCCGCTACCATTGCTGCACGAGAGACATTCGCTAACGATATAGTGCACAGGATTGATGACGGCGATATGCATGTGGGCAGCATTTGGTTTACTGACGAAGCTTATTTTTACCTGGACGGCTTCGTCAATAAACAGAACTGGCGCCTATGGGGAACCGAAAAGCCCCATGTTGCAGTCCCATCGTCCCTGCATCCTCAAAAAGTACTGATCTGGGCCGCCATTTCTTCCAAAGGAATCATTGGCCCATTTTTCAGATCCGAAACGATTACTGCATCACGCTATCTGGACATTCTTCGTGAATTTGTGGCCGTACAAACTGCCTTAGACGACACTGCGAACACCTCGTGGTTTATGCAAGATGGTGCCCGGCCACATCGCACGGCCGACGTCTTTAATTTCCTGAATGAATATTTCGATGATCGTGTGATTGCTTTGGGCTATCCGAAACATACAGGAGGCGGCGTGGATTGGCCTCCCTATTCGCCAGACATGAACCCCTGTGACTTCTTTCTGTGGGGACACTTGAAAGACCAGGTGTACCGCCAGAATCCAGAAACAATTGAACAGCTGAAGCAGTACATCTCATCTGCATGTGAAGCCATTCCGCCAGACACGTTGTCAAAGGTTTCGGGTAATTTCATTCAGAGACTACGCCATATTATTGCTACGCATGGTGGATATGTGGAAAATATCGTACTATAGAGTTTCCCAGACCGCAGCGCCATCTGTTGTTGAAAATTGTAACTACTGTAATTTCGAAAGTTTCTCTGCCTGAAAATGTACTGTTGTCCCAAGCATATTGCAACAAACGGTGTATTTCTATCGCTGCTCGTTTAGTTTGTATTGCCGTTTCAAATATATATATATATATATATATATATATATATATATATATATATATATATATATATATATATATATATATATAAAACCTTATTTTGTTCGTTTTAGTTCGTTGCATCTGCTCGGTGCGGACGTCGCAAGACACCCGTCTCAGTTCGTCGTTTATCCTATTAGCTCAGTTTTTTTTTTATTACAGAGGACTGCTAACCCTCTGACTGAACACGCTGAGCTACCGTGCCGGCGACCATTCAGCTACCGGCGGCCGACAAGCTTCATATGTGTTGCCCAGTGTCTACTGTACGCCTACCGATCGACCCACGTCGCACTTTTCAGCTCTGAGCGCACAGTGAGCACATAGACATACCTAGAACAATAGTCTCTCACCAGGTGTGAAGTGCCTGCTGACATTCAGTGTCTAGATGCTGAGGGGTTCTGCCTCATTTCACGTAGCCCACATAACGTGCATGGCATAAAGTGCGGCAATGGTGCAGAGTCTTTGGAACAGGACGTACAAAATTTCATGGTGCACGTGGTCAGGGTGGAAAGCGAGTCTCGATCGATGATTTTGCTCAGCGAGTGGATCAGGTGATTCGAGGTAATCGTCTACGAAGGGCAATTCAGGACAAGTGAAGAGGAAAGTTATCATCAGGCATTCTCGATCTCCATGACAATGGCTCCCTCTGATTTTCGTCTCTTTGTTCACTTGACCGCTGGCTTTGAGGTCAGCATTTTTGCACAGACAACGTGCTGTAGACCAGGGTAGAGAATTGGCGAAAAGCACAGGTAGCTGCCGTCTATGACGAGGGTATTGGAAAATCGTAGTGGCGACTATGCTGGAGCCGGCCGGTGTGGCCGAGCGGTTCTAGGCGCTTCAGCCTGGAACCGCAGGTCGCAGGTTCGAATCCAGCCTCGGGTATCGATGTGTGTCATGTCCTTAGGTTAGTTAGGTTTAAGTCGTTGTAAGTTCTAGATGTTAAGTCCCATAGTGGAAAGGAGCTGGTAGGTGTAGCTAAATGTTGCAAATAAATTTTTTCTTCCAGGAGTGCTAGTTCTGCAAGGTTCGCAGGAGAGCTTCTGCGAAGTTTGTAAAGTAGGAGACTAGGTACTGGCGGAAGTAAAGCTGTGAGGACGGGGCGTGAGTCGTGCTTGGGTAGCTCAGTTGGTAGAGCACTTGCCCGCGAAAGGCAAAGGTCCCGAGTTCGAGTCTCGGTCCGGCACACAGTTTACATCTGCCAGGAAGTTTCGTATGAGCGCACACTCCGCTGCAGAGTGAAAATCTGATTCTGGAAACATCTCCCAGGCTGTGGCTAAGCCATGTCTCCGCAATATCCTTTCTTCCAGGAGTGTTAGTTCTGCAAGTGAAGTTTGGAAAGTAGGACACGAGGTACTGGCAGAAGTAAAGCTGTGAGGACGGGGCGTGAGTCGTGCTTGGGTAGCTCAGTTGGTAGCCGGCACGGTAGCTCAGCGTGTTCGGTCAGAGAGCCGGTTGGCCTCTGTAATAAAAAACTGAGTGGAAGGATCAACCACCGAACTTGAACAGGATGTATTGCGACGTCCGCAACGACCAAACACAACGATCAATAATGAACAAAACAGAAAAAAAAAGTTGGTACATCACTTGCCTGCGAAGGCAAAGGTCCCGAGTTCGAGTCTCGGTCCGGCACACAGTTTAAATGTGCCAGGAAGTTTCATATCAGCGTACACTCCGCTTCAGAGTGAAAATCTCATTCTGAAACTTTTTTTTTATTTTCACTGCGGTTTTATTTCGCGACCAAGTAGACCATGAAAAAAAAAATAGCCCTCGTATTTAGATTAACAAGTCTAACGGCAGCGTTATTAACACCCCGGCAACATTTCCGGCCTCGAGCGGGGCACGAGGAGCGAGAGACGGAGAGCGACAAAAAGATCGGTCGGCAAGTGGTCTTGCACGGCGCTGGAGTGGCGCGCGCCGCCTTCTTAATTGGGAACGCGCCAGCGAGGAGGGCCGCACGCAGCGCCACACGCCGCATCCCGCCCCCGTTCGCAGCCCGAGCCGAGCCTTCCGCCTGCTGAATGCGCCGCCGCGTCCCGCCGCCACTAGGGCGCGCCAGTCGAGTGCGGGCGCGCCAGTACTCCAGTCGCCCGCCTCAATAATGGATGCGAGCGCAGCGGGGCTGGCGGCCGCGAGAGTGCAGCACTGTTCCCAGGGCGCACCACTGTTCCGCAGGTTCGCTAGTTTCTCTATTTTCCTCCTCACACGGGAACCGTGCAAACTTCTCCTCATCCTTTTGATTCATTTTCACAACTTCTGTAGGGCATGACTAGGACTTCCAACATTTGTAAACACGCGGATCCTAGAATACAGGATAGGAATCACGAGGTATATGCTCAATAGCAATTGCGTTGCAGACGTCAGACTGCACCCAAACAACACTCAGTAGCCCGCACCTGCTATAATGTATTGTGTGGTGACTGAGTTTACGAGTGAAAACAAGATTATTTAGGCGATGTGGATTGTTATTAGTAACTGGCGAGTGCTTACAGAGTGTCGCTGTAATTATCGGTATATTGAAGGATTTTTTATAGTAAGTTTTATAGTAAGTTGGAAGATGTGAGGCAATGCTGACCCTACGACTTATCTTACAAGAAAGATTTACGAAAGGCAAACCTAAGTTTCTAGCACTTGTAGACTTAGAGAAAGCTTTTGACAATGTTGATTGGAATACTCTCTTTCAAATTTTGAGGCTGGCAGGGGTAAAATACAGGGAGCGAAAGCAGATGGCAGTTATAAGTGTCGAGGGATATGAAAGGGAAGCAGTGGTTGGGAAGAGAGTGACACAGGGTTGTAGCATATCCCCGATGTTATTCAATCTGTATACTGAGCAAGCAATAAAGGAAACCAAAAAAAAGTTCGGAGTAGGTATTAAAATCCATGGAGAAGAAATAAAAACTTTGAGGTTCGCCGATGACATTGTAATTCTGTCAGAGACAGCGAAGGACTTGGAAGAGCAGCTGAACGGAATGCACAGAGTCTTGAAAGGAGGGTATAAGATGAATATCAGCAAAAGCAAGACGAGGATAATGGAATGTAGTCGAATTAACTCGGGTGATGCTGAGGGTATTTGATTAGGAAATGAGACACTTAAAGTAGTAAAGGAGTTTTGCTATTTGGGGAGCAAAATAACTGATGATGGTCGTAGTAGTTGTTAACATCGAGTATAGACTTAAATGTCAGGAAGTCGTTTCTGAAAGTATTTGTATGGAGTGTAGCCATCTATGGAAGTGAAACGTGGACGATAAATAGTTTAGACAAGAAGAGAATAGAAGCTTTCGAAATGTGGTGCTACAGAAGAATGCTGAAGATTAGATGGGTAGATCACATAACTAATGAGGAGGTATTGAATAGGATTGGGGAGAAGAGGCACAACTTGACTAGAAGAAGGGATCGGTTGGTTGGACATGTTCTGAGACATCGAGGGATCACCAATTTAGTATTGGAGGGCAGCGTGGAGGGTAAAAATCGTAGAGGGAGACCAAGAGATGAATACACTAAATTCACTAGCTTCAGAAGGATGTAGGCTGCAGTAGGTACTGGGAGATGAAGAAGCTTGCACCGGATAGAGTAGCATGGAGAGCTGCATCAAACCAGTCTCAGGACTGAAGATCACAGCAACAACAAGTTTTTAAGTGAAAAATAATGGTTTGCTGCCCGATCGCCAGTTGTACTAACCACACCAGACAAATAAAGACGTTAGGAACTACGTTTCAGACATTCTCTACAAACAATGCGACGAAATGAAAATGGATAAATGCTTGTAAACATAGAGATCCGTTTTCAGTTGAAAATATGCGTGTCTAGTTGAAAACGTTCATGTCTGCTCGACACATTTTGCTGATTCGGATTACGAAAGGGATTTCAAAACCGCTCTGTTGAATATTCATTCGAAACACAAGCTGAAGACTGACGCTGTTTCAGCTCTAAACGTACCATCCTCTGGTGCAAATGAGAGGGAGCACAAAAACGAAGCTACCGTGAAGAAGTAGAAGATATTGTATAGGTAAATATGTTATAAACTAATGAAGAAATTACTACTAGACAAAACGATGACTGTGAAAACAAACACAGCTGTGAATGTGACAATGCCTGATTAAGCCAACAATTAGAAATTAGAAATAAAAGGCCTTAAAAGCAGAACAGTGCAGATTTACAGGATCGTCTCTCTCAAGGTAGCGGTGAGTTACTGAGATTAAACCATTTTCAAAATGTGATTCAGGACTATTTTTTCTGTCAACAGAAAGTGGTTATGAAAGGACAGTTAACTGACTGGTCATCTAAAGATTTTGCAAAGGCTGTGACTTTACGTGATCTGTCTCAATAAGTGTCACCTTTTTTCAGGACTTTGCTATAATGTGTTTCGTGAGAACATGCGCATTCATCAGAATGAAACCTTTCAACAAGGCAAAAAATTCAATGACAGTGAGCGAACGGAGAGTGAACAGCAGCGCGGAGTGGCCGCGTGGTTTGAAGCGCTATGTCACGGATTGCGTGGCTCCTTCCGCCGGAGGTTCGCGTCCTCCCTGAGGCATGTGTGTGTGTGTGTGTGTGTGTGTGTGTGTGTGTGTGTGTGTGCGTGTGTGTATGTTGTTCTTAGCATAAGTTAGTTTAAGCACTGTGTAAGTCTAGGGACCCATTACCTTAGCAGTTTGGTTCCTTAGGCATTCACACACACACATTTGAGAGTGAACAAAGACAAAAACTGAAAAATAGTTGTAACACAACAGAAAAGCTAAAGAAAACCTGCCAATACACTTAGAGAGTTTAAAACGGCATTATAGAAGGTTTCTCTGTAGTGCACGTCTGCGAGGCATAAGCCTGTATGCGCCCTCCGAGATGGTGAAAGATGTTGAAGTCCTTCAGAGGCTTTACATTAGCATTTCACTGACTGTGGGGAAAGTAGTTCAACCGATGTAAAGCTTAATAATAATAACAGCAGAATCACTAAAACATGCAAACTCTCGATAACATTCATAACTGTGTGTGAGTTACACATGTGCGCCAATAAGCTCCAATGCAGAACGGCGTGGCGGAAGGGTTCATGGTGACGTCACAGCTCACAGCCCCCAGGCCAACGAGAAAGACAGGCCGCGGCGCGTACGTCACGAAGGCAGTCCTGAACTCGCTCGCTCGCTCAGCTCAGCAGACAAAATGCGTTTCTAAACCTGTTAACCCGCAGCTGGGCGTGTAAGTACTAACGAGAATTCCATCTTCCACTGGAATCTGCTATTATGAAGTCTTACTGATTAACAGTACTACAGAAAAATTTTATTTCAGATAGATACACGATATAAATGGTATGACGGTTTGTTTATAGCATATAGTCTCTTCTGCTTAACAGTACTCATTACATACTGGATGTGGTGCCTTATGCAACTGATAATCATTTTAGTATGATTTTATTTTATTGTACGCCAGTACAGCCATAACAAATTATAAGCAGGCCCATGGAGTTATCATTATAGGACTAATAACAGTAAGATTCCACAATAGCGGATTGCAGTAGAAGATTCACTTTTAGTTTGTACGGGCACGCCTAGTTACGAGTTAACAGGTGTAGAAACGTAGTTTGTCTGCTGATTTGAGCGAGCGAGCAAGCGCAGGACTACCTTCGTGACGTACGCGCTGCGGCCTGTCTTTCTCGTAGGCCTCGTCACAGCCCGCCTGTGCGTGACCCCTACCGGGTAGTCTCGCACCCAAGTGTAAACAGGATGGCGCATCTCTCAACCGTTTTCGAGAAAGCGAGATTTAAAATTTTTGTCGTTCTTATAAGCTTTGTAGGGTCGCTGGTACTCAAGCATTCCCCAGCCGAGAATGAGAGCGAGGTCTCGGGATCGAATCTCGTTGTCTTTGCTTTTCCTTCATTCCCACGTAATTCTGACAGCAGACTTGTGATAACTGTGTAAATTATTAATATTTAATGGTTCATTTATTATTTTCATACTCTTCATGGTAAAAAATGCTTTCAAGAGACCACTGACTAATTTGGAGCAAGGAAGAAAAAAATCAGTTGCTGACAATCAGCGCAAGCACACAAACGCTACAATAACAGCTTCAAAGACAGGCGAAATTTCAACACCATTTTACGAGAATTTCTTAAACGACGTCTTAAAGGCATACATGAGGAAAGAACGATTTCCTTTGCTCCATGATCCAAAGGAAGAGCAAACTTACCGAGGTTTATACGACGAAACTTTTGAGAATGGAGAAAACTAATTCCTCCTTAATGTATTCCGTAAAGGCAGCTTTGCAAAGTTCGCTTTTTACAGGCAGATTAAGAACCTCATAAAACGACTACAAAATATCGCGCACATCATCGAACAGAATAGTGAGATATCTTATAGAGAAGATTGCCTGCACAACAAACAGGTGTTTGGCTGGTTGTTGTAAATTAAGATGGCACGATATCTGCCGATGTTCAAATAGGATGGGACATGTTTAGTAAGGTCTATGTGCACATGGTTCACCCCACTCAGGACTGGGTGCGTGGTAAAGTGAGCCCGTTTTCCCGCCGCATGGCTTATCACAGTGCCATAGGGTCTCAACGCTGTGATCACCACCTCTGCTGGCACCTCAGATGGCAGCTCGAACACACATACGGTCACCTGACCAAGACCTGCATGTTCAATTGAATCGTCCCCTTAGAAAAATTATAAATGACTGTGCTTAAACTGACACACAATATTTTTAGCGCAACGCAACCTGACTTTTAATAATCCCTACAAAAGAATGGCCCTGACTAACATTAAACTATACCTTTCACAAATCACTTACCTCACAAAAATCTTCGTTACTCGAACTACTGCAATACAGCAAGCGTCACTACTGCCAGCTAAATAAAAGATTCAAACTACTAAAGGCTCTAACTACTGATAGGCATAGTTAGCAAATGAAAGATTTTGATAGAGAACAAACAATGTATTTACCTTAATAGTGTTCAAAAGTTATAGTATATATATCAGTTCATGAAATCCAGTCTTACAAATTTACTGCCTCTGTCCATATCATCCGCTGTCACAACTCCGCCATCTCACACCCCACATCCACCACTGCTGGCGGCTCACCTCCAACTGCGCAACGCTACACGCTGTTAACAGCCAACTGCCCAACACTACAATGGCCAACAACAATGCAAACCAGCCACAGATTGCACACAGCACAGCCAGTGATTTTCATACACATCGCTACGTGGCGTTACCAGTATAAAAACCTAAACAGCCTACTTACATAGCCCCCATGCTCCCCACAAAAAATTTTACAATTTTTTTTGGGCAGTGGCCAATACAGATTAGAAAAAATTTTTCATAATTACAATAACAAAGAAATCAAATGCACACACGTATTGATACAATGTTGGTCAAAAGCTAAAATTTTCTCACAGTCCATAAAGACAGTCCTGATCATTAATCACAGTAAAATTGCAGTGCCTTTTTTTTTCTCAAAGTCTGAGCAGTAAAAGAGAATGCACACGGAAGTAGTGGATTTCCATGCAGTCTTGAAGTAGTGTTGTCCTTGCAATGGAAAGACAGTGCTGACTCTTGACATGCAGACATGTAATGGGCCACAACAGAGCAAACCTACAGCAGAGACAGTCGAAGTTTTGAAGAATGTTGCTAGGTAGGTCATCACAGAGCAGACTCATTGTAGTCCTGGTAGAGATTACGGTATTGGTGGGCTACCAGAGGTGCAGACCCACTGCAGTCCTTGTAGAAATAATGGTTCTGGTAGGCCATCAAAGGTGCAGACCCACTGTAGTCCTTGTAGAGACGGCCAGCAGCCATCTGTTGCGACTGTGCAGGTGCACAACCACCAACGAAAAGTCTTGTGGATAATATAGCAAGTACATAAACCACCACTTGTGCACTCACAAAAAATTTTTGAAATGTCCTTAACCAGTCCCTTACTGACTTATTAACACACGTCCAAACACTAACAGTCCCTACTTCTCACATATTGTCCATATACTATGACCAGCAGAAATGTGTGCAGTGAAATGTAACTTAGAAGTTACTTAATTTGATGAACTGGTGTCAATTACAATTTTATAACATAAGAATACAATAACACAGGTACAAAATACATCATTAAAGAACATAACAATACAGATAACATTTGTAGTAATAGGGGCTTTACAAAAGAATAGAAATAAACATATACATCAGTGTTACAGGAATTATGACATAAGTAAATACATAAAAGATCAGAATAACTTTTGAAGCATCAACTTCACACATGAGCATTAAAACAAAACAGAATAAATAATGTCTAAGCATCTTTACAAGGTAAATAACATATCATCAGAAAAATTCTACAACGTAACTCTCATCAGATAAACACATAAAGAGAGGAAAAACACAAATACCCAAGGTACATAAACACATAGTGGGATAACACAAGGAAAGCACAGGGTTTGTTGTTTTACTGCAGTATTTTGCAAACAAAACTTTCTTTACTTCTCGGAGATCTCCCTTCGTTCTTCATTATTTCCAAAAAGTCCTATCTACACCTGCTTTCTGTACTTTTTTCGTATAACTTCTCAATGCGTTTCTTCCAATTCATCACAACTCATTCTCTTATATAGTCTACCCCCTCTTAAGCTAACTTAAATCTACTGAGCTCAGATGCAGAAACTAAGGGACGAGGCAATACAGCAGCACAAAACAATTAATACAAGCAGCAATGACAAAAAAAATGCAAATTGGTAAAGCAAGCAGCAGCAGCAAATGCAATAACTTATATCTAATTATGACAAAGCTCAAGATAAAAAATATTACAGTAAAGTTGGCCATGTCTAATATCTATGTCACATCTTAACACTAGAGTGATGCATCACCTTTACTTACTGTACCAAAAATTTACCAAGCCATTGACAAAAATTATCGATGCAATTCCTGTGAAGGGAAATGCCCCCTCGTTTTTTTTTTTTTGGAAGTAGATCATAAAATTATTTATTTACTGGATCTGTAGGCATAAAATATCTATATTAGTACAGCTATTAAATTTTATTTTAACCAATGCTGCAGTGCAGCTAGAAACTAGATATTAAACAAATTGAGCAATCTCTCAACTAGAAAGACAATAGATGTAAAAATGTTCCTCGTTATTTCATTAGGCATTTTAGTAAATATCATAAATTAAGAGCTCCACAGTGTAATCATATGTTTTCAAGTTCGAGCGTGTCATATTTGCGATGCTTTCTACAAAGGAATGCCAATAGCGAGAATAATGGCCTCCTTTTTTCTCCACCTGTGCCTCTGAAAGACACACACTAATGGCTTTTTTCCAGGCGACTGTCATGCAGCTGGGTGCCCACGACGCATTACGTGAAGGTGGTCACTGAACTTTCTTACCGAAATATTTACGACAGCAGTTTTCGCTACAGTGGCAGTCTCATATAAAAAAATTTCACAGGTTGAGAATTTGCGTTACAAATGTGTAGAAACAAAATCCTGTAAATATAACAGTGTCCAAAAACTTTTCGTCGGCATTGTGGTACATTCATGCATTTACACACATTTCATAACTCTTAAAGTATGATTCTTGGTTTACAACATCCTTTTTCACAGGTCAGAGTCCCTAACCACTACTCATTATTCCTTACCTTATTACACATATAAATATTCGTCGACACTTCTTCAATATTTCATCATAATAAATACGTAGCATAATCAAATTCCTCATATAGCATCAGCTTATTGATCATAAACATACCTCAGCAGAATAATACACATTGCCATCGTAATAATAACATCATAAAAACTCAGCCAAATCTCAAAAACGTCGTAGCTTTCTGCAATAATTTCAAAACCAAAAAAATTCTCTGCTCATTTCAATAGTGTCATCTACCTCAAACGAACTTTAAAAATCATGATCCCATACCAAATACGTCATTCAAAGCTCTCATAGTATCACAATGGTTCCGAAAAAAATATGAACAGTTCACAAAGTAAGGATGAACAATTTCATAAGTGTGAAGTTATCCAACTGTGTAATTGCGTAAACATCTGTCACTGACGTAGTAAAAAAAATGTTTGTTTCTCTGTTAAATAATCAGATAGCTGTGTAATTCTGTGTTAGAAGAATATGGTACCGATGTGTAAAGCTGTATAAGCAAATACCATATTAGCTACGGCTCCTTGTGCTTGCCAAACACATGGCACAGAAAGTAAGCGTGTACCCCCCTGAGGATTAAGGTAATTATACCGTCAGGTGTTACAGATTACACCAATGGAATGAAATGTATCTCAGAAAACCTTTGTATCATTGTAATTCAAAAATCATTAAAAATAAATGTTTTAAGTACAAAATTAATCACTCAAATGCGTGTCCTGTAGCGCTAAATGTGCGTCTTGCTCTAAGATAATCTCTGTCATTACTTAAGGGTAAATAATGTGCCAAGTGTCGTAATTATCGTCGTCCATAAGCAAAGTTATGTAGAAGTCAATGTACTTACCTCATAACAAACAAAAGTGAAATGCTATGCGTATAGATATCGTAGTTATTACGTACAGTACCGTGATCAAGAAAGTACTATACTGTAATGTATTGTTGTCCTACAAAAAAGGGTGTCTCATTGTAGCTATACCACAAAAGTTACAACTAAAACATGTTTTCCTTTCCAGAAGAATTCAGAGAAATTGTGCAGATATAAAACAGATACAGCACAAAAGCAACAATGTAAACTTTGTCACAGCGTCGTGATATAATCGTGTAGCTGTCAGAGAAACCCAATGCTAAGTCATCTTTAATCTCACAGAAAGTACTTTAAATCCAGAATGTATTCTCAAGTAAACCAAAGTGTTGCATTAAAATCTTGTTAGCAGTACCGGTATATGTTCTAAGTATGTGAGCCTTATAGTCATTACATAATCGTACAACTAACAAGCAAGAATATACAGATAACAGCACTGTGTCGTCTGTTCACTATAACAATGCATTCCTAATTTCTTTTTAAATAAGTTCTCTTGGTTCTTGACTGGATATTTAACTTCAAACATTGTTGCATGTTAACAGATTCTAAGTCTGACAAATTGTACTAGTAGCGTGAAGTGAAAAATTTATAGCAAAGACTAAGTTAAAAAACAGATTATCTCTCAATAAACGGTTTTACATGTGAAATGTGGTGCAATCCTTTACTCTTTCTAGTACTCAGAGTTTCAACTTGAACGCAATTATCATGCGGTATACGTCGGTAAAGAATACTGGAATTGTTCCCAAGGTTAGCTTATGTTCTTTTTCTGAAGCCCAGCTGACACACGTGGCCACCTGCGGTGCGGGTCATTGTCTGTCTCTTTGTTGGCGCGCGTCGTTATTGGGATTTGGAGATCTAACTTCTACAAATTCACCTTGTCGAGAGGGCCCTGCCCTGCTTGTATCCCGCCAGTTCTGTTGAAATTCAGGTCTGTCGTTATGTTTATACTGTCTGTCGTCATGTTGGTAGATTGCATAGTTTCTTTCTTGTCGGTCACGTGGCGGAGAATTTCTCCCTGAATCATAACTGCGCAGTGGACCATTGCGTGTGAAATTGTTCTGTCTCCCTTGATAATAATTATTTTGGTTCTCATATTGTCTGGTTCTCTGATTGTCTCTGTGATAGTCATAACCGTGGAGAGGTGATCTGTCCCTGTAATTATTACTACTCTGCCAACAGTTGTCATACAGGTGGTGTCTGTTTTGGTCACGATTTACGTTGTAAGAATAGCCTTGTCGTGTCCCGTTATTATTTCTTTCATCGTGTAATTGTGACAGATGTGACCTGTAATTGTTGTGTTCCTGTTTTCGCGTCCTGCGATTGTCAGTGTCAATTTCCAATTCTTTTAAGAGTCCCTGAAAAGCTTCAATGTCGTCTTTGCAACGTCCTGCCAAAACAATATGTCGTAAATGTTCAGGCAATTTGATTAAGCAAATGCGGATGAGTTCTGAGGAGCTGTAAGTGTTTGACAGGTACTGATTCTTGTGCAACATGTCTTCAAAATATTTCACAAGACTGGAAAATTCAAATTGTTCGAAATGTTTCATCATTATGATGCTATGTTTTACTCGGTCTTGTGTGGCTCGAGACCAATATGCTGAGAGGAAGGCATGATAAAATTCTCCTTCACTGTGACAATCGTGAATGACCGATCGCATTCTTTCAGCTGGTTCATTCTCTAAGTAGCCACACATAAATTCTAATCTGTGCTCTAACGACCAGTTTGGAGGAAAAAAATGAGAGAATTGATGAAGCCAAGCTTGTGGATGAATGTCGTTGCCGGAATTCTTAAATGTTTTGAACTTACGTGTAGTAATAGTCAAAGTCATCATGTCGGCGAGTCGCATGTCGGTCATTGTTACGTCGTGTCGGCGGTTCCATCTCAAAATTCGGTGCACCTTGCCAATTTCTTTCATAATTTCCGAAATGCCCTGTGTTATTATTTTGTGGCTTTTCCGTATTACTAAGTTCCTCTTCCCGTGTTGGAGCGCAAGTGTCCTCTGAAATATGTAGTTTCTGTATTACTTGTGCCAACTGATCTTGTACTTCCCGGATTTCTCTTTTGTGTTGCGTATTAATTTGATTCTGATTTTGTTTGAATTTCTTAATTTGTTCATACTCTTCCGTCTCAGTGATGGCTACAGGTCTTGTGTCATTCAGATCATCATCTACCTTTGTAGATAAGTTAGTGAACTAATCCGAAAGTTCGGCTACTTTCTCCGAAAGTGTACTTATTTCCTCAGTGTGTTTTTCTGAACCAAGTTTCAAGGTGTCCATTTGTGTTGAAATCGTATCTACTGTGTCCTTTAAGTTTTCCTGAGTTTTTGCAAGTTGCGTAACCGAATCAGTAGATGCAACTGAGTCAATTTTAGCTTGCAAGGTCTCATCATTTTCATGAACAATAGTTTGCAGTTCTTCTATGGCTGCTTCGTGATTCTGTAATGTATTTTCATGCCGCGAAAAAATAGGTTGGAAATGCTCACAAATTTGTGTTTTTACGTCATTACAGACTTTTTGACATTTCGATTCGATTTTATGTAACTCAGTAGTTAAATCTTCACGTGTTTGTTCAAAGCGTGGTGTGAATATTTTGTTCCATTGCGTCTAACTTTTGAAAATTTTGTCCCATTTGTTTCTGATTTTGTTCAAGTGTTGTGTATAACTTTTGTAGCCTTTACCCATTTGTTGCATTAACTGTAATAACAATGCACTGGTATTTGAAACATGTTCCTCAGTGCTATTCGGCAGTGCATTTGAACCGGCAATATTCGCATTCTGAAAAGCAGAAAATGTGTCTTGACTTATTTGAGAAAACGGTGAGGACCCAAAACCTGAGTCTACAGTATTTGCAATATTATGTTCTGTCATTTCGGATTCCTGAGGCGAGCTGTTGCCAACCGATCGATCGATAATGCTTCCCTGTTCACTATTTGTTTCACTGTCTACGCCATTATTTACCACCCGCTCCATTTCCCTATGCACAATTACCAAATTACTACTTCGAATGTCTGTTAATTCACTACACAGTGGTGCTGATAAGCTACGCTCGTCGTCACTATTATTTCTCAGTTTACTTTGGAGCCTAGTGTTACGTTTTCCACACGCCATTATTGTCACAATATTTCACACGATATCACAGAAAAGCACAATTTGAAGAGCAAAAATTAGAGAACACATTAACAAAGCACTGAAAATAATATCTAGTTAATTGCAAGCGCAGCTGCGAAATACTTGGTGCACATCTGCAAGCATGCCACAACTGTTTTACTGTACAACAATGAAAGACTGGAACTTCAAAGGAGATTCTCTCTACAATTACGCGCTAGCAATAAACAAAAGCTACACTAAAACTACAAGAAAAAATCAGAAGATTCCAGTGAGGTACCCTCAGCTAAGGGTCGACATATGAAACGTCCCCTTTGAACAATTATAAATGACTGTGCTTAAACTGACAGGCAATATTTTTAGCGCAACGCAATCTGACTTTTAATAATCCCTAAAAAAGAATGGCCCTGACTAACATTAAACTATACCTTTCACAAATTACTTACCTCACAAAAATCTTCGTTACTCGAACTACTGCAATACAGCAAGCGCCACTACTGCCAGCTAAATAAAAGATTCAAACTACTGAAGGCACTAACTACTGATAGGCATAGTTAGCAAATGAAAAATTTTGATAGAGAACAAACAATGTATTTATCTTAATAGTGTTCAAAAGTCATTATATATATATATATATATATATATATATATATATATATATATATATATATATATATATCAGTTCATGAAATCCAGTCTTACAAATTTACTGTCTCTGACGGACGCACGTCCAGATCGTCTGCTCTCAAAACTCCGCCATCTCACTCCCCACATCCACCACTGCTGGCGGCTCACCTCCAACTGCGCAACGCTACGCGCTGTTAACAGTCAACTGCCCAACACTACAATGGCCAACAACAATGCAAACCAGCCACAGATTGCACACAGCACAGCCAGTGATTTTCATACAGAGCGCTACGTGGCGTTACCAATATAAAAACCTAAACAGCCTACTTACACACTTTAACAGGGCCAATGCGTCCATCCATATGTCTGAACTGAAGGCCATTCGTCTTATTGAGAATCCTTTCACAGGCCGCGTCGTCCATCAGTTTCACACAGATCACGCTGCTTACGATGGACAAGTGAATCCCTACTCCACTAGTTCATGGTAATCGATGTGAACGTCATCTGGTAAAAACTGTTTGATTTCCAATGCTTTTCGTCGCGCATACTTGATCCTAAAACTGAACTTCAGGGTCAACTTACGTTGTGAAAATGTCATGGTGCGTCGAATGTGATGAGCTGCGCGGAGATGACTGTAAACATCAACCACACCGTGTGCGCATTAACTCGGCAGGGACGTAAACAAGATATCCGAGTCGCTCCCCTGCCGAAGGTATATTAGTCATTCGGCTGCAGACTTCTTGGAGTCAAGAGACCAAACAAAATGCATGAGGACGCATAAAATATAAAACTCGATTTTCTCGTAAACGGTTGAGATTTGCTTCTTTTTGTTAACATATGTTGAACCCCTGGTGGTGCACGACTCTACCCGTCAATATGAAACCAATCGACGGGATGAAGTTCTTACGCTCCCATCGTTGGCGTGGGGAGGGGGTACCCTTGCGGTCTACCACGTAGTGGCCGTACCAGTCCTCATAATTAGAAATGTAGTTAATCTTATAAATTGGAGGGAAAATCACAATGCGAACAGTAACACGGAAAAAGATAGTAATATCCCATTGGGCCAAAACTTTTCGAGACTCGATTAATAAAAATGGGGAAAAGATAACATAGTGGTTTTAAGCCTATAATTCCCGAATAAATTTTTAGATGAAAGATGAAAACCAAAAATGGCGTCGCTTTAGAAGCGCCCAGGAGAACGCAGCACTTGTTAGAAGCGTTGGTGGCTTCATGCAGAATCAGCACCTACCGGCATCTGCACTCAAAAACTGTCAACTAAAACATCAACCGTCTAATTACACTCCTGGAAATTGAAATAAGAACACCGTGAATTCATTGTCCCAGGAAGGGGAAACTTTATTGACACATTCCTGGGGTCAGATACATCACATGATCACACTGACAGAACCACAGGCACATAGACACAGGCAACAGAGCATGCACAATGTCGGCACTAGTACAGTGTATATCCACCTTTCGCAGCAATGTAGGCTGCTATTCTCCCATGGAGACGATCGTAGAGATGCTGGATGTAGTCCTGTGGAACGGCTTGCCATGCCATTTCCACCTGGCGCCTCAGTTGGACCAGCGTTCGTGCTGGACGTGCAGACCGCGTGAGACGACGCTTCATCCAGTGCCAAACATGCTCAATGGGGGACAGATCCGGAGATCTTGCTGGCCAGGGTAGTTGACTTACACCTTCTAGAGCACGTTGGGTGGCACGGGATACATGCGGACGTGCATTGTCCTGTTGGAACAGCAAGTTCCCTTGCCGGTCTAGGAATGGTAGAACGATGGGTTCGATGACGGTTTGGATGTACCGTGCACTATTCAGTGTCCCCTCGACGATCACCAGTGGTGTACGGCCAGTGTAGGAGATCGCTCCCCACACCATGATGCCGGGTGTTGGCCCTGTGTGCCTCGGTCGTATGCAGTCCTGATTGTGGCGCTCACCTGCACGGCGCCAAACACGCATACGACCATCATTGGCACCAAGGCAGAAGCGACTCTCATCGCTGAAGACGACACGTCTCCATTCGTCCCTCCATTCACGCCTGTCGCGACACCACTGGAGGCGGGCTGCACGATGTTGGGGCGTGAGCGGAAGACGGCCTAACGGTGTGCGGGACCGTAGCCCAGCTTCATGGAGACGGTTGCGAATGGTCCTCGCCGATACCCCAGGAGCAACAGTGGCCCTAATTTGCTGGGAAGTGGCGGTGCGGTCCCCTACGGCACTGCGTAGGATCCTACGGTCTTGGCGTGCATCCGTGCGTCGCTGCGGTCCGGTCCCAGGTCGACGGGCACGTGCACCTTCCGCCGACCACTGGCGACAACATCGATGTACTGTGGAGACCTCACGCCCCACGTGTTGAGCAATTCGGCGGTACGTCCACCCGGCCTCCCGCATACCCACTATACGGTTCACGTCCACGCTGTCGCGGCATGCTACCAGTGTTAAAGACTGCGATGGAGCTCCGTATGCCACGGCAAACTGGCTGACACTGACGGCGGCGGTGCACAAATGCTGCGCAGCTAGCGCCATTCGACGGCCAACACCGCGGTTCCTGGTGTGTCCGCTGTGCCGTGCGTGTGATCATTGCTTGTCCAGCCCTCTCGCAGTGTCCGGAGCAAGTATGGTGGGTCTGACACACCGGTGTCAATGTGTTCTTTTTTCCATTTCCAGGAGTGTATTATCACAGAACTGGTATGTTGCGAATTAAGGGGTTATGTTTCAGGTGTTGCGTGCAGTCTCCCACCAGTTGAGGACAGGGCACAGAACTTTTGTACATCCATGTGAAACTGTCAAATATCCTTCTTTGTGATGTTGTTCCGTTTGCGCATCACTTTAACTGAATGTAGGTTAGGTTGTCAAAGCGTTGACCCTACATGTGAATTTCTACAATTTTTTGGTAGATTCCTATTGATAACACCAAGTTTCGTTACCCACGAAGATTTTATCCAGAAAAGAAGCGTCCGCGTTTTGCACTTCACTCAAGCGGTGGCTGGCGTCCACGAGTCGTCGTTTCTATTCCGAGGTCAAGTTGTGTGGCACGCACGTTGCACACACTTTTCTCTTTTCCGAAACTTTCTGGAGAATATCCTGAACATCTGAGTTAGAGATGTTGCTCCATAACGTTGACAACCTACGCTCGAACGTCTACTACCTAGCACTGCCTGTTCACAAGCGATTGCTCGAATGCTCATCTGTTGTTTACAGTTGTTAATTGAAGTTGTCACAGCAGTTAATGCGCTTATATCGCTTATACGTCAGAAATCAAATCAGTCTCAGAAAGTCTTGGAAGTATGGTGTATTCGTGAAAACTGAAACACAATGAAAGAATAGTAGGAATGAATCAAAACTACACACATGCTCATAAATTAAGGATAACTGCAGAATGTGGTGCCACAGAACCTTGCACCAAGCAAAAACTGGCGCTAATAGCATAGGCACATAAGGAACACACACGACACAGATCTGTAAGTCCACGGTATTGGTGATAAGTTGAGAAAACCGTCCCGAAACACATGTGCTACAAAACGCCACTGTTTCCTGCTCATGTACCCCGACATCAATATGAAATATGATCACCATGAACACGTACACAGGTCGCACAACGGGTTGGCATACTCTGGATCAGATGGTTGGGCAGCTGCTGGGGTATAGCCTCCCATTCTTGCACCAGTGCCTGTCGGAGCTCCTGAAATGTCGAAGGGGTTTGAAGACGTGCAGTGATATGTCGACCGATAGCATCCCAGATGTCCTCGATGGGGCTTAGATCTGGAGAACAGGCAGGCCACTCCATTCGCCTGATATCTTCTGTTTCAAGGTACTCCTCCACGATGGCAGCTCGGAGGGGCTGTGCATTATCATCCATCAGGAGGAAGGTGGGACCCACTGCACCCCTGATGTCCCGATACATCTGACCTTTTACAGTTCCTCTGTCAAAGGCATGCAGGGGTGTACGTTCACCAATCATAATCCCACCCGACACCATTAAACCACGCCTTGCATACAGGTTCCTTTCAAGGACAGTAAGGGGTTGTTACCTGGTTCCTGGTTCACGCCAGATGAAAACCCGGAGAGAATAACTGTTCAAACTACATCTGGTCTCGTCTATGAACATAACCTGGGACCACTGTTCCAATGACCATGCACTGTGTTCTTGGCACCAGCCTTTACGGACTCTCCTGTGACCAGGGGTCAGTGGAATGCACCGTGCAGGTCTCCGGGAGAATAAACCATGTCTGTTCAGTCGCCTGTAAAAATGGTTCAAATGGCTGTGAGCACTATGGGACTTAACTTCTGAGGGCATCAGTCCCCTAGAACTACTTAAACCTTACTAACCTAAGGACATCACACACATCCATGCCCGAGGCAGGATTCCAACCTGCGACCGTAGCGGTCGCGGGGCTCCAGACTGTAGCGCCTAGAACCGCTCGTCCACCCCGGCCGGCAGTCGTCTGTATGTGTCTGGAGACAAACTGTTCCAGTGGCTGCGGTAAGGTCCCGAGCCAGGCTACTGCAGTACTCCGTGGCCGCCTGCGGGCACTGATGGTGAGACATCGGTCTTCTTGTGATGTTGTACACTGTGGACGTCGCATACTGTAGCGCCTGGACACTTTTCCTGTCTGCTGGAATCGTTGCCATAATCTTTAGATCACACTTTGTGGCACACAGAGGGCCCCTGCTACCACCTGCTGTGTTTGACCAGCCTCTAGTCGCCCTAGTAATCTACTCCTCATAACGTCATCAATATGTGTTCTTTGAGCCATTTGCAACACACACTCACCATTAGCACCTCTGAAAACGCCTTCACACTTACTCGCTGCACCGTATTCTGACATGCACCAACTCACCTCCGCGTATGTGGAATGCTGCCAGCGCCACCGTGCGACGACCGCAGGACAAATGCACCGCATGGTCATACCCCGAGGTGATTTAAACCCGCAAACCGCCCACCAGAGCGTTGTTTCACCATGTATCAGCATTATCCTTAATTTATGAGCATGAGTGTAAGGATCTGCAGGGCCGCAGGACAGTAATAAGCGAATGCTTGACTTATGCTCAAGTGCAGGAACCTGCGGCAAATGGCTGTTATTACATTCAAACGTCCCTCCCTCACTGCTGTGATCTCCCTGGTTTCTCGGCACCAGTGATTAATAGTGTACTTCGTGTTCTGCCGAATTGTTTCCGTTCTATGTGCAATGTTATGTCGACCGACCCAATTTTCTTCTTCAGGTGCTGCGAGTGGGTATTCACAGACCCATGTGTGCCATATTGGTTGACAATGTGTACTCATAACAGCAAAACTCGTAGCACCTCCAGAAGAGTGTCGTCGAAATACTGTGCAGAAATTGGAAGCAACAACTCGAGACAGAATAACCGGAACCACACTATTAATCTCTCATTGCCATTTTCGTTCAAGTACTTAAGACCTACAAATATTTTTTTTAAGGAACTGGGAATTCAGGAACTATGTCAAAGATAATACTTTATAACTTCAAAGTTAGTTTAACTTCAAGATATGAGCGGTAGTATTGTCGTCATGGGGAATTCAGTAACTCAAATATTCAAATGTGTGTGAAATCCTATGGGGCTTAACTGCTAAGGTCATCAGTCCCTTACACACTACTTAACCTAAATTATCCTAAGGACAAACACACACACCCATGCCCGAGGGAGGTCTCGAACCTCCGCCGGTATCAGCCGCACAGTCCATGACTGCAGCGCCTCAGACCGCTCGGCTAATCCCGCGCGGCGAATTCAGTAACTGATGAAGGGCTAAAACAAATATGCCACGAAATATCTGACCGATGTTTCTGTCTATTGTAGTTCACACGCCAGTCACAAAGACGACACACAAAATCATTTTTTCTATAAATAGTACCATCACTGAAGTGCATTTCTGGACGGTAGTAAAAACCCTTCCTTTAGTTTCCTTTACTGCTTGCTCAAAGGGAGTAAGTAAGGGAGAAGTAAAGGAAGTGAAGGAAACAAAAGAAAAATTCGGAGTTAGTGTTAAAATCCATGGAGAAGAAATAAAAACTTTGAGGTTCGCCGATGACATTGTAATTCTGTCAGAGACAGCAAAGGACTTGGAAGAACAGTTGAACGGAATGGATGGTGTCTTGAAGGGAGGATATAAGATGAACATCAACAAAAGCAAAACGAGGATAATGGAATGCAGTCGAATTAAGTCGGGTGATGTTGAGGGCATTAGATTAGGAAATGAGACACTTAAAGTAGTAAAGGAGTTTTGCTATTTGGGGAGCAAAATAACTGATGATGGTCGAAGTAGAGAGGATATAAAATGTAGACTGGCAATGGCAAGGAAAGCGCTTCTGAAGAAGAGGAATTTGTTAACATCGAGTATAGATTTAAGCGTCAGGAAGTCATTTCTGAAAATATTTCTATGGAGTGTAGCCATGTATGGAAGTGAAACATGGACGGTAAATAGTTTGGACAAGAAGAGAATAGAAGCTTTCGAAATGTGGTGCTACAGAAGAATGCTGAAGATTAGATGGGTAGATCACATAACTAATGAGGAAGTATTGAATAGGATTGGGGAGAAGAGAAGTTTGTGGCACAACTTGACCAGAAGAAGGGATCGGTTGGTAGGACATGTTCTGAGGCATCAAAGTATCACCAATTTAGTATTGGAGGTCAGCGTGGAGGGTAAAAATCGTAGGGGGAGACCAAGAGATGAATACACTAAGTAGATTCTGAAGGATGTAGGTTGCAGTAGGTACTGGGAGATGAAGAAGCTTGCACAGGATAGAGTAGCATGGAGAGCTGCATCAAACCAGTCTCAGGACTGAAGACCACAACAACAGTAAAAACCCTCTCTAAAGATGACATAACCTTTAAATTGTACTCCAACATTTTTCAGCCACAACTTTCCTACCGTTTTTATATACGTCAGAGGATACCAAATCTCTCAATTTCTTCTATTTTCATAGCACCTTTGTGGACAGGTGCATTGCTCTCATGAAAAACGATTTTCTTTCTTTTAACGTACTGGGATGTCACGTATACAGGGTGCTCGGAAATTCCCGTTACAAACTTCTAGGACATGTAGAGGGGAATGAGTACACAATATTTTGAATAGGAATCCATATCCGGAAACGTTCCGTTTCTGTTCTACGACGGTTTCAGTTCAGATGTGTAACACGTCCACGTGTATTCTGAATTTGCAAAATAGCCATGTTTGGGCAAACGGAAACCTTCGTGCCACGCCTGTTCAGAGATTTCAGTACCGGTTTGATATTAACGTGTGGGAAGATATTCTGGACGGGCTTGTGATCTGGCCATGCACCCGTTCTTGGAAGCTGTCCCACTGAATGTCCATCAGGAAATGTAGTTTCGGCATAATGGTGCACCACGTCATTTCTCGCGTGTGGTTGGGAGACATTTCAACAGGCGATATGGTGAAAGATGGATAGGCCGAGTTGCTACTATTGCGTGGCCCCCGCGGTCACTGCATTTAACTCCTATGGACTATTACTTTTGGTGTCGTAGGGAAAGATTAATTTATGAATCTCCTGCAGAGACAGAGGAAGATCTGCTGGCACCCGTTACTGCCCTCAGCAGGGTTCAAGACGTCATAAACGCGAAGGGCGGACACACTCCATTATTAATGTCGACGAAAAGGTGTCCGGCTACTTTTGACCAGACAGTGTATAAGTGGGTCTGAAAGTTGCGGAATAAGATCAAATGCTATCCATATAGGTAGGTTAATGCAGACGAAGTGCTATAGTCTCCTTATTCGACGATATCAAGTTGAAGTTATAAAAGTGATGGAAGTGGAAGGGACCATTATGCAATATAGACAGGAAAATATTACTATGGTATGGCCATTTAGAACGAATGGTTGATAACTGACGGCAGAAAAACACCATGAAGATGGATCCCAGAGAGAAAAGAGGTCGACGGCCTATAAGATGATTGACAGATGTCGGAGACACTATGGACTACAGGAATCTGCAGGTGTGATCAGCATTAACTGCGAACATTTCAGATTAAGCTTTACAGGGGCTGTTATTGATATCGACTGACACTACAAGTTGACCGTCTCCACCGTCAATCCTGGTGGTCTAGTTGTAAAACTACTACTAGGAGCCCGCATCTCGTGGTCGTGCGGTAGCGTTCTCGCTTCCCACGCCCGGGTTCCCGCGTTCGATTCCCGGCGGGGTCAGGGATTTTCTCTGCCTCGTGATGGCTGGGTGTTGTGTGCTGTCCTTAGGTTAGTTAGGTTTAAGTAGTTCTAAGTTCTAGGGGACTGATGACCATAGATGTTAAGTCCCATAGTGCTCAGAGCCATTTGAACCATTTACTACTAGGAAACCGAGAGGTTGTGGAATCGAATCCCGCCAAGAGCATCAGTCTGTCTTCAGTCTAGTCTTCAGCTCTTAATGACACGCAGAGCCAGCAAAGACATGTGATTCGGATCCCACGTTAAACTATAGGACTCCTTTTCTCGGTTGTATAACTGGGGTAGATTAGGAGCAGGCCATTTGCCGAAGAGGTGTCTAATTTGAAAGAGTTGAATCCGGCCACTTAGTGAACTAAATTAGTATTAAAATGGCTCTAAGCACTATGGGACTTAACATCTGAGGTCATCAGTCCCCTAGACTTAGAACTACTTAAATCTAACCAACCTATGAACAGCACACACATCCATGTCCGAGGCAGGATTCGAACCTGCGACCGTAGCAGCAGCGCGGTTCCGGACTGAAGCGCCTAGAACCGCTCTGCCACAGTGGCTGGCAAAATTATTATTATTATTATTATTATTATTATTATTGGTTCAAATGGCTCTGAGCACTATGGGACTCAACTGCTGAGGTCATTAGTCCCCTAGAACTTAGAACTAGTTAAACCTAACTAACCTAAGGACATCACAAACATCCATGCCCGAGGCAGGATTCGAACCTGCGACCGTAGCGGTCTTGCGGTTCCAGACTGCAGCGCCTTTAACCGCACGGCCACTTCGGCCGGCCTATTATTATTATTATTATTATTATTACTGCCTCCAGTTATCACAAGCTCTTTTTCTGTTGTGTACATCTTATACCAGGGCTTAACAACTGGCCGGTTTTGAGCGCGAGTACTCGCGTCTGCTCAGGCACGTGCTCGCGAGCAGGTGCAAGGTCGCGGAGTAGGGAGGGAGGGGAGGGAGGGGAAATGCGCGCGCACGTTTGAATGTGATCTCGCGTTCTTAGCAGATTTAACTAGCCATCTGAATCCTTCGAACATTTTACTACAAGGTAAAGATCTGCTAATTACTCAATTCATAGATCGAATACGAGCTTTTAAAATGAAATTGACACTTTGGGTGAGTCAGCTGGAAACAGGAAACCTAGCTCATTTTCCTAAATTATCATCCATGCAAGATGTTCACAAAGACTGTGAACGTTATTCACATAGTTTAGTTGATCAGCGCTTTCAAGATCTGACAGCACTAGACAGTGATTTTGATCTGTTCTCTCCATATTCAGCGAATATTTAAGAGATTCGTCCTGAGCTGCAGCAAGAAATTATTGAACTGCAGTGTGACAGAGAATACAGAGACAAATTTCAGAACAAGAAAAACATTTTGGAATTCTACAGACACTTCCCTCAGGATAGATTTCCTCGTTTGCACAAACTGGCGGCTACAATAATACCAATGTTCGGTTCCACGTATGTTTGTGAACAACTGTTCTCTGCAATGAAATGTAACAAGACGCGCCTGAGAAACGCATTGTCTGATCGAAATTTAAACTGCATGCTGCGCCTAAAATGCACAAGAACAATTACTCCGAACATAGACGCAATTGTAAAGGGCAAAAAGTACAAGATAACCGAGAATCCCACACTTCAGTGACACCTTTTATTGTGTAACAGTTCACAAATTAATGCGAATGTAGAGGCATACACTAAGCTAATAAAATTATTTGGCATGTGTACATTTTCCTTTATTTGTTTCATTTGTCGCAGTAATAATTCGTGAGTGATATCCCCGCAGGTGGCCGCGGATTTACATTAACTGGCGGCAGCTGTTGTGTGCCCCACGTGACTTTCCCCACTCTCCGCTCTGGTCCAGTAGTGGGGGTAGTGTGCTCGCGCTGTTCTGTGCTCGCGCCTTGCTGCTCACAGCTTGCTCTGCGAGCACGTATGTTGTGAAGCCCTGTCTTATACAATATATTAATGACTGAGCTTTCTTTGCTTTATTTTTAAACCCCACTTGTCACGTGCATCACATACGCTCTGTAAGCAACGATGCGATGTAACACGACAGAGGAAGAGTTTGCGATCACCAGAGAATGCGACAGGTTAACTCAGAATCGTACACACAGCATACACATGTATTAATTCACATACGTGCACCTGTTGTAGGTTTAAACGTAGTAAACGTTTAGTGAAACTAAAATAAACTGAGACTGATAACAGTCAACATGTAGTCTCAGTCGATTTGAAAGGACATAAACTATGGAATTACAGTTAAATCAATACCATTAGCTGCCGACGGGCGTTGATATACATCAAGGAGACAGTTGAAAATGTGTGCCCCGACCGGGAATCGAACCCGGGATCTCCTGCTTACATGGCAGAGGCTCTATCCATCTTTTTTTCCGGTATAGTTCGTTACGTTTGGTGTGGGCGGACGTCACAAGACATCCGTTCAAGCTGATCGGTCATTCTTTGACTCAATTTTTTTTTATTACAGAGAGCACGCAGCCCTCTGACCGAACACGCTGAGCTACCGTGCCGGCACCCATCTGAGCCACCGAGGGCACAGAGAACAGCGCGACTGCAGGGATTTATCGCCGGGACGCTCCCCGTGAGACCCCCATTCTCAACTTCACACACTACATTCGTAGTACCTATTACTCGCGACAGACAATCCGCCGAAAGAACAGATGCCATATTCATATAAACTATGGAGGTTGAGAAGCGAGGAGGGGCATTGGGTATAAACAAATGGCAAGTATATGTATATAAAACTATTCCACATACAAAGTTTATGATGGCCGAGCGGTTCTAGGTGCTACAGTCTGGGACCACGCGACCGCTACGGTCGCAGGTTCGAATCCTGCCTCGGGCATGGATGTGACAAAGTGCCAGAAACGAGCTACCTTGTGTAGACGTGCTACGACACTCATTCATTACAATTCATTTCATTTATTGCATACTCCTGAGTACCCGTCATCGCCTGTGTATTGATTCCAACCTTCAATTAGTTCACCTCCTACTTCCCACTCCCTCTGTCAATGTTATCCTTCACCTTCTCTCTGTCCATCTCCACCTTATCTCTGTCCATCTCATCTTTCACCCCCTCTCTATCCATCTCCACCTCCTGCCCTCTCCCTGTCTATCCCTTCCTCCCACTCTCTCTACCTATTTCTTCCTCTTTCCTTTCTCTGTCCATCTCCTCTCTCTGTCAAATGGCTCTGAGCACTATGAGACTTACCTTCTGAGGTCATCAGTCCCCTAGAACTTAGAACTACTTAAACCTAACTAACCTAAGGACATCACACACATCCATGCCCGATGCAGGATTCGAACCTGCGACTTTAGCGCCTAGAACCGCTCGGCCACCCAGGCCGGCCTCTCTCTGTCCATTTCCTTCTTCCCTTCTCCGCCCATCTCCTCTTCCACATTATGTTTATCCATCTCCCCCTTCAGCCTCGATGTCTGTCCATTTCTCCTCCCCCCCCCCCCCCGCCTTCTCTATCCACTTTATCAAGTTCTATGGAACTGATGACCTCAGAAGTAAGTCCCATAGTGCTCAGAGCCATTTGAACAAAGTTTACGACTGAGTTGCGATATTATGCCAATAGGTTGAGAGGTGGCATGAGCCCCCTCTCATATTTCTATCTTACGATTTTCCTCTCTAATTGCATGCAGTGAAAAGTTGCTATTCCTTCACACGTAGCCTTCCCATGCAGCGTCTCTCGTCACCCGAGTGGTCCGGTGACAGGCGGGCTCTGCTGATCTTGAAAGGGTAAGCCAATGGATGGGTGGGAGTCGAGTGAATGCTTTCCAGACGCCGACATTGTAGAATAGCGGTGGAGACACGCTCGCAGGGGCCTGAAGTAGCGGCTGGGCTAGAGGTTCCGTTACTTCGCAGAAACTTAGCAAAAACACTTTCTGGCGGGCTACCAGCGAGGCGTGGGAATGACTTGTGTACCCAGGCAGTTTCGGCGGGCAAATTCCCGCGCTTTCTGCAAAATCGTAACTGTGATTGGCTTGCTCAGGGCATAGCTCCGTGACGTAGCAAAATTGGCGCCAAGAATCTCCATTGGTGGAATGGTAGTGCTCCGGCAATAGAGTGGAATTTTCCGCCGGTTTTCGAGTTGCTGATTGGAACGGTTAACCACCGCCACTGTCGTGGGGACGGGAATGTTCTGTGTGCTCTTGTGGGGAGTCGGATCTCGCCTTTCGGTCGGAGTAGGTTTCAAGACTGAGCTCTCACTGCTCTGGTCAGCCTGCCTTCCGTTGGCTGTCTCATATACTTTTATTTAATTGTAACTGTTTGACGAAGTTCAACGTAACTCTCCGAGTACAGTTGGCAATTGAACGTTCTGCGTGCAAGAGGCCTATGTTGTCTGTCTTGAGAAGTTTTGGATAAAGTTGACTGTATCGGAGTTACTGGGTGACTTCGCTTATTAAAATCAATCACTGTACCGTCAGTGACTGTGTGGCGAGCCTTCTTCGTCTCCCTCAGAGGCGCATTTGTATTGCTAGGAAGTCTTTAGTCTGGAACAACCAGGCCAGGATAATTCGTTTCGGGCTATACTCGGGACATTATCATCACCATGACGGGATGTCGAAGCAACCAGCCATCGCCTCCAGTATGCCAGATCGTGTCCGTGCAGTTAAGAAGACAGCTTGGTAATGTACGTCTGCACCACCAGCAAAACAGGCAATTTTGCTAGGTGATAATCCGAGCTCAGCAGCTTTTCTAACTTTCTACATCTACATCTACATCCATACTCCGCAAGCCACCTGACGGTGTGTGGCGGAGGGTACCTTCAGTACCTCTATCGGTTCTCCCTTCTATTCCAGTCTCGTATTGTTCGTGGAAAGAAGGATTGTCGGTATGCCTCTGTGTGGGCTCTAATCTCTCTGATTTTATCCTCATGGTTTCTTCGCGAGATATACGTAGGAGGGAGCAATATACTGCTTGACTCTTCGGTGAAGGTATGTTCTCGAAACTTTGACAAAAGCCCGTACCGAGCTACTGAGCGTCTCTCCTGCAGAGTCTTCCACTGGAGTTTATCTATCATCTCCGTAACGCTTTCGCGATTACTAAATGATCCTGTAACGAAGCGCGCTGCTCTCCGTTGGATCTTCTCTATGTCTTGTATCAACCCTATCTGGTACGGATCCCACACTGCTGAGCAGTATTCAAGCAGTGGGCGAACAAGCGTACTGTAACCTACATCCTTTGTTTTCGGATTGCATTTCCTTAGGATTCTTCCAATGAATCTCAGTCTGGCATCTGCTTTACCGACAATCAACATTATATGATCATTCCATTTTAAATCACTCCTAATGCGTACTCCCAGATAATTTATGGTATTAACTGCTTCCAGTTGCTGACCTGCTATTTTGTAGCTAAATGATAAAGGATCTATCTTTCTGTGTATTCGCAGCACATTACACTTGTCTACATTGAGATTCAATTGCCATTCCCTGCACCATGCGTCAATTCGCTGCAGATCCTCCTGCATTTCAGTACAATTTTCCATTGTTACAACCTCTCGATACACCACAGCATCATCTGCAAAAAGCCTCAGTGAACTTCCGATGTCATCCACCAGGTCATTTATGTATATTGTGAATAGCAACGGTCCTATGACACTCCCCTGCGGCATACCTGAAATTACTCTTACTTCGGAAGACTTCTCTCCATTGAGAATAACATGCTGCGTCCTGTTATCTAGGAACTCCTCAATCCAATCACACAATTGGTCTGATAGTCCATATGCTCTTACTTTGTTCATTTAAACGACTGTGGGGAACTGTATCGAACGCCTTGCGGAAGTCAAGAAACACGGCATCTACCTGTGAACCCGTGTCTATGGCCCTCTGAGTCTCGTGGACGAATAGCGCGAGCTGGGTTTCACATGACCGTCTTTTTCGTCTTTTTCGTCTTTCGTCTTTTTTGATCTGTCTTGGGTGTTCATTGTCTGAGTTCTCACTAATGTAGCAGCAATTAATGCTGAGTTGGGTGTGTCTCTCTCTTAAGATGTGAGTTGCAAGGAATTGGCTCCACATACCACTTCATCATAAATGTCACAATCTAGTTTAGGGACAACTTCACTTTCACAGTGTTTATTTGAGTATCCAATTTGAGCCAATTTGATGTATTGTAAATTTTTCATGTGTTTTTGTTTATTATTTTGAGTTATAATAAATCATATTGTTATTTTGGACAGAACTTTCATTCTGTTAATCGGTAGAGCAGCCCTATTATTTCTAACTACGTTAATGAAACTTTCCTTTATTTAACTTATTTATCAAATTAAATTATTGCAGGTGCCAAACTCTTTTCTACTCCACTTGCAGGGTCGATTACAGTCAGTTCGCGTTTCTTTTTAATCCATGTGCAACAGCAAAAGTCGGAGTTAGAATAGGGGGAGGGGCTTAGAGCATCATTTACATATGTAGATTCTAGAAGAATTTAGTGTTAAATACACTGCTAGCCCCGGCACCTCGCAAGGTCACCTAAATGAATGTGAACAGTCATCCGTCCCCCCCTCCCCCGCCCCCAAGTCAGACCCGACATAACGATCCGGAAGAGTGGCTCATCAAAGGTGAATGGTCTTCCAGAAGACACTGAGGGTCGCGTGAGAGGAAGAGTAGGACCATCAAGTGAGGCGACAAAACAGAGAAGTATAAATACGATCGCGGCACCCGTGTTGTCCACAGCTGTTTTTTCCCGGTGACAGCATGAACTATTCAGTATCCGTCGTAGACTCGGAAATGCACTCTGGCGGTACAGCAGTCTGGCTGCGGAGGGAAGAACACGTGGAGGATGGGAGCGCTCGAGCGGCTAGTGGGCGCCACGGGAGCTCGCCATTTATATTACTACCCCCCTCGTCACCCTAATTCCGGCGCCGACGGACACAGCGATAAGGGCGCGCTCTTAGCGTACCTGCTCCCCCTTTCATCCCTCCGCGGAGCACGTGCAGCCACAAAAAGCCGACTACCCCGCGGCAGGATGTGCGCTGGGGAGGACGGGCGACCGCGCGGGAGCGACGTTCTCTCCCAGTTTTACTGGCCAAAACCTCCTCGATCAATCGAGTCGCTCCAATTATTCGGGGGAGAAACACACGGGACTGGGGGCAGGCGCTTATCGCGATAAGGCGACATTCCTGGGGGCGAGCAAGGGGTAGGTGACGTCGCGCGGCGGCACTTATCTGCGGCGCGGGCCCGCGGCTATCGCTGCCTGCCGGCTGCCCGCTGCTCGTTAGAATTCCCGAGGCGCGGCGCCCGGCATGCGGCCTAATTAGAGGCGCGCTGGGCCATGTGACCGCCAGCCGGCCATCAATACGGCCGCTACCTGTTCCGTTCGGCCGCCCCCGCAAGCAGCGGGCCGCTGCCGCCCTCTATCAGCTGCGACCGCGCTGTCACACGGATGTCCGGCACCACTCGAAACTGTCGCGACACGGCGATTATGAGGCCCGGGCACCAACTTCACCGTCCCCACAGCTTCGGACAGTACACGACCAAGTGTAAGCTCACCGGAGCAAAAAATGTGCCTACACTGTTATCAGCACTAGTTCACTACAGGAAATACACTCCTGGAAATGGAAAAAGAACACATTGACACCGGTGTGTCAGACCCACCATACTTGCTCCGGACACTGCGAGAGGGCTGTACAAGCAATGATCACACGCACGGCACAGCGGACACACCAGGAACCGCGGTGTTGGCCGTCGAATGACGCTAGCTGCGCAGCATTTGTGCACCGCCGCCGTCAGTGTCAGCCAGTTTGCCGTGGCATACGGAGCTCCATCGCAGTCTTTAACACTGGTAGCATGCCGCGACAGCGTGGACGTGAACCGTATGTGCAGTTGACGGACTTTGAGCGAGGGCGTATAGTGGGCATGCGGGAGGCCGGGTGGACGTACCGCCGAATTGCTCAACACGTGGGGCGTGAGGTCTCCACAGTACATCGATGTTGTCGCCAGTGGTCGGCGGAAGGTGCACGTGCCCGTCGACCTGGGACCGGACCGCAGCGACGCACGGATGCACGCCAAGACCGTAGGATCCTACGCAGTGCCGTAGGGGACCGCACCGCCACTTCCCAGCAAATTAGGTACACTGTTGCTCCTGGGGTATCGGCGAGGACCATTCGCAACCGTCTCCATGAAGCTGGGCTACGGTCCCGCACACCGTTAGGCCGTCTTCCGCTCACGCCCCAACATCGTGCAGCCCGCCTCCAGTGGTGTCGCGACACGCGTGAATGGAGGGACGAATGGAGACGTGTCGTCTTCAGCGATGAGAGTCGCTTCTGCCTTGGTGCCAATGATGGTCGTATGCGTGTTTGGCGCCGTGCAGGTGAGCGCCACAATCAGGACTGCATACGACCGAGGCACACAGGGCCAACACCCGGCATCATGGTGTGGGCAGCGATCTCCTACACTGGCCGTACACCACTGGTGATCGTCGAGGGGACACTGAATAGTGCACGGTACATCCAAACCGTCATCGAACCCATCGTTCTACCATTCCTAGACCGGCAAGGGAACTTGCTGTTCCAACAGGACAATGCACGTCCGCATGTATCCCGTGCCACCCAACGTGCTCTAGAAGGTGTAAGTCAACTACCCTGGCCAGCAAGATCTCCGGATCTGTCCCCCATTGAGCATGTTTGGGACTGGATGAAGCGTCGTCTCACGCGGTCTGCACGTCCAGCACGAACGCTGGTCCAACTGAGGCGCCAGGTGGAAATGGCATGGCAAGCCGTTCCACAGGACTACATCCAGCATCTCTAAGATCGTCTCCATGGGAGAATAGCAGCCTGCATTGCTGGGAAAGGTGGATATACACTGTACTAGTGCCGACATTGTGCATGCTCTGTTGCCTGTGTCTATGTGCCTGTGGTTCTGTCAGTGTGATCATGTGATGTATCTGACCCCAGGAATGTGTCAATAAAGTTTCCCCTTCCTGGGACAATGGATTCACGGTGTTCTTATTTCAATTTCCAGGAGTGTATGTTCCATAGTAGTGACGATGAAGTCTCGAAGCTCTTTAGCTGTGCCCTTAGAGCTCATGTTTATTGTACATTTTTCTTGTTTTGATTCATTCTGCCACCTATCAAAATATGGAAAGCAAAGATCCTGCAATAGGAGAGATATTGTTTCACAGCAACGAAGATGAAGTGCTCATAGCTCTTCAGGTATATTTTAAAACCCAATGTCAACTAAGCGATTTGCTTCGAATGTTCGTTCCTGTCATATGCCGTAGTACTGACCATTCCTCACAAGTCACCCTGTATATACAAGTCGGCTGCACGGAATCAGCACAGTGAAATAGGTCCACACGGAGACGTGACAAAGTGCCAGAAACGAGCTACCTTGTGTAGATGTGCTACGACATTCATTCATTAAAATTCGTTTCCTTTTTTGCATACTCCTGAGTACCAGGCGTCGCCTGTGTATTTATTGCAACCTTCAATTAGTTCACCTCGTTCTTCCGCCTCTCTCTGTCCATCTCAGCCTTCACCTTCTCTCTGTCCATTTCATCCTTCACTCCCTCTCTATACATCTCCTCCTCCCCCCCTCTCCCTGTCTATCCCTTCCTCCCACTGTCTCTACCTATTTCTTCCGCTTTCCTTTCTCTGTCCATCTCCTCCAAAAAAAAAAAAAATATAAAAATGTTCAAATGTGTATGAAATCTTATGGGACTTAACTGCTAAGGTTATCAGTCCTTAAGCTTACACACTAATTAACCTAAATTATCCTAAGGACAAACACACACTCCCATGCCCGAAGGAGGACTCGAACCTCCGCCGGCACCAGCTGCACAGTCCATGATTGCAGTGCCCCAGACCGCTCGGCTAATCCCGCGCGTCCATCTCCTCCACTCTCCTCTCTCTGTCCATTCCCTCCTCCCTTCTCCGCCCATCTCCTCTCGCACATTATGTTTATCCATCTCCTCCTTCACCCTCGCTGTTTGTCCATTCCTCCCCCCCCCTTCTCTATCCACGTTTTCACGCTCACCCCGATAGGGTACTGGTGTTTTTTACCCCCACAGTATTTCCTTCCAGATCGTAACTCATGTGTGTACCAGATTTGCTTGTAATTCTTCGACCGGCTTAGAATGAGCTTCTTACCCGTGGCTATGCCCGCGTGCGCACATGTGAAACATATTTCACACGCACTTGCACACACATTTCATCTATACCTCTAGCTGATTTCCCGCTGCAATTTCATTTTCACGCGGCTTAATGTTTATGATGTCGTATCTCTTGAAATATGCGCAGTACAATGACATAAAGTGGCAGGCTTATCATATCCAGTATCATGTCTGGCTACTGTCCGGGGAATGGCTTATGAATAGAGATAGTATTAAAGAAATAATAAATTTAAACGTCCTAAATGATGCCGCAGTTTTTCACGCATCTCAGTATTTAACGTTATATTTCCGGTACTATGTGTAGTGCAGTGACATATTTTTGTACGTTCATTCAGCGGCATATGTGGATACTGTCTGACGAAAGTTTTGCCAAGAGATTTGGTAGCAACGTAAGTAATAAATTTAAACGTCTTACATGATGCGGCAGTATGCACCTAAGTGTTTATAATGCCATCTCACCTGAACTACGTGTTGTACAATTGTATGATTTTGCTAGCACATTCACTGGTATATGTCAATAATGTCTCCAAAACGTATCAAGTATACTCGTAGTGGTTTAGAAGTAATGAATTGGAACGTCATGCCTCATGCGGCAGTTTTACTGCATAAATAGAGAAAATGTAGTAAGCGATAAACTTTTTGGTCAGCGACAAAAAGTTTCTTAAGAGTTTAAAATTACGTGTTAAGTTTGTTTCCGGTCTCCGACTGCTATCATTCTCAAATACTAGGTGAGTAAAATATGATTATCTTGTGTCCTCAGCTACCCTGCTTTTTCACCCTCACCACCGCCACTTCGATGGATGGGTGGTTCTTACACCCACAGCGATCCTTTCTATATAATAAGTGATATGTGTACCAGGTTTGGTTGAAATCGATCCAGTAGTTTAGGAGGAGATGTGGAACATACATGTGTACATATACACACACATATGCGAGGGCTACTCGCAAAGTATGTTCCGATCGGCCGCGAAATGAAAACCACTGTGAAAATCCGATGAAATTTTGCACAAATGTGTTGGGCAGTGTCCTTAGTATGACCATTGATCGCGGCCCATTGCCCTTTACAATCATAAGCGCGCAGATATGCACGAAAGATGGCTAGAAAATAGTGTCTCCCGCCAAGTGTGAGGGCCTGGTGAGAGATTTCCCATGATGCCATGCAGTCCACATAACATAAATGTCGTGCGTTTCGTTTTTCATGATGGTTCTCGGACGCATTCTACAGGGGCAATGAATATGCTTCTGCAGCCTTTCTGATGGAAACTGTTCGATCACACACAACACAGCCCGTAACTGGCTCGTCCTGAGTTTCATCTCAGCTCACGTGAACCGCTGGCTATGAAAACAACATTCTGGCGCAGACAAGGAGCTGTGGACGAGGGTAGAGAATTTGCGGAAAGCACAGGCGGCTGGCTTCTGTGACGAGGGTATTGGAAAACTGGCACAACGCTACGATAAGTGTCTAAGTCGGAGCGGTGACTATGTAGAGAAGTAGCTGTAAGGTATAGCTTACTATTGCCAACAAAACATTCTTGATTTTCACAATGGTTTCCATTTCGCGTCCGATCCGAACTTATTTTTCGATTAGCCCTTGTATATACAGGGTGTTTCAAAAATGACCGGTATATTTGAAACGGCAATAAAAACTAAACGAGCAGCGATAGAAATACACCGTTTGTTGCAATATGCTTGGGACAACAGTACATTTTCAGGCGGACAAACTTTCGAAATTACAGTAGTTACAACTTTCAACAACAGATGGCGCTGCAAGTGATGTGAAAGATATAGAAGACAACGCAGCCCGTGGGTGCACCATTCTGTACGTCGTCTTTCTGCTGTAAGCGTGTGCTGTTCACAACGTGCAAGTGTGCTGTAGAAAACATGGTTTATTCCTTAGAACAGAGGATTTTTCTGGTGTTGGAATTCCACCGGCTAGAACACAGTGTTGTTGCAACAAGACGAAGTTTTCAACGGAGGTTTAATGTAACCAAAGGACCGAAAAGCGATACAATAAAGGATCTGTTTGAAAAATTTCAACGGACTGGGAACATGACGGATGAACGTGCTGGAAAGGTAGGGCGACCGCGTACGGCAACCACAGAGGGCAACGCGCAGCTAGTGCCGCAGGTGATCCGACAGCGGCCTCGGGTTTCCGTTCGCCGTGTTGCAGCTTCGGTTCAAATAACGCCAACGTCCATGTATCGTCTCATGCGCCAGAGTTTACACCTCTATCCATACAAAATTCAAACGCGGCAACCCCTCAGCGCCGCTACCATTGCTGCACGAGAGACATTCGCTAACGATATAGTGCGCAGGATTGATGACAGCGATATGCATGTGGGCAGCATTTGGTTTACTGACGAAGCTTATTTTTACCTGGACGGCTTCGTCAATAAACAGAATTGGCGCATATGGGGAACCGAAAAGCCCCATGTTGCAGTCCCATCGTCCCTGCATCCTCAAAAAGTACTGGTCTGGGCCGCCATTTCTTCCAAGGGAATCATTGGCCCATTTTTCAGATCCGAAACGATTACTGCATCACGCTATCTGGACATTCTTCGTGATTTTGTGGCGGTACAAACTGCCTTAGACGACACTGCGAACACCTCGTGGTTTATGCAAGATGGTGCCCGGCCACATCGCACGGCCGACGTCTTTAATTTCCTGAATGAATATTTCGATGATCGTGTGAGTGCTTTGGGCTATCCGAAACATACAGGAGGCGGCGTGGATTGGCCTCCCTATTCGCCAGACATGAACCCCTTTGACTTCTTTCTGTGGGGACACGTGAAAGACCAGGTGTACCGCCAGAATCCAGAAACAATTGAACAGCTGAAGCAGTACATCTCATCTGCATGTGAAGCCATTCCGCCAGACACGTTGTCAAAGGTTTCGGGTAATTTCATTCAGAGACTACGCCATATTATTGCTACGCATGGTGGATATGTGGAAAATATCGTACTATAGAGTTTCCCAGACCGCAGCGCCATCTGTTGTTGAAAATTGTAACTACTGTAATTTCGAAAGTTTGTCTGCCTGAAAATGTCCTGTTGTCCCAAGCATATTGCAACAAACGGTGTATTTCTATCGCTGCTCGTTTAGTTTTTATTGCCGTTTCAAATATACGGGTCATTTTTGAAACACCCTGTATACATCCATTTTTATTGTATACAGAGTGAGTCACCTAACATTACCGCTGAACATATTTCGTAAACCACATCAAATACTGACGAACCGATTCCACAGACCGAACGTGAGGAGAGGGGCTAGTGTAATTGGTTAATACAAACCATAAAAAAATGCACGGAAGTATGTTTTTTAACACAAACCTACGTTTTTTTAAATGGAACCCCGTTAGTTTTGTTAGCACTTCTGAACATATAAACAAATACGTAATCAGTGCCGTTTGTTGCATTGTAAAATGTTAATTACATCCGGAGATATCGTAACCTAAAGTTGACGCTTGAGCACCACTCCTCCGCTGTTCGATCGTGTGTATCGGAGAGCACCGAATTACGTAGGGATCCAAAGGGAACGGTGATGGACCTTAGGTACAGAAGAGACTGGAACAGCACATTACGTCCACATGCTAACACCTTTTTATTGGTCTTTTTCACTGACGCACATGTACATTACCATGAGGGGTGAGGTACACGTACACACGTGGTTTCCGTTTCCAATTACGGAGTGGAATAGAGTGTGTCCCGACATGTCAGGCCAATAGATGTTCAATGTGGTGGCCATCATTTGCTGCACACAATTTCAATCTCTGGTGTAATGAACGTCGTACACGCCGCAGTACATCTGGTGTAATGTCGCCGCAGGCTGCCACAATACGTTGTTTCATATCCTCTGGGGTTGTAGGCACATCACGGTACACATTCTCCTTTAACGTACCCCACAGAAAGAAGTGCAGAGGTGTAAGATCAGGAGAACGGGCTGGCCAATTTATACGTCCTCCACGCAACTGAACGTCGAAGGTTTCAAGCGTCAACTTTAGGTTACAATATCTCCGCATGTAATTAACGTTTTACAATGCAACAAACGGCACTGATTACGTATTTGTTTATATGTTCAGATGTGCAACAAACCTAACGTGGTTCCATTTAAAAAAACGTAGGTTTGTGTTAAAAAAACATACGTCCGTGCATTTTTGTATGGTTTGTATTAAACAGTTACACTAGCCCCTCTCCTCACGTTCGGTCTGTGGAATCGGTTCGTCAGTATTCGATGTGGTTTACGAAATATATCCAGCGGTAACGTTAGGTGACTCACCCTGAATATGGATTTCAAGAGCTGTCGCCGAACAGTTTATAGTTTTTCATATATTAGCGTGAATTGTTCCCGGTTACAAAGAAATATTGTTTTAACTAATAAGAAATTAATATAGTAAAAAATGAGTTGCAAAAAAATGAAAATAGTTAAAGGAAAAAGATGTTAAATGAAATTGTTAGAAATTTAGACGAAAATTATAGAAGCTGAGACAGAAAGGACAAGATGATTGCCAACCACCGTCAAAGATCGGAAGTGAAAGCCCTGGCATCGGGCCTTTATGTGAGCGTCTAGACTCTAGACCCAATATGTCCTCTGTCATGAGCTTGAGGACCTCCTAGTTCCGGGACCTGGCGCAACGTTGTCGTTGCCCCACCTCTTAAATTCTGGGGAGGGGTTATTATTTTGTTTTGCTCTGCAGCTATTTCTTTTATTATTGAAATAAAGTATAATCTATAAATTAACAGGGCTGTTCAATAAAGAACGATCATAATTTTTTTGACAACATACTTTACTCACCCTCGTAATTTTGATGGCCCTTCTCAAAGAAGTCTTTCCCATGAATGCGATGTACTTGTCCAAGCATTTCTGCCAGTCTTCAAATACATGCTGGAAACCATTTTTTGTGAGGTCCTTCTCAATCGCCTCCACCACTGCTTCTGACGGTAGATAATGCCTCCCACGAAGACGTTTCTTCATGTTAGAGAATAGAAAAAAAAATCACATGGGGCTAAATCCGGACTACAGGGAGGGTGATTTTTGCAAGATAGTCAGCAAAAACATTGGCAATATGCGGGCGCGCTGTATCTTTGTGCATCATCCAGACTCCTTCACAGAAATGTGGTCTTTTGCGCCTGATACGGACTTGCAATGTTTTCACGAGATCCCTGTAGTATTGCCCAGTTACTGATGCGTGTGCAGGTACAACATGCTGATACACCATTCCATGAATATCAACGAATAACCATAACTTTCCCAGCAGAAGCAACCACTTTTGCTTCTTTGGGGGTAGGTAATGAAGGAGATTTCCACACTGACCTTTGCTGTTTGCTCTCAGGATCAAAATTATGTAGCCCAGTTTCATCAGCAGTGATTACATTTGAAAGAAACTCCGGATCTTCCTCTAACATCAACTTTAATTGCATGCAGACCTGCACGCAAATATCCTTTTCTTCGGCAATCAACTGTCTTGAAACCCATCGCTCACAAACAAGTGTCATGTGTAATTTTTCTGTCACCAACGTGTGGGTGGCACCCAATTAAATGTTTAGTATTTCAGAAAGTGATCTTAAGATAATTCGTCGATCCTCTCTCACAATGACAGCAGTAGTGTCGATGTTTTCTTCCGTAAGAGCAGTAACTGGAGCACCGGGTCCACCTTCCTTTGAAATTGATTGTCTCCCCTCATTAAACATTTTAAATCACATTCGAGCTGTGCTGTAGGGAAGAACAGACTCTCCATAGTCCTCATGTAACATTGTATAGGCCTCAGCTGAAGATTTGTTGAGACGAAAGCAGAATTTCAAAGCCGCATATTGTTCCTCGCGTGTTAGCCCCATTGCAGCGGTAGGCGATACTGAACATGTCTGAGCTTGCCTCCCTCTCAGAGGCGGGAACCAGGAGTCCCAACACTGAAACTACTACAGCGTGTTTGTTGCACATTAAGCTAACAGAATATCATAAGATTAAATTTTAGCGCGAGAAATTATGACCATAAAAAGTTATGATCATTCTTTATTGAACAGCCGTCGTATATCCATTGTGAATTTGAAACTTGCAAATTATTTATTGAAACTGAAGGAAGTTCAAAGATTATAGACTAGAGGTGAGTTGTACATTGCCAACAGCAAAGTCTACCAACTGGGAGGCGAGAGGGAGGATTTTGCATTACACCAGGAACAGTAAACTGTCACAGGTTCTATGGTAGGTGATTTTGTCAAGAAAGGTATCGTCATCATCGTATGTATTGTTGCTTGTATCACTTTCGCCATCTTCCTCTAAGGTGTCTGTTATGTTGATTGTTTACTGTATCCTGGGTCTCGTGTCACGTTTATTTTGTCGTTCTTTTCTATATGTGCAGGCTCCTGGAGATGGAGTACTCTTTCCATGCTGTTTCTTTCCTAAGCCCGGTGTATAAGTCCTCACATGTGTACTCTAGTTGTCTGGCCTGAGTGAGGAGCTTGCAGTGTTTACAATGTGCCTGTTTTGATGATGATCAACCGGCGCTTACTGTCCAACAAGTCTACAAGAAACGATCCGCAGACGTGTGTTATGGCAAAGGAAAAGTGATCGTGGAAAGACGCTAACGGACAGGTACCACTCCCTGTCACTTTTGCATTCAGTGGATGCAGGTGCATATCAGCGAGTTTCGGAGTGGATAACGCGAAGGTAGCTGCGAGCAACTCAATAAAACACCATTGCTCACTGTGGCACGTAAAGCTGTAAGTCACCAATGGGCCAAACAAGTAAGGAACTGTGTTTTCCGACGCGTCCCCTTTCTAACACTTTTCCAAATGATGCAAGGCGTCAATTACGTCGACGGTCCAATGAGGCGCTGCGGAGGGTTTGAATTTTAATGCAGACCATTCCATCACCAAGATATTGAGACCTCAGTGATTGGTAACATTTATTTATTTCTCCAGAAGATCGGTAGTATGGTACAAGAACTTGTTGATTGTTTTGACTATTTAAGAAATCATCGAAAAACTTAGATGCCTACCTGAATACCAAGTAACAACAGCGACATAGAAAGACTGGAGTAGTTGATAAGTTTTCAAAAAATGGTTCAAATGGCTTTGAGCACTATGGGACTCAACATCTTAGGTCATAAGTCCCCTAGAACTTAGAACTACTTAAACCTAACTAACCTAAGGACATCACACACACCCATGCCCGAGGCAGGATTCGAACCTGCGACCGTAGCAGTCACGCAGTTCCGGACTGCAGCGCCAGAACCGCACGGCCACCGCGGCCGGCTAATAAGTTTTAACCGGTCGACTACGTCGAGGACATTACAAGGTGCATTCAAGTTCTAAGGCCTCCGATTTTTTTTCTAATTAACAACTCACCCGAAATCTATGAAACTGGCGTTACTTCTCGACATAATCGCCCTGCAGACATACACATTTTTCATAACGCTGACGCCATGATTCCATGGCAGCGGCGAAGGCTTCTTTAGGAGTCTGTTTTGACCACTGGAAAATCACTGAGGCAATAGCAGCACGGCTGCTGAATGTGCGGCCACGGAGAGTGTCTTTCATTGTTGGAAAAAGCCAAAGGTCACTAGGAGCCAGGTCAGGTGAGTAGGGAGCATGAGAAATCACTTCAAAGTCGTTATCACGAAGAAACTGTTGCGTAACGTTAGCTCGATGTGCGGGTGCGTTGTCTTGGTGAAACAGCACACGCACAGCCCTTCCCGGACGGTTTTGTTGCAGTGCAGAAAGGAATTTGTTCTTCAAAACATTTTCTTAGGATGCACCTGTTACCGTAGTGCCCTTTGGAACGCGAAGGGTAAGGATTACGCCCTCGCTGTCCCAGAACATGGACACCATCATTTTTTCAGCACTGGCGGTTACCCGAAATTTTTTTGGTGGTGGTGAATCTGTGTGCTTCCATTGAGCTGACTGGCGCTTTGTTTCTGGATTGAAAAATGGCATCCACGTCTCATTCATTGTCACAACCGACGAAAAGAAAGTCCCATTCATGCTGTCGTTGCACGTCAACATTGCTTGGCAACATGCCACACGGGCAGCCGTGTGGTCGTCCGTCAGCATTTGTGGCACCCACCTGGATGACACTTTTCGCATTTTCAGGTCGTCATGCAGGATTGTGTGCACAGAACCCACAGAAATGCCAACTCTGGAGGCGATCTGTTCAATAGTCATTCGGCGATCCCCCAAAACAATTCTCTCCACTTTCTCGATCATGTCGTCAGACCGGCTTGTGCGGGCCCGAGGTTGTTTCGGTTTGTTGTTACACGATGTTCTGCCTTCATTAAACTGTCGCACCCACGAACGCACTTTCGACACATCCATAACTCCATCACCACATGTCTCCTTCAACTGTCGATGAATTTCAATTGGTTTCACACTACGCAAATTCAGAAAACGAATGATTGCACGCTGCTCAAGTAAGGAAAACGTCGCCATTTCAAGTATTTAAAACAGTTCTCATTCTCGCCGCTGGCGGTAAAATTCCATCTGCCCTACGGTGCTGCCATCTCTGGGACGTATTGACAATGAACGCGGCCTCATTTTAAAACAATGCGCATGTTTCTATCTCTTTCCAGTCCGGAGAAAAAAAATCGGAGGCCTTAGAACTTGAATGCACCTCGTAGAGTCGGAGCAGAAACTCTGGTCAGAAGAGGACGGGATACGGAATCGGCAGCGGCCTCTTTGTAGATACTAATCTGGCATTCGCCTGGTGAGGTTGCGGCTTTGACGTAAGGGAAAATACGTCGTAGAGACGGCTAGGAGGTAGCTGCAAGCGACATCGGAGCACTGGAAAAGCTGGCCGCCACAAGACAGGAGCGCGGCTCACTTTGAAAACTACTGGAAGCTGCTACGAGGTCCCTTGCGAAAGTAAACATAAGGCGTTCGGGCAACGAACTGACAGTATTAATATCTCTGTCGGGGCAGCAAAGCTAAGTTTCTACAGAACTGTCAGTTCATCGGCCGGAAAGTTTATACTTACTTCCTCACGGAGTCTCGTAGCTTCCAGAACTTTTCAGAGGAAGCCGCCGCACGGCTGTACGAGCCTTTATCTCTGTGCTTTGACCAAGCAGACATTCTGAAAAGGAATAAGTTTAGGAAGAATAAACGAAACTTTCAGGTTTTCCGATAGCGTAGCAGTTCAGTCAGCGGTAACAAAGGACTTTTAAGATCAGTTGAACGGAAAAGAGATAAGATGAACTTTTACAGCAGTAAAACTGTGCCTGGAGCAGAATAACAGAGTGATTGGCATTTGGGCATGAAAAACAGAGGAAGGGAGGGGGGAGGATGTCGTCAGCACGATATGACTCCCTTAGCGACAGCTGTGAAGTTCAGTATTCAACGCGTTCATACGTTCCCCGTTAACTTGCAATACTGATTCGCTTTACACGATCACAACACTTTCCTAATCAATCTCTTAGTTACCTTCACATACTCCGTAAAAGAAACATACCGCTCTGAGAAACAAAGCACATAAACTCTGATTTACAAAGGATAAACAGGAGAACTGTTCTAATGTATTCCTCGTACCACTAAAAAGATGAGTGAAGTAAGTATTCGTATTTGCGGCGTTGGAAAATAGCTGAAATCGTCAAAATGAACCAAGCTCCAGGGAGCAAAGGAATCGCTATCAGATTCTGTTCTGAATTTTTTGCTGAGATAGCACCTCTTTTAATTACAATACATCGCGCGTCCCTAGAACAAAAAACCGTGCCCAGTAGTTGGAACAACGTACTGGTCACAAGCAATTGCCGGCCGGGGTGGCCAAGCGGTTAAAGGCGCTACAGTCTGGAACTGCGCGACCGCTACGGTTGCAGGTTCGAATCCTGCCTCGGGCATGGATGTGTGTGATGTCCTTAGGTTAGTTAGGTTTAAGTAGTTCTAAGTTCTAGGGGACTCATGACCTTAGAAGTTAAGTCCCATAGTGCTCAGAGCCATTTGAACCATTTTTTGAACAAACAACTACAAAAAACTTCAAAAAGGGTAGCAGAAGTGATCACAAATTTAGCGTTCTATGTCCTTGACACTCATTTGTTGTGAAATCTTATAGCATATTCGAGCTCAAACATAATGAGGTATTTCAAACAGAATTACCTTCTCCGTGCCAAGCAGCATGGATTCCGAAAACATCGACCACGTGACATAAAACTCGCACTTTTGTCATATACAGGGTGAAAAGTATTTAAACCGACAAACTCTGGGAGGTTGTAGGGGACATCAAAACAAATATTTTTCCCTAGTATCATTTTTTCCTATGAGGATTATTTAAACCGGTGGAGGCCGTATTACGCTCTTCAGTTGTTAGAGGTCGTATTACGATCTTCAGTTGTAGGCAACTGCTGTCCACCAGTGTAGGAGTGCCTTGTCTCTATTTACTAATGGAGCGATAAAAAAAATGGTTCAAATGGCTCTGAGCACAATGGGACTTAACATCTATGGTCATCAGTCCCCTAGAACTACTTAAACCTAACTAACCTAAGGACATCATACAAAACCCAGTCATCACGAGGCAGAGAAAATCCCAGACCCCGCCGGGAATCGAACCCGGGGACCCGGGTGCGGGAAGCGAGAACGCTACCGCACGACCACGAGCTGCGAACAATGGAGCGGTACCTGGAGTGAGTACACTGATGTGGTTGGTGCGTACTAGTAGCGCACCACAATGGACGAGCTGCACAGCTAGTTTATCAACAACAATATCCTAATCGCCGTATCACGCGTCATACGACCTTTGCTGCTGTGTACCAACGTCTGCGCGAGACCGGGCCATTTAGCAGATTACCTGGACAGGGACGTCGTCGGACAGTAAGAACGCTGCAATTTGAGGAAGCTGTCTTGTTGCATGTGGAGCGGGAGCCTTCAATCAGCAATCGTGTAATTGCACGTAACATGGGGACGAATCAGACGAATGTAAGAACAGTCCTTCGAGAGCAGTTGTTACGTCAATTTCACTTACAGCGTGCCCACAACCTGGAACCAGTTGATTATCCACCCAGAGCACAGTTTTCGCAGTGGTACCTGGAACAGTGTGAAATGCATCCTACATTTCCATCCTCTGTGTTGTTTACCGATGAAGCAACGTTCGGGCGTGATGGAGTCTTCAACATTCACAATTCGCGTGTTTGGAGTGGGGATAACCCACATGCCACAGTTACTAGCGCTCATCACGTGCGGTTCTTCGTTAATGAGTGGGTCGGTGTTGCAGGGGACTGTTTAATTGGGCCGTATCTGCTACCTAGGCCATTAAATGGCAGGCACTATTATAATTTTCTCGCCAGAGCATTGACAGAATTTCTGTAAGGCGTCCCGCTCCCTACAAGACAACGCATGTGGTTCCAACATGACGGGGCGCCGGCACATTTCAGCCGTCGTGTGCGTCGATTGCTGGACCGACGGTTTCCAGAAACGTGGATTGGCAGAGGTGGTCCTGTACCGTGGCCTGCTCGATCCCCAGGTATGTCCCCTCTGGACTTTGTTGTGAGGGGAGAGATACGCAACCTTGTTTCTGCAACTCCTGTTTCATCAGAAGAGGATCTGGTTGCCCGGATAGTAGCAGCAGCAGGAACAATTCAGGATACTCCTGGGGTTTTTGCCCGTGTCAGACAGAACATGATCCGACGGTGTAACCTTTGTTTACGTGTCAATGGAGGCATTTTTGAAAATCTACTGTAATTGAAACTGGGTTGTGTTAATCTGTTATCTCTTGGTCATAAAAAAATGGAAAAGTGTTTGTTGGTTTAATTGATTTGCCGCCGGAGAAATCTTCCTCTACTGGTTTAAATACTCCTCATAGGAAAAAAATGACATTAGGGAAAATATTTCTTTTGATGTCCCGTACAACCTCCCAGAGTTTGTTGGTTTAAATACTTTTCACACTGTATACTGATAGCAATGTATCGACGCAATCAAACAGTTGCAGCATTTCATGATTCCTGAAAAGGATTTGACTCAGAAAAGCACCTGTGCTTACTGTCGGTAGTAGCATAGTAGGAAAAGACAGAGGTTGGAATACATCCAACAAGTAACTGAGGACGTAGTACGCGAGTTCCACTCTGAGACGAAGAGGAGAGGAGTTCGTGGCAGACAGCATCAACCAGTCAGAAGACTGATGACTCAGAACGAACATATGGGATATTAAGCGATGTTGGTGCCTCGATTGACGATTACTTGTTGGGGAGACACAGTACGTTATTTTGGATGAATTGTCATCGCCAGATGTAGAATTTACTTCAAGTGTATCCACCGGAAGTGTGTTAGGAACCTTGTTGTTCATATTTTGTATTGATGACCTTGCTGACACTAGTAATAGTAACCTGAGACTTATCGCAGATGATGCAATTACTTATAATTCTTCTTCTTCTTCCGTGTCCGGATGCACCAATTATATCTTCCCTTCCCAGTAATTAGCAACGTAGATTGCTTTGTCATTGACTTTCAAAATATCATCTTTAGTGCATGTTATAGACATATCTGGGCAGATCGGTAGGTGGTCCAAGTCCTGTATTGCTCCGCATTCACACCTGTCGCCATCACTGTAACCCCATTTAAATAGGTTTGATTTGCACCCAGTTACTCCAGTGCGCAGCCGGTTTAATGACCTCCAAGTTGTAAAAGGTAGTTGAAATCCTGCAGATCCCTCCTCAAGTAGTTCCATTGTGGAGTGTGGCACCATTTCTTCCCAGAGAGATAGCCGCCTTGCGGCGGGCTTGGTGGCGAGCTCTTCAGTAGTTTCAATGAAACTCCTGCGGGATTTCAGCCGGACACGTTGTTTTCGGTGCATATGCATCGGGTGTCGAGGATCATACTTTTGTTTTGATTTTTCGATCTCGGCGGCTACTTGTCTGCGGATAGTGGGTGGTGCTATGCCTATGATGGGGTAAATGATGTCTGTGGGAGTTGGTTTGAGGCATCCTGTGGCAATACGTACAGTTTCGTTTACGGCGACGTCAACTTGCTTAGTGTGAGCAGAGTTCCTCCAAACTGGCGCCGCATATTCCGCTGCTAAGATACTCAGCACCAGACCCGTGGTGCGCAAAACGTGTGGTTGAGCTCCTGCAATCACCGGAGCACCAAAACCAAAGATTACTTATAATGAAAGACTATCTGAAAAAGCTGCGTAAATATTCAGTCGAATCTTGATAGGATTTAGGGTCACTGAAGAGCTTGGCAACTTGGTTTAAATGGAAAATTATGCACTTCGAAAACGAAAAAAAAACGTAGTATCCTATGTCTATACTACAATTGGAATCGGTCAATTCTTACAAAAATCTGGGTGTAACACTTCGTAGTGATATGCAACGGAACGGTCACGGAGGTTCAGTCGTAGGTAAAGCAGGTGGGGTTTATTGCAAGTCAAAGCACGTGGCGGTTTATTGCCATCAGTCTGCAAAGGAAAAATGGAAATAAGCGTATGGCATCGTGGGCCGGCAGTCCCCCATTCGAGGAAGTTCGGCCGCCGAAGGTGTTGGGCGACTTGCGCGTCGGAGATGGGGATGAAATGATGATGAGGAGAACACAACACCCAGTCCCTGAGCGGAGAAAATCTCCTGCCCCAGCCGGAAATCGAACCTGGGCCTCTTGGCGTGGCATTTCACCGCGCTTACCACTCAGCTAATTGGAGCAGGCTGCAAAGGAGACTGCATACATATCACAAACGGACCAACCCTCAAAGATTGCTCAGACGAGTGGGACCTGTACCAAACGGGACTAACAGGGGGTACTGAACGTATACAGAGAAGGGCACTACGAATGGTTGCTGGTTTGTTTGACCCTTGGGAGACTGTCACAGAAATGCTGAAGAAACTGAACTGGTAGACTCCTGAAGATAGACGGGAACGATCCCGAGAAAGTTTACGTACAAAGCTTCGAAACCTGCTTTAAATGATGGTTCTAGGAATATACTACAACCCCCTACGTATCGCTCCCGCGGAGATCGAGAGGACAAGATTAGAATAATTATAGCGCGCACAGAGGCATTTAAACCGCCTTCCGCGCTCCATATTTGAAAGGAACAGGAAGAAACCGTAATAATTGGTACAATGGGACTTACTTCCTGCCATTCACTTCACAGTGGGTTACAGAGTACAGACGCAAACACAGACTTTCTTGTAGACCAGCAATGTCGTCCACAGGTAGCTGGTAAAAGGCAGCTGAAGTAGTAAAATTTGCTCTAAGCACTATGGGACTTAACATCTGAGGTCATCAGTGTGGTGTCACAGCCAAACACCACACTTTGTAGGTGGTAGCCTTTAAATCGACCGCGGTCCGTTAGTATACGTCGGACCCGCATGTCGCCACTATCAGTGATTGCAGACCGAGCGCCGCCACACGGCAGGTCTAGAGAGACTTCCTAGCACTCGCCCCAGTGGTATAACCGACTTTGCTAGCGATGGTTCACTGACAAAATACGCTCTCATTTGCCGACACGATAGTTAGCATAGCCTTCAGCTACGTCATTTGCTACGACCTAGTAAGGCGCCATTACCAGTTACTATTGATGCTGTAAAACATGTACCGTCAAGAGCGATGTTCACCAATTATGGATTAAAGTTAAGTATTCCAGCAGCTACGTACGTTTTTTGCTAGTATAATTTCCTTGACCTGTCCCAGACCTCACGCCAGCGTGCGTGAGCTAAAACGCGTGCCTTTCGGCTTCCTCTCATACCGGGTTGGCTCTCTTGCCAATCCACAACAATCAGTCCCCTAGACTTAGAACTACTTAAACCTAACTAACCTAAGTACATCACACACATCCATGCCCGAGGCAGGATTCGAAGCCGCGACCGTAGCAGCAGCACGGTTCTGGACTGAAGCGCCTAGAACCATTCGGCCACAGCGGTCGGCGCTGAGGTAGCAGAGGTATGCCAAGTGCACAGGACAGAAGGTGTGACCAAATTCGTTCTGTGAGCGGTAGCTCTCATGTGAAGAACCAGCAGTCAATCACTTTGTTATTTTGAAACACGTATAGCGTCACGAACAGTAGTGATTTAAATCAGTTGATTCTGAGTGGCACAAAGTAATCGACAAGTTCTGCTGCATGGCCAGTACAATAACTGATGGCGGCATCTGTAAAGAGAATATACAATATACACTGACCGGAAAGGAAAGATCTCTCATTACCGTGAACATAACTCAGCGGCTAGATAACCTCTTCTAAAAAAAATTCGCTTGCAGTACAGACTTATATGTAAACCAACGTGGACGATATCCCCCACAGAAAAGAAGAGGATAGAAGAATCTGAAATGTAATCTTATAAACGAATGCTGAAGGTTAGATACGGCGGTCGAATAACTACACTGCCCAACACGATTAAAGGGTCACTTTTTCAGAACCGCTTAATTGTCTCCCAATGCGACTCAGAAGTTTGAGATTTGGCTCAAAGTTGGCAGAAACTCTGTGATGGTGCAAAGGCTTGCCGCTCTGCGACATCAACTCTCGCGCTCGGCGACTCTTCAGACAGCAAGGCGTCAATACATACCAAATCAAGGCCAGTGTGCGGGAGTTCATGTAGAAGTGTAAGGTGGGTTAGTGATGCGATATTAGTGAAACGTCCCCTTTGAAAAAATTACACACGACTGTGCTTAAACTGACACAATATTTTTAGCGCAACGCAATCTGACTTTCAATAATCGCTACAAAAGAATGGCGCCGATAACGTTAACCTGTACCTTTCACAAATCACTTACCTCACAAAAATCTTGGTTACTCAAACTACTGCAATACAGCGAGCGCCACTACTGCCAGCTAAATAAAAGATTCAAACTACTGAAGGCACTAACTACTGATAGGCATAGTTAACAAATGAAAGATTTTGATAGAGAAGAAACAATGTATTTACCTCAATAGTGTTCAAAAGTCATAATGTATATAGCAGTTCATGATATCCAGTATTACAAATTTCAAAGCTCCGCCATCTCTCTCCCCACATCCACCACTGCTGGCGGCTCACCTCCAACTGCGCAGCGCTACACGCTGTTAACATCCAGCTGCCCAACACTACAATAGCAGACAACAATGCAAACTAGCCACAGACTGCACACAGCACAGCCAGTGATTTTCACACAGAGCGCTACGTGGCGTTACCAATAAGAAAACCTAAACAGATTACTTCCAGCAGAAGTTTGAGATTTGGCTCAAAGTTGGCAGAAACTCTGTCATGGTGCAAAGGCTTGCCGCTCTGCGACATCAACTCTCGCGCTCGGCGACTCTTCAGACAGCAAGGTGTCGATACATACCAAATCAAGGCCAGAGCGCGGGAGTTCATGTAGAGGTGTAAGGTGGGTTAGTGATGCGATATTAGCACCGAACGTCACATTTTAGCCCAACGCCGATGTTGACGTGTCACAAGGTGGGAAGGTCGTCACACCCCCTCTTACCTACATTACAGCCCTCTTGGTCCTCTGCGACGGAGGTCCGAGAGCGAAGCCCATCTTGAAATCACCCGGTTTTCTTGTGGGTGACCGGGGAAACATTTCAGTCACACAGTCGCTGAAACCGGCACGAAAAGGCATCTTAGGGGCGGGAGGAGGGTGGGGGGGGGCTAAAGCTGGCCAATGAAACCATTTCTTCCCTTGGGGCGTTACTTTCCACACATTTCGTGGCTGAAAACGACAGTTGGCAGTGTCTCTAAGGACATCGTGGGCCTGCAACCCCACTGACCGTGAGCACGGCTTTTGGGAGTGTAGCGTGACTGCAGTGTTTGCTCTGGTGTACAGGGAAACAGTTCAGTGAAATCTGAATGTGTTCCGAAGCAGCCCTCGTGTCTCGCGCCCTACTGCAGCTTGATCACAGGGGGGTGCGTCATTGACACTTGCGTAAGTTAAACAGCCAAGCCTCCCTGTAAGACCCCCCCCCCCCCCCCGCTCTCCCCAGTTGAGCAACACTTTCAGTGTCCCACCTGTGTGAACACTTTAAAAATGTCCCGGTACAGAGGCTGATTCCAAGGCGCCTGTATGACAGGCATCCCTTTCGACACCACTCAGATTTCCCATGTAGTCAGTAGCCACCAGTTCAGCGACGTAGCGCCACGCATCTGAGGTGTGTCGAAATGGTTGCTTGTCGCACCGGCACCTGGGAAACAGTGAATAGCTCTCTCTATACAGAGTCATTTTTAAAGTGCTCAACAAAGGTGCAGAGGTGGCACCGACGGAGTTGCTCAACTGCTTTGTCTTCGCGGGGCACTCTGCCACGTCATACACGCATGTGTCAATGTGTCACTCGCCCCCGCCCCGATCGTGTCACAGGATGGCGCAAAATGGGAGGGATGTAAAACCATAATCACCATTTGCTTCTTCGGAACACGTTCAAATTTCGACTGATATTGATCGGCTACTAGTGGTTCCTCCCTGTAGCCCAGAATAAGGGGTTACACCTGTTCCTAGGACTGCTCCCGACTTCTCAATGGTGTTATTAACTTCATTATGACGTTTTCATTAATTTATGTTTCCTGTGCATCTCTTGTTATCCGTTTGTATGCTCCAAATGACTTTGAGTTTGAACGGTTATGAATCAAGTGACAGAACTGCCATTCTAGTTGAGACAGTCAATTATACATATGTTTGTGTTTTGGTTCTATGTCTCTGTGTGGACTGAAGAGGCTATAGTCAGTTTACTATTTTTGTTCTATTTTGTAAGCTTACAAATGGCAATATATTTAAATGTGTTCTTCAGTCTATTGTATGATACAATTCGTGTTGAAACGGTTCCAGCACTTCATTATTTTGTTTTTGTACTTATGCACATATATGGTTGTTTTAATAAAGGAAAAAAAGGAACAAAAGTTGCGGTCGCGCTAAACTCTAAAGCGGTGCGATCAGGTACAGCCCCACGATGTCCTTAAAGTGGAGTCCTCTCATCCAGGAGCTGTCACCAGTGTCAAAGGTTTGTCAGGAACGTTGTTCTGATGCTCGTCTAAATGTGAACTGTCGTTTTAGATCATGAAACGTTTGGGAACCAACGCCCCAAGGGAAGGGATGGTTTCTTGTGTAAGTAGGCTGTTCAGGTTTTTATGTTGGAAACGCCACGTAGCGCTCTATATGAAAACCGCTGACTGTGTTGTGTGAAGTCTGTGGCTGATTTGCATTGTTGGAATATTTGCTATTGTAGTGTTGGGCAGTTGGATGTGAACAGCGCGTAGCGTTGCGCAGTTGGAGGTCAGCCGTCAGCAGTGGTGGATGTGGGGAGAGAGATGGCAGAATTTTGAGAGCGGACGATCTGGACGTGTGTTAGCCAGAAAGAGTAAATTTGTAATACTGGATATCATGAACTGATATATTGAAATGTGTTCTTCAGTCTATTGTAGGATACAGTTCGGGTTGAAACAGTTCCAGCACTTCATTATTTTGTTTTTGTGCTGATGTATATATATGGTTGATGATGACTTTTGAACATTATTAAGGTAAATACATTGTTTGTTCTCTATCAAAATCTTTCATTTGCTGACCATGCCTATCAGTAGTTAGTACCTTCAGTAGTTAGAATCTTTATTTAGCTGACTGTATTGGCGCTCGCTGTATTGCAGTAGTTCCAGTAGTGATTCATAAAAGGTGTAGGTTATTGTTAGTCAGGGCCATTCTTTTGTAGGGATTTTTGAAAGTCAGATTGCGTTGCGCTAAAAATATTGTGTGTCAGTTTAGTGTTGATCAGAATAAGTAAAGAGAGAAATGTCTGAGTACGTTCTGTTTTGCTCAGCTGTTTGAAAATCAAAGAACGTAAGAGGTTTACCAGCGCAGTCATTCATAATTTTTCGGAAGGGGACGTTTCACGTGGACCCAATTTATGCCACGCCCCTGAGGCCATTTCGGTGTCGGTTCTCAGCGGCGGCGTGTCTGAAATGTTTTCCTCGGCCTCTTACAAGAAATCTGCGTGACTTCAATGCTGGGCGCAGCACAGTTATTACCTCCATCGCAGGCGCAGCAAGAGAAGGGGTGAAATGTGGGTAAGACCTCCCCATCGTGTGGCAGGTCCACAGTTGCATTGTACAAAATTGTTGTGAAATTGGGTGCCAATGGGCATCATTAACCCCCCTTGTACGCAACATTAACTTCTGAGCTGTGTCGGCACCTTGCAGTCTGAAGCGTTGCCGAGCCGAAGGGCGCCTCGCTTCTGCACCATTACAGAGGTTTGGTTTTAGGCACCTTTGAGCCAAATTTCAAACTTCTGCGTCACAATGGGAGACGATTACACGGTTTCGAAACTTTTACTCATATTAGTATCTTATAGCAGGTACCGTAACAGTGATTCCCGTAAAGATTTCAAAAGTGGGAGTAGTCCCACCCCCTAGGAGTAAACGTAGGGGAGCAGATGCGGAAATACTGCATCGGCATTCTAGGCAAGGTTCCAGAGGGGTTGGTATGCCGTTGCCTTCATCCGACCTGCTACGAAGTCTCAAGTGCGCATCAGTATTGTGCCGATGACTGTGATGAATGCTTGCACAGCACTGAGTTGGTTTTGTTTCGTTATACGAGGTGCATTCAAGTTCTAAGGTCTCCTATTTTTTTTCTCCGGACTGGAAAGAGATAGAAACATGCGCATTGTTTTAAAACGAGGCCGCATTCATTGTCAATACGTCCTAGAGATGGCAGCACCGTACGGCAGATGGAATTTTACCGCCAGCAGCGAGAATGAGAACTGTTTTAAATACTTAAAATGGCGACGTTTTCCTTACTTGAACAGCGTGCAATCATTCGTTTTCTGAGTTTGCGTGGTGTGAAACCAATTGAAATTCGTCGACAGTTGAAGGAGACATGTGGTGATGGAGTTATGGATGTGTCGAAGTGCTTTCGTGGGTGCGACAGTTTAATGAAAGCAGAACATCGTGTGACAACAAACCGAAACAACCTCGGGCCCGCACAAGCCGGTCTGACGACATGATCGAGAAAGTGGAGAGAATTGTTTTGGGGGATCGCCGAATGACTGTTGAACAGATCGCCTCCAGAGTTGGCATTTCTGTGGGTTCTGTGCACACAATCCTGCATGACGACCTGAAAATGCGAAAAGTGTCATCCAGGTGGGTGCCACGAATGCTGACGGACGACCACATGGCTGCCCGTGTGGCATGTTGCCAAGCAATGTTGACGCGCAACGACAGCACGAATGGGACTTTCTTTTCGTCGGTTGTGACAATGGATGATACGTGGATGCCATTTTTCAATCCAGAAACAAAGCGCCAGTCAGCTCAATGGAAGCACACAGATTCACCGCCACCAAAAAAATTTCGGCTAACCGCCAGTGCTGAAAAAATGATGGTGTCCATGTTCTGGGACAGCGAGGGCGTAATCCTTACCCATTGCGTTCCAAAGGGCACTACGGTAACAGGTGCATCCTACGAAAATGTGTTGAAGAACAAATTCCTTCCTGCACTGCAACCAAAACGTCCGGGAAGAGCTGCGCGTGTGCTGTTTCACCAAGACAAAGCACCCGCACATCGAGCTAACGTTACGCAAGAGTTTCTTCGTGATAACAACTTTGAAGTGATTCTTCATGCTCCCTACTCACCTGACCTGGCTCCTAGTGACTTTTGGCTTTTTCCAACAATGAAAGTGACCATTTAATCATTTTTTGCAGTGTAACGAAGAGGTACAGCATCGGGCTAGAGAGAAAAGAGCTTTATGGGACAACTTGGAAAACGAAGGAGGACATTGAACGGAGGCTTCCTGACCTGAGACATGATCAAAGGTGAAACTGGTAACGGCGGGAAGTGTGAGGAAACGGGTAATGGGGGGGGGGGGGGGCGGGTTAAACCTTTGAGGGAGACCAAGGCTTCACTACAGTACTCGGATTCAAATGGGTGCACGGTGCTGTAGTCGCGCAGAGATGAAAAGACCTTTGACAGAACTGTTTCAAACGAAGCCATAGTTCGGAGCTTATTATAACGTTGTAAACTCTCTACATGAGACGCGTTCGCGAACTGCGGATACGATTGTACGTCAGCAGGACCATTTTCTAGTAACACGTGAACATTTGTGCCGGAGTGTAACTCCAGCCCGGATTTCCCAATTTTCACGAACGATCGCCTTAACCACCTGGACTGTCCCAGCACGCCTCCAGCAGCGATGCAAACTTCAATATCTCCCATTATCTGCGTCCCATACTCCTCGCACGTTATTTTGTTGGTTGGTTTGGGGAAGGAGACCAGACAGCGTGGTCATCGGTCACATCGGATTACGGAAGGATGGGGAAGGAAGGCGGCCGTGCCCTTTCAGAGGAACCATCCCAGCATTTGCCTGGAGTGATTTAGGGAAATCACGGAAAACCTAAATCAGGATGGCTGGACGCGGGATTGAACCGTCGTCCTCCCGAATGCGAGTCCAGTGTCTAACCACTGCGCCACCTCGCTCGGTAGGTACGTTATTTGATTCCCGCCCAGGGAGATACAATGTTTAGTTCATCACCTTACCTTTGCTTCGGCATGAAATACAGTTACAGCAGTGTCTGCATATTACAATGTCCGTGTAGTTCGATGCAAATGTTCTTCAAACATACATACATACATGTCTGAAGGATATTTGCATCGAAATACACAAACGCTGAAATACAGACACTGCAATTACTGCTATAAATTGCAGCAACAATAAGAAAAATAGTCCAAAAATATCACTGTTTAGATTTCTAAAGGGTGCTGAGAGATGAATAACGTTATGAATAATAAGTGCTCACTTCACAATGGCTAGTTACACGTTTTAAGCATCCGAGATCATCTTTAAGACTTATTAAAAAAAATGGTTCAAATGGCTCTGAGCACTATGGGACTTAACTTCTGAGGTCATCAGTCCCGTAGAACTTAGAACTACTTAAACCTAACTAATCTAAGGACATGACACACATCCATGCCCGAGGCAGGATTCGAACCTGCGACCGGAGCGGTCGCGCGGTTCCAGACTGTAGCGCCTAGAACCACTTGGCCACCCCGGGTGGCTAAAGACTTATTAGTCTGACAAAATTTTAAGCTGCTGCTCATGAGGTTACTAGTGTGTAAATGTCTGAACGCCTCCCGAATGGAAATAAGTATATCAGTCAACAACTTTTTCAATATTCCACAAGATTTCGGGACTGCAGCCGGATCTCATCGACTTCTTTCCACGATATTTCGGCTGACAACCTTACAGCCATCTTCAGGTGAGTGTTTGACACTGGAGATTGCACTGCAATCCCAAAATCTTGTGGAATATTCGATACGCCGGGAAAATTTCAAAAGCAACTTTTTCAAAGCTTAGTTTCGCACTTTAATTTTGCAAAAAGTTTACATACAGTTTTGTGGTTATTTACGAAAGAAAACCGTAGTTCCTTTTACAAATAACCAATATGGTCGTGTATAAACTGCCCAAAAACTATTATACACTCCTGGAAATTGAAATAAGAACACCGTGAATTCATTGTCCCAGGAAGGGGAAACTTTATTGACACATTCCTGGGGTCAGATAGATCACATGATCACACTGACAGAACCACAGGCACATAGACACAGGCAACAGAGCATGCACAATGTCGGCACTAGTACAGTGTATATCCACCTTTCGCAGCAATGCAGGCTGCTATTCTCCCATGGAGACGATCGTAGAGATGCTGGATGTAGTCCTGTGGAACGGCTTGCCATGCCATTTCCACCTGGCGCCTCAGTTGGACCAGCGTTCGTGCTGGACGTGCAGACCGCGTGAGACGACGCTTCATCCAGTCCCAAACATGCTCAATGGGGGACAGATCCGGAGATCTTGCTGGCCAGGGTAGTTGACTTACACCTTCTAGAGCACGTTGGGTGGCACGGGATACATGCGGACGTGCATTGTCCTGTTGGAACAGCAAGTTCCCTTGCCGGTCTAGGAATGGTAGAATGATGGGTTCGATGACGGTTTGGATGTACCGTGCACTATTCAGTGTCCCCTCGACGATCACCAGTGGTGTACGGCCAGTGTAGGAGATCGCTCCCCACACCATGACGCCGGGTGTTGGCCCTGTGTGCCTCGGTCGTATGCAGTCCTGATTGTGGCGCTCACCTGCACGGCGCCAAACACGCATACGACCATCATTGGCACCAAGGCAGAAGCGACTCTCATCGCTGAAGACGACACGTCTCCATTCGTCCCTCCATTCACGCCTGTCGCGACACCACTGGAGGCGGGCTGCACGATGTTGGGGCGTGAGCGGAAGACGGCGTAACGGTGTGCGGGACCGTAGCCCAGCTTCATGGAGACGGTTGCGAATGGTCCTCGCCGATACCCCAGGAGCAACAGTGTCCCTAATTTGCTGGGAAGTGGCGGTGCGGTCCCCTACGGCACTGCGTAGGATCCTACGGTCTTGGCGTGCATCCGTGCGTCACTGCGGTCCGGTCCCAGGTCGACGGGCACGTGCACCTTCCGCCGACCACTGGCGACAACATCGATGTACTGTGGAGACCTCCCGCCCCACGTGTTGAGTAATTCGGCGGTACGTCCACCCGGCCTCCCGCATGCCCACTATACGCCCTCGCTCAAAGTCCGTCAACTGCACATACGGTTCACGTCCACGCTGTCGCGGCATGCTACCAGTGTTAAAGACTGCGATGGAGCTCCGTAAGCCACGGCAAACTGGCTGACACTGACGGCGGCGGTGCACAAATGCTGCGCAGCTAGCGCCATTCGACGGCCAACACCGCGGTTCCTGGTGTGTCCGTTGTGCCGTGCGTGTGATCATTGCTTGTACAGCCCTCTCGCAGTGTCCGGAGCAAGTATGGTGGGTCTGACACACCGGTGTCAATGTGTTCTTTTTTCCATTTCCAGGAGTGTACTTAGAACGATTAGGCGGTGTACTATAGTGAACTTATACGATTCTGAATATCGCATCTGAGTTGGAAGTCGTCGGTGAGTACGCAACGTTCAGAAATTGAGAGCACTTCCTCTGCCTATACTTACGTTCACACGTTATCTGAACTCCGTCCTTGTGACTAGGAGTTCACGTTTCTCGTCTGTAGAACACAGAGAGGAGAAGACAGTATTAGAGTATGTTAGTCAGAGGACCGCCTTCTGCCGTCCTAGTGTTTGAAAGAGTTTTATTTTGCGGCTGGAGTTCTTCCATCGTCGCACACGTGTACGAGAACCATCACTCCGACGAACCGGACGCAGTACATATGGTGATATTGCTAACTGCTTCGGCTTATGAGGGCTATAAAGCTAAACAGCTGTGATCACACTAGTCTATTTCCACTGAGGTTCCACACCACCGTAGATCATCTTTGAAAGTAGGGTGTTCTAGTGTTTGGTATGTAAATGATGTCAGTCATTTCACGTTATCTATGTTAGATCGCGTGGCCACCAAAAGGGGAAGAGTTGGGCAATTGATCAGCAAATTTTTAGTCAGGAAATATAGACAACTGTAATATAAAGGATTGCTTGTTAATCTACAATAAATGTATAACGAGAAACAACGTTTATCGAATGGTTCGAATGACTCTGAGCACTATGGGACTTAACTGCGGAGGTCATCAGTCCCCTAAAACTTAGAACTACTTAAACCTAACTAACCTAAGGACATCACACACATCCATTACCGAGGCAGGATTCGAACCTGCGACCGTAGCGGTCGCGCGATTCTAGACTGTAGCGCCTAGAACCGCTCGGCCACTCCGGCCGGCAAACACTGTTTATCATTTAGTAGTATTAGTTGCCTTAATGATTCATTTATGTCGAGGTTGTAATTTATATGTTAAAGAGCGTTAAGAGATCCTAAGATCTGCTTCAGGGGGTAGTCAAACAGAGCCAAATCTTCATTTTAGCGTTCAATATTTTCCGTTGCGCACATGCATTTTACACCCGCCTGGAGCAGCATATTGGCCATTTATGCGAGAAGGGACTGTGTTATGAAGAAGGATACGCCGTTCTGCACATTAAAATTTTCGAACGCCATTTTTAGGCAAATGCATTCAAAAAATTAGTGTGAAAGCAGTGCAGTCGTTGTTTGTTATTCGTAACAAACCCACAGGCAAACCCGTTTCACTCAGATGAATATTGTCCAACTGAGGCACTTTATCAGTGCCGTACTAGCAAAAACCACCGTGCTCTGTGGATACCACTGATGGAGGTATATGCAAGGCACAGAAACAGCAATAAGAGAAGGACAAAAGGGGTTTTACAAAATAATTAACTACTAATGTCCAAGAATGAAAAGATTCCCAAAACGAACTACGGTCAACGCAAAACATCGAAAGATACGTGCCAATACGCGAATACATTGGTAATCATGTACTTTTGCACTTAAACTCATCCGATCACAATTTAATTTTCGTCTTAAGGGATTTTCGATGATACGAATGCGACTCGGCTGCTTTGAACATGGTATCTACATCTATACCTACATATACAATCCGCAAGCCACCGTACGGTGCGTGGCGGAGGGTACCCTGTACCACTGAAAGGGTACAGTACCGCCCAACATTGAAAATAGGTACAACATACTTCATTATTTTTGTCAGAACAACATTTTTTTTTTGTAAAATAACTCAATTTCAATTAATACAGCGAAGCCGGATACCAGTGTGGGAAAGAATGACAACTTATTTATTTAATTGATCACATGTGCACTCCCACAAAATAAATCCCTGCATCCAGTTTGGTGAGATCTGTGAAATGAATGAATGTATGGTCGTCTGCTAACCGCAGATAGTGAATGTGAATATATGATCATCTTTGAGACGATCCTTTGGCCACCTTTGGTGGGACCAAAGAGATGAAACTTACCTGAGCTTTGAGCGCCTGAAATGTGGCTGACCAATACGGTAGCAAGGTGCTCCCCCACTTCGGCAGAGGTGCGAGAGGACCTGAAGAACGGCCATGTTTCAGCACTCTGCCGCTGGATCTTGTGCTAAGACCTGTCTTAGTTGTGCTCCGTAAAGACAAAAAAGTGGAGACATGGTATGCATGTGGAATATTTAAGAGTAGTTTGAAATAATAATTTCTCTATTTCAGGAACTTTTGTGGGGAGAATTAAATGTCAGGCAGGTAATATTAATGGGATCATAGTAATCTTCGGAAGTGACCAACGGTCACAATGAAACCACGTGTAGCAATAAGTTGAAATACTTCTGTGTGCTTAAGTTAAGCTGAATTACTAGCGTGTGCACTATAAGTTGAATATTTAAGAAATAGCGTGTGCAGGACTTGAAATTAGAGGCGAGTACTTCCACGTGGTGAGTACTGTGTGAGTCTCAATCTGTGTATGAGACAAAGGATAAAGAGAAGTACTCGTCCATGGTATCAGTTGAGGACTCGTGTGTGTGATGAATATGTTGTTAATATTACTTTGTGAGATATGTTTCCGTGTGACGCTTGATTCAAACTATAACACTCTGAGAGAGAAACAAGGTGAGTCAGCCGTCTATCCAGCAACGCCACTTGGCTTGCATTGCACAGGAAGACGTGCATATATCTCCAGAGTTCATAATAGGAAAGTAGAATTACGAAGTGGGGCAGTGTCGTGTGAAACTGGGATAAATATTAATTGAAGTGGGAAAGCTGAAAGTGATAGTGTTGTGACTATTCCCTGTGTAGTATTTCATGTTGTAGTGTGGTGTATGTCATGTAATTTAAGTATGTGTGGTTTGCATGGGAGAGTAGCAATGTAGTTTCAGAGGTAGTGGGTATGCATGTTCCTTTTGTACCGCTCGGTCTGGAGGAAAGTTTCGTGATGATGATTGTGAGAGTCGAAGTGTGAGAAATAATAAAAGATCCAACATCCTATCCAGAAAGTGCACTGTAGCGTTAAATAATTACGAGACCATAAGATAGAGATTCACCAATGTAAAGCCATGCCCACTGGGCGGAATTTCTCGTGTGCCATTGTTGTAGGTTATAGAATTTGTGTGTTTAGGTTATAGAATTTATCGGAATAAATAAGATAGTGAAAAGAAAAAGATTGGTGGCCTTTTTCTTCGAATTGTATGTTGTCATGATATCCAGAATTTATAATGTGTGCGCCACTCATATTCAGTGCGATGGCCACGTGCTGATAAAAGCCGTTAAATAAAAAGGAAAGAAAACGTGGTATTGCCAGTGCGTAGTGAACAATCAGAGTTCTGTAAATTACTGATAGTCAGATGTGCGTTTCCGTTGCATATTATTCATACAGGAGGATAATTTGTAATCTAATTGTGAGTACGAGAGTTCATGTTACTCGATAAATAAGAATGAATCCACTCGCTTGGCAGACGACTCATCTTGCAGGCCTGACTGCTTGATGCCACAGTATGAGCAAGGCATGTGGGTGCCTCTCACCACTACTTGTCATTTCCCCTCCTGTTCCACTCGCAAGTAGAGCGAGAGAAAAACGACTATCTGTAAGACTCTGCATGAACCCTGATTTCTCGTATCTTATGTTCGTCGTCCTTACGCGCGACGCATGTTGGCGGTAGTGGAATCTTTCGGCAGTCAGCTACACATGCCGGTTCTCTAAATTTTCTGAACAATGTTTCTCGAAAAGAACGTCGCCTTCTCCCCAGACATTCGCATTTGAGTTCCCGAAGCGTCTCCATCACACCTGCGTGTTGTTAGAACCCACCGGTAAGAAATCCAGCGGCCCGCCTCTGAATTGTTTCCATGTCTTAATTCAATCCGACCTGGTTCGGATCCCAAACACTCGAGTAGTATTCAATAATAGGTCGCACCAGCGTCATATATGCGGTCTCCTGTACAGGTGAATCACTCTTTCCTAAAATTCTCCCACTAAACCGAAGTCGATCATTTGCCCTCCCTACCACAGTTTTCACATGTTCGTTCCACGTCACACGCTTTGCAACATACACAGTGCACCGAGATTTTGTTATTATACGTTGACTTTGGCAGTGATGCGGGATACTGATTTAGTAACATTTGCAGAAGCGTATTGGCAAAGTCACCACTCCTCCTAGTGTATGCCGGCCGCTGTGACCGAGCGGTTCTAGGCGCTTCAGTCCGGAACAGCGCGACTGCTACGGTCGCAGGTTCGAATCCTGCCTCGGATGTGTGTGATGTCCTTAGGTTTAAGTAGTTCTAAGTCTAGGGGACTGATGATCTAAGATGTTAAGTCCTATAGCGCTCAGAGCCGTTTGAACACACTAAATGTTTCAAATGGTTCAAATGGCTCTGAGCACCACGGGACTTAACTTCTGAGGTCATCAGTCCCCTAGAACTTAGAACTACTTAAACCTAACTAAGGACATCACACACATCCATTACCGAGGCAGGATTCGAACCTGCGACCGTAGCGGTCGCGCGGTTCCAGACCGTAGCGCCTAGAACCGCTCGGGCACCCCGGCCAGCTTTAGTGTGTGAAAAATAAGGAAGTAACACTATTAAAATAGCAGTTTTTTAGTTTATATGATGCCATTCTTCTGTTACTACAAGGCAGTCGCTTGGAGCACTAGAACGAACCAAAGACCAAATTATATATATTCTTGTAAACAGCATTAAGGTTCATAACGAAATACCGATTACATATACGGGCAGGAATAGGTTCTAGAACTCCTCTGAAAAGTGTTTATCTTCAGTACCAGAATGAACTTCAAATTGTCAGGTTTTCTAAATAGAAAAGCACTTTGTTAGTAACAGCAATAATGAGACTTGCAGTTGGTGATTTCTACGTGGAAAAGGAAATAAGCTGTAGAGAGATTGAAAATGGTAAGTAAAGAGTGCCTCAGCCTTTTGCTCACATTCTTACATGTAATGCACTTGTTTGTTTTTCATTTCCTTACCTTTCATAACATTTTTAATATTGTTTCCAGAAGTGTATCTTCAATAGGAGAGTGAACTTCAAATTGTCAGGCTTTTCTTAAAGGAAAGAGCAGTCCCTTAGTATCACAGTGCAAGACAGACTCTTGGGTTCAGTGATGTCTATGTTAAAAGGAGAATATTTAATATCTATCTTTTGTTTCCATTCTTTATTACTGGGGATACACTTGTAAAAATTCTTGAAAAGAGCTGTCACCATGAACATATGAGTAAATTCACAATAGTCCTGTGTTTTATGAGATAAAGCGAACTCTTGTTACCTTATTGTAAACGAAAGTTGTGAGGGTTTTGCTATGTATGACAGTGTTTAAAATAATTTACTTTCAGTGTAATAGCTTGAAAATGTTAAGTCCTGCTGTCAGTTGGCATTTGTCACCACCTGTATGCGAGTTTTAAAGCTAAATAGTGTTCTGACAGTTATAAAATAGTGGCAAAGTTCCTCAATCGATTAAACCTATTCCTGCGCGTATATGTAATCGGTATTTCGTTATGAACCTTAATGCTGTTTACAAGAATATATATAATTTGGTCTTTGGTTCGAATTATAGTTCGCTCCTTTCTGTATGACTGACAGAAGATCGTTAGCTTCAGGCGCGTCTGTACGGAGGTGTCCGTGGACTGCCGCGTCGGCTATGGGCCGCTTAGTGTGACGTCACTAACACTGCTGGGCGGCCTTGTTATCCCGGGGGAGTCGACTAGAATCGCTGCATCTGTCATTTCTTTGCCTTACAGAGCTTCGCGACTATTCGTCGTAGACTGTGGCTGCACAGTTTCTACGCTGGTAAAATGAGTCCTCACATCAGTGGAATATCGTTTGCCTTCAACCTGAAGTGGTGGTACTCGCAGTCGTCTTTATCCCGTCGGACGAGGAAGCTGAGCCGATGACGTCAAGAACAATCCACACGTGAGACCTGGTCTGTGAATGAGTGGAGAAAGTGGCTCAAAGCGGCCGAAAGTGTCCGGGGCACAGACCGCCGTCTCGCGTGACCGCCCGGCGCTTATCCTTTCTTCTTACTGCAGCCCCCCCTCCCCCCCCTCCCCCGCAGTTCGTTCCTCGGCGACAAGAGGCCGCCTTTAACAAGGGGCGGCGCCGCGGGTCTAAGACGGAGCAGCCGCGCGAGAATTTCCAAGACAAACACCGCGCGCGCGCTCGCTCGACTTTATTTCCTAATGAAGTCATGGGGGAGCCGGCGAGGCTCGACAGTAAAGATGGGAGACGTCGACAAAAGCCGCCCGAACGGAGATACGCAAAGACGGCGCGACCGACCGCTGCCGTCGCCGCCGCCTTCTGTCCCACATTCCGCACGCTGTGTTTTTAAATAATTAGTGAGAAAATATCCATTGTGCAATGGAACATAATACGGGAGAGAACAGAGGGAAGCAGGGGAAGGGGTAAAGAGGGGGGAGCGGGAAGGGGGGGAGGCGGTCGTGCGCGCGCGCGCGCGGGGAAGCGAGTGAAAGGGGATACGAAAGGCAGGGCTGGAGGGTCTTCCCCCTACAAGGCAAAAGTGAGAATAAAGATTTTCTGGTCCTGTATTTTTTTAAAGGAGAGCCGAGGGCGAGTGCTGCGCGAGAGCACGCAGGGGAGACGAGAGAAGAATGGGTGGAAGTGAGGAAGGAGGGTCGGGGCTGCCGCGGCAGCCGACGGGGCGCAGGACGGGGGGGAAAAAAATCGTCCGCGCCGCGCGCTGCAGAAGAGATTTGTAAGAGGCGTTTCCATGGAGACGCTCTCGCTGAAGGCGGCGTTTTAATTAGGAAGCGCGCGGTGCGCATGCGCGGGGACGAGTGGCGCGCCAGACGGCGGCGGCGGGCGGCGGCCGCTGCACTCTGCGCGCCGCGGCGCAGCGAGCGCGCCGACAAGTGGCGCTGGCGCCGGCGATGGCTGGCCCGGCCGAGCGCCGCGCGCCGACGCCCACGCCTCCTCCACGCGCCACCGCCGTTGCGGCACACCACGTTCCGCGGCTCGCAAGGGGCAGCCGACGAGTGAGGATCTTACATTTGGACGAAATTACAGATAAATCTGCTTCACTCGGAAAAAATAATTCTGTCATACGAGGGGCAGTCAAAGGAAAGAACACAGATGAAAACAGGAAGTCCACTACTGGCCATTAAAATTGCTACACCAAGAAGAAAGATGATAAAACGGGTATTCATTGGACAAATATATTATACTAGAACTGACATGTGATTACATTTTCACGCAATTTGGGTGCATAGATCCTGAGAAATCACTACCCACAGCAACCACCTCTGGCCGTAATAACGGCCTTGATACGCCTGGGTAGTGAGTCAAACAGAGCTCGGATGGCGTGTACAGGTACAGCTGCCCATGCAGCTTCAACACGATACCACAGTTCATCAAGAGTAGTGACTGGCGTATTGTGACGAGCCAGTTGCTCGGCCACTATTGACCAGACGTTTTCACTTGGTGAGAGACCTGGAGAATGTGCTATCCAGGGCAGCAGTCGAACATTTTCTGTATCCAGAAAGGCCCGTACAGGACCTGCAACATGCGGTCGTGCATTATCCTGCTGAAATGTAGGGTTTCGTAGGGATCGAATGGAGGGTAGAGCCACGGGTGGTAAGACATCTGAAATGTAACGTACACTGTTCAAAGTGCCGTCAATGCGAACAAGAGGTGACCGAGACAGGTAACCAATGCCACCCCATACCATCACGCCAGGTGATACGCCTGTATGGCGATGACGAATACACGCTTCCAATCGGCGTTCACCGCGATGTCGCCAAACACGGATGTGACCATCATGATGCTGTAAACAGAACCTGGATTCATCTGAAAAAATGACGTTTTGCCATTCGTGCATCCAGGTTCGTTGTTGAGTACACCATCGGAGGCGCTCCCGTCTGTGATGCAGCGTCAAGGGTAACCGCAGCCACGGTGTCCGAGCTGATATCCCGTGCTGCTGCAAACGTCGTCGAACTGTTCGTGCAGATGGTTGTTGTCTTGCAAACGTCCCCACCTGTTGACTCAGGGATCGAGACGTGGCTGCACGATACGCTGCAGCCTTGCTGATAAGATGCCTGTCGTCTCGACTGCTAGTGATACGAGGTCGTTGGGATCCAGCACGGCGTTCCATATTACCCTCCGGAACCCACAGATTCCATCTTCTGCTAACCGTCATTGGATCTCGACCAACGCGAGCAGTAATATCTCGATAAGATAAACCGCAATCGCGATAGGCTACAATCCGACCTTTATCAAAGTCGGAAACGTGATAGTACACATTTCTGCCCCTGACACGAGGCATCACAACAACGTTTCACCAGGCAACGCCGGTCAACTGCTGTTTGTGTATGAGAAATCGGTTGGAAACTTTCCTCGTGTCAGCACGTTGTAGGTGTCGCCACCGGCGCCAACCTTGTGTGAATGCTCTGAAAATCTAATCATTTGCGTATCACAGGATCTTCTTCTTGTTGGTTAAATGTCGCGTCTGTAGCACGTCACCTTTGTGGTGTAGCAATTTTAATGTCCAGTAGTGTTAAATGTTTATTATTTCAAAAGTTGTTTCCACAACTGTTAATACATTTATCCCATTGTGAGACAAGACGGTCAATCCCTTCATCGAAAAATGTTTCCGCTTGTCAGCGAAACCATGATTGTAGTCTGGTGTGCAACCTAGCCACGAATACTTACTTCAAGGCTCCAAAAACATGGAAATGGCATGGGGAGAGATTTGGACTCTGTAAGGGCTTCCCAGCAAAACTTCTGCAGCGGACTCGAAACAACCGCACCAACATGTGGGCGGGTATTACGCCTGCGTCACAATAATATCGTCCGTCTACATTCCTTTGCGTTTGGACTTGAAAGCGCGCTTCAGTTTTTGCAAAGCATCCACGTAGCGCTGAGTGGCGCCGTGTCTCAGGAAGTCGATGAACAGTGGACCCTTGCACTCAAGAGAAAGATCACCACCGGTTCTCCGGAACTGGCGTGCCTCTCGTTTCGACTGCACTGCAGACGTTTCGCTGGGAAGCCCTTACACATCCATCACACAGTCCCAATGTCTCACCATGCGATATCCGTATTTTTCAGTCCTAAAGAAGACATTCGTGATCGTCGATTTGCTACGGACGAAGAGGTGCACGTTTGGGTTCAAATGGCTCTGAGCACTATGGGACTTAACATCTGTGGTCATCAGTCCCCTGGAACTTAGAACTACTTAAACCTAACTAACCTAAGGACATCACACACATCCATGCCCGAGGCAGGATTCGAACCTGCGACCGTAGCAGTCGCGCGGTTCCGGACTGAGCGCCTGAACCGCTAGACCACCGCGGCCGGCGCACGTTTGGGTACAAACAGATTTTGTATGCAACCCCAAACATTTTTCCACGAAGGCATCGACCCTTTTGTCTCGCGGTGGAATAAAAACGTTAACAGTTGCGGCGATTACTTTTGAAATAATAAACAGTTTCCATCTGTCTCGTATTCATTTCACTACCCCTTATATTTCATCCTACACATGCATCTACATGTATACTCCTCAAGCTACCTTACGATGTTGTAAGTAGGCTGTTTATGTTTTCTTATTGGCAACGTTTCGTAGCGCTCTGTATGAAAATCACTGGCTGTGTTGTGTGCAGTCTGTGGCTAGTTTGCATTGTTGTCTGCCATTGTAGTGTTAGGCAGCTGGCTGTGAACAGCGCGTAGCGTTGCGCAGTTGGAGGTGAGCCGCCAGCAGTGGTGGATGTGGGGAGAGAGATGGTGGAAGTTTTGAAATTGAACTGCTATATATATTATGATTATTAAGGTAAATACAGTGTTTGTTCTCTATTAAAATCTTTCATTTGCTAACTATCCCTATCAGTAGTTAGTGCCATCAGTAGTTTGAATCTTTTATTTAGCTGGCAGTAGTGGCGCTCGCTGTATTGCAGTAGCTCCAGTAACGAAGATTTTTGTGAGGTAAATTATTTGTGAAAGGTATAGTTTAATGTTAGTCAGGGCCATTGTTTTGTAGGGATTATTGAAAGTCAGATTGCGTTGCGCTAAAAATATTGTGTGTCACTTCAGTGAATGTTTGAGTACGTTCAGTTTTGCTCAGCTGTTTGAAAAGCAAATAGTGTAAGAGGTTTATCAGCACAGTCATGTATAATTGTTCTAAGGGGACGTTTCAATGTGTCGCGAAGTATCAACAGTAAACCTCTTTGTGATACGTAATGTCTCTCATTTACCGCCTGCCGCTTGAAGGGACACGGAAAAAGTATCGATACCTCTTTGAATCAATTACTTTCATCTCGATACCGAATATCAATATCTTTCTTGAATGAGATTTTCACTCTGCAGCGGAGTGTGCACTGATATGAAACTTCCTAGCAGATTAAAACTGTGTGCTGGATCGAGACTCGAACTAGGGACCTTTGCCTTTCGCGGGCAAGTGCTTTACCATCTGAACAACCCAAGCACGACTCACGCCCCGTCCTCACAGCTTCACTTCTACCAGTACCTCGTCTCCTACCTTCCAAACTTTACATCCCCCAGGCTGTGGCTAAGCCATGTCTCTGCAATATCCTTTCTTTCAGGAGTACTAGTTCTGCAAGTTTCGCAGGAGAGCTTCTGTAAAGATTGGAAGGTAGGAGACGAGGTACTGGCAGAAGTGAAGCTGTGAGGACGGGGCGTGAGTCGTGCTTGGGTAGCTCAGATGGTAGAGCACTTGCCCGTGAAAGGCAAACGACCCGAGTTCGAGTCTCGGTCCGGCAAACAGTTTTAATCTGCCAGGAAGTTTAATATCTTTCTTATCAATAATTTTCAAATGATACTTTTACTCATATTAGAATCTTATAGCAGGTACCGTAACAGTGATTCCCGTAAAGATTTCAAAAGTGGGAGTAGTCCCACGCCCTAGGAGTAAACGTAGGGGAGCAGATGCGGCAACACTGCATCGGCATTCTAGGCAAGGTTCCAGAGGGGTTGGTATGCCGTTGCCTTCATCCGACCTGCTACGAAGTCTCAAGTGCGTATCAGTGTCGTGCCGATGACTGTGATGAATGCTTGCACAGCACTGAGTTGGTTTTGTTTCGTTATACGAGGTGCATTCAAGTTCTAAGGCCTCCGATTTTTTTTTCTCCTGACTGGAAAGAGATAGAAACATGCGCATTGTTTTAAAATGAGGCCGCGTTCATTGTCAATACGTCACAGAGATGGCAGCACCGTACGGCAGATGGAATTCTACCGCCAGCGGCGAGAATGAGAACTGTTTTAAATACTTGAAATGGCGACGTTTTCCTTACTTGAGCAGCGTGCAATCATTCGTTTTCTGAATTTGCGTGGTGTGAAACCAATTTAAATTCATCGACAGTTGATGGAGACATGCGGTGATGGAGTTATGGATGTGTCGAAAGTGCGTTCGTGGGTGCGACAGTTTAATGAAGGCAGAACAACGTGTGACAACAAACCGAAACAACCCCGGGCTCGCACAAGCCGGTCTGACGACATGATCGAGAAAGTGGAGAGAATTGTTTTGGGGGATCGCCGAATGACTGTTGAACAGATCGCCTCCACAGTTGGCATTTCTGTGGGTTCTGTGCACACAATCCTGCATGACGACCTGAAAATGCGAAAAGTGTCATCCAGGTGGGTGCCACGAATGCTGACGGACGACCACATGGCTGCCCGTGTGGCATGTTGCCAAGCAATGTTGACACGCAACGACAGCATGAATGGGACTTTCTTTTCGTCGGTTGTGACAACGGATGAGACGTGGATGCCATTTTTGAATCCAGAAACAAAGCGCCAGTCAGCTCAATGGAAGCACACAGATTCACTGCCACCAAAAAGATTTCGGGTAACTGCCAGTGCTGAAAAAATGATGGTGTCCATGTTCTGGGACAGCGAGGGCGTAATCCTTACCCATTGCGTTCCAAAGGGCACTACGGTAACAGGTGCATCCTACGAAAATGTTTTGAAGAACAAATTCCTTCCTGCAGTGCAACAAAAACGTCCGGGAAGGGCTGTGCGTGTGCTGTTTCACCAAGACAACGTACCACACACATCGAGCTAACGTTACGCAACAGTTTCTTCGTGATAACAACTTTGAAGTGATTCCTCATGCTCCCTACTCACCTGACCTGGCTCCTAGTGACTTTTGGCTTTTTCCAACAATGAAAGACACTCTCCGTGGCCGCACATTCACCAGCCGTGCTGCTATTGCCTCAGCGATTTTCCAGTGGTCAAAACAGACTCCTAAAGAAGCCTTCGCCGCTGCCATGGAATCATAACGTCAGCGTTGTGAAAAATGTGTACGTCTGCAGGGCAGGACGATTACGTCGAGAAGTAGCGCCAGTTTCATCGATTTCGGGTGAGTAGTTAATTAGAAAATGCACCTCGTAGATGAAGGGAAGGGAGAGGGTGAAATCCGGTGCTGGAGCACAACCAACCCCTCTCGGAACAAACCCAAGGGGAAGCCGAGCTAAACGTCCCCATTCAACGGACGGATCACCATCAACGTTATCACGTGGCTTCACTACATGATACACTGCGGAGAGGTTTGGAATTTAATCCAGGACATTTGCTGCAAAGACTGGTGGTCATAAACTTCAAGAAACCATCTCTCTCCTACTGCTGTCGGCCAAACTCAGGCATTGAGGCCGTGCTGTTTGAGGCGCCATGTCACGGATTGCGCGGCCTCTCCCGCCGGAGGTTCGAGTCTTCTGTTGGGTATACCTTTGTGTGATGTTGTTAGCAAAAGTTGGTTTAAGTAGTTGTAAGTCTAGGGACCGATGACCTCAGCAGTTTGGTCCCTTAGGTATTCATACACACACACACACACACACACACAGACACACACACACACACACACACAGGCAGTGAAAATTTTGCATCACCAGGATTCGAATCAGCTCACATGTGTGCGTTATCGATTTCTGCTACGGAGGCAGGTGGTAATGGTTTTTTACATTTCAATTATTTATCAGATATGATACTGCGTGAAGAGTTTGACAGAGCACTGAAAGACCTGAGTCGGAACAAGGCCCCCGGAGTAGACAACATTCCATTAGAACTACTGACGGCCTTGGGAGAGCCAGTCCTGTCAAAACTCTACCATCTGGTGAGCAAGATGTATGAAACACGCGAAATACCCTCAGACTTCAAGAAGAATATAATAATTCCAACCCCAAAGAAAGCAGGTGTTGACAGATGTGAAAATTACCGAACAATTAGTTTAATAAGCCACAGCTGCAAAATACTAACACGAATTCTTTACAGACGAATGGAAAAGCTAGTAGTAGCCGACCTCGGGGAAGATCAGTTTGGATTCCGTAGAAACACTGGAACACGTGAGGCAATACTGACCTTACGACTTATCTTAGAAGAAAGATTCAGGAAAGGCAATCCTACGTTTCTAGCATTTGTAGACTTAGAGAAAGCTTTTGACAATGTTGACTGGAATACTCTCTTTCAAATTCTAAAGGTGTCAGGGGTAAAATACAGGGAGCGAAAGGCTATTTACAATTTGTACAAAAACCAGATGGAAGTTATAAGAGTTGAGGGACATGAAAGGGAAGCAGTGGTTGGGAAGGGAGTAAGACAGGGTTGTAGCCTCTCCCCGATGTTATTCAATCTGTATATTGAGCAAGCAGTAAAGGAAACAAAAGAAAAATTCGGAGTAGGTATTAAAATCCATGGAGAAGAAATAAAAACTCTGAGGTTCGCCGATGACATTGTAATTCTGTCAGAGACAGCAAAGGACTTGGAAGAGCAGTTGAATGAAATGGACAGTGTCCTGAAAGGAGGATATAAGATGAACATCAACAAAAGCAAAACGAGGATAATGGAATGTAGTCGAATTAAGTCGCGTGATGCTGAGGGAATTAGATTAGGAAATGAGACACTTAAAGTAGTAAAGGAGTTTTGCTATTTGGGGAGCAAAATAACTGATGATGGTCGAAGTAGAGAGGATATAAAATGTAGACTGGCAATGGCAAGGAAAGCGTTTCTGAAGAAGAAAAATTTGTTAACATCGAGTATAGATTTAAGTGTCAGGAAGTCATTTCTGAAAGTATTTGTATGGAGTGTAGCCATGTATGGAAATGAAACATGGACGATAAATAGTTTGGACAAGAAGAGAATAGAAGCTTTCGAAATGTGGTGCTACAGAATGCTGAAGATTAGATGGGTAGATCACATAACTAATGAGGAAGTATTGAATAGGATTGGGGAGGAGAGACGTTTGTGGCACAACTTAACCTGAAGAAGGGATCGGTTGGTAGGACATGTTCTGAGGCATCGAGAAATCACCAATTTAGTATTGGAGGGCAGCGTGGAGGGTAAAAATCGTAGAGGGAGACCAAGAGATGAATACACTAAGCAGATTCAGAAGGATGTAGGTTGCAGTAAGTACTGGGAGCTGAAGAAGCTTGCACAGGATAGAGTAGCATGGAGAGCTGCATCAAACCAGTCTCAGGACTGAAGACCACAACAACAACAACATTATTTATCCAAAGTTTTGGTCGCACTACTTGAGTTCTAACACCCTCAACAGCTTAACGCGCGAGCTCCAACATACCAGCAGCTGGACGAGTGCTGTGCGACGCTTTGAAACTTGGCAACGTTTATTCTCAGTTCTTTCACTTCGAAACCCCTTGTTTTCAGGAGTCGACTTACTTGTTTCTTTTTGGATTGTTGTTTAAAGTAAAGTAAGTGCAACAGTTACTAAATCACCAGGCAGAATTGCGCCGAAAATGAAACTCGGCAGTACTCTCATAAACTGGATTGTAATGAAGGAAAGTGCTGTACCTCGCTTGCTGGACCGCATCATCAAACGCTCTAATGAACTGGTCATGACGGCAACGTAACTGCTTGCCAAAATATTGAGCCTGGTGAAACCTGACATCTGGCCGTTCACCCATCAACTACTTTGTCGTGGTCCGCAGCTCGTGGTGGTGCGGTAGCGTTCTCGCTTCCCACGCCCGGGTTCCCGGGTTCGATTCCCGGCGGAGTCAGGGATTTTCTCTGCCTCGTGATGACTGGGTGTTGTGTGATGTCCTTAGGTTAGTTAGGTTTAAGTAGTTCTAAGTTCTAGGGGACTGATGACCATAGATGTTAAGTCCCGTAGTGCTCAGAGCCATTTGAACCATTTTTTTACTTTGTCGTGAAGTACGCCGGGAGAAGCTGAAGAGTCACTGAAAGTGCCCCAGCAAAATTCACTCCTGTTGCAAAGGCGAAGGGTGGGCACACCCCACTTTAACCTCCAGGAATATGTTTCTCGGTTCTTTTGATAAGGTGGTTGAGCCGTGGCGCTCGTTACTGGGGCACCAGTTTCTTGGATGTCCATTATGGATCCTGCGATGTTTTTTTTATCTTTGCTTCCCTTGTTGTTTTCCGCATTCGCGGAGCGATTGGCAGTTGACGTTTGCGCGGGCTACCTGCTGAGACGCCGCGAGGCACGAAGTGGGAAGCAACCACGTATATGTGGAGTTGGTTGTACGCGGTCTGCCGGTTCAGCATGGAGGATATGTGCTGGCTGCCTGCCTGTCTGCTCTCCTGATTTTGCTAGCCGTGCCTTGAGACCGCTTGGGTTGCTGCTTGGTGTATCCTACACGAGCCATACCGGACGTGTAGCAGACGTTAAGCAGCCTTGTGTTTCTTTTAAAGAAAATGAGCAAATGTATAAGACTTTTGTAACCAATTTTGGTGGCCCCTTAAGTGTGGCCTTAGCGTGTACACTGCCTTTGGGGAGAGCGAATTCTTTTAAATTTAAATAGTTGGGGTTCCCTGTGCTTATAATCTTTTGGATGTTTAATTTGAATTTTCTCTTTGGGGTTCCTTCCTTGTGCTTGGTTAAATGTTTACTTGCTTAGCGAGAAGTGACTCCTGGTTAAAACTCGGAGAAGGTGTTTGATGTTACTGCCGCCTCCGGCATTCGTCTTTTCAATTAAGTGTTGTCATCCCTTCGAGCGATCTGGTGTCACTCCTCGTTAATTAATGCTGGTTTATGTGTACTTAATTTTTAATTGGCCATTTGAATTAATATTCTGGAGCGCAGTATAGCACTAAGGCAACCACATTGTATACCAACTTGTGCACCAGTCTAGTACCTTTATTTTCAGTAGCACGAGTTAGCTCCACTACCGGTGTTACTGATGTGCTCCCTTCAAAATCTTGTCTTGTATAAGTTTGCCCCATGTGTGTCTGGGAACACAGAGACGAGCTTTAGTGTGACTTCAGTGCTAGTCAGTTCATTTTGGCTTGGCTTCCAGTGAAGAGTTTGAGTGGAGCGTAGTATGTTTGATTTGTTATTCATTTGATTACTGTAAGTTTGTTTATTTAATGGAGAGCAAGACATTTAAAGACTGTTGGTATTAACTCCCCCTAGTTGCTAATTCGTTCCAAATGGCCTACTGCTTATTCAGTGGCAAGGCTGTTGATTAGTTGGTTACTGTGAGTACTAATTCACGCTATTTATTTGTTGCCGAAATTGTTAAAGTGTCTGTGTTCTGATTCAATCACTAGCTACGTGTTTGAGCTAACCTTACATTGCCTCCTTAACATTTGTTGCCAGCAGAAGCCCTTAAGAGAACTAAATTTTGTCACTGCTTATGTGAACCTTTACTGGGAGCAATATTTCATGTAGTTAAATTTTGTCTTAAAATGTGTATTTCTCTGATGTAATAAATGAGTGATAAAAGAAAAAAAAGCAAAGGGGCCTGGTCCTTCCTATTGTGTCCAGTTTGTAACACGTGTCTCTGACTTTCAAGTCGTCATAGGAAATTAGTACACAGCAAAGAAAAGTTAAGTTGGAGCAGTCACCTATTTCGTACCAGCTCTGGCTGATCAGAGAGACGGAATGAGCTTTCTTTTGGTTAACACCTGTATCACCACTGTGTACAGATCTTTTGGAGCAATGGGAAGACATGAAAGTTTTTTTCCGATAATTGTATAAGCTAGCTAGCGAGTACTTAACGGTTCCAGCGGCGTCAGTGCCCTTCGACTGTTCAGACTGGAAGAACTAGATATGCCGATTGTAACCACTTACAGGAAAATATAAATCTATGTTACATTAAATTGTTTACTATTTCTCATAAACATTACAACAGTGTTGAGGATTTTACATTTCAAAGGAATTTCTGAATATGAATTATGATCTTCGAAGAAGGTAAGAAAACGTTCAAATGTGTGTGAATTTCTAAGGGAGCAAACTGCTAAGGTCATTGATCCCTAGACTTACCCACTACTTGAACTAACCTATGCTAAGGACAACACGCACACCCATATTCGAGTGAGGACTCGAACCTCCGGCAGGAGGGGCCGCACAATCTGTGAGGAACGTAAGAAATGGACATAGTACATTGGTTATGGACAGCAACGAAAACCAGCAAGATGGAACGAAAGATGTCACTTGGTATTAGTTCGGCCAAAAACTAGGCGCTCTAACGGGACAAAAACAGTTGCTTTGATCGTATTGTTTTACAGAAATTTTAGTTAAGAACTTATGAGGTGAGATTACATCTGCTCGATCAATTACAGTCTGTCAATTAACTGACCGACTGGTTTCATATCACACTTCTTACGCCACCTTGGTAGGAAAAGGATGACAATAGCCATCAGAAATGACATAAACAAATGCACGAGATCAATGAATATCGGCCGGCCGTGGTGGCCGAGCGGTTCTAGGCGCTACAGTCTGGAACCGCGCGACCGCTACGGTCGCAGGTTCGAATCCTGCCTCGGGCATGGATGTGGGTGATGTCCTTAGGTTAGTTAGGCTTAAGTAGTTCTAAGTTCTAGGGGACTGATGACCACAGCAGTTAAGTCCCATAGTGCTCAGAGCCATTTGAACCATTTTTTTTTTCAATGAATATCCCCTTAAAACATGCCATTTTCCGTCTAGTTTAGGTATGGCTGAGCAATTGTAATCGTTCATAAAGTAAATAGTTTCTCACCCTCTTGTTAGATTTTCGTACGGGCAGGTCCCGATTGTGTGGAGATCTTTTCTTTCTTTTCAAGCCAGCTTAAAACAATAAGCCTTCTCTCTCTCTCTCTCTCTCTCTCTCTCTCTCTCTCTCTCCCGCCCCGCCCCTCCGTTTTAACGCATTTTCACAAAAGTTTGGTTACGCCCTCAAGGCTGGTAGGGTTGACACTTCAGAAGAAAAGTGACTTTCACGGCGTGGATGACAAGTCAGCACCACCAGGGACCGAGATGCTACGGTGCAAGACGCCCCCTCATTCACCTCCCGGTGGTGAAGCCACTCTTGAATCGGAGGGGCGTTGTGTGCGGAGCTTTGTGGGCAAACAGACGGGTGCAGCGCAATAATCATTCACGAGGCGTCTCTTCTTTTGTAGAAGCGCCCCTTGGTCACACTCTCACAAACAGAGTGGCAACGAAACTCTTCTTCCTATTGCCCCAGCTGTTCTTCATGAACTATTCCTCAAATTGTTCCCTGGCGCCGGCGAGACTGTAATCACGCCTACTCGTGCAACGGCTGTGTGGCAAGACGTTGCTGGTGGTCATAAAGTAGTTATTGTCGCGACAGACTGGCTTGACAAAATTCGGTAAATAACGAACTTTTCCAATTATGACTGGTAAAATCAGATTGGCCTCTCACTACAGTGCATGTGGAGGGGAACAACAACTTCTCGGTTCTCACGTCTTATTGGCTGACTAGTGGTTGAAATATTTCGACTGGACAAAGCAAGCTGAGGAGAGGCTAAGTGAAACTGAGGTGTGGAGTACGAAAAACATCGTGGTGTGAAGCTCCAAGTGGAACAGGAGATACGTCAACGTTGGCGGCTGATCCGAACAGGAGGGACCTTGGGCGGCAGATGGGGGCTGAAACTGCCTCTATTTTACGACGTCGGGCATTAAATTTGGCAAGCCAAACGGAACTCAAGGAAGTGCAAGTTTCACTTACCTTCATTCCGTTAGTTCAACTAGCCGCTTCTCTTTAGTCATGGGTGGACGACAGACACGTGACTGCTTATCTGCTGCCGAGCAGATGTAACTACACATCTTATATGTTTCACTAACATTTACTGGGGAACAAAATGATCAAAATAGTTGTTTATGGCCGAACTCATCCCAAGTGACATCGTTCGTTCCGTCTTGTTACTTTTCCTAGCACCTCAACCACCGATGTACTTTTGTACTTTGAAGATTTTAAGTCATATTAAGATGCCCTTCTGAGATGTAAATAACAATCTAATGTATCCTTAACTTGTAGTTTCCTATTAGCAGCAAATTTTGTAATGCAGGCATCCACAGCTGCAGACTTTTACCATGTTGAATAACACCACTTCAGTTGTATGATAAATCTTTATTACTGATCCAACTGAATTTGTAGCGTTACAGTCACGAATTCAGGGAAACACACTTATTTCATAATTTATTCCAAACGAAAACCAGCAGATGACTCAAGATCCTTTGTCCAGTTGTGATAAAAGTGTTTAACCAAAAAAAGTCGGTGGTTCAGTTTAAAGTAACTGATGATAATTATGAAATAAATATATATCCCTGAAGATGTACCTCTAACACTGCAAAGCTAACTCGATCATAAATGAAGAATTATCATACAGCTGAGGTGATATTATACATCATGGTACCACTCAGCAGCTAGGATCGGCATAGAGATCCCATTGGATTTTCAAAGGAAAGCATTACATTATCATACTCATGTAACTGATTATCAATGAAACAACTTAATAAAATTCTGGTTTCAAGTAACTATTTAGAGGAAGAGTGGGAAGTTCAGGTAATATTTAATTTGTTTCTTTTTGAATACTACTCAGCTGTTTTTCTGAGAATCTATTGTGTAATTAGGTATATCGAGTTACATTTAACTTCAGTCTGTAACGAAAATAAAAACATTGTTGTTTTACATGAGAGCTGTATGCTGGAAGCGACTTTCAAGTTATGGATTCATACACACTATGCTAGGCACTTTAGTAGAAATAGTTCAGAGTTTCTGGCACAGTTTGAAGGATATGAAAAGAATCCCGATTTTTCTTGTAAATATCGCCAAAAATGAAGGAATTTTCCAAAATAACAAAAAAATTACAACGAAAAATGGTTATCACATAAACACAAATAAAATTACTGTCTTGTTCACCCATTTTCATCACTTTTCAAAAGTTTTACTAAATATTTTCTTCATTGTTTTCGAATATTTTCACTATATTTCACTTTGTTTCACCAATTTCCCAAAACCCTTTTCAATGGCTAAGGACTCCCCTATAATTTCAATCATATTCTCTTCATATGCTCATAAAAATCTTATGTTTGCACATTTTAAATGTAACTGTCAGTATCTTTAACGGAGTTCAGCTATTCTGTATATTTTGATTTCATAACATGAGAAACAAAATTGTATACCAATTCTTCAGATAAATTGAGTTTACTGATTCCACTGTAACTCGGTTTGTTGAACACAATTTATGTCTTATTCATGTGAACTGTAGCAGGATCTTCATTGAAAATTGTTCTTCCTTGAAATTTAGTTTTGCTATATTTTTTCACATTTTTTCTCATATGAAACTAATTTTATATCCACTCTGTTTCAAATATTTCCATCATTTTTCTGAGCATTCATTTACTGAAGAGTTTGAACAAATCTAATTCAAAATTATTTGTTCATTGAGTTCACATTACTGTTTTTAGATCAATATGTTTTTATAACCAATTAGATTGTTTAAATTTTAATACTCTCTGTAATTTTGTTATTTTCATCCTAGAGATAAATATTGTTTAAGTTTTCTACAAAGAACTATATAATATTTTTTTGTCATTCAGTGCTGATAATAGGTAGGGCATAATTTTATTTTCAGGAAATAAAGCTAAATCATTATGTTTATAATAGAAATTTATGTATATAATAAATGTTTTGTATACCTTAATTCTACATCACAACTATAACCATATTCAGAATTAACAGAAATTTTTATCACATCTATATCTAAAAAATGTTTCCTCTCAATATTTCCATTTAGAAAAAAACATTAACTCATAGCCAAGCCATATAAAATAGTTGTATCTAAATATGCTAAGTAATTTTATTTCTTATTTGAATCACAGTTTCTTGAATATTTATTATTTGCTTTAATGTACCTTTTGCAACATTGAGATATACTGACACTAATTCCTTTTGCATACATTAATATAACATCATATTCATCTAATAACTACAATTTAATTTTAATAGTTTATAATATCCAATCCCAACTTTAACCTGATATCGTAAAATCCCAAGATAGACCTAAACCGTAAGCTTTTATAAAGTTTTCTAAAATTTTCAAAAGTATCAGACAAATGCAATATATCAATTTTTTATATAAATCATGGCATTCACCATGATATTTTACATATAATTTTCCCAAACTAATTTAGCATTTTATAATCATCAACACTTATATCAACTGTCATCTAATCTTATAGAACTTTTGTTTTGATGGAAGATTTGTTTCTTCAGATTTTTTCCAACTATCTATATAATCACAAGGATAAACATTATGTTAATTACTATATTTACTACATTTTTTGGCAAAAAATTTCTAATGTATGTCATTATGTTCTTTCTTACATTTAATGATAATATGAAGTGTAGAAGCCATAAATTCAAATGTATCAACGAATCTCATTTTTCAAATTTTCTACTTTTTACCATAACTAATATATCTCTCTTTTTATCTGATATTAAATCTATTTATTTTTCATCATAACCATGTTCTTTTATACAGAAATGAGAATAATTTCCTGAGAGATTATGTAAATAAATAGATATAAAACTCGGATGTTTAGTTGCAATTACAATTATTACGTAGTTAATTCATATATTTTTCAATTTAAAGGATCATACTGACAAACTTTTATGTTTTTTGTGAAAAATGGCCGTTTCCAAATGAACATACTTCTCTTTTACATTGTTGAAATTGTTCTTCAAATGTTAATAATGTCAGTTCTTCGATTTTGGAGTATAAATTACTAATTTCTTATACTTTCTCTTTCACATATTCAATAAATTTTTATGACAATTTGCTCCCCTCTATACAACTAGATTTTTATTCAATAAATTTTTATGACAATTTACTCCCTTATGTACAACTGTATTTTTATAATTTCACTCAATATATTTAATGTAATAAAACATGCTACTTCATTCATATTTTTGATATTTCATTGTATACAATATTCCCATATCAGGTCGATAATTATCCATCGTTAAAAGTAAACGTTTAAATTCAGCATTAATAACAAAAGGAAGATTCATTCTGTATTGATAATTTTTCACTCTTATAAGTGATCCTTTTTCTGGTAATTTTACATTTAATGGTCTGTTAACTGAACAATTTGGAATAAGGCTACATAATTTTTCTTTATTCATAAAATGCATTATGCTTGCATCACAAAGAAATTTCAGTTACTTATGTTTTGAGATCTGGGTTTCGAAATAATTTGAGACAAAGCTTTAATTGAACAATAATGTGCTAGTCTTGTATACATTCACTTATTTTCGATGGATATACTTGATAATTATAACCAAATGAATAAGTACTAAGAAATACATTAATTTTAGTATCAATTTTTGAAATATCTTCAAATATAACTGGAAATTTAAATGTATCACAGCTCTGATCAACGTCTAGTCCAACATTTCTATAATTTGTAACTCTTTGTGCGATTTTATCTCCATGATAAAATGCTGAATTTATTGACACCAAAAAGTTTTTGACCATAATTTTTAGCACTAACACAAGCTTTTTTCGTTTTTTTTTCTCTGATACTTCAATATAAGGTTAACTTCTTAATATATTTTTTAATTGCTAACTATAAACCAGTACCCTGATCTAAACTCCCACTAGACCATCCAACTTGAATTGTAGGCATCATATGTCTTCCATTTTTGTAGCATTTACTCAAATGTTCTCTACTCATAAGTATAATTTTGTGTTTGAAATTTTTTCATTTTTTTCAGTATCTGATGATTTCATTATGTAATTTTAAGGTTTCTTAAACCGATACCATCGTTTTTTATTTTGATATACTGAAAAAGTTCGAATCAAGCAACTCTCGATTGCTCTCTAGATCTGTAGTTTGAAACCAACTTTCAAACACTTTGTTAACAGAGTTTTGATTATTTTTTTGTTTTTCATAGATATTTGTAGAAAATGGATCTACTTCTTTAAGCTGTTTAGTTTCAGCATTTTAAAAAGTTTCGTCATCATCTACAATTTAAAAAAAAGTAATTGTTTCCTAATATTTATATTCATTTATAATATTTAATTATACAATCAATCAAATCATCTTTTCTTAATTTACTATGTCCAGCAAATTTATTTCTCTTACAAGAAACAGAAAAAATGGCGACTATGAACTATCAATTACGTCACCATTTATAACAAATTTATGTACAGAAAAATCAAAAAGACTGGTACTGGAAATGTAGAATAAAAATTTATAATTCAAGTGAAATTGAGTAAATTTACGAATTACGATACGAAGGATTCAGATTTTTTTGTAAATTAATGAATGTACAACAAATGAAATGGATTTCAAGTCAAAGACAAATTTAACTGAGTTGAAGATCAATATATATTTAATGTTAGTTTGTAATAAAATTAAATTTAGAGGTAGGATTTTAATTTGCTTCAGTGTAATTTTTCTATCAGTAGATTTCTTAATTATTTATGGGAACAATGAGAATTAAGAAATTATTAAACAAAATTTAATATATTAAAAAGATTAATGTAATTGCGATCAAGACACAGCTAGATTTAGATGAAAGATTTTTAAATTACTTTTAATTAGTTTCAAGGTAATGTTTTTATCACCAGATTTCATGTTTTTGACATAGTCTTGAGTACATTTTCTGTTTATGTCAATGTTTGTCTTTACACCATTGACTTTGATAAAAAATTGAATCTTTAATTTCGCTACAACTAATACATTTCTTACATCCAGTTTGTGGTTCATCATCTTCATTTATCACTGGCATAATATTTTAGAATATATCTTGAGAGATTCATCACACAACTTCAGTTTTAAATGATAATTATAACAACATGCAGGTATATCTTTATCCTTAACTGGAATACAGTTACCGTTAAATTCAGTAGCCCAAGAAAAATTCGAATAAACAGCAGTATCAGTTAAAAAATATTTAAATCCTTCATTCATTTTTGAAATTCCTATTAATTTTCCAGAATCCATTCCTACAAAATCAGCTTACTATACTATATATCTTTTAAATTAAGTGAAACATCATTCTGTCTTTCAAAACTTTTTTTCAGTAGCTTATGTAGTTCATTAATCATTTCTCCACAAACACCTATAATTTACTTTTTTAGATCTTCTTTTGCAGAGTCCAACAATCCTTTGTGGCCCATATCCGATTATGTTTCCTTGAGAGTGATGCGTATCAGAAACTTTTTTGCACTTAAGACACAAAATATGAACTTCCATAAAGACAGAACAAATTTTCATTGTCAATTTACACAAATTAAATTTCACCAATTAAAATTATTTTTACATATGATGATACAATTTTAACTGTATCTCTAAGTTTTACACTTACATAATTTGATTTATCTGCCATTATTGAATGGTCATTATTATTTATTTCATTTAGATTATCATAAAAACGCAATGTAATATCAAAATTATTAAATGTTATTACGTTCTCAAGTATCTTCCTTTCTCAGACTTCTAATTCTCTGTTGAAATTATTAATCTGTTCATTAAAATGTGTTATAGTGACTTAATTATCATTATGAAGCTGATTAATTTTGTCATTAAGATGTGTTTTAGTGATATTGTTATTAAACTGTTTCACAATACGTGGGTATTCAGCTTTTCTAATGGGATCATTTAATTCATTTTCTACATATCATTTGTTGACTATATCTTTATCAGCTGGGTTATTTACATCTGCTAATCTTATGTAATTAAAAACAATGTAAGTTTTAGTTACTCTAAAAGTTACTCAGTCCACTACGAAACTCACTATTTTTATTTTATTTTTACAGTACTTTGCCTGTTTCTATTATTTCCAAAAACATCAATAATAGATTCAAAATGTCATTCAACATACAGTTATCTGATAATGACTTAAACACAAATAAATGCAGCAGACCACACATAACTTCATCATAATCTTCTGTTCTTTCAATATTTTAATATAATTCATTTTGACCTAAACATTTATCTAGGTTTCTTTTTGGTATATTGCTTCCAAATGAATCAAATATAGTTTCTGTATTATTTGTTATGTAGTAGCGACTCCCATGTGCACCAGTATGATCTGAAATTCCAGATTAAAAAATTCTTGTTTATAAATGTAATTCTCCAATTATAAAAATACTATGATAGTGTTTAATTTTAAACTGTTTAGGTAGATTATCTAGGCCACAACTTGATAATGCTCTATTACATTCATTAACCATATTGTTGAAAATTTCATTCCCTTAACTTTCTTTTCTATTGCTAAATAATACCTTTTCTGTCCTATTTCAGCACGAACTGATTAAACGATGTTGCTGCTCTGCCAGATACTGGACCAGTTGCTTCTAATACTGCTACCTCGTCGTTTGTTAAACCTGCTCCTTTCATGTTGGTTAAATATTCAGCAACTGTTTTCATAACAGGAATTCCTAATGTTATGGGCAAATCTCTGCTGATCTCTTTCTTTTTTAAGCATCAGGAAAAAAGTTATCAGTACTATATTACTGACATTACTGAGTTTAATTTCAAATGATTCAGCTTTAGATTTGTCACTGAGGAGCACTGAAATTATTCATTTACACAGATTAAAAAATAATAAAAATTTTATTCTCCTCAACCATTATCATCAATTTCTCATCCAAGTCCTAATTTTATTTTTCCGTCCATTACTCCTGTAGCTGCTATTGCAGCTAATTTTTCTCCAAATGATGCATCTGCAGCATACATCCCTTCTTTTACCATGTTTTTAAAGTTGTTTATGTGCTTCATAACTATATTCAGAATCCTTATGGTCTCCATATAAAATATAATATTTTTATATGCTTCATCTAACTTATTTCTACCTTGAGTTCCTTGCACTTCCCTATCTTCTAATTTTGTTCGTGGAACACAATAAGAAACTCTGGAATATGTGTTTGGAATGTTAATATAATTGTTACTGTGTTAATCACCTTTCTCCGCAATTTTTCAAATTTACAAAATGTATGAAGTAAACAGTTGAAGAATCTAGTTAAATAAGGTACAAATTTTGGATTATTAATGATAAAAACACTTAATTTACTAATTATAACTGTTGATAAACCGACTTTTTCATTATGACAATTCTTATTTCCACCTAATTCTCCAGCATGCATTGCAGCCAATCTGTCAATTAAATCTCTAACATCTTGCATCTGAAAATCTTCAGCTTGTGTTTTGGTATAGTTTTTATTAATCCTTCACCTTTTTTCCCTTTATGAATAATCTGTGTTTGATTATCTTAATTCTGGAAAATAAACTGTAACAAGTCCTTTTATCACACTATTGTAATTCAATTTTATTTGGTTTCTTATTAGAACATAGAACTTCTGAATGTAATAATATACCTGCATAACTGGATAAATCGATAAATCAAATTTTGTATTTATATCATGTATAGTAGTAAGTTTTTTAGTTAGAAGATTCTTTAATTCATCTTTCTCTTCATATTCTCTGTCACCTATAATTCATTTATTTCCATCAAATTTTTAAGATAAATTACCAATAAATATACCAACAAGTCTTAAACAAAAAACTTTATCTTCACTATCATTAATAGATTTCAACATTCTTTCACTCATATTTATTTTTTTAACGTTTCATTCTTTTTGGTTTTTCGTCTCTTCTACATTCTATTTTAAACATTTTGTACTTCTGATTCACTAAAGCTATAATTAATTTCTTTAGTTGATATTTCCTCAAATTATTCTAAATGTTGATGATAAGTAGTAATTTTTTTTTTACTTCTCAAATTTCTTCAATAGCTTTTAACATATTATCACCCAAACCTACGATTGCTTCTTCAACTTTTTCTATTGCAACTATAACTGGTTGATCTTCTTTATTACATTTCTCAAATTCCTTTCTGTGCTTTTTCTTCCATTTTTAAATTGTTCTTTTAACTGCTCAACTCTTTTCTCTTTCATTTAGCTTGTTTCACAACTTCTGGATCATATTTTGCCATCATTTAATTATGAATAAAATATTAATAATATATTTTTAACATTTGTCTTAATGTTAAACATGTTTACCATATATATTTATAGAATGAAATTTTCACTCTACAGCAGAGTGTGCGCTGATATGAAACTTCCTGGCAGATTAAAACTGTGTGCCAGACTGAGACTCGAACTCGGGACCTTTGCCTTTTGCAGGCAAGTGCTCTACCGACTGAGCTACCCAAGCACGACTCACGCCCTGTCCTCACAGCTTTAATTCCGCCAGTACCTTGTCTCCTACCTTCCGTACTTCACAGAATCCCTCCTGCTCGATAGAGCACTTGCCAGCAACAGGCAAAGGTCCCGAGTTCAAGTCTTGGTCCAACACACAGTTTTAATCTGCAAGGAAGTTTCATATATATTTATGTTTAAGATGAATGTTTGATGTTTATGATCATATTTATTGTTGACGTTTAATGACTGAATAATTCACTGCAATAGTTGATTTAAATTATATTCACACTATTTCTGTTGTGGTCTTCAGTCTGCAGACTGGTTTGATGCAGATTCCCATCCTACTCTAGCCATGCAACCGTTTTCATCTCCGAATAACCATTGCAACCTACAGCCTTCTGAATCCGCTTAGTGTATTTATCTCTTTGTCTCCCTCTACGATTTTTACCCTCCGTACTTCCCTCCAGTACTAAATTGCTGATCCCTTGATACCACAAAATGTGTCCCACCAATTGAAGCCTTCTTCTAATCAAGTTCTGACACAAATTCCTCTTCTTACCAATTTTAATCAGTACCTCCTCATGAGTTATGTGTCCTACCCATCTAATCTTCAGCATTCTTCTGTGCCACATTTCAAAAGCCTCTATTCTCTTATTGTCTACATTGTTTATTGTACATATTTCACTTCCATACATGATTTGTACTTTTATAAAGATTAATTCTTTTTATTCATACTATTATAAAGATTAATTTAGATTTATCAAATTTTATATTTATCAAAATGACCACATGTATCTGGCCCACATTTAGCTTCGTTATTAGAAGACAGACAAATTGTATAATGTTGAAAAATATTTTCTGATTTTTCCACTTGTTCTAAATAATTAAGTGCTTCTGTAAATCCTTTTTAAGGTCCATGTACATTATGACCAGCAAGATACATTAATACATTTTTAATATTCTTTTTATGTCTGTTTAATTAAGATATATGTTGTTAGAAAATTTTTGATCTCATTTAGATTCATTAGTGCATTTCTAAAAATTTTAATCTTTATAGATGAACAAAACTGAGACTTGTTAGTAAATATACCTAATAAAGCTCTAGAAACAAACATTCATATTGTTGATAGCTGACTATATCCAAATCATACTCAATTGCACATGAGTTCCCAAAAGAGGATAAAATTATAGTTGAGAATATGGAATTCGATTGACAGTTTTTAGGTATGAATCTAAGTATCAGCTTGGGAAACGAGAAATTATATTTTAGCCACTATGAATCAAGACAAAAGAAATGTCTGCCATAAGCTGCCAGTGGGCATTGATTTAAATCACTGCGGAAAGTTAGAAAGTTGTGGTTGGTTACTTGATTTTGGCGAGGAGACCAAATAATGAGGTCATTGGTCCCATCATATTACGGGAGAATAGGGACATCAGCTGTGCCCTTTCAAAGGGAAAATCCCGGTATTTGTCTGAAGCCATTTAGGAAAATAATGGAAAACCTAAATCATGATGGTCAGAAATGGGTTTGAACCATTGTCCTTCTGAAAGGAGTCCAGTGTCCTAACTACTGCATCAACTCTTTCTGTGAGAACTTATGCCAAACCATAATTCGAACCTGGGTCTCCCGCTTACTAGGCAGATGCACTGACCATAGTGCCTTGCAGACACAGTGGTCATCATAACTGCACAGACTACCTTTCATTCTTCCAATGAGACTCGAATTTCAAACTTATCGACTCACTGCTGGTGCAGTGCCTATCCTCATTAGTCACAGCATTTCGCCGATTCCTGCAAGTCTCCAAGTGTGATGTGCATCTGCACTGAAGTGATCTACTAGACATCTTCACCTTAGTATTGTGGATTTGTCTGATGGAACAGCCACATTTTGATCCCACAGCAGCTATGATTCAAGTCACAAAGAAATGACCAACATTAGCTGCTAGTGGGCAATGGAAAGTTGAAAACGTATGCCAGACTGGGATTCAAACCCATGTCTGCAACCTATTATGCAGATGTGCTGACCACTGCACCATCCAGACACAGTAGTCATTGCAACTGTACAGGCAACCCTTATCCACACACTGCTGATGTAGCACCCTATACAGTGTGTATTTCCACTGAAGTGATCAATTTGTCATCCTCATCTTGATTATACATATTATGTCTGTTGTCTGGACTTTATAAATATATATGAAAATCGGTAAGATGCTATGACTGATAAGGATGATGGACAAGGGGCACTACATCAGCAATGTGTGGGTAAGTTGAGAATTTGCATCTGTCAGGAAGTGTTCTAAAATAGTCCTTGCAGTTGTGTTGACCACTGGGTCCAGATGGGGCAGTGATCAGCATATCTGTCAAGTAAGCATGAGACTTGGGTTCAAATTCCAGTTGAGCACAAATTTTTAACTTCCCTTGTTGACTTAAACCAATGCCCACTAGCGGGTAATGTCAGTCATTTCCTTGTGTCTTGAGAAATTATATTAAAAATCATACGAAACTGATTTCTTTTTATGCATTACAGACCACAGAGATAGCAGGATTAAATGATAAGAAAATTTTTGAGATGGAAATGAGAAATTATTTTATCTCAATGGAGTCTGACATGTCTTATCTTATATTTGTTGTGTTTCAAACTAGCTATAAAAATAATCAATTAATTGATTCATCATCATATGGGCATGTAAAATTGTGTACATAATATTTGAAAAATGGAAGAAGTGAGATATTTCCACAAGAAGTGTGGAACTTCAAGCCTCCATATAATTATTCAAAATCTTATGATTCATTTCATACTTTTAAATGTGTTACATGATTGAAAAGAGATGTTGATAAAATCTTATATAATTCCATTACAAATAATCTTGTCTATGTCATAAATCTGAAGTATATAAAAAATCCTATGATGATACAAAAACTGATAATGAAGTTATATCCTTGTTTTGGTGCTAAAGCACCAGCTGATACACTAGCAAACATAATTATGTATGTAAATATAACGTATTTTGCTCAATATAGAATATTACATCATGATATTTAATTTTTTAAATTACCACCTTTTCCTAATTTTTATTATATTTCTCAAGTATGTCATCAAAAAATGGACTTTTTAATGTTCATCAGTTTTTATTAGAAGGTGGTCAATATCCAAATTATTAAACAGATCTACTATCTCTTCAACTGTATAAATTATTTGTCTTGGTTTTTCATTGTTTTTTTTTTGAGTCTATACATACCAAAAAATTTTAATAAGAATCTCTTTTATATTTTCATGAGTGAATTTACATTTTACATAAAATATTTTAGCTATATTTAACAGATTTATAAATTTAAATATTTCTAATCAATATTTTTTCTGTATAAATGGAGTCTACAAATCTCAGCTGTGTAAACAATGCAAAATTGCTTGAGATAATTAATGGGCTAGAAGTAGATGTTTTATATAATATTAATAGATGTGATTACATAAAAACAAAATATGGAGAAAAAGTTTGTATAAGATCAATAATGAATTTAAAATTAATTTGCCAAATAGGTATTTGAAATTAATTAGTAAGCTTGTTTTTCATTTTTTAAGATAGAAATATTATACTGAGATGCAGAAGAGGGAAAAATACTAGATGATTAAAATGAATTTCGTGATACTGAGTTTGTAGCTTAAAAATTATTACGCTTGAAATATTTTCAGTGACTTTTTTGTTTAAAAGAAATATTTTCAATAGATATAGTTCGGGATTTCTTACTAAATTCCTAATAAAATGAAAAAATCACGTTTTTTCATGTAAATATTGTAGAAACTGATAGAAAATTTGACATACATAATAGGAGAATGATTGGCCATTGCGAAACAATTTTGAAACAAGTAGTGAGAAACTTGAAAAATAAAGTATTCTGAAAAATGATGAAAATATTTGAAAAATGATCGAAATATGATGAGGATAAGTGAAAAACAGGTAGTTTTATTAGTATTCACATCACAGAATTTTTTATTGTGATTTTTGGATATTTTGGAAAAAACGTGGAAAAAACATGTTTTTGTCATAACTTCGATCATTTTCAGAAACAGTCAATTGAAAGTTCACAAATTTTTCGTTTTCTTGGAAATGAACAGAAACCCTAAACTATGTCTTTTCACTTTTATCACTCAAAGAACATGTAGTCTATTTATATCAGTTAGAATAGCCTTATCTTTCGTTGGGAACTAGGAGTAAAGTGTTTAGCATTTACTTTGAAGGTTAACCTTAGCCAGCCAGCCAATATTTCTTGGTGCAGATAGCTGAGTTCACAATGATGGGGTGGCTGACTGGGCAAAGATGCTATCTCAGTGTTGTATATGTGTTCATTTGTAAAGTATAAACTTTTTTCCTGTGATATTGAGATGGGTACACTGAAGCTAAATCGTCTAGGATGTTGGTGATACAGTTACTGGCCCGCAGTGCATGTCCCTAAATGTATGTTACATGACTTTTTAAGTTTACTTATGTAATGATTTTTGCTGCCTTATTTCATGTGGGCAACGTCAGTCCCTTGTTTGAATACATGTCATGCTTAGAAGATCTAGTTTCTCTTCGGTCATCCAAGTATACAAGTCACTTATCTCATTAGCTTTCCACCCATTAAACAATTTTGCAGGTGTTTGTATGAATGTGGGGATAGTTTTTTTTTCTTTTGTAAAGGTGTGGGTCTATAAACTCATGTCATCTATTGAAGGGTATTTATATGTATTATTCATGATCTTTTGTACCTACTTTCCAAACAACATAGTTACTTAATATCAGTCTGCATCTGAACTGGGTTTCTTGCATTATTTTCCATTCCTTTTATCTTTGTGTTAATTCATATACATGCTGACTTAAACCGTACTCATTAAATAACCACATTTCAGTACAATATACTCAAAGATGTGAACACATAAACTGCCTTCAGCCCTTCAGCATAAATGCCAATTCTTGATTTTAAATGAAGTTTTCATTTAAATAAGATGAGTGTGAGTTGCAATGTATCTTGAAGACATATATTCACTAGCAACAAAGTCTATGGGATTTTGCCTTACATGAGTCTTTTTCAGTTACTTACATTTCAAAAAATACAGCGCACAGGTCCAGCTGCCCTGCACATATCACTTCTTACAGTAGTGATACATGAACACTGATAGGTTGCATTAGATCAATTGAAGATTTTGGTTGTAATTTATGTCGACTTACTACAAGTTAAATACATCCGGTAGCTGAGTGGTCAGTGCGACAGATTGGCAATCCTAAGGGCCCTGGTTCGATTCCTGGCTGGGTCGGAGATTTTCTCCACTCAGGGACTGGGTGTTGTGTTGTCCTAATCATCATCAAATCTAAACAAATCGTCAAACCTAAAGACTTGCACCAGGAGAGCGTTCTACCTGACAGGAAGCCCTTGTCACACACCATTATTATAGTACACTTCTGCACTATGAAAAATCATATTCATTCTTAATAGACAGAGATCGTCATTGTTCATTTAAAGGTCAAATTTCGCACAAAGGGAAATGTTTTCAAGGCATTAAAACTTTTATCAAAGATAAATATCGATTCCTTAAAGTACCAATACTTTGAGTATAACTCTTATCTTATAATACCACTTGTAAGTAAAGACCAATCCTTTTCATTTGGTACAACGTCCCTAGGAAGTGGAGCTCATTGCTGACACACATTTAAGGTTTAGTTCTGAGAGGGTGTGGACATCATATGTTGCTACTGGCTTCCTGCTCCCTTCTCCCCCTCCCCCATCCATCCCGTCAAATATAGCATGCCTCTAATAAGCCACAGTTGCTTACAATTTTAATATCAATACAACGTAGCAAATATTTTCATATAATATTAACGATTTGTTTAGATCTGTGCTTCATACATCGCTTTTCGAGTCTGTAATTCAGAGAAACACATAATTTAAAATGTATTTGATCGAAAAATTCAAATTTATATTGCTACTATAATAGCAACAAACTCTCACAATTTTGTCTATGACATAATTTACACTACATAAAACACAAATGCACACTCATCGTTATCAGTATTTCGCTATGATTCTGCACACATTCTGCATATAGTGGTTATCAGAGCATGTAGATGATTGGGAATGGTGTTCTTACAGTCTTTTCCACCTACATTTGAGAAAGTCAGTCCACCTGCCATTTTTCTTTTGGATGGTCTTCATTTTCCTCTCTTTCCTTCGCTTCCTATGGTTTGCCGATTCAGCTTGTGGACTCACGAAACATATTGGGTTTGTTGTTATCAGTGGTTATGGTCAACCTGTGGAATGGATGACTTTTCCTAGCTGGATTTTTCCCTGCAGTCAGTCAGAGCATAGGTTCATCTGCATGGACTAGTGCTACAGAAAGCAACTCCCAAGTATTCTCTGCTAAGCATAGTTTTTAATTTTGCACAATTCTAATTCTTTCCGTTTTTGAGGTTGTTATTTCTCATGTTACTTCATACTCTACTGAGAAATTTGTAAAGTCCTATCTGACTCGAATATTTTCTAAGTACCAACAAAAACACAAATCCTAAATCCGCACTATGACCACCCAACAAACATATTACCTCCAATACCAGTCTGCACAGTGAGATTGCCCAATAAAATGCCCAGGAGCTACCACTCGCTGTCACCTTCAGTTTTCCACCAAAATTCACAAAAAACACAAAATAGTGACAATGAAACAGCATTTGCAATACATACAAGCTATAATGACAATGTATAGGCCAAATGAAACTTCTTTTTCTCCCTATTATCCTACATGTAGCTGTTTATGCTCTTCAAAATAAAACATGAAATTTGTGCGCATGTGCTTAACATGACAAAGAAATTTTTGTTAGAACATGATAAACAATAAAAGACGTCTGCCAATAGAAGCATTTCTTTGCTCTCTATTCAGCAGTGGTTCAAAATATAACATTTAAATAACTACTTTCAAGTGGGCAACTTTAACAAAAATCAAAATCAAATTTAACATTTAATTAAATACTCTAGGAATCATGTAATACTTTGTACACATGATACGTAGGTACAATCAGTAAGGTATAAGCAATTCCATGGTGCATTCATGTTCTGTGTAAGTGTGAAGAATACGATGATTTGGCATATTACATTATTAACAAGAAATAAAACACATAATAATTCATGAAATTATAGCGATGATAGCTAGTGTGCTCTGCTATCAATAATAATATGTTACAGGTTCACATGACATGCTCAACTGTTACTAATTTTTAATGAGTTTTATAGTAATATTCTCTGCTTCCTCATGCAACTTCTATAGTTTTGTGATATACACAATATTAATCGCTCAAAACAGGCACCTCAGTGCCATGATTTCTCAAATGCAATTCCTTTTGCTACATATCAAAAATGTGAATTATTGTTTAATTTTAAAGTATATCTATGTTCCTCATTCTGCCATATTGTGACAGCCGCCATCTTTAGAGCCTCCATCCACATGGCGCTACTAAAGAAAGTGCTCACCTCACATCCTTCACGCCCTGGTAAAACCCACTTCCGTTATCCTAACTTGTTCATCACAGCTTGCAACAGCACTGACCAACTCAGTGCCTCCAACATACATCAGCTCCCTCAGCCAAACCAATACTTACAACTTCCAAGATTTCAATAACTTTACATGGGTGACAGTCGCCAGCATATAGTTATGTTACACAGTTCTATTGCCAGTATTTTTCCAAGGATTTTGCTTTGGCAGGAGGACTTGAACAGGGAGCAATGATACCTGTGAAGCGATTTGAAGAGTGACTTGAATAATAAGTAGCAGCTCCAATGCCTGTAAAGCTCCAAACAGCGATGTTATGACCTCATTCCCCTTTATACTGTATCATAATGAAGATTTTAGGCACAGGATGGTATGGCAGCTGATTAGTGTTGCATCATCCTCTGGGTCTGATAGTGAGTAGTGTGGCTGTACAAGGATAAGACCAGTTTGCATTGTTGACAGATTTCTGAAGATGTCATGTATTGTTGCCAGCCTTCCCCCTCCTTCACCCAACTCTCTATCGTCACAGCGGACAAAGATCCATTGTTCAGAAATCAGAAAACTGGAATGCAGACAAGTGACATCCGATATTTTGACAGGAGCACACCATTCATTTTCAAGGCAGACGGGCAAAGGTAGAGTGCTGTGTATGGAAATTTTGAAACCTATCCATGCACAGTATACGAGGTGTTAGGAAATTCCCATCAAAAATTTTCTATGACTTGTAGAGGAGAGTGTGTATACAGCACTCCCAATTAGAACCCATGTCTCGAAATGTACTGGTTTCATTCTACAACAGTTTCAATTCAAATGTGTAACGCGCCAATGTCTGCTGTGGGACAGATAAAAGTCTGAGAGTAGCTTGTCCTGGTATGTAATAGGGTTGATAAGGTGAGTTGTACTACTTTCTGTGGGGTTGTATGTAGTTTTCCAATTATGAGTCTTCTCTAGAGACAGAGGAAGATCTGCTAGCATGAGTTCTGGCCATTGTGTTAGAAACTAAATAGACTGCAGGTGGGATGGAGAGTGTGTACAAGAACATACTTCATAGATACAGTGTCTGTAAAAGTGTTGGTGATCGACACATCAAGCCGCTGTTGTAATGCATCAGTACTGTTCTGTACATACAGAATCTTGGATTCTTTTCTGTTCTAGAATACTGCAAACCCTTAAAGTTTAAGTGTTGGTACAAATAAATGTGCTTAAGTGATGTGCTTACCCCCATGAACCATGGACCTTGCCGTTGGTGTGCAGGCTTGCATGCCTCAACGATACAGATAGCCGTACCACAGGTGCAACCACAACGGAGAGGTATCTGTTGAGAGGCCAGACAAACGTGTGGTTCCTGAAGAGGGGCAGCAGCCTTTTCACTAGTTGCAGGGGCAACAGTCTGGATGATTGACTGATCTGGCCTTGTAACACTAACCAAAACGGCCTTGCTGTGCTGGTACTGTGAACGGCTGAAAGCAAGGAGAAACTACGGCCATAATTTTTCCCAAGGGCATGCACCTTTACTGTATGGTTAAATGATGATGGCGTCCTCTTGGGTAAAATATTCCGGAGGTAAAATAGTCCTCCATTCGGATCTCCGGACGGGGACTACTCGAGAGGATGTTATCAGGAGAAAGAAAACTGGCTTTCTATGGATCAGAGTGTGGAATATCAGATCCCTTAATCGGGCAGGTAGGTTAGAAAATTTAAAAAGGGAAATGGATAGGTTAAAGTTAGATATAGTGGGAATTAGTGAAGTTCAGTGGCAGGAGGAACAAGACTTCTGGTCAGGTGAATGCAGGGTTATAAACACAAAATCAAATAGGGGTAATGCAGGAGTAGGTTTAATAATGAATAGGAAAATAGGAATGTGCGTAAACTACTACAAACAGCATAGTGAATGCATTATTGTGGCCAAGATAGATACGAAGCCCACGCCTACCACAGTAGTACAAGTTTACATGCCAACTAGCTCTGCAGATGATGAAGAAATTGAAGAAATGTATGATGAAATGAAAGAAATTATTCAGATAGTGAAGGGAGATGAAAATTTAATAGTCATGGGTGACTGGAATTCATCAGTAGGAAAAGGGAGACAAGGAAACGTAGTAGGTGATTATGGATTGGGGGTAAGAAACGAAAGAGGAAGCCGCCTGGTAGAATTTTGCACAGAGCACAACCTAATCACAGCTAACACTTGGTTCAAGAGTCATAAAAGAAGACTGTATACATTGAAGAAGCCTGGAGATACTGACAGGTTTCAGATAGATTATATAATGGTAAGACAGAGATTTAGGAACCAGGTTTTAAATGGTAAGACATTTCCAGGGGCAGATGTGGACTCTGACCACAATCTATTGGTTATGACCTGTAGATTAAAACTGAAGAAACTGCAAAAAAGTGGGAATTTAAGGAGATGGGACCTGGATAAACTGACTAAACCAGAGGTTGTACAAAGTTTCAGGGAGAGCATAAGGGAACAATTGACAAGAATGGGGAAAGAAATACAGTAGAAGAAGAATGGGTAGCTTTGAGGCATGATGTGGTGAAGGCAGCAGAGTATCAAGTAGGTAAAAAGACGACGGCTAGTAGAAATCCTTGGGTAACAGAAGAAATATTGAATTTAATTGATGAAAGGAGAAAATATAAAAATGCAGTAAATGAAGCAGGCAAAAAGGAATACAAACGTCTCAAAAATGAGATCGACAGGAAGTGCAAAATGGATAAGCAGAGATGGCTAGAGGACACATGTAAGATTGTAGAGGTTTATCTCACTAGGGATAAGATAGATACTGCCTACAGGAAAATTAAAGAGACCTTGGAGAAAGGAGAGCCACTTGTATCAACATCAATAGCTCAGATGGAAACCCAGTCCTAAGCAAAGAAGGGAAGGCAGAAAGGTGGAAGGAGTATATAGAGGGTCTATACAATGGCGATGTTCTTGAGGACAAGATTATGGAAATGGAAGAGGATGTAAATGAAGATGAAATGGCAGATATGATACTACGTGAAGAGTTTGACAGAGCACTGAAAGACCTGAGTCGCAACAAAGCTCCGGGAGTAGACAACATTCCATCAGAACTACTGACAGCCTTGGGAGAGCCAGTACTGACAAAACTCTACCATCTGGTGAGCAAGATGTATGAGACAGGCGAAATACCATCAGACTTCAAGAAGAATATAATAATTCCAATCCCAAAGAAAGCAGGTGTTGACAGATGTGAAAATTACGGAACTATCAGTTTAATGAGTCATGGCTGCAGAACACTAACGCGAATTCTTTACAGACGAATGGAAAAACTAGTAGAAGCCGACCTCGGGGAAGATCAGTTTGGATTCCGTAGAAATATTGGAATACGTGAGGCACTACTGACACTACGACTTATCTTAGAAGCTAGATTAAGGAAAGGCAAACCTACGTTTCTAGCATTTGTAGACTTAAAGAAAGCTTTTGACAATGTTGACTGGAATACTCTCTTTCAAATTCTGATGGTGCCAGGGGTAAAATACAGGGAGCGAAAAGCTATTTACAATTTGTACAGAAACCAGATGGCAGTTATAAGAGTTGAGAGGCACGAAAGGGATTCAGTGGTTGGGAATGGAGTGAGACAGGGTTGTAGCCTCTCCCCGATGCTATTCAATCTGTATATTGAGCAAGCAGTAAAGGAAACAAAAGAAAAATTCGGAGTAGGTATTAAAATCCAATGAGAAGAAATAAAAACTTTGAGGTTCGCCGATGACATTGTAGTTCTGTCAGAGACAGCAAAGGACTTGGAAGATCAGTTGAATGGAATGGACAGTGTCTTGAAAGGAGGGTATAAGATGCACATCAACAAAAGCAAAACAAGGATAATGGAATGTAGTCGAATTAAGTCGGGTGATGCTGAGGGAATTAGATTAGGAAATGAGATACTGAAAGTAGTAAAGGAGTTTTGCTATTTGGGGAGTAAAATATCTGATGATGGTCGAAGTAGAGAGGATATAAAATGTAGATTGGCAATGGCAAGGAAAGCGTTTCTGTAGCAGAGAAATTTGTTAACATCGAGTATAGATTTAACTAATAGGAAGTCCTTTCTGAAAGTATTTGTATGGAGTGTAGCCATGTATGGAAGCGAAACATGGACGATAAATAGTTTGGACAAGAAGAGAATAGAAGCTTTCGAAATGTGGTGCTACAGAAGAATGCTGAAGATTAGATGGGTAGATCACATAACTAATGAGGAGGTATTGTATAGAATTGGGGAGAAGAAGAGTTTGTGGCACAACTTGACTAGAAGAAGGGATCGGTTGGTAGGACATGTTCTGAGGCATCAAGGGATCACCAATTTAGTATTGGAGGGCAGCGTGGAGGGTAAAAATCGTAGGGGGAGACCAAGAGATGAATTCACTAAGCAGATTTAGAAGGATGTAGGCTGTAGTAGGTACTGGGAGATGAAGAAGCTTGCACAGAGTAGCATGGAGAGCTGCATCTAACCAGTATCAGGACTGAAGACCACAACAACAACAACAAAAGCTCCACTAACTTCATCCCATAGAGGACTCGATAAGATTTTTACTGCATCTCTCCTTTCTCATATATGGAAAACAAATACCATCTGCATGCCAGCATCGAGCACATGTGATGATCCTAATAAATACAAATGTCTTACTAGTGTAAAGTTGCACCGCCTGTACTGTTGCGAATGACCGTGTCCCACAAACTACACAATAAGTCGCAAGAGACGCTCCCTGTGACCCTGAGTCGTTGTTTGAAACATTTTTTCTGCCGTAACACGCTTTGTACACTGCCATACATTTCGTTTTTTCTGCCACGACTTCGAGGTCTGTGGCAAGTTCTAAACTGACATTAACACATTCTGATCCATTTGCTTCTCACACAAAACTGGACATCGCACGGTGTAAATCTTGTTACTGCTGCTACCATAAGACACCACACACAGTGGATGATTTTAAATAAAAGACAGTAACAACGTAAGAAACTGGAAGAGTTTGGAGGTGTGGAGCGTTTCCAGTCTGCTGTCTGGAGGTGATTGACGACCTCTACACTTAAACTCATCTGTCCTAGTGACAGAATAGCTGATGGCTCTGCGTTCTGTTTCGACTGATTCGCCGGCCGGAGTGGACGAGCGGTTCTAGGCGCTACAGTCTGGAACTGTGCGACCGCTACGGTCGCAGGTTCGAATCCTGCCTCGGGCTTGGATGTGTGTGATGTCCTTAGGTTTAAGTAGTTCTAAGATATAGGGGACTGATGACCTCAGAAGTTAAGCCCCATAGTGCTCAGAGCCATTTGAACCATTCCGACTGATTTCTTATATTGCAGTCATGTACGAGATCACTGTTTCGGTGCTAGCCATTCCCATAATGTGTTGCCCCTCCAGAAAAACTCTTTCTCCATCTAAAACAAGGGATGTCAGTCAATAATTATGTGGTAACCAACAGCCTGTGGACAGTTGGGAAGGAAAAGACACCGTTGATGTACTGTAATAATAAGCATCAAAGTTGATAGTGTGAACAATTTTAGCAATTTTGCAGTAATTTCAACACCGACCAATGACGCGACACCAAGTTTCTCGATTTCACTATCATCGCTAAATTCCCCTTTGACACGCGTATCATTGCATACATACATAGCTGTCTGTGCAGTACGTACATTCATTGTTAATTCTCGAAGATATACATCATCAAAGTATACCAGACAGTGATCTACATATTTCTAGCACCTCGAGCATAGTGCATAATTTACGACCTATCGCTATCCGGATGGGAGTCACAGGGCATTCTCGCAGTCTTAGGATATAATTAGAGACAGAAAGACCCCCTCACACGGTCTTTGACCAACCCGCCCTGCAGCACCGTTACCGATTTAATCCTCAGCTGACCAGAAGTAGATCGATACATTCCACGTCTCGTGAATGAATGGACCTTGCACAGTACTCGCTCATCAAAGTGCACAAGATTTCTCCAGACCCGCCCATGTCAAGGAGGTTGGCACCCCTTATGGGTGTATAGTAGTAGATTTGAAAGTGTTGTGATGTAATTGCAGACGTTTAATAACAAGATATGGGTGGTTTCTGTGCATGACGGAGCTCTAGGAGGGTGGAGTCTGAAGCATTTTACGTAAATCAACTACACTATCAATTTTAAAGTATTTTTCTAGTGTCTGGGATCAGTACAAGGAGGGTACTGGTAAGAGAGAACATAAACATACACACTCCTAAGGCTACACGGTTGTGCACATAAAACAGGATATAATGTTAGATCGTTTCAGTTTCCGACCTATTGGTTGCGTGGAATGCAGCGCTGTTAATATTTCAGTGTAAGAAATATACTTCCCGCGCATGACATACACCCTTCTCGAAGGTTTCCGTACGATAAATGAAAGAAATATATTTCAAGCGCATGACATACATCCTTCTTGCAGGTTTCCCTACGATAAACTATAGTAACAGACTGTAAAATGAAAAAAAACTACTTCCTTCAAATATCGATTCTGTGTGATATGTGCACAATGTAGCTTTCCTGAGATGTTTAGACTCCACTGTTCACATCCGATCACGGTTCAGAAATTATACTATGCCCACATCAATCCTATATAAAATGATCGTTAGTAACGCAGAATACCTCTTTCAAGGAAACAGATAAACGAGTAGCAGCGGGGTCCTACATGTGAAATTACATGTTGAGAGGCACCCACTTGCCTTGCTCATACTGTGGCATCAAGCAGTCAGGCCTGCAAGATGAGTGGTCTGCCAAGCGAGTGGATTCATTCTTATTTATCGAGTAACATGAACTCTCGTACTCACAATTAAGTTACAAATTATCCTCCTGTATGAATAATACGCAACGGAAACATGCATCTGACTACCAGTAATTTACAGAACTCTGACTGTACACTACGCATTGGCAATACCACATTTTCTTTCCTTTTTTTATTTAACGGCTTTTGTCTACACGTGGCCACCGCACTGAATATGAATGGCGCACACATTATAAATTCGGGACATTATGGCAACATACAATTCAATGGAAAAGTCCACCAATCTTTTTCTTTTCACTATCTTATTTATTCCGATAAATTCTCTAACCTAAACACACAAATTCTATAACCTACAACAATAACACATGAGAAATTCCGCCCAGTGGGCATGACTTTGCATTGGTGAATCTCTATATTATGGTCTCGTAATTATTTTAACGCTACAGTGCACTTTCTGGATAGGATGGTGGATCTTTTATTATTTCTCACCCTTCGACTCTCACAATCATCATCACGAAACTTTCCTCCAGACCGAGCGGTACAGAAGGAACAAGCATAACCCACTAATCTTTTGAAACTACCTCGCTACACTCCCATGCAAACCACACATACCCAAATTACATGACATACATCACACTGTAATAAGAAATATAAAACACTAAATAGTCACAACACTATCACTTTCAGCTTTCCCACTTCAATTAATATTTATCCCAGTTTCACATGACACTGCCCCACTTCGTAATTCTACTTTCCTACTATGAACTCTGGAGATATATGCACGTCTTCCTGTGCAATGCAAGCCAAGTGGCGTTGCTGGATAGACGGCCGACTCACCTTGCTTCTCTCTCAGAGTTTGAATCTAGCGTCACACGGAATCGTATCACGCAAAGTAATATTAAGAACGTATTTATCACACACGCGAGTCCGCAACTGATACCATGGACGAGTACTTCTCTTTATCTTTTGTCTCATACACAGTTTGAGACTTACACAGTACTCACCACGTGGAAGTACTCGTCTCTAATTTCAAGTTCTGCACACGCCATTTCTTAAATATTTCAACTTATGGTACACACGCTATTTCTTAAATATTTCAACTTATTGTACACACGCTAGTAATTCAGCTTAACTTAAGCACACGGAAGTATTTCAACTTATTGCTACACGTGGTTTCATTGTGACCGTTGGTCACTTCCGAAGATGATTACAATCCCATTAATATTACCTGCCTGACACTTAATTCTCCCCACAAAAGTTCCTGAAATAGAGAAATTATAGTTTCAAACTACTCTTAAATATTCCACATGCATACCATGTCTCCACTCTTTCGTCATTACGGAGCACAACTAAAACAGGTCATAGCAGCACAAGATCCAGCGGCAGAGTGCCGAAATATGGCCGTTCTCCAGGTCCTTTCGCACCTATCTCGAGGTGGGGGAAGACCATGCTACCGTATTGGTCAGTCACATTTCAGGCGCTCAAAGCTCAGGTAAATTTCATCTCTTTGGTCCCACCAAAGGTGGCCAAAGGATCGTCTCAAAGATGATCATATATTCACATTCACTATCTGCGGTTAGCAGACGACCATACATTCATTCATTTCACAGATCTCACCAAACTGGATGTAGGGATTTACTTTGTGGGAGTGTATATGTGATCAATTAAATAAATAAATTGTCATTCTTTCCCACACTGGTATCCGGCTTCGCTGTATAAATTGAAATTGAGTTATTTTACAAAATAAAATGTGTTGTTCTGACAAAAATAATGAAGTATGTTGTACCTATTTTCAATGTCGGGCGGTACTGTACCCTTTCAATGTCATGTCGCCACTAACTCTGTAAACAGCACATCTGTCAAGCAGAAGTATACACGGGGATTGCAGTGTCTCACAAACACCTATCGCTAACTTAAAATCATCTTAGTTATGAATCTGAAGTCTCGATTTTATACCCGAGGTGCGACAGGGGAATGGATTACATCGCATAAATCTTCGTTCGATTAGAGGAATGTGTCGAAGCACGATGGTCACGTTTCATCACATCATCCTCTGATGACCGAGAGGTTTGCTGTTAACGATCGCAAGTAGAGAGTGCTCTAAGTCACAAATTGAACACGTGATTGTATACGAGTCGAACGCAGGCTATTTCACGCGACTGATGCATCCTGGCAGAACAGCGGAAAAAATGGTCAAATCACCTGCTGCAACATCTCCCTCTCTAGAATGCATCATCAGTCTGCCATTAAATCGTACCTCGTTACAGCTCCATCTCAACCGATCACCCCGTCCACTCTCTGTCATCCTTTAACGCAAATGCATGTAAGTTTAGATGCATTACAAGTAAATACAAAATTCCGAAAATTGTTGAAATGTAATTATTGGACTTAAAAAATATCTTTTTGCCACTAGAACTTTGACTGATTTCATCATACGTCAAAAGCATACTAGAAAAACATTATTTAGAAACACTTAGAAGGAGCAACAGGTCTACTAAAGAGACAGCTCACACCACGATTGTCCGCCCAATTCTGGAGTATTGCTATGCGGTGTGGGATCCGCATCAAGTAGGACTGATGGATAACATCGAAAAAGTACAAAGAAGGGCAGTTGGTTTTGTATTATCGCGAAATAGAGGAGATAGAGCCACAGACATGATACGTGAAGTGGAGTGGCAATCATGAAAACAAAGGCGTTTTTCGTTGCGACGGATCTTCTCCTGAGCTTTCAGTCACCAGTTTTCTCCTCCGATTGCGAAAACATTCCGTTGACACCCAGCTACGTAGTGAGAAATGATCATCACGATAAAATAAGGGAAACAGGGGCTCGCAAAGAAAAATTTAAGTGCTCGTTTTTCCCGCGAGCCGTACGAGAGTGGAACGGTAGAGAGACAGCTTGAAGGTGGTTCATTGAACACTCTGCCAGGCACTTTATTGTCAATGACAGAGTAATCACATAATAGCAGATGTAGATGATACAATACTGGCCATTAAAATTGCTACACCAACAAGAAATGCAGATGATAAACGGATATTCATTGGACAAATATATTATACTACAACCGACATGTGATTACATTTTCACGCAATTTGGGTGCATAGATCCTGAGAAATCAGTACCCAGAACAACCACCTCTGGCCGTAATAACGGCCTTGATACGCCTGGGCATTGAGTCAAGCAGAGCTTGGATGAGGTGTACAGGTACAGCAGCCCATGCAGCTTCAACACGATACCACAGTTCATCAAGAGTAGTGACTGGCGTATTGTGACGAGCCAGTTGCTCGGCCACCATTGACCAGACGTTTTCAATTGGTGAGAGATCTGGAGAATGTGCTGACTAGGGCAGCAGTCGAACATTTTCTGCATACAGAAAGGCCCGTACAGGACCTGCAACACGCGGTTGTGCATTATCCTGCTGAAATGTGGGGTTTCGCAGGGATCGAATGAAGGGTAGAGCCACGGGTCGTAACACATCTGAAATGTAACGTCCACTGTTCAAAATGCCGTCAATGCGAACAAGACGTAACCGAGACGTGTAACCACCCCATATCATCACGCCGGGTGATACGTCAATATGGCGATGACAAATACAGGCTTCCAATGTGCGTTCATCGCGATGTCGCCAAACACGGATGCGACCATCATGATGCTGTAAACAGAACTTGGATTCATCCGAAAAAATGACGTTTTGCCATTCGTGCACCCAGGTTCGTCGTTGAGTACACCATCGCAGGCGCTCCTGTCTGTGATGCAGCCGGCCGCTAGTGGCCGTGCGGTTCTAGGCGCTTCAGTCGGGAACCGTGAGACCGCTACGGTCGCAGGTTCGAATCCTGCCTCGGGCATGGGTGTGTGTGATGTCCTTAGGTTAGTTAGGTTTAAGTAGTTCTAAGTTCTAGGGGACTTATGACCTAAGATGTTGAGTCCCATAGTGCTCAGAGCCATTTTGAACCCATAGTGCTCAGAGCTGTTTTTTTTTTTTTTTTGTCTGTGATGCAGCGTCAAGGGTAACCGCAGCCATGGTCTCCGAGCTGATAGTCCATGCTGCTTGAAACGTCGTCGAACTGTTCGTGCAGATGATTGTTGTCTTGCAAACGTCCCCATCTGTTGACTCAGGGATAAGATGCCTGTCATCTCGACTGCTAGTAATACGAGGCCGTTGGGATCCAGCACGGCGTTCCGTATTACCTTCCTGAACCCACCGCTTCTATAGTCTGCTAACAGTCATTGGATCTCGACCAACGCGAGCAGCAATGTCGCGATACGATAAACCGCAATCACGATAGGCTGCAATCCGACCTTTATCAATGTCGGAAACGTGATGGTACGCATTTCTCCTCCTTACACGAGGCATCACAACAACGGTTCACCAGGCAACGCCGGTCAACTGCTGTTTGTGTACTGTACGAGAAATCGGTTGGAAACTTTCCTCATGTCAGCACGTTGTAGGTGTCGCCCCAGCGCCAACCTTGTGTGAATGCTCCTAAAAGCTAATCATTTGCAGAACACAGCATCTTCTTCCTGTCGGTTAACTTTCGCGTCTTCGTGGTGTAGCATTTTTAATGGCTAGTAGTGTAGTGGTTCATGGTGTGGGTTCCTGTAGTCATGTCGTAGTTCATGAACCACGGGCAACGTATGAATGGCCAAGTAAGTGGTCCCGACAGTCGGGATACCAGTTACTTTGGAATAAGGCTGGGCATCTCGGACATATTCTAAGTCGTGGTCACCTTTGTGCTCATACGGCAAAGACTACCAAATCCACCGGTTAGTCCCTAAACCATTAGGGGTAAAACTCAATGGGACTCGGGGCAAGTAAGGCCAGCAACCTGCTTCCCTGGTACTTTAAATATGATGCTGGCACCAATCAGAGCAAAATGCCTCGGACCTTTGGAGGTGACGGAGTCCCACCTCTAACTGACAAACCAGGGACTCCTAAGATACGACTTGGCAAACAAATGGTAATGAGATGGGGAGCTATTAATATCAATGGGGGCTACTCTGGGAAGAAGGTAGAGCTGGCAGAGGCTGCAAGTAAGATGGGGCTGGACGTTTTAGCTGTTAGTGACATTCGGGTAAGGGGTGTGAAAGAAGAGGAAGTGGGAGAATACAAGGTCTACCTGTCAGGAGTCAAAGCAGGAATAGCACAATGGGGTGTAGGGCTTTCCATCAGGAAAGAAATGGAACCCAGCGTAGTTGCAATAAGGTATGTAAACGAACGACTGATGTGGATGGATTTGACAGTGTCTAGCAAGAAAATTAGGATTGTGTCAGTATATTCGCATTGTGAAGGGACAGATCAAGATAAGATGGATAGTTTTTATGAGGCACTCAGTGATGTAGTTGTTAGAGTAAAGGACAAGGACAGTGTTCTGCTCATGGGTGATTTTAATGCCAGGATTGGAAATCGAACAAAAGGGTATGAAAAGGTTATGGGTAAATTTGGAGAGGATATGGAGGCCAACAGGAACGGGAAACAACTCTTGGATTTCTGTGCCAGTATGGGCTTAGTAATCACAAACACCTTTTTTAAACATAAGAACATTCACCGGTATACTTGTGAAGGCAGGGGAACCAGATCTGTCATTGAGTATATAATAACAGATCAGGAATTCAGGAAGGCTGTGAGGGACACACGTGTATTCAGGGGATTCTTTGATGACACTGATCATTATTTAATCTGCAGTGAAATTGGGATTGTGAGGCCGAAAGTGCAGCAGGTCAGGTCCATATGTAGGAGGATAAGAGTGGAGAAACTTCAGGATAAGGAAATCAGGCACAAGTACATAACAGCGATCTCAGAAAGGTACCAGTTAGTTGAATGTAGTCAATTACAGTCATTGGAAAAGGAATGGAGAAGGTACAGGGACACAGTACTAGAAGTGGCTAAAGAATGTCTTAGAACAGTAGTGTGTAAAAGTAGGATGAAACAAACAGCTTGGTGGAATGACACAGTCAAGGCAGCCTGTAAAAGGAAAAAGAAGGCGTATCAAAAATGGCTACATACTAGAACTCAGGTAGACAGAGAAAGGTATGTTGAAGAAAGAAACAAAGCCAAACAGATAATTTCAGCATGCAAGAAGAAATCTTGGGAAGACCTTGGAGACAGGTTGGAGACTATGGGTCAAGCTGCTGGAAAACCATTCTGGAGTGTAATTAGCAGTCTTCGAAAGGGAGGTAAGAAGGAAACGACAAGTATTGTGGACAGGTCAGGAAAACTGCTGGTGAATCCTGTGGATGCCTTGGGCAGATGGAGGGAATATTTTGAAGAGTTGCTCAATGCAGGTGAAAATACTATCAGTAATGTTTCAGATTTCGAGGTAGAATGGGATAGGAATGATGATGGAAATAGGATCACATTTGAGGAAGTGGAGAAAATGGTCAATAGATTGCAGTGCAATAAAGCAGCTGGGGTGGATGAAGTTAAGTCGGAACTCATCAAATACAGTGGAATGTCAGGTCTTAAATGGCTACACAGGATAATTGAAATGGCCTGGGAGTCGGGACAGGTTCCATCAGACTGGACAAAAGCAGTAATCACACCAATCTTTAAACATGGAAACAGAAAAGATTGTATCAACTACAGAGGTATCTCTTTAATCAGCGTTGTGGGTAAAATCTTCTCAGGTATTGTTGAAAGGAAAGTGCGAGTATTAGTTGAGGACCAATTGGATGAAAATCAGTGTGGGTTTAGGCCTCTTACAGGTTGTCAGGACCAGATCTTTAACGTGCGGCAAATAATGGAGAAGTGTTATGAGTGGAACAGGGAATTGTATCTATGCTTTATAGATTTAGAAAGGGCATATGACCGGGTTCCTAGGAGGAAGTTATTGTCTGTTCTACGAGATTATGGAATAGGAGGCAATCTTTTGCAAGCAATTAAAGGTCTTTACATGGATAGTCAGGCAGCAGTTAGAGTTGACGGTAAATTGAGTTCATGGTTCAGAGTAATTTCAGGGGTAAGACAAGGCTGCAACCTGTCTCCACTGTTGTTCATATTTTTCATGGATCATATGTTGAAAACAATAGACTGGCTGGGTGAGATTAAGATATGTGAACACAAAATAAGCAGTCTTGCATATGCGGATGACTTAGTTGTGATGGCAGATTCGATTGAAAGTTTGCAAAGTAATATTTCAGAGCTAGATCAGAAATGTAAGGACTATGGTATGAAGATTAGCTCTCCAAAACGAAAGTAATGTCAGTGGGAAAGAAATATAAACGGATTGAGTGCCGAATAGGAGGAACAAAGTTAGAACAGGTGGACGGTTTCAAGTACTTAGGATGCATATTCTCACAGGATGGCAACATAGTGAAAGAACTGGAAGCGAGGTGTAGCAAAGCTAATGCAGTGAGCGCTCAACTACGATCTACTCTCTTCTGCAAGAAGGAAGTCAGTACCAAGACTAAGGTATCTGTGCACCGTTCACCGGATAAGAAAGTAGCTAGGATGATTGCAGGTACTAGTAGATGGGAACAATGGCAGGAGGGTGTCCACAATGAGGAAATCAAAGGAAAACTGGGAATGAACTCTGTAGATGTAGCAGTCAGGACGAACAGGCTTAGATGGTGGGGTCACGCATGGGAGAAGCAAGGTTACCCAAGAGACTCATGGGTTCAGCAGTAGAGGGTAGGAGGAGTCGGGGCAGACCAAGGAGAAGGTACCTGGATTCGGTTAAGAACGATTTTGAAGTAACAGGTTTAACATCAGAAGAGGCACCAATGTTAGCACTGAATAGGGGATCATGGAGGAATTTTATAAGGGGGCTATGCTCCAGACTGAACGCTGAAAGGCATAATCAGTCTTAAATGATGATGATGAGTAGTGCAGTAGCTGTGACATTAGTACTGGAGAGCAGATCCACCCAGGTTGCTCTCACAGCCGACCGACAAATAAATGAACACCATAGGAAAACGTACGAAAGACGTTCAACAAGTAATGCATTACATTTTATTCTGAAAGCGGGTTGATTTTATTCAGGAACCCAATACACCATATTATTCCCAAATCTTTTGTCTACAAAACCCTATTTTCAACAATATCTCCGTTCAATGCAGCGGCCTTACGGCACCTTACTGTGAGGGCCCGTATGTCCGCAGGTTACCATTCTATCGATCACGCCAGAGCCAACGTCTCCCTGCACCAACGACTTTCCCGTCATACACGTACTGCTCGTATAGCATCCTTCATTGAGCCTAACAGGTGGAAGTCAGTGGATGCGATATCCGGGCTGTAGGTTGGACGAGGAAGAACAGTCAAAAATGTTCAAATGGCTCTAAGCACTACGGTACTTAAGATCTGAGGTCATCAGTCCCCTAAACTTAGAACTACTAAAACCTAACTAACCTAAGGACATCACACACATCCATGCCCGAGGCAGGATGCGAACCTGCGACCGTAGCAGCCGCGTGCGCCTAGAAGCGCTCGGCCACAGCGGCCGGCGGAGAACAGTCCGAGTAAGTTTTGTGAGCCCCTCTCGCTTGTGCGGAGTTGTATAAGGCATTGCGTTGCCATGGAAAAGAAGAAGTTCGTTTGCATTTTTGCGGCGACGAACACGCTGAAGACGTTCCTTCAGTTTCCTGTGGGTAGCACAACACACTTCAGAGTTGATCGTCGCACCATGAGGGACGACATCAAACAGAATAATCCCCTCAGATTCTAAAAGATCGTCTCTATTACATTAACGGCTGAGTAAGAGAGTTCGATTTTTTTTTTCAGGGTGAGGTGGTGTGGCGTATTACCGTTTTGTTTCCGGTTCGAAGTGATGAATCGCCTAAGACGATCTTCGACGAAAAACTGTCACGATCAGCCTCGTAATGAGCAAGCAATTCCGCACGGATAGTCCTTCGTTGCCGGTTAAGGCGGAGAGGAATCCAGCACGCACGCACCTTAGAGAGCCCCAACTGGTGGATGTGTGTGTCAGCAGCACCAACAGAAAGCCCAGTTGTGCAGCGAGGTGTTTTGACTGTGATCCGGCCATCGCCTGGAATTAGAGACTCCGCAGGTTCCAACACCGCAGTAGCCACTTCTGTAGCCGAGTGGCAGCCGGGAGATGGGACAGGTTTACGCGACCTTGTTGCGATGATGACAGAAGACTCGCCCAACGACTCTCTGTGCTTTTGTTCACTGCCAGGTCTCTGTAGTCATTCTGCAAGAGCCTATGACTATCGGCAGTGCCCTGGTTTTCTGCCAAAAGAAACTCCAGGGCAGGTATCTGCTTGTAACGCACATTTGTTACAGACACCATTTTGAAGGCTATTATAGCTCCGCCACCTATCGGATCTTCATGACGGGGGAATATCCCAAGACGTCCAACAACTAATACTGCATTTTTTCAATGCAAATTGTCCAAGAACAAAATGTGTTGCATTACTTATTGAAGTAAGTAACTTGGCAAACCCTGACAGTCAAAAACGTGACAAATACATGTGACAAAAAGAACGACATGTTACGAGAGTAATGTCCTGTAGCTGAGTTGTGGAGGCATTTTGAGACGAAAAACTGTCAAGTACTATGGCACAGGACCCCAGTGTATCCTGTTGGATGAGAAGCTGAGCGCCGTAGCCGGGGAGAGAGATAGGCGGCAACTGTGCCTGATACGTCAAATCAAATGGTCGGTTCGGTGGATACTGTGAGCAGCTGGCAGTACACACAATCCGCCTTGGTTTTGTGCCACACCGCCATGTTATTACGCGGGAGTCTGCGCCCCACCCTTTCGTGGGAAAGTCGCCTGAAACGAGAGAGAATTGAGGGGGGTGCCTAATGCAACGAATCCTTGCTGGTGGTTATAAAATACACAAAAACAAAAAGGAAACTAAGGTAGTGATATGTGTAGCAAATGAACATGCTGGATGGCTAAATATTAATTTTGCTCGGGGGGTTCTTGGGGAATTCAACAAATTTTGACTAGTTCATAAGCTGAGTAGACAAATATGGACGGTGCAGGAAAAACTTAGCTCCGTGTAACGATTACGACATAGTCGTGGAAAAATTTAGAGCTATCCAAGAAAGCCTTTTCTTATTTACACCAGTTACGGGCCGCAGTGATTTTACAAGTGCTAATTTCGGTCTATGATGATCCTCATCAACACCCGAGTACAAACAAAGTGAGAGAAAAACTGTTCGCACTCAGGTGTAAAAGATGGTCGCAATAGACCGAAATTAACTATCTGGTGTAAAATATTGTGGTCAGTAACTAATGTAAATATAAAAAACTTAGTACCAAGGGTTGCGCAAGACTAAATGGCTTTATCTAAAAAGCAACTAACATCAAAAATGCAAACTTTGAGCCCAGAACAAGATTTCAGGATACACCATGTTTCGAGCATCGTTGGTACAACTGCGAGACACGAACAATGGGGAAAACAGAAATGAAACGATTAGAACCTTTGAAAGGTGGTGTTCCTGGAGCATATGAACTGAACGAACAAAGAATTAAGACGTTCTGCAAAGATTCAGTGAGAACAGTCGTACAAATGCCATAACGAATCGACGAAGTAGATTGTTGGGACACATGTTGCAACTTCTTGGCATATTAAAACTGCATGCCGGACTAGGACTTGAACCTGGGACCTTTGCCTTTCGCGAGCAAGTGCTCTACCGATGGAACTACCCAAATACAACTCACGATTCGCCCTCACAGCTGTACCTCCTGTCCTACTTCCAGGCGTCACAGAAGTTCACCTGCATACCTCATGGCACTCAGGAAACTTCATTTCAGCGCGCATTACGCTGCAGAGCGAAAACTGATTCTGTATACGAGTCCTTGTTCACCAGGAAAAAAAATCGACCGCTATTTCGGCCATTAGTTCGACACTGTGTAGTGTTTGAGAAATTCAACGAGAAGTTTTCTTTATACCTGAAGCCTTAATGAGAAAACTTACAAGCGAAGCAGTTTAGAGGGCGACAGCGGATGTGCCCCCCCGCAGATGCGGATTCAGTGCTCTAACCAGATTCTGACGAAACTTTTTTATTATCTAAAATTTCAGGCACTAGTAATTCCATCTGTATTGCAAGATGTCCCAAAATCAGGCGACTTTCTAACGAATGCAAAAGTTACACGATGTGGCAACGTTAATAAACATCAATACCGCTACTCCACATTTACTTCTTCGCACCGAGTTTTAATGACATGCTGTTGTATTCTTGATTCGCTTCAAAGTTGGTAAAAGGATCGCAGATTTTCTCGCACGATACTGATACAAGGACAATGGCCATTCCTTATATTTCTGTTCAAAAAATGTTCAAATGTGTGTGAAATCTTATGGGACTTGACTGCTAAGGTCATCAGTCCCTAAGCTTGCACACTACTTAACCTAAATTATCCTAAGGACAAACACACACACACAGCCATGCCCGAGGGAGGACTCGAACCTCCGCCGGGACCAGCTGCACAGTCCAGGACTGGAGCGCCTGAGACCGCTCGGCTAATCCCGAGCGGCTGTATTTATGTTCTTCGTTAGGTAAGTTCCACGTGAACGTATACAAAGTACAGAACTTGTTCGCAGAAATTAGATTAATTTAATTGAATAATGCAGTTGCTAAGTTTATTGTGATACAAAAATCCGCTTTTATTGTAATATGTAATGGCGAAATGAAATAAATGTGAACTGATTAGGGTATAAGGTTTTGAATTTAGTTAACAATCGTGGTTTGTTCCACATTAAACGAATAAAAGAATTTATAACATCGAAATACTGATTCTTTTGTGAAAGATACATATTTCAAATAAGGGAAAGAGCTTGGGATGTGGACTCGAGTATGAGACTGCAAACTTATAGTCCATCGCCTTCACTACTTGCAGTATTTAGCCTTCACTGCTTGCAGTATAAGGGCTATCTCACCAGCCACATCCAGTCATTACGGTTTGTTGATTCGGTCAGCAGTCATGATGTTCAGCTGATGCAGTTTTCTGGTATTCAGAGTTACGAGATGCCTTTCTATTTCATCATCATCAGCAGCATCATCATCAAGATCTGCCTTATACAGTGGTTGTCATTGACACTGCAGCACCATGAGGTTGTCTTGCAAAAAGTATCAATTTGGCATTAAGTGTAGGCCTATTAAATGCTTGGATATGGAAACTATTAGCATTTCAGCACAACAGCTCAAAACAGGCAAGAGTAATTCAATCTGTTTTGCTAGATGTCCCAGAAATGTTGCAGAAAACTTTGAGGGATTGTGAGGGCGACTTTAGGAAGAAATCGAAGCTGCAGAGCGCCGAAGCTATAGGCACTGGCGCTGGCGCCTGCCAGTAGGCTACCCCTTAGGCAGCAAATGTGACTTCGTACACTGCCAGACACCAGCTGCTGCGTAGACAGGCGTTGTCTCCTGTGAATGGGAATGCGATGCTCCATTGCCTCGGTGTATGACAGTTTCAGACACGGGTTTCATCTGCAGTTTATTTTTCTCCTGGAACCCTCTAAAATCTGCACAGTTTTTCAGTATATAGGAGAAAAATAAACTGCTGATGGAAACCCGTGTCTGAAACCGTCATACACCGAGGAAACAGAGCATCCCATTCATAGGAGACAATGCCTGTCTGTGCAGCAGCTAGTCCCATCTTCTCAACTGGCGATCGTGGCAATCAGTCGCGATCACTGAATAACAAAACGATGAGAGACACTCCGCCTACTCTCTGTCAATGTACAAAATCACATTTGCTGTTGGAGAAGAGACACAGTGGCAGGCGCCGGCGCAAGTATCTTCGACGCTCTGTATCGTCTTTGCATGCCGTTTCTGGACACGGGTTCCTATTGTCGATTTGTCCCTCAAGGCCAGCTGCGGTGGCCGTGCGGTTCTAGGCACTTCAGTCCGATCGCAGGTTCGAATCCTGCCTCAGGCATGGATGTGTGTGATGTCCTTAGGTCAGTTAGCTTTAAGTAGTTCTAAGTTCTAGGGGACTGATGACCTCAGATGTTGAGTCCCATAGTGCTCAGAGCCATTTGAACCATTTTTTTCTCCCTCAAGACACTCCCTTCAACCACTCAAAGTCTGTCGCAACATTTTTGGGACACCCTGTATATGGAAAGATTAAGCTATGGGTTCCTCATTCAGAAATCATATTTCAATGTTGTTTGTGTGAAGATCACGTTTGTACCTCGCATAAAAAACAAACGTCCACCAGCATGCAGCATATTTCAGAATTCGGCAGCAGTATATTGTTGCCTACCTAGACCGTGATGTATCGTTCCATGATACTGCTGCTCGCGTCGGAAGGGATCTCACGACTGTCATGCTAGTATTGAACTGATGAGTTCGGGAAGGCCACAGACCTACTCATAGCGCCTAATGCCTGAGAAATTTTATATTGGCCGCGCAAGATCATACAGTCGTTTTACGTACATTGACCCAGAAAATTGGCTTGTTTCGTGCAAGGCAAGGCAGTCTGATGACGTCCAGAGCACCTCGGACTGCTAGCAAGGCGACAATTGTTGCGGCTTCGCTTGACATAGCAATAGAGGGACATGATGGATGATATGTGTTGTGCGAAAGCTGCGAGGGGAGAGAGAGAGAGAGAGAGAGAATGAATGTGTACACAACATGATCATCTCTCGTTCGTATATCTAGTAATCTAGACAGAAGTTGTTTCATTTCTGACGCGCTGACACAGAGGGCTGTGCCCAACGTTCTAGGTCACCGTGACGTTATGTGTCGACAAGGCAGGTCTGAATGATGCCCATGCCGTCCTGACTGCGTGGGCTGTTGCCCTGGTCAGCACGTTCTCCAGATATCTACCCACTGAAGACATCTAGTCATGGTTTTTTTTGTTTTGGTTTTAGGGCGCAAAACTGCAAGGGTCATTAGCGCCCGGTCTATGACTTAGGAAGCAGTAAAAAACCGAAAACGGAAACCAGCAGCAATGGGAACGAAAGTAATAAAATTGGAGAAACTAAAAGCAGAAGGAAGGCTTAAAAATTCACTACAGAAGGGGGTTGGTTGTCCCAAAAAAAAAAAATTCAAATGACCGACGTCATTTCACTGGCACGAATGAACTCTAGAACGCGATCGGCCGATCGCGTGTCATCTGCTAAAATTGACGATAGATCAGGCGACAGCTGTAGACGGGCGCGTAACGGATTAAAATAGGGGCACTCAATTAAAAGGTGTCTTACCGTCCACAGCTGAGAGCAGTGGGGACAGAGTGGGGGAGGATCGCCGCTTAAAAGATGTCGATGGCTAAAAAGACAGTGCCCTATCCGGAGTCTAGTTAAAATTACCTCCTCCCGACGACGCGTTCGAGAGGAAGAGGTCCAAGCACAAGGAAGAGTTTTTACGTCCCGCAATTTATTTTGGGGAAATGTCGACCAGTGCGCGCGCCATAAATGAACAACACGACGACATAAAACGCTCCGGAGGTCGGCGACGGGAATCGATTGAATTGCTGGCCGAAGAAGAGAGACTGCAGCCTTGGCTGCAATATCGGCCGCCTCATTTCCGCAGATACCAACGTGTCCCGGGAGCCAGAGGAACGCCACCGAGACGCCCCCCAGGTGGAGCAAGCGTAGACAGTCCTGAATCCGGTGGACCAGAGGGTGCACAGGGTAAAGAGCTTGGAGACTGAGGAGAGAGCTGAGAGAATCGGAGCAGATAACGTACTGTATCCGCTGATGGCGGCGGATGTAGTGGACAGCCTGGAGAACAGCGTAAAGTTCCGCAGTATAGACCGAACACTGTTCGGGAAGCCGAAAGTGATTTGGGGTGTCGCCAACAACATAGGCACTTCCCACACCTAACGATGTTTTCGAGCCATCGGTGTAAATAAATGTGGCTTCCGTCATTTGTGCACATAGAGCAGCAAATGCCCGACGATAAACAAGTGAAGGGGTACCATCCTTGGGAAATCGACAAAGGTCACGGAGCAGGCAGATCCGGGGACGGAGCCAAGGCGGTGCTGTACCCCAAGTTGTCAAGAAGGTTTCAGGAAAGCGGAAGGAAAGAGAATGGAGCAGTTGACGGAAGCGGACTCCCGGTGGTAGTAGGGAGGAGGGGCGGCCTGCATACCCTACATCAAAGGAGGCGTCGAAAAATATGTCATGGGCTGGATTAGCAGGCATGGAAGACAGATGGCTGGCATAACGACTCAGAAGGACTGCTCGCCGATTGGACAGCGGAGGTTCAGCAGTCTCAGCATAAAGGCTTTCCACAGGGCTGGTGTAAAAAGCTCCAGACACTAAACGTAATCCACGGTGGTGGATAGAGTCGAGACGCCGAAGAATAGACGGCCGAGCAGAGGAGTAGACTATGCTTCTATAGTCCAATTTCGAGCGCACTAAGGCGCGATAGAGACGGAGAAGGACCACTCCGTCCGCTCCCCAGGAGGTACCATTCAGGACACGGAGGGTGTTGAGGGATACCAGGCAGCGAGCCGAAAGATACGAAATGTGGGAGGACCAGCATAGTTTTCTGTCAAACATAAGACCCAAGAATTTAGCGACGTCTGAAAACGGAAGGTTGACAGGTCCTAGATGTAAGGAGGGTGGAAGAAACTCCTTACGTCGCCAAAAATTAACACAAACGGTCTTACTGGGAGAAAAACGGAAGCCGTTTTCGATGCTCCAAGAGTGGAGGCGATCGAGACATCCTTGAAGACGTCGTTCAAGAAGGCTGGTCCGTTGAGAGCTGTAGTAGATCGCAAAATCGTCCACAAAGAGGGAGCCCGAGACATCAGGAAGGAGACAATCCATAACTGGATTGATGGCAATGGCAAACAGTACAACACTCAGCACGGAGCCCTGGGGTACCCAGTTTTCTTGGGAGAAAGTACGGGAGAGAGTAGTGTTCACCCGCACTCTAAATGTGCGCTCTGCCATAAATTCGCGAAGAAAAAGGGGCAGCCGACCTCGAAAGATGCAAGAGAACAGTGTGCGGAGGATGCCTGTCCTCCAACAGGTATCGTATGCTCTCTCCAGATCAAAAAATATTGCTACTGTTTGGCGTTTCCGGAGAAAATTGTTCATGATATACACTCCTGGAAATTGAAATAAGAACACCGTGAATTCATTGTCCCAGGAAGGGGAAACTTTATTGACACATTCCTGGGGTCAGATACATCACATGATCACACTGACAGAACCACAGGCACATAGACACAGGCAACAGAGCATGCACAATGTCGGCACTAGTACGGTGTATATCCACCTTTCGCAGCAATGCAGGCTGCTATTCTCCCATGGAGACGATCGTAGAGATGCTGGATGTAGTCCTGTGGAACGGCTTGCCATGCCATTTCCACCTGGCGCCTCAGTTGGACCAGCGTTCGTGCTGGACGTGCAGACCGCGTGAGACGACGCTTCATCCAGTCCCAAACATGCTCAATGGGGGACAGATCCGGAGATCTTGCTGGCCAGGGTAGTTGACTTACACCTTCTAGAGCACGTTGGGTGGCACGGGATACATGCGGACGTGCATTGTCCTGTTGGAACAGCAAGTTCCCTTGCCGGTCTAGGAATGGTAGAACGATGGGTTCGATGACGGTTTGGATGTACCGTGCACTATTCAGTGTCCCCTCGACGATCACCAGTGGTGTACGGCCAGTGTAGGAGATCGCTCCCCACACCATGATGCCGGGTGTTGGCCCTGTGTGCCTCGGTCGTATGCAGTCCTGATTGTGGCGCTCACCTGCACGGCGCCAAACACGCATACGACCATCATTGGCACCAAGGCAGAAGCGACTCTCATCGCTGAAGACGACACGTCTCCATTCGTCCCTCCATTCACGCCTGTCGCGACACCACTGGAGGCGGGCTGCACGATGTTGGGGCGTGAGCGGAAGACGGCCTAACGGTGTGTGAGACCGTAGCCCAGCTTCATGGAGACGGTTGCGAATGGTCCTCGCCGATACCCCAGGAGCAACAGTGTCCCTAATTTGCTGAGAAGTGGCGGTGCGGTCCCCTACGGCACTGCGTAGGATCCTACGGTCTTGGCGTGCATCCGTGCGTCGCTGCGGTCCGGTCCCAGGTCGACGGGCACGTGCACCTTCCGCCGACCACTGGCGACAACATCGATGTACTGTGGAGACCTCACGCCCCACGTGTTGAGCAATTCGGCGGTACGTCCACCCGGCCTCCCGCATGCCCACTATACGCCCTCGCTCAAAGTCCGTCAACTGCACATACGGTTCACGTCCACGCTGTCGCGGCATGCTACCAGTGTTAAAGACTGCGATGGAGCTCCGTATGCCACGGCAAACTGGCTGACACCGACGGCGGCGGTGCACAAATGCTGCGCAGCTAGCGCCATTCGACGGCCAACACCGCGGTTCCTGGTGTGTCCGCTGTGCCGTACGTGTGATCATTGCTTGTACAGCCCTCTCGCAGTGTCCGGAGCAAGTATGGGGGGTCTGACACACCGGTGTCAATGTGTTCTTTTTTCCATTTCCAGGAGTGTAAGTGGAGAGAGCAACAAGATGGTCAACTGCAGAACGATGCTTTCGGAATCCGCATTGGGCAGATGTTAAAAGACTGCGGGATTCCAGCCACCAAGCTAAACGGGAATTCACCATACGCTCCAAAACCTTACAGACACTACTCGTGAGAGAAATGGGGCGATAGCTAGAGGGGAGATGTCTGTCCTTTCCAGGTTTCGGAATAGGAACGACGACAGCTTCCCGCCATCGTCGGGGAAAAGTACTATCGGTCCAAATTCGATTATAAAGGCGAAGGAGGTAACGCAGACTATGGGTTGATAAATGCAGCAACATTTGGACGTGGATACCATCCGGTCCTGGGGCGGATGAGCGAGAAGAAGAGAGTGCATATTGGAGTTCCCGCATGGAGAAAACAGTATTGTAGCTTTCGCGATTTGGAGAGGAGAAAGCAAGAGGTCGCGCTTCCGCTGCACGTTTCTTCGGGAGAAACGCTGGCGGGTAATTGGAAGAGCTCGAAATCTCAGCAAAGTGCTGACCCAAGGAGATAGAAATTGCGACGGGGTCCACTAATGTATCATGCGCGACAGTGAGCCCAGAGACCGGGGAGAAACTAGGCGCGCCTGAGAACCGTCTAAGCCGACTCCAAACTTCCGAGGAGGGAGTGAAGGTGTTGAATGAGCTAATAAAGAATTTCCAGCTTGCCTTCTTGCTATCGCGGATGACGCGACGGCATCGCGCTCGGAGCTGCTTATAGCGGATACAGTTGGCCAAAGTAGGATGGTGACGGAAAATGCGAAGAGCACGTCGCCGCTCACGTATTGCGTCACGGCATGCCTCGTTCCACCAAGGAACTGGGGGTCGCCGGGGCAATTCGGAGGTGCGTGGTATTGAACGTTCCGCAGCTGTAAGAATAACGTCGGTAATATGTGTGACCTCATCGTCGACGCTGGGAAAGCGACGGTCATCGAATGTCGCTAGAGACGAAAAAAGTGTCCAATCGGCTTGGGCAAACTTCCAGCGTCGCGGGCGCATATATGGCAGTTGAGGCTGCAGTCTAAGGACACATGGAAAGTGGTCACTCGAGTGTGTATCATCAAGGGCGACCCATTCGAAGCGCCGAGCTAGCGGAATAGTACCGACCACAAGGTCCAAATGAGATAAATTTGTCGTGGAGGAAGACAAAAATGTGGGGACCCCAGTGTTGAGGCAAACTAGATCCGCTTGGTGGAAGACGTCTAGCAATAGGGAGCCACGTGGACAAGGATGTGGAGATCCCCAAAGCGGGTGGTGGGCATTGAAGTCCCCAACCAGCAAATAGGGGGGTGGAAGCTGACCAAGAAGATGAAGGAGATCAGCTCGTGCCATTGGTGTGGACGATGGAATGTATACAGTACAAAGAGAGAACGTGTATCCAGAGAGGGAAAGGCGGACGGCGACAGCTTGGAAGGACCTGTTTAAGTGGATTGGGTGATAATGGAGAGGATCATGGAGAAGAATCATGAGTCCTCCATGGGCGGGAGTGCCTTCAACAGAGGGGAGGTCATATTGGACGGACTGAAAATGAGGGAGAACAAAGCGGTCATGGGGACGCAGCTTTGTTTCCTGAAGACAGAAGATGACTGGCGAGTAGGATCGTAAGAGGATCGACAATTCATCCCGATTGGCTCAAATGCCGCGGATATTCCAGTGGATAATGGACATAGGGTTAACAGAAAATGAAGGAATGTGACCAAGGGTGCTGTCAACTCAACGACTGCTCAGAGCTGGCGACCGACAGCATGGAGTGGCATTCAGCCGAAGGCAGAAGATCCTGATCCATAGGTTGGTCAGGAGCAGCTCCTGCCACCAGCGATCGGCCGGTTGACCGGCCACCAGCAGTGCGCCTCGGCGGCACAGAAGACGGCCGAGGGCGATTTCCGCCAGTTGGTGCTGTAGATGGGACTCGCCTTGGCGGCGAAGGAGAGGAACTGGGTTTCTTTGTAGCCTTCTTGGAAGTATGATGTTTAGATGAAGGAGGAACCGATGGTTGTGAAGTTGCGGTACATAAAAACTCTTCACGAGTATGCTCTTTTTTCGAAGACTTGGTGGCTGACTTTTGGGCTCGAGATTTAGCAGAACCCGACGAAAGGTGAACCATAGAGTGGGCAGGCGAAGGTGGTGAGGTTGAACGGGCGAACTTTGCGCTGGCCGATCTGACGACCGTGGCACTAAAGGTGAGGTCGCAAGTCTGCGTGGCCGCCTCCTTTGTTGGTCGAGGAGAAGCAAGGACAGTGCTGTATTTTCCTGTCTGAGGCACGGTGGGCTGTCGACTGGCGAATAATTTTCGAGCAGCAAAGGTCGACACCTTTTCCTTCACTCTTATTTCCTGGATGAGCTTTTCGTCCTTAAAAACGGGGCAATATCGAGAGGAAGCAGCGTGGTCACCCATACAGTTGATGCAGCGGGGTGATGGAGGTGGACAAGCACCCTCATGGGCATCCTTTCCACATGTAGCACATTTGGCCGGATTGGAACAGGACTGGCTGGTGTGATTGAACCGCTGACATCGATAGCAACGTGTAGGGTTTGGGACGTAAGGGCGAACGGAGATTATCTCATAGCCCGCTTTGATTTTCGATGGGAGTTGAACTTTGTCAAACGTCAAGAAGACAGTGCGGGTTGGAATGATGTTCGTGTCAACCCTTTTCATAACTCTATGAACAGCCGTTACGCCCTGGTCAGACAGGTAGTGCTGAATTTCTTCGTCAGACAATCCATCGAGGGATCGTGTATAAACGACTCCACGCGAGGAATTTAAGGTACGGTGCGGTTCCACCCGGACAGGGAAGGTGTGGAGCAGAGAAGTACGCAGCAATTTTTGTGCCTGGAGGGCACTGTTAGTTTCTAACAACAGGGTGCCACTCCGTAATCGGGAACAAGACTTTACAGGACCTGCAATTGCGTCGACACCTTTCTGAATAATGAAAGGGTTGACCGTGGAGAAGTCGTGACCTTCGTCAGACCGAGAAACAACAAGGAACTGTGGCAACGATGGAAGAACTGTCTGTGGCTGAGACTCAGTGAACTTACGTTTGTGAGCAGACATAGTGGAAGGTGAGGAAACCATTGCGGAAGAATCCCCCATGATTACCGGCGTCTCCGATGGCGCGCTCCTCCCTTGTGGGGGCCCTCACTGAGGGCACTCCCGCCTTAGGTGATTGTTCACACCTCAGCTCACACCTCCCGACAAACGGATGGAGGGACCAATCGGCACCTTCGGAAGGTATCAGCTCGGGTAATCACCCCTCCCTGGGCCTGGCCGTTACCAGGGGGTACGTACGTGTCCTACCTGTCTACCCGGGGCGGGGAATTACGCGTTACCCCGTCACCGGCTACGCATGGAAGTGCGTGGGTCGGCCTTCAGACACGCACAGGGAGGAAAAAAGAGAAAGGGAAAGGAAAGAAGAGGGGTCTCAAACGCCGCAGCGGAGAAAAGGGCAAAGAGAAGAGGAAAGTAAAAGAAAAGGACAGAGGAAGGACGAAGACTTGCAAGTGTAGAAAGCAAGGAAGTTGGAACAGTTTCGAGCGTCCGTCTCCGGACGTAGGCACAAACCATACTCCCAGAGGGGAAGAAAGGGAAGGAAAGAGCCAGAGGTGAGGGGAGGAGGGACGAAGATGGGGGAGAGGGAAGGATGCGGAAAAGGAAGGTATGCAGCCCGGAAAGGAAGGAGGGCCACATTAGCTCGGGGTCCCATGCTCGCTACGCACGTATCCACAAAAGAGTTGTGGACCCCCTGGGGGGTAGTCATTGTTTGCCGAGAGACCACCACTCCCCAGTCACCGCCATTGATGAACCCTGGCACAGACTTGAGATAGCGTGGAATGGCATACTTGTATCTAGTATCCAAACTCAGTTCGACTAAACGTCCAATCAGATTAGAGTCGTTGTTGCTGCCAGAGGTGGCAGCCTGGTTTACTAAATTTTGCACCCTGTCTAGCCCCAAACCACTTACAAATTTAATAACACGTTCTTCATTTGCTCTACTGCCAGTACACAATAAGTAAAATTTCGTTATTTGCTGTCATTTCTGATCCTCCAGTTTTAATGGCAAGCAGTATGTAATCAATCTAGGTCTGACTGCCGTTCTTCCCTCCACCATTCCTCAGCCTCAGTTTGCAATCTCGGTAACACAACATGGAACAATACGTTTTCCTCTGTATCATACTGCGCTTGCTTGAACCAGTGCAATGCGCTTATTGTGGTTATCCTGTACTCCCCAACTCCTTCCTGATCTCTTTGAGTTTCCAGCTAATATATTTAGCTTTCCGCGAAAAATTTGACGGTCTCGTGTTCCAATGGCATTATATTGCATTTTTCGTTAAATCACTCACTTTAATGAGTTACGCACTTCGGAAGCGTTACGCCTGTGGCACCTCCCTTCTCTGAGAGGGCTTGAGGTCCGTCGTCGATAGTTACAATTCGCTTTCGCTATTTTCATAGTTTTTCGCCACTGTACACCATTTCTACAGCTTTTGAGACTTTTATGGGTGACTAATAACTTCACTCTCACTGTACTCTTATTGACATTAGTAGTTTTCAAGTTTTTAACACGCTTTTTCACTACTTCGCCTATTTATGTCACTATCACACTTCGCAAGTATTGCGCAAGATTTTATTTATTTATTTATTTATGCATTTATTTTACCTGGCAAGATTAGGGCCTTCAGGCCCTCTCTTACACCTAACCAGGCATACTCAGATTCAACAAATTTCAGTTTCTACAGAACATTAAGGACATATAACATGTTATACAGTATTAATGTTAAAGAAAAAAATAGAGATTATAAAAGTAGTACAATGATAATTATAACAATCAAAAAATAATTATAACAAAGAATAATAATAATAATAATAATAATAATAATAATAATAATGACTATGTATATGAAAGTAAACATATTTTTCTTTTATGATTGTCAGTCCTATTGCTAGTTGGGAATTTTCTCGTTATATTCTTGCAGCTTGTGAGTTATTCTCATCAAGCAGAGACATAAGACGATAGAATGGGGTGAAAGAGATATAGAAGAGGTAGATCGGTTAGAGGAAGAGAAATAGAATGGTAAAATTCGAAGCTATGATGGAGAGGAGAAAGAAAAAGATGAGAGGAGCACAACAATGGTGGCTATACCGTCCCTAATATTTAAGTCTTGAGTTCCATCTTGAATGTTGAGTGGTTCTGGATAAGACGCAGATCACAGGGGAGCGCGTTCCATAGTCGTATGGCTGAGATGGAGAATGACACGGAGAAAGATTTTGTGTTATGTAAAGGTACAGCCAATATGCTAGACGTATCCGATCTGGTATTGCGGTTGTGGAATGATGATAGGTGTTTAATGTGAGAAGATAAGTATTGTGGGCACCAGTGGCTAAGAAATCGATGAAGTAAGCACATCGTGTGGAGATCGCGTGCCGTATGTGGGCGTATCCAACCTAGCTGGGAGTATGAAGGACTGATATGATCATACAACCGTATATTGCATACGTATCTAACGCAAGCATTCATCACTAGCTCACTTCCCACTTTACATTATCGGTCCCGACAATCCATGTTCACCTCTGTCTCATGTCGTCTTAGCGCTATCTCCACTCCTTATAACCTCATTTTATTACATGCCATCAGAGTTCGCCTCAGGTCATCGCATATCTCATTTCCATCTGTTCTGCATCGCCATCTCCGTTTCATACTTTTCCAGTATTTCACATATGTCTCGAACTTCCCACCTCACGCGACTGAGAACTGGCTCTGAGCACTATTGGACTTAACTTCTGAGGTCATCAGTCCCCTAGAACTTAGAACTACTTAAACCTAATTAACCTAAGGACATCACACACATCCATGCCCGAGGCAGGATTCGAACCTGCGAGCGTAGCGGTCGTGCGGTTCCAGACTGTAGCGTCTAGAACCGCTCGGCCACCCCGGCCGGCGACTGAGAACTCAAAAAGAAAATTAATCACTGTTTTTGGTAATTCGACTTTTCCACAATTTTTTTTGTTTTGTAAGCCAGTTTAAACGTAAAACTTTACTACGTAAAAATACCTCGAAACTCTTTTAAAGTATTCAGAGAGAGAGCTGCAGTGTTAAAACATACAACAATTGCTGTATTCAATTCAGACACACATATTTGAACACTTTGAAACGCGTACGTTCCATATGTATTCATTACCAGCGATGGCGAGGCATGACAGAATCTCTGACCAGAGAGTTATTTATCGTTGCTAGTCTGCGCTTGACCGCGCGAGATGACAGTAGTAGCTCGCGCGAGACGACAGTAGTAGCGTGTTGCGAGTCGGCAAGAGTAGTTGCGAGTTGCACTCTGTCTGTAGGAGTCAGTCGGCAGTAGTTGTAGCGAGTGGACGGTTGTACTGAGCGGGCGTCGTCATGCGTCGACGGCGTCTTGTTCTTCCGAATCTGGTCAGGATTGTGGTGAACGATGTATATTATTGTAGAAGGTAATGAAGTAGCATTGCGCTCAGCAATTAATGTATGGCAATTGTAATTAATTTGTTCAAGAAATGTCCCAATAATAATTTTTTATAAAGTAAATCTTTTAAAGAAAAGTAATCATTTCAATTTAAAGAATTTTTCCACTCTTTTGAAGAAAAAGCATTCATTTCAATTCAAAGAATATTTCCTATGCATTTCCTCCAAGAATCAGAATTAAATATACGCCAGCATTGCACGAAGCTGTGCGAAAAAAATAAGAGCAGATATAGATGCAGTTTTACTGAGGTAAGAATTTATCAGGTTTAGTTATTTCACAGGGCCGTAGGTCAGCGCTGCTGTGCCTATAAAATTTGTCAGGTTTAATTATTTCTGTTCAGATGTTACATTCAGTTGATGGTTCATTATTTAATTGCATTGCACGAAGCTGTGCGAAAAAAATAAGAGCAGATATAGATGCAGTTTTACTGAGGTAAGAATTTATCAGGTTTAATTATTTCACAGGGCCGTAGGTCAGCGCTGCTGTGCCTATAAAATTTGTCAGGTTTAATTATTTCTGTTCAGATGTTACATTCAGTTGATGGTTCATTATTTAATTAACATTATTGTGGGTTTAATGTTCAATCTTCATCCCTTAACGATATTTTATGGAGAGTTTACATTTGCGCAATTTTTATTCTTTAATTTTGCAAGGAGGTTACGCTTCGCTCATTTTTATTACTCAGTTTTGTGCGAAGACAACATCTGGCAAATTTTTTTATAATCATTGACTTTTTAATATTTCTGCCGGGAGGTTACACTTGGCTCCATTTACATTTACGTTTTTTATTGACATATTTTCACGGGGAGGTTACATCTTTTGTACCAATCTTCAGAGGGAAAGTAACTTTCGCATGACGTGACACTGCCAAATAACAACTCGATGAACTTGGACCATACATAGAGAGAACTGCTGAAGTATAGCATAGACGGTAACTGAAAGAAATACGCAATGATAGGAAAAAAATTGTAAATTTGTGGTAAGACCTTATGGGACCAAACGGCTGAGGTCATCGGACTCTAAGCTTGCACGCTGCAAAATATAACTTAAACTAAACTTACGCTACGGACAACACTCTCACCCATGCCCTAGGGAGGACTCGAACCTCAGACGGGGAGAGACGCGCGAACCGTGACACGACACCCTAGCTAGAGCGCACGGCTACCCCGCGTGGCTTGTTAGGAAAAGAAAAGACTCTTTTCATCAAAGGCAATAATTACACTGAAGTCACTGAAATTTATGATGTCTCCTGGACATAACAAAAATAATGTGGTTTTTAATAGGGTGTGTGATCGCAATGGACGGCAATGTAATTCTTTGCAACGTACGCCCAAGCTGGCCTCAAGGTTCGTAAAGGAGGAATTGTGGTAGGTCGTTCCACTCGTCCACCAGCGCTGATGACAGCTGCCAAATGCTCGTTGGTCCACGTGGACGTGGCTGCAGTACGTCTCTCCAACGCATTCCACATCATCTAGAGGGGATTTAAATCGGGGAACGGGCTGCCCAGTCCGTTGGCCAAATATCCAACAGCTCCTCCACCAGCTTTCTTAGATGTGGTCGCGCATTTCTTCCATAAAAATGAAGTCAGGGCTGAAAAAATTCTTGAAAACACGCACTTGAGGATGCAGTCCAGTGTCAGAAGAACGTTGACCTGTGGGAGTACCGTGTTCGAAAATTTGGAGGTCAGTACACCCCTGGAAAATTATGCTCCCTATACCACAGTCTGGCAGCCAGTGTTGCCTGACTTAACTCCTCGACATCAGACTTTTTCTGCCAATGTACGAATCTTGCCAGCCAACTGCAGCAGACCTTGCGAGTTTCAACCAATAATAATTTTGTAAACAAGTTAAACAGACTCCTACTCTCGTGTAGTTTTACACGGTTAAAGAATGACAGTCTAACATGGAGAGGGAGGAAAGAAGAAAATCTCTCCCACTCCATGACTGATCAATTAGAGTACCCTTTACTAGGATTTTAAATGAACATTCTTTCGTAGCATGACCACAGAGCAAGAGTAAGTCTCACACTTAACCGTTCTAGCTGGCTTCAAATGTTATCTTTCCAAAAAGTTTCCTTCTGGCGTCTCACACAATAGGGTTTTATGGCAGACAGCCCACCCCCAGCCGACCGCGGTGGCCGAGCGGTTCTAAGCGCTTCAGTCCGGAACTGCGCGACTGTTACGGTCGCAGGTTCGAACCCTGCCTCGGGCATGGATGTGTGTGATGTCCTTAGGTTAGTTAGGTTTAAGTAGTTCTAAGTTCTAGGGGACTGATGACCTCAGACGTTAAGTCCCATAGCGCTCAGAGCCATATGAACCATTTTTTGAGCCACCCCCTAGTTACCTGCTGTGCTGCTCTGGAGGACAGATTTCAGCTCCGAACGCATTTTTTACCCGTCCTGTTCCTTTTGAATAAGCTTTGATACTGCACAAGCCAACTAGAAAACTTTCAATGCTGCATAAGTTAACAAGTTCCCTCACCGTAATAAAAAGGAGCAAGGGAAGAAATAATCAGCTAAGCAATCACTGGCAGCACTGAAAATTGTCTGCAGTTATGGTGCAATTTTAAGGGATCGACTAGAATGACTACAGCCAACGGCCTTGCCGCAGTGGTAACACCGGCTCCCGTCACATCACCGAACTTAAGCGCTGTCGGGCTGGGCTAGCACTTGGATGGGTGACCGCCCCGTCTGCCGAGCGCTGTTGGCAAGCGGGGTGCACTCAGCCCTTGTGAGGCAAACTGAGGAGTTACTTGATTGAGAAGCAGCGGCTCCGGTATCGTAAACTTGCATACGGCCGGGAGAGCGTTGTGCTGACCATATGCTCCTCCATATCGCATCCAGTGACGCCTGTGGACTGAGGGTGACACGGCGGCCGGTCGGTGCCGTTGGACCTTTATGGCCTGTTCGGAAGAAGTTCAGTTTTTAGCATGACTATGGGAAGATGCATATTACATTATAAAATCCGTTCTGGGATAATCTGTCAAATAACTAAGTCAAGAGCACAAAAACAAGTTTCACCTGTTTCCTGTCGACAACAAACTTTGTCGATACACAAGTGTCCTAAACCACGTCCAATTGCAATCTTTTGCATTTGGTTGAAAGTGTGGCAGATAGAGTAAGCATGGTAACTGTCTGTTATAAGACGGGCCTGCAGTCTTTCATCATCAAGGATGGAATGTGTTTTATGAGTTCGATCTTCTCGTTTTACGCGCTAGTATCTTTCTTGTATCCGTGCGAATCCCACCACTTGTTGAATGACTGCGAAGACATACGATATTTAATGTAAGATGTTGACAAGGTGTTTAAGGGGGAAGTAATGGGGTACTTGTGTAATACATCCAAAGCGAAGGATGGGAGTTGGCTACGGTCGTGACATGAGATGAAATATGAGAAATGACAGGAGATCAAGTGATATGGGATGTATTGGAAGATCTGCGTTAGCGATGTCAGTGACATAGGATGAGTTGCAGTAGACATTTCAATGATACCGGAGCAGATGTGAAAGAGATGGCAGAGACATGATCCAGCGTCTCAACTTGTATTTGTCACGAACATTCTTATATTTGTTATGAAGTAATGAAGTGAGTCATTTTAATGAAAGACACTGCGTAATGCAATAATTAGTGAAAAAGAAAATCAGTGGACATGGAATATAAGATTGTTAATTATACGAAACGTTACTTCGGAGAAAATCAATGACAATACAGACTTGTTTCATGTGCTACGAAAGAGTATATTTATATCTGTGACTCTTACTATTTAGTATATATATACTGAAGCACCACTGTGATACCACCTCTCTCCTTGCCATTTTTTCTCTGGCAGTCTTTCTCTTGACTCTATCGATCTCATAAGGTCTCTCTGGGACTTCCATGTTTGTACGACTGTGTAATGTGTTATTAATTGTGAAATGATTTTTAACTTAAAGTACTATTTAATGCTTTCATTTCGTGGTTTTAATCACTCTGTATCAAATAATGAAGCATTTGCAACATCTCAAGCACGCTGGGCAGTCGAGATAACTAGCATGGCAGGAGCAACAAGATAGCCACCATTACGCGGCAAATTTGAATTTTAATACTTTTCTTTACATTCGCGCAGTTATCCGCGCAGCTAGCATAACATTTCTACTTCACAGGAGCCTGCGGACCAGGAGGAGATTTTATTTACATCGAAACAAGCAGTTGTACAATAAATGATTGATTTTTCAGCTGGCTTAACTACGAACCAACAAAGACGTAATTTCAAGTCTTGTTATTAAGGAAAGATGTGGGATTACGCGCTGTTAAACCATTATGGTGAGAAACATTTGGCATAGTTGAATTTGTGGTGCGAAAATAAGTACTTTGCGTAGACGTAGTTACGGTCGCTCATCGTCGCGAGATTGTTTTTTTCTTGGTCACTGCCTATAAGGCATTCACGCCATGCAGTTATAATAATTAGATGAAAGGTTCAATTCATGATTATTAAATTAAATTTGGCTAAGAATTGTCCTGTAATTTACGTCGCAAACGAAAGTGCTTGACTCCAAACCCACGCAATACTTTACGAGTTAATTTCCAAACAATACTTGGATTTATTCAAAGAAAACCATAAAAGCATTTAAATACAAAATACAAAAATAATTTTCAAATTCGAGACCCCACAATCGGAGGACATTAAAAGAAGCTGTTGTACTCAACAATTGAGTAAAAGGTAACGAGACGCCTGTGTAATTCTTATAAACGGTCAAAATGACATAAAAAGGTTAATTAATGAAAAATTGTGCTAAAAAATTGGAAAATTATCATTTTCAGCAGTGGTACCTTGAAACTGAAGAAATGAATCAATCGTTAACAACTTACAAAGTTTAGTTAATGAAAACCCCTCCAATTGCTGTTGACAACTTCATCATAGTCCACTACCCGTTTCGGCCTTTTTATTAGGGCATATTCAAGTGGTTCTGAAAACTGTCAAATGGTTCAAATGGCTCTGAGCACTGTGGGACTTAACATCTGAGGTCATCAATCCCCTAGAACTTAGAACTACTTAAACCTAACTAAGCTAAGGACATCAGACACATCCGTGGCCGAGGCAGGATTCGAACCTGCGACCGTAGCGGTCGCGCGGATCCAGAATGAAGCGCCTGAAAACTGTCATAAATACAATATTGAGTATTGTATAAAACAGAAGATGATAAAGAGTCTTGCATGTGTAGAATTTAAGTACAGATAGTGTAAAACTTACGTTGTACTGTGGAGAACAATGCCAAAAGATAAAAAAAGTAAAAGTCAATTAGATTTAAAAAGTTATGTGTCCAGTGACATTGTGAGAAAAATTGACGTGTCGAACTTACAAAAACTGCGCAGTTCAATGCATTTAAAGTGTTCATTAATACTAACAAGGGAACCTCCCCATCGCACCCTCCTCAGATTTAGTTATAAGTTGGCACAGTGGATAGGCCTTGAAAAACTGAACACAGATCAATCGACGAAACAGGAAGAAGTTGTGTGGAACTAGGAAAAAAATAAGCAAAATATACAAACTGAGTAGTCCATGCGCAAGATAGGCAACATCAAGGATAATATAAACTCAGTAGCGCCGAGGTCCCGTGGTTAGCGTGAGCAGCTGTGGGACGAGAGGTTCTGGGTTCAAGTTTTCCCTCAAGTGAAAAGTTTACTTTCTTTATTTTCGGAAAGTTATGATCTGTCCGTTCGTTCATTGACGTCTCTGTTCACTGTAATAAGTTTAGTGTCTGTGTTTTGCGACCGCACCGCAAAACCGTGCGATTAGTAGACGAAAGGAAGTGCCTCTCCAATGGGACCTTGATCGCAAGGTCATAGGTCAACCGATTCCTCCACAGGAAAACACGTCTGATATATTCTATGCGACACTGGTGACGACATGTGCGTCACGTGACAGGAATATGTTGTCGACCCAGCTGACTTGTACACTTGGCGAATAAGTAAAAAGATTCTTCTACCTTGCCCGATTTAGGTTTTCTTTTGGATGTGATAATCACTCCCAAAAAATTGATGAAAACATAAGAGTTTGTCACATAAACTAAAAATAAAAATAAAATATGAACTTTTCACTCGAGGGAAGACTTGAACCAAGGACCCCTCGTTCCGCAGCTGCTCACGCTAACCACGTGACCACGGCGCTCCTGATCTCAGACTCCCCTACATGTTACATATCTCGCACATGGACTACTCAGTTTGTATATTTTGCTTATTTTTTTCATAGTTCCACACAGCTTCTTCCTGTTTTCTCGAATGATCTGTGTTCAGTTTTTCAAGGCTTATCCACTGTGCCAACTTATAACTAATTCTGAGGGGGGCGCGATGGGGAGGTTCCCTTGTAAGAGGAATTAAGTCGTGATCTATTCGAAAATTTCAGATTGCATGTTTTGCCAATAAAATGCTAACAACAATTTTTATATTTAATAAAAGCTGAAATTATTGCAGTGACTGGGGTACCCAATTCGTGTGTAAATTTACGCCCTCTACAACAGCGCCCGTATCTATGTGCAAGGGGGTAGGGGGGAGGGTCGCGATCCCCCTCTACCTCTAAGGTAAAAGAAAAAATATAGTGCATTCAGATGTTTTTCGTCAAGAAAACGATTTAAAAGTCAGTATTACACAGATTTTAACGTGATCGGATATGAAATTATTTTATGGCTTCGTACAAGTAGCCATTCGCCTTCCAAAATATTAAAAATGCACCATACCCCCAGGTCTAGCCCCCCCCCCCTCCCCCGCCCCAACCCCCAACCTTAAAAACTATCGTATGGGCGCCCTTAGTCCTATAGCGTGCAAAAGTTGAACCACAGGGTACTGCAGGGGGCGTCAGCTCTTGTATGCATCGTATTAACCATTATTACTTCACTTGTCCTCTCGGGAGGTTATCGGAAGCGTGTGCTGAGGTTACAGTGAACAAGTATAGTGACTAAGGCAAACACATCGCACTCACAACGCTTTCAGCTCAGTTTTGCAAAATGGTTCAAATGGCTCTGAGCACTACGGGACTTAACATCTGAGGTCATCAGTCCCCTAGAAATTAGAACTACTTAAACCTAACCAACCTATGGACATGACACACATCCATGCCCGAGGCAAGATTCGAACCTGCGACCGTAGCAGTCGCGCGGTTCCGTCAGTTTTGCAAATATTACCAAGTGGCGCGGCATGCCCTCGTCGGGGCGTACAAGATATACGGGCCCTGCAACGAACTTATGACGTCACACTAGTCGGCTCGAGCGACACACCCGGGATAACAAGGCCGCCCAGCAGTGTTAGTGACGTCACACTAAGCGGCCCATAGCCGACGCAGCAGTCCACGGACACCTCCGTACAGACGCGCCTGATGCTAACGATCTTCTGTCCGTCATACAGAAAGGAGCGAACTATAATTCGAACCAAAGATCAAATTATATATATTCTTGTAAACAGCATAAAGGTTCATAACGAAATACCGATTACATATACGGGCAGGAATAGGTTCTAGAACTCCTCTGAAAAGTGTTTATCTTCAGTACCAGAATGAACATCAAATTGTCAGGTTTTCTAAATAGAAAAGCACTCTGTTAGTAACAGACAGCAATAATGAGACTTGCAGTTGGTGATTTCTACGTGGAAAAGGAAATAAGCTGTAGAGAGATTGAAAATGGTAAGTAAAGAGAGCCTCAGCCTTTTGCTCACATTCTTACATGTAATGCACTTGGTTGTTTTTCATTTCCTTACCTTTCATAACATTTTTAATATTGTTTCGAGAAGTGTATCTTCAATAGCAGAGTGAACTTCAAATTGTCAGGCTTTTCTTAAAGGAAAGAGCAGTCCCTTAGTATCACAGTGCAAGACAGAATCTTGTGTTCAGTTATGTTAAAAGGAGAATATTTGATGTCTATCTTTTGTTTCCATTCTTTATTACTGGGGATACACTGGTAAAAATTCTTGAAAAGAGTTGTCACCATGAACATATGAGTAAATTCACAATAGTCATGTGTTTTATGAGATAAAGCGAACTCTTGTTACCCTATTGTAAACGAAAGTTGTGAGGGTTTTGCTATGTATGACAGTGTTTAATATAATTTACTTTCAGTGTAATAGCTTGAAAATGTTAAGTCCTGCTGTCAGTTGGCATTTGTCACCACCTGTATGAGAGTTTTAAAGCTAAATAGTGTTCTGACAATTATAAAATAGTGGCAAAGTTCCTCAATCGATTAAACTTATTCCTGCCCGTATATGTAATCGGTATTTCGTTATGAACCTTTATGCTGTTTACAAGAATATATATAATTTGGTCTTTGGTTCGAATTATCGATTAGTTCGCTCCTTTCTGTATGACGGACAGAAGATCGTTAGCATCAGGCGCGTCTGTACGGAGGTGTCCGTGGACTGCTGCGTCGGCTATGGGCCGCTTAGTGTGGCGTCACTAACACTGCTGGGCGGCCTTGTTATCCCGGGGGTGTCGGCTCGAGGCCCACGAGAAAAACAGGCCGTGGTGCGTACGTCACAGCACGCGACACCGCATGTCCTACGAGCGCCAGAAGGCGTTGCAGGTAGAGTGTGAACAACTCTTTCCGGCCAGTTTTGTAATTATTGACGGCGTGTTGCAATGCAGCACACGGAAAAATTAAAACTTTAGTGGGTACCTTACAATGACATGTTGATTTCTCGTAGGCCCTGCACGCAGCCGAGCGTTCGCGAAGTGTGGCGGAAAATCCGACTCGGGGCTTACACTCGTAAGACCTGTAGTGTCACGTGCTGTGGTATACACGCCGCGGCCTGTCTTCCACGTGGGCCTCGGTCCTCGTGAAATTCTGTTATTGGCGCAGTGCGATGTTTTGCATAACCATGAATACCCCTGGAAGTGAAAACAGAGGAAGATGTCGCGATCGTGGATACATTCGGGTGAAAAAGAGCTTAGATTCAAAGTTGTTCACTTTTCCGGGAAGAAGAAGAGCAGAATCAGGCAATTACACCTCTACAGGAAATAACCTCGCGGGCGGTAAAAATGGTAGGCAAGTCTAAAACACATTCTGAAAGACTAAGAAAGTGGGAGAAACTCGAGAAAAAGTTAAAACTCCTAGAACACAAACGCGTTCTAGAAAAGAGGTTTCTCTATAAGGCTTCCACAGAGCACTTACTGGAAGAAAAACTTCAGCGCGTAATGAGCAGAAGTAGGAATTCCCAGCGTTGAGAAAGTTGCTCATACTTTCGAAAAACAGTTTGGATAATTCTGAAAGAGTAAAGATTTCATTTCAAAACACACTAAGGTAAGAGAACCATCCAATCAGAGCCTTCGGGTATTGTTGCAAAGCGTGCGGAATACTTGAGAGCTATAAGAAATAATGAACGGGAGCCCAATAAACCAGTGGTACTCACGGACGAAACGTGGATGCGTACTAATTGCAGAAAGAAAAAGTGCTGGCAGCATCAAGAAGTTGCGGAAACTGATTCCTAACATACCAGCTGGTAGTACTGCTCTTCACAACGCACCGATCATATCGTTTAGCGAAATGAAGCCCTCAGTACTGCGTCTCGCAAACAGGTGATAACTGAATGGCTCATTCTGTTTTGAATCAAGTTAAACAAGATATGAGCTTTAATAAATTGTGCGCAGTAACAAGCTAAAGCCTGTTTTTAATGCAAATGCCGTTTCAAATTGTAAGAGATTTACTGTTCTGAGGATCCATCCATACCACTATGATCTCAACGCTATAGAGCTAAAACTGGAACACAATAAACAAAAAAATTGCAGGATAAACATTGTAAGTGGGCTGTTTAGGTTTTTATATTGGTAACGTCACGTAGCGCTCTGTATGAAAATCGCTGTGTGCAGTCTGTGGCTGGTTGACATTGTTGTAATATTCGGTATTGTAGTGTTGGGCAATTGGATGTGAACAGCGCGTAGCGTTGCGCAGTTGAAGGTGAGCCGCCAGCAGTGGTGGATGTGGGGAGTGAGATGTCGGAATTTTGAGAGCGGATGATCTGGACGTGTGTCCATTAGAGAGTAAATTTGTAAGACTGCATGTCATGAACTGATATATATATTATAACTTTTGAACGCTATTAAGGTAAATACATTGTTTGTTCTCTATCAAAATCTTTCATTTGCTAACTATGCCTATCAGTAGTTAGTGCCTTCAGTAGTTGGAATCTTTTATTTAGCTGGCAGTATTGGAGCTCGCTGTATTGCAGTAGTTCGAGTAACGAAGATTTTTGTGAGGTAAGTGATTCATGAAAGGTATAGGTTATTGTTAGTTAGGGCCATTCTTTTGTAAGGATTTTTGAAAGTCTGATTGCGTTGTGCTAACAATATTGTGTGTCAGTTTAGTGTTGAACAGAATAAGTAAAGAGAGTGATGTCTGAGTACGTTCAGTTTTGCTCAGCTGTTTGAAAATCAAATAACGTAAGGGGTTTATCAGCACAGTAATTCATTAATTTTTCTAAGGCGACGTTTCAACATCTCTTCCATTCATTCAACTATACTAAGACCAATAACCAAAGAGTCTTCATCTAAAATCTCGATATGATTGGTTAAAAGCGTGCCAACTTGCAAAACACTGAAAATGAATATAGGCACAGAGATGGGTTATTCGAAGAAACTGTACAGAATACAACAATTAGTTTTCTTCTGGAAAGTACAGATGAATATTCAGGACGTGACGACGACACTGATGTGGAAACTGACATGACGGGTTCCAGTGAAACTTACAGAGACAAAGAAATTGAGGCCTATCCCTCGTTTCAGGAACCATCCACTTCATAACTCTAAATCTCCAAGGTTAGTGCAGTTTTCGTTTCATAACTGTAGCTGCACCGCCTGCCTCCCTCGGCACCCTCGACTACGCGCTGACTCAGGATAAGTCGGCCGAAGCACCCTCACTCCCAGGTATAATAGTATTGTGGTCGACTAATACGGTAGATATCTTGTTAGCAGAAGAACAAAACATATTCTTATTGCGAAACAGTTGTCATACTAGACCTAGAAAAATACAGACCATTAATCTCGTCCCTCATTTACTGGAGAAGACGTTGCAGCTAGTGTACAAGCAACGATATGTTGCAGAATACATCAAACCGATATCTTGTTAGTGTTTACATGGCAATAATGACAAAATTTGTGACTCATATTTCTATTGTTCACTGCCGCCTTTGGCGAAGCACCTATATAACAAAGAAGTGCATCAAGTACTACATAAATTTATTAAAGTACAAATGGTCTTCGCAAATATATTCTGCGGAGAAGGGAGAAGACCTTCAGAGCTCAGTGTAAATAAACTTCGACTATTATCCCAGTTGAAATCACTTCACCTTCTCTGAAAACAAACTAATTAAACTGATGTTCTGGTCGGTTCCAGTTACACTCCTGGAAATGGAAAAAAGAACACATTGACACCAGTGTGTCAGACCCACCATACTTGCTCCGGACACTGCGAGAGGGCTGTACAAGCAATGATCACACGCACGGCACAGCGGACACACCAGGAACCGCGGTGTTGGCCGTCGAATGGCGCTAGCTGCGCAGCATTTGTGCACCGCCGCCGTCAGTGTCAGCCAGTTTGCCGTGGCATACGGAGCTCCATCGCAGTCTTTAACACTGGTAGCATGCCGCGACAGCGTGGACGTGAACCGTATGTGCAGTTGACGGACTTTGAGCGAGGGCGTATAGTGGGCATGCGGGAGGCCGGGTGGACGTACCGCCGAATTGCTCAACACGTGGGGCGTGAGGTCTCCACAGTACATCGATGTTGTCGCTAGTGGTCGCGGAAGTTGCACGTGCCCGTCGACCTGGGACCGGACCGCAGCGACGCACGGATGCACGCCAAGACCGTAGGATCCTACGCAGTGCCGTAGGGGACCGCACCGCCACTTCCCAGCAAATTAGGGACACTGTTGCTCCTGGGGTATCGTCGAGGACCATTCGCAACCGTCTCCATGAAGCTGGGCTACGGTCCCGCACACCGTTAGGCCGTCTTCCGCTCACGCCCCAACATCGTGCAGCCCGCCTCCAGTGGTGTCGCGACAAGCGTGAATGGAGGGACGAATGGAGACGTGTCGTCTTCAGCGATGAGAGTCGCTTCTGCCTTGGTGCCAATGATGGTCGTATGCGTGTTTGGCGCCGTGCAGGTGAGCGCCACAATCAGGACTGCATACGACCGAGGCACACAGGGCCAACACCCGGCATCATGGTGTGGGGAGCGATCTCCTACACTGGCCGTACACCACTGGTGATCGTCGAGGGGACACTGAATAGTGCACGGTACATCCAAACCGTCATCGAACCCATCGTTCTACCATTCCTAGACCGGCAAGGGAACTTGCTGTTCCAACAGGACAATGCACGTCCGCATGTATCCCATGCCACCCAACGTGCTCTAGAAGGTGTAAGTCAACTACCCTGGCCAGCAAGATCTCCGGATCTGTCCCCCATTGAGCATGTTTGGGACTGGATGAAGCGTCGTCTCACGCGGTCTGCACGTCCAGCACGAACGCTGGTCCAACTGAGGCGCCAGGTGGAAATGGCATGGCAAGCCGTTCCACAGGACTACATCCAGCATCTCTACGATCGTCTTCATGGGAGAATAGCAGCCTGCATTGCTGCGAAAGGTGGCTATACACTGTACTAGTGCCGACATTGTGCATGCTCTGTTGCCTGTGTCTATGTGCCTGTGGTTCTGTCAGTGTGATCATGTGATGTATCTGACCCCAGGAATGTGTCAATAAAGTTTCCCCTTCCTGGGACAATGAATTCACGGTGTTCTTATTTCAATTTCCAGGAGTGTATTTTCAGAAGATCGAATTATTCCACTAATCTTCCACTAATTCTGCTGTTCGTCAGAAATACACACTGCTTGGAGGCAGTTTAAATAGGTAGTTATACAGGAATGGCGTTTGTTTCAATTTGTCATCAAATAATTTAGTAGAAAAGCTGTTTTCAAATCGTTTATCAAAGATATGTCTTTTCATAGTCAGTAGATGAGTGCATTTCACCTTGTGATGTTACCTCATTTTTCGTCCTAGCCTGGTAAAAAAATAAAAAAAAATGTGCTCGCTTGGAGAATAAGCCACACTAGGTCTACATGAACAGTTTGTACATCAGCACGATGCCGCCACCTAGAGAATATCCGTTACACTGTTAGTAACATGTTCACCAACTTACAGGCTGCTGGCGCCATTTTTCGATTTTTTACTAAGCATATAAGAGTTTCATTTGACTCGCCCTCTTACGGTATCAGCGCGATTGCTAAATCACATATAGAGCAAGTCATCCGCGTACCGGTTTTTGCAACCGGCTTTCCTTATCTGCGTATGTTGCCCTTCAAGTTAATTACAAACCAAAAGTTTCATAAGCCAGTATCATGGACACAAGAGTCGTTGACTAAGAGCCGAACATCGTAATTCTACATGAAATGAATAAAATGCAATTTTATCATGTTGTACACTACTATCTCAGTCATCTACAAAGTTTCTCCGAACCGCCTTCGGGGGTGCAGCCTGTATCTTCAGTGCCTTGCGGGAGGGAGGCAATAGGGAAGAGAGGGGGGGTCTGCTCTGAATCCACTTGTGTATATAACACTAAGTGTTAATGTACATAGAACAATAACAATAAAAAAGGGAGCAGAACACTATATAGTTTACGAAATGTTTCGGCGTCAATGCATACCAGTACTCATTTTATTACTGTAACAGTTGCAATGCAGTAAGGACACGACTAGAACATTAATCAAGACTAGAATAATGTTGTAACGCTAATAAAGGTAACATGGAGCAGTCCTTACAACAATGGAAACCATGGCCTCAACGAATTCTTGTTTGAAATGTATGTTGCATGCCTGCTCACTGCACAGCGTTTTGTCATCGTGTGGAGCATAGAGTAAATATCTCTGGAGTGAGCATTCACATGCGCAGAACAGATTTTGTGTTGTCGACGTACATTGCCGGCCTGGTCACGTGTTCTCGGAACGTCGTGTTTTTGTCCGTATAGCGTCCTGTATATTTAGAATGTCACTACATCCCTAATACTGACGGATTCTTTTCGTACGTGTCGTGGATTATTTATACATGTTGCGCAGACATTTCAACAGTATCCATTTGATACCGGGAATAAACCAGCAACGTTACTTTTAAGGGCAAGTGATATTACATCCTGCTTCTTTGCGATGGGTGTCATAGCTCATATGCACTTGATTTTTAGTAGTTTTCGGTATGATACGGCACTTTATAGTATTACAGAGCCTGACGTACATTTTTGCAGTGATAGTCTTTCAAAACGACTTGATAGTACTATAGTACGTCTGCAAGTGTCCGAAAAACACCGAATTTGCTACACGTTAGCGATTATATCCCTGCTAATATGTCCTTTATTCTGCTATTTCTGCGTATTTATTTTATCGTTTTTGCGACCTAAAGCACAATTTTTCTTACAGGTGACACTTTGAAGTATTTATTTAACGGATTTTACGTACTTGCTCCCAGTTTATTACATAAATAGTAGACTGAGTAAGAAGGGGGGAAAAAGGCGATCGGAGAATAAATGTACTGTAAAGCAAATACAGTTGGTCATGTAACAGTCAACCCATATAACACCATTAAGGGAAGTGGAAAGTGACACAAATGAAAGAGTTTGGGGACATGTTTACTAATATTTTACGCTTCTTAATCAAATGCTGAAGAAAATAAATTGAAGGTAAAATACACCAAAGGAGATGAATGTGTACTTTGATTAGCTACCTTCAGCCACACACATCCAAATTTTTCTATGTCTAAACGTTCCTCTTCAAAATGTTTTGAACATACTTTGGAATATTTTGTGGGGACTAAATTACTCATTTTCTGGAGCCACTGATAAATGCATGGAGGATAGTATTTGCTGAAACAACTAACCACTCCTTTTCCTGTTTCACTAGCAAATTTACGAGAACAAGCGATTGGTTGTATGCTTTTTTTACGAGCCGTAATATCTATTATATAGTCATAAAACCGTAGAAAAATAGGTCTACCGAATCAAGCCTTAATTATAATGCTCCTCGAAATTTTTAAACATATACAGTGTCTCTTACTAATATGATAACTATAATTAGAGCTACATGTTAAGTACCCACGAAAAGTTACTATCCCTTCGTTCACATACTTTTCTTTGCATCCGTAGCAACAATAGTAATTCACCATCGCTATTACACTATCAAGAAACGATGAAAACATAACAAAAACTCTTGATATTATAAACTTCAAACTCTGCGGAAAGCACACACGCATAGCAAAGTCACGAAAACACGTGACAGTCCTGGTTTAATGTTGACAACATGCGCAGAACGCAGTGCTCACTCCAGAGATATTTACTCTATGATGTGGAGCAAAGACGTTACATATAGAAGCATAGATGCAATGCACGTAATCTTTGCCAGGAGCGCTGCATGGAATACGAATATATGGAATGAGTATTCAGATGCGCAGAACAGAACTACCTCCAAACTTCCGGGACTGTTGTACGACATAAAATTTGCCCAGAAACAATTTTATGCAGATTTTGACTGTCATTACATCACTAGTACAGACAAGTTCCATTCACAGCATCTAAGATTTTGTTCACGCGATTCACCGTCCTCTTAATAAACATCATTCGATATTTCGATTGAACCTGGCGTAAAACTTTGAAGAGATAAACGCAGAGGTATTTGTTTGTTTGCGACTATTGTCACAACTCAGATGTCGCTATTTTTATTGTTATGGGGAAAGAATGGATAGCTGTCGCTATTTGTAAGGTTTTTTTACCACACGTTAGAGCAACAGCATTGCAATATGGTTTCCTAACACTCCAAGATGAAAGTGGCCCGAAAAATTTAGGTTTTGAAGCTACGACATAAAGCGAACTGGCGATTTATCACAGTTGTCAAATATTTTTAGAGATTTTTGTAAATCTCTCCGTCTTTATTTTTTAGTACAATCTTTCTAATCGTTGTTCATTCTTAGTGAAACTAAAATATTAATCGAAGGTAATTATTATCCACGACGTAAGGGCTTGTCGTAAATTTTCTACAGTAACTACCTGAAAATCAGTACGAGGGGGAGCCAAAAGTAACTGGAATCTTAATGCTGTACATTGTGTACTTGTAGTAGCAGATTGCGCCGCCAGGGGGTTGTACTAGGAGCTCTGCTGAGTCATTCTGCCACGCGGCGTCATCCAACAGTGAGAAGTGTGGTTTCTTTGTCAGTTCTTTGATTGTGCGTACAGTGCAGATGTGACACGAGGAAATGGCTAGTTCTTACGAACAACGTGCAGCAGTGAAGTTTTGTTTCTTGCTCGGCAAGAACGCAGCAGAAACTGTTGTGGTGATTCAGACAGCCTACAAAGACTATGCTCTTAGTTAAACGCAAGTGTGCGAATGGTTTTCTCCGTTTAAAACGGTAGAAATGGTGGTTGAAGATCATCCCCATTCCTGTCGACCTTCAACTGCTCGAAGCGAAGACAACATCGACAAAATCCGTGATCTCATCAGTGAAGATCGACGCAAGACAATCGACCAACTCGAGAACTTGTCCGGGTTGTCCTGGAGCTCAATTGAGCGTATCTTGACCACCGATTTGGGGATGCAAATAGTGGCATCAAAATTCGTTCCAAAGCATCCTACTGGAGATCAAAGGGATCGTCGCGTTCAAGCCTGTCTCGAAATGAAGGATGCATTCAAAGATGATCACATTTTTTCAACAAAATCTTTACAGGTGATGAGTCATGGTGCTATGGGTACGATCCAGAAAGTAAACAACAGTCATCACAGTGAAAGCCACCTGGCTCACCTCGACCAAACAAAGCTCGACAAGTGAAATCGAATGTGAAAACGATGTTGATCTGTTTTTTTGACATCAAAGGGATCGTGCACTCTGAATTTGTCCCTGAAAACCAAACAGTAAACCAACGATTCTATTTGAAGGTTATGAAACGGCTTCACAGAAGTTTATCGCGAAATCGTCCGGCTTTGTGGGATTCTGGCGTGTGGTTCCTGCATCAAGACAACGCTCCCGTGCACACGGCCCTCAGCGTTCGCCAATTTTTGGCCTCAACGAAGACGACTACCTTGACCCACGCGCCCTATTCGCAGGATTTAGCACCCTCGGATTTCTTCATATTCCCAAGGATGAAAAGAGACTTGAACACTGGAATGAACGTTTGGACAAGTGTATGAATGCTGATGGAGAGTACTTCGAAGGAGATTAAGGTTGTATTTGAAAAAAATAAAGTATATGCTTTATAGAAAGAAATTCCGGTTATTTTTGCGTCCCCCCTCGTATAGTAGATAGGAGGTCTGTATAATCCGAAGGAAATAACTTAGTCTGTCAATTAGAAATCTTATTTGCAGTTGACCACTGCTCAAAGTGTATATGATGCAGTCAGACTGATTTTCAGATAGAATGCGTTTTCTCTAGTTACAACTAGATTATTCTGAATTTCCTAGCTGTACTCAGAATGTATTCTTATATATGTTTGAATTTTCGATAAAACTATTTTTAACTTTGAGCATCACATAAAACTAGTTTTAGCTAGACAAACTTGTTTTGCGGGAAATACTTCTCGAGTTTGCATGTCGATCAGATTGGCAACGTCTGTAATTTCTGAATGAAGTACAGATTACGAAACAAGCCCTCTTTTCTTCACGCCCTTTTTGAGCTAACAAGTTTCGCATAGAGACAGATATTTACCATCTCTATTGTGATGTACGCGTATTTTTCTAATGTTTCAGTTTTTCGTCTGTCTCGACCTCCATGACCAATGGCCACAGGAATAGCTCCTATAATAGACTAAACAAATTAATAAGACATGGTGTTGATCCTACACGGTACACAAAACAGATCAGAACACTGTTGCAGAGGCAACGGAAAAAGCGTACCAAATTTAGAAGGACGCAGAACCACGAAGATAGTAACCACAACGAAATACTGTCTTGAATTTTGGCAGAAAACTCTAAGGGATATTCGTAGTGTGTAAAGCACACCAGCGCAAGACACAATCAATACCTTCATTGCGCGATGAAGTGGTAATGTTACCGATGACAGTGTCACTAAAGCGGAATTACTAAATACGCCCTTCCGAAATTCCTTTATCAAAGAAGAAGATGTAAATACTCTAAAATTCGAATCAAGAAAAACGCCAACATGAGTAACTTACTGTTAAAGCTGTCCTCGATGTAGCGAAGCAGACTGAATCACTAAACAAAGGCAAGAAAGAACAAGCTCGGAGGTGGTTCAATGAAACCCCTGCCAGGCACTTAACTGTGAATTGCAGAGTAGACATGTAGATGCAGATGCAGTCCGAAAATTTTGTGTCCCACAAATATTAATAACCTTGGATGGATTTAATCTTCTCTATTGTTTCTATGTCTTTTTTCATCTATCTGTGCTACTTCAATTTCGTCCACTAACATATCTTAAGTTCTTATCTGTTATCACATTATAGTGGTCTTCTTTTTTTTTTCTTGTTCATGAATCTGTTAAATGCTTTTTAAAAATTCCTCTTTCCATCACGTTTCTTGGTTTAGATCTGCCATGAGAAATGCGTATGATTCCATCTATACGTGCTTAGCGAAAGACAGAGTAGGTGCCCCTAGGAGGGGGTGTGTTGCGTATCGATCAACGATCAGCTCGCGTTTTGTCTAGTTAAAATCAGTTTTAAACCACATTCATTTATGACCAGAAGTAAATTCTAGTAACAAAGGTATTCAGCATAATCTAGTTTCAGACATTAATAACGCGTTCAGAATAACAACAGGTTTTCGCTGTAACCTATACAGATCCAACAGACTGATTGTTAAAAAAACTCCCACACTAATGAATTTATCTAGCACTTGTCTCGTAAATATATGGCCATGGTGTCACATAAATTTCTCCGACTATTCTAACTCTTTGTTATTCTGTTTCGATTTTTTTAACACCTCCATCTTGCTAGTAAGGTAACTGTAATCAGGCCTTTGTGGTACTAATCTACGAAAAGAAACTTTTCCTCCTTTGACATATTTTGATTTGCATGCATAACAGCTTCAATTGCTCCCCCTTGGTGTTACTAATAAATACATTTGTAAAAACAAAGCGAATAAGTTTCGATCTTACCTCCAAGTGTAAACAAACAACGTTATGCGGAAGTCATGTAACAATTTCAGTTAGATTTTGCTGACGTGTAGCCCCACTCCATGCATACCGATATTCCTACTCTGTATTGCATTCAGCCCATTTAGAGTTACATGGTCTTTGGAGATATATGTTCAATAAATAAAAAATGACATGTTTAGGACCATACACACAAAGATATAAATGTTGTTTACGTTTTTCTAGAATATTCACATGTCTTTAACGATCTAGGATTTACGCGTGATTTACAAGTCTGCAGCATTCATCAAGAAACATTTTCGTCATTCTTGGGTTTTTGGGCGTTCGATGTTGTTGTCGTTACGATCTTTCTAACAAAAATTTCTTGAAAGAACTGTATCTATTAAATAATGAAACCAATATAAACAATAAAAATGAGGTTATGCACTTGTTAGAATGTGAACAGATAAACCAATTAAAATGTTAAAGCAACTTTTTCAGAAATTTTAAAAAGTTTGGAAAGACACTACATCTACAGACCTATGATTAAGAGGACATTCGTTGGCAGTGTCACTCCTAAAATACAGGTCACTCCTTAGACAAGTCATTTAATGGAATGCTGTTTGTTTTTCTACAAGGGACAAGATGATATTAAACAAATACAGTGCACTGTTACAGTTCAGTTACAAGGGCCACACTGCAGAAACTCTTTGGGACACAGAAAAAATCTGGGGATTGGAGGGCCGTGTACTATTTTAAGGGAAGTTGTAATTTATTCCGTGTAAGTGATTAGACGGTCGAATGAACCAGTTAACTACATCTATTTGTTTTCTTTCACAACTTGTCAGTGTTTCCTCACATAGCCGTGACATCGCTTCACAACAATGACATCACTGAATGTAAGAGGATCTCGAATACCGTTACTGCACTCCCGTAACCAGCCTGATTGGTCACGGGTTTACCTTCCTGTATCGTCTGGAAAGCACTCCTCAGATGAGGAAACTGCACGGTGACATTTCATTGCTTGAGAGAGACGTGAATTGTATGTCATCAAATTTTGAATTCTCTTGGTATCTGAAACATCAGGACATTGTCTGTAAAAACAACAGCAAAGTCAACTATAGTACGATTAAAATTACTTGATAGTTGACACTTCATGCGATGGAGCTTGTTTCCGTCAGTCAAAGAGCTCAACGTCACGCCTGAAACGTCCAGCTTTGCCAAACTGCCGCAACAATTGGTCAGTCCACTTTCAATTCCTTGTCTGGCTTTCTTCCTTCATGTGTCTGGATCCCAAATCATGGGTCTGGCACTTTTATTTCGTATTGCATCACACATGATAATCACGCAAAAACGACACACAGACACACACACACACACACACACACACACACACACATGATAAGCACGCAAAAACGACACACAGACACACACACACACACACACACACACACACACACACACACACACACACACAAACACAACGATGCTAATGAAATACAGTATATACACTCCTGGAAATGGAAAAAAGAACACATTGACACCGGTGTGTCAGACCCACCATACTTGCTCCGGACACTGCGAGAGGGCTGTACAAGCAATGATCACACGCACGGCACAGCGGACATACCAGGAACCGCGGTGTTGGCCGTCGAATGGCGCTAGCTGCGCAGCATTTGTGCACCGCCGCCGTCAGTGTCAGCCAGTTTGCCGTGGCATACGGAGCTCCATCGCAGTCTTTAACACTGGTAGCATGCCGCGACAGCGTGGACGTGAACCGTATGTGCAGTTGACGGACTTTGAGCGAGGGCGTATAGTGGGCATGCGGGAGGCCGGGTGGACGTACCGCCGAATTGCTCAACACGTGGGGCGTGAGGTCTCCACAGTACATCGATGTTGTCGCCAGTGGTCGGCGGAAGGTGCACGTGCCCGTCGACCTGGGACCGGACCGCAGCGACGCACGGATGCACGCCAAGACCGTAGGATCCTACGCAGTGCCGTAGGGGACTGCACCGCCACTTCCCAGCAAATTAGGGACACTGTTGCTCCTGGGGTATCGGCGAGGACCATTCGCAACCGTCTCCATGAAGCTGGGCTACGGTCCCGCACACCGTTAGGCCGTCTTCCGCTCACGCCCCAACATCGTGCAGCCCGCCTACAGTGGTGTCGCGACAGGCGTGAATGGAGGGACGAATGGAGACGTGTCGTCTTCAGCGATGAGAGTCGCTTCTGCCTTGGTGCCAATGATGGTCGTATGCGTGTTTGGCGCCGTGCAGGTGAGCGCCACAATCAGTACTGCATACGACCGAGGCACACAGGGCCAACACCCGGCATCATGGTGTGGGGAGCGATCTCCTACACTGGCCGTACACCACTGGTGATCGTCGAGGGGACACTGAATAGTGCACGGTACATCCAAACCGTCATCGAACCCATCGTTCTACCATTCCTAGACCGGCAAGGGAACTTGCTGTTCCAACAGGACAATGCACGTCCGCATGTATCCCATGCCACCCAACGTGCTCTAGAAGGTGTAAGTCAACTACCCTGGCCAGCAAGATCTCCGGATCTGTCCCCCATTGAGCATGTTTGGGACTGGATGAAGCGTCGTCTCACGCGGTCTGCACGTCCAGCACGAACGCTGGTCCAACTGAGGCGCCAGGTGGAAATGGCATGGCAAGCCGTTCCACAGGACTACATCCAGCATCTCTACGATCGTCTCCATGGGAGAATAGCAGCCTGCATTGCTGCGAAAGGTGGCTATACACTGTACTAGTGCCGACATTGTGCATGCTCTGTTGCCTGTGTCTATGTGCCTGTGGTTCCGTCAGTGTGATCATGTGATGTATCTGACCCCAGGAATGTGTCAATAAAGTTTCCCCTTCCTGGGACAATGAATTCACGGTGTTCTTATTTCAATTTCCAGGAGTGTAAATGTTGTTTACGTTTTTCTAGAATATTCACATGTCTTTAACGATCTAGGATTTACGCGTGATTTACAAGTCTGCAGCATTCATCAAGAAACATTTTCGTCGTTCTTGGGTTTTTGGGCGTTCGATGTTGTTGTCGTTACGATCTTTCTAACAAAAATTTCTTGAAAGAACTGTATCTATTAAATAATGAAACCAATATAAACAATAAAAATGAGGTTATGCACATGTTAGAATGTGAACAGATAAACCAATTACAATGTTAAAGCAACTTTTTCAGAAATCTTAAAAAGCTTGGAAAGACACTACATCTACAGACCTATGATTAAGAGGACATTCGTTGGCAGTGTCACTCCTAAAATACAGATCACTCCTTAGACAAGTCATTTAATGGAATGCTGTTTGTTTTTCTACAAGAGACAAGATGATATTAAACAAATACAGTGCACTGTTACAGTTCAGTTACAAGGGCCACACTGCAGAAACTCTTTGGGACATAGAAAAAATCTGGGGATTGGAGGGCTGTGTACTATTTTAAGGGAAGTTGTAATTTATTCCGTGTAAGTGATTAGACGGTCGAATGAACCAGTTAACTACATCTATTTGTTTTCTTTCTGTGATATCGCTTCACAACAATGACATCACTGAATATAAGAGGATCTCGAATACCGTTACTGCACTCCCGTAACCAGCCTGATTGGCCACGGTTTTACCTTCTCTGTATCGTCTGGAAAGCACTCCTCAGATGAGGAAACTGCACGGCGACATCTCATTGCTTGAGAGAGACGTGAATTGTATGTCATCAAATTTTGAATTCTCTTGGTAGCTGAAACATCAGGACATTGTCTGTAAAAACAACAGCAAAGTCAACTATAGTACAATTAAAATTACTTGATAGTTGACACTTCATGCGCTGGAGCTTTTTTCCGTCATTCAAAGAGCTCAGCGTCACGCCTGAAACGCCCAGCTTTGCCAAACTGCCGCAACAATTGGTCGGTCCACTTTCAATTCCTTGTCTGGCTTTCTTCCTTCATGTGTCTAGATCCCAAATCATGGGTCTGGCACTTTTATTTCGTAGTGCATCACACATGATAAGCACGCAAAAACGACACACAGACACACACACACAGACACACACACACAAACACAACGATGCTAATGAAATACAGTATATACGTTCATACACAGCTCTAACCGAACATTACTGGATACTTCCGCACAAGATACGATTTAGCGTCACATACACGGACATCATAACGTCAGAGATCAGCTTACGTTAGATAAGCTCCACACGACTTTGGGTAAAGCAATTTTTTGAAGGCTGCAATTCATCGTTGTGACTGGGTCACCACAGTTATAACTAGGTGTTGCAGTGTTGTGAAATAGAGCAGTGGTTAGCGTATAAATCTAATATTTAGAAGGTTGGGGGTTCGAATCTCGTCAAATGTAATGAAAGTTTCCTAATTTGTAAACCTACTCAGAAGATTCTGATCACTATTTTTATTAAATTAACTGCTTTAGATGTACCTTTTTCTTCGGAATAGTTCACCCTGTCATTTTCATAATTGTATTGACTTTTTTTATTTGCTCTAGTTCTTTACCTATCAGTCTTTTTTCGTTTGGAATCTGCCTGTGTCGCCTGTAATCTGGAACAAAGTGTCAACGAGGACTGCTTACCGATTGATAACGAGGCAGCTCGTGAAATCACTGAGGACAGTTTCAGGTAACCAACGACAGTGAGAAATTAAAGTTTGATTTTGGCGTTGAAACTGAATGTTTTCTGTCATGAGCTTACTCTTAGAGGTTAGCTTTAATCACCGTGAGCAAAGCGATCGTGATTTATGTTCTGCTGCAGGCTGATGGACGCCGTTTTCTACGATACAGCCGATCGGGGTGGTCGAGCGGTTCTAGGCGCTACGGTCTGGAACCTCGCGACCGCTACGATCGCAGGTTCGAATCCTGCCACGGGCATGGATGTGTGTGATGTCCTTAGGTTAGTTAGGTTTGAGTAGTTCTAAGTTCCAGGGGACTGATGACCTCAGCTGTTAAGACCCATAGTGCTCAGAGCCATTTTTCTACGATACATTGCACATCAAGAGGTTGTGGTTAGCTGTTGTTGTTGTTGTTGTTGGGGTGTACGGGCTCTCAACGACGAGGTTACCAGCACCCACACAAGAATTAAAAGGAAACTTTATGGTTAGCTTCGTATAAATTCAAAACGTATCATCTGCTACAGTTCAGTCACTGGTCACTGGTCACTGGTCATCTCGCATTTCCGACATACCTCGCGGTGGTCACTTGCAACACTGCTTCGTGTTACACACTAACAGCATTTGTTAAATGAGTTGCCATGTTTGTGTGTCATGTATAATCGAGTGGTAGCCGGCAACCGATTTGGCAACACTGTAGCGGAAAGTGACGGACGTCAACTATCAACTAGTTTTAATCGGGCTATAAGTCCCTTGGTTGGAGCCGTTATTGCGTACCAATGTGTTTGTTTGAAATGCAGTGAAATGGAGTCTGGTATATGAAATTTGCCGTGTTCGACTTGTCGTACAAAAGTAATTCAAAATTTATCCTGAGTGTGTGTCAGACCAGTAGAGATGGTTGTTTGCACAAACACTGCGGCAGAACCTTCAGATATACTAAAATTTTTCCAGTGAGAATATTTTCACTCGAATTTCCAAAAGCGGAGATGTTCGTGGGCAGTTGCTGAATACCTGCTCTGGCGGCGGGTGATTCAATGTGACAAGAACAGTGTATCTAGTGTTTTATTTACATTTACTGTCATATTGCATTGTGAAAAGTTGTACGATCGGGTTGGTACACCAGCTTCCGCAGAGCCGCTGGGAATGTGACTTATACTGCAAACTGCTGTTTCAGTTCGTATGCTCTCATGGTGCAGTACATTCAACATTTTTAAGTAAGACGGCAAAGTAGATTCATAGACACTGTAACTTACATCCATGGCCTGGATCGAATGAAATATGGCTGACATACCACTGTACAGCTTAAATCATCTAAACTAAAACTTACATCCCAATAGCTTATTCCACCCGCACTGCCCTTCAGTAAAAGGGGAGTAAGTTTTAGGTGATTCTCCACACATACGACCTATTTGCTTCCGTATCCCTCAACCTGCGGCACTTCAGGTTATTCATTTACCTCAGTGCTTACAGCGTAAGTTTTCTCAGCTTTTGATTACAGCGAGCCTTTCATTGTATACGAGGCCCACGAATTTCACTGAATTGTCAGAGCTAAGAATGCAATCTCCGAAACTTACCATACTAAACACAGAATAATGCAATAGTCCTGAAGTTAATAAACATACACTTTTATCACAGTGTGCTCAGTCACTTCTGTCAGCGTGCAACACAGTACATAAAAGTGTAGAATTACTCCCTTACAGGTATTGTTCAAAATATCATCAACCACGACCACGGTAAAGTGTACAGTGACGCATCATCGATTATCTTACTCAAGATTCCCAGGAGTTTGGAGAGCTACTTCCACAACTGTGACAAACCAGCAACCAGGTACATATGAGTATCGGGCCCAGACTCGTTATATTGGCTTTTCATATACCCCCAGAAAATGTAGGCCACTGGTATCATATCTGGTGACCGAACGTATCAGGGATCGGGACCACCGCGATCAATCCATTGTTGTCCAAACGGTACATCAGTGACGATCCTCACATCAAGCGTAAAGCGTAGTACGGAACTATCATGCTGAAACCGCATTAGCTAAAGAACTCTCAGCAGTGCATCGATCTAGGACGTGTGGGAGGACGAGTTGAAGGAATGTTCTGTAGACTACTCCGTTCAGTTTATCGACAAGTACGTAAGGTCTAATCACATAACCTTTCACAGAACCACTCCATAACTTCTAAGTGATCTCGTTTTGGTAGGATCCCGACATTAGTGTGTGTGTGCGAACTCTTCACCCCATACATGGCGATTCCTACTGTTAAACATGCCCTGTAAACGTGCCCTCGTCTGGAAACAAAGCGAAAGCAGGGAAATTGTTTTCTGCACATTGCTACAGGAACAGATTTACAAACTCCATCCAACAGGAGAAATCAGCGCGCTGTGATAAATGCACTCGCCTGCGGCACATGATAAGGGTACTGTTGTTCTGCATTTCTTGTTTGTTGTGGTCTTCAGTCCAGAGACTGGTTTGATGGAGCTCTCCATGCCACTCTATCCTGTGCAAGCCTCTTCATCTCCGAGTAACTACTGCAACCTACATCCTTCGGAACCTGCTTAGTGTATTCGTCTTTTAGTCACCCTTTTACGATTTTTACTCTTTACGCTTCCGTCCAATACTAAATTGGTGATCCCTTGATGCCTCAGAATGTGTGCTACCAATCGATCCCTTCTTCTAGTCAAGTTGTGCAACAAATTCCTCTTCTCCCCAATTTTATTCAGTACCTCCTCATTAGCTACGTGATCGAACCATCCAATCTTCAGCATTCTTTTGTAGCACGACATTTCAAAAACTTCTATTCTCTTCTTGTCTAAACTGTTTATCGTCCATGTTTCACTTCCATACATGCCGATGCCCCATACATATGCTTTGAGAAAAGACTTTCTGACACTTAAATCTATATTCGATGTTAACAAATTCCACTTCTTGAGAAATGCCTTCCTTTCCATTGCCAGTCTACATTTTATATCCTCTCTACTTCGACCATCATCAGCTACTTTTCTGCCCAAACAGCAAAACTCATCTATTACTTTAAGTGTCTCATTTCCTAATGTAATTCCTCAATATCCCCTGGTTTAATTCCACTATATTCCATTATCCCTGTATTGCTTTTGTTGATGTTCATCTTATATCCTTCTTTCAAGACACTGTCCATTCCGTTAAAGTTCTTCACTTAAGGTCCTCAAAACAGTGTTTTGACGTTTTTTCAGAACTCATGCAACGTGTCACCTACTACCGGTATGGTTGTCACCAATCAGGTGTAACAAATTCTCTTCCATATCGGGTGTTCCGGCATGCCTCGGACGACCAGAACCTTTCATTGTAACATGGAAGGATCTCGAATCTGGTAGGTGATAATGTGCAGGTGGAGAAGTACTGCGATGTGGTTGCTGTCGTTCCGGAACAGCTCAGAATAGCAGCTTTGACCCGATGTCCCACTGGATTCAGCGAACCCATGCGCGAAGTGCATACCGGCTAGCTTTTCATCAGAAAATGTATCGATACTGCCATATATCACTCTTAAAGTGCAATTAATACACCTGGAGTAACAAACCTGATACAGACCCGCGCAGTACTGAATGCAAGCTTGAGGACCAAGAGTACAGTGGGCATTACTGTTGTTTACAGCAAATATCATGAGTGGGTGGGAAAAGTTCATTTCGAAACAGGGCAATACATACCATTGATATTTGCACTCCTGTAGAGATATTTTCAGTGTAATACAGATGCAAAGACTAAAACTTGCGGGTTTAGCAGCACTTTCACTTCGCTCGCAGGTTTATTTTCTTCGAACAGCGGCATCATCTTTGCATACAATTTGCAGAGATAGCATGTAATCAGTGCCGATAGACCATGGAGGTAAGAATAAAGGGGAGATGGCGCTACGTATCCCAGCCGTACTACGTTTTGAAGCCATGGGGGCGTGGCTCGCTGCCATGACACACTGACCAAAACATTGCCAGTGTGCTATAGCGCTGCGTGTATTACAGTCGCTAATTGCACCATATACGCATGTAACGTCATCAGATTGGTTGTTTCAAAGTTTTTGTTTAAAATAAAATCTCGTAAAGGCGAAATTCCGCATTTCTTATGATTAAAAATAGTTTTTAATGTAATATTACGAATAGCTAGCCTTCAATGTAAACGATACAATTTTGTTAATTCAGTAATAAACGTGTATCACAAACTAAATAATAGAAACTGAAAACTAAGTTAGCTATACCCTCCCTCCAAAGCCCCATAAATACATCTTGTTTGTAATACGTACTGGGACATTTCAGTTACGTTACACTACTGGGAAACATTGTTCATTACCACCGATATTTACTGAAATACGGTACATAGAATGGCAAATCTACACAGTGTCCTGTTTAGGCCTATACTTTACGCCAGTTAATGTAGTGTTAGCTTTTAATTTGGTACATGATGAAGACAAAGTGAGTTACTCAACACTTCGATTATCGACGATACGTACGTATTATACTGAAACGTGAACTTGAAAACTAAGAATTTAATTCTTTGAATTAACATACCTTTTGCAAATGTTTTGGGTGTGTAGGGGAAACTGATGGTACAGCATTTTCTCGGAGCCTTACTGTTGAAAGGAAGTTCGGTCTATGTCCTCTTCTCGGAAATGCTGAAAACATATAGTGCTCCATTTAGACGCACGCCAATTCTTCCTCCTCACGGCATTTTCCCACAGAACTTTCCGACTTTCATTTTTAGGAAATCTAAAATCATACAGGAGAAAAACACGCTATAGTACAAGTACCGATGTAGCACACGTTCATTCACAATGAAGTTGTAAAATCACACCTAACGATACAACTTACACACGAAATGTTATTCCCTTCGATTTCGCATCACAATCAGAACGATTCGTCCATCCGCACACCAAACAAGTCACCATAATAGCGCAAAATCCTTCCAAAAGCGAGCGACAAGCCTATGCACACAAGCTTACAGCAGCAATGTTTTGGTCGGATTGAGATGGCTACCCTCGGCTTCACATGGCTTCGCAGGTGTGACGTCACGGCGTCTCCCTCTATTCTTACCTCCATGCGATAGACCAAGCAAGCTCTTTGAGGTATCTCTCTGTAAAACACTACTGCAGCTTAACTTTTCATCTTTGGCGAGTTCTGCTTGGTTCGACCAATCAGGCACGAGAGCAGCTGAGTGAGCCAGGAGGTTGACGAAGTTGGAACGAACTAAACGACTGTTCTGGATGAGGTGGCCGGGCGGAGAGTTCAGTACTGTGTATGTGGTCGCAGGGTGTAGAACGACGTTTCCAGCACGTTTACCATTTGACAGACTGTACAGGCCTGATCCTGCCTTGTAGTCACTGGACATTACCAGTCCCGGCAATGTTAACGGAAGTTACGCTTTTAATATTTGACGGGTGCATATATGTGCCTCGACTATTTTTCTTGCACATGATGAGGGAAATTTCTTTTCGTGGATATTTTATCATCGCTATTCGTAACTTATCAACATTTATCGGCCAGTCTGCCTTGAACTAGCCGAAACGAGGATCGTTGACGAATGAACAAACAGTAATTTCTACATCGTAATGAAGATTCTTTCCCTTTCCTTCATTCTACGTACATGTCCTGTATCACCACGCAATGGAGTGGAAAACCTTTTAAGATCAATAGGGGTAAGAAACAAAAGAAAATACAAGTTCTCTGCAACGAACAAACGGATACCACGGGCCATTTGCACCAAAATACTCAGAAAATATCCCTGAAAAACTTCAGATATTTCTTCAGAGTTGTTTTGCTTCACTCTGTATAGCGCCCAATAACGTCTATTTTTCATATACCTGGTTTATGCCGACCTGACTGCAGTAGCTGAATTTTGGGTACTTGAATTAATTCTCGCTGTTTGTTGAGCAAAAGACACATGTTACTTTGATACGATGGTATAAGATAATGTAGTGAAAGTAGTATCCTTCGGGAGTTAGAACCTTTTCCCACTTTTCAGGCAAGAAATGGATTCCGCTATAAAAAAATTCAGTTTCTTTTGACGTGATTCACTCATGGGTCCAGTTTTCGATATCGTTAAAAGATGTGAAGTGTTGTTCAGAATGGCAGTGCTGCATGGACCGAAACAAATGGCAGTCGGAAGGGTCAACATCAGGTGAATATGACGGCTGGGGAAAGATATTCCATCAAAGTCCCGTCAAGGTTTCCTTCACCCGGTTTGCAACATGTGATTTCGGCAATGTTGAGAAAGCCGAATTACTTTGTCATGTCTCTGAGCGTACTGTGGGTGTTTGTCTTTGAAATGCGCGAGTCAGACTGAGTACTTGCGTTTCCTAGCGTTCAGCATTCACCATTCCGCAGTAGCTCATGGTACAACATACCGACCAGGACTCATTTTGTCACTCACCTCAAAATCGTTCTCTTTGAATTGTCGAAACCAGTCTCCGCATGTTGTTTGCGACAGAGCATGTTCTCCAAAGGCTTCCACTAGCGCTCGATGACTTTCTGCAGCAGATTTCTTGAGATAAAAGCAGAAGAGAAAAAATTTCCGCAAATGCTGTTTTGTGGGTGCAAAATCAGACACGTTCAAGGCGCTAAGCACGTATGTTCTTTGCACTCCACTCAGAAGTCACACACAGATCTGGAAGCCAAATATTTCTATGTGTTAAAAAGGTCTCGTGTCGCTTTTCACTGTGCTGCACTAGTGCAACTACTGCCCCCTCTTCGTCAACAACGAGTATTAATCAAGCTCCCAAAAGAAAAGTGTTCCCTGGAATGGAAATAGGTCTTGGCTTTCCATTCTACACTCCTGGAAATTGAAATAAGAACACCGTGAATTCATTGTCCCAGGAAGGGGAAACTTTATTGACACATTCCTGGGGTCAGATACATCACATGATCACACTGACAGAACCACAGGCACATAGACACAGGCAACAGAGCATGCACAATGTCGGCACTAGTACAGTGTATATCCACCTTTCGCAGCAATGCAGGCTGCTATTCTCCCATGGAGACGATCGTAGAGATGCTGGATGTAGTCCTGTGGAACGGCTTGCCATGCCATTTCCACCTGGCGCCTCAGTTGGACCAGCGTTCGTGCTGGACGTGCAGACCGCGTGAGACGACGCTTCATCCAGTCCCAAACATGCTCAATGGGGGACAGATCCGGAGATCTTGCTGGCCAGGGTAGTTGACTTACACCTTCTAGAGCACGTTGGGTGGCACGGGATACATGCGGACGTGCATTGTCCTGTTGGAACAGCAAGTTCCCTTGCCGGTCTAGGAATGGTAGAACGATGGGTTCGATGACGGTTTGAATGTACCGTGCACTATTCAGTGTCCCCTCGACGATCACCAGTGGTGTACGGCCAGTGTAGGAGATCACTCCCCACACCATGATGCCGGGTGTTGGCCCTGTGTGCCTCGGTCGTATGCAGTCCCGATTGTGGCGCTCACCTGCACGGCGCCAAACACGCATACGACCATCATTGGCACCAAGGCAGAAGCGACTCTCATCGCTGAAGACGACACGTCTCCATTCGTCCCTCCATTCACGCCTGTCGCGACACCACTGGAGGCGGGCTGCACGATGTTGGGGCGTGAGCGGAAGACGGCCTAACGGTGTGCGGGACCGTAGCCCAGCTTCATGGAGACGGTTGCGAATGGTCCTCGCCGATACCCCAGGAGCAACAGTGTCCTTAATTTGCTGGGAAGTGGCGGTGCGGTCCCCTACGGCACTGCGTAGGATCCTACGGTCTTGGCGTGCATCCGTGCGTCGCTGCGGTCCGGTCCCAGGTCGACGGGCACGTGCACCTTCCGCCGACCACTGGCGACAACATCGATGTACTGTGGAGACCTCACGCCCCACGTGTTGAGCAATTCGGCGGTACGTCCACCCGGCCTCCCGCATGCCCACTATACGCCCTCGCTCAAAGTCCGTCAACTGCACATACGGTTCACGTCCACGCTGTCGCGGCATGCTACCAGTGTTAAAGACTGCGATGGAGCTCCGTATGCCACGGCAAACTGGCTGACACTGACGGCGGCGGTGCACAAATGCTGCGCAGCTAGCGCCATTCGACGGCCAACACCGCGGTTCCTGGTGTGTCCGCTGTGCCGTGCGTGTGATCATTGCTTGTACAGCCCTCTCGCAGTGTCCGGAGCAAGTATGGTGGGTCTGACACACCGGTGTCAATGTGTTCTTTTTTCCATTTCCAGGAGTGTATACAGTCAGTGAGGAAAGTCAACAAGCCAAATGTCAACAGCAACGGACAACACGGTGGCAACGCTACACTGCGTAGCTTACTCTCGGTCAAGTAGACAAGTGAGCGTCTCCAAAATCTGCGCCTGAGGTGTATGAATTCGGAGATCCAAACCACAATGTATTCGTTAACAACTCCTGGAAGGCTAAATAATTGTGGAGTGGTTAAATCACCTCAACAAGAGCTGGGCGACCGCGGGGCTCTTGTGATAGTAGATGGATGGCAGATACTGATCTTCAGGGAAACATGACGCATAATGGCAGCTGCATGTTAATTGTCTAGTGGAGAGATGACTGAGCTGTAGCACATGTCCTTAAAGGAAACAGATACACTTTCCTTACATATTTCAGCAGCAGTGTCGCCATGGAGGTCGTAGCTGTAATGATACGTTAAAAAGTTACAACAGATAATGAATTCATATGGTAAGGGTCCTATGGTAGTGCGTCAAATAGTATGAAGTAATTATATCTCTATTGATATTCGTTGCGGTGGCAACCGACTTACTAATGTGCTAACGCATTGCCGGCCGGAGTGGCCGAGCGGTTCTAGGCGCTACAGTCTGGAACAGCGCGACCGCTATGGTCGCAGGTTCGAATCCTGCCTCGGGCATGGATTTGTGTGATGTCCTTAGGTTAGTCAGGTTTAAGTTGTTCTAAGTTCTAGGAGACTGATAACCTCAGCAGTTAAGTCCCATAGTGCTCAGAGCCATTTGAACCATTTTTTGCTAACGCATTGCGAAGAAGTTAGTTGAAAATATCTCTAGATAACCACGTGAACAAAGTATTTAACGTATGTAGCACGTTTCAGCACATTTAACTCCGTCTTGGACGGACGTTAGTAGATCACAGTGGTAAGAGAGTGTAAAGATAAAAAAGTCTAGGCTTACCTCTTGGCTTGAGGTGACCTTTGGCCAGCTCAGTTTTTGTTTCCACAGTTACCTATAAAGATGAAATAGAATACCCCAGCAGACCAGGTTTTCGTTACATTGGTTATAGTACTAAAAGGATGGAAGGATCTTAGTTTCTTTGTCGGTCAGTAAGTCAATTGAAACTACGAGCCGGCCGGAGTGACCGTGCGGTTCTAGGCGCTACAGTCTGGAGCCGAGCGACCGCTACGGTCGCAGGTTCGAATCCTGCCTCGGGCATGGATGTGTGCTGTCCTTAGGTTAGTTAGGTTTAATTAGTTCTAGGCGACTGATGACCTCAGAAGTTAAGTCGCATAGTGCTCAGAGCCATTTGAAACTACGAGCGTACGGTCATCACTTCTAGACGACTGAATTCATAGATGGTTAGTCGCAGCCAAGTTAATGATTTCAGAAATAAATTAATTCCAATCCCAAGTAAGAACGAAATTACTTTTTAACTGCAACCCGTTAACTGTAACGAAATTTGTCATTTACGTATACCACTCGGTTATTCATTACAAAATCAGTTAATTTTCAGATGATTAACTATCTTTTCTCGTTACATTGCTTACTAACACAGATTTGTCGATTCAGTCCATGCAATAAATCAATGGAATTATTACAAATGGTTTTGCTCGTCCTTATACATCTTACGTTATAGCCAATTACAAGATGTCTACTCTTTCAAAAAACATCTCACAGGTACATCTTTGCAGATACAGAGATATATAATTAACTAACCGCTGATTTTCCGGTGTTAAGTTGTCTATATCACATCCCTGACATATGGTGTCGGAAAAAAGTGCTTGTTAGTTACTTGGATCGTTCACAGGATACGCCAACCTCTGTTTGCATATGTCCTCCGACATTAAAGGGAGAAAATTCTTACTCTTGTCAGCTTGTCCTACTTTTGAAGATAGGTCTTTGATATGCATATTTCTGACTGTCGAGCAGTGTCCATATAGGATCAATACGAAATGAAATGATCGTATGGCATTTTTGGCCGGCAGCCAGCCCTATGCGGGGGTGTTCGGCCGCCGTATTGCAAGTCCTTTTCAGTTGACGCCACTTCGGCGACTTGCGGGTCAGGATCAATAATACACAGCAAGAAAAAAATGATAGGAAGCGTTCATTACCAACTGAATAGGTTGTAGCCTTACATAGCCTGTTAGTGCGATAATATCCCGTGACCTGAACTGAGCCTTGTGGAAACGTAGATGATGAACAGGCTCTCCCTTTGATAAGATTTTAGCTCTTAAAATCGATTCCTCAATCCAGTCAAGTTTCATTTACCTTTCTCTCTTTCCAAACATGATTTATTTATTTATCTACACTGAAGAGGCAAAGAAACTATTATTCCCTCCTAACATCGTGTAGGATTTAACCTTTTTAAATGTTCGGATAATAAGTTACCGTCTCTTTATCTAAGAATAGATGATGAATGCAGCTAGCCGCTATCTCTGTGTAATGTCTTGTCTGTATAGATGTGCCTTTAAGATCCCTTCACCTTCACACATAAATGTATACAGTAAAGTAAGGCCCTCCCCGTTCTTGGCTGATCCGTGATAAGACAGGCGAAAAATTAGACTAATGGAGGATTATTAGTCATCATCATCATCATCATTTAAGACTGATTATGCCTTTCAGCGTTCAGTCTGGAGCATAGCCCCCCTTATACAGTTCCTCCATGATCCCCTATTCAGTGCTAACTTAGTATTATCTCTATTTTCATTCGCTCTCTCTCTTTCTCTCCTTTATCTACGTACAGTTTTTAATATAATATTTCATTACGTGAAATCAGCCAAATAGGATCTTTGGTGGAGTCCTTCGTCTTGATAATCAGCGGCTGGCTTGCTGTAAGAGATCTTTACATTTATTATTACTGTCAAACATTGCAGTCAGTCGGGAGAATCAATCGTTTGGACAATTTGTTCCTTTTACGAAAGACTGCGAATTCCAGATGTGTACGAAGCCTTTTTGGACGATTTAACACAGACTCAGTGATTGCAGGCTCTCTTCGACACAGCTGAAACTTCCCCACTAATTACAGGGCCAACGTGATCATCAAATGATTCAGAAAAAACTCATTCGTTCATTCACTCCAGAACAAAAAAGTCACAGACCTTATTTATGGAGGAAATTGTGTCATTAAATCCATCTCCATTACATATCCAGATCTTCGGTGATTCCACGCCTTAATTATTTTCCTTTTACAGTCTCGTCTCTTTCTTCTCAAACAAACCGCTAGCGGCACAAATGTTAATTGGCTCGCTTTAGTGAGAAGAAAAGCAGAATATGTATCTCTCAGAAACACGTCAATCCCTCAACAGATACTCCAGAAGTTGTCCTAGTTACCACTCTTAACAACCATGGAGAATGCATATATGCATCTCTGTTATTTCAAAGAATAAACGCACTAGAAAATACTTTGCCGTCGTCGTGCTGTCGCCGCAAATATTACGAGAAAATCAGATCAGATAACTTTTCCAAAGTGAATGAATGTGGATGGTTTGATTGAAAATGATTAATTGGTGCGTGGTAGAGGGTATTTTCTGTGGGGACATCACAAGGGCCATGCAGAAGTGCCGCAACATGACGTGGCATGGACTCGACTAAAGTCTGAACTAGTGCTAGAGGGAACTGACACCATGAATCCTGCAGGGCTGCCTATAAATCCTTAAGAGTACCAGAGGGTGGAAATCTCTTCCGAACAGCACGCTGTAAGGCATGCCATATATGAACAATAATGTTCATGTCTGGGGAGTTTGATGGCCACCGGAATTGTTTAAACTCTAAATAGTGTTCCTGGAACCACTCTGTAGCTATTCTGGGCGTGTGGGGTGTTGCATTGTCCTGCTGGAATTGCCCGAGTCCGTCGGAATGCACAATGGACATGAATGGATGCAGGTGATTACACAGGATGTTACGTACGTGTCACCCATCAGAACGTCCGTCCCTAGTAGCTGAGTGGTCAGCGCGACGGAATGTCATGCCTAACGGACCGCGTGCGATTCCCATCTGGGTCGGAGATTTCCTCCGCTCAGGGACTGGGTGTTGTGTTGTCCTTATCATCATCATTTCATCCCCATCGACACGCAAGTCGCCGAAGTTGCGTCAACTCGAAAGACTTGCACCAGGCGAACGGTCTACCCGACGGGAGGCCCTAACCACACGGCATTTATTACCTATCAGACGTATCAGGGGTCCGATATCATTCCAACTGCACACTCCCCACATCATTACACAGCCTCCACCAGCTTGAAGAGTCTCCTGCTGACACTCAGCGGTCATGGATTCATGAAGTGGTCTCCATACCCGACACGTCCATACGCTCGATACAATTTGAAACGAGACTTGTCCGACCAGGAAACGTGTTTCCAGTCATTAAAGGGCGTAAAGCATTGTGTAGTGTAATCATCAAGGGTGTAAGAGTGGGCCATCGGCTCCTAAAGCCCATAACGATGACGTTTCGTTGAATGGCTCGCCGTATTCTGCCTGTTTACGTATCTCTATATTTGAATACGCATGCCTGTAGCAGTTTCTTTGGCACTTCAGTGTATATATGCATGCACCGCGTTACAAAACTTAAATACGTAATAGACAAAGTACCGTAACATATTAACTACTCAGAGGAAAAGAATGAAAGCGAGTAAGCATGTTGCCACAAGTCGTCCAGTTGTACCCAGAAAGCTGGCCATCACGGAACACAACGTACTGGTTGTCAGCCAAAGAGACCACACCCATGCAGTCGCCGTGCCACTGTCGACGACAGCAGCAGATGACTGCTGCACTGTGCAACATACAAGAAGTGGCCCATATAAAACAATGGGTGCAGACTTAAGAGGACTCCACTGTTAGTGATGGTGCCAAGGGCAGAGTGTCTGCACCATCGAGGAGTGGGGTTGGATGCACGTATGAGAGCAGATTCAGTCTGAGTAGTGATTCTGGATGTACCCTCATACGACAAAAGATGGGAACACTTGATGCTCCGACGAACACTCTTTCGATGATACAGGTGTTATGGTGTTAGCCCTTCAGTCCCGAACCGCGCGACTGCTACGGTCGCAGGTTCGAATTCTGCCTCGGGCATGGGTGTGTGTGATGTCCTTAGGTTAGTTAGGTTTAAGTAGTTCTGTTCCAGGGGACTGATGACCTCAGATGTTAAGTCCCCTAGTGCTTAGAACCATTTGAACCCATGTGCGTCTTTTCGAGGGTGCATTCGGCTCTGACTTCAGTTCCATAGGTGACAATGCGCGACTGCATTGAATAGCACAGGTGGGAGAGAAGGAGAGAATATTGGACGAATGAACTGGAGTACCCTTTCTTCTGATTTAAATCCCATCGAGCAAATGTGGGATGCTTTGTGGGGAGGTATTGTGGCACGTCCAGATGCACCAACGGCCATCCAACAGTTGTCACCTCCGCTGATGGATGAACAGAGAACTTTGCCACAAGAAGTTCTTACGAACCACCGAGTGAGGAGGCGCAGTGGTTATCACACTATCACACTGGACTCGCATTCGGAGGGACGACGATTCAAACCCGCGTCTGGCCACCGAGATTTAGGTTTCCCGTGATTTTCCTATATGCTCCACGCAGATATCAGGATGGTTCCGTTGAAATGGCGCGGGCGATTTCCTTCCCCATCCCTGACACAATCCTAGCTTCTGCTCTGTCTCTAATAACCTCGATGTCGACGGGACATTAATCCCAATCATCCTACCTTCCTTGTATTGTTATGGTAGAGAAAGGGAAACAAGGCACAATGGAGCCAGCAACATAGCATAGTAATGAATCTGGTGCTGAGAAGAACGAGTTTAGTGATGTAGTTGTAGATGACACGAATGCTTTGGCATCAGAAATTTATTTACAATGAAATAAAAACCCTTAGCTGCCTACAGGCGTTGACATACGTCAACGGGGACAGATGAAAATTTGTGCCCTCACCGGGACTCAGACCCAGGATCTCATGCTTACATGGCAGACGCTCTATCCATCTGAGCCACCGAGGACACAGAGGATAGTGCGACTGCAGGGATTTATCTCTGGCACGCCTCCCGCGAAACCCACATTCTCAACGTACTGTCGCGCACTACATTCGTAGTGCCCCCGCCCACATACTCATTACTCGTGGCGCATTGCCGATTCCCATAAGCGTTAGGGCACTGCTTGTGCATCCGCACAGAAGAAGAAGATGGTCAAGTGGCCGGTGGGCCTTAACTATATATATATGTGAGCTAAAAGTGAAGTAGCTAACCATACGGTAAATACTGTAACTAACGCTATGGCTAATCCATCTACTGGTCAATCACAAGATTCTAATACCAAACTGCCTCACAATTTAGCAGAGATGATAAGAAATGAAATGTCAAAATAATCAAATCAAATGTCAGCTAAAGTATCATCTGAAATCCCAACTAAATCTGCCAAACCAAACCGATAGTAGTTCTCTGCTTGGAACTCACCTCCTTTACAGGCGCAATTTTGAAAGCTACGTATAGCGCCACAACCCATCTGAAATTCACGAAAGTATAGGATCTGAAGCAGGAATATTCCATGATGTCCAACAACAAATTCCACTTTTTTTTTTTAACCCAAGCTGTCTGAGAAAAAAATGTGTTACATCTCTTACTGAACGCCCCTCGTAGTTTCATAAACATAAAAAGTAACTGATTTTCTCAAAAGTTAAGTTGGTGCACTTTTGTTGTTCTGGAAGTGATGGGTTCAATTACTAAACTTTTGTTCCATTTGGAACTGATGTTCTTCCATTATCAGCATCTGTGTGAGATGTGACCTACACAGGCACGATTGCGCTCTTGTATTGCCTGTGAATGTCACATCACGAAATGTTTTTCCATTCTGAAACACAACCTCTGTCAGTTCGTCAAGAAATGAAATGTGCGAATGCCAGATTGTAGCTGTGAGTCCCCTTTCGGTGAATTCAGCTGCCTCGTACAGGTCTTATTATTTGACGCCACTTCGGCGACTTGAGTGTCGATGATGGTGAAATGATGCTGAGGACAACACAAAGAAGAACTCTCCAGACTGACCCGAGCAATAGAAGTTGGGCCTTTCGCGTGGCACTTCGGCGTGCTGACCACTCAGATATGTAGGCGGACGATTCATCAAGATTACTGGCTCCTGTCTTCCCATCTCATCCCAGGCATGGTCTAAGGTGACAAATTAGACGACCTGCCATGTCTGTCAAGGATCCATACATTTTTCAAGACGCTCCTGGTGTGTAATATGAGGTCTTGCATGATCCTGTTGAGATATAGCATTTGGTATCTTGGCCGCGAAAGGAGTGGCTATGTGGTTTAACATTCATGCCACAAACTGATGAGCAGTTAGGCCTCCTTCATCAATTATCAAATCAGTCCTGTTGACACATCAAAAGCTCCTCCACCTGTAACGCCGGAAATGCATATCCTCCTATTTCTATCTATTGTACTATTATTATTTTTCCTTGTTTTGTTACCTCAAGATATGACATTTCTGTCTCTTTATATATTGTAATTGTTTTACTGTTTGTGTGTATATATTTATGCACTTATGTCGATGTATAATTGGTTGTTTTGTAAATATTATTTGTATTTTTACGCTGGGTCTTGCCTAGGGAAAATTGCTATCGAACGATTACATCGATAGGTCGTGTGAAGAATCAAAGTGTGTAGGATCTTTGGTGGTGTTAACTCTGCCGCGTGGAGCGCGGGCAGAGAGAGTCTGGCTGGAGTAGCGAGTGGAGCTGGTGTGTTGTGTGAAGCTCCCGCGAGTTGCCGCGCTTTCGGGGTTTGGCAGCATGTAATTGCGTTCGACTTGCGATGATAGTTTCTGACATGGTGTCGCGGACGGGAAGCATTAGCTGGCGCATATCAAGAGCCCGTTTCGTCTGGTGACCGTGTCGAGAAGAAGGCGCGCCAACATCCAGCTTCTGCAACAGCGACGGCCGACAATGAGTGACTGTCGCCACCTCCTCGATCGACAGCATCGAACCTTCAATCAACCAACAAGGAAGACTGGAAGCACGTAAAGTTGTAGAACTGTATGGCAGACCTCAGCTTTTTCAAACTGTACCATTTTCGTTCAAATGGTTCAAATGGCTCTGAGCACTATGGGACTTAACATCTGAGGTCATCAGTCCCCTAGAACTTAGAACTACTTAAACCTAACTAACCTAAGGACACCACACCCATCCATGCCCGAGGCAGGATTCGAACCTGCGACCGTAGTAGTCGCGCCGTTCCGGACTGAAGCGCCTAGAACCGCATGGCCACCGCGGCCGGTACCATTTTCGTAATTATAATTACAGCAACTTAGCATGAACCTTTGTTGCTCATTGTCCCAATTCCTTAGCCAAGCAGGGTCCCTTCCTTTTCCGAAATGAGCCCGAGTGTCGTTGAAATTCAAACGCCAGCATCATTTTATTTCACTGCTTTAATTTCAAAGTTCAGTTAAGGTATTCACAGCTGGCTACAATATTTGGATTGCACAAGCACAAATTAAGAGTGCGAGTTTTGTTACCGTATTTTAGTTACCTGTGACTGCAGCTCAGCTTGGTGCTTACTAAATTTTACTATTGTTAATTGTTCAGAATCGTTTAATTCAAGTTCAAAGTTAAATCTCTTATTTCTAAATTGTGTAGATGCAAGTAGCTTTAGAAATGATTGTTGAGGTAGTCCAAGACTAACTGTATTTTACTGAATTTCGATGTGCTTCAGAAAGAAAGCTCACTATTAACTTCAGTCATTAAATTAACTTTCGATTTTCCGGTTTTATTAATTCTTTTTCTAAATTAAGTCAGGGTGTAGCGAAATGTATTACTTCTGACAAACTTTCAGTTTTCACACTACACGTGTCAACCTTCAGTTGCCACACTTCTAGTGGTAATTATATGTGTAATAATCTTTCTTTTTCAGTTACTATAGTAATTGTCCTTAGGACTGGCGACCGTAATTTCCCCCAAATCTCAAATATCTAATTACCGCTAGTTGATTGTTAACGTAACAGCCGCACATTTACTTTCTTTATTAACTTTACCCCTTTTCAAAATTAATTTCCACCAGTTTCATTAGCACTTTTCCTTTCATTTAGATGTAACCCTTTCCTCCATCTTTACCGACAGATTAACTTCGGTGACGACTGCTTTTCCCAAATTTCCATTAGGTACACGCGGTTTAAATTTTTCACTGTCATTAAGGTCGATAAGTGAGGGGGAGGTTACACACCATAATGCCAACAACTGGAGAGCAATGGCTCTCGGGAGTGTCCGCTTCTTGTGACCTTTCACCAGATCGTCTACAGAAACGTCGGTGTCGATTTGACTGGCACAGTTCAGAGCGAGATCCATCACTGGACACCACAGAATGCCACTTAATGGCCTAGTTTACTCCGGCTCCACAGCTCATTTATACATAATGGCCAACCAAACAAGCCTACGATCGTACTGTGTTGCAGTCCTTCTGGAATAAACTGAACATACTCTTCTTGAATCACTGTTGTCTTGTGCCTATCTTCATCACCATCCTTTCTGCAGTCATTGCGGTGTGACGCTCCCATGTTTCGCATGCCAATGACTCGACATTTGTCAAAGTCCAAAAGATACCGATAAGCTGCACGTGCACGCCCTATGGGCATGGTTTGTTGCGACCTCCACACGAGAAGTTCCACTGACCTTAGACACTCCCAACAGTCATCATCATCATCATCATCATCATCATCATCATCATCATCATCTTGGACAGTTCCCAGCCTCTGACTGGGTCTACTTGGAACATAAGCCTCTCTATCGTCTTCTGTCTCGCCCCATCTCTCTGTCTTCACCTAGGTCCAGTCTTCTCCTTTCTTCTGGACGCATTCCTCCACATCTTTCAGCCATCTGTCTCTCATTCTTCCTCTTGGTCTCTTTCCTTCCAGTTTCATCTCGTGTAGCCTACTGGGTATCCTCTTCTCCTCCATTCGCTTAACATGCCCATACCATCTCAGCCTTGATTTCTCTACGTCCTCCTGTAATGGTTCCACCTTCATTAACTCTCTGATCCTCTCATTTCTTCTATCTTCGTCACTCCAATATTGTTCCTCAAGAACTTCATCTCACTAGCTTGTTGTTTGCTTTTCTCTCTTCCTTTCATAACACAGATTTCTGATGCATATGTCACGATCGGGACATAATATGACCGGTATATAACCTTTTTACTGATTTGGGATACATCTTTGCTCCACATCAGGCTTCTGACATTCTTCTGAAATGCTTCTGTTTTTCTCCTCCGCTCGTTTATTTCTCTGTCGTTTTTAACGTCTTCCTGTATCAGGCTTCCTAGTTTCTTGTATCTCTCCTCTCTCCTCAATCGTTCCCCACCAATTGTTATTTCAGTTGTTCCTCTCTCCTTCGTTCTTGTTGTGATAATCATCTCATTCTTACTTATACTAAACTTTATCCCATATTCTTGTATTGTTCATTCCCATTTGTCCAACTGCTATTGTACTTCCTCCTCCTTATTCCCGCAAATCATCAAATCATCTGCAAAAACCATAGCTTTCATCTTTCCTTCACCAATTACTTGTGTTACTGTACTCATGATATCATACAACTCTACAGTGAAGAGTAATGGTGAAAGTGCACTTCCCTGCCTCAAGTCATTCTTCTGTTCAATCCAAGTTGATCTCTCTCCTCCCACTTTCACACAGCTCACACTTCCATGCTACATTTCCCTTATCCTCCAAATAATCTGTTTTACTACTCCTCTGTTCTCCAGGGCTTTCCACACTTTGCTTTTGTGTACACTATCATATACTTTTTCAATGTCCAGGAACGTCATTAGTAGATCTATTCCATATTCATAATGCTGTTCCTGCAGCTGTCTTACGGGACAAATTAGATCCACCATGGACCTTCCTGTTCTGAAGTCATGTTGCTTTTCTCTCATCCCTCCTCCTAATTTTGCCTGAATTCGTGTTCCAAAATTTTCTCAAAAATCTTTTCACAATGACTCATCAATGTTATACCCTGATAGTTCTTGCACTCTTTCTATTTATCTTCTTAAAGATCAGGACAATTATTCCCTTCTTCCAGTCTTCTGGGATCATCTTCTGTCTCCACACAATTTTCATTACTCGATATAGCCATTGTATCCCAACCTCTCCTGCTACTCTCACCATCTCTACACTTAGCTCATCCAGACTTGGTGGCTTCCCTCCCTTCATCTTGCCCAATGCCTCTTCCACTTCTCCCCATGTAAGGTCTTTTTCTGTTTTCAACTCCTTCTCTTTTTTCCTCCTCAGCTTGTTCCTCCTCATCCAGGTCTCCATTTGGATACAGGAGTTCTTCAAAATACTCTTTCCACATATTCTTGAGTTCCTCCTTTTTCTCTACATCTTGACCACTTTTTTTCACCATTCACGTATAATCTGTCGTACCATTCGTCCTCTTACTTTTAATCATCCCATATAACACCTTTTTTGAACCTTTATTATTCTCCTCCATCATTCTGGTCCACTGTTCCCTCCACTTTCTTCTCTCCTCAGCCACCACTCTTTTTCCTTCTTTCTTTTTTGTCTCTACTGTTCTCTTTTGGAACCACACCGTAAAGGCCATGCTCTTTTCTGTTTTATCATTCCATCAGGGTGTTTCTTTCCTTCTCTTTTTGATATTTGTCCCCCCACATATTGCTTCTGCCGCACTTACTAATGTTCACTTGAATCTACCCCATTCCTCTTCTACCGTTTTTGGTTCATCTTTTGGGACGCTTTCCCTTACTACTTGTAGGTACCGTAGCCTGCTTTCTTTCTCCTTCAACTTCCATACCCTTATACGTCTTTCCTGGTTTGTTGTCCCTCCCAGGTTCATTACCAGCAAACGGTGGTCGCTATCAAAGGCCTCTGATGGTATTACCTAATCTCAACGTTGTTCCTATTCATCTCACTATCGTAGAGGAAGTAGTCAGCTATCAACTTTCTCTTCAAGTCTTGACTGTACCAGGTAATCTTGTGGCTCTCTCTTTTCCTGAACCAAGAGTTCCCAGCCAGCAAGCCATTCCTTTGACAGAAGTCCAATAGTCTTTCACCTTCCTCATTTCAGCAGCCCCAACCCTCTGGTCCGAGTACACTTTCGGAGCCTTGCCTTTCTCTTCCAACGTGCGCTTTTAAATCCCCCATTACTATTGCATTCTTGCTTCCCATCTGCTTCCGCATTTCCTCTTCAAAATCTTTCTCCTCCTCGGAAGTGCAACCTATCTGCGGCACATACACTTGTATTGCCTCTATGGTCACCCCTTGAGTGATATTGTGATCTTCATCATCCTATCACTTATTCTCTTCACTTACTTCTCTTACTACTACTCCCACTCCATTTCTCCTTCCCTCCTCATTTCCACTCCAGTATAGTCGGCAGCCTTTCCTCAGTTCTCTCCTTCCTTCTCCTTTCCATCTCGTTTCAGCTAACCCGAATAGGTCTAACTTCCTTCTTTCCATCATGTCTACCATCTCCTCCACCTTTCCAGTCAATGTTTGTATATTTAATGTTCCAAATCTTAGTCCTTGTTTATAGCCAGTTCGTCGTCGATTAAATCCGCCCTTTCCGAGGCCCGTCCTATTTTTCAAAGCAGAAAACATAATCCACTGCTGGCTTGCTGGGACTATCGTAGCTTCACCAGAGCCCCATTGGTCGTCACTTTTCAGGATTCCTGTAGGACCTTGACAGCTACCGTAGCGGTCCTGGGGCACACACAGTCCCCTACTTCACGATACACAGGACATAAATCCCGTCTAAGGCCTGCGATCATTTTGATATTAATAATTGGCAACCAATGCTGTACAATCGCAATAAAGTCATGAGATGTTCAATTGACTCTTTTATTAGAACATGTTAGGCGTTTCGGGATTACACCCATCTTCAGACATCTGTTACAAAAAAGCACAAAATATAAGTGAACAGCACATCCAACACATCTCAACGTTACAGAAAATGAGATCTAGTCGTATGAGTTACATACCATACACTTCAGCTCCTTCCTAACCAACCAGGCGTACAGCCTTAACAACTCAAAGAAAGTGTCGAATAACATATGACTGCGACACAAGCACTCTTGAAGCTGAGCGTATACTGACGCTAAACAAGTCAACTAGCAGCGAAGCGCCCTCGGTAGGGGGCGCTGCATGGTCATGTGTTCCATGCGTTCACATGTAATTTGATAATAATATACTCAGCATATAACATCTAACACGGTGTAATTACGGCTATCAATCGGAATATTACTTCCGTACACGTTAACACTAAAGGATATTTTCCCCTTCTTCATGCCGTTGCCCGTCTCCCGAGACTTGTATGAGGGGCTGGACCTGTGGGAGACACTCCCAACAGTCATCAGGTACAAACGTCATTCTTCGTCTTAAGGAATGGCTTTCTCATGTACTGAAACCTCTGAAAATAATCTCTCATATACGTAAAATTTTCATAAATATACCCTAAAGTAGTGGATTAGATTTGATTTGATTAGATTAGTACTTGTTCCATAGATCATGAATGCGACACTTCGTAATGATGTGGAACGTGTCAGGTTAATACGAGGTGCATTCAAGTTCTAAGGCCTCCGATTTTTTTTCTCCGGACTGGAAAGAGATAGAAACATGCGCATTGTTTTAAAATGAGGCCGCGTTCATTGTCAATACGTCCCAGAGATGGCAGCACCGTATGGCAGATGGAGTTTTACCGCCAGCGGCGACAATGAGAACTGTTTTAAATACTTAAAATGGCGACGTTTTCCTTACTTGAACAGCGTGCAATCATTCGTTTTCTGAATTTACGTGGTGTGAAACCAATTGTAATTCATCGACAGTTGAAGGAGACATGTGGTGATGGAGTTATGGATGTGTCGAAAGTGCGTTCGTGGGTGCGACAGTTTAATGAAGGCATAACATTGTGTGACAACAAACCGAAAAAACCTTGGGCTCGCACAAGCCGGTCTGAAGGCATGATCGAGAAAGTGGAGAGAATTGTTTTGGGGGATCGCCAAATGACCGTTGAACAGATCGCCTCCAGAGTTGGCATTTCTGTGGGTTCTGTGCACACAATCCTGCATGACGACCTGAAAATGCGAAAAGTGTCATCCAGGTGGGTGCCACGAATGCTGACGGACGACCACATGGCTGCCCGTGTGGCATGTTGCCAAGCAATGTTGACGCGCAACGACAGCATGAATGGGACTTTCTTTTCGTCGGTTGTGACAATGGATGAGACGTGGATGCCATTTTTCAATCCAGAAAAAAAGCGCCAGTCAGTTCAATGGAAGCACACAGATTCATCGCCACCAAAAAAATTTCAGGTAACCGCCATTGCTGAAAAAATGATGGTGTCCATGTTCTGGGACAGCAAGGGCGTAATCCTTACCCATTGCGTTCCAAAGGGCACTACGGTAACAGGTGCATCCTGCGAAAATGTTTTGAAGAACAAATTCCTTCCTGCACTGCAACAAAAACGTCCGAAAAGGGCTGCGCGTGTGCTGTTTCACCAAGACAACGCACCCGCACATCGAGGTAACGTTACACAACAGTTTCTTCGTGATAACAACTTTGCAGTGATTCCTCATGCTCCCTACTCACCTGACCTGGCTCCTAGTGACTTTTGGCTTTTTCCAACAATGAAAGACACTCTCCGTGGCCGCACATTCACCAGTCGTGCTGCTGTTGCCTCAGCGATTTTCCAGTGATCAAAACAGACTCCTAAAGAAGCCTTCGCCGCTGCCATGGAATCATGGCGACAGCATTGTGAAAAATGTGTACGTCTGCAGAGCGATTTCGTCAAGAAGTAACGCCAGTTTCATCGATTTCGGGTGAGTAGCTAATTAGAAAAAAAATCGGAGGCCTTAGATCTTGAATGCACCTCGTAAAAGGTGTCTATGCAAGATATTACATTAGAAAAAATATTACATGACACTCAATATTTTTTTTCTTTTTTTTGTGGAGGTTGTGAAATTACCCACTTACTATATCCAAAAATTCATCTAATGAGTAGAAGGAGTTGCCATTAAGAAATTCTTTTAATTTCCTTTTAAATGCTATATGGCTATCTGTCAGACTTTTGATGCTATTAGGTAAGTGACCAAAGACTTTTGTGGCAGCATAATTTACCTCCTTCTGAGCCAAAGTTAGATTTAACCTTGAGTAGTGAAGATCATCCTTTCTCCTAGTGTTGTAGCCATGTACACTGCTATTACTTTTGAATTCGTTCGGATTGTTAATAACAAATTTCATAAGTGAATATATATATTGTGAGACTACAGTGAAGATTTCTAGCTCTTTAAATAAGTGACTGCAGGATGATCGTGGACGAGCTCCAGCAATTATGCTGATTACACGCTTTTGTGCAATGAACACTCTTTTACTCAATGATGAGTTACCCCAGAATATGATGCCATACGAAAGCAGAGGATGAAAATATTCGTGGTAAGCTAATTTACTCAGCTGTATATCGCCAAAATTTGCATTGACCCTAATAGCATAAGTAGCTGAACTCAAACGTTTCAGCAGATCCTCAGTGTGTTTTTTTCCAGTTCAATGCAAACACTTGGAAATTTTGAATATTCTACCCTAGCTACCGATTTCTGATCGAAGTCTATATTTATTAATGGGGTCATTCCATTTACTGTGTGGAACTGTATGTACCGTGTTTTGTCAAATTTTAATGAGAGCCCAATTGCAGAGAACCACTTAAAGATTTTCTGAAAAACATCGTTCACAATTTCACCAGTTAATTCTTGTCTGTCGGGTGTGATAGCTATACTTGTATCATCGGCAAAAAGTACCACTACCTGATCAAAAGTACCCGGACACCCTTGTGTATTGTGGCAGTGGCCTCTAGATTCACGGTAGGCGGTCCCGCAAGTATAAAAGGAGGCGGGAGGTTTTGTGTTCTCGGCGGGATGGGTTGGTCAGGAGAGCTCAGTAACTTCGCACTTGGACCATTCTTTGGATATCGCCTGAATAACGACCCAATTAGAGACAGTTGAACCTTTCTAAGGCTGCCAGTGAGGTGACTGTCTGGTGAAAACTCGAAGGAATAACCACAGCTTAATCGAGACCAGACAGACCACATATACTGAGGGGTAGGGACTGTAGGGCATGTCGGAGAGTGGCTGTAAAAATTTGCATGAAATCAGCTGAGGGAATCACTCCTGAGTTCCATAGTGCTTGCTAGCAGTAATCCAGCTAGTACAATGACTGCATAGGGAGCTGGAAAGAATGAGGTACAACGGTTGTGCAGCTCCTTATAAGCCATATACGGTGGTTGTCCAGGAAGTAAGTTCCGATCGGTCGCGAAATGGAAACTGTAAAGACATTGCTTCCCCCGAAAGTCGATAATTTTTTTTCTTTTTTGCATTACCTTGTCATAGTATGTATGTATCATTTATTTAAAGTATTCTTTATTTGTTAATGCGTCACATGGTTTCTTCATTCATTTTGCTACTGTTTTATATTTTATATTGTGCGAATATGAATGTTCTGATTAAATATGCTTTGTAAATCTTTGGTTAGGCTAGGAGAAGTACTGTGTCAGAGAGAGAGCGAACGACTATCGATAGTGAGCGTGCGAGTTGTGGTATCGTGGTCGGTTCGCGGGTGTAAAACGTTGCAAATTTCGGCGTGAAAGACGGTGATACGCGGAGGAACAATTAATTACAGTGCGTCCGCTGTGTTAATAGGAGATTGTGCATTATTAAGTGAACAGTAAAACCTGGAAAGTATATCGAGTGTTTGCGGTGACGATTTTACAAACTGTGTGAACTTGTGACAATTAGCCATGAGCCATACACCATTGTCGTGTGAAGAGACTAACTGTTAGAATTGCGTTGAAGTGGACCAAACCAAAATGTTAAGTAAAAGAACAGTGCTGTGATTTCATTAAGAAACATTTATTATATCGTCCAAACTGTCTTAAAGACGACGAAGTAATTGAACTGATGCTTAAAGGACTGTTAAAGTGAAAAACACATGTGACTTTTTCCTGTGGCAACACGGTGAAAGAACTGTACGAAGTATTGGCATTAACCGGATATATATCTTAAATGCCAAAGACGTTGCATAATTCCCATAATTCCGATCTACCCGCACCGCGGGATTAATAAACTTTTAATAATAAAACGTCGCGCGCGTAACGACATCGCGCATACTGGAACTATTATTATCGCGCTAGTGCTGCCAGCTGATTCGACTACAACGGAGACGTGGACCACCGCCGTAACTGGAATATTCATGAAACAGGAGGAACCATCATTATCTTCACGCCACGAACCAGGATGTACTTCACATATCGTCCGCGCGGACCACCGCTGACGTTATCACACTGCCTTCAGCAACAATTAAGACATTAAAAGAAAATTATTACGCTCTTTCTCATTTCAAAGTTAAAGACAATTGCAGTTAAATTAACTATTTTACAAATACTGTCACAATGTCTCAATTTTTTAGTCCCAATAAATAATCTTTCCATTATTTTGTCTTGTTGACAGTGTTGAAAACCCGCCAAATTAAAGTTCAATTAAAAATTCCCATTCAAAATTCTTCTCAGACATTTTGCTGCTCATTATAATTTTATTTTCATGTTTGTAACTTCTTTTGAAGGGAGTACATATTTTAATTTTGTGTAGTAAGATTAGCTACCATAAAATTACGTATATTACCAGCTGATGCTGTCCGCCATTACTGCTTGAAAACTGTGGTGTCACCGCCAGACACCACACTTGCTAGGTGGTAGCCTTTAAATCGGCCGCGGTCCGTTAGTATATGTCGGACCCGCGTGTCGCCACTATCAGTGATTGCAGACCGAGCGCCGCCACACGGCAGGTCTAGAGAGACTTCCTAGCATTCGCCCCAGTTGTACAACCGACTTTGCTAGCGATGGTTCACTGACAAAATACGCTCTCAATTGCCAAGACGATAGTTAGCATAGCCTTCAGCTACGTCACTTGCTACGTCCTAGCAAGGCGCCATGTTCAGTTACTATTGATATTGTAAATAATGTACAGTCAAGAGCGACGTTCACCATTTATGGATTAAAGTTAAGTATTCCAGCAGCTACGTACGCTTTTTGCTAAAGTCTAATTTCCTTGACCTGTTCCAGACCTCACGCCAGCCTGCGTGAGCTAAAACGCGTGCCTTTCGGCTTCCTCTGGTATACCGGGTTGGCTCTCCTGCCAACCCACAACAAAAACTGCACCTATTTTCTCATTAGCTGTCAGCTTCAAAACAAAATTACGTATTTCGTGGGCATCCAGCAGATGCGCGATGTCTATGTAGGCCCCTACAATAATTTGTTTTTACTTTTGCAGGTTTACTGGAATTATATTGACTTTGTTCATTTGGCCCCGTTAAAGTGATTTATTGCATCTATATAATAACTGTACTGAATTACCTAATTTATTTATTTTTTGTCCATGACTAACAGGGGTAATCAGATTCCTTGTATAGGTCATGTTTTATTATTTAAAAAGGTTCTTTTTTAAAAAAAGTAGAGAACCAGTTTCTTTACAAAACCACTGGGAGAATGCGGTAAAGCTTTGCACAGATGTGTTCGGCAGTGTCTCTAGTATGCCCGTCTATCGTGTCGCGTCGCTCTTTTCAGTTTTGAGTGAACAGTGAGCGCGTAAAGATGCGTAGGTAATAGCTTTTCCCGCCAAGTATGAGGGTCTGGCTAGAGATTTCGCCTGTGTCATGCAGCGCACATGACACAACTGTCGAGCAGTTGCTTCTTCATGCCAATACTCGGCCGCACACTGCAGAGGCAATGAAGATGCTCCTGCAGCGTTTCCGATGAGAAGTGGTTGATCACTCACAATACAGTCCGTAATTGGCTCCCCCTGATTCTCATCTCTGCTCACAAGAACCGCTGGCTATGAAGACAAAATTTTTCCACAGACAACAAGCTGCAGACCAGTGAAGATAACTGGCCGAAAGGACAAGCGGCTGCTTTCTATGACGAGGATATTGGAAAGTTGGTACAACACTACGACAAAACTCGAAGCTGGAGAGGCGACTATGTAGAGAAGTAGCTGGAAGGTGTACCTAACAGTTGCAAATAAAACGCTTCGGGTTTTGACTGTGGTTTCCATTTCGCAACCGATCGGAACTTACCTACTGGACAACCCTCGTACTTCTGTAAACAGTGCTAAACCTCGCCATCGGCCAGTAGATGACGGGCAACGAATGATTTCTTACATTTAGATCTACACACATACACCGCAACTCACAATACGGTGCGTGACGGAGGGTATCCTGTACCTTCACTAGTCATTTCCTTTTCTGTTCCACTAGCAAATACATCGAGGAAACAATGACTGTCTGTATGCCTCCGTACGAATCCCAATCTCTCTAATCATATCTTCATGGTATGTGAAATGTACGTTGGCGGCAACTGAATCGTTCTGCAGCCAGTCTCAAATTCCGGTTCTCCAAACCTTCTCAACAGTGTTCCTCGAAAAGAACGCCTCGTTCGCTCCAGGGATTTCCATTCGAGTTCCCGAAGTATCTCCGCGTGTTGTTCGATCCTACTGGTAACAAATCTAGCAGCCGCCTCTGAATTGCTACGATGTCTTCCTTTAATGCAATCTGGTGCGGATCCCAAACACTCGAGAGCTACTCAACAATAGGTCGCGCTAGTCTCCTATGTGCGATCTCCTTTACAGATGAACCACACTTTCCCAAAATTCTTTACAGAAGCTTTTCCCTCGCAAAGAAATTTATCAGGTTACCTTCCATTCGGAAAACGGTTGCTCTCAGCGACTCTTATATTGACTTGTAAATTATAGATTGCAGCAATCAGTCGTCCTTTTTCAGTTTTAATATGCAGATCCAGATTTCGGCTCAATGCACTATTATTTTCGCTCAACGCATGTAAGTCCCTGTTGATCGGTCTTCACCAACAGTTCATTGGATATTCAATTCGCATTGAGCGAAAACAATAGTGCATTGAGAATGGCTGGTTTCTAGCCGAAATCTGGATCTGCATATTAAAATTTGAAGAAGACGACTGATTGCAGCAATCTGTAATTTACAAAAAAAAGTAATTTATTACATCCGAACTGAGCATATGTTCAACATTCTACAGCAGACCGACGTTAGGGATATTGGTCTGTAATTCTGCGGGTCCGTTCTTTTGCCTTTCTTGCATAGAGGAGTCACCTGCGCTTTTTTCCAGTAACTTGGGACTTCGCGCTGGACGAAAGATTCGCGTTAAGTGCAATCTAAGTAAGGGGCCAATGCTGTAGAGCACTTTTTGTAAAACCGATATGGCATTCCATTCGGATCTGGCGACTTACGTGCTTTGACATATTTCAGTTGTTTCTCTACTCCAGGGATGCTTATTACTACTTCATCCATACCGAAGTCTGTTCGACGGCCAAACAACGGTACGTTTGTATGATTCTGCTGACACTGAAAACTTCCACTTTCCTTTTGCTATCTTCTACTACCACATCACTCTGGTCAACGAGTGACTGGATAAAAGCCTTAAACTCACTTAGCGATTTTACATAGCACCCGGATTTTCTCGGGTCCTCGGCTAGCTGTATTGGCTGAGGTATGACGGAGGTAGTTGTTGTAAACTTCGCACTTATATCTTTTTACAGACTCACGAATTTCTATTAACTTTTGGCTGTCATCATTTGCGCGTTCTCTTTTGAACCGAGACGGCACCATCTTTGCTTCCTTAACATTTTTCGAATTTCGACGCTTTACTCTCTGACAATCAGATGGATATGGGTGGTTCGGCGTATGCCTCCGGATTGTTACCTGACTTCATGTGCAGCGCCAACAATGAATTGTGGAGGTGGTGGTGTTACAGTATGGGGATGTTTTTAGTGCTTAAGGTGCGGTCCCCTTATTGCGCTTGACAAAACGGTAAATGCGAACAGGTATGAACGTATTTTAGAGCACTGTATGCTGCATACTGTAGGTCAATGATTCCCATCCTTCCTTATACCATTACCCTGAATGAGTCAGACATTAGCTGGTACCCTCTCCACTGCCGTCTGTTTCCCGCCCCTCCCCACTCCCCTCCCGGTCCCCCACATTACCACCAACTTTAACACCTAACTAAACTGTAGAATGAAAGACTTCTCTTGGAACACTTATTTTTAAGGCGACAAAAGATAAGTGATATTTGGTTGGTGTGTGTGTGTGTGTGTGTGTGTGTGTGTGTGTGTGTGTGTGTGTGCGGGAGGGTGGGGGGGGGGGGCGGGGGGTAGGTGCATGTATTAGAATAAATAACGAAGGAATTGATGGTGCATCACAAGTGCTACCCAAACTCCATATCAGATAAGAAAGCTAACTGTCCACGTCGGGAGTAGACACTAGTTACAGAACATACTTCCTTTGCATTACTCCTCTCCATTGCAACACATGCTTGATCTCCACACTGAAATCCCATTTAAAATCAACCAATTTAAAATATGTGCGCTAAACTTACTGTTCGTAAATCACTTGATTGCTGCACGCCATACTTGACAATTGGCAGAAATTGAAGGCTTCAGACTGTTAATGCTTTGTGTCTGACCGCAGCCACTAACAGCAGCAGTAGTAGTAGTAGTAGAAGAAGAAGAAATAATAATAATAATAATACTGTGTTCACCACTATATTAGCCCTTATGTAGTTACTACTGTGTCGTGCCGTCGATTAATTCATTTATCTGTTTAAAAGTGAGTAGTGAAGCAATGTATGGACTACTGCAGGTACTATCTACAGCTTCGCAAAGACATTTTCTTGAGAAATTTAGCATTTGTTACGTAGAGATCTCACTTTTATGATCATCGATGTACGGGACAAAGCACAACATATGTGTTTAGTGGTTGGGCTGTGTGAGAAATCTGTAACCTCCGCCTCATTAATGCTACTAATTGAGAAAAATTAATTTTTGTTAACTTATATACCAATATTGCCAACGGCCTTGCCGCAGTGGTAACATCGGTTCCCGTCAGATCACCGAAGTTGAGCGCTGTCGGGCTGGGCTAGCACTTGGATGGGTGACCATCCGTTCTGCCGAGCGCTGATGGCAAGCGAGGTGCACTCAGCCCTTTTGAGGCAAAATGAGGAGCTACTTCATTGATAAGTAGCGGCTGCGGTCTCGGAAACTGACATACGGCCGGGAGAGCGGTGTGCTGACCACATGCCCCTCCATATCCGCATCCAGTGACGCCCGTGGGCAGAGGATGACATGGCGGCCAGTCGGTGACTTTGGACGTTCAGTTCCTGTGCGGGAGGAGATAAATATACCAATATTAGTCTTACAAGATTGTGATAATAGCAACGATCTTCTGAAAATAATTTAGAATTTAGTTTCGTGACTGAAACAGAGTCAAATCGTTTAGCTTTTACCGCTTAGAAAATTTAATTTTACCCCTCGGGGGGTAACTACCCGCAGGTTGGGAACCACTGCAGTAGACGAATAGTTTGGAAACGATGACAGATTGTTTCAGCATGACAATGCACGCTGTCATAAAGCAGCATCTGTGAGGCGATGATTTGTGGACAATGAGACAGTAACATTCGTGAAATGGACTGGGGCCCTGACCAGAGTTCTCGCCTGAACCAAGCGGAATGAGTTACGATGTTGACTTGGCTCCACGCTCCAGTGTCCAACATCTCTCCCTTCTCTGGTTTAGGCTCTTGAGGAAAAACAGGTTGCAATTCCCCCACACATATATGCAGACAAATGTTCAAATGTGTGTGAAATCTAATGGGACTTAACTGCTAAGATCATCAGTCCCTAAGCTTACACACTACTTAACCTAAATTATCAGCCGGCCGCGGTGGTCTAGCGGTTCTGGCGCTGCAGTCTGGAACCGCGATACTGCTACGGTCGCAGGTTCGAATCCTGCCTCGGGCATGGTTGTGTGTGATGTCCTTAGGTTAGTTAGGTTTAAGTAGTTCTAAGTTCTAGGGGACTTATGACCTAAGATGTTGAGTCCCATAGTGCTCAGAGCCATTTGAACCATTTGAACCTAAATTATCCTAAGGACAAACACCCATGCTCGAGGGAGGACTCTAACCTCCGCCAGAACCAGCCGCACAGTCTATGACTGCAGCGCCTCAGACCGCTCGGCTAATCCCGCGAGGCTATATTCAGACACCTCACTGAAAATGTCCCCGGAATAGTTCAGGCCGTCATAAATGCGAAGAGTGGACACGTCCTATATTAATGTCCTCTAAGAACTGCCTGGATACTCTTGATTAAATAGTGTATACTGCAGGATCAGGTTTCGGCTAAGAATATTTTTTATGAGGTCCATCCATCGGAATATGAGTTTCCCATATTTTTCCTAAATCATTCCTGATAAGTTCCTAGACAGCTCCTGCCAACAATGCATCGCCGACACGTCCTGCTTTCCCACGCACTGGCACTCACTCCCTCGCGGAAACCTCCTGAAGCACTTTACGTAAGTTGTGGCCCGCCGCCCCGCGAGAGCCGTGGTAGCGGTCTATCACGTCATTTACATGCGGCGGCTCGGTCACGCACTGCCCGGGGGACTGGCCGGACACGGCCGGCGTGACGGCCCGTTGTGCGGCCGTCGTGTTCGCGTCGATACCCCGTGACGGGTCATACGTCTGCCGCGGGACCACCCAGCCGCGCTCCCCGTGACGTCAGACCCCCAGTGCTGCCACTCCGACAGCACCGCCGCCTGCCGGCGACTGGCTTCCATGTGACTCCGTAGAGGAGGGCTCGTGGTGGGGGCGCAGTCGAGGAGTTATTCAGCCTGATCTGATCTACATCTACGTCAACATAGATACTCCTCAAGCCACTGTACGGTGCGTGGAGAAGGGTACCCTGTACCATTATTGGTCATTTCCCTTCCTGTGCCACTCGCAAATAGAGCGAGGAAAAAACGACTGTCTATACGCCACAGTATGAGCCCTAATTTCTCGTATCTTATCTTCGTCACCCTTAAGCGGAATATACACTCATGCTCATATGAGGTGCATTCAAGTTCTAAAGCCTCCGACTTTTTTTTCTAATTAACTACTCACCCGAAATCGATGAAACTGGCGTTACTTCTCGACGTAATCGCCCTGCAGACGTACACATTTTTCACAACGCTGACGCCATGATTCCATGGCAGCGGCGAAGGCTTCTTTAGGAGTCTGTTTTGACCACTGGAAAATCGCCGAGGCAATAGCAGCACGGCTGGTGAATGTGCGGCCACGGAGAGTGTCTTTCATTGTTGGAAAAAGCCAAAAGTCACTAGGAGCCAGGTCAGGTGAGTAGGGAGCATGAGGAATCACTTCAAAGTTGTTATCACGAAGAAACTGTTGCGTATCGTTAGCTCGATGTGCGGGTGCGTTGTCTTGGTGAAACACCACACGCACAGCCCTTCCCGGACGTTTTTGTTGCAGTGCAGGAAGGAATTTGTTCTTCAAAACATTTTCGTAGGATGCACCTGTCACCGTAGTGCCCTTTGGAACGCAATGGGTACGGATTACGCCCTCGCTGTCCCAGAACATGAACACCATCATTTTTTCAGCACTGGCGGTTACCCGAAATTTTTTGGTGGCGGTGAATCTGTGTGCTTCCATTGAGCTGACTGGCGCTTTGTTTCTGGATTGAAAAATGGCATTCACATCTCATCCATTGTCACAACCAACGAAAAGAAAGTCCCATTCATGCTGTCGTTGCGCGTCAACATTGCTCGGCAACATGCCACACGGGCAGCCGTGTGGTCATCCGTCAGCATTCGTGGCACCTGGATGACACTTTTCGCATTTTCAGGTCGTCATGCAGGATTGTGTGCACAGAACCCACAGAAATGCCAACTCTGGAGGCGATCTGTTCAACTGTCATTTGGCGATCCCCCAAAACAATTCTCTCCACTTTCTCGATCATGCCTTCAGACCGGCTTGTGCGAGCCCAAGGTTTTTTCGGTTTGTTGTCACACGATGTTCTACCTTCATTAAACTGTCACACCCACGAACGCACTTTCGACACATCCATAACACCGTCACCACATGTCTCCTCCAACTGTCGATGAATTTCAATTGGTTTCACACCACGCAAATTGAGAAAACGAATGATTGCACGCTGTTCAAGTAAGGAAATGTCGCCATTTTAAGTATTTAAAACAGTTCTCATTCTCGCCGCTGGCGGTAAAATTCTATCTGCCGTACGGTGCTGCCATCTCTGGGACGTATTGACAATGAACGTGGCCTCATTTTAAAACAATGCGCATGTTTCTATCTCTTTCCAGTCCGGAGAAAAGAAATCGGAGGCATTAGAACTTGAATGCACCTCGTAAATTAAGGATAATGCTGATACATGGTGAAACAACGCTCTGGTGGCTGGTATGCGGATTTAAATCACCTAGGGCCGGCCGGAGTGATCGAGCGGTTCTAGGCGCTTCAGTCTGGAACCGCGCGACCGCTACGGTCGCAGGTTCGAATCCTGCCTCGGGCATGGATGTGTGTGATGTCCTTAGCTTAGTTAGGTTTAAGTAGTTCTAAGTTCTAGGGGACTGATGACCTCAGAAGTTAAGTCCCATAGTGCTCAGGGCGATTTGAACCATTTTTTAAATCACCTAGGGCTATGACCATGAGGTGCGTTTGACCTGCGGTCGCCGCACGGTGGCGCTGCCAGCAGTCCACATACCCAGAAGATGTGTTGGTGCATGTCAGAGTACAGTGCAGCGAGTAAGTGTGCAGACATTTTCAGACGTGCTAATGGTGACTGTGTGTTGAAAATGGCTCAAAGAACACATTTTGATGACGTTATGAGGGGTAGACGACTGGAGGCTGGTCAAACACAGCAGGTCGTAGCACGGGCCCTCCGTGGGCCACAATGTGTGATCTCAAGATTATGTCAACGATTCCAGCAGACAGGAAATGTGTCCAGGCGCTGCAGTACGGGACGTCCACAGTGTGAAACACCACAAGAAGACCGATATCTCACCATCAGTGCTCGCAGACGGCTACGGAGTACTGCATGTAGCCTTGCTCGGAACCTTACCGCAGCCACTGGCAGTTGTCTCCAGACACACAGTCTACAGACGACTGAACAGACATGGTTAATGCACCCGGAGACCTGCAAGGTGCATTCTACTGACCCCTGGTCACAGGAGAGCCCGGAAATCCTGGTGTCAAGAGCACCGTACATGGTCATTGGAACAGTGGTCCCAGGTTATGTTCACAGACGAGTCCAGTGATTCTCGCCGGGTTTTCATCTGGCGTGAACCAGGAACCAGATACCAACCCCTTAATGTCCTTGAAAGAGACCTGTATGGAGGTCGTGGTTTGATGGTGTGGGGTGGGAGTATGATGGGTGCACGTACACCACTGCATGTTTTTGACAGAGGAACTGTAACAGGTCAGGTGTATCGAGATGTCATTTCGCACCAGTATTTCCGCCTTTTCAGGGGTGCAGTGCGTCCCACCTTCCTCTTGATGGATGATAATGATGATAACGCACCGAGCTGCCATCGTGGAGGAGTAGCTTGAAACAGAAGATATCAGGCGAATGGAGTGGCCTGCCTGTTCTCCAGACCTAAACCCCATCGAGCACGTCTGGGATGCTCGCGGTCGACGTATCGCTGCACGTCTTCAGGAGCTCCGACAGGCACTGGTACAAGAATGGGAGGGTATACCCGAAGCAGCTGCTCGACCACCTGATCCAGAATATACCAACCCGTTGTGCGGCCTGTGTACGTGTGCATGGTGATCATATCACATATTGATGTCGGGGTACACGCGCAGGAAACAGTGGCATTTTGTAGCACATGTCTTTCGGGACGGTTTTCTCAACTTATCATTAATACCATGGACTTACAGATCTGTGTCGTGTGTGTTCCCTACGTGCCTATGCTATTAGCGTCAGTTTTGTGTAGTGCCACTACGTTGTGTGGCACCACATTCTGCAGTTATCCTTATGAGCATGAGTGTATATTGGCAGCAGTAGCATCGTTCGGCAGTCAGTTTCAAATCCCGGTTCTCTAAATTTGCTCAGTAGTGTTCCCCGAAAAGAATGCCGCCTTCTCTCCAGGGACTCCCATTGGAGTTCCCGAAGCATCTCCGTTAAACTCACGTGTCGTTCGAAGATACCGGTAACAAATCTAGCAGCCTACCTCTGAATTGCTTCGATGTCTTCCTTCAGTCCGACCTGGTACGGATCCCAAACACTCGAGCAGTACTCAAGACTAGGTCGTACCGGCGTCCTATATGCGGTCTCCTTTACAGGTGAACCACTCTTACCTAAAATTCTTCTAATGAACAGACGTCGACCATTGCCTTCCCTACCACAGTTCTCACGTGCTCGTTCCATCTCATATCGTTTTGCAACTCTACTCCCACATATTTAAACGACTGGACTGTGTCAAGCAGGACACTACTAATACTGTATCCGAACACTGCAGGTTTGATCTTCCTACTCATCCTCATTAACTTACATTTTTCCACATTCAGGGCTAGCTGCCATTCGTCACACCAATTGGAAATTTTGTCTAAGTCGCCTTGTATCTTCCTATAGTCACTCGGCTTCGATATCCTACCGTACACCACGGCATCATCAGCAAACAACCGGACATTGCTGCCCACCCTGTCCGCCAAATCATTTATGTGTATGGAGAACAACAGCGGTCCTATCACAATTCCCTGGGGTACTTCTGACGATACCCTAGCCTCTGATGAACACTCGCCATCAGACCCTCTCTTACTTCCGACCAGGGTTTCACATACACAGTACCTTTTATACATCATACTAACCAATGAAAAAACAGCTTTAATATGGCAAGTGGTTTTAAAACGATTTGAGCGTGTATAGGTGACAATCTGAGTGAACAATATTGACTACGAATTAATAAAGTTAGTACTAGTATAACGTTGTTGCTTTGATTTTCTATTAAAGCGGTGCTGATAGCCAATAAAAGCGGGTTACAAGCTGTGAGCTGCCTGGGGAAGTTAACCTTGCATTACTGCACAACTGTTTCACCAGGTATCCAGTCTAGCTTACCAAATTCCCAACCAGACTAACATTAATTATAATCTTTTAATAGTCATACGACAACCGGTGATATATATATATATATATATATATATATATATATATATATATATATATATATATATATATATATAAGAGAATTTAAATAAAAAGAAATAAATCAGTTTATATTTGGAAATTTATTTTAACATTGATCATTGAAATTTCAGCATATTAAATTTGATTCATAACTAAACTGGTGCCTTATTTAGGATTGTGGAATCTTACGGAACACATCAAATATGGAGCCAAGATTGGGATACTGCATACAACACTGCATTCATAAAATAACACACGAAGAACGTTGAAACATATGCAAGAGGAAATTAACCACAACCAACCGATTCAATTTTCACCCAAAGAAGTTACGTTCTTAGCACAATCCTGTCCGTCATGCAATTACCACACACTGGTATACTAAATTGATACTAACTCTCTGTGAAGTCTTCCCGAAAAAGAATTGATGGTTACACCACATGCTTCACGTGGTCAACTTGGTTTACACAAAGAGTGTAACTCCACAATAATTTTGATAATTAAAATAAATTAGATCGAAAAGCAATTCACAAAAGAAAAACCTCGAACTGGTTACTAACGTCTTACTATTAACCTGATGGGTCAAACAATTGTATAAGCACGTGGTACTGGTCTCACAAAGTACACCCCACGTGGGTTGAACATAAAGAAAAGTTGCTATATTGAAAAATATTGTCAAGACGAGAAGTTATAATCTCACGCACATTCACATTTAAGATTGATGATCTTAGTTAGAGTTACTGATCAACGCGTGGTTCCACTTTACTCACAAAGTAGTGACAAAGCAACTACCGGAATATATTCTGAACTTCACACGAGAATTACTCTGCGCTGCAATTTAAGATAACATTATATATTTTAGAGCTAAACCTGAAATAAAGGTGATTAAATTTTCAGTTAGGCTGAACTAAAGAAATCCATTGTTCTACGGACTTAGCAGACACGCGCTTAGCCTGAGATCTTACCACTTCAGACGCTCGCCACGGACAGACTGACGTGGTCCCTTCCTTGAGGGTGGCTCACAAATACAAACGGAAGTGGCCAGAGGGGCAGCTTCCTATACCAACATGACAAGGGACAGACAGGACCATACTAAGGATAGAAACCTCTTTGCTTTTAGAAAGCGTAGCTACGTGTTCCGACGTTGGTCCTACTGTTCTCTAGCAGACAGGCTTGTCTGCTACCCTGAAGCATGCAACTAGAAATACATTTGCTCATTCATCCTCTCACACAGAAGGGAAGGGGGATGACAGTATCTTATCATATACAGTATATAAAAGAAAGCGGATGTAGGTTCCGTATGAGACTGTGTGACATGAATTACATATAAACTGTGTTTTAAAGTGTAGTAGTGTGACAGATCGTTCTTTTTTATGTCTAAAAGTAACACGTTCCACTACTCAGTCTCCTCCCAGGTAGAAACGCCACAGTAAATTTAGACGAGGAATTTATGCCGTAAATGACAACAGATTTAAGAAATCAAACATGAAAGGAATCCAACAGAGACCTTTCACTAGTAGTACTTTGTACAAAATATATGTTTTCTTATATAGCGAATTATGAGGAAAGGAAATTTAAGAAGACTGCACCAGCTAAGAATACAGGAAAATGAGGAAGATCTGATTGGAAAGAAGGATGTACAAAGGTAATGAGTGCATATATGGACAAAGGTTATTGTTGCTTAGTAGATATGATATTAACTGTCTTCTAAATCTGGATATCTTATTCAGTTCTCTAATACAATGCGGGAGATTATTCCAGAGTCGGCTAGGGTTTCGAGAAAGTGGCTGAACGATGGAGTGGGGCAGAAAGTGTGTTGCTTTGATGGGAACGGTTGTTTCTGCCTTGTCGTTCAGACAAGAGCGTTAAGGTCGAGGAGATATGTGGGGGAGGGGTGGGCAGTGTGCGTTGACAAGACAATAGAGAAGACAGTGGGTACGGAAATTTCTGCGCTTGTCTGCACACAGCCAGGATAGATGTGCGTATGATGATGAAATATGACCCGAGAGTCGAACATCACAGATATAATCATTTCTAGGCGCCGTGAGTTTTCGTGAGAAAGGTCTTGCAGGATACCATCGCTGTAATAAATAAATGGAAGTTTAACTGTTTGCACAGGTTTCTCTATGAGGTCAAGTGGGAAGAACTTTTATGTTTGGAGACATCTTGATGCCATCTTGCACTTTGTACGAGGTTAAGTCAATTATTATCCGCAAAGTAGTTATAAAATTTTATTCTGATCAAATAGGAAACTTACAAGAGCATCATTTTTCGACATAGTCTCCTTGCGTTTCAACGCACTTGGTCCATCGTTGTACAAGCTTCCTGATGCCCTCATAAAAGAAGGTTCTCAGTTGAGATGCGAGCCAGGAATCCACAGCTTCTTTCACTGCTTCGTCCGAGGCAAATCGACGGGCCCTTAATGCCTGTTTGAGTGGACCAAACAAGAGATAGTCAGAAGGGGAGAAATCGGGACTATAAGGAAGGTCCATGAACCATGGACCTTGCCGTTGGTGGGGAGGCTTGCGTGTCTCAGCGATACAGATAGCCGTACCGTAGATGCAACTACAACGGAGGGGTATCTGTTGAGAGGCCAGACAAACGTATGGTTCCTGAAAAGGGGCAGCAGCCTTTTCAGTAGTTGCAGGGGCAACAGTCTGGATGATTGACTGATCTGGCCTTGTAACACTAACCAAAACGGCCTTGCTGTGCTGGTACTGCGAACGGCTGAAAGCAAGGGGAAACTACAGCCGTAATTTTTCCCGAGGGCATGCAGCTTTACTGTATGGTTAAATGATAGTGGCGTCCTCTTGGATAAAATATTCCGGAGGTAAAATAGTCCCCCATTCGGATCTCCGGGCGGGGACTACTCAAGAGGATGTCGTTATCAGGAGAAAGAAAACTGGCGTTCTACGGATCGGAGCGTGGAATGTCAGATCCCTTAATCGGGCAGGTAGGTTAGAAAATTTAAAAAGGGAAATGGATAGGTTAAAGTTAGATATAGTGGGAATTAGTGAAGTTCGGTGGCAGGAGGAACAAGACTTCTGATCAGGTGACTACAGGGTTATAAACACAAAGTCAAATAGTGGTAATGCAGGAGTAGGTTTAATAATGAATAGGAAAATAGGAATGCAGGTAAGCTACTACAAACAGCATAGTGAACACATTATTGTGGCCAAGATAGATACGAAGCCCACACCTACTACAGTAGTACAAGTTTATATCCCAACTAGCTCTGCAGATGACGAAGAAATTGAAGAAATGTTTGGTGAGATAAAAGAAATTATTCGGGTAGTGAAGGGAGACGAAAATTTAATAGTCATGGGTGACTGGAATTCGAGCGTAGGAAAAGGGAGAGAAGGAAACATAGTAGGTGAATATGGACTGGGGGTACGAAATGAAAGCCGTCTGGTAGAATTTTGCACAGAGCATAACTTAATCGTAGCTAACACTTAGTTCAAGAAACATAAAAGAAGGTTGTATACATGGAAGAATACAGGAGATACTAAAAGGTATCAGATAGATTATATAATAGTAAGACAGAGATTTAGGAACCAGGTTTTAAATTGTAAGACATTTCCAGGGGCAGATGTGGATTCTGCCCACAATCTATTCGTTATGAACTGTAGATTAAAACTGAAGAAACTGCAAAAAGGTGGGAAGTTAAGGAGATGGGACCTGGATAAACTGACTGAACCAGAGGTTTACAGAGTTTCAGGGAGAGCATAAGGGAGCAATTGACAGGAATGGGGGAAAGAAATACAGTAGAAGAAGAATGGGTAGCTTTGAAGGATGAAGTAGTGAAGGCAGCAGAGGATCAAGTAGGTAAAAAGACGAGGACTAGTAGAAATCCTTGGGTAACAGGAGAAATATTGAATTTGATTGATGAAAGGAGAAAATATAAAAATGCAGAAAATGAAGCAGGCAAAAAGGAATACAAGCGTCTCAAAAATGAGATCGACAGGAAGTGCAAAATGGCTAAGCAGGGATGGCTAGAGGACAAATGTAAGGATGTAGAGGCTTATCTCACTAGGGGTAAGATACTGCCTACAGGAAAATTAAAGAGACCTTTGGAGAAAAGAGAGCCACTTATATGAATATCAAGAGCTCAGATGGAAACCCAGTTCTAAGCAAAGAAGGGAAAGCAGAAAGGTGGAAGGAGTATGTAGAAGGTCTATACAAGGGCGATATGTTCAGGACAATATTATGGAAATGGAAGAGGATGTAGAAGAAGATGAAATGGGAGATACGATACTGCGTGAAGAGTTTGACAGAGCACTGAAGGACCTGAGTCGAAACAAGGCCCTGGGAGTAGACAACATTCCATTAGAACTATTGACGGCCTTGGGAGAGCCAGTCCTGACAAAACTCTACCATATGGTGAGCAAGATGTATGAGACAGGCAAAATACCGTCAGACTTCAAGAAGAATATAATAATTCCAATCCCAAAGAAAGCAGGTGTTGACAGATGTGAAAATTACCAAACTATCAGTTTAATAAGTCACAGCTGCAAAATACTAACGCGAATTCTTTACAGACGAATGGAAAAACTTGTAGAAGCCGAGCTCGGGGAAGATCAGTTTGGATTCCGTAGAAATGTTGGAACACGTGAGGCAATACTGACCCTACGACTTATCTTAGAAGAAAGATTAAGGAAAGGCAAACCTACGTTTCTAGCATTTGTAGACTTAGAGAAAGCTTTTGACAATGTTGACTGGAATACTCTCGTTCAAATTTTAAAGGTGGCAGGGGTAAAATACAGGGAGCGAAAGGCTATTTAGAATTTGTACAGAAACCAGATGGCAGTTGTAAGAGTCGAGGGGCATGAAAGGGAAGCAGTGGTTGGGAAGGGAGTGAGACAGGGTTGTAGCCTCTCCCCGATGGTATTCAATCTGAGCAAGCAGTAAAGGAAACAAAAGAAAAATTTGGAGTAGGTATTAAAATCCAGGGAGAGGAAATAAAAACTTTGAGGTTCGCCGATGACATTGTAATTCTGTCAGAGACGGCAAAGGACTTGGAAGAGCAGTTGAACGGAATGGACAGTGTCTTGAAAGAAGGGTATAAGATGAACATAAACAAAAGCAAAACAAGGATAATGGAATGTAGTCGAATTAAGTCGGGTGATGCTGAGAGAATTAGATTAGGAAATGAGACACTTAAAGTAGTAAAGGAGTTTTGCTATTTGGGGAGCAAAATAACTGATGATGGTCGAAGTAGAGAGGATATAAAATGTAGACCGGCAATGGCAAGTAAAGCGTTTCTGAAGAAGAGAATTTTGTTAACATCGAATACAGATTTAAGTGTCAGGTAGTCGTTTCTGAAAGTATTTGTATGGAGTGTAGCCACGTATCGAAGTGAAACACGAACGATAAATAGTTTGGACAAGAAGAGAATAGAAGCTTTTGAAATGTGGTGCTACAGAAGAATGTTGAAGATTAGGTGGGTAGATCACGTAACTAATGAGGTATGATTGGGGAGAAGAGAAGTTTGTGGCAGAGCTTGACTAGAAGAAGGGATCGGTTGGTAGGACATGTTCTGAGGCATCAAGGGATCACAAATTTAGCATTGGAGCGCAGCGTGGAGGGTAAAAATCGTAGATGGAGGCCAAGAGATGGATACACTAAGCAGGTTCAGAAGGATGTAGGCTGCAGTAGGTACTGGGAGATGAAGGAGCTTGCACAGGATAGAGTGGCATGGAGAGCTGCATCAAACCAGTCTCAGGACTGAAGACCACAACAACAACAACAAAGGAGGATGATCCAGTACTTCAAATTTGAGGTTCTGGAGCGTTTCAGCAGTGTGGGCAGCAGTATGCGGACGGGCATTGTCGTACAACAACACAACACCTTTTGACAGAACACCTTTACAGAAGCTCTCCTGCGAACCTTGCAGGCTGTGGCTAAGCCATGTCTCCGCAATATCCTTTGTTTCAGGAGTGCTAGTTCTGCAAGGTTCGCAGGAGAGCTTCTGTAAAGTTTGGAAGGTAGGAGACGAGGTACTGGCAGAAGTAAAGCTATGAGTACCGGGCGTGAGTCGTGCTTCGGTAGCTCAGATGGTAGAGCGCTTGCCCGCGAAAGGCAGAGGTCCCGAGTTCGAGTCTCGGTCGGGCACACAGTTTTAATCTGCCAGGAAGTTTCATATCAGCGCACACTCCGCTGCAGAGTGAAAATCTCATTCTAGAGAATTTGATATTTGTACTATCTAGGATTAAAGATAGTAGGGATTCCCGATAATTCGTACTAATAACCCTATAATGACCAACCAGTGCCGCCTGGGTTTGGGTTGGGCCGAGCTTTGACACTGTGTTCTGCGCCACTTTTGATAGTGTACGTACAGAGTGTTTCCGTTAGAGCATGCAAAAATTTAACAGGACGTAGAGGATGCACCACTGAACAATTGGAGGTAGGGAACCTGGAGTCAGAGAAGTCAGCTTAAGGAGATAATAGGAAGAAAATCACATTACTGTCAACTTTTGCTGCCTCGTGATGACTGGGTGTTGTGTCATGTCCTTAGGTTAGTTAGGTTTAAGTAGTTCTAAGTTCTAGGGGACTGATGACCATAGATGTTAAGTCCCATAGTGCTCAGAGCCATTTGAACCATTCAACGTTTGTATTTACATTAGTTAACTGCAAATACCATCATTGACACAATATAAGTACCATTTGTACTGTATCTTACAAATGTGATGAAACTGACGGCCATCGACCTCAATGCAAGCATGACATCGGCGAACAAGATTCTGACGCAGATATCCCTGGTGTTTTTCGAATCACATCATAGGCAGCAACAATTCTGGCAGCTAATTCCATCTCAGTATTGACTGGGGTCTAATACACGAGTGACGTTTGATATCCACATAGGAAACAATCAAGAGGATTCGGGTCAGGTGACCTCGCAGACTATGGAATAGGGCCTCCCCTTCCAATCCAACGACCAGGAAACATTGTACCAGTTCTGCTCCATCGTATTGTACTGCACGTCTCTGAATATTACAGAGCAGTGAATGAGTCTGTCGTTGATACATAGCACGTTCTGTCATTGGACACAGTAAATACAATACAACACAGTCACCTTACGAACAAGTAAAGCAAGAAAAACCTGCATCATGACTTCCTGGTAATCGGGCTCATCCTCCTTGTTTACTTGCAGGAAAACTTGTACGTAAAAGGTGCATTCAAGTTCTAAGGCCTCCGATTTTTTTTTCTCCGGGCTGGAAAGAGATAGAAACATGCACATCGTTTTAAAATGTGGCCGCGTTCAATGTCAATACGTCCCAGAGCTGGCAGCACCGTACGGCAGATGGAATTTTACCGCCAGTGGCGAGAATGAGAACTGTTTTAAATACTTAAAATGGCGACGTTTCCTTACTTTAAGAGCGTGCAATCATTCGTTTTCTGAATTTGCGTGGTGTGAAACCAATTGAAATTCATCGACAGTTGAAGGAGACATGTGGTGATGGAGTTATGGATGTGTCGAAAGTGCGTTTGTGGGTGCGACAGTTTAATGAAGGCAGAACATCGTGTGACAACAAACCGAAACAACCTCGGGCTCGCACAAGCCGGTCTGACGACACTATCGAGAAAGTGGAGAGAATTGTTTTGGGGGATCGCCGAATGACTGTTGAACAGATCGCCTCCAGAGTTGGCATTTCTGTGGGTTCTGTGCACACAATCCTGCATGACGACCTGAAAATGCGATAAGTGTCATCCAGGTGGGTGCCACGAATGCTGACAGACGACCACATGGCTGTCCATGTGGCATGTTGCCAAGCAATGTTGACGCGCAACGACAGCACGAATGGGACTTTCTTTTCGTCGGTTGTGACAATGGATGAGACGTGGATGCCATTTTTCAATCCAGAAACAAAGCGCCAGTCAGCTCAATGGAAGCACACAGATTCACCGCCACCAAAAAAATTTCGGGTAACCGCCAGTGCTGAAAAAATGATGGTGTCCATGTTCTGGGACAGCAAGGGCGTAATCCTTGCCCCTGCGTTCCAAAGGGCACTACGATAACAGGTGCATCCTACGAAAATGTTTTGAAGAACAAATTCCTTCCTGCACTGCAACAAAAACGTCCGGGAAGGGCTGCGCGTGTGCTGTTTCACCAAGACAACGCACCTGCACATCGAGCTAACGTTACGCAACAGTTTCTTCGTGATAACAACTTTGAAGTGATTCCTCATGCTCCCTACTCACCTGACCTGGCTCCTAGTGACTTTTGGCTTTTTCCGACAATGAAAGACACTCTCCGTGGCCGCACATTCACCAGCCGTGCTGCTATTGCCTCAGCGATTTTCCAGTGGTCAAAACAGACTCCTAAAGAAGCCTTCGCCGCTGCCATGGAATCATGGCGTCAGCGTTGTGAAAAATGTGTACGTCTGCAGGGCGATTACGTCGAGAAGTAACGCCAGTTTCATCGATTTCGGGTGAGTAGTTAATTTGAAAAAAAATCGGAGGCCTTAGAACTTGAATGCACCTCGTATGTTAGCTGTAAATAAGCTGGAAAACAGTAATGCTAGACAAAGCGGTAGACAAGTTTGCTTCCATATCTCCTTAAACCGGCTTCCCCGACTCGAGGTTCCCTATCTCAAATTGTTCAGTGGAGGATTCTCTGTGTCCTGTCACACTTTTGCACGCTCTTTCGGAAACACCCTGTATGTCGGTACTGAGATTCACGACAGCTGTCTCGAGGTTTATTGTTTTTGCACTTAGATACAACTGGGGGTCATCGGAATACACGTAGTGTTCGCAGTAGCGCAAAACTGATGACACATCATTGATATACAATGAAAAGAGTACAGCACCTGATACCGAATCCTGGGAAGCGGCTGGTCGTACCTACCTACATCGTGACTCTTTCGTGCCAGACATAGCGCACTGCTGATGAGACTTGTGGTAGGAGCGAAACCACTGCACTGCACTTGGCGAGGAATTTAGGATGCCAAGTTTGACAGTCAGCTGCCTAAGTCTTCAGTGTGAAAGGCTTTGTGAAGTCTAAGCAGTACGTGATAGTCGTCTCTTGTGCATCCAAGTTTCAGGTCGTCTGTTACCTTTATTATGTGTGTGAAATCTTATGGGACTTAACTGCTAAGGTCATCAGTCCCTAAGCTTACACACTACTGAACCTAAATTATCCTAAGGACAAACACACACACCCATGCCTGAGGGAGGACTCGTACCTCCGCCGGGACCAGCCGCACAGTCCATGACTGCAGCGCCTCAGACCGCTCGGCTAATCCCGCGCGGCTGTTACCTTTATTAAGGTAAAAGATGTTCTGCAATGTTTACAGAAGCCTAATTGGTACTCATCGGCCTAAATCGAATGCACGGTGTTAAACAGACTAGCCTTCTATTCGGGAGGATGGGGGTTCCACCCTGCCATCCTGATTTAGGCTTTTCGTAGATTCCCTAAATTATTTCAGGTAAAATGCCGGGATGGTAGATACTACAAGGCCACAACGAACTACCCTGTCCCATACTCGTCAGATAGGTCTGTAAATACGTAAATTCATGTCTGCTCCATTCATATTGGCTTTTCTCAACACAGTCACCCCTTATCATCAATGGCGGATTGGGGTTAAGTAATCTGTACCGGCACTGCATGATAGTACTCCTCAAACAAACAAGCAAGATGCTCAGGGAAGGGATTAGAATCGTCACAGAAAAGAATACGGAACAGGCCTGGAACCTAGACCTGACGAGGGCAATATTTGGTGATTCACGGGCCAGATTCACTTACTTAATTTCGCGGCCACCATGTCGTATGACACGATAGCAGCGCTCCAAGTGTATAAAGTTTAAACTACGGCGTCGTGCGTTCATGTTCATGGGGTAACGCAACGATGTCAACCACTGCCCATTCCCGACTACCCATGGCAACAAATTATGTCTCGAAACACACACTTTTGAGAGTACTTTGATTTTATGTCCATCCCACCTTCAGATGTTTATATTTATTTATGCGTCGTGAACATTGTTTGCCTATGACGTTTAACAAAAGCTGTCTTAAAGCATTTCGTTACAAAATTCTGCAACGCCATTGGTAAAGAAATAATGTTCACTACGTCTAAACAGGTGTTAACATGTGAAGATGGAATACAAGACATCTTGAAATTTCATCGTGGAAAAGTAAACGCTTATAAAGGCAACTGGCTGCAGTTAATTCATTTAAATTACCTTTACTTTCAACAGTTGGAGTGTTCTAGTACGCCTGCCACGGACAAGAATTAATTATTTATAAATGTTAATATAAGAAACAACAGAAAGATGAGATAGGCAATCCCAGTCGACAAGCAGTTAGGAGTAATTTTGCGGGTTTTGGCCATACTAGGATGTCCATTTCATTTTCATTGAAAAGGGTGACATTTAAAATAAATTTGAGAAAAACATGGGACAATGAAGAAAAAAACGGGACATAAATATTGTATTGACTAAATTTAATACACATACAAGTTTACTTTTACAACGTGCACTCAGATGATCCCAAATCCCTTTTTTCAATTATTCTGCCACACTATCACCGTACTCTTCACTTTTATGTACTTTATCAAGAAGTGCATTTTCGTTTGAAATTGTATCATAAAAGTCAGTACACGATACACCATTAAAGTGTGTTTTGACAATGAGCAAGGCACTCACTGTTTCAACTTTCATTCTGTTTTTTTTTTTTTTTTTTTTTTCGTCTGACCACAGAGAGTTCACTAACGAAAACATACGTTCCACCATGACGAATAGCAAATTTTGATCTGCAAAACATACATTCTATAGTTTCTCCACTACCAGTGATAAAAGGAAACTCGTTTTTTACATTGCTGTTAAAGTTACACTTTCGTTTTGGCATAATGAAACAGTGATTGCACAGTCCAAAACATTAACAGTGTTGTGACGAAAGCCAGAGAGCAAGTATCAGTGGTGTGGAGTATCTCTGGATCGAAAGGACGGATTCAGTGGATCGATTTAGAAGAGATGAATCTTCGTTGTTATTCGTAACCTATAGTGAGTTTAAAATTACCTGCGATTTTTGACAGTTCGGTACATGTTTGGGGTATGCTGAAAGTCATCACGCGCTTCCTACCGTAAATAATTGCGCAGTTAATACCAAGTCAAGCAACCAGTAGCGTAAAATAGTCTAGCCAAGTGGAATCATAAAAAAACGGGACATTTGAGCATCCCCAAAAAAACTTTCGGGACAGCGGGACATTTTGGTAAAAAACGGGACTGTCCCGGGAAAAACGGGACGAATGGACAGCCTAGGCCATACGCATGTCATTCAAGTGTTTGAAAATTAATAAGTTAACATTCACAAACACTATTAGCAAGCATTTTTTAAATATCTATCGAAACGTACTTTTGAGGACTGATCACATTGGCATGGGATGTTTCTGCACCACAAAGTAAGTTAAACTATGATTTCTTCGTTAATTTTAAAAAGTTTGAAAATGTAAATCACTGGAACTTAGCATATATCGACTATATTTCACAGAAGCGAACTGGGAAAATACGGACAACAGAATGGCGAGTTGTCCAAACAATAACATGGAGAATATTTTTGTCGGCACCAATACTGTTCGTCAATATTTCTAGTATCGCCCTCAAACAGTCATTATATTAATGTATTGACAATAGCATTGAACGTGTGAGGGCCCCTTAATTTACGTGTGACGTTTCCTCCACTCCAGACTATAAGCACGAATCGCATGTACTATACCAAATGGTTGAAACTGCTCAAATCCGAGACAGCATAGCTCGCTAAAACTTGTACAGCCTGTATGGTCAATAAGAAAGCACTATTCGTGCAGCTAGCCGATCGTATTCATGTACCGAACGGAGCGGTGGCAGAAATTTCCGAAAACGCGTGCCGGGCGAACTACAATGCGAGCACTTGGCTCTCTTCCACTTATTTCTTCCGCGGACCAGACCTGAAACCTATCACGGACCAGATCCGGAACGCGTTCTGCCGGTTGCGCACTCGTGGCATAGACCATGATGGAAGAAGAAGAAGATAATATCTTCGAAATGTTTCTACCTTCAGATTTAAGGCCACATGTTTATTTCGATCCAGAAGACAAAATTTACAAATTTGCCTGCATCTGCCACATAGAAACAAGCTAGACAGGACAGGAGATACACAAGAAGTCCTGAACAAGAGCCTATCAAAAATTAATCGAGTACGTTCCTTAGCATGCTACAGCAATCAAATATCTTCAAGAAAAGGCTCACAAGTCTGGAGAAAATGTCCAAGCGAAGATATTACCCATAAATATTAGAGCTAGACGTCATTCCCGAAGCCTACCCAACTCTTGATAAAAAAAAAATGTAAACTCAATTTTCTTAATAGCGTGTTAGAGAAAACAGTGAGAATTTGGAACGAAAAACTTGTTGAACTCAACATTTCGCCGTTAACATTAGGAGGGGGAAGCAAACAGATCGAAATCAATTGTCTTGCTTTTGCAGATGATTTCGCTATACTTTCCGAAACTGTGGCTTCTGCTACAACACATATAAATCTCTTGGAAGAAGCAGCCAGCAGAACTGGCTTAAGAATTTCTGCAGAAAAAAAAAACAAAATTTTAACTAACGTTAAGTATGGTTCAAAATTCCTGACAACAGATATTGGCCAAATAGAGAAGGTAAAAAAATTCAAATATCTAGGGGAGATAATCCAAGAAAATGCTATGGAAGAATCTGCAGCAGAGGAAAGGTTACAGGAGGGCATATGATATCACCAAAGACCTCTACAATAAAAAGTGCTTATCCAAAAACGCAAAAATAAGGCATTACGACACAGTAGTGAAGCCAGAACGCCTACATACGAGCGAATGCCTGGCATTAAACTGTAATTAAGATAAATTACAAGTACTAGAAAGGCAAATTATAAGGAAAATATTAGGACCACAAAACACAACACATAGTTGGAAATTACGAAGTAATACTGAAATATACCAATATATAGAAAATATTTCAAAGATAATGACATTTATTTAGAATGAAAGACAGTAGATTAGAAATAAGATTTTCGAATATTTGTGGTATAAGAAGTTCACGACAAGCGTTGTCAACGAAGTAAAAAAGGATTTAGAAAGAAATAATATATAAACAGAAGATGCAAAACAACAGAGGAGACTCTCGGAAAAAAGTATTGAAAATGAAAGTATTCCAAGGTAGGGTAGCTAAAAAGACTGGTTCAAAATGGTCTGAAGACAGAAAGACGAAACATAGTGAACAGATGAAAGAATACTGGAAGTGAAGAAAAGAACAAAAGATGAGGACCTGAAATTGGAACGTGGCACTCAGGTGGGCTATTCGGGAAAAGAAAAAAAAAATCAAGTCTGTTCCCTCAGCCTTATGCGAAGTGTGTAGCGTTGAAGCGAAAATGTCACGCACATATTTGTGCAATAAAACGATTACCATTTGAAACTGAATCGGAAAAAATCTTTCATCGCGAGAACCGCCATATATCTGCTAAACGTCGGCAACGTTTTTCGAATAGATTACAAATTGTATCCTGAAGCTAAAGACGCATTGCCTTTGCTGCCTTGTCGGTCATTTAACGTGTTTCCAGCCAATATCAAGGGCCGTGATTACAGAAATTTATCGTCTTTTTATCATTACTAGACTGGTGTCTCAAATCTCATTTAGCAGACAGATACGGGCCGTCAGTATACAATTAATCTGCACGATATCAAAGTTCCCACTCTGCGCAGTCGAATAGTACGCGGCACTGAAAATTCCATATTAAACTTCTTAACTAAGCTTTTTTTCTTTCAGGAAAGTTAATTTTTATTTTATGTTGGAACAAACGGTACATTTGCGTGTAGACGTAACAGCAGTGTTCAAACAAATGACAACACACCACATCAACTGGCAACAAGACTACTTAAACTTTGTAGTCTGTCTTTTTGTCTTTCCTCTCCAAGTGGGATAAGAATCGATCAAGCACATCTCACTGCAAGAAACTGCAAAAATTATTTGCTTTTTAAATTAGAAAGAATGTGTCAAGAATATTCAGAACATATTTGCTTCCCAGCTAAAATTCCGGTGATGCGAGAAACAGAAGCCAAAAAAGGGACTGTCCCGTTTTCTTTACGAGACAAATTCCAGGCGGCAGGTGTGTTTCTACTGTTCACTGACAACAGAGAAAAAGGTGCAATGAAAGTAAATTATTCTGCATTGTTGTTCTTTCGTAGCACAGTTACGTTGAGTAATCCGAGTTGGTCAGTTCATCGCTCCGTGTTTAAAGTAAAAAGCTTTGTGCTCATGTGCGGTGTAGTACGACTGGAACTGGATGCAGTCTTTCTTTCTTTCCTTTTACAAAATTTTTCTTTTGTTTTAACTGTTGCTTGGTAATTTTGTAAGTGCCTTTACATGAATAACAGTGAAAGAAGCAAACGTGCAAAACTAAGTGGGGGCGGCATTTCGGAAATTATCGAAGGAAAGGCGAGAACGAGAAGCCAGTGTTCTAAAAACGCTTGGTATAGTAGATACATTTTTCGCAACAAAATGTTGCTGGTTTGACTTCGAGTTCAAGCAGTGCGGATGAGTTTTCTGGAACTGCAGCTGTTGAAAAAGACGTAAATACAGACGAAACAAAAGTTAAAAATGAAGAAAAGCAAATTGTTCCTGATTTCGAGTTTCACGAAAAACTAAGTGTCCAGTCAGACATTACAACAAGAAATAACCTCGTTAGTGATGATCCTGCAGAATGGTGTGTCAATGAATCAACAAACGATATTCTCTCTCAACGTGGCATTAATCAAAATTGTAACGGTGATTTTTCTAATTGAAGAAGATCAATAGGCGATAAAACCAGATATTTTAACAAAAATTTATTTTACCGTAAACTTTTAATTGGTGAATCAACTTTGCGTGATTTCCTACTATACTCCTGTAGCACCGGTGCTGTTTTTTGTGCACCATGTAAATTATCCAGAGGTGAGGCCACGATTGCTACTAATGGTATTGCAGATTGGAAAAATATTTCTAATGTTTTATCTCATCATGAGAAATCACTTGAACACAAAAATCCTGAGTTATCACTGTTAGCAAGAAAAAAGTCACTTGGAACAGTAGATAACCATTTCGAGTCATATGTTGAGACAGAGAAAATGTACTGGGGCAGTGTGTTGAAAAGAGTTTGCAGTAGTGAAGAAGCTAACAAGTCGTGGATTTCTTCTATGTGGACATGTTACAAGATTTCATTCATTACATAATGCTCAATTTATGATGTCTCTTGAACTTATTGATCCTTTTCTCGCAGAGCACATTGAACGATATGGAAATCCAGGACAGGGACATACACGTTATCTTTCTTCAACAATCTGTGATGAAATAATAGAGCTTCTTTCTGAAAGAATAAAAAGAATTATCATAATTTAAATAAAACAGGCCAAATATTTCTCTAAAACGGTAGATTCAAGTACATTCATTTCACATACTGATCAATTATCTGTCATATTAAGATATGCGAACGAGAATGGTGCACCTGTTGAACGTTCCCTTCTGTTTTTACCAAACCCGGGTCCTGTCTACAAATTCCAGTGATATTGCTGACTGTACTGGCCAGTCATATGACAAAGCAAGCAATTATGTCAAGAACGTACACTGGTTTGCAGGCAAGCATTAAAGAATAAAATCCGAAAGCACATTATGTGCCTTGTGCAGCACATTCTTTGAATTTAGTCGGCAGTTCGGCACTAGTGTCGCAAGCAGTTGTCGGGAAGCATGTTCATTTTTCAATGTAGTGAAAAATCTTTATAATTTTTTCTCTGCTTCTACACAGCGCTGGCATAAACGTCTTTCTTTCACGAAACCAGGAAGCAAAACGGGAAAAATTTATCAAAAACACGTTGGTGAGCAAGAGAGGAAGCGTGTGTACGTTTATATGAAAAATGGGAGGGCGTTATCAATGCCCTCGGACATATTGCCAATAATACGTTTGAAGAACCACTTGTGCGAAATGAGGCTTCAGCTTTATTGAATCAACTCAGCAGACTAGAAACAGTATTCATGATGACGGTTTGGAAGGGTATACTCCAGAGATTTAATAGTGTAAATCTGAAATTGCAAAGTGTAAATATTGATACTAAAACAGTGCATGAGTTATATGAATCACTTGTAGCGTTTATTGTATCTATTCATGGCATGTTCGACTATTATGGAAATAAATCCATGGAGATTGTGACTGATATAGACTATGAATGCACCTATAAAAGATGACGAAAATGTAAACTTCATAATGACGAAGAAACGGACTCTAAGAAGTTTTTCTGACTGGAAGGAAAAAATTTAGAGTCCAAACATTTCTCCCAGTACTCGACAACTTGTACGCTGAATTAGTGAGGAGGAAGGAAAGCTATAGAACACTGTTGGACTCCCTCACAGTTTTTAGCAACCTTAAGAACAGTTCACCTGACGATATTGCTGAACGGGCAACAAAAGTCCAAGCACCATATGACACCGATTTAGAGCCTTCCTTCCCTAGTGAATGTGTACATTTCGCAGGACTTTTGAAATCTTCTGAGATTAGTGATATACCAGTCGAAATGAGCAAAATTTTTACGAAAAAAGAGATTACAGTCCGTGTTTCCGAATGTTTACATTACTCTTAGAATATTTCTACGTTTGGCACTTACAAATTGTTCAGCCTCTTAAAAGACTGAAATCATACCTACGTTCTACGTTGTCTGAGGAGAGATTGAACGCTTCGTCCATTTTTCTATCGAAGCCGACCTCCTAACTGATAACTGTCTGAGCTATGAAGATATGATCAACGAGTTTTCTGCCGTCAAAGCCAGACGCAAACTTCGCTGACTGGTGAGTTTGTTAGTTTATTCATATTACTTTTAAAAATTTAAGATTATAACGTGATTTTTATTATAACTTAGAGCACATTCATTAGATTTACAAACTACGTATTACCTTTATTTTACAACTGCCGATGGCAGAACGCAGAACTGAACCTCGTTCACGTGCAGACATGACCGAAGGCGACCGACAATACTAAACAATACCCGAATGACCCAGGCCGCTCGGCTCTCTACAGTCAAGTCATACTGATACTGTAGTAGCCTATATTACAACTGATGCGTATTCTTGGCATCTGCTGAAATGTATAATTGTCGCGAAAATATATGTAATCGGAAAGTACGCTCAGATGAAAAAGTGTTAATAAACAACGTAGTTCATTTCTGTTGATAAATACGTTTAAGCTTCGCTAACACCGTTAGAAAGAGCTATTTTGAGAGCAGTAGCTGCAGTACAAAACCGTTCAGCCCTTACATTGATTAAATATATCGTGTGCATTTATTACGCAGCATCTAGCTACACAGACCCTAATGCTTTACACGTTAACTATTAGATTATAAAACAAGTCTGATTTTTCCACATTAGTCTGTAAAATTATGTAATAGCAAATCCAGTTCTGTTTTTGTTCGCCTGTATTTAGTTATTAGTTCGTGCACCGAAATCTCTATTTTATTTTCGTTTCTTAAGCTTTCCTACAGATTCAAGAATTAATACCGAACGTGGTTTTTTTTTTTTTATATATGCTACGCATTCCAGTTATTACATCGTAAAACGACAGTTATTTTTAATTTTGAACGCATCTCTGTAAATGTACGTACTAATTTCTAATGTATGACAATTTCGCTTCAATTTTTAGATTGTAACACAATTTTTTTTTATTTTCATTTTCAGGGTTTCGTGTAAATGAAGGTATTGAAAGTGAATGTATAACAAAAATCCGTTGACTCCTGCACGCTCTGTAGAATTTTTAAGGCCATAAAAGAAAAGTTGTTTTCCTTGTGTTCGTTTCTGTTGTCTTTCGACAGAAGAATGAGTTAACACAATGCAGTTTTAAGTTTGTTTTATCTGCTGTCGTACACCAAGGACAGTGCAGGAACAATGTTACATTTTGATTGAGTGCGACTAGACCGATGATGCGTCCTTCAGAACAACGAATGGCGGAGTACGGAAACAGCTCACAGCGCTCCCACACAAAACCGCCATTGTGAAGTGATCAGGTAGTAGTGTAACCTCCCCACAAAAAAAAATATTATTTGGTTAATGATTCTAATTTTTGTGTAACCTCAGAATAAAATTGGTTCCCATTTATAACCTCCCTACAGAAATTCATTCACCTTTAACCTCCACACAAAATTTGTTTCCCATTTAATGTACCCACAAAATTCTTTTCTCATTTAATCTAAGCTCGAAACAGAAAAATTCCTAAACCTCTTAATAAAGAATAAATTCAGTAACCTGGTAAATTTTGGACGACAGCAGTGCTGCGTCATGGCCCTGTAAGATCATTCTGAATAAAAAAGGAAAAAATTCTTACCTCAATAAAATTGTCGAATATATCTGCTCTTACAATAAATTTTTCCGGCACAGCTCTGTGCAATGCTGGCCGATAGATTGGTCATTTATGAAAGGAAGCAACTGATTTTTCTTTTGCAACAATCGGAATGATCATGGATTGGAGAAATTGGTAAATGCTTTAAATTGAAATAAATGCTTATTTAAAAAAGTTACTTTATATGACAAAGATTATTATTAGGACATTTTTAAAACATTGACATGGGAGTTCAGATAACATTACTAGATATGCGCGAGGCTGCTTTTTACCTTATACAATAAAACTCAGGCTCCGGCATTGCTGCACCGAGACCGACCAGCCAACACAATACACCATACCAGACCAGAGCAGACTCCAGACTAGCGCAGACTAGCAACAACTTAAAAAATGGTTCTGAGCACTATGGGACTCAACTGCTGTGGTCATCAGTCCCCTAGAACTTAGAACTACTTAAACCTAACTAACCTAAGGACATCACACACACCCATGCCCGAGGCAGGATTCGAACCTGCGACCGTAGCAGCAGCGCGGCTCCGGACTGGAGCGCCTAGAACCGCATGGGCACCGCGGCCGGCTAGCAACAACTTTCTGCTACAGCTACAAAGTACCTACTGCAGTCAACACTGCTCTCTGGTCAGCGATTCTCTTATACCTCGCATATCGCAGGCAGCGCATGAGCAATACATCGAAATTATATCTGCTCGGACCTCTTACAATAGTTATTATTTAAAACATGTTTTATTGGGGGCGCATATAATATGGTGTGCCTAGGGGCGTAAAATTTTTAAATCCGCCACTGCTTGTCTCAACTGTTTACCTGCGTTCGATCCTTTAACAACAACAGACAGAGATGAAAGATTCCCGCCACAATATTTTTAGACTATACCACCATATGTGAAACATTTTGATTCATCAGATGCATGATATACACTACAACGAACTTCTATAGCTGCACTCGCCACATGCTCTCGAAAAGGCGTTTTTCTTGAAATTTTGTTTTTATGAACCAATCGCTGATGTATCATATAGGGAAGTAGGTTAGTTCATCATTTGGATCTCTAGGAGTGAGGTACAACCACATCCTATGCATGCTCTTATTCTTTGACACGCGCTCAAACAGTTTTTCGGGTTCATGGAGACGTGTTCCGTCTGTGCAACTAATTGAAGGAAGATTGTTTATTGCAATACGTGTTTCGCTTCTTTTGTGAAGCATCTTCACGAATAAGAGAAGTGAAACGCGTATGGCAATGCACAAACTGCCTTCAAATTAGTTGCATAGACGGAATGTACCTCCATGAATTTTTTGACAACTAAGGAACGACAGAAAACAGAAAAAATGACGAATTTTTCGGGTGTTTCTATAGATGTATTTGTACAATGTGGTACTACACTCCGTTCCTAACTCATATTCCGAAATGTAAAATCCAAAACAAGATGTCGATGTGAATGAGAATAAAATGACGCAATGTGACATTTATAACAGTTTCCAGATGTAGTGGGACGCGAAATTGAAGCGTCACCCATCCACCAGCGTCAGCCCAGTTTGCAGGTGAATATAAGTTAATTTAGTGTTTTTTTATGTATTTTTGTAATAGTTGTGAATTGTCTAAAGTTTGTATTTAATTTTTTATGTTTCATGTACGGAGAAGGCGGCGCAACGAACGGAGACAGCATCTTCACTGCCGGGACCAGAGAGAAAATTGCTGGCCACTATACGTCGCGGGTCGACAGCCAAAGAGCAACAGAAGATCCTGAAACCGAGTTGTTGCGTCGTGCTTCTAAAAACTAAAAACATAAGAATTTGTAATGTTTCTACAACAATGACGTCATAGAAAGTTTAATCATGTTGTAAATGGTTAGTCCTATCTTGTCAAGGCTCAGGTTCACGTCTATATGTAAGAAGGTAATAAACTAGTGGATACTGCTAAAGTTCAAATACGTGTTCCGAGAATTTATTTAGGCAGAATTATGTGAATGAATTATTAATTTATTTGAGAAGATTATTGATTGTGACAACGTTCATCGCTAGTTTGAATCTGGAAAGTTTATTCAATGTGGTTCTAATATTTGTTAAATCAGATAACTTGCATTAATATAATTTCTGAGAAGAAACAAACGACATCTAAATTGGAAAAAGTTTGCACAAACAAACTGGACTGAGTGACGAAATTCTGCGCATACGACTCAAATGATGATGTTTTACAGTTTCGTTCAAGAACCATTCAGAGACAATTTAAAAAGAATTTAAATAATTTTGAAGTGTGTTGTAACTGACGTAGGTGACGAAGTCTGCACATGGTCATATGTCAAAAGAAAATCATTTATACAAAACTTGCGTCGTTACACTACACAGAACACTGTGAATATTCTGTCGTTGTACATTCATGGAAGCATGTGGTCAGCGAAATTTGAACAGTGTTACATACTCTAACCACACTTTTCGCTACCGTGAGGAATAGCATGCCTGTGTCGGTTGTGTGAGGTAAAGGGCGAGTTGTGGCGTCCTGAATATATTCTAAGTTCGGAGTTGGCGTGGCCGCACTGGCTGCTTGGCAAGCCGGGGCTCGTCACCAACCATGTGGTGCCGAACGGTAGCCGGGGCAAGAGGGGTAAGCCCCAGCGAGTGGTCCAGACCGACCGCGTGGCTGGGAATTCCATGTTGACGCTGTGACGAGGACTGTGGTTTGTGACATTTGTATGCCGCGAGTGCCAAAGATGGCGGACTTTGTGAAACCACTATGGCAGACATTTCACAGCTCATGTAGAAATTAATAATAGCCAGAGGAATCATTATATCATAAAAAGAAACATGTACATTACCATTATTTGCATGACGATTATGATAGTGTAATCAGATTTTCAATTATCTTTATTAATTTAAAGTTTAGTTGTTGTTGTGGTTTTCAGTCCAGAGACTGGTTTGATGCAGCTCTCCATTTTACTCTATCCCGTGCAAGCTGCTTCATCTCCCAGTACTTACTGCAACCTACGTCCTTCTGAATCTGTTTAGTGTATTCATCTCTTGGTCTCCCTCTACGATTTTTACCCTCCACGCTGCCCTCCAATATTAAACTGGTGATCTCTTGATGCCTCAGAATATGTCCTACCAATCGATCCCTTCTTCTTCTCAAGTTGTGCAACAAATTTCTCTTCTCCCCAATTGGCCGACCGCGGTGGTCTCGCGGTTCTAGGCGCTCAGTCCGGAACCGCGCGACTGCTACGGTCGTAGGTTCGAATCCTGCCTCGGGCATGGATGTGTGTGATGTCCTTAGGTTAGTTAGGTTTAAGTGGTTCTAAGTTCTAGGGGACTGATGACCACAGATGTTAAGTCCCATAGTGCTCAGAGCCATTTGAACCATTTCTCCCCAATTCTATTCAATACCTCCTCATTAGTTACGTGATCTACCCATCTAATCTTCAGCATTCTTCTGTACCACCACATTTCGAAAGCTTCTATTCTTTTCTTGTCTAAACTATTTATCATCTACGTTTCACTTCCATACATAGCTACACTCCATACAAATACTTTCAGAAACGACTTCCTGACACTTAAATCTATACTTGATGTTAACGAATTTCTCTTCTACAGAAACGCTGTCCTTACTATTGCCAGTCTACATTTTATATCCTCTCTACTTCTATCATCATCAGTTATTTTGCTCCCCAAATAGGAAAACTCGTGTACTATTTTAAGCGTCTCATTTCCTCATATAATTGCCTCAGCATCACCTGATTTAATTCGACTACATTCCATTATCCTCATTTTGCTTTTGTTGATGTTCATCTTATATCCTCCTTTCAATACTCTGTCCATTCCTTTCAGCTGCTCTTCCAGGTCCTTTGTTGTCTCCGACAGAATTACAATGTCATCAGCGAACCTCAAAGTTTTTATTTCTTCTCCATGGATTTTAATTCCTACTCCGAATTTTTCTTTTTTTTTTCCTTTACTGCTTGCTAAAGTTTAGTATCTGACTGTAAATTCTACAAGTAACACCCAGCAACGAATTTCCAAAATTTGTAAAGGTTCATCCGATTTTGTCGATTGACATGTCCTTAGAAAGCTATTACTGTAAACCTAAATTGGTATGAAATACAGGCATGTAACTTGAATAGTACATGAGTTATTGGAGGTCAAAGTGGCCGATTACTATTAATTGCGTCAAGCCATAAGTACTCCACAGTTACACGAAAAAACGGTAGTAGCATGCTTACAAATATATTTACTCGTCTATGTCTTTTTTTATATCCGATATGTACTATTCATAAAGAAATTGGTCAAATATTTACTGTGTTTTAGAAAGCTCAGAGACATTAGGCTACTGGTCTACTTTTGGTTTCCATTCCTTTGATATATGTTTATTTGATTTGTTTATGTATTTAGTAATGTGTTTTAGAGAGTGTTTATGGTGCAGCCATAGGAATATTTATTTAATTTCAAATTATTTAAATGTAAACCCAGTATTTTGTATGTGTTTTAATATGTTTGTGAGTGTGCTTGGCTTGAAGACATGGTGGAAGCGCTCTAGCCAACCACAGCACTCGTTAATGGAGAGACTGTATGGAAGTAGGGGAGGAGCATCGGGTAGCAGACAGGACAAGAGAGAGTGCTGGACGGGAAGGCGCGATGGGGTCGCAGGAAAGACTTGGAGAGGGGAGCAGTTTGCGTGTGGTCGAGGGAGATAAAAATATTTCAGAGTGCCGACCTGGGCTATTGTGTGATTTCCGTGGCTTCTGCACTGAAGACGTAGTATGCATTTAGAAGTGAATATCTCGCGAGCTTTGTTGTTGTTCATATCTAATTACGTGAAGTAAGAATCTATTGTTTCCCTGTTATTTTATTCAATTGCTGGACCATCGACACCAATAAGTATTTGCAGTAATAAACGGAATTCTCAAAGGTACTTCTGCTATCGTACTCAACATTTAAAGTCGTTAAAAACAGTACCAGAAGATTTTATTTAATTGCAATCTTTCATTTATAAATTTCTACGTTAAATTCAAAATTAGCAACTGCCGAGTGATAGAAACCTTCGACCATTCGATTGATGCGTATATTCATATTCTATACTGCAGACTCAGCAGTATTTGGATGCGGCAACTATGTATCCCAGCCCCTAGACAACGAAACCTGCCAAAACTTTTAATATTTCAACTTCGAGTGTGAGGGTACGTAGTTGAGGGCCACACCATATATATATATATATATATATATATATATATATATATATATATATAATTTTTTTATTTATTTTTTTATTATTATTATTTTTTTTAAAGCCCGCAGCTCCTAGCCGCTTCGGGTTAGTGCCACTGTGGTGCTGCAGTGCGCATGCGCGGATCTGAGGCAAATTGCTTTTGATAGGTTGGCGCGAGGAGAATTGTCAATAGCGTTTCGGTTCACTAGCATCGTTTAGCATCGCTTCCGAAATGCTTACAGAATAATGTTGGAGCTTTCCTTTGAAAACGAGACCGTTCGGTGAGTTCGGCAAAATGGCGGAAAGATACAGAACAGAGCCCCAGTTCCAGTCTGCTTTCCGAATGTTCCACTTGGCCATATGGCATCGCATATCACTAGTAGCGGGATAAAACCGATGCGAGCACTGTGTCATGCAATTAGCCTATCTCGGGGGGTAATCATTCCTCAAGGACAAGCATGCAAACAGCACGCCCTCCCCTTATATCCTCCCTATTGGAGGGAAATTTAAATTTATTTACTTCTGGGGCTATCCTGAGTGTTCACCATTCGAATTTTCCAGTTAGTGTTATACAGTTATTTGCACAACCATGTAGCATATCTGACAAATGCTCATGTGTAAACGTAATTTTTCCCGTTTAACGAAATCATGTCCTCACAGATTCTTGAATTTCTTTTTCTATTCCTCTGTATATTAATCTTGTAAGCAGTTTGGCTGCATGAGATGTTAAGCCGATTGTTTGATAATTTTCACACCTGTTTGCCCTTGCTATCTTCGGAATTATGTGGTTGATAGATTCCACACCCAACTTGAATAGTAATTTGGTCATCTTCTCCCCTAATGACTTTAGAAGTTCTGATTGAATGTTATCTATCCCTTCTGCTTTATTTATATCTCAACTCTTCTAGAGATTGTTTAAATTCTGATTCTAATAATATATCCATTTATCGACACCAGTTTCTTCTATCAGCTGATGATGGCCTGGAATAAGAGATGCAGACCTTCAGGGGGCGAGTAGCTGGATATTTTCGAACACCTGCATGTGGTATGCAGCCCGGAGTCCACTCTGTCAGTCATTTCCTGGAATACGTCGGACACATCTCTCTACCCTTCCTGTTGCCAACAAATAGGGAAGCCCTTTCGAAAACAGCTTCCAATAATAATATGGCTATCTCCCCAGAAATCAGAGCATTCTGCTGTTAATACTGAAAGCTTTCTCTCTAGCAAACAGAACCTACAGCACAGAGAAGTAAATCCTTCAGGTGATCCCTTTCATTAGCAGACTCCAATAATAATATGGCTATCATTTGCTGTCGGTCTTTCCTCGGAAATCAGAGCTTTCAGCTGTTAGTGATCCCAGACTCGTAAAAGCTGTCCTACCCTTCTCAGAAGGACTGGGCAAATAAATGTGAGTGGCGTAAATACCCGGACGTTGAACAATGTGTTTTCCATCCCCCCACCTGCAAGGTGAAACATTCTCAGGTGTGTTTTCGAGATATGCTGAGGAGACTGACCCAGTGAGCATTTAACCTTTTTAAATGTTCGGATAATAAGTTGCCGCCTCTTTATCTAAGAATAGATGATGAATGCAGCTAGCCGCTATCTCTGTGTAATGTCTTGTCTGTATAGACGTGTATCTGTTGCCTTTAAGATCACTTCACCTTCACACATAAAAATGGCTCTGAGCACTATGCGACTCAACTTCTGAGGTCATTAGTCGCCTAGAACTTACAACTAATTAAACCTAACTAACCTAAGGATATCACACACATCCATGCCCGAGGCAGGATTCGAACCTGCGACCGTAGCGGTCGCTCGGTTCCAGACTGTAGCGCCCAGAACCGCACGGCCACTCCGGCCGGCCCTTCACACATAAATCTATACAGTAAAGTAAGGCCCTCCCCGTTCTTGGCTGATCCGTGATGAGACAGACGAAAAATTAGACTAATGGAGGATTATTAGTATTATCTCTATTTTCATTCGCTCTCTCTCTTTCTCTCCTTTATCTATGTACAGTTTTTAATATAATACACTCCTGAAAATTGAAATAAGAACACCGTGAATTCATTGTCCCAGGAAGGGGAAACTTTATTGACACATTCCTGGGGTCAGATACATCACATGATCGCACTGACAGAACCACGGGCACATAGACACAGGCAACAGAGCATGCACAATGTCGGCACTAGTACAGTGTATATCCACCTTTCCCAGCAATGCAGGCTGCTATTCTCCCATGGAGACGATCGTAGAGATGCTGGATGTAGTCCTGTGGAACGGCTTGCCATGCCATTTCCACCTGGCGCCTCAGTTGGACCAGCGTTCGTGCTGGACGTGCAGACCGCGTGAGACGACGCTTCATCCAGTCCCAAACATGCTCAATGGGGGACAGATCCGGAGATCTTGCTGGACAGGGTAGTTGACTTACACCTTCTAGAGCACGTTGGGTGGCACGGGATACATACGGACGTGCATTGTCCTGTTGGAACAGCAAGTTCCCTTGCCGGTCTAGGAATGGTAGAACGATGGGTTCGATGACGGTTTGGATGTACCGTGCACTATTCAGTGTCCCCTCGACGATCACCAGTGGTGTACGGCCAGTGTAGGAGATCGCTCCCCACACCATGATGCCGGGTGTTGGCCCTGTGTGCCTCGGTCGTATGCAGTCCTGATTGTGGCGCTCACCTGCACGGCGCCAAACACGCATACGACCATCATTGGCACCAAGGCAGAAGCGACTCTCATCGCTGAAGACGACACGTCTCCATTCGTCCCTCCATTCACGCCTGTCGCGACACCACTGGAGGCGGGCTGCACGATGTTGGGGCGTGAGCGGAAGACGGCCTAACGGTGTGCGGGACCGTAGCCCAGCTTCATGGAAACGGTTGCGAATGGTCCTCGCCGATACCCCAGGAGCAACAGTGTCCCTAATTTGCTGGGAAGTGGCGGTGCGGTCCCCTACGGCACTGCGTAGGATCCTACGGTCTTGGCGTGCATCCGTGCGTCGCTGCGGTCCGGTCCCAGGTCGACGGGCACGTGCACCTTCCGCCGACCACTGGCGACAACATCGATGTACTGTGGAGACCTCACGCCCCACGTGTTGAGCAATTCGGCGGTACGTCCACCCGGCCTCCCGCATGCCCACTATACGCCCTCGCTCAAAGTCCGTCAACTGCACATACGGTTCACGTCCACGCTGTCGCGGCATGCTACCAGTGTTAAAGACTGCAATGGAGCTCCGTATGCCACGGCAAACTGGCTGACACTGACGGCGGCGGTGCACAAATGCTGCGCAGCTAGCGCCATTCGACGGCCAACACCGCGGTTCGTGGTGTGTCCACTGTGCCGTGCGTGTGATCATTGCTTGTACAGCCCTCTCGCAGTGTCCGGAGCAAGTATGGTGGGTCTGACACACCGGTGTCAATGTGTTCTTTTTTCCATTTCCAGGAGTGTATTTCATTACGTGAAATCAGCCAAATAGGATCTTTGGTGGAGTCCTTCGTCTTGGTAATTAGCGGCTGGCTTGCTATAAGAGATCTTTACATTTATTATTACTGTTAAACACTGCAGTCAGTCGGAAGAATCAATCGTTTGGACAATTTGTTCCTTTTACGAAAGACTGCGAATTCCAGATGTGTACGAAGCCTTTTTGGACGATTTAACACAGACTCAGTGATTGCAGGCTCTCTTCGACGCAGCTGAAACTTCCCCACTAATTACAGGGCCAACGTGATCATCAAATGATTCAGAAAAAACTCATTCGTTCATTCACTCCAGAACAAAAAAGTCACAAACCTTATTTATGGAGGAAATTGTGTCATTAAATCCATCTCCATTACATATCCAGATCTTCGGTGATTCCACGCCTTAATTATTTTCCTTTTACAGTCTCTTTCTCCTCAAACAAACCGCTAGCGGCACAAATGTTAATTGACTCGCTTTAGCGAGAAGAAAAGCAGAATATGTATCTCTCAGAAACACGTCAATCCCTCAACAGATACTCCAGAAGCTGCCCTAGTTACCACTCTTAACAACCATGGAGAATGCATATATGCATCTCTGTTATTTCAAAGAATAAACGCACTAGAAAATACTTTGGCGTCGTCGAGCTGTCGCCGCATATATTACGAGAAAATCAGATCAGACAACTTTTCCAAAGTGAGTGAATGTGGATGGTTTGATTGAAAATGATTAATTGGTGCATGGTAGAGGGTATTTTCTGTGGGAACATTACAAGCAGTAGCAAAATACCTGTCTGCTGACCATCCCTGGGTTTCCCTCAGAATAGAGAGTTGTTTAGGTGTTCCTATTGCTTCCCACCAAATTAGTGGGTGGAGTCGTACTTCTGTCAGCAATGTGAGAGATACACACAATACCGAGCATGCCGGCGTATTCAGTTTCATCTCTCGGTTCAGACGTTACAATGGGAGAATGTATCGCTTCCACTCCACCGTTATAAGACAACTGAGAGCCACGCGGGCGTTTATTTCAGGAAAAACTTTACAGGACTGTGTACACTTGAGACAGGTAGGTGAACGATCCACATCTCACATAAAGCATGCAAACCAAATCACCCAACTTTGTGCTTAAATCGACGATAATACTACCAAAAGAAACGATTTTCACGTCATACCGCCACACGTTCGACTGATCAATGCATAAATGTTTTGATCCTAGCAGAATGACTGTGAGTTCGTTCGATATCTGTTCGTGGTGCGCTCTAAAATCAATCGTACTAGCATCTTCCTTTACAGAACACATCATCACCGAGTAGGACGGAACAGGGCAAGATCAGAATTCAACTCAAATGAGTGCAATTCTCAAGCGCTGATAGTGTTACTGGATTGCACTGAGTAAGAACCATCAATTCAGTCATGATTCCCGTATTCAGCTCATGTTGTAACTTCTTTGAACTCAACCCTGAATTCTGCTGTGTTGGTCCACCTTTTCTCATTGTCGCGATTCTGTGTTACATGAATTAAACAAACTCTTGATAGGTTGAAAGGGAAGGAATACCGTCTCCAGAAAGTGCATAACACGTGCGCCAAAACTTAATAGCCACCAAGCGCTAGCGATATAAACCTTTGGTTGTATGGATCAGAATGTTCCTTACACATTTGCGACTCGGTGGACCATTCTTTCATCTTCCTTGTGTATCAGACGTATGCGCTCAAGCTGGCACTACAGAACACACATAACGCGAAAATGCTGAATGCTGTCCAACAGTGCTATTCTCTTTAGAGTGGGGCCATTTTTTTTTTCTTGCATAAATTATGTGTATGGCAACCGAGGATGCTCGTAATGAATGAGTAGTGGTAGCGAGACTTCTATTACTATGCTTACACACTTCCACAGAATATCTTTAAATCAAATGTGACGAATGTCTGTAACAACATACCTGCACAGGATGCGTTTTTACCAATCACTGGCGAGAGAAATTCCGCATCCATGTGCAGATACTACAGAATCGCTTCTTTGTAACATGAGTATTTATATCGAAGTCGTGAAATTTAAAAAGTTGTTTTCCATCTGCCTCTACCACACTTAAAGCTATAATTTTTGTAGCATCTTAGCGGAAACTTCAATTTCTGTTTCGTGAAATTCACGTCTTAAATGAACGGTAATAAGCCTTGTAGACCTTAAATATCCACCATGAGGTAAATATGTCTTGGAAAACACCTAGAATACTGCTCTCACTGTAACTGTTACCCCTACAGAAACACACAAAAGGACACAACGTCTTTATTTGAGCAGTACATACAAGCTGTGGAAAAATTCCTCAGCATTGGCTGAGTGATGATAATACCGAGGCGACACCGATGTTTCACTTTATGACAGTTGTGTGAATTAGCCACGTAACATGGACTGATGTGTGCTCGCATGACTGATGGGTAGCGACTATGTAATGTTGATCTGTCGAATTGATGTCACTGTTCAACGGCACGTATCGTTTAATCACAAACGGGTCTATGCGTGTTAATGTAGGGATAGCAGCCAACAACGACCTCAAAGATATAGTGGAAGTTGAGAATGTATGTTGAGGTACAAACGTGAGGCTCATTCAGATAGAGTGGAAGAAGTTGTGCGGAGAACTGATATATATATACACTCCTGGAAATGGAAAAAAGAACACATTGACACCGGTGTGTCAGACCCACCATACTTGCTCCGGACACTGCGAGAGGGCTGTACAAGCAATGATCACACGCACGGCACAGCGGACACACCAGGAACCGCGGTGTTGGCCGTCGAATGGCGCTAGCTGCGCAGCATTTGTGCACCGCCGCCGTCAGTGTCAGCCAGTTTGCCGTGGCATACGGAGCTCCATCGCAGTCTTTAACACTGGTAGCATGCCGCGACAGCGTGGACGTGAACCGTATGTGCAGTTGACGGACTTTGAGCGAGGGCGTATAGTGGGCATGCGGGAGGCCGGGTGGACGTACCGCCGAATTGCTCAACACGTGGGGCGTGAGGTCTCCACAGTACATCGATGTTGTCGCCAGTGGTCGGCGGAAGGTGCACGTGCCCGTCGACCTGGGACCGGACCGCAGCGACGCACGGATGCACGCCAAGACCGTAGGATCCTACGCAGTGCCGTAGGGGACCGCACCGCCACTTCCCAGCAAATTAGGGACACTGTTGCTCCTGGGGTATCGGCGAGGACCATTCGCAACCGTCTCCATGAAGCTGGGCTACGGTCCCGCACACCGTTAGGCCGTCTTCCGCTCACGCCCCAACATCGTGCGGCCCGCCTCCAGTGGTGTCGCGACAGGCGTGAATGGAGGGACGAATGGAGACGTGTCGTCTTCAGCGATGAGAGTCGCTTCTGCCTTGGAGCCAATGATGGTCGTATGCGTGTTTGGCGCCGTGCAGGTGAGCGCCACAATCAGGACTGCATACGACCGAGGCACACAGGGCCAACACCCGGCATCATGGTGTGGGGAGCGATCTCCTACACTGGCCGTACACCACTGGTGATCGTCGAGGGGACACTGAATAGTGCACGGTACATCCAAACCGTCATCGAACTCATCGTTCTACCATTTCTAGACCGGCAAGGGAACTTGCTGTTCCAACAGGACAAAGCACGTCCGCATGTATCCCGTGCCACCCAACGTGCTCTAGAAGGTGTAAGTCAACTACCCTGGCCAGCAAGATCTCCGGATCTGTCCCCCATTGAGCATGTTTGGGACTGGATGAAGCGTCGTCTCACGCGGTCTGCACGTCCAGCACGAACGCTGGTCCAACTGAGGCGCCAGGTGGAAATGGCATGGCAAGCCGTTCCACAGGACTACATCCAACATCTCTACGATCGTCTCCATGGGAGAATAGCAGCCTGCATTGCTGCGAAAGGTGGATATACACTGTACTAGTGCCGACATTGTGCATGCTCTGTTGCCTGTGTCTATGTGCCTGTGGTTCTGTCAGTGTGATCATGAGATGTATCTGACCCCAGGAATGTGTCAATAAAGTTTCCCCTTCCTGGGACAATGAATTCACGGTGTTCTTATTTCAATTTCCAGGAGTGTATATATATTTATTAGAACCAAAAACATACAAAAGTTCAAAAAATGTCTGATCAGAATAGCAATAATAGCAATAATTAGCATAACAAAGTAAGACATAGTAAAGATGATGTTCTTTACAGGAAATGCTCAATATGTCTACCATCATTCCTCAACAATAGCTGTAGTCGAGGAATAATGTTGTGAACAGCACTGTAAACCATGTCCGGAGTTATGGTGAGGCATTGGCGTCGGATATTGTCTTTCAGCATCCCTAGAGATGTCGGTCGATCACGATACGCTTGCGACTTCAGGTAACCCCAAAGCCAATAATCGCACGGACTTAGGTCTGGGGCCGGCCGTAGTGGCCGAGCAGTTCTAGGCGCTTCAGTCAAGAACTGCGCGACCGCTACGGTCGCAGGTTCGAATCCTGCCTGGGGCATGGATGTATGTGATGTCCTTAGGTTAGTTAGGTTTAAGTAGTTCTAAGTTCTAGGGGACTGATGACCTCAGATGTTAAGTCCCATAGTGCTCAGAGCCATTTGAACCATTATTGAGGTCTGGGGACCTGGGAGGCCAAGCATGACGAAAGTGGCGGTTGAACACACGATCATCACCAAACGACGCACACAAGAGATCTATCACGCGTCGAGCAATATGGGATGGAGCGCCATCCTGCATAAACATCGTACGTTCCAGCAGGTGTTTATCAGCCAGGCTGGGGAAGATGCGATTCTGTAACATATCGGCGTACCTCTCACCCGTCACGGTAGCAGTTACAAAACCAGAATCACGCATTTCCTCGAAGAAAAAGGCCCGATAACGGTAGATGTGGTAAATCCAACCCATACCGTAACTTTCTCGTCATGCAATGGAGTTTCCACGACAGTTCTAGGATTTTCGGTAGCCCAAATTCTGCAGTTGTGGGCGTTGACAGACCGTCGGGGCGTGAAATGAGATCCGTCGGTCCACAACATGTTATTCAACCAATCGTCATCTTCCGCCATCTTTTGAAACGCCCACACCGCAAATGCCCTCCGCTTCACTAAATCACTAGGTAACAGTTCATGATGCCGATGGATTTTGTACGGATAGCATCGGAGGGTACGCCTCAGTGCCAACCAAAAAGTAGTGTACGGAATGACGGTGCGGCGTGAAAAGAGTGAAAAAGTGTGTAGGAACATGCCAGAGTAGTGTGGAGTACTCTGACTGGAGGGGCTCGAAAATGTTCTTCAGCTCCCTCACCTTCTTCGTGCTTGAAGAAAACTCATTGAATACCTACCGAGCGATGTGGCGCAGTGGTAAGCACACTGGACTCGCATTCGGGAGGACGACTGTCCAAACCCGCCTCTGGCCATCCTGATTTAGGTTTTCTGTGATCTCCCTAAATCGCCTTAGGCAAATGCTGAGATTGTTCCTTTGAAAGAGCATGGCTGATTTACTTCCCCATCATTCCCTAATTCGAGCTTGTGCTCCGTCTCTAGTGACCTCATTGTTGATGCGATGTTAGACACTAATCTCCTCCTCCGAAAGAACAGGCACTGCGACGACTACAGCCAACATGAAATGAGTTCACAGTTGCGGATATGGACTACTACCTGCTGTAGAATGTAATGGCGACGATGAAAATTTGTGCCGTACAGGGACTCGAACCCAGATTTCCGGCTTATCGCTATCAGTCGCTTTACCATTTACCTAGCCGAGCACGACTCACGGCCACCCCTAAACTTCCATATGTCGTCGACCATGTATCTACAACCTTTACTCGTACATGAATTATGTACAGGGTTATCAAAAAGTCAGTATAAGTTTGAAACCTTAATAAACCACAGAATAATGTAGATAGAGAGGTAAAAATTGACACACATGCTTGGAATGACATGGGGTTTTATTAGAACAAAACACAAAAAAGTTCACAAAATGTCCGATAGATGGCGCTGGACAGCAAAACGTCAGTGACTGCGAATGACAATTGTGTATAAAAGGAGCTGTAATGAGAGAGAGAATCGTACATTCGAGGGTTGGATTCCCTCACTTCTTCATCGAGGACTCGCACTGCCTGGGCTACTCTCAGGGTGTATCTTCGACGTAGAAGAGCCCCACCGTTTCCTTGCCGTGCCATCTGCTCGCCGTCACTACTGCTCGCCGTCCGGTCCTCCTCGCCGCCGCCGCCGCCGCCGCCGCCGCCGCCGCCGCCGCCTGCCGGTGCTCGCCGCCGCCGCCGCCGTTCGGTCGCTGCCTGCTGCCGCCGCCTGGTCGCCGCCGACGCCTGCCGCCGCGCCGCCGCCGCCGCCTGGTCGCCGCCTGCCGGTGCTCGCCGCCGCCGCCGCCGTTCGGTCGCTGCCTGCTGCCGCCGCCTGGTCGCCGCCGACGCCTGCCGCCGCGCCGCCGCCGCCGCCTGGTCGCCGCCTGCCGGTGCTCGCCGCCGCCGCCGCCGTTCGGTCGCTGCCTGCTGCCGCCGCCTGGTCGCCGCCGACGCCTGCCGCCGCGCCGCCGCCGCCGCCTGGTCGCCGCTTGCCGGTGCTCGCCGCCGCCGCCGCCGCCTGCCGGTGCTCGCCGCCGCCGCCGCCGCCTGGTCGCCGCCTGCCGGTGCTCGCCGCCGCCGCCGCCGTTCGGTCGCTGCCTGCTGCCGCCGCCTGGTCGCCGCTGACGCCTGCCGCCGCGCCGCCGCCGCCGCCTGGTCGCCGCTTGCCGGTGCTCGCCGCCGCCGCCGCCGCCTGCCGGTGCTCGCCGCCGCCGCCGCCGCCTGGTCGCCGCCTGCCGGTGCTCGCCGCCGCCGCCGCCGTTCGGTCGCTGCCTGCTGCCGCCGCCTGGTCGCCGCCGACGCCTGCCGCCGCGCCGCCGCCGCCGCCTGGTCGCCGCCTGCCGGTGCTCGCCGCCGCCGCCGCCGTTCGGTCGCTGCCTGCTGCCGCCGCCTGGTCGCCGCCGACGCCTGCCGCCGCGCCGCCGCCGCCGCCTGGTCGCCGCCTGCCGGTGCTCGCCGCCGCCGCCGCCGTTCGGTCGCTGCCTGCTGCCGCCGCCTGGTCGCCGCCGACGCCTGCCGCCGCGCCGCCGCCGCCGCCTGGTCGCCGCTTGCCGGTGCTCGCCGCCGCCGCCGCCGCCTGCCGGTGCTCGCAGCCGCCGCCGCCGCCTGGTCGCCGCCTGCCGGTGCTCGCCGCCGCCGCCGCCGTTCGGTCGCTGCCTGCTGCCGCCGCCTGGTCGCCGCCGACGCCTGCCGCCGCGCCGCCGCCGCCGCCTGGTCGCCGCCTGCCGGTGCTCGCCGCCGCCGCCGCCGTTCGGTCGCTGCCTGCTGCCGCCGCCTGGTCGCCGCCGACGCCTGCCGCCGCGCCGCCGCCGCCGCCTGGTCGCCGCTTGCCGGTGCTCGCCGCCGCCGCCGCCGCCTGCCGGTGCTCGCCGCCGCCGCCGCCGCCTGGTCGCCGCCGCCGCCCTTCTCGCGCGCCACCACCATGTCCCAACCTACCACCACTATCATCTTCACCTCTCCCTCCGCTGCTCCAACCACCATCACATGGAGCTCATCCTCCACCCCCCTTCCCGCCCTTCCTTCTCTCCCTGTCCACCCCACCCCTGCGCCACTTTCGGCTGTAACCACCCCCAACTCCCCCTCCCCTATCACTGTCACCCCATCGACAGCTACTGACTTTCCACCGCTCCCTGCACCGCCTCCGACGGGCTCCAAGCCAGCACGGATTTCGGCTCGACGTTCCACAGTCTCTGTGACACCCACGTCCCCTCCGTCTGCGTCATCCGCTGCTCAGGGTGGTCCTGCCCCCCGCCATCTCCCCCTGCAACCCGTCCCCCAGCCCCCTCCCCACCTGGTCGTGACCACGAAACCTTCAAAGCGCCCGAATGTTGACCCTTCCCCCGAAATCTCCTCCAAAAAAAACCCCATTCCCCGTGACCCACCCATCCCCATGGTGCGACCCCGACCCCCGCCCCCGCCATGCCTGCCACCCACACCTTTGTCCTCTCCAATCCTGACCCTCAATACCTTGATGCCCGCTCCCTCACCTTCGCCATCTGGAAATACTACCCCACTGCCCCCATCTCCCTTCTGATTCCTCGCAAGGACTCGGTCCTCATTAAATCCCCCAATGCTTCCTTCCACACTGATCTCCTCTCCCGCATCCCCCGTATCCAATTTGGCCAACGTGCAACCCTCACCCCCTACCACACCCCGTCCTCTCCCCGTCAGCCTCAACCTCCCCGACGTCCGCCGACCTTCACCGCTGTGATCACGAAGCTTAGCCCCGTGATCACAGAGGCTGAGGTGTTGGCGGAACTCAACTCCCGGCCCGACGTTGAAATCCACTCGGCCCGTCGCATCTTCGATGATGCCGGGCTGACTTTTCTCATGCAGATATTCACCGAATCCTCCTCCTCCATTGACCGCCTCCTCACCAAGGGAGCCCTCATCTACAATCGCCATCATAAGGTGGACCCCTGCCGTTCCCCAGTCCAATCCTACCGCTGCAATGCTGTCTCACATACAACGACCACGTTACCTCTGCCTGCAAGAACCCCCCTACTTGTCCCCACTGCAAAGCTTCACACTTCCTCAAGAATTGCCCCAACCTCACCTCTCCCCCCTCCTGCAACACTTGCAACAAACCACATCCTACCTCCTCCTCGAAGTGTAAAGCGAAACCTCCCCCAGTCACCCCTGAGCTCACCGTCCCTGTCCGTCCTGTTGATGACCCCATCCACCCCAACAATTCGCTCCGCCCTCCACCTACTGCTGAGGACATCATCCGTTTCATCACCATTGTGCTCCAAAACATCCACCCCTTCCAGCGCTCCCACACCCTTTCTTAAATCGCCCACGCTGCCTGTTCCATCTTCCATCTTACCACCTATGCCACATACTCCCACAACCAGGCCCACTTCACCTTCACCCCCTTCACCACCCTCGTCTAACTCTCCCCTCCCATGGTACAACAACCCTACCGTATCCTGTACCACAACATTCGTTCCCTGCCCACCCACAAACTCCTCTTCCTCCACACCCTCCGTCAGCACCGCGTGGATGCCTTCGTCCTAAATGAAACCTTCCTTCAACCCCGTATCTCCATCTCCATGGCTCCTTACACCCTTCACCGCACCAATAACCCGTACCCTCTGGCGCGTGGCGGAGTTGCTATAGGCCACCTCAAGCACCTCCCTGTCCGGCCCCAACCTCTCCTTAACAATCCTGCCAAGCATCTCACCCTTAGCCTCTTCTTCCCCACCCTTACCATCACCTGTGCCACCATTTATGTCCGCCCTCGCACCCCCATCCCCTACGATTTCCTGGCCCACATTGACCGCACATTCTCCACCTACCTGATTGCCACCAACCTCAATATCCACAGCAGTGATCCTGCCAACCTCCAGCGGTGGCATCAGTTTCTCACCACCCTCCAGGGAGACCTGGTTCCCCTGCCTCAGCACACCCAACCCGAATCCAACACCACTCCTGATGTGGTCCTTGCCTCTCCCAACCTCCTTGGGCACATCACCGCAGATGTCCTTGACCTCATTGGCAGTCACCATGCTCCTGTTCTCCTCACTATCTCTAATGGTCGCCATCCCTGCAACGCTCCTCACCCTGACGTCCCTCCTAAACTTGTCCATGATTACTCCTGTGCCAACTGGGATGCCTACCAGGACTCCATTCACTCCCAGGTTGATGGCCACAACCTTACCCTCCAATCTCCTGATGACATCTCTTGCACTGCTTCCTTCCTGCACCAGACCTTGTCTGACGCCGTCGCCACCCATATCCCCACCAAAGCCATCCACCCTCACCGCCCCGCCCTGCCTCCACAGGCCGTCCTTCTTCAAGAGTCCCGCTGCCTCTACCGCTCTTTTCTCCGCACTCGTGACCGGGATACACTTACCCGCCACCGGCAATTACAACGACACATCCGCAACCTGCTTACTGCGAAGAAACGCCATGCCTGGCGCCAGACATGTACACAACTCAACACCATGCTCCCCATAAACTCTTCCAAGTATTGGTCCACCGCTTTACTGGGAACCGCCCCACCCCCGCAGTACCCTCTCCTCCTTAATGACCGTCCCTTTCCTGACAACCTCAGTAAGGCCAACCACTTTACCTCTAACCTCTCTGATGTTTTTTCCATCCCAGATGATCCCCACTTTGATTATTCCCTCTTCCCTGACGTCATGGACCGTACGAATACCTCTGTTCCTCCCCTTGCTCCTAGCTTCCAGTACTTGGGCCACACACCACCATTTGAACTTAATACTCCAATCACTACACAGGACATCAGCGTCACACTCCACACCAAACACAGCACTGCTCCCGGCCATGACTGCATTACCTACTGCCACCTCAAACACTGTCCTCCCTCCTTCTTTTCAATCCTTGCCACCCTCTACGATGTCATCCTTGCCACTGGCTTCTATTCCGACCTGTGGAAAACCTCCCGTATCCTAATGTTCCCCAAACCCAACAAGCCTCCATCTGATGCCTCTTCCTATCGTCCTCTCTGTCTCACATCAGTGTTCAGCAAGCTCTTGGAATCCATCCTTTCCCAGTGCATCCATCACCACCTCCGCCAAAACCACCTCCTCCCCAACACCCAATATGGCTTTCGACCTTCCACCTCACTCATCTCCTCTGCCTCCAGCTTAACTCCCAGCGCTCCGCCATTTTTGTATCCCTTGACCTCGAAAAGGCGTATGACCGTGTCGGGCATCCCGGTCTCCTGTTTAAACTCCAAACCTACGCCCTTCCTATCAACTACATCCGTCTGATGGCCTCCTTCCTCTCCCACCGCCCCTCCTATGTTACCATCCATAATGCCAATTCCCACACCTTCTACCCCTCTGCAGGTGTGCCCCAAGGCTCTGTCCTCTCCCCTCTCCTCTACCTCCTGTACACGGCAGATATGCCCGAACCCCCCCCCCCTCCATTACACCTCTTGCAATATGCTGATGACACAGCATTCCTCGCCCTCGCTCCTACCCTCCAATGGTCCCAACGCCTTCTTCAGAATCACCTTGACCTTTTTGCTGCATGGTGTAACCAGTGGCTCCTGAAAATCAATCCTTCCAAGACCCAGGCAATCATCGTAGGTCGTACCACTCGCTCCTTCCGGCTCCTGGATTTCTCCCTTACTGTCTGCGCCCATCCTGTCCACCTCACCCCCACCCTCACCTACCTTGGCCTCACCATTGACCGTCACCTCACCTGGATCCCTCATCTCTGCTCCATCCAATACAAATTTTTAATCCATCCCATCCTCTGTTATGCCAGTCCTGCCTGGATATCTGCCCCCCCCCCCAAATTCTATAAGTCCCTCCAGATCCTTGAGCGTCATGCACTCCGCCTCGCCTTCTGTATATGCCTCCCATCCCCCACGCGGATCCTCTATGAACTCATTCCTTTCCCCCATCTGCTCCTATTCCTCGAACATATCCGCATCCTCTACACCTCCCGCCGCCTTGAACCCCCTCTCCCCCGGGTTGCTCCTCTCCTCTCCCATCCCCGCCCCCTGCCACGTCTTCACTGTTGTGTCGCCCCTACCCTCCATCTCTACACCCTACATCTCCTTTCCCAAGGTGGCTTCCATCAACTCCCCCTCCCGGATATTGCCCTCTCTCCCTCCATTTATCTCTCCTATCAACTCTGATCCTCACTCCCCCTCTTTTCCTCTGTCCTTTTCCCGGGCTCCCTCTCCCCCCCCTTCCATCCTCTTTCTTCCCCACCTCCCCTCTCTTTGCCCCCTTCTCTCCCCCGAGTCCTTTTACATTTCTCTCCTCTCATTCTCCCTCGCGTCTGCCCTTCTCCCCCTTTATTAGTCCTCTCCCTCCTTGGTCCTCCCCCCACTTTTTCGTTTTTTTTCCTTCTTCCCTCCTTGTTCTTCCCCCTCCTCTAGGTCCCACCCCCCCAATCTGCCTTTGGCTCGGGACTATCATCTTTGTGCCGCCACTTTCGTGCAGTGTTCTACATTGAGTGTTCTACAGTGAGTGTTTTACAGTGAGTGTTCCGTGTTGTGTTTTTTTGGGAAGTGTTGCGAATGGCCATCATACTGTCGCTGGGTGTGCCTTTTATCTCTTGCGAACAGAAACCAGACTGTCGCCACGTTTTTTAATTGTGTGTGTACTATGTTACTTGTCTGATTCCTGTGTCTTTTATTAACGTTGCCAACCCCTTTTGCTTTCTGTTTTAACTTTCCGCATTTTTCCGCCATTTTACACTTGACGTCACCATTTTATCGCCTGTTTTTCTTGTTTCTTTTCTTCTTCCGTTTTTTAAAATAAAAGTCTGTAGGCTGTAGAGCAGCGTACTAAGCTGCTGCCAGCCCGTCCCCTTCGGGGGGAATTGAAAATCAATAAAGGAAAAAAAAAAAAGAGAGAGAATCTGACCCTCTCCCAAGGTGGCTTCCGCCAGCTCCCCCTCCCTGATGATGTCCTCCTCCCCTCCATCTACCCCTCCTATCAACTTTGATCCTCCCCCCGCCACTTCCTGTGTCCTTTCCTTTAGGCACCCTCCCTCCCTTCTCTTTCCTTTTCCCCCATCCCCCTTCCTCCGCCCCTTTTCCCCTGGGCTTCCCCTCCCCATTCCTCCCTCCCCCTCTCTCCCCTGCCCATGGCATCTCTGCTCTCCCCTCTCCCTCTCCCACTCCCCTTCCTCCTCCTCCTCTCTTGGCAGGTCCCCGGATCGCACACGTGCCGGAGATCATCGCCATCAGTGTCTCGTGTGTGTACCTTCGTTTGCGTTTAGTGTTCTTTCGCCGTCACGCCACCACTGTTCACGTGTGCCGTCGCCGTCGTCCTTGTTATGTCGCCGTGTCAACTAGTGTTAGTGATATTTCTCGTCCAGCGTGAACGGCTCCATGTTTTTTTTTTTAGTGTCTACATTTTTTGCCCGCCGCTTTGATTGTATTCTCTGTGCCACCTATCTGTAATACTTATTGTAAAACTCAAGGCTGAAGAGCGGCGTACTATGCTGCTGACAGCCCGCCTTTGTGTAAGGTGGTCAAAATCACAGTAAAGAAAAAAAAGAGAGAGAGAGAGAGAATCAGATGCTCCAGCAGTCACAGCTTGTTGACGTTACCTGAAAAGGCGCTTTTAGTGAAGCTGTATTATCAGCATGGGAAATGTGGTAGTTCAGCATTACGATCCTGTCGCCATAGGAAGGGGATTCGAACGGGTAAAGATCCGTTGACAAATGCAGCTGTGGCGAGAATGATTTCCAAGTTCGAAGCCACGGGTTGTTTAGACCAGGGCTTCCCAACGTGTGGTCCGCGGACCCCTTAGGGGTCCGCCGGCTGTTTCTAGGGGTCTGCGGCCACCTTTCACCAAATCGTGTAAAATAATAAGTAAAATTATTGAATAAAAATGTGAAAATCAAATTCATCGCTGTTTTTATTTTCGCGTGGAAAACGTGTACTTTTACCTCAGGTCGTACTCCCAAGCAGCCTTTGCGGTTCCTAAGTGAGAACGCATGCACAGTTCAGTGCCGGAGAATGCGGCTTCTCTGATCGTCTGTTTTGCAACAATAAAGGGGTCGTTTGTGCGCCGGATCACGGCGCTAGACGCGCTGAAACCTTTTACGCATGCGCGGAGCGAGCTTAGTCGACCAATCACAGCGCTCGCTGGCACGTATGCGGCCCCAGGCATCATCAAATGTTAAACTTGCTTTGTCAGTGCACTACCTATTTCATTAGTCGCTTTTTGACCAGTTTATTACTTCTAACATGCATCAGTGATTGAAGTCAGGATCACTGAAGAAGGGTGCAGTTTCTCCATCGCCTTCATAACAAGGGAAGTTTCCAGTTGAAATGAATGAGGAGGGAGGACGACCAAAGTAAGAACAATCACAAGAAGCTCCACAGCCGGATTTATTACGTGAAAACGCTGCGAGTACTCCATTGGTTGCATTATCCTGTGGAAGTGGAATAACCAAGAAGCGTAAGTAGAACGAAAGCTATTTAGAAATGGGCTTTATGGAGACAAAGGAGGGTAAAGCTCAGTGTGTAATTTGTGCGCGAGTCCTTCCGAACAGTTCAATGCTTCCAGTTAAATTGCCCCTTCATTTTGAAGGTACTCACCCGGATTTCCAGGCTAAAGACATCGATTTTTTTCAAAAGGAAGAGTGCTGAACTAGCTGCTTCTCAGCATTGCATGAAAACTCATGCAAAAAGAATTAATGAAAATTCATTAAAAGCTTATTTCTTGGTTAGTTGTTGAGTGGCAAAAACAGGCAAAGCTCATACCATTGCAGGAAATCTCATAAAGCCATGTGTTAATGATACTGTTTCTTGCATGCTAGACGAAAAGGCAGTAAAGCTTTTATCTTCGGTGCCATTATCAAACAATACTGTCAAGAGACGCATTGTTGACATGTCAAATGATGTGAAAGACACTCTTGTTTCTCGCATCCAACACAATTCATTTTCTCTGTTTCTCTGCAGATAGATGAATCCACTGATGTTGCAGGATTAGCGATTTTATTGGCTTTTGTAAGTTATGAATATTCTGGATGTTTTGAGGAGGACCTCTTATTGTGCAGACCACTACCTGCCAATACAACAGGTGCTGAAATATTCTGTCTATTGGATGATTTTTTTAGTACTAACGAAGTTTCACGGTTAATTGCATAGATGTGTGCACAGATGGTACAAAAGCTATGATAGATCCTACAGTCGGAGCAATAACGAAAATAAAAGAAAACGCCAAGAACTGCAGCAGTAGTCATTGTCCTCTCCACAGATACGCTTTAGCTATGAAACAAATGCCTGTTTCGTTCAAGTAACTTTTAGACGAATCCATTCAAATCATTAACTACATAAAATCAAGGCCGTTGAAGTAAAGACTTTCCACAATACTGTGTGAAGATGTGGGAAACCTTCATCGTTCCATGCTTCTCCACACAGAAGTGAGGTGGGACTGCACTCTCTCGGTTGTACGAATTAAGATTGGAAGTCTTAGCTTTCTTTTTGGAGCATAACACGAAATTAGCAGACCTTATTAATGACGAAAATTGGCAGTGAATAGTTTGCCTATTTGTAAGATATTTTCTCCAAAATGAAAGAAATGAATATTTCACTCCAAGGGCAAAGTGAAACAAAGGTCACTGCTATCGACAAAGTTCGAGCATTCAAGAGGAAAACCAAGTTTTGGGCTGAGAGTGTCGAGGAGGGGGAGGTCGAGTGTTTTCCTCCTCTCAAGGAGTTTTTGAAAAACAAAACATTGGCGCTTGGGAAGAAATTGTTTCATCAAATCTTGGAACATTTCCGAAGCTTGATGTCATTGTTAGAGCATTATTTCCCAACAGCTGAAGATGAGAAGCTGCAGAAATACGAATGGGTGGTCAACCCATTCACTGTATCCGAAAAGCCGAACATTCTGTCATCAAATGAATATGAGTTGTTGATAGAAATTGTCAAAGACCCCAGCTTGAAATCAAGTTTTGACATTGACAGTTACTCACACTTTTGGATCCGTCTGGATAACAAGAAATACTACCCCCTTGTTGAAAAGGCAAAACATGTACTTCTTCCGTTTGCCACAACATACATATGTGAATCTGGATTCTCGATCTATGCTGCCCACAAAACTAAGTACCGAAGCTGTCTAGATGCAGAACCAGACATCCATCTCCAGTTGTCAAGAACTGAACCCAACTTTTCAAAATTGTGTCAGCAGAAGCACCCTCAACTATCACATTAGGAATCCATTATTATTCCTACAGACTCACCTATGGTAAAGAAGAAAGCATTTGCCTTCGTAGATGCTCAGTGAACGTACCTGAACTATAACTCTGTAGGAATTTTGTTTCTGTCTTCTGTCATTTACAAAATAATTATTAATTGAATTGTGTTGGCATTGATATTTTTGTTACAAAAATTAAAATGATCTCTAAAGCTAATTTCTTTTCTTTATAATATATTCCGTCCTGTCAGTTGATTAAAATTACTTGCTATTACTCTGACACGATATTGTGGCAACTGGCTGCAGGCATAGACAAGGTAAACCTCCTCTGCAGAATTGTTTCCTTTGAGGAAAAAAGTCTTATGTTCTGTGAAATGCTTTGTCTTCTTATACAGAAATAAGACAGTCTATTTGTTTGTTTTCCTAATTTGTTTACAGTCGAGGCTGACTGTCATAGTGTGGAAGTAGTAGTTGAAGTTTCAGCTGTGGCTAAACTGTTGCCACTCCGCCTGCCAGTTGTCAGCTACCAACTGGCAGTATTGCAACGCCACCTTCTAGCTGCCGGCTACAGACTGACAGCTGCCGTTCAGTAGATGCGCAAGGACGTAAAAATAACTAGACTTTCCCAGCTGTTTACATGGGAACGAAAATCGATTGTGGAACTGGAAAACGGCTTTATAAAAGCAGATTTCCGGAATCGATTTTGAAGTGTTTACCTGACCAACTAAAAGCAGAACTGGGACATCGGCTTACGAAATCTGGTTTTGGAAACACATGTAAACTGGGTGAATGTATTTCCACACATTGCACAACAGATGTCACAATAGGCCTTTAAAAGGCAATTCCTCGGCCTCTCTTCTTTCGTGGTGTGTTTGTGTCCCGAATCATGGATCTGCCTCTTTTCTTCACAGCAGTGCGAGATGGCCGCGCAGTCTAAAGTGCCATGTCGTCATGGATTGCGCGGCCGTTCCCGTCGGAGGTTCGAGCCCTTCCTCTGGCATGTGTGTGTGTTTGTGTTTGTGTGTGTGTGTGTGTGTGTGTGTGTGTGTTGTCATTAGTGGAAGTTAGACTTTGGTTAATAGTGTGAAGACTAGAAACTGCTAAGGTCATCAGTCCCTAAGCTTACACGCTACTTGTGGTGTCACCGACAGACACCACACTTGCTAGGTGGTAGCCTTTAAATCGGCCGCCGTCCGCTAGTATACAACGGACCCGCGTGTCGCCACTGTCAGTGATTGCAGACCGAGCGCCGCCACACGGCAGGTCTAGAGACGCCCCAGTTGTACAGCCGACTTTGCTGGAGATGGTTCACGGACAAATTACGCTCTCATTTGCCGAGACGATAGTTAGCATAGCCTTCAGCTACGTCATTTGCTACGACCTAGCAAGGCGCCATTATCATTTGCTATTTATCTTGTGATGCATGTACCGTCAGACCGATGTTCAAAAATTATGGATTAAAGTTAAGTATTCCAGAAGCTATTTACTTTTCTTCCTACTATAAACTCCTATAACTGTTCCAGACCTCACACCAGCCTGCGTGATCTTAGACGCGTGCCTTTCGGCTACCAATCATAGTGGCTTGGCTGTCTTGCCAAGTCACAACACTACTTAACCTAAATTATCCTAAGGACAAACACACACACCCATGCCCAGAGGAGGACTCGAACCTCTACCGGGACCAGCCGCACAGTCCATGACTGCAGCGCCTTAGACCGCTCGGCTAATCCTGTACAGCTGAGCTCAGCAGTTAAGTCCCATAGACTTTACATACAGTTGGACATTTTTCTTTGGATTTCACGAAAAACCACACACACACACACACACACACACACACACACACACACACACACACACACACTGTTACTAAATGTGCATGCTCCTTACAGAACAGTAACCAAATAGTGGAAGTGAACAGACCACAAGCGGCAGCTTGTCAACAGCGAGCAGTTTGGACGTGACGTTGATTGCCCTTGGAGGAAGGCAGCTCCAACGTGTGAAATGTCAATTACCAAGTAATTTTAATCAGGCTATGCTCTGAAATTCAAAGTTACTGTACTCTTGACTGACTAGGGGTCCGCCATGGATTTTCGACTGAAGAAGGGGTCCGCCAGCTGAAAAGGTTGAGAAGCCTTGGTTTAGACGATAGACACCCGTAGTGGCCGACAGAGCACAAGGCGTAATGCTGCTGCTGAGACAGTTCAGAAACATGGCCGTTGTTGAAGTTATACTTTCTAAGCTGGAGTGAGGACAATACTGCCAAACTTATTTCGACACTCGTAGCCCATGTAAAAGATGATGAAGTGGACAATGAAGTAAAACTCCCAGAGATTTATATTTATTTTGTTCACAGTGTCATTCATTTGCTTAATACAACCACAAAGAACATGGAAAGTGATTATATCCAGATAACTGAAATACATTCTGTATTCCTGAAGTTGCATACAGAAAAAAATGGTTCAAATGGCTCTGAGCACTATGGGACTTAACATCTGTGGTCATTAGTCCCCTGGAACTTAGAACTACTTAAACCTAACTAACCTAAGGACATCACACACATCCATGCCCGAGGCAGGATTCGAACCTGCGACCGGAGCGGTCACGCGGTTCCAGACTGAAGCGCCTAGACCGCACGGCCACACCGGCCGGCTTGCATACAGAAATTATTAATAGACAATGAAATAATTTCTTCAGATTCAACGTATTACAGGAGCTGAAAAAATGTTCGCAGTATGAACAAGCAAAATTTGTCAGAGAAGCTCAGCAAGTCTGTACTAGGATTCTGGAATAGGCTATCTAGAAAAATGGTTTGACTTCAGCAAAGATTCAATTTTCAAGGTAAGCTCTCAGTTAAATCTTGAAGAGTCACTTAAAATTGAACTTACAGATTATTTCAACATAAATATAAACGGTGATGAACTATTTTCTGAAATATGTTCATTGGATGACGTCTTGCCACTCATTAAGAACTTACCAGACTGAAGCATTTCAAACAAATGGGTGACATTTTTTAAGAGATGCAAATCACATAATTTGCTGAAAGTTGTTCAACATGTGCTATCAGTGCAACCATCCAATGTGTTTGTGGAATAGATGTTCAGTGTGGTCCTAAATATCTGGAGCATTGAAAGAAACAGACGGAGAGTGGAAATGGTGAAAGCTGAACTATTTGTGAATTTTAACTACTACTGGTATATGAAATGTGCTGAATTTGCTAAATTTGTCAAATCTGACAATGGGAAAGAACTTATAAAGCTGTAAAGCTAGAAAAGAAGTAAATGTTCGAAACATAACTAGCAAAGCAATTAGAGGCTTGTAGAAATGGCAGTATTAACAGTGAGTACAGTAATATAATAATAATAATAATAATAATAATAATAATAATAATAATACATTTTAGAGGGAACCCTAGATTTTGCATAGCCTCATCCAATGAAATAAGTACTTCATATTTATTAAAGGAAATAGCCCCTTCTCTAAGTAATGAACTGTTGTGGTATAGAAAAACATTTTCTCTTCCTCAAATTTCAAAATCAAATTAATTATTTCTTGGTTAGGGTTCTCATTCTTTAATTCGTTCAAATTCAGCTTGGTATGCATACCAATAAAATTGGCAGTCTTCCTTTCATTCACACGTCATTGAGTGTCGCTTAATATATGAGTATTTCTTATTTCAGTTGTCGAGATTTTATTCTTCTCGATGTTCTTTATATTCCTTTCGGACAGGGCCAAGTTTTACTGCAGAAACATGAAGTAAATTCCACTGATCAATCTACTGAAAAAAATCTGAAATTATTTTAGGTGACCTGTCTTCGGCATCAAATAATAGTTTAAATGGAATCCAAAGCTTAAGAATTCTCTCAATCATAGTCATTAATGACAGCCATCTTGTTTTTGAGTGAGACAGAAGAGTCTGATGATTGACATCAACATATAAGCAGAGCTCTTTCAGCTTCTCTGTCCTTACATTGTATATTGAATGATAATTGAATATTTTCATCTTTGAGATGACCTTGTCAACATAAACTTGTTAACATAAATAAAACTAACTGCATCTGCATCTACATGTTGCACTAACAGATGGTGTTACTTCAATACTTGAGCCAAGTTCGTAATAGTATATGGATATAGCGTTGTAGGGTTGCCGAATCCAATGATGCACGCTACACCATGTGTAATAAACACTATTTTTATTTCTCGTAAGCACACATATACAGTTGTTTACATTCTGAATTCTCGGTACAAGTCCGTACACTTTCACGCGCGACCACAGACTGGTTCAAAGAGCTTGCCAAAAACAAAGATATTACCCGCGACTTGGTCGATAGTCGCCACATTAGCCCCCCCCCCCCCTAGAGTGTGGAGCACAAACATAAATATTGGGGCATACATGTAAAGGGAACACCCAGGGGGGAGGGAGAGGGTGTTTAATCAGAAACCATACCTTACATTACATTACATTAGTAATTGAAGTCTTCGAGCCAGCGAGGGGGGCGGATGGTCCTGCCTGACCGGGTGAATCCTCGTACAGCAGTCGAGGGATCTGGGGAGGGGATGGTGGGTTGTGAGGGGCCAGGATAGCGGATCTGAATGCCTGTAGGACTTTGACCGTTGATGGGTCAGTACCAACAGGCAAGGGGACAGACTGGAGGAGATGAATGTGAGTTAAGTTGTCACTGGGGAAGCTGGCTTGTTCGTAGAAGATGTACACATTACCCGGCTGCATAACAAAAAACACATTAGAGCTGCAAATAAGATCTGTGTTGACATTCACTACCACTTCCTTATACGGGTTGACAGAATCTCCACACGAGTCGTCATCGGTGACATCACACGCTCTGAGGCTGGTCCCTGATACATCACTGAATCCTAACAGGGGAGAGGCGAGGGGCTGCCTGTAGGAGGGTAAGTCATCACACGCATCACTCTGCATAGGAATGTCACATGCACCTGTAGCACTGTCACACGACTGGGAGTGGGGAACGTCACACGTGTGGGAATGGGCGTCGCTCATCCATGGACTGTCGGTTTTCAACGTCCTCAGGTGCCATTGGCAGTTGGTGGTACGCCTTATGACAATCGACTACACTGAAAATTTGTGCCCCATGCAGCTGGGAAGCAAAGTCTTGAATATTTGGGACGGGATAATTATCTAAAATTGTTCTGGCGTTAAGCGCCCGATAGTCACCGCAGAGGCGGAAAGTGTCATTTTTCTTGGGCACCAAATGAATGGGTGACGACCAACAACTAGAAGAAGGGCGGATAGTCTTATTATCTAAAAGTTCCTGAACAATAGCTTTAGCGTGTTTAAGTTTTTCCGGATTTAAACGCCTAGCCTTTGCACGTACCGGTGGGCCTTCTGTGGTATTTATTCTGTGGACAGTACCGTTATTGATCGTGAACACCGATGGGGATGCTGGACCAGCACCCGTTGCACTGTGACTAACCTGTAATGCACACGTGTGTGTGTCCAAGGCCGGCAGTTCAGCAGCAGTGGCGGTGATCCACTGGTAGTCCTTGTCGAAGAGCTCGGTGGGGTACCTGGTAGCGTCACGGGTACTGCTTCCGTCCGGCAGTAGAAATGTCACGCGGCGTCGGCTGCAGGTGCGAGGAAGTGGTGCGGGGGTTGGGGGCGTGGCCGTGTGCGACAGCTGGGCGGTCTGCTTACGCGCGTCCGTGAGCTAGGCTTGCACGGCGGCGATGCGTAAGCGGAGGGCCCCATTGCTGTCCCGAAGTTCGTCGTTGTGTGATCTAAGAGAAAGCACTGCAACAGCAGTTTCCGCTAGCTCACACAGCAGAATGGCGCTTTCGGATGAGAGGGGTAAGATATCTGAACCGGTGGTACGGTCTCCCGAGTTAAAAGTTAGTGTACCTCGTTGTAGGTTGGGTGACAGTGCGTGGGCTAAGAGAAAATCTACCCCAAGCACGGGTTCATCCACATCCGCGATAACGAAAGTCCACTGTAAGGGCGTATTAATGTCCTGCAGTTTAAGGCTTAAATTCGTTATTCCATGAGAGCGGATCAGGGAATTATTGGCGGCTCGAAGCGGGGGGCAAGGCTGAAGCTCGAATTTAATACCTGCGGACAAAGGTATCACACTAACCTCGGCCCCCGTGTCGACTAGAAATGAAAGGCAAGACACTGCATCTTTCACGTACAAGTGTCCTGGCGCGTGAGGAGAAGAAGTATTTAGTGATAGGCGTCTGTGCGGTGCAACACGGCCCGTAGCGCCTGAATTGGGTCGCGTTATTAGTTTGGGAACGCGCATGGAGAACGACATTTCTTAGCCGCGTCGCCAAAGCGGGAGTGGAAATAACACCAAGCGGGCCCGCGCGTGGCGTCGCCCGTCGCGCTGGTTGAGGTCGAAGCGGCAGTGGAGGGGGACTTGTTTGTGGTTCCCTCCGATGGCGACGCTGCAGTAGTGCTGGTAGGAGAGGAGTTACTGCGGCAGTTGCCAGGCGGCGTTGGCTCCGCGCGCATGCGTGGAGCGAGTCGTGCGCACTCTGTACTGCAGGATGGGAACTGCCGCGCAGGTGTGCCAACCCCTGAGGCCTGAGGGCACCCTGGGGGGGTATGCGGGGGGGGCAGAATGTTGTAAACCTGGTCTGAGATCTTCAGTTTCAGCAACCAGATGGTCCAAAGTGTAATGTCCGGCATGTGATGCGTGTCAATCATAGCGCGGAGATGACGCCAGAGTTGCGACGGGGACCTGGATCCCAGCGATTCCTGACTGATGAGGCGGATAGCTTCCTCTGTCGATGTGGATAGTCGCTCGAGGATGGTGCGTCGGGCGAACGCATATTTGTCCGTAGCGGGGGGCGAAGCCACAATGTCGCAGATCAGATCCAGTTCGTCATGGAGGTGACACAGTAAGCATAGGAACTTCGAATTGTCGTCGGCGACGCCGTGTAGCTGCAGGACGTGATCGACCAAGGCAAACCATGTGCGTGGGTGATCCTTGCGAAGGGGTGGTAGCTTCGGCCAACGGGTGGGAAAGTCTTGACATAAATGTTTATCAGAAACTGTCTCTCCCTGTCCATAGTTCTGCAACGTAATTGTCTCGGGTGCAGTAGCGGTGCACCAGCTTCCGCCACTGTCAGTGGCACGCGGCACGGTAGGCGCGGCTGGCTCGACCTTGGTCGAGAAATCAACGAATCGAGCGGTCGACGGAGTAACGCCGACGGGCGTAGAGTGGACCGGCGCGGTAGAATCGACCGTAGTCGACCGATGTGCGGCAAACGACGGAATACAGTTTCCGGGCCCCTCCCCTACAAGTGCATTAAAATAGTTAAAATCACCTAATGTTTGTGGAACACACACGGCAGGAATGGCGTGTGCCGTCGGAAACACTCGTAAAGCGGACGCTGGTGCTGTAGGGGGGGTTGGTGCAAAATCCGGAGTTCCGGCAGAAATATGAACTCTCCTGTCTTGAGCGTCCGGCTCGATTTGTACAGTCACTGATTCGGGTGGAAAATTCACACTTGCACTTGGGAAACCTGTAAACATAGTCACTGGGGTTTGAGCACATTGTGTCGGCTGTTGAGCACTCGGAACACGTGGCTGTGGAATTGTATAAACACTGTCCTGTTGAGTACAGCTAGTCGATGTGTTCGGAAACTGCGTAGAACTATTGCGGACCTTGCAGCTTCTGTAAAGTTTGGAAGGTAGGAGACGAGGTACTGGCAGAAGTAAAGCTGTGAGTACCGGGCGTGAGTCGTGCTTCAGTAGCTCAGTTGGTAGAACACTTGCCCGCGAAAGGCAAAGGTCCCGAGTTCGAGTCTCGGTCAGGCACACAGTTTTAATCAAGCAAATAATGTTAGTAGTTCTATTTCAGTAAAGCAGATTGCCAATACTTAACTTTAAAATAACAATGGTGCCACAAGCAATGCGTGACATGCAACATAAATCCGAGTCCTTTGTTATATGTAATGTTCATGTAAGTTTGACACACAGTTTGTGGACCACCAATACCTGCTATTGCAGCACTCTTTGCAAGGCCATGCTAATACTCTGCGAATACTGTCCACTACTGAACACTAATGTCCTCCGAGGCTGGCAGGAGTGGCGCTTATATTCATTTCAGCTAGATGCCGCTCCTGTTGTGGTGGGGTCCTAATCAGTGCACCATTGGCTGATGTTGTTTCACTGCCTCTTCTGGTCTTGCATTCTTCTTCTTCAGTCTGGTGCTTGTTGTTATGCCAAAACAGGCAGTATGTATGCCCAAAAACTTAGGGAGTGCACATTCCCAAATACCATTCTTGATTTTAACCATAAAAAATAAGGTCAGATACTTTCTGAATAGTCCCTGTACAAATTAACATACTAGGTTAATATATTGTATAAGGCTATAATGTATTGAAGTCCACCTCTTGCAGAGGGAAGACGTCCTGCAACTTTGAAACAGACTATAAGAAATGGTTGTGTTGGTATAGTACTGTGTTACAGGATTTATTGTTGGATTTGGATTTGTGACAAATAAGATACATTTTTAGCAGCTGTTGTTTTCTTATACTCATGTCTGGAAAGTAACAATATATTAAATTTTCTGTAGACACTTAGCTGCACCATAATAACCCCAAGTGAAATACACATACTAGATAAACAGTGTAGGAAAAGATAGATTGCTACTTACCACAGAGATGACTCTTTCAGTTGCATTCATGCATAATTAAAAGAGACTTACACAGGTTTAAGTGTAAAGATGACACATTAAGCTGCAGAAAAGCACATGTAGAAGACACTATCTTAAATGTCTTTTAATTGTGTCTGTCTGTAACTTAACATGTCGTCTTTGCAGTAAGGAGCAATCTATATTTTCCTGCATTGTTGATATTCCAACATGGAGTTTTTATTGTTTCATATACCACATTCATAAAACTTCAAAGGAATGCAGGCACACCAAGTGTTGGTCTTAGGGTTTTCTCCATAGAATAGGACATCACTCGGAGTCACATAGAGCTAGTTCAGTTTGCCTAATGGATTTTGTGAGAGTAATGTTTTTATCTTCTGCCAAAGATTTTCTGCATTCTGTAAATCAGCCATGATGCTACAGATGTCTAAGTAATAACAATCTTGCATTAACAGTATTTAATAGTTAGTTGTTTGTTCAATTAGGTCCATGTTATTCAGAAAATTTTTGTGGTAATCATGACAGTGCATCTGCTCCAATGTTTTCTCTTCTAGATATGTAAATCACTTCAAAATTGTACTCCTGAAGAAACAAAGAACTCTGCACCAAGCAGGGGTATAGTAGCTTCCATGACAAAAGAAAGCTCAATGCCTGATGATCGCAATAGACCTTAATTTTCTTTCCATGAATCTAATGGCTGAGTTTTCTAAATGCCCAAACCATTGCCAAAGTTTCTGATTCAGTAGCAAACTACATGTGCTTGCACTGAAATAAGGTGTAACTAGCAATCCTTATGACTCAAATTTTTCATTTTCTCTGTTCCAAATGTACTTTTATTTATTTATTGACCCTGGCATCTTGAGGAAGACAATGTACAAAGATATAAGACATGGTTTACAGTACCTGTGTGGTGACTGTTTAATTTTTTGTAAGACATAATGTAAACAGTATTAAAGTTAAATATATTGAAATGCTTAAGCTTTTATGTATGATGGCATTAAAATTGTCAAAAAGTAAAACATACATAAGGGACAGTTTATATGCATGACTGAATTAAAAACAGACATAAAGTCAAATACACATAGGGGACAGTTTACGTTTACATGGGGATGCATAGAAGATGAAGTAACAGTAATACTAGATAGCTCTGTAGTAGAAGCCATAAACATGTGCCATAAGGGCACATTATATACATGGCCTATGTTGTAAACACACGCTGCGTTGTGGTAAAAACAAATACGCATAAACAATGGTTGATGTGTCCCGTATATTTTATTGCACAACGTGCCATTTTTGGTGATTGTGTGACTTTCTGTACACTTGCCTGTGGCCCTAGAGTGTTTTTACCCAATGTCTGATGATGCTCCTGTGAAAGTGAAACGCATCACAAATTTCTTGATTGATTTCATGGCCTTTTATTACTATTGGTGTCATTTGAGTAGGGTGATTCTTTGATGGACAGAAGGGCATGTGTGCTGTTTTATTTGCATTCAGCAACAGTTTACCTGTGAAGTCAGAACAGCAGCCTGCTTTTTGTATCTGGTATTTGGTCACTCTTTTGTTGCACTGGTGTACTATTGAACAACAGATCTGTGACATTAGCAGATAGTGCAAGAGTAGTTTTAGGAGCCTTGCAGCACACACTTAACATAGGCACGATACTAACCCAGAAAATGAAGCCTCAGTAACTAATCATAAACTTTTAGCCATATCAGGATGATGCAGGATGATGGAATTTACTAAATTCTTTTCTACTGCATTAAAATCATTCTCACAAACACTCATCCTAATCCACAGTGGATTTTTCTTCAAAAGACTCATCAGATTTGAACTGTTTAAAAGCTGTTTGGGTACTAATCAACAAAAAATGAGAATAAGCTGAAGACCACTTTAAATTGTTTTGTAATATGAGGGAATGAAAAATTTTTGACGATACCAGTTGGAGGTCAGGTGTCATTCCAGTAGAGGTAAAGAAACTCACCCTTCTCCCTGACAAATTTAGACTTATGGAAATTAACTGTTATTCTTGCTACTGAATATTTCTGTACCATTTTTCTAATGACTGTACATGTTCTCCCCATTTGTGAGTAGTTATTAGTATATCACAATATTTAGTGTAACTTGGTCAAGCAATTCAGGTCCTCAGACAGTATCTATGATGGTTATAAATGCTCCTGAATTCATATTTAAACCAAATGGCAGTACACAGAACTGATAGCTTCTATGACAAAAAATAACCAGTGTATTTCCTAGATTCTTCACTAAGTTTTATGTGCTAGTATTATCTTCATAAGTTGATGATAATGAGGAATTTAACCTCAACAGATTCCTGTAATTGTCCATCCAAATTCTCCAGATATATTCATACAGGAATGATAATGTTGTTACTCATCCTTGCACCCAAAATTAAACCTAAATGAACATTGCCACCAGGTTTTGCCATAACTAATGGCAGACTACAATAGGGTGACATAGATGTTTCTATTATACACCACTCAAGCATCTGTTTTATTTCTCTATTAAGTTTTTAGGTCATGGGATTGGAGTAGGTATTGTAGCAATAAATCTCATGAGAATGAGCTTCCATATGATACTGGTAAGTGTTTATGGTACCAGGTTTTCTGCTAAATAAATGCGCATATTTTAATAATAAACTTTCAAGCTCAGATCATTGTGACAAGTCAGTAGTGGTAGACTCCCTTACTTTGACAATTATTGGTTCTCGGTAACTTCAAGCTGATCACTTCGTATAAATGCATTACAGGTGGCTGTTGTCTTGGTTTTAATTTACTTTTATCCCTTGTCAATACTTACCATGGTCTACTTTTATCTTTACAAGATTAACTCTTGATTTTTTGGCTATCAATATTCAGATAGCATGTACCAAGAGATACATCTGTTATTGCATCCCTCTCCCATAAAATGTCAAGGCCCAAATACATTTGACTTTTAGTCCATTTTTGATTAAGAATGGGCATTTTATTACTCCATTTCTTAATCTTACTTCTACCTGCACACAGATACTGACATTCTTTGATTTAACACTAGAAGAGCAGAGTTTCTGACATTCCTAAAATGGTGGAAAGTGGTCACTTTGACCCTACATAAAATATTTGCCTTAAACAAGTGCTTTTTTTAGTGTTTGTTAATCCATACTTTATTTCTAGTAACCACGACAATTATTTACAATTATAAATAATAATTACTAATTTCTCTGAACAACAATGTATCATACAAATTTATTGTTGCTACTGCTAACAAGTTTCTTAACTATAGACTTTAATTTTTTAAGTATTCATACAACCTTCCAGACACATTTAGTATATTTGGTCCATTTACTCTCATATGTGTTTTACAAACAGCTCAGTATTACTTTTCACTCAATTCATTTGAAGCTGCTAGCTGCACCTAGCACAGGTGATTTCTGTTTTATGCGCACATTTTACGCACTCAGTTTTGTGGCACTTTACACAGTTTTCGCTGGTATTGTTGCCTTTGCAGAGGCTGATTTGGTACTTCCTCCGATTTCTTGGTGATTTCAGTCCCATATTCTCTTCCTTTGCCTGATGTTCTTGCTCTTTTGTTCCCTCAAGCTCATTTTCCAGTTGAAGTATGAACTTCTTCCTTTCCATTTTTTGTTTGTTGCTATGTTATAGATGACCCATGCATTTACTGCTGCCATGTCCAGTATGTTGTAGAAGACAGGCATTGGCCATCTCCTGCATGCATCCTTCATAGTATATTTTACAGGTCAAGGGGGGGAGAGGTGTGGCATCCGATTTTGTTGCATTGGCAGGAAATGCAGCTGAGTGCCCAGGTTTGACAGACCTGCTTAACATTTTTCCAAACAAAACACTCAGTGACGAGGTGTATGGTGGCACAGATGCCAGGGTGGGCGAGGTTACGCAAGGCATCGAAGGCATGTTGGTACAACGTGGGAAGGAGCAACGGCCGCAGAGTGCCGGTAGAAGAGCCACACCACACTTCGTCTTAAATGCCAAGGAAGTTGGCCTTGGTAAACACAATCAATGCTGAGGATCCATGAGGAGAGCTTCAGATTCCCCATCAGAGGCCTGGAGAGAGGTGAGGTTGAATAAATCAACGATGTGTGAGACAGTATTGATCCATGAAAAGAAAAGAGCGGGGATGTTTTCCATGCCTTTGATGTAGCGTATGTCCGTAGTAAATTGAGAGACCAGGTCGAAGTGGTGGGTCCTCGGGAGGGTTGCAGAAGGTGTCCACCAGTGGTTCGTGGTCAGTAAGAATGAAGAAAGAACGGCCCTCGATGTCAAGGCAAAAGTGTTTGACACCTTCATAGACAGCCACAAGCACTCTATCAAAAGTGGAATATTTCTTCTGTGCTGTAGATAGTTTTTTAGAGAAGAAATGAGGGGGTGAAACCATGTTGCCTTTACGTTGCTGTAATACTGCCCTGACCGCGATGTGCTGTCGTCCATAGTGATGAACAACTCGGCAGACGGATCGGGGTGGGTGAGTACGACGGCGTGCGCTAATGTTGTCTTTAGAGCCCTGAAGGCCTCTAGTATAGGTTCAGTCCAATGGACTGGCTTAAGGCCCAAAGTCTGTTTGCCGGACAACGAGTCCGTCAGCGGGGCCTGCATGGCAGAGGTAGAAGGTAGATGTTGACAATAGTAATTTATAGTACCCAGGAAACATCGGAGTTCTTTGTACATAGCCGGGGGTAGCAATGACATGATAGCCTGCATGTGGGATTTGGGAGGCTGTATTCCATCTGCAGAGATGGTGTAACACAAAAAGTCACAGAAGACTGGCACAATTGGAATTTATCTTTGTTGATCTCGACACCGTTGGAGTTCAGGGTCTGGAGGACCTGGGATAAATAAATCAGTCAACTCGCAGAAAATGAGGATGTTATCCAGGTATACAAAGCAGAACTTGAACTGTCGTAAGACTGAGTCAATGAAACGTTGCCACGTTTGTGCCACATTCTTTAAGCCCAATGGCATGAAGTCGTATTGGAACAAACCGAGCGGCGTGATGATAGCAGTCTTTGGAATGTCTTCCAGCGCTATGGGAATCTGGTGACAGGTACATATGCAGTCAATCACACTGAAGATTGTGGCACCCGATAACATATGGGTGAAATCGTTTATGTCCAGCACTGGGTAATTGCTCATGACGGTACAAGCATTTAAGTGTCTGTAATCACCACACATTCAAAAAGAACTGTTGTGTTTGGTGACGAGGTGAATCGGTGAAGACCAATTGCTGTCCGATGGCTTTAGAATGCCTGCCTCCAGAAGTTCGTTAATTTGCTGCCGGGCTGTGCGCAACTTAATGGGGTTGAGGCGTCTAGCCTTGTGCCTAATAGGAAGGCTAGCAATGGTAATTATCTTGTGTGTTGTTCCGTCAGTGATGGAAGAGACTGAGAACTGCACACGAGGCTGAGTAACGTCCTGACGTGAAGTTTTGGGTCGAGTGGGGCACGATGAGGCATAGCCTTTAGCGCGAGTGGGAAAAGGCAGCACAAAAGTCACATGCCTATTATGTGAGCACAGCATGCACTTGTTTTGAGAGGTCAGCTGCACATGCAACACAGAGTGGATCAGGGCCTGCAGTGTCTGTATGTTGTTAGCTTTGCCTTGAGAAACCGGCACGGGCAAGAGAGGCATTAGCATCGCCTGGGGAATGGCGATGGCCAATGGCCGCCAAATCACATGGTTGGTGCATGAGAGAGGGGGGTATGTTTACCAAGACGCGGGGCAGCTGCCTGTGCGGTGGGTGTGTTTGCATTGCACGCGCGACTGTCATTAGAAGCACTGTTTGAAACAAATGGCACTGCATGAAGTGGGCATGTGGCAGGTGCAGAGATTACTGAACGCGAATCGTCACACGCAGTGAATGTTTTTGAACTAACCTGGTGAGTGTCCGTGCTGGTGTCTCCTGATGAAAGTCAATCAGGTGAAGGAACTGTGGATTGCAGTTGCAGCAGCAAGGTATGAGCCATGGTGAGCTCGTCAAAAGTGTGAACAATGCATTGTTTCAACTCACCATTATGCCGACGGAGTTGCGTCACTACATCGTATTCTGACAGTAGATTAGTGATGCAGGTCACAGTTTTGTCGATGAGGGTGGAGCACTTGCGAACCAAATCACATGTCCCGGTGGAAACGGACCAACTAGCATAAGTGCCTGAGTATGGTATCTGAGTGTCAGAAGGGTGGTGTAGCACTGAACCTTGGACTATGTTCGGGGAGAGTTTGTAATGGGACAAGAAATCCATACCGAGAATTGGTTCATCAACGTCTGTGATGTGAAAAGTCCATGGGAAATGTAGAGGAGATATATGCACCATAACTTTAGCAGAGCAGACAGTTTGTAATGTTGATTCGTTGACAGCATGTAGAAGCAACTTCGTTGGTGAAAAAATGGGAGGAGCCAAAGATATAGGTATGATGGACACATCAGCGCCTGTGTTGACTACGAAAATGAGCCACTACAAAATGACGGTCACATATAAATGACCGCTCAGCCGAGAGGACGAGGGGACGGAGTGCAATGTTTGAGGACGCCTGTGAAGCTCCCCGCAGGACTCGGCATCGAATGTAAAACCTGTTGATTCCACACAGCCGGTGGGGAAGTCGCAGAAGATGTAGAATCTTTGGGCTCACCAATATGGGAAACGGGAATACGGATAACTGTACACGCAACAAACTGTTCCCATAAATGTCTATACATACATATATTTCAGCACAAAGAAAGATACATGTGTACACTGCACAAGGAACAAAGGATGACTGGAACATTGACATGGTAGCTTGTCAGAGCAGTTAGAGTTCAAAGATCATGTTTTACATGTTCGATGTGACCTATCAACACCACAGATTCATTTATAATTGATAAAAAATAAATACTGATTTCAAGTTACATTATGTGTTGGGAAGTCAATCCCTCTATCTGAAAAAACAAACATTTATGTGGATTAGTACTGTTCATGATGGTGATAGTTTTTCTAAGCAAATAATTCCATGAATTCTTCATACAGGACAATGTTTACTTAACAATTTACAAATCTCAGTCACAACACTGATGTAGTTGACAGATGCTTGAGTACATTACTTAGCGCCTATGATCTCTTATGTTAGCACGGTACAACCGCACAGTAATGCGGGAAGTGGATCCATCCACAACTTTCAGTTTCCTCCCTAGATTTCTCAACGCACAGTCCAATGGGATAGGTTACTACCTGTCTAGCATTCACATCAAATCCTGAAACATTGTTCTGTGTACTAAATATGCTGTTCAATACCTGCTTCACATCACACAGCATGTGCTCTCTCTATTTATATTGCAAAAGCAATTATGTAGGATTTACATCAGATAGGATTAAAACATGTTCATACATGGAACTTTAATACACAGAACTAAGTGCCATGAAAAAAAAAGAACTAATAAATTGATACACAGAAATATACTAGTTGTAAGGTACTATTCCTAATTTTTACAGCATTTAATGGCATTGTCCCATTTTGAAACTGTAAAAAGATCTACACATTTAGTCTCATGGCATATATGTATCAAATTCTAAAGCACAAATCTATTACAAAACATAATTATATAGTGTATCATAGATTTAAACTCTGTCAAGAGCTAAGACAGAACTTTAGAGATCACATCATCTATCATACTACGTTCCTGAAAATAGAAAAAGAGCCAAAAAAATTAGATACTTATGGATCATGTCTATATCATTTCAGTTCAGTGATATTGCATAATCCAAACAACTTCTTAGATTTAGGATACAGAAGTCCATATGCATTAGGATGTGGATTTTCAAAAATTTTGAATGGCCCAATATAAATATCGAAAAATTTCCTTATCTCAGATGTCAACAATTTAGATTTCTCTGTGGCTTTCACCAACACAAGACCTCCTACCACAATATTAGAAAATCTGCCTTTACCATCAGGTCACAATATTAGAAAATCTGCCTTTACCATCAGGTCTCTGCTTCCTCCTATCCCACTGCTTTTTCGTCATTTCCCTGACACACTCCTCCCTCTCTTGCACTGACAATTTTACAAGGTGGAAACACAACATTCTCAGTAATAAGGTTAGCTGGTCTGTGATTCTACTTGATTTCAGATGCTGAAAAACCTGTTAAAGTATGTTGTAAGCTGTTCATAATATCCTCAAAATCACTGACATAATCTATCCAACTGGTATGATTCTTACTACAATATATTCTAAACAATCTTCCACTCTCTCTCTCTCATATCTTCTGCTGGGTTGCTTGAAGGATGGTACACCGAGGTTAGAATATGCCTTATTTTTATGTGATCAACAAAATTTTTCCAAGTGTGTGATGTAAATTGAGAACCATTGTGAGATAAAATTGTTTTAGGAATACCCACCTGATGAAAATATGTGTTTTCAAATTTAGATATGATTTGCTTACTGATAGCTTTCTCAAGAGAAAACAGCTCTATGAACTTCAAAAATATATCGACCACAACAAAAACATAACAAAATCCATTCTTAGACTTCAGCAATGGTCCATAAATGTCCACAGACACGATATCTAGGTTACTTCTAGGCAGTATGTTTTGCATTTGGCCTCTACTTCTTTGGTTACTCACCTTCACTCTTTGACATCTGTCACAGCTGGCAATCTTCTTCTTGATACTCCTTCCTTTATTATAAAAATTGGTGTTTCCCTGAATCTTTTGTGTAGATTTAGTTGATCCACAGTGACCAAAACTCTCACGTGTGTAAGTAATTAAAGTATCAAGACATTGTTCCGGCCAATGTAGTTTCCAGTCCTCTAAGTCAGTCTTATGTCTCCTGAATAAAATACCCTTGTGTACCTTATATTACTGTTCCATCTTTTCTCCTTCTTTCTTACCCAACATGCTCTTAGCCAGTTTCCAATTTTGATCATTATTTTTATAACTGTGGATAACTTCACAAATTTGCAAGATCTCCTTTTCCCCTTTCACCCCTCTCAAGTACATAATTTTAAACTCTTTCTCTCCTTCTCCAAAGCTGTTAGATGATTCACTCCCTAGAGACAACCAAGACAAAGCATCAGAGACTGCATTGTCTGTGCCCTCAATGTATCTGATTTCATAATTGAACTGTTGTAAAAACAAGCCCAACAAGAAATTCTGTGATGGTACAGCTTACACACCTGGAAATAACATAATGCTTTATGATCAGTATAGATGATGATGACTTTTTGACTTAGTAGATTATTTTTAAACTTGTTGAATGCCCAATGTACAGCCAAAACTTCTTTCTCAGTTACAGTGTATGTCTTTTCATGTTCCTGCAATACTTTACTAGCAAATGCAAGAGGTCTATGTTCAATAACACCATCAATTTCAACATCCTGGAATAAATGAGCACCCAATCCATCATCACCACTGTCTGTCATAATAGAAAAAGGAAGAGACAAATCTGGTCTGAACAATATCTGACTTTGACACAACTGTTCTTTATTCTCATCAAAAGCATCCTGACACTCCTGATTCCAATCCCAAATGGTATTCTTCATCAAATGTTTCACACAAGCATAGAGCATTCAAAGCTTGGCTGCTAAAAAATTTTCTATAAAATCCAGTTAACCCAAAAAATGATTTAAGCTGTTTTATGTTGTGAGGAGTAGGAAAATTAACAAAGGCATCAAGTTTTTCTTTATAAGGTGCAGTTCCTTTCTCAGATATAACATCTCCTAAGAATTTAACTTCTTCCACACCAAATTTACACTTAACTATTTTCAAAGTTATATTTCCTGATTCAGTTTTGAAAACACATCTCTTAACAGATCCAAATGTTGTTCCCAAGTCTTTTCAGTGACCAAACTGTCATCAACATACACAATTAATTCTGAACTCACTTCACTTCCCAAGACAGAATCCAAAGCTCTGATGAATTCAGCTACAGACACATTTGGCCCAAATTGCACCACACAGTATTGAAAACACTTAACTCCATACAACAAAAATGCTGTATACTTTCTAGAATTAATTTCAAGTGGAATCTGGTGAAATTCAGACATCAAGTCCAAACTGCTCATGTATTTCACATAATCAAATTTGTGTAACAGCTCGTCCATCTTCTAAGGATGGTCATTCACTCTGATAAGAAACTTATTAAGATGTCTAGAGTCAAAAACAATTTTCACTTCACTAATTCTCTCACTTACCACAACTGCTTTGATGTTGCCATTGCTATAAAAAGAGTCAAAACTAAACATAAAACCAAAACATGGGTTACACAGAGGATTAGAAAGTCATCAGACACTCTCAGAAAGTTAAATAAATCAGCCAGGAAGAATGTAGCACAGGCACATGTGAAATATTATAGAAGCATGTACAAGAAAGTAATAATTGCAGCTAAGAAGCTTAATGATTCACATATTGAGAAAGGTAACAACAAAATGAAGTCAACTTGGGAGGTATTAATTAAAAATGTAGGTAGACACAAAAAAAAAGATAACAGCTTTGTCATTAAAAGTGGGGTAAAACTGTTAAGGACCCACTTCAGATTGCCAACATATTTAACAAACATTTCACAAATATAGCCATAAATTTAATTAAAACTAAATGAAATTCCAATAGCAAGGTAAAATGCACAGTTTATTAAGATAGGGTGTACAGTTTTGGGGGAACAACAGTCTAACAAAACATTCATTTAGACTACAAAAGAAGGCAGTCAGAATAATAAAAGGTATAGGATATAGAAACTCTTGTAGGCATGCTTTCAAGGAATTAAAAATCATGACACTACCATCCATATACATATATGAAAGCATATGTTTCTTAAAAGAACATGAGGAATTTTCTACATTAAACAGAGAATTTCACAACTACGAAATGAGGAATAGGAATGATTTCCACAGAGAAATTCATAAAACAGCTATGTATCACAAAAGTGCTCTCCCCAAAGAACTAAAAATAATACCAAAACTGCACATATTTAAAAGAGAATTAAAAAACATGTTATTGAGCAATAGTTTTTACAGTATTGAAGAGTTTATGAATCATTGACAATAAAAGTGCAGTTAATATTTCCCTGACGTAATAAATATGTGCAATTGCTCACATTTAAATACTTGCTTTTTCTATGAAAGTGTGAAACAGTGTTTATGTAAGTATGGAAATAATCTTTGATGTGAGAATCACTAGCTTTTTTTTGTATGTTGTTATCCTACTTGTATATATTTATGTTAATGTTCTTATAGTTCTATTAAAATTGTAATGTCTATGTGACAAGTAAATTAAATTATAAATTTTCATGTACATTTATTTTAAATTGTAATGTTTATTGACAAGTCCTATGTCATTTTGATGATGTACTACAAGGATGCTAATAAATTGAATTGAATTTAATTGAATTGAAAGGGTTATTGTAAGCACTCCTACTTCTCTCTGTTACACCCCACATTTCCATTTTCTGAATTTCTTTCTCTACATCTTTCCTTTTTCAAAATGGTATGTTGTATGACTTGAGAAAGAAAGGTTGAAGATCTCTAAGGTAAAGCATGCACTGATAGCCTTTCACTTTCCCTGGTTTTTCAGCAAACACATTTCTAAACTCTAGTAACAAATTCCTAAGTTGGTCCTTTTGTTGGTCATTAAGAATTGTTGCTTCTTTCCTTTAGAATCTACTACACTTCCAAAATCTTGATCCTCAGTTTCATAAAAATCTATATCTTCATCAAAAATCTGGTACTTACCTTGGTTCACAATGTTTTGCAAATAGTTATAACTTTTCCCGCAGTTTAAAATAGAGAAATTAGTTTTCACGTAAGTATTACTTTTAGGTTCTAAAATAAGTAATTCTTTAGCATTCTATCCCAAACAAGCATCAACTTTCACTACCCAATCCATCCCGAGAATTATATTTTCTTCCAGACTAGGAATTGCTAAGCATCCATGTTCAAAAGTTTTGTCTTCTATACTAAACATTAAAAGCACCTGAGATTTTATCAATTTGCTTTGCTTACCTGTAGCTCCTCATATCTTTACACTTATGATGGGCATTTCCACAAAATTCTTACTGTACTTAATCTTGTCTCTAAATTGTTCAGATATACCACAAAGCGGACTACCTGTATCAGTCAAACAGTTCCCTTCCCACTGATCAGTCTTAATCTTAATGTACGGACACCCAAAGTCTGAATTACAATCTCTGTTGTTAGACGTTTCATGTAAAAGATCACTTTCAGTTTTATCAAATGCTACATCTACATGGTATTTATAGGGTTTTATCAACTTTACTGGTATCATAGCATTACTTTGGTTACTCATGTTGTTGGATAGAGATTGAATGTAATGAATAGAATCAATAGCACAACTAACATCACTTATTACAGAAGGAACACAAAATATATTACTGTCAAAATTATGCTTCCTGCTTAGACCTTCTTTCACTTTATTCCACCAATTTGGATACAAATTTTGACTAATCGCAGCTAACATATTCCAGAATGCACATTTACCTATGTTATCACCAGTCTGGTCTCAAACAAACTTCAAAGAGTTTTCACCTTTATTCTCTGGGATTACAGATAACTCACCTTTACTGTTTGTATCTTACTCTATGTGACATTAATGAAAAACTGCTTTGACTGGACTGGTATACTGTGACTCTCACTTACATCATCACAAACATCACTTACCTTATCTGTATTGTCAACACCACTCACAAATAACTCAGAAACTTCATTATTCTTAAACTCCACAAATACCTGACACTCATCATCATCATTGTCATCATATTCTTCCAAAATTACTTCATCTACCACATCATTAACAACCCAAGTCTCGATTCCATCAAAGTCACTTGCCTCACTTACATTCATTTTCCATAAGCTACCAATCTCAGACTTACCAACCTCAGTTATTTCACAGCCTCTTTCACATCTATATCAAAAATATCACCTAGTTCCAACACAGTCATTACCTGATTTACATACATCAATAACACTGTTTTCCAACCAAGAGAAGAAATCATTAATATGTACTACATCAAAATTCTCACTACTCTCACATTCTGATTTGTGGTTAGTACCTACATCACCATAATTAAACATAGTATTCCAAAACTTATGATCAAAACATAAATGAGAAATCAGATATTCCTTCTGTTCAACTTCAGATACCTGTGCCATATCATTAATACTGTTATTATTGTCTAATAGCAAGTTTAAATTGGGGGTCCTGTGCTTGCTGTGTTTCCTTGCACCAAAACCGAGCAAGGTGGCGCAGTGGCTAGCACACTGGACTTGCATTCAGGAGGACGATGGTTCAATCCCGCGTCCGTCCAGCCTGATTTACGTTTTCCATGATTTCCCTAAATCGCTCCAGGCAAATGCCGGGATGGTTCCTTTGAAAGGGCATGGCCGACTTCCTTCCTCGTCCTTCCCTAACTCAATGAGACCGATGACCTCGCTGTCTGGTCTCCTCCCCCAAACAACCCAACCCCTTGCACCAAAACTTCGGACCTTCATTGAGGTGGACTGCCATTTCCCAAATAGTTACTTCTGTGATTGTTTCTCCTATTAAATCTCCCCTGGCTATCCCCATTATTCCCATCCTGCTAATGTTCAAAATTTCTCTCTATATTAACATTTTGTTTAGGATAGAAGTTACCATCATCTGTCTTTCTGCAGTTATTCCCATTGTGATTTCTATCATTCCAATTGTTATGGTACACACTCTTTCTACTGCCCTATCCAGCCTGTCAACATATCATAAAAATTGTTCAAGACAATTGTCAGGTCCATGTACTAAATCCCATCAATCAATGTCATTTTGTCAAATGGTTTGTCATTTTGTGTTAATTTTTAACCTGATTCTTACAAAACTCTTTCAAAGTACCATCTCTATTTCTACAATTAGGACCATTCAAAAATTCACTATTAATTCTCCCCTGTTCAGCTTCTGACCAAAATTTATTTAAAAAGCTTTTTAAAAAACGTTGATATGTTTCCCACTGACTTAAATTTAAATTTACCCATGATACATCTTTTCCTTCAAGACATCTTTTAACGAATTTAATTTTTTGATTGTCACTCATGCCTGACGCAAAACTATCTCTACAGTGGTGCAAAAAATCCACTGGATGGAAAGTGTATGGTGAAAAACTTTTGATAGGAATGTTGGACCACACACTACCATTGTTTGAATACAGATTTTTGTGAATGCAATTTTCCTGAACTGCTGAAATTTTTTGATCTAGAATGATTAAATTGGTTTACATATTGTTTTCAACATTTAAAATTTTTTTGTTTAAATTGTCAATGCTTTGTTCCATTTTTTCCAGTATGTCCTTCTGTTCAACTCTGACATCATTAACATTCTTTTACTGTCTTGCCGAATTGATTATCAACTCATTTTCCAAAACAATAAATTTATTTTCTAAGATATCAACTTTTTCATCCACACTTTTTAACACTTCTGACAACCTGTTTTTTAGCTCTGAAACTTGATTACTAATTTGGTCCATTTGGTCTTGCACCCTATCCAATTTACTATTGTTATCTGTCTTCATTTCCTCTATGTATGCAAAAATTAACAGCAAAATATCAGTAAGTCCATAAACAAATTAATTTCACAAATAGTTTGTACTTATCTTCCTTTTTGATGTCCCTGGTTGAAGTTGTAAAGTCCTCTTCCATTCGATCCATTCAGTCATTGTTGGTAGTACATCATTACTGTTGTTATATTTGTAATTTACTTTGCTGGGCAGATCTCAGTCTTCTTTCTTCACATGATCAGAAATCCGTTCATACATAAACTGCAAATGACACAAATCACTGTCCCTTCTTCTGCAACAAACAAAACTTCATTATTAGTCAATTGATCTCAGACAACACCACCACTTGTAATCTATGCCTCCCTCGCATCATTTGTTGATTGTCTCTGTCTTTATAGTTAATTCTTTTAATAAGCTTTGAGAATAGTAAGATTTACAATAAACTTTTTACTTATCTTCTTTTCTCGTAGTTGGCTCCAGTTCTTCACATCTAGGGGCTGAGTCTTGAAGCTGGAAGTTTTTATATTAAAGGTTCTCATGGTTCCAATTGATATAACTTCTGAAGAACTGCCTGAGCAGTAATTTCTGTTTTGATGTTAATTTTAGTCTGCAGCTCATGGTCGTGAGGTATAGTTCTCGCTTCCCGCACCCGGGTTTCCGGGTTCGATTCCCTGCGGGGTCAGGGATTTTCTCTGCCTCGTGATGACTGGGTGTTGTTAGATGTCCTTAGGTTTAAGTAGTTCTAAGTTCTAGGGGACTGTTGACCATAGATGTTAAGTCCCATAGTGCTCAGAGCCATCTGAACCATCATCTGTTAATTTTGTTCTCTCAAATTTTTCTCTATCACACTGCCTTTGCAATTTCCACTTCAATGAAACCGGGAATTACATTGTTATTGCCAAAAATAAAAACACATCTGAGCACATGAGAGGCCTGCCTATTACTCTACCACTCTGTTGTTCCAACAATATTCCAAAGAGTTTACAACTTTTCTTGACAGATGGATTTTGTATTAATGTTTGTAACATCATTTTATAAATGAATCCAGAAATAATTTTAATAGATTGCACTAAATTGCAAGATGTGTTGATTGTTATTGGCAAGGGATTTCAGATCAATTCCATATTTCTGGATTTTCAGAAGGTTTTTGACACTGTACTACACAAGCAGCTTGTAGTGAAATTATGTGCTTACGGAATATCATCTCAGTTATGTGACTGGATTTGTGATTTCCTGTCAGAGAGGTCACAGTTTGTAGTAACTGATGGAAAGTCATCAAGTAAAACAGAAGTGATTTCTGACGTTCCCCAAGGTAGTGTTTTAGGCCCTTTGCTGTTCCTTATCTATATAAATGATTTGGGAGACAATCTGAGCAACCATCTTAGGTTGTTTTGCAGATGACGCTGTCGTTTACCAACAAATAAAGTCATCAGAAGATCAAAACAAATTAGAAAGTGATTTAGAAAAGATATCTGAATGGTGTGGAAACTGGCAGTTGACCCTAAATAACAAAAACTGTGTGGTCATCCACATGAGTGCTAAAAGGAATTCGTTAAACTTCGATTACACGATAAATCAGTCTAATCTAAAAGCGATAAACTCAACAAAATACCTAGGTATTACAATTATGAACAACTTAAATTGGAAGGAACACATAGAAAATGTTGTGGGGAAGGCTATCCAAACACTGCATTTTATTGGCAGGACACGTAGAAAATGTAACAGATCTACTAAGGAGACTGCCTACACTACGCTTGTCTGTCCTCTTTTAGAATACTGCTGCATGGTAAGAGATCCTTACCAGATAGGACTGATGGAGTACATCAAAAAAGTTCAAAGAAGGGCAGCACATTTTGTATAATCACAATATGGGAGAGAGTGTCACTGAAATGATACACAATTTGGGCTGGACATCATTAAAAGAAAGGTGTTTTTCATTGCAGTGGAATCTTCTCATGAAAGTCCAATCACAAACTTTCTCCTCAGAATGCGAAAATATTTTGTTGACGCCAACCTACATAGGGAGAAAGGGAGAAACAATCACCACGATAAAATAAGGGAAATCAGAGCTCATACGGAAAGATGTAGGTGTTCGTCCTTTCCGGGCGCTATACGAGATTGGAATAATAGAGAATTGTGAAGGTGGTTCTATGAACCCTCTGCCAGGCACTTAAATGTGATTTGCAGAGTATCCATGTAGATGTAGAAGTAGATAGCCCTCGATATTCATATGGCTGCTTCTCTCTTTTCCAGCTATCTCTCTTGCACTTTCTATCAATATGAGCATGCAGTTTTAAGCGATGCGAGGTGAGCATAAAGTTTTCTTTATGTCTTGTGTCGTATGAGTGTTCAAAATGATTTTTTTAGTAGATCAGCTCTGCTGGATAGGAAAAGAACAACCTCTAAGATGTACAGATGTATAAAGAGGGGACAGTTAATATTTTTAGGTCTTTAAATAATGGTTGACATGATTCCCTCAGCTGTGCAGAGCACATGTTGTGAATGATTCATTTTTGCAACTTTAAAATTTGTGTAACTTTCCCAGAGTTTCCTCAAAAAATTATGCCATATTGAATAACAGATTCAAAGTAGCTATAGTATGCTATTTTCCTGGTGGCCATATCAGTGGCAAAGGCTAAAATTTCCACTGCAAATCCAAGGTTGTTTAATTTATTTGCTAGGTATTCTATATGAGAATTCCAACTCAAAGTACTGTCTAAGTTTATTCCCAGGAACCTGACTGAGTCAAGTTCTCCCATTTTTTGATTGTTGTGAGTGACACAGATTTCTTCAGTTTTTGACTCTTTGGTTTTAAAACTCATCATGTAGGTTTTTGAAATGTTTAGCCTTAAACCATTTAGACTGAACTGTGTTTCCAAGTTACTTAATGTATTCATGACACTCTGTGGTATATTGTCAGAATTTTCATTTTCTGACAATATACCATAGAGTGTCATGCAAGGGCTCCAGATTAAATACCTTCTTCCTAAGTATTTCCTGCACATGCCCAGATCAATACTTTGCTAAAAATGCCTGCTCCAATTGAGCATAATCTTGGCAGTTCTCCACTGTTCCAGAGGCCCAAAGGGTAGCTTCCCCTTGGATGAAACCTGCAATGTACTGAATTCTTTGTTTATCAGTTCATGACCTGGGTAACATTTTAAAAAGCCATAATGAACACAACAGCATGCATACTTTCTTCTCAGGAATTAATACTTGAAACTGTTTATGTTTAAGTTGTCTTTCATCCAGTAGTATGACTGACAGTTGTGGCATTGACCCCATACCATACAGTGATGAGCCTTTGTCATTCACTCATTCCTATACCCTTGCCCACAAGTCATAGGATTAATATTTCTGTCTGCTACAACAATAGAGAGCGACGAACTATTGACACATTACTTAACCTTCACCAATTCTTGCTGAGTTTCTTTGACTTGTGACACTACATTCTCTCACCAATGTGTCAAATCTTATTCATTATAGTGTTTAACTGTTTTAACTCTGTATTAACAACTTCTCCTAAATTACCTCTTTATGTGATAATACCTCAATAACAGATTTATGAACTAAGTGGGGCAGTTCAGAATCTGAATATTCATACACAAATTTATCTTTACTAGAAATCCACTCAGAATAGTCATTAAAAAATCCCTAGTTGTGTACATAATTGCAATTTAATGATAGCTTGTTGTTCTGTAGTGAAATTTTCTACTTTAAGATTCAGTTTACATACAGATACTGCATATGTATGCTCATCAAACAATTTGTTACATTTTCTGAGGCTTACCTTTGTTTGCATCCTTCAGTGCAATGACTTCAGTATTTATAGTAGTTTGCTGTAATGGCAAATTTGCTACATCAGTTGTGTGGGTATTACCCTGTAATGTTAACTTTGATATGGCTGTAGACAGTTTTGTTATTTGAGCACAAATCTCACTATGGAATTCATCATGTTCTAAGGGAATTTCAAACAATAACTTTGTTGGTATTTCATTGCATTTGGTTGAAACTGATTTGGCAGTTCACTATATTTATTGGACATTTCATTATGAAGAGTGGCTATTTCATATGTTGATTTAATTGAGATTTCAGACGATAATTTAGTTGACATTTGGTTTGACTACTTTGACATTTCATTTCTTATTATCTCTGCTAATCCAACTACATCTACATCTACATTGATACTCCGCAAGCCACCCAACGGTGTGTGGCGGAGGGCACTTTACGTGCTACTGTCATTACCTCCCTTTCCTGTTCCAGTCGCGTATGGTTCGCGGGAAGAACGACTGTCTGAAAGCCTCCGTGCGCGCTCTAATCTCTCTAATTTTACATTCGTGATCTCCTCGGGAAGTATAAGTAGGGGGAAGCAATATATTCGATACCTCATCCAGAAACGCACCCTCTCGAAACCTGGCGAGCAAGCTACACCGCGATGCAGAGCGCCTCTCTTGCAGAGTCTGCCACTTGAGCTTATTAAACATCTCCGTAACGCTATCACGGTTACCAAATAACCCAGTGACGAAACGCGCCGCTCTTCTTTGGATCTTCTCTATCTCCTCCGTCAACCCGACCTGGTACGGATCCCACACTGATGAGCAATACTCAAGTATAGGTCGAACGAGTGTTTTGTAAGCCACCTCCTTTGTTGATGGACTACATTTTCTAAGCACTCTCCCAATGAATCTCAACCTGGTACCCGCCTTACCAACAATTAGTTTTATATGATCATTCCACTTCAAATCGTTCCGTACGCATACTCCCAGATATTTTACAGAAGTAACTGCTACCAGTGTTTGTTCCGCTATCATATAATCATACAATAAAGGATCCTTCTTTCTATGTATTCGCAATACATTACATTTGTCTATGTTAAGGGTCAGTTGCCACTCCCTGCACCAAGTGCCTATCCGCTGCAGATCTTCCTGTATTTCGCTACAATTTTCTAATGCAGCAACTTCTCTGTATACTACAGCATCATCCGCGAAAAGCCGCATGGAACTTCCGACACTATCTACTAAGTCATTTATATATATTGTGAAAAGCAAGGGTCCCATAACACTCCCCTGTGGCACGCCAGAGGTTACTTTAACGTCTGTAGACGTCTCTCCATTGATAACAACATGCTGTGTTCTGTTTGCTAAAAACTCTTCAATCCAGCCACACAGCTGGTCTGATATTCCGTAGGCTCTTACTTTGTTTATCAGGCGACAGTGCGGAACTGTATCGAACGCCTTCCGGAAGTCAAGAAAAATAGCATCTACCTGGGAGCCTGTATCTAATATTTTCTGGGTCTCATGAACAAATAAGGCGAGTTGGGTCTCACACGATCGCTGTTTCCGGAATCCATGTTGATTCCTACATAGTAGATTCTGGGTTTCCAGAAATGACATGATACGCGAGCAAAAAACATGTTCTAAAATTCTACAAGAGATCGACGTAAGAGATATAGGTCTATAGTTTTGCGCATCTGCTCGACGACCCTTCTTGAAGACTGGGACTATCTGTGCTCTTTTCCAATCATTTGGAACCCTCCGTTCCTCTAGAGACTTGCGGTACACGGCTGTTAGAAGGGGGGCAAGTTCTTTCGCGTACTCTGTGTAGAATCGAATTGGTATCCCGTCAGGTCCAGTGGACTTTCCTCTATTGAGTGATTCCAGTTGCTTTTCTATTCCTTGGACACTTATTTCGATGTCAGCCATTTTTTCGTTTGTGCGAGGATTTAGAGAAGGAACTGCAGTGCGGTCTTCCTCTGTGAAACAGCTTTGGAAAAAGGTGTTTAGTATTTCAGCTTTACGCGTGTCATCCTCTGTTTCAATGCCATCATCATCCCGTAGTGTCTGGATATGCTGTTTCGAGCCACTTACTGATTTAACGTACGACCAGAACTTCCTAGGATTTTCTGTCAAGTCGGTACATAGAATTTTACTTTCGAATTCAATGAACGCTTCACGCATAGCCCTCCTTACGCTAACTTTGACATCGTTTAACTTCTGTTTGTCTGAGAGGTTTTGGCTGCGTTTAAACTTGGAGTGGAGCTCTCTTTGCTTTCGCAGTAGTTTCCTAACATTGTTGTTGTACCACGGTGGGTTTTTCCCGTCCCTCACAGTTTTACTCGGCACGTACCTGTCTAAAACGCATTTTACGATTGCCTTGAACTTTTTCCATAAACACTCAACATTGTCAGTGTCGGAACAGAAATTTTCGTTTTGATCTGTTAGGTAGTCTGAAATCTGCCTTCTATTACTCTTGCTAAACAGATAAACCTTCCTCCCTTTTTTTATATTCCTATTAACTTCCATATTCAGGGATGCTGCAACGGCCTTATGATCACTGATTCCCTGTTCTGTACATACAGATTCGAAAAGTTCGGGTCTGTTTGTTATCAGTAGGTCCAATATGTTATCTCCACGAGTCGGTTCTCTGTTTAATTGCTCGAGGTAATTTTCGGATAGTGCACTCAGTATAATGTCACTCGATGCTCTGTCCCTACCACCCGTCCTAAACATCTGAGTGTCCCAGTCTATATCTGGTAAATTGAAATCTCCACCTAAGACTATAACATGCTGAGAAAATTTATGTGAAATGTATTCCAAATTTTCTCTCAGTTGTTCTGCCACTAATGCTGCTGAGTCGGGAGGTCGGTAAAAGGAGCCAATTATTAACCTAGTTCGGTTGTTTAGTGTAACCTCCACCCATAATAATTCACAGGAACTATCCACTTCTACTTCACTACAGGATAAACTACTACTAACAGCGATGAACACTCCACCACCGGTTGCATGCAATCTATCCTTTCTAAACACCGTCTGTACCTTTGTAAAAATTTCGGCAGAATTTATCTCTGGCTTAAGCCAGCTTTCTGTACCTATAACGATTTCAGCTTCGGTGCTTTCTATCAGCGCTTGAAGTTCCGGTACTTTACCAACGCAGCTTCGACAGTTGACAATTACAATACCGATTGCTGCTTGGTCCCCGCATGTCCTGACTTTGCCCCGCACCCGTTGAGGCTGTTGCCCTTTCTGTACTTGCCCAAGGCCAACTATTAGTTGGATTAGCCATAGCATCAATTATAGGGTTTACTATAGATTTAACTGCATCACTTTTAGCTGACAAATGAATTTGTGATGCCAAAGTAGTCATATCATCTACAACAACATCACCAAACTCATTCTCATCAGCACTAGATTCCTAATTATGTCATCTTTCTGGATCCATTTGCCTTGATTTCCTTTCTTTACCACAACAATACATGGAATGAAGCAAGGAAGATTGAGTTTAAGGTCCCATCAACATCAAGGTCATTAAAGACAAAGCACAAATTCAAATTATGTCAAGAATGAGGAGGAAAATCAGCTGGGCTCTTTGAAAGAAATCATCCCAACATTTACTTAGAGTGATTTAGGGAAATCACAGGAAACCTAAATCTGGATGGTCGGAAGTGGGTTTGAACCATTGTCCTCTCAAATGCGAGTCTAGTTTGCTAACCACTGTGCCACTTCACTAGGTCGTAACTGTACATTGTGACTGAGTTCACATATTTTATACATAACATACTGATACTATTTTCAGAAGTTTTGTTATCTGAGAGAAGGTGTCCTGCAGATCATTGTTCAAAATGTATGGAACAGTGATATAGCTTTAGCAATGTTCCTGAATTTCAGTCATTGGTACAGTACCAACAGCTCCATATTTGCCCTTTGTTTCTCCAACATGATATAAGCCTGGACAACAACATTAAGTTCTCTCTCTCTGGAAAACATCTTGAGCAGTCTTCAAACTTTGAGGAACTGAACAGCACTGTTGTGTCTAGATGATCTAGGGCTTGGAAGCAATCACAGTCTTCTCTGTTAATTCCATAGGGACACTGGCAAAGGCTTATCTTCTATTGCTTGGTCTGAGAGGTGGCTGTTACTGTGACTGCTGTTTTATTGTTATTGACTGAGGCTCTCATATTATTAGTAACCTATAAGAAACAGAATACTGAACTTTTTACTTTTAAAGCATTGACTGATATTGCCTGCAACTGACTGTATGTGACATCCACATGAGGCATTACTTTTTGGAAGAATGCTAGCCAAAAAAGGAATTCTTCATCTTGTAGAATGTGGCAGAGTCCAACTGGTTTATAACAAGTTTGTTTGGAAGGTAATTTTTGCAGTACTGTTAAACATTCCAGCAGCAAGGACTTGTTTTCATATGCCAAATTTACAGTCTGTGAATTAAAATTTCATTTAGTAGCTGCCCACTAGGAATCTTTCATGCCACAAATGCATCTGTGGGTTATTACATGGCATAGAACCATAACACACTTTTGGAGTCAGAATGAACATTTATTTTGGCACTGAACAGAGCAAATACAGAAGTGGATGTTGTACACTGTGCGAGTGAACAAAGACAGCTAGCAAAGACAAAGAGTATAAGCAAAGAATTGTCACTTCGTGTCAGAGACACCACACATCTAAAGTGGACTGTCATTCTGGTGATATTGAAAAGAAGGCTGAAAAGCTTGACAAATTTAAAAATAACACACTAGCCAACTGATTTTCTGTAGCAGGATGTTCCATTGTCAAATCTGAATAGCACATCTTTGAATAAAGGATCTGTAACATTCTACATCTACATCTACATCTACATTTATACTCCGCAAGCCACCCAACGGTGTGTGGTGGAGGGCACTTTACGTGCCACTGTCATTACCTCCCTTTCCTGTTCCAGTCACGTATGGTTCACGGGAAAAACGACTGTCTGAAAGCCTCTGTGCGCGCTCGAATCTCTCTAATTTTACATTCGTGATCTCCTCGGGAGGTATAAGTAGGGGGAAGCAATATATTCGATACCTCATCCAGAAATGCACCCTCTCGAAACCTGGCGAGCAAGCTACACCGCGATGCAGAGCGCCTCTCTTGCAGAGTCTGCCACTTGAGTTTGTTAAACATCTCCGTAATGCTATCACGGTTACCAAATAACCCTGTGACAAAACGCGCCGCTCTTCTTTGGATCTTCTCTATCTCCTCCGTCAACCCGATCTGGTACGGATCCCACACTGATGAGCAATACTCAAGTATAGGTTGAACGAGTGTTTTGTAAGCCACCTCCTTTGTTGATGGACTACATTTTCTAAGGACTCTCCCAATGAATCTCAACCTGGTACCCGCCTTACCAACAATTAATTTTATATGATCATTCCACTTCAAATCATTCCGCACGCATACTCCCAGATATTTTACAGAAGTAACTGCTACCAGTGTTTGTTCCGCTATCATATAATCATACAATAAAGGATCCTTCTTTCTATGTATTCGCAATACATTACATTTGTCTATGTTAAGGGTCAGTTGCCACTCCCTGCACCAAGTGCCTATCCACTGCAGATAGGCAGGTTGTTACAGCATCTGCATTATGGCCTTCAGGATTGAAAAACTCCCAGAAGCTTTCATATGGCACATTATTCTTTTCATAGCACAACAGTAATACTAAGTGTATTTTAAGTATGTAGGGAAAGATAGATTGCTACTTACTATAAAGGAGACACATTAAGTTGCAGACAGGCACAAATAAAAGACACTTACATAAAGCTTTTGGCCCCAGCCTTCATCAGCAAAAGGGAAATGCACACCATTTATACACACAAGCAAGCACATCTCAAGCACACCTGACTGCCAACTCCAGCATCTTGGACCAGACATGCTGGAGTTAGCAGTCATGTGTGCATGAGGTGTGCTTGCTTGTGTGTACAAATGTTGTGTGTTTCCCTTTTGCTGATGGAGGGTGTGACCAAAAGCTTTATATAAGTGTCTTGATTGTGCCTTTCTGCAACTTACTGTATCCACTTTACAGTAAGTAGCAATTTGCCAGTTTCTACATTGTGACATTACCACCTGGAGTTTCCATTGTTTAACTGCATTTTAAGAAACATCTGCTGTTTCATCTATCATTGTAGCAGCAAACTCAGTGTGCTTTATTCCTTCTGAAATAACCTCATTGCAAGTTTCCAACAAACAGCCCAGCAGCTCACTTTTGGTGGATTTTCAAATCCTGATAACCTTCTTTGTATTCTTTCACTGCATTGTCTATATCAGAAGTTAAGTATATCAGACCCAAAGAGACACCTGGATTTTTTGGTCTTTCTTTATCATCATGCCCTGTCAAAGCCAGTTTGAAGGCAACACAGAATTTTATAGTTACTAATTCTAGAGGGCACATACCTATTTCTTTTTCTAGTTGTTGTCATGACAGGTGTAACTCAGTATTGTTGCAATATTAGCTTTATCTACTGCACTAAGATCAAGTATGTTGTTTATACATTTATGGTTTCCACTATGTTTTTTTACTAATGTGTTAATATGCCCCAGATCTTCCACTCCCTCTGTATCCCATACATCACTGTTCCTGAATAACAAATGTGGAAAGCAAAACAGTGCAATGCAAACATCACATCCATAGATCCAACTGTTTTCATACACTTTCACACTAAATTTCCTCATATGCTCTTGTTTTTATCGCCACCTTAACCGTTTGACTTAGATTTAAATTCAGGATAGATCTATCTAATACTTTAACTCTCCCTTTCTCCTCCAAAGATCTACTGGAAAAGGGTTTCTTTAGCAGATCATCTGCAAAATTCACCATGGTGCTTGCACAATACTTTATGTACACTATCAAAGAAAATTCACATGATAAGACATTTCTTTGGAGAGCAAACAGTACTCCACAACAGTGTTCTACTGATGCAGCAGTGCTGGGAATGTAGCACTGCTAGTGCGGGCAGGGATGATATAACATCAGAGCATGTGATGTTGAACACAAACAGCTGCATCCTTTCTCTGAGTGGATCTTGGCACAGCTGAAATCATTTCAACACTCAACACTGTGGTTTCTAGTTATCATGGAGTGAGCACTACAAAACATGTTTTTGTCTTTTTTGTGTGTATTCCAGCAGTCATTCAAAGTGAAACGGCATTGTGTTAGCATAATTTCCGGCTCATAGTCAAAGAGAAATGGCATAATTTTAGTGCAATTTTTACAGTGTGCTGTAGCACATTAGCACATAGCTTCATATTGTAAAAATATTCTCACCAAAGTGCATAACAATTACTCCATAATCAGTTCCAATACATGTTTACAGTTTCTCAAATCCTTGTCATCGTTAATCATAAATACTCACAAAATTACTCTTGCCTCATATTTATAACAGTTTTCAAATCTCTTTTTATATATGTGGTCTGAAAAAACGGTTTTCTGCCTCAAATGACATCCATTACTTAATATTGGGACAATTATTCAAAAGTCGTTAATGTGCATGAAATTTCATCTCAAAAGCTTTTACTCATAATAAGACTTTCAGAAATATTTCATTTCTTCCATAATAATTCAAATGTTGATGGTAAATCTATAATGTGACAGCAGTTACTATCAAGTCTAAATTATCTTTTGTGGTGGAGTGACATCTCTGACTGAAGAAAAGGAAGATCACTGCATTTAGAGGCAAGGAGAGTCAGTATGCTCTGTACAGTTGTAACAATTACATGAGTCATGTATATTGTGTTTGGAAATAAATAGTGTGGAAATTGTATCTCTATGGCCATTTCCCCACTGCAGTTTTACTGTTAAGTCGAAAATATGCTACACTGGTTATGCCATCGAGACTGCTGCTGTTACAGATGGTAAAACCTCACTGTTTCTTTGGTAAACTTAGCAACATCTCTTAACAAGTGCTCATGAATTCCATGAACATTCCATGTGTAGAAACGCTAAATATCTGCCATGCCATTGAGAATACTACAGTGTTGAACGACACAGTGGCAATGCCTTCATTGTTTACCACATCTTCAGACCAACCTCATATCACTGCCAATATCAAGCAGTGAACTGTGCCATGACAGGTTCCAACCTTACTGAGTGAGTTCATGATAAACATTCAAGATCTGACGCCAAGTGAATCTGTTCCTGGTACTTCAAACAAAAGTGCTGCAGAGAATCACAATAAACAATGGCTGTCTGCCTCCATAACAAGCATTAATCCAAGTGCCTTCAACCTTTGCACAAGACAAAATATCACATGTTCCAGTGACAGTGACTATAAACGTTATGATGCTCACTTTAATGATGTGAACTATACAGATGCCTCCCACAGTGCCATTATGGCTGAACAACAATGGCCCATGCCATACCACTCTGTCACTCTGTTGCATCACCCATCTGCCAGCAGACTGTGGGATCAAGGTTTACATCTTTCAGTACCTGTAAATTCCGATTTTCCATATCTTGTTCCAACCATTGTGACCAAATGTGAGTTCTGCGAGACAGATTATGATGTCACTCATATTCCAGCCATGCCAGCTGTTCTGGGCATCATAACCAACTCACTTCCAGTCCAAAACAGTGATTCACCTGTGCATCACTCACACTCAGCACAAAAACCAACTACGGACTCCAAGAATGTGTTTTTCATGACCTTGCCTCAGCAAAGTCAGATGCTGCTGCCTCCTAGTTTAAGTGATATCACAGACATGTCACGAATGACTGCACATCCACACAAACTCCATAGACATCACCTGTGCCACTGGATAATAAATGGACCATGCCTTCCTCCTTTATGGTATCATGACACCATGCACACTCCCACATACTCTTTCCGCCATCTCAGACATCTGACATTGAGAAGTTGTATCTAGTGCATCGGTCCCAGAACTTCACTCACACATGCAGCCATTCTTCAAACAGCCATCGCACCACATGATGCCAATGCCACCTGCACCATGACATGAACTGCCTCATTATGTGCCTCCCTACATCAAACCACATTTCCTGCCCATTTTATGCACCGACGCACCTCCAGCTCCTGCATCTCCCACCTTGTGATGCTGCCTTGCAATTAAACCACTGACAACCATCATACTGACCACGACCATCCAAAACTAAAGTTATTCCAAGCAGATTCTGCTGCAATGTGGTTTACCATCAGAAAGTGTTTGGTACCAGCCAGTGGCATCATTGGAGATGATGAGAAGTTTGTCATTCTTCTTAACCACCTTGGAGACAGTGTGGAACTTATTAGTGACTTGCTTTTGAACGTTCTGGCTTCTCACAAATATGAAACTTCCAAGACAAAACTGCGAAAATAACTAACATGTACTCCTGAACAGCAGCTGCATCTCGTCATGAATGAGACTTCTTTCGGCAACAGCATGCCACCTTCGCTCTGGTGCTGACTACAAGTTCTGACTGATCCAACAATACTGCTTGACCATGTGCTATGGCCACTGGTTCCTAAAAGTGCCAGAGAAGATCCAGACAGCATTGCTAGCACATGAGGAGGCAGCTCTGGAGCTTAAACTCTGCCTCGTTGACAGAATCTAGGCACCGTCACAACACCACCTTCTAATCAACAACCAACAGCACTAGGCTGCAGTTGGCACACAGTACACCTGCACCAAAACCAATTTTGCACAATCCTGACCAAGCTGCCCCAACATTCCACTTATCAGACTGCTCAATGACAGTTGACCAATCCGAACTGGGCTGTGTCCTTTGCCTCCATCATCCTGAGTGCCTTTCGTGCCTCCGGCATACAACAGTCACCTACCACGACACCCAAGGTTATTGCCCCTCCCACCCCCAGCTGGCCACTGCTACAATTCTGGGTATAAACAAAAGCCACACTGACCAAGTGCATCACCTGCTTCCATGCCCAACACACAGCAGTGCTATTGCTGGTTTCACACCAGAGTTGGGGGGGGGGGGGGGGCAAGCACAACTCTGCAGACAACCGTGTGCCTACAACCAAACTAGAATGGTGGCCTGACATAGGCACACCAGGCCTCTCTTCATTAACAAGACACCTCTGCACATCATGACAAAACAACACAGATGCATCGTTTCAATGGGCAGATGGTTGCTGACTATCCTTCCATGACAGGTGCCTGCTCACATATTTCCACATTGATACCAGGTCTGATGTGAGCACTCTATCACCTGATCTCACACCTGAGACACTGTCACCATCACTGCTGCAGCTTTGTGCAGCCAATGACACTGTAATCACAATTTCTGGAACTGCACACATCACGCTCGACCTCAGAACAGATACGCAAATACGTTGGACATTTCTCATGGCACAGACAGTTGAACAAGTCCTGAAATCTGATTTTCTCTGGCACTACCACCTACTGCTGGATTTAAATCATATCCTCCTATTATGATGGTATGGCCAGCAGGTGATCCGTGGTCAGTTATACACTACGTGCTGGCATAGTAAAGCCCTGCATCATGCTGCCACAGCTCAACACACCACTCAACCTGAAGCCACAAAGTGAAGCACTTTTCGACCAGCTATGCTTAAAGGCAGCTGAGTACTCATCATTACATCATGGTAGTGCGCTCACCCACCTCAACAATGAACAACTAAGGAGACACATTGTGGATGCCACTGCATCACTACACACAGCTCAATAGCACCTTGACGACCTTCGTCAACTCATCATGGATCACAACCATGATGCTGCTACTATGGACACTTCTCACATTAGTGAAGTGTCACAATCCACACTCAGGTGCACTCCTGAAACAATGTTATGTGACGTTAAGAGCGGTGGCAAATCATGTCGTGCTGTGTCTCCTGGGCTCACTCCACGCTATCACATTAGACCGCATACAGTCTGTGACGTGTTAGACAGTACAGTCCACCACATTAAAACTACACCAGCTCCCCCTGTCCATAGTCAACCCCACTGTCTAACTCACCACAAACTTAAAGCAGCTCAAGCTGCTGTGGATGAACTTTTCCGAGCTGGCATAGTCAGGCCATCAGACAGTGCTTGGGCCTTCCCAATTAAATTAGTTCCTAAAAAGAATGGTACTTGGTACCAATGCAAAGACTACCACTACCTCAATACCCATACATTCATTGATAGCTACCCCATTCTGAACTTGCATGATTTTTCATGCGTCTTGGCTGGGACAAAAATTTTCATTGTCATTGATTGGAAAACAGCATAACTGCAAGTTCTGATGGCAGCTAAAGATATGCCAAAAACTACAATTATCATGACATTCAGTCTCTATGAGTTCCTCTACATGTTGCACATACTAAAAAATGCAGCACAGGCTTGGCAAAGATTCATTGACAGGGTATTATCCAATTTCCCCTTTTGTTACATCTGTCTAGATGATGCCACAATCTTTTCACAAAATGGGCAAGACCATGATGACCACCTGCATATCATCCTTGATAAGGTGGCGTCTCATGGGGTCATGATAAATGATGACTAGTGCCAAATTCGTCAACCCCATGTAACCTTTATTGGACACCATGTTGGCACATCTGGTGTGCATCCTACTCCTGAGAAAACTGAACAAATAAGTCTCCTCCCACCTCCCAACAACTACCACAAGCTGCACATGTTTTTAGGGTTGCAAATTTCTACAGGAATGAATTACCACATGGCGCCTACCACTCACGTAGACATTGCGTGGCAAGAATACATCTGCTAAATGACACCTTGTTTGGACACTGCAAATGCAGACGGCCTTTTACAAAATAAAAGAACACCTGGTAATTGCCATGACCCTCGACCACACATCACCTAATACACATCTAATTATCACATCTGATGCTAGCAGTCATGTGTTTGGGGCTGCTTTACAGCAAGAGATCAGTGAAATCACTCAGGTTTGTCTCATGCAAACTTACCGACAACCAGAAAAAATGGTCCACATTTGATTATGAATGACTAGCCACATATGAAGCAGTTTGCCACTTTCAATATGATGTTGAGGGGGGACTCCTTACCATATACACAGACCATCACCCACTGACAGATGCATTCCTCAACCGGTGGTGGATTCTGTGCCCAGGAGATTCCACCACCTAGATTTTGTAGCACAATTCACTACCAATGTGTGATACGTAACATGCCAATAATAATGTGGTGGACTGTCTTTCATATATCACAGTTATATCTGCCCATATGGACTTTGCTAGGGTCATAGATGCACAGGTCATCCCCGTTTTCAAGAAGGGACATCAAACAGATGTGCAGAGCTATAGACCTATATCTCTAACGTCGATCAGTTATAGAATTTTGGAACACCTATTATGTTCGAGTATAATGACTTTTCTGGAAACTAGAAATCTACTCTGTAGGAATCAGCATGGGTTTCGAAAAAGACGATCGTATGAAACCCAGCTCGCGCTATTCGTCCATGAGACTCAGAGGGCCATAGACACGAGTTCTCAAGTAAATGCCGTGTTTCTTGACTTCCGCAAGGCGCTCGATACAGTTCCCCACAGTCGTTTAATGAACAAAGTAAGAGCATATGGGCTATCAGACCAATTGTGTGATTGGGTTGAAGAGTTCCTAGATAACAGAATGCAGCATGTCATTCTCAATGGAGAGAAGTCTTCCAAAGTAAGAGTGATTTCAGTGGAGTGTTGTAGGATCATTGTTATTCACAATATACATAAATGACCTTGTGGATGACATCGGATGTTCACTGAGGCTTTTTGCGGATGATGATGTGGTATATCAAGAGGTTGTAACAATGGAAAATTGTACTGAAATGCAGGAGGATCTGTAGTGAATTGACGCATGGTGCAGGGAATGGCAATTGAATCTCAATGTAGACAAGTGTAATGTGCTGCGAATACATAGAAAGAAAGATCCCATATCATTTAGCTACAGTATAGTGGGTCAGCAATTGGAAGCAGTTAATTCCGTAAATTATCTGGGAGTACGCATTAGGAGTGATTTAAAATGGAATGATCATATAAAGTTGATCGTCGGTAAAGCAGATGCCAGACTGAGATTCATTGGAAGAATCCTAAGGAAATGCAATCTGAAAGCAAAGGAAGTAGGTTACAGTATGCATGTTCGCCCACTGCTTGAATACTGCTCAGCAGTGTGGGATCCGTACCAGATAGGGTCGATAGAAGAGATAGAAAAGATCCAACGGAGAGCAGCGCGCTTTGTTACAGTATCATTTAATAATCACAAAAGTGTTACGGAGATGATAGATAATCTCCAGTGGAAGACTCTGCAGGAGAGATGCTCAGTAGCTCGGTATGGGCTTTTGTTGAAGTTTTGAGAACATACCTTCACCGAGGAGTCAAGCAGTATATTGCTCCCTTCTACATATATCTCGCGAAGAGACCATGAGGATAAAATCAGAGGGATTAGAGCTCACACAGAGGCATACCGACAATCCTTCTTTCCACAAACAATACAAGACTGGAATAGAAGGGAGAACCAATAGAGGTACTCAAGGTACCCTCTGCCACACACCGTCAGGTGGCTTGCGGAGTATGGATGTAGATGTAGATGTAGATGTAGATGTAGATGCTGATCTCCATAGCTTGTTTAAAAAACCAGACATTGGACTCCAATTGCAACAATGCACGCTTCCCAGACCTACCAGTCAAGTTTGGTGTGATGTTTTGAATGGATGGGTGCAGCTAGTCATCCCAGAGCCATATTGCAGGATAATTTTTACCTTCTGCACAACCATACACATCCAGACATACACCCTACCATACGCTTGGGCCAGGACTTGCGTTCCATGCCAGCAGGCAAAAACTGGCCACCTCTTTCGTAAATTCCCAATTCCAAAAGAGCAGCTCCAGCACAACCACATTGCCATTATAAGACCACTCCCCAAACTACATGGTTACTGTCACAGTCTGTCAATGACAGATGATGTGACATGATGGGTGGAGGCCACACCCATTTCTGACACATCAGCAGAAACAGTAGCATAAACTTCTGTCAACAGTTGGGTTGTCAGATTCAGCTGCCCAGCCTCCTGAACATTGGACCAGGGTTCACCATTCAAATCCCAACTGTTCAATGACACACGACCTATTCGGATGCCACCAGTTCCACGTGACTGTCTACCATCCCTAATTCAACGGCCTTATGGTACGGTGGCATCAGATGATGAAAGCTGCTCTCGTGTGCCACTCAGAATTATGGGTGGAGGCCCCCTTCCATGGGTTCTCCTGGGTATTCACATGGCACACATAAGTGACCTTGATGCATCACTCACTGAAAAACTATGCAGTGAGCCCCTCACCCTACCCACTGAATTCATAGTGCTTGAAACGGTCCCCACAGACCAATACTTAACAGATTTAGTCATGCACATAAGCACACATATATGAAACATCCATGTTTCACCCCCCTCCCATCACATGACACACCAAATTTTTATTCATAAAGACCTGGCCACATGTTCTCATGTGATGCTAACTATAGATGCAGTGAAACCCACGCTACAATCACCATTTACAGGACCATTCTGAGTGCTGAAATGAGATAAAAGTACTTTTTGTATCAAAATTGCTGGAAAACAAACAACAGTGTCAGTGGAACGACTTAAACTGGTGTGGGCGTTAGTGGACCTGACACAACAGACATTCCCCACTCCACCCCCTCCTATGCACCTGTTAGTCAATTTCTAAGTGTGTGTGAATCTCCTCAATTTTCTACTGATGACATATCCATCATGTTATACAATACCAACCTCATGATTACCACTACCTACACAGACAGATGGTTGGGTGCAAGCACTGTCACACACAGTTTCGTGCACACCAATCCTGTACCACTAGAAGTTGACATGGCAGGACTCACCTCCAATTTTCCAGCAGATGGTACACTCACTGTCACTGCCCTGGCTCACAATGCATCAGAGCCCACAACACCTACTGTGGACACAACAATGCAAGGCAATGCTGCCAACATGCCTTCCTCTTCAAATACTGCTGCTGAGCCATCAACGATTAAAGATGCCACCAAGACGACGTCCTTATCTGCTAATGCTGCAGGTATCAACCCATTAATCACACCACCAAAGTCACACTTTGGGCTTGCCCTTTGCCCCTGGTGCACCTAACTGCCTATGATGTGTCTTCCATTGCATCCACCATCACACACATGTCGACATCACTTCTGACAGATGACACCCCATCCATGCTGCGGGATTTCCTCACATGCTCCACACTACCAGGGAGGGTACTCTGTGGCGGTGTAACATCTCTGACTGGAGAAAATGAAGATCACTGCCCCTGGAGACAGGGAGAGTTAGTATGCTCAGTATGCTTGTAATGATTACACATGCTGTGTATATTGTGTTTAGCAATAAATAGTGTGGAAATCATATCTCTATAGTGTGTCACTATTCTGCTATCACACTCTGGTACCCCAACTCCCACAATTTTATTAAGTACTGTATTTTCAAACAATTTCAAATTCCCCTAAATACATCACAGCTGAGTGAACTAAAAAAAACCTTTCAAACAGCGAAAAGTAACCATGAGAATAATGGGTAACACATGAAGAAGAGGTAGTTGCAGGACAATACTCTAAAAACTTAAAATTTTAACTTTTTCCATATAACTGTTTGCTTGGAAATGCAAAAAAAGTTCAACAAAAATACAGTATAAATTTAAGAGTTCTACAGCAGCTAAACCTGAAAGATGTAATGCTTCTATGCCACTGAAATGAAATGATCGTATGGCATTGTTGGCCGGGAGATCCCATGCGGGGTGTTCGGCCACCGAAATTGCAAGTCCTTTTTAGCTGATGCCACTTTCGGAGACTTGCGAGTCAATGATGATGAAAGACACACAACACCCAGTCATCACGAGGCAGAGAAAATCCCTGACCCTGCCAGGAACCGAAAGCGGGACCTCGTGCGCGGGAAGCAAGAACGCTACCACAAGACCACAAGCTGCAGACTTCTATGCCACTTAAACTGTGCAACTGTGTATCATTTTGTCTTTCAAACATTAGTTTGAAAGACAAATTTAACCAAACAATGAAACTACTACTGATGGAAAGTCCTTTTTGTCCAATAAACGAATACATACTAAGTGCAAAAAATTGACAATAGGCATATAGTGTAATGAAATTAAAATGTGCATAGACAGTGCATAGATGTACATAGTAGAGGTAGTAAATTCAGAGCATGTTCTTACGTATGTCAGAATCAATGCAGCAGCAGTGCAGTAGCGAGTCAAATATTTAGCTTTCATATTTGTTTTGTAGTTTGATTCTTAATTTCTTTCCAAGTGTTGGTGGGCTTGGATATTTAATTACTTAAAATCCTTGCGTATTCTTGAATTTGAGAGGAGTAATATTGCTTATTAATAGCTGTAGAGTATAAATTCGCAGAGTCGTTAGTCAGTTGTTTGTTTTGGACAGCCAGTGCGCTTTTGACACAGCTCAGTGAGCCAAGAGAAGCAGCTGGTGAAGTATCAGTGCAGCAGCAGTGCAGCACCAGTGCAGTAGCGAGTCGCATATTTAGCTTTCATGTTTGTTTTGTAGTTTGATTCTTAATTTCTTTCCAAGTGTTTGTGTGCTTGCACATTTAATTACATAAAATCCTTGCGTATTCTCATATCTGAGAGGAGTAATAGTGCTTATTGATAGCCATAGAGTATAAATTCGCAGAGTTGTTAGATATTAGCACTAGGATGGAGGGGGTGTGTGCGTGCTGCGTGCGGGCGCAGGAGGAACTGGCCGTGGTTCACGAGCAGCTAAGTGTGCTGTTGGCCACAGTCAACTGCCTTCAGGCTGCTGCCTCGAGGTGCAGCAACAGCGGAGGGTCTGGCACGTTGCTAGAGACACTCCAGGTGTCGCTTGCTGTGTCCGCTGACTCAGCTGCTGAGGCACCTTCTAGTGTACCCGGCACGTTGGGGCCGCCCTCACCTCAGGGTGAGTGGCGGACTACAACGCACTCGCGTCGCTCGCGGCGGAGGGCCAATGTGGAGGCTGGCCGCGCCCGTTCATTTTGTCGGTGGGCAGGTGGCCGCTCCTTCAGCAGGGCCCGAGCAGGCACACGGGGGCAAAGGCTTGCTGGTTATTGGGAGCTCCAACGTTAGGCGGGTGATGGAGCCCTTTAGGGAAATAGCGTACAAGGCTGGAAAGAAATCCAACGTGCACTCGGATTGTCTGCTGGGGGTCCTCATCCAAGATGTGGAGGCGGCCTTGCCTGCGGCTATCGAGCGTACGGGGTGCAGTCATCTGCAAGTAGTTGCTCACGTTGGCACCAATGATTCCTGTCTCTTGGGTTCCGAGGCGATCCTCAGTTCGTACAGGCAGCTGGCGGATTTGGTGAAGACCGCTGGCCTTGCACACGGGGTGCAAGCAGAGCTCTCTATTTGCAACATCATTCCCAGAGTGGATCGGGGTCCTTTGGTTTGGAGCTGAGTGAAGGGTCACAACCAGAGGCTTCGTCAACTCTGTGACAGTCTTGGCTGCAGATTTCTAGACTTGCGCTATTGGATAGGGAATTGTAGGACGCCCCTAGATAGGTCAGGGGTGTACTACACAAAGGAAGCAGCTACTTGGGTAGCAGAGTGCTTGTGGCTTGCACATGGGGTTTTTTTAGGCTAGGCAGTAGTGTGAGGTGTCCTGATGATCACTCACCAGTTGGCGTGCAGGCAGAGAAATTAGGATGTGCTCAGTGTAAAGACACTTCAGCTATCAAGATATTAGCAGTAAATTTTCAGAGTGTTTGGAATAAAGTTCCTGAATTTACTGCCCTCCAGGAAGCGTGTGCCACGCAAATTATTCTCAGGACTGAGACCTGGCTGAATCCTGAGATAGGAAGTTCTGAAATATTTAGTGAGGGTTGGAATGTGTATCAGAAAGACAGATTAGACACCGTAGGAGCTGGTGACTTCATTGCAGTTGACAAAAATATTGTTTCTCCTGAGGTCGAAGTAGAGTATGATTGTGAAGAAATCTGGACACATTTAACAGGGCTAGGGGAAATAAAGTTAATTGTGGGGTGTTATTACCGGCCACTAGGCGTACACGAGGAAACAGAAGCGGGAACACGCGTGTACCACAACAAAATACTCGGAGACAACAAAACAGTGACACACAGACACACAGTCAGCAAGCCAGCGACACCAGCACACACACTACTCCACCTCCCACCACATCTGACACACAGGCACCTCAAAATGTTCCACGCAACAACAACACAAGCGCCAGCCCACACATAACGCCAACACCCACACCAGCGGCCGCCAACACCACAACTGAGCCACAGGCCGACACACACAACACCAAAACAACATTCGAGGGCATATTGGAAGCAATATTCCCCCATCACACGACCGTCCAGATCCTTGAAAAGATCTTGACGACCGTCGCCACACTCTGCACACAGCTCATGGCTGCCCAACCAGGGCAGTACTGGGCTGCCATACAAACAGCGTTCACCACACTGTTTACACCCATACATGGATAACACGCCACACCCCGTCCCCATCGCAAACAACCAGACTCTGACACAGATCCTGTTCTGGAACGCAGACGGGATCAACAACAAAAGGGCGGAATTTGCCGCGCTCATGGAGCGTAAGGGTATCCTTATCGCCCTGCTGAGCGAAACTAAGCTCAAGCCACGCAACCAACTAAACTTCACCGGCTACTGCGTCTATCGTACCGACCGACCGGACGGCTCCGGTCATGGTGGAACAGCCATCATCATACACAAGGACATAGAACACACAAACATAGTGCTCCCTGAACTTGAAAAACTAGAGGCAACCGCCGTCAGGGTCAAATTCAACGGAGCTTACACTACACTGGTGTCAGTATACAACAGCCCTAAAAACATTAAAACACGCGACATCAGCACAATACTCAACATATCACCGCGCGTAATAGCCGCTGGAGATCTTAACGCAAAACACCCGGACTGGAACTCACGAATTCGAAACTCCAACGGCAAGAAACTATACGAACACGCACTAGGACGAAACTACATCACACTAGCGCCGACCGAACCGACGCACATTCCCTACCGGAGGGGACACAGGCCAGACGTGTTAGACATGGCCCTCATCAAGGGCATAACAACGACACTCAACGTTGCCGTTGAAAACGATCTGCCCTCAAATCACCAACCCGTTATACTGTACATGGAAGAAACACTGCAGCACATGGAACAACGCAGGATGTTAGACTACAGGCGCGCGAATTGGACCCAATTCAAGGAAACGCTTGACAGTCGCATCCCACCCACCCACGCGATTAACGAGACAGCCCAAATTGACGAGGCAGTTGAAACCCTCACCGGCGCCGTCCAGGACGCAATAGCCGACACCATACCAATCCGCACGCCACAACAACACAGTGCTGCCCTGCCCCAGGAAATCCTGGGCCTAATCTCAATGAGGAACCGCCTCAGGAGACACTGGCAGCGTACCAGGCGCCAGCACTTCAAACGGCACATTAACAGGCTCCAGGGTATAATCCGGGAAAAAATACAAACATTCAAGACACAACAGTGGGACCAGAAACTCGCAGGGCTGGACACCACGCGACCTGGCGTGTGGCAGCTAGCCCGACACTTCACCAGGGAGAAACTGTACACCCCCACGTTACAAGGGCCCGACGGACCAGCATATTCTGCGGAAGAAAAAGCGGAACTGATGGCCCTCACACTCGCAGCGTCATTCACACCGAACCTGGATCCCTCAGACCCAGCGTTCACACTTGATACGGACCAGGAGGTCACACACATCCTGGCCCAACCGGCGCGCTACAATATTCGACAAGCTAGTACAGCAGAAGTCAAATGGGCCATCATGCATACCACCGCTAGGAAGGCCCCTGGTCACGATGGCATTCAGAACCGTGTCCTCCAGGAGTTCACGGACAAAGCTGTAGACTACCTCACACACATCACGAATGCCATACTCAAGCACCAACACTTCCCCGCCTTTTGGAAGACGGCCAAGGTCCTGATGTTCAGGAAGCCGGGGAAAGACCACTCCCTCCCACAAAATTACCGACCCATCAGTCTGCTGAGCGCGCTCAGCAAGATCGTTGAGAAGGTAATATTAAAACGACTCACCAGGCACTGCATCACAAACGACACCCTGAGGCCGGAGCAATTCGGTTTCAGGAATCACCACTCAACAACACAACAACTCCTCCGCGTAGTTGAATACATAACACACGGATACAACACAAACAAGGCAACTGGGGCGGTGTTCCTGGACATCGAAAAGGCTTTCGATCGTCTATGGCACAACGGCTTAATACGCAAACTTAGCGACGCAGGGTTCCCCGACGGGCTCGTACGTCTCATACACTCATACCTCACGGACAGGAGTTTTAACACCGACGTGCAGGGCAAACAATCGACACGACATGGTATACAGGCAGGAGTCCCCCAAGGAAGCATCCTGGGGCCCTTACTGTTTAACCTCTACATTAACGACCTCCCAGCTACACATAACACGATGGTAGCAATCTACGCGGATGACACTGCCATCCTTGCGCAAGATTGGAAGCCGTCTAACATCAACTCACGACTACAGACTGCACTCAGAACGGCGGAGCCTTGGCTGGTCAAATGGCGTGTTAGAGTAAACGTCGACAAGTGCGAGGCCGTTCTGTTCACTAGACGACCGAAGCAACTGCGCAAACATCAGCACTGCAACCCAATAACACTACACACACGCCCAATACGTTTCCGCGAGAAGGTCAAATACCTCGGTGTCTGGCTGGACAGGAAACTACTCTGGGGGGACCACATTCAACACGTGACCAACAAAGCTAACGCGAGGCTCAAACAACTTTACCCTATGCTTAACAGGCGTAGCACACTGAACAGAAGGGTGTCTAGGTCCATGTACATGACACTTATTAGACCCCTGATGACGTACGCAGCCCCTGTCTGGGGATACGCTGCGCCCACTCGCCTGCGCCGTCTGCAGCTCATACAGAACAAAGTTCTCAAAATCATAAGCAACGCTCCGCGCTACACACGCATCGCGGACCTTCACCGGGAATACCGTCTAGATACTATCTTGCAGGTATTCCAAAAACTCTCCACGTGACTGTACAATAACACGAGACACTCGCGCAACCCGTTTATCCTCTCTCTGGGTAACTACGACCACAACCATAGATGGAAGCATAACAGACCAAAGACATTACTGGTTAGGAACTAAACATCTATGGTCCATAGAACGCTAACACGACAGTACTGGCGAGCCCCTGCAACACAGTTACTACTGGAAACCCAGATGTGCGACCAGCCGGGAAACAGGCAACCGCAGGGAAGCCGTACTGTACACAGCACGCAAACCAGCCACACACACCCCCTACACCGTCCGTGAGCCGATCTATGACCGATCGCCCACTAATCTACAACGATCTTGAACTGTTGCAGGGACGCAGCAACCGCTGCAAGCGCCGCAACAAGCTCCAGCAACGATAAAGGTAACGATGCACGATACCTCGAACTAACATAACCGCACCTTGCATGCTCTGTCGCAGCTAGCAAGCCGCTACTGCCCTTACTACCCGTCCTACTGTCGCAGAGGTTTTTTTCCCTTGGCTCTTGCCTTGGCACTTTTTTTCCTCTGCCCTTACAACCGCTACCCTTCAATCGTTTTCGACCACTTCTATCTCCTGATGGACCATGTTAATGAGTAATCTTACCCAGACGCATGGATAACATCACAGCCCGCATCCTGTGACGCCTGATTCAAAAAACTAACATGTTTACGGAGGTGACAGTAGAACTTTTGGTTTGGTCACCACGTTGGTGTGGGCGTGGAGGGGCCCCATCCTTTTGTAAGGCCACTAGGTTCCACCGTGACAGTTCTAGAATCATTCAGAGGGAGTCTACATTCTGTATCGCAGAAGTACCCGGATCATGCTATATTAGTCGGAGGCGACTTCAACCTACCTAGTATAGACTGGGATGTCTATGGATTCATTACAGGTGGTACAGATAAGCATCGTGTGAATTACTTTTGAACACATTATCCGAAAACTGTCTTGAGCAGCTAAATCGACAGGTAACGCATAAGGGAAATACACTCCTGGAAATGGAAAAAAGAACACATTGACACCGGTGTGTCAGACCCACCATACTCCTACACTGGCCGTACACCGCTGGTGATCGTCGAGGGGACACTGAATAGTGCACGGTACATCCACACCGTCATCGAACCCATCGTTGTACCATTCCTAGACCGGCAAGGGAACTTGCTGTTCCAACAGGACAATGCACGTCCGCATGTATCCCGTGCCACCCAACGTGCTCTAGAAGGTGTAAGTCAACTACCCTGGCCAGCAAGATCTCCGGATCTGTCCCCCATTGAGCATGTTTGGGACTGGATGAAGCGTCGTCTCACGCGGTCTGCACGTCCAGCACGAACGCTGGTCCAACTGAGGCGCCAGGTGGAAATGACATGGCAAGCCGTTCCACAGGACTACATCCAGCATCTCTACAATCGTCTCCATGGGAGAATAGCAGCCTGCATTGCTGCGAAAGGTGGATATACACTGTACTAGTGCCGACATTGTGCATGCTCTGTTGCCTGTGTCTATGTGCCTGTGGTTCTGTCAGTGTGATCATGTGATGTATCTGACCCCAGGAATGTGTCAATAAAGTTTCCCCTTCCTGGGACAATGAATTCACGGTGTTCTTATTTCAATTTCCAGGAGTGTATTTTAGGTCTGGTAGCCACGAACAGACCAGACCTCATCAATGGCATCAGTGTTGAGACAGGGATTAGTGATCATGATGTTGTCATTGTGACTATGGTTACGAAAATTAAAAAGTCAGTCAAGAAGGCTAGGAGAGTATTCTTAATAGAAAGAGCAGATAAGCAGTTGTTAGCATCCCATTTAGTAAATGAATTGACTTCATTTACTTCCGGTACAATGGACGTGGAAGAATCATGGGCAAATTTTAAACACATTGTAAATCACTCATTGGACAAGTATGTGCCGAAAATGTGGGTTATGGACAGAAAAAACCCACCGTGGTTTAACAGCGCAATTCGGAGAATGCTCAGGAAGCAAAGGCAGTTGCACTCGCGGTACAAGAAAGATCGGGAGAATGATGACAGGCAAAAGTTAGTAGAGATTCATGCTGCTGTAAAAAGAGTGATGCACGAAGCACTCAACCACTACCACCACCATACCTTAGCAAAAGATCTTGCTGAAAACCCAAGGAAATTCTGGTCTTACGTAAAATCAGTAAGCGGGTCGAAGGCTTCCATCCAGTCACTCACTGATCAGTCTGGCCTGGCAACAGAAGACAGCAAAACGAAAGCTGAAATTTTAAATTTAGCATTTGAGAAATCTTTCAGGCAGTAGGATAATACAAACATACTGCCGTTTGAGTCTCGTACAGATTCCCATATGGAGGACATAGTGATAGACATTCCTGGGGTTGTGAAGTAGCTGAATGGGTTGAAAATAAATAAATCACCAGGTACTGATGGGATTCGAATTCGGTTTTACAGAGAGTACTCTACTGCATTGGCTCCTTAATTAGCCTGCATTTATCGCGAATCTCTTGCCCAACATAGAGTCCCGAGCGACTGGAAAAAAGCGCAGGTGATGCCTGTATATAAGAAGGGTAGAAGGACAGATCCTCAAAATTACAGACCAATATCCTTAACATCAGTTTGTTGCAGGATTCTCGAACATATTCTCAGTTCGAATATAATGAATTTCCTTGAGACAGAGAAGTTGCTGTCCATGCATCAGCATGGCTTTAGAAAGCATCGCTCCTGCGAAACACAACTCGCCCTTTTGTCTCCTGATATCTTGCGAACCATGGATGAAGGGTATCAGACGGATGCCATATTCCTTGACTTCCGGAAAGTGTTTGACTCGGTGCCTCTACATCTACATCTACATCTACATCCATACTCCGCAAGCCACCTGACGGTGTGTGGCGGAGGGTACCTTGAGTACCTCTGTCGGTTCTCCCTTCTATTCCAGTCTCGTATTGTTTGTGGAAAGAAGGATTGTCGGTATGCCTCTGTTTGGGCTCTAATCTCTCTGATTTTATCCTCATGGTCTCTTCGCGAGATATACGTAGGAGGGAGCAATATACTGCTTGACTCTTCGGTGAAGGTATGTTCTCGAAACTTTGACAAAAGCCCGTACCGAGCTACTGAGCGTCTCTCCTGCAGAGTCTTCCACTGGAGTTTATCTATCATCTCCGTAATGCTTTCGCAATTACTAAATGATCCTGTAACGAAGCGCGCTGCTCTCCGTTGGATCTTCTCTATATCTTCTATCAACCCTCTCTGGCACGGATCCCACACTGCTGAGCAGTATTCAAGCAGTGGGCGAGCAAGCGTACTGTAACCTACTTCCTTTGTTTTCGGATTGCATTTCCTTAGGATTCTTCCAATGAATCTCAGTCTGGCATCTGCTTTACCGATGATCAACATTATATGATCATTCCATTTTAAATCACTCCTAATGTGTACTCCCAGATAATTTATGGTATTAACTACTTCCAGTTGCTGACCTGCTATTTTGTAGCTAAATGATTAAGGATCTATCTTTCTGTGTATTCGCAGCACATTACACTTGTCTACATTGAGATTCAATTGCCATTCCCTGCATCATGCGTCAATTCGCTGCAGATCCTCCTGCATTTCAGTACAATTTTCCATTGTTACAACTTCTCGATACACCACAGCATCATCTGCAAAAAGCCTCAGTGAACTTCCGATGTCATCCACCAGGTCATTTATGTATATTGTGAATAGCAACGGTTCCATGACACTCCCCTGCGGCACACCTGAAATCACTCTTACTTCGGAAGACTTCTCTCCATTGAGAATGGCATGCTGCGTCCTGTTATCTAGGAACTCCTCAATCCAATCACACAATTGGTCTGATAGTCCATATGCTCTTACTTTGTGCATTAAACGACTGTGGGGAACTGTATTGAACGTCTTGCGGAAGTCAAGAAACACGGCATCTACCTGTGAACCCGTGTCTATGGCCCTCTGAGTCTCGTGGACGAATAGCGCGAGCTGGGTTTCACATGACCGTCTTTTTTGAAACCCATGCTGATTCCTACAGAGTAGATTTCTAGTCTCCAGAAAAGTCGTTATACTCAAACACAATACGTGTTCCAAAATTCTACAACTGATCGACGTTAGAGATATAGGTCTATAGTTCTGCACATCTGTTCGACGTCCCTTCTTGAAAACGGAGATGACCTGTGCCCTTTTCCAATCCTTTGGAATGCTACACTCTTCTAGAGACCTATGGTACACCGCTGCAAGAAGGGGGGCAAGTTCCTTCGCGTACTCTGTGTAAAATTGAACTGGTATCCCATCAGGTCCAGAGGCCTTTCCTCTTTTGAGCGATTTTAATTGTTTCTCTATCCCTCTGTCGTCTATTTTGATATCTACCATTTTGTCATCTGTGCGACAATCTAGAGAAGGAACTACAGTGCAATCTTCCTCTGTGAAACAACTTTGGAAAAAGACATTTAGTATTTCGGCTTTTAGTCTGTCATCCTCTGTTTCAGTACCATTTTGGTCACAGAGTGTCTGGACATTTTGTTTTGATCCACCTACCGCTTTGACATAAGACCAAAATTTCTTAGGATTTTCTGCCAAGTCAGTACATAGAACTTTACTTTCGAATTCATTGAACGCCTCTCGCATAGCCCTCCTCACACTAAATTTCGCTTCGCGTAATTTTTGTTTGTCTGCAAGGCTTTGGCTATGTTTATGTTTGCTGTGAAGTTCCCTTTGCTTCCACAGCAGTTTTCTAACTCGGTTGTTGTACCACGGCGGCTCTTTTCCATCTCTTACGATCTTGCTTGGCACATACTCATCTAACGCATTATGTACGACGGTTTTGAACTTTGTCCACTGATCTTCAACACTATCTGTACTTGAGACAAAACTTTTGTTTTGCGCCAACAGGTACTCTGAAATCTGCTTTTTGTCACTTTTTCTAAACAGAAAACTCTTCCTACCCTTTTTAATATCCCTATTTACGGCTGAAATCATCGATGCCATAACCGCTTTATGATCGCTGATTCCCTGTTCTGCGTTAACTTTTTCAAATACACTCCTGGAAATGGAAAAAAGAACACATTGACACCGGTGTGTCAGACCCACCATACTTGCTCCGGACACTGCGAGAGGGCTGTACAAGCAATGATCACACGCACGGCACAGCGGACACACCAGGAACCGCAGTGTTGGCCGTCGAACGGCGTTAGCTGTGCAGCATTTGTGCACCGCCGCCGTCAGTGTCAGCCAGTTTGCCGTGGCATACGGAGCTCCATCGCAGTCTTTAACACTGGTAGCATGCCACGACAGCGTGGACGTGAACCGTATGTGCAGTTGACGGACTTTGAGCGAGGGCGTATAGTGGGCATGCGGGAGGCCGGGTGGACGTACCGCTGAATTGCTCAACACGTGGGGCGTGAGGTCTCCACAGTACATCGATGTTATCACCAGTTGTCGGCGGAAGGTGCACGTGGCCGTCGACCTGGGACCGGACCGCAGCGACGCACAGATGCACGCCAAGACCGTAGGATCCTACACAGTGCCGTAGGGGACCGCACCGCCACTTCCCAGCAAATTAGGGACACTGTTGCTCCTGGGGTATCGGCGAGGACCATTCGCAACCGTCTCCATGAAGCTGGGCTACGGTCCCGCACACCGTTAGGCCGTCTTCCGCTCACGCCCCAACATCGTGCAGCCCGCCTCCAGTGGTGTTGCGACAGGCGTGAATGGAGGGACGAATGGAGACGTGTCGTCTTCAGCGATGAGAGTCGCTTCTGCCTTGGTGCCAATGATGGTCGTATGCGTGTTTGGCGCCGTGCAGGTGAGCGCCACAATCAGGACTGCATACGACCGAGGCACACAGGGCCAACACCCGGCATCATGGTGTGGGGAGCGATCTCCTACACTGGCCGTACACCACTGGTGATCGTCGAGGGGACACTGAATAGTGCACGGTACATCCAAACCGTCATCGAACCCATCGTTCTACCATTCCTAGACCGGCAAGGGAACTTGCTGTTCCAACAGGACAATGCACGTCCGCATGTATCCCGTGCCACCCAACGTGCTCTTGAAGGTGTAAGTCAACTACCCTGGCCAGCAAGATCTCCGGATCTGTCCCCCATTGATCATGTTTGGGACTGGATGAAGCGTCGTCTCACGCGGTCTGCACGTCCAGCACGAAGGCTGGTCCAACTGAGGTGCCAGGTGGAAATGGCATGGCAAGCCGTTCCACAGGACTACATCCAGCATCTCTACGATCGTCTCCATGGGAGAATAGCAGCCTGCATTGCTGCGAAAGGTGGATATACACTGTACTAGTGCCGACATTGTGCATGCTCTGTTGCCTGTATCTATGTGCCTGTGGTTCTGTCAGTGTGATCATGTGATGTATCTGACCCCAGGAATGTGTCAATAAAGTTTCCCCTTCCTGGGACAATGAATTCACAGTGTTCTTATTTCAATTTCCAGGAGTGTAGTTGGGGTCTGTTTGTCACCAGAAGGTCTAATATGTTATCGCCACGAGTCGTTTCTCTGTTTAACTGCTCAAGGTAGTTTTCAGATAAAGCACTTAAAAAAATTTCACTGTATTCTTTGTCCTTGCCACCCGTTATGAACGTCTGAGTATCTCAGTCTATATCTGGCAAATTAAAATCTCCACCCAGAACTATAACATGGTGGGGAAATCTACTCAAAATATTCTCCAAATTATCCTTCTGCCTCACTGCAGACTCCTAACTAATGTACGAGCATATGGGATTGGTTCCCAAGTATGTGAGTGGCTCGAAGACTTCTTAAGCAATAGAACCCAGTACGTTGTCCTTGATGGTGAGTGTTCATCAGAAGTGAGGGTATCATCTGGAGTGTCCCAGGGAAGTGTGATAGGTCCGCTGTTGTTTTCTATCTACATAAATAATCTTTTGGATAGGGTGGATAGCAATGTGCGGCTGTTTGCTGATGATGCTGTGGTGTACGGGAAGGTGTCGTTGTTGAGTGACTGTAGGAGGATACAAGATGACTTGGACAGGATTTGTGATCGGTGTAAAGAATGGCAGCTAACTCTAAATATAGATAAATGTAAATTAATGCAGATGAATAGGAAAAAGAATCCTTTAATGTTTGAATACTCAATTAGTAGTGTAGTGCTTGACACAGTCACGTAGATTATATATTTGGGCATAACATTGTGGAGCAATATGAAGTGGGACAAGCATGTAATGGCAGTTTTGGGGAAGGCGGATAGTCATCTTCGGTTCATTGGTAGAATTTTGGGAAGATGTGGTTCATCTGTAAAGGAGACCACTAATAAAACACTAATACAATCTATTCTTGAGTACTGCTTGAGTGTTTGGGATCTCTATCAGGTCAGATTGAGGGTGGACATAGAAGCAATTCAGAGCCGGGCTGCTAGATTTGTTACTGGTAGGATTGATAATCAAGTGAGTGTTACAGAAATGCTTCAGGAACTCGGGTGGGAATCTCTAGAGGAAAGGAGGCGTTCTTTTTGTTAATCGCTACTGAGGAAATTTAGAGAACCAGCACTTGAGGCTGACTGCAGTACAATTTCGCGGAAAGACCACAAAGATAAGATAAGAGAGATTAGGGCTCGTACAGAGGCATATAGGCAGTCGTTTTTCCCTCGTTCTGTTTGGGAGTGGAACAAGGAGAGAAGATGCTAGTTGTGGTACGAGGTACCCTCTGCCATGCACCATATGGTGGATTGCAGAGTATGTATGTAGATGTAGATGTAGTTGTAGAAGCTGACCTCAGGGAAAATCAGTTTGGATTCCAGAGAAATCTAGGATGCATGCAATGCAACACTGACCCTACGCTTTATCTTATAAGATAGACTAAGGACAGGCAAACTTAAATTTATAGCATTTAAAGACTTAGATAAATCATTTGACATTGTTGACTGGAATACTCTATTTGAAATTCTGAAGGTAGCAGGAGTAAAATAGAGGGAGCAAAAGACTGTTTACGATTTGTTCAGAAACCAGATTGCAGCAGTAAGAGCCAAGGAGCATGAAAAGGAGGCAATGATTGAAAAGGGAGTGAGACAGGGTTGTAGCCTATCCCTAATGTTATTCAGTATGTATACTGAACAAGCAGTAAAGGAAACCAAAGAAAAATTTAGAACAGGAATTAAAAAATTCAGGGAGAAGAAATAAAAACTTTGATGTTTGATAATGGCACTGCAATTCTGTCTGAGACAGCAAAGGACTTGTGAGAGTAGTCGAATGTAATGGACAGTGTCTTGAAAGGAGGATATAAGATGAACATCAGCAAAAGCAAAATGAGGGTAATGGAATGTAGTCAAATTAAATTGTATGATGCCAAGGGAATCAGATCAGGAATTTGGGCAGCAAAGTAACTGATGATGGCCAAAATAGAGATGATATAAAATGTAGGCTGGCAATGGCAAGAAAAGCATTGCTGAAGAAGATAAATTTGTTAACATTGAGTATAGGCTGAAGTGTCAGGAAGCCTTTTCTCGAAGTATTTATCTAGAATGTAGCCATGTATGGAAGTGCAACGTGGATGATAAACAGTTTAGATAAAAATAAAATAAAAGCTTTCAAGTTGTGGTGCTAGAGAAGAATACTGGAGATTTGATGGGTTGACCATGTAATTAATGAGGAAGTACTGAATAGAATCGGGGAGAAAAGAAATTTGTGGCTCAATTTGACCAAGAGATGGGATTGATTGATAGGACACATTCTGAGACATCATAGGGTCACTAGTTTGGTATTGGAGGGAAGTGTGTGTGAGTTTGTTGATGGGGCGAGGGGGTAAAAATCATAGGGGTAGACTAAGAGATGAATACAGTAAGCAGATACAGAAAGATGTTGGTTGCAGTCATTATTTGGAGACGAAGAGGCTCATACTGTATAGAGTAGCATGGAGAGCTGGATCAACCCAGTGTTTGGACTGAAGATAAAAACAACAACAACAACAGGATGCCTATAGTCCTGTTGTTTTCTTGTTGTAGAATTTAATATTCTTAGATCAGAGCACATAGATGAGGGTCTTATTTAACTTGTTTTTTTACTTGTTTGTTCCATCTCAATTCCTGTTGAACCCATGGGTCTAAAAATGTTTGTCACACCTACATTTTCAAAAGGATCAATTTTTAATTTTGCTTGAATAAATATTTGGCTGGATGGTAAAAATAAATGAAAGTTGGCATGTACCATGTTTTCAGTACTTGCAGCGAGTGTGGTGAACCACTTTGAAAATCTTTTTATAGAGCTCTCTGCCATTGATTGCAAGATTTCTGGGGTAGACCCAGTGTGCAATATGTTGGCATCATCAGCATGTTGGTATTCTGGTTGCTATGGTTTTATTTGTCAACTGTGATTTTTTATTTGTAGTTCATTGTTGCTATTTGAGTTACATATCTAGCTGTGGATGCTAGAAAATGGAGTGCCAACAGGAGAAATTGGAACATTTCTGATGTATTCTCCTGTTTGAGTTCAATGAAGGGGTGACAGAAGCAGATGTAAATCATGTATGTGGATAATGTTAATGCACAGAGCATGACAAGAAAATGGTTTCCTTGTTTTAAGGAGGAGCATTTTGACAGTAGTGACTCCCTGTGTTCTGGAAAACCTTCACGGTTTGATGAAGATCATTTAAACACATTAGTCCACAATGATCCACTTCACTGTACATGAGAACTGGCAAATGTGATGAACTGTAATCATTTGGTGTGACATTTGCATGCAATGGGAAAAGTTGAAAAATTGGGTGTATGGACACTGCATGCTCCAAGCCAGAATCACAAAAATCAGTGGATGGCCATATGTACATCTCTGCTTCGTCTTCATACATTGGCTCATGAACAACACTGACCATTCTTATCCTGTATCAGTACTGATGTTGAGAATTGGTGCCTTTATACTAACATAAGGAAAAGAAAGGAACAGTTGAGACCAAACAAAGCAGCAACTCCCCATACTAAGACCTATGTGCACCCATGAAAGATGACGTATGCATCTGGTCAAATAGCAACAGTGTGGTTTACTACAAATTGCTTCTCAGAGGTGTAAACAGCACTGCTGACATTTACTGTGACTAACTGAGACATCTTGCAAATGCAGTCCAAGAACGATGACCAGGAAGACTGTGTGAAGTGTAACTACTCCATGATAATGGTCGCCTAAATTCTGCTAGACAGACAAAAAACACAATACAGGAGTTGGGTTGGGAAGTTATTCCACACCCACGTTGTTCACCTGATCTTGCATCCTCAGATTTTCACCTTTTATGCTCTCTGTCAAACAACCTTCCAGAAACTTCCTTTCTGGATGAAAATGCACTCCAAACATGTCTAGATGTGTTCCTTGCCTCAAAACTATGTAATTTCTACACTTGAAGAATCAAAAATTGACCCAGCATTGGCAGCCTGTTGTAAATAGGACAATATATTATTGGTGACTTAAGTCTCTGCTATGTGAGCCTGGTGTGTTTATTAAACTTCAACAGAAGTTTTAGATACCAAAAATACTTTCTACCTTTTAAACAGGTTAATATTATCTCAGGCATTTAACTAAAAGAATTTCAAATGATTTTTCACACTATATATTATATTTCAGAATAAAATGTATAAAAAGAAATTACTTTATTTTCTTTGTTACAGTCGAACCGTACTAACTCTGTATGTACAGTTAAAATTACTCTTCTTATAGAAAATTTTGAAATTACAAAATATTCAGCACACTTCAAATTGCTATTATTAATTGCAAAATCTGATGCTAATTATTAAATTTATTTCTGGATTCATTTAGAAAATAATAATAGAAACTAATACAAAGGCATTCATCAACAAAATCTGTAAACTCTTTGGAATATTGTTAGTACTGAAAAATGAAGTAGTAGTGGGCATGACTCAGATGTGATCAGACTTGTTTCTCTGTTTGGCAATAACAATGTAATTTTTGATAATGAAGTGGAAAATGTAAAGACAGTGTGATATAGAAAAATGTGATGGAATAAAAAATTACAGAAACAGATATTACAGAGCAGGCTTACTTCAGCATTATCATGTCATTTGGAACCTACAATGTTAAAAATTTCTGCCTCAAGAATCAAACCCTGGACATGAAGACTTGGAGCCAACTATGAGAAAAGAAGATAAGTAAAAAGTCTGTTGTAAATCTTACTCCTCTTGAAGCTTATTATATGAATTTATTCTGAAATGAGTGACAATCAACAGGTGATGTGAGTGAGGGTAAGATTACAAGTGTGGGCATCACCTGGGATCAGTTAATTGATAATGAAATTTTATCTGTTGCAGTAGAAGGAAGAGTGATTTGTGCCATTAGCAGTTGATATATAAATGAATTTCCGACACACAAAGAAAGGAGACTGCAGACTACCCAACAAAATTGCATCAACAGTGATGAGGTATTACCAGGAATGATGGACCAGATTGAATGAAAGAGGACTTAACAAATACAATGAGGGACATCAAATAGGTAAGATAAGTACAATCTATTTGTGAAATTAATTTTTTTGTGGACTCATGTGCTTGCTAACAAAATGGATAGAGACAAGTGTGGTAGTGATGTAAAAGTGAAAGATGTAGGACCCATCCATGACATGTTTGAGCCAAGTCAATGTGAAGTCAGCAGAGAAACAGTAAAAACTGATATTTTGCAGATGATTTTGGCAAAACTAGACAAAATGAAGATGGATAACAATAGCAAATTTAGCGCATCCAATGAACAGTTAACCAAAAAATTTACTTCACTACAATGACAATCAAATGACTCAAAAACTGAAAACAATAGTAAAACAGATAGGGTACAATACCAAATAGACCAACTTAGTAATCAGGTTTCAGAGCTAAAAATGGGTTGTCACAGGGGTTAAAAAGTGTGAACAAGAAAGTTAATGTCTTAGAAAATAAATTATTGTTTTGGAAAATGAGTTAATTGTCAAATCTACAAAACAGATGAAGAATGTTAATGACATCAGAGTTGAACAGAAGGCTGTAGTGGCAAAAAGGGAACAGAACTTTAGTAGTTTAGATCAAAAATTTTAAATGTAGAAAACAATATGCAAACTAATGTAAATGTTGTAGATCAAAAAATTTCAGCAGTCCAGGAAAACTGCATTCACAAAAATCTGTATTTGAACAATGGTATTGCCTGGTCCAACACTCCAATCAGAACTTTCCCAACAGACAATTCACATCCAGTGGATTTTCTGCACCACTATAGGGATAGTTTTGTGTCAGACATGAGTAGCAATCAAAAAATTAAATTTGTTAAAAGATGTCTTGAAGGCAAAGCTCTGTCATGGGTAAATTTAAATTTAAGTCAGTGGGAAACATAAAAATTTCAAAAAAAATTTTAAATAAATTTTGATCAGAAGCTGAACAGGGGGGAGTTAAAAATGAATTTCTGAATGGTCCTAATTATAGGAATAGGGACAGTACTCTGAAAGAGTTTTGTAAGAATCAACTTAAAAAATTAACGCACCTTGACAAACCATTTGATGATATGACATTGATTGATGAACTTAAAAGCAAATTACCAGAAAGGTTGCAGTGGAATTTAGTACACGGACCTGACAATTATCTTGAACAGTTTTTACAATATGTTAACAGACTGGATAGGGCAGTAGAAAGAAGTATTTACCATAACAAGTGGAATTATAGAAATAACAATGGGAATAACTACAGAAACAAAGATAATGGTAACTTTTACCATGATCAAAATGTTAATAGAAACAGAAATTTTGAACATCAGCAGAACAGGAATAATGGGGATAACCATGGGCAATTTAATAGGAGAAACAGTCATAGAGGTAACTACTCCGGAAATGGTAGTCCACCTCAATGAAGGTCCACATTTTTGGGGCGAGGAAACACAACAAGCACAGGACCACTAATTTACACTTGCAATTAGATGATAATAACAATTTTAATGATGTGGCACAGGTATCTGAAGTTGAACAGAAGGAATGTCAGATTTCTAATTTATGTTTTGATCGAAAGTTTTGGGGTACTATGTTTAATTATAGTGATGTAGGTGCTAATCACAAACCAGAATGTGAGAGTAGTGAGAATTTTGATTTAGTATTTACTAATGATTTCTTGTCTTTGTCAGAAAACAGTGTTACTGATGTATGTAAATCAGGTGATGACTTTACTGTATCTGAACTAGGTGGTATTTTTGATGTCGATATGAATGAGAGCTGTGAAATAAGTGAGGTTGGTAAGTCTGAGACTAGTAGCTTATTGTAAATGAATGGAAGTGTTGATGGAGATGATACTTGTGTTGTTGATGAAGTAATTTTGGAAGAATATGATGATAATGATGATGATGATGACGATGATGATGTGTATCGGGTATTTTTGTAGCTTAAGAATAATGAAGTTTCAGAGTTATTTGTGAATGATGTTGACAATACAGATAAGGTAAGTGATGTATGTGATGATGTAACTGAGAGTCATGGAATACTAGTCCAGTTAAAGCAGTTATTCATTAATGTCATCCAGAGTAATGGTCGAGACATTAAAGGTGAGTAAGCCCAGAGAATAAAGGTGAAAACTCTTTGAAGTTTGGGGTCAGATTGATGATAACATAGATAAATGTGCATTCTGGAATAAGTTGGCTGTGATTAGTCAAAATTTGTATCCACATCAGTGGAATGAAGTGAAAGAAGATCAAAGTAGAAAATGTAATTTTGACTGTAATATATTTTGTGTTCCTTTTGTAATAAGTGTTGTGCTATGGAACCAATTCAATTTGTTCAATCTTTACCTGACAACATGAGTAACCAAAGTAATGCTACAGTACCAATAAAGTTGACAAAGCTCTGTAAAGACAGTGTGGATGTAGCATTTGATGAAATTGAAAGTGATCTTTTACATGAAGTGTCTAATAACAGAGATGATGATTCAGATTTTGGGTGTCCTTACATTAACATTAAGATTGATCAATGGGAAGGGAACTGTTTGATTGATACAGGTAGCTCAATTTCTGAACAATTTAGAGAAAAGATCCAGTATAGTAAGAATTTTATGTAAATGTTCATTGCGAGTGTAAAGATAAGAGGAGCTCCTGGTAAGCAAAGCAAGTATGTGAAATGTCAAGTACTCTTAATGTTTAGTATAAAGGACAAGTTTTGTCTTGTCTGTTGACTGAGTTAAAATCTATGATACATTATATAATTATGTTTTGTAGTAGATTTCTGCTTTAGAATTTGATACTGTAGGCCATGAGACTAAATAAGTAGATTCTTTTACAATTTTGAAATGGGACAATGTTCATAATTTGTACTGCAAAAATTAGTAATAATATCTTAGTATATCTATGTGCATCACCTTGTTATTTCATTTTTTTCATGGCATTTAACTCTGTTTATTAATGTTTCTTATGTGAACACTTTTTAATCTTATCTGACATTAGTGCTACATAATTGCTTTTGGAATAAGTAGGGAGAGAGATGCCGTGTGATGTGAAGAAGGTACTGGACAGTATACTTAGTACATAAACAATGTTTCAGGATTTGATGTGAGTGCTAGACAGGAAGTTAGCTATCCGTTGGAGAGTGTGATGAGAACTCTAGGGAGGGAACTGAAAGATGTTGGCAGATCCAATCCCCACACTGCTGGGCCAGTTTACTTACAAGAGATCATAGGTGCTGGGTTATGTACTCAAGCTTTTATCAACAACATCAGTGTTGTGACTGAGATTTGTAAATTGATAGCCAAGACTGCCAAAGAAAATGTTATTCCGCATAAATGTATGTTTTTTCAAGTAGGAGGATTGACTTCCCAGTACATTATATAACTTGAAATCAGTATGTTTTTTTTTATCAATTGTAAATGAATATTCTAGGTCTTTATGTATGTAGGTTAGTTTGTGTGTGTGGAAGACATTTACTATTGTAGACAATATAACAAAATGTATACATGTGTGCTTTGATACACTGATTTTGGTCTTCAAGATACTCAAATATGTCATCATTCGAAGCTATTTATGCTTCTGTTTACCTGTAGTTGTCCTGAGGACTGCAATATTGTATCTGACTGGAACTGGAGTTGTGGGCAAACTCATACTTAATTCTATTTTGGTACCCCTGGTCATCGCAACTGTGTGTGTGCACTCAATGAAAGTGAAAAACTATTGATTGAGGTTAGATGCTTCTTATAATTACTCTTTACATATAATTGAAGTTATTGATATGCTTATGAACTTCATTAATTTTTTGTGTTGAAACGTTTTTTGCTGTTTGTACCCAGTGTGGTTTGGACTCATGGGTCAGCTCCCACATCATAAGCTTAGGCCCTAATATTTTTTCATTATTTTGTCCTTTCATGAGTGAATACTCATGCTTGAGTATATTCTTCTGGTTTGTACCCATCATTGTGAGTTTTTTGAGCTGGCTCACTTGTCATGTACTTAGGCTCTGACATTTTTCTCTTCAATTTTGAAGATTTTGAAGGTGTGATTGTATGGATGTAACCTTACCATTTGTAATTCTAGTAATTTACCTTGGCTCTGTATTTATTTCTGTAGTTGCAATTTTGTAGTTTTGACTATGTATCAATTGTCTTGTAACAGAATGTTCCACAGATTTGAAAATCTGAATGCCATGTCGTGATATGTGTATAGATTGTGACTTGTATTGTATACATTATTCTTATATTTTCTGTAATATGTTATGTATCAGATACTTCTATACATCTGTATTCTATCTGTTAGCATCATTTTGTACACCAAATGGCATACCTTATAGTCTCTCACAAAATATTGTAAACACATTGTTTCCAAATTTTATGAGGAGGATATTATAAAGGGACATCCTCCGCTAACATTACCTTTCTTCAGCAGAAGATATGAATACCAAATTTTTCCAAGTTTTATGAGGAAGATATCATAAAGAGACACCCTCTCTAACATTACCTTAAAATGTATAAAACGAAATTACTTTATTTTCTTTGTTGCAATCAATATGTACTAACTCTGTACATACAGTCAAAATTACTCTTCTTTTAGAAACATTTGAAATTACAAAATATTTGGTACATTTAAAATTCCTGTTGTTAATCGCACAATCTGATGCTAATTATTAAATTTATTTCTGGATTCATTTGTAAAATAATAACAGAAATTAATAGAAAGCCATTTGTCAACAAAGTTTGTAAACTCTTTGGAATATTGTTAGTACCTGTAAAGATGATGTAACTTACCAAACGAAAGTGTTGGTATGTTGATAGAGACACTAACAAACACAAACACACACACAAAATTCAAGAATATGTCTGCTTGTGTCTGTATATGTGCGGATGGATATGCGTGTGTGTGCGAGTGTATACCTATCCTTTTTTCCCCCTAAGAGGAAAAAAGATGCTGTGACTTACCAAATGAGAAAGCGCTGGTAGATAGACACAATAAAAAACACACACACAAATTTCAAGCTTTCGCAACCCACGACGGTTGCTTCATCAGGAAAGGGAAGGAGAGGGAAAGACGAAAGCATGTGAGTCTTAAGGGAGAGGGTAAGGAGTCATTCCAATCCCGGGAGTGGAAAGACTTACCTTAGGGGGGAAAAAGGACAGGTATACACTCGCACACACACACACATATCCATCCGCACATATACAGACACAAGCAAACATATGTTTCCCTCTCCTTCCCTCTTTCCTGATGAAGCAACCGTGGTTTGCAGAAGCTTGAATTTTGTGTGTGTGTTTGTGTTTGTTTGTGTGTCTATCAACATGCCAACGCTTTCGTTTGGTAAGTTACATCATCTTTGTTTTTAGATATATTTTTCCCACGTGGAATGTTTTTCACTCCAATCCCGGGAGCGGGAAGACTTACCTTAGGGGGAAAAAAGGACAGGTATACACTCGCACACACACACACACACACACACATATCCATCCGCACATATACAGACACAAGCAGACATATGTAAAGGCAAAGAGGTTGGGCAGAGATGTCAGTTGAGATGGAAGTACAGAGGCAAAGATGTTTTTGAAAGACAAGTGATGTACGAGGGCAGCAACTTGAAATTAGTGGAGGTTGAGGCCTGGTGGGTAACGGGAAGAGAGGATATATTCAAGGGCAAGTTCCCATCTCCAGAGTTCTGATAGATTGATGTCAGTGGGAAGTATCCAGATAACCTGGATGGTGTAACACTGTGCCAAGATGTGCTGGCCGTGCACCAAGGCATGTTTAGCCACAGGGTGATCCTCATTACCAACAAACACTGTATGTCTGTGTCCGTTCATGCGAATGGACAGTTTGTTGCTGGTCATTCCCACATAGAAGGCTTCACAGTGTAGGCAGGTCAGTTGGTAAATCATGTGGGTGCTTTCACACATGGCTCTGTCTTTGATCGTGTACACCTTTTGGGCTACAGGACTGGAGTAGGTTGTGGCGGGAGGGTCCATGGGACAGGTTTTACGCCGAGGGCGGTTGCAAGGGTAGGAGCCAGAGGGTAGGGAAGGTGGTTTGGGGATTTTATAGGGATGAACCAAGAGGTTACGAAGGTTAGAAGGACGGCAGAAAAACACCCTTGGTGGAGTGGGGAGGATTTCATGAAGGATGGATCTCATTTCAGGGCAGTATTTGAGGAAGTCGTATCCCTGCTGGAGAGCCACATTCAGAGTCTTATCCAGTCCCGGAAAGTATCCTGTCACAAGTGGGGCACTTTTGGGGTTCTTCTGTGGGAGGTTTTGGGTTTGAGGGGATGAGGAAGTGGCTCTGGCTATTTGCTTCTGTACCAGGTCGGGAGGGTAGTTGTGGGATGCGGAAGCTGTTTTCAGGTTGTTGGTGTAATGGTTCAGGGATTCAGGACTGGAGCAGATTCGTCTGCCACGAAGACCTAAGCTGTAGGGAAGGGACCGTTTCATATGGAATGGGTGGCAGCTGTCATAATGGAGGTACTGTTGCTTGTTGGTGGGTTTGATGTGGACGGTTGTGTGAAGCTGGCCATTGGACAGATGGAGGTCAACATTGAGGAAAGTGGCATGGGATTTGGATTAGGACCAGGTGAATCTGATGGAACAAAAGGAGTTGAGGTTGGAGAGGAAATTCTGGAGTTCTTCTTCACTGTGAGTCCAGATCATGAAGATGTCATCAATAAATCTGTGCCAAACTTTGTGTTGGCAGACCTGGGTAACCAAGAAGGATTCCTCTAAGTCAGGGGCGGGCAGGAATCCTGCACGTGTGCGGTGCACTTGCACGCGTGCAGTTAACAGGTGTTCTGCGTGCACACAGGGGCAAGCTGGCCACCCGCTTATCTCCCCTCCCCACCATACCTTCTGTCCGCTCCTTCCTCTGCAATGCGTTTTGTTTCCTAGCTTGCTTTATTGAATGTAGGAATAAGTTTAGTAGTAGTAGTGCTTGAAAGATATCGTGGTTTGAAAGAGTACCTATTACCTAAGATACGTTTTATTTAATTATCATTGGTGGGGTGGAACAAAATAAGGTTAGTAGGAGTGCTTGAAAGATGTCGTGTTTTGAAAGAGTACCTGTTACCTACGATACGTTTTATTTAATTATCAAAGGTGGAGTGGAACAAAATTTTTACATACAGACAAACGCAAGCAGTTACTTAAATTTTCATCACTGATGTTTGCTCTTAACCGACACTTACTAATTCAGCAAATGGTTTTCCAGCTCTCGCTATATTAAGCTCGTACCGCTGGGCTATTATTGTTGTCGTCCTGAAAAATTGAAAACGATGCTCCATAAAATGTTAAATCAGTTACATGAGAGACATGACGAAAGGAAGTCGCAGATCTCTCGTGGCCACAGCAACTACGACAGATTCATCTAGTATCGTCAGATCACTCTTCTTAAGCTCAGTCAATTTCCCCATCTGCTCAGAATCCGACAATAAATTGTACTCGTCCTTGTGAAATTTGTTATAATGGCCTTCAATACTAAACTTCCGCTGACCAGCAAGAATACTGCCACATATTAAACATTTTGAATTTTCACGTTTTTGCACAAAGAAAAAATGATTCTCCCATTACTTTTTAAAAGATAGCAAATCTCCACTTCTCCGTTTCCTTGTTTCATTCTGCATTTTCCGGTTCTTGAAATACAACGTTGACTACGTAGTGGTCGCTACGCATCAACGTCTGCAGCTTAGCCTGGTACCACACTGCCCCAGTCGACGATTGCACGCGAGCAGCACACGTGCAGCGCTGTGCGCTCATGAGCCGCGTGCAACGTTTGCCCGCCCCTGCTCTAAGTGACCAATAAATAGGTTGGCATATGAGGGGGCCACCCTGGTACTCATGGCTGTTCCCTTTAATTGTTGGTATGTCTGGCCTTCAAAAGTGAAGAAGTTGTGATTTAGGATGAAGCTGGCTTAGGTAATGAGGAAAGAGGTTTTAGGAAGGATGGCAGGTGATCGGCGTGAAAGGAACTGCTCCATTGCAGCGAGGCCCTGGATGTGTGGGATATTTGTGTATAAGGATGTGGCCTCAATGGTTACAAGGATGGTTTCCGGGGGTAGCAGATTGGGTAAGGATTCCGGGCGTTTGAGAAAGTAGTTGGTGTCTTTGATGAAGGATGAGAGACTGCATGTAATGGGTTGAAGGTGTTGATCTACGTAGGCAGAGATATGTTCTGTGGGGGCTTGGTAACCAGCTACAATGGGGCAGCCGGGATGTTTGGATTTGTGAATTTTAGGAAGTACGTAGAAGGTAGGGGTGCGGGGTGTCGGTGGGGTCAGGAGGTTGACAGAGTCAGGTGAAACGTTTTGTAGGGGGCCTAAGTTTCTGAAGATTCCTTGAAGCTCCACCTGGACATCAGGAATGGGATTACCTTGGCAAACTTTGTATGTAGTGTTGTCTAAAAGCTGACACAGCCCCTCAGCCACATACTCCCAACGATCAAGTACCACGGTCGTGGAACCCTTGTCAGCCAGAAGAATGACGATGGATCGGTCAGCCTTCAGATCACGGATAGCCTGGGCTTCAGCTGTGATGATGCTGGGAGTAGGATTAAGATTTTTCAAGAAAGATTGAGAGGCAAGGCTGGAAGTGAGAAATTCCTGGAAGGTTTGTAGAGGGTGATTTTGAGGAAGAGGAGGTGGATCCCGCTGTGATGGAGGACGGAACTGTTCCAGGCAGGGTTCAATTTGGATAGTGTCTTGGGGAGTTGGATCATTAGGAATAGGATTAGGATTATTTTTCTTCGTGGCAAAGTGACATTTCCAGCAGAGACTATGAGTGTAGGACAGGAAATCTTTGACGAGGGCTGTTTGGTTGAATATGGGAGTGGGGCTGAAGGTGAGGCCTTTGGAGAGGACAGAGGTTTCGGATTGGGAGAGAGGTTTGGAGGAAAGGTTAACTACTGAATTGGAGTGTTGTGGTTCCAGATTGTGTTGACTAGAATTTTGAGGTTTTGGGGGGGAGTGTAGCTGGAAGTGGGAGATTGAGTAGATGGGAGAGATTGGGTCTGTGTGCAATGAGAGGAGGTTGAGGTTTGTAGGAAAGGTTGTGGAGGGTAAGTGAGTTGCCTTTTGGGAGGTGGGAAACCAGGAGATTTGATAGTTTTTTGAGGTGGAGGCTGGCATGCTGTTCTAATTTGCAGTTGGCCTGTAGGAGGATGCTCTGAACAGCCGGTGTGGATGTGGGATAGGTTGACGGGTGTGTTCATTGGCTGAGTCGATGTGTAGGTGAAGGATTAGGTGGGTGAGGGCTATGGGTTGTTCAGTTTAGAACTGGTATAGGGACTGATGGAAATAAGGGTTACAGCCATGATCTGTTGACTGATAATGAAGTTTTGTCTGTTGCAGAAGAAGAATGGGTTTTGGAAATGTGTATTTGCAGTCTTTATGTATATGAAGATTCAGAAGTTCCAATTACATGACAAAAGAAGACCAGAGAACTGCCCAACAAAGTTGTATCAACAGTGACGAGAATTTCATATGATATCAACAATGACGGACTGTATGAATTGAAAGAGGACTTGACAGCTTTGATCAAGGACATCAGAAAAGATAAGTACAAATCATGTTTGCCCCCGGTAGCTGAGTGGTCAGCGCGACAGAATGTCAGTCCAAAGGGCCCGGGTTCAATTCCCGGCTGGATCGTAGGTTTTCTCTGCTCAGGGCCTGGGTGTTGTGCTGTCCTAATCATCATCATTTCTTCCCCATCGACGCGCAAGTCACCTAAGTGGTGTCAAATCGAAAGTCTTGCACCAGGCGAACGGTCTACCCAACGGGAGGCCCTCGTCACACGACATTATTATATTTAGTACAAATCATTTGTGAAATTACTCTTTCTTGGTGGACTCATGTGATTGCTAGCAAAATGAATACAGATGAGGGTAGTGGTGGTGAAATGAAAGCCGTAGAACCCAGGCAAGACATGTCTGAACCAAGTGCAAGTGTGATTAACAAAGAAACAGAGAAAACCAATATCTTGCAGTTGATTTTAGTAAAATTAGAGGAAATGAAGACAGACAACAATAGCATATTTAGTGCAGTTAATGATCAGTTAACCAAAAAATTTACTTTACTACAAGGACAATTAAATGAACTGAAAACTTAAAACAATGACAAAATGGACAGGGTACAATATCAAGTAGACCAACTTAGTAATCAGATTTCGCAGCTAAATAATGGGTTGTCAGATTGATTAAAAAGTGTGAATGGAAAAGTTCATGTATTAGAAAATAAATTCATTGTTTTGGAAAATGAGGTAGTTGCTCAATCTGCAAATCAGGAGAACAATGTTAATGACGTCAGAGTTCAACAAAAGGTCATAAAGGACAAAATGGAACAGAACTAGATAAAAAATTTTAAATGTTGAAAACAGTATACTAAATAATGTAAATGTTTTAGATCAAAAAGTTTCAGTAGTTCAGGAAAATTTCATTCACAATAATTTGCATTCAAACAATGGTATTGTGTGATCCAACATTCCAATCAAAATCAGACAGTTTACATCCAGTGGATTGTCTACACCACTGTCGAGATAGTTTTGTGTCAGGCTTGAGTGATGACCAAAAGATTAAATATGTTAAAAGATGCCTTGAAGGCGAAGCTCTGTTGTAGATAAATCTAAATTTAAGTCAGTGGGAGACATACCAAAGTTTTGAAAAAAGTTTTTAAAATAAATTTTGGTCAGAAGGTGAACAAGGTAGAATTAAAATTGAATTTCTGAATGATCCAAATTATAGGAATAGGGATGGCACTGAATGAATTTTGTAAGGATCAACTTAAGAAATTAACACACCTTGACAGGCCATTTGATCAAATAACTGACTGTTGCACTCAAAAGGAGGCTGCAGTGGGATTTCATACACGGACCTGACAACTGTCTAGAACAATTTTCATGACATGTAGACAGGCTGGAGAGGGCAGTAGAAAGAAACTTGTACCATAACAATCATAATGATAGAGATCAAAATGGTAACAACTACAGTAATGGAGATGATGGTAACTTTAATCAGGGTAATAGAGACAGAAATTCTGAACCTCAGCAGAACAGGAATAAAGGGGATAAACATGGGCAATATAATAGGAGAAACTATCATAGAGGCAGCTATTTGGGAAATGGTGGTCCATCTCAATGTAGATCCCCAGTTTTGAGGTGAGGAAACATGACAAGTACAGGATCCCCAATTTACACTTATATTTAGACAATAATAATGGTATTAATAACATAGCACAGGTATCTGAACTTGGACAGAAGAGATATCAGATTTCTCATTTATGTTTTGATTAAAAGTTTTGGAATACTATGTTTAATTATAATGATGTCGATACTAATCACAAACCAGAATGTCAGAGTAATGAGAATTTTGATGTAGTATGTTAGAAGTTAGATATAGTGGGAAGTTAGATATAGTGGGAATTAGTGAAGTTCGGTGGCAGGAGGAACAAGACTTCTGGTCAGGTGACTACAGGGTTATAAACACAAAGTCAAATAGGGGTAATGCAGGAGTAGGTTTAATAATGAATAGGAAAATAGGAATGCGGGTAAGCTACTACAAACAGCATAGTGGCCAAGATAGATACGAAGCCCACACCTACTACAGTAGTACAAGTTTATATGCCAACTAGCTCTGCAGATGACGAAGAAATTGAAGAAATGTATGATGAAATAAAAGAAATTATTCAGATTGTGAAGGGAGACGAAAATTTAATAGTCATGGGTGACTGGAATTCGAGTGTAGGAAAAGGGAGAGAAGGAAACGTAGTAGGTGAATATGGATTGGGGCTAAGAAATGAAAGAGGAAGCCGCCTGGTAGAATTTTGCACAGAGCACAACTTAATCATAGCTAACACTTGGTTTAAGAATCATGATAGAAGGTTGTATACATGGAAGAACCCTGGAGATACTAAAAGGTATCAGATAGATTATATAATGGTAAGACAGAGATTTAGGAACCAGGTTTTAAATTGTAAGACATTTCCAGGGGCAGATGTGGACTCTGACCACAATCTATTGGTTATGACCTGTAGATTAAAACTGAAGAAACTGCAAAAAGGTGGGAATTTAAGGAGATGGGACCTGGATAAACTGAAAGAACCAGAGGTTGTACAGAGTTTCAGGGAGAGCATAAGGGAACAATTGACAGGAATGGGGGAAAGAAATACAGTAGAAGAAGAATGGGTAGCTTTGAGGGATGAAGTAGTGAAGGCAGCAGAGGATCAAGTAGGTAAAAAGACGACGGCTAGTAGAAATCCTTGGGTAACAGAAGAAATATTGAATTTAATTGATGAAAGGAGAAAATATAAAAATGTAGTAAATGAAGCAGGCAAAAAGGAATACAAACGTCTCAAAAATGAGATCAACAGGAAGTGCAAAATGGCTAAGCAGGGATGGCTAGAGGACAAATGTAAGGATGTAGAGGCTTATCTCTCTAGGGGTAAAATAGATACTGCCTACAGGAAAATTAAAGAGACCTTTGGAGATAAGAGAACCACTTGTATGAACATCAAGAGCTCAGATGGAAACCCAGTTCTAAGCAAAGAAGGGAAAGCAGAAAGGTGGAAGGAGAATATAGAGGGTCTTAGAGTTTGACAGAGCACTGAAAGACCTGAGTCGAAACAAGGCCCCCGGAGTAGACAACATTCCATTGGAACTACTGACGGCCTTGGGAGAGCCAGTTCTGACAAAACTCTACCATCTGGTGAGCAAGATGTATGAGACAGGTGAAATACCCTCAGACTTCAAGAAGAATATAATAATTCCAATCCCAAAGAAAGCAGGTGTTGACAGATGTGAAAATTACCGAACAATCAGTTTAATAAGCCACAGCTGCAAAATACTAACACGAATTCTTTACAGACGAATGGAAAAACTAGTAGAAGCCAACCTCGGGGAAGATCAGTTTGGATTCCGTAGAAATACTGGAACATGTGAGGCAATACTGAACTTACGACTTATCTTAGAAGAAAGATTAAGGAAAGGCAAACCTACATTTCTAGCATTTGTAGACTTAGAGAAAGCTTTTGACAATGTTGACTGGAATACTCTCTTTCAAATTCTAAAGGTGGCAAGGGTAAAATACAGGGAGCGAAAGGCTATTTACAATTTGTACAGAAACCAGATGGCAGTTATAAGAGTCGAGGGACATGAAAGGGAAGCAGCGGTGGGGAAGGGAGTAAGACAGGGTTGTAGCCTCTCCCCAATGTTATTCAATCTGTATATTGAGCAAGCAGTAAAGGAAACAAAAGAAAATTTCGGAGTAGGTATTAAAATCCATGGAGAAGAAATAAAAACTTTGAGGTTTGCCGATGACATTGTAATTCTGTCAGAGACAGCAAAGGACTTGGAAGAGCAGTTGAATGGAATGGATGGTATCTTGAAGGGAGGATATAAGATAAACATCAACAAAAGCAAAACGAGGGTAATGGAATGTAGTGGAATTAAGTCGGGTGATGCTGAGGGAATTAGATTAGGAAATGAGACACTTAAAGTAGTAAAGGAGTTTTGCTATTTGGGGAGCAAAATAACTGATGATGGTCGAAGTAGAGAGGATATGAAATGTAGACTGGCAATGGCAAGGAATGCGTTTCTGAAGAAGAGAAATTTGTTAACATCGAGTATAGATTTAAGTGTCAGGAAGTCATTTCTGAAAGTATTTGTATGGAGTGTAGCCATGTATGGAAGTGAAACATGGACGGTAAATAGTTTGGACAAGAAGAGAATAGAAGCTTTCGAAATGTGGTGCTACAGAAGAATGCTGAAGATTAGATGGGTAGATCACATAACTAATGAGGAAGTATTGAATAGGATTGGGGAGAAGAGGAGTTTGTGGCACAACTTGACCAGAAGAAGGGATCGGTTGGTAGGACATGTTCTGAGGCATCAAGGGATCACCAATTTAGTATTGGAGGGCAGCGTGGAGGGTAAAAATCGTAGGGGGAGACCAAGAGATGAATACACTAAGCAGATTCTGAAGGATGTAGGTTGCAGTAGGTACTGGGAGATGAAGAAGCTTGCACAGGATAGAGTAACATGGAGAGCTGCATCAAACCAGTCTCAGGACTGAAGACCACAACAACAACAACATGTACTAATGATTTCTTTACTTGGTCAGAAAACAGTGTTATTGATGTATGTGAAACAGTTGATAACTGTATTGGATCTGAATTAGGTGGTATTTTTTATGTAGATGAGAATGAGAGCTGTGAATTGATTGAGGTTGATATGTCTGAAACTGGTAGCTTGTTGCAAAAGAATGCAGGTGAAGTGTGTGACTTCAATGGTGATGAGACTTAGGTTGCTAATGATGTTATTGATGAAGTCGTTTTGGAAGAATATGATGATGATGATGATGATGATGATGATGATGATCAGGTTTTTGTGGAGTTTAGGAGTTATTTGTGAATGATGTTGACAATACAGGTAAGGTAAGTGATGTATGTGATGATGTAAGTGAGAGTCATGGATACCAGTTCAGCCAAAGCAGTTTTTCATTAATGGCATGTCGAGTAATGATCCAAACAGTAAAGGTGTGTTATCTGTAAGCTTACAGAATAAGTAAGTTGTGGTTAGTCAAAATCAGTATCCAAATTGGTGGAATAAAGTGAAAGAGGATCTAAGTAGGAAATGTAATTTTGACAGTAATGTATTTTGTGTTCCTTCTGAAACATGTCATGTTAGTTGTGCTCTCAAAACAATTCAGTGTGTTCAGTCTTTACCTGACAACATGTTGTGTAACCAAAGTAATGCTATGATACCAGTGAAGTTGATAAAACATTGCAAAAACAGTGTAGATGTAGCATTTGAGGAAACTGAAAGTGATTTCTTACATGAAGTTTCTAATAACAGAGATGATAAATCAGATTTTAGATGTCCTTATATTAAGATTAAGATTGATCAGTGGGAAGGGAACTGTTTGACTGATATCAGTAGCCTGATTTGTGGTATATCTGAGCAATTTAGAGACAAAATCCAGCTTAGTAAGACTTTCGTGGAAATGCATGTTGCATGTGTAAAGATAAGAGGAGCCACAGGTAATCAAAGCAAATTGGTAAAATCTCAGGTACTTCCAATGTTTAGTATAGAAGGCAAAACCTTAGAACATGGATGCTTAGTGATACCTAGGCTGGAAGAAAATATAATTCTCAATATCATTTGGATAGTGAAAGTCAAGGCTTGTTTTGGATGGAATGCTAAAGAATTGTTTATTTTGGAACATAAAAGTGATACTTATGTGAAAACTAATTTCTATATCTTAAACTGTGAGAAAAGTTGTAACTATTTGCAAAACATTGTGAACCAAGGTGAGTACCAGGTGTTTGATTATGATACACATTTTTATGAGACTGAGGATCAAGATTTTGAAAGTGCAGTGGATTCTAAAGTAAGGGAAGCTACGAATCTTAATGACATACAAAAGGAACAACGTAGAAATTTGTTATTGGAGTTTAGAAATGTGTTTAGTGAAAACCCAGGAAGAATGATAGGCTATCAGTGCATGCTTTATTTTAAAGATCATCAGCCTTCTTTTCTCAAGCCATATAATATACCATTTTCAAAAAGAAAAGATGTAGAGAAATAAATTTAGAAAATGGAATCATGGGGTGTAACTGGGAGGAGTAGGAGTGCTTACAATAATCTTTTAGTTGTGGTAAGTAAGAGAAATGGTGGAGTGAGAATTGTTTTGGACTCTAGACATCATAATAAATTTCTTATCAGAGAGAATGATCATTCTGAGAACATGGACAAGCTGCTACACAAATTTTATTATGTTAAGTACATGAGTGGTTTGGACCTGACCTCTGAATTTCACCAGATTCCACTTGAAATTAATTCTAGAAAGTACACAGCACTTTTGTATGAAGGTAAGTGTTTTCAGTATTGTGTGGTGCTGAATTCATCAGAGCTCTGGATTCTGTCTTAGGATGTGAAGTGAGTTCAAAATTAATTGTGTATGTTGATGACAGTTTGATCACTGAAAAGACATGGGAAGAACATTTGGATTTGTTAAGAGATGTGTTTTCAAAATTAGAATCAGGAGGCATGACTTTGAAAAGAGGTATGTGTAAATTTGGTGTGGGAGAAGTTACATTTTAAGGAAACATTATATCTGAAAAAGGAAATGCACCTGATAAAGAGAAATTTGATGCTATTGCTAATTTTCCTCCTCCTCGCAACAAAAAATGGCTTAAATCATTTTTTGATTAACGGGATTTTATAGAAAATTTTGTAGCAGCCAAACTTTGAATTCTCCATGCTTCTGTGAACTTTTGAAGAAGAATACCACTTGGGATTAGAATTAGGACTGCCAGCATACTTTTGATGAGATCAAACAACAGTTGTGTCAGAGTCAGATATTGTTCAGACCAGATTTGTCTCTTCCTTTTTGTATTATGACAGACAGTAGTGATGTTGGAGTGGGTGCACATTTATTTCAGGTGACTGAAGCCGATGGTATTATTGAACATAGATCTCTTGCATTTGCTATTAGAGTATTGCAGAAACATGAAAAGACATACACTGTTACTGAGAAAGAGCTTTTGGCTGTGCATTGGGCATTCAACAAATTTAAAAGTTATTTACTAAGCCACAAAGTCATCATCTATACTGATCACAAAGCATTATGTTATTTTCAGGTGTGTAAGCTGTACCATAATTACTCATTGGATCTTGTTTTTACAGCAGTTTAATTATGAAATCAGATACATTAAGGACACAGACAATGTAGTTGCTGATGCTTTGTCTAGGCTGCCTTTAGGAAGTGTATCATCCAACAACTTTGGAGAAGGAGAAAAAGAGTTTAAAATTATGTGGCAAGGTGTAAAAGATGAAAAAGAGATCTTGAAAATTTGCAAATACATCTGTAGGTATCAAAATCACTATCAACATTCGAAATTGGTTAAGAGCATGTTGGTTAAGAAAGGAGGAGAAAAGACAGAACAGTGTTGTAAGGTACACAAGGGTTTTTTATTCAGGAGACATAAGACTGACTCAGAGGATTGGAAACTATGTTGGCCAGAACAGTGAATTGATACTTTAATTACTTATACACATGAGAGTTTTGGTCAAAGCAGAACAACCAAATGCACACAAAAGATTCAGGAAACATTTTTTTATAACATAGGAAGGAGAGCCAAGAAGAAGATTGCCAGCTGTGACAGATGTCAAAGAGTGAATGTAAGTAACCAAACAAGTAGAGGTCAAATGCAAAACATATTGCTTAATGGTAACCTTGATCTCACGTCTGTTGTTGTTTATGGACCTTTACCTAAGTTTAAGAATGGAGTTTGTTATGTTTTTGTGGTGGTTGATGTATTTTTGAAGTTCATAAAGTTGTTTCCTCTTAAGAAAGCTACCAGTAAGCAAATAATCTCCAAGTTTGAAAACACATATTTTCATTACGTAAGTGTTCCTAAAACAATTTTATCCAGTAATGGTTTTCAGTTGACATCTCAAGCTTGGAAAGATTTTGTTGATCATGCAAAAATATGGCATATTCTAACCTTGGCATACCATCCTTTGAGTAACCCTGCAGAAAGTTATATGAGAGAGATTGGAAGACTGTTTAGATTATATTGTATTACTGTCCGCAGCTCGTGGTCTCGCGGTAGCGTTCTTGCTTCCCGAGCACGAGGTCCCGGGTTTGATTCCCGGTGGGGTCAGGGATTTTTCCTGCCTCGAGATGACTGGGTGTTGTTGTGTCGTCTTCATCATTATCATTCATCCCCATTACAGTTGGAGGAAGGCAATGGCAAACCACCTTCACTAGGACCTTGCCTAGTAAGGCAGCGCAGGTCTCCCGCGTCGCTCCCCTACACTCTGTAAAGAAGTATGGGACTCATCATCATCATCATCAAGAATCATACCAGTTGGATAGATTATGTCAGTGACTTTGAAGATATTATGAACAGCGTACAACATTCTTCAGCAAGTTTTTCACCTTTTGAAATCATGCTTAATCACAGATCAGCTAACTTTATTTCTGAAAATGTTGAGTTTCCACCATGTAAAATTCTTTCTCCGCAAGAGAGGAAAAATGTGTTAGGGGATGATGAAAAAACAGGGGGATAGGAGAAAGCAGAGACATGACAGTAAAGGTAGATTTTCTAAGTCTTAAGTAGAAGGTGTTGTGTTGGTGAAAGTCAAAGAGTAATTCAAAGTGTTGACGTCTGACATAAAGAAATTTTTTGATATTTGTATCGGACCATTCGATTTTCTTAAAATCCACATCCTAATGCATACAGACTTTCGGAGCCAAAATATAAGAAGCTGTCTGGATTATGCAGTATCACTGGACTAAAAGCATGTAGACATGATCCATTAGTATCTAATTTTTGTTTGTTTGTACTTCTTCCATTGCTGTGAATATCTAATTTTTGTTTGTTTGTACTTCTTCCATTGCTGTGAATGTAGTATTTAAGATGATGTAGTTTCTGGAGTTTTATCTTATCCATTGACTGAGTTTAAATCTATATATAAATTCATAAAACTATATAACTGTGTTTTGTTTTCTGGTATTTAGTATGTGAGTTTATGTGATTTTTAAAGTTTTATCTTATCTATTGACTGGGTTAAAATCTATGATACACTATAGAGTTATGTTCTGTAATAGATTTGTGCTTTAGAAGTTAATACATATATGCCATGAGACTAAACAAGTAGAGCTTTGAAATGCAACAATATTCATATTTCATACTGCAAAGATTAGGAATAGTATCTGAGCATATCTGTATGTATTACTTTATTAGTTCAAATTAATGATGTGAATATAATAGAGGGAAACATTTCACGTGGGAAAAATATATCTAAAAACAAAGATGATGTGACTTACCAAACGAAAGTGCTGGCATGTCGATAGACACACAAACAAATACAAACATACACACAAAACTCAAGCTTTTGCAACCAATGGCTGCTTCGTCAGGAAAGAGGGAAGGAGAGGGAAAGACGAAAGGATGTGGGTTTTAAGGAAGAGGGTAAGGAGTCATTCCAATCCCGGGAGCAGAAAGACTTACCTTAGGGGGAAAAAAGGACAGGTATACACTCGTGCACGCACACACACACACACATATCCATCTGCACATACACAGACACAGGCAGACATTTGTAAAGGCAAAGAGTTTGAGCAGAGATGTCAGTCGAGGCGGAAGTACAGAGGCAAAGATGTTGTTGAATGATAGGTGAGGTATGAGCGGCGGCAACTTGAAATTAGCGGAGGTTGAGGCCTGGTGGGTAACAAGAAGAGAGGATATACTGAAGGGCAAGTTCCCATCTCCGGAGTTCTGACAGGTTGGTGTTACTGGGGAGGAACCAGATAACCCGGACGGTGTAACACTGTGCCAAGATGTGCTGGCCGTGCACCAAGGCATGTTTAGCCACAGGGTGATCCTCATTACCAACAAACACTGTCTTCCTGTGTCCATTCATGTGAATGGACAGTTTTTTGCTGGTCATACCCACATAGAAAGCTTCACAGTGTAGGCAGGTCAGAAATTACAGAACAGGCTTACTTCAGCATTATCATGTCATTTGGAACTTACAATGTCAAAAATTTCAGCCCCAAGAATCAACTCCTAGATTTGCAGAACAGGAGCCAACTACAAGAAAAGAAGATAAGTAAAAAGTTTATTGTAAATCTTACTCCTCTCAAAGCATATTAAATGAATTCAGTATGAAACGAGTGACAATCAACAGGTGATATGAGGGAGGTTAAGATTACAAAGTCTACTATCAAAGTTTCAACAACTGGCTTTAAATGATGACTGTATGTATATACTACAATCCCCAATGTACCATTCATATGAGGACAAGATTTAAAAAATTACAGCATGCACAGAGGCATTCAAACAATCATTCTTCCTCTGTTCCATACATGAATGGAACATGAATAAACCCTAATAACTGGTACAATGAGACATACCCTCTCCCATGCACTTCATGGTGGTTTGCAGAGTATAGGTGCAGATGTAGTGTAGAATGTCAAAGCTTCCAAAATATTCTTTGAAAAGCAGAGTATTCCTAATTTTCCCAAATTTAAATGTCATATTGACTCTGAGGCTGCTGTTGGAATAAAGTGACAAGCAAGTGCAGCCATAATGAGAGGGTGACTATGTTATACATGATGGTAACTGCATATGCTGTCGACAAAATTACTCTCACTACATTTAAATATCTCATTGGACCTCTTAGCCGTATCCTGGGACTGAGTAGATAGTGCTACATGGGCACTAGCTGACTGGATCAAACCACAAGCTAAGGTTTTCCAAATGGAAAAGTATGCCCACCTCAAAGCCCAACTACAAAAAGAAAATACAACATGTGACACTCAGTTACCTAACTCTGAAAATAAGTGTTTAAAATAATGCACTATTGGGTATGAATGTTGAATAAGATCATAATAGTTCCTAAGGCCTTATGCCATCTACTATGGCATATTTTATACTCAAGGGAAAGAGGTAAAAATTTAATCCCGGATATGTTGTATAGTCATCTTTTATTTTCCATCATGCCTTGGTTGATTTTCAGTTGCATTTTTATTCAAAATAGCTATCATTCTCAACAACAGTTTTCAACATAACAGGTGAGAACGTTCTACATCTTACACTTACATTATTTTAGAAAAATGTAAAAATGACAGAAATGTGCATTGATAGGCACATGTAAAAATCTAGTAGAGGTATCATAAAACAAGACAAAAATGTGTGTTTCAACAGAATCTTGCACAAAGGTTTCACTGGGCAGATGCATCATTATGTGAAAACACATAAATAAAATTATAAACCAGACTTAACTATATGTATACAAAAATCTAGGAAGTTCACAAAAATATGACAGTAATCTTCATGTCAAACCAGTATATGTCAGTGTTCTTTCAATATTACTACACTGATTACTGAAGTCATGAATTTAACATTCACAAAGTGACAACCACAACTGAAAAAGTATAGTACTGAGCTTTTCAAACAACTAATTTTAGCTACCTTGCTCTTCACATAATTGCTAATCTTGGAAACAAACAAATTATTTCACTCAATAATGTCTTGTGAAATGATTTTCTGGGGTAACCCATCACTTAGAAAGAAAGTACTGATTGCACAAAAACAAGCAGTAAGAATAATACTGTATGTAGTGTTCACTCATGAACATCACCTAGGTATTTTAGCTGTGCAGTCACAATACATATATTCACCTACGAAATTAATCATAAATAGTTTATCAAAACTAGACATGATTGTCTTAATGGGATTTCTGCGATCGTTGTTTAAATAAAAATATGGCATTTCAGTCTTTGATCACTACTCTGTAACTGCAATATATGATCTGAAGATGGGCAGCTAGCCTGAAAGTGGTCATTGAAAATAAAAAATAGTGATCAAAGACTGAAATGTCATATTTTTATTTAATCATAAATAGTCCATTGTCATTTTAGAATAGCACTGAGATACATACCTACAACACTAGAGGAAAAAATAACCTTTATTACTCATTATTACCCTGTCAGTGGTTCAGAATGGACTTCAGCATGCAGTAACAAAAGTCTTCAATCATTTTTCTGATAACATGAAATGTCTGACAGGCAGCAAAGAAAAATTTAAAATCATTTCTCCTGGATAAATCCATTTATTCCGTGGATGGGTTTCTATTTAAAACCTGGTAGCCCGTTCATTTTTTAATGTGTTTTTAAGTGTGGTTGCATGAGTAGGACTAAAAAAGTAGTGTGACCATTAATGTTGACAACAATCATGTACATATACGATGTAATCTGACTCATTCCACATCTTTTCAATAAAAGAATTGTTCAAATTATGTAACATATAACTAACTAACAAAGATGTGTGTTTTAAAATTAAATCAGCCAAAAAATGTGCAAGGCATGACAGAAAAATAAAAATAAATCTTCACATGTAAAGAAAAAAGAGCAAAATATGGAAAGTATGCTCTAGTTAACCTGCCTGACAAAAGTTTGCACATCATATGATCATCATCATCAGTTATCCACTATATTAGCAGGACCTTTGCCTCTCCATTTTCTGTGATCCATTACTTCCTTCTTAAGGCTGCTATATGTTGTACTGTCCATCACGTCATACAGTATCTGGAATCTCTTGCTTCCTCGCTTCCTTTTCCTTTCTACATAACCTTCTAAAACAGCTTTTATTAGTTCATCATTCTTTCTTAATATATGCCCAATCCAGTTTCTTTTTCTTCTTTTTATTACATCTGGTAACTGTCATTTCTCTCCCACTCTTCTCAGTACCTCTTCATTTTTACTCTGTCCATCCAACTTATTCTTCCCATACTCTGCCATATCCACATCTCAAAAGCCTCAAGCCTTTCTCTGTCTTTCTTCCTCAAAGCCCATATTTCAGTGCCATATAGAAGAAGAATGGGTAGCTTTGAGGACTGAAATAGTGAAGGCAGCAGAGTATCAAGTAGGTAAAAAGACGAGGGCTAGTTCTAAGCAAAGAAGGGAAAGCATAAAGGTGGAAGGAGTATATAGAGGGTCTATACAGGGGCGATGTTCTTGAGGACAGTATTATGGAAATGGAAGAGAATGTAGATGAAGATGAAATGGGAGATATGATACTGTGTGAAGAGTTTGACAGAGCACTGAAAGACCTGAGCTGAAACAAGGCCCTGGGAGCAGACAACATTCCATTAGAACTACTGACAGCCTTGGGAGAGCCAGTCCTGACAAAACTCTACCATCTGGTGAGCAAGATGTATGAGACAGGCGAAATTCCCTCAGACTTCAAGAAGAACATAATAATTCCAATCCCAAAGAAAGCAGGTGTTGACAGATGTGAAAATTACCGAACAATCAGTTTAATAAGCCACAGCTGCAAAATACTAACACGAATTCTTTACAGACGAATGGAAAAACTAGTAGAAGCCAACCTCGGGGAAGATCAGTTTGGATTCCGTAGAAATACTGGAACATGTGAGGCAATACTGACCTTACGACTTATCTTAGAAGAAAGATTAAGGAAAGGCAAACCTACATTTCTAGCATTTGTAGACTTAGAGAAAGCTTTTGACAATGTTAACTGGAATACTCTCTTTCAAATTCTAAAGGTGGCAAGGGTAAAATACAGGGAGCGAAAGGCTATTTACAATTTGTACAGAAACCAGATGGCAGTTATAAGAGTCGAGGGACATGAAAGGGAAGCAGTGGTTGGGAAGGGAGTGAGACAGAGTTGTAGCCTCTCCCCGATGTTATTCAATCTGTATATTGAGCAAGCAGTAAAGGAAACAAAAGAATAGTTCGGAGTAAGTATTAAAATCCATGGAAAAGAAATAAAAACTTTGAGGTTCGCCGATGACATTGTAATTCTGTCAGAGACAGCAAAGGACTTGGAAGAGCAGTTGAACGGAATGGACAGTGTCTTGAAAGGAGGGTATAAGATGAACATCAACAAAAGCAAAACAAGGATAATGGAATATTGTCGAATTAAGTCGGTGATGCTGAGGGAATTAGATTAGGAGATGAGACACTTAAAGTAGTAAAGGAGTTTTGCTATTTGGGGAGCAAAATAACTGATGATGATCTAAGTAGAAAGGATATAAAATGTAGACTGGCAATGGCAAGGAAAGCGTTTCTGAAGAGGAGAAATTTGTTAACATTGAGTATAGATTTAAGTGTCAGGAAGTCGTTTCTGAAAGTATTTGTATGGAGTGTAGCCATGTATGGAAGTGAAACATGGATGATAAATAGTTTAGACAAGAAGAGAATAGAAGCTTTCGAAATGTGGTGCTACAGAAGAATGCTGAAGATTAGATGGGTAGATCACATAACTAATGAGGAGGTATTGAATAGAATTGGGGAGAAGAGAAGTTTGTGGCACAACTTGACCAGAAGAAGGGATCAGTTGGTAGGACATGTTCTGAGGCATCAGAGGATCATCAATTTAGTACTGGAGGGCAGTGTGGAGGGTAAAAATTGTAGAGGGAGACCAAGAGATGAATACACTAAGCAGATTCAGAAGGATGTAGGCTGCAGTAGGCACTGGGAGATGTACAGTGAACACATCAGAGTTTTAGATGTAAATAGCTTCCTCCAATGGAAAGACTTCATCAGGCATGGGTTTCACTTACATAAAAATGGGAAAAAGAAATTGTGTGTTAATCTGCTGAATGCCATCAAAAGCCCACAGGTAACAGGAAGTGCCATAAAATGTGTTACACCAGGACATCAAACATATTTGTGGTCAAATGAAGCTAATTTTGTGGACAATCTCAGAAGAATGAGCAATACTGCAGCTGAACCAACAGCAACACCAGGAGCTGAAGAGCCATCAGAAACAACAACAAAAGTGAATATGCAGTCAGGGTCATCAAGGAAAACACCAGAAACAGTTTTAGAAAAGAAGAAGGTATCCACAGGCAGCACTAAGTCACCACCAACATCCTATGCAAATATCTCGTCAAGTGCCACAAATCAGTCAGCCCGTGACATCCAAGTGAAAACAGCAAAAAATGTGTAGCCACACTCCAAATCAGTACCACTGGAAACTGTGACAAGATCTTCAACACAAAAACGCAGACCTCCAGCCTACAGCCAGGATTTTTTATGGGCAAGAACACCAGTAGCTCCCTGCTAGCAGCAAACCAAAGGAAAACAGATGCAGAGCAAAATCTTCATGAACCAAAACTACAAGAAAACCCGGTGAGTGGCGTAAAAAATCATTCCATTGGGAAACAGTCACTATTATCCTTTAAAATATTACACCGTAATGTGCAGTCAATGTTTAATAAGTTACTAGAAATAGATCTCTTCCTAAAAACAAATCCACACTTAGATGTTCTCTGTATTACTGAACACTGGTTAACAGAAGACAAAATTAAAAAAACGCCACTTGGCGAATTTACTCTAGCTGGTTATTCTTGTCGGAACAAAAGTAAGGGAGGTGGTACAGCAATCTATGTCAAAAAATATTTAAGATACAAATGCCTCACAAAGTACAATAATATGCAAATAGAAACAGACTTTGAATTCTCCTTAATTATCTTAACGGACTATAACCTATTGATACTGAATGTATATAGAGCCCCTGATGGGAACATCCAAACCTTCAAACACCCCCTCAAAGCACTACTCACAAATATTCACTCACTAAACAAAAATCTATTAATAAGTGGAGACTTTAATATTGACTTCCTCACACCTGGAAAAAACAAAGATGAATTGTTGAATATTACAAATTCATTCAACCTATCCCCAACTGTAAACACACCAACCAGGATCACAAAAAATTCAAAAACAGCTCTAGATCAGATTTTCATAAACGCAGACAAACTACACCACTCAATCGAAGCCTGCCGCGGTGGTCTAGCGGTTCTGGCGCTGCAGTCCGGAACCGCGGGACTGCTCTGGTCGCAGGTTCGAATCCTGCCTCGGGCATGGGTGTGTGTGTGATGTCCTTAGGTTAGTTAGGTTTAAGTAGTTCTAAGTTCTAGGGGACTTATGACCTAAGATGTTGAGTCCCATAGTGCTCAGAGCCATTTGCACTCAATCGAAGTCATCAGCACAGGTTACAGTGACCATGAATCCGAAATACTAACAGCGAATTTAAATTACATAGGACAATATCCCACAATAACCAAAATGCAAAGGCAATTTAATGATGATAATATAAGGCTTTTTAACTATCTGTTAACGGCTGAAAACTGGGCAGAGGTCTATAAAGAAAATGATGTAAACTACATATTTAATTCCTTCCATGAAACATTTCTCCATCACTTCAATATTGCATTTCCACTGAAATCCCGGAAAATCGGAAACAAACACACAAACTCATGGGTAACAAAAGGGATAAGGATTTCCAGCCAAAAAAAGCGTGACTTAAAAAATCACATGAAACACCATGACGTCGATGATCAGTTTAGGTCATATTGTAAGACCTATTTTGCAATCTACAGAAAAGTTATCCAACAAGCAAAAAAATTATACAATGATAAATTTATAAAGGAATCTAACAATAAAATGAAAGGCTTGTGGACAGTTGTAAAAAATGAAACAAACTGTAAGCAGCAGGTTATAAACAAAACATTAAAACTAAACCTAAATGATGAAGTCACATCAGATCCCCAAAAAATAGTAAATGGTTTTAATGATTATTTTAGCAAAATAGCAGAAAACCTGATAAAGAACAACTGCTACAGACCAAATACTCAACACCAAACACTAATAGAAACCATACCAGTACAGGCATCAATGTTTCTTCAGAAAGTCTCCAATACTGAAGTACTTACAGCTATAAAAGGACTAAAGAATAAGTACTCCAGTGGTAGTGACAACATTCCTGATTTAATTGTAAAGAAATGTGGAGAATCCATTGTAGAACCCATAACCCACATAATAAATGCATCCTTTACAAATGGAGTTTTCCCTGACCTATTAAAGACTTCTAAAATTACCCCACTTCACAAAAAGGGCTCTAAAAATGATGTAGCCAATTACAGGCCCATAGCACAACTCAGCTCATTCTCAAAAATATTTGAAAAATTATTTTACACCAGATTGGAGGACTTTACTAATAAACTATCCTTCTGGACAAAACACCAGCATGGTTTTAGAAAGCAAAAGATAACTACCACAACTATTTATGAGTATCTCAACAAAACCTTAAAAGCACTGGATAATAAGGAAATCACTACTGGTATCTTTTTAGATTTATCCAAAGCCTTTGATGTAATTGACCATACCATACTCCTTAAGAAGTTAGCAAATAAAGGTGTAAGAGGAATTGCAAACAAATAGTTAGAATCTTACCTGTCAAACAGATTTCAAAAAGTTGAAATTAATTTTGAAAAAAAGAATACAACCACCCATCGATCTACTGTCCACTCCTCTGACACAATGCCCATTAGATATGGTGTGCCACAAGGCTCAATCCTGTAACCCATACTGTTTCTGCTATACATTGATGATATAAGCACGAAGCTTGCTACAGGACATACCACACTGTTTGCCAATGACACAAGTATACTAATAACAGGTACTGATACAGAAGACCTCCACCTAAAAATTAAACCGCTTATGTCGTCACTCAGCAAATGGTTCAATGAGAACAAACTGATTATAAACATACAGAAAACAACGTACATCAACTTCAGACTCTCATCCCAAAAACAAGAAATGCCAGATGTGATTCTAAATAACCAAGAGCTTATGTGTGTGGACTCTGTCAAGTTTCTTGGCATATGGCTTGAAGGAAATCTTAAGTGGGAGACTCACACAAATTATATCTCAAAAAAGCTCTCAACTGTGTGTTACATTTTAAGAATACTCAAAAAATCAGTCACAAAATCTGTTCTCATACATGTATATTATGCTTACTTCCATTCTACATTACAGTATGGAATCATATTTTGGGGGAACTCACCTGGAGGTAGATATATTTTCAAAATGCAAAAACAGGCAATACGCATAATATGTAATCTAAGACATAACGAATCACGCAGACAATATTTCAAAACAAATGGCATTATGACACTGCCCTCTGCTTACATTTATAATATCGTCTCATTTGTCAAGTCATACCTGTTAAACAATGACTGCACACTAAAATTCAATGGAGATATTCATAACTGTGCAACAAGGCAGCAATCTGACCTACACATGATTCAGTCCAGAACTACCTGCTACCAAAAAAGTGTTTTAAATGTTGGGATACAAATGTATAATAATTTACCCAATGAAATCAAAGCAACAAAGAACCCAAGAGCCTTCTCACATAAGTTAAAAAAATATCTCATGGACCATTGTTTTTATGCAATTGATCATTTTTTTGAAAGGGGTTAAAAATGTAAACAATATGAGAAATGTTCAATTAGGTCTGAAAATTATATACTGTGCGTGTCTATGAAATATACTGGATTATTATATACTGTGCATGTCTATGAAATACACTGGACTACTTTACTATTACATTTGTATTGGCTGTTTGTATTTTACCATACAACATTTGTATTTACTGTTTTGTTAAAGATAGCTAACTTCCTCATTGCAAAATAATGTAAAATCAATTTATTAAATATTACTTGTAAATATGTTCCCTTGACCTGTCCAATATCGTATGTACAACCTTACAGTTCTATGATTTGTAACTGCTTTGTTTAAGATAGATAATTTCCTTGCTACAAAATAATGTAAACATCAATTTGTAAAAATTTGTATTAACTGTTTTGTTTAAGATAGATAATTTCCTTGCTACAAAATAATGTAAAAATCAATTTGTAAAAATTACTTGTAAATAGCTCTCTTGATCTATCCATTATCATATGTACAGCTGTACAATACTATGATTGCCTGGATCAATAAAAATACAATACAATACAATACAATACAATACCAGAAGCTTGCACAGGATAGAGTAGCATGGAGAGCTGCATCAAACCAGTCTCTGGCCTGAAGACCACAACAACAACAACAACAACATAGAAGAACACTCCTTACCAGACATTTTATGAGTCTCTTCCTGAGTTCTCTGTCCAGACCGCTGCAGAAAATTCTCCTTTTCTTATAGAACACCTCTTTTGCCATTGCTATACTTGTTTTAATTTCTGTGGTGCACTTCCAGGGGGTGTCTGTCCTGCTTCCGCAATACTTAAAATTTTGCACCTGTTCTAGTATTTCTCCATTCAGCATAATTTTTATTTCTTTATTTCCTCCTAGTGCCAATACTTTTGTTTTCTTTGTGTTAATTTTCATCCCATAATTTTTTTCCGTTTGCTTCAATGGTGTCCACCAAATCTTGTAATTCTTTTTCCCCTGTGACTAGAAAGACCTTGTCATCAGCAAACCTCAAACACCCTACTCTTCTTCCTCCAATTTCTACTCCTTTGTCATCTGATGAGCATTGGTCAATCATATTTTCTAAGTAGAGGTTGAAAAGAGTAGGTGATAAACAGCATCCTTGTCTTACTCCTTTCCCTAGTCTGATCCAGTTTGCACTTTCTCCACTCACTTTAACTGAGGCTTTTTGATTAAGATTTAATGAGTTTACAAGTCTTCTGGTTTTCCAGCCCACTCTCTTTTCCCTCATTATAGTCGCCAGCTTGTCCCAAACCACACTGTCAAATGCCTTTTCTAGATCAATGAAGCACATATATAGGTCTCTTCCTTTTTCAATAAACCTTTCTCCCAAGATTCGTAGGAGCCCTATTGCATATCTGGTGCCCGTATTCTGTCTAAAGCCGAACTGCTCCTTGACAAGATTCTCCTCCATTACTTTTTCAAGTCTTTTATTAATTATTCTTAACATCACTTTGGCAGAAAATGTCTGCTTGTGTCTGTGTATATGCGGATGGATATGTGTGTGTGCGCGAGTGTATACCTGTCCTTTTTTCCCCCTAAGGTAAGTCTTTCCGCTCCCGGGATTGGAATGACTCCTTACCCTCTCCCTTAAAACCCAAATCCTTTCGTCTTTCCCTCTCCTTCCCTCTTTCCTGACAAGGCAACCGTTGGTTGCGAAAGCTAGAATTTTGTGTGTATGTTTGTGTTTGTTTGTGTGTCTATCGACCTGCCAGTGCTTTTGTTTGGTAAGTCTCATCATCTTTCTTTTTAGATATATTTTTCCCATGTGGAATGTTTCCCTCTATTATATTCTACCAGTATAAAATTGATTTGGTTTCTGTATTTGTCCCCTGGTGATTTCCAAGTGTAGAGCCTCCTCTCGTGGTTCTTGAACCATGTGTTTTCTGCTATCAGCTGCCTTTCCCTGCAGAAGTCAATTAGCCATTCACCTCTAGCATTTCTCTTTCCAAGACCATGACTGCCTACTATGTTTCCCTCTTTCCCGTTTCCCACAATGGCATTCCACTCTCCCATTACTATTTTGCAGCATTTTTTATGTTCGTCCATTATTCTCTCTATTACATTGTATGTTTCCTCTACAATTTGGTCATCATGTCCTGAAGTTGGCATATACACCTGGACAATCAGTAAATCTTTTTGTGCTCCTTTCAGCCTTACACCAATAACCCGGTCATTTGCATAGTCCACATATTCCACACAAATAGCCAATTCCTTTGTCATAATCATTCCCACTCCATTCATTCCTTTTACTTCTCCTCCTGAGTAGTACAATACATATTCATCTGACTGTAACTCTCCACGTCCATTCCATCTTACCTCAGCAACTCCTACGAGGTCCATATGATCCTTTTCCATCTCTTTTTCAAGGTTTTCTAGTTTTCCAGCTTGTAGCAGAGTTCTAACATTCCAGGCACCAATTCTTGTTTTGATTGATTTTTTGCCTCCTTTCAAGTTGTCCCCCCCAGAGATCCGAATGGGGGACTATTTTACCTCCGTACACTGATTTAACATGAGAGGAAGCCATTTTTGTGCAGAAAATGGAGACTGCATTATGCAGGGAAAATAATCTGTGGTGGTATTCTGTTGCCTTCTGCAGTTCTGGAGGCCACCCCTAACATGGGATACAGACGCCTTTTGCAGCTGCCCACTCTGGGTCAGACGCTGCATGAGAAGTATAGGTTGGAAAATGAAAGACCGCTAGTCGTTGAAACCTAATAGCGTCAGTGTCGGAAAAGAGGTTGGAAAATGAAAGACCCCTAGTCCTTGAAACCTAATAGCGTCAGTGTCGGAAAAGAACAAGAGCTGGCCGAGGGTGGCCAGATAGAAAAGCAATGCCAGGACTCAGCTTGGGGCCTCGTGGTCGCCAGCCATGTACTCACTAGGTGTGAGTCCCTTTTATCGTATGATAAAGCTTCTTTTTCAAGAAACATAGGCCAAAAAACAATTTCCCATTAAAACCATTTTTAATGTAAAAGTCATATGAGTTTAATTAATAAGATCTTGAAATTGTTAAAATAAAACTGTTTGTATTTTTGATTATGAACCCTAAAACACAATTATACTAAATTTGGTATTTAATGTAATTGGACAGATACAAAATCTACTCGCCAACCACAGACAGAAGATCACATCAACATCTACATCTACATCTACATTTATACTCCACAAGCCACCCAACGGTGTGTGGCGGAGGGCATTTTACGTGCCACTGTCATTACCTCCGTTTCCTGTTCCAGTTGCGTATGGTTCGCGGGAAGAATGACTGCCGGAAAGTCTCTGTGCGCACTCGAATCTATCTAATTTTAGATTCGTGATTTCCTTGCGAGGTATAAGTAGGGGGAAGCAATATATTCGTTACCTCATCCAGAAAAGCACCCTCTTGAAACCTGGACAACAAGCTACACCACGATGCAGAACGCCTCTCTTGCACAGTCTGCCACCTGAGTTTACTAAACATCTCCGTAACACTATCACACTTACCAAATAACCCTGTGACGAAGCGCACCGCTCTTCTTTGGATCTTCTCTATCTCCTCTGTCAACTTGACCGGGTACAGATCCCACATTGATGAGCAATACTCAAGTATAGGTCGAACGAGTGTTTTGTAAGCCACCTCCTTTGTTGATGGACTATCATATAATCATACAATAAAGGATCCTCCTTTCTATGTATTTGCAATACATTACATTTGTCTATGTTAAGGGTCAGTTGCCACTCCCTGCACCAAGTGCCTATCCACTGCAGATCTTCCTGCATTTCACTGCAATTTTCTAATCCATATGAAAGGTATTAAAGTCTGCATCCTTTCAGAGCCAGTGCATCTACATCTACATAGTTACTCTGCAGTTCACAATTAAGTGCCTGGCAGAGGATTCATCGAACCATTTTCATACTACTTCTCTACCATTCCACTCTTGAACGGTGCATGGGAAAAAGGAACACCTAAATCTTTCCGTTCGAGCTCTGATTTCTCGTATTTTATTATGATGATCATTTCTCCTTATGTAGGTGAGTGTCAACAAAATATTTTCACATTCAGAAGAGAAAGTTGGTGATTGAAATTTCGTAAATAAATCTCGCTGCAAAGAAAACTGCCTTTGTTTCAGAGACTGCCACCACAACCCGCATATCATATCAGTGACACTCTGACCCCTATAGCATGATAACACGAAACAAGATGCCCTTCTTTGCACTTTTTTGATGTCCTCCATCAATCCTAACTAGTAAGGATCCCACACTGTGCAGCAATATTCCAGCAGAGGACGGACAAGTGTAATGTAGGCTGTCTCTTTAGTGGGTTTGTTGCATCTTCTAAGTGTTCTGCCAACAAAGCGCAATCTTTGTTTCACCTTCCCCACAATATTATCTATGTGGTCTTTCCAATTTAAGTTGCTCATAATTGTAATTCCTAGGTATTTAGTTCAAATTGACAGCCCTTAGATTTGTGCAATTTATCGTATACCCCAAATTTATTGGATTTCTTTTAGTGCCCATGTGGATGACCTTGCACTTTTCATAGTTCAGTGCCAATTGCCACTTTTCGCACCATACAGAAATTCTCTCTAGATCATTTTGTAATTGGAATTGATCTCCTGATGATTTTACTAGACAGTAAATTACAGCATCATGTGCAAACAATCGAAGGGCGCTCTTCAGATTATCACCTAGATCATTTATGTAAACCAGGAACAGCAGAGGGTCTATGACACTACCTTGCAAAACAGCCAGATATCACTTGTGTTCTACTCGATGATTTACCATCTATCACTATGAACTGTGACCTCTAAGTCATTATCTTCAAGATGATTCATAATGTTCAAGTACAGTATATGCTCCAAAATCCTATTGTAAATTAAGGTCAGTGATATGGGTCTGTAATTCAATGGGTTACTCTTATTTCCTTTCTCGAATATTGGTGTGACCTGTGCTACTTTCCAGTCTTTAGGAACAGACCTTTCGTCAAGTGAGCAGTTGTATATGATTGCTAAGAAAGGCACTATTGTGTTTGCATACTCTGAAAGGAACCTGATTGGTATGCCATCTGGACCGGAAGACTTGCCTTTCTTAAGTGATTTGAGTTGTTTCGCAACACCTAAGATATCTACTTTTATGTCACTCATGCTAACAGTTGTTCTGATTTCGAATTCTGGAATATTTACTTTGTCTTCTTTTGTGAAGGAATTACGGAAAACTATTTAGTAACTCAGCTTTAGTGGCACCATCATCGGTAACATTTCCATCGCTATCGCACAGTGATGTTATTGACTGTTTTTTTGCCACTGGTGTACTTAACATATGATCAGAATATCTTTGGGTTTTCTAAAATACTTTTAGACAATATTTCATTGTGGAAACTATTAAAAGCATCTCGCATTGATGTCCACATTAAATTTCGAGCTTCCGTGAAACTTAGCCAGTCTTGGGGATTTTGCGTTCTTCTAAATTTGGCATGCTTTTTTTGTTGCTTCTGCAACAGTGTTCTGGCATGTTTTATGTACCATGTTGGATCAGTCCCGTCTCTTATTAACTTATGCGGTATGAATCTATCTATTGCTGTCGATACTGTATCTCTGAATTTGAGCCATATCTGGTCTACACTTACATAATTAGCTTGGAAGTAATGGAGACTCTCTCTTAGGAAGGCATCAAGCGAATTTTTATCTGCTGTTTTACATAGATATATTTTGCGTTTATTTTTAGTGGCTTGGGTTGATATGGTTTTGAGCCTTGCTGCAATAACCTGGTGTTCACCAATCCCTGTATCCGTCATGACGCTCTCTATTAGATCAGGATTATTTGTGGCTAAGAGGTCAAATGTGTTTTTGCAACCACTTACAATTTGTGTGGGCTCATGAACTAATTGTTCAAAGTAATTCTCACAGAAAGCTTTTAGTACAATTTCGGAAGATGTTTTCTGTCTACCACCGGCTTTGAACATGTATTTTCGCCAACAAATTGAGGGTAGATTGAAGTCTCCACCAATTATAACTGTATGAGTGGGGTACTTATTCGTAATGAGATTCAAGTTTTCTTTGAAGCATTCAGCTATTATATCATCTGGGTTGGGGGGTCGGTAGAAGGAGCCAATTATTGTTTCTGTTGGCTGTTGAGTATAACCTCTACCCATAGCAATTTGAAGGAACTATCTATTTCAATTTCACTACAAGATAAACTACTACCAACAGACACAAACACACCACCACCTACTTTATTTAATCCATCCTTTCTGAACACGGTTTGCACCTCTGTAAAAATTTCAGCAGAATTTATCTCCAGCTTTAGCCAGCTTTCTGTTCCTATAACGATTTCAGCTTCAGTGCTTTCTATCAGATCTTGAAGCTCTGGTACTTTTCCAACACAGCTATGACAATTTACAACTACAATACCGACTGTTGCTTGATTGATTCTTGTTGTTTCTTTGCTCTGTACCCTTTGAGACTGGAGCCCTTTTTGATCTTCCCCGAGACTGTCTGACCTATCCTTCTTCTGGCAGAAAGGTTAAAGAGGAAGAAATAGGGGTGAAGGAAAAGGACTAGTGAGGTTTAGGAAAAGGGGTAGACTTCAGAAAAGTTGCCCAGAACCCCAGGTCAGGGGAGTCTTACTGGACGGGATGAAAAGGGAAGTCAAGTAAGTCTCCCATGACCCAGGTTTCTGGGTGACTTTTCTGAACTCTGCCCCTTTTTCTAACACTGACCAGTCCTTTTTCTTCACTTCCTCTTCCTTCCCCTTCAACTCTGCCAGAAGAAGGAGCCACTGGCTCCAAAAAATAACAAACTTTAATGCCTTTTATATGTGTTTTCTTTTTTTCCACTTGGCGAGTATATTTTTTTGTCTATCCAGTTACCTTATATTTTCAAAATTTGAATATTTTCATTGATTTAAATTTGATATTTTTAATATAATAAGTAATTTTAAATTGTTCAACTGAGACTTGATGAGTAGATTTATGGGGTAGCAAACATTTACTTTAAAATATTATATTCAAAGGAAATATTTGATTAGTACTCTTTGAAATCTCCAAATTAAGTCTTTTACACTGCATCTTCACCTTATGAAATCAGAAGATGCACAGTGGGATGTTCCACACTTAACAGCTACCCAAACAATGTTCCCAGTTTCCATGAATATCATTCGTTGGGCTGAGTGGATAAAACTGGAACATGTCACTCCAAGAATTGATATGTTACACCACCCTACCTGTCAATAGATTATAAGAGAATGTTGTGATTATCTTCCACTGTTCCTCAACTAAGCTTTACCAGAATAAAGAAAATATTTCTGTCCATATTTTTGTTCAAACTGTCGTTGTAATGCAGTACAAATGCACTCATAAATTCCAACGACCTTTTCAATATTCAGTATTTGGAAAATTTTCTGTCTCATATGGGACTTTTAAAAATTATATGCAGTACTTATCACTTCTGTGAAGTACTTTTCACAATGCTGTCAAAGTCTTCTTTTTTTAGATTGAGTCCATATCACCTCTAAAAATTACATTTTGCATTGATTTGTCTTTCCAGTCTTATTAGTTACCATTCAATCTTTTGTATAGTCTTTTGTCATACATGTCATATGCAACTTTCAAAAATTCTATGTATGTGTCAATATTAAGAATCGGCATACAAATGTCATCAATGTCTTTAACATTTTGGCATTTGTAAGTCCTGAGTGTTATGTTAGTACATAACAATGAATATAATGTTTTCCAACATAACATCAAATCATAACACCCCATGATCTTTGGGTAGCGTCTTTGATTATAAATCAAAATGTCCTCAGACTTGTGGTCAAAACCCACCACTACTTAAATTTTGATTAATAATCAGCATTGGCAACCGAAGACCTGCATAGGAAGTCACCCTCATTCTTGTTAATAGCCTTGTCAGAGGGGGCAGAGGAGCAGCACTCTCTTGTTCTTGGGGTGGGAAACTGTCCCTAAAGGCAGGAGAATCAGCAACAACTAACAGCATGAAAATGTAGAAGGCAACGGAAACCACTGCATTAATGACACATAATGTTTATCCACTGGACAAGTAACCTGTAATTGAAAAATTGTCATGATGATCTCTCCATTTGCAAAAGATTCCAGAATAGTGCCCCATTCAGACCTTCAGGAGGGGACTGCCAGGCAGAAGGTGACCATGGAAAACACATTGAATAACTAACAAAAGGATAACATTCTACAAGTTGGGGTGTGAAATGTCAGGCGCTTGAACATGGTAGGGAAGCTAGAAAATCTGAAAAGGGACATGCAAAGGCTCAATCTAGATACAGTAGGGGTCAGTGAAATGAAATGAAAAGAAGACCAGGATATCTGGTCAGATGGGTATAGGATAATATCAACAGCAACAGAAAATGGTATAACGGGAGTATGATTAGTTACATATAGGATGGTAGGACAGAGAATGTGTTACTGAGAACAGCTCAGTGATAGGGTTGTTCTTATCAGAATCAACAGCAAACCAACACTGATAGTGACAGTTCATATATATATATGCCATTGTCACAAGCTGCAGCATTACATCATGGTCAGGCAGAGATTCTGAAATCAGACACTGGATTGTAATTCATGCCCAAGATAGAGAAAGTATGTGAGGATATTGAAAGGGTAATACAGTACGTAGGAGAAGATGAAAATCTAATAGTCGTGGGGGACTGGAATACAGTTGTAGGGGAAGGAGTGGAAGAAAAGGGCTTGGGCCAAGGAATGAGAGAGGAGAAAGACTAATTGAGTTCTGTAATAAATTTCAGCTAGTAATAGTGAATACTCTGTTCAATAATCACAAGAGGAGGAGACATACTTGGAAAAGGCCAGGTGATACTGGAAGATTTCAGATAGATTACATCATGGTCAGGCAGAGATTCTGAAATCAGACACTGGATTGTAATTCATGCCCAAGAGCAGATATAGACTCAGATCACAATATACAGGGTGATCAAAAAGTCAGTATAAATTTGAAAACTTAATAAACCACAGAATAATGTAGATAGAGAAGTAAAAATTGACACACATGCTTGGAATGACAAAGTTAACAAAATGTCTGAGAGAAGGCGCTGGGCAGCAAAACTGTTGCCGTGATGGGTGAGAGGTACGCCAATATGTTACGCAATCGCATCATCCCCAGCCTGGCTGATAAACACCTGTTGGAATGTAGGATGTTTATGTAGGATGGCGTTCCATCCCATATTGCTAGATGCGTGAAAGATCTCTTGTGCACGTCGTTTGGTGATGATTGTGTGCTCAGCTGCCACTTTCGTCATGCTTGTCCTCCCAGGTCCCCAGACCTCAGTCCGTGTGATTACCAGCCCCCCTCACATTATACCCTTTCTAGTTGGGGGCAGCAATACAGAAAACAGGGAAATTGGCCTTCTCACTGGAGATGCCAACCAGCTACCCCAGCACCTTCCTAGCCAACCGACCCTGCTGAGGGTCCTGCATGAGATGAAACACACGAATGCCCTGAATGCACCCGAACCTTCGCCACCAAGTCCGGGTCGGGGGTCCTCCGCCACTGACAACACCAGGTGGCAGCCAACGTGGCCATCAACGTGGCCCGAAAACTCATGAGGTGGACCAAGGAGGAGGCCCTCTCACTCACCTGGGTGGAGGCCGAGCTCTTCCATGGGACGGACTGCCAGTTCACCTACGCCAACCAGGAGCTCCTCCGTGTCTTTCCCAATAGGACACTTGATGCCATCAGGGGCCAGAGACGGAAGCCTGTACACAGCCAGCATGCGCAGGAGTTTCTGGTCGTCCTGTGGGAGAGGGACAAGGAGGGACTGGTGTCCAGCCTGGGGCTGGCGAGGTCACTGCCACTGGATGCAGGGTGAGGACAGTATGACACCTCTGGGGATATCACCGCCAGATGCCGGGGTCAATGTGGCCATCTGGGTGCACCTTGCGGGGCTTCCTGTGTTTGTGCAGCGCTTCTCGGTCCTGGACTGATCGTCAGTTTTGGGGCCAGGGACACAGCCCACTGCCATCTTGGGCGTGCTCCCAGATGCCCTCGCTGCTGTCGGCTCCAAAGAGGTGGTGATTGCAGCAGCTGCCTCAGTGCCAGCTGGAGCCGCGCCGGTGGGAGTCCACGCACACCCAGGAGGTCTTCCGGCAGTCCCGCACGTGTTGCGTGTGGGGTCTCCCGGATGGCACCCTGCTACAGCCGCCACCTGAAACCCCAGTCTGCACGACTTCTGGGCCGACCTCTTCCGACAGCAGCCACCGTCCACTGCTAGTGCCACCAGTGACCGCCTCCTGCCACACTCACAGCCTTTCGACTTTGAGTGCCTGTGGAGGCTGGTCACAGCAGAAGAGGTCGCCACTTCCCTGCCACCCAGGAGCTCTTCGCTGGGCCCAGGCTGCCTAACTCCCGCCGAGCTGTGCCGCCAGCTGCGTGAAGTGGTGGTGAAGATTGTGAATCTCCTCCTCCTCCTTGCGTGAGCACTCCCTCCTCACCTCCTCCATGCCCAGACCACCTTACTCCCCAAAACAGTTGCACCAGCATCCCCTGCTGACTTTCGTCCCATCACCATATGCTTGGTGCTGGTGAGGACCTTCCATAAGGTTCTGGCATTGCGGCTGATGTATCTGTGTGCTGTGGACAAATGTCAGTGAGCCTTCATCCCTTGGGATGGGATGCTGTAAAACACATTCATCTTGGACCAGGCTCTTGTTGATGCAGTCCACTCATGGCATTCGGTCTTTGTTTCATCTCTCGACACGTCTAAGGCATTAAACTCAGTAGACTATGCTGCCCTGTGCTCCGTGCTAAAAGAGCATGGCCTTCCAACCAAATTGGCCAACTACATTGTTAGCTGCTACAGGGTCAGCACAACGGTGATAACGGGCAGTGGTGGTGTGAGCACGGTCATGCAGCCATCAAGGGAGGTCCGTCGAGGGGATCCTCTCTCCCCCCTCCTTTTCAATATGGCCGTCAATATAATGCTTTTAACACCTTGCTTCCCACAAAGAGCCCCGGATTTTAGGTTGCAGAGCCAACACTATGACCTCGGCTGATGATGTCCTGCCGTTTACTTCGATGAGGAGGGGCCTGTAGTCCTTCATCGATGCAACCACTGCAGCCCTTGCCCATCTGGGGCTGCACATCAACGAGCGGAAGTGTTTCACGCTCACCTTACTGGCCTCCGGTCGTGAGGAGATGGTGAAGATGGATGACTCCGTCACCTTCACAGCTGGCAACACCACCATGCCAGCCCTACATGTGGGTGAGACCTTCCATTACCTGGGGCTGCAGTTCTCCTCTTCTGGTCAGTGCTTGTTCCATCCTCGCCGCCATCTGCAGGAGCAGTTGGACACCATCACCCAGGCTCCCCTGAAGCTGCAACAGCGCCTCTATGCTCTCGCCCACATGCTGCTGCCGAGCCTGTATCACGGGCTGGCTCTCAGTCACATCCAGATCGGTGCCCTGAATGCCACAGACATCATGGTGCGAGCAGCTGTCAGGAGCTGGTTCCACCTCCTGGTAGACATTCCCTTGGGCTGCTTCCACTCTCCTGTAGCCCATGGGGGCCTCGGCATTCCATCAGCCTGCTGGATGGGCCCTACCCTAAGGCGGGCCCAACTCCTGCTGCAGAAGATGGGGCCAGCTGCAGACGATGCAGCCTGCGCAAGGTGCAGTGCAAGGTCACGGCACTTGAGCAGTACTTGACGTGGGAAGGCTATCTCCTCACGATGCTGGAGCAGGTTGGGGACATGTGGGCAGCCTGCCTGCACATTGCCTTCAGCAGTGCAGCCCCCTCCAAGTCAGTCACTGACACCAGTCATCTCCTCTCTGGGAACGACTTCATCAATGCCATCCATACTCGCATCAACACCTTGCCCTCCGAGGTGCAACACAATCACGAGCACATGGTTGACAATCGATGCTGTGTGGGCTGCAGGGCCACTGAGACCACCAACCACATCATCCAGGCTTGCAGGTAAATGCATGGGTCCCGCATGAGATGTCATGAGGCTGTTGTTGAGTACCTCACACATGGACTCGTGCAAAGGGGCTTCGACATCTCATTGGAACCCCACTTTCAAACATCAGAAGGACTCTGCAAGCCTGACATCATTGCAGTCAAAGATGGCCAGCCCACATAGTCGATGCCCAGATAGTCAGCAACCACCTCCGGCTTGAATGGTGCCACCAGCAGAAGGCGGTGAAGTAAAACATGCTGTCCATCAGGCATGCCATCCTTGACCTGCATCCTGGCATCCAGAACATCACCTATTTGTCAGCCATTTTGAATTGGAGGGGAACATGGTCCCCACAGTCCATGAGCTACCTCCTGAAGTTGGGCTTCAAGGTGCGGGAGTTCTCCATCATCTCCTCCAGGATGCTGACGTCGTGCTGGGCATAATTCAGGATCTTTGAGCAAATGATGGCACAGCACCTGATGCCCAGAGCTGGCGTTGGGTAGAGTGCTGGCTTCTCTCTCCCTAACTCCTGGGGTCTGTCACAGGAGCAATAACGTCTTTATTCCTAGTTTCATGTTCTTATTTTGTAAATTTGTTATTTTTATTTTTATCTTTCTATGTAATATATACATTTGAGGAGTGTCACCCTATGTAAGCTCCCATTGCAGTGGAGGTACTAGCAAGGTAATATAGACCTATGTACTATTTTTATTTCATGTGTGTATGTATTATTCCTTTGGAATAAAGATGGCTTTAGTACAGCAATAAGGGATAACTCAGAAGGCAGTACAGTTAAAGAGAAATGGGCATCTCTAAAAGGCCAGCCACAGAAGTTGGAAAGAAAAATATAGTTACAAAGAAGGTAACTGCAAAGAAACCATGTAAAACAGAAGAAATACTCCAGTTGACCGATGAAAGAAGGAAGTACAAAAATGTTCAGGGAAATTCAGCAATACAGAAATATAACTCACTGAGGAATGAAACAAATAGGACGTGCAGGGTAGCTAAGATGAAATGGCTACATGAAACATGAATAAATCGAGAAAGAAATGATTGTCGGATGGACTGACTCAGCATATAGGAAAATATAAACAAACTTCAGTGAAATTAAAGGCAAGGGTGACAACATTAAGACAGGAATGGGAATTCCACTGTTATATGCAGAGGAGGGAGTGGACAGGTGGAAAGAGTACATTGAAGGCCTCTGTGAGGGGGAAGATTTGTCTGATGTGATAGAAGAAGACACAGGAGCTGGTTTAGAAGATATAGGGGATACAGAATTAGAATCAGAATTTAAGAGAGCTGTAGAGGAATTTACATAAAATAAGGCATAAATCATTGTGAGAAGTGGCAGTAAAATGACTATTCATATTGGTGTATAGAATGTATGAGTCTGGCGACATATCATCTGACTTTCAGAAAAGTATCATCTACACAATTCCAAAGACTGCAAGAGCTGGCAAGTGTGAGAATTATCGCACAATCAACTAAAAAGCTCATGCATTCAAGTTGCTGACAAGAATAATAGAGAAGAGAAAGGAAAAGAAAATAGAGGATGTGTTAGATGATGATCAGTTTGGCTTTAGGAAAGGTAAAGACGCCAGAGAGGTGATTCTGACATTGGAGTTGATAATGGAAGCAAGACTAAAGAAAAATCAAGACACATTCATAGGATTTTTCAACCCAGAAAAAGCTTTCTATGATGTAAAAGGCCGCAAGATGTATGAAATTCTGAGAAAAATAGGGGTAAGCTATAGGGAGAGACAGATAATATGCTATATGTACCAGAGCCAAGAGAGAATAATAAGAGGGGACGACCAAGAACAGGGGCTCAGATTGAAAAGGGTGTAAGACAGGGATACAGTCTTTTGCCCCTACTGTTCAATCTGTACATTGAAGAAGCAATGATGGAAATAAAGGAAAGGCTCAGGAGTGGAATTAAAATTCAAGATGAAAGGATATCAGTGATATAGTTCACTGATGACATTGCTATCCTCAGTGAAAGTGAAGAAGAATTACATGATCTGCTGAATGGGATGAATGGTCTTCTGAGTACAGAATATAGATTGAGAGTAAATTGAAGAAAGACAAAAGTAATGAGAAGTAGCAGAAATGAGATCTGTGAGAAACTTAACATCAGGATTGATGGTCACAAAATAGATGAAGTTAAATAATTCTGCTACCTAGGCAGCAAAATAACCAATGATGGATGTAGCAAGGAGGACATCAAAAGCAGAGTAGCACTGACAGAAAGGGCATTTCTGGCTAAGAGAAATCTACTAGTATCAAACAATTTGAGGAAGAAATTTCTGAGAATATGCATTGGGAACAGAGCATTGTATGGTAGTGAAACATGGACTGTGGGAAAGCCAGAATAGAAGAGAACTGAAGCATTTGAGATGTGCTGCTACAGACAAATGTTGAAAATTAGGTGGATTGATAAAGTAGGGAATGAGGAGGTTCTGTGCAGAATTTGAGAGGAAAGCAACATGTGGGAAACACTGGCAAGGAGAAGGGACAGGATAATAGAACATCTGTTAAGATATCAGGGAATGAGTTCCATGGTACTGGAGGGAGCTGTAGAGGGAAAAAACTGTAGAGGAAGACAGAGATTGGAATACACCCAGCAAATAATTGAGGACATATGTTGCAAGTGCTACTCTGAGATTAGGAGGTTGGCACAGGAGAGGAATTCGTGGCAGGGCGCATCAAACTAGCCAGAAGACTGCTGACTCAAAAAAATATCAGTTCCAAGTACTTTTCAATCAAGCATAGAACAGAATTTGACAAGATCTCGTGACTACTAATTATGATTTCTCAGTATCATCTTTAGCCTAGCAGCAATTTTTTTTTTCAACAGCTTAAGCTATCAAAATTTTCAGCTTTCGGTTGTTGTCCCTTTTACTGAGTACATTTGGAAGAAAATTAGAATTAAGAATTCAACTAGCTTTTGCATTTAAAAATAAAAAATAAATAATCAATAAATTCTTGCAAAGGAGCAGAGCTCCATCATGAGACATGACATTTTAATTGCTTTGAAAATGCAGCAATTGACAGAGTTATGTTGCCACTGGGTAGTCCTATAAAATATTTACAGAACATATTTAAGTAAAATGAACGTTTTACATTTTCATTTAAAGCTTGGTTGAGGAATAGTGGAAGATAATAACAACATTTTTTATAATCTTTTGACAGATGGAGTGGTGCAGCATGTTAATTCTGTGGAATAACGTGTTCCATTTCTAACCACTCAGCCAACGAATGATGTTCTTGGAAACCAAAAACTTTGTCTGGATAGTTGCTAAGTGTGCATGCAATGGTTCGACAATGTACAGATTGGGTGCAAAAGATGTTTACTCAGAACATCAACAAGGTACGATGACAGGTGTCTCCACTTTCTGTGGAGGTTGTGACATTCACCTGCTTTATTTCTTCATTGATGGTTCACAGATCGATGTACTGCATTGCTATACTGGCTGAAAAATGGGGGGTTGGAAGTTCAACACTGACTACTTTAAATGATGTAGCCGACAGGTGGACATTTACATTTCACAGTTCTTTACTTTCAGTGTTCACAACCCCCAATAATACACAGTTATATGACCAGAACACTATTGTTTAACTTTCGAGAAGCCTCATTAATAGGTTGTTTTAGACATAGCCTATTACACTTATTTCACAGTTAAGTTGATGCATTGTTATTGATCTAACCAATACAGGTTCCTCGTCTGAAACTCGGCCGTGGACTGACTGTCTTATGACCAAAAGCTGGGCCTTTAAATATCATCACAATAATAAACATAAAAAAATGTATAGTTTCAGTGCCTAAGTTACAGAAATTGCAATTAAACTTAACTCCTTCAATTAGCTGCATACATCAAAAAACTGTGTCTTTTTAACAGTTTCATCTGCTACAAGATTTAAGCCTTATTATTTGTTTTAATCATAAAATTAACAAATATAGTTACACAAACAATACTTTTGATGAAACTGGAAATTACTTTGGAATTAATTAAGAGCTGGCTTTGCTAACATGTTTTAGAATAGAGCCAAATAGATGCTTCAAGAATACCATTAGTTGTTCCTCCCAATGTTTACAATTAGTACAGAATTTATATTTGCTTATAAGTCAACAATAAGATTTGATTTATGAAACAGTTACTGATTTCACCCTATAATGGAAGATATTAACTAGGAATAGTCAAAATAAATTAGAAAATCAATTACATACATAAAACTAAGCACACAATTAGATCTGGTGTTATATTCTTTAAAACTGAGGGCCAACCTTTCTCTTTAATGGAAATGCAGATTACTCTCATGTATGTTTGTGGTAGTCAGAAATGAAAAAATTAATTTTAAAGAGGCAGATGGCAAAACATGAGGGGAAGAAAAATATCCCAGCTTGCTTCGTCACAAGGGCCACTTATGATTTGGTATCATGGCTTGTCAGTGCCTTAGAAGTCACAAAGCAAGAGATGTGGGTGGTGATATCAACACTAGAACAATTGAGGATTATATATGAGAACTGTCATTCTGTAATGTCATGTCAGTACATGAGTACATGTTGTCATCTACTTTGAGCTAAGGTTAAGAGAGATCTGTTCACCCACAACTATAAATGAAATTGTACAGTTCAAATATTGCATTTATAATACAGTAGAGTGACTAGCAAAGTGACTGTGTCATTTTTGTAGCTTGAATGAATTTGAGCTCTCTTTCAGCATCTGTCCCTGCAAAAGGTGAAGAAGCCCATTGTCAAGGCTAGTGGTGTTGCATAGCAGGTTCACTACAGTAAATGACATGATCAGTGAGCACAAGCTGTTTATAAGGTAAAAGTCTGCACACATATCTGCAAGGTGACAGATCATATGTGGGTGGAACACATCATACCAAAACCCATTTTTTTCAGTCCATTTTGGCAACCAATGTGCAAGGACATGGAAATGTGACATCAAAAGAAGAGACCCTTAAGCATCATCATCCTGAGGATTTCCTTCCAGTGAACCAGGTAGGAGCTTCATGAATGATATGCCTCCATTGATTCCTGTCCTGTTATATTTTTTTCTCCTTCCACTTTTTTTTCTTTTCTTTTTTTTTTTTTTTTTGTTTTAATTATTATTATTATTATTATTATTATTATTCTCTTCTCTCGTATTTATGACACAGATCTCCAGACTATACATCATGATTGGCGAGATATAGTTTTACTCATGGTCTGTTTAGCTCTTAGAAAACTCCCTTGCCTCAAATTTGGTCTCATACTTGGTGTAAGAAGCTGGATCCTTTTGCTGCTCTGTTTAAAACTTCTACTTTGGCGCTTCAATCACTTGATATGAGACCACCCAGACAAATAAACTTTTCACACATTCAACCCTCACTCCTTCCAGTATGGTGGTACAAGGTGTGGGTGTCCTACTCTCCTTCATTGGCACTACCTTCCTCTTAATCAGAGTCAACTTAAATTCTTTAAATTTTTTATTCCAGTAATCCAGTCACCTCTGAACCTACATTTCTGTCCCTCCCCAAATGGCAGTGTCATCAGCAAAAACAAAATCACAGAGATCTTCATTTTCTGTTTCCTCGATTTCTTCCACGATTGTGTCCGTAACAGTAATGGAGGAAGTGACCTTAAAAATAATAAAAAGAATTTTCAAGAATTTTGATGAAAATAATGGAAGAAGATACAATGTTGCCTGAATTAATTTGAATATTTAAGAAGAAATAACTGTAATTTGGTTAAGACAGAGAAAATGTTAATTATTATAAAGAGTTGGGCATAGGATGTTAGACGACCAAAGCATTGAGGTCACCAATGCCAAAGAATTTTATCAATGACGTGGAAGAAATCTGGCAGCATGTCAGTAGTGCAGCTCCACTTCACAGTGCAGTGGCTGGTGAGCTGGCTATGCAATCGCTATGCTCATCGCTGCATCAGTTAGCCCACGCATGACACATCGGCAGCACAGAACAGTTAGCTGTGTGCCTGATAAGGTGAGCTGTAAACAGCACAAACCTAAGACTTTTTTTTATTAGTATTCAGTCTGTGAAGAGTTGTAAAACCATATTTCACTGGCTTAGGCTAGTCAGGTGAAAATATAGAGACTTTGTTTGAGTACAAACGAGGATGTATCTATTGTTGTTAAAGATGTATGCCAGTTTGGATGAAAAAAATGAAGGGCTTTGTGGACCTTATTAAGACAAGGAGAGGAATTAGAAGAACTTAAATATGAATGCATCAAATTCAAAAAGACAAGGGGAGACAGCTACAAAAGTAGACTCTTCAAAATAGGAAATAAATGACAAAATTTCTAATATAGAAGTAATCTGAACAAAGCTACATTAGAAGTTACAGACTGAGGTAGAAACACAGTGCAACTTAGTATGGTAGGAGGTTAAATAACAGTCTAAAGAAGTAAATGATATGATGGAAAAAAAAGAGGAATTTTCAACTGATGAATTCAAAAGAATACATATACTCAAATCTCAGATATGCAAGACCGAGTAGATTGTTGTTATTGTTGTTTTGGGGAAGGAGATCAGACAGCGAGGTCATCGGTCTCATCGGATTAGGGAAGGAAGTCGGCCTTGCCCTTTCAGAGGAACCATCCCAGCATTTGCCTGGAGCGATTTAGGGAAATCACGGAAAACCTAAATCAGGATGGCCGGACGTGGGATTGAACTGTCGTCCTCCCGAATGCGAGTCCAGTGTCTAACCACTGCGCCGCCTTGCTCGGTACCGAGTAGAGATGGTAGAACAAAATAGAGAACTTGGTGAATGACCCAGACAATTGGACTAGTTTAGAGGAAAGTCTACAGAAACTACCTGAACAAAAAATACAAGATAAGGTTGAGTCCAACAGCGCTACCACCAATTCTTCGGGCAATACTGTAAAACGTCAGATGGAAAATTAGAAATTATAAGAAGTATTAGAAAATACCAAGTGACAACTTAATAAGAAAATAACTATCAATAATACTGAGGTATCAAGTGATACAAAAGAGGAACTTCAACTAGGAAATATCATGAAGTTATCAAAACATTTTCCAAAGTTCAATCCTGATGGGGAGGTGTGTACCAACTTATTTTTTGTGAACGTTTTCTAAGTCATTACCTAATAAATGGGAAGACTATAAGAAAACAGATTAGAGACGTGACAGAATGGAGAACTGTTCATGCAGATTTTAAATCATGGGATAATTTTCAGGAAAAGTTCAAAACACCTGTCCTCCACCACCCAGGAAAAGCTGACTGTAAAATTACTAGCCCCAAAATATTACAATAGTTCTTGGGGAAACTATAAGAAATACAGTGAAGGACATCTAACTTTATCTAAATATTAAGATAAACTATTAGAGGAATCGTGAAAGTATTGTCATGCAGATTACCACACTATGTAAGAAAGGAAATGTGGTATCGAGGGTGGATACTCGGAGGTGATTTGCTGACCTTCATTGAAGAGCTAGATTCTTTAAATAAAAAATATAGTGAGAATGTCCAAGGACAAAACTTGGAACATGACGACATGGAGGACAAGTGTTTTCCCAACCAATTTGCTAAGAAAAGAGGAACTAACGTTTGTCATATTCATAACCGAAATAACAATTGAAGTAATTCAAAAGACAGGAGAAAGAATAATATATAGTCACAAGTGTTTGTACCAAACACAGTCAACAATCATGTGGATATCACAATACTTATAAAGGGATTTGTGTCAAGTAATGGGGTAATTAAATTGAATTATCCTGCAATTATAACAGAGAATGTGGAACATCCTGAGGCACGGGTCAGGATCCAGGATGTGACACGACATTCATAGCGCCATACATGGAAAAGTCAATCGCTTTTATCCATAAGATACCTACATGAGAGCAGTTGGTGGATGAGGAGGAGAAAATAGAAGAAAGTCAGCCAAAACTAATAATAGTTAGGGAAATATACAGGAGAAATGTGGTTATTTATATAGACTCTGGTAGTGAGATTGTACTGATCTCACAAGATTTATCCCAACCAATGAGAAATAAATCCTGTCCCCCATACTGCCTGTTACCAGTGTATATTATTATTATGAATATCATCCAGCTGCACTGACGTTTAAATGGTTTTTATTTTATAAATTATTCACAATGAGTCCATTTTGGCATATTGCCTACATAAGTAAGTGATGGTCTTAATATAGTGGTCTGTGGCTATGATTAGAAAAGTTATAATACATCATTAGATGTTTTTACCCTACATGTAATGTCATTGATGCCATGTCCTGCCTTTTTTAGAATTATTAGTTTCTCCTTAGATGTACAGTGGAGATGTGTATCTGATTTTAGTTGGTTTTTTGTATGCATTTTTCTTGACAGTTTGGATGACAGTGGATGAGGGATATTACATGTTTACATAGTTACCATTGTAAATAAGTGATGTGTGGAAATTTGGTTGTTTTTCAGTATTTTTATAGGTTTTGTTCTAATTATGTTTTTGTCTGGAATTTGGTTTGGTTTTATTTTAGATTTTCATTTTATATTTTTATTTTTCATAATTACTTTTCTGATCATATTATAGACCATTATATTAAGACCATCACTTACTTTCAGAGCACCTGATGATGGCAATACACCGAAATGGGCTCATCATGAATAACTTATAAAATAAGAACCATTTAAAGAGCAGTATAGCGGGCTGATATTCATAATAACCATGTCAATTAGAAGACATATTTTGCACTGCAGGCCCCAAAGAATTAAACTGGTGTATATATCATAGGTATTACGGGAAGCAAAAGTATGTTAATCAATCAAGAAACACAAGTACCTACAAACATAGAAAATTTTCAGTTTATGCAAACTTTACTAATAGTATCTAATGTTAATATACAAGTATTATTTGGCATAGGCTGGTTTCTGATATATAATGTGACTTTAGATTGTGATGCGGAATTACTGTATTGGAAAGCTGATGATTATCAATAGCAGTACTTTTTAAAATGAGTCCAGCAACAGATAAACAGAGTGTATTGGTAAACACTATGCACTTAGTTGCTAATGTGCAAGCAAGGAAAAATCTATTATGGATATACAGATTTGTAATGATGAAATATATGGTAAAGCTTATGAACCTATAATCATAAGAGATGAATAGAAGAAGCAATTATACAATTTTCTACAGAAATATAAATCAGTATTCTCAGATCCTGGGAGTAATAGGAGACTACACTTGCCAATTTAAAATAAAAAATGAAAATCTATTCTTTTGTATGAACCCTCTGCTGTACCTTTAAGTTTAAGATCTGCAGTACAAGAGAAAACAAGCAAGAAGATAGAAAGTCAAAGCATTGAACATTGAACATAGTGTAAACATTTGCAACAATCTGTTGTTGGTTGTTAAAAAGCTACATGTGGAGTGCAGCTTCTCTCAGATGTGAATACCCCAAAAAAAAAAAAAAATATTGAAACTGAAAGAGATAGACCTACAGTGAGCATTGTTAATATACGCACACTATGAGATTTTTACTTTGTAGCATCATAACTTTATTTTTAACAAAACAAAAATAAAAATAATCAAGGATTCTATTAAGGTAGATGTCCAGTATACAATAGTGTGAACATTTTTACACAACTTATAATAGTTGTTAAATAATACAGTTTAAATAAGATACTGTTTGATTTTCGTGGTATGTTGCCAAGATTCTGAGTCTGATGGACAATTGTCTGGGGTGAGGATCAAGATGTGAGCCTTTGGGTTCCTGCCTTCATTACTAAATTTTGCAGACTTCAGTTTTGATTGGTAAGAATGTGCTGTCCCATCCACAATGCTTAGAGTGCTTGCTTCATTTATTAGGCATGCTTAACTTCTGATTTCAGGAAATAAAATAGAGGCTCAATTCAATATTTAAAGGCTTTAGGTCAGTACACTATCCAATTCCTTTCTGTTGTATCCTGCCTACTTATCAAATATAGGGTGCCCAGGAAACCTGCTTTCTCAGATTTCTAGACAACAATTTAAGCAAATCGTATTAATGAATATTATTACAGAAATTAAATGACAATACTTAACTTTGAGAAATACAGATGTGTTGCAAGCAAAGGGCGAAATGCAATATAATCAATGTCCTTCAGTATGTTGTTGTTGTGGTCTTCAGTCCTGAGACTGGTTTGATGCAGCTCTCCATGCTACTCTATCCTGTGCAAGCTTCTTCATCTCCCAGTACCTACTGCAACCTACATCCTTCTGAATCTGCTTAGTGTATTCATCTCTTGGTCTCCCCCTACGATTTTTACCCTCCACACTGCCCTCCAATGCTAAATTTGTGATCCCTTGATGCCTCAAAACATGTCCTACCAACCGATCCCTTCTTCTAGTCAAGTTGTGCCACAAACTTCTCTTCTCCCCAATCCTATTCAATACCTCCTCATTAGTTACATGATCTACCCACCTTATCTTCAGCATTCTTCTGTAGCACCACATTTCGAAAGCTTCTATTCTCTTCTTGTCCAAACTAGTTATCGTCCATGTTTCACTTCCATACATGGCTACACTCCATACAAATACTTTCAGAAACGACTTCCTGACACTTAAATCTATACTCGATGTTAACAAATTCCTCTTCTTGAGAAACGCTTTCCTTGCCATTGCCAGTCTACATTTTATATCCTCTCTACTTCGACCATCATCTGTTATTTTACTCCCTAAATAGCAAAACTCCTTTACTACTTTAAGTTTCTCATTTCCTAATCTAATTCCCTCAGCATCACCCGACTTAATTTGACTACATTCCATTATCCTCGTTTTGCTTTTGTTGATGTTCATCTTATATCCTCCTTTCAAGACACTGTCCATTCCGTTCAACTGCTCTTCCAAGTCCTTTGCTGTCTCTGACAGAATTACAATGTCATCGGCAAACCTCAAAGTTTTTACTTCTTCTCCATGAATTTTAATACCTACTCCGAATTTTTCTTTTGTTTCCTTTACTGCTTGCTCAATATACAGATTGAATAACATCGGGGAGAGGCTACAACCCTGTCTTACTCCCTTCCCAACCACTGCTTCCCTTTCATGCCCCTCGATTCTTATAACTGCCATCTGGTTTCTGTACAAACTGTAAATAGCCTTTCGCTCCCTGTATTTTACCCCTGCCACCTTCAGAATTTGAAAGAGAGTATTCCAGTTAACATTGTCAAAAGCTTTCTCTAAGTCTACAATTGCTAGAAACGTAGGTTTGCCTTTCCTTAATCTTTCTTCTAAGATAAGTCGTAAGGTCAGTATTGCCTCACGTGTTCCAACATTTCTACGGAATCCAAACTGATCTTCCCCGAGGTCGGCTTCTACCAGTTTTTCCATTCGTCTGTAAAGAATTCGCGTTAGTATTTTGCAGCTGTGACTTATTAAACTGATAGTTCAGTAATTTTCACATCTGTCAACACCTGCTTTCTTTGGGATTGGAATTATTATATTCTTCTTGAAGTCTGAGGGTATTTCGCCTGTCTCATACATCGTGCTCACCAGATGGTAGAGTTTTGTCATGACTGGCTCTCCCGAGGCCATCAGTAGTTCAAATGGAATGTTGTCTACTCCCAGGGCCTTGTTTCGACTCAGGCCTTTCAGTGCTCTGTCAAACTCTTCACGCAGTATCTTATCTCCCATTTCGTCTTCATCTACATCCTCTTCCATTTCCATAATATTGTCCTCAAGTACATCGCCCTTGTATAAACCCTCTATATACTCCTTCCACCCTTCTGCCTTCCCTTCTTTGCTTAGAACTGGGTTGCCATCTGAGCTCTTGACATTCATACAAGTGGTTCTCTTCTCTCCAAAGGTCTCTTTCATTTTCCTGTAGGCAGTATCTATCTTACCCCTAGTGAGACAAGCCTCTACATCCTTACATTTGTCCTCTAGCCATCCCTGCTTAGCCATTTTGCACTTCCTGTCGATATCATTTTTGAGACGTTTGTATTCCTTTTTGCCTGCTTCATTTACTGCATTTTTATATTTTCTCCTTTCATCAATTAAATTCAATATTTCTTCTGTTACCCAAGGATTTCTATTAGCCCTCGTCTTTTTACCTACTTGATCCTCTGCTGCCTTCACTACTTCATCCCTCAGAGCTACCCATTCTTCTTCTACTGTATTTCTTTCCCCCATTCCTGTCAATTGTTCCCTTATGCTCTCCCTGAAACTCTCTACAACCTCTGGTTCTTTCAGTTTATCCAGGTCCCGTCTCCTTAAATTCCCACCTTTTTGCAGTTTCTTCAGTTTCAATCTGCAGTTCATAACCAATAGATTGTGGTCAGAATCCACATCTGCCCCAGGAAATGTCTTACAATTTAAAACCTGGTTCCTAAATCTCTGTCTTACCATAATATAATCTATCTGATACCTTTTAGTATCTCCAGGATTCTTCCAGGTATACAACCTTCTTTTATGATTCTTGAACCAAGTGTTGGCTATGATTAAGTTATGCTCTGTGCAAAATTCTACAAGGCGGCTTCCTCTTTCATTTCTTCCCCCCAATCCATATTCACCTACTATGTTTCCTTCTCTCCCTTTTCCTACTGACGAATTCCAGTCACCCATGACTATTAAATTTTCGTCTCCCTTCACTACCTGAATAATTTCTTTTATCTCGTCATACATTTCATCTATTTCTTCATCATCTGCAGAGGTAGTTGGCATATAAACTTGTACTACTGTAGTAGGCATGGGCTTTGTGTCTATCTTGGCCACAATAATGCGTTCACTATGCTGTTTGTAGTAGCTAACCCGCACTCCTATTTTTTTATTCATTATTAAACCTACTCCTGCATTACCCCTATTTGATTTTGTATTTATAACCCTGTAATCACCTGACCAAAAGTCTTGTTCCTCCTGCCACCGAACTTCACTAATTCCCACTATATCTAACTTTAACCTATCCATTTCCCTTTTTAAATTTTCTAACCTACCTGCCCGATTAAGGGATCTGACATTCCACGCTCCGATCCATAGAACGCCAGTTTTCTTTCTCCTGATAACGACGTCCTCCTGAGTAGTCCCCGCCCGGAGATCCGAATGGGGGACTATTTTACCTCCGGAATATTTTACCCAAGAGGACGCCATCATCATTTAATCATACAGTGGAGCTGCATGTCCTCGGGAAAAATTACGGCTGTAGTTTCCCCTTGCTTTCAGCCGTTCGCAGTACCAGCACAGCAAGGCCGTTTTGGTTAATGTTACAAGGCCAGATCAGTCAATCATCCAGACTGTTGCCCCTGCAACTACTGAAAAGGCTGCTGCCCCTCTTCAGGAACCACATGTTTGTCTGGCCTCTCAACAGATACCCCACCGTTGTGGTTGCACCTACGGTACGGCCATCTGTATCGCTGAGGCACGCAAGCCTCCCCACCAACGGCAAGGTCCATGGTTCATGGGGGAGGGTCCTTCAGTATAATGATTCCAATACAAGTGAAGTAATACAGGGGATGCTTCTATCTAGGTCACTGGACTTGACGCTCCTGTAGAACTCGTAGAACTGGGTTGCAGCTAACTGCTATGGTGCTTATGCCCTCTTCATGTAGAGGGCTCTGCCGTTGCGTTGTCATCCTGGAGAGGGGTTGGCCAGCATGCAATTAGCTGATGTTATCTCACAGCCCTCCCTGCTCTAACGTTCCTGCTTGGCATGGCAGCGCTTCACTTTATGCTAGAACACATTCCACATGAGTTGCATTACAGTAAAAGTTGTGGTGGCCATCAATTTTATTAAGGCATGGCAGATTCAATTTGCTTGATATTTTTCATGTATTAGTCACCAGTCCACATAACCACCCCAACATCGCAGATGTTTATTTGTTTGGTCCTGTTATTCAGAGCATAATATCTTGTTTCTTATGTGTATGGCATACAATCTTCAAGAGAGGACTGTGGCAGTCTGCTTGCCTATTATGTTATTTGTCTGTCTTTCTGTAATAAATTCTGATTCACTACTCCATATTTAATTCAACAATAGTTCAGTGATTCTTGTTCACTCTTGCATGATAATAATGTGCATAGTGGCACACCACAACTAATTTATTAGGACCACCCCTTGCATACAGTTATTAGAATCACACTTTAGTCAGTGGAGGGAAGAAAAAAAATTACCTAAGTTTGCATGAAAATCAAAAAACTGTGCCCATTTCTTGGAAAAGGTCACAGGTCACACCTGTATACAAGAAGGGTAGTAGAAGTGGTCCATAAAACTATTGTCCAATATCCTTGACATCAATTTGTTGCAAAATCTTAGAAAATATTCTGAGCTCAAACATAATAAGGTATCTTGAACAGAATGAATTCCTCAATGCCAATTAGCATGGTATTCAAAAACATCAATCGTGTGAAACCCAACTCAGACTTTACTCACATGACATACTGAAGGTTTGGATCAAGGCAACCAGATAAATGCAGTGTTTCTTGATTTCCAAAAAGCATTTGCTCGGTACCACACCTACACTTACTGTTAAAGGTATGATCATATAGGGTATCAAATTAAATTTGTGACTGGATAGCGGACCTCTTGGTAGAGAGGATGGAACATGTTATCTTGAATGGAGAGTTATCATCAGATGTAGAAGTAACTCTGCGTGTGCCCCAGGGAAGTGTGTTGGGACCCTTGCTGTTCATGTTGTATATTAATGACCTTCAGACAACATTAATACACACATCAAAAATAGTTTTGCATCATCACCGTTCCCAGAACTCTTGAAGATAGACATTGACTGTGGATATTGTATCACTGTTCAGAAATGTCACTAAAACCACACAAAGATGTAAACAACCACGCATGAGCAGCGCCTATCAGATGGAGGGGGTCCGACAGCCAATCAGTTCCAGTCATTCCACCAGCAAGGAGGTACACAGCTCATGTTGTCTGTAGTTCATCCATGCCTAGATGGTCAATACTGTGGTTCAATTGCATCCACATTGTTACTTTGTGTCAGGAAGGGCTCTCAACAACGGAAGTGTCCAAGCGTCTCAGAGTGAACCATATTGATGTTGTTCGGACATAGAGGAGATACAGAGAGACAGGAACTGTTGATGACATGCCTCGCTCAGGCCGCCCAAGGACTACTACTGCAGTGGATGACCACTACCTACAGATTATGGCTTGGAGGAACCCTGACAGCAACGCCACCATGCTGAATAATACTTTTCGTGCAGCCACAGGACATCATGTTACAACTCAAACTGTGTGCAATAGGCCGCATGATGCGCAACTTCAGTCCTGAATTCCATGGCGAGGCCCATCTTTGCAACCACAACACCATGCAGCATGGTACAGATGGGCCCAACAACATGCCAAATAGACCGCTCAGGATTGGCACCACATTCTCTTCATCAATGAGTGTTGCATATGTCTTCAACCAAACAATCATTGGAAAAATATATCTAAAAAGAAAGATGATGAGACTTACCAAACAAAAGCGCTGGCAGGTCGATAGACACACAAACAAACACAAACATACACACAAAATTCTAGCTTTCGCAACCAATGGTTGCCTCGTCAGGAAAGAAGGAAGGAGAGGGAAAGACAAAAGGATTTGGGTTTTAAGGGAGAGGGTAAGGAGTCATTCCAATCCCGGGAGCGGAAAGACTTACCTTAGGGGGAAAAAAGGACAGGTATACACTCGCACACACACACATATCCATCCGCATATACACAGACACAAGCAGACATGCAACACGCAATGTGTGGTTTTCATGAGCAATAAAAAGGGCGGAAATGATGTTTATGTTGATCTCTATTCCAATTTTCTGTACAGGTTCCGTAACTCTCGGAACCGAGGTAATGCAGAACTTTTTTTGATGTGTATAGTAAAATGACGTTTTTTGCTGATGATGTAGTTATCTATAATGAAGTACTATCTGAGAGGAACTGCATAAATATTTAGTCTGATATTGGATATGATTTCAACATGGTGCAGAGATTAGCAGCTTGCTCTGAATGTTCACAAATGTAAATTTCTACACTTCAATAAAAAAAAAAAAAAAAAAAAAAAAAAAACGTAATATCCTATGACTATAATATCAATGATTCAGTGTTGGGATCGTCTAACTCATACAAATACCTGGGTGTAACATTTTGCAGAGATACAAAATGAAATGATCACATAGGTTCAGTCATAGGTAAAACAGGTGGTATACTTCAGTTTCTTGGTAGAATACTGAAGAAGTGCAATCAGTCTACAAAAGAGAATGCTTACAAAACATTCGTGTGACCCATCCTAGATAACTGCTCAAGGTTGTGGGACCCATACCAAACAGTACTAACAGGGGATAGTGAATGTATACAGAGCAGAGTAGCACAAAAGGTAACAGGTTTGTTTAATCAATGGGAGAATGTCACAGAGATACTGAAGGTAATGAAATGGCAGACTCTTGAAGACAGACGTAAACTATCCTGAGAAGGTCTTTACCGAAGTTTCAAGAACTGCCTCTGAATGATTACTCTAGGGATATACTACAATACCCTACATATTGCTCACACAGGGATTGTGGAGGATAAGAATAGAGTAGTTACTGCATGCACAGAGGCATCAAACAATCATTCTTTCCACACTCCATATGTGAATGGAACAGAAAGAAACCCTAATAACCAGTATAATGAGACATACCATCTGCCATGCACCTCACAGTGGTTTGCAGAGTATAGATGTAGATGTGCATTGCTCAAGAATTCCATTGACTCTAGTCTATAAAATAGAATGTCTTGTTTGTTTGCTGTCTAAGTATGTTACTCATGAAGTGTAGAACTACCATAAGCCTCACCCACAACTGGGCAGGTCAGGAGGCTCTATGGCATTAAAGATTTGACAAGAAAGTAACTCCTAACCTAAGACGGATCCTGCCAAACTACTGTGTCACAATAGGGCAGCACTTGATATGTCTGTAGCATGAATAAAATATCTTTGTAATTGACAAATTGCATTTGGGGATGGAGGAGTGGGGTCAGTGTTGCAGGTGTATGGCGAAGCACTGGCAGCCACACTCAGCATGGCTCTATAACCTACAGAACAGGTTACACAGAAATCATGTGTCCTTCACGAAAGGTCTTTGATAGGCTGACAACTGGCCTTTACCACGTGACTCACTAAAATGTGTGTCACATAGTTATTTTAAGTGTAAGACTAGCAGCTACTGAAGCCACACAAAAGACTGACACAATGCACCACTTCACAAGAAAAACAAGTCAGCCCAAGTAACAGTAGGCCACGTAACTTCACACTGAATGAAGGCAGACGTGCCAAAACTTCTAATGAAACCTAATAATCATAGACTCTTTCAAGACTGCAGCCTTGTACACTAGCATTTTTAGTCCACTCTGCACTATCGTTTGTGACACATAGTATAGTTTTATATATGTACAAGGAGGGAAAAGTTAAGATGCCTAGTCTTTTGAAGCAGTTTCTGCATGTTTCAGAAGACTTTCTTCTTAATATGATTCTGGCTGGTTTTTTTTTTTTTTTTTGAACACACTTCCTCCAGCTTAGGAAAATGGAACAAATCAGTTGGCTCTTTTTGCATTAGATGTGGTTTACAGTGTTCCTTAAGGGGTTTTGTAGGCACCATTTAGTTTATGGACAGTTCCTGAGAAAATTCTCAAAAGCGTTTTTCACCTTTTTTTTGCCATCAGCAGCGGATATCTCAATAACTATTCATTATCAAGAAACACCCCTGTAACATGGTTTTTGTTTAACAAAACAGAGCTGCGGACTCCAAGACAGATATGCAAAGTACAACAAATTAAATTTTGTCGTGTAATTAAGCAACATGCTGAGAAATGTGTATATTCTTGGAATCTTGGGCTCAGTATGTTAGACTTGATGGAATTATTATGTACTCTTAGTCCTTGCTATCGACTTCTTATGTCCCTATAAACATAAGATCGCCATTTTTGTACTTCTAAGTTAATTGTAAATAATAATGTTAATGTTTAGTTAAAATGAGTTGTTATCTTATTGAATATGTGTCTTACACATCCCTAATGATCCATATAGATTTATTTTATGTTTAGCAGCTTAATTTCGCTGGCAAGCAGAAGTCTGGTATTGCGAGAATTGGACGCCATCAGCATGCTATCACATGAACATTTCTATTATATAATGTAAGCAATACTGATCAACACTGTAAAACTCCTTTTACACCATATAGGCTTTTAGCTTCTTTGTAAACTTAGTGTCATGTACATTGTCACACAGTTTTTTAAGCAGGCTTCTTAGTAATTTGATAGCTGAGTACTGGGTCCTTTTTCAAGAATTGTCAGTCGGTGCTCACATTATATTATATTTCTATTAGAACCCAAGTCTAATTTATTTTATGTACTAAGTATGATTATTCATGATGTACGCAAACATACTTTGTTGCTTGTACTGTATCATCCAACTTACTGCTCTCCTAAAGTGATATCATCGTAACAAGAAATTTAAAAGGGTGCAAAATGCAGATCAAGGTTCAGTGTGGAGTTCTGTTTGATTCCAATACTAGATGCAAACGAAACATAATAATATTTATTTGTGCTGTACAATTTGTGATTTATCCCACTTACAAACAATAAGCATTCTGAGGTAAAATGCAATCTAGCATTCCATCTTTATTCTGATCTCTTTTACAAGATAGAATCAAAGCAGCAAATGTCTGTAATTTTTATGGTATATTCCTAAGACCCTGACCTACAACAATCTTGAAAATTTTCTTGATATCTTTATCCATTTCCAAGATACAGAGGTTTGAAGCTACCCTACTTGTACATGTAATATACGGACATAAAATCCAGTGTGAGGCGAACATGTAGTTTATAAAATGACATAGCATGGAGAAATATGCTGTAAAGTGTCTCCGTTATCATCATAAGTGATCTGGGAGCCCTGTATTGTAAAACTGAAGCACGCAGAAAACTTACGTGCATGTAAAATCTGGTCTGAAGTGTAAAATTAGTTCTGCATTATTTCAATTTCACCTAAGTAAACTATCAAAATTTTACTGACCTGTCAAGCTCTTTTCATATGAGTGACCTGCCCTACTGCAGCAGAGAAAAGAAAGGAATTAGTGGAAGGATTCTCTGATCAATGTAACAAAAAAGATGAATATGTTCCCATTTAAAGGACTGACTGAAAAATGGGGTACCAACCAACTGCTTCATTCTACCTTACTCAGCACCTTTAAAAATTATCTTAAAGATTTGGGAATGCTAGCGTATTCACACTTTTTTTATACTGAGAGAGAAGGAGACAGTGGTAGAGGGAAGGAGACAGAAAAGTAATTAAAACTGGATGGCCGTAGACAGTGGTTGTAGTATTGAAAGGAGAAAAGAGAGAATGGCAGTATGAGAGAAAGAGAGGGCCACAAATACAATGGAACACAGTTGACTGTGACAGAACAGAGCTGGGAAAAGAGTGAAGCAGACAGCGCCAGTGGGAGAGGAATGAAGAGAAGGAGAAAGTAAAAATGGGTAAGCGCCAGTGGGAGAGGAATGAAGAGAAGGAGAAAGTAAAAATGGGTAAGAGCCAGTGATAATGAGACACAGAGTCTACAACAGTGATAACAAGGAATTGAGAGATAGTGACAGTGAGAAGAGACAGGTGCAGTGAGAAGGAATGAATAAGATAGTAAGAAGGAGCAAGAGGGAGATAGTGGCAGTGACAGGATACAATAGTAGCAAGACAGAATGAAGCAGAATGTGGCTTGCAGACAGGAGACAGAGACACAAAGAGATAATGACAATGTGTTGGGTTGAATGAATGAGAAAGAATGGGCAAGTAAGAGTGGATGGGTATGAGTGACTTACAGTGATGGACTAGTGGGTGTGAGCAAGCAACAGTTAGGGCAGCTTATGGGAATGAGAGGTGAGGTGCAGCTTAGACTGCACTGGCAAAACACACTAGTACTGTATGAGACTGCAGTCTTTCTCGGCATATTCCACTGATGAATTATTTTCGGGTTATCAGCCAAGTGGTGGCATCATCTTGTCGCAACGTTTCAATGAGTTTCGTACCCATCATCTTCTGGCGAAGTATCGGGATGCAGTGTTCTCCATATCTATATAGATGCTTGGCCGTTGTCTGCTACTGTAGGCTGGCCAATCACGTGCCTCGGGAAGGGGGTACCACGTCGGTAGTGGTGGTGGGGGCGCAGCCCAGCGTCGAGACCCGGTCGCTATGCAATCTGTCTGCAGACGCCGCTGCCTTCAGATCAGACTGTTTCTGACGTATTTTGTCAGTTGTGGGATTCCACGCTGCACTGAGCAGAAAACCGCTATCCCTGCTTACTAAATTGTTGTGCAGACGTATCTCTCTTTAGAGATCAAGAGCCTCAGGCACTGGCTCCACTGCAACTGTATGGCCTCCCGAAGATCCATAAGGAGAATGTCCCACCACGTCCTACACTGAACACCATAAATTCTCTGACATATGGTGTAGCCAACCACCTAGCACACCTGTTAAAACCACTCGTGAGTCACTGCCCTCACCATGTCAATAACTTGACCGAATTTGTTAAGGTACTCCAAGGGTTAAGCCTAGATGAGAAGGATCTACTAGTCAGCTTTGATGTCACTTCTCTTTTCACCCAGGTGTCGCTGGATGGTTCCTTAGCTCTACTCAAAGATCACTTCGATGAAGACACACTCAGACTCTTTTGTCTCGTGTTAACCACAATGTACTTCAAAAGTGGTGGGAAATTCTATGAACAAACAGATGGTGTTGCCAGGGGTTCCCCCTGGCCCCAAATATTGCCAAATTGTACATGGAGGACTTTGAAGATGTGGCACTGAACACTGCCCGCCATAAACCAAAAGTATTCTACAGATACATAGACGACACTTTTGTAGTGTGGCCCCATGGCAAGGAAAAACTACAGGAGTTCCTACACCATCTCAATGGCATACATGACTGCATCAAATTCACCATGGAGGTAGAAAAAAATGGCTGCTTTCCCTTCTTGGATATTTTGATCAGGAAAAATCCGGACAGTACATTGTGACACTCGGTCTACATGAAGAAGATGCACACGGTCTCATGTCTCAATGCTCGGAGCTGCCACCATCCAGCACAACGTAACTCAGTACTGAACGCCTTAGTACAAAGAGCCAGGTCAATCTGCGACAGCGAGCGTTTGCCGCATGAATGAGCACATCTGCGGGAAACCTTCTATAAGAATGGCTACTCTGAGACCCAAATAAGACACGCCTTGCGTGCAGACAAGAGGCAGGAGAAGATGAAGAAAAACGTGTGGCATTTCTGCCGTTTGCTGGACCGCCAACAGCCAAGATCACAAGAATGTTAAAGAAGCACAAAATAACGACCCTCTTTCGCGCACCGAAAAAAGTCAAAGATATTCTTGGCTCAACCAAAGACCAGCTGGGGTTGCAGACGCCTTGCATTTACAGTATTGAGTGCGAATGTGGGATGGAATATATCGGGCAGACACAATGATGTATCTCCCAGACAGTACTGAACACATCAGGAACGTACGACTAGGACAAACAATCAAGGCTGCAGTAGCAGAACATAGCATTATCAAGGGATACACCTTCAAATTCGAGGAAACAACGAATCTGTGCAGAACTGTTTCTGGGATTCGATCTTCAAAGAGGCAGTGGAGATACATCTGCACAACAATTTAGTAAACAGGAATAGCGGTTTTCTGCTCAGTGCAGCGTGGAATCTCACAATTGACAAAATACGTCAGGAACGCTCCGATCTGAAGGCAGCGGTGTCCGCAGGCAGACTGTGTAGCCACCGGGTCTCAACGACCACTGCCGACGTGATACCCCCTTCCGGAGGAACGTGATTGGCCGGCCTACAGTAGCGGACGACGGCCAAACACCTATATAGATATGCAGAACATAGCATCGCCAGAAGATGATGGGTACAAAACTCATTGAAACGTTGCGACGAGATGATGCCACCACTCGGCTGATAACCTGAGAAGAATGGATCACACTAGTACTGCTCAATGCATGTGATTATAGTGGCACTGCAAGCAGAGTAGTGCTGAGTGAATCAAACATGTTTGTTTCTCAGAACAACGACCAGACTATGTGACTCTGCTGGCACTTATGTTTCTTTCATTGTACTGTTGAGAAAATGGTGTCTGCAGAAGCCTCTATACAAGTTGTTTTTATTCGGCGTCCTTTTTTGGAACCAGTGAAACAAATATCATCACAGCTGATTCCTTTTGGAAAAATTATCTGATGATGTGGCAGCAGTATTACAAACTACAAGTACAGAATACATTTCCTTAATCTCTGATTTCTTTCACTGTCTTAAAATAGCAGGAGGTAATAATGTTGAAGTAGCATAACTGACAAACAAATGAAAATCATGCTTTATTATGTGAAAAAAGTTTTGAAAATTCTCTCATTTGGACAGTTTCATTTGAAGATCTGTTAAAGTTTCATTGTATCTGATAGATGCCTTTTACAGAAAACACAATGTCTACTGTATGTCAGTCATCGACACTCAGATATCTTTCTCGGTCAGTGACAGTGGAGAACATGGACATTTCGCAATATTGTCAGAAAGTTCTGGTGAAGTTTGCACTGGCTTCCAAGCTAAGTTCCACTTATCACTTATTATTCCTAAAGCACATTCAATTAATTGTCGTGGTCTGGAAAAGCATTTGTATACATATTCTTAGCCTGGATCTAAAACTCATTGACTGTAGAAAAGTGCCTCAACAGTGGATATGACTGATCTCCACTGAGCACAAAAGGCAACACACCTGACATCTTTGGTAGTGGAAAATCTGGTGGTATATTAAGAACACCTTCTTGCTTCAAGCGAAATAAACTAAAAGAATGAAATCTACCACCTTGTCCTTCCTTCTCATATCACCCTACATCGATTATAATGAATGTCCTATGAGGATCTGTAACTGCTTGTAAGACAATTGAATGAAAATGTTTTATAGTTATGAATATTGTACCAGAATTTTCTGAGCATTTTGGATGAACATGTTTTCTGTCAACATCATCATCTGCATTTGGAAAGTTCTGTATGTTGCATAAATCATTCACAGTATTTAGAAAATCATCTTCAGAAAGCAACACTTTGATATTTGACTCCACAATTCTTACAATTATTAGGAATCCTATTGGGAATGTCAGCCATGTCTCGGAAACTATTTCCAGTTTTTAGGAACCTGTAACAATTCTAGTTCTGTACTTACTTATATAACATTAGATAAGGAAGTTAAGCACAGTAACAATATGGCAACCAACTCTCCTCCTCGTGTGATTTCATGTGCCAAAATCTTGCTTTGATATCTCAAACTGTTTGTGAGATACTAGGGTGTCATGAATATTTCAGTTTCGCTTTATTGTCTGGCCATGTGTGCGGTATGGAGTGTACTCTATACGATCCATTTTCTCAGCAGTGGAGCAAGTTATAGATCCCATTCAAAGTTTAAAGAATAGTTCAGTACATTAACTACATTTGTTACACAGCACATGCACCAAATACAAATTCATAGCAACCTCTATTTTTCATTGCAAACTACTCGATTTTTTTTTTTTTTTTTTTTTTTTTTTTTTTTTTTTTTTTTTTTTTTTGCAGTAGCTTACTTAATTTTGAAATCTCACAACAAGTATAATGATTAACAGAATAATAAACAGCCCATTATGAAGCTGATGAGTAAAGCTGTGAGATGTGCGAGAGTCAAATTTTTGTACCACATAATTTCTTTAAAATTGTTTGAGAAAGTTTGCAGATTGGCCAGCTTATGTGTCTGCTGTCCATACAGTCAAGCGAGACTCCCTGCTGCCACACCGCTCCCTGGCTTCACCATACCTGGGCATGAAGCAGTGCTGCAGCAGCTGCCCAGCACGCCGCTCCACTATAATCTGGGGCTCGGAAAAAAGCATGCCAAAATTTTTGGAAAAATTTTTTAAATGTGCTGAAGAAGGTAAAATGAGGTTGCTAGCATACCCCACTTTTCACTCGTCTTTTAAACAGGAACGTATCAGCCTTTTCTGTGAGGGGTTGGGTTGCTTGGGTGAAGAGACCAAACAGCGAGGTCATCGGATTAACGAAGGAAGGGGAAGGAAGTCGGCCGTGCCCTTTTGAAGGAACCATCCTGGCATTTGCCTGGAGTGATTTAGGGAAATCATGGAAAACCTAAATCAGGATGGCCGAACGTGGGATTGAACCGTCGTCCTCCCGAATGCGTAGCCTTTTCTGTGCTCCAATAGCAGCATTTATCCGCAAGCAAAACACACATACTGTACGTAATTTACTACTGATGTTTTCTGGATGTTATCAGCTGCATCATTAAGTGGACTATCATTATCAGTACAGACTAGACTAACTGTTTTGCATCAATGTGTCCACATTTAGACACTTTCCCGGCTGACCAGGGGAAAATAAGCATTAATGGCTTGCTCGTGCCACAGGTACTTTGAGATCCTAGCCAGCCTAAAAACAAACTATTCCTAATAGCTATAATTATTAGCCTGCACATAAGTAAATACTGATGTAGAGTGAGAGAGAGAGAGAGAGAGAGAGAGAGAGAGAGAGAGAGAGAGAGAGAGAGAGAGTGTGTGTGTGTGTGTGTGTGTGTGTGTGTGTGTGTGTGTGTGTAAAAATTTCATTATATGTGATAGTTGCTTTCCACAGATTCACTGTGCATACCGAATTTGTGTAAATCGAGCCATTTTATACATAAAATATGGGGATACATTCTTGATTACTCACATATTACAGTTAAAACTGCAGCTTCTTAGTATTTTTCCCCAAAAACAACAATTATCTTTCTGAATCAAATTTTAATGCACAATTCATACCCGTAAAAATTTAATACTGAAGCACACAACACACTAACATCATTATTCCATATCCCATGAACTTCCCGCCTCCTCTTGTCACAGTCCAAGGATTTTGAGAGTGGTACATCATTAGGGGTTTAAAATTTGCAATCATCTGTAGCATTTCCTCTGAAAAGAGTGCCTTGGTCCTTAGCAGACTTAAATCCCTTTCCAAAACACGCCCATTCTATCAAGACTGAAGACCTACTTGCAGTATAGTCTTTTTCTGCCTCATTTTCTTTAAATGCCCTAAATTTCTCAGCTTCAGCTGTCACAGCTGCCTCTCCTACCATTTTAATGTTATGAAAGCCAAAATGGTGCTTGAAGCGATCAAACCAATCTGAGCTGGCCAGAAACATGCTGGATTGATGTCCTCTCTCATTAAATCTGCATGCAAGTTCTTGCCTTTACCTTCAATAGTAGTTCCAGAGAGAGGCATATGATGTTGGTTGTGGAGCTCAATCCTACAGTTTAGCATTTTTTTTGCTATTCTTTCTACTGCCTGTGGGCAAGATTTGGTGACTGTAGTCACACTTGATAGCAGTTGAACAGTGAGCAGTTTTTCAAATTGACACACTATTTCCTTTTACCAAACATTTTAAATACAGACCATGACAAATGTAACTTCGCAGCTCTAGTGACCTGAACTGATGATACATGTCTCGACAAACAAGACAGGAGGTGCGTATTGAGATGTGCTAATGCATTAATACTTCCACATATTGGTAACAGATATGGTAGTAGTGGACTTGTCATTTTTATGGTGAGAAGTGATCTATCTTTTTCGTAATTGTTATTATATCCTAGTCTTTCCATTATATGTAATTATTAACTTGAGGTAAGCACTTGATTAAGACCATGACAAAAATTTTATTATTATTTTGAGATATTTCCATCTTGCAATGTGTGACAATGGTGCAAATGGCACCCTATGGGTTTGTAGTAAAGAACTGTCACGTCATCATCTTCAAGATGATGGCTTCTCAGTTGATGCCAAAGACCATTATTTAAGACAGACAAAGTATATGTGGCAAAGCACTTAATGAAGGATGAGATTCAGTCCAAAGTTTTATTAGATTACTTATAAGTTTGAATCACTGCCACAGTTCGGTAACATTTATCCTACTGTTTCATCGTTATGGTGAGGGCACAGAATGATCTCTGTATTAGCTGCAATTCAAAAAAGGAGAGTGAAATGTTATCTTGTAGGCACATCACCACAGAGTTGCCTCATCATAAATTCACGAGAAATAAAAAAAAATGTGATGATCGTATGGCATTGTTGGCCGGGAGGCCCCAGGCCGTATTGCAAGTCCCTTTTAGTTGACGCCACTTTGGCGACTTGCGAGTCAATGATGATGAAGAACACACAACAGCCAGCCATCACGAGGCAGAGAAAATCCCTGACTCCGCCGAGAATCAAACCCGGACCCCGTGCACCGGAAGCGATAACACTACAGCAAGACCGTGAGCTGCGCACAATTCATGACCATTATAAAACACACATTTTAATATTCTTAGAAAATTTTTAATATTCAAACGTCAAATTTACAGTACGAAATACGCTGCCTCAAACTTCTGGCAATAATGTAACTGCAGCTGTATAATAAGGCAAAGCACTACAAATTACATCAAAACTGGATATACTACCAACAAGTAATATAAAATAATGACACTAAGTCTTTTGCGAGGATTCACAGCCATTGACAAAACTAAAGTACCATATCTATGACAGGTTTAAAATTGTAAATATACAGTATAAAAAGAACATAACATTAAGGAGCTGAATATACAGAGTAACTATTTGTTCAAATTTGTGTTTTAATAAAATAATTGTAAAATTTTAGGCATTTAACAGAGGCACCACAAATCTAGCTAAATCAATCACATCTGAAGGCACAAAACAACTGACACATCTGGTACACTTATTTAAACTGCAGAAACTATCCTCATGCTTAATAACACAATGTTTCAAGCTCTGAATAGTTTAACAAGAATATATGCTTTAAACAAAACTTCATAACAAATCTCAGATTCTTCTCTTCAAAAATCGAAACATTAAGAGTAATTATTACCTGAGATTGACAATAAGCATCATTTCAGATATGTCTCATCAAACACCACACACAGAGATAGTCACTGAGTATAGGCCATTACTAAGTTACAAACTTGTTCCTGGCGTTTCTAAGAAAACTACAACTTTTCATAAAAATCAGTCTCAGAGCTATAGTATTAAATACAACATATAAAAAATTAATAAAAAAATTGATCCCAACAGTAATCAGACACTTGTCAAATTATTGTTTACAAGCAGTGAGTATTATGTACGAGGATAACATGTATCAGCTGTGCAGATGTCAAATATATTGGTTTCTATATACAGAATTTTTATTTGCATCATCATTCACACACAAGGCTCAATAGCAAAGCACCCTTCAAACAATTGCATTTGCACAGATTTATGAAACGTATTACTATTAACAGAAGGTTTACTAAACTAAGCACTTCTCTACAGGCCGGCAGAGATAACATATACAATTATTGGTAGTGTAGTGCATTTATTGAAATCACACACACACACACACACACACACACACACACACACACACACACACACACCTAACATATTCAAAATTTTCATAAAAAAGTACCACCAAAGAGATGACTCCTAGGCTCTTTTTCACATAACACCTTCTATACATACAAGGCAAGTGAGAACTAGATTTTTTTATCTTTCTTCAATTTATGATTGCACAATATTTTACACTTTTTCATGAGATATGATTATGTTCTATCCTACTTTTGTAAAGACTGCATGGAGATTCCTGAATTTATCTGCCAACATTGTAACACTGGCAATTTCTCTAACAGTGACAGCACATCAAACCACAATCTTCACTGTGCTCATTTAAGACTGTTACACAAATCTCTGTCATCTCATAGACCTCTACTATGGTTTTTTAAAACACACTTGACCATTTAAATATGATACTGTATGTCAGAGTTTCTACATCATCTTGTTACATAATGTAAAATTTGTGTACAAAAGAAAATGTACAATAATGTTCATATTAATTACTATTTTGTGTCACGCATTTTTGTATGAGTTGTCTCCATCTCAGTTCAGATGGTTCTGTGATGACAAGTACATTTCCATCAGGATTATCCATTAACATTCAAACCAATCACTTCATAACATTTAAATTCACATGCACTAGTAACACAGCATCACACAGTAGTGGACAGCAAAATAATGTGTTTGTATCTATTCAAATGACATCAGGTTGGCAGGTAAGGGCTTTTCCTTGGTTCCTTGGGCTGCCTGATGTAGATGGCGAGACCACTGCTGGGCAGCAGAGCGGCTGCCAGCTTTGAACTTATATACATTCCCTGAAACACAACAATAAGAATACACTGAAGATCAGGATCATAGCATTCTTTGTGAGATTTTAAATGAATTGTTACTTATTTGCAGTATATAAAGTCATTCCCAAAATGTCTCATTCCTCAACAGTCTCTACAACCTTTTAACTGTGTCCGTTTTATGCCAAATAATGACAAACAAAAATATCAAAAGCAGGTGTACGTATTGTGCACTCACAATATGATCTCATAAATAAAAAACTTTACCCAATAGAAAATGGTGGAAAGAGAATGTAAACAGGGAAAATGGAAGAATTAACAGAAAATTGTAATTGGACAAGATTGGAAAAGAAGAAATACACATTTCAAATTGCATGAAAAGGAAAATATCATTCAAAATTCGTGAAATTCACATTGGAACAGATGGGCTGCGCTGTAGATATTTACAGAATGCACAACTCCACACACCACCAACAGTACACAAAGATAAACAACAGAACCCCATCTTTCTTCTCCCCTGAAGAAAGAACTTTAGTTGAAAATGTAGGAATACTGTTACTTTCATGAACTGAACTTGCACCTACTGAGGGTATGTAATGGCCACTCACCTGTTTGTGTATTTGACATTTTATATACTATTTGTCAAACACAAACAAGATTATAAAAAGTGAGAAACATAATTTTTACTTTTAAGTAATTCTTAAATGTTCACATGCAACTCACCTTTTTCATGGTCTGTGAGCTGAAAAACATCTTGTTGGAATGGATTGTCACCCAGCACAACTGACCACCCATCAACAGATACCATTTTACAAGGTTCTCCTTTGAAGTCTGATCTCTCACTTCTGTAAAAAAAAAAAAATGGGAATTTACAAATGAATTATGAAGCTAGTATGAAAGTTAAAGATCTTATGCATTTGTGAGCACAAACAAAACAGGATACAGAGGAGAATTACACAAACTTGCTGCTGACATCTTAACAGGATTTGCTACCATGTTACAAGAGTTTTTAAATAAATGTAAAGCTTATCTATGCCACACATATCATTAAAATTGAGTGCAGATTTCGGTTTGATTTAACTCTGAACTGCAATTCATTTATTGGTACATTGTATTAACAGAGCATAAATTACGTGCATTTCTTAATACTTCACACCAGTTACCAGTGAGAGGTGAGGATTTGCAACCCATCAAAAGAAAGCTAAGATACTGTTTCTTTTATCCATTACGGATATTGTCGAACACCATGATTGTACATTAACTGAATATAAATACAGGTAACTGCACCAATCTGTTATGAAATATTTGTTTATTTCAATTAATTAGTTTTTGAGTTGTTTGATTCTTATCTTTAGATAAGGCAATGCAGAAGTTACATATTCATGTTATTAGTGCAGTTCTGGAAGAAATACATGTTAGTTGTACACTTTATCAAAAACAAACATCTTTATAATAGTAACTAAATTTTCTCGAAGTGCTTGGCAGAACATGATAATTTTAAACAGGAAACACTTCCTAATCTCCTGAAAATTATATCTGGTCTCTAACACCAGCTTTTCCCATCTTACCTCAATGTCCTAGAAAGCTGAAAGCCAGTTCATGACCAAAGAAATATAATTTTGCAAAACATCAGAAATGTTTCCTACTTTATATTCGAATGTTTTTACTTACAACTCATACTTCCAATACTGCTGCAGTAAGTAAATAAATTCATTTTTTGACAACTTCCCATATAACTTTCTGTTACAGAGGAGAAACCTCTAGCACCCAGCATCATGCTACAAACATGAAAAGGTAACTTCTACAGTGTAGGAAGAAACAGATTTCTATTTACCATAAAGAAGACACATTAAATTGCAGACAGGCAACAATTAAATGACACCTACACAAAGCTTTCAGCAAGCTTACTTGTGTGTATGAATGGTGTGTGTTTCCCTTTTGGTGATGAAGGCTGTTGCTGGATGCTTTGTGTGTGTTAATTGTGGCTGTCTGCAACTTAACATGTCTTCTTTACAGTAAGTAGCAATCTATCTTTTCCTACATCGTTGACATTCCTACCTGGAGTTTCCATTGGCTGAAAATGTAACTTTTGAATGTCTCTTATGAAGGGTAGTCTGAAAAGGTTCAAAAACTAACTCATGGAAATAAGGAAATATTTCGTAAGTGGCCAGACTGCATATTTATATAGACTGACTGTATTCAGACTGTAATATAGTTATTTCCAGACTAGGTCAAGCTATCGTCAGTTTGTCCTGGTTATCTATGAATGGGCAATTAAGAATCTCTGAACAAAATAGATACAATGTTTTTAAGTATTTATTAAATGTGACTTTACATATTCTGCCCTTTTTTTTGGGGGGGGGGGGGGGGTAAAACAAATAAATTACTGCTCTTTGTGTGTTCTCTTTTGGTATCAACCCTTCATGTCCTTTCACTTTCTTTCATATGCTGTATATTTTGTGAGTAATAGTGTCATGCTTGTTCAACAAGTACTAAAGTAATAAGACCCCATTTTTTGATATTGAGACATAATTATTAGTCTTCTGTATTTCCAGAAAAACAGTAAAGTGATTAATAAAACTAATATTTTCAAATCTATTTTAATGTTCTTATTTTGCGTATTCTGACATGCAGCATATTAGTTAAATTTACTGACAAAAATTATCAATTTTTGAAAATATAATGTAAATAATGACCTGGGGTATTTACAAATGTCTGCTTTTGTGTGTGTGTGTGTGTGTGTGTGTGTGTGAGGGGGGGGGGGGGGGGGGGGGCGCTCATGAGAGAGAGAGAGAGAGAGAGAGAGAGAGAGAGAGAGAGAGAGAGAGAGAGAGAGAGAGAGAGTGTGTATACCTGTCCTTTTTCCCCCCCCTAAGGTAAGTCTTTCCGCTCCCGGGATTGGAATGACTCCTTACCCTCTCCCTTAAAACCCACATCCTTTCGTCTTTCCCTCTCCTTCCCTCTTTTCTGATGAAGCAACCGTTGGTTGCGAAAGCTTGAATTTTGTGTGTGTGTGTGTGTTTTTTTATCAACATGCCAACACTTTCGTTTAGTAAGTTACATCATCTTTGTTTTTAGATACCGTATTTACTCGAATCTAAGCCGCACTTTTTTTCCGGTTTTTGTAATCCAAAAAACCGCCTGCAGCTTAGAATTGAGTGCAAAGCAAGCGGAAGTTCTGAAAAATGTTGGTAGGTGCCGCCACAACTAACTTCTACCGTCGAATATATGTAGCGCTACACAAGCATGCTTTGTGGGCACAAAGATAAATACTGGCGCCAAAACAAATTCCGTATTGTTCATCTTCGAATGTAGCAGAATTTCAATGTACTACGAAAATCCGACTGGCAAGACTGTTAGGGATGTTTGTCAATATGGCCAACTCTACATTCCGAGTTTTTTCCTACCTGTGAGAAGAGATGGTTGCTAATAGGAACCTGATGAAATGTGAATCACATGTAGTATTCTCTTCACCATAAGAATAATACGAAAATAAACATTTTGCCATGTATTCTTTCGTGTTTGCTGCTATCTCATTTAAATCCTGTCTGCCTAATAAACTACGAAACTAGAGTGAAACAACAGCAAACGCGGAAGAATATACGTATCGTGTCATGTTTATATTCGTAATATTCTTATGCCTAATAGTGATATAGTCAGAAATGAAGCACGGCAACTGACTAGATTTTAAATGTAAGATGACTAATTTCTGCGCAGAATTTGATGTACTAAAGAAGCGGCCGCAAAGATTTTCAAACGGAGAAAAATTTGCGCCTAACTCTCGTTCAGAACATGTTCTATCATACGCAGTCTATTATTTGGTTCTTGTTGATCATTATCAAAGAAGGCAGCAGTGTAAGTAACAACAAACTGTAGTCTCTTGCCATTGTTTCGCTGAGACGATTCCTCCTCTTTTTTTTTTTTAAAGCGGCGGTAGCGCGCAGAAAAGCAAGTCATGTCGCGAGCGGCGACAGGCCGTAAATACGCACTATCAGAATGCGACAAACAATGCATGACACAGTACAGTAATGCATTTTCAGCTTAGAGTGACGTAAACACCTATAACAAAGAAAACGGCACTTATCAGATCAAAGCAAAATAAGCAATCCATTCAAACCAGACGAAGCACGTGAAAAAGGAAGGGTACCCGTATAAATACGGACGGAGCGCCTGACGCATAGCAATGGCTACCTGGTAAAGTTTAACTGCTAAGCTTACGACTCGAACCAAACTACTATAGCTGTATCGTCTTTCGTTCGACCTAAATTGTGTCTCATATTACAATGGACCAACTTTGTTTCGATTTGGAGGTGCGGCCTAAAACTTTTCTCTCCCCTTGAATTTAGAGTCTCAAATTTCAGGTGCGGCTTAGATTCGGGAAATATTTTTTTCCTTTATTTCGAGTCTCATTTTTAAGGTGCGGCTTAGATTCGAGTGCGACTTAGATTCGAGTAAATACGGTATATTTTCCCACGTGGAATGTTTCCCTCTATTATATTCATATCAAATAATGTAATTGGATAGATAATCTACTTGTCAAGTGGCAGCAGGACACGCATATAAAGGTATTTAAATCTGCAAGCTTGTGGCTCCTCCTCCTGACAAAGGTTGAAGGTAGAGGAAGAGTTGTATAGGAAAAGGACTGGAATGGTTTAGAAAATGGGGAGTTCAGAAAAGTCGCTCAGAACCCCTGACCTGGAGTTCTGGGCAACTTTTCCAAACTATCCCGATTTTATAAGTTTCACCAGTCCTTTTCCTTCACCCATTTTCCTTTCCCTTCTGGAAGGAGACACTGGCTCCAAAAGTTTGCTCTCCTGCTAACACTTGGTGAGTAGATTTTTTTATTTGTCCAATTACATCATAATTATATTTACTTTTATTCAGTTTGCTTTTCTTTATGTAGGCTCCTTCTTAAACTGAACAAATGGAATATTAATATAAGGCAAGAATACCATTAGCCACACATTCTCCTCCAAGTGACTGAATCCCTCAAATGCATCAATGATGTGAACTATCTAACAACTTGTACAATCCCAGACCAACATTGAAGCACCATTACTTAAAAGGAATTCTAGTACCAAGGGTGATTTAGTTTAATACAATAATAGCACATTCTTACCCTTTAAATGATTTAGGAGGGTAATACACAAGGGAGTTCGACCACAACTGAACCCAGTAACGCTGCCACGATGAGACAGCTGGCTTCCGACCATCCTTTAACACAGTTTTTCGCCTGAGGCAACCTTGTATTGTATAATGAGATCCAGCTTCCTGGCAAAACTCATCAGAATCTGTCGACACTATAGACCTGAAATTGAAGAACTTTCATGAACTTTTCAAGAAAGTGAACTGCTAAGTAACACTAAATGTTCAAACAAATGAAGAAATTGTTTGTTATCAAATAATGAATATAATTGCTACATTATCAGTATCAGTGTATAATTTTGTCCACGACAGTCCATGTAACTTAATATTCAAAATCATCTTCATAGATATTAAACATGAATTACAGTAAAATCTGTTTTAATTGCTTAACCTGTATCATGGTTCATTAACATTCAAAACTTGTAAATTGTGCTTCTATCAATACAGAAATCATCAGTACAAAATATCTACTCAGTTTCACCCACTTGAAAGAGACTTTCTCCGCATGATCACCGATTTGGCACAATATGATAAAGTACTTTCTTTGAATAAACCAATGATTCATTATGACATTATTAGCATGGCACTGTACTTGTACTACTAAAACAAGCTCTAAATATCTATCACAAGGAAAAGTAAAAAGTGAGTACTAACTATATTCTATATCAATGAGGTTGTCTACCAGGTGCAAAGAAATGAACAGATAGTGTATGAGGTGTGTCAGACTTCTTGCAACTCTCCGGCTTTGATTTCTGGGAAGTAGACAGTACTACATTACCACAATCTCAATAACGTTTAACAAAGTCTTGGATGCATACCATTATTGTTTCATTAGTAAGTCACTTAATTCCGCTGTCAGGAACTGGGCATTTTAGCTCCAGTCTCATTTTTTTGTTTTTAAGAAATAAGTAATTTCATGAAGACTTGCTTTACTGAGAAGTTTTGTTTTTATTATGACAGTAAACAGTGCTTTCCTGTGAAAGTCCTAGTAACCAATGAATTTTGTTTAATGCCTTAACATTTGCATAAGTAACTCTGTTTTTGTTTTTCATTTTTTGCACTCACGGAATTTAACTGTGCAAATGATGTTCACTAAAACTCAGTTTTAACAAATACCACATTGTCTTCTAAACTTACAATCCACTCCAGACTCGGGTGTGGCACAGAAACTGATTTTACTTTTAAGATGTCAATATTTATTAATTCTGGTGTCACTCACCCACATCTATGCAGTAATGTTTGACCTTCTTCATCTTCCAAGTCTACCTCCTTGTGGCAGCCATTGCCTTTAGGTGACTGTTGTTGCTGCTGTTGCTGTTGCTGTTGCTGTTGCTGCTGTTGTTGTTGTTGTTGAAGCTGTTCCTCAATGACAGAATCGTCAAGGAGATTTCTTGATTTCAGTGCTATGTCCTCATCTTCACTGAATGGTATCCCATGTGACTGTTTGTTGAAGATGCTGAAACAACCAAACAATAGTGTTATAGCATTTCTTAGATTCTGTTTTAAATGACTACTTGTGTCAGGAAAAACCTTCCATTGTATGTAATTACATGTTCCGACAAACATTATTCCAACTCTTCCTGCAGTTCCAACAAGTATATCACTAACCGTTATCCCTGCATACAGTGTCTTTCATTAATGATACGAAATCATTATGGCTGTACTAGGCGTCCATTACAGAATGATGTAGTCCCCTACTCAGTTTGTAGATATTTCTTAAGCAAATGATTGTGTTGTGTTCTATTTCGTCTTTACTCAGAAGGAACAATAAAAACTGATGCAGTCACTTTATGTAACTTTCAAAGTTAAAATATTACTAAATCATTAATGGTGCATTTTCGGGTGTTCTGCTGAGTTGTTGTTTTCACTTCACTCACAGTGTTTTGTGGACCGGCACAGGCATTTTTTTCAGGTGTTGCAAGTTTTGCTGTTAGGTGTACTCACTGCCTGGGCTCCAACTTTACAGTGAACTATTGTTTGTCTTGTGCCACTATTTAGAGCCAATTTCTATTTGTGATGGCCAATACACCCTTTAATGCTCTCTTATTTTAATTTTATGCACAATACATGATTAGTATGTGGCCAACATATTTGTGTTGTGGTCACACGCAACAGAAAAGCTTTAAGGGTTCCAGGAACATCCAGCCTTTATCCACTGTAATACAACAACACAAATTCTCTCAGTGTTTTCCAGCTCTGGTGGATGCAACAGATGGTGAGATTTTAATAAATTGAATTCCGAACCCCAAGTTTTATTTAAATTTGTAACTTTTGTCCCTGTTTATTAGGTTTTCTGACATCATCATTTTGGTTGTCTTCTGAATTATATTGTCCCAGAAACAGCATTTGCGCCACAATACTAGTCTCATCATATTTCATATCATGATCATATTTCAAGCAGGGCTCAGTACCAGCCAATTTGCTTCATTGTTTTAGTCGAGTGTGTCGCTGATGTTTCTTGTATCTTCCTTCCACTGGTCTGACAATCTGCCCCCATATAAAACAGGACACATTCACATGGAATGTGATATGCACACGGTCTCTATTGACCAAGAGCATCTTTATTATTATCAAGAATGCTTTTTGTGTTAGTTGAATGGAGTAGAATACACTGGATGCCATGCTTCTGTAGAAGTCTACCAATTTTTCTGGATATTCGGCCAGCATAACATATATAAGTGAGTTTTAGCTTCTCTTCCTCAGTACAAGCCTCAAACTTTTTCTTATGCATTATTAATTTTTACTGTATCACACAATCAATCTGATGATTTGACTACCCATTCCTTCAGAACATTTACACATAATTTTTTTAATTCTTTGGCAATGCATGCTCTGTCTGAAAGTGTTCAAACACTAGGGCCTATAGTCTCTGGCAGCAAATTTTTTTGTGACAGATGGTGATGGCTCGAGAAGTGGACACAGAGGTCAATTATGCCTAAGTTTTCCATATACAGTTTGACCCAGGGATCCATTGAGTCTTAACAAACGTGTCAAGAAAGGTATTTTTTTTTTTTTCCTTCAAGATCCATCATGAATTTTACATTACATGCATAGAGTTTAAACGCTCCTGGAATCCTTTAAGCTTTTCCACTCCATGTGACCCCGACACAAATGTGCTGTACATATTGATCGTATATTGTGCATAAAATTGAAACAACAGCTTAACAGGACACACAGAAGCACACCATTAATATATCATGCCCAGAAAGATTAAAAAACATCCATCATAAATGTGTAGATTAGGAATACATTAAAGAATTATTCTAAACAATTCATGACTGCTACAACTTCCCATGCACACAAGCATGCACCATGCAGAAAACAAACACCAACAATGATGAAAACAACAAAAGCGGACTCATAAAAATGGCAACAAAAATGAATTCAAATGGCTGTGGACATAGAAGCCACCATATTTGATTAAATGAGAAACTGTCAATGGATGGATTATGAAGAATGAAAACAACTAACAACATCTACAATTGTTATGGTAATAGCAATGTGTTAGAGGTGCTTAGTGATAAAATAGCTATCATTCAAAATATTTCCATGAACGTATGGGAATGAAACAGTAATTATTTGTCATGAGTAAAAACAATATATTATTTCATTTTCACTAAGCCAGAAGGACAATGACAATGGACGCATTTTAAGACAATATGAAAATACCCTGCTACTGGCTGTATACAGATTCTTTTGACCATTATCTTTTGACAGCAGAGGCAGGGATCGAGAGTTGACTTAAAAGGGAAAAAAAATCCTTCTGTTTCCAGTTTCCTGAAAGAGTGATAAAGAGAGAATACACACAATATAGCACATAATGAGTCACTAGGTACGGCCTGGTACAAAATGAGTCACTAGGAATGGCCATAGAAATGTAAAAAGCATGAAAAAATTACCTACTCATATTTACTGAGCTGTATCGTAAGCAATCTATGATGCAATGACATTTCTGTTACACAGTATCATGCATAAGCAAACAAATGTACGAGGCATAAATGTGGGCAAAGAGATGTGCAGTATGAAATGTGACACAGACAAGATGGGCCGAGCAAAAACTCACCCACTAGGAACCCAGCCTGTCAGCTGATGTTGCTGTTTGTGGAAGTTACGAGGAAGGCTTGTGCTACGGAATCTGGTGAACAGATGACACACCTTCACTCAAGAGGAACTGCATTTAAGTATAGCACAATTGTTACTAAGGAAAGTTATTCAAATGACAACTAGACACAAGATTCTTAATTTTCAAACACCTCTCTCTTAGAACTAAAAGAAAGTCTTGTCCTATGAAGCATATGAGTGAATAAATCAGACTGTAAAGCCACCTCTAGAAACGTGTAAATAAAAAGGAGAGAATGCATGTCATGCATCACACATATGCAAGTCACACTGTTAAGATGAGTTTAAGCAGATTCAAAAAATGTTTATGAAAATAAATACAAGCCAAAAATTAAGTTGATTAAGCACATGACAAACATATAGATTCGGTACACAAAATTTGGGGCCTAACTGTTCCCTTTTTTTCAGTCATTTGACTGGGTGATATATTGAAATTATAATTCTAACTTGCTATTAGAGAGAGAATAAGAACACATTGCTAATACTAAGTTCAAATTAACATCTCAGTACTAGTCATTAAGTTAATAAATAAGAGTGAATAAATACCAATTAGCTCTATTTTTCCACTTTACCCCTACGAAGGAAATAACAAAAAAACCTGATATGTCACATTAATAACTGTTTTTTGTCATGGTAGACTACATGTAGCCATGAAACTTCCTGGCAGATTAAAACTGTGTGCCCGACCGAGACTCGAACTCGGCACCTTTGTGCAGAACTAGCACTCCTGAAAGAAAGGATACTGCGGAGACATGGCTTAGCCACAGCCTGGGGGATGTTTCCAGAATGAGATTTTCACTCTGCAGCGGAGTGTGCGCTGATATGAAACTTCCTGGCAGAGTAAAACTGTGTGCCCGACCGAGACTCGAACTCGGCACCTTTCTGCAAGGTTCGCAGGAGAGCTTCTGTAAAGTCTGGAAGGTAGGAGACGAGATACTGGCAGAAGTAAAGCTGTGAGGACCGGGCATGAGTCATGCTTCGGTAGCTCAGATGGTAGAGCACTTGCCCGCGAAAGGCAAAGGTGCTGAGTTCGAGTCTCGGTCGGGTACACAGTTTTAATCTGCCAGGAAGTTTCATATCAGCGCACACTCTGCTGCAGAGTGAAAATCTCATTCTACATGTAGCCATGCTTATTTCGATTATTATTTGGAATGTGTCTATCTTTCCATGTTAAGTTACTGGATATCCAACTGATATGTACCACCTTGTCACATTAACGTGACCAGCTGTGACCTGTGGCCCGTGGTGCACCACAGTTTCCTTGACACCTGTTTTGGATAGTGCCATTTTATCATGCACAATATACTTTAACCACGGCAGTAGGTGAACACTTTACAAAATTAGCCATTTCAGAAATGCTTCCCACTTTTGGCCTTAAAGTTAGTGAATATGCCCTTTTGAACATCAGATTAATCACTCCATTTCTGCATTACGACAATGACTGCACCGTTGTTCATGTCCCCTCATACACCTACCACTGATAGTGCTGCCACCTACCCTCTAAACATGGTAACCACACATTGATGTCGGAATGTATGTGGTGGTCACATTAATGTGACTGGACTGTGTGCTTCAAAGTTAGCTAATACATGAATATATTGCCAATATTCAGTACTGTTCACCTTGGCTTGTTTTACTTCAACATAATTTTGTTATGATCCCACTTCTTCTTCTAAGTGTATTTACTCTCATTTATATTGATGGTATCATCTGTAAACCTGGCCATTGGAACTGTGATAGAAACATACACAGCACTATTTTTCAGTGATTTTTTTCTTTATTTGCCTGGTGCTAAATACTACCTGATTTGGTTTTTTCGTCATATCTGTTTGTCAGTGAGTGTGAAGCAGCTCACACACACACACACACACACACACACACACACACACACACACACACACACGGGGAGAGGGGAACGGGGGAGAGGGGGAGAGAGAGAGAGAGAGAGAGAGAGAGAGAGAGAGAGAGAGAGAGAGAGAGTGTGTGTGTGTGTGTGTGTGTGTGTGTGTGTGTGTGTGTGTGTGTGTGTGTGTGTGTGTGTTTAAGAGACGAATTAGTTGATTTATACAAGTAACACAAATGTCCTTTAAAGTAATACTACGAAACACAATTAGAAAAAACTAAAATAAATAAAACTGTATAGATATTACTTTGTATTTTTAATCTCACTGTGTGTAAACATGCATGCATTTATAATATAGATGCTAGGGGGGCATTACAGGTTAAGGAGACAATGTGGATATGGATGAATAACAGAGTACAGAAAAAACTGGAATATTTACTTTGCGGCAGGTTGTTCAGATACTGTTCTCCTGCATTTCTCTGTGGATTTCAATGCTCTTATCAGCAATGCCATTCATGCATATCTCATAGGTCACTTAACAACTTCAACATGCTGTAACCATTCTTTCACTCCCTTCCAAACTGTCCAGATGCTATTTTCTGTAACTTGAACTAGCTTGATGAAAATGTTTAACTGTCAATGTGGACATAAATTGATATATATGAAGCTATACACCATAGATTGTACACAGAAGTACAAGCCAGAGATGTTTAATTGGAACAAAAGAATCTTTGTGACTCAACAAAAGATCACCAGATCAGTGTCAAAGAGAAGTGCCACCATTAGTCATGATGTAGCTCAAGTAGGGGGCTTATCTATTGCTAACAGAAGGAACACTACTGGTGTCTTTCCCTGGCAAATATCAATGAATGTGGAATTTTTTATTAGCAACCTAATCCCAGTAATACCCTAATACCTGTGTACATGGATACAGAAATGCTCCTATAAAGCAAATCCAACTGTCGGTCAGCCTACATTTTTGCCTTCCCTAACAACTTTCCCCACTTTCAATCAATGAACTAACAGTACCTACTCAATTTCTTTTCTGGAAATAAATTAAGCAACAAATTCATTACATACGTGAATGTGATGTTCACAATTTTTAAATCAATGTTTCATGCAAAAGTAGTACTCTTACTCACTTGGTGCCGAGACTGCGACATTTGCGATGAGTGGGCACAAATTTTGATCCAGCTGCAAGCCTCAAGGAGCCTGACGACAGTCCTTTAGCAGGTGAGAGACTAAGTGAAGCCACTGCATCAGAAACTGATTCTTTGGAGCTGGATGAACTTGGAGCAGGAGATGGAGGCTCTAATTTTAGGGACAACCTGCAATTAACAGTTCACCAAAAGTGTCAACACAACCAACAAAAATTTTATTCAAGATAGATTCTATGCTCTCTTTAGGACACAACATAAAAGAAATGCTTGCAGCAGTTTGATTTCTAAAGTTTGCTAAGAGCAGACTGTGTTGGGTGGTATTAGGCATTACGTAACAATTTACCAGGATTAACACTTTTTAATTTATCCTTTCACATGAGGACATTTACATAACTTGCTGCACAAATGGAAATTATTAAGAGATATAATGGCCACACTAATGGATTCTGAATGCGTCAAGTGAAAGTTTAACTAAAAAGAAAGAACTTTTTTTCCTTGTGGGAAGTCTTATTTCAACCATAACTGTCTCATTGTTGTAACTTATTTAGGAAAGATGATCTTTTCTTTGGTTATTTAATTGACATCACAAACAGCAGTTACAACGCAATGCCATAAAAATGTGGAAACATTTCAGTTTGTTAAATCAAAATATTTTTTAAACATGATACTGTAGAATTCTGAGTGGAATCTAAACAAAAAATTACCCCTATTTGCCCATTCAACAACAGTTCAGATTTAATAATTCATAGTCTCTTATATGATACTGGTTTTTCTTTGATGTCACCCAGAAAATTTTGCAAACATTCTGTAAACCTTTCCTAGGACATGTATTGTAAATGATCTGAAAAGACCAAATGTGGAAAAAAGTCACCACTATTGTGCGAAATACTTACTTGTACTGATCATCCTCAACAAACTTCTGGAGCTCTTCAATGTACCTGACAGAACGTAAATAAGTCTGTATATGAGGTAGATGCACAAGAGTGGAATAGTCAGACTGCTGATAATTTGATATCACTCTAAGTATGTTGTTCATCTTAAGACGGCGTTGCTCAGATTCCATGCCCCCAGAGTGAGGATGTGCCATGTCAATATATGTAAGGTCAGTCAAAAACAATCCTGTAACAAATATAGGACACTATACTTACAGTACTACATTTATGACAGTACACAGAACATTAGAAAAATCAGATATTAAATTAAAGCATGTAAGTATTTGCCAAGTGCATGTGAACAATGCCAGAAGATTGCGTAACTATTACAAATAAAGTATTTCTGGTGTCTACTGAGTAGTAGAATTACGAACACTAGATTCCTACTGGATCTACCAAGGCTATTACCTGTTTATATTACACAAACAGGTGTTTATTCTAAATAAACAGAATACAACTAAAGTGGAACTTATGTACTACACTTAACTGCTCTGGTAATAAAAATTAACTGTTAACTTTGTCATAAAACAAATAAATCTGAAATGTTGAACTGATCTTCATATGTGGTATTAAAATCCCAGACTTACAAGCACTCATTCAATAATGCTTTTGGGCTATTTTTATTAAGGTTTTATTAAACACATTGTGTACAGGATATGAATTAGTTAACTAAACTTATCATCAGTTGCACAGTGAGGTAATGACGTGGTGTTCTTCCTTTACTGTATGTGATATGCATAGTAAGATCATTCCACAAATGCTGCACTGACAACTGTTGGTGTGGCTGTGATATTCTGTATTATGTATATCTAGTGGTGTACCCTAATGTCGACTACTTCCATTTATCATTTGTCATTGCTGGAGTGTTGAAGGATTCATTATCCCTATCTCTTGCTTTTTACTGCCTGTTTTCCAGGAGTTTGTGCTTTGCGGGGTTGATATCGGCTACAACATGGCATCTTCAATGTAGAAGGATGTGCCTGCCAAGTTATTGTTTTCCATTTATTTTGATACACATAGCACATTTCAGGTAGGTTGACTTGACTCCCTCTAGTCATTTGAGATTTGCGTATGCGTAGTGTTTCCACGTAAGCCGTATGTCGTACAATGCAATGGCCACAAACTTTATTTAGAATAGTCTCAGGGATATTCTTATGGATATCAGACTTAGTTTCTGTATTTCACATGTTGCAGTCATCATTCTTAGTACTGTGTCTTCAGTTCACTTGAAAAGGTAAGGCCTGTCAACAGCAGTGTTATTCCTAGGAATTTGTAATTTATGATTATTTCAAGTTTTTGTTCTCCACAGGTGAATTTGTCGCTGTTTGCCAAGCATCATCCTTTCCTGAATTTCATTGTTTTTATTTTATCCCTATTTATGACAAAGTTGTTTTCCTTCGACCATTCTTCCATTTTGTTAATGGCTTCTTGCAGGGCTCTCTTCTTTCTGATAGTAGGATCATTTCATCAGCATTCAGCCGAATTTCTTACTACTTCTGAATGTAACCTTTGGATCACGTCATGTATGAATACTTTAATATAGTGCAGCTTTTAGTATCTCCCTGCAATATTCCATTCATTTGCTGGATTCCTTGGGAATGGGTTAATTCACCATGGATTCTGATTGTGTTTTCTCTGAGGATGCTTGCTATGAACACGAGGACCTGACTTCCTGCAACCAGTATTGGATCAAGTTTCTCCAATACTCTACTCCCAACTGTGTACGTGTAACTTTGGGTTTAGACAGGACTTCGCTAGTAACTGGAGGAGGTTTACCCTGCTTATGTGGTTGGCCTTCCAGGAATGAATACTTCCTTATACATACATTTGGGCTATCAGCCAGTCTAAGGCACACTTAGCAAGGTTACATAGGTTCATTATATTTCAACAAAGTAAAATTTCTATTTCTTAGCTAGTAGTTGCATGTCAAGTAATGCGATTATGTCCTCGAATTTTCTGATCATCTGGTTAAGTTTATTGCAGAAGCCACAGATTTTAATGACAAAGTTTATTTCCCCACTTCCCCTTCTAAACCACTTAATGGTCAAAAATTTACTTCCAGGGCAATTACTATGATGTGATCAGCAGTTGGGTAAAAGTAAATTTATATATTTTATTGCTACTTTCCTTGGCGATTATACATAAGAACCCTGCTGAGATCAAACTGATTACTGACCTCACAGCAAGTTTTTATCGTGAAAGAAGCTTAGAAGTGTGCTTAACTTTTCAGATGGATCATTTCTCTGTAGTATCAACTTTCTCCCCGCGAAGAATGTTGTCGCATCTGTCTACCACTATTTCACACCCTCCTCTTGTTTTATGAATTTTATCTGTCAGTATTCTTTTACTGCCAATTTCCTTCACAAAAGTTTTCTTGATGTAGATGATTACCTTTCTTAGTTCCTGAATGTTGATATAACATCCACCCATTTTCTATCCTCATTTTCAGCACATCCTTGTATCAGAAGCTAGATAGAATACACTTTTTCCTTCGAGTGTCTCCGCCCCATCTTGGCAAAAAGCTATTTTTCTATATTTTGAGTGGCTAAAAATGCAAATGCAAACAGATCCTGAAAGTACACTAAAGTTGAAAGTTAACTTACCTAAGTACGGTACACAAGGCAGTTTAAGACTTTCCATATGTTCTCTTAGGTTGCTCCAATTATTTTTATCTGAAAACACCTCTGCAAGACGATCAAATGTCTGTCGTTCTTTCTTTGACAAACATGACCAAGTCTTGGTTAACCTGCAATGTAGACAACAACATCGCATAAATAAAAAGCATCTACCAAATACAAAGGCTATAAATGATGTGCAACATTAACACGATAGTGGAGAGTCCTGGCCAGAATCGAGACAATATTAAGGAGTAAAGGTAACTATTGCCATACAGCTGAAATTCTGAGCAGTAGATGCACATGCATCTGATTTTCTGTTAACTTCGAGGAGCAGCATTTTCTGGAAGCACAGCAATTAGTTTAACCTTATTTTTATGCTTTCCTGCTGTTCAATGCCTAACTATAATGTTAGTAGTTACTTACTATTTTTTGGAAGTCAAGTAACAAAATTTCCATTAACATACTGTTTCTGCATATGGGGTCAAAGAACAGAGTATCAAAACATTATAAAAACAATCATTAAAACAAACATTATTGGAATTAGGAAAGCTTGATCATGTTTTCATAATCATTTGCAACAAAATAAAGAAAAACTACTGTGATAACTTTCTCCCACTGACCTGTAAAGTGATGCACTTTGCAGGGATGATACGATTGCAAATAGTGAGTGTAAATTGTTAAGATCATATAGTTTCTTTGCTATCCTAATAAAATGAGCAAGAACCTCTGCTCTTTGCTTTGGTGTAGTGCCATTTAAAACTTCTTGTACAGTCCAAAAACTGACCTGAAATAAAATAATAAAAAAGGTTATTAACATATCTTTCTTAAACAACTTGTAGATTCATGACAACAGCAAATTCTATGGGCAATAAAACAAAAGTTTATTTTTTGTGTATGAGAAAAATATACATCGTGTAAAAATAGAACCATTATACCAAAATATGAAAACCAAGAGAAAACCATCTATTTAATCATAAAATCATTGTGACATGTAGAAGCCAAAACAAATAGATAAGCACAGTAAATTCCTATTGCCTGACAGATAAGAAAACCTAATTAACATCACATGAGGAAACTTCCATACTCATACCACCATCTAAACCATAATGCCAACTGCAAAATCAGTGAGAAGAGGGCTTAAAGTTTGGCATCTGACCTACATCAAAGTCATCAGAGATAAACCATTAGTACAACTAACAAACACTGCAGCCTTTAGGAGGGAACCTTTCAGAAAATGATCTGAAGAGGTTTAGATTCAGCACGATATCCAATAAGAAACACTGGTCAAGTACCCAACCTCTCTTGAATAAGAGCCTTGTGTTTTGACCACTGTATAACATTGTTCAACTGAGTATTATATGCTTTACAAAAGCAACACATTCATAAGTGGTGTCATTAGATTATTTTATAGGCCCCGCTACTGCAAAAGGGATAGGAAACAAAGAAGCAAAATAAGGAATTGTTTCTCAAATTACTCTTATCTTTTTATGGCTGAACTGTAACTGGCAACTTTCATAAGCACAATGATAATTCAACAAAATAATAGGGGCAGATCACTGACTGAATTTGCACAACTGTATGCATTAAAGTAACAAAAAAAATTAGTAAGTAATTGAAACTTAAATATAGGTTTTGCTAAACTACAATCATTGTGGATGGGGATAAGAGGAATAGTGAATAATAAATGAAGTCTTACTTGACCTAATATTCAAGTTCAGTTCAAATTAGAATTTTTCTACCTTTTTCCACTATCCCCTAAGCAGAAGATAATTACTTTTCTAACGACATTAACAACTGCAACACATTACTGTTGTGCAACCACTGTAAGGTTCCCCCCCCCCCTCCCCCACCCACTCCACCCCACATAATCTTTACTCTACTAGCAACTTCGAAATAAATTTGTCAGTCTTTCAGGAAAATAATTTTTTGTAACTAAAACGTTGACATCCGTAGCATGGAGTCTGTTTAAATTTATCAATAATTTAGTCAACAGAAATGACGTTACCAATTTCCGTGCGAGATACACAGCACCAAGTCTATAATGCATCTAACAAGCTTTTCTAAAGATATAAAATCACAATGTTATTAGACATGAAATAATTTCGAAATGGGTCACATACATGATTAAAACGTCTCGTGAAGGCCACAACATTCGGTGCCACGGTGAGTTTAGAGCGTTTGTTCCAAGCACAGCTCGTTAGCTCTTCAGGCTGAATACTGCGAAAGGCCTGCAGATCAAGCAGTGTCAACTGGCTTGCGAAGTCCTCAGGTGGTACTCTCAGTGCATCAAAGACAACTGAATCGTAGCTCTTGATAGAAGAGTTTGCCGGTAAGCTCTGTGACTTACTGTGAGCACCAACGCTATGTGGCAATGAGCTGCAAGAGAAAATCTGATGTTAACACAATTAAGACATTAAAAAAGGGGAAGAAACCAATGACAGTTCTGTTCAGTAACAAACACATGGTAGAAAACTGGCTAAGAAGCTGACATACTATACAATTCATCTCCTGTGTTGATCAGCAATATTCAAGGTGGGTGTTTGTCTCGGGACAACTAAGTATCTTTAGAATAAGATTCAAAAATAGTAGATACCATTATGATTTGCTTCTGCCCAACAGAAAATTAACTCTGAATGAAGTGGACTTGGCAAGGCTTAATTGAAGCAAATGAATTCCTTCAATGGAAATTTTGAGTGATCTATTTTTACGTGTTTTTGGTCCATTAAAGCTGAAATGTATACTGTTTCACTCTAGTAGAGGTTACCAGTGTTGTTAGAAACCAGTTGGAGGTGTACACGAACTGTTAGCATTCTACGCATTCCAGTCCACTCCAGCTAGGATATCTTTTTGAGAGCAGTTACATAGTTACAGAGCTTTCAGCACTGACTTTGGAGTCGGGAGAAGTTTAACCCTGTCTTGTGGGCAAAAGTGAGGCTAGTGACCATTATTTACACTGACTGGATGAGTATCAGTGCAGGCAATTAATCCAGATCCGACAATAAACGTTTCCAAGTAATTTACAAAGTCATATAATCTGTCCCACATACCACATGTTGAGAGAAGTGTGCGAGTTAATCTGCATGATCAGATTAGTACCTATACTTTACTTCTCCCAAATATAGTCGTGTCTTACAAATGGACCGCTTCACTCAGTTACGCAACAGAAATGAACCTTACACAAGAGTTGGTAATGGTGATGCGAGTTCTAATCTACTCAAGTGGTATTCTCCATACCTTTCTCCCAGCACCTGATTGGGTCCTAGATCACTAAGGTGTGTATAGTAATGTGGGCTGTTATGCATACTGTGAAAGAATAATAGTAACAACCCAATGTGTGTGCCATTTTAGGAAATGGCTGCTATACATGATGGACAATAATGTTGTTGAACAGAACAAATGTGGCACGAGATATAAGTGCTACAGTTCAGGTAAAGAGGGACCACACGCTCCCTCCCGCAGTCTGTTGTACAGACTTAATTCCTTAGACATTTCTAGAAATGATTCTCTGGTATTCTACTAATCCCAGATTTAACACAGCACAACTTGCTGTTATAGTGTTACAAATGCTGCTGTCCTGTTGGCACGCATGGACTATTGCATGTCATACTGGGGAGACAAGGACAGTTTGGGTTCAGTTCTTTTCCCCACATCAGTCTTGTTCAGTGGTTCTCAGCCTTAGGGTAATTACTCCCTGGGGGGCTAAAATTAAATTTTCTGTTGGGTAAAAAATGAAAGGGTTTAACTGTGGGTGTCACAAAACTAAATTATTTTTGTAAGATCAATGTTTCAGAAGGTTATAATATTAAGTACCCAAGTTATCAATAATTACACCAAGATCAATGTTTCAGAAGGTTATAATATTAAGTACCCAAGTTATCAATAATTACACTTTTTTATTTCAAATACTAGCATTAACGTGAGACACTGTGGCAGATGTTATACCTTGTGAAATGAGTGTTAAGGAGTCCAGCAATCAAGTGTAAACAGTAAGTATAGTGTACACATTTTCACTTGGTTGGTTTGAAATGAGTCTGCAGGTCACTAAGGAGAGGTGTGGTGCAGAGAAAGTTTATCTTAACAAATGTCTATCCTTGATGAAGATGGTTAGCTTCCTTTTCAGAAGAGAAATTGCAGGTAGCACTCACAATGCACTGAGAACTGCTTCATTTTATATATATTTAAAAAAAAGCAGTTTTTATTAAAAGACTGTTGTAAATAAGGAGTACCAATTGTCTCACTGAATCATTAGTTTGTGATTTAATAGAACACACATAAACAAAAAATTATTCATTTTAGAAATATAGTTTAGCTAGATGCTAATGTTGATGGTGATGGAGAGAAGGTGTAATGTTTTCAGAAAGGTTGGGAGCCACTGCTCTAGTTGAATGCTAAATTTGAATTACAACTGAAACAACACAAAAAAAATTTTGCTCAAATTTAATTATGTCAGTCAATAAAAAAATTGAAGACAGAAAAAAATGCAGAAGATCAATTAACATGAGCAGGTGTGAAGCTTAATAAGCAAAAGTTATACACAGCTTCAAAAAGTAATAACCAATATTTAAAGTTTATTTCTCAACTATGAAAGTACTATCAGTACCATTTGTTGCTGGTTGTTTTCACTGATATTTAGCAGGATTATCTCAGTCAAGGAGTGCCAAAAATGGCAAGGAATTATAGAAGTTGAGAGCTAAGTATAACACAGAAAACTTTTCAGTTGCTTGCATGAGAACCAACCCACATGTATAGATTTGTGGCCAGACTGCTAACATTCTAGTAGGTAAAGAGACACATTCACGGACTGACCGTACCTGCTGTTGACAATAAATCTGACATGGTTCTTTATGTCCACCACAGGTAGAAGTGGCAAATCAGAGGAAGTTCAGTTACAGGAGACAAAGGGAAATGGTAGAAGTAACTGAATGCGACAAGTTGCCCCAAATTTACACTCTCTGTTAGCCGTAGCCTGATGACATGTATTTACAATTGCTGTGCTTTGCGAAATACTGAGAATGGCAAGTTTAAACGTCAATTTTATATTGTGTCAATGATGAAAAACCATTACAGTTGTTAAATCACTCGCTTGAGACATGTACATCTCAAAGTTCTGGATGTATGCTTCTGAAATGCTATACACAGTAATTACAATGTCCGTGAAACATTTAAAAGAAGAAGAAGAAGAAGAACAAGAACAAGAAGAACAACAAATCAGTGTACATAAATGGATACATGTAACTTAACAAATGATACAGTACGGGTAAGACACACACTCCAAGTTATTTTTAAACATGATGCCAGCAATTTAGTTCGGAAAAGCACCAACAGGGGCACCACTGACTATAGTTGCTGAAAACAGCAGTGATCCAGGCACAGAAAGCAGTGTGTGTGTGTGTGTGTGTGTGTGTGTGTGTGTGTGTGTGTGTGTGTGTGTGTGTGTGTGTGTGTGGAATTTGCCCAGTGCCAATTGGTAGTGACTGACAGTATCACCTTTCTCAACAAGTTGCAATTGCGGCTCATGGCACGTGACAGAACTGACGACAGATAGTTGATGTTACAAGAAAATGGCACCTCTCCACATTACTACAATTCTGGACGAGATTATCTGAATGGGACGTCACCAACCACGTGGGCCACTTTGTATAGTCTGACTTGGCACTACTCCAGTGGACACTACAGTCAGAAGACTTGTTGGCTCACAACATTTTTCCTTATGGTGTTACACAAAGCATGCTGTTTACATTCCACTTTTACTACAGAACCTCAAAAACTCTTGACACCACATGGTAGCAGCTTTTCTTCCCGTCAGTCTCCATGTGCTGGGTCATGTGTGGGCAGGTGGACTGGCAATTAGATATGTGATGAACAGCAGACACACAGAATATTTATAACACTGTAAGAAAAAGTTTTGAGTGTTTGTCTTTCACATACTGTACCATCCATTACATTGGTCCCGTGGTTAGTGTGAGCAGCTGCGGAACGAGAGGTCCTTGGTTCAAGTCCTCCCTCAAGTGAAAAGTTTAATTTTGATCTGCTGAAACGTTTGAGTTCAGCTACTTATGCTATTAGGGTCATTGAAAATTTTGGTGATACACATTTGAGTAAATTAGCTTACCACGCCTATTTTCATTCTCTGCTTTTGTATGGCATCATATTCTGGGGTAACTCATCATTGAGTAAAAGAGTGTTCATTGCACAAAAGCGTGTAATCAGAATAATTGCTGGAGCTCATCCAAGATCATCCTGCAGACATTTATTTAAAGAGCTAGAAATCTTCACTGTAGCCTCACAATATATATATTCACTTATGAAATTTGTTATTAACAATCCGAATGAATTCAAAAGTAATAGCAGTGTACATGGCTACAACACTAGGAGAAAGGATGATCTTCATGACTCAAGGTCAACTTTGGCTCAGAAGGACGTAAATTATGCTGCCACAAAAGTCTTTGGTCACTTACCTAATAGCATCAAAAGTCTGACAGACAGCCATACAGCATTTAAAAGGAAATTAAAAGAATTTCTTAATGGCAACTCCTTCTACTCATTAGATGAATTTTTGGATATAGTAAGTGGGTAATTTCCCAACCATTACACAAAAAAAAAAAAAAAATAAATAAAAAATAAAAAAAAAAAATAAATAAATTAAAAATATTGAGTGACATGTAATATTTTGTCTAATGTAGTACCTTGTATAGACACCTTTCATTAACCTGACACGTTCCACATCATTACGAAGCGTCATATTCATGATCTATGGAACAAGTACTAATCTAATCTAATCTTGTTGTTTACCATGTACCTGCACCAATTTTTTTTTCATGGACTCTTGTAATATTAGCTGTATTTCTGTGTACTGCAACTTCTTGTACTATTGCTGAAGCGATGTAAGCAAATTATTTTTACTATTGTATTAATTTTTAATATATTTTATTACCATCATACTTGTAATTGTAGGCATCTGTGGCATGTTAAAAGTGGGTTTTTCCCTTGCAGGGGAGGAGTTGTGTGTGGGATGGGCACAGAGACAGTAACTGTGACACTTCCCCTTTCCCCTAGAATCAAACCTAGGATCCTTGTCCGTGCAGTGCAGTGTGACGTGACGTACCCGTAGTTGTCGTAGCAGACCGCGGGCCGCGCGGCGCCGGGGTGCGAGATCTTGCGGCCGGAGTCGGCGCGTGGCGGCAGCGTGCGGCGACTCGCGGCGCCCTGGCCCCCCGCGGTTGCAGCCGCTGCTGCCGTCCTGGCGCCCTCCTGCTCGGCGTGAGGCGTCGCGGCGGCAGACGTGGGCCGTGGCCTCAGCAGCGGCGTCTCCGTGCCGTTCACCAGGAAGCCGGACGGCGGCGACGCGTCCGACGACGGGGACTTCTCGGGGCTCGCGCCATCGGCGTTGTCCTCCCGTCCCTGTCCAAAGCGGATTATTCGGAAATTGATATCATTACATTGGGTCGAACCGTAAAGAGGGAAACAACAAATGGAGTAATGAAAAAATCTACAGTATAACTGCACCTCTCTAGGAATACCCGAAATATGACCCTCAAACACCGTACCCAAAAGCAAAGTGTCTGTGCATTCTTATTTTTTTTCGTTCGTTCGATAAAGTTCGTTGCGTTTGGTCGTGGCGGACGTCAAAAGACATCCGTTAAAATTGATCGTTGGTTCCCTGACTCAGTTTTTTTTAATTTTTATTTATTTATTTTTTTATTTTTTTTTTTTTTTTTTACAGAGAGCACGCAACCCTCCGACCGAATGCATCCAATGCTTCACGATGAAGCCCGAAGAAACCAGATGTTTTGCAGAAATTGTGCGCGCAGTTCGGACTGAACACAGGTGGAACACGGCGTGTCATTCTCAACAGACAGATGACTTAAGACGTGAAAGTAACTTCAGGTGTACCCCATAGGACTGTTGTAGGACAATCACTCTTCGTAATATATACACTGAAGCGCCGAAGAAAGTGGTATAGGCATGCGTATTCAAGTACAGAGATTTGTAAACAAACAGAACGCGGCGCTGCGGTAGCCAATGCCTATATAAGGCAACAAGTATCTGGCGCAGTTGTTAGATCGGTTGCTTCTGCTACAATGGCAGGTTATCAAGATTTAAGTGTGTCTGAGCGTGGTGTTATCGTCGGCGCACGAGCGATGGGACACAGCATCTCTGAGGTAGCGATGAAGTGGGTATATTCCCGAACGACCATTTCACGAGTGTACCAGAATATCAGGAATCCGGTAAAACATCGAATCTCCGACATCGCTGCGACCGGAAAAGGTCCAGCAAGAATAGGACCAACGACGACTGAGGAGAATCGTTCAACGTGACGAAAGTGCAACCCTTCCACAAACTGCTGCAGATTTCAATGCTGGGCCATCAGTAAGTATCAGTGTACGAACCATTCAACGAAACATAATACTGCCCCCCCCCTCCCGCCCCTCCGCCCGAAACCGCCCTGAGTACATGGCGCAGGGCATGTTTCGAACATCCGTTCGCATGGATGCCGGTGTATCCAGAAACACGATTCATCCGACCAGGTGACAGGTCTGCAATGATCCAAGGTCGAAAGTCTGCGACCTCATGCTCACTGCAATCCAGACTGACTGACTGGATATCAACATGAGAACACACAAAGGTCTTCTACCGAGAAACCCCATAATCAACCAAGTGCACTGAATGGTATGCTCCGAAACACTTGTACCTGCACCAGCGCTGGCTGTACTATGTAGTGAGATCCGGCTATCCTGTCTAAGACAGCGGGCACGCCTACCTCCAGCATCTGTGATGCGGTGTGGACGCCCAACATCTCGTCGCCTGCTCGTGGCTTCACCGAACTCCGACCATTTTCCACAGATCCTCACGACAGTAGGACGCGAACAGTCGACCATCTGTGCCGTTTCCGAGACGCACGCTCACTCACATACAGCTGGCGTAACAATCAGCTCTTCGTCACAGCCGCTACCGTCAGAAGATTCCCCGGTTTGCGCCCCATATTGTCACTAGGATGATTCTCTATTCGTCTCTGTTCCGTACACATATTCGCACTTTCCTTGCCGCGTCATACGCCTGCAACTCCAGTAGGGGGGCATGCAGTCTCGCAGTGGGCAAGCAACGTTCTTGGTGATCAGCGTAGGTAATCAACGAGGTTGTGAAATGAGTTAATAAAAAGTTTTTCCGATTTTTCACTGCAAATCATTCTTCGTAGTTACGCGCTTTCACGCGCTAAAAATATGCAAAGACGTCATGGTGTGGTTTTCTTTTGTACAGTTACAAAAACACAAATTTAATACATGGGTGATACGTATGAGGTAACACTTACTGAACTTGGGAGTACTATCGGCATTTTTTTTACTGCTACATACAGATAGGCTTGCTTACCTCAGCGATGCGCAGAGCCGCCAGGCTATCGCACGACACATCTCGTGGCATCTCACAGTAGCGCATGTTGGCCATGGGCGGTCGTGTCACAGAGGTCCCATGTCTGGAACAGAACAAACATCCGGTCTCACACGGGTTTCAATTATCGTGCCCTGTCAGCGCGCCGCGGATCAGTTTGACCGTCACCGCAGTGTCCATTACCGCCTCGCCTGGCTCAATTCTACAAATACCAGGCGTGTAGCAATCCCCTTGATGGAGCTCCTAACCTGGAACTGGTTACCAACAACGCTACAGAAAGAGAAGCAGGCGACAGTTGCCATGTATATAAAACGACTGATCATTTTCACATTGCAGAATCAGTTACTTTTTGTCAGTCTACTCCGCTCTCTCACTCCATTCTCGAGAGTGTACCTGCTATGAGCTTAATCTAAGCAAACACTATAACACCTGCATGCATTATAGTCGATGTATCATCTGAAATCAATGCTTGAAATGCCTTTAATAATAGTAATAATAATAATAATAATAATAATAATAATGATAATAATAATGTACTCGTCGAACTCTGGAACGTAGCTACAAAAAGAAGGGGATTAGGGGTTAACATTCCGTCGACGATGACGTCATTACAAAACAACGGAAGCCCTGACAGGACATGGGTCGAGGAAGGGTTCGGTCATATCATCCTGAAAATAACCATCCCGGCTTTCGCCTGAAGGAGTGATACTGGGAGACCACAAAAATTCTAAATCGGGATGGCCAGAAGAGGATCTGAACACTGTTTCTCAAGAAAGCAAGTCTACGAGGTTAACTTCTGGACCGCCTCGCTTGTTGAGCAATAAAAGCGCTGTTCTAGTTGCAGATTCTTCTACTGTACGATCACAGGCTAGAGCGAGCTGAGTGGCCAAACCACATTTTTTTTTTCCTTTCATAAAATCAATCAACAGCCAAAAGACCAATTTCGGATCTCAATTTTCCCTCTACCAAGCGTAAAGACTAGACGACATGACTTCATTGCAGAGGCCGTAACCAGCAGACACAACCCTAATCGAGATTCTAGTTGCATCAGGTTTTTAATGGTAACTCAAACCAGAACTTCGTAGGTGCTCCGTGTCAAATGCAACTAATCTATCATCAGTGTACCAATGATAAGGCTTGCAAGCCCCGATACCTGCTAATAAGCAATTCATGTCAACGAGTGGAATAACAGCAGAAAGACGGTTAAACGCATGGAATCTTAGAAACGTAAAAGGTTATACACGCTAACGGCAAGTCCAAGGGTTTTTGTGTCACTTCTCAAATCTCTCACCTCTGGCGATATTTGTTAATGTGAAAAATATCTAGTTCCACGGAAGTGGAATCAATGTTAAGATGTAGGCGCTCCTACAACTGACTGGCTAAGTCAGTCCAGAGGTCAGACCAAAGGCAGCCATCAACTCCAACAGCTTTACATTTCAAGATAGAACAATGTCCCCCACAGATATAATGCAAAGGAAATCAGCTTTCCATAAATTTTTTTTTATTGCACCAAATTAGCCTGTCTTCGCAAGTATTCACGAGAAAACTATTTTTTTTTTCAGCTTGACTTTAAACAGTTGGAGATATCAATGACCATCAATACCTGGTCAGTATTAGGAACGGCATATTCTACGCTAACTCATGTTGAGCAAATATTATGAACTTCAGTAAATTCAATGGTCTCCGCGACAAACGACGGAAAAAAGTGCACAAATCTGAGGGATTCTAACCTTAAACAAAAACGCCAAGAAATATTCCAAGGCGATATAACGAATATTACCAAATCAGAAACGAATACACTGACATGAGCCTCTAAAGCAACTGCCATCTCATGCAATCAACGTATCATTTAATCCAGTTTCTGCTAGTAATGGGACACTTATTTTGATAAGGCTATGACCTGCTCTTTAGAAATTTCTTTGACTACGTTAGTGTTCAGCTCCTTAGCGAAAAGACTTTAAAACGTTTCCCACTAACGGAGATTCATTCAACTGAGTTTTCTTCTCCTCTACAGACAAGCTACGCACCTACTACCGAGTGTCTGGTGTGGCCCAGCTGCTGGGTAGATGGATTTCTTTCGAAACTGCGACTCTGTCCTTCGTACCGCTCCCAGCAGTTTTTCATTTTACAAATGGAAGCCCGCCGGCGCGCTGCCGCCATAAATTTTAAGCTGATGGATTAAGCAAGGAACTGGTCTTAACCTAATTAGAAACAGCACTTCCTTAAGTGCAGACGATTATCTGGAGAATTTAAGCGTTAGATATGGAACTGCGGGACATTTCTTCCTGTATTATATCCAATACACTGCTTCAATGGAACGTTCGGAATGCGTAATCGATTTTAATTAACCTATTCTCTAATCAGAAAGCGAACGTGCCGTAAAGCACAGCGCTATAAATAAGCACTTAGTTTTAAATGTCGCGTACAGTATCTTGAAAACTAATGTAATACTTACTCCGCGCAATACAAATTTGGAAAGCAACCGAAAAATCATTCCATTATCTATTTCGGCAACGTAAAATGTAATATCAAACCAACATCTTTAAGCATAATGCCACATTTCTCACAATGTGACGAGAACGGAAATAAGATTAAGTCTGAAGTAAAAACCCACGTAAGACTGCCTTATCATACCTTCACTTCAAAACATGTGATGGATCATTTTGTGATGGAATTCCAAGGATTCGCGTCCTTGTCATCAATCAGAGGTCGTACACAGATCTGTTCAAATGCCACGCACAAATAACCACTGTATCAGAGAGACAATCAAACAACCTCAGGCGACATCATCATATCAGTTACCGCAAAAAAATTATATGACCAGTCGTCTTCTAGTGAAATCTGACTTCGAGACGGGTATACAACAGACAAACATAACGATCCTCCGACTCACAAGGAAGACAAGAACACTCCGACTATCAAGAAAGACACGAACATAGCACATAAAGTGTGCTACCCAGGTCGTGTTACTCCGACTTACCCATCTTTATAAACTTTCGGTATTATCGTAGTAACCAGTGCAAAAGAACTGTTGTTGCAGTGACAAGCACAATGCTGTGGAATTTGTGCTTCGTCCAAATGACCAAGTACGAATGAAAAATCAATTACTTTGCAAGTTACATTATCGAGTTAGAATTTTCTGCAGCCTGAAAATGTCTCTTAACCTTGCGAAATTGCCCGTGGGGTATGTGGAAAGTTATGCATCAGTTTCTCATAGTTAGGAGTATATTCTATTGTCCACGATTATGAAATAATATTTTGACACTAATGACAGCGCTAATTAAAACTTGCCACTGATCGAACATTAGATTTGGCTACGAGGGTGAAATGAAATGTGTGTCTGGCATTGTTGGCCGGGTGTCCCAGTCACTAGCTGTTCAGCGGCCAGGTGAAAACCTGTTTGATGCCACTTAGGCGATTTGCGCGTCGACGAACACAAGACGAAATGATTAGCACAACATGAAACAACCAGTACCCGAGCGAAGAAAATCTCCGACCCGAAGGGGAATCGAAGCCGAAACCCTTCAATCTAGAGGCAGCGATGTAACCACTAGCCCACGATCTGCTGACACTGCCAGGGTAAGGACATGTTTCTCGATCAAGACACAGAGACCATTTATTGCCTAAAAAATACGATTTTTGTTGACATATCCGCCTCCTGGGGCATTACACTTTCTCGAACTTTTTTTGCGGGAGCAGATTCAATTCCCGGAGTCCGATTCTGACAGATCTGCAGACCACCATCCACAGCTGGCATAATTACCTTAATCTAACTCAAAACGTTTTTCCAGCAGAGGAAGCCTGGTAAACAGTGTGAATATTCCAGCAATTTATACTTCTTGTTTTCCAATGAGAAACTGTATTTCATTGTCCTGATAATTTTTTCTCCTTTTGTAATTCACGACTCTTCTCACGTACTTACTTTCGTCTTGCTGGTCCAGAATTCTTGCGCATAATTTGTTAGTGACTTTTTTGAGTCGCTCATGAGTAATGAACAAGAAGAATCGTTTTGGATCAGAGAAGACATATGAAATCCACATATGAAATCGACTTTAGCAAGTTCCACGCACTGCTCTAAAAGCTGTTTCGTTTCTGGCGTGCGCTTGTAGACAACGCACAAAATCACCTACAGTCTTGACAACGAGCAAACCAATTTTGAAAAATTGGTTTTCGCATTTGCTTCAGTCCAATTTTAATAGTTGTGTCTTCCACAATGGGCACTTTCTAGACTATTTTCATTTGCTGTTTAAGTTTTGGCACATCCTACGCGCGTATCATCTTCCAGAGACATCTTGGTACTTTTCAGTTAATCCATCCATTTCTTAACAAATGAAAATGGCGTCGACTTCTCCTAAATATTCAGCAACATTGGCTAACAAGAGGTCAAAATGACAGCGCGGAATTCCATCTCCGCATGAACTAACACAGTAGGTATACTTACAAACATTGCAAACGGAACTGTCCCGCCAGACGACAGTAGCGAAACGCTGGAAGACTTGCAGAGGACCGACGAGGGACTGGGAGTTAACCGTGGACGTAAATAAATGTTAAATATTGCTTATAAACAGGTAATTAATCAATTACTGTTCGAGAACGTTACTGGCGAGATATCATGGGAAACATCTCGCTCAACAGAGGGGTTTGACTGGTACGCGATAAATCCAGTCATAGCACGTGAAAAGGCGGCAGCGAATGTGAATGGTGTTTACAAGTTCTTTACACAGAATGGAAACAGCTGCCAATGAACAAAACATCTAAAGTTACGAGTGCAGCCCCGGTATACTTGAAATACCACTACTGTATCTTGCTTACAAAACAAAGTCAGTCCTGGTGCTCATCACTGCGCTCGCCGCCAAAACGCGCGGTGCAAGGTCATAACCGTAGGCGCGTGAGGCAACAGGCGGCTCGAGGGCCGACGGTTGGGGCAGACGCAGTGAAACACGAGCTCAGAGAAGCCCGATAGCGTGTCGGCTGCCTGCCGTACCAGGGCGCGCGCGGCTACAGCCGCCGCCGCCGCCGCCGCCACGGACGGAAATTCCATCACATCAGGCGCGACACGGCTGAAGCTGGCGCCAGCGCCGGCGGACCGATGGCGGTCCCAACATCAACACTCCAGCGCTCACGCGCGCTCTTCTGGGGAGAAGGGGGATCACTGACCAGAGCAAACCACCTTCCGTACGCCTGTCTCATGACAGGTACCGACTGAACGCTTTTCAATTTCCTGTGTGCTGTCCATCTTCCTTCACATACCTGTAACTTCGTCCATTTATTCATGGAAAGAAAGAAAGAAAAAAAGAAAGCTATACCTTTCACAAGATGAATCCTAATACAGACTAGTGAAATGTGGCTTTAGGAAGATACACCAACCTAACCTAAGCGACAACAAAGGTAATGCAATCCCACGAACAGAAGCGACTATAACGAAGATCTCTGCAGTTTACAATATTTTGTTCAATAAGAACGCACCGTTTAAACCTGTCTATATAACACAATGTACTTCCCTAATCAAATGAATATCTCACTCGTTGGCGATTAAGGCAGACCATTTATAGCGCTCCTCGAACAAATGTGAAAAATGAACGTTCAGTTTCTGCTTATACGACAAGCTGACGTTTCAGAACTCTCAGTTCAGCTTAAGATTAATTAAAAAGGAACATGAACAATCGCCAAAAACTTTTTATGAGGTTGCCGGTTTCGGTCTGTTTTAAACCATCTTCAGATTCTGCTTCTTGAGCAGTTAGCGTTCGTGGAATCATAGCGCCTGCTCCGTTCAGCAGCACCGCCTACCATGTTGGTGGGTAACCTTATAGAAAAAGAAATTTCTTGCAGTTGTGACTGTGAAACCTTCCCGTCTCCTCTTTATCTCTTTTGTTACGCAACCTTCCCTTCTACAATAACCGATGAAACCTTCCCTTAGGATTTCTATCTCTTGTTTAATAATAACAAATGAAATCTTCCCTTAGAAATTCATTCTCTTTCTCAATAATAATAAGTGCAATCTTCGCATACAAATTTAAATACTGCTTATTAAAAGCGATTTGCTGATTATTTCGACGAAACATAGAATGTGTCGTCGTCGTGGCCCTCAGTCGTTACCTGCAATAACCCAAAACTGTTCCTTACCTTTTTTTACTGTTACTGGATCGCCGTCTAAGTGCTACAACGAACTGCGACATGAATATACGTTCCCTGTTTTACTGTACTCATTAGCTGCTGGTGGGCTGCCATAGTAAGTGGCTGTATTTACAACCAAAGCTGACTTTATTCTTTAATTAATTTGACTGAAGTTACGTAATTCATAGTTAAACTTTTTCTTGAGAACAATAAAATGTTGCAAAGCTTTACGTTGATGGTGTTTGGGATGGATTATAATCAGTAACGCAATACTGCTGGCAAAAATTAATTGTATTCTGAAAACGATTCTTCAAATATTTACTGTTGGTAATGAAATGATTTTACAAACGTTCAAATAGGACTTACTTTTTACAATAATCTTACAAGTAGCATTGCGCAAACATACCTTCAGTAGTCTTCAGTTTGTAAAAAAAAATCCAATAATATTAGTTCCTCTTACGATAATAGTTAGCTGATGTCTCTGTACATCCGTTTATAATCTCTTATAAATCATAGCTGGTGGCTAGCAGCCACACCGCTCCTCTTAACCTCTAGTTTCAGACCTGCTACCGACTCGCTTCACATCTCGCTTACTACTAACTTCCTACGAACGCTAAAGTGCGGTCTCTCCCGCCAACAATACTTTGGTGGAGACATTTCCTTCTACCACAATTATTTCCAAAATGACAAATTGGCAGCTGTTTATTCCTACTTAATTCTATTAATAAAATATAAACATCTTTCATAAATTGTGGTTTGACAATAGACAATAGAAATATACACGTCTTACAACTGTTCATCTTCATTTTCAATTAATAAAAAAAAAGCCTCTGTTCTCAAAGAGAAATGTTCTCAAAAATTACTGATTCAGCTTAAAGAGCTTTTTTTATATTTTTTAACAGCTTCAGACATCGTTGCTTTTCTTTCTACACTGCGCCTAAATGAAGAACTGATAAGACAATTGTAGACAGTCAACTATTTGTCACTGATTTCATCCAAAGACATCCTGAATTTACTGTCTGATCTTAGCCGATTCGCACTATTTATGGGCCTAGCTGCACCGGAACGTTTTACTCCTGCTGTCTACATCAATAGGCAGTCGAACGTACCAGAGACTTCAGTGTGTTTTAGGAGTCTGGGGACCATTCTTTTATCGACAGAACGATAAGCTAACGCATATAGCCATTGTCAATGTCTGTTTTGTTCGTAGAGTACAAAATACAACTATTGCGGACATAGTGTTCCATCGGTTTCATATCAGGCGGATTCGGTAGCCAAGACATCAACGTGAGTTCTGTATCATGCTCATCAAATCCAGAGTAGGAAGATGCCATCGCTGTCGGCGAAAACATCAAGCATGATGGGATGTAAGTGGTCCATGGCAACTGTCAGCGTCCTTCGATAACTACAACTGGTGCCACAGAAGCCACATGAATATCCCCTGTGGCGTAACACTGCCCACAGCGGCCTGCGTCTGGGACGCGTTGCGTGTTTGGAGCCTGAACATAACTATCAACCTGGTGTGAGATACGTGATTCTTCCGATCGACAGACACGTTTCCAATGAGCCACTGTCCAGACTTCATTATCCTGTGCCTACTGGAATTGTATATGACAATTTGGGTCAAGACGCATGTATCGTCTACTGCTGAATCCCGTGTTCAACTCTGTACGTTGAACGGTGCGCTCCTAAACTCTTATGCTTCCTCATCTGAAACAGTGCGCGGCCTGCACTGCTTTACAGAGAAGGGAAGCCTCTGAGCACGTTCTGTGACGAGCAGGCGTTACATTTTCGCCAACTCGTCGTTTCAGCCGTCTTCGCCCCACTTCACTTCGACAGATGCTAACGATAGCAGCAAGCGAGCCGCCGATCAGCTTCGCGTTTCCGAGACGCTCGCTCCCAGGCGGCGGGCCATATTTTGCCTTTGGTCAAGCTCGCGTTTCTTCCCAATAGCGGTTCGTATTGTCGCTTAATTACTTCATGTCGACTTGCCTCCGTTCATACACTTTCCCCGCCATGTCACATGCCGGGAACGCTACCGGCTTGCATTCAAATTCGTACAGGGTCATGATCTTTTGGCCCATGAGCGTCTGTTTCCCGTGTAGTGCAAGGTGTAAACTACTACGACTGATTGCTATCATTTGTTGCGGACAGTAATTTCCATCACTAACGACAACAAACTGGCGAAGATGAGTATATTATGTGTAATCAACGAGCCCAACACTCGCAGATTTAAGTGAAGTGTGAATTATTTGTCTGAACAAGACATAGACGTATTATTTTACGGAACAAGAACCACATTCAATGAGAGTTTGAACGGTAAACTAGTAACTGGACAGCATAATCATTACGGCTTTCCAGTTACTGTAGGCTCCCACACGTTGCTACGCAACGTACAAAACGGCGTACAGATCCACTCAAAATTTCGAGTGAAGCCACATACACATTAAGCCTACAGCATGGACTTCTCTGTTGTTGTGCTCGGTAAGGACAACGGAGAACCCATTCTCCGCAGCGTTACTCTTCCGGAGTCGGCGACACCGCAGATGGGGGAAGTGTTCTCGCAGCTGGATCTGCCAGCCGACACCACCCGCCTCTACTGGAGGTACACGGCCGACGAATGGATTCCAGTCAATGACACCATCACGCTGCAAGCAGCCATCAACCTGTCTGCTGAGAGGCGCTTTTATGCACTGTGTACGTGTTACCACAACAGCCTTCAAAATTCGTTACCAGTAATTGCTGAACACCTCTGCTTCACTATTGAGAACTTACTTCCCCCTTGCTTTCAGTCCAACCACAATATCACACCAAATGCGTTTTATGCGCCGTCAGAGCTTACATTATGTTGCATTAATGTTTAAAATGCGTAAAGCTAGGTTTAGATTACTGGTAAAACATCCTTTCAAAAATGCTGTGTAAGTTTGCTAACACAACTACTGCTTGTATTTTTTTTTTAAATACAGTATAGTCATATGAAAAAATTACTACTAGAATAAGGCCAATCGGATATAGTCACCACTGGATTAATAAAACGTGATAACGATTCCGTGATGTGTACGGCAATATTTAGTCTTCCGTCTTAAACTCTTTTTCACTTTGACGTCACGCTGACATTCGCGAGCGGCACTTTTGTTGTGTACGTGCTGCTACGTTTTGGTAGTGACTGAGCTCAGGAAAATGAAAGAAAGAAAGAAATCGCATGATGGGCTACATCCGCCCGTATTTACGCAGCAACTACTCTGACCTCGTCTTCAGCATCGTTACACAAGTCAGCAGTGTAGAGGTTTCCAAATACTTACGGTCGCAATCACAACTAAAAAACATTACAATCAGAATTTTATCGAGTGAGGGATTGCTTAGACAGTAACGGGTTTTGGCCACCTTCAGACGGCAGCTGAAATTTCTATTCGAAAAACATTATTTCTACTGTATTAAAAACAAATTTATGTTAAATTTTTCGAAAAGCTATAATAAAAGCAGAGAAAGTTTTTTTTTCTGAAATACTACTGAGCCTATGTTAATTAAATGCATGTTTGTTTATTAAATATTGTTACTCGTCCACAATTAGACGAAATTGCAAATGGTATCACCGTTTTCCTTATTGTTACGATTCAGGGTATTGCGGATTTTTTTAATAATTGTGTATGAAATACTATAGCAATTTCCTAACTGGAAGTAGTCTCGGAATTTACAGCATAACTTTTAGTAAGATCATGATAAATGAGTTCAGTGAGCATCTCCCATGCATATTATTCGTTCTTGATACGCCTTTAACATCAATAAAGGAAGGAACATCACAATGAGTGAGAAACACTGAAAACAGTAATCTTTGGAAATCAATGTTCAACGCCTCATGCAGCTCTGTAGGCAAAATTCAAGAAATTTTTCTGAAAATTCGAGTAGATGGCAGTCGAATAGCTATGATCCCTATATGCTGGGGCCATTTTGTTCTCACATAAGCAAGGCTGAATCGCAAGAAGAATGCACACACTGATTCGTCCACTGTAAAGCCGTAAACAAGAAACTGTCAGACAAAAACTGTAAACAACACAATAGACTCTTAACAAAAACCGCCACAGGTCGTGTATTATTTGCATCATCACCTGTTTCTATCTGCCAACAAGAGCCTTTTCAGATATCCCTCGCCTGATAGCAACACGTAAAAAGTGCAGAACTACAAACGGTGGTGCTGGACATAGCTCTGAACTTTTGTCTTTACAGTACCTCATAGTTGGTCCTAAACGCTGTATTCCGTTCAGGCGGCGACACAGATGAGGCACAAGATGAAGAAATTCTGGGACAACTGCCTGCACCAGTTGCCTGCCGGTCGCATCCAGCTTACACCGTCGATGCAGCTGCAGCCGTCGCAGACATCTACACCTTGATCAGGTAACAGATGTGGCTATCAATAGCCAAATACTAAGACACTTGTCAGCTCACGGTTGAGAATAAAGGAGAGCAATAAAACCGCACAGCACAAGGACAAAAGCCAAACACGGTAGCTGACCTTCCCCTAAGACACTTAAGTCCTTGCGCTAGGACACGCAAGATATAAGACGTTACTTAGCCTTTATCCCCCGCTGAGAAGTTGTTCGGGCCTGAATGGACTAATCACCACACGAACGACGAGTGTTCAATTTATCCCGTTTGTCTTCGACTAGCACTGTACCTCATCACAGGAGAAAAAGCTAACGTCTGCCACTGTCAAAGAGCACTGTCCGCTTGCCTGAAATTCATTCAGTCATTACTATGAACCTGCGCTCTTGCGGAACTAATCCCTTGCAGATGTCTCGGGGCCTTGCACGTTTACAGCGTTAGCAGACCTTGAGGCTGAAATGGCCTTGCCTGTACGCGCGCGCCCCGCGACCCACTGGCAGGGGAATCCATCAGGCGGCTTCGACAGCCAAGGCGCACGCGACACCAGTGAGGTCTTGCGCGAGGTCAGATCCACAACTTCCGCCGTCGAAACAGGCTGCGGTTTTTGGTCATCGCTCTTCTGCACCCGGATTACTGAGTCAAGGAACGTCGCCGCTCCACAAGCTCACGCGTAGCGCGCACATTTAGCGTGCAAGATAGATAGGTTCCGTCAGCGATGTACCAGTTCGAATGTTCCGAGGCCGAAACGTGGGCCGAACACTTTGGAAATTCCACTGAGTCCATACGGTACTATTCTGACATACACAATAACATCACGGCAAGTCTGTTGTCAGATACAGACATGGTTTCTGCTTCAACCTCCGTTCTATGCTCTGGTACCATCGTTCTAAGTTCGACAACTCTTAGAGATTAATTACAAAACAGTGTGAGCCTCCGTCTGAAAACTAACAGGAAGAGCAAACGAATATAATTTACGAGACCTCAGTTTACTAGGGATTTCTAGAATGATTGTAAGATCAGCAGGTTTTCACCAATGAATTGAGGAACTGTGGCTCTTCACCTGTATTTTCTCAGAAATAGAAGAGTACAGGCAGTTTAATCTAAGTAGTGGAAAAGTGGAAGGAAACAATACATTGTCTTTCCTATTAATACAGCGTAATCTAGGGTAGAATTACTCAGAAATTTCATGGATCCATAAACGCAAGCTGCAATTGCAAAAGTAATATACAGACCAAACAGTACTAAACAAACTGACTAAAAGGTTTCATTGACGAAAGGCTCGTAATACCAAGAAGAAAATTAACAAGGAAAAATATATTATCAGCATAGTGAAATGGTGACGTGGAAATGCACCAAGCACCTTAACAGCTAAGAAAATAAGTAATGCAACTGTGAAATAAAGTTGATGACACTACTACGGTAATGTGAATCTGAAAACTGTTAATCCATCTTTTTCTATATCCAATTTTAAGAATGGACTCGACATTCTGCTACTTTAATTTTTTCTTGTTGATGTTATTTATGATTCACTCCATGTCTTTTTCTTATTGGCGTTATTTCAGATTCATTCCATGTATCGATGTGCCTCGAGAACCAAAGAAGAAGGGAGGGAAATCTTCAACAAGTGTGAAAACCTCTAAAAAGAAGTAGCTTCTTACTTAAGAAAACCTGCTGTATAAATAAAATCTTGAATTAACATGGCTCACCACCTTGTAATTGCAAAAGGAGATTTAAATGTAGCTGTGTTCCTTAGGCAAAGGCCCATGATCCCACAGGTATTCTTAACAGCATGGTTAAGAAGTACTTGATATACTACGAAGTAGTATCCAGAAGTTCCCTCGTTTTTGCGCAAACGGTTACGAGTAAACTAAAATACCACTACATGTCTCCCCGTAGATCCTACAGAAGGGATTTCGATCTGAATGATTTGGCTAGTAGCTGGTGAACTGTCTTATTTCCATGAGTTTCAGACGGTTAATTTCAAAGGGCAGCTTTTATGTATAGAACTGCGTTTTAAATTTGGGAGAACCGCTGCACGAACGCACCAATTGTTGAGGCAAGCTTTTTAGAGAAAGGTTTAGGTCAAGACGATCCGAACTTTCTTTAAAAGGCTGTCAGATTGACAAAGTTGGGCTTATGGATGTTATCCTGAAGCTAAGCACCAACCGTCGTAAAATTAAGCTCTTTTTAACCTTTTTTATATTGACCAGTCTGTTCATAAAGAGTGCTGATAGGTGTGAGTATTGCCTATCAGTTTAATAAGTCGCCGTTGAAACTGTGTAAAGAAGAATTTAAGGACTGACAGAAGCTGACCTCAGGAAAGACAAGTTTTAGTTACGGAGAAATTTATGAACACGGGAAGGAATAGCGACCTCAAAAGTTATCTTAGAAGGCAGGTTAAATATGGCATTTGTAGATTTAGAGAAAGCCTTTGGCAATTCTGACTAAACTACATAGTTTGAAATTCTGAGGGCAGCACGGATAAAAAGACAGGAAGCGGTAAGTTACTCGAAAGAGAGAGGGGGAGGGCTATAGCCTATCGCTGATGTTATTTAATCTGTGTATTGATCAAGCAGTAGAGGAAACCATACAGAAATTTAGAAAGGAAATTACAGTTCAGCGAGAAAAAAATTATAGCTGTGATGATTGCATTCGGCATTGTAAATTAAATTTTAAATTTGTGGTAAGGTCTTATGGGACCAAATTGACACACAAACAATTCTGAGATAGCAGAGGACTTGGAAGAGCAGTTGAACAGAATGAACAGTGTGGAAGGCGGATATTAGATGAAGGTCAAAAAAAGTAAAACAAGGGCAATAGAACGTAGTGCAATTAAAATCGCCCACACTGAATTAATTAGGTTAGGATATGAGACACTAAAAGTGGATTAATTTTCCTCTTTGGACAGCAGAGGAACTGATGGTCAAACAAGAGGCGATTTAAAATGCAGGCTGGTAATAGCGAAGAAAAGTTTCTGAAAGAACGAAATTTGAAATATCAAATACAAATTTAAGTATTAGGAAGTCTTGTTTGAAAGTGTGCAGCCTGGAGTGTAGCCTTGTGCGGAAGTAGACAATAGATAGTTCAGGCAAGAACGGAACAACAGTAGCTGTGAAATGTCATACTACAGAAGAATGCTGAAGATTAGATGGAAGACGTAGTGAAGAGGTACTGAAACGATTTGATGAGAAAGAAATGTATGGCTTAAAGAAGGGACAGGTTGGAAAGGCATCCTGAGGCCTCAAGGAATCGTAAATTTGCTCACTGAGGATAAAGAAGGGAGGACAGGGGCTATAGAGGTTCGAATCCTCTCCGCAGGTTCAAATGGATGTAGGCTGCAGCAGTTACGCACGAATGGAAAGACTTTCACTGCATTGACTAGCGCCGAGAGCTGCATCGAACGAGTGTTCGGATTGAATACCAACAACAAATTTCCAGAGTTTAAGATACTATCCCGTATTACAATAAAAAGCAAGTATACACAAATTCAAGAATGAGATTTTCACTCTGCAGCGGAGTGTGCGCTGATATGAAACTTACTGACGGATTAAAACTGTGTGGCGGACCGAGACTCTAACTCGGGACCTTTGCCTTTCGCGGGCAAGTGCTCTACCATCTGAGCTACCGAAGCACGACTCATGCCCTCTCCTCACAGCCTTACATCTGCCAGTACCTCGTCTCCTACCTTTCAAACTTCACAGAAGCTCTCCTGCGAACCATACAGAACTAGCACTCCTGGAAGAAAGGATATTGCGGAGATATGGCTTAGCCACAGCCTGGGCGATGTTTCCAGAATGAGATTTTCACTCTGGCATATGTAAAGCTGTGAGGACGGGGCGTGAGTCGTGCTTGGGTAGCTCAGTTGGCAGAGCACTTGCCCGCGAAAGGCATAGGTCCCGAGTTCGAGTCTCGGTCCGGCACACAGTTTTAATCCGCCACGAAGTTTTATGCACAAATTGTTACAGCGGAAGTAAGGAAGTCCACCTGAGACTATAAATTTCCGGATTATTGGCTTCTGCAGTGTAGTTTAAGGTCAATGGCAATTGCATCTAACGCTTGACCCTGCCCCCCCCCCCCCTGCCCGCCCCTCCCCCAATTCCTCGTTGAGGTTGATTTTGCTGGGAGGGATTGGGGGCTGGAGGGGGACCAAACGTACAGCATGCATGCTATTCTATAGTAGCGCCCTAAGCAATGGGATGTTAGGGCGCGCGCAGACCGCCGCACGGTGTGGCGCGGAACACACGTGAAGCACAGAGGGCAGGTAGCGCACCAGGGCAGCCCGCCTCGCCTTGCCGCCTCAGCGCCATCGACCCGGAGCGGCCGTCTGGGCTCCATGCACGCGACGCGACGCGCCAGCCCGGGCTATATTTACCGGTTACACAACCTGATTCCCTCAAGAGTTCTAATGGAATTAAACAGCCAGCTGTCCCGGATCGCTCCCAGGCGGCTCAAAGTTTCGCTTCTCTCGGCAGTATTAACATCTGGGGGAAATTCCAGTGTAGTGCCCTACCGCACCGGCAGCGGATTGAGCTCTTACAGTATTCGGTCCTACATCACCAGAAGCACAAAAACAGACTGTACTGCGTCGTTTCAAGTAATAATGGCATATGCATCAGCGTCTTCTTTACGACTACATTTATCATGAGGTCGAACATGGATTCATTAGCCACCCAATCACTAGGTCAAAATTAACGAAGGAGATGGGAGGGAAGAGGTGAATCGACGGTAGCGCAGTTGAAAGACGCTTGGTTTTCGATTGGGGTAAATCAACGAAATACTAAGCAGTATTTTCACGACGGCTACCGCAGATGAAGATCTGCATGTAAGAAAACATCGCCATCAGAATGGAGAAATAAATAGTGTGAGCAATCATACAATACCTGAAATCTCGTGCCCTGATTACTACACATTTATCAGAAATCGTAGCCGCATTGTGATGTCTGCAGGAGAAAGGATTGCAATGCAAAGAAAGTCAAAACAACAACAATCTACAGAATACACAGGTTAGACAACAAAGCATCATCCATGCGCCGGTCGTAAAACACATGGACCCTTCAATGACACTGCAGTTAACTCTACGTTATTTGAAGACTCGAATTCCCATTAAATAAGGCACAATACATACTACCGTACTACACATTCTTAGATTCAAATGGCTCTGTGCACTATGGGACTTAACATCTGTGGTCATCAGTCCCCTAGAACTCAGAACTACTTAAACCTAACTAACCTAAGGACATCACACACATCCATGCCCGAGGCAGTATTCGAACCTGCGACCGCAGCGGTCGCACGGTTCCACACTGTAGCGCCTAGGACCGCTCGGCCACACGGCCGGCACATTTTTAGGGCACTTAACCTAATGCATGTGTAACTGTGAAATCTTAGGAACGCTGATCTTCTGCTATATCACTGTAAGACTAAGAAACAATCAAGGACTGGGAGGTGAGCGGACAGGAGCTGCAGCAGTGCCGCACAACAAGAAGGTTGTACAAACTTACTGGAAGATATCACGACAATGGGCGCCGACGTTACACACTACAACATAACAGAAGGAAGATCTGGCTCTTACAAGGAGAATGTTAATCACCAAACTGCACTTGACGTTTCGCCTACTACATTTATAATTTCACGCTACGTGCACTACTGCGTCTGTTGACTGACGAAATCTAACACACACAACAGAAGTTTCGACTATAGGGCTTTGTCCCCGCGTTTCACCACGTGCAGACTGGCGTTCCGTATACGCCAGATTCCCCCCCCCCCCCCCCAAATATACAGTCACCGTCACTGCACGACATGCACGTACGACTGACTGACGTGTTCCCTGACTGATCTTAGTAACTCTACTATACGAATTTTAAGAGTAAACCTTTCTAGGTGATCTTTCCTGTAGCATCTCCTATTGCTATTTGTTGATCGTTTTTAACGGTCCTAGGCTAATTACGAATATTGAAGGGCCTATCGAACGACTGTTTTGTCGGCAAATCACAATTGTTATCCAATTCCTCTGGTAAATCCGGCACCTGCCACCCACTGACTTTATTTGCTTATTTTTACTGTAAGTCAAAATGGTTCAAATGGCTCTGAGCACTATGGGACTTAACAGCTGAGGTCATAAGTCCCCCTAGAACTTAGAACTACTTAAACCTAACCAACCTAACGACATCCCGAGGCAGGATTCGAACCTGCGACCTCAGCAGTCGCGCGGTTCCGGACTGAAGCGTCTAGAACCGCTTGGCCACCATGACCGGCTATTGTAAGTCTTTCCATACAGTTACTTCTGTAGACTCTACGGTTGTTACTGATCGTCAACCATTTAGTCAGCGCATGCTCCAGCTAAATGCAAGTAAAACAAGTCACAGCAATATAAATCCAAAATAAAGATGTCACACTTCATATTTGATCGGGGTCGAAGCTTTCCTGTAAGTACTTCCTTAAATATCGAGGTGCCACCCTCAATAGGACCCCGCCATTTAAACGACACTGCACGAATTTGTCAACGAACATTGCCTCAATAGTAAATCTAACCCAAAAAAAAATTAGAGGGAATCAACTGGGGAGCAAATGGAGATACGCTAAGCAATGCTGCAATTTCAGTCGTGTACTCAGCTACTGGACGGTGTACTCTGCAAGAAAAAACAGCGCGCAAGTAACTGTAACATTGATGGACGTCTGAATGAGGCAATGAGGACCATAACTAATAGCACCGTCAGGTCCGCTCCTACTCAGTGACTGCTTGCTGTAACAAATACTGCCTCTCAGGATCTTAGGCGAAGAGTTGGCGAGGTATGAATTCTTAAGAAGGTAGAGTCCCGCCAGAATTCAGCTCTAAATAAAGTTTTCGAGAATCCGGCAGATATATGCCTGCATTCCACCAAGGCACCTTTCGTCGGATCTTCGGGACGCACGAGTTTTCAGTGTCACCGCGGAGTGGGATGATTGCTGGAATGAACATCCACCGCAGAAGGCCCATCGGATTCAGAAAAAACAGTCGCGAATGCTTGAAACTAAACAGCATCCAAACGGGCAAGGGATATATGGTCTCGTCTGGAAGAAACGGCGATATTGCGAAAGTGTTACAAGATTTGCGTCAAGGAACAACAACAACTGCTCCGATCTGTTTGTCAAAACTGTAACATTACCCTGTAGACAGATTATGCGTGATCTGCAGTGCCATACGACAGTAGCAAGACAACACGCGCTTTACGTGGCAATGAACTACACTACTGGTCATTAAAATTGCTACACCAAGAAGAAATGCAAATGATAAACGGGAATTCATTCGACAAATATATTTTACTAGAACTGACACGTGATTAAATTTTCACGCAATTTGGGTGCATAGATCCTGAGAAATCAGTACCCAGAACAACCACCTCTGGCCGTAATAATAGGCTTGATACACCTGGGCATTGAGTCAAACAGAGCTTGGATGGCGTGTAAAGGTGCAGCTGCCCATGCAGCTCCAACACGATACCACAGTTCATCAAGAGTAGTGACTGGCGTATTGTGACGAGCCAGTTGCTCGGCCACCATTGACCACACGTTTTCCATTGGTGAGAGATCTGGAGAATGTGCTGGCCAGGGCAGCAGTCGAACATTTTCTGTATCTAGAAAGGCCTGTACAGGACCTACAACATGCGGTCGTGCATTATCCTTCTGAAATGAAGGGTTTCGCAGGGATCGAATGAAGGGCAGAGCCACAGATCGTAATACATCTGAAATGTAGCGTCCACTGTTCAAAGTGCCGTCAATGCGAACAAGATGTGACCGAGACGTGTAACCAATGGCACCCCATACCATCACGCCGGGTGATACGCCAGTAAGTCGATGGCGAATACACGCTTCCAATGTGCGTTCACCGCGATATGGCCAAACACGGATGCGACCATCATGATGCTGTAAACAGAACCTGGATACATCCGAAAAAATGACGTTTTGCTATTCGTGCACCCAGGTTCGTCGTTGAGTACACCATCGCAGGCGCTCCTGTCTGTGATGCAGCGTCAAGGGTAACCGCAGCCACGGTCTCCGAGCTGATAGTCCGTGCTGCTGCAAACGTCGTCGAACTGTTCGTGCAGACGGTTGTCTTGCAAACGTTCCCATCTGTTGACTCAGGGATCGAGACGTGGCTGCACGATCCGTTACAGCCATGCGGATAAGATGCCCGTCATCTCGACTGCTAGTGATACGAGGCCGTTGGGATCCAGCACGACGTTCCGTGATTCCCTCCTGAACCCACCGATTCCATATTCTGCTAACAGTCACTGGATCTCGACCAACGCGAGCAGCAATGTCGCGATACGATAAACCGCAATCGCGATAAGCTACAATCCGACCTTTATCAAAGTCGGAAACGTGATGGTACGCATTTCTCCTCCTTACACAAGGCATCACTACAACGTTTCACCAGACAACGCCGGTTAACTGCTGTTTGTGTATGAGAAACCGGTTGGAAACTCTCCTCATGTCAGCACGTTGTAGGTGTCGCCACCGGCGCCAGCCTTGTGTGAATGCCCTGAAAAGCTAATCATTTGCATATCACAGCATCTTGTTCCTGTCGGTTAAATTTCGCGTCTGTAGCGCGTCATCTTCGTGGTGTAGCAATTTTAATGGAGAGTAGTGTATGTTGGGGGTAGGATGCCAGTGCATGTGCCGATTATCGGATACGGAAAGGCTTTCGATCGTAGTTGCCTGTAACTGCACAAACGATGTAACCTTTAGCGGCTACTGACCCGCGGAACGAGCAGAGTGATGGGTGTAAACGGCTGGGAAGCAGTGCGAAGTGGGAGCGTCCCGTCCGGACGTGGCGTGACGCGGCGTGTAGGTCGTGTAGCGGCGCCCGGGCGCTGCGGCAGCGCGCAGACGCGGACAAGCTCAGCCCGGCTCGGCTCGGCGCGGCATGCCGGCAGCGGCAGGGTCAAGGCGGCGGCGCGCGCCCTAGGCCGGCCTGGACTGTCTGCCTGCCGACCTGCTCGCGTCCGGGCCACAGCCGAACAGCCGCGCGCCGCGCACCTCAAGCCGAGGGTTCTCCGTGCGAGCTGACGATCTGCACGTGACTTCTCCGTATTCGCCACCCATCAGCTTTCCAATGCCACACTCCCATTAAGTTACTGCACGGCCTCCATTGCAGACGACATACCGAAACTGGAGAATAAATTATTCTTTGAAATTCTGAGCGTAGCACGTGTAAAATACGGTGAGCGGAAGTTACACAAACTAGACTGAAATCACAATTTAATCAATACAATTAAATGAATACCCTTAGCTGCATACAGGCGTTGATATACGTCAACGGGGACAGTTTAAAATGTGCGCCCCAACCGGGACTCGAACCCGGGATGTCCTGCTTAATGGCAGACGCTCTATCCATCTTTTTCATTGTTGTTCGTTTCGTTTGGTCTGGGCGGACGTCACATGACATCTGTTCAAGTTGATCGTTGATTCCTTCACTCAGTTTTTTTTTTTTTTTTTTTATTACAGAGGACAATCGGCCCTCTGACCGAACACGCTTGTCGGCATCCATCTGAGCCACCGAGGACACAGATGATAGTGCGACTGCAGGGACTTACCTCTGGCACGACTCCCGTGAGGCCCACGTTCCCAACTTATTGTCCCGCACTATATTCGTAGTGCCCCTGCCCATTACACCCATTACTCGCGGCTTTACCGATTCCCGTAAGAGTTCGAGCAATGTGTGTGCATCTGCACAGATGACGATGGTATCTGTTCTTTCGGACATGTGCGGAAGAACAGATACCATCATCATATACAAACTAGACTGTCGTTACAACAGCACGGACGTCCAAAAGACAGCAGTAGCTCGAAAGTGAGTGAGGCACCGTTTTAACTATCGCTAACATTACTCACACTGAGCAAGCAGCAAAGTAAATCGAGGAGAAATTTGGAAAGGGGAGAAGGAATAGAACCTTTGAGGTTCGCAGACAACTTGTTATCTGTCCAGCCAAGTAACTGACGGTCCAACTTAAGAGGACGTATGAACGTATAATGACAATAGCTAGAAAGGCATTTCTGAAAAAGCTCAATTTTTAAAAATTGGATATAAACTTGTCTGGCCATCTTTCCTGGAGGTATTTGTCAGCACTGTAGCCTTTTACGGGAGTGAAACATGAAAGATAAACAGATCAGACAAGAAGAGGATAAAAGCTTTCGAAACGCAGAGCTACAGAAGAATACTGACGGTCAGAAGATTAGATGTGGTAACGAATCAACAACAATAAACATTACAGACACATTATCTACAAGAAGTTTGAGGCTACTGTATGCCAGGTCATTAATTTACAGTACGAACAGCAAGTGCTCCTACAAACTTCTCGAGGGCGCACCTGAAATTAATTCTATATCTGTCGATGACTCTCCTTCCAAAAGTCTACCACCACCACCACCACCACCACCACCACCACCACCACCACCACCACCATTGTTCTGGCTGATTTCTATCTAAATCGGATTGCCTCAATCACGGAAGTCAACTGTTTCCAGTGATTAAATGGATGCTTGCTTCCTATACTTTAAAGTGTCAGATTTTCTGCGATTTGATTTGTAGCTGGAACTCCTGATGAGATTACAATCATCACTTTCTTAATTGTTGCTGTTTGTGAGACTTTACGAAATCTTAATAGAGCAGTAACTTGCTTTCTACTAAAGCTTTTTTCCTGAGCCTTCCCCATCCTTTATAACAATCTTACAACGTTTCCAGTACACTACTGTAACCACTTACATTGGGATTAAGATTACGTCGGAAGCACATACTTTGCATTCCCTTGTCGGCCTTCCTTTCTTAGACCACCAGTTGGACAGATTAATATATTAGAGTACTGTATGTCAATTCCAGGTGCCGAACTGGTTAGCGCACTCTAGTAGTATTTGGAAGGATCAGCACTGAAACTGCCGTTCGGCCACACGGTTTTAAGATTTCCGAAAATCGGCTAAGGCGTAACTCAGGATGGATCTGCTGTAAAGGAATCTGCAAATTTCAGTCCTCCGTCCCAGCTTATGCTCTGTCTCTAACGGCTTTTCGTCCACGCGTGGGTAAACTACTTCTTGTCTTATGTGGCGTAAGCTTTCATGATTCCATTGGATGTTGTCGTTTCCCCCTCCAGACGAGATTGCATTCATCAGTAATACTATCATACACGTAGTATTCACCACCACTAACACGATTCAGCTGCGAGATAAATATTTCCAGATCCCTCCTGAATGTACTCTTCATGGACTGTATATAGCAAGTTCAGGAACCTTGTAGCCTGAAATGTGCTTAAATTACTATTACTGAAATGGCAATGAAATATGTCTTACGTGTGGGCACATGCACGACTACCCGAACGATGAGGTTCTAAAAATTGGGAATATGGTTTTGCAGTGACGAACCTGACTGTTATATGATTCGTTTAATCAACTGCAGATTTAACAGAGTACGAAGATTGTCTTGCATGAATCTTCGAACAGTTTCGTTTAGCCTCTGGACCTCCAACAAACCCAGCTTGTTACTGGAGCAGAGAGAATCGTTCTTTCATGCTTTCAGCCGAGGGTGGCGTGACGTGCGACGCTAAATTTATCCGTGACTCGTGCTCGCAATAATGCAGTATGTCAGTCGTTCGGTCTGGTTGGGCACCTGTGCGGGACAGGGCAGTCTCCACGGTGCACATGGAATACACACGAAACATGGGCACCCTTGAGAGAGAGAGAGAGAGAGAGAGAGAGAGAGAGAGAGAGAGAGGAGACGACGACGACGACTTGGGGGGGGGGGGTGTACGCATCATTGTTAACACTGAGTAAATGTGTGTATTTCGCTGTCGGCGAAAGCTAGTGGTAACCAAATTTCCTGTTCAGTTTTTATCCTAGTTTGTTGAAACGGGAGCCTTTCTTTTCCTACCATGTCCAATGCTACGAGACAAATCATCAGACAGGCACGTAGCGGTTGCTCCTTATCTGATCGCTACACACACTTGGTGCACTAGCGGCAACAGTCTCCTTAACTTACAAATCTTACTGCTGTTTTAAAAGTCGTTTCGGGCGGTACTGAAATATGTTCTCGAGATGGTACGTCGAACCCTAATTTCTTTCTGCTTGCACGACGAATTAGGACAGAAAACGTAATACCCCAAGCCGTGGAGTCGGTACTGACTTGCGTGTTCCTACATTTCTCCGGATCCCTAACTAATCTTCCTCGAGATCGGCTTTTACCCATCTTTCCATGAGCCACGCCCCCTCCCTTCTCGACATTAGAGAGACAATATTTGCCTATATAACGTGTCGTCAATTATTTATCCACGCAAACAAACAATACGCTTTAGTCGTGAAATATTTCACACTATTAATGTTGGGAGTTACCCGTAATTTACAACTGAGCAGGTAACGCAGACGTGTTGTTCACACTGCACCACTACATTAGCTGACGTAGCCCCGGTTGGCAGTTGGTCTGCCACTCTGGTGCCATTAATAGCAATATTTTCCGACCGAACTGGTCGAATCTTCGATATCGAATCAGTAACAGGTCGGCAAACACGCTTTCTACTCCTTGAAAGAAACTGAGTTCCGTTTTCAAACAGCAAGTAATGGGAAACAGCAGTTATACTGATCCGAAGATGTCGCATGAGCAATTGTCGCTGGCTATCTTGTGGGGAGTATCGGTAGAAAAATGAGGAGAACAAGGAAGTACTAATGCGGAAGTTAATAGCTGAATGTCCCGTCGGTCAAGCTATCAGGGCCCAACCGAATACAATTTTGGTTCCACAAAGGTGTGTGAAAGAACTGGCAGTGGGCGTACCGTAAGAAATATGCCGATACTCATTTAATTTATGAGAACCACATAAACGCTGAATATATGTTCTCAATGTTTAATGTGTTACTGCTACAAGGAGAAAAGCAGGGAAAGCGTTTCTGAAGAAGAGAAATGCCGGCCGGTGTGGCCGTGCGGTTCTAGGCGCTTCAGTCTGGAACCGCGTGACCGCTACGGTCGCAGGTTCGAATCCTGCCTCGGGCATGGATGTGTGTGATGTCTTTAGGTTAGTTAGGTTTAAGTAGTTCTAAGTTCTAGGGGACTAATGACCAGAGAAGATAAGTCCCATAGTGCTCAGAGCCATTTGAATTTTTTGAAGAGAAATCTGTTAACATCCAGTATAGATTTAAGTGTCAGGAAGTCGTTTTTTTTTTTTTTTTTTTTGGTGGTTTTAGGGCGCAAAACTTCTATGGTCATTAGCGCCCAGCCCGTGACTTAGGACAGTAAAAAACCGAAATTTAAAACCAGCAGCAATGGGAACAAAGTCAGAAAATTGGAGAAACTAAAAATAGAAGACTGCTTAAAAATCCACTACAGAAAGGGGGTGATTGTCCCCAAAAAAGGCTTCAAATGACTGACGTCATTTCACTGTCACTAATAAACTGTAGAACGCGGTCGGCGGAGCGCGTGTCATCTGCTAAAATCGACGATAGATCAGGCGATAGCTGTAGACGGGAGCGTAACGGATTAAAATAGGGGCATTCAATTAAAAGGTGTCTTACCGTCCACAGCTGAGAGCAGTGGGGACAGAGTGGGGGAGGATCGCCGCTTAAAAGATGTCGATGGCTAAAACGACAATGCCCTATCCGGAGTCTAGCTAAAATTACCTCCTCCCGACGACGCGTTCGGGAGGAAGAGGTCCAAGCGCAAGGAAGGGCTTTCACTTCCCGCAATTTATTACAGGGAAGTGCCGACCAATGGGCATGCCATAATTGAGCAACATGGCGACATAAATCGTTCCGAAGATCGGTGAAGGGAAGCGACTGAATAGCTGGCCGAGGAAGAGAGACTGCGGCCTTGGCCGCTATATCGGCCGCCTCATTCCCACAGATACCAGCGTGTCCCGGGAGCCAGAGGAACGCCACCAAGACGCCCCTCAGGTGAAGCAAGCGCAGACAGTCCTGAATCCGGTGGACCAGAGGGTGCACAGGGTAAAGAGCTTGGAGACTGAGGAGAGAGCTGAGAGAATCGGAGCAGATAACGTACTGTATCCGCTGATGGCGGCGGATGTAGTGGACAGCCTGGAGAACAGCGTAAAGCTCCGCAGTATAAACCGAACACTGGTCGGGAAGTCGAAAGCGATTTGGGGTGTCGCCAACAATATAGGCACTCCCTACACCTAACGATGTTTTCGAGCCGTCGGTGTAAATAAATGTGGCGTCCGTCATTTCTGCACATAGAGCAGCAAATGCCCGACGATAAACAAGTGTAGGGGTACCATCTTTGGGAAATTGACAAAGGTCACGGAGCAGGCAGATCCGGGGACGGAGCCAAGGCGGTGCTGTACCCCAAGTTGTCAGGAAGGTTTTAGGAAAGCGGAAGGAAAGAGAATGGAGCAGTTGACGGAAGCGGACTCCCGGGGGTAGTAGGGAGGAGGGGCGGCCTGCATACCCTACATCAAAGGAGGCGTCGAAAAAAAGGTCGTGGGCTGGATTAGCAGGCATGGAAGACAGACGGCTAGCATAACGACTCAGGAGGACTGCTCGCCGATTGGACAGCGGAGGTTCAGCAGTCTCAGCATAAAGGCTTTCCACAGGGCTAGTGTAAAAAGCTCCAGACACTAAACGTAATCCACGGTGGTGGATAGAGTCGAGACGCCGAAGAATAGACGGCCGAGCAGAGGAGTAGACTATGCTTCCATAATCCAATTTCGAGCGCACTAAGGCGCGATAGAGGCGGAGAAGGACCACTCGGTCCGCTCCCCAGGAGGTACCATTCAGGACACGGAGGGTGTTAAGTGATCGCAGACAGCGAGCCGAAAGATAGGAAACGTGGGAGGACCAGCATAGTTTTCTGTCAAACATAAGACCCAAGAATTTAGCGACGTCTGAAAACGGAAGGTTGACAGGACCTAGATGTAAGGAGGGCGGAAGAAACTCCGTACGTCGCCAAAAATTGACACAAACGGTCTTACTGGGTGAAAAACGGAAGCCAGTTTCGATGCTCCACGAGTGGAGGCGATCGAGACATCCTTGAAGACGTCGTTCAAGAAGGCTGGTCCGTTGAGAGCTGTAGTAGATCGCAAAATCGTCCACAAAGAGGGAGCCCGAGACATCAGGAGGGAGACAATCCATAATTGGATTTATGGCGATGGCAAACAGTACAACACTCAGCACGGATCCCTGGGGTACCCCGTTTTCTTGGGAGAAAGTACGGGAGAGAGTAGTGTTCACCCGCACCCGAAAAGTGCGCTCTGCCATAAATTCGCGAAGAAAAAGGGGCAGCCGGCCTCGAAAGCCCCAAGAGAACAGTGTGCGGAGGATGCCTGTCCTCCAACAGGTATCGTATGCTCTCTCCAGATCAAAAAATATTGCTACCGTTTGGCGTTGCCGGAGAAAATTGTTCATGATATAAGTGGAGAGAGCGACAAGATGGTCAACTGCAGAACGATGCTTCCGAAATCCGCATTGGGCTGGTGTTAAAAGGCTGCGGGATTCCAGCCACCAAGCTAAACGGTAATTCACCATACGCTCCAAAACCTTACAGACACTACTCGTGAGAGAAATGGGGCGATAGCTAGAGGGGAGATGTTTGTCCTTTCCAGGTTTCGGAACGGGAACGACAATAGCTTCCCGCCACCGTCTGGGAAAGGTGCTGCCGGTCCAAATTCGATTATAAAGGCGAAGGAGGTAACGCAGACTATGGGTGGATAAATGCAGCAACATTTGGACATGGATACCATCCGGTCCTGGGGCGGAGGAGCGAGAAGATGAGAGGGCATGTTGGAGTTCCCGCATGGAGAAAACAGTATTGTAGCTTTCGTGATTTTGGGAGGAGAAAGCAAGAGGTCGCACTTCCGCTGCACGTTTCTTCGGGAGAAACGCTGGCGGGTAATTTGAAGAGCTCGAAATCGCAGCAAAGTGCTGACCCAACGAGTTAGAAATTGCGACGGGGTCCACTAAGGTATCATGCGCGACAGTGAGCCCAGAAACCGGGGAGAAACTAGGCGCGCCTGAGAACCGTCGAAGCCGACTCCAAACTTCCGAGGAGGGAGTGAGGGTGTTAAATGAGCTAATAAAGAATTTCCAGCTTGCCTTCTTGCTATCGCGGATGACGCGACGGCATCGCGCACGGAGCTGCTTATAGCGGATACAGTTGGCCAAAGTAGGATGGTGACGGAAAATGCGAAGAGCACGTCGCCGCTCACGTATTGCGTCACGGCATGCCTCGTTCCACCAAGGAACTGGGGGGCGCCAGGGCAATTCGGAGGTGCGTGGTATTGAACGTTCCGCAGCTGTAAGGATAACGTCGGTAATGTGTGTGACCTCATCGTCGACGCTGGGAAAGCGACGGTCATCGAATGTCGCGAGAGACGAAAAAAGTGTCCAATCGGCTTGGGCAAACTTCCAGCGTCGCGGGCGCATATATGGCAGTTGAGGCTGCAGTCTGAGGACACATGGAAAGTGGTCACTCGAGTGTGTATCATCAAGGGCGAACCATTCGAAGCGCCGAGCTAGCGGAACAGTACCGACCGCAAGGTCCAAATGAGATAAGCTTGTCGTGGAGGCAGACAAAAATGTGGGGACCCCAGTGTTGAGGCAAACTAGATCCGCTTGGTGGAAGACGTCTAGCAATACGGAGCCACGTGGACAAGGGTGTGGAGATCCCCAAAGCGGGTGGTGGGCATTGAAGTCCCCAACCAGCAAATAGGGGGGTGGAAGCTGACCAAGAAGATGAAGGAGATCAGCTCGTGCCATTGGCGTGGACGATGGAATGTATACAGTACAAAGAGAGAACGTGTATCCGGAAAGTGAAAGACGGACGGCGACAGCTTGGAAGGAAGTGTTTAAGGGGATTGGGTGATAATGGAGAGTATCACGGAGAAGAATCATGAGTCCTCCATGGGCTGGAGAGCCTTCAACAGAGGGGAGATCATATCGGACAGACTGAAAATGAGGGAGAACAAAGCGGTCATGGGGACGCAGCTTTGTTTCCTGAAGACAGAAGATGACCGGCGAGTAGGAGCGTAAGAGGACCGACAATTCATCCCGATTGGCGCGAATGCCGCGGATATTCCAGTGGATAATGGACATGGGGTGAAAAGAGAATGGAGGAATGGGACCAAAGTTGCTGTCAACTCAAAGACTGCTCGGAGCTAGCAACCGACAGCATGGAATGGCATTCAGCCGAAGGCAGAAGATCCTGATCCATAAGTTGGTCAGGAGCAGTCCCTGCCACCAGTGATCGGCCGGTTGACCGGCCACCAGCAGTGCGCCTCGGCGACACAGAAGATGGCCGAGGGCGATTTCCGCCAGGTGGTGCTGTAGAGGGGGCACGCCTTGGCGGAGAAGGAGAGGAACTGGGTTTCTTTGTAGCCTTCTTGGAAGAATGTTGTTTAGAGGAAGGAGGAACCGATGGTTGTGAAGCTGCGGTCCGTAAAAACTCTTCACGAGTATGCTCTTTTTTCGAAGACTTGGCGTCCGACTTTTGGGCTCGAGATGTAGCAGAACCCGACGGAGGGTGAGCCATAGAGTGGGCAGGCGAAAGTGGTGAGGTTGAACGAGCGATCTTTGCGCTGGCCGATCTGACGACCGTGGTACTAAAGGTGAGGTCGCAAGTCTGCGTGGCCGCCTCCTTTGTTGGCCGAGGAGAAGCAAGGACAGTGCTGTATTTTCCTGTCTGAGGCACGGTGGGCTTGCGACTGGCGAATAATTTTCGAGCAGCAAAGGTCGACACCTTTTCCTTCACCCTTATTTCCTGGATGAGCTTCTCATCCTTAAAAACGGGGCAATCTCGAGAGGAAGCAGCGTGGTCACCCATACAGTTGATGCAGCGAGGGGATGGAGGTGGACAAGCACCCTCATGGGCATCCGTGCCACACGTAACACATTGGGCTGGATTGGAACAGGACTGGCTGGTGTGATTGAACCGCTGACATCGATAGCAACGCGTAGGGTTTGGGACGTAAGGGCGAACGGAAATTATCTCATAGCCTGCTTTGATTTTCGATGGGAGTTGAACTGTGTCAAATGTCAAGAAGACAGTGCGGGTTGGAATGATGTTCGTGTCAACCCGTTTCATTACTCTATGAACTGCCGTTACGCCCTGGTCAGACAGATAGTGCTGAATTTCTTCGTCAGACAATCCATCGAGGGAGCGTGTATAAACGACTCCACGCGAGGAATTCAAGGTACGGTGCGGTTCCACCCGGACAGGGAAGGTGTGGAGCAGAGAAGTACGCAGCAATTTTTGTGACTGGAGGGCACTGTGTGTTTCTAACAACAGGGTGCCATTCCGTAATCTGGAACAAGACTTTACAGGACCTGCTATTGCGTCGACTCCTTTCTGAATAATGAAAGGGTTGACCGTGGAGAAGTCGTGACCTTCATCAGACCGAGAAACAACAAGGAACTGTGGCAACGATGGAAGAATCGTCTGTGGCTGAGACTCAGTATGCTTACGTTTGTGACTAGACTTAGTGGAAGGTGAGGAAACCATTGCGAAAGAATCCCCCATGATTACCGGCGTCTCCGATGGCGCGCTCCTCCCTTGTGGGGGCCCTCTCTGAGGGCACTCCCGCCTTAGGTGATTGTTCACACCTCAGGTCACACCTCCCGACAAACGGACGGAGGGACCAATCGGCATTTTCGGAAGGTATCAGCTCGGGTAATCACCCCTCCCTGGGCCTGGCCGTTACCAGGGGGTACGTACGTGTCCTACCTGTCTACCCGGGGCGAGGAATTACGCGTTACCCCGTCACCGGCTACGCACGAAGGGCGTGGGTCGGCCTTCAGACACGCACAGGGAGGAAGAAAGAGAAAGGGAAGGGAAGGAAGAGAGGTCTCAAACGCCGCAGCGGAGAAAAGAGAAAGAGAAGAGGTAAGGAAAAGAGAAGGACAAAGGAAGGAAAAAGACAGAGAAGGACAAAGGAAGGAAGAAGACATAAAAGCAAGGAAGGCAAGAAATGCAGTACATTTACGAGCGTCCGTCTCCGGACGTAGGCACAAACCATACTCCCAGATGGGGAGAAAGAGAAGGAAAGAGCCAGAGGTGAGGGGAGGAGGGGCGGAGGGGCGAAGATAGGGATGGGGAAGGATGCGGAATGGGAAGGTATGCAGCCCGGAAAGGAAGGAAGGCCACATTAGCTCGGGGTCCCGTGCTCGCTACGCACGTATCCACAAAAGAGTTGTGGACCCCCTGGGGGGGAAGTCGTTTCTGAAAGTATTTGTATGGAGTGTAGCCATGTATGGAAGTGAAACATGGACGATGAATAGTTTGGATAAGAAGAGAATAGAAGCTTTCGAAATGTGGTGCTACAGAAGAATGCTGAAGATTAGATGGGTAGATCACGTAACTATTGAGGTATTTAACAGAATTGGGGCTAAAATGGTTCAAACGGATCTGAGCACTATGGGACTTATCATCTGAGGTCACCACTCCCCTAGAACTTAGTACTACTTTAACCTAACTAACCTAAGAGCATCACACACATCCATGCCCGAGACACGATTCGAACCTGCGACCGTAGCGGTCGCGCGGTTCCAGACTGTAGCACCTAGAACCGCTCGTCCACCCTGGCCAGCCAATAGTAACTTATTTCCAATCACAATCGCTACAGCAATATGTGTTACTTAAAAAAGAAATAGTTAAGTAACAATTAGAACCTAAATGTCTTCATAGTCATTAAATATGTTACATTTTTATCCGATGTGTGAATACTAGAAAAGGGACCTCTCTATGTTGTTGGGATTGGCGGAAAATAAGTAAACGGTGGGAAGATCTCAGATTTCCCGACTATGGTAGCTAACAATTCAAGCATTCTGAGAGAGCACACATATAGCCCATTCGGCATGCCACAGCGATAAAATGCGCCGACAAATGACCCTCCTACAATCTGATGAAGGGACACAACAAGAAGCTGTCCGAGGCTGGAGGACCGCAGCCTTGGCCGCGGCATCTGCAGCTTCGTTCCCAGGGATACCGACATGGCCAGGAACCCATTTAAAGCTAACCGGAGAACCGTCGTCCACCAGCTGCTGAAGAGAGCGTTGGATCCGGTGCACGAAAGGGTGAACCGGATACGGATCACTGAGGCTCTGGATGGCGCTCAGGGAATCGGAGCAGATGACATAAGCAGAATGTCGGTGGCGGCAGGTGTAAAGAACAGCCTGGTAGAGGGCAAAGAGCTCAGCTGTGAAGACCGAACAATGGCCGTGGAGCCGGTATTTGAAACTTTGTGCCCCGACAATAAAAGAACACCCGACACCGTCATTGGTCTTAGAGCCATCTGTATAAATGAAGGTCATATTAATGAACTTCGAACGAAGTTCGACAAAACGGGAATGGTATACCGAACCGGGGGTAACCTCATTTGGGAGCGAGCGGAGGTCAAGGTGAACGCGAACCTGAGCCTGGAGCCAAGGTGGCGTGTGGCTCTCGTCCACTCGAAAGGTTGCAGGGAGTGAAAAATCAAGGTGTTGAAGGAGGCGACGAAAGCGAACTCCAGGGGGTAGCAGGGCAGAGACATACAACCCGTATTGACGGTCGAGAGAGTCGTCAAAAAAGGAACGATAAGACGGGTGGTCGGGCATTGACAGTAGCCGACAGGCATACCGACAAAGCAGTATATCGCGCCGGTAGGTGAGTCGCAATTCACCAGCTTCAGCATGAAGACTCTCGACGGGACTAACATAAAACGCTCCGATCGCAAGACGTAAACCCCGATGTTGTATGGAGTTGAGGCGGCGTAAGATGGACGGCCGTGCAGAGGAGTATACGAAGCTCCCATAATCCAGCTTGGAGCGGACGATCGACCGATATAGGCGAAGTACGACGGTTCGATCCGCTCCCCACGACATACCACTGAGAACACGGAGGACATTTAGAGAACGCGTACAACGGGCAGCCAAATATGACACATGTGGAGAGACCAGCTAAGTTTCCTGTCAAATGTAAGACCTAAAAATTTTGTTGTCTCCACGAATGGGAGAGCAACGGGACAGAGTCGTAAGGACGGTGAGAGAAACTCTCTGTTGCGCCAGAAGTTAATACAGACCGTCTTCTCGGCAGAAAAACGGAAGCCATTGGCGACACTCCAGGAGTAAAGAAGGTCAAGAGAACGCTGAAGACAGCGCTCCAGGAAACATGTACGCTGCGCGCTGCAATAGATGGTAAAATCGTCCACGAAAAGGGAGTCGGATACATCAGCTGGGAGGCAATCCATTATTGGATTGATCGCTATGGCGAAGAGAGCGACGCTCAAAACTGAGCCCTGTGGCACCCCATTCTCCTGGCGAAAGGTGTCTGACAGGACAGAACCCACACGTACCCTGACCTGTCGATCCATTAAAAAGGAACGAATAAAAAGAGGGAGGCGACCGCGAAGGCCCCATGTATGCATGGTGCGGAGAATGCCCGCCCTCCAACAGGTGTCGTAAGCCTTCTCCAAATCAAAGAACACAGCCGCGGTCGGGCGCTTCCGCAAGAAGTTACTCATAATGAAGGTCGACAAGGTAACCAGATGGTCAACAGCAGAGCGGCACCTACGAAATCCACATTGTACATTGGTAAGTAGGCGTCGAGATTCGAGCAGCCAAACCAAACGAGAGTTAACCATTCGCTCCATCACCTTACAGACACAGCTGGTAAGCGAGATGGGTCGATAACTGGAAGGCAAGTGCTTGTCCTTCCCCGGCTTAGGAATCGATACAACAATATACTCGCGCCAGCATGCGGGAACATGTCCCTCAATCCAGATGCGATTGTAAGTACGAAGAAGGAAACCTTTACCCGCAGGAGAAAGGTGTTTCAGCATCTGAATATGAATAGAATCAGGCCCTGGAGCGGAGGACAGTGACCGGGCAAGTGCATTTTCGAGTTCCCACATGGTGAATGGGGCATTATAACTTCCACGATTCGAGGAGCGGAAGCCTCCTCTGCTTGTTTTCGGGGGAGGAAGGCAGGGTGGTAATGAGCGGAGCTAGAAACCTCTGCGAAAAAGCGGCCGAAGGCATTGGAGACATCCTCAGGGGCCACAAGGACGTCATTCGCGACCGTCAAGCCAGAAACTGGTGAGTGGACCTTAGTGCCAGATAGCCGGCGCAGGCTACCCCAGACAACAGGAGGAGGAGTAAAACTGTTGAAGGTGCTTGTGAAAGCAGCCCAGCTGGCTTTCTTGCTTTCTTGCTTTCTTTAATAATACGACGGCACTGCGCACGTAATCGTTTATAACTAATACAATTCGCCACTGTAAGGTGGCGTTTAAAGGTGCGTAAAGCACGTCGACGAGCACGTGAAGTGTCTCTACATGCTGCGGTCCACCAGGGGACCGGTACGCGACGTGGAGAAGTAGTGTGAGGGATGGAATATCCAGCAGCAGTGAGAATGACTTCCGTGAGGCGTGCGACCTGACTATCGCAGCTTGTGAAGGTTGTTTGATCCTGAAAGGTCGCCCTGGAAGAGAAGAGCCCCCAGTCTGCTTTGGAGATGTTCCAACTAGTTGAGCACGGAGAGGGGGTATGATACAGGAGATGGATAACACACGGGAAGTGGTCGCTCGAAAGAAAGTACATACCACTCAAACCGGCGTGCATGTTGGGTAGTACATATAGAGAGGTCTAAATGGGAATAGGTGTGAAATGTGTCCGAAAGAAAAGTAGGGGCGCCAGTATTGAGGCAGACAAGATTGAGCTGGTCTGCTAACAGGGAGCCCCTCGGGCATGATGCTGGAGAGCCCCAAAGGGGATGGTGGGCTTTGAAGCCTCCAGTTAACAAAAATGGTGCAGGTAGCTGAGCAATAATTTGCATCATGTCTGCCCTGGTAACGGCAGATGATGATGGAGTGTAAACGGTACAAATGGAAAATGTAAAAGTGGGGAGAGTAATTCGGACGGCAACTGCCTGCAGGCCGGTGTGCAATGTGATGGGATCGTAGTAAATATCATCCCGGACCAGAAACATAACCCCTCTATGAGCCGGAATACCTGCCACAGGGGGTAGGTCAAAGCGCACAGAGGTGTAGTGTGCCAAGGCAATTAAATCGCACGGGCGTAACTTCGTTTCCTGGAGGGCTACGACGAGCGGACGGTGCAAGCGGAGCAGCAACTTTAAGTCCTCTCGGTTGGAGCCGAATGCTGCGAATATTCCAGTGAATAAGTGCCATCGTGAGAAGAAAAAGAAAAAGGAGAAGCAAGAAGGGGTCACCTCGAAGGCCGCTGAGAGCCTGGCTTAGAGCGAGCACTGCCGCCGCTATCAGTAGGCGGAGAGTCATCGTCCATTCAATAGAGTCATCGTCCATTCAATAGGTTCATCGGTCATCTTGCTAAGATGGCCGGGAGGGGGAGCTTCCTCCGCCGGTGAACTGCCAGATGTTCGGCTACCAGCGGTGCGGCCACAGGAGAAGAAATGCGCCGTGGCGGAGAAGGAGAACTGTGCTTCCTATGAGCCTTCTTGGAAGGTCGTTTAGTGGAAGTACTGGTCGATAGCTGGGAGTTCGAGGTACGTAGGAAGTCTGCACTGGACGGTTCCTTCTTGAAGGCCCGTGCATCTGACTTCTGGGTCTTCGTCTTGGCAGAAGCTGATGAAGGTGCTTGTGTCTGATGGGTGACGGGAGGAAGAGGAGACGTCGACCGGGCGATCTTAGCACTGGCCGAACGGATGACCGTAGTGCTGAAGGTCAGATCGCGTGTCTGCGTCGCCACCTCCATGGTAGTCCGAGGAGAGGCGAGGACAGTACTGTATTTCCCCGCTGGGAGCAGCGTGGGCTTCCTACTAGCAAATAGCTTGCGAGCAGCCGAGGCGGACACTTTCTCTTTGACCCGAATTTCCTGTATACAGTGTTCTTCCTTGTAGATGGGACAGTCGCGGGAGGTCGCTGCATGGTCACCCTGACAGTTCACACAACGAGGAGACGGAGGTGGACAGTCACCCTCATGGGCATCCCTGCCACAAGTGACACATTTAGCCGCATTAGAACAAGACTGGCGAGTGTGATTAAAACGCTGACACTGGTAGCAGCGCGTAGGTGTCGAGACATAGGGGCGAACAGAAATAACCTCGTAGCCCGCTTTGATGCGCGACGGCAGCTGAACACTATCAAAGGTCAAGAAAAGTGTCCGGGTCGGTACAAGGTCATTGTTGACCTTTTTCATGACCCTATGGACAGCCGTCACGCCCTGCTCAGCGAGGAAAGACAATCTCCTCGTCAGTCAATCCGTCGAGTGATCTAGTATATACCACAGCACGAGACGAATTCAAAGTGCGGTGAGCCTCCACCCGGACAGGGAACGTGTACAGGAGTGTGGCCCGAAGCAGTTTTTGTGCCTGAAAGGCGCTCTCAGTTTCTAGTAACAAGGTACCGTTACGCAACCTGGTACAAGACTCGACAGATCCGGCTATGGCATCTACGCCCTTCTGGATAACGAAAGGGTTGACAGAGGAAAAATCCTTTCCGTCCTCAGATCGAGAAACTACGAGGAACTGTGGGGTAGGCGGTAGCACTTTTGTCTCTGGTGGCTGGTCAAGTTTTCGTTTTTGGGCAGAAGTCGAGAGAGAAGAAGAAGAGAAATCCATTGCGGAGGAATCCCCCATGATTGCCAGCGTCTCCGATGGCGCGCTCCTTCCTTGTGGGGACCCTCTCAGAGGGCACTCCCGCCTTAGGTGAATGTTTACACCTCAGGTCACACCTCTCGAGAAACGGACGGAGGGACCAATCGGCATGGTCGGAAGGTGTCAGCTAAGGCAATCACCCCTCCCTGGGCCTGGCCTTTATCAGGGGGTACGTGCGTGCCTTACTTGTCTACCCAGGGCGGGGAATTACGCGTTACCCCGTCACCGGCTACGCGTGCGAACGCGTGGGTCGGCCTTCAGGCACGCACAGGGAGGAAGGAAGAAGAGGAAAAAGAAGGGAGAGAAAGGACAGACTGTCTCAAACGCCGAGGCGGAGACCAGAGAAGGCAAGGGGAAGAAGGCGAGGAGGAGGAGGAGGAGGAGGAGGAGGAGGAGGAGGAGGCAAGGAGGAGGAGGCAAGGGAAAAAGTAAGTAAGGCAATGAGATGGAGAAGAACAAAGGAAGGAACCAACCAAAGGAAGGAAGGAAGAAACCAGAAGTAGTGAAAAACCAAAATGTGGAACCGTCCGTCTCCGGACGCAGGCGCTAACTACCCCCTTGAGGGGGAGGGACTCCTTTTAGTCGCCTCTTACGACAGGCAGGAATACCTCGGGCCTATTCTAACCCCCGGACCCGCAGGGGGGTGTGCCTTTATCTAATCACCACCACCTTCCGCATGTGTCAGCTGTGAACCATCGTCAGCGTGATATAACTGTTGCGTGTCCGTGTTCAGGTGATAATAGACGTGCGCGTGTGTGTCCTACAGGCTTCATTCAGTGATAACCACAGTAGGTGGATACAACTTGGGACCACATGAAGAGTCTTCACCTCTACAGTACTCTCACATAGAGAACATACCTCTCTTCGACTGAGAGAAAAGGTCTCACGTTAACTTGAGGTATTCCAACTCCCTACATAAACTGCATTGCCGCTTCATACAAATGGCCGACGAAGCCTGGAAGTAGGTTAGCGCCACACTTCAGGTGTATCGACTAAAATGCGCGATGGCTCAACAGAAACACGCCATGCTTAGAAAAAGACGACAGGCCTGACACGCAAACGACGGTGATGTCAGAGCATCGGAAGCATCGAATGCTCTTCCTCCAGAAGAGGTGTGGAGCCGTTGCTTAATGTGACGCAGATACAGCAGGATGTTGGCAAGTTTCGTGCATCACGCACTCGTGATGAAATAAAGCCAGTGGGTATGTTGCTCCGACGGCGGTTAAACAGACCCGCTTATTTTTAGCGTCTGTCTCTCGAGGACTCTGGAGGACCTTCCGCGAAGAAGCGTAAGGAGCAAAACTAAAAGGCCGAAGAGATCGAGTTCCGCATGTGGCACTGTCGTCTCAGAAGTTCATGAAGTTCCAATCTCAATGCAGTTTCTTACGGTACAAAAAAAGTTAAGCATGGAGAACCTACAACGTCCTCTACGAGAACTCATATTTTGCAGGACTCTTCCTACATCTTTTAATTCTGCATGTCAGTGACAATACTGAGTCAAATGGTTCAAATGGCTCTGAGCACTATGGGACTCAACTGCTGTGGTCATAAGTCCCCTAGAACTTAGAACTACTTAAACCTAACTAACCTAAGGACATCACACACATCCATGCCCGAGGCAGGATTCGAACCTGCGACCGTAGTGGTCGTGCGGTTCCAGACTGTAGCGCCTTTAACCGCTCGGCCACTGCGGCCGGCTAATACTGAATCGATTCGGGCAGTCTGCAATCAGTCAGACTTCCCTTCTGCCATACTCGCATTCAGGTAAGGACTCAAAGTGGTGTGATGGTCCATCCTATCCCTCGGCCTGTCAATTACCGAGTTATGTCTACGCCCAATCAAATCGGCTCTCAGACATCTCTATTAATTATATGATAAATAAACATAAATTTCTGCGTATTTTAATCCTTAAATTAATTTTTTTCATTGGCATCTCCATTTCTCGACTTAACTACATTACATTATTTACAACTCAAACAATTTGCGTCCTCTCTTCGTTGTGACATGAAGTTTTATTTTTTTTTTTAATTTCCTTTTCCGCTTGAATTGAATGGATGCACTAATGGGAAGAAAGACAGTATTCAATAAGATCCATCGACGACGAGATGATTTCAGGCGAAGCACGTCCTCGGAGTGTACAAGAATAGGCGTGGGATATCGCCCGTGGCGTCTCCAAAGGAACTGTCTCTGCTTCCGAAAGGAGCCACTTAGGGAAGTTGCAGAAAATGTATATCTGGACGGTTCGGGGGAGGGTCTCAGGCGCCGTTTCTCGCTACTGCGCATCCAGCGCCTTAACCTGTTACGCCATCGACGTGTCAACGCATTGGCGCACTACAGAAGTATGATCTGTTAGTGTTGTTGTGATCGACAGCATAAGCCGGCAGCAACGTAGCTCCTACGTGGGGAGGTATCCATCACGTGACAAGACAAAAAAGGGACTGCAGAGACGTTCAATTAAAGTTAACATTAAACTAAATTCAAATATAAAACACTGTCACAAACTACTAAAAGCCCATCTTCGAGACACAAGAGAACATTTTCAAATCAGTCTTCTAACTTTATTGATTTCAGTTTAGCTTTATCTTATGCAAATATTTACATTGTTGTGTTAATATAATCCATGATACTTACGCGCAATCTATTATTAAAAACAATCGTGTGCGAACTACTTGATACAGAAAACAAGATCGAAAAGGTTGCGTGAAGCTGTTGGTAACTAAACAATAGTGTGACCCAGAAGCGCGAAAGAAAATAAATATTAGGACTAACATTCAAATCGGGTTAATTTTTAGCCACTTTCTTTTGGTTCGCATTATTTTATGTCAAATAACTTTCAAACGCGCAACCTAAAAGCAAGAAAGGGAATTGTAAATAGCGAACCTTGCGGTATTGCCATATATCCAAATAAGACATACCACCGTGCCAATCAGTCAGCAAATTGGTGTTCAATTTACAGCTGTCACAATGTAGCAAATAGGAACCTGAAATTAAGTTGTGTTTGCTGTAAATGCGTAAGAGGGTCCACCCCGCATTACGTGACGAAGTAGGGCTAGATTCCGGCGAGGTTTGAATCGATATGGTGGCACGCAACTGTGCATGCAGTACATGGCCTTAGCTGCTTCTTACCTTCACCCCCCCCCCCCTCTCTCTCTCTCTCTCTCTCTCTCTCTCTCTCTTCCTTACAAATGCAATGTGTTGCCTGCTTATGTAACGAAGTAAAACTTTTTCACGTTATTATTACAAAAATTCTGCGTCTCCTTGTCTGCACTGGCTGACTTCTAGACTCAGGCATATACCATGATGAAAACCTTTCCTCCTCCTCTATTCGACTAGAGTCAAATAGCCCAAAATTATATGTACTTTCCTCGTAACTACGAGTAACAGAATTCCTTAAGTGAATATTGGCCTTATGTTCTAATAAGCGGAGACAACGACACGAACGGCAGCAACCAAGAAGGCATTATCGACAAAGAGGAGGGCTGTTCAGTCACAATCCGACGACAATTTTCGGAAGTCTTGCATTCTTAAACGACGGTTTTATCATTTAAAGTTATGATGGGTATAATGCAGAACATGCACAGAATACAAGCACACACACATTTTTATTTCCATGTTCACAAAATTATATCCTGTACGTACCACACAATGTTTTGTGGCAGCTAGGTCGATCCTCCACCGCGCTGCAACTGAATTCTGATAGGACAACAGGGCACTAGCCGCGCACTTCAAAGTCACTTCTTAGCAACTGTTACAACACTTCAAAATCAGCACGAAAACAAATTATCGGAAGTGGGGGGGGGGGGGGGGCAGTAATCCAGTGGATCAAAAATATCAGCTACTCCGCTACTTGAGAGAGAGAGAGGGGGGGAGGAGGGGGAGGCGGGGGGGGGGGGAAGAGATGCTGAAATCCTCCATTATTTCCTAAGTTGTTCTTGCTACACGTTTTATTTTTTTACTCGCTGCACACTCTGGACCCGTCTGGCCGAGCGGACGATTGGCAACCAGTCTTAGTTTCCCGCGTAAGTGGAGCGTAGCATAGGTAGGTGGAGTGGGCTTCTGATTCAAGGTCGAGGCTAGAAATGATCACGCCCAGCATCCGCTCACGCTTTCGTGTTGCCCTGGTGCCGCTGAAGTAGCAGCCTATTCTTCTCCTGCTCATTCTGGCTTACTTTCAACTTAGTGCTGTGAGACCTTATGAACTTCGCGCCCCAACCTCCTTGTCACGACTATTGTATTTTTTTTTTTTTACACGTATGCATAGCCTTTTCTATAGGGTAATACACTATGTCATATTTCTCTAGTCACTTTTCTTTTTGTTACGTTCTGACCATAATTCGTCGATTATTACAGAAAGTGCTCTACAAAGCAATCCCTTGAAGTATCCACAAAAGTCTCTGTCTCATCACTTAAAACCTGTCTTTTTCACCAACATGTTTAGCAAATAATACTGGTAACTGTCCCTGGCCTCGCAGAATATATATCTCGTTGCACCTACAGACCTCTTACACTGCGATGAAGATCTCCACAGACGTGTCACATTTTTTTTTATGAAAGGCACACACCACTGGTCCCGTAAGTGCACAAGAGTTCAACGTATCTGGAATTCCGGAAAGCTTTCGCCTTATCTTTTCCACGACGTAATCGATCCGTACAAGCGTCTCGCAGGCGACAATCTCTCCCGCGAAACGTTGTGTGTCAGACGTATCTCATATCTGCTGAACGATACAGGGAATCCAAGATTGAGCACGTGGTCAAACGACACACGTAATAGGAGTTGCTTGCACTGACTCACCCGTCTTCACTACTATGCGGCTATGGGTATTGGAAAAATATTTAGGCCATAACCGAGTAAACATATTCATAAGTATGCTAACGCTGTCGAAATACGTTTACTATGTTTAATGCGTGAACGAAATGATGTGTAACAGCAATTCAGTGATTCACACAAACGTATTTTGAACACAATCTGTAATAGTTCGGTCAGTGCAGTGTTTATATACAGCAACTGTTCACCAACACAAAGTGCTGCAACGCATTGTAAATGTGCTATTTGTGATGCTCTCTGTTCGTAGACCACTTAAATTCCTAAATCGAACACAATTTCAGCGGAAGAGAAATAATGGATAACCTGAAAAACAGACTCGCACAGGAACATACGAATTCAGATTCCTGGCTCTAGGAATAGTTGTTTTATTTTGCTATAATTTTCTTCGTATTAAATCATTTTCGCCTGCCACTTTCACTTTTATTAGATAGCAAAGATTTTAATTCACGTAAATCACGAATAACAAGAATTCTTGTCAGTAACAACTTCGTGCAAGGTGAAACTTTTATGTACTTAGCTTTGACTTCTAAATCTAGGAAAATCAATTTCCCAAACTACAAGGACAGTCACGTAAGTTTCGGACATGTAAACTAAAATATAAATATTATGGTTAAGGATCATCTCTGTAGATTTATCAGCAAAGTTTCAGTTGCAAGCGCGTTTTGTGCAAATATTCCCGTAGTCTAGTTAAAACAGCCTTTCTTGCTGCAACTCTCCCAGTCGCGTTTCGACTTTTTCTTGCTCTAAGGCACCCTCAGTGGGACCTATAACGATACGGAAACCAAAGAGAATGAAACACATAATTAAGTTACAATATTTATGTTGTTAAAAGCACAGTGTTCGAACAAATAGCTATATATAGTGGCAAGAAAATAGTACACCAAAAAAAAGGAGAAACATGAAGGACAGCGTGAAAAAGTTCGGAATACAAAATCGTGCTTATGTTTCGGAAATAAGATGGTAGTGCGACGTCCAGACGAGATGAGCGGAAACACAGATCACAGCAAACTGTAAATAATTACTTATTTACATAAAAATGCGTCATTAACTGTTTAATAATCTAAAAATAACAAAACTGTATCGTTATAAATCCCACTGAAGATGCCTCAGAGCAAGAAAAACGCGAAACGCGCCTGGTAAAAATAAATTAAGTTGCATAAAGAAAAGTCAGTTTTATTTACAAAATCAAGTAAAACCTGTACGATCTACAAAGATTTCCATCAGTGTTCAAGTTCTGCAGAGACAGTTCAAACTTCCTTCGACGATAGCGTTAATCAACATTGCCATATAGAGATTTAACTATTTGTTTCTGGACGACGCTAATACTTTTCAACAGTACTTCGAACGTAAATTAAATAGTAGTTTCCATTACATGATGGATATTTAAAGAGCTCTTAATTACAGCAGAATTTAGAATACAATGTCAAACAGGGAAATTCCAAAGTCTCAAAGTAAGTACTCTGCACAAATAATAATTTAAGTGAAAAAAGTTAAATAATCATCTAACTTCGTTCTCAATCATCTAAGAAGGTTTTAGTGGAGTATGGTAGAGATGGAACAATACCTACAGTCAAAAAATAAGATTAGCGGTATATAGCATACAAAATAACATGTTTTCCAGGTAGCTAATTCCATTTTAAGCATAAAATTTCGGCGAATGTGTTGGTCGTAGTCAGGTCTTAAATGTAATTGCTGGACACCTCAAACTACAGTTCAACAATTACGCCATGAGAGCCTCAAAACGTAACTGATTTCAACATAAATTATTGTAAATTGCAAATGTTTACTGACTCATATGTTCCAGCTACAAGAAGCATTTAGAGGGCAACACTGTTCTCTGGAGGTTTTGGTAGTTGGGCGTCATCGGTTGACACATTCTTTATCAAACATTAGTCAACATATATAAATCCAAACTTGATTCACATCAAGACACTGTAAAAATAGTTTTTCTTTCGCTACTTTATTAAGCAGGACAATCTGAACTCGTTGCAGCTTCAGCCCTCTCTCTTAGATCCTCCTCTTGTCTGGTTTGACAATTTTTCTTTCCTCCTCATGGGCAGTAATCGAGAAGCTTGGCCACGATAAATAAATGCAGGCAATGCGAGCAGCGCGTGGAGATGAAACAAGGATGTAGGTGGCAAACAGCGGAAAAATTCAGGCTTACGTTCACACTCGAAATCTGTCGCAGTAAATGCCAAAATTTGCTTGGGATTTAGTGTTCTTATGTATAATGATTAGAGGGACGAACTTTCCAGTTTGCTTGCTGTTTTCAAGCTTCGGACACAGACGAAAAACTTTTCACCACTGTGGTTTGCCAGAGGAATCTGTCTGCAATTCCTGAACATCACAATGAGCGGACACTTAATGTGTTAAATTTGAAAATAGCGCGCCGTATTTTACGAGGTGAGAACAGAGGGTGCTGATCCGTCGGATGATCTGGTACCGAATAGTGCCGAGTTTCATCCTCGGACTTTCTTACATGTCAGTAAGAATTAATCACTTTAAGGTCACTAAAATAAGCAAGCAGTCATCACGCCATTCACGCTTAACACTGACATGACCCACATTCACAGATGTGGGAAGATAATGGGAAATCATCTCCACTAGGATTTTATCATTTGTGCAGACTGGTCGAGCCCTAACGCTCAAACGGTCAGTCGGTGACCACACGGATTCACTAGATCAGCAGACAATACCACAACAATATTATTGTACATATTAATTATTGAAAGAGTAATAAAACTGTAAAGCTTACGGTACAAGTACAAGCGCTTGACACGCTATCGTAGACGCCATAGCACCACCTGGTATCCGCTGCTAGCACTTGCTACCATACAGGCTTCGACACTACGCGAAGAAGACTGCCACTGAACTGACATAAGCACGCTAAAAGCGCAGTTGTTTAGCGGCCGCCTGGCCGCACGCGGCGAATTCATGCGTAATCGGACCAGATAGCCAACGAGCGCGCGCGGTTGCGGCGACGTCATAAGCCGAGGGCCGAATCGGGTAACGAGCAGCCCGTGAGGCTATCGTGCTCTGTGACGTCAGCGTGGTGGCGTCACACCGCGGGCTGGTGAGAGGGATCGGATGCGGTGAAACACAGCTTCCTTCCGACAATGCGCACCTCCGCTTATAGTCCGTCGCGCTCTCCAGCGCTGAGTAACTGTTGGGGCTTCTTGGAATCTCCATCTCCTTTGAGAAGACAACTGCTTTAAGAACTTCCTTGGATTACCTATCACTTAATCGTGTAATCTGAAGTGCTTTCGGTAGTAGCGGAGTTTTCCAACCTAGTTACAATGAACATATTTGTTCAAAGCACTACTGCTGTGGTCCGTACTTAACCACTACAACATGACTCCCTAATAACTGTGTCCGATGATTCCACCAAAATAACGTCCTTTCGTCAGAATATCAGTCATAATGCCCAGAAAATAATAATTGTCACCATCTGAAATCTTAAAAATAAAACTCCCGATTTCCTGGATGTTAACAGTAAATTAAGTGCCAAGAGGCTGCGAACGGCTAGAGTTTCTCCATCGTCATTGCAAGTTGGGAGTAAATACAGTTATTACCGCCAATATCTGTTACAAGTACAGACTGTTCTTCCAACGAAAACACCAGAAAAAAATGAATATGACACTGAAACAAAAAAAATCTCTGCAAAGACATTAAGGTGTTAACATTAGTACAGATACGAGTTAAAATATGGGTACACAAGTCATCAACGCTCTGTCAGGGCACATAAAATGCCGTTTACGTATTTGTGATGCTTACAACTGAAGTTAAGAATTTTCTGTTGAACAACTTTTTACTGCATCGAAGACAAAACTCTTACAACAAGTTCTGTGCGTTGTTTTATTTTATTATTAGTACTGTTGACATTATAATCATTCGTAATGTTACTTCTTTTCATTGTAATGAAACTAAAATGTAAATCTTTGACTTCTTCCCACATTCCAGAGAGCCCTCTTGCGGAATTCAGGGTATACGACTAAATTAGTCGAACTACACTCTCTCGGAAACGCTGGGATTGGTAAGATAGGCGAAAAAACATGCAAATAATGGAATGCTAAGAGAATCGGGAATTCATTTTTGAAATTACAGATTACTTAAAATATCAATATTTCCACAGAGAGATTCAATTTCTTCTAGTTCTGTACGGGATAGAGACGGAATTTTGGAACACTATTATGTCGTTTGGATGCATCCGCGTTGCACAAGAAAGGGGGGCGCAGCAACAGTGGGTAGAGCTAACAGCAACGCTGTCCCTGACGCAATGTGAGGCGCCTGTGACAATTAGCGGCCTACGAGAACAAATGTGGGCCACGTGGCAACAGCAGACGCTTCTGCTACGTTGCTAACCTACACAGAAAGAACGGTGCCCTTATAACGACAAATTAGCGGCGGCTATTATTAAACCCATGCAGTATGTGTTTGTGTCACGTAACGTCCTTAACGGCTTTTAAGGTCACACCTTTTTCGCAGAGGACGCAGTTGTACACCTTACTGTTTCTGGAGATTCGCGCTGCATAGGATATTGCAACAAGAAATGAGAGGAGCCGTCTAATAAGTTGGTCTGATTTCCACACTCCTTCAGTAAATGGGACCTTATGGGAGGTGTAAGCTGATTCACTCATTCCTTCCGAGTTATGAACAGTATCTATCTATGTCTAGAATGGCCGACAATATAACGTTAACTAAAGCCCATTTTTTCATTTTTCCATTGAAGAATACGAGGTAAGCACAGCCAAAAAGGCAACCACATTATCTTATCTTCAGGTGAAAACTAAGAACAGTGAATACCTATTTAAGATAATTAACAGATAAAATAATGTTTCTGAACACCTTCGTACCATATAAAAAGCAAAACTGACAGTCAAACAGGACTAAATTGAAAATACATTCACAGAGGAAAAAACAGACATACGTCAGTCATGTGCCGAAACGTTCGCGATTTCAACAGCTAAAGAAACTCAGTGCCCCGTTTTATGCCGGGATGCAATGATGTTGACAGGCGCACGCATCAAAATTTAAAAAGTATCAGAAAGCTATTCAGTTTAAAAATCAATTATGTCGAGAGGAAACATGTAATAAACTTGTCAGCATCCAGTTTTAGCAAGCCGAATGCAGCGACCGAAGTATCTCCGAAAAATTATTGTTACACGGTGTTAAGAGCTGAACAAACGGAATTCGACAAAGTCACTCGTCGACTACAGCCAAATGAAAACAATGATGACCTATAGGTCTTAACTGACTCTGATATTAGCACAGCGCTGACGTCTTATTATTAAGAATTAAAGATAAACGTTGGTTAGACCATGAAGGGTCGCCATAAATATATGGCTCAAAAATGGAGGGGCAGGAACAGGGTTTATGTTGATGCACAAGAACTACCTTAACAATTAAATACACACCCACGGAATAGCTCTACGCTGCTTTCATAGACGCAAGGAAAGTGACAATATCGACTGATCTTAAAAAACTCCAGTGGCACTTTCCGAAAATTTTAGATTAGCATATGGATCGGACACACACATAAATACACACACAGTTAAACATCGTCACCTGAGTCGCGAAGCACCACCAATATGACCATCACAGGACACCTAGTTACAGAGATGTGATAATCAGAATGAAACTAGCTGAATTCTATTCATCTGTAGTGCCGGGGTATGTTAACCTAACAAATCGCTGTTGGCAACTCATTGTACATTTACAACCTGCGCCATTACGTATGAGCCGGTCTGTCAGTACCTTTTTTTCTGTAGTGCAGTTACCATCAACGGAAAGTTAGTCGACACTAGATTTATGCAAATTTAATCAATGAAAGAACATGTCACCACACATTTAGCCCTATTTATGCCAGAAATTCAGCCATTTCGTTCATAAACCACATATTCGCTAATTACGATGCTATACGATGGCAACTTCGTTTCTGCTGATGGTTTCGGCAAAATGCCTCATCTGCCAGGCCTGGATCAGTCCAGTGATATGAGCGCACACAGTGCCGCGTTTTGTCGAAAATAGTTGCAGAAATGAAGATGGAACCAGTATCACCTTTAATAGTAAGTATGTCATTTCTAAATTTCATAAAAGCTGCGGAGTCAACTTACGGAAGACTAGCGTCAGTTACGGTCCAGGTAGAAAAGCAACTAATAATCTCGACACAAACAAGTTTATGAATACTCGCGATTTTAAATGTGGAGTGATCGCAGTATAAGCTAGAGGGTTCCATTCCATTCGATCAACCATACCGTGGCTCATACGTATAACAACGTTACATCTGGCTGATAAATTCGGAACAATTCTCATTAAGACATGGTTCTCTTTTTTTATACGCTCTCTTGTATTCAGTTATAAATGTCTTGTTTTTTTTTTAATGCAATTGTTTGGTTTGCCAACCTTTAAATTTTTCTGGGAATTATGATTTCAATGTCTTAGGTTTTATTTTGATCTCGTGTTACCTGTGGGCAGAACGAAGGAATAATAAACACATTGCGCTGTATGTGTAAGTGCTGCGAACGATCTTCTACGTCAAAAGGATTCGTATCCTATGTAGCGGAAGTTCAAAATGTACGAAGCTCTCACATGAAAACTAGCTGGAACGCATATTGCTATTTCCAATATACTATCCTTTCTCAGTTTATTTTCAACGCTTGCTTGACCGAAGTGGTCGTTTTCCGTTGGTATTGGCGGCTAGCTCTATCTGAGGAAAAAATTGAAATTAAATGAGTACAAAAAAAATCATGCAATGTTAGGAAAAAGTATTAGTAGTGTCTTGTTTGACACAGTCTCGTCGTTTAAATATCTGCAAAACGATATCAAATGTAACTAGGGAAGGTGAATGGTCGACTCCGGTTTATTTGGAGAAGTTTGGGAAAGTGAGGTTCATCTGTAAAGGAGACCACATACTGGACACTAGTGCGACCTACTCTTGAGTACTGCTTGAATGTTTAGGTTCAGTTCCACGTCGGATTAAAGGAAGACATCGAAGCAGTTCAGGGGCGAGCTGCTAGATTTGTTAACGGTAGGTTCGAAGAACATGCAAGTGTTACGGAGATGCCTCGGGAACTAAAATGGGATTCCTTTTTGAGGAACACTACTCAGAAAATGCAGAGAACCGGCATTTGAATCTGACTGCCAAACGATTCAACTGCCACCAACATACATTTCGCGTGCGGACCACGAACGTACAAGAAATTGAGGCTCATACGAAGCCATACAGACAGTCGTGTCTCCCTCGCCCTACCTGCGATTGGAATAGTTAAGGAAATGACTAGTCGTGGCACAGAGTACCATCCGCCCCGCACCGTAGGTGGCTTGCGGAGTATGTAGGACGTTTGTTCAAAAAGTAAGGTGACTTTATATTTTTATGAAAGAATACTTATTTATTCATCAATATTCATGTTGTCCCCTTGAAAGTAATGCCACTCAGATACAATACACGTGTGCCAACGCTTCTTCCAATCTTCGAACCACTTCTCATAAGCACTTTTTGGTACAGCCTTGAGTACCTCAAAGTGATGCAGTTTTTATCTCCTCAGTCGTTGAAAATCTTCGTCCTTTCACAGGTCGCTTCAGGTTTGGGAACAGGAAAAAGTTGCGGGTGGACAAATCCGGTGAATATAATGGCCGAGGCATGATTGTCGAGTTGTTTCTGGCCAAAAAAATCTCTCGCAAACAACCATGAAAGAGCAGGTGCACAGTTGTGATGCAAAAGCCATGAATTGTTTCTCCACAATTCCGGACTTTTTTTGCGTATTGCTTCTCGCAAACGGCGCGAACGTCAAGGTAATACTCCTTATTGGCCGTACGACGATGAGGCAAAAATTCATGATGCACTACGACACGGCAATTGAAAAAACAGCGAACAAAACTTTGACATTTGAGCGAACTGCGCGTGCTTTTTTCGGACTTGGCTCTCCGTGATGCTTCCATTGCGACGACTGGGCTCTCGTTTCGACGTCATAACCGTTATGAGCCTTTTGAGCAAATCAGGATCATCACTGACGTCATTCAAGGGCTCCTGAGCGATGTTCATGCGACGGTTCTTCTAATCAAAATTGAAGTTTTGTAACAAACTTCGCTGACACAAGCCGAGCGATAGGCCAACACCATCAGCAACATGTATTACGGTAATTCCACGTTTTTCCAAAACAATTTTCTTCACAGCTTCGACGTTATCATCTGTTGTTGATGTTCTGGGGCGTCCAGAGCGATGTTCGTCATTTGCATCTTCTCAGTTATCTTGGAAGAGCTTGTACCACTTGCAAACATTTTTATTTTACTTAGAGCAGACTCACCGTATACCACTGTCGACATTTCAAGTGTTTTAGAGCATATTAAAAAACTAGAAACCCGCCTCGGCTGCGAAAAAAGCACCTATTGTTTACCTAGGTTTCGGCGTAGATAACTACACCTTCTTCAGAACAATAAAACCCACAAGTGCCTAAGAAGACCTTTGTCCATGATTAAAAGAACACCATGGCTATACATTTATAAACGAAGAAAGGGAAACACAAACAGTACATATGTACAAAGTCTAAACCGTTACTTAACTTAGTGGTGTAACCTCCACCTCACACCGGCCTATGTTTGATGGGCCGTGACCCGCCATAAACTCAGTCATGGCCCATCGAACGTAGGCCGGTTTGAGGTGGAGGTTACACCACTAAGTTAAGTAACGGTTTAGACTTTGTACATATGTACTGTTTGTGTTTCCCTTTCTTCGTTTATAAATGTATAGCCATGGTGTTCTTTTAATCATGGACAAAGGTCTTCTTAGGCACTTGTGGGTTTTATTGTTCTGAAGAAGGTGTAGTTATCTACGCCGAAACCTAGGTAAACACTAGGTGCTTTTTCGCAGTCGAGGCGGGTTTCTAGTTTTTTAATATATTAACCAACGATTGCTGACGCGCTGCAATGTTGAAGGTTCTTGTTTTAGAGCACTTGATTCCATTTTTCTCACAAATACTAAAACACGTCTGACCTTCCTATCAAAAACAAACGAAGTATGCTGTACATTTGAAAATGTGAACGTATGTTCGGGACATGTCTATCAACATAAATAAAAAAAAGGATTGATAACCGAATGTACGTTGCCCGCGCAATTTGAAAAGTCACCGTACTTTTTGAACATGTATTAAAGGTCTGGGTTTCACTTTGGTGGCAACTAATTCCAGTTTCTAATCTAAAATAGCTCTTCGAGAAATCAGGAATACGAAATGATACAATTAAGTTTTTTTTTTTTTCAACAAAACTTTAATAATAATTTGTTAACCGTGCGTAACAAGCTAATGGTATTAAAATACTTTGCTGTATTCACTGCTCACAACAGAAATACTGGTAGCCAATGAAATGCGATTATATGGATTATAACAAAAATATTACAAGTTTCAATGCCGATTTCGGGCGAGATTTCGTAAAAAGGTAGCGCAAGCACCAAACTGTCTTTATACAGAGGAAATAAATCTTCACAATGTATTGTATAATAAAAAACTTGTTAAAACCAAACGTCAAAGAAGTGACAGCTGTGTACTTCATGGAATATAATAAAAATTGCTGGAATCAATGGCCGGGTGGAGGGCAGCGGTCCGGCAAACTGCGTACTACCGTGATAACAGAGTCACGCCAGTCACGAGGAAGTTCGGCCCAAATCCTCACAATGGCGCAAGCATTCCGGACGACGGTATATAATTAACGCATCCGGCCTTTTGTGTCCCGCGCTGCTGGCAACTGCTCCGTCACTGGTATACAGGGCAGCCACGTAACACCGACGACTCCTGACTCCATGTTACTTCAGCGAATGTTTTCTGGTTAATCGTGGACAAGTTCTTCCCGCCTCTTCTGTCGTCAGAACCGCTGTTGTTCACCACATACATAAACGATTTGATGGACAGCGTGGGCAATTGTCTGAGATTGTTTGCTGATGATGCCGTGGCGTACGGTAAAGTGTCGAAGTTGAGTGACTGCAGGAAGATACACGACGACTTAGGCAAAATTTCCAGTAGGTGTGATGGATGGCAGTTAGCCCTAAATGTGGGAATATGCAAGTTAATGCGGATGAGTAGCAAGAACACACCTGTTATGTTCGGATATAGTATTACTAGTGTCATCAGACTAACACAGTCAAGTCATTCAAATATCAGGGCGTAACGTTGCAAAGTGATATGAAAGGGAACTAGCATGTGAAAACTGTGGTAGGGAAGGCAAATGGTCGACTTGGGTATATTGGGAGAATTTTAGGAAAGAGTGGTTCACCTGTAAAGAAGATCGCATATAGAACGCTGGTGCGACCTTTTCTTGAGTACTGCTCGAGTGTTTGGGGTCCATACCAGGTCGGATCGAAGGAAGACATCGAAGCAATTCAGGGGATGGCTGCTAGATTTGTTACTGGTACACTCGAACAAAACGTAAGTGTTACGGATCTGCTTCAGTAACTCAAATCGGAATCCCTTGAGGAAAGGCGGCATTCTTTTCGGGAAACACTATTGAGAAAATTTAGAGAAACTGCATTTGAAGCTGACTGCCGAACGATTCTGCTGCCGCCAACATACATCGCGTGTTAGAACCACGAAGGTAAGACACGAGAAATTAGGGCTCATACGGAGGCCTACAGAGTGTCGTTTGTCCATCACTTTATTTGCGAATGTAACAGGGGTGGAAATGACTGGTAGTGGTACAGGATACCCTCCGCCACGCACCTTACAGTGGCTTGCGGAGTATCTATGTAGATGTGGAAGTACCGACAAAAAAGTGTGTGGTGACAAGAGTAGACGGAGAAATCTTCGGCACCTGGTACATCCGGAACACAATATCAAAGATAAATATCTTACGTACAGTATTATTTCACACGTTGAAGTGCTCTCAGATTTAGTTGTAATGAGCAATACGCTTATTAAGTCTTACACAAATTGGTTTATATGAATCACTCCCCGAAATAATTTTTCCTGCCCTACGACTATTCATTTGTGGCAGGAACCTATTACACAGACTATCAACACAGTTCTCCGGCGTTGCAAGTGGTCACTAGGAGCTAAATTATTTCAAAAAAGTTCCACGTGAAACGTCAGCTGTTCCAGTCCTACGAGTTGCGAAGACTGAACTATAAAGAATGTTACGTCACGTTCAGGCACAACTATAACAATTACAAATGGCTGCGCTGTAGAGGTGAGGTTGCTTTGAGTACCTAACGGTAAAGAAATAATCACTGCCCGTTATTAGACATTCCGTATATAATTGTTACTAGCAGAGAATCCTGGTAAGGACTGATTCATAGAAGAGTAATGGAAAGATTACATGAAAAGAACCAAGAGTTATCTACGCATGTAGACGTGCTGCACCACGGGAAAACTGAAATTATTGAACTCATTTGAAGAGTGCGCGCAGAAACGGAACACTTTTGAGACTCAAACACATATTGTCAGCGTCCAAGTTGAGATTCGGTCTAAAAATTAGAAGCTCTCATCGTGAATCGCATAATATTTGAAAATCGATTCATGATTTCAAAACTATGTTTTTCGCGAATGACTGCATGCAAAAAGGACGGGTATGATCCTACGTTTTAAGCAGTCTTTTTTTTTAGTTTGGAGAGATATAAAAGCAACTACAGGTTTTCCTTTAATTAAAACTTTTCTTAACAGGAGTCGGTATCTAGTGAGAAGAGTTAGTACAGGAACAGCCCATGTCCGTTATCACAGCGACAGTTTTCGCAACAAAAATCAGAAAATGTGCCCAACGAAAGATCTAAGTCGGCAAGAAAACTGCTCGACTGATACTTCCCCGTAAACACTGCCATGTGCGGTTATTTCATGCAAGTACCTCGTTACATTAACAAAAAAAAAAGTTACGACTTTTAAATACAAAGGAAAATTTCAATTTGATGCATACTACTGCTTAATGAAAATTTCGTTTAGGTATCTTATAACGTTTATGAAACATTTTACGTGTTATGGACTATATGATGTATCCTGTCCACAAATGTATAGGGAAAGCGGTATTTCTGCGCAATATGTACAGAATATTAACAACAGACAGCGAACTGCGGTTAAGCCAGACGACATAACAGTACTTCCATCGCGAATGTGTGTGGTCATTGGTCATACTCTGCACATCTATTTTCTCCAGCATTATTAAGCCGCAATAGGCGACTGCTGATACTGCTTCTTATTAACAGGCACGTATGACCGCCTCTTCGGCTCTGCAGCTCTTCCGTATTATTTCACGCAAATCAAGAAGCGATAGTGCACTACAAGATTAAAGAGATATTATCCCGCGTAGGTTGATTTACCGCACGTGCCTATCCGACGCGGTAACAACTCGATATGACCGTTATGCCTTACGAACGCATACCAACAAAATTCTACGGAAGAATCAGGGTCTGCATATCGCAGAGAGAGAGAGAGAGAGAGAGAGAGAGAGAGAGAGAGAGAGAGAGAGAGAGAGAGAGGGGGGGGGGGGGCGGAGGGGGAGGGCAGCGTGAGGAATCATAAATACTGTAACTGTAAAATTATTCAAAGAAGGGGAATAAAACCACCTGAAACAAAGTAAGGTTGTATTGGTATTCGTGCAAGATGGCATTAATGAAATATACGAGGTCTATTTAAAAAATTCGTGAACTTTGTCCACATATTTTTTTCTACGCTCAGCTTTTACTTATAGTACATGGTTCCCTTCGAAATACTATCCTCCATAGTTGATACGCCGCTCCTAACGCCATTTCCACTTCCGAACGCAATCTTGGTACGCGTCTAGCTGGATTCCGCGAAGTGCCATCTGCGAATTTTCTTTGATGTCGCCTATCGTTGCAAATTTTCGTCCTTTCAGGGGGGTTTGCAACTTTGGAAATATAAAAAAAGTCTTAAGGGATCAGGTCTGCAGGGTATGGAGGATGATTCAGCACAGCGATTGGTTTTTTGTGCAATAGCCACGCACCAACAGGGATGAATGTGCGGGTACATTATAGTGATGCAAGAGCCATGAACTGTCTCGCCACATTTTAGGCCGTTTCCTTCTCATATTCACGCAGAGGTCGCAACTCGTCCCAATAGTACCATCGATTAACTGTTTGTCCCTGTGGCACGAATTCACGATGAACTAATCCTTCGAAGACAAAACTACCAGCATGGATTTACGCAGAGGTCACAACACGTCCCAATAGTACCATCGATTAACTGTTTGTCCCTGTGGCGCGAATTCACGAAGAACTAATCCTTCGAAGACAAAACTATCAGCATGGATTTATGTTTGACCTGACCTGACCTTTTTTTTTTCTTTGAGAACCTTTCTCGACTCATTTGAGACCGGATCTTGGTCTCAACGCTATAACCGCAGCCCCACGTCTCATCACCAGTTATGATTCTCATACCGTTTTCATTTGCGCGATCCAAAAGCTCTTCACAGATTGCGAGGCGAATGTCTTTCTGGTCTTGACTAACGAGCCGTGGGACGAACTTGGCGGCAACACGATGCAATCCAAGATGCTGTCTTAGGATTTCATGACATGATCCAACTGAAACTTTACATTCTTCTGCAATCTCTCGGACAGGCGGTCTTCGATTGGCATGCACAATTTCGTTAACGTTCCTGACAAGAGCGTCGTCGGTAGACGTGGAAGGGTGTCCTGAACGCGGGTCATCTTTAACGTAATCTGGCCATTTTTAAACTTTGTGAACAATTCCTAACACCGAGTACGACTTACGAGGGGCGTTTGAAAAGTCCGTGCAAAAATAAAAACTACCTACGTGTTTGGGGTAAACATTTTTTATATTTCGACAATGGCTCCTTTTAGACATACACTTCGTCCAATGCTGTTCCAATTTGTTGATCCCTTCAAAATAATAGGAACTGACCAAGTCCGCAAAATAGGTATTAGTTGCTGCAATCACCACCTCGTTTGAATAAAAACTTTGTCCCACCACCCATTTCTTCAAATTGGGGAACAAATAGTAGTCCGAGGGAGCCAAGACTGGAGATTAGGGGGGATGTGAAACGAGTTGGAATCCAATTTCCATTAATTTTGCGACCACAACTGCTGAGGTGTGTGCTGGTGCATTGCCTTGATGGAAATGGACTTTTTTTGCGGTCCAATCACCTGCGTTTTTCTTGCAGCTCTGTTTTCAAATGGTCCAATAACGATGAATAATATGCACCTGTAATAGTTTTACCCTTTTCCAGAGAGTCAATGAGTATCCCTCGCGAATCCTAAAAGACAGTCGCCATAACCTTTCCGGCCGAAGGAGTGGTCTTCGCCTTTTTTGGTGCAGATTCTCCCTTGGTAACCCATTGTTTAGATTGTTGTTTGGTCTCAGGAGTACAGTAATGTATCCATGTTTCATTCACAGTGACGAGACGACGCTTAAAGTCCTGAAGATTCTTCCTGATCAGCTGCAAACCATCCTTGCAACACTTCACACGATTCCGTTTTTGGTCAAGGATGAGGAATCGCAGAACCCATCTTGCGGATAGCTTTCTCATGTCCAAATGTTTAGGCAAAATATTATGTACCCATTCATTCGAGATGCCAACAGCCCTAGCAATCTCACGCACCTTAACTCTTCTGTCATCCATCACCATATCATGGATTTTATCAATGATTTTTTGAGTCATAACCTTCACAGGGCGTCCAGAACGTTCAGCATCACTGTGCCCATATGGCTACTCTAAAAATTTTGAAACCACTTATAAACTATTCTAATCGAAGGTGCAGAGTCACCGTAATGTTTATCAAGCTTCTGTTTAGTCTCTTGAGGTGTTTTGCCTTTCATAAAGTAATGTTTAATCACCACACAAAATTCTTCTTCGTCCATTTTTTTGACAGTCACACGACTTCCTTGATTCACACGAATGCCAAACACAAATAAATAGACCAATATGGCTGAAACTTGGTGTGCGTTCTTTCCAAAGACTCTACTAACTAAACATGACCTCAATATGGGCCGGTGATGCCATCTCTCAGACTTTGCACGGAGTTCTCAAACGCCCCTCGTAAGCACTCATCACCGTACGCTTCCTGCATCATTTCGTGTCTCTCTGTAGAGATTTTCTTGAGTTTCACGCAAAATGTAATGCTAACATTAAAGTTAAAACTTCCGGCTTTTACACATTAAACATAGGCGTGTACAGGGATGCCAACCTCACTTCGCTCCAACACACCATTCGCGCGAAATTACGAATGTTCCGGAATTTTTTGAAGAGACCTTAAACAAACGTCTATGAAAACAGTGGCCTGTGTAAATCATCACTAAATGGACGTACGTTCGACCAGTGTGCCCTCAATAAGCGATAAGGATTAGACAGTGATGGCATACATGTACACACAGCAGCACTCTCTTGTGTCACCCGAAGATTTGATGCTGAAGCAAGCTCATTCAGTGAAGGTCTGTCAGACGAAGTAAATGTGAAAGGAAATTCCAGTATCCCTCGAGAATGCCACACAACAAAATTTCAGTTAGAACTCGAACGGGACAAAATTCGGTCTCTGGGAAACGGGATTCTCATGACGTACATTTCGGTCGTTCTTGTAACACGTAAGAAACAAGATAATAGGGGGAGAGGGTCGTACGCAGCAATGAACGGGTACTGGACACGCAGTGTAACTACAGCACGTAAAGACCGTCATTTCGTCCGCATGGCCGTAACGGGACGTAATGCTGCGTACAGTGTACGCTCGACGCTTTGCGACGACGGCTGTCCGATGTGGACTGGTCTGATAGCACACATGGTATGGCGTCAACTTCTATTGTCAAGAAACGACAAACGCCTACACTGCAATGGGCCCACGAATGCCTCGGCTGGCATGTAGAGTAGCATAGCGTAGCTGCCTCAGATGACACCATTTTGACTTATCCTAAAATAATATCGTACACTTATTACACTATCTGGTGACACACGTTTTTACTTCTTTTCCAGTTATCTCTTTCACTCTTTGATCCACGCACAGCTTTCTCCACACACAGCTTCTCCACACAGAACTATTCATCTTTTGCACTTAATCATCCACCTTTTCGAGGTTCGAGGATTTCAAACAGTCAACTACAATACAGGACATAGTGAACACAATGAAAAAAAAATAATGTCACAAACTTGTTTCTCTCACAATCTTTCGTTATCTTGCTTGAATGAGTTTCATATAGCAATGTAATTCACAATTTTCACGCAAAAATCACGACACAAAGATTTTTCATGAATATTAAAGTAATTTCAGCAGGAGAGCAGAGATGTGAACAAAAGCAAACTACCCCTTTTCGTTTATTATAATGTTGTTGTACTAAGAACCGGCGTAGATTCTGTTAACATGATGGTACCGGTTGCTAAAATAGCTACTTTTTAAATTTCAACCATTAACCGTTGCCAACTGAAAGCCAACACGTTTGTAAAAAGACTCAGTTAATCAGTATACATAAGGAAATTCTCCTTATGTACAGTCTTGCCTAGAAGTCTCAAACATAATAAAGAATACAGTGAACGTAATTAAGGTAATCAACTAGCATTCCGAATACAATGCTCTTCATAACAAACCTTGACAGTTTAGAAGTGAAGGCCTGCAATGCTGAGCGGCACACCGTGAGGAAGTCCATCGCGGGGCGGCTGGATACAGTAAGCCATCTCTAATCCGCACTAACGTTGCTCCGAACAGTGGTGACTAAATCGCAGATTTTCGAGCATAAGGTACTATATACTCAGGCAATTCAGTGGCATTTGCAAGACAATGTTCCGGCACAGTGCAAAACCTCCCAGCATCCTTCAGAGAACGGCGAGTACCACAACTTCCCCAGTCTGTATCTTCACCGGACACAGCGCCCTTTGAACACTTCCAGGATATGACTGATCATTCACTTGTTCGTCATGGTCATCTGACAGCCGTTTTTGACGTTTTATGCATATACGCACAAACGCCGTAGAGGGGCGGGATTCCTTAGGAATAAATTGAACACGTGTGGGCTTCACACAACCCCAAATACTCCACTTCATATATACGAGGAGGTGCGGAAAAAACGAAAAACCTGCATAACATTGCCGTGGGCGGAGCTTGTGCAGTACGCATTTCTGCCGCTAGGTGTGTATAGCGTAACTCATTCCCAGTTCAGTGGCGCCTGTGTTGTCGACTTGGCTTGTTCATTTCATCCGCAGCGGTTCATTTTTGCTAGCGCTGTTTTGTTCTCGTTTCGTTTTCTATGATGGCAAGTTTAAGTGAACAACGTGCAGCTGTGAAATTTTATTTTCTACTCGATAAAAAAGCTGTTTTAACGCTGAAAATAGCTTATCAAGATGATGCTATAGGAAAAATGTGTAGGAGTCATTTTTCGATTTAAGAATGGCGACACGTCGAATGATGACAAACTTCCTTCTGGACGTCCGTCAGCTGCCCGAATCGACAAAAATATTTAAAAAAATTGGGAGCTTGTGATCACAGACCGTCGACAGGCAATTTATCAACTGTCAGAGATTTGTGGGTTATCTTGGGGACCCGATTGGTGGCACACAGGAGACTAGTTTTTCTACTATGACAACCCACCTACACACACAGCCATCTCCGTTAGACAGTTTTTTGCTGAAAATGGCATGATTCTGCTGCCCCACGCACCTTACATAACCGGGTTCATTGCGACTTTTATTCCCACGCATAAAAAAGGGCATGAAAGGACATCAATTTGAGAACTCTGAAGAAGTCAAGAAAAAAAACTAATTAGGAACTGTAAGCAATTTCTAAAGTTCACTACAAAAAAATATTTCGAACAGTGGAAGCCGGTGGGACAAACGTATTAGTTGTCATGGAGAATATTTTGAAGGGGATAAGGTGGTTTTGTAAACAATTTGAAAACATACAGCTTATAAAAAATAATTCCTTTTTTTTGGTACCCCTTCGTCATTTAGAGTTCGGTAATTCTACATACACACTCCGCAAACTACCTTTCAATGTGCGGCGGAGGGCAGTTTGCGTATCACTAAACCGTTTTTCTGTTCTAGTCGTTAATGTTTCGCGGAAAGTACGATTGTTGGCAAGCCTCCGTGTAAGCTTGAACCTCTGCAACCTCACTATGATCTTTTCACGCTAGGTAAGTTGGAGGAAGCAGTAAGTTTGCTGAACTTTTTACGAACGTAAGCTCTCAGAACTTTTGCACTAAAGCACACCGTGATGCGGAACGTCTCTATTGTAGCGTCTGCCACTAGAGTTGGTTGAGCATGTCTGTGACGCTTTTGTTCTTATTAAAGGAACTTTTAACGAAACGCGACGTTCTTATTTTGATCTTCTGTATTTCCTCTACCAGTCCTACCTTGAGTGATCAGCAACATTTAAGTATTGGCCGAACGAGAGTTTTGTACACTACTCACTACTTCCTTTGTTGACTGGCTACATTTCCTAGAGGGGGGGGGGGGGGGGCGGCGGCGGGGCAGTTTCTTCCTGTCTGGCATTTGCGTTACCTGCGATTAGTTTTGAATGGTCGGTCAACTGTAAATCGCTCGGAATGCATCTTCCTAGATATTTTATGGATGCGACTTCTTCCCGGGACTGTTCTGCAATCATCTAATCATACAACAGTAGATCTTCCCACCTATTTACGTGCAATGTATTATATTTGTTTATGCAGAGAGACACTGCCAATTCCAGCACCAAGCGTCGATACTCCGCAGGTCTTCCTTTGTTTCAGTACAATTTTCTAGCGTGGTGACTGTGTGATAACAGCATCATCTGCGAAAAGCCTCATAGAATTCCGACGTTATCCACTAGGTAACTTATGAATTGAAGTACTAAATAAACTGGTACAGACGCGTATTCAAATACAGAGATATGAAAACGGGCAGAATACGGCGCTGCGGTTGAAACGCATATGTAGGACAACAAGTGTCTGGTGCAGTTGTTAGATCGGTTACTGCTGCTATAACGGCAGGTTATGAAGAATTAAGTAAGTTTGAACGTGGTGGGTGTTATAGTCGGCGCACGAGCGGTGGGATACGGAATCTCCGAGGTAGCGATGAAGGAGATTTTCCCGTACGACCATTTCACGACTAAATCATGAATCTGGTAAAACATCAAATCTCCTACATCGCTGCGGCCGGAAAAAGATCCTCCATGAACAGGCCCAACAACGACTGAAGAGAATCGTTCAACGTGGCAGAAATGTAACCCTTCCGCAAATTGCTGCAGATTTCAATTATGGGGTATCAAGAAGTGTTGGCGTGCAAACCATTCAACGAAATATCATCGATAAGAGCTTTCGGAGCCGAAGGCCCATTCTTGTAGCCTTGATGACTACACGACACGAGGCTTTACGTCTCGCCTGCGTCTGTGAACACCAACACTGGACTGTTAATGACTGGAAACATGTCGCCTGGTCGGACGAGTCTCGTTTCAAATTGTATCAATCGGATGGACGTGTACGGGTATGGAGACAACCTCATGAATCCACGGAGACTGCTTGTTAGCAGGGGACTGTACAAGCTGGTGGGGGCTCTGTAACGGTGCGGGGCGTGTGCAGTTGGAGTGATATGGGATCCCTGATGCGTCTATATAAGACTCTAGCAGGTGACAAGTACGTAGGCATCATGATCGATCACGTGCACCCATTCATGTCCATTGCGCAATCCGACGGCCTTGGGCAATTGCAGCAGGTCAATGCGACACCCTACCAGTCAAGAATTGCTACAGAGTGGCTCCAGGAACACTCTTCTGAGTTTAAATACTTCCGCTGGCCACCAAACATGAACATTATTGAGCATATCTGGGATGCCTTGCAACGTGCTGTTCAAAGAGATCTCCACCCGCTGGTACTCTAACGGATTTGTGGTCAGCTCTGCAGGATTCATGCTGTCAATTCCCTCCAGCACTACTTCAGGCATTAGTCGAGTCCACGCCACGTCGTGTTGCGGCACTTCTGCGTGCTCGCGGGGGCCCTACGCGATATTGGCTCTTCAGTGTATATACTGCTAAATGTATTGCAACACCCCTTGGAGTACGCGCGAAGTAACTTTAAATCAGAAGATTTCTCTCTGTTGACAATGACATACTGGGTTCTGTTTGCTATAAACAGTTCAGTCCGACCGGGCAGCTGGTTTGATATTACGTACGCTCGTATTTCTATCACTAAGCGCTAGTGCAGAACTGTATCTGACGCCCGCCCCCCCCCCCCCCCCCCCCCCAAAGTCGCAGGATACGGCATCAACCAGGGTGAGATGGATTTCCGCGGTCGTTGCTTTTAGAACCCGTGTTGATTCCTACACAGGAGACTTTCGGTCTCCATAAATGTCATTATACATTTGCGTATAAGATGTTCAAACATTCTACATAACAACGTCAGAGATAGCCTACAGTTTTTTGCGCCTGTTCGACAACCCTTCTTGAAAACGGGAGCGACCCATTCTTTTTTCCTATCATGAAGAACGCTTTATTTCATCTGAGGCTTACGGTACACTGCTGCTAGAATAGGAGCGGGTTCTCTCGCATACTTTATGTGGAATCGTCTTAGTATATCACATCAGGTGGCCTTTCCTTTGTTGAGTGATTTCAGTTACTTTTCTATCCTGTGTATCTCTAATTCTGGTTGGTCCGACGATTTGAAAAAGGAACTACAGTATGACTTTCCTCAGTGAAGCAGTTTAGGAAAAAGACGCTTAGCATTTCGACCTTCTCTCTTTCGTCCTCCGCTTCCATGCCGTTAATGTCACAGAGTGAACGGACGGCTCGATCCGTTTACTAACTTTCGTCAGGTCGGTAGATACAATATTACTTCAGAATTCGTTGAACGCTAATCATTTCTGCTGTGTCGTTTAGTAATCTGTTGACAAACTAAACTTCTGGTACACGCACACTTAAAATTTTCATTAATGTCAGTATGTACGCTAATTCGATGTAAACAAACGAACATGTCAGACGGACTGTTCCCGCAATACGGGGGAGGAACACAGACATGGAAACACCAAGAATACAACACATTACCATGCCTAATATAGCTTACGACAGCCTTTGGCACTCAAAACAGCTTCCAATCGTCTCGATGATGATCACGATGAGTTGGGTTGAGGGGGCGTTCGACATCACGGTCATCAACGCCCTGACGAAAAATCAATCTGAAATCTCATGGGTGGGGACGAAGGCTGTCCCCACATGCAGAGCAGTTTATAACGTACTAAAGTCTGCCGCCCTTCCCCACCTGATAGTTCGCAAAACTGCACCACTCTTAACACTGGTATCGGTATCTGCGAGGACCGTGGGCTCCAATCGTCTCGAAACGGATAAATGAAGGTCTTGCATGGTTTTCAAAGGAATCACATACCGTTCTTCGTGGAAAATAGCGGAAAGTCCAGTTAATGATGATGAAGGTGGATAGAGATCACGTATCCATCTCTCCAAAGTGGACAACAAAGGCTCAATAATATTGAGATCTGGTAACTTTAGTTGTTACGGGATTTGCGACAGTTCATCCTCTTGCTCATGAAGTCATCGACGATTCGAGCTGTGTAAACAGCAATCCCGTCGTCGTGGAAAACACCTTCACCATTGGGGAACACACACTGTACCATGGGATTGGCCTTAAATGCCAAAACGGTTACATAACCTTCGGTAGTAATGCGACCTTGCAGTGTATCCAAAGGTCTGAAAGAATACCACGAAATGGCTGCTCAGACCATCACCGAATCCAGTTTGTTTCACTCCCGAACAGAGGTTGGAAACACGAGTGCAACAAGACTAATCCGACCATACGACTTTCTTCCATTGCTCCACAGTCTTGGTTTTAAGGACTTTGGCACCACGTTTTCCTGTTAAGGGTAGAGACTATTGCAGCTTTCGTCGTATTATTTGCCATGATAACCCTTTTTAATGACCCTCTGTGGCGATCATTCAACACATTTTTGAACGTATTGTGGCTAGCGGATGTTGTTTATCCGTTTTCCCCGTACGCAGCATGAATCTTCGATATGAGGCCTATTGAAAAACCAAACTGTTCGGCTACCTTCGTAACAGAAGCTCACACAATACGACAACCAACAATTTGCCCACGTTAAATAACTTGGCTCCGACATAATGCACCCAGAAGTGCACAGAACAGCGTTCTGACCACGACTGACACTTCTAACGTATTGAGCGCATCGCAGAAGTGCCGTTCGCGGTCAAACATAACAGCGCAACCTGCAGGCTTTGCTAGCATCTGCTCTCGTGTTGAATGAATTTCTCGCGGTGTCTCCATATTTTATCCAACCACTGTACACGACGGACCGTTTGTATTTCCGGAGATTTGTTGCTCTCTCCGCACGAAGTACCAGGTGCACCGGTATGAAATGAGCGTTAAGATACAAATGTGTCGATAGGGAACATTTGTTGTGAACGAGCCTTAATCTTTTTTGTTTCGTTGGTATGACATTTGTCAAAGATACTTAGTATACATCAAGTCATGGAACAATCATCATATGTTTTCATCGTGTTAACAATGTCGGATTTTGTACCAGAAAGTGATGATTTGCGGAAAGCATTAATTATTTGTTTCCATTTGAAAAAAAGTGCTGCAGAGTCGCATCGATTGCTTGTCGAGGCATATGGTGATCATGCTCTACCAGAAGCAACATCCAAAACATGGTTTCAGCGGTTCAGAAATAATGGTTTTGATGTAAGAAATGAATAACGTGCAAGACCACCAAAAAAGTTTGAAGACGCCGAATTGCAAGCAATATTGGATGAAGATGATACTTTGAGTCAGATGCAAATGGCAGCAATGCTAAATGTCGCACAACAAACAATTTCTGACCGTTTGAAAGCTATGGGAAAGAATCAAAAGTTTGGAAAATGGGTGGCACGTTGCAAGGCATGAAAGACAGATGGGAAACCGAAAAACCATTAGTCAAATTTTGCTTCAAAGACATGAAAGAAAATCAATTTTGCATCGAATTGTTACTGGCGATGAAAAATTGATTTATTTTAAGAACCCTAAACGGGAAAAATCATGGGTTAATCCGGGACTAGAAACGAAAAAAGACCAGAATGGACCAGGAAACACGGCAAAGTAATTTTTTACACGACAATGCACCTGCACACAAAGCAAAACTGGTTCAGGATACAATCAAAAAAAACTTGGCTGCGAGCTGCTACCCCACCCGCCGTATTCACCAGACTTGGCCCATTCCGACTACCATTTGTTTTCATCAATGGGTCACGCATTGGCTGAGGAACACTTAGATTCCTACGAAGAAGTCGAAACTTGGGTGTCTGATTGGTTTGCTTCAAAAGAGGAACATTTCTACTGGCGTGGTGTCCACAAATTGCCAGAAAGGTGGTCAAAATGTATAGAAAGCAATGGTCCGTACTTTGAATAAAATGTTTTTACTTTTCAATTCAAAATTAGTGTTTCATTTCCACAAAAAAAACGCTCATTTCATACCGGTACACCTGCCAGAGGGCACTCTCTCTACCAGTTTATGAAACTCTGACTCGTGTATTTTTCTCCTAGACGAGCGGCCTGGCCACTGGTCGGCACTCTCGAGGCGCTAATATCGTAGCGTGGAAGTGCGCGACGGGCCACGGCGGAGGAGGTCTCGAGCCATTGATGAGATGAGCGCCGCTCTGCCCATAATCGCCTCCATCTGCGCGAGGGCTAACAATAGCCCGCAGCGGCCCAAGTGGGCCACCGTCTGCGTCGCCCGGAGCTGCTCACGCCGCCACTCCGGCTGAAGTTCAGTGACACGCAGCCTTGGCGTTTGGACGGGCACGGACAAACAACCGCCCAAAGTCTGAAAGCGATACGCTGCGCGTGTCTACTGATGCATCCCACTTGCGTCAGTGAGCACGTTCGGTTTTTCTTTGCTCTCGAAGCGGTCGTCGCGCGTGTACCGTCTACTCGTGCGTTTTTAGTGAATGAGACTGCAGCCAGCCGATACACTGATTGCAATAGCAGTACGCTCATGCAAGCACGTGCAAAGTTGTTGACAGACGAGAGTACCGAAATAAGCGACTGTACGCTTGATGTTTTATGAGATGTGAAAAGCAAGTACCAAAGATTAGTGGAAGAAAGCAAAGGACGATTCGAATACGAAGTCATTACAGACGGAGCACAGTAGACAATGATGAGACAGAACGTGAGCCGTGGCCTTTTTGAAGGAACCATCCTGATAACGATGTTAATGCCTGGAAGCTAACGCGAACGTTTGCTAAACAGAGGCCAAAAGCCAGTAAATGACGTGGGGCAGACACCTCTAATACACAGAAAAGACCTTACTGACATTCTATCTTCATTGAGCTCCCCTTCCCTTGGATTGTGACTGCGAACTACTGCTGTCGCTGGTCATGCTACTTTCGTGTTATTACGGTGAGATGGATTTTAACTGGCTGAATCCGCGTTTACAGCTTTGAAGCGAGGAAGTTGTCTATTTGGTTCGGAACAAAGTTTGTCAACTTGTTCTTCCTATTCCCACTCTCACAGCTATCGCTAGGGCTACGGTATTTAACACTTAGCATGCAGCCGACGTAATATTACGATGGTTATGGAGAATGGCAAAGGGCGGTAGGCGCAGTATTACGTCATACAAGTTCGTATGTTTTTCCGCGATGTCGGACGTATATTTGCGACTCCGGCAACTCCCTTGCGATCTAATGACTGCGTAGCAGGCCAATCTAACGCGACCACTGGGTGTCAAAAGCGGGCAGCATCAGACGTTAAATGATGTGTGCACACTTGACTGCACAATGAATTCTGAATTTTATTTTGATTTTGTATTCCACATGTCTTTTGTAAACTGGCTATGAAAGAAATTTAAACCAAAATACCTGTTTTGTAACGTACTTTAAAATAAGAATTCTTTTTTTATTTTTGCTTCAACCGTTACTGTTGTATTGAAGTTTCACTTGTGTCTCCAGTTTTAGCACTATCAATACAAAAAATGGTATTTTAAAGCTGAATCTTCAGATACTGATTTCTAGAAAACAAGATGTATCTTCGGGGGGCGGGAGGGGGGGGGGGGGAGAGAAATGGCTCTGAGTACTATGGGACCTAATATCTGAGGTCATCAGTCCCCTAGGATTTAGAACTACTTAAACCTAACTAACCTAAGAGAACTTAGAACTACTTAAACCTAAGGACATCACACACATCCATGCCCGAGGCAGGACTCGAACCTGCGACCGTAGCGGTCGCGCGGTTCCAGACTGTAGCGCCTAGAACCGCTCGGCCACTCCGACCGGCAGGGGTGGGGGGGGGGGGGGTGGAGGGAGAGAAAAAGATAGGATTTTAGCCAGCCTGAAGGTAATGAGGATTGCATTCGACACCACCATCTTAACTGTTAAAGGAACCGCACAATGCCAATGTGTCCTACTTATTGCTGATCATAATTTTTCAAATTCAGATGCTCTATAATTCCATGTGGCCTAACGGGCAGGTAAGTGTTGCGAAAAAGTATTACCTGTTTAGTGGCGCACACACTCAAGCACTCTGAATTTCTCAACGTAAACATCTTTTCAGGTACGGCCTCGTTAACTCGTTGGCCAATACCGTGAAAAAACGAATACAGCTGTCACATCTGGGAATGAATGGAGAGCAATAAGTGGGAATAATACTGTCCGATAAAGCATTATTTAGTTTTCCTCTTACGTAAATACTGTTAAACCGCCCATGAGTGGACGCCACTGTTTTAGCTGCCAGGACAAAAGACAAACAAAAGACGTTATGACGTATGAGAAGAAGATGTGTAACCACGTTAAGGATATGGGAGAAACATGATCGTATCCTTTTGAAAGGCATCACCTCTCGGAAAACAGAAAATCCACAAAATATCTACGAGTATGCATACGAAGCGAGTTAACGCGAAAGAACCACATGAAACTAACTCCAGATAAACCAGATGCCAGACAGATTTACTGGAAGAATCCTCAGGAAGTAGCTTACAAAACACTCGTTCGACCAATACTTTAATAATCCTCAACAGTCTCGGATTCATCCGTGACAGGATTGATAGAGGAAATAGAAAATACCCAGAGTAGAGCAGCACGTTTCGTTACGGGTTTATTTGGTATGCGCAAGAGCGTCACGAAGATGCTCAGGCAACTCTAGTGGCAGACACTGCAACAGAGGCGTTCTGCTTCAGGATGTGGTTTACACTAAAACGTGTACTGTTCAGGTTGCGACAGCGTACTTGTCTATAAGAGCCAGTCAATAAATTACCTCCTCCAACGCGTATCTCGCAAAGAGACCATGAAGATAAAATTAGACAGATTCGAGCCCACACATAGGCTCACCAGGAATCGTTCTTCCTGAGAAACTTTGGCGACTGGAAGAAGGAAAGCGACAATTGACACTGGTACATAAATACACCGTCCGCCAAACGTCGTACGGTGCCTTGTAGATCACTGAGCAGGCAAAGGAAGGAGAGATGGTAGGTACAAAGTTTCTGATCACAAGTCTTTGTGCTAATGCCCTGTATTTATTACAAGCATCTCTGCAGTGTCTCGTGGTGTGGGTGCGTGTGACACTGTTGATAGTGACCCGTCCGTCGGATGGGGACGGTCAGTTCGGCCGCCTCCTTGGTGCTATTCTAGAGTAGTAGATTACATGCCAGTACAGGGTTTGACCCCGTCGCTTCCCTTCATCTACAGCGACACAAACCTAGCACTACACTGTAGAAACACTCATCACAATCATCCATACGGCACAGATACAAGATGTTTGGTTTGTGGGGCGCTTAACTGCGCGGTCATCAGCGCCCGTACAAAGTTCAAATTTTTTCACAATCCAATCTAGCCCCTGTCACGAATGATGATGAAATGAAGTCCCATTCGACCCGGACGGCGCACCCTGTAACAGTACTGAACAGCACAGAAGTATTCTGTGAGTGGTGGGGTACTGACGCAGCGTCCGAGGGCGGCATCTCAAAAAGCTGACGGCCTTTCTGCCTAAGTGCAGCACGGCCACTCAGGCCGCGGCGTGTTGCAGCTGCGTCCAGTCCACAAAGAAGCTCCCGCTTCCAGCTTCCTGCTTCCGCCCCTCGCCCCCCCCCCCACCTCACCGCCACTACCGTCACCAATCCCGTATCACAGGCAGCCGCAGCAGCGCAGGTGTCTCCAGCGTAAAACGGGCCCGCAGTTAAGCGAATGCCGTTCGTAAACAAACACACTTTAGGGCCACTACGAGTGCGCTGAGAGGGCGACGTGACGAGTACTGCGTTTCTCTCCTGTTTGCTAAAACCAAATTTGATTACATTGATATCGCCTAATGCAAAAAGTTGGCTAGCACAAACAGTTTTAGACAAACTTCCTGGCAGATTAAAACTGTGTGCCCGACCGAGACTCGAACTCGGGACCTTTGCCTTTCGCGGGCAAGTGTTCACTCGAACTCGGGACCTTTGCCTTTCGCGGGCAAGTGTTCTACCACTTGCCCGCAAAAGGCAAAGGTCCCGAGTTCGAGTCTCGGTCGGGCACACAGTTTTAATCTGCCAGGACGTTTCATATCAGCGCACACTCCGCTGCAGAGTGAAAATCTCAGTTTTAGACAAAGTTCTACCACCGAAAGTGCGCTATTTTGCTTTACTGTTCGCTTAGAAGCAAGATGTAACTACGCCCGCTCTTCCCACACACGAATAGAGGAATGATGTAATCAAATTTGTATCTCACTCTGCCCAAAACCTATGTGCAAAAAATGTTCTCTACTATAGAGGAACTGAAAATGGAAATGGCGTTTAGCGACGAACGTTTGTAACAAACAAGGAAGTAACGTAAATGCAGGCATCATTCTGTAAAACAAATTTTGAGTGGCGCACGCCATATCCGTATAGCTTAACAGACAGAAATGCGAATTTTGCCGTTACGGGCAAAAATTTTTTATTCCGGAAAGAACACACATAAAAGCCGTCGCCGTCGTCTTCATCTCTGTGTAACTACTGCAATCTAAATCCATTTGAAACCACCTCCTCTATTCAAGTCTTCAGCACTCTCCACAATTCCTTCCTCCAAACCCCACATGCTTCCATTACCAAATTGACAATTCAACCTTTTAGTCAAGTTGTGCTATAATTTCTCTATCCCACGACTTGATTCAGCAGCTCACTTGTTATTCGATCTGACCATTTATCCTCCAGTATTCTTCTGTAGCATCACATTTCAAAATATCTCTCTCTCTCTCTCTCTCATCCAAATTGCCCATCGTCTGCCGCTGTGGCCGAGCGGTTCTAGGCGCTTCAGTCCGGAACCGCGCTGCCGCTACGGGTCGCATGTTCGAATCCTGCCTCGGGCATGGATGTGTGTTCAAAAATGGTTCAAATGGCTCTGAGCACTATGGGACTTAACATCTGAGGTCGTCAGTTCCTAGAACTTAGAACTACTTAAACTTAACTAACCCACTAACCTAAGGACATCATACACATCCATGCCCGAGGCAGGATTCGAACCTGCGACCGTAGCAGTCGCGCGGTTCCGGACTGAAGCGCCTAGAACCGCTCGGCCACCCCGGGCCGGCATGGATGTGTGTCATGTCCTTAGGTTAGTTAGGTTTAACTAGTTCTAAGTCTAGGGGACTAATGACCTCAGCAGTTGAGTCCCATAGTGCTCAGAGCCATTTGAACCATTTGTCTAGGGGACTGATGACCTCAGATGTTAAGTCCCAAAGTGCTTAGAGTCATTTGAACCATTTGAGCCTATCGTCTGCGTATCACTTCCCTACAAGCCTACAATCTAGCAAATACCCTCAGAAAAGACTTCCTAACAAATTTATACCACATGTCAATATATTATTCTTTTTCAGAAAAATTTTTCTTTTAATAACGTGTCTGTTTTTTATGTCCCCTCTACTTCGGCCATCAGTTATTGTGCTGCCCAAATACCGAAACTCAATCACTTTTAGTATCTCATTTCCTGATCTAATTTTATCAGTATCGCCTGATTTACTTAGACTGCATTCCAATACCCTTGTTCACTTTATTGATGTTCTTAATCTCTTTCCAAGACACTATCCACTGGCGTCCCTGACAGAACTACAATGTCATCGGCAAACCGCAGCTTTTATTTTTCCCTCCACTTCAATTGGTTCAAATGGCTCTGAGCACTATGGGACTTAACTACTGTGGTCATCAGTCCCCTAGAACTTAGAACTACTTAAACCTAACTAACCTAAGGACATCACACACATCCATGCCCGAGGCAGGATTCGAACCTGCGACCGTAGCAGGCGCGCGGTTCCGGACTGAGCGCCTTAACCGCGAGACCACCGCGGCCGGTCCACTTCAATTCCTTTTCAAAATTTCTCTTTGGTTTCCTTCACAGCTTGCTCAATGTACAGATTAAATAAATGCTTAATGGTATACGCACATACCTAACTTATTTTCTCGACAAGGACCGCTAGTTTCACAGCTGCATATAACCCATGCTGAAGTATCAGTCCACCATTTAATAGATATTTATTGACAAACGCGTCAGTTTTCGTCGTCATCTGAGGCTGTCAAGTAACATCATCAGGCTTATTGGAGCAGATGAAAACAGCAGAATGTGTTCAGTGAGCAATTAATACTAGACTGAACTAATTACAAAAATCGTACAGTTGAGGGAAAGAATACTTTAACGAAGTCTGAATGCTATCTATAAACAAAAACATGAAGCAGGAGTAACGTCTCGACTACTCAAAAATGCACAAAGCTGTCACACAGAGTTAATACGGGAACGCGCAACAACGTTCTAGGTTCCAGGAGGAAGTACGGACGGCCAGATGCAATGCCTACAACAGGCGGCTCATCGACCCACTGTTGTGAACAGTCAGCAAGACGTGCGTCGCGGCAGCAATGAACACGAGGCAAGCGTGTCTCTTAACACGTTCGCCGCGCCGCGGCGAGTTTGACTGCGGTGGCGGCACCACATACTAAAATGCTGCTGGACATCAGTGCACGCTTCCTACCTCTGAAACTGCTTCGAGCACACTGTCACCTTGCTGTTTCTGGCCCCTTCTCCACTCCGCACATTCATTTCACCGAGACCCCAAAACAAAAATCTGTGTCGTATAGAAACTGGGGCGTCGGTTTTCGTTTCAGCCTGTTTCCTGCAGAATATTGAGCCACCGACTACACTAGCGACAATAACAGCGTTTGGTAAGTATGTGCGCGAGACAGGGCAAAAAAACATTCAAAATATGACAGTTCGCAAACAGCAACATGTTTCGACCTAGATAAAACATTCCCTATACCTGCTTTCTTGCAGCAGAGCGAATTATCGAATGGTTCTGAGAACTATAGGACTTAACATCAGTCCCCTAGACTTAGAACTACTTAAACCTAACTAACCTAAGGACATCACACACATCCATGCCCGAGGCAGGATTCGAACCTGCGACCGTAGCAGCAGCGCGGTTCCGGACTGAAGCGCCTAGAACCGCTCGGCCACAGAGGCCGGCTGGCACGGTGAAGTGCTGCAGTCTGATATTCGGAATATTAATTGTGGGACAGCGCTTCATTCTGGCCGTCTCTCTCTCTCTCTCTCTCTCTCTCTCTCTCTCTCTCTCTCTCTCTCTCTCTCTCTCTCTCCCTCCCTCTCCCCCCCCCTCCCCCCCCCCCTCTGTACCTGCATTTTGCGTAATATTGGGTAACATGACTGATTGATTTATATACAAACGCTGCATTATGATGGATTCCCGAATTTTTTGCTAACTATAGTGACTCATTCAAAAGAATCTGTAACATTCTAACATTCATCTGGTGAATAATGGACGGAAAAACGATATAGACTTGGATAATACTTCCCCAAGCGTTGCAGAGATAGGTGTGCAGTATTTAGCCACTTTTATTTTCAACAGTCTTCTAGAGAGAAGATAAAAACACTCTGAAGTATTCAAACCTAGCCCTATAATGTGTTATTTATCTAAAAGTCTCACTTTTTCGGTCTTTTGTTAATTATTTCGTTTATATATTTTCGAATCACCATTCTATGAGCCATGTACTGACTCCTTGCATGGCCAAGTAGCTGCGGTTCATGGTCCCACGGAACCTGACAGACACACAAACTTGTGCTTTTGGCGTGAGATCTAGTGTGTAAAGCCGTCGGCACACGGACCGTGCTGTCGAACGTCAACGTTGAGCGTGCCAAGTTCAACGTGCTGCTGAACGCCCAGGAACGATGCGACTTGTGCATACGGCACGTGGGCCCCAACGTGCTATACGCGATCACAACGCACTTCAGCGGCAGTTGCGGTATGTTTCTAGCTCGTAAATCACACTGTTTACTTAAACAGGTGCACGTAAAATTCCCGCATTAACTCTATCAAAACGCACATTTCCTCGATTACCCATAGGCCAGTCGCGTTGTTCTATATGTAATATACACAAATAAAAACTTCAATATCCATGTAAATGTTTTAAGACGAAAAGGAAAGTACCATGTCTAATAAGTAAGAACACAGACTTATAAAACTTCTATTACAAACAGTGTGATACAAATTTGCAATAGTTCTCCACATAAGATAAGCATTATTTCAGCATTCCCACATTTTAGCAAAAGCCTAAGCTCATTGTTACTTGATCACTGTTCGTACCCAGGAGCAGAATTTTTACAACATGTGAATTACAAGAAGTAAAAGAAAAAGGAGCAAAATATCGTTATACAAGTAGCGCAAGCTGTCCTGTAGATTAAGCCAATCGAACAAACTCACTCCTCAAAAGAAGGTGCACTTATATTTACATTACATCAAATACTGTAGTATAAACTTATATTAAACTAATAATAATGCGTCAGAACCTATTACACGAAAGGGGGGAAAAAAATTAGACACCGCGAGACGCGAACCAAAGTTATTTCTTGCAGGTAGGTAGAAGTTGGTAATGCTACTCACTACGCTACACTGACAACATAGGATCCTCCATGTGTCGTTGCATTCAAATGGCATACTCTCATAACGCGCAAGTTACAATAATACTTTTGCCACGAATAAGATGTTTCTCGTTATGTTTTTTGCAACGAAACACACAGTTAACAACGGGTTTTCGAGTAATTCTCAATTTCCTGATGCTCATAAACGGCATATCTACGTATAGGCTTGAAATAAGTGCCAATATGGCGCATCACAACTCTGTGCTGAAGGGAGATGGCGTGCATGTGACGTAGGTGGCGTTATGCCATCTCATTGGTCAACGCTCAGCCGCACGCTCAGAATATCTGACCTGCTAGATATTGCCCTGCACGTTCGGGAAGACTCCCGGACGTGCTATTCCACGCTATGACGTCAGAAACTCGGCACGCTCAACGCTCAACGTTCGGATGCACGGTCCGTGTGCCGACGGCTTAACGCTGACTTCATGAGCGTGCCCGTCCTCGGCCAGTTATTGGACGACAACTGAAATGCATTCTCCCGGCGCTGAACGGTGAACACAGCGGCGCAGCACAACACAGCAGCGTCCCCTCGCCTCCCCACGCAGCGTACGGACAGGTGGGCGGCCGGGCGTCAAAGGGGGGCTGGCGCGGTCTAGCGGGCGCACAGCTGCACGCGCAACAGCCTGTTTACAAACTACACGCGCCAGCCGTCCCCTGCTCGCTTCCTCCTGCTATAATTATCCACTCTGCCCGCTGTGCAACACACACACACACCGGCTGTCGTTAACCTCAACTTTTCAAAATGCATCACAGCATTAACTGTCGACATTAATGCAATTGTGCCGAAAAGAGCCGAAATAGTGATGTGTTTCGTCACTTAACGAACCAACAGCTCCAGAAACAAATTTCGTACAGCACAACCAAGGAAAAGAGAAATAGACTGAAACAGTCCGTATCAAGCAACTCCCTTTCACAGGCGTGTGGCCGTAATCCCCGTACTTGCTTTATCGTTATTTTAAATCCGTTTTTGCAACTTTTGCTTTTCGATCTGCGATTTTTCTTATTCATTTATAACATGGTCAGTTGTCTCAACCGAAAAAAATTAAAATTTTGTTTCCTTCCAGATTGATATAAAAGAAAATTACGTTTTTCATCCTTATCCGTCTATCTTCCATGCGGTGTTCCAACTTGCCTAATAGTTCTAGTTTTTACTGTAAAACGCTTTTCTCGGTATATGGTTTGACACGTGTATTATGTCGTTTAACTTATGATCATCTATATTTGTAGTAATAGTACTTTTAGTTGTAGTAGTGTGGGAATTAATGATCTAAACGGAGAGTGCGCCGCCAAGATTTGTTAAAGGGACATAAGTAGTGTATGCAAAGCAAAAAGTACGAGAAGACAGGGTGAGATAGCAGGAAAATGTCTGATTAGACGCTTTCAAAAGTAAATCGCAATCAAACAAAGATGCTGTAGTAACCAAATGTTTTTAAGAGCCAGAAACGCGCCAAAATTCCATTTCAGCCCACTGTCCCTCTTTTGAATGAAGCGGAGCGGGGATGATAAATGAATACGCATTTTTTGGTACTTGCATGACTTCAATACCTAAACAAATCATTCGCGTGAGACAGTGCTAAAAACGTCAGCTAGGGAATAACTAAACCAAAACAGACCCGAAGAGAGTCAACTGCAATGCGACAATTTCATTGCGATCAACCAACGAAACAAAACCATTTACGTTCGGCTACAGCATTAGCAGTGTCCTGCTTGACGCAGCAACATCATTAAATAAATATCTGGGCATAATGTTGCAGAGCGATATGAAGTGGAACGAGCATGTCAGGATCGTTGTAAGAAAGGTGAATGGTCGACTTCCGTTTATTCGGAGAATTCTAGAAAAGTGTGGTTCATCTGTAAAACAGGCCGCATATAGGAGGCTAGTGCGACGCATCCTTGAGTACGCTCGAGTGTTTGGAATGCGTACTAGTTCAGATCAAAGAAAGACATCGGAGCAATTCCGAGGTGGGCTGCTAGATTTGTTAAAGGTAGGTTCGAATAATACACAAGTGTTACGGATAAACTTCGGAAACTCAAATGAGAATCCCTGGAAGGAGGGCGACGTTCTTATCAAGGAACGCTATTGAGAAAATTAGAGAACCGGCATCTGAAACTGACTGCAGAACGATTCAGTTGCTTCTAGCATACATTGTGCGTAAGGACCACGAAGATAAGATACGATAAATTAGGTTCATACGAAAACATATAGACAGTGGTTTTTCTCTCGTCCTATTTGCGAGTGTAACAGGAAAGGAAAGCAGTGGTAGTGGTGGTGGTGGTGGTGGTGGTGGTGGTGGTGGTACGGCGTGCCCTCTGCCACGCACCATAAGATGGCTTGCGGAATATCGATGTGGAAACGACTGCGCGAAAGTAGCAAGAAGGAAGATTCAGAAATATATACGCGGTCAAGTGTGAAACTGAGAGCGTGGGCAACAATGGGGAGTATTGTATTTCGGAGAAAATTCTGGAATTAAGAGGAAAGATTCAGCGTTAAGAACAAAATTTCCCAGAAGAAATACAGACCCAACAGCCAAAGACGCCCTGGCCACACTTGACGTTATCTACTTCCAAATTTCACAGTTTTGCTTAGAAGTACACATCACTTGCTGTACAGTGCCAGATGGCAACATTTCTTTAAACACTGAATTCATCTTGTTACGTGTGTGAAGCTCTGTTACGTGTGTGAAGCTCCGACCTATTCTCGACAGCCTTTGACACGTCGTCAATGCACGGGAGACATCTTACGACGAAATCATAACATACACGGCAACGAGCTTGTCGATTAAATGACGGAAGATATGAGTTTATCGCCCTTGAAGATTTTCTTGTTTTTCCACTGTCTCCTCACTATCATATTCATTAAAGAGAACCAGCTGCAATTCGCGAACCATGAAGTCCAACCACTATTGGATTAAAATTTAGATGCTCTTTGCATTTAACTAGTTAGGAAAAAATAAAATCGAAATATTAAAATAAACGTTAAATCAGATACCACATACAGTACGTTGGAGGAAGTTTTCGGCAAGGACTCAGCAATTTTATAAGGGAGTATGACCGTACCAAGCTGCTCTCCAAAACGTACACATGGACATTCTGATGGGAACTCCATAACGAAATTCTTCCAAAACTCATAACCAACTAAATTAAGTGGCACGGATGAGCAATGCATTAAATAAAATGGCGAAAGATAAAGGTGGATGAGGCCTCATTTCTGTTCTACTCTCTGCAACTTTTCTATAGCGCAAAAAGCGTGCTGCTGATTTCAGTAAACAACGTTGGAATAAAAGGGCAAAACTTGTTGATGAAACAGTTGCACGGGAACGTGTACGACGGTGCCAATGAACACAAAATACGAAAACGATAATAATCTCGTGCAGCAGAGGCATAGAACTTTTTTTTTATTTTCATTGGCATCTAGCATACAAACTTTTTAGCCATTGCAAATAAATGTACTGACACACATAACATGTACTCCTGGCTGTGTCTCCGAGAATTGGGATCTTGCAAAGCGGCTGGCAGTAACCAAGTCTTAAGGGGAGCCGGAAGTGGTCAAATCCAAAAAATTACGATTTTTTTTGCTACCGAGAATTAATTGGAACATTCCTCTTTAATGTAAACTTTGACTTATTGTTCTACTCGCCCTAGAAGTGGAGTTATTACCATTTTCCCCCAAGCCTGCAGAGGAAATGGGCGGCCGCTGAATGCACCTAACTCGTGACTTTCTTGTTTTTCACCTAACTCGTGACTTCCTGGGAACTGCTTGGGATTTTCTCGGCCTGTTACGCATACAGCGCCTTATGTTACGCATACAGCGAGTGTGCAAGGGTTGGCTACATTGTTTTCTGTGACAAATGAACCGCTAAGAGCGCGGAACATCGTTTCTTTGCTGTTTACGTTTCGAATTAGTTCAGTGTTGCGCCTGTTGTTGGTAGTATTATACTTCTTGTGTAAAGCGTTGTTCTGGTTACGATGCCACGTTTTAGTAACCGTGAATATAAGAAGAGGAAGAACGCAGGGAAAAGAAAATTAACACTAATACCAAGTTGCGATACTGCAATTACTGAAACAGTGCGTTCTTCTGCTAAGCAACACATGGTCGGCCATAGCCCTGTGACATCTTCTAGCAAATACTACCTTGGGGATGGTGACTCCAAAGGTTTCAAGACTATAGAGGAACTGAAACCATATGGAAATGAATTTGTAGTTGAAAAGTTGGAATGCATTGGGCAGGTGCAAAAGCGTATGGGTGCACGGCTTCAAAGGCTCAAACAAACTTTGGGTTCAAGTAAGCTCAGTGATGGAAAGACAATAGGAGGGAGAGGCAGGCTTACTGATGATGTGATTGAACGTCTACAGAGATACTATGGGTATGCTGTAAGGCAAAATACTAGTAATGTTACATTCGAAAAGCAGTGTGGGCATTGTTCCTTCATGGTGCCTCTTCCAATGAATACCCCAACACAGCCTGTGCCCAAAAGATTCCTGGTGCAAATATAATGCAAAAAAACCAATTTTTCATGACTTAGCACAGTCAGAATTGTTTACACAAATGTCTACACGGAAAGACGCAGAATCCTAATGAGAGCGTAAACAATTTGATTTGGAAAGTGATTCCTAAAAGGGTGTATGTAAGCATACAAACACTGCACTTTGGCATTTATGATGCAATAGCAACCTACAATCAAGAGAACAGTGTGAAGTTCTGAAGGCATTAGGATTTACAGCTGGGGTGAACACTGTATGAGCACTAAGAAATATTGACAGAGAAAGGATAAGAGGAGCAGAAAGAAGAGAAAGGCATATGAAGTATGATGAAACAACAGGCCAGAAAAGAAGACAGAAGAGGAAGCTTTTGGAGGATGAAGAAGAAGACCCTGATAATCCATCCTATAGTGCAGGAATGTATTGAGAAACTTTGATAGCCATTTCCCGTAAATTAAAATTTTTTCGAATATCACTCAAGCTAGAGAGATGAAATTTTTATACAGCACTCCTAATGGTCAAATTTACATTGTAACACAGCCATTTGGCAATATGTTCAGTAGTTTCATTTCAGTTTAATTATAAAGCAATTATTTGTAAAAAAATTTGGGTCATTAATAAAAAAAATAATTGGTAGGAAACTAGAAAAGATACTCCAAAATCCCTCTGTCATAACTGCAATACTAAACCACTCTATATGTAAAAAAAAATTCAAATTTTTCTATTTGGTAGTTTATTCATAAATGTACCTCAAACTTAGTGATTTTAACATGGGCAGCATAGGCACCTCCGGCTCCCCTTAAGAGCTCCTTTAAAAAGTCGACTCTGCCTTTTTCATAGCGTCTACACTGAAATAAGATGTGGTTTACGTCACCAATTGTTTCCTTTTCACGTTGACAGTAGTGTGTCTCCGATGCACCGATTCTATGTAAGTGGGGAGGGAAAGATACATGATTGAGACGCATTCTCACAAGGCACTGAAGTAAATACAGATTCCGCCAGAATACTGTACACACTCTGTCTGGGTCTATCGAGATATCGACATTGTCGTTCGATCTGAGTTACAAGTGTGTTGTAGTATGGTCTTTGGCTCAACAAATGTTAGTACTTTTATCTCGGTATGAGAAAACAAGATCGCTAGAGCACGCGTGACATTCGAGCAACGAAAATGTATTGTGAAGTGGTTTTTCAAGTTTGATAATGCCGTTAAAGTGCAACGTCAGTGCAGGCGGGAATTTGAAACAGAACCGCCAACCCGCCTAGCAATTAAACGCATCATTGACAAATTTGAATTGTATGGAACGATTTATGATATTCACACAGGAATATCAGGAAGACAGTGCACAGCTCCATGTCCTGCTTCGACGGCTCTCGTGTTGGAAACGTTTGTTAATTCTCCACTGAATTCTGCTACGCAATGTGCACGTGAACTGGGGGTTAGCAGTACAAGTGTACGAAGATTTCTGAAAGCTGCAAAGTGGGAAGTTTACATTCCACGATTACTGCACGCGTTTAATGATCACAATCCTGACTGCCGAATGCAATTTTGGGAACGTTATCAGCAAATGGTAACTGATGAACAGTTTATGACGAACATAGTGTGGAGTGACGAGGCACAATTCAATCTTAATGGAACCGTGAATCGGCATAACCGTGTGTACTGGGCATCAGAAAATCCGCATGTTTATGTGGATAAAGCGGTCAACCTACCTGGGATTCATGGGCTTAGTAGGATCCTTTTTCTTTGATGCTACTATCACTGGAGAAGTGTACCTAGAGATGTTACATCCATTTTGCCAGGTAAATGTGCGCTTTCTGGAGTTGATGAAGAGGTCTTCTACCAACAGAACGAGGCGCCAGCAACCACACTGCCACCTAGCCGTACGAGCTTTCCTGGATGACAATTTTCCGGGGCATTGGATTGGACGAAGAGGGCCCAAGGAGTTCCCTCCACCGTCGCCAGATCTAACACCTATGGACTTTTCCTTGTGGGGAACTATGAAAGATAACCTCTATCGACGTAAGCCACGCACGCTGGAGGAACTTCGCCAGGAGATAACAGCGACACGTGCAGCGATCTCCATTGTAACATAGACTGACGTAATTACGGCGATCGCTTGTCGTGCTGTTACGTATATAGCCGCCAACGGTGAAGATTTTGAACATTTAAAGTAACCATGTGCTGAACTGAAGGTTGTACAACATGCGTGATTTTTAAACGTAAAATGAACACATAAGTAATACTTTTCTGTGTATACATTTTTATGGCGGACTCTGCATAATGCTAGTTTATAACCAATGCTAACAGAAGGTTCAACTTAATTTGTGACAGTGATAAAATGTGATTACAAATTCATTAATTTGGATAATGACCAGCTTTGAAAACTGTTTGCTTGCACCATTGAAGTGAATTATACGCAGTTTAACCTTGTGATTAAATTGGTAAAAACGTCTCTGCAAAACAATAGCTCCTCGAGAAACACGTCAACACAAACTGAAAACAAACGTTTTCTAAAAGCGGGTGACAGCACTTAAGAGCGCCCAGTCCGCATGTAATCCAATGCAACAGCCGGAATCCCTGCGCTGATGTCTTCACGCTTCGTTAAGACAGTACAGCACGCTCTATGACAGAAGATTCGAGGAGAGCTTTGCGCATCTCATCCGACAGCACCGTATTGTCTGTTTACGGCGCTGAATTGCTCCAAATCCATAACTGGGTACCGAGTATCGTAACAAGAACTTTTCTCTAATTATAAGAAGAGTTAAGTAGTTGCCTCACGTTGCACGACCACCAAATGCACTACTTCACGACCTGTCATTACGAAAGAGGAGAAAAGGTGTGGATTTCTGCCTTTCGTTACGGGGAAGGTGCTGCAGCAACGTCGCCAGTAAGACGACAACGTAGTATCCTGCCAGCTAATTATACAGGGGGAATCCCAACTCCTCCAACAGCATTTCGGAGGTTCTATATCTACATCTATACTCCGCAAGCCACCCAACGGTGTGTGGCGGAGGGCACTTTACGTGCCACTGTCGTAACCTCCCTTTCCTGTTCCAGTCGCGTATGGTTCGCGGAAAGAACGACTGTCTGAAAGCCTCCGTGAGCGCTCGAATCTCTCTTATTTTACATTCGTGATCTCCTCGTGAGGTATAAGTAGGGGGAAGTAATATATTCGATACCAAATCCAGAAACGCACCCTCTCGAAACCTGGACAGCAAGCTACACCTCGACGCAGAGCGCCTCTCTTGCAGAGCCTGCCACTTGAGTTTGCTAAACATCTCCGTCTCGCTATCACGCATACCAAATAACCCTGTGGCGAAACGCGCCGCTCTTCTTTGGATCTTCTCAATCTCCTCTGTCAACCCGACCAGGTACGGATCCCACACTGATGAGCAATACTCAAGTATAGGTCGAACAAGTGTTTTGTAAGCCACCTCCTTTGTTGATGGACTACATTTTCTAAGGACTCTCCCAATGAATCTGAAGCTGGTACCCGTCTTACCAACAATTAATTTTATATGATCATTCCACTTCAAATCGTTCCGTACGCATAATTCCAGATATTTTACAGAAGTAACTGCTACAAGTATTTGTTCCGCTATCATATAATCATACAATAAAGGATTCTTCTTTCTATGTATTCGCAATACATTACATTTGCCTATGTTAAGGGTCAGTTGTTCATGGATATGCTCTCTGGTGGTTCGTTACAGAGCAACTGCATTTCGCTTGAGCTATTACCTCTGTTTATTCTATACCTATACTGCTCCCTATCTTACAGAGACGAAGATAACTGCTGTAAAGAATCAAATAAATCATAATTACATTATTAGTTTGTAATGATGAGCTAGGGACCATGATCACCGGTACCAAAATACTATGAAGAAAACTCTGAACAATCCCCGATTTCGTTCGCCCTGCAGAAAACAGCCTGGAAGCCTCAGTCCGGATGGCTGGCCAATCGATGCCGGCCAACTCAGCCGAGAAATGTCTCTCAGACCGCAGCCTAACTGAGATGGCGGCTGTTGTGAGCGACGACGTAATGCCGAGGTGCAGTTTAACCAGCAGACAACACTTGGCGGCTTCGCAGCAGCTCCGTACACATAGCTGGGCTGTCACGTGTGCACCGCTTAGGGTGCCCGCAGCGCCAGCAAGTGCGCCGAGCAACGTGAGCTGGCTGGCCTGGCGAAGCCCCCTAGTGCTGCGCCGTGCTTGCCCTTGGTTGGCCTCAGCGCCGTGACTCACGGGTGGCCAAGGGCAGCCAACAACAGCCCTCAGGTAGCGCCGACGCAGCTGCTGCATTCCGCTCCCGTTTCCAGCGCCCATTTACACGCACCTGCCCCACTAACGCCCTCAACACGGAGAACCTAAGGAACAGTTATGTCTGTCGAATTGAGTTCTTTGTGAAGAAAATTTCTAATGCTTCTACCACTTTTACACGAAGTAACGTGTGTAATGATATCGCCTGAGCGTATGAAACCGCAGATCTCAAATTATGACACGAAAGAACTGAACTTTAAGTAGTTATCATGCCTCGGTGGCTGCACTCAATGCAGCTTTAAAGTAAAAAGTCCGAGGGTTAGGAATTGTAAAGGAAACATGTCGAACTTTCGTTTCAAGACGTGTTAATGAACATGGAATACATTATATGCTCACGTGGGATGTTAAGTTCTCTTGTGTTTCACAAGACAATGTCTCACCATCGTACACTAGTATTATTGCACATTGCGAAAGAAAGTAAGTGGCATACCGTTTTCCATCTCTCGTCTTCTAATTTTTCAAAAAGTGATTCGCTACACAATCAGCTCACAGCTCTGCTCGATTAATCACCCTCCGCGAGCAATAAAACTACCTCATTACAGATATTATCAACACAGCCGTCCTACACATATCGATGCAAAGTAATCTACAGATATGCAATGGTCGTCTTCGTATGGTAATACTCAATTCGTCATGACACCGGACAATGTGTGATGAAGCGCCACTATCAAGCACCTGCCTAAATACTGAAGTAAATCTTAGCAGCTATGGTCGATATTTTCAGAACAGTGATGGACAATGTTACATAATGACATGAACAATATACTCCGATTGCCACGAAAGCACTGGGTGAACGTTTTGTAATAAGCATTCACGTGTAATGTCGGAATCTGGCAGACTTTCCATGGGAGGGCGTCGATAATCAAATCGTAGCAAGTCGCCTTTGTCACTTAAAGTAATAATGTCGCAACTTAAAAGCTCCTAACAACAACATAATTTCCGAAGTATATCTCCACCACTGCAAGAACATTAATATATTACTGTTTATATTCGTCGGCAATAATTTACACAAACAAAGTGACACTAACTGAATAAAGAAATGGAATTTGCTTCAAATTAATTGGATGTACTGATTGAATCTTCAGGATCATTAAACGTCTTGACTAAATGGCCGTGTCTCGCACAACAAAGCAAAATTTAAAATTTCGAACTTGTTATGAAGGTGACAGCTCGAGATGTTTGAAATAATATTGTTTATTCTGCGAGCTTCGGGGATCTTTTTCTTTCCTCAGAGAATCATCCCTGAAGTCAGCGACAGTCAGTAACGTCTAGTATGCCCAAGTTTCTAATGAAAATTTCTCTGTTTACTTGCCGCGTCAAATTCTGATAAAATTACAAGCTTTCGATGATATCCACCATCATCTTCGTCTACACACGGATTCCAGGTTTGAATCTGCTCTAGGCGCTGTGGCAGTCTATAGACCAATGAAATGCGGTGATGATTACCTTGAGATTCCAGATACTTCTTTGAGTGTAACAGCGGGTACACTGAAAAACAATATCATAGTTATAAGGCAAATCTCATTTCAGATGTTACAGCTGTTGTTACTTTCCGTTAGTTCACATAGTATGTAGGTAAAAGTACATTTTACACAGACCATAAATGTTATACATACGTTTATGCTGTGCTAAAAACCAGGCCTAGAAGACTAATTTCGAAAATAATATAGTTACAGTGTTCCTCAAATACATTACACAAGGCTATCAGTTATTTTATACTGTACCACACCGATGAAGATTACGTGTACCGTATAATGTACGACACGTATAAAATTACCAGCAGAAATCACTGATAACTTTGTGTGTGGTATTTGAGGAAATGTGTAGCTACGTTATTTTCCAAATTAGTTTATGAGATTCGCACAGTTTTGCGGTACAACTTCGCGCGTGGTTTAAACATAGACCAGTGCTTTGATGAAATGGCTATTGCAATCTGTGATGTGTGTCCACATCGTACAAGTATATTCAAGTGCTACAGAGACTTCCACAAAAAGGAATTTTCACTCTGGAGGACGCTTGGAGGACGGGAAGACGACCACCAGTTCCATAGGCCAACACTGATTCGGTGAGGAAAATGCTACACCAAGATAAGCGAGTGACCTCTAAGTAGATACAGAATGCCTTACGGCTAAACGCACCAGTAATTCGTTCGATTCCGCATGATCATTTGCAAGTAGAGAAACTTTGTTTTTTTCTTGGTGCCGCATAGAATGACGGAAGCTTAGACGAGACGACGTGTGACTTGGTGCCAGGAGATGTTAAAGAAGATTTTTAAGGGACAATCTAAGTATGTCAATAACGTATCACGTAATAAGACTCGGCTGTACTATTATGACGTGCCGACTAAGACTCAAAACGAAGTTTGGGTCTTTGAAGAAGACGGCATACCCGTAGCTGAGATGATGATGTTTGGTTTTGTGGGGCGCTCAACTGCGTGGTTATCAGCGCCCGTACAATTTCCCAACCTTTGCTCAGTCCAATTTCGCCACTTTCCTGGATGATGATGAAATGATGAGGACAACACAAACACCCAGTCATTTCGAGGCAGGTGAAAATCCCTGACCCCGCCGGGAATCGAACCCGGAACCCCGTGCTCGCGAAGCGAGAACGCTACCGCGAGACCACGAGCGGCGGACATATACCCGTAGCTGTCAGACAATGCCGATCAGTAAACAAGAAAACGAAAACTCTTTTTCAAATCGAGTGGAATTGTGGAGCGTGTTGTTTTGACACACAGAAGACAGTCACAGGGTAAGTGCTACACTGAGCCCAAAGCCATCCAATCTTCCTCAACCTGCTACCTAAGTCAAGAAGGGACACTCAAGTTGCCGCCCGGGGTGCCCGAGCGGTTCTAGGCGCTTCAGTCCGGAACCGCGCTGCTGCTGCGCTCGCATGTCGAATCCTGCCTCGGGCACGGACGTGTGTGATGTCCTTAGGTTGGTTAGGTTTAAGTAGTTCTAAGACTAGGGGACTGATGACCTCAAATGTGAAGTCCCATAGTGCTCAGCCATTACAACCATTAGACACTTAGTTCCTCCATCAGGACAACGCTCCAGCTCACGGTGCCAAAGCGCGCACCGAATATTTGCGGGGTACAGGACTGAAACTTCTTGAGCGCATTCTTTACAGTCCAGATCTTGATCCTTGTGATTTTGCACTGTTCCCACATGTGAAAAATGAAGCTGAAAGGATTGCAGTTTTTATGTGATAAGGACCTCCTGAGGGCTTGGGACAACGGGTGTGCCTTACTCCCAACAGAAACTGAAATTGGTTTAAAGACTGGTTTCGGAGGATGGAGAAGTGTATTCAATATGACGGAAATTACTTCGATAAAATTAAATAAAGTTTTTTTAATCTGAAATCATTGAATAGGTTGGACCAGCTTCATCATGGGTTCTAGTAGACTCCCACTACTCGAAACAGGAAAGGAGATCGCTGTCAGCGTGCGTCAGTTCTGCTTCCTCAGAAGCACAAGAGTGTGGGCTGCCAGCCCAGCGGAGAGGGAGGTGGGACTTTCTCCCCCAGTCCGCTCCTCTCCCCGCGGCGGTCAGACTTCTCGTTTGTTTACGCTCGCGGCCTACTGCCACGTTGAAGTGGCCGCACTTTGCGAACAGAGCAGAGCTACATCTGACACTGTTTGTTTAGCATTCTGAGGGGGGTGATGAGGCAGCGTGACCGGTTCTCCCGTGCCACCGGGCGTCACGGGACGGGCGCAGCGGCGAGGTCGATCGCCTCGCTGGCCTCTGGGCGACACCTCGCACCTGCCAAGCTCCCACCGCGCCTATTCTGGGCTCACGCCTTCGCGAATAGCACCTGCCGCTGCCGCTGACTGCGGAGTCGGCGCCTATTTGTTCTTTAAACCTTTGCCAGTACTTGCAGGCGGCGTAGGCTGGGACTCTCCAGCCTCTAAAAGATGCTCACTCTCGGTATAAGACTATTACGGAAATGGCAAAACTACTCATTTTGTCACGTAATTATGGAACATACAATCTGCACGTCTGTTGGTAGATATAATCGTAACGTGTACTAATCAATGCGATTAAGAAAACTGTCCACATTCCTTAGTAATGCAGCTTTTATGATAAAAACACCATACCGGATATTCCGACAAACCTTGAAGATTCTGTTGTTGTTGTGGTCTTCAGTCCTTTGACTGGTTTGATGCAGCTCTCCATGCTACTCTATCCTGTGAAAGCTTCTTCATCTCCCAGTGCGTACTGCACCCTACATCCTTCTGAATCTGCTTAGTGAATTCATCTCTTGGTCTCCCACTACGATTTTTACCCTCCACGCTGCCCTCCAATGCTAAATCTGTGATCCCTTGATGCCTCAGAACATGTCCTACCAACCGATCCCTTCTTCTAGTCAACTTGTGCCACAAGCTCCTCTTCTCCCCAATTCTATTCAATAACTCCTCGTTAGTTATGTGATCTACTCATCTAATCCTCAGCGCTCTTCCGTAGCACCACATTTCGAAAGCTTCTATTCTCTTCTTGTCCAAACTATTTATCGTCCATGTTTCACTTCCATACATGGCTACACTCCATACAAATACTTTCAGAAACGACTTCCTGACACTTAAATCTATACTCGATGTTAACAAATTTTTCTTCTTCAGAAACGCTTTCCTTGCCATTGCCAGTCTACATTTCATATCCTCTCTACATCGACCATCATCCGTTATTTTGCTCCCCAAATAGACAAACTCATTTACCACTTCAACCGTCTCATTTTCTAATCTAATACCCTCAGCATCACCCGACATAATTTGACTACATTCCATTATCCTCGTTTGGTTTTGTTGATGTTCATCTTATATCCTCCTTTCAAGAAGCTATCCATTCCATTCAACTGCTCTTCCAAGTCCTTTGCTGTCTCTGACAGAATTACAATGTCATCGGCGAACCTCAAAGTTTTTATTTCTTCTCCATCGATTTTAATACCTACTCCGTATTTTTCTTTTGTTTCCTTTACTGCTTGCTCAATATACAGGTAGAATAACATCGGGGATAGACTACAACCCTGTCTCACTCCCTTCCCAACCACTGCTTCCCTTTCGTGTCCCTCGACTCTTGTAACCACCATCTGGTTTCTGTAGAAATTGTAAATCGCCTTTCGCTGCCTGTATTTTATCCCCTGCCACCTTCAGAATTTGAACAAGAGCATTCAAGTCAACATTGTCAAAAGCTTTCTCCAAATGCTAGAAACGTGGGTTTGCCTTTTCTTAATCTAGCTTCTAAGGTAAGTCGTAGGGTCAGTATTGCCTCACGTGTTTCCATATTTCTACGGAATCCAAACTGATCTTCCCCGAGGTCGGCTTCTACCAGTTTTTCTATTCGTCCGTAAAGAATTCGCGTTAGTAATTTGCAGCCGTGACTTATTAAACTGATAGTTCGGTAATTTTCACATCTGTCAACGCCTGCTTTCTTTGAGATTGGAATTATTAAATTCTTCTTGAAGTCTGAGGGTATTTCGCCTGTCTCAAACATTTTGCTCACCAGATGGTAGAGTTTTGTCAGGACTGGCTCTCCCAAGGCTGTCAGTAGTTCTAATGGAATGTTGTCTATCCCCGGGGCCTTGTTTCGACTTAGGTCTTTCAGTGCTCTGTCAAACTCTACACGCAGTATCATATCTCCCATTTCATCTTCATCTAAATCCTCTTCCCTTTCTATAAGACTGCCCTCAAGAAGATACTATTGGCTGTAAAACGCTACTTCAAAACTCTTCCTCGGAGCATCTGTGGCGCCGCGTGAACGCCCACTTCGATCACGGTCAGAATTCTTGCACCCTTTGCAATGTGCGGAGCGTGAGACCCGTTACGTGACGTAATCGTTAGGCAAATTTACTAAGACACGTTTACTGGTGCACCTGAAGCAATCTATTTTTACCGCACCATTTTCCGTTCTCTGTGCTTCTTCCGTAGGTTTGATTTTTCTGTTTTGGATTCGTTTATGTTTTGAAAGGGAGAAACGGGAGTTTTGAACTTACTGCTTTCTTCTTCTTCTGATTTGATTTTGATTTGACAGGTAATTAACAAACCTGGCAGTTTTCTTACACGGATGATTTTCTAGACAGCAGATTAGATTGTTATTTTCCTACTGTGTATTCCTTGGGTGTCCTTGTGAGAGATGGCTGTGTCGCTGACTGAAGTACTATCACCCGCAAGACAGAGTCAAACTGTCACCGCTGCTATACCCCTAATAAACGCTCTGTAGCAATCTAAATTCTTTCATAAAGGCTCCCAGATCCAGCTGCTGGGCTCTCCAACTCGTTTCTAGAATCCTCCCGCCGATAATCTTCACGAACGAAAACAGTTCTAAAAAGAGAAAAAGACAAGCTAAAATACCACACTTGCAACTTCCGTGCCGACTGACTTTACTGTCGTCTATTATACCTTGGGAAGTTCGCTTTGTTCAATCACCACCACTCCCAGCTAACGGTCTAATGCCCTGCGATGCAGCCTTTCCCTATCCATCTTGCACTCTCTCACTAAACTGAAATGCAACTGCAACACTCGCCTACAAAACAGCAGCTAATGCCGAATTCCATGCCCGAGCATGAAAACACGCCCTTGGGAACGCTTTCGAAGAATTCTGTACTAGCAGGTTAAGTTTATGATCACTGAAGCTCGCTCATTCCCGGCTTGGTATACTCTACACACTTTAATCATCATCTTCGCCCACCGCAGCCCACAACTCCGAAGGTAGCTCACCCTTGCTCACAGACACCTCGATTTCTTGAACTCTAAGCAGCTTCACGAAAATTTTTCTATCCAGACCTTTCAACCGATCAGATTCGAGAGCAATTTTATCGACCTTCTCCCGCTCACAGCTGATAACCCTCCACTGCCGAATGCTTCTTCCTCCCAGGGCTGTTCGAAAGTTTATTTCAGACAGAAACCTGGGGAACACCTGACACAATGCCGGCTTCTCTCACCTTTAAAGTTACTACAGTACGCCACGACCACAATCCACTTACAAGCAGGACACAGATCCCTTGCCACGGATACCGTAAACAACCGGCTCTGGTGTCCACAACAGCCAAACGACAAGTCTACAGACGGGACTGAGAATTATAGCCATACGTCACGGCTGTGCCTACTTGCCTACTTGCATGTTTAACTCAATAATCATTCACGACCCAAAGACCGAGGCAGGCTATCTTCAGACACGATACAATGTGCTTTTAACTTCCTACTCTCATAACGGTACTGTTTCCCATTCACATCAAATGAATCACAACTTCCCACCGACTCCCCACATTCCGTTCGAATTGTTCTAACAGGCCGCCCACCAGATAACGACAGTATTTCGAAATATCCCGTCCAGACTACTTTTCACACCCCCGCCCCCGGTACCGTAGTTTTACCGGAAAGCACGCGGGGCGCGCCGAGTAAATGGGAAGCGTGCCTGGCTGGCCAATGACACGCCGGAGATACACGCCGCGGAGCCCCGCTGAGTCACAGCCGGTCGCCACCATTATGAAACGCCACGTAACGCAGCCGAGCCGCGCTGCTCCGCTCTATTTTTCCATCCCCAGCGGCTTGCTTTTACTTTTCGTTGACGCCCGAGTACGCCAGGGAAAGTCTGACAACAAGAAAACTGTCTTCTTGCTACCGAAAAATCGTAATTTCGCAAAGTACCTGTAAACCAACTTATAAAAAAAGCGCTTCAGTCAAACAATGGATCATCCACAGGATGATCGTCGAATGGTTCCTTTACAAAGTCGTATTTCTATCGTAAGCTAAAAATTTCTGGAACCCTGCTATGTGACCTACAGCTATTACATGCCAAATCCTAATTTTTCAATAATATGAAAACCCGTAAATCATCGCCTCCTCAAAGCAACCTCTTCATTTTATCCAAAATAGTTTGTCAAGAAAAGCATCGTATTCTGGAGATCTATATCTAGAAATCTAAGTCTCTACTTAATATTCTGTCGCTAACAAGTAGAACGCTAACAACTGTAGACAATTTTTCTGCACATTACATATCGCGCGTCAGATAGCAGAATCTTTCCCAGAGAAGACGACGTTCGATCATTCTAAAGCGATGCTATTCTCGCACGTTGACAGAATACGAACTCTTCGTCTCCGTAAAGTAGAAGCTGCAGTGTCCCTTTTTAAGCAAAGCTATTTCCAACGAATAGCAAATCACAGCGCTATGCTAAGTAGGCCTACATCTTCTGGAGGACCTTAGCTTCTTCCGACTGGACACATTAAAATTAATGTAAAGGTGATTAACTACATCGTCCGATTATCACAGGTTCAAAACTTGCAAGACTAAATGGGTGGACCTTGCTTTGGAAAAAGATCAACATTTCCAGATGGAGTCCTGCAATGGTCCTATTATAATCGAGAAATTACTTGTACGTTCGGTTACAATTAGCGAGATGGCCCGAGAAAATCTATAACGTACTTCCTGAAACGCACCCGTTCCCCCCAAATTTTCTTTAGCATTCTCAAAAACGTGAGAAATGTAAACTTCATCGACTGTAACACCCAACCGAACGTTGAATGGAGACATGAATCATAAATATTGCTGAAAGTGAAGGAATTATAAATATGGCTAATTTTCAACACAAGGCACGTTAAGTTTAAGTTCACACTTACGTAACAGGCGTGAAAGATGGCCAACTGGAAGCAGGATGGAAGAGAAGACCTTATGCTTTTGAAATGTGCCACCGCCACACGTTTAAGGTAACTGCCCGCAGTAAGATTACTAACAAAGAATTACTTTGGCGAATCGAGGGCGTGCTACGCTTGTCTAACACCATTACGGTATCGTTCTGTGTTTAAGTCTAAAACCAGTCACATATTTATTTATTTTTTATCGGTCATTAAGAGACGGTATATATCCATATGACCAATAAAAATATGAATATTATGCAACTGGTGTTGTACATAAACATATACCTACATTTTCGTCACACAAACAAGTCAATATGATTCACAATGCACATTATTAACACACATCAATCACTTCGGCATGGGTATCTTTCTGCAGATTGTCAGAATACAACAGGAAACTCAGAATAAAGTATAATAATGAAATTAAGATGAATGTTGTCCGTCCTGCATGTAATTGAAAGGACAACTGAGAAAAGGACTACACGGAAAAGGGAAACTGCTGTAAATTATTATTCGGACTGTACAGAAGATGAGTTAATGACGCATGTTCTCTTACCTCGGCGCCAAATCTCTTTCGCAACTTGTTTACTCCACAACAGAGAAGTTACTCTCAGGTCACGAGAACAATTTGGCATGCACCGTTTCTCTCTCATCACCGTTGTGGCACTCAGTGGGCGGGACAAAATGTTGCCTGAACAATGCAAAGGCTTCCACGTCGAATCGCTGTGACATTCCATCACTGCTTAAGCAAGCAAGCAATCATAAATACTACACTGCTGTCCGTTTCAACATGTAACAAAACTATAATTAACAAAAACTTTCAATCAGAATTCAAGTATATATCCTCTGGAATATCTCAGTTCGATTGAAACTCGTTTTGTGGACGACGACAGCTACGTGACGAGCTCTTGTCGGTATCCGTTACACTGACAATGGCAGCTGCGTCAAACGGAAACTGACGAGTTTTAATAAAGGTAAAACCGCTGTCTTCGGAAATGTTATCGGGAACGAACGACGTCGAGCGAGTTTCGACGGGCGAGCTGGCAGCTGGGCGATTAAATTTCCTTTCCACGCCGATGACTAAGAGTTGGCGGAAATTCGGAGAAAGCGTTTCGCGCACAAAGCTACGAGGTATCTAGATGAACGTGGCAACCAACACAAAGTGTAGAAGCAGCACGGAAGCGCTTCACGTCGTACCCTCTAAAAATAACGAAACCGCCAGCTGTTCAGCACTACTCGTCTCTTGACACGACTGAAATTGGCCACCCACAGAAACACAAGAGTTAGTCGCTTTGTACAATAAGAACCATAACAAGCACGTTAACGTCCATGACGCTAACATGGGAAAGAGGATTCAATGGCGTTGGGCATAAATGAACAAATTTGTTCAATTTTCTGTACTGTCAAACATCACTACAGTGAATGCCAGGAGAAAGCGGTGCAAACAAAACGACGCATTTACACCAACCTTCACAATCTAGAATTATTGTGTTAGTGGTTTTCCGTTCCTTTCGAGTCTTACCGCCCCGCTTATATAGACGTCAACAGTAAATGGTGTGTGTGTGTGTGTGTGTGTGTGTGTGTGTGTGTGTGTGTGTGTGTGTGTGTCATACTGCCCGAAGTCAGCAGATTTACAAAACACCAAATAACGCTAGCATTTCCTGTAATTTTTTGCTACTGCAATTTGGGTGTTCAATTTGCTTTTCCTTTCTGGGCATAAAAATGTGATTTTGACATAAACAAAAATGAATCAGTGGTAATGATTGTTTCGTACAGACGATGTCCATTTTTTCAGCACAGTCAAGAAATCATTTGCTGCATTCCTAATCGTATATAGACAGAACGAACTGGAGGTTTCTAGGATACGGACATTCAAGAAAATATCTTTACTCTTCTTGACACATTTCGTACAAAAGAGATTTTGGTAAGATGGGAGTTGTAGTTAAATTAGGTAGATATATATATACATATACATACACCTTTCCCTTACAAACCTTCAATATATACCGTAGGTTTTCAGTTAGTGAGATGAAAGGAAATTTTTCTACAGTAGTTGTACAAAACGAAACAGATCAACTAGTAAAGGAGTAAACCGACGACGGCGACGACGACCAACATATCTATGTATCCGGTCTAAACATCCGCACTGTAGCGCTCTTTCTCAGATGACGTGTCTGTAAAAAAAGGGGAAAAAATGTCCTACCATAACAGATCACAGCCAAATCGCCTGTAAATGCATGGCGATTGACCAGGATATCAGTGTTGCTTCATTAAGAAGTCAAAAAGAATTGTTTCCATTCCAAAGGTCAGGTATTCTTGTGACAAAATGGGCGCCACCGTTGACGTCAATCGCACTGGCAGAGGTACGAGATTTCCCAATAAAGCAATTGACGTAATGGTTTGTATCTACCGGTGACAACGGAATGCGCGTTGTTCGCATCTGAATAAAACTAGTGCCGTGGGCGATAATGGAAGCGACAAGTACCTGTCAGGAGCGACATGCACCCGTTATCAGTCCTCAGCTCGGTGTACCTTTCCCGTGGGAGAGTCCGCCAATTGCACTAAACTTGCTTCTGATTGGTCGGCACATTCGGGTGTTGGGAGGCGCCAAAACGCCTAACTTCTCTTATTAATTGTTTATATACTTTTAATTGAATGTAACCCAGTTTTCAGTATGACAATCTCTCATCGTTACTCTACGAGTCTACCGTTTTTGTTTATTAAATTTCACTAGTTTTGAGAAATATGCAGGGCTATTACAAATGATAGAAGCGATTTCATAAATTCACTGTAGCTCCATTCATTGACATATGGTCACGACACACTACAGATACGTAGAAAAACTCAAAGTTTTGTTCGGCTGAAGCCGCACTTCAGGTTTCTGCCGCCAGAGCGCTCGAGTGAGACAAAATGGCGACAGGAGCCGAGAAAGCGTATGTCGTGCTTGAAATGCACTCACATCAGTCAGTCATAACAGTGCAACGACACTTCAGGACGAAGTTCAACAAATATCCACCAACTGCTAACTCCATTCGGCGATGGTATGCGCAGTTTCAAGCTTCTGGATGCCTCTGTAAGGGGAAATCAACGGGTCGGCCTGCAGTGAGCGAAGAAACGGTTGAACGCGTGCGGGCAAGTTTTACGCGTAGCCCGCGGAAGTCGAATAAAGCAAGCAGGGACCTAAACGTACCACAGCCGACGGTTTGGAAAATCTTACGGAAAAGGCTAAAGCAGAAGCCTTACCGTTTACAATTGCTACAAGCCCTGACACCCGATGACAAAGTCAAACGCTTTGAATTTTCGGCGCGGTTGCAACAGCTCATGGAAGAGGATGCGTTCAGTGCGAAACTTGTTTTCGGTGATGAAGCAACATTTTTTCTTAATGGTGAAGTGAACAGACACAATGTGCGAATCTGGGTGGTAGAGAATCCTCACGCATTCGTGCAGAAAATTCGCAATTCACCAAAAGTTAACGTGTTTTGTGCAATCTCACGGTTTAAAGTTTAGGGACCCTTTTTCTTCTGCGAAAAACGCGTTACAGGACACGTGTATCTGGACATGCTGGAAAATTGGCTCATGCCACAACTGGAGACCGACAGCGCCGACTTCATATTTCAACAGGATGGTGCTCCACCGCACTTCCATCATGATGTTCGGCATTTCTTAAACAGGAGATTGGAAAACCGATGGATCGGTCGTGGTGGAGATCATGATCAGCCATTCATGTCATGGCCTCCACGCTCTCTCGACTTAACCCCATGCGATTTCTTTCTGTGGGGTTATGTGAAAGTTTCAGTGTTTAAACCTCCTCTACCAAGAAACGTGCCAGAACTGCGAGCTCGCATCAACGATGCTTTCGAACTCATTGATGGGGACATGCTGCGCCGAGTGTGGGAGGAACTTGATTATCGGCTTGATGTCTGCCGAATCACTAAAGGGGCACATATTGAACATTTGTAAATGCCTAAAAAAACTTTTTGAATTTTTGTATGTGTGTGCAAAGCATTGTGAAAATATATCAAATAATAAAGTTATTGTAGAGCTGTGAAATCGCTTCAATCATTTGTAATAACCCTGTAAGAGTAATGATATTACAACCGAAGAGCTTCGGACACCTTCGGGTCGCTTTGGCGCGCCTGGGAGGCGAAGTACCTCGGCTGCGCTAGTCACACTGCTTCGGGCGGACATGTCATACTCTGTATCGCAAGTTGTCAGGAAAGTTACCGTCCTATCAAGAAAGCTACGTTGAGTGTTGTAGACGATAGTATAAAAATTGATTATTTAAAATATAAACAAACAGGATACATTACTGAGAGGTGTCGCCTACCATCATTGTCAGTACTACAGATCTTGCCCTCTGTAGATATGGAGACTAGTCTGGGCAAGTGGCATCCCACAAGAAGTACAAACACAGGTTCAAGTTCGAGAGGAGAGCATAGCAGCCTCCGCCGAAGAAGAGCCCACGACCGACGAGATGTCTTCTGCTCAACTTTAGAAGACGACAGGTTGGTAGAAAGAACGGTTAGGGACTCTTATTCGATCTCTCCAGCTTCCGGATCTGACTTCCAACACGACAACGTATAATTTATAATTAGCTCCTGACCAAAACTTGAATATGTCCATTAAATGAAGAAAGAACAAGGAAGTCCTATAAAGGAAGCTGGGTGAATTTTCAGAAGCATATTTTGCATTATCGCAATTTCCAGAGTTCACAGTACTGCTAGAAAATTAGTCTACCACGTCACGTAACTGGATACACCGCTGTGTCACGGTATACACAAGCTGTATAGTACATCCTGCCTCGTTGACGCTTTTCTGTCTATAACTTCAGCCACCATCCAATTCCTAGCAATGGAATCCACTCTCATTTACATCCTCTCTCACTTTCATTTTTGTCATTACTTCCTCAATCATCATACAGGTTTCCCAATGCCCCCTAAACATACTAATTTTCACCCCTCTAATTTTTATGATCCCACTGTCAAAGTCCAATCCTCCATTTTACTGGCGTGGCCCGACGCCCTGTAGTTACGCAATAAGGAAGTCTCAAACATCAGCAGAAGCACACTACGTGATAAAAAAGTATCCGGGCACTCCCAAAAACATACATTTTTAATATTAGGTGCATTGTGCTGCCACCTACTGCCAGGTACTCCACTTCAGCGATGTCAGTAATCAATAGACAAAGTTAGAGAGCAGAATGGGGCGCTCCTCGGAACTCACGGACTTCGGACGTGGTCAGGTGATAGGGTGTCACTTGTGTCACATCTGTACGCGAGATTTCCACACTCCTAAACATCCCTCGGTCAACTGTTTCCGATGTGGCAGTGAAGTGGAAACGTAAAGGGACACTAACAGCACAAAAGCGTACAGGCCGATCTCGTTTGCTGACTGACAGAGACCGCCGACAGTTGAAGACGGTCGTGATGTGTAATAGGCAGACGTCTATCCAGACCATCACACAGGAATTCCAAACTGCATCAGGATCCACTGTAAGTACTATGACCGTTAGGCGGGACGTGATAAAACTGATTTCATGGTCGAGCGGCTGCTCGTAAGTCACACATCACGCCGGTAAATGACAAACGACGCCTCGCTTGCTGTAAGGAGCGTAAACATTGGACGTTTGAACAGTGGAAAAACGTAGCGTGGACTGACGAATCACGGTATACAGCGTAGTGATCCGATGGTAGGGTGTGGGCTTGGCGAAAGCCGGGTGAACGTCATCTGATAGCGTGTGTAATCCCAACAGTGAAATTTGGAGGCCGTGGTTTTATAGTGTGGTCGTGTTTTTCATGAAGGGGCTTGCACCCCTTGTTGTTTTGCGTGGCACTATCACAGCTCACGCCTACATTGATGTTTTAAGCACCTTCTTGCTTTCCGCTGTTGAAGAGCAATTCGGGGATGGCGAATGCATCTTTCAACACGATCGAGCACCTGTTCATAACGCACTGCCTGTGGCGAAGTGGTTTCACGACAAGAACATCCCTGTAATGGACTGGCCTGCACCGAGTCCTGGCCTGAATCTTATAGAACATCTTCGATCTATTTGGGAACGCCGACTTCGAGCCAGGCCTCAACGACCGACATCGATACCTCTCCTCAGTGCAGCACTTCGTGAAGAATGGCCTGCCATTCCCCAGAAACCTTCCAGCAAACTGATTGAACGTATGCCTGCGAGAGTGGAAGCCGACATCAAGGCTAAGGGTGGGCCAACACCATACTGAATTCCAGCATTACCGATGGAGGGCGCAACGAACTTTTAAGTCATTTTCAGCCAGGTGTCCGGATGCGTTTGATCACATAGTGTAAGTACTTCGCCATCCAAAACAGTTGCATCGGGGGAAGGGAGTACCTGATGCTATCCCTCTGCGCTGTGTGTGTGTGTGTGTGTGTGTGTGTGTGTGTGTGTGTGTGTGTGTGTGTGTGTAGATGTTCGCATACTGAAGTCGAACTAAACACTGGAGTCCGCATTATTATTCTCTCCCGAGAACGAATGAAAAAGAACAAAAATGCGTCTGGAAACACTGCGTGTGAAACTTCCAAAACGCACACGTTTCATTACAAGCACACAGTTAAAACACATTGCCAGACACAAAAAAAAAAAATTAGAACACGCAGAACACATGGTTGGATACCAAAATAAGTTCTTACACACCATTGGCTGGTAAAACACCCATCAAGATGCGTTACTGTTGTTCACGTTTAGTGTAGTTACCAGGCCTGCTATTTATATAAGGAGGCGCGAAGAGAGTCATCTGTTGTGTAAAATCACTGGAGAACGCAGATTTGACGCGCACTCTTACGAGGAAGAGTTAACAGCACCTGACATTTTGGACGGTGGGTCACTGCGGATCTCCATTTGGATGATGATTATTGGTTTGTGGGGCGCTCCATATTTTACTCAGTCCATTCTCGCCACTTTCATGAATGGTGATGAAATGATAAGGACAACACAAACACCCAGTCCAGGGGCGGAGAAAACCCACAACCCGGCCGGGAATCTCCATTCGGAGACAAGCAAATTGGCCATGTGCTTTTCAAAGGAAACTTGGCGGCATGTGTTTAAAGTGGTCAAGAGAAAGCACGGAAAACCTAAATTTAATATGGACAAACTGTGTTTCGAACCGCCGTCATCCCGAAAACTAGTCCATCGTCTTACGACTGCGCCACCTATGATGGTAGTTTGAGAGCAGACAAGTGTACACAGAAGAACAGCGGCCACATTTCAACGGAGTAGGCCAGCTCTATTTTCACACCACTGTCTCAGTATCCTTTGTTTTCCAATTTAAACAGAAGGTTTTAGACACACGGAAGACGCAGGATGTGAACTTCTCAATCTTGTAAACAGTTGCTATTTAAATATACGTTCTTTTTCCTGCTGCTCTGAAACGCTATTCATATCGCGCTTCAGATTAATTGGGCGAGACAATCATGAGAACTATGACAGAGCACCAGCCTCGGTCAAAAAGCAAAACAACGAAGTTCCCGTGATAACCGTTAAAGGTACATCGCATTTAAAATGTGTGTGCGATGCACCAGCGTTTATCGCTGACTGCGGTCAACTCCGTGTATTGCAACGGAAGGCGTCCTGCAGCAAAGACATTAACAGAGACATGAATTTGCACACGGCTACCTATATACATGCGTTTCTTAGACAATCGCTGGTGAGTGTGACATAATTGTCACATTCTCTTCGTTTTGCGAAAAAGTGGAACTGTATGCATATCTGGCTACTATGCCGTTCATTTATGTTTCGCAAAATGAAAAGCAAAAGAACATCACCTAACTTTTCGAAGAACGAGACGGATATACTTCTCGGATTGGTCGCCGCGAATGCATAGATTCTTGAAAACAAAAGACCTGAGGGCTGCAGTTTAAAAATAAGAAACGTGAAGTGTCTCAATTCGGTCATAATTTTTTTCGTTTTTCCATTCAGTTCGAATACATAAGTCATTTGGATATAAAATTCATCAAATATATGCTGATTAACACATCTAATTGTTCTTTTTATTGGAAACACACATCTGCTAGCTGTATACCGCATACAAAAATCGAGTTTTCTCGGGACTGATAGAAAAAATTTGATTTATAGGTTTTTTAATCGTCTTCTGTTTTACACTTCACTTAATCCACGTAGAACATGCTTTTGTTTAAAAGCGTGAATCTACCTGGAAACGAAACCATGAACCCAACGCAGCGAGCAAGCACCCTAGCACAGAGATTTATTTAGGGTATTAAGGGAGTAGGACGTCAAACGGGCCGACTTGGAGCAGGAGAGGCACCACAGGACATTTTAATTTCCACTGTCTACACTTTTACAAATAAATTCATAAAACTTTGTCAGTATGACCAGGAAGGATTCAGAATTCATCCTCATAGCGGTGGAAGTTGAAAGACGAAACAAAATAAATTTTTTTACATGTGAAATTTCATCATTTTTTTATTTACTATTGGCTGCATTTGTTGCGATAGGCACGCTTTTCTTCATAAGTACGAGAGATTCTTCGATGAATTTTGCACTGCTTATTGAACACAATCTCCGTAAGGCAAAACTCTAGAATTTTCCAAATCTACTGAAAACTGTGGTAAAAATTGAGATAATTAACAACAAAATTTGAGTTATTTCTAAACATGAAGTTTAATATGTAACAGCTCATTCTTTTTTTCATAAATTAAATAAATTCTAGAGTTTCATAAACCTTTAAGTATGATTCGTATGCTGTGCAAATTTCATCGAAGAATCTCTCTTACTTATGAAGAAAAAGTGTACCCATAGCAACAAATGCAGCCAATAGTAAGGGGAAAAAAAACGATGAAATTTCACATATAAAAAAACTATGTTTTTGAACTTCCACTGCTACGAGAGTGAATCCCATATCCTTTCTGGTAATGCTGACAAAGTTTTATGAATTTATTTGTAAAAGTAAAGACAGTGGAAATTAAAATGTCCTGTAGTGCCTCTCCTGCACCAAGTCGGTCCGTTTGACGTCCTACTCCCCTTAAACAAGGTCGGAGAACTTGGAAGTCGATTTTACGACAATTTTTTTGAGTTGTATCGAACTGTTTTGGGATAGGTATATTTGAGTTTTGAATTTCACGTACCATACACCTAATATAAAAAATTAACAAAAATCTGACTTTCGTATGTTCCTCTTGTTACAGAGAAACAAATGTGTTCACTTGTTAAGGCATAATTTAATTCTACTCCAGGTAAGTTTCATTCATAAATTAATGAACTTTCTGGGTTCGTCCTCCGTACAGGGTAGGGTATACAAGTGCCTTCAGTGTCTCAGTACATCGTAACGCGTCCTCGCCTTAATACCGCATGCTTATGAAACCCTGGTCATCTCGCGAAAAGCGGGCGTAAGTCACGGCCAAATTTCACCACTGTAAACTGCCTCATTTAACTCCGATCGAGATCGGTGCGCCGCCCGGGGTGGCCGAGCGGTTCTAGGCGCTACAGTCGAACTGCGCGACCGCTACTGTCGCAGGTTCGAACCCTGCCTCGGGCATGGATGTGTGTGATGTCCTTAGGTTAGTTAGGTTTAAGTAGTTCTAAGTTCTAGGGGACTTATGTTCTGAGAAGTTAAGTCCCATAGTGCTCAGAGCCATTTTTTTTTTGAGATCGGTGCACCAGAATTTTGCGTTGAGGTTAAAAGCCGACTTTACCGCAGCTAACTTTTAATCTAGGTTGGTGCATTCGGCCGCGAGTGCCTCGTGTCAACGAAACGAAGAAAATGCGATACGGACAAGATCTCAACATAAAAATGCTAGAACTTTTTAATTGCAACCACAGCACAGATAGAAGGCCATATCAGGTAGCTGTGATATGTTTAGAGATTCGCAGTGGAAAAAGGAAACTAAACGCAGTCGTCAGGATGTGCTCACGGCCGTTCACAAAGCGGACAGGGAAAACCGGGAGTGCAGGCAGTGGTATGGTGAGTGCATCCTTTCTCCCACTGCGTCTGCGGTAGATGTAGGCCAGACCCAGCGGTGCAGCCTAGTCTGATCGCCGCAAAATGGTTAAGAGAAAGCTACTCCCTTCTGGCGCCGATTCTTGTTCAAAAAAACATGCAGCTGCAGCCGGCTCGTCAAAGGCTGCCGCCACCGCAGCAAGGCAAGTGTGCCAGCCGAGCGACAGATGCGTGCGCCACGCGACGCTCGTTTTCCGATGAGAGTTCATTCAGAGGCGGCCTCCGAGTTGTATCGTGTCTGTCACGGTCACCGGCACCCAACTTTTCCCCAGACGTCGGACCGCATTCTAGTAACAGCAGCGAAGGGCACGAAACGTTTCTGTTAGTCTGCTATTAAGACATGTTAGTTACATCGAGAAGGAACTGCCACTATGACTAGAACAAACTGAAGCCGCCAGTGAGCGCTGATGCCTTCTGAGATTGACCGAGTGGCGTTACCGGTTGCATGTTGTCTGAATTCTCTACTTCCTGTGACGATGCTGACGAAGTTTCGCTACTAAATGCCACGAATTAGGTATGGCAGTTACCGCTGAAACAACCGGTTTTTTCAGTATTTCTTACCTCCAGTTTAACCAGACTGCTAAAACCGCTCAAGACAACCCTTTTCTGAAATGACAATTTTTTGTTTTTTATTTTATTATAAACGTGGTCATTGGACAAAAACTGAAAAATTTCAAGACTTCCTCAGACTTCCATTATACGTATCAAGATAAACAGAATCGAAACAAATAAAATAGGTAAGTAACGATAACAGTTCATCTACTGCTCACTGCGTTTCTCATAAAGTAATGAGAGCTAACTATTACAAAAAAAAAATCATTAGTATTCTCCTACTCATTTCAATTTGTTTGAAACTCTGCTCAACTAGGTTACTGCAGTCAGTAGGTTACTGTAGTCAAATATATTTGCTTACTTTTTAACAAGAATTTGAATGTAATTGAGTTTTTTCTCACAAAACTAAAAATGGTCGTTAAAAAATTCGAAGGGACAATTCAGATAGTAGAAAAAGTATAACGTTTACCAGTAACAGTTGCACGACAACAGTTAAAATTTCAGTAATGAATTAATTCAATAGGCAATATATGTTGCACAAGTACTCGTTCTACATCTAAATATACATGGATTCTCTGCAATCACACATAAGTTCCTGAAAGAGCGTTCACCAAACCACCTTCACAACAATCTTCTATTATTCCAATCTCTAACAGTACGCGGAAAAAAACGAATACTGTAACGTGTTGATCTGTAAGCCGACTCCTTTCATCAGGAACAACAACATCTAAAGACGAAACCAACGTTTCAGAATCCATAGAATTTCCTACCAACGGTAAATGATGTTGGGCTGCAAATGACTCGCCTGGCATACACCTTTCAACCTGCTCCCATAAAATGAAACGATCGCTTCTTCTGAGTAGAAACGGAAAACAGATACATTATTGTCGCAGCAGTGCAGTACCGATTGATGTCATAAGATTGTTCGTTTTTAACTGTCCATTCTGTATAATAACCCAATATCGACGGAAATTTTACGAATCAGCGTTAGGCAGACCTGATAAGATTAATATCCGTTTTCTTACCTGGTTATTAGTAACAAAAACACATACACAATTGAGGCCAAACAAATACCGAAAAATACCGGTTATTCAGAACGAAAATGTCGGTATCGGTTTAAACCGATCGGTTTTTCCAATCCCATACCACGCATTACGTACGCTCAGACTTGTCTTTCACTCGTAAACACTAAAAGTGAAAAGTATGATCCTCACGTATATGATATGCTCTAGGACTCTTTTCATGCTGCATTTGGTGTAATTTATGATGCTCTTCAGTTTTAAGTATAAAAGTAAACACGAACGAACGGTTTATCGGTATACACAGCACTACCGGACGCGAATATCAGGTTTCAACAAAGACTAAATATAACCACCAGGAAAAGGAACAGAACTACTTTCTTCAGTATGGTACATTATTGAAATATATATTGTTACAGCACACTCAATTCTTTGGAATGTAGGTGTCGCGCGTAGCTTACATTGTAAACAGAGCTTAGATTCAGTTACACTTTTTCCTCTTTTGGTATTGTATTACACACAAACGCTGCAATTACAGTGTAACCACGAAAACTCTGGGCTGCTCTGGCAGAATGGAACGAATAAATCTTCATTACACTTTCAGACTATATAAACTACATCGGGGACATAGTTGCAGCATGAGTTTACATGTAGCGAGCAGAGTTCGTGATGTGAAGGAATAACGTAACCGGGTATTCTAGAAGAAAGGCACACACAATGCATGACAAGTGTTCAAGATGATTATCTTCGCAGTGAAATTTTGAACGTGTGACTTAGGTTTTTTTCCCATGTGTTTCAACCAAGAACTTTATATCTGTGTAAAATTAAATATGAGGGCGATCAAAATGTTTTCGTTCCAAGGCCGTACAGTCCAGAATCGGTATGCGATTCGGACAAAATTGCCGTGAGCACTGAGGCAATCGTCCCGCCGACGCACCAGGTTAAAGATGCCCGTTTGGTGAACCGCAGTTTCCTGCTGCGTGAAGAAGTGCGTAACTGCCTGCTGCCACGCCCTCGTCCGACAGCATCGTCGGCCATTCGAGGCCTCTTTTAAGGTACCTAAAGCCTGATAAACGCACGAGGACAGAAGAGCGGATGCTCAAGCGTCTCACACTCCAGTTATCGCAACTTCTGCGTTACGACATTTGCGACTTGTGTCGAATCGCGACCAGCACGGAACTTGGCGCACCATTCCACAACGGTGGCTTTTGATAAATATGCTGTCCCATACACATTCTTCATTCTCTGATGGATATCTACTGGTGTTTGTCCTTCGGCAGCCAAGAAAATAACAACAGCATGTTGGTCCTGTTTGGACGCATTTGGTAATAACGTAACCACAGTTCACGTTCCCGAGTTTACCGCCCGCATGTCTGAAGGATACGTGTGCTACGCCAATCGCTTGCCTTTAGGTCTGCGCGTACATACCAGCAGAGTCGCGCTAGACGCAAATACGCTGGAACAGCGCCCTCTAGCGGAAACGTTTTGATCGCCCCTTACACTTTGCATTAACCAGCGTTTCTTATGCAACTTTGAAGTTTTGGCAAAAATAAACAGAAAAAGCATTCAGTTTATTACAGTCACTTTAACAACTCCGGGTTCCGTCGTGGTTTGGATTCCACACCATAGCTGTCCACATAAATGGAAACCTAAGCTTGCTTGTGCAGCTGTGACGATCAGTTCATAGTAGGGCTACGGTTACGTAAGAGAAATGGAGTTGGGACCTGCTGGTGTAAGCAGGTATGGTTTAAATCGCACTTCTTGAAACTGCATACCATTCATCTGTAGTCTACAGACGCAAAGAAAAACGAGAAATAAGAACTGCGACTGGAGTTATGTAGTTCGGCAATCACTGCATTTATGTACGTACAACAGTCCTTACCGAAGAATCTGAGCACGACAGACCTTTACTAAACACGATCCTGTTTGGAGCGATTAGACCGTCGCGTTTCCTCATCTATGAACTAACGCGTCCATCAACATAAGGGAGATTTTTTTTAACGTGGCATCCAATTCATAGGACTGCTCACCAATTTTCACATATAAAAAAAGCAATGTTATAGGTGAAATCCAGGTACACCGACACGAGAAACTTCTTAGACCAAACCGTCCCCAATTTCCAGACATTTAAAATTACAAACAGACTCATACCACGCTACAATCTGACGTGAAATAAGCACTGCGACTTCACTGACGTCGTCGTCGTCGTCGTCGTTGTTGTTGTTGTTGTCGTCATCGTCTTCAGTCCAGAGACTGGTTTGATGCAAATCTCCATGCTGCTCTATCCTGCGCAAGCTTCATCTCCCAGTACCTACTGCAACCTACATCCTTCTGAATCTGTTCAGTGTATTCATCTCTTGGTCTCCCTCTACGATTTTTACTCTCCACGCTGCCCTCCAATACTAAATTGGTGATCCCTTGATGCCTCCAGAACACGTCCTTCTTCTAGTCAAGTTGTGCCACAAATTTCTCTTCTCCCCAATTCCATTCAAGATGATCTCATTAGTTATGTGATCCACCCATCTAATCTTCAGCATTCTTCTGTAGCACCACATTTCGAAAGCTTCTATTCTCGTCTTGTCCAAACTATTTATCGTCCATGTTTCACTTCCATACATGGCAAAACTCCATACTGACGTTATATAACCGATATTTACGAGGAAAGATGGCCAAACGACTTACACAAGCATCCACACTGTAACCCACATAAAAGCCTCAACACCCATTGTAGTAGTATATCTGTGTTGAACCAAGTGACCGGTAGTCGACTCACGGCTGCAAATTTTGACACAACGTCAAGGACGACACGAAGGAGTGCTGTGCTAACACGAATTACACCTTAAAACTCTGATTTCTCATCTCCTTAATAAAACTGACAGAGCTTTTCAAAAGTTGTTAAGCTGAAATGGCTGTGATAAAACACGCAGTAGCATAATGAAAATAAAATGTCTTTTATATTACGGAATTTTCCGAGAGGACAAAGATCAACAGAGTTACACCAGTGCTATTAAGCTAACATGAAACTGATTACGGGTTGTAGATCATGCAAAACCGCTTTCATCATTCAAATACATCCTTGTTGAATCTATTCTCAGGCAGGCTCCGCTGAGATATAAAACACTGTGGTGATCGAGGAGTGGAGTGGTTCACAGGAGATAATTGCGGGTCTATCACTGGACATACAATACGGCTATAAGAATCTCTCCCACACCGGTGACTATTACCATTATGAATATCGAAAAAAAAAAAGTTTGGCGTAACTGAACTGGCAGATTAAAAATAATCATCTAGCTGATTCCAAATAGTCATCTAGCTGACTTTGATGGTGATTCCTGTTACGTACTACAGGTCTTTGAGTATCACATACACTGTCTACAGTATCGTCTCTTCACCGTCCCATTCTAGAACATTAATTTGACCAACGGCAAAACGTTAACCTCTTATAACGTAGAGGATCGATATGGTAAGGACTTGAAGCAGATATATATATATTGCCATGAATTGAATAGATCCTTCTCGACCCTCTCTTAGTCATTCCGGGCGGTATGGCAAACAACCACTTCACGTTTGAGACGTCGCAGAAAACCAGCCTTCTTCAAGTGAAGTATTACTCGCTCAACAGATAGCGAGGATTCTAAGAATATTCTACCACGAACGTTTCCCAAAGCACCAAAACGAACTCGTCTTTGAATAAAATTACTTCTATACACCGTTCCCTATTCTACAACTCTTATTCTGCGAAATACTTCTGTATCATATGGCTAAATAGAGTATGATCTGAAATATTTACTGTTTACCGAGTTCGTGGAAAGGTCAGTAGCCAAACTTTTCCATGATACCGCCTTGTAATTGAAGTTGGAGGAAGCAAGCGCTGGAATCTTTTTTGCGTTAGCTATCTGCTCGTCTCGTATTCTATCCACTTTCTCATCAAAACGAGGTATCACTGATTTCCCCTCTTAAAACTCGTCGGTTCATGTTGTTTTAGAGTCGCTCATCACTCACAAAATTGCTCTGGAAATTATCTCTATTCCAGCCTTCGCGTGAAACTTGAAGAGAAGGCGGCTATACTTTCGCTTACAAGTTGTCTGACCAACCCGGACGAGACCTTTCTCCTTCCTTGTTGTTTTGCGCCGTCCTACTTTATGCGGAGCTTGTTAATAAGCTGCAGGGTAAACGGTTTACGGTCCTGCCGCCTGCGACACACTTCTCACGCGGCCTTGCTGTGATTCTGTCCCCGTTGCTTGTTGTTACTGCTGCGTCGCGCCGCCTGGATGCTGACGCATGAAGCAGATGGCCCCCGGCTTTCTGCGTCTCGTGCTACATGTTTCAGAAAGCGGCTGCGACGGAGATTCTGACGCAAAACTCAGTCCCGGCAGGAAATTTGGCTGTCTCTGCTGTTGATAACCAGTACGCAGACTTTTTTGTTTACATTTTAGCACAGATTTTGTGTCTAGCCTCTGAGGAATCCTTAGCACCGTTCCATTTGCTAACCAGAATGGAGGATGTTGGCATTGATGAAAATATTGGCGTAAGAATTCTGTCGTCAGCAGCTTATAACTGTACCCTAAGCTGTTATGGCAGATCACACAGTCTGGAGTAAAATCTGAAGGACAGTCGTTCCTGATCGCATGAACATTGTTAGTTGGGCTTATATGTATTTTAAAGTCGAGCTGTTTTATCCGTCCGTGAAAAAATCTTTAGGTTTGTAGCGCTTTGTGACGCATTCTGAAGAAATTCGTAATTCCTTTGTTGGATGTTTTGCCAGCGCTAAACTGTATCTTTCGGTGCGTGCTCTATTACAGCCTTTGCTGCTGAAAAATATTAGTAGTTTGTTTAAACTTTTTTCACTCGGGAATATAACATTACTTTTTACTTTACTTTACATGTAGCAAGGGCCTGATCGACCATACGCCTGCTCTATGAGCCTCTTCCACTTCTGCCTGCCCAATGCGCTGTTTGTCCAGTTGCTGTTGATCCTAGTTATGTCATTAAAACTGTGTGCCGGACCGAGACTAGAAATCCCGAATGTTATCCCGCAATCTGATTCTGGGTCTCCCTCTTCCTCTCGTTCCCTCTATTGTTATGCTGAATGCCATTCTTGCTATATGGCCCGCCCAATTCAACCTTCTCCTCTTGAGCACTTCCACGAAGTTACAGTGTTTGTACAGCCCTCTTAATTCTTCATTTCTTCTTATTCTCCATTCCATGTTGTTTTCGTCGTATACAGGTCCAAAAATTTTCATTAGTACACAGTTTTAATCTGCCAGCAAGTTTCATGGTGAACAAACACTCTTTGACTGCGCCGTTTTTCTTTACGTACTGCAAAAACGAAACTGCAAATGTCTACCGAAACACCAGAGATAACGTGCGTGGTAACTTAGGGAAGATACCCGGGGGAGGGGGAGAGAGAGAGAGAGAGAGAGAGAGAGAGAGAGAGAGAGAGAGAGAGAGAGAGAGAGAGAGAGAGAGAGAGCGCTAGCTTTCCATGTGACCTAGCACACATTTCAGGAAGTATACTGGTTACCAGAATGACAACCAAGGCTTTCTTCCATACTTGGGTCTACGTCTGCTTGCGCTTAATGAGCTGCTATTTAGGTACTCCACAGTCCAGGACGTTTGACAGCGGAGTGGAGTTTCGAATGTAAACAGAACTGGAATGTACGGACTTGGCTGGCCTGCAGCCCTCGGCGGCCACTCGATGCTACCAAGGGGGCCCTCGAACGGGTCTTTGGTGCCGTTCCGATGACGCAGTGCACGTCGCTAGTGGAGTGGCAACCGCTGGCTCAGGACGGCGGGGAAATCAATCACGGCCAATCGCTGCCGGTCAAGTAGCCGCGACCTCGCGACGAGGCGACTGCGCTTGCGAAACCGGCGCTCCCGCGCTCTTCGTGCGGGAACAAAGGCTTATTCTATGGTAAACAGCTTTGTCTGTAGGGCAGGGCCACGGCTGTAAGTGAACCAGTACTGCTAAACGTTGAATCCGTTCAACTGTCTACGGACGATTGAAGCGGAGGCTAAAGAAAAACACTGCTTAAAAGACGGGTAAAAAATCTGAGCTCATCAGGAGGCCAAATGTCTACAAGTATCCACAAGGAATTAAAAAATACAGTGTCGGAAGAAAAATGAACGCTATTTCTAAATTATGGTCAATTTTAACTCTTCTCTGACTTAAGAGTCATCCGGTTCTATAAAACGATATTCATATCTTCTAATAGAACTGATTAAGTTTTTCGCATGTCCATCCTTTTGACTCGCGGCATTGTGGAACAATGCCGTTGACTATTGTAGAAAATGAAACGCCTACAGCCAACTCAGTTGGCAGTTGATGGTTGGGGTACTGACATCACAGTCACAGATAGTCTGTGTAAATCAGTTATGTTGGCCACTGATGCAGCGTATATATGGATCGCGATAACCCCTTCAGCATCAACTACGGCCTGAAGATGGTGCACTGAAGCGCCGAATCTGGTAGCTACACAACAAGTAAGATCATAAGAACGGCTGTAGGCGTTTCATTTGTCTTACAGAAACGATCAAGGTCATTGCAGAAAGACAGTGGCTCAAAACAAATGGTTCTAAGCACTAGGGGACTTAACATCCGAGGTCGTCAGTCCCCTCGACTTGGAACTACTTAAACCTAATTAACCTAAGGACATCACACACATCCATGCTCGAGGCAGGATTCGAACCTGCAACCGTAGCAGCAGCGCAGCTCCGGACTGAAACGCCTAGAACCGCTCGGCTACAGCGGCCGGCAAAGGCAGTGCTGGAGACTAATTATCCACACCACGATGAAGTGTGAGGACAACATTATCAACTTAGGAAACAATACGGTTAATTTCGACAGCATAAAAACATCTACACCACTATCAAACTCAAGCGACAACTCTCATCTTCTAGTCAACGTTTCACTCGCGCACAATGGCTTCAGGCTGCAAATGATGGCAATCTAAGCTGAAGCCCTCTGTCTCAGCTGTGTACATGAGGCTGGCTGGCCTCGGTCCATGAACTCCACCAAAGCGAAATTCTTAGCACTGGCGATCGAGGTCACTGTGGCGACCACAAATCCCTGACCCTTCTGCTACACCATCTTCCCAGCCAACAAACATCCGTAGTTCCGTCGGCAGCCTAATTTTAACCAGTCCTTTATCTCATCGTGTTCGACGGAGTTCGTTCCAAGAACTCTTGGCCGCGCAAACGTCACAAATGGCAATGAAATTACCATTCGCATGCTTAAAAGCCTCCAATATTAGCAGAAATGAACGTCGAAGAGCTACGTTTGATCATATTCTTTCGGATGACTATTCACGAGAGCTCAGAAATAGCGCTCAATTCTAGTGTTCATTCGACCAGTGAATTGAGTAACTCGGTAACTAGTTAATATAGATTTCAAGGCACGATGCAGCTTCTCGAGTCTCAAATAACTTTTTATGGTGAAAATACATTACATAAAAAAATTTCAAAATAAATTTGTGATAAAACGCCGAAACTTGCCCACTGTAAGGCTCACATCTAAATAAATTATCTACGATCAAATTTTCTCTTCAGTAGCCTAGAAACACAGCGTTACTTGGTTATTTGTTTATAGTTGCGCCTGAAACTTCGTACTCGTGAAATTTACTTTTGAACTATAAAGTTTCTTTGTATACAGTTTTTGAAGTAGTGTGATTGGGGCCATGAGCGAAGTGCTTCCTTAGTTCACAGACACTGAAGAGAGCTACTCGCATGCTAGCCTTACGAAAAGCAACGGATACTAGGGTCCATGTTTGCAACAAACAGCGTCTGGCCTTGTGCTTTGTTTATGGTCATGGTATAACAAAAGCTCACTGGGAATTGTACACGTTTAAAGCGAAATGGTAAACCGGCATTTAGGGTATAAAAACTCGCTCGCCTGCGCCACTTCCGGTCAAAATGTCCGCTATTATAGTGTTACATTGCGGGAAGTAACTTTAAGCCTCTGCGAGAGAAGGATTCTGAGGAGTGAAGTAATGTGTGACGCTCTCAAGTTAGATTTCGCCTTTCTTTGGAAAGGGCAGCTATCACCGAGTTAAAAAAACAGCACCATTACTGGTTCTCTGACGTAGTACGAAATTACCATCGCCACGTATTGGTTCTTTGGTGTACTATACCATGATATTAAACAAATCAACTACTAATACTAAGCTGAGCAGACAATTATTGATAAAAACTTTATACATTGTGATTTTCTGCAGTATTTCGATTTTGATGAAATGAAACTTATAAACTGCCCTAAGCTAAGCTCAATTTATCTTTGAAAACCCCATATAAGTTCGCCTAGTAGTTTTGGAGCCATGAACGGCGGTTTTACATTTTTGTTATTAGTATAGGTAACGAAAGCTGGTCTCCAGTATTAACACTATCAAGTTGTCGGAATGAAAATGGAAAGAAACAATAAAATTTTGGATTTTTTGCCGTGACCAATTCATCTGTGCATTAGGGGAAATTCCACGCGGTCGTTAAACGAACATTTGACTAACTCACAAATTCCATCCTGGAGACTAAAACTGAGTTGATTACCGTATTTAGCCGACCATAAAACTGTTTTCACCACATTCGAGAAAAATACGATGTCATCTTATGTTCTTAGATCAATCTTTCTTAATTGCTGTCAATTTTTACGTTGTGTAGTAGTTTAGGACGAAGGCACAATTACTTAAGTTTATTGGAATGGCCATTTTCGCAGAAGCTATATAAATATTCGTTTACAGAAAAATGTTTTCGTACTGAATTATTGGTACGCGATCTCTCAGACGCGTTTGGCGTTTTATGTGAAAAGCATCTTCAGTGGTGGTACTTTTTGCATATCTTTACCATTTCTTTGTTTCCCCACTACTTGAAAGATCCACTTCAGTCACGCATCTGAGCTAAGTGTGCTGGAGTTCCGACCTTGTGTAACCACACATTCATATAAACTTTAAAATATTGTGTGTCTGAACAAATATAGAGGGGTCATCCCGGCTCTCACTGTAACATGAGGCGGGTGCCTTTTCAAAACTTGTACATAAGGTTTTTTTTTCCTTGACCATAAAACAACATTCCTCGTGTGTCAGCTGTTATGTATCGCACATTCATCAGAAAAAGACTCTTGAGTGTGATACGGTTTTCGGAAAGAGTACGACAGGCTGAAACTCACTGCTCCATATCGTAGTGAGAGAATTCATTCACAGACAACGGTTGACATTCTTTCATTGTCCAATATCTTAAAAATGTGATCATCAATTGTTGACCACGGTACTTGAAGTGCAGCTGCTGTTTCGCGCGCTGGTTTCGCTGGAAACTGCTCTGTCGACTGAATGGCGGCGGCACGCGTTTCCCCTCTCGTGTTTTCTTACGTCCACTAAGTAATCTGTAACAAAAGCACGTTACTCTCATTCAAGCAGGCTTGCTTTACGAGGTGAGGCCTTGTCAAAGCGATATCTAAACGGACTCATTACCTCTGCCAATGTTTCTCTTGTTTGTGGACATGCACGTGCACACGACCAGGCACAAACATACATCACTAAACACTCTTTACAATGTAACGCGGCCATTGTATGAACGTGCAAGACTAAGAACGGTACAATGACAGGCAAACGTATGTTAGCCTTCACAGAGAGCATGCCGGCGCTCGACAATGTGGAAATATCATTGATAGTATTGTGACTGAATTGCTTGCCTCGCAAAAAACACAAGCAGATATCATTTAGAACGAGCGAAACTAGTCGGAAAACTTGCAGCGAACATTACAGTTGTCGCCACACCATAAATAACAAGTACCAAATACAAATTAAAGAAGTGAACTGTGTAATGTATCGTGTGCAATTGCTGTTTCCTACGTATTTCTTGCTGTAACAACTGTTGCAAACGAAATAAAAGAATTACTTACTTATTACTAACTGAAAGCTTACATAATTTTTTTGTCTGTGTCGCGACAACTGCTGCAAGCAAAATAAACCTGTTTACAGACTGGACAGTTGATATCATGTCAGTAGAGAATTCTGAGAACCGCTACAAGTAAACAAACATTTCTGCTTACTGCCCTGAAACCATGAGAGATGGGAAGGTGAGATGAAAGCACTGGTGTTCGCGAATGACTTGATGATCTGGGAAAACAGGGAGTAATAATTTCACGAACAAACTTAGAGACAGTATGGCATGAACGTAAAAAATGTGAGTTCCTGATTACAACTAAAAAGAACGACAGACCAACTAGCGGAATAAGGACTAGAAATGAACAACTGAAGAACACAAAGTGTCAAGTAGTTGGGAAGTGTGACATAGGGAAATGGGGGAACTGAGAAACAGATCAGTGAACGCTGCAGACAGGCAGAAGCATTCCTGTAGAGTGACAGGAGCGCTGTTTGGAACAAAGACGTCCCACCACATACCAATACTGACTTGAGCATCTGAAATATGGGTAATGAAGAAGAGAAATGGCAACAGATTACAGGCAAGTGAAATTAAGTTACTCATACGTATGATGGCAGTAATAAGGAGTGGGAGGATGAGGAATGAAAGGAAACGGGAAATAGTGAAAGTGGAACCCTTGCAGAGCAAGACAGAAACATGGAGGCTAAGATGGTATGGGCACTTACAGAGGATGGAAAACAAGAGAATTTCCAAGAAGATACACAACAAGCGAAGGAAACGACCAAGAGGAAGACCAAGGGACGGCCGAAAGGTATGGCGGAGAGTGCTGGATAACGAAGCGGCAACGACTGTAGCCGAGCGAACACAGAAATTTGGTGGGAAAACAGGACGGGATGACGAGGCTCATGTTCCGAAAGGATCCTGGCTGAGGCTGGAAACTATTCAAGATGGTGATGGTGGTGGTGGTGGTGGTGGTGGTGGTGGTGACGACGACGGCGACGACTCAGTATTGCGCAATATTGAGCGTACGACGCTGTGGGAACCCATTAACTGCAGCTTCAAACGGTAACGCAGTACAGACGCCAATGTTTTCCCCCCAGCTTCAAATCAAGGATACGAATGAAACATGTTTATTCTGCAACAGTTACGGGGGACTTGTCAGACGGCCTATATAGCACGAGTGGTGGGGCAGATGCAGCAGCAGCAGCAGCAGCAGCAGCAGCTGGCGCTGGCGTGCAGATGAGACGCGCGCCGGGCGGTCTGCCAGGAGACGGGGCGGCGAGCCCCCGGCCACGCCACACGGTCACGAGCCGCGCGGCGCCGCGCCGAGCCGCTTGCACAAGCACCCCGCGGGCGCACAAATACAGCGAGCGGGCCGCGGCTATTCCCAGGAGCGCAGCTGCGAAGGCCGCCCCGCCTGGTGACACTCACTGCTGGCTGCCATCGCCAGAGACGGCTATCAGTCGCCGCGCCGCAGCACGCAGCACGCTCGGGCTATCGCCCAGTGCTGACACGCGCCTCGGCGTACAGATAGCCGGCGAAGGAAGTGGCTGGGGCCGCTGGTCTGCCTGCCTCCAGCGGCAATCGACGATTTCTCGAACGTTATACGCAGCAACAAAGTAAAGCCAGACGCATGGGGGGGGGGGGGGGGGGGAAGCGAAACTTAACGCGATATGCGCGCTTCACATTAATTTGACGGCAGAGAGAATGTCTGAAAACTTCGCTCATAAGCTCACCGAACAAAATAACAGCATTCATTACTAGCACAATGGTCGCTCTGAAAAGCTGTTGGTAATGTAGGACTGGTACATGGCAAGATCATGTGATCGTCCAACCTTTTTCCAAAGCTGTTCACAGAGGAAGACCGCACTGCAGTTCCTTCTCTAAATCCTCCCACGAACGAAAAAATGGCTGACATCGAAATAAGTGTCCAAGGAATAGAAAAGCAACTGGAATCACTCAACAGAGGAAAGTCCACTGGACCTGACGGGATACCAATTCGATTCTACACAGAGTACGCGAAAGAACTTGCCCCCCTTCTAACAGCCGTGTACCGCAAGTCTCTGGAGAACGTAATGATCCAAATGATTGGAAAAGAGCACAGGTAATCCCAGTTTTCAAGAAGGGTAGTCGAGCAGATGCGCAAAACTATAGCTCTATATCTCTGACATACATCTGTTGTAGAATTTTAGAACATCTTTTTTGCTCGCGTATCCTGTCATTTCTGGAAATCCAGAACCTACTCTGTAGGAATCAACATGGATTCCGGAAACAGTGATCGCGTGAGACCCAGGATACAGGCTCCCAGGTAGATGCTATTTTCCTTGACTTGCGAAAGGCGTTCGATACAGTTCCGCACTGTTGCCTGATAAAGTAAGAGCCTACGGAATATCAGACCAGCTGTTTGGCTGAATTGAAGAGTTTTTAGCAAACAGAACACAGCATGTTGTTATCAATGGAGAGACGTCTACAGACAAAGTAACCTCTGGCGTGCCACAGGGGAGTGTTATGGGACCATTGCTTTTCACAATATACATAAATGACCTAGTAGATAGTGTCGGAAGTTCCATGTGGCTTTTCGCGGATGATGCTGTAATATACAGAGAAGTTGCAGCATTAGAAAATTGTAGCGAAATGCAGGAAGATCTACAGCGGATAGGCACTTGGTGCAGGGAGTGGCAACTGACCCTTAACATAGACAAATGTAATGTATTGCGAATACATAGAAAGAAGGATCCTTTATTGTATGATTATATGATAGCGGAACGAACACTGGTAGTAGTTACTTCTGTAAAATATCTGGGAGTATGCGAACGGAACGATTTGAAGTGGAATGATCATATAAAATTAATTGTTGGTAAGGTGGGTGCCAGGTTGAGATTCATTGGGAGAGTCCTTAGAAAATGTAGTCCATCAACAGAGGAGGTGGCTTAAAAAACACTCGTTCGGACTACACCTGAGTATTGCTCATCAGTTTGGGATCCGTACCAGGTCGAGTTGACAGAGGGGAGATAGAATAGCCAAAGAAGAGCGGCGCGTTTCGTCACAGCGTTATTTGGTAAGCGTGATAGCGTTACGGAGATGTTTAGCAAACTCAAGTCGCAGACTCTGCAAGAAAGGCGCTCTACATCGCGGTGTAGCTTGCTGTCCAGGTTTCGAGAGGGTGCGTTTCTGGATGAGGTATCGAATATATTGCTTCCCCCTACTTACACCTCCTGAGGAGATCACGAATGTAAAATTAGAGATATTCGAGCGCGCACGGAGGCTTTCCGGCAGTCGTTCTTCCCGCGAACAATACGCGACTGCAACAGGAAAGGGTGGCCAATGACAGTGGCACGTTAAGTGCCCTCCGCCACACACCGTTGGGTGGCCTGCTGAGTATAAATGTAGACGTAGACAGTGTACAACATGATCGTTCCGGAGGAGCAGATGTTAAGGTGTGGGTAGGCATAATGGTGCATGACTGTACTCAAGTCGAAATCTTTGATCTTATCGTTGAGGGGTGACTGTTTCGTGTTCACACTGCTCTCCTTCCTTTACGGTTACTTTCCACCCGACTTCGTTTCTATGGATCGCAATGCGGGACCGCATCGAACAGTGCGGTTGGAGCACTTCTTCGAACGAAAGGGAATTCGGCGAATGGACTTGCGCTGCTCGTTCCCCCGACTACGTGCACCAACGACCGTCAGACAGTTGTCAAGCGTGCTGGTGGAGGAATGGAAAACATTGCCATAAGACTTCCTTATCAAATCTTGTGGCCAAGCAAGTGAGCCCGTTGCAAGCACGTATTGTGATCTGTAGCGGTCACACATCCTCTTAGGACCTTTCATAACGTCCAGGAGACCACCATTAATCGCGGTGACTTCAGTGTGATTACTGTCTTTCAGTGTCATTTTTGTCGGTTCATTACTTGAGTTCTTCCAGTTACGTTCTGTACTATATTGTTACAATTCTTTCTAGGTATGGGCCCCGTTTCATCGAGGTGTGTTACTTGGCAGTGACACACAATGCGATATTTACTTTCGTGCTTAAGTTTTTCACACCACAGTATTTTTCAAACGCGACGGGAAATACTGCTGTCAGTGAATGCAGGCTCATCTCAACCAGTTTTAGTGCGAACGCGGCGAAAGGAACTGGATGTAATTAAGAATTCGCATCTGATACCTAGCACAAGGTAATTTTTGACAGCAACAAATCTGCACTCTTCAAGAGCGAAGCAACAGCTGACTGGAAGCATGTGGTGTAGTCCCTCGAGTCGCGATTTCCTATATTCCCAAATGATACACATCTTCCAGTACACCCACGGCCTAATCAGGTGTTTAACACCCGGTGTGTGGAGGGTTTAGTTCAGTCCGGATGTGACTGTGTGACGTTCTGAGGGCATTTATTCGTACCATAGCTTCGACCCACTTCTTCAGGTTACCGTGAAAATTACCTACGACGTTTATTTTAACATTCGTAATGACCGGACGTTGCTCCTTCTTCTGTATCTTCATGACGATAACGCTGTGGACACACTCATCTGTCAGATCACTTCAGCCGTGGTATTCGGTGCACAATAACTGTACTCGGCAAGGCACTATACGCTGTCTAGCGGCTGTTCATAGTTCACCAGACTCATTTCAGCCTAACCTAGTCCATCTGAACGATAAGCAGTAAGACCGATTGCTAGTTCCGTTCTACAAAATTCTGAATTCCATCCTTGTGGTCATTACAGGGGGAAGTATGTTGGAGACAGTTGATATCGAAAGAGACCACGCCACCAGTTGTTACGTAAGACGAACAACTGACTACGGTTGGGAGCGGTGTGGGAAAATGAAGCGCACTTGTAGATAAAACCGCCAACAAGATGCTCGGCCAACCGAGTGTTGAATGCTGCTTTTTGTTTGGGATTAGGTCGGATTACATGAAGGAATTGATGTAATTCAAGCATGCGCTGTTACGGTTCTTACTTGTCGGCTCATACGTAGTAGAATGTTACAGAATCGCTCCGACAGCTTATATGGAAATCCATGGAGGGATGAGCACTTTTTACCGAAACATTACTTAAGTTTATAGAACCAACATTTCCGACAGACTTCCGAACGATTCCAGTGCCCCCGATAGTCAAGGACTGATCGAACGACGACGTGAAAGATTGCTGTCTCAGATTGTGAATTGCGCTTTCTGAGGATTGATTCAATAAATCTGTCTGAAGCCTTTCTTCGCCGACGGGTGCATTTATGTTCTCCGATTCACCTTAATTCGCGCTCGACATATACTTCTGGATACTTGATTGTGACAGACTGTCCGTCGCGAAGTGAACATGTCCTATCGTCGTTTCACGCGCATTACATCACTTTCCCGGGTGTGGGGGGAGGGATGGGGGCTTTGCTGCCACTGTTTGTATAAAGATGTCGTCTCGTAGTATCACAGCTTTTCGTAGTAATTTTGTAACGACGTGTCCCTCATGTACACAACAGCATCGTCTCCTAACAGTTTCACAGAATTCCATAATTTGGGTACTGCGACGCTTACAACGTACGCAGTGCCGGTCCCAAACCACTTCCTAGAAGTACGCCGGACGCTATGTCTGCTTCTGACGCAGTCTCCTGTTAGAACGACGTACCGACTTTGAACAAACAGAAGTCTTCAAGTAATTCGCGCGCCTGATACGACGTCCCGCTAACACGTGTTTATTTACGTGGCGCATGGGTGAAACGGTACAGCAAAGCGGCTTAGTAGAACGCCTGCGAGGGCTAACGGTGGAGCGGTGAAACTGTCCTTCCCTTCGCTCCTTTCCGCCCTGAGACTCGTGATTGCCCACGGTCTGAGTTATTGGTAATCCAAAATATACGCTGTCTCATCAACAGCATCCGGACACCCTATGTAATGCGGAATTGAATGCTGTACGTCCGAGTGGCTAACTCTCAACTATAAAAGGAGGGAACGATTGCTGTGTTGTCAGTAGAGAAGCCATAACAGCACAATAGGCAGGCCACAACAGTTCAATCACTTCGAGTGTGGACTAGTCACTGAACGTCACCTGACCAATAAATCCATCAGCATTTGAACCTTCTAAAGCTGCCCAAGTCAACAGTTGGTGATATGACTGAAGTGGAAACGCGGCAGAACAACCACAGTTAACCCTTCGGTGGGCGCGACTTCCATACTTCCATGAGTGGGTGCGTTGCGGCTTTTGTACCGCAATTAGTTTTACATTTTTAAACTAAGGAAAAATAACCATCCCATCAGTAACAAATAAGTAAAATGCATAAATTTCTTTTTCCGTAATTTCAGCACTTGCTTTTGGACTGGCAAAACTTTTAGGATGTTCTTGGCCTTCGTTTTAGGAGAAGGAAGAGGTTCACTTATCCAAATAGTTTCTTTATCTTTTCCTATGTGAAATCGGTAAGCCTCTGTTTGTTGTCTCCCCTCTTCAACCAGGTGGTCATCTATTTCCTCTGTTGATTGTTCGGAGTCACTGCTGTGGGTTTCTTCTTCAATTATTTCCTCTTCGGACACAGATTCACACGAATCTGACAATTTTTGTAATTCTTCTTCTGAAAGTTCTCGGTGTACTTTCTCATAGTTCCCAGGACGTACAGTTAGACGGTGCCTGTCAAATGCCTTCATTTTTTCCATTTCCACACTTTTAAGAGATCTAGTGAAACATGTCTTTGTAAAAGCAAATCAATATCCAAAACTGTAAAAAGTAATGAAAATCGCATATGGGAACTCTGATTCGATTCGAATATTCATTATACACTAATATAAAAGAAAGATTGCCTTGAGGTGAAAGAAAAACACAAGTATAGAAAATACTTACATCACAAGGTGCATAGCGGCAAACACTCCGCAAACGCAACACTCACGTTTCAAACAACAATAGCGACCAAACTGCTGAAAGCATAGATAGCGCAAATGTAGTAAGTGGCGACATTCGTTAAAGAACGACAAACACGTATCTGGGCGTGGACGCAACTGTAACGCTATCTGTGATACTAACAGAAAACTAAATTTTGCTGCTATCTGCCGCAGGAGCGCCCACCGAAGGGTTAAACCAAGACCAGGCAGGACTCTTCTACTACGGACAGGGACTATCGAGCACTGCGCAAGCTGGCTGTAATAAATCGCATGAAATGGGCGAAAGGAATCCATGTGCTACCAACAGTTCCGCTGGCATAATGACGTTCAGGGTGCTTAAAAAATGGAGTGTAGTGGTAGAGCATTTCCTCGTAAGCCACACATTTTTGTAGTCAATGCTACATGAGGCTTGAGGCGGTGCAAAGAGCGACGGCACCGGACAGTGGATGACTAAAGGAGTGGTGCATCACTCTTTACATGCGGCAATCCGATGGAAGGGTTTCGATTTGTCGAATGCATGGAGAGCTTTACCTACTATCACGTGTAGTGCCAAAGTGAAGTACGAAGGAGGTTGTGTGTTGCGGTACGCGGTTGTTCTTCGTGGTTAAGATGTGGCGCGGGAGACCCGCACCGCCGTACTAGGCAAGGTCCTAGTGGAGGTGGTTTGCCATTGCCTCCCTCCAATCGTGATGGAGATGATGATGATGATGATGACGACGACGACGACGACGACGACGACACCCAGTCATCTTGAGGCAGGAAAAATCCCTGACCCCGCCGGGAATCGAACCCGGGACCCCGTGCTCGGGAAGTGATAACGCTACCGCGAGACCACTTAAGAAAACGATAAATGCTTAAGGATACGAACATCTTTTACGGCACTGTCTACTCTGTACAGTAGAGGTACAGTTCGGAAACGACGATAGATTGTTTCAGCACGACAATGCACTCTTGTCCTAAAGCAGCATCTGTGAGGCGATGATTTGTGGACAGTAACATTCCTGAAACGGCCTAGTCCGCCCAGAGCCCTGATCTGAATCCAATGTAACACCTCTGGGATGAACAGGAACGTCGAATTAGCTCCAGACCCAACGTCCAACGTTACTACCTTATATTGTTTCGGCTTTTGAGGAAGAATGGGCTGTCATTCCTCCATACACAATCCGACATCTCATTGCAAATTACCCCGGCAGAGTTCAAGCTATCATAAAGGCAAAGAGTGCACACATCCCATATTAATATCCACTACAATGACCTGGTCATCGACGAGACAGAACAAAAGCTTCTGTCCTTGGATGTCCTCAGTTTGAGGAACTACCGACAACGCGTTTTCTTAATAAACGCAAAGCACCAGGAATTTAAGTTACGAGTTAAAAGTCTCGTGAATGTTGACTTTAATGAAGACAGCGCCAGATTATTTGCACACGACTTTGATAAAGGAGTGGCCTGTTTTAAGGAATCATCCCAAAATTCCCCCGAAATGATTTTGCAACAACAAAAAGACAAATCACTGTGTTTGGAATATTCTCTTTGAATACAATGAAAATGCATAGTAAAAAAAAATCTATTATGAAAGCACGTTCCCATCGAAAACTTATCGTACACTTCTTGAACATCACATTCACAAGTGTCAGCAGGTAGTGCAACTGACTGTGATACAGAAAAAAGAAAGCTGTGTTCGCAGTAGAAATCAGACGAGGCTCTTGGCCAGCCACCACCGCTCGTTACATCAAAATCACGGTGAAATCCGGACGTGACGAATGCCTCGCAGACACTAATTACACAACTGTGCTCTAATAAAGTTCCCTCTTTAGCTGGTAATGACTTCCAATTTTCTCCCAAGCAGACAGACAGACAGACAGACAGACAGTGGCTATTACCACACACACTCGAGCACTGGAAACTATGTTGCCCCTTTAAAGTCAAGAGTCCTAACTTTGTGTCACACTCAGCCTCACAAGTCTGTAATACATTTTGGTTCCAGAACGCCGTCCTTCGACAAAAGCTGTTCCCGTTTATTTTTCCGTAAACGTAAACTAAAAGGTAAGAAGAAAAGACACTCACGTACCTACCCTACACTTTTGATCATCACTTCGATTCCGTTGCTGCAAATCCATTACAAATAGTAAATGAGTAGCTAATTTATTGAAATAGATAATGTGAGTCAGACTAATATTTAATTAGAACAATTTGCTTTATCCAACAGTTTGCGAGTAGCTAATAGATCAGAGTCGCATTGAGAAAGAACTCTAACTCCACAAAAAGATCCGGTATTAACATAACTACTACAGAAATTCATCAGACGGGAGCTAATAAATAAATAAAAAATGTCGTATAATACAAAGCTTAGGAGCCTTTCGTTCAGTTTCACGACTATTTTTACCTTTCCATAAACTGAACAAAAATTATAGTATCAAACGGACATCTCACAAATATTTTGCGATATGAAATGTTTTGGAATTGGTATGAAAATGATGCTCCCCTGCAGATAAAATAATAATGTAAATAAGTTTTCAGTTTCAAAATAAACCTAATAAACAGCGTGTCAACATTCAGGATTTGAGAGGAACGATCATTCGAAGCAAAAAAGTGTAAACATGGTCTCCAAAATGCGTATCTTACAGCTATGAGCACGATTTCAGTGGAAAAGATTACAGTACCGGAGATGACCAAATGTTCCTAGCTCTTAAGGTATGCAAAATTGACCATTTCTCCTGGGACATCCTGTATGGCGCTAAAATTATTACGTGACAGAACTTCCCGAAATCTGCAGAGAGAGAGAGAGAGAGAGAGAGAGAGAGAGAGAGAGTGTGTGTAAATGATCAACGCGTATGTTTTGTTCCCACAATTCTCGCTCCTACAAAGAGCTATTATTGCTGCAGCGCCATCACTGCTGAGATAATTCATATTGTTAATTTATGAATAAACATGTTGTCTGGAAAGTTAAAAAAATTTCGCAGCACGCCTCTGTGATAACAGTTTCGTCTAGATTATTCATCTGCCTCTAGTAAGTAAACTGACCAACATCTGTACATTTACTACCAACGCACATATGCGTTGTTTATATCTGAATATTTCCAGTACTAAATGTTCAGCCCGCACTTCACGGGCTTCGTGAAGCACCAGAGGAAACCTCAGACTGACATACCAAATTGCTAGGCATTTACTGATGGGGCTTCCCGCCAACAAGTGCCTACTGCAGCAGCAATCTTTACAAGATCAATTAAAGCGTTTTATACGGCTTTCTTTCAAAACTGAAACCACTGTACCAACAACGACATGTGACGGATTTAGGTTTTAGTATTCTTGATTCAATTGTTCGGTATCTCGCTCAGGATGCTCAATTTAATGGAAGCAAAAAGGGGAAAAAAATGTTTTAACCACGAAGCGAGATGTCAAGTAGTAAGTGCACACAAAATCGGCACAGTCATGTCGAGACTTACCGGGGCAGACAACTGCTGAGGAAGAAAAGGCGGTGCGCGCAGTTCGCAATGTTTACGGCCGGTTATCGCTCCTCGTGTGTATAACGACCCTACACGTGCTACCCGCTCGCGAATCCAGCGGCAACTGTTCGGACAGCGACATGTGGTTCACGACGCCAAACCGCCGCGCCGCCGCCGGCTTTCTGGGTAATCACAGGCAGCCCGGGCGGCGCATGCGCAGCACTGCACTTCGGAAAAGCGTGACGTCCGTGGGATACTCAGTTTGGCCGGACGACCCGAACGGGCAGCGGAGAGGTTTGGGAGGGGGTGGCCATCCTCAGAGCGTAGGGGGCAGTATACAACACGCAAGTATTACATCATAATGTCCAGGTTTTTGTAATGTCTCTGGACTACAAGAGGTCATACATAGATCTCTGAAAAGAGGTAACAAGAGGATGACTGTACTTATTCCGAAAAGCTTCTGCTAATGATAAACACGTAACAGTTATTTTACTTCGAGAACAAAACAATCTGAGACTACTGAAAGATGTCACTACCACTTTGCACACTATCCCAATACGAAAGCCTGTAGATATACAACGCTTCTAAGTGGTCATCAAAAACTTACTTCACCAAAATATCGAGTGCGAAGTAGAAAATGTTTATTTAACATGCCAAAACAAAGCTCAATGTGTAAGAACGCCTTTAAATCAGAAATCTCAAAGAACGAGTATTATATTTAGTGAAAATTTTAAAAAGGTGATTTGTAATTATCGTCTGGTCACCTAAAGATTAAACGTCTGCCTTCCCAGAAAAAGAGAAAAAACAGCGGCAACAATATGGATTTAGATCCTTGACAGCAGAATATATATGTCCCCGAAGAAATGATCAGTTTTGCATACCTTAAGAGCTAGGAACATTTGGTCATCTCCGGTACTGTAATCTTTTCCACTGAAATCGTTCTCATAGCTATAAGATACGCATTATAGAGACCATGTTTACACTTTTTTGCTTCGAATGATCGTTCCTCTCATATCCTGAATGTTGACACGCTGCTTATTAGGTTTATTTTGAAACTGAAAGCTTATTTACGTTATTATTTTATCTGCAGGTGAGCATTATTTTCATACCTATCCCAAAACATTTGATTTGGCCAAATATTTGTGAAACGTCAGTTTGATATTTTAATTTTTGTTCAGTTTATGGAAAGGTGTCTTTAAACTGAACGAAAGGCTCTTAATGTTTGTGTTATAGGACCTTTTATTTATTTCACATCCGCCGGACATGCGTAGATTAGGCATATGGACACACAAATTCTCGTACAGTTTGTCTTACGAACTTCAGATTAGTCGACTTGAAATGAAACAAGTGCCTCTAACTACTGGTGTCCTCCCGCTGACAGAAAATGAAGACAGGCTGTTTGGAAAATCATCACACGTTGGAAGTAGATACATTTAAAACAATGAAGAGCAGCACACATGACTAAAAAACAGCAGAACTAAAACGTTAGAAGTATGTAATCGGAGCGTTGTCCGAGAGCGACACACAGGCAATGACAGTGAGGAAAGAAACAAGATTGCAAAGACTGCATAATGTTTAACACAATTGATAAAGTACCTAGAAACCTCCAGCTGTGTTTGTTTCTTCCCACATGGTTTCTTGGCTGCACTTCGTCCGCCCAAGCTGCAAGTTGACTGCCTGCGGCCTGATGAGTGAAAAAAGGAACAATATTAGTTAATTTGTGCATAACAATTCAGAAATAACAACAGTACACAATGATACATAATTAAATGGTTACACATATATCTTAGTGACCAACAGCACTAACAGACAGAACAAACATTTACTCACCACCCAGTCATCTGGACTACGCTACTATTTACTTGCGTTGTCAATCAATCATGCATTGTAGGTTCTTATAATAGACAAGTGAATTTTTTGAACTGTTGAGAAGCTGTGACGGAATTAAATGTTACGATGGTAATTCAAAAGTGATAGTCTTTTATGTTACATCCCTTTGGCTCGAGCTCTTTCATAAGAGAGTGATGGACGATGGTACAACATTTTGTGCCCTTTCTTGACATTTTCATCTGAGAAAGTTTGGGCGGGAGTTCATATGAATAAAGTGTTCCACCATTTGAGCTGAGTCGTCAGTTTAACTGATGAAGAAGTAAGAGCCTTCTCTTTCAGAACATTCTCCTATTTCCAATTACTGTCGGCGATAAAAAAAATATTTCATGGTGGCACATTATTCCAGTTTATCCTTCTGGACAACACATATACATCACAATTTCTTTTTTAAAAAAATAACTACACTGACGGGAAAAAAATCACAATAACAAGGAGTTGTGCGACGTAAACGATAGCTGACAGATGTGATTCTACACCTGAAAGATGGTATCTCTTCAAATTGCGCGCCAGTAGCATAAGAGAGGCGCTAGTAGCGCCAATCAGGTTTGCTTTAAATACGCGCTGTAACGGACGTGAGCGTTGGTTACCTTTCAGATTGGACGTGGTGAGTTAACGTTGTCAACAATGCCTTTAAGGCGACAATAACGCCATTAACACTTCACCGACTTCGAACGAGGTCGCGTAATAGGCTACGAGATGCTGGATGTTCCTTCTGCGATACTGCAGGAAGGCTTGGCAGGAATGTATCCACAGAACGCGACTGCTAGCAGTGGCGGTCGCGGGTATGTTGTCACAAGAAGACGGCTCCGGACGTCCACGTGGCACTACCGAGAGGGAAGACCATATTGTTGGGCGTATGGTTCCGGTTGGGCATATAGATTGGGGCTAAGAATTGAAAGAGGTAGCCTCCTGGTAGAATTTTGCACAGAGCACAACTTAATCATAGCTAACAGTTGGTTTAAGAATCATGAAAGAAGGCTGTATACATGGAAGAACCTTGGAGATACTAAAAGGTATCAGATAGATTATATAATGGTAAGACAGAGATTTAGGAACCAGGTTTTAAATTGTAAGACATTTCCAAGGGCAGATGTGGACTCTGACCACAATCTATTGGTTATGAACTGTAGATTAAAACTGAAGAAACTGCAAAAAGGTGGGAATTTAAGGAGATGGGACCTGGATAAACTGAAAGAACCAGAGGTTGTACAGAGTTTCAGGGAGAGCATAAGGGAACAATTGACAGGAATGGGGGAAACAAATACAGTAGAAGAAGAATGGGTAGCTTTGAGGGATGAAGTAGTGAAGACAGCAGAGGATCAAGTAGGTAAAAAGACGACGGATAATAGAAATCCTTGTGTAACAGAAGAAATACTTAATTTAATTGATGAAAGGAGAAAATATAAAAATGCAGTAAATGAAGCAGGCAAAAAGGAGTCCAAACGTCTCACAAATGAGATCGACAGGAAGTGCAAAATGGCTAAGCACGGATGGCTAGAGGACAAATGTAAAGATGTAGAGGCTTATCTCACTAGGGGTAAGATAGATACTGCCTACAGGAAAATTAAAGAGACTTTTGGAGATAAGAGAACCACTTGTATGAGCATCAAGAGCTCAGATGGAAACCCAGTTCTAAGCAAAGAAGGGAAAGCAGAAAGGTGGAAGGAGTATATAGAGCGTCTATACAAGGGCGATGTACTTGAGGACAATATTATGGAAATGGAAGAGGAGGTAGATGAAGGTGAAATGGGAGATACGATACTGCGTGAAGAGTTTGACAGAGCACTGAAAGACCCGAGTCGAAACAAGGCCCCCGGAGTAGACAACATTCCATTAGAAACTGACGGCCTTGGGAGAGCCAGTCCTGATAAAACTCTACCATCTGGTGAGCAAGATGTGTGAAACAGGCGAAATACCCTCAGACGTCAAGAGGAATATAATAATTCCAATCCCAAAGAAAGTTCGGTAATTTTCACTTATGTCAACACCTGCTATCAGTTTAATAAGCCACAGCTGCAAAATACTAACACGAATTCTTTACAGACGAATGGAAAAACTAGTAGAAGCCGACCTCGGGGAAGATCAGTTTGGATTCCGTAGAAATACTGGAACACGTGAGGCAATACTGACCTTACGACTTATCTGACAAGAAAGATTAAGGGAAGGCAAACCTACGCTTCAAGCATTCGTAGACTTAGAGAAAGCTTTTGACAATGTTGACTGGAATACTCTCTTTCAAATTCTAAAGGTGGCAGGGGCAAAATACGTGGAGCGAAAGGCTATTTACAATTTGTACAGAAACCAGATGGCAGTTATAAGAGTTGAGGGACATGAAAGAGAAGCAGTGGTTGTGAAGGGAGTAAGACAGGGTTTTAGCCTCTCCCCGATGTTATTCAATCTGTATATTGAGCAAGCAGTAAAGGAAACAAAAGAAAAATTCGGAGTATGTATTAAAATCAATGGAGAAGAAATAAAAACTTTGAGATTCGCCGGTGACATTGTAATTCTGTCAGAGGCAGCAAAGGACTTGGAAGAGCAGTTGAACGGAATGGATGGTGTCTTGAAGGGAGGATATAAGATGAACATGAACAAAAGCAAAACGAGGATAATGGAATGTAGTAGAATTAAGTCGGGTGATGCTGAGGGAATTAGATTAGGAAATGAGACATTTAAAGTAGTAAACGAGTTTTGCTATTTGGGGAGCAAAATAACTGATGATGGTCGAAGTAGAGAAGATATAAAATGTAGACTGGCAAGGACAAGGAAAGCGTGTCTGAAGAAGAGAAATTTGTTAACATCGAGTATAGATTTAAGTGCCAGGAAGTCGTTTCTGAAAGTATTTGTATGGAGTGTAGCCATGTATGGAAGTGAAACATGGACGATAAATAGTTTGGAGGAGGAGGAGGAGGAGGAGATTAGTGTTTAACGTCCCGTCGACAACGAGGTCATTAGAGACGGAGCGCAAGCTCGGGTGAGGGAAGGATGGCGAAGGAAATCGGCCGTGCCTTTTCAAAGGAACCATCCCGGCATTTGCCTGAAACGATTTAGGGAAATCACGGAAAACCTAAATCAGGATGGCCGGAGACGGGATTGAACCGTCGTCCTCCCGAATGCGAGTCCAAAATAGTTTGGAGAAGAAGAGAATAGAAGCTTTCGAAATGTGGTGCTACAGAAGAATGCTGAAGATCAGATGGGTAGATCACATAACTAATGAGGAAGTATTGAATAGGATTGGGGAAAAGAGAAGTTTGTGGCACAACTTGACCAGAAGAAGGGATCGGTTGGTAGGACATGTTCTGAGGCATCAAGGGATCACCAATTTAGCATTGGAGGGCAGCGTGGAGGGTAAAAATCGTAGAGGGAGACCAAGAGATGAATACACTAAGCAGATTCAGAAGGATGTAGGTTGCAGTAGGTACTGGGAGATGATGAAGCTTGCACAGGATAGAGTAGCATGGAGAGCTGCATCAAACCAGTCTCACAACTGAAGACAACAACAACAACAACAACAACAACAACAACAACATGGTTCCGGTCCAGTGCACTGCATCTTGCAGCAGCAATTCGAGCAACAGTTAAGGCCACAGTGACACAACGGACTACACTACTGGCCATTAAAATTGCTACACCAAGAAGAAATGCAGATGATAAACGGGTATTCATTGGACAAATCTATCACACTAGAACTGACGTGTGATTACATTTTCACGTAATTTAGGTGCATAGATCCTGAGAAATCAGTACCCAGAACAACCACCACTGGTCGTAATAACGGCCTTGATACGCCTGGGCATTGAGTCAAATAGAGGATTTTTTTTTTTTTTTTTTTTTGTGGTTTTAGGGCGCAAAACTGCTAAGGTCATTAGCGCCCAGCCCGTGACTTAAGACAGTAAAAAACCGAATTTTAAAAACAGCAGCAATGGGAACAAAGTCAGAAAATTTAAGAAACTAAAAATAGAAGAATGCTTAAAAATCCACTACAGAAAGGGGGTGATTGTCCCCAAAAAAAGGTTCAAATGACTGACGCCATTTCACTGTCACTAATAAACTGGAGAACGCGGTCGGCGGAGCGCGTGTCATCTGCTAAAATCGACGATAGATCAGGCGATAGCTGTAGACGGGAGCGTAACGGATTAAAATAGGGGCATTCAATTAAAAGGTGTCTTACCGTCCACAGCTGAGAGCAGTGGGGACAGAGTGGGGGAGGATCGCCGCTTAAAAGATGTCGATGGCTAAAACGACAGTGCCCTATCCGGAGTCTAGCTAAAATTACCTCCTCCCGACGACGCGTTCGGGAGGAAGAGGTCCAAGCGCAAGGAAGGGCTTTCACTTCCCGCAATTTATTACAGGGAAGTGCCGACCAATGCGCATGCCATAAATGAGCAACTTGGCGACATAAACCGCTCCGTAGATCGGTGAAGGGAAGCGACCGAATAGCTGGCCGAGGAAGAGAGACTGCGGCCTTGGCCGCTATATCAGCCGCCTCATTCCCACAGATACCAGCGTGTCCCGGGAGCCAGAGGAACGCCACCGAGACGCCCCTCAGGTGGAGCAAGCGCAGACAGTCCTGAATCCGGTGGACCAGAGGGTGCACAGGGTAAAGAGCTTGGAGACTGAGGAGAGAGCTGAGAGAATCTGAGCAGATTACGTACTGTATCCGCTGATGGCGGCGGATGTAGTGGACAGCCTGGAGAACAGCGTAAAGCTCCGCAGTATAAACCGAACACTGGTCGGGAAGCCGAAATTGATTTGGGGTGTCGCCAACAATATAAGCACTCCCTACACCTAACGATGTTTTCGAGCCGTCGGTGTAAATAAATGTGGCCTCCGTCATTGCTGCACATAGAGCAGCAAATGCCCGACGATAAACAAGTGTAGGGGTACCATCCTTGGGAAATTGACAAAGGTCACGGAGCAGGCAGATCCGGGGACGGAGCCAAGGCGGTGCTGTACCCCAAGTTGTCCAGAAGGTTTTAGGAAAGCGGAAGGAAAGAGAATGAAGCAGTTGACGGAAGCGGACTCCCGGGGGTAGTAGGGAAGAGGAGCGGCCTGCATACCCTACATCAAAGGAGGCGTCGAAAAAAAGGTCATGGGCTGGATTAGTAGGCATGGAAGACAGATGGCTAGCATAACGACTCAGGAGTACTGCCCGCCGATTGGACAGCGGAGGTTCAGCAGTCTCAGCATAGAGGCTTTCCACAGGGCTAGTGTAAAAAGCTCCAGACACTAAACGTAATCCACGGTGGTGGATAGAGTCGAGACGCCGAAGAATAGACGGCCGAGCAGAGGAGTAGACTATGCTTCCATAATCCAATTTCGAGCGCACTAAGGCGCGATAGAGGCGGAGAAGGACCACTCGGTCCGCTCCCCAGGAGGTACCATTCAGGACACGGAGGGTGTTAAGCGATCGCAGACAGCGAGCCGAAAGATAGGAAACGTGGGAGGACCAGCTTAGTTTTCTGTCAAACATAAGACCCAAGAATTTAGCGACGTCTGAAAACGGAAGGTTGACAGGACCTAGATGTAAGGAGGGCGGAAGAAACTCCTTACGTCGCCAAAAATTGACACAAACGGTCTTACTGGGTGAGAAACGGAAGCCAGTTTCGATGCTCCACGAGTGGAGGCGATCGAGACATCCTTGAAGACGTCGTTCAAGAAGGCTGGTCCGTTGAGAGCTGTAGTAGATCGCAAAATCGTCCACAAAGAGGGAGCCCGAGACATCAGGAGGGAGACAATCCATAATTGGATTTATGGCGATGGCAAATAGTACAACACTCAGCACGGATCCCTGGGGTACCCCGTTTTCTTGGGAGAAAGTACGGGAGAGAGTAGTGTTCACCCGCACCCTAAAAGTGCGCTCTGCCATAAATTCGCGAAGAAAAAGGGGCAGCCGGCCTCAAAAGCCCCAAGAGAACAGTGTGCGGAGGATGCCTGTCCTCCAACAGGTATCGTATGCTCTCTCCAGATCAAAAAATATTGCTACCGTTTGGCGTTGCCGGAGAAAATTGTTCATGATATAAGTGGAGAGAGCAACAAGATGGTCAACTGCAGAACGATGCTTCCGGAATCCGCATTGGGCTGGTGTTAAAAGACTGCGGGATTCTAGCCACCAAGCTAAACGGTAATTCACCATACGCTCCAAAACCTTACAGACACTACTCGTGAGAGAAATGGGGCGATAGCTAGAGGGGAGATGTTTGTCCTTTCCAGGTTTCGGAACGGGAACGACAATAGCTTCCCGCCACCGTTTGGGAAAGGTACTGTCGGTCCAAATTCGATTATAAAGGCGAAGGAGGTAACGCAGACTAGGGGTTGATAAATGCAGCAACATTTGGACATGGATACCATCCGGTCCTGGGGCGGAGGAGCGAGAAGATGAGAGGGCATGTTGGAGTTCCCGCATGGAGAAAACAGTATTGTAGCTTTCGTGATTTTGAGAGGAGAAAGCAAGAGGTCGCACTTCCGCTGCACGTTTCTTCGGGAGAAACGCTGGCGGGTAATTTGAAGAGCTCGAAATCTCAGCAAAGTGCTGACCCAACGAGTTAGAAATTGCGACGGGGTCCACTAAGGTATCATGCGCGACAGTGAGCCCAGAGACCGGGGAGAAACTAGGCGCGCCTGAGAACCGTCGAAGCCGACTCCAAACTTCCGAGGAGGGAGTGAAGGTGTTAAATGAGCTAATAAAGAATTTCCAGCTTGCCTTCTTGCTATCGCGGATGACGCGACGGCATCGCGCACGGAGCTGCTTATAGCGGATACAGTTGGCCAAAGTAGGATGGTGACGGAAAATGCGAAGAGCACGTCGCCGCTCACGTATTGCATCACGGCATGCCTCGTTCCACCAAGGAACTGGGGGGCGCCGGGGCAATTCGGAGGTGCGTGGTATTGAACGTTCCGCAGCTGTAAGGATAACGTCGGTAATATGTGTGACCTCATCGTCGACGCTGGGAAAGCGACGGTCATCGAATGTCGCGAGAGACGAAAAAAGTGTCCAATCGGCTTGGGCAAACTTCCAGCGTCGCGGGCGCATATATGGCAGTTGAGGCTGCAGTCTGAGGACACATGGAAAGTGGTCACTCGAGTGTGTATCATCAAGGGCGAACCATTCGAAGCGCCGAGCTAGCGGAACAGTACCGACCGCAAGGTCCAAATGAGATAAGGTTGTCGTGGAGGCAGACAAAAATGTGGGGACCCCAGTGTTGAGGCAAACTAGATCCGCTTGGTGGAAGACGTCTAGCAATATGGAGCCACGTGGACAAGGATGTGGAGATCCCCAAAGCGGGTGGTGGGCATTGAAGTCCCCAACCAGCAAATAGGGGGGTGGAAGCTGACCAAGAAGATGAAGGAGATCAGCTCGTGCCAGTGGTGTGGATGATGGAATGTATACAGTACAAAGAGAGAACGTGTATCCAGAAAGGGAAAGACGGACGGCGACCAAATAGAGGATGGATGGCGTGTACAGGTACAGCTGCCCATGCAGCTTCAAAACGATACCACAGTTCATCAAGAGTAGTGACTGGCGTATTGTGACGAGCCAGTTGCTCGGCCACCATTGACCAGACGTTTTCAATTGGTGGGTGATCTGGAGAATGTGCTGGCCAGGGCAGCAGTCGAACATTTTCTGTGTCCAGAAAGGCCCGTACAGGACCTGCAACATGCGCTCGTGCATTATCCTGCTGAAATGTAGGGTTTCGCAGGGATCGAATGAAGGGTAGAGCTACGGGTCGTAACACATCTCAAATGTAACGTCCATTGTTCAAAGTGCCGTCAATGCGAACAAGAGGTGACCGAGACGTGTAAGCAATGGCACCCCATACCATAACGCCGGGTGATACGCCAGTATGGCGATGACGAATACACGCTTCCAATGTGCGTTTATCGCGATGTGGCCAAACACGGATGCGACCATCATGATGCTGTAAATAGAACTTGAATTCATCTGAAAAAATGACGTTTTGCCATTCTTGCACCCAGGTTCGTCGTTGAGTACACCATCGCAGGCTCTCCTGTCTGTGATGCAGCGTCAAGGGTAACCGCAGCCGTGGTCTCCGAGCTGATAGTCCATGCTGCTGCAAACGTCGTCGAACTGTTCGTGCAGATGGTGGTTGTCTTGCAAACGTCCCCATCTGTTGACTCAGGGATCAAGACGTGGCTGGACGATCCGTTACAGACATGCGGATAAGATGCCTGTCATCTCGACTGTTACTGATACGAGGCCGTTGGGATCCAGCACGGCGTTCGGTATTACCCTCCTCAACCCACCGATTCCATATTCTACCAACAGTCATCGAATCTCTACGATTTACAGCAATCGCGATAGGCTACGATCCGACCTCTATCAAAGTCGGAAACGTGATGGTACGCATTTCTCCTCCTTACACGAGGCATCACAACAACGTTTCACCAGGCAACGCCGGTCAACTGCTGTTTGTGTATGAGAAATCGGTTGGAAACTTTCCTCATGTCAGCACGTTGTAGGTGTTGCCACCGGCGCCAACCTTGTGTGAATGCTATGAAAAGCTAATCGTTTGTATATCACAGCATCTTGTTCCTGTAGGTTAAATTTCGCGTCTGTAGCACGTCATCTTCGTGGTGTAGCAATTTTAATGGCCAATAGTGTATTACAAATCCGTAACTTCAACGTTAGGTCCGAGCCACACGCCCTCCAGCGTGCATTCCACTGACCCCACACCACTGTAATTTGCGGCTTCACTGGTGTCAAGCGAGAGCTCACTGGAGGGCAGGGTGGGGGTGGGTGTGTTTTGGGATGAAATCTGGTTCTGCCTGGGTGACAGTGATGGACGTGTATTTGTTAGGAGGCGGCCAGCTGAGGGCCTGCAAGCGAACAGTCTGCTTGCTAGGCACATCTACACCTACACCCCGAGTTATGGTCTGCGGTGCGATTTCGCATGACAGAAGGAGCACACTCGTGGTTATCCCATGCATCCTGACTGCAAAATTTGTACGTCAGTCTGGTGATTCGACTTCTCGCGCTGCCGTTCCTGAACAGCATTCGCTCGCCCGCATACCGCTTATGTAACACAACATGCCCAACAGAGTGTCGACATGTTAACTTTGCTTCTCGATCAGCATATGTCTCCAAATGGGCACATGTTGGTCATCATCAGGCGCCAACCCCAGCGTCATTCGCTATCAGCATTAACGGTCCCTGTATTGACCGAGCTAGTGCAACACACACGGAACTCCATCCCACAAACTGATTTACGACACCTGTAAGATACAATGGAAGCACGTTCGTATGCTTGCAATCAACATTCTGATGGTTACACCGGTTATTAATGTACCCGCATGTAACATTTGCGCTTACATTCACCTGTAATCTTGCTATGTTAATCACTTAAACATGTTACCTAGGCAAATGTATTACCCAAATTTCATTACTCTATATTAATTTTTTTAGTGTTGCTATTTTTTTCAGTCAGTACAATTGGTAGACCAGTCTGATAGTTGACTGATGTTACGCGCAGCATGTATCAACACAAGAAAAATAAAACACTGTAATCTCTGTATCTTTTAAATAAATTTTCTTCTTGTCCTCGTAGAGAACATACTACACTAACGAAGTTCGGCTTCGTTGGCTACTGGAGGTACCTCACTCATAGAAGATCGTCCGATGAAATTCCAAAATCTTCAGTGGATGATGGAATCATGTTAATGTCCAGATAACGGAAGACGTGGTATCTGGCGTGCAGAGAAGTCTAATATACCACAGCGAGCACTGTTAGATAGCAGTGCAGAAGTAGAAACGCAGCTACAAAAATTATCACATTCGGATTCTCCGTCTTTAATAATTCGGCACCTTCATGGAACACAGCGATAATACTTAACAATTACTTGCAATCTGGAGAGCTTTCTATTAAGATTTTATTTTTAAGTCTGGTTACGTGTTTCGGTCTACAAGAAACTAGCAGTTCGCGGAAAAATACCTGTTGGTACTACACAGTGTCTCCGGGCACTGGCTCCTCGCGTCAGCCGGAGCCTTGGTTTGAGAAATCCGTAACCAGTATTTAAAATAATTTATCGCGATCTGAAGTGCTATTAATTAAAATTGTTCATTAAACTCCGACACTAGCACGGCGGTGTGGAGTCCCCCCTGTGCGTCTCTTCGGCCCTCACCTTTCATGCTTACTGCACTCAACCTTGGTCTCCCTCGACTCTTTCTCACCCCCCTCCCCCACGTTACCTTGGTCTCCACGTCTCCCTCAACAACTCTCTTTCTGCCCCCTTTCCCCCCACATTACCAAATTGACTATATTCCTTCAAGCCTCATGATGTCTCCTATAAACAAATCCTTTCGTTCAGTAATGTTTAGTCATAAAGCGCCTTGCTCTCCAATTCGATTCACACCCCACACATTAGTTACCTGACCTCTACAACTAATTATCAGCATCCCTCTGTAGCACCGAATTTCAAAAGCTTCTATTCTCTTCTTGTCAGATTGTTTATCGCCCATGTTTCACTTGTGTAGAAGGCTACACGCCACACATACACCTCCAGAAAAATACTTCCTAAATCTTAAATCTATTCTAAGTTAACCAATTTCTCATCTTCCAGTTTTCATATTACATCATCCACTTCGTCCATCGTCAGTATTTTCCCACTCAAGGAGCAAAATTCGTCGACTACTTTTAGTGTGTCAGTTCCTTATCTAATTCCCTGGGCAAAGCTCGATTTAATGCAACTACATTCCATTGCCATTGTTTTGCATTTGTTCATATTAATCTTGTAAGGTCTTTCCAAGACACTATCCATTCCGTTCAACTAATATTACAATTCTGTTGTCGTCTCTGGAGGAATGTCATCGAAAAACCGCAATTTTTTAAAATGTTCTCCCCCATAACTTCAATTTCCTCTTCAAATTTCTCCTTTATTTCGTTTACTGTTCTCTCAGCGCTAAAAGTCTCAACTTTTGCTTCCCTTTCTTGGACTTCGACTCTTGTAACAGCAGTCTTGCTTCTGTTCAAGTCGCTATATTTTATCCCTGCTACCTTCATGTTTCCGAAGAGCATATTACAGTCAAGATTATCAAAAGCTTTTCCTGAATCTACGTATGCTTTGCACGTAGGTTCGCCTTTCTTCAGAGTGTTTTTTGTGTGTTAGGTAAGCATTACACCCCATAAAAATGCACTTCCACGGTACAGCAAACCACGTCAGGAACACCGACAATTCCGCTGGCAGACAAAGAAAAACAATATTTAAATTTTTTCTATAGAGTCCCGGCGCCATCTAGCCCTCGCAAGTGCTTTCTACGTACAATTTTAATTATTTACTTGAACATTGCTCCAGCACCCCTCCCATGGTTTCCCTTCGTTGTAAAGCAAATGACAGAATGGCACTCCCCTTAACAAATATTCTCAATTGGAGACATTAGCCCCACCTTCGGCTCCCTGGGATTTTGCTTCGAAGAACCGGGCTGTGGCGGATCGCAAACAGCTCGCCTTGCGCTTAGTCCAAAAAACATCGTTGTCAGTATTTGTGAAGATACACTTTATTTGCAAACTTTCACTGTGTTGTCACAGTGCACGCTAACTGAAATTTGAGTATTAGGGAAGAGGAATAACTTGAAATAAACGCATTCCATTGTCTTGCTGCTATCGCCTCGTCTAGGAATTCGTATTGTGTCATAGCTACTCGATGTGTTCCATTAGGCGATGTGTTCCATTAGGCGATATGAATTTATTACAAATCCTCAAGATTACAATCAAATAAATTACAGACCAAGTCGTGCGTCAAATTGAACGCCAAGTCGTGCGTCATATCGCCACAGATGTCAAATTAAAAGCAGAGATAACGAAACGTTTATTTGAGCATTATGACGAGCCTGGTAGTGTGTCGGTTAGAAAGTGCTCTGAAATACTTTTTCTGAAATGCGGTTCGTTTCCCGTCTAATGCAGATTTTGTCGTAAATGCAACGGGTCGTTTAAGCGTTCATGCTGCTGATCAAACACTGCCGTTGTGCCATGCGACACACGGATGGTGGTAGATTCCAATGTGACATAACGCCTCGTAGCTCAGACAGAAGTAAAATTGCCTCCTGATTATGCAACAGATATGTACTTAACAGGTACTGTCATTACATAGTCTATTTTAACACCTTGCTAAGTAACGTTTCGAAAGTTACATTTGTCGTTTTTCCACTTAGTCCAACAATAAAGCACTTATACTTTATGTGAAACAAACGCTGTCGACGGGATGCTAAAACAAGAGAAGTACACCGGCAGTGGGCGCCCTAACCTTGCAACGCTCCTGTAAAACAACTTCTATTCTTCATACACTTCGCTTCCTGTTACACTCAACTACAGCAGAAGGGGAATTTCCGCCTCACTAATACTTACTGAAATAATCGAAATGGTTAAATGAAATGATGTACTGCCAGTTGACACAGTGTTAACTTCTGCAGTACCCTTTTAAGCACATGATCGAACAATATGTTCGAGACAGTTTCATGGCAGAGAAATAGTTAGATTTTAGTTTTGCTGTTGGTTTTCCCGATTCTATTCTAGTGGTTAGCTGATTAGTGGCAAAGGATCTGACTATGGTTACGGACACGGCACGTACGAGGTTACTTTCGGAAATGTTTGTCAATGTCAAATGTTTGGGAAAGCTATCAGTTTGTGTGTGATCACTCTGTCAAAACTTCCGTGCTCGTGGCACAGTTTCTCTACGTTCAGAATCTTCTATACTTTGGAATCTGTCTGCAACGGACTTTACATTATTTGATTCTCAGTATCGTCTTCTCTGTAATTCGGTGAATTCTTGCATCAGTGTTTCCATAACATGTTTTTTTCCGAAAGAATCTCATAACACGTAACAATGCCCTATTATTGTCGGGAGCACGAACTGAACATTTTCTGTTTCCGCCTTGTGACTGCTGGGCACTTCACATAACTTATATCTGCAGCATCTTTCCTTGTTGCTGTCCATTTCAATCCCTCATTCTTTGCCCTCAAAGTGCTTGTCAAAATTCTTCTGGTACATGCAGCTTGCGATGTCTCCTCTTGCATTTGAATATAAACCAAAAACTTTCCTTGGAGCCATCTGACTGCCCTCCTTGAAAGAAAAAGCCAGTAAAACGCTAGCTTACGAATCATACAAGAGCTAATTTATGAGATATACTTTGAAATCAAAATTGTCCAGGAAGCTCCTACGAAATTAAGCTGCGATATAACTTTGTTGAAGTTTATGCGCGTCTCCAGTTTGCGAAGAAACCTTCGATTTCGACTATACACTCCCTTAGCCGAGGTACGTCAGTCGCTATGAAGCTGTGTGTGTGTGTGTGTGTGTGTGTGTGTGTGTGTGTGTGTGTGTGTGTGTGTAACTGGAGGGAATCATTTTCACCACAATACAGCTATGAAACGTTATGAGAGCATCACATTGCTTATTGGGCTGTTGACGATCTTAAATAATGACAAACGAGATAGTTGCTGGACTTCGGATGGATCACAAAGTTCATCATGGCCCTTAACTGGTGTTTTCGAAATGAAACTAGGGATGTATGCTGACACCTGGATTCAAATTCCCAATAACAACGAGTTAGAAGGAAAACGAAGTATAAAAAAATAACTTTCTCATCAGAAAGATAAACTCTGTCTCGTTTGCTTTGACTAGTAGTCTTGGCACTGTAGAAGGTTTAGCTCCGGTTGCATTCTACCTTTTTTCCTCAGTGGTGATGGTGTGAGTGTCCGCCATTGAACAGCTAGTAAAGCAGCTTTCACAGCCAAGTGCCTCTTACAAAATATTTTCCGAAAGTAGATGCAATTAATTACCTTAGCACTGTGACATGCCACAAAATTTCCACCAAACACCTAATGCATTTGCTGACTTAACAAGAGTTATGCTTTGCTGGGTTACGGGCGAAATCCTGCACCTACTAGTTTAAGTTGACATATTATTAAACATCACGCAGAGCAGAAAAATGTCTTTGAAGCGTGTGTGTGTTCATTCGTATGCGACAGAGTCTGAGATAGCAATGATTACAAAGTCTTCATTAAGGATACTCCTTGAGATACTAATGCATTTTTCTTTTTTACAGGTTCTATTTAGGTACCGAAATTACTAAAAATGGAACCAAAAATGAAAGTAGTGGCGGGTTAATCCTCTTCTCCCCCCTTATTTTTAATCGGTAAGGCGCTTTTACGAATATGTAAAAAACAGTTGCAGAAAATTGTAAAACCGATGAGTACAGAAACAGCAACAAGGGCAACATTAAATTCGATGCCTATCAGATAGAAGACATTGTGCGTGTTTCTCAACCTTTCCGTGCGCACCTATACTGTCTCACTTCACTCCAAGAGCATTCAAGAGTGTAACAGCTGCCAACCGCCTTCGACAAAAGACCTCACTGGCTTTTAATAAGAAAGCATAAGAGCAATGCATTGCACCTATGCTTTCTTACAAATATTATGTGCACCTTTAAGGAGTCCCAAGCCACGGTAAAAAAAAGAAGAAAAATCTCAAATACGTATAATGCGTTCCTACAAGAGATCTCTCCCATTCGATTACTCTAAATCGGTTCTCTTCAGCAAATTTTGCAATAATCAATCATATCACAGAGGTACTAGTTCTTCAGACCTCTGCTGTTCTCGTATCCTCCTAAAAACCTTTGATTACAGTACGCTTGGTCCGAGAAAAATTCAACGGTTCCTTACTTTCCTTCGACAGCTAGAGTTAATGGACTGCACCACTACTGTATTGAATTATGAAGGTACGAGGGGCGTTCGAAAAGTCCGTGCAAAAATAAAAACTACCTACGTATTTGGGGTAAACCTCTTATTTTTCGACATAGTCTCGTTTTTAGACTTCTACACTTCGTCCAACGCTGTTCTAATTTGTTGATCCCTTCCGAATAATAGGAATTGTCCAAGTCTGCAAAATAGCTAGTAGTTGCTGCAATCACCTCCTCGTTTGAATAAAATCGTTGTCCCGCCAGCCATTTCTTCAAATTGGGGAACAAACAGTAGTCCGCGGGAGCCAAGTCTGGAGAATAGGGGGAATGTGAAACGAGTTTGAATCCTATTTTCAATAATTTTGCGACCACAACTGCTGAGGTGTGCTGGTGCATTGTCGTGATGAAAAAGGACGTTTTTGCTGTCCAATCGCCGGCGTTTTTCTTGCAGCTCGGTTTTCAAACAGTGCAATAACGATGAATAATATGCACCTGTAATAGTCTTACCCTTTTCCAGAAATTCGATGAGGATTATCCCTTGCGAATCCCAAAAGACAGTCGCCATAATCTTTCCGGCCGAAGGAATAGTCTTCGCCTTTTTTGGCGCAGATTCTCCCTTGGTCCCTTGGTAAAGCATTTTTTAGATTGTTGTTGGGTCTCAGGAGTATAGTAATGGATCCATGTTTCATCCACAGTGATGAAACAACGCTTGAAGTCCTGCGGATTCTTCCTGAACAGCTGCAAACAATCCTTGCAACAGTTCACACGATTCCGTTTTTGGTCAAGCGTGAGCAATCGCGGAACCCATTTTGCGGATAGCTTTCTCATGTCCAAATGTTTATGCAAAATATTATGTATCCGTTAATTCGAGATGCCCACAGCACTAGCAATCTCACGCACCTTAACTCTTCTGTCATCCATGAGCATATCACGGATTTTATCAAGGATTTCTGGAGTCACAACCTCCACAGGGCGTCCAGAACGTTCAGCATCACTTGTGCTCATATGGACACTCAGAAAATTTTGAAACCACTTATATACTGTTCTAATCGAAGGTGCAGAGTCACCGTAATGTTTATCAAGCTTCTCTTTAGTCTCCTGAGGCGTTTTGCCTTTCATAAAGTAATGTTTAATCACCACACGAAATTCTTTTTCGTCCATGTTTTGACAATCACTCGACTTCCTCGTTTTACACGAATGCCAAACACAAAGAAATAGACCAATATGGCCTAACCTTTGTATGCGTTCTTTACAAAGCCGCTACTAACTAAACATAACCTCGATACGGGTCAGTGATGCCATCTCTCGGTTTTTGCACGGACTTTTCAAACGTCCCTCGTATTTTTTAATATACAGTTGTGAAAATTCTGCAGCTCTGTCTAGATACTTCAGCAGTATCTCTTATACAAAAGCTAAGGGTACAGAGGCGAAATTCTCACGGGCATGGAGTCCCTAGTTTAAGAGGTGGGGTTAGCACGTAAATCCCACATAGTTACGCAAGGCTGCCGTCCAAAGTGGAACTCAGGGTACGTGGTGTGGGACAATACCGGCACTGTCTGAGGGAACAGCCTGCCGGCGTGGCGGTAGGAGGCATCTGGCCAGCTTCCGCCGCTGCGCACCCACTTGAGCTCATCTGTCTGACAAAAGCGAGCGAACAATTGCTTGAAGAACGTAAGTTTGTGAAGCTTCAAGGTCTGGCTTCTCACCGCGCCACCACCAGTTGGCGGAGCGGTAAGTATTTCTGCAGTTTCTCAACCACCTCATCCTAAGTCGAGTTGAGTACCGGGTGATCAAAAAGTCAATATAAATTTGAAAACTTAATAAACCACAGAATAATGTAGATAGAGGGGTAAAAATTGACACACATGCTTGGAATGACATGGGGTTTTATTAGAACAACAACAAAAAAAAGTTCACAAAATGTCCGACAGATGGCGCTGGGCAGCAAAACGTGCATGACAATCGTGTATAAAAGAAGCTGTAACGAGAGAGAGAATCAGATGCGCCAGCAGTCGCAGCATGTTGACGTTACCTCAAAAGGCGCTTTTAGAGAAGCTGTATTATCAGAATGGGGAATGTGCTAGTTTAGCGTTACGATCCTATCGCCATAGGAAGGGGATTCGAACGGGTAAAGGTCCGTTGACAAATGCAGCTGTGGCGAGAATGATTTCGAAGTTCGAAGCCACGGGTTGATAGGACGATAGACACCGTAGTGGCCGACCGAGCACAAGGCGTAATGCTGCGGAGACAGTTCACGAAGAAATGGAAACTGTAGCGGGTTTGTCTATGCAAGGGGAAGTCAGCGCTCGTGCAGTAGCACGTCGCACCGGCATTCCATACACTACTGTTTGGTTGGCACTTAGGCACACCCTCCGATGCTATCCGTACAAAATGCATCGGCATCATGAACTGTTACCTGGCGATTTAGTGAAGCGTAGGGCATTTGCGGTTTGAGCGTTTCAAAAGATGGCGGAAGATGTCGATTGGTTGAGTAACGTGTGTGGACCGACGAAGCTCATTTCACGCTCCGAGGGTCTGTGAACGCCCACAACCGCAGAATTTGGGCTATCGAAAATCCTGGAACTGTCGTCGAAACTCCACTGCACGGTATGGGTTGGATTTACCACATCTACCGATATAGGGCCTTTTTTCTTCGAGGAAATGCGTGATTCTGATTTTGTAACTGCTACCGTGACGGGTGAGAGGTACGCCGATATGTTACAGAATCGCATCATCCCCAGACTGGGTGATAAACACCTGCTGGAACGAACGATGTTTATGCACGATGGCGCTCCACCCCATATTGCTAGACGCGTGAAAGATCTCTTGCGCGCGTCGTTTGGTGATGATCGTGTGCTCAGCCGCCACTTTCGTCATGCTTGGCCTCCCAGGTCCCCAGACCTCAGTCCGTGCTATTATTGGCTTTAGGGTTACCCTTTAGGGTTACCTGAAGTCGCAAGTGTATCGTGATCGACCGACATCTCTAGGGATGCTGAAAGCCAACATCCGACGCCAATGCCTCACCATAACTCCGGACATGCTTTACAGTGCTGTTCACAACATTATTCCTCGACTACAGCTATTGTTGAGGAATGATGGTGGACATATTGAGCATTTCCTGTAAAGAACATCATCTGTGCTTTGGCTTACTTTGTTATGCTAATTATTGCTATTCTGATCAGTTGAAGCGCCATCTGTCGGACATTTTTTGAACTTTTATAGCTTTTTTGTTCTAATAAAACCCCATGTCATTCCAAGCATGTGTGTGAATTTGTACCTCTCCATCTACATTATTCCGTGATTTATTCAGTTTTCAAATTTATATAGACATATACACACTTAGAGAAAGCTTTTGACAATGTTGACTTTAATACTCTCTTTCAAATTCTAAAGGTGGCAGGGGTAAAATACATGGAGCGAAAGGCTATTTACAATTTGTATAGAAACCAAATGGCAGTTATACGAGTTGAGGGGCATGAAATGGAAGCAGTGGTTGGGAAGGGAGTGAGACAGGGTTGTAGCCTCTCCCCGATGTTATTCAGTCTTTATATTGAGCAAGCAGTGAAGGAAACAAAAGAAAAATTCGGAGTAGGTATTAAAATCCATGGAGAAGAAATAAAAACTTTGAGGATCGCCGATGACATTGTAATTCTGTCAGAGACAGCAAAGGACTTGGAAGAGCAGTTGAACGGAATGGATGGTGTCTTGAAGGGAGGATATAAGATGAACATCAACAAAACCAAAATGAGGATAATGGAATGTAGTCGAATTAAGTCGGGTGATGCTGAGGGAATTAGATTAGGAAATGAGACACTTAAAGTAGTAAAGGAGTTTTGCTATTTGGGGAGCAAAATAACTGATGATGGTCGAAGTAGAGAGGATATAAAATGTAGACTGGCAATGGCAAGGAAAGCGTTTCTGAAGAAGAGAAATTTGTTAACTTCGAGCATAGATTTAAGTGTCAGGAAGTCGTTTCTGAAAGTATTTGTATAGAGTGTAGCCATGTATGGAAGTGAAACATGGACGATAAATAGTTTAGACAAGAAGAGAATAGAAGCTTTTGAAATGTGGTGCTACAGAAGAATGCTGAAGATTAGATGGGTAGATCATATAACTAATGAGGTGTTGAATAGTATTGGGGAGAAGAGAAGCTTGTGGCACAACTTGACTAGAAGAAGGGATCGGTTGGTAGGACATGTTCTGAGGCATCAAGGGATCACCAATTTAGCATTGGAGGGCAGCGTGGAGGGTAAAAATCGTAGAGGGAGACCAAGAGATGAATACACCAAGCAGATTCAGAAGGATGTAGGTTGCAGTAGGTACTGGGAGATGAAGAAGCTTGCACAGGATAGAGTAGCATAGAGAGCTGCATCAAACCAGTCAAAGGACTGAAGACCACAACAACAACAACAACAACAACAACAACAGCAGATTTTTTGATCACCCGATACTTTCATTCCATCCAGAAAAAATACTTGATGCTGTTATGCAACCTGCGTTTAAAATACATCCCTATGGACCGAAATGAGGGATTACTTTATTATAATGGCCTACTGCTTCTCACAAGGATTCTGTTAACACGAGTTTCTCCGAGTATGATGGAAGGTGTTTTCATCCAACGAACTACTGAACAAAGAATTCCGTGGCTTGAGGAAAGGAGCAAGTTGGTTTGCGTCATATTTATGTTGTTCTGCCACGTTCTACTGTATATGCAGGTTCACTAAAGTATCTGAATTGATGGAAACGGTACTATACTGATCGGTATCGAGAGCTTCCCAGCCACTACCAACTTTAGCGAGCAGAAATCTCGCTATGCTTAATGCAGCTAAAACGTCAATAAAAGCGATTTCATACCCCATTCTCGTAACATTTCACTGATGATAAACGCTGCGTGCCCCTTCTTCATTGGTAGACTTAAATAAACTGAATACAGCGGCGTCTGTTAGCGGAAGCTGGAAGCGACCAGGAACCAGTCACTACTGGTCGATGTTAATTGGCTCATTTCGATTCTATAACCCCCATCTCTCACCTCGCCACAGATCCTCTCAGAGAAGGTGTGTAGTTGACAAGAAGTACTTGTGTAACCGTTTGCGACTGCAGGGACAAAGGTCTAGCTAATATTGTTGATTCCTCGCTGCAGAATGGGGGCGAAAGTCTCCGGACGAGAATTATTGGGAGATCCAAAGACGCCAACCAAGCAACTAACAGAGCGTAGTTATTTACGCTTCCACAAGAGCGTCAATTTTTGGGGAAGGCCTTCCAGTAAGTTCTGGCGCAACTGCAGTTCTAATTTGCTTGCATTATTTGTGAATCGTAGTGAACAGTTGTTACCGATGTGGTTCAGCTTGTAGGCACAATCGTCGAAAACATGTTCATAAACACTTACGTCCATTTTGTCATTGATCAAAACTAACTGTCCAAGTCCAGTACAGGAAAACGCCACCAGCCTATCGAATCATCACTCCGACCCTTCATTTTCGCTAAATTATAGTCGTTTAGCCACACTTGCGAAAGGTATAGAAACTAACACACCCATCTGACTGGCACACGTCTAGTATTGACTGCTCAAGTTACACAATCATCTTGCACTGCTCTACAGTCCTGTTACAGCTTCGTGTGTAATAATCCTACAGACGCCTATTAATCGTTTTTACAATCAGTAGCTTACGAGCACCAGTCCAACAATGGACGGTAATACTGACTCTCGTTCTGTCGTTTTCTCACTGAGAAAATTTCAGCTAGATGGGAAATGCTCCGCATTAGTTTACTAATGATCTTCGACGATGAATTCGTAGAGTGCTTTTTATAGACTTGAAGTCTGTCAGTAAATTTATTGTGTGAAGCTGTGATTATACAAGGTCCAAGTCACACTCATGTCACCACCGCCAATATTCGACGTCAGCGTGCAATAACCATTCACAGACGGTAGGTGACAGCATTAGCAGTAGAGGTTATATAAAGCGTGTCGGGGAGATGCAGAAAACAGTGCAGTCATGAGCGCAAAGTGTAAATGAAGAGATTTACGAGTACCTCACGTCCAAAACGGCATGATCGTTGGCTTTCGGGTCACGGGTGGAAGCACTTCCGTAATAACCAAGTTTATAAACTACAAGCGTGACGCCGTGGTAAAGTACATATACCTTGCACGGCAAAATGGCTCTATAAAAAACGGGCGTCAAGGCACCTGTGGTGCAACACGGGCCTTGGGTGACCTGGCTTAACTACGGCTGCGGAGATGTGAACGGGCTAACTGACGTGCAACTGCTGAGCCACTGACCGCACAGATTAACCAGGGCGCTACCAACAGCCTCTCCTCAGCGGCCGTTCAGTGGACGTTGCTGCGTATGAACCTCCGCAGAAGGCGCCTGTTTAATGCACTGGAACCATGGCTGGAATTTACACGACAATATCGCAACTGCACGTTCACTGAGTGGTGAAAAGTGGCCTTTACAGATGAATCACTTTTATGCTCCAGCGGACAGATGGCTGTTGGTGTGTACGGCGTGAAACATCTGAAAGCGAACACCTTCCAACAAACGTTTGAAGATTCCAGGCCGGAGCACGGAGCGTAAAGATCTGGAGAACGTTTTCGTGGCACTCCGTGGGTGATCTTGTCATTACGGAACGCACAGTGGACCAACACAAGTGTGCATCTATTCATGACCACCCATACACGCAGTTTGTTTTCCTCAGCCGGATGTCCTCTACCAGCAAGACAGTGCAACGTATCACACAATTCGTAATGTACGTCGTTCGAGGAGCATCAGCATGAGTTTACCGTACTCCCCTGGCGACCGAACACCCCGGATTAAAACCCAATCGATAACCTACGGAACCACCTAGATCTGGCTGTTCGCAAAATGGTTCCTGAACCGAGAAACCGAGCGCAGCTGGCCCTGACACTGAAGTCCGCATGGCTCCGCATCCCAATCGGTACGTTGCAGAAACTCGTTGACACTTCGGCATCCCTCGCAACGGTCCGCGCTGCGAAGGTCTTGACAAGTGGTCACATTAATGTCATTGGGCAGGGTATTTAGTGCGCTTCTGAGTATTCCCCGACACAATAATTTCGCTAACAGCAGACCTAGTCACATGTAGCACGACCATCTAACCACTGTGAAAACTTTCTGACGTAATGTTCGCAGTTACGGACCTCAATCATCTTTCCTCATTCCATTTTTTTCCTCAGTTCTCTTCGTTTGACTGATACATCCATTGCCAGCTGACGTCAAACTAGCAGTTCAGTGGAGCAGCACGAGATGCTTCACCACAAATAGTGCATTATGGTCAGTCTCTACTAGACTTGTGGCGGAATCTTATGCTCCGCCAATGCGTCAGGTGTCTAAGCCGGGTTCCGGAACGGGTACGTCTGAGCTGAGTAATCCGGCACCAGATTTAAAACAGGCTGACCAGAACCCCTTTATGAACATTTAGAACTGCTCTCAGGTATACTGCAGGGTAGAGTCGTCTTCGTGCAGATCTTGCGATATTTCGACAAGATGACTTGTCGCTATCTACTAGTGGCCTTGGGCGACTGACAGGAGAGAACGTCAGATCTGGACGAAGTTACCTGACCAATACTCGAGAGTATTCTAAAACGAAGTCACACACAGGGAAACCTAAAACTCTCACCGTCCAAACGTGCCTACAGGCGGCTCAATAGAGGAAGTGATAGATTGTGAACTCCACAGCAGACGCTTTTGATAAAAATCGGTCCTATCCAGCGACGCGATACAGGAGTCGGTAGCGGCGTCACCAGCAGAAGTTTCATGTCGTGCGGCACACATTAATAAGTCAGGACATGCGGAGACACAAAGCAGTTGGGAATCAAAGATATACCTAATGGTCTAGTGCTATTGAGCGACAGATTATTTAGCTGTTGAGTGCTACACTCAAGTTTTTTGTCCGTTTGTAGTATCACGTTCCACCACGTTAAGTGTACACCACTTCTTCCTTCTATGCCCGTCAAAAGAAGAAGCTTGTGACAGTCGCTCCTATTCGGTGCACATCGAACATTGACAAGTCTAATCATTAATCTACTAGACGAGGATATTATATGGCACTGGTCGCTGAAATTTAAAGGGTACTGTATGAATCAATAGTCAGACATTCTATCAGCTATTGTAGTTGACATCCGCTCTATTTAGTCCCATCTGCCATGAGATACCTGTCTGGGACACTTAATCACAATTATGTTTTATGTTCCTTTAATTGGCGTCATGCTACGTACTAGAGTAGAGATATTTACATTGGCTTGAGAGGATTACTCGGCTCGGTAGGCAGCAACTAGATGACTGACACAGCCTTTTACGGAAGCAATGGCCGTCGGACTCTCGCCAGTTCCGCATCACTACTGTGTTCTCATATTCTGTTCCCAAACTTGTGAAAACCTGTTTCTAATCTACAATTATACTCTGCAAGCCGTTGAACAGTGCATGGCTGTAGGAGAGTGAAAATAGGAACAAATACTATTTAGGATGATTATGGTCAATTGCTACAGTCATTGACAGTGATTAAGTCTTCTCGGGTTATCAGCCTAGTGGTGGCGTCGTCTTGTCGCAACGTTTCGATGAGCTTCGTACCTATCATCTTCTGACGAAGACAGAAGACGCCGAGAAAGACTGCAATCGCATGTCACTGACAGTGTTTCCGCTTTGCTCTTCAAAAAATGGTTCAAATGGCTCTGAGCACTATGGGACTCAACTGCTGTGGTCGTAAGTCCCCTAGAACTTAGAACTACTTAAACCTAACTAACCTAAGGACATCACACACATCCATGCCCGAGGCAGGATTCGAACCTGCGACCGTAGCGGTCGTGCGGTTCCACACTATAGCGCCTTTAACCGCTCGGCCACTCCGGCCGGCCTTTGCTCTTCAAAAACTGATATAGCGTTTCATACGCAATGACTTCATCGTCGATAGAAACCAACTCATTTTACGTTTGAATTTGTCGGTCAACGTACATTTTTAAAAAACTAAGTGGCCAGTTTACTCACTTTTACAGCATTCACTAGTTAAAGTTAACAAATCCAATGACTTCGACTTGATACTGTTTCCCGTTTCGCTCATGCTGTGTTTGTCAACTTTATATGAGCCTAACTATTTCTTTCTTCACTGAACCGATTAATAAAACAATGGACAAACTCGTGCGAGTTTGAGCCATCCTCCTCTAAGCCACTTCCAAGGCACGCGAAGCCATATGCTACTGCTAAACGTTTAGCCTAAAAAGCAGGCACATGTAACAGCAACGTTACGGCACAGTTTTACTAATATGAATGACCCAGCGAGAACGGACTGTCACTTGAAAGCGCATCAAAGGAAGCGCCGTTTCCCTCAGTGCACACAATTTGTTACCAGGAAAGTGACAGCAGTACAGGGACTACCGAGCTGTTGCTGTAGACGCGTCAGAAACGCCTCCGCCTTCCGCCACAGCCTTCTCATGACAAAATGAGAAAGGCGAATGCTCCTGAATACAGTAAGTTCCTGGTTATTGGAGTGCTGGTTTCAGGTTTGTCCATTATACTTATATACTTCGACGACTTTTGAAAAATGAAAACAAAATAGAAATACGCCTGAAGTATTCAGTTACGCCCCGAGCAAATATTTTCGTTTACAGTACCCTATTACACAGTGGCTCATGTTTCTCCGGTGGGAAACGAGGCCCCAACCCCACTGTCGGATATCCCTGAAATACTTTTCCATTGTTCCTCATTTAACCTTCAGGTAACAACGAGACACACTGCCATTCTAATGTTCGCGGTCAATTTGCTGTCTATACTTTCGCCTAGTCCTTTTCCTAGGAGCTAACGGTCGATTTCCAACCCGCTGTTTCCGGCGAGTAATGCCCGAGTAAAACAGTTGGCTTTCAAATGCAACAGGTGGCATGTTTTGTAAACACTGTAGTAGTTTGGCAAGAACATGCGGATGTTGGTTTATAGCGATGTGGTTTATTTATTTACTTTTTAATCCGTGCAGCCTCGAGTCCAGATTAACCCCGGTAAGTTGGAGTTTGCTGTACTTACTTCAACAGAGATTACACTGCACACTGGAATTCAGTGGCGCTTTTCGTAATTACACTTTCAGAAGTTGCAGCCTTCCACCTGGGGAAAGAATTATTTCATTAAAAATGGGAAACTTTCCACGTTTTAATTCCTTTGTTCGTATTCTACGATAGTATATGGAAAAGAATGAACAGCAAAAGGAGAAACACGTATAGCAACAGTTGCCGAAGTGAGATCTTCTGCAGCAGTGGCTAACGAAAGCTTATAAAAGCTCGCAGCCACAACGAAGGAACCAACATTAAACAATACAGAAAGAACAGAATCATTGATTCTCTCATTCAAGTTTGTAATTTCGCAGCAGGTAATTTCACGTGTTATTCGGTTATCGCCAGCATGCTAAGATAGTTATTATTTCGCTAAGATGACATTTCTAACTTAGAGACCGTACGCCAAGAAGAGAACCTGCTTCCAAACATTTCTGAAATTAAAAAAAAGGGGGAGCAAGTTTTCTAGAATTAATTCTTTTTGCTTCAAATACGTAAAGACTATAAGAACGTTGAACATACTTGTTTCACGACTAATCCACTGTATGCACCATGTCAATAAATTACTTTCGCTAGTACGTCACGACAATGGGGAGAAAGCCGGGGGAAATCATCCATGAATTCATTTATTCCTGTAGGAATCCAATTAGCATGCTTAATCGGTAATCACACAGTCAATACGGAGCAACAGAAAACGCCACGTTCATTTGAAACACGAGAAATCCACTGTCCTTCAAGTACAGTAAGCGTGTTCTTCCAAGAGAGATGTTTTTCAGATATGAGCAACGTAATTTCATCACTCTGTATCAATTTTTGCTAAACAAGTGCCACAATTTAGTAACGAGAACAGCTTAAGTGATTATTCTATTGCATTTTTGAGCATCGTGCGTGGCCCGAGGCTTAAAAACACGATAAAGGAATGTCGCTTACAACACAGTCACTTGTTCCCTTAGGTGTACGCCGATTGTGTGAGAATATTTCGTTATAAAATTGTATCGTCACACGGTGTTACGGAATGTCTAAAAAATACGCTCATTCTGATGTTTTCTGAAAGCGGCTCTTGTTCACGCTATACAAATGTCTATTCCGGGAAGAGACGAGACCTCTGGCGAATTCGTGATAACAAGGAGCAAGGATTCTGCGCAGCTGCGACCTCGGATCGTGATAACGACTCGTGAATCGTGGGATTCCTCTGTCGGGAAGAAGATGGGGGAACGCCAAAAGATAACGGCGTCCGTCCAGCTGAATTATGATGATGAAATGTGTGTAGTATCTGGTACGCTTCCATATGCATGTGGCGTAGTAAGGCAGGATCTTCCACAATTTCTATTGATTATGGACGTCTACGATACCATTTGGTTTTTAAACATTTTTCACATCAACTTTCAATTGTGAAGAACCTGATTCATCTTTTTGGACTTACCGATTACAAATCGATGGTTCTATACGCCACCGGGTTATACCACTAAAATTATTTTTCTTAACAAGTCACAAAAAACTTGTGGAACACAATCCTATTTTAACATCATTCATGAAAAATATCAACGATATTTTTAATTAACTTAACCAATCGATATTATGTTACATTGATGTCGTGGCGTAACATTCATAACTTTGAAAGATGGCTCTGAGCACTATGGGACTTAACATCTGAGGTCATCAGTCCCCTAGAACTTAGAACTACTTAAACCTAACTAACCCAAGGACATCACACACATCCATGCCCGAAGCAGGATTCGAACCTGCGACCGTAGCAGTCGCGCGGTTCCGGAGTGAAGCGCCTAAAACCGCTCGGCCACCGAGGTCGGCTTTAACTTCTAAAGTTATGTAATTGATTTTGTTACATTCATAAATACCTTTTACTTTGATAGTAACTGCAAAGATTTCCTATTTATGATAAACATTGAATATTTCGTAATTATGTCAAATTCTAAGAACCGAAGTTCATGGACTGTTATTTTGACTCATAGAATGTTCTGGTTACTTCCAGAACGAAGCATAATTGATATGCACAGTACTTTCGCTGCAACAGGTGCCACTAATGTTTCGACAGTGACGATGAGCACAAATTAAGTCTCTTAACTAACTGAATGTAAAGAGCAATTGCTATTTTGTGCTTATTGAACAACAAGAAGTGGAATAAACGGCAGATGTATGAAAAGTAAGTAAAAATAGTTCAGTCTATTCCCATGGAAAAACACTGGACCTACTGTTCGTTTTTCAGGGTTATACAGATATCGCAACTCCTTGATACTACTTACTAAAATATTACGGTAATAGTGGAAGACACTAACAAGCAATAAATTTACACTAATACATTTCGTCACATTGGTGAGAGGTACTTTAAAGCGGGAAACAATTCAGTTTGCTTCCAAACGCCTGTTGCTTTACCGGCTGTTGCACCAGTAAATAAAGGGTTAACAAAGCAGAAACGTCGTCGCTAGAGACTGAAGATGACGTTTGTGCGGTAATGATCGAGACGAAGTTAGAAACGCCGAAGATAAATCACGGATTTTGTCCGGACCAATTTGGCGCGAACACACGCAATTTAAGTACGAATGAGAACGCGAGAGAGCGTTTACGCACTTCCAGCTCCGTTCAGTGTCTCAGCTCATGTTTGCCTCCGAAACTACCAACAATGTTCCTCTAAAAAGTACAGTGATATACGTAATTATAGCAAAGAGCAAGATAACGGTCTTTGTGCGCTTCAGTCATGTTACGGAACAACACTTCTCTTTACGGGAAACTACTCTTACACCGCCCAAGGAATATACGTGTTTATTTATTGGATTTGATCGTAACGCGATAAGAACATCCCACCCCATATTGTTTCTGCTTATGTGAAACATACTGTGTGGCCCTAGAAGATGGACAGTAGGACCGAAAACGATTTTTTAAAATGAAAGAATCGATCATCAGTGCATGCTTGCTGTCAATACATTAGCAATACTTCTACGGAGTGTGCACATGCCTCGTTATATAACAACAATTTCGTGTGGCTCAATGGCCTGGTGCATGTCTTTCCAGTAGAATCCACCTCGGCGACTTGCGTGTCCCCAACCTGCCTCAATCATCAACCCGGGGGAAGGGACCCACAGTCCAACGTGCAAACCGAACTTTTGTTTGTGAAGACTCATCGCATCGTTGAGAGGTGAAGGCTCGGTTTAAACCAAAAGTCCGTCGACAGACACAGATAAGATCCCGCGACCTCTCGGTGCTCAGTCAAGCACTTTACGACCCAGGCCCGACAGATACCTCGTGTTGCACATTCCAGTTACAGATCAGTCGTTTGTTTCTGTCCAGTGTTACAAAGAAGCAAAACCAATCACATGGAGTTATGTAATGCATTACGAGTAATTTCACACGTACGTCGGAATGCTAACAGAATTTTGATTTCGCCAGGACGACATTTATACACACATCAAAAAAAGTTTTGCACTACCTCGGCTCCGGGAGTTCCGGAACCTGTACAGAAAATTTGAAGAGAGATCAACATAAGCATCATTTCCGACCTTTTTATTGCTCATGAAAACCATACATGTTGTACCATCATATAGTGAGACCTTCAGAAGTGGTGGTCCAGATTGCTGACACACTGGTACTTTTAATACCCAGTGGCACGTCTTCTTGCACTGATGCATGCCTGTATTCGTCATGGCATACTATCCACAAGTTCATCAAGGCACTGTTGGTCAATATTGTCCTACTCCTCAACGGCGATTCGGCGTAGATCCCTCACTGTGGTTAGTGGGTCACGTCGTCCATAAACAGCCCTTTTCAATCTATCCCAGGCACGTTCGATAGCGTTCATGTCTGGAGAACATGCAGGCCACTCTAGTCGAGCGACATCGTTATCCTGAAGGAAGTCATTCACACGATGTGCATGATGGGGGCGCAAATTGTCGTCCATGAAGACGAACGCCTCGCCAATATGCAGCCGACATGGTTGCACTATCGGTCGGACAATGGCATTCACGTGTCGTACAGCCACCCCAAAACAGCAGGGAACCTCCACCTTGCTGCACTCGCTGGACAGTGTGTCTAAGACGTACAGCCTGACCGGGTTGCCTCCAAACACGTCTCCGACGATTGTCTGGCTGATGGCATATGCGACACTTATCCGTGTGCCAATGCTGAGAGGTCCATTCGGCATGTTGTTGGACCCATCTGTACCGCGCTGCACGGTGTCGTGGTTGCAAAGAGGGACTTCGCCATCGACGACGGGAGTGAAGTTGCGCATCATGCAGCCTATTTCGCACAGTTTGAGTCGTAACATGACGTCCTGTGGCTGCACGAAAAGCATTATTCAACCTGGTGGCGTTGCTGTCAGGGTTCATCCGAGCCATAATCCGTAGGTACCGGTCATCCACTCCAGTAGAAGCTCTCGGGCGGCCTGAGCGAGGCATGTCATCGACGGTTCCTGTCTCTCTGTATCTCCTCCACGTCGGAACAACCTCTCTTTGGTTCACTCCGAGGCGCCCAGACACTTTCCTAGTTGAGAATCCTTCCTGGCACAAAGTAACAATTCGGACGCGATCGAACCGCGGTACTGACTATCTAGGCATGGTTGAACTACAGACAACACGAGCCGTGTACCTCCTTCCTAGTGGAATGACTGGAACTGATCGTCTGTCGGACTCCCTCCGTCTAATAGGGGCTGCTCATGCACGGTAGTTTACATCTTTGGGCGGGTTTAGTGACATCTCTGATCACTCAAACGAACTGTGTCTGTGATACAACATCCACAGTGAACGTCTATCTTCAGGAGTTCTGGAAACTGGGGTGATGCAGAACTTTTTTTGATGTTTGTAGTTTAGCTCATAGATGGCAACAGGAGATGCTGTTCCCAAACTGTGTCCTTGCGATTTTGGAAATTGTGTTCATCGTGAAATTGTCAAAGAGAAGCATATTTTCTAGAAGAATGCATTTATGCTTAAACAAACGCATGCAAAGGATGCATTGTGTACTTGTTCCACGACTAATCACGTTGTTAATCACCTCGGTGAGCTACTGTCGTCAATACGTAAGGACAGGGCCGAGAGAAAGCCATAGGAGTTCATCCGTGACTATCCATTTAGTCCAGTAGGAATCCATTGGCACTCTCAACCAGTAACCACTTGTCACGCTTTAAAATCAGTTTCGAGATACAGTCTGACATAGAATTTTAGCGCTGCTTGCTTTTCTTTCAACGTACACTAATCATGCTTTACAAGTAGTTATGCACGTTAGTGGTATAGCTGATCGTTCATTCTACAAGGAGTGTTCCAATGAAAAGGTACGAAGAGCCCTAAAACGTACCCGGTTGTAATTTGAATAATTATTTATTATACATATGGTTTGGTGGTAAAATTTAATCTGCCGCTAAGTTTTTGGTACCTGAAACCAATGAAACAAAGACGTAACACAACTTGAAGTATGAAAAATACCTTTATGGGTCAGTTCCTACCTGTCTTCGCTGACAACACACAAGCGATTAATATGTTCAAAGAAGTCGCAATTTTCCATAATAAAATTGTTTTATACGCAAAAACTGTAAGCGCATAGCCTAATTAAAAGATCTTCAATTATAAATTCTTGGGGCAATGTACCAAAGCGTCACACACTGAAAAAAAATATTCTTGCTTGTTAAAAAGAACTAAACGTGATTCATTCAGGTTGCAAAACATGGGGCAAGTGATGACCGTCCGAGGCGCTTCTTAGCGTGTACAGCAGGCATCTACCTACATACAACCTCCCCTCCAACCCCCCGCCCCTCTCTCACTCTCTCTCTCTCCCCCCCTCCCCCCCCCCCACACACACACATTCTTGCTAAGACTTGAAGCAATCTATGAGGCTACCGTTGCCTTGACAACACGTGAAAATGGTTCCAGACGAGGAAGGTGTCATTCACTCGTGCAAACATTTGTGACTAAACTGGGCCGCCCCCGGCTTGAAGTACGGAAGGACTCTTCCAGGTGCATCTGTAGGAAATTCCCGTTGCTGCCTAGCCTCGCAATGTGGGTGCCGTTAACTGGCGCAGCAAACGTTGTCAGCGGAGGACGGCGCTGACGCCATGTCGATTGCCGCAACGTGATAATCGGTCGAAGCGACACTTGCGGGAATGCCAACGGTGCTGCAGGTTTAGAGTAACAAGTCTATTCAAAACTCCTAACCTGGTGACTAACGGTCTCTCACTCCGAATCCACGGATTTATTTCCAAGAGATACGATTTCTGGTTTGCTTGTTATAGTTTCACAAATTATTTCCTAGGAGGCATCGCCGTTTGCTTCAACGAAATTCATCAAGCCGTCCATATGGGTTATGATGGAACTAATGGGTTCCCCTGGTTTACGTTCTCTACCCTCTCTATTAAGTCCACTTCTCATCTACAGTACATTTTTTATATTCACCAGTTCCATAGTCTAACATTCGCCCCGCCCCCTCGCACCACACTTCCAAGGAACAGTAAGATTACGTATTTCAAAGGGAGTAAGTCATTACATTCACGCGAGCTGAAATTTGGAATTTAATTACGCAAATAACGAATATGTAACTAGTTGCAACCTAGAAAATGAGGTGCACCATTAGCAGACATGGCAAGGACAGAAGTACACCCCCTTAACAGGGCGCCGTGTATGGATGCACTTCGTATAAAGTGTAGGAAATTAATAAAATCGTTTTTGTCGTGAACGAAAAACTACTCGTTTCTACTTTCTCCTGCATTATGTTTCCTCTAGATTACGGAATCTGAGCGGACTGAAACAGCACTATGTAAGGAAATTCGGCTGCACCAAAGCATCTTGTTTATGTTCTTCCACGCTTATGTGTTACGAAGTAGCTAAGGAAACTTTGCAGTGTGATGATGCGGATGGACAAGAAACCATATGTTTGCAAGTATGTCTGCCGCGCGGGATTAGCCGAGCGGTCTAGGCGCTGCGGTCATGGACTGTGCGGCTGGTCCAGGCGGAGGTTCGAATCCTCCCTCGGGCATGTGTGTGTGTGTGTGTGTGTGTGTGTGCGTGTGTGTGTGTGTGTGTGTGTGTGTGTGTGTGTTTGTCCTTAGGATAGTTTAGGTTAAGTAGTGTGTAAGCTTAGGAACTGATTACTTTTGCAGTTAAGTCCCATAAGATTTCACACACATTTGAACAAGTATGTCTATAAATAAGAGTTCGAGCTATTCGTATAAATATTGCCGTAGCTGTAGGTCACTTAGCATCAAGAGATGGTATGCTAAAAGAATAAGTATTGACGGGCAGAATTGTTTCTTACAGGCGTGCCGCCGGCCGATGTGGTCGAGCGGTTCTAGGCGCTTCAGTCGAACTGCGAGACCGCTACGGTCGCAGGTTCGAATCCTGCCTCGGGCATATATGTGTGTGATGTCCTTAGGTTAGTTAGGTTTAAGCAGTTCTAAGTTCTAGGGGACTGATGACCTCAGCTGTTAAGTCCCATAGTGCTCAGAGCCATTTGAACAGGCGTGCCACTTAATCAGTGTTGGGGAAGTGAATATCTCAGGTGCTTCAATAACCCACGTTGTGTTGTTACATTCAGGTGGTTTACAGTGCAGCAAGAATGAGAACTTTTGCCTTGAGATCGCTTTCCACTAATTAAGCTCGACCTCGTCGCTCAGCGAAGAGCAACTACTGCAGCATCGAAACTAGAAATAGTGCTGTGGTGTGACAAGCCATCACAGGGCAGTTGTCAAATGTGATTCGATGTATAGTTTGGAAGGACGAATACATGTATTGAGGTTTGTGTGAATGCAGCGAAAAAGCGAAATAAATGCCACATAAGAGAACCTTTCTGCCATCTTAAGGAATATACCGCCAGTTGCCTGTTTTATTATTTAAGTACAACCCAGGTTTCGGCCTTTTAGGCCATTTCCACGTACCTGATTTTATGTCTTTAATATATTGCAGAGTACTTAACATGCTGTCACTAGTTAAGTGTCCTGCAACATATGTTAAACACACAAAATCAAACACCTGAAAATAGTATAAAAGGCCGAAACCTCGGCTGTACTCCACCAATGAAGGCGGTGTGTTGCTTTAAAAATTCTGCTTGACTGTTGGTCAGCACTATCAAAAACTATTTTCTGGTATCCTTTGTACCAGTGTGTTATTAGCACAGTTGTACGTGGACGTATCTGAAATTGAAATTCAGTTGTACGAAATATTAACCCGACACAATACAGCTGCATTAAAACTACAGGAAACGACCGAAACAACATAGAAAATGATAAATACAAAATGTTATATACACATTATTATTGTCTCAATTTCTTGCTGAGTGGCACGTAGAAGTGATGGTAATGTTGGATGTGGGGTGCTCACCTGCCCGCATCTCGTGGTCGTGCGGTAGCGTTCTCGCTTCCCACGCCCGGGTTCCCGGGTTCGATTCCCGGCGGGGTCAGGGATTTTCTCTGCCTCGTGATGGCTGGGTGTTGTGTGCTGTCCTTAGGTTAGTTAGGTTTAAGTAGTTTTAAGTTCTAGGGGACTGATGACCATAGATGTTAAGTCCCATAGTGCTCCGAGCCATTTGAACCATTTGGTGCTCACCTGCGTGGTCATCAGTGCCACTAGGAATTGTGAACATGCTATTCTCGGTTGTGTGTCTGGGGGGGGGGGGGGGGGGGGGGGCAGCGGCAGCGGCTTAAAATGCACTGAAGTCAACCTATAAAACATAAAATAATCACCGACATGATACATTAAATTATTAAACTGAAAATCGAGGAATAATACCTGCGTGGTCGATTTCAGTGACCGTAGTTTGTTGTTCACCACCTCCATACATTCGGTTTCTCTATGATGCGTGATTCTTCTGTCAGAGAAAGAGACGAAAAATATCCACCATGGTTTAACAACTAAATTCGTAAAATGCTGAATAAGCAAATGCTGTTGCACTCTCAGTTCAAAACGAAACGCGCAAATGAAGACAGGCAAAGTATAGTATAGATTTGTGAGTCTTTGAAAAGACCTATGCGTGAAGCATACAACCACAACCGACATCCTACGCAAAATATCTGACCGAGAAACTGACAAAATTCTGGTTCTATGTAAAGTCACTAAGCTGGTCTACGGCTCCCATCCAGTTACCCGTTGATCAGTAGCAAAATTAAAGTCAAAGTTTTAAATTTCGCGTTTAAGAAATTGTTCATGCGGGAGACTCGTACAAACATACCATCGTTCGACCAACGAACAGACTCTCGTATGCACGACATTGTAATCAGCATCAGTGGCATAGGGAAACAACGGGAAGGGTTGAAAACAAATAAGTCGCCAGGTCCACGTGGAAACCCAATTCGGTTTTACAAAGAGTACTTGACCGCACTGGTCCCTTGCATTTATTGCCAATCTCTCGCCCAGCGAAAGTCCCCAGCGACTGCGAAAAATAGCCGGTGCTTCTATATCTGAGTACGAGAACGGATCCGCTAAATTACACACCGTAACCCTAGCACTGGTTTCCCGCAGAAACCATGAGTATGTTCGTAGTTCGATTATAAAACATTTCTTTGAGACCGATAAACTTATGTCCACCAATAAGTTAAGTTTTAAGAAGTATCCCTCGTTCGAAACTCAGCTTGCCCTTTTCTCTGGTAATATGCTGCGAACTATGGGTGAAGGGCAACAGGCAACTTCCATATTTGCAGATTTACGACGTGCATTCAAGTTCTAAGGCCTCCGATTTTTTTTCTCCTGACTGGAAAGAGAGAGAAACATGCGCATTGTTTTAAAATGAGGCCGCGTTCATTGTCAATACTTCCCAGAGATGGCAGCACCGTACGGCAGATGGAATTTTACCGCCAGCGGCGAGAATGAGAACTGTTTTAAATACTTAAAATGGCGACATTTCCTTACTTGAACATCGTGCAGTCATTCGTTTTCTGAATTTGCGTGGTGTGAAACCAATTGAAATTCATCGACAGTTGAAGGAGACATGTGGTGATGGAGTTACGGATGTGTCTAAAGTGCGTTCGTGGGTGCGACAGTTTAATGAACGCAGAACATCGCGTGACAACAAACCGAAACAACCTCAGGCTCGCACAAGCCGGTCTGACGACATGATCGAGAAAGTGGAGAGAATTGTTTTGGGGGATCGCCGAATGACTGTTGAACAGATCGCCTCCAGAGTTGGCATTTCTGTGGGTTCTGTGCACTCAATCCTGCATGACGACCTGAAAATGCGAAAAGTGTCATCCAGGTGGGTGCCACAAATGCTGATGGACGACCCTGCCCGTGTGGCATGTTGCCAAGCAATGTTGACGCGCAACGACAGCATGAATGGGACTTTCTTTTCGTCGGTTGTGACAATGGATGAGACGTGGATGCCATTTCTCAATCCAGAAACAAAGCGCCAGTCAGCTCGATGGAAGCACACACATTCACCGCCAACAAAAAAATTTCGGGTAACCGCCAGTGCTGGAAAAATGATGGTGTCCATGTTCTGGGACAGCGAGGGCGTAATCGTTACCCATTGCGTTCCAAAGGGCACTACGGTAACAGGTGAATCCTACAAAAATGTTTTGAAGAGCAAATTCCTTCCTGCACTGCAACAAAAACGTCCGGGAAGGGCTGCGCGTGTGCTGTTTCACCAAGACAACGCACCCGCACATCGAGCTAACGTTACGCAACAGTTTCTTCGTGATAACAACTTTGAAGTGATACCTCATGCTCCCTACTCACCTGACCTGGCTCCTAGTGACTTTTGGCTTTTTCCAACAATGAAAGACACTCTCCGTGGCCGCACATTCACCAGCCGTGCTGCTATTGCCTCAGCGATTTTCCAGTGGTCAAAACAGACTCCTAAAGAAGCCTTCGCCGCTGCCATGGAATCATGGCGTCAGCGTTGTGAAAAATGTGTACGTCTGCAGGGCGATTACGTCGAGAAGTAGCGCCAGTTTCATCGATTTCGGGTGAGTAGTTAATTAGAAAAAAAATCGGAGGCCTTAGAACTTGAATGCATCTCGTAGATTTCGGGAGAGTCGTTTTCCCACGCGAGTGGAACAAGAGAGGAAATGGCTAGTTGTGGTAAAGGGTACCTTGCACCAAGCACCGTAGGTTGGCTTACGGAGTATGTATGTAGAAGCAAATGATGCTGTCCACGGGGACGGTACATTGACGTGGAACACCAGCCCTACACGATTCTTCGGTTTCTTTGTCGGCTGTGTCGTATCCCTGCATCCCGACGTGTCCTTGCACGCAGTAAAAGACCACCTGCTTGGCTCGGTGTTGGTGTCATGGACGATCTGAAACAACTGGCCTACTGGATACATGCGGTGGACTGCTTCTAGCGCACTCAACGAGTCAAAACAAACTCTGGGACTGCGACGCGTTTGAATCCATTGTAATATCGTCATAATGCGATAAGACTCGGTATCAAAATTTGTAAAGTGTTCCGGAAGGCATACTTGAAAGCCCCATCAGGGAAAACAGTTGAACAGCGGAGTGCCTTTCCTGTCTGTGACCCATTCGTATATACAACGATAACGGTTCAACTACATATTCATCGTATTACCTGTACAGACGGCCATTATCTTTGTCTATCTGTAGCAACTATCCAGAAATAGTGTACGTAGACAGGCAACATGCACCAAATGGGGCAAATTTGACTCGTCATTTAACATTCATGGCAATGCCGCCCCACCGTACGCACACCTCCAATGGTACTAATTTACCGTATTTAAACTCCCCTAATGAGTGGTGCGATATTACCAACAGGGCTGCTATGTGAACATCAACAAGACGAACTAAATCTGTCCTTCATATCTCACAAGACAGATCTGTATCGCTCTCCGATGAAAATCTATGCAATTAACTTCTGTAATATTAGGTTCCTGGTCGTGACAGTCACAAACCGCTGGTTCGAATATTAATGCGGATGAGCGCAAACACTAGCCAACAGCTCTGCATTCTTGCAGTCTTCAGTTTTACCAAATTATCCCAGTATCCAGACTTGTTGCAAGACAACGAGCGAGGAACTGTTTCTTAGTACAATATTTTTGATGTGTAGACAATAGATCAGCGCTAAGAGAAGACAAAATATCTCGTCGCTTTGAAATACGTTAGCCTGTCAGCGCTTACTGCTCACACAAGTGTTGAATTTTTATCTGTGCCAAACTCCTTGACACAGAATAGGATGGTTCACCGTGGATCAAATCGGAAAATATACTGAAATTCCAGCAGTAAGTGGATAGAATTGTTACATGCAAAAAAAAAAAAAAAAAAAAAAAAAAAAAAAAAAAAAAAAAAAAAAAAAAAAAAGTCTGCCTTCTTAAGATGCACCGACTGAGGTGTAAACGAATAATAGGGTTTTTAATCATTCCTAGCAGTCAAACAAGTTGTGTTTGCTTCACTGAAACGGAATATCGGGGATTTCTACCCTAGAGAATATAATGAAGACAAAAAAACGAACAAAGAACAATCGGCACGCATGTAACAGCATGCGCTACCTAATATGTTCTACAACGGAATCTTCCGGGACTCATACTTCGGGTCTACGGTGGCAGAAAGGTATGATCAAGTGTTTTGGGTAGCCATTGGGCCAGGGACCATTTTGTACATACAACAGAAAGATCGTCTTGCTACAACTATCGTATAGTACAGGATCAAAGTTTGAAAATTGCACACTTCCTCCAGCTAAGGCAGATAGATTGATTCTTCTTGCATTAGATGTCGTCTACGGTGCGCCATAAGAGGTTTATCAAGTCGCTGTTTAGCTCCTAGGCCGTTCCTGAGAAAAACCGAAAAAAGCATTTTTCACCATTTTTTTCGCCGTCAGCTGTGGATATCTACCCAACTGCAACAGATTGCTCAACTTTTAACGATTTATTCTCTAAGCATTTATCTGGGAGAGCCACTTCCAGTTTCCGAAATCTTTATCCGTTATCGAGAAAAAGCCCCATAAACATGGTTTCTGGGTACCAAAATGAGCCACCGATCACAAGACGGTTATGCACAAATCTTTAACCGTTTCCGAGATACAGAGGTTCAATGTTAATATACTTGTACTCGCAAAATACAAACGTAAAATCCGGTGTGAAGCGAAACTGTGGTTCGTAACTTGACATAACATGGATAAATATGTTGTAAGAGTCTCAGTTATCATCAGAATGGTTCTGGGAACCCCATGTTGTTGTACTGAAGCAAATGCAAAATGTTTGTGCACATAAAATCCGGTCTGAAGTGCAAAAATTATATAGTTTTGCCTTCTTTCAATTTTAAGTAAGTAAACTATAAAAATTTTACTGATCCATGAAACTCTTTTTCCTATGAGTGAGAGGAGGAAAGAAGATAACCAGTGGAAAAATGCTCCTACTGGAGCACAAAAATGTCGAATATGCTCCTGCTTATTAAAAGACTGATAGAAGAATGGGATACCGTGTGCCTCAGTCTACCTTCCGTAGCATCTTTAAAAATTTCCCCAGAAATGTTGGCATCCTCATATTCGCGCTTTTTATGCTGAAAGAGGAGACAGTGGCAGTGGGAAAGACAAGACGGAAAAGTAATTAATACTGGAAGATAGCAGACAGTGGTTGTGGTATAAAAAGAAAAGAGGAAACAACAGCACTGTCAGAGAAAGGGGGAGACACGGTGGCGGCGGGACATAGTTGACAGTGACAGACAGTGCTAGAGAAGAAGAGTGAACATGACAGTGATAGTGCAAAAGGAGACCGCATATATGACGCTGGTGCGACCTATTCTTGAGTACTGCTCGAGTGTTTGGGATACGTACCAAGTCGGATTGAAGGGAGACAACGAAGCAATTCAGAGGCGGGCTGCTAGATTTTTACCGATAGCTTCGAACAACACGTAAGTGTTATGAAGATGCTTCGGGATCTGAAATGGGAATCCCCGGAGGGAAGGCGACGTTCTTTTCGAGAAACACCATTGAGAAAATTTAGAGAACCGGTATTTGAAACTGACTGCCGAACAATTCTACTGCCGCGCGTAAGGATCACGAATATACGAGAAATTAGGGCTTATACGGAGGTATATAGACAGTCGTTTTTCGCGCGCTCTATTTGCTAGTGAACAGGAGGGGAAATGACAAGTAGTGGTACAGTGTAGCCTCCGCCACGCACCGTACGGTAGTTTACGGAGTATCTGTGTGGATATAGATATGTAGATGTAGAAGTGATAAAGAGAAGGAGAAAGTGCGTAAGAGCCACTGATAATGAGAGACAGTCTACGACAATGAGAACGAGGAAGAGACAGGCAGCGAGAACACACACACACACACACACACACACACACACACACACACACACAGAGAGGGAGAGAGAGAGAGAGAGAGAGAGAGAGAGAGAGAGAGAGAGCTGCAGTGGGAATGAATGAATAGTAGCAGCAAGGGAGTAAGAGGGAGACACTGACAGTGATAACTGATAAGACACAGCAGTAGCAGGACAGAGCGAAGGATACTTTGGCTGGGAGACACGAGACATTGACGGAGGGACACAAAGAGATGTCAATGAGTTTGGCTTGATAAACGAGTGAGGAAGGGCAACTGAGAGTGGATGGGATGTGAGCGAGTTACAGGTGAGGGGGGGGGGGATTTTGTGGGAGAGGTGAGCTGCACGTTAATTGCATGTTAATAGGAGCGCGGTTATGTTCGCATGCCAAAACTTTTGAGAAAATTTTTAAGGATTCTGAGGAAGGGAGAATGATGCTGCTGGTACCCCAGAGTCTGTTAACAAACAGGTGCATATTCGCTATTTTGTGCTCCAATATCAACATTTTTCCCGCTGGAACATAATTTATCTCAAGGTGCAGAGGCACTTTTACAGCGTTAAACCACGAATGAGATCCGGCTTTTTGACACTTTTTTTTCACTAAAACACTAGGACACACGGGTCAAAATTTTCCACTCTCCGTTTGGTTACAGTTGGTTTCGAAATTACTGATGCTTCTACACAGGACTTCTTTGAAGTAGTATGTCAAAACCTAACTGACTGACAGACCGAAGACTTTTTACAAACAATCTTCCAGGAACCGGACCGTAAAAACGTTTAGTTGTCAGTAGACATCTTGAGCTAAAAGCAGATGAGCCGCTTCGCAAGTTTAAGAAATGTATTGGAAATTGTTTTCCAAAGTAAAACAGAGCTTTCCCAGCCCTTTTTGGGTAACTTTAAGGAATTGAAATGCATTGTACACCACGTCACCACAGACCAATGGCGATAGAAACTTTACACGCACTGAAGTCAAAACGAAAGAGTAATGCGTTGTTAGTGTCAGGCCAATAACTGAATGGCAAACGCGTGTAGCATAGGAACCAGCCTTCTTTATCGTGAAAGTTTACGTGCAGTTATTACAAAAAACTACCACAATACAAATAAACAACAGTTTTGTCACACTGATGGGGCGAAAATTGATGTACTAAAAATGCACCTTACCACGGACTGCCTTGAGCACTAGGCTCAGCGTCGTCTTCGTCAGTTGCATCAGGCGCTGGCGCATCTTGCCGCGTGTGACTGGCTCCATGCCCGAATCCCGACTGAGGCCACAAGAAAGAATCAGGGCTCAGGTATCGGGCAGCGGGCGGCAGCAGCAGCAGCAGCTGCCACCCGCAGGTGGAGCAGACGCGGCGCGGACACCTGCCGCGGCGGCAGCTGGCCGGCCCAACACCCGAACACCCGGAGCGGCAACAGCTCGTGCCCACCGGGACAATCACTGCCTCAGCTGCCTTCCGGACGTCTTGTCTGAGGTGTGACGTAGTCTCGTGTTGCCTTTCTATTAGTCCGCAAGAGATGGATGACAAAGCGATAGAGAAGAGCGGGTGTGTAGGTCAAGGATGAGAGGGGGGGATGGGTGTGTAGGAAATCCTGCACATACTCCGCAAACCACTGTACAGTACTTGTAAATAATAGATTTCAGATGTCAGTCGTCCTTTTTAAATGTTATTGGCAGATGTAGATTTCAGCTAGAAACTAGCCATTCTCAATGCTAAGAAGACAAGAGGTACATAGATGATGCCATAAAAAGTTGCAGTTAACGACTTAACTCATATGGTTTGTATATTACATACCACTATCATCTTTCATCAATGCATGTAATGCCTGTTGGTCGGACTTCATCCACAGTTAATTGAATACTAGGGTTTACGGAAGGCGGGCTGTATGGAGAACACATCGGTTGGTTACATGGTGCCATTTATGTGAACTACTTATAAACCTCAAGGGAAGTAAACCACTTCAAATTTGATAACATAAAATGAAACATAAGTAAAATTCTTAAATTGTCGTTCGACTTACTTCATATTTATCATCAAGTAATAAAACTTCCATCTTCACTCCTTGTGAGTCCGTTATTATTATTAAAACGTTTAAATTGTCAGGTGGATAAAACTTTAATTTTTTAAACATTTGTTAAAATTTATAAAACACTAGAAGACACGTGCTGTATACACCTATTAGTTGACATGGCACATATATATATATATAAAGCCGTATCAACTAATAGGTGTATACAGCAAGTGTCTTCTAGTGTGCCGGCCGCAATGGCCGAGACCGCGCGACCGCTACGGTCGCAGGTTTGAATCCTGCCTCGGATAAGGATGTGTGCGATGTCCTTAGATTAGTTCGGCTTAAATAGTTCTAAGTTCTATGGGACTGATGACCTCAGATGTTAAGTTCCATAGTGCTCATAGCGATTTGAACCATTTCTTCTAGTGTTTTATAAATTTTAACAAATGTTTAAAAAAATTAAAAAGTTTTATCCACTTGACGTAATTTAAATGTTTTAATAATATTAACGGACTCGCAAGGAGTGAACATGGAAATTTTATTGCTTGATCGTAAATATGAAATAAGTCGGACGACAATTTAAGAATTTTACTTATGTTTCATTTTATGTAATTAAATTTGAGGTGGCTTACTTCTCTTGAGATTTATACGTAGTTGACATAGATGGCGCCATGTAACCAACCGATGTGTTCTCCATACAGCCAGCCTTCCGCAAACATTAGTATTCAATGAACTGTGGATGAATCCCAACCAACAGGCATTACATACATTAATCAAAAATGATAGTGGTATGTAATATACAAACCATATGAGTTAAGCCATTAATTGCAACTTTTTATGACATCTATGTACCTCGTGTATTCTTAGCATTGAGAATGGCTAGTTTCTAGCTGAAATCTAGATCTGCCGATAAAATTTAAAAAGGACGACTGATAGCTGAAATCTATTTTTTACAAGTCAATATAACAGTCGCTGAGTGCAACAGCCTTCTGAATGGAAGGTAGCCTGACTGTACAGTACGTTTCGGACGGCATTTTGCACCTCTATTACACCCATCCTTTCCTTTCCTACAAGATTTGTATATGGAACGTGGCAAAATGATGGAGCGATATTATGTGTTTTCAAACGCACTGCGCATATTTTACCATATGCGAAACAAACCGCTGGAAAAATGTCTTGCAACACCTGCATATTTGCGAGCGTGTGAGAGCTGATGTACAAGCGGGACAGTGAATGCTAGAACAAGCCTTATGAAACTAAAAGAGAAAATTTACTTAGAAATAAATAAAACAACAACCAAAACGAAGGTAGTGTGTTGCAAAGTGCTCATATTTGCACACTTGTGAAATCAAAATCTGCTGCTGGGTAACATTCGATATTATGTTGCTCCAGTCCGAGCACTGCAACACGGTCGGACTCTCCGAGGCGCGTTGTACACAGCGTGAACTAGACGTTACTGCTGCAGCCTGTACAACTCTTCAACAGCGACCCTCCCGAGATCGGCCAGTGAGTGAAGAGCGCTCCAGAAAACACAATCAGCCTAGTTCCCGTCAGCAGATACGTAGGCCATACCACTCGGTTTGCATCCTACCTCCTGCTGCGAGGTGTTCAACAGGTGTGCTGACACATTATCGCCTTGAAAGACTAGCGATTTGGCTAAGTGCTGACTGTATTCAAACTGCCCTCGATAGCGATGAGATATCCGACGTGATAACAGCCCAGAACATGACTATCCTACCTCCCAGCTGATCCTTGGAGGCAGTACGTACTCTTGAGACGTGTTCTGGATGTCTCCACACTCTTCTACGACGAACGAAGAAACCCAACGTCACTGATCCAGATTCCACTCCAGGGGTCTTCTTAGTCCAACTACTTCTCGCTCCATCGAGCTGAAAGGTTTATACTGCTGTTCGTAATGGACTTCCCATAAGCAAATTGATGGTGAGGAGTCAGTAAAGTACTACCTGGGTCGAAACAATCCCCCAAGTACCTCAAAAAGGCAACGCGTTATTCTGTAGCATTTTTCTCGGGATATCTAGGAGCCAAAATTTGTAGGCACCGGTCATCAGCTAGTTTTCCTGACTACGGGCAACCATTGCGAAACATATCTTCAGACTTGCATCTTCGTGTACCGTCGTTGTGATATACGCCAATCAGGTGGGCATCATCCTGTACTGACAACCTTTCTCGCCGTGAAGTGGCAACATGCGCACAATCTAAGGCTGAAATGTTGACAGACTGAACACTGTTCACAAGCCGTATTGTCCCGTTCACGATTAGAGACACCGAGCTCTACTGAAATGCACTAGGAACGTAGGTTTTCTTTTATTTCCATTATACTGGCGGAAGGAATAAGCAGGGTGTTTAAAAAATACTTATACTAACTTTGGGGACGGGTTCCCTACAGTAAAACAAGAAAAAAGGTTCATACAAAAACATATCCGAAAATCTTTCGTTTTCGAGTAATTAATGAAAGCTGACGTTCGACGGCTTTCCAGGAACAACCTAACAACTTCAATTATCTATGCTCCCGTTTGATTCACTAGTATTCTAGATGGTGTTTTGTTGCCAAGGAGCCTTGTTTATATTCGTCTTTCGTCTGTCCTCAACGTGTCCATTGTGTACATAATATTAAATAAAGGTTATGAGTTAACTGAAAATGCTCTGTTCAAACATGGCAGGATATTCATTTCGTGAGCAGACAGACACGGTTTTCATGTACGGCTGCGCGAGTAGTAATGGACGAGAGGCTGCACGGCTATATCAGACGGCCTTTCCAGACCAAAGACAGCCGACTCATCCAACCTCCGATGCTGTGCATCGTCTAGTTGCCGAGACAGGAACCATAGCACCACAGGCTACTGACCGAAGAAGACCACGTGTTGCTCGTACGACTCACCAGGAAGGCTGTAGAAGAAGCGCCAGGTATGAGCGCAAGACAAATACACTCCTGGAAATTGAAATAAGAACACCGTGAATTCATTGTCCCAGGAAGGGGAAACTTTATTGACACATTCCTGGGGTCAGATACATCACATGATCACACTGACAGAACCACAGGCACATAGACACAGGCAACAGAGCATGCACAATGTCGGCACTAGTACAGTGTATATCCACCTTTCGCAGCAATGCAGGCTGCTATTCTCCCATGGAGACGATCGTAGAGATGCTGGATGTAGTCCTGTGGAACGGCTTGCCATGCCATTTCCACCTGGCGCCTCAGTTGGACCAGCGTTCGTGCTGGACGTGCAGACCGCGTGAGACGACGCTTCATCCAGTCCCAAACATGCTCAATGGGGGACAGATCCGGAGATCTTGCTGGCCAGGGTAGTTGACTTACACCTTCTAGAGCACGTTGGGTGGCACGGGATACATGCGGACGTGCATTGTCCTGTTGGAACAGCAAGTTCCCTTGCCGGTCTAGGAATGGTAGAACGATGGGTTCGATGACGGTTTGGATGTACCGTGCACTATTCAGTGTCCCCTCGACGATCACCAGTGGTGTACGGCCAGTGTAGGAGATCGCTCCCCACACCATGATGCCGGGTGTTGGCCCTGTGTGCCTCGGTCGTATGCAGTCCTGATTGTGGGGCTCACCTGCACGGCGCCAAACACGCATACGACCATCATTGGCACCAAGGCAGAAGCGACTCTCATCGCTGAAGACGACACGTCTCCATTCGTCCCTCCATTCACGCCTGTCGCGACACCACTGGAGGCGGGCTGCACGATGTTGGGGCGTGAGCGGAAGACGGCCTAACGGTGTGCGGGACCGTAGCCCAGCTTCATGGAGACGGTTGCGAATGGTCCTCGCCGATACCCCAGGAGCAACAGTGTCCCTAATTTGCTGGGAAGTGGCGGTGCGGTCCCCTACGGCACTGCGTAGGATCCTACGGTCTTGGCGTGCATCCGTGCGTCGCTGCGGTCCGGTCCCAGGTCGACGGGCACGTGCACCTTCCGCCGACCACTGGCGACAACATCGATGTACTGTGGAGACCTCACGCCCCACGTGTTGAGCAATTCGGCGGTACGTCCACCCGGCCTCCCGCATGCCCACTATACGCCCTCGCTCAAAGTCCGTCAACTGCACATACGGTTCACGTCCACGCTGTCGCGGCATGCTACCAGTGTTAAAGACTGCGATGGAGCTCCGTATGCCACGGCAAACTGGCTGACACTGACGGCGGCGGTGCACAAATGCTGCGCAGCTAGCGCCATTCGACGGCCAACACCGCGGTTCCTGGTGTGTCCGCTGTGCCGTGCGTGTGATCATTGCTTGTACAGCCCTCTCGCAGTGTCCGGAGCAAGTATGGTGGGTCTGACACACCGGTGTCAATGTGTTCTTTTTTCCATTTCCAGGAGTGTAGCTCTGTCATGTGGTACACCCAAGTTCAGCGTGGAGAATACTTCACGAGCAACTCATGTATCCGTATCACCCACCACGGGAGAACTTTTGCCGACGGTTTGTCGCGGAAACTGCCAATTCGTTGTTTGTCCCTTCAAATTTGTTTGCAGACGAGGCAAAGTTTGGAAGAGATGGAATAACAGATTTCCACAACTGACGTGTATGAGCTGATTGCAGTCCTCGTGCTACAGTACAGGCTACACATCAGTATCAGTTTAAGATAACTGTGTGGGCTGGAATTGTAGTTGACTGGGGCCATACATTCGACCAGCACGTCTTACAGCTGACAGACACGTCATTCAGAACACCCTCCAAGACTTAATGGAAATTGTGCCCCTGCAAATAAAAAGCAGCACGTGGTTTATGCAAGATGGAGTTGCAGGACATTTCAGTCTCAGTGTTCGACATACAGTGGCTTTTATCTACCATGACGAACGGACAGGTAGAAGAGGATTGGGTCCATGGATTACACGTTCCACCGACCTCATTATCATCTCTGGGGCACCTTAAACAATTAGTAAATGCAGCTATGTGCTTTCGGACATATGTTTATATGAACTTCCTTGTTTCGTGTAAAGAACCTTTTCTCAAAGTTAGTGAAAGTATTTTTGAAGTATCCTGTATAGAGGGACTCCACAAGGAACATAAATTGAAGACAATATTATACAACAGCAAGAGCAAGTAGATGAAGCGAAGTGGGAGGTAAGACACTGCGAGAAGAGTTTGTCAGACCATTGAAACATCCGAGCCGAAACAAGGCCTCTGGAGTATATATTGTTCCCCAACAGTTACTGCGATTCTTCGCAGTACTAGTTATGACAAAGATATTTCCCCTGTTATGCAAGATATATATGAGACAGGCGAAATCCCTCAGACATCAAGAAGAATTAAATTCCAGTTGCAAGGAAAGCAGGTGCTGACAGGTCTGAATATTATCTATCTATCTTGTTAATAAGTCATGGTCGCAAAACACTGACTCGAATTATTTACAGAAGAATGGAAAAACTAGAAGAAACCGAATTGGGGGAAGAACAGTTTGGGTTCCGGAGAGACAGTACCGACTTTACGACTTGTCTTAGAAGACCGGTTAAAGGTAGGCAAATCTAGCCTTGTAGCCTCACAGAAGCCTTTGAAAATGTTGACTGAAATACACTCTTTGAAATTACGAACGTATCAGGGATAAAATGTAGGGAGCAGAAGGTTGTACACAACTCAGAAAAATACCAGACTGCAGTTTTACGAGTTTAAGGACATGACAAATGGTAGTTGAGAAGGGTGTAAGACAGGGTTGTAGCCAATTCCCGAGGTTGTTCAATCTGTACATTGAGAAGTCCGTAAAGGAAACGAAAGAGAAATTTGGAAAATGAATTAAAGTTCAGGAAGAAGTTGAGGTTTGTAGATGACGTAATCTGTCGCAGACAGCAAAGCACTTTGAAGATCAGTTGAACAGAATGGGTGGTGCCTTGAAAGTACGAAACCAGATTAATATCAACACATGTTAAGCAAGGGTAATGTAATGTAGCCGCATTAAATCGGACGATGGAGAGGAAACTGAGCTAATTAAATGACACACTGAAAGTAGTAGATGAGTTTTGCTTTTTGAGCAGCAAAATAACTGTATGCTGTATTCCGCCGTCGTTTCAAATGATTTGGTGTAGTCTCTATATTCTCGTTTACACTAACTTTACGCAGTAAAACAATTTAAAAATCTTACATCAAATTGAAGGAGGCGGGGTGTGCCGTGTAAAATACCCTTCGCCCTTCCATTGCTAGGTCTAGAGTGTCCTGCGCTGTGAACTGGGTAGCCATAATAGTTCAATAAAATCTTCTCGGTTTACAAGCCGCGTCAATTCGAATAAAACACTCGAGCTTTCGATAGCTGTCTCCGCCATCGACATGAGTTACGATCACCGACTGCCGGGGCCGACACGATGTTCTGCTTGCACTGAGGTGAAAACTCGTAGGACAGCGATACGCATGAATACAGATGGCGCAACGTATAAAAGGGCAGAGGATTGGAGGAGCACTCAGGTGAATCACGTGAAAAAGTCTTCATTATGGCCGCCGTCGGGAGATGACAGACTTTGAACGCGGAATGGTAGTTGGAGCTAGGTGCATGGGATATTCGATTTCGGAAATCGTTGTGGATTCAATATTCCGAGATCCTCAGTGTCAAGGGTGCGCCGAGAATACCAAATTTCAGGCATTATCCCTCACCACGGACAACGCGCTGGCCGACAGCCTTTACTTAATGACCTAGAGTAGCGGAGTTTGCAAAGATTTCTCAGTGCTAAGAGAAAATAAAAGCAACACTGCGTGAAATGACCGGAAAAATCAATGTAGGGCGTCCGACGGACGTGTCCGTTAGGGCGGTGCGGCGAGTCTTGGCGTTCAGACTGCCTTTGCTAACAGCGCGGCATCACCTGGAGCGCCTCTCCTCGACTCGGTTGGACTCTAGACGACTGGCCTGGCTAGATGAATCCCCATTTCAGATGGTAAGAGTTGATGGTAGGGTTCGAGCGTGGTGCAGACTCTATGAAGTCATCGTTCCGAGCTGTCAACAAGGCACTGCGCACACTGGTGGTGGCGGCTCCATAATGGTGTGGGCTGTGTTTACACGGAATGGACTGGGTCCTCTGGCCCAACGGAACCGATCATTGACTGGAAATGGTTATGTTCGGCTACTTTGAGATCTTTTGCAGCCATTCAACGATGAAATTTTTATAGATGACAATGCGTCACGTCACTGGACCACAACTGTCGCGATCGGTCTGCAGAACATTCTGGACAATTCGAGCGACGTGAATCCCACCGAGGATAGTTCATGCACGAAACCCAGCACCGGCAACACTTTTCGCACAAAGGCAGAATGGTTCAATATTTCTGTGGGGCACTTCCAACGACTTGTTGAGTCCATGCTATGTCGAGTTGCTGCACTACGCCGGGCAAAAGCAGGTCCGACATATCAGGAGGTATCCCGTGACTTGCCACCTCAGTGTAATGGTAACGCCTGGAACCTTCCAGAGAGGGCCGGAGTGCCGCATGCGCGGGAGGCAAGTTGGGCAGCTGCTAGCCGGTCCGTCCCTCCACGGGACTGGGTAACGACCCGATGATGATGATGATGATGATGATTAGTGTAGTGATTTAGGGCGCACAACAACGAGGTTATCAGCGCCAGTTCATAAAATAAATGTTGACGAGTTAACGACCCGAGACATCAGGGTCGCCGCTACGTTGGAAGTGCCCCTCCCGCGTCCCTACAAAACGTGAAGCCTACTGACAAGATTTTATCGGGGCATGCCACTGCGAAAAATTCAGAGGATACCCATAATTCTGATATCCCACGTTCCTTATTGTGTCCAACGCGTTCTTGAAACATTGCTGGAAGACACTATTTTAGAAAGCTGGTGCATATTCTGGTACGCAGTGCCTCGTCTATGGGAAACTGCTCTGCGACACGATAGATAGACAGATAGACAGCACTAAATGCTGCGTTACAGACATAATCATTATGATTCTACTCTCCAGAGGAAAGATGATACCTCAGTTAACTATCTTGATATCGAGATACCCAGCTATGCGGCAGGGCAGAACAGCTGTCCCTGCTCCCTCAAGCTTTAAGTAAACAAAAACAACAATAATAACAACAACCATTCTCCGCAAATCGAACTTGCTTATCCCACACAGACTTAACAGTTCAGTATCAGTTTCAAGACAGCCAGAAGCTGTAATGGATACTGACTAGTAGAGCGGTGTTTTAAGTACAACCATTTTTTCGTGGAACCTTCCCGCCACTCCTCGAATCCTTGATAAGCTAACTAGTCCCAGAAACCTACAACAACTTCTTTGTGACGCACATCTCACGTCTGTTCTGTAAAAACGACACGAATATCCTTTTCAAGGTATGCACAATTGATACTATTAATTGTTTCCCTAAATATTAGAATTATTTGCATACGTTACCTCTCAGTGTCACCGTGCATACTTCTATCAATTTTAGGCGACTCGCTGCGGATGAAGAGCATAGAAGAACTGTTTTTCAGACTAGTTCTTCCCTCGCCATTTTCATACTAATCATACACTTGAAATGCAGCAGCATGTAATGCCTATACAGTTTTGGTTTCAGCTGAGCATAGGTTTATCTCAGTAGCTTAATTATACCGCACTGAAAATTGGATACCTGTTTGATTTGTGTCTACGTTCAGTAAAGTCATGTTAAAAAAAAGAGTAGCAATTAAATTTACTGAAGATAGGGTAGTTGTAAATCCACAGATCCACGATTTGGCGAAACCACAGTTGCGAATTCAGGCCAAACTTACATTTTAATCTGCACTGTTTTGACCAGGATTTGACTATAATTTTTAAGCAACTGCAAGTATTTTGGCTATTTCCTTCCGTAACTTCCTTCAAGACGACGGAAGAGCAATAGTTTGTTACACAATTATTACACATTCCACGTTCCATCGAGGAGTGTAATGATACACCACGAACTGTACCATTTATGCCATTGTAGCAGCGAGGTACGTATCAGGTTCGGAGAGAAACGTAAAACGGGAGGTGCGGGCAAACAGGAAGCCATAGCTACGGGTGAACCACGTGTTGGCTCCTCGTCACTCGATACCGCAAGAGAGAACACAGGCCGAAGAGGAAGGGAATAACATGCTCCCCAGCAGCGTCGAAAGGGAGAACAGCGGGACACTGTTCCCACCCACCACCATTCCTTTCTTACGGCTGCTGAGGGCTCCTCCATCCTAAGAGTACAGCCTCTACTATCTTGAGTTATCATTCCCGTCCCAGTTTCAATTATGTAACATTTCATGCCACCTCCGAGTCACAGTAAACGCACAGGATAACAGGCAGATGGAATATTTTAACAACTTCATTACAGTGATAAATATTTTCATAGTCATTGTACATTACCGGACGATTTCCTGAAGCCGCATTTCCTCTTGTTGTTGTTGTGGTCTTCAGTCCTGAGACTGGTTTGATGCAGCTCTCCATGCTACTCTATCCTGTGCAAGCTTCTTCATCTCCCAGTACCTACTGCAACCTACATCCTTCTGAATCTGTTTAGTATATTAATCTCTTTGTCTCCCTCTTCGATTTGTACTCTCCACGCTGCCCTCCAATGCTAAATTTGTGATTCCTTGATGCCTCAGAACATGTCCTACCAAACAGTCCCTTCTTGTCAAGTTGTGCCACAAACTCCTCTTCTCCCCAATTCTATTCAGTACCTTCATTAGTTATGTGATCTACCCATCTAATCTTCAGCGTTCTTCCGTAGCACCACATTTCGAAAGCTTCTATTCTCTTCTTGTCCAAACTATTTATCGTCCATGTTTCACTTCCATACATGGCTACACTCCATACAAATACTTTCAGAAACGACTTCCTGACACTTAAAATCTATACTCGATGTTAACAAATTTCTCTTCTTCAGCAACGCTTTCCTTGCCATTGCCAGTCTACATTTTATATCCTCTCTACTTCGACCATCATCAGTTATTTTGCTCCCCAAATAGCAAAACTCCTTTACTACTTTAAGTGTCTCATTTCCTAATCTAATTCCCGCAGCATCACCCGATTTAATTCGACTACATTCCATTATTCTCGTTTTGCTTTCGTTGATGTTCATCTTATATCCTCCTTTCAAGACACTATCCATTCCGTTCAACTGCTCTTCCAAGTCCTTTGCTGTCTCTGACAGAATAACAATGTCATCGGCGACCCTAAAAGTTTTTATTCCTTCTCCATGGATTTTAATACCTACTCCGAATTTTTCTTTTGTTTCCTTTACTGCTTGCTCAATATACAGATTGAATAGCATCGGGGAGAGGCTACAACCCTGTCTCACTCCCTTCCCAACCACTGCTTCCCTTTCATGTCCCTCGACTCTTATAACTGCCATCTGGTTTCTGTACAAATTGTAAATAGCCTTTCGCTTCCTGCATTTTACCCTTGCCACCTCCAGAATTTGAAAGAGAGTATTCCAGTCGACATTGTCAAAAGCTTTCTCTAAGTCTACAAATGCTAGAAACGTAGGTTTGCCTTTCCTTAATCTTTCTTCTAAGATAAGTCGTAAGGTCAGTATTGCCTCACGTGTTCCAGTATTTCTACGGAATCCAAACTGATCATCCCCGAGGTCGGCTTCTACTAGTTTTTCCATTCGTCTGTAAAGAATTCGCGTTAGTATTTTGCATCCGTGACTTATTAAACTGATAGTTCGGTAATTTTCACATCTGTCAACACCTGCTTTCTTTGGGATTGGAATTATTATATTCTTCTTGAAGTCTGAGGGTATATCGCCTGTCTCATACATCTTGTTCACCACATGGTAGAGTTTTGTCAGGACTGGCTCTCCCAAGGCCGTCAGTAGTTCTAATGGAATGTTGTAAACTCCCGGGGCCTTGTTTCGACTCAGGTCTTTCAGTGCTCTGTCAAACTCTTCACGCAGTATCGTACCTCCCATTTCATCTTCATCTACCCTCTATATACTCCTACCACCTTTATGCTTTTCCTTCTGTGCTTAGATCTGGGTTTCCATCTGAGCTCTTGATTGATATTCATACAAGTGGTCCTCTTTTCTCCAAAGGTCTCTTTAATTTTCCTGTAGGCAGTATCTATCTTACCCATAGTGAAATTAGCCTCTACATCTTTACACTTGTCCTCTAGCCATCCCTGCTCAGCCATTTTGCACTTCCTGTCGATCTCATTTTTGAGACGTTTGTACTCCTTTTTGCCTGCTTCATTTACTGCATTTTTATATTTTCTCCTTTCATCAATTAAATTCAATATTTCTTCTGTTACCCAAGGATTTCTACTAGCCCTCATCTTTTTACCTACTTGATCCTCTGTTGTCTTCACTACTTCATCTCTCAAAGCTACCCATTCTTCTTCTACTGTATTTCTTTCCCCCATTCCTGCCATTTGTTCACTTACGCTCTCCCTGAAACTCTGTACAACCTCTGGTTCTTTCAGTTTATCCAGATCCCGTATCCTTAAATTCCCACCTTTTTGCTGTTTCTTCAGTTTTAATCTACTTTTCATAACCAATAGAATGTGGCCTATACTGAACAAAAATACGCTGTCATACCACTACCTCAAAGAAGCAATTTTAAGCTTTTATACCATCCCTAGAAGCAATCTAAAGATTTCCTTGTGTAATACGACAAACGTCCAGTAAGTGCTTTCATAGTCGCCAAGCTGTTTTAAGCGGGTTCGCTATTGTATTCTCCGTGACTATTGTGACGAATTTTCACAGTTCTGATAATGTCAGTGGAATCGCAGGGATGTAATCTTTCTCCAATGTGTTGGTGGTGGTTTCGGCCGATACGCAATCAGTCAGTAGTGTCAAAAGTTGATTCGGGTACATCGAGTGTTCTTTCATCGATGGTAAAGTGATTACGTCGCATAGCGAGTCGCTATGCACAAATTTGCGTAAGATCTATTAGTATAGAGAGCCGTATCAAACCAGTCATCTGACTGAAGATGACAACGACGAAAATGAAGATGATGATGATGATGATGATGATGATGATGATAACAGGAGCAGCGAACACGCGGGCGCCGCATACCGTCTGTAGCACATCGACGGCTTTAGCAGACATCTATTTTCCACCGAATGAAGGAGAGCGACAGTTGGTCATAAAATTTTGACGAGAAGTCTATCTTTTTACGAGGTACGTGGGCTGTAGTTTATGTGTCAATTGCAATTTTTACGGGATAACATGCAATAGCGTCCTCGCAATCTTCCTCGCTGCTACTGTCTCCTGGTTTCTCCCGCCGATTGCTGCTCGTTTCGTAGCGGACTTTAACACTTTCGTTGACTACATCTTGAGAGCAGGTACCTGCAATTCCACAATAAGACAACGCTTTCAATTCAACACCAGGAAAAATTCGCGTAGCCGCGGACATACATTTACTTTACGCACATCGCATGTCGTCAAGTACTACAATGGTCCACACTTGTTTTACAGATCTTGTTTCAATATGGTCAGAAACCATCAGGATTGAACCTTCCCACGAAAGTAGTCACAAAAATAAAAACAAATTACATGTCTGCCGTACTACTAAACTAATGCAATAACAAACCAATAATATGGAAACAGAGTTTAATAAAAATAGAGCAAAACTTTGGATTGGTCGAACCTTGTTTATCAAATCGTTTTGCCTCAATGCAGAGCCAAAAATCCTACAGCGAAAATTTAACAGTTTATCTAAATTGTTGTCTGAACAAGGTTTTAATTCGTTCGGGTAAGTAACAAACTTCTGCGTCCGTCCCATCTTGTATTAATAACAAATCGGCTTACGAAGTTACAGCCTCATCATCAGTTCAACTGCACCAAAATATACAAGGTTGATCACCTAAAACTTCTACCGCAATATTGTGGAAATGGAAAGTGCTATTGATGTGCGGTTTTCACAAAATTGGTTGGCAGTCAGGGGCTTGTACTCTTAGCCAATCAGCAGATTGTAATAATACTTAGTGTATTTTGTGCAACAGACACTTTTTTAAACGGAACAGTGCCTACTGAGATTAACACATTAAAAGTAGGGTAAATTAGAATTTCAGATGCGTTTGTTACACCGATACTTGTACAATACCTGTAGTAGCACACACTCAAGAACTACGTAAGTGCATACACTAGTTACGTGGATTCTGAACGGTAACGAGAGAACTGACCATCACCAGTCGTGTTCAAAATGAGCACCGGCAGCGGCAATACACGATTCTAGTCTGGTACGGAACGACTGCTGCAAACGTGGTAGCATTTCAGCGGAGATGTCCGAGCAGGCTACGGTATCTCTACAGCCATCGAGTGTATGTCCTTGTAGACATCGTTTTCCAGCTTTTTCCACAGGAAGAAGTCTACTGGCATCCAATCCCGGCAACGCGCAGGCCAAGGTACACGTCGTCCGCGTCCAGTCGAACTCGTATTTAGGAACAATTCGTGAAGACACGCTGTAGTACTTCGTGCACTATGGGCTGGACAGCCATCACGTTGGTACCGCAGGTTCCTCCTAGTCTGCAGAGGAACGTCTTCTAGCATCCGGCCTGTTAGGAGACTACGATGTTTGTGCGCTTTTATTCTTCCGTCTATTAAAACGGGCCTATAAGCTGACGGCTCACTATCCCAAACCACACGTTTACACTCCATAGAGGTTGATGTTCCACCTGACGAATCCAACGGGATTGTCAACAGACCAATAGTGCATGTTTCGCCGGTTTAGATGGCCATGATTGGTAAATGTGGCTTCATCACTAAACAAGATATATGAGACACCTGGAATATCTTGTTTTAATGTACAGAAGTTAACACTATTCTCATTATCGTCTTCATGGAGCTCCTAATGGAGAGAGATGTGACAGAGATGGAAACCATGTCGATGGAGAATGCATAGGATACTTGCCCGACTCCTGCCACTTCCTCGTGCGCTTGCGCGGAGCTAACGTGCTGATCAAATGCCAAAGCAGCAAGAACATTAAGTTCCTCCTCTTCTGCCGTCACGTATTTGCTTCTGTTACGTTGTGTATGTGTTACACTACCACTTTCACGTTACTGGTTGAAGAGGTTGATAAACAACTACCGAAATGGTTTAGTCTATTAGGATATCTCGTCGCTTACATCGAACAAGAGCGTACTGCGTTCTACATACACTCGATACACCGTGAGCATGTCTGATTTTTCTGCACTGGTTAACCCCGTCGTCCATCCACGAATAGACTGTCACACACGAACTGACCAGCAAGTCGTAACGCATTCAAGGAACACACAAGCACACTGTAAGTAAACATAGGAACATTGTACCTAGCAACTACGCAAGGTGAATGGTACAAATGAGTGTCGGCGTGAAAACTTTTCAAAATACGATATCTTGTAAAAGTTTCTCACTAGAATCCTGCAACAAACACTACTTACATTCTAATTTACCGTACTTTTAGTTTGTCAATGTCAATAGGCATTGCTCCGTTTAAAAAGTGTGTGTTTTCACAAAAATACACCATCGAAGTATTACGACAATCTATTGATTGGCTAACAATGCGAGCCACATCTGACCAATCAGTTCTGCGTGCGAAAACCGCACTTCAATGGCGCTTCCCATTTCCGCAATATTTGCGGTGTGAGTTTTAGATGAATCACCCTGTGCACTCCGAAAGTCACTGTACAGTGCATAGTGGACGGTACATCACGTACCGATATTCGACTTCCCGTCCTGTTTCATTCGCGAATACAGTGAAGGTAGAACGACCGCCTATGTGTTTCCGTCCGCGCTCTGACCTGTCTGTATCTTATTCTCATGATCCCTAGGCGAGTCGAGTACGATGGTGGCTGCACAACGGTCTTCTTCGAATAAAGGTACTCTAATTTTACCAAACAATGTGTCGCGGAAACTACGTCGGCTTTCTCCCAAGAATTCCCATATAAGTTCCCCAAGAACTTCCCTTACACTTTCATTACGATCCTAGCAACTAGTCACTGAATTCGTCCGATTTCTGTTGGCGTGCCTACATGGTAAGGACTCCGAACACTGTACCAGTAAAGTAAAAAGTTCTCGGTTAACTTGGCACCTCAAATTCGGATAAAATCCCACACGTTCGACGACTGCTTGCCTCATCGTCGTCAGAGGCTACGTCTGACTGTTGTGAAATAAGTGATGCTCTCACTTTTATGCCCAGAGGACGGCATCTAATTGTTTAGGTTACGTAGTGAAGATGGTGCATGTTGAGTGACGCTCTTTTACGTCGCCGACCGCTGTGGCCGAGCGGTTCTAGGCGCTTCAGCCTGGAACCGCGCGACCGCTACGGTCGCAGTTTCGAATCCTGCCTCGGGCATAGATGTGTGTGATGTCCTTAGGTTAGTTAGGCTTGAGTAGTTCTAAGTTCTGGAAGTTCTAGGGGACTGATGATGTTAGAAGTTAAGTCCCATAGTGCTCAGAGCCATTTGAACCTTTTACGTCTACTGATTACGAGTACGCTCGCCGTGAAGAGTCGTTTTCAGTGTCACCACTTTCATCAGTCGCACTACTTCTATGCGAGAGCCAGAATTCTCGTACGTTCGAAGATAATTTTATATATTTAGCAGGCTGTTCTCGGCCACCGCTGATTTTACAGAATTTGTGTTTTTAAGGCTACGTTCATGTTCAAAAACAGCGATCGGTAATAGTCCGTACAGCCCCACATGACAGTTGTCACAGTCGCAAGGAATATTATAAATCCCTGGACTCGAAGGCAGATATTAAATTATTTATTTTATTTTAGGGCGCAAGAACAACTGAGGTCATAAGCGCCCATACTATAACCTTAGAACACCAATGAGTAAACGAAGTTAGAAGCGACTATATGTATCGACGGAAGGACAGAGCTAAAAACAACGACTTCCCCTTGGAGAAAGATCCACAAAATTCCTTAAAGAACTGGGGATTTACTGATCTCTAAGAGAGTAAATCTTTTACGTAGTCTCACCGTACTGACAAATGTACTGAACAAATTTTAATAACTGCAAAACTAATGAACGATTTCACGACTGCAAGATAAAAAATCTTAGATACCATAAGTCTCAAAGGAAAAAAGGACTCGCAACCCCTAAAGAAATTTCATTAAGGCACTGTCAGTGCAGAAGAAGCAGTTAGCACACTGTAATGCCAAAAATTAAACACCTCTTCTATTAAATAAAGTACAGTTTGGACATAATTAAACTTATATGTACTCAAGGACATTCGCAGCTTTCATCGCAAATCTGTCTTTCTCCCAACAACAGCCGCCGTTGCAGATCTATTGCAGTATTGGTCAGATGTGTGAAAGTTCCTTATACATGTGATGTCCCATTTATCTTGCTCATCCCACATAAAATTTTGTCCAGAAGCAGAATCCAAACTGATCTTCCCCGAGATCGGCTTCTATTAGTTTTTCAATTCGTCTGTAAAGAATTCGTGTTAGTATTTTACAGCCGTGATTTATTAAACTAATAGTTCGGTTATTTTCACACCTGTCAGCACCTGCTTTCTTTGGAATTGGAATAATTATATCCTTCTTGAAGTCTGATGATATTTCGCCAGTCTCATACATCTCGCCCACCAAATGGAAGAGTTGTGTCATGGCTTGCTCTCCCAAGTCTATCAGTAGTTCTAATGGCATGTTATCTACTCCCGGTGCCTTGTTTCTACTTTGGTCTTTCAGTGCTCTGTCAAATTCTTCACACAGCACCATATCTCCCATCTCGTCTTCATCTACGTCCTCTTCCACATCCATAATATTATCCTCAAGTACCTCGCCACTGTCAAGACCCTCTACATACTCCTTCCACCTTTTTGCTTTCCCTTCTTTGGTTGGTTTGTGGGATTAAAGGGACCAGACTGCTACGGTCATCGGTCCCTTTTTCCAAGTACTAAAAAAACACCCACAGAGAATAAAAACGATTAACAGAATAGAGCACAGACGACACAGAACAAGAGAAACTGAGACGAAGACCAGACAAAACGAACTAAAATCACACAGAGTGTGACGGTGGTTGGCCGACCATAGAAATAAAAAAAAGGAAAAGCCAACCACTTAAAACACATTAAAAAATCAGTTTAAAACCGGAGGCCAGAGGCCAGAATCCACACAAAACAATAAGGCAAAACAGAAACACTTAGATTAAATGATAAAAAAAACCTGCCCGAATAAAACGTAAAACTAAGTCAGGCGTAGCAGAGTCATCTGTTAAAAGGGCAGGGAGTGTGTCAGGCAGTGCGAACGACTGCCTGAGCACAGCTAAAAGCGGACACTCCAATAAAATATGGACCACAGATAAAACGGAGCCGCAGCGACATAGAGGTGCGTCCTCACGGCGCAATAAGTGGCCGTGCGTAAGCCGAGTGTGCCCAATGCGCAGCCGGCAGAGGACAACAGACTCCTTGCGGGAGACCCGCTTGGACGACCGCCACACAGCCGTCGTCGCCTTGATCGGACGGAGTTTGTTCGGCGTGGGCAGATTGCGCCATTCAGCGTCCCAAACCGATAGAACTTCGCGGCGTAAGACTGCCCGCAAATCAGTTTCCAGGAGGCCAATCTCCAGAGATGATTTACTAGTGGCCTCTTTCGCCAGGTGGTCAACATTCTCATTGCCAGGTATCCCAACATGGCCTGGGGTCAACACGAAGACCACAGAGCGGCCGCAACGCGGAAGATTATGCAGGGACTCCTGGATAGCCATCACCAGACGAGAACGAGGGAAACACCGGTCGAGAGCTTGTAAACCGCTCAGGGAATCGCTACAGATAACGAAGGACTCACCTGAGCAGGAGCGGATATACTCTAGGGCACGAAAGATGGCAACCAGCTCAGCAGTGTAAACGCTGCAGCCATCCGGCAAAGAACGTTGTTCGGAATGGTCCCCTAGAGTTAGCGCATACCCGACACGACCAGCAACCATCGAACCGTCAGTGTAAACAATTCCAGAGCCCTGATACGTGGCCAGGATGGAATAAAAGCGGCGGCGGAAGGCCTCTGGAGGGACTGAGTCCTTCGAGCCCTGTGCCAAGTCGAGCCGAAGGCAAGGGCGAGGAACACACCACGGGTGTGTACGCAGAGGTGCCCGGAAAGGAGGTGGAACAGGGAAAAACCCAAGCCCGGAGAGAAGCTCCTTGACGCGTACGGCGATCGGACAACCCGACCGGGGCCGACGGTCTGGCAGATGGACGACTGACTGCGGGAACAGGAGACGGTAGAGCGGATGCCCGGGCATGCTAAAAACATGGGCAGCATAAGCAGCCAGTAATTGTTGGCGTCGTAACCGCAGTGGAGGGACACCTGCCTCCACTAGTATGCTGTCCACAGAGCTGGTGCGGAAAGCACCAGTGGCAAGGCGTATCCCGCTATGGAGGATTGGGTCCAGCACCCGCAACGCTGATGGGGAAGCTGAGCCATAAGCCAGGCCCCCATAATCCAGACGAGACTGGAGTAACGCCTGGTAGAGCCGGAACAGGGTAGATCGGTCGGCGCCCCAGCGGGTGTGGCTCAATCATCGCAGAGCATTGAGATGCCGCCAACACGCCTGTTCGAGCTGCCGGATATGAGGCAGCCAAGTCAACCGGGCATCGAAAACCACCCCCAAAAACCTGTGTGATCCCACCACTGAAAGAAGTTCGCCGTTAAGAGAAAGCTGCGGCTTCGGGTGGACAGTATGTCGCCGGCAGAAATGCATAACGCAGGTCTTGGCTGCCGAAAACTGGAACCCATGAGCTACAGCCCAAGACTGCGCCTTGCGGATTGCGCCCTGTAGCTGACGTTCAGCAGCTGCAATGCCAATAGAGCTGTAGTAAAGGCAGAAGTCGTCAGCATACAGGGAAGCGGAGACAGAACTTCCCACGGCCGCAGCGAGCCCGTTAATGGCTATTAAAAACAGGCAGACACTTAAAACAGAACCCTGTGGCACGCCGTTCTCCTGGACGTGGGAGGAACTACATGAGGCTGCGACTTGCACGCGGAAGGTACGATACGACAGGAAATTGCGAATAAAGATCGGCAGAGGGCCCCGAAGACCCCATCCATGAAGCGTAGAAAGGATGTGATGACACCATTTCGGCGGGCAAAGGCAGTGCGGATGGCCGACTCCAGGCTCACCAGATTGTCGGCGGCGGAGCGGCCTTTCCGGAACCCACCCTGAGACGGAGCCAGAAGGCCCCGAGACTCCTGTACCCAATTCAAGCGTCGGCTCACCATCCGTTCGAGAAGCTTACAAAGAACGTTGGTGAGGCTAACGGGGCGGTAGCTGTCCACCTCCAAAGGGCTCTTGCCTGGTTTCAAAACGGGAATGACAATGCTTTCCCGCCATTGCGACGGAAACTCACCCTCGATCCAGAGACGGTTGTAAAGGTCGAGGAGGCGTCGCTAGCAGTCCACTGAAAGGTGTTTCAGCGTCTGACGGTGGATGCGATCGGGTCCGGGAGCGGTATCAGGGCAAGCGGCAAGGGCACTGTGAAATTCCCACTCACTGAATGGGGCATTGTAGGATTCAGAAGTGTGGGTGCGAGAAGAAAGACTCCGATGTTCCATCCGCTCGTTAATGGAGCGGAAGGCCTGGGGGTCATTCGCAGAAGCGGAACTCATAGCAAAATGCTCTGCTAAGCGGTTTGCAATGACGTCGGAGTCAGTACAAACTGCTCCATTCAGTGAGAGCGCAGGGACGCTGGCAGGGGTCCGATAGCCGTAGACGCGTCGAATCTTGGCCCAGACCTGCGATGGAATGACATGGAGGCCAATGGTGGACACATACCGCTCCCAGCACTCCTTCTTGCCTTGGCGGATAAGGAGGCGGGCCCGCGCACGCAGCCGTTTGAAGGTGATGAGGTGTTCAATGCAGGGATGTCGCTTGTGACGCTGTAGCGCCCGCCGGCGATCTTTAATCGCTTCAGCGATCTCAGGCGACCACCAAGGCACAGTCCGCCGCCGAGGGGGCCGCAGAGGAACGGGGAATGGCAGATTCGGCGGCAGTAACGATGCCGGTGGTGAACGATGTAACCACCGCATCAATGTCATCATTTGAGAGAGACTCAATAGCGGCAGTGGAGGAGAACAAGTCCCAGTCAGCCTTATTCATAGCCCATCTGCTAGGGCGCCCAGAAGAGTGACGCTGTGGTAGTGACAGAAAGATCGGAAAGTTGTCACTACCACACAGGTCGTCATGCACACTCCATTGGACAGACGGTAAGAGGCTAGGGCTACAGATTGAAAGGTCAATGGCGGAGTATGTGCCATGCACCACACTGAAGTGTGTGAAGGCACCATCATTCAAAATCGAGAGATCGAGCTGCGACAATAAATGCTCAACGGTGGCGCCTCGACCTGTTGCCACTGACCCACCCCACAGAGGGTTATGGGCGTTGAAGTCGCCCAATAGCAAGAAAGGTGGTGGCAATTGGGCTATCAGCGCAGTCAGGACATGCTGCGAGACATCACCATCCGGTGGAAGGTAAAGACTGCAGACGGTAATAGCCTGCGGCGTCCACACCCTAACAGCGACAGCCTGTAAAGCTGTTTGTAGAGGGACAGACTCGCTGTGAAGAGAGTTAAGGACATAGATGCAGACGCCACCAGACACCCTTTCATAAGCTGCTCGGTTCTTATAATAACCCCGATAGCCACGGAGGGCGGGGGTGCGCATTGCTGGAAACCAAGTTTCCTGCAGAGCAATGCAGAGGAAAGGGTGAAGGCTGATAAGTTGTCGGAGCTCAGCTAGATGGTGGAAGAAACCGCTGCAGTTCCACTGGAGGATGGTTTTGCCCATGGCTGAGAAAGGCGTGACGGGACTGGGAAGGCAGATTACGCCGCTGGGTCACCTGCTGCCTCCGATTGAGCACCTGTGCTAGTGCTATTCATGACGTCTGAGGGACCAGCGAGATCGAGGTCCTCAGCGGACGCCAGAATCTCCACCTCGTCCTCAGACGCAGAGCTGTTGTGGTGGGGTGGCTGCCACCGCGAGTTCCTTGGGCTTAGAGCTCTTGTTCTTTGATTTCTCACGCTGCTCCTTGGGTTTAACTGGCTGGGAGGGCTTCACCGATTCAGTCTCCGGGACTGAGGAGGATCGTGAAGCCCTTCGACCAGCTGATTGTGGGCACTTACGCCACTGTCGGTCGTCAGCCTTCCCGCTGGTGGAAACCTGGGAAGGGAGGGACCCAAGGGACCCCTTGCGAGCGTGAGAAGCCGAAGAAGTTGGACACTTCTCCGGCTTAGAAGCGAGGACCGACGTCCCCGATGGGGGGGGGGGGATGGTGTTGCTCCTGAGGTAGGTGGCACAGGAGTAACCCGGTGGGTAGAGCCCCCCACTGGCAAGGGGGCAGGAGGAGTTGTACCACTCGTCGATCCGGCCGGAATTCGCGAAACTGATGGGGCGAGCACAGGTGTTGTAGCAGCGGCGTAGGAAGATGTCATTCTCACTGGATGTAATCGGTCGTATTTCCTTTTGGCCTCAGTATAAGTCAGTCGGTCCAGGGTCTTATATTCCATGATTTTGCGCTCTTTCTGGAATATTCTGCAGTCTTGCGAGCAAGGTGAATGGTGCTCCCCGCAGTTGACGCAGATGGGAGGCGGGGCACATGGAGTATCGGGATGAGATGGGCGTCCGCAATCTCGACATGTGAGGCTGGAAGTGCAGCGGGAAGACATATGGCCGAACTTCCAGCACTTGAAGCACCGCATCGGGGGAGGGATATAGGGCTTGACGTCACATCGGTAGACCATCACCTTGACCTTTTCTGGTAACGTATCACCCTCGAAGGCCAACATGAAGGCACCGGTAGCAACCTGATTGTCCCTCGGACCCCGATGAACGCGCCGGACGAAATGAACACCTCTACGTTCTAAGTTGGCGCGCAGCTCGTCATCAGACTGCAAAAGGAGGTCCCTATGGAAAATAACACCCTGGACCATATTTAAACTCTCATGTGGTGTAATAGTAACGTTAACATCCCCCAACTTGTCACAAGCAAGTAACCTGCGTGACTGGGCGGAGGATGCAGTTTGTATCAGTACTGACCCAGAGCGCATTTTGGACAAGCCCTCCACCTCCCCAAACTTGTACTCTAAATGCTCGACGAAGAACTGAGGCTTTGTGGAGAGAAAAGACTCCCCATCAGCTCTCGTGCAAACTAAGAATCGGGGCGTATAACTGTTATCTCCATCCTGAGACTTACGCTCTTCCCACGGCGTGGCCAGGGAGGGGAGCGTTTTCGGATCGTACTTCTGAGCATTAAATTGAGCCCGAGAACGCTTAGAGACAGCTGGCGGCTGGCCGCCAGCGAGAGATGATGTACCACGCTTCATTGCGGGTCATCCGCCCTGATGCCACCTACTCCGACCAAGGGCCCTGCCCACGGGCGCCACCCAGCCACACCAAAGGCCACCTGGCAGGATGGCCGTTGCCGGGAGTCCCGATACCCCAGGAGGATAGGCATCTACTCTTTGGCATACGTGGGGAGTTAACGGCGCAGGCATCAGTAGAGCGATCCCTGTGTTGTCAGGGGGCTACAACCAACAGGGTACATGGCGGCCCTACCACAACGGACTGGCTACCGTGCTGGATCTTAGGTGCAAAAATGTCCAAGGTCGTCGTCGCAGTTCAAAGAAACACTGCAGAGTGCAGCGTGGTAATCGCACCCAGGGACGTATCCTCGCCCAAGAGATCGAAAACGAGCGGGACACCATTGCAACGACGAAAAAGCCGGCTAAAGGTCTAATTGCACGACGGATACAGTGCACCATGTAAGGCGCCCTTCCCCAATTGGCTCGCTCTTCGGAATAATTTAGAAAGATGGAGGTCAAACCCGAGAGGGGACCATCACGTAAGGCCGAAACATGTGAGACTCCTTTTAGTCGCCTCTTACGACAGGCAGGAATACCGCGGGCCTATTCTAACCCCCGAACCCGCAGGGGGTTTCCCTTCTTTGCTTAGGACTGGTTTACCATCTGAGCTCTTGATATCGATATAGGCGGTTCTCTTTTCTCCGAAGGTCTTTTTAATTTTTCAGTAGGCGGCATCTATCTTGCCCCTAGTGATATATATGCTTGTACATCCTTACATTTGTCCTCTAGCCATTCCTGCTTAGCCTTTTTTCACTTCCTGTCGATCTCATTTTTGCGGCGTTTGTATTCCTTTTCGCCTGCTTCATTTATTGCATTTTTTATGTGTTCTCCTTCATCGATTAAATTCAATGTCTCTTGTGTTACCCAAGGATTTCTACTAGCCCTCGTCTTTCTACCTACTTGATCCTCTGCTGCCTTCACTATTTCATCTCTCAAAGCAACCCATTCTTCTTCTACTGTATTACATTACCCTGTTCTTGTCAATCGTTCCCTAATGCTCCCTCTGGAACACTCAAACTCTCGTTCTTTCTGTTTATCCAGGTCCCATCTCTTTAAATTCCTAACTTTCTGCAGTTTCTTCAGTTTTAATCTACAGTTCATAACCAATACATTGTGGTCAGAGACCACATCTGCCCCTGGAAATGTCTTACAATTTAAAACCTGGCTCCAAAATCTCTGTCTTACCATTATATAATCTATCTGATATCTTATAGTATCTCCAGGGTTCTTCCATGTATACAACCTTCTTTCATGATTCTGAAACCAAGTATTAGCGATAATTAAGATATGTTTCGTGCAAAATTCTACCAGGCGGCTGCCTCTTTCATTCCTCACCCCCAGTCCATATTCACCACTACTTTTCCTTCTCTTCCTTGTCCTACAATCGAATTCCAGTCCCCCATGACTATTTGAATAATTTTTTTTATTTCATCAGACATTTCTTCAATGTCTTCATCATTTGCGGAGCTAGTTGGCATATACGAGAAATTTGTACTACTGTGGTAGGCGTGGCTTCGTGCCTATCTTGGCTAGTATAATGCGTTCACTATGCTGCTCGTGGTAGCTTTTCCGTGTTCCCATTTTTTATTCTTTATTACACTTACTCACGCATTACCCCTATTTCATTTTGTATTTATAACCCTGTATTCACCTGACCCGATGTCCTTTTCCTCCTTCCGCCGAACTTCAAGAATTCCCACTGTAACTTTAATCTATCCAGTTCCCTTTTTAAATTTTCTAACCTATCTGCCAGGTTAAGGAATCTGACATTCCACGCTCTGATCCGTAGAACGCCAGTTTTGTTTCTTCTCATAACGACGCCCTTGAACAGCTTATCAGTAGCGAACGACCCATCAGACACCTCTGTGCAAGCTGAACTCCTTTTAGAAGACCGTTGAATGGTCAACTAGATAGTCTGATTTTGTTCCGCTTGTGTCTTGCAACGATAGGTTCATAAAAGAACAAACTTTTTTATGGAGGCTGCAGGATGTGCCACACTAGACCCGATGAACAACACGGCAGCCGAGTTTCTCACATCACCAACACGAAATGCTGCACTGTGGATTAGCAACCGCCTGTTAATCAAAGTGCATACTTCTACAGTATTAGTTTTTAAAGGAATCTGTTAAAAACGAAAGTTTCGCAAAACTAGTACCTAATTTTGCCACATCCAATAAAAAATATTGCTCCGGTATGTTCAAATTTTCTTCCCAACGACGAACTTTTTTTTTTTTTTTTTATAAAGTGAACTATTGATACTTTGTCATAACAAAGTAAGAGACGACGCTCAACAAAATGGTTCATCAAGTTAATGGATTCTTCTCTCACTCCTTGGTGCAACGGCTCCATATTTAAGGTAGAAGTGCAAACAAAAATCAATCTGTTCCACCAATATTTATTTATTAGCAACTGATGTGCGTGATATTAGGCAATATAAAGTAACGATATGATAAACGATTGTTGACAGTAAGATGATGTGACGAATTCACATTGTTTACGTGTCACCGACAGAGCTGAAGGGCCAAGATTCCCAGTATACGATGTGAAGCGACCAACGTTTTGGTTATGCAGAACATCCGCGGGTCAAGATGAATTTAGCAGAACCAAACGGCTGTAAGGTCACTATACACACTGGTGTGACAGTACGTCGGTATTTTCAATCTGTTTGTGATATTTGATGAGTTCTAACTACATCCACCGCAGCAATAAGAAGCTCTCGGAAAGAAAACTGAGCAAATAATACAACATGCCAGTTTTAGGGGAACAAGAGTTACGCAAGCAAAATTATCACAACTTTTATAAGTCACTGATTAAGTAGTTTCTGAAACGTACGACGAAACATTCTTACAAGGAAGTGATGATGTTTGGTTTGTGGGGCGCTCAACAGCGCGGTTATCAGCGCCCGTACAATTTCCCAACCTTTGCGCAGTCCAATTTCGCCACTTTCCTGGATGATGATGAAATGATGAGGACAACACAAACACCCAGTCATCTCGAGGCAGGTGAAAATCCCTGACCCCGCCGGGAATCGAGCCCGGGACCCCGTGCTCGGGAAGCGAGAACGCTACCGCGAGACCACAAGCGGCGGACTTACAAGGAAGTGTACGGAAAGAGTAATACTTTGAAAGCTGATACGTTGTGACTGTCGCCCTGTGGAAATATGCCATGAACGGTTTTCCTCCGCGCTGATGCTTAGTCGTAGATAAAGGTCCAAAGTACTGCTGCTACGAGGAAATCAGCATGCTGTATCTTGTCAGAACTAAAAACGTCCCCCACTTCTCTGATGTTTGTCTTTAATACCCCCCCTGCCGTTTTTAGAAATTATAAATAGAGATGACCAATAGCACTGTTCTTGATACAGCAGCATAGCAACCTCTCTGCACTCGACTGCATTTCCTCCAAACGATCCGTTTCATTATAGTTCCAGAAGAAGCAGCCCATGCAAAGTACCTATAGAATTCTAACTCTCTCCTGTAGACGTTAAGCAGAGTGCTTTTATTTAATGTTCTTCCCTCTCCTTACATAAATACAAAATACGAATATATTCACGCTCCAGTTATTTGCTTGCTTTCTCGCTGGAGTTACGTTACTTAACAAAATCACTGAGGCTCACAGAACGACGGTTGCAAAATAAGTAGCGTGTCTACAGGCGTTTAACGACTCTCTCTCTCTCTCTCTCTCTCTCTCTCTCTCTCTCTCACACACACACACACACACACACACACACACACACACACACACACACACACACACACACACACACACCGAAGTCGTGTTTATGATTGTGTGTATGAGAATTACACCAAGCGACGACCACATAAATGTTTTCTTCTTCGCCGCAAGTCCGTTTTATTGTGCTGGCAAAACGGCCCCGCCGCGACTGTCCTCTCCAGTAGCCGCTGCGCGCACACCACGCGCGCCTGACAAGCGGGTGGTCTGGTGTACATTCGCGTTTCGAGAGCCACGAGAACTCTGCCAGCCGTCAGCGACGGCCGCGTTTCTGCACTTCACGATGGCTGGCGTCGGCCCCAAAATGCGTCCCGCTTGCATTCCGCACCGTGCACTAATTCTGTAAACTATTCTCCACACGACCCGAGCAGAAGACTTATGTATCTCATCGGATGATACTCATGCATAAATCAGCAGATTCCATAAAGTCTGCACTGACTTCGACTGTGACAACTTCTTCCTCCTTTTCGTCCAGTCGATAGAGACCACTGCGCGTGAATACGAAATTATAGACGCAAACGCTATTTCTTGACCTTTAAATCTGGGAATACTCATTAAAAATATCAAAAAGAAATAAAATGCACAAAACGTATCAACTGGCAATGTTAACTTAATAATAACGACTTCGTACTGCAGCAATTTATTGTAATGTCGAAGCGATGGATAAACGTACCTGAGCGGTAGGCCGTTTCTTTACGTCTGGAATGACGTTGTTTTAAATCCAGTGCGATGTGTGTTCAAAAAATAACGGGAATTTTGTAATTTCGCGTGATGTATCACTCCGGTTCGTGCAGCTCTCTTATGTTAGTAAAAATATGTTAAAAGTATCTGCACAGTGTTAAACGTGATGAATATTTAGTCTGTTGTTAGCTGTCAGAAAGGTTACGTGTATTTTGGTAGTATTGGCGATTATTTATTTTGTATAAAAATGGATCAGAGGATTTGTATTAAATTTTGCTATGAGAACGGAGTAACGAGCAGTAACATTTTCTATATATTAAATACTGGTTTTGGTGAATCACCTACGCGTATAACAAGGGTTTATGAGTGGTATAAATCACAAACTGAGAAATCACTAATGATGTTGGCATATGAACTGGCTCGTAGCAAGACATTTTTTTTTCGTATTAGCTGTGTGACAGCAAATTTTCTCCTAAAATTGTTGAATCTGAACAAAAGCTGGGGTGAATGCACGTTGTTCAGGAGCTGCTAGGTGAAGTAAACAACAATGCACGTATCTGACATCGAAACTACGGCTCAATTGTCCCAGTGGAAGCATTCTGAACTGCCACGACAGAAAAAACTGGACTAGTGCGTTCAAACGTGAAGAGTATTCCAATTTAACGGCACCGTGCACCGTGAGTTCTTGCCACAAGGTCGAACGATCAATAAAGAGTGCTACTTACACGTGCAACGCCGTTTGGGTGAAGCAATCAGGAAAAATAAAATCACGCCCGGATTTGCGACGGGCGAAGTACTAGTGCCTTTTGCAACTCCGTTGTGCGTTCGTGAATTTTTGGCTCAAAATAATGCTGTTATGGAGCCCCAACCTCCATTTCGCCGGGTATCGCCCTGTGTGAATTTATTTCCACGCAATAGCTAACGACATTCTGCAGTTGAATGAGTACGCATTTCGTAAGGTGATATGAAATGCTGTATTTATTGTTTGCTGAATCTGGTCACTAAAACTGAGACTTACACCACGGCAACGTTCTGTGTTGCAGATACCCGTGACATGCATTTGCCTTCCAACGTATCTGTCATTTTAGAAGATTGCACGCTACACTGTTCTCAAATGATGTGCAGCAGGTACTCAATTTCCGAGAAGATTTGGAAGTGCAGATGAATTATCGCAACGGGCGACACCTACCGCGGCAACAGAGGTCGCAAAATAATGACCACAGTCCCTATTCATATCTTTGCTTTCTGTTCACACAACACGCGCCCATAATTCGCTAATGTCACATGCAACAAAATACACTTCCCTAAGGATGACTTCATATTTTCAGGAGCCACGTATCTGCGTTTATTAGTCATATTTTCATGAAAGTAAATGCTTTCACCGCCGCAAGCATAACTACAAACAGCAAACGAAAACCGCTGAATTGTGTCATCTGTCGCTTTCCTTACTAGCGACAAAGCTGATTCACGAGCATGCAGAACACTTTAGGAACACAAGATTCCTTATCCCTGTTTCTCTTTTGGTGTTTGGTGAGGTCATCATGAGAACTTTGTATATACTGCTCGCACGCAAAGTTCTTGGCCCCGCAGACCGCAGGCGGATATCCTCAATCTCTCTGGGGAAGAACGCTGGTACTTCTCACAGTTAACTTACGTCATCACCGTGGGATTCTTCAAATCTCCCATGAGAAACGTCACGGTGCTGAACGTGCCTATTTGTACTGTTCGCGAATAGGAGAATCAAGATAGTAAAAGAAACTGCATTGCCGGAAAATGTCAATGCTTTTCAGAAAGCCGCCCATCATAGTCGTATTCTCAGCGCCGCAGTGTCAATGACCTGAAAACAAGGAAAATGGTGATAGCCGGTACATACGGGTAACGACGTCCCCACTTTCATTTATCTGCACTTCTTTGTCGTCTTCAGAGTGGAACAACCATAGTTGAACGTAACCTCATATCATTCCGTATTCTAAGCATAAGGTATTTAATACCTACTCGTTAAAAACTAAGTTTATTTGATAAATACGTACCTAGAGGTATTTCTCATGACGATCAATTTTTTTCAAAGAGGAATTGCGTGGTTGTCACTGATGAAGTACAGCTACACCTGGTTGATTTTAGTCATTTATGCTTCTTTTTTAGTTACTATTTTCGAGCACACATTCTTGTACAAAACTGAATTGTCGAGCTGGAATCAGGCATAATCACTAATGCACGACTACGATCTTTGTTTCATTGACGGCTTTGCTGTTTACATGAGTAAGCGCTCGAGAATGGGGCTGTGACCTCGAAACTACTCGCAATGTACACTGTGCAGTCACAATGTCACCACATGTCAGAAGCTACACTACTGGCCATTAAAATTGCTACACCACGAAGATGACGTGCTACAGACGCGAAATTTAACCGACAGGAAGATGATGCTGTGATATGCAAATGATAAGCTTTTCAAAGCATTCACAAAAGGCTTGCGCCGGTGGCGACACCTACAACGTGCTGACATGAGGGAAGTTTCCAAACGATTTCTCATACACAAACAGCAATTGACCGGCGTTGCCTGGTGAAACGTTGTTATGATGCCTAGTGTAAGGAAGAGAAATGCGTACCATCACGTTTCCGACTTTGATAAAGGTCGGATCGTAGCCTATCGGGATTGCGGTTTATCGTATCGCGATATTGCTGCGCGCATTGGCCTAGATACAATGACTGTTAGCAGAATATGGAATCGGTGGGTTCAGGAGGATAATACGGAACGCATGCTGGATCCCAACGGCCTCGTATCACTAGCAGTCGAGATGACAGGCATCTTATCCGCATGGCTGTAACGCATCCTGCAGCCACGTCTCGATCCCCCAGTCAACAGATGGGGATGTTTGCAAGACAACAACCATCTGCACGAACAGTTCGACGACGTTTGCAGCAGCATGGACTATCAGCTCGGAGACCATGGCTGCGGTTACCCTTGACGCTGCATCACAGACAGGACCCCCTGCGATGGTGTACTCAACGACGAACCTGGGTGCACGAATGGCAAAACGTCATTTTTTCGGATGAATCCAGGTTCTGTTTACAGCATCATGATGGTCGCATCCGTGTTTGGCTACATCGCACATTGGAAGCGTGTATTCGTCATCGCCATACTGGCGTATCACCCGGCGTGATGGTATGGGGTGCCATCGGTTACACGTCTCGGTCGCAATGACGGCACTTTGAACAGTGGACGTTACATTTCAGATGTGTTAGACCCATGGCTCTACCCTTCATTCGATCCCTGCGAAACCCTACATTTCAGCAGGATAATGCACGACCGCATGTTGCAGGTCCTGTACGGGCCTTTCTAGATACAGAAAATGTTCGAGTGCTGCCCTAGCCAGTACGTTCTCCAGATCTCTCACCAACTGATAAACGTCTGGTCAATGGTGGCCGAGCAACTGGCTCGTCACAACATGCCAGTCACTACTCTTGATGAACTGTGGTATCGTGTTGAAGCTGCATGGGCAGCTTTACCTGTACAAGCCATCCGAGCTCTATTTGACTCAATTCCCAGGCGTATCAAGGCCGTTATTACGGCCAGAGGTGGTTGTTCTGGGTACTGATTTCTCAGAATCTATGCACCCAAATTGCTTGAAAATGTAATCACATGTCAGTTCTAGTATAATATATCTGTCCAATGTGTAACGCCGGAAATGCATATCCTCCTATTTCCATCTATTGTACTATAATTTTTTTCCTTGTTTTATTACCTCAAGATATGACATTTCTGTCTCTTTATATATTGTAATTGTTTTACTATATATATATATATATACACTCCTGGAAATTGAAATAAGAACACCGTGAATTCATTGTCCCAGGAAGGGGAAACTTTATTGACACATTCCTGGGGTCAGATACATCACATGATCACACTGACAGAACCACAGGCACATAGACACAGGCAACAGAGCATGCACAATGTCGGCACTAGTACAGTGTATATCCACCTTTCGCAGCAATGCAGGCTGCTATTCTCCCATGGAGACGATCGTAGAGATGCTGGATGTAGCCCTGTGGAACGGCTTGCCATGCCATTTCCACCTGGCGCCTCAGTTGGACCAGCGTTCGTGCTGGACGTGCAGACCGCGTGAGACGACGCTTCATCCAGTCCCAAACATGCTCAATGGGGGACAGATCCGGAGATCTTGCTGGCCAGGGTAGTTGACTTACACCTTCTAGAGCACATTGGGTGGCACGGGATACATGCGGACGTGCATTGTCCTTTTGGAACAGCAAGTTCCCTTGCCGGTCTAGGAATGGTAGAACGATGGGTTCGATGACGGTTTGGATGTACCGTGCACTATTCAGTGTCCCCTCGACGATCACCAGTGGTGTACGGCCAGTGTAGGAGATCGCTCCCCACACCATGATGCCGCTCCCCACACCATGATGCCGGGTGTTGGCCCTGTGTGCCTCGGTCGTATGCAGTCCTGATTGTGGCGCTCACCTGCACGGCGCCAAACACGCATACGACCATCATTGGCACCAAGGCAGAAGCGACTCTCATCGCTGAAGACGACACGTCTCCATTCGTCCCTCCATTCACGCCTGTCGCGACACCACTGGAGGCGGGCTGCACGATGTTGGGGCGTGAGCGGAAGACGGCCTAACGGTGTGCGGGACCGTAGCCCAGCTTCATGGAGACGGTTGCGAATGGTCCTCGCCGATACCCCAGGAGCAACAGTGTCCCTAATTTGCTGGGAAGTGGCGGTGCGGTCCCCTACGGCACTGCGTAGGATCCTACGGTCTTGGCGTGCATCCGTGCGTCGCTGCGGTCCGGTCCCAGGTCGACGGGCACGTGCACCTTCCGCCGACCACTGGCGACACCATCGATGTACTGTGGAGACCTCACGCCCCACGTGTTGAGCAATTCGGCGGTACGTCCACCCGGCCTCCCGCATGCCCACTATACGCCCTCGCTCAAAGTCCGTCAACTGCACATACGGTTCACGTCCACGCTGTCGCGGCATGCTACCAGTGTTAAAGACTGCGATGGAGCTCCGTATGAGACGGCAAACTGGCTGACACTGACGGCGGCGGTGCACAAATGCTGCGCAGCTAGCGCCATTCGACGGCCAACACCGCGGTTCCTGGTGTGTCCGCTGTGCCGTGCGTGTGATCATTGCTTGTACAGCCCTCTCGCAGTGTCCGGAGCAAGTATGGTGGGTCTGACACACCGGTGTCAATGTGTTCTTTTTTCCATTTCCAGGAGTATATATATATATATATATATATATATATATATATATATATATATATATATGCATTTATGTCGATGTATTCTTGGTTGTTTTGTAAATATTATTTGTATTTTTACGCTGGGTCTTGCCTAGGGAAAACTATGCTATCGAACGAATACATCGATAGGTCGTGTGAAGAATCAAAGTGTTTAGGATCTTTGGGAGTGTTAACTCTGCCGCGTGGAGCGCGGGCTGAGCAGAGGGAGTCTGGCTGGAGTAGCGAGTGGAGCAGGTGTGTTGTGTGACGCTCCCGCGAGTTGCCGCGCTTTCGGGGTTTGGCAGCATGTAATTGCGCTCGACTCGCGATGATAGTTTCTGACATGGTGTCGCGGACGGGAAGCATTAGGTGGCGCACATCAAGAGCCCGTTTCGCCTGGTGACCGTGTCGAGAAGAAGGCGCGCCAACATCCAGCTTCTGCAACAGCGACGGCCGACAATGAGTGACTGTTGCCACCTCCTCGATCGACGGCTTCAAACCTTCAATCAATCAACAAGGAAGACTGGAAGCACGTAAAGTTTTAGAACTGTATGGCAGACCTCAGCTTTTCAAACTGTACCATTTTCGTAACTATAATTACAGCAACTTAGCATGAACGTTTGTTGCTCATTGTCCCAATTGCATTACCAAGCAGGGTCCCTTCCTTTTCCGAAATGAACCCGAGTGTCGTTGAAATTCAAACGCCAGCATTAAAATAATAATATAGCATTTCACTGCTTTAATTTCAAAGTTCAGTTAAAGTTTTCATAGCTGGCTACAATATTTAGATTACACAAGCACGAATTAAGAGTGCGAGTTTTGTTACCGTATTTTAGCATACCTGTGACTGCAGCTCAGCTTGGTACGTACTAAATTTTACTATTGTTAATTGTTCAGAATCATTTAATTCAAGTTCAAAGTTAAATCCCTTATTTCTAAATTGCGTAGATTCAAGTAGCGAAATGATTGTTGAGGTAGTCCAAGACTAACCGTGTTTTACTGAATTTCGATGTGCTTCAGAAAGAAAGCTCACTATTAACTTCAGTCACGAAATTAACTTTCGATTTTCCGGTTTTATTAATTCTTTTGCTAAATTACGTCAGAGTGTAGCGAAATTTATTACTTCTGACAAACTTTCAGTTTTCACACTACACGTGTCAACCTTCAGTCGCCACACTTCTAGTGCTAATTATATGTGTAATAACCTTTCTTTTTCAGTTACTATAGTAATTGTCCTTAGGACTGGCGACCGTTATTTCCTCCAAATCTCAAATAGCTAATTACCGCTAGTTAATTGTTAACGTAACGGCCGCACATTTACTTTCCTTATTAACTTTACCCCTTTTCAAAATTAATTTCAACCAGTTTCATTTGCATTTTTCCTTTCATTTAGATGTAACCCTTTCCTCCCTCTTTACCAACAGATTAACTTCGGTGACGATTGCTTTTCCCTAATTTCCATTAGGTACACGCGGTTTAATTTTTCACTGTCATTAAGGTCGATAAGTGAAGGGGAGGTTACAAATGCATACCCGTTTATCATCTGCATTTCTTCTTGATGTAGCAATTTTAATGGCCAGTAATGTAGAAACCTTCTACAGCGCGGGCCGCTGCGAGACGCGCGGGAGGAGAGCCGGTGTTACAGACAGGAATCTGGAGCCATGTCGACATCAGTGCCATGGCTAGCTACGATAGGTTTCTCGGTCGAGGATCCATGGCGCTAACAGCACGATCGAGATCCCACATATTCTCGATTGGGCTTCAATGCGAAGTTTTCGGTGATCAGAGGAATACGGGACTGGAAGAAGGCCCAAGTCATAGCAATCTATAAAAAGGGTAGAAAACCGGATGCACGTAATTACCGGCCAATTTCACTGACATCGATTTGTTGTAGAATCGTGGAACATATTTTGTGTTCAGACATAATGACCTTTCTAGACTCTGAGAAGCTGATCTGCAGCAACCAGCATGGTTTTAGGAAACAGCGTTCATGCGAGAGACAGCTGGCCCTCTTTGTGCACGATATACAACAGGCTCTAGATACCGACTCCCAGGTTGATGCCATATTTCTCGACTTTCGAAAGGCGTTAGACTCAGTTCCGCACCGTCGCTTGCCCCAAAAAGTGCGCGCTTATGGCCTATCCGATGACATATGCGGTTGGATAGATAGTTCTCTAAGAGACAGGGAGCAGTATGTCGTCCTGACTGGGGCGACGTCAACAGAAACAAGCGTAACTTCAGGTGTGCCCCAGGTCAGTGTAATAGGTCCGCTGCTTTTTACGATTTACATAAACGATCTGGTTGATGGTATTGACAGCGGCATTAGACTGTTTGCTGATGATACTGTAGTCTACAGCAAAGTAGTATCACACGAAAGATGTGAACAAATCAATGAGGATCTGCAGAAAATAAATGCGTGGTGTAATGACTGGCAGTTATCTCTCAACATTAGTAAGTGTAACCTACTGCGTATAAGAAGGCGAAAATCCCCATTAATGTACGAGTACAAAATAAATGCCCAGTCTTTGGGAACGGTAAGATCCGTCAAGCATCTGGGTGGACTATTGGAAATGATTTCAAATGGAACAATCAGATTACACAAGTAACGGGTAAGGCGAAATCTAGATTGTGGTTTATTGGTAGAATCCTGAAGCGATGCAGTCCTTCAACAAAGGAAATTTCTTACAATACATTAGTTCGTCCAGTCTTAGAGTTTTGTTCGTCTGTATGGGACCCTTACCACTTGGATCCGAGTCAAGAGATTGAGAAGGTCCAAAGAAGAGCCACAAAATTCGTGACTGGTACATTTAGCCATCATGAGAGCGTTACAAATCTCAGAGAAAGACTGAAGTGGGACACACTTGCAGATAGACGACGCGCTAAACGGAAGAGGCTGTTAACTAAATTCCAAAATCCGATCCTCCCCGAGGATGTAGAGCATATATTATTACCACCAACTTTCAAATCGCGCAATGACCACCATTCAAAGATAAGGGAAATTAGAGCTCGTACTGAGGCGTTCAGACAGTCGCTTTTCTCTCGCGCGATCCGCGAGTGGAACATAGGGAGGGTTGGGGGTGGGGGGAATATGACTTTGGTGCAACTAGTTCCCTTCGCCACACACCGCTTTGTGGCTAGCGGAGTAGATATGTAGATATGTAGATGTAGAAACACGTTCTAATGCTCTTCGTAAGACGCACCTACTCCAAGATGTGTAACATCTTGCATTGTGCTGCTGGTAGATGCTATCGTGCCGAGGAAAAAACGAACTTCATGTAGGTGTGGACACGGTCCCCGAGGATAGATGCACACTCGTGTTGATCCACTGTGTCTCCCAGAATCACGGGTCGGCCTGCTACCTTGCGACGACTGTTGCAGGGTATCTACTTCCAGACGTTTCACGCCGTACGCGCCAGCGGCCGCCTGTCATCTGAAAAGGCCACCTGTCGACACTCAGTGGACGTCCAGCTGCGGCACTGACGTGCAAATTCCAGCCCTCATCGCCGATGAACAGCAGTCAGGATGGATGCTTCATCCAGTCGCTCGCCTATATGCAGGAATGTTCGCAGAACGATCGTGGATAAGACACTGTTGGTAGCTCCTTGGTCCATCTGGACGGTCAGTTGGTCAACAGCTGCACGTCTATTCGCCCATACACATCTCCATATATATATATATGTCATATATGGCCCGTGGCGCCGATGTGGACAGCGTCGTTGTGCCATGTACGGTACACTTTAACCACAGCAGCACCACCGTTTGCCTGTGATCCAGTGGTGAAGTATACCTGTGAAACTTCTACTTCTACATTCTATATGGATACTCTGCAAATAACATTTAAGTGCCTGGCAGAGGGTTCATTGAACCACCTTCACAATTCTCTATTATTCCAATCTCGTATAGCGCGCGGAAAGAATGAACACCTATATCTTTCCGTACGAGCTCTGGTTTCCCTTATTTTATCGTGGTGATCGTTCCGCCCTAAGTAGGTGGTGTCAACAGAATATTTCCGCATTCAGAGGAGAAAGTTGGTGATTGGAATTTCGTGAGAAGATTCCGTCGCAACGAAATACGCCTTTTTTTAATGATTTCCAGCCCAAATGCCGTATCATTTCTGTGTCACTCTCCCATATTTCGCGATAATACAAAACGTGCTGCCTTTCTTTGAACCTTTTCGATGTACTCCATCAGGCCTTTCTGGTAAGGATCCCACACCGCGCAGCAGTATTCTAAAAGAGGACGGACAAGCGTATTGTAGGCAGTCTCCTTAGTAGGTCTGTTACATTTTCTAAGCGTCCTGCCAATAAAATGCAGCCTTTGGTTAGCCTTCCCCACAACATTTTCTGTGTGTTCCTTCCAATTTAAGTTGTTCGTAATTGTAATACCTAGGTATTTAGTTGAATTTACGGCTTTTAGATTAGACTGATTTATCGTGTAACCGATGTTTAACGCGTTCCTTTTAGCACTCACGTGGATGACCTCATACTTTTCGTTATTTAGGGTCAACTGCCACTTTTCGCACCATACAGGTATTTCTTCTAAATCGTTTTGCAGTTTGTTTTGATCTTCTGATGATTTTATTAGTCGATAAACGACAGCGTCATATGCAAACAACCTATGACGGCTGTTCAGATTGTCTCCCAAATCGTTTATATAGATAAGGAACAGCAAAGGGCCTATAACACTACCTTGGGGAACGCCTGAAATCACTTCTGGTTTACTCGATGACTTTCCGTCAATAACTACGAACAGTGACCTCTCTGACAGGAAATCGTAAATCCAGTCACATATCTGTGACGATATTCCATAAGCACGCAATTTCACTACGAGCCGCTTGTGTCGTACAGTGTCAAAAGCCTTCCGGAAATCCAGGAATACGGAATCGACCTGAAATCCCTTGTCAATAGCACTCAGCATTTCATGTGAATAAAGAGCTAGTTGTGTTTCACAGGAACGATGTTTTCTAAACCCATGCTGACTGTGTGTCCAGGCAGCTACAATGTCATTTTTGAAATATTACTTTATTTTCATAAACTAGTTTTAGTGTTATTTTTCTTTTATGTTCAGATGGGCACGTAGGGAGCATGATTCTGGGAACTGGAGTTTGCTTCGTCCAGCAGTATTAGTGGTATTAGTATTAAAATTTCAATGTTGTTTCCATTCGCAGTGCCTTTTGGAAGCAGTGCTCAGCACTATGTAATATCACTAAATATTATAGTGCACAATCCTGATCTCTGCGACCGAAAGACAATGGCAACGAATAATGACTAGGATCGTAACACCAATATCTCCTGCTTTACCGCAAGAAGCTACATTCAGTGCCCAGCTTCATGGTTCAAATGGCTCTGAGCACTATGGGACTCAACATCTTAGGTCATAAGTCCCCTAGAACTTAGAACTACTTAAACCTAACTAACCTAAGGACATCACACACACCCATGCCCGAGGCAGGATTCGAACCTGCGACCGTAGCAGTCCCGCGGTTCCGGACTGCAGCGCCAGAACCGCGAGACCACCGCGGCCGGCCCCAGCTTCATACTCTAAATATTATTGTGTGAAATCCGTCATGCCTGATCGGAGCAAGAGAGTAAAACAGCTCAAAAACTAATCGTAATAAATGAATTAATATTTCGCGAATGACTAGTCTCAGCTGTCTGCGTTTATATTGCACTTAATTTACAGTCAAGATAGTTTACAGAAACGATAGTGGTCAAGCTTTACTACATTTAGTACCTAACAGATTTTAGGAAAGAGCACCACGTATTAAGATTTTATGAAATGTGTAGAAATACAAAAATAAATCAATAACTGCATAAAATATCATATTTATAGTATACGAGGTGTTGCAAAAGTCGCTGGACACTGAGTACTGATTTAAATAAAAGATTTAATTTTTGTTTCATTACATGTACAAACAATACTTGCAATTATTTTTTATGTTGAAACTGTTTTCTGTCCCCCTCGAACCGTCACTTTTCTTTGGAAAATTTCATTTAAATAATCGCGGACATCAGTAGCATAGCGTGGTGCACCACCATCGTGTTGAAACTAAATTTCTTGAAAGTTTTCAGCACACTCATAGTCCTGGTACCGCGTAATTCTTAAGCGTATCCGAACAGTTATCTCCTGTCACTGTTCCTTCATAAAAAATATGGTCCAAGTACGCCAAATTATGGTATTGCCTTCAAAACACTTACGCCAGGTAGTGGTTGTTCTAACGAAAGTTTTTGATTGTAAATATACCAGTAAGTGCAGTTATGTCTGTTAACTCGAGCGCTTAATTTAAAATTGGCTTCGTCGGACCACACTATCTTATACAGCAGGTTAGGGTCATGTTTTGTGTTGGTAAAGCATCAACTTTGGGTCACAGCTAAACTCATTTTCCTCAGTTGTGTGTTGTTGTGCGGGCAGATCTTGGTGCATCCATGACAAATCCATGTTCTTCAAACCTATCTCGTATGTCGTACAATGTTTGTCTACGTGGCGGTTTTGATATAAAGCGTCTTCCCACAGAGTGAGGTAGCGCAGTGGTTAGCACACTGGACTCGTATTCGGGAGGACGACGGTTCAAACCCCCGTCCAGTCATCCTGATTTAGGTTTTCCGTGTTTTCGCTCAGTCACTTAAGGCAAACGCTGGGATGGTTCCTTTGAAAGGGCACGGCCAACTTCCTTTCCCACCCATCCCTAACCCGATGGGACCGATGACCTCGCTGTTTGGTCCCACTTCTCAAACCAACCAACCAACCGTCTTCCCCATTCATTCACAACTGCAGTAGCACCACTTCTATAAAACGTTTCTGATGCGAAAATATTATGTTCTTTCGTTAACATCGGAAAACTACAGCTGTAAACACATATCACAGATAACGCTTTCAAAAATTCACTGGTAATTGTTTGACATTGCATTGTATACCAATTTGACAAGGTGTAATTATCAGCATTTGGTAATACTTAATGGCTTAAAACTCCCTACTGTACTACGTCTTGCTGTTACTTTTGTTTTGTTTTCTTTTAACCAACTTCCACCGACTTGCGCCGCCCTGTATAATGTTTATGGATATATAACCGAACACGTATTCAAGAGTTGTTACAGTAGCCCCGCACAATGAGACGATACACAGTCGGGAACTAAGTGGGGAGAAATGCAACACGAGTGATGAAATGATCGCGATAGATATGAAGGTCGTGCTAAAGCTCTTCAACAGCCTCTCACTCAACGGAAATTCCCACAATAATAGCATCGCTGGGGGCGTGAAACAACGTCCACTTTTCGCTGACGTGTCTCACTCTAGGTAACTTCGTTTCGCTGGCAACAAGACACGAGAGAAACTTTCGCTACAAAATTTTCGTGTCGTGTTTTTGACCACTGAAAAAAGGGTTAGGAAAATAGCGCTGTCCTTTGAGATTCGTTTTCGGAGACGATTACACAGTACTGAAACACTCCGATATAAACTTCAAGTCTCTGAAGAACAGCAGCTGCAAAAAGCCAGGCTGCCATTTCAGCATACGAAAATTCGACTTACTGGAGTAGAACTATGTTTGACATAGCGACTGATGCCCAGATATGGTTATACAACAAGAAGACACAACGAGAACGATAATCTGCTGTTCGTTGTCTCCCATAAATCAATGGACGGATTAATGTGGGTAGAAGGAACAAATCCTACTATAATAGGGCCAAAGATAAAATGGCTCAGAGCACTATGGGACTTAACATCTGAGGTCATCAGTGCCCTAGAACTTAGGACTACTTAAACCTAACTAGCCTAAGGATATCGAACCTGCGATCGTAGCGGTCGCGGGGGCCAAAGATGAAAGTTCTCGAGAAGAAAAAGGGCAGATAGCCAATTTGCACCTTAATGATTTCACACTGTTAGGAAGCAGGTGGCTGTCAAAATTGATGATCATCCTGTTGCAACAGGGAGAACACAGAAAGAGTGCATTACTATGAAAAAGTAAGGAGGGCGGGGCGCACTGGCTCCCCAGAGATGACACCTGCGGTCTGAGGCACATCCTGACTATTATCATCGTTGTATAAGGATAGGAGCTACGGATAGTAAATGAACCGCGAGCAGTCCGCAACCTTGGAAGTAGACTGAAGCGAAAATAGTGTAAAAAGGGAAGTCAACAGTAAACTGGCACATAAAAGCATAATAAAATGCAGCAGACTTGGATAGCCACACACGCAGAAACCAACTGGAGGCACACTATCGCCGCCAGACCCGTTGCCCCGTAGGCCCCGGTAATGATTAGGCAGAACGGTAATGTGTCAGAATGACGAAAAACGAAAAGCTCACTCAGTTATTGAAAAGAAGGGGAATTATACAATAGTAAAAGTATTAGGAAAAGTCTTGAGCTAGGCCGATGAGAACCGAATATCCCCCGGGGCTCACCGTGCAGTAAGTGGCATGCCGTGTACCCGTGTCAAACAGCCAATGAAAACACACTAAGAAACACCAAATAATGGTACGCAAACGACACCCTAGAATAAAACTAAGCCTGTTGTTGCCACTTGGGCTTCCTGGTCTAACGCCAAAGGCAATGGGTCTTTGCGTTTCAGTGAAATGGCCATCGACAGAATTGCATCAGAAAGTAAAACAGGTGGGTACTCTCGCCTGAGAATGTTGCCGCAAGTTGGCTAAGTGTAACCACTACGAAGCTGACAACTGGATGGTAGAATCTCTCCAGGAAATTAGAAGGGAAGACCGCCTCGCAGCCGTGAACATATTTACTGCTTGCTGTTTACTGAGGGTGGCCACAATGTCTCATAGCGTAATCCAAGCACACAAAAGCAAAGCTAGTTCGGTCGGCCGGAGGTTAGCCCCCGCCCGCCCCCCTCCCCCCCCCCCCAAATATATCTGTCTTCTTTCCTTTTGACAGCCTTCTTAGCTAACCGCTCAGCAAGCTTATTCCCCAAATTCATACTTGGCTCAGTATTCAGAGTACTGGTCAGAAATAGTCGTAGATAGTCAAATCTAAAGGAAATTTGAAATTTGTGATAAGTTCCTATGGGACCGAACTGCTGAGTCATCGGTCCCTTGGCTTACATGCTCCTTAATTTAACTTAAACTAACTTACGGTAAGGACAACACACACACCCATGCCCGAAGGAGGACTCGAACCTCCGACGGGGGTGGAGGCGAGGGGGTGGGAGGGAGGGTGGGGGGCGGGGGGGGGGGGGAGCCGCGCAAACCGTGGCAAGGCGCCTGAGACCGCGCGGCCGAAACCAAACGATTGCGAGAAACAGTACTGGTATAAACTGAAAAATACTTAAAGAATCATTACATAATGAGATTTTCACTCTACAGCGGAGTGTGCGCTGATATGAAACTTCCTGGCAGATTAAAACTGTGTGCCGGACCGAGACTCGAACTCGGGACCTTTGCCTTTCGCGGGCAAGTGCTCTACCAACTGAGCTACCCAAGCACGACTCACGCCCCGTCCTCACAGCTTTACTTCTGCCAGTAGAGCACTTGCACGCGAAAGGCGAAGGTCCCGAGTTCGAGTCTCGGTCCGGCACACAGTTTTAATCTGCCAGGAAGTTTCAATCATTACATATCAAGAAGTTTTTGTGCGTTTGGATACAAAGATGACAGAGGGCTCGGATGGTGATACGCAAGTATCCTGTATAAAAACCTACGTCCATACTCCTGCAAACCGCTAAATTACAAGGCAGAGGGCACTTCCCACTGAACTAGTTTCTTCCCTTTCCATTCACATATGGAGCGCCACAGGAGTGACAAAAGGCTTCTGTGCGCGCTGTAAATAAAAAAAAAAAATGAGTCAAATGGCTCTGAGCACTATGCGACTTAACTTCAGAGGTTATCAGTCGCCTAGAACTTAGAACTAATTAAACCTAAGGACATCACACACATCCATGCCCGAGGCAGGATTCGAACCTGCGGCGTAGCGGTCGCTCGGCTCCAGACTGTAGCGCCTAGAACCGCACGGCCACTCCGGCCGGCCGCTGTAAATAATCTTCTCTACAGGGTGTTACAAAAAGGTAAGGCCAAACTTTCAGGAAACATTCCTCACACACAAAGAAAAGATGTTATGTGGACATGTGTCCGGAAACGCTTAATTTCCATGTTAGGGCTCATTTTAGTTTCGTCAGTATGTACTGTACTTCCTCAATTCACCACCAGTTGGCCCAACTGAAGGAAAGTAATGTTGACTTCGGTGCTTGTGTTGACATGCGACTCATTGCTCTACAGTACTAGCATCAAGCACATCAGTACGTAGCATCAACAGGTGAGTGTTCGTCACGAACGTGGTTTTGCAGTCAGTGCAATTTTTACAAATGCGGAGTTGGCAGATGCCCATTTGATGTATGGATTAGCACGGGGCAATAGCAGTGGCGCGGTACGTTTGTATCGAGACAAATTTCCAGAACGAAGGTTTCCCGACAGGAAGACGTTCGAAGCAATTGATCGGCGTCTTAGGGAGCACGGAACATTCCAGCCTATGACTCGCGACTGGGAAGACCTAGAACGACGAGGACACCTGCAATGGACGAGGCAATTCTTCGTGCAGTTGACGATAATCCTAATGTCAGCGTCAGAGAAGTTGCTACTGTACAACGTAACGTTGACCACGTCACTGTATGGAGAGTGCTACGGGAGAACCAGTTGTTTCCGTACCATGTACAGCGTGTGCAGGCACTATCAGCAGCTGATTGGCCTCCACGGGTACACTTCTGCGAATGGTTCATCCAACAATGTGTCAATCCTCATTTCAGTGCAAATGTTCTCTTTACGGATGAGGCTTTATTGCAACGTGATCAAATTGTAAATTTTCACAATCAACATGTGTGGGCTGACGAGAATCCGCACGCAATTGTGCAATCACGTCATCAACACAGATTTTCTGTGAACGTCTGGGCAGGCATTGTTGGTGATTGTCTTGATTGGGCCCCATGTTCTTCCACCTACGCTCAATGGAGCAAGTTATCATGATTTCATACGGGATACTCTACCTGTGCTGCCAGAACATGTGCCTTTACAAGTACGACACAACATGTGGTTCATGCACGATGGAGCTCCTGCACATTTCAGTCGAAGTGTTCCTACGCTTCTCAACAACAGATTCGGTGACCGATGGATTGGTAGAGGCGGACCAATTCCATGGCCTCCACGCTCTCCTGACCTCAACCCTCTTGACTTTCATTTATGGGGGCATTCGAAATCTCTTGTCTACGCAACCCCGGTACCAGATGTAGAGACTCTTCGTGCTCGTATTGTGGACGTCTGTGATACAATTCTCCAGGGCTGCATCAGCGCATCAGGGATTCCATGCGACGGAGGGTGGATGCATGTATCCTCGCTAACGGAGGACATTTTGAACATTTCCTGTAACAAAGTGTTTGAAGTCACGCTGGTACGTTCTGTTGCTGTGTGTTTCCATTCCATGGTTACTGTGATTTGAAGAGAAGTAATAAAATGAGCTCTAACATGGAAAGTAAGCGTTTCCGGACACATGTCCACATAACACATTTTCTTTCTTTGTGTGTGAGGAATGTTTCCTAAAAGATTGGCCGCACCTTTTTGAAACACCCTGTATGTGTGCTCTATGGGAGTGATACGTAGAGTTCTGCAGTATCTTCCTAGATTCCTCAATACTGATTCTTGAAACTTTGTTAGTTGGGTTTCGCGGAGTTGTTGACGATTATACTCACGGTTCTGTCAGTTTAGCTTTTTCAGCATTTCCGTGATGTTCACCCAAGAACAGAACAAAAGTGACCAACAGTGCTGCCCTTTTTTTGTTTTTTTTTTTCTTTTTTCTTCAATACCCCCTTGACGCTTCTCTACGCCTTGACGTCCGCTAGAGCCGTACTCGACTGACTAATCGGTTGTCCGTATGGTCGTGCGCTTACGACCGACCAATGAAGCACGTCCGCTGCAGTCGAGTAACAACAGACTCACGGCAGGCAACCAGTCATTCGCGAGGCATCTAAACTCAAGGCAAAAAAGTATTGAAACTGGTAAGCCTGACGTTATATACAAATGTATTTGCTGGTTACAGAACATCGCAATTGACAAGGAGGGGGGGAAGAGCCAGCAGCTACACTTGCCAACCAACACAGTCGACAAAATTGTACGCTTTTGTTGACGAAAAATGTGCTGTCAGCCATTTGATGCAATTGCCATCCGAGATAAATTTATGAAGTTGTTTTTCTCGGGGGAAGTGAACGAATGAAAGCGGTTTGAGTACTTTAGAGAATATTGATTACAACTAGTGAACGTATAACTGACGGTGTTCCTCTCTTTTTTATTTTAAGTACAATTTCTAGATTTTTTTTCCAAATACAGCGGAACCTTGCATAGCGTGCACAATTCGTTCCAGAATCTTATTCGTAGTACTAAACAGTCGTCAAGCGAAATAGTTGATTCCATATAAATTAATGTAAAGTACGATATGCGTTCCATGCAGAAAAAGTAGTAAAATTTTTATCTTATTCGTGTCATTTATTCAAAGAAAATTATACATACAATATATGTATTTTATTATTCACGATACGTAACTAATTCTTTTTTATTAGAAAGCTATCTATAGTCATTTTCTTGTGCGTACGCTTCATCACTTGGTTAACATGCGACACAGCATCATCGTCAAATACCTTTGTAGTACTGGACTGATTTTCAGTGTACGATGCAACCGAGTCCCACTCTTCCAGCATTCCTCTCATTGCGTCAGAAGATTGCTGCTTTGCTGTCCTCCTCCTCCTCTGAAGAACTCCTCTCCATAACTTCCTGCTGTGAAACACACTACAACTCCATAACCTCTTCTGTGGTCATTTATTGGCTGTGATCTTCCACAAGCTCATCGATATCATTGTTATCCACTTATTTTCCCATGCTCTTGGCCAAAGACACAGTCTCGTTGACTACAGGCTCCACATGCACTGACTCAAATGCCTCGGAGTCACATTCTACAACGCACTCCGGCCAAAGTTTCTTCCAATCAGAAGTGAGAGTTCTCTTGGTAACCCCTTCTCACGCCTTTTCAATCATCTTGACAAAGCAACGACGTTGAAGTGATATTTCCAAACACTATGAGAGTAAGGTTCGTAGTTTCAGTCAACTCAAAGAAACGCTCGAAGAGTGCTTTAGTGTAGAGCTTCTTAAAGTTGGAAATAATTTGCTGGTCCACAGGCTGGAGTAACGGAGTGGTGCTGGGAGGCAGAAATTGGGTATTGATGAACTGAAATTTTTCAAGGAGGTGGTCTTGTAGGTCTGGAGATTGGAAGGAGCGTTATCCATAACAAACAAGACATGGAGTGACAGATTCATCTTCAGCAAATATTTTTTCACCGAAGAACTAAACACTTCATGGATCCTATCACAAAAAAGATCACGTGTCACCCAAGCCTTGTTTTTGGATCTCCACACCACATTTGACCTGCTCTTGTGGACTTTACACTTCTTGAAGGCTCTGGAATTTCTGAATGGTAAACAAGTAACGGTTTAATTTTCAAATCGCCGGTTGAATTGGCACAGAATATCAGAGTGAGAGGGTCTTTCATTGGCTTGTGAGCGGTCAATGCATTCACCTCTGCTGTTATAAAGATACACTTCGGCATCTTTTTCCACAACAGACACGTCTAATCACTATTAAAACCTGTTGCGGCAGATAACCCTCACAATCTACGAGCACCTTGAAGTTGCTGATGAAGTTCTCTGCTGCCTTTGTGTCGGAGCTGGCTGCTCCGCCGTGCCTCACAAAGCTGTGGATGCCGGTTCTCCTCTTAAAATCCTCGAACCACCCACGGCTTCCCTTAAACACTTCCTCCGCTGCTGTTGATCATGGCGTCCTCTTAACGAGTTCGGCGAAATTAATTCTCACCTTCTCACAAATGGTGTTCTCGTTAATAGAGTCGCCTTGCGAGGTTCCTCTGTACTCGTATACAATGGAGTGCTGGGGATCGGTCTCTGATGTACAAAACGAGCAGAGACTTCAATACAAGAACATACCACCGCATGCTTTTTTCAAGATCTGCATATCTTTAATTCTATGGGTGCGACGGCTGTTTGATGAAAAAGTTCTAGTGCTGATGCAAAAACAACGTCCGAACTAAGGGAAACAGAAATCTGTGAATAGGGGGTTAGTGGTGGTGGAGGGGTGGGGGGTGGGCGTCTTTGCGGTGCGGCAAGCGGAAAGTTGGTGATTTGGGTCTAAAAAATGGTTCAAATGGATCTGAGCACTATGGGACTTGACATCTACGGTCATCAGTCCCCTAGAACTTAGAACTACTTAAACCTAACTAACCTAAGGCCATCACACAACACCTAGTCATCACGAGGCAGAGAAAATCCATGACCCCGCCGGGAATCGAACCCGGGAACCCGGGCGCGGGAAGCGAGAACGCGACCGCACTACCACGAGCTGCGGACGATTTGGGTCTGACGTAAAGCGTGTCCAGATGGCGGGCGGTTAAGGAAACCATTCTAGAGAAGCAGAGCACGCTGGTTCGAGTTCCGGTTCGGCAGAAATTTTCAACTCCCACTGCTGCATTCCCGCAGTACCCTGTGCGGCTGGAAGTCATTATCTCCTTCCTATCTCTTTTCCTTTCCATTCCTTTCTCCCCAAATATTCATAGATCTCAGACCGTCGATCGCTATCAGGAAACGGTGACACTAGCTACGCACCATTATAGATTCCATTCTTTTGTGTACAGTGACTGCTGTAGGATTCGCAGACTAACACGAAAACACCGAAGTCAAGATGATCTGGAAAAAGAGTGGGACGTAACCAGTCTGTGTAACCCCATCAATGTAGTGTGACGAAGATGTGGCAACGCCATGAGGCATTTCTATGACATAGAATAGGCAGAATGAGGTGTTGGCGTAAAGTTGATTTTAGCCGAATTAAGGTTTTGCTGGTTGGTCCTTGAGATACCGATATAAACGCCCACTAACCATTCGATCGGCATCTTACGTAGCACATTCGTAAAACTGATCGAACTGCAACTATCTCTCCCACAACAGGGTTTTATAACCAGCTTCCGAATTGGGACGATCGTAGTTACCCGCCCCTAGGCTGAAAGCCCGCACACGCACCAGATATTATCAAAATCGCAAGAATGTTACGCTGACAACCCAGGTCTAAACGTTCCAGCCCAGACAGTAGTTCGCTAGCGTCAGCAGTGTGTGCCCCGGCAACCATCAGTTTCTTTGTCCAGGACACCCCTAACGCTGGACGAAACACGCATGCATCAACAATGGAGTCGCTAATAGAATGTGTGCCAATAGCCAACAGCTTATCTTTTTTCGAAGTACGAGAGTAAGTCAATCATTATCCGCAAAGTAGTTATAAAATGTTATTGTAATCAAATAGGAAACTTACAAGATCATTTTTCGACAGTTTCCTTGCGTTTCAACGCACTTGGTCCATCGTTGTAGAAGCTTCCTGATGCCCTCATAAAAGAAGGTTCTCGGTTGGGCTGCGGGCCAGGACTGAACCGCTTCTTTCACTGCTTCGTCCAAGGCAAATCGATGGCCCCTTAATGTCTGCCTGAGTGGACCAACGAAGTGATAGTCAGAAGGGGCAGGATAGGGACTATATGGAGGATGATCCAGTGCTTCAAATTTGAGTTTCTGGAGCGTTTCAGCAGTGTGGGCAGCAGTATGCGGTCAGGCATTGTCGTGCAACAACACAACACCTTTTGACAGCAATCCTCGGCGTTTGCTTCGAATTGCAGGCTTTAGCCTGGCATGAAGCATCTCACTATAACGTACACTGTTTATTGTTGTGTCCCTTTCCCCATAATGTTCCAGTACTGGACCTTGTGTGTCCCAAAAAACCGTAAGCATCAGTTTTCCTGCGGACGGTTGAGTCTTGAACTTTTTCTTGCACGGCGAATTTGGATGTTTCCATCCCATATTGTGCCGTTTCCTCTCCGGCTCGTAATGATGGATCCATGTCTCGTCACCGGTAATGATCCTGTCTAAGAAGTTATCCCCTTGGTTACCATAGCGATCCAATTTTTTTTGATTTGCCGATTTCCAAGCGCGTCTGTTTATGCAACTGTGTGATTTGTTTTAGGACCCATCTTGCACAAACTTCATGAAACCCAACTCTGTTGTGGATGATCTCGTAGGCAGAACCGTGACTAATTTGCAGATGATGTGTCACTTCGTTAATGGTTAATCGCCTGTCTCAGAGAATCATTTCACGTGAACGCTCAATGGTTTCTTCGTTTGTGGCGGTAAACGGTCGTCCGGCTCCTTCATCGTGAGTAACACTTGTGCGACCATTTCGGAATTTTTCAATCCATTCGTAGACACTCCGTTGTGGCAAAACACTGTTCCCGTACTGTACAGAAAGCCTTCGATGAATTTCGGCCCCTGATACGCCTTCCGACCACAAAAAACGGATCACTGAACGTTGCTCTTCTTTGGTGCAAATAGACAGCGAAACAGCCATGATTAACAGCACGGCAGCGATAGCGAAACTAACACAGCCGCTTGAAAATTGCAAAGATATAACAAACAAACAAACAAAGCACGCATCATCAACGTAAAACGACAGTACTACCAAAATAAACAAAAATCTAACTAAATTGCGGATAATAATTGACTTGCCCTCGTATATACTCAACCTGCCATTCAGTGATGATCGAACAATCGTAGTATGTTACAGAGGCGACAAGCATCTCCAGTGTTACAATGGACGAATGCAGGATCTTTTCACGCCTGGAGCAACTCTGGGCGCCAAGGACGATCCTGGCGTCTGGTGTATTCAAACAGCAACCGCCACATCAAGGAAGGCACAAAGACTGGCGTGCCACCATTACTTCCAAGAATTACTGGATCTATGTTCTAACGTGACACTGGTTGTAAAAGGTGTGAACAAACGTTTAAGGATTTCTTCGTGTATGATGTGTATAACTGCTTTCCTGGCCGGCCCATTATTCCAAATGTCACTCATGACGTTGGTCCAGTAATTGATAAAACCGCACTTCGCTATGACAAAAGTTTCGTCAGGGATGCGTTAAGTGTGGTGGCTAAAAAGAAAAGATTAACTTGGTCGTATAATTTGGGTCATCAGTTTTGTGAACTGGTCGTTTCTATGCTTCACTACACGCAAACAGACTCAATATCACGTATAAGAATTACTCGTACTTGTCATGCTATACTCTCAAAAAATGACGTCGAAAAGCATTTATATTTGCATTACATTTCAGGTTTCTGAGTACAGCGCTGAATCAACACACGTAAATTGATACAATTACGCGACATCTTGATAAGTAACCTCATCGGTTCTGGGACAGAATATGAGCATCTAAGAATACTGATCTAGGTTACTAGCTACAGCTACGGATAAAAACGGAATACCCTTTCCTTTTGGAGCAAAATAAATCTTGACATGGAGTACTACTTTGCTAGCGAATAAAAAATACGATGTTGAGGACAAAAAGCACTATAAATATTTGGTGCCAAGGGCGTGCAGAACTGAGATTAACATGTGTTGCGGGCATTTCCTCTTTGAGCACCGTATCTCCACTTTCACGCATGTAGTGGAGGGGTCAGTCCATACGGAAATGTTTACACCAGGCGTCTCAAAAGCTCTCGGCTCGCATAACACAAACACAGCACGGGCACTGCATGTGTGTTCCAGGCATCAATATTTAAAACGGCGTTGCTTGGCTGAAAGCTCTACCACCGGCGCAGTCTGCTTACACTCCCCGCACAAAATCCACGTGGCACTAAAAAGATGAGGAAGTCCGTAACTGTGTGTTCAGTTCAACAACACACGGTCAACAGATTATGGTAAATTTCAACACAAGTACAAGAAACATTTCACTGACGGTGTAAGCAGCAGCACATACTTGCCAACATATGTACCCATACTGGCGGCTCTTTACATAAGGACATCTAGGTTTTAAATACTGGGCTTACCCTCTCCTTTATACGTGTACTCCTGCGGAAATGACGCTGTGGCGTGGGCGGACAAGCCAAGCTGGTCTTCCGACATGGTTCGCTGTTGCTTTTATTTTAAAAAATACAAATAAACGCCTCCATTAAGCACTGAAGCTTTTTATTTCCCAGCCGTAAAGACACTTTACAAATTAATATTTGGGCACACGTAAGCAAATAACGCAAAGGGACATCAAATTAGAGATGGTTTCATGGCAAATTTGAATTTTTTATAACTTGGAAATTTGCTACGACACCGAATCAACTGGTTCAGGGGCGATTCTAAAGAAAAAGAGACGAGGTTTCTACAAAAATATCTGATACAATGACCAAGTTATCAAAATCATCAAGACTTCTAAGCATTAGCGCAATGATATTCCACGTAGTCCGGAAGATGTGGAACGTCTGGTTTATCGAGTCAATAAAAGAATCAAAAACATGCTTTTTTGGTTTGAAGAATAGGCAACTTCTAATTTCAGTCGTTTGTACCGCGACCTAAATCTGTAAACAAAGACGTAAAAAATGATGTGCACTGTATCTAGTGTTAAGATATGCTTGTCTCAATTTTTCAGGACACACTGGTAATCAAATAGGGGATATGTTCTAAATTTCGAATGCAAGAACTGTTATTCTTCAGCGATCAGGCGATTTTTCAGGACAAGAACACTTGGCGCAAAGAATAAAAGTTATCTATTTTGCAAACACTGTAAACGACAAGACTACTAAACTTCGAACGTGCGATGAGAGCGAATGCCGTTTCACTACATCGAAATTAATATCTGGTAAATTCCAAACAATAAAGCAATGGACGAAGGATTGAATAAATTGTAAAAAAGGTGATGCAAAATCGCGTTTCGTCCATACCTTTTCGCATGGATTGCTTTTAAATACTATAAATCACACAATCAAACGTCTATTGTTGTCTACTGTCCGCAGAAAAAAACATTCGAATTTTACGTTTCCCAAAAGGCTTTCGCGAGCTGAGAGTTGTTCACATTTTGTGAAAGAGAGGACGAACTGATCCTGCGAAAGCCACTTGCATCAAAATTGCGGCAGAACTGTTAGACCTCATATTACTCTTGACCGTGGCGAGGCCAAGCAGCGCTGTCGCAAACGGTAGCCCACGTTTAGTCCCTGTCATCATGTGAAATTATGTTGTACGAAAGCAGCTGTTCCTTTCACTTCCAATCTGTTGCACTGTATCAGTGATACAGAAACTTGTTTGGCGGAGAGTATTTCTGGTACCACCCTCCTTCCCTGTTCCACTCGTGAATGCCGAGTGGGAAGAATGACCGTCGGTAAGCCTCTTTATTGGCTCTAATTACTCGAACTTTCTCGTCTTACTCATTTCGGGAGATGCGTGTGGGAGGAAATAATAAGTTGCCCGGCTCTTCTCGGAAACAGCTCTCTCGAAATTTCAATGGTAAACCTCCACGTGACGGATGGATTACTCACGAGAGAAGGTTAATGGGAAGAACTGAAACGTTGTCTTCATACAGGAACCAGTGCAGTATTCAGTTCAAATTGGGTAGCGAAAGCATGAAAAACTATACTGTCTGATGTTTTTCTGGCGTATTTCTTACTTTTAGAATTCTCGGGTGTCCGACCGGGTCCAGTCGAAATTACTCCACGATAATTTTGGCGACAGATGGTCTCTGATGACTGCTGCTCCGCTTGCAGCATAATCGTTGGAATTTGCCCCCGACTTTGGTGGAATGTTGGCCTTGAAGTCTTTCCTCCGGAAATAGTCTTGGTCGTTTTCTTCTATTCCTCGTGGTTGTCATCTTGTTTGCTGTTAACAGAAAGTCTGCGCAAGTAGGGGATATTTTTCCAGCTGCGCGGTTTTATGTACCAATAATACTTTTTATCATTTGGTGACGCCTTAGAAACACTGTCGGTTTTTCCCGTAAAATATAACCCCAAGTAGAGTCCGTCTCCCCCACCCCCCTCTTTCTCCTCATCGAACGCGTAATGCTGAAGGATCTTTGTGTGTTCCCAACTTTTAGCACAGTACATGATGAATCTAAATTCCTACATCTGTATCCCCAAGAGCCGTTTGCCCTTCCCCTTAACAGAAGTAGTATCATCCTGCTCCGCTCCTCTCGCTGTACTATTATCCTGGTCGTTACCCCCCCCCCCCCTACCACCATTCTGCTTCTATCCCTACCACTATCCGTGCGGACGCCGCGGTGGCTGGTGACAGTGGTGGGGGTAGTGACGCCCGGCTCCGAACGCTGGTCTCCAGTGTCAGCACTATAGCTGTCGGGTGCGGGACTCACTGTGAGGGAACGCTTTTCTCTTCCTGAGCTCAGTGCAGTGTTCCACGACTGACTCAACTGTAGGTAGCTATCTTTATTAATTAGACTATCTTGGACCCTGATTTCCATGCCCATTTAATCACGCAGTCCCAGAAGGATGAAGATTGGCTAAGTATTTTGCTGTTCCTCTCGTCGTCGTCCACAGCACGGCCAGTTTTTGTACTATGGCCATCCACGGCTGATTAGGTGATCCGGCGTGATTCGATGTGGCGTCTACGCTCACGGCTCCTCTTTTCTACCTAGCATACAGTTTCCCCAAGTATGCATTGCAGCACTTGCAAGGGATTCGGTAGATCCTGGTTTGCGGAGGCCTAGATCATCCCTCACTGATCCTAGTAGTGTCTATGTTTTAGGTGGTGGACGGAATACACACGTAACAGTATGATCCTCAAAGATCCTGCCGATTTTTCTGGAAGTACGAGTGCTGTCGACAAACTGCATGAACGCTGTGCTCGAGCTTGCCATCTGGTTTCAGTTTCACAAGGCGTCAGGAAATGGAGGGCGGAGGTGGTGGGGACGCCATCCTGTTCCATCACAAAGGTAAACTTTATGATGGGAGGCAGCGAATTCAGGTGACTGTTGAATTTCCTTATGGTGCCCCGTTTATGTGGCCAAGCGACCGACGAGCAATGTTCAACGGCGGAAGTAGCGGCCATCCGCGAGTTACATGGCGATCCTGAGTTGCTCCTGCTGCCAGATCATTCGCTATGGTAATGCTCCTGCGCTCAAAGTATTGTAACCATAAAATGTACGGACTTCTCGGCAACGCAGCGTACAGGAAGATAGGGACCCGACAAGTCTCATTCAGAGAAAAAACATCGAACTTCTTCGCAGTACCTTTGAGACGAAAAAGCTGTTAAACTAACCACGAGCTGCTGCACCACCACGACTGCATGGACTGCCAAGTCCCACAAACAGGCCAACGCTAAATACTCACAGAGCTCCGGATACTCGCGGGTGTACCACAAGGCTCTCTCATTAGGCCGACCCTCTATTCGTTGTCACTCACTGAGCGCGTCCAAATAGCTTTGCACAGCTCTGCTGTGTTCAGCCGCAGCTGGTCCACAGAGATGCTGCAACGTCGTCAGCAATCGGCAACAGACCCACTCTCAGCCTGGGCGACGAAATGACGGCTGCCCTAAAATGCTGATAAACACCAGGCAATCAGCAGCAGCAAGAGGCATAATCCACTTGCGCGGGAGAGACCTGTACCTCTGTACCTTAGAGCGCCACCACTAAATACCTGGGTGTCGCGCTCGACTGTAGATTGTCATGGCGCCACTATATGTAAGAAATCGGGGGGGGGGGGGGGGGGAGGGGGGGTGCCCAATATTAACTCTGCCAGACTAGCTCGGACTGACACTATATAACGCTGTGAATCGCTCTGTTCTCTAATACGCAGCCACCGTCTGGGGCAATACTGTCGATACAAATTTACAGCTCCTAGAAACGGCTCACAAAAGGGCGCACATGTACCTGGGACTTCACGCAAAAACTGCACGACATCGCGGACGTCTCAATGCCGCGCTAGCGGCACCAAGAAGCCGCAAGAATATTATACGCAGAAGCCAAGAACCTGCAGAACCAATTAATCCGCGAACTCGGGGCCCAAGACCGCACCTACGTCTACATCGATGTCCTGCAAATAACACATAAGTGCCTGGCAGAGGGTTCATCGAACCACCTTCACAATAATTCTCGCAATAATTCTCGATTATTCCAAACTCGAACAGCGCGCGGAGAAAACCAACAGCTATATCTTTCCGGGCGAGCTATGATTTCCCTTATTTTATTACGATGATGGTTTCTCCCTGTGTAGGTCGGGATCAAGAAAATATTTTCCCATTCGGAGGAGAAAGTTGGTGGTTGAAATTTCCATTAATAACGTCCACCCCAAAGTCTGTGTCATGTCAGTGACACACTCCTCCCTATTTTTGATAATACAAAACGCGCTGTCCTCCTTTGAACTTTCTCGGTGTACGCCGTTAAAGCTATCTGGCAAGGATTCCACGATGCGCAGCAGTACTCCAAAAGAGAACGGGCAAGCGTAGAGAAGGCAGTCTGTTTGGTAGCTCTGTTGCATCTTCTACGTGCTCTGCCAATAAAACGCAGTCTGTGGTTCGCCTTTCCCACATCATCATCTCTGTGTTCCTTCCCGTAACGGATTCCCTTTAGCACTCCTGTGAATGACCTTACACCTTTCATTATTTAGGGTCAATGGCCAATTTTCGCACCACATGGGTATCTGTTCTATATCGTTTTGCAATTTGTTTCGATCATCTGATGACTTGCTTGGACGATAAACGACAATACCATCTGCAAACAACCTAAGAGCTGCTAAGATAGTCTCCTAAACATTTATATAGATGAGAGAGAGAGAGAGAGAGAGAGAGAGAGAGAGAGAGAGAGAGAGAGAGAGAGAGCCCATAACACTACCCTGTGGAATGCCAAAAATCACTTATGTTTTACTCGATAGCTTCCCGTCAAGTACTATGAACTGTGACATCTGACGAGTAATCACGAATCCAGTCGCATGAACGATGTTTTCTTAATCTGTGGAGACTGTGTCAATCGACCATTCTCTTCGACGTAATTCATAATGTTCGAACACAATATACGTTACAAAATCCTGCTGAAAATCGCACTGGCACATATCACTACGTTGGCCAGACACGCTGCGCCAGTGGGCCACAGCTAGAATAACCTACAAACACTGCCCCAGCACGAAATAATGAGACAACCAAACGAATCTTTCAATAAGTACACAAATAAAAACACACAGAATCAAGAATAATTACCGAATTATTGAAACTTCAACTCACGCCGAAACCTAGTATCTAGCAAAGGTTTCAGCATCTGCTTCGTCGGTGCAGCAGTCGTCCTGGTCCAATTCCGAGCGGAGGTGTCTAGCAGTGAAGGGAACAGCAGTCATCACAGATTACCGGAAGATAAGTCTGTCTGCCTAAATATCGTGTGTATTCTAGAAGCATGGAAAGTACACTAACACAGGGACCGACGACCTCAGCAGTTTGGTCCCATAGTAACTTACCATCACCACCACCACCACCACAATAATGCTGTCGCCATCTCGCCTTTGAGCCGAAATGAGGCGTATTCGGAAAGTAACATCCGATTTGGTGAGAAATGGAAACCACTGTGAAAATCAGATGAAGCTCTGCACTGATGTGTTGGGCAGTGTCTCTAGTACGTCTGCCGATCGCGTGACGTCAGTCTTTTCAGTTCTGAGCGCATAGTGAGCAAACAGAGATACCTACAACAATAGTGTTTTCCGCCAAGTATGTGGATCTGGCGAGATATTTCGCCTGAAGCTACGCAGCCCACATAACATAAACGTCATGCGTTTCTTTCTCCAAGACAATTCTCAGCCACACACTGCAGGGGCAATGAAGATGCTCCTGCAGCGTTTTCAATGATAAGTGTTTGATAACCCACAATACAGCCCTTAATTGGCTCCCTCTGAGTTTCATCTTCACCCACATTAACCGCTGGATACAAAGACAACGTTTTGGCACAAGCAACGAGCTATGCACTAGCGCAGGTAAGTGGCGGAAAGTACAGGCGGCTGCTTTCTGTGACGAGAGTATTAGAAAGTTTGTACAACGCTACGACAAAAGTCTAAGTCGAAGCGGCGACTTCTTGCAGGGGTAGCTGGAAAGCGTGGCTAACTGTTGCGAATAAAAAAAAATTGATTTTCACTGTGATTTCCATTTCGCGACCGATCGGACCTTACCTTCTGAACAGTTCTCGTATCACGAACGATGAGACAAAAAAATCGAGGATGATATGATTATTAGGATATTCAGGGCTACAGCTGACGACAAAACCTTCAATGCAATCTGAACGTGACTGAAATGGCTAGCTATGGAAAATGATGAGCTGTAACAAATTCGCTGAAGCTACAACGGTTACAACATATGTGAAAATTTTAATGTCTCTTGTACACTACGTGATCAAAAGCATCTGGACAGCCCCATACGTTTTCCATATTAGACGCATTGTGCTGCCACCTACTACCAGGTACTCTATATCAGCGACCTCAGTAGTCATGAGACATCATAGAGAGCAGACTGAGGCGCTCCGCGGAGCTCGCGGACCTCGAACGTGGTCAGGTGATTGGTTGTCACTTGTGTCATACGCCTGTAAGCGATATTTACACACTTCTAAACTTGGTCTACTGTTTCCGAAGTGATAGTGAAGTGGAAACGTGAAAGTACAACAGCACAAAAAGCACAAAAGCGTACAGGCAGACCTCGTCTGTTGACTGACAGAGACCGCCGACGGTTGAAGAGGGTCGTAATGTGTAATAGGCAGACATCTGTCCAGACCGTAACACAGATATTCCAAACTGCATCAGGATCAACTGCAAGTACTATGACAGTCGGGAGGTGAGAGGACTTTGATTTCATGGTCGAGCGGCTACTCATAAGCCACACATCACGCCGGTAAATGCCAAACGATGCCTCGCTTGGTGTTAGGAGCGAGACATTGGACGATTGAACAGTGGAAAAACGTTGCGTGGAGTGACGAATCATGGTACAGAATGTGGCGATCCGATGGCAGGATGTGGCTTTGGCGAATGCCCGGTGAACGTTATCTGCCCCAGGACCTGACTGAACGTATGCCTGGAACCTGTCATCAAGGCTAATGGTGGGCCAACACCATACTGAATTCTAGCATTACCGATGGATGGCTCCACGAACTTTAAAGTCATCTTCAGCCAGGTATCTGGATACTTTAGATCACATAGTGTACCTTGGAATGTTGCTACTTCCTTGAATTGACATTAGAAAGTAATTTCTTCCTCATATTACATACGTTGCAGACTTTTTTACTTTTTAAATCAAGTATGACATTAAAAGTTAAGCTGACATCGCAATGCACGAAGACATGCTTCTCGTTTAATGATTACACCACAATTTGCGTATTAGACAACGAACAACATACTCTAAAAAAACGCAGAAACGATAGTTAATACTTATTTCAATTTTTGCTTCTATTATTCTGCGTACAAAGCATGAACAAGAATAATAGCCGTGGTCGGTCAGTTTTGTATTTGGCTGTCAGGGCCAGAAAATATCCTTGAACTTTTCATCATGTCATACTAATTGGAATTTGCTCTACTGATTGTAGACATGAAGATACAAATTTGACAATAGCGTTCGTAAGTGTAACGAAAACTACTTTCTCCATCGCCACTAGAGATCGTAGGAATCACTTCTTGTGGAAGTTGGATTGACTCAGCCCAGTCAGCACCTAACCAAAACGGATAAAATCTTCAGAAACAACTTGCGATCGTAATTAAATCTTAGTGTTTCTCGCCACGTGAATACGGAGTGTGTCCGTGAAGTGCGCCGAAAAACAGAAGGGGAGAGGATGTCGCGGACCCACTGTGGATTAACGTGGCGAGGGACACAAGGATATTTTACTGCACTGACACGGCTAGAGAACTCTCATTTACACACCTGGCGGCCGAATTCTTATAATGGACACTCGGCATGACATACACTTGTTCTCTACATTAGTGGTTAAAAATTCAACAGCATCCCACAGAGTCTCTTTAGTTTCATTGTGGGTCAACAAACTAACTTATTCATGAGATATAGAGAAGGGACATAGTGTGTGGCTGCTCGCGCGCGTCCATGTGAAATGTCAATCGAGTATGGAATGGAAGCACAAAGTTATAGACATTATCAGATCAGGTACACGATTTACACTTAAATGATTATCGCAATACAGTTTTTGAAACTTTAGAAAAATGAAGCTAGTACTACAATGTTTCCTGATTAATAACGTCTATAACAACTATACGTTTGTAAGTGTGCGTCAATTAAATTATTGAATAACATGAGAATCGATTTCTTCGGCTTACCACGCGTGCCTCGTTTTCAAAGGTCAAATTCCAGCCTCCTTTAATGGAGTCGATCAGCTCCGGGGTGTGTACCGATACGAGCTGCCGTCGCACACAAATTGCGTGCCTCATCGGAAACCGATATCGGGTCTGCTGCCCCGGCCGGTAGCTCCCTGACCACTCAGCCACTAGGACGCAGCTCCAGGGCCGTAGCACAGCTGCAGCCTTCAGATTTTTTTACGGACTTGGTGATCGGGGATGAAAACAGCAAGCGAGGAACAAATAAATGCCGGAGGTCGAGCCATCCCGTCATGACATTTCTCTAATGACTGTAGAGATTGGCAGCGACGTCCGCTGGACCACTTGAGAGCTATAGAAAGACGAATGGAGAAATATTCTGGAGCACTCGTCTAAAAGAAAATATCGCACACTCCCGCACTCCTTTATTCGCAGGGAGACAGCAGAAATATAATTTAACAGAAAAGGCAGTCCAGCACGAAATCTTCGTATGTCAACCACAAGAACACTCGTCGCTTTCTGTACGGGGAGAGTTCAGCACTATCGCACGCATACCGTTCTCCACAGGCCTGTCCGCCGTGGATGATGTACACTGCCCAGTCACGTTTTCACATCCACTGGCTCATATTCACCATAAACAATATTTGCAGCACACACAGAAGTTGAGATGGCAAGTGATTCACTCAGGTGCAGACTGATTTCAACGTGTATCTTGAGGCCATGTTGCCAGCAAGAGGCTGATTAATGGTGGCGGAGGATTCCCACGCAAAACACGACGTTCGAGGTAGTTCTGCACGTGAATCACTTTGGTCAAATTATTGATGGTTACAATGTTCGTGTTTACACTGTGTTTGTATCTTCACATTACAATGTCTTTCAGACACGTATGGTTCAGATTCAGGGGATGCTGGGACAAGAGTAGTAGCCTAATGTCCTGATGATGTGTCCGTAATGAATGTTCACTCTGCAGCTTAGTGTTTGCCGATATGAAACTTCCTGGCATATTAAAATTGTGTCAGATCGGAACTCGAACCTGACCTATCGCGGTCACCTCCGCCAGACTATGTTGTTCTAGCCACTATGGGCTCTCCTACGCCGTTAATAAAGTAGGGTTAAACAGGGATAGAGAGCCACATGGGGAGATGGCCAACGCCTGTGGTGCTCCAACTACTCGTTTCACAGCACTGCTGATCAGTTGACAGTGAGTCTTTGTCGTTGACTCTTCCCTTGACTTTTTATTTCAACAAAATGGAAGTATTTTTCATGATTTTATTTTTTTACTACACTTTAATATTTTATAGCATGTCACAGTTTTTCCTTTTTTCTGTAAGTTAGACTGTGACTAGTTACAGAAACTTACATTTCAGGGACGTATAGATCTAGTTGCATACCGTAATGTTTCTATTTGCGCTCCCGCACACCATGTTCGATGGTCCGCTATGTCCACCTCTCCCTGCCGACTGGGATCGATGGTCGTTCCATCTTTGAGATAATTAGCCACCCTGTAAACTTTGTTAATTTTTTTACTTTTGACAGAAATTCATTTTTTTATACGGCTGCCAATATTAGTTCTACTGAAGGCAAATAGAAGAAGACCTTCAAATTGGTATTAATACAGTAAAAAAAAAGATAGTTATTCAGTCATAAATTGTTTTAAAGAGTTAAATATTCCAAGAAAAACTATAGAGAGAAAAATAAAAACCGGTTGTGATTCAAAAACTCAAAAACTGCAACGGGTCCAGATTCCTGTTTGGGTTTAAACAATGCGGAAAAACATTGATTTCTTACAATTTTTTCTACAAAACATACCTGTAACAAGTACATGTAACAAAAACATGTTAAAACTATTGGATACGCCCCTACTCTTTTAATACGATTTCCTCTTTGTTTTTAAAGTTTTTATCAGCTGGCCATATATCCCGCGCATGTTTGCCCATCTAACCTTGATACACGGGTGACATTGCCAAGTGTTACATAATTAAATTAAATTCATAGCTAGTTTTACATTAGGTTTAATTTCGTGAACGAAGTCTTATTTTATTTGTTATGACTATATAAAGCAATATATGTAAAATCCCCAGTGGTTTTTGTGTATTTGAGTTTGATATCGGCATTTAAAAAAATCACGATCATCTATCCCTGTTTTACCATATACCCGTAGACCCCGAACTCTATAGAGAAAATTCCTGAGCTTGTTCAACGATATTTTCTGAGTAACAGTCATTTACGCGGTATGTTAGACCAATTACCTTTGTTTTGTGGGAATATTTTCACAGTAGTGAAAACACCAAAAACAGAATAATGCAATAACCCGGGGACGAGACACGTACGATTTGTTCCGAGCCCCGGTGGCACCATTGTGACCAGTCGCACGCAACACAGTCTTCCGCATCGGGTGTTCTGCCACGTCGCACAACCAATATATTCCATTCCATCGCTGAAAGATCCGGTTACTCGTAGGCGCCTATGTACAGATGGAGCAGCACTTTGATGTGGTTGATGTCGCTCCGGGAACAGCGTAGTTTCTCTGTGTCGCTCTTCAGTGTGTTCGGTGAGCCCGTACAGGCAGTGCACATCGCAAACTCCTCGGCAGCAAACCTATCTATAATGCTGTATATCAGTGTTACAGTACTGCTGACACCGCCGTGAAAACAAACCAGAGACAGAACCGATCCTTACTGTACTCAAGCTTGAGATCCAAGAGCAAAGTGGGCGTTACTGTCTCCAACAGCAGGTACAGTCAAGTGAATGAAACAAGTTAGTTTCTGAACAAGATAGTCAACGAATACCGTCGACATTTGCACTGTTGCCCACATACGAGGGACATTCCGAAAGTGAGTTTAGTCATTTTTTTTTTCATACGGAAACTAGCTCTGCAGATGACGAAGAAATTGAAGAAATGTATGACGAAATAAAAGAAATTATTCAGATTGTGAAGGGAGACGAAAATTTAATAGTCATGGGTGACTGGAATGCGAGTGTAGGAAAAGGGAGAGAAGGAAACGTAGTAGGTGAATATGGATTGGGGCTAAGAAATGAAAGAGGAAGCCGCCTGGTAGAATTCTGCACAGAGCACAACTTAATCATAGCTAACACTTGGTTTAAGAATCATGATAGAAGGTTGTATACATGGAAGAACCCTGGAGATACTAAAAGGTATCAGATAGATTATATAATGGTAAGACAGAGATTTAGGAACCAGGTTTTAAATTGTAAGACATTGCCAGGGGCAGATGTGGACTCTGACCACAATCTATTGGTTATGACCTGTAGATTAAAACTGAAGAAACTGCAAAAAGGTGGGAATTTAAGGAGATGGGACCTGGATAAACTGAAAGAACCAGAGGTTGTACAGAGTTTCAGGAAGAGCATAAGGGAACAATTGACAGGAATGGGGGAAAGAAATACAGTAGAAGAAGAATGGGTAGCTTTGAGGGATGAAGTAGTGAAGGCAGCAGAGGATCAAGTAGGTAAAAAGACGACGGCTAGTAGAAATCCTTGGGTAACAGAAGAAATATTGAATTTAATGGATGAAAGGAGAAAATATAAAAATGCAGTAAATGAAGTAGACAAAAAGGAATACAAACTTCTCAAAAATGAAATCGACAGGAAGTGCAAAATGGCTAAGCAGGGATGGCTAGAGGACAAATGTAAGGATGTAGAGGCTTATCTCACTAGGGGTAAGATAGATACTGCCTACAGGAAAATTAAAGAGACCTTTGGAGATAAGAGAACCACTTGTATGAACATCAAGAGCTCAGATGGAAACCCAGTTCTAAGCAAAGAAGGGAAAGCAGAAAGGTGGAAGGAGTATATAGAGGGTCTATACAAGGGCGATGTACTTGAGGACAATATTATGGAAATGGAAGAGGACGTAGATGAAGATGAAATGGGAGATACGATACTGCGTGAAGAGTTTGACAGAGCACTGAAAGACCTGAGTCGAAACAAGGCCCCCGGAGTAGACAACATTCCATTGGAACTACTGACGGCCTTGGGAGAGCCAGTCCTGACAAAACTCTACCATCTGGTGAGCAAGATGTATGAGACAGGTGAAATACCCTCAGACTTCAAGAAGAATATAATAATTCCAATCCCAAAGAAAGCAGGTGTTGACAGATGTGAAAATTACCGAACAATCAGTTTAATAAGCCACAGCTGCAAAATATTAACACGAATTCTTTACAGACGAATGGAAAAACTAGTAGAAGCCAACCTCGGGGAAGATCAGTTTGGATTCCGTAGAAATACTGCAACACGTGAGGCAATACTGACCTTACGACTTATCTTAGAAGAAAGATTAAGGAAAGGCAAACCTACGTTTCTAGCATTTGTAGACTTAGAGAAAGCTTTTGACAATGTTAACTGGAATACTCTCTTTCAAATTCTAAAGGTGGCAGGGGTAAAATACAGGGAGCGAAAGGCTATTTACAATTTATACAGAAACCAGATGGCTGTTATAAGAGTCGAGGGACATGAAAGGGAAGCAGCGGTGGGGAAGGGAGTAAGACAGGGTTGTAGCCTCTCCCCGATGTTATTCAATCTGTATATTGAGCAAGCAGTAAAGGAAACAAAAGAAAATTTCGGAGTAGGTATTAAAATCCATGGAGAAGAAATAAAAACTTTGAGGTTTGCCTATGACATTGTAATTCTGTCAGAGACAGCAAAGGACTTGGAAGAGCAGTTGAATGGAATGGATGGTATCTTGAAGGGAGGATATAAGATGAACATAAACAAAAGCAAAACGAGGATAATGGAATGTAGTGTAATTAAGTCGGGTGATGCTGAGGGAATCAGATTAGGAAATGAGACACTTAAAGTAGTAATGGAGTTTTGCTATTTGGGGAGCAAAATAACTGATGATGGTCGAAGTAGAGAGGATATAAAATGTAGACTGGCAATGGCAAGGAAAGCGTTTCTGAAGAAGAGAAATTTGCTAACATCGGGTATAGATTTAAGTGTCAGGAAGTCATTTCTGAAAGTATTTGTATGGAGTGTAGCCATGTATGGAAGTGAAACATGGACGGTAAATAGTTTGGACAAGAAGAGAATAGAAGCTTTCGAAATGTGGTGCTACAGAAGAATGCTGAAGATTAGATGGGTAGATCACATAACTAATGAGGAAGTATTGAATAGAATTGGGGAGAAGAGAAGTTTGTGGCACAACTTGACCAGAAGAAGGGATCGGTTGGTAGGACATGTTCTGAGGCATCAAGGGATCACCAATTTAGTATTGGAGGGCAGCGTGGAGGGTAAAAATCGTAGGGGGAGACCAAGAGATGAATACACTAAGCAGATTCTGAAGGATGTAGGTTGCAGTAGGTACTGGGAGATGATGAAGCTTGCACAGGATAGAGTAGCATGGAGAGCTGCATCAAACCAGTCTCAGGACTGAAGACAACGGAAACTTTACTGCCAAAAACAAATACGCCACGGTATCGAACTATACACATTGCACTGTTCTTCGACGTAGGCGCCACCGACACTGAGACATCTGTCGTAGCATGCAATCAGTTTGAAGAAACCAATTTGGTAAAACTTGGCGCCCTGCGACGCAAGGAATTGTTGCTCAGCCTTCTCCGCTTCAGCACTGATTTGGGTGCTGGTCGATGTACACTACGACCTCCGTCACCCACATTCTGCCTTCCTTCTCTGAACATGCAACACTAGCGATCAATCGTTGGACGAGACAAGGCCTCTTCATACAAGGTCTGTAAGAGTTCACGGATGACGGTCACACTAGGCCCCACGTGCCTAGACACCACATAACGGCAATCACTTCCATTGGTGATCTCGCTGTCAGTACACATCCGTTTGCCATCGTGATTTGGGCTCTAATAATCTCCAGCATTTCCGTCTGCTACTACTCTTTTCTTCGGCGCCATGTGTGTGCATCATTCCTCCTCCGTTGACGCTCCTTCCGTCGCTGAACCGTGGATTCATATTAGGTTTGTTTGTGTTACCTGGTGTACCATATCGTCTTTCCGAAAAAAATGACTGAACTTACTTTCGGAACATCCCTCGTATTTTCAGTGCATTACACATTTAGAGATGGGAGACGTAAGAAATCAAACGGCATGCAGTTAATCCAAAATGATTCATCGCACACCACGGGTTCATTATTCAAAAGTACATCCGAACATACTCCGAAATTTTGTTGGTGGAGTCCCGGTTCACACTTTACTATTTTGAAGCGAGCAGTTCTTGAAGGGAGGAAACCACCACGGCTGCTAAAAATCTCAGTAATTTCTTTTTAAAAAACCCTACTGGTCAATATCAGTCCACAGAACCACTTCAAGTGTTTGATATTTAATAGTTACCATCAGGTAATTGCTAAATGCGGATCACTTGTTCGTTCATTTACACACACTTAAAAACTGGTCTTCACACTGAAACTGGCTGGTTGTATTTGTAAGAAGTAATAAATTAGATTTTTAGTAGAAGGACGGTTCCCTTTACCGGGATTTCCTGCGGCACTAACATAAATTAATAAATAATTAAATTTTAGCACGTTATCTCAGTGAAAGATACCATCCTTCCCAGAGACAACTACCATGTATCGGTGAACGACGAAGATGGTCCCACAAACATAATCGTTAAGAGTTGCTTTCACGTATACAGATTGATGGACTATGGGCGTAAGTCCGAAAAGTGAATTTCCGGTAAATGTGAGTTTAAGGTTTGCATATTTGTATCTTATTGAAAAACAGTTATACAGGGTGATTCAAAAAGAATACCAGAACTTTAAAAATGTGTATTTAATGAAAGAAACATAATATAACCTTCTGTTATACATCATTACAAAGAGTATGTAAAAAGGTTTTTTTTCACTAAAAAACAAGTTCAGAGATGTTCAATATGGCCCCCTTCATGATGATGATGTATGGTTTTGTGGGGCGCTCAACTGCGTGGTTATCAGCGCCCGTACAATTGCCCAACCTTTGCTCAGTCCTATTTCGCCACTTTCCTGGATGATGATGAAATGATGAGGACAACACAAACACCCAGTCATCTCGAGGCAGGTGAAAATCCCTGACCCCGCCGGGTGGCCCCCTTCAGACACTCGAGCAATATCAACCCGATACTCCAACTCGTTCCACACTCTCTGTAGCATATCAGGCGTAACAGTTTGGATAGCTGCTGTTATTTCTAGTTTCAAATCATCAATGGTGGCTGGGAGAGGTGGCCGAAACACCATATCCTTAACATACCCCCATAAGAAAAAATCGCAGGGGTAACATCAGGGCTTCATGGAGGCCAGTGATGAAGTGCTCTGTCACGGGCTGCCTGGCGGCCGATCCATCGCCTCGGGTAGTTGACGTTCAGGTAGTTACGGACAGATAAGTGCCAATGTGGTGGCGCTCCATCCTGCTGAAATATGAATTGTTGTGCTTCTTGTTCGAGCTGAGGGAACAGCCAATTCTCTAACATCTCCAGATACTGTAGTCTAGTTACAGTAGCACCTTCGAAGAAAAAGGGACCAAAAACTTTATTGGCTGAAATGGCACAGAAAACGTTCACCTTAGGCGAGTCACGTTCATACTGAGTTGTTTCCCGCGGATTCTCAGTGCCCCATATACAGACATTGTGACGGTTGACTTTCCCGTTAGTGTGGAAAGTTGCTTCATCACTAAACACAATCTTTGAAACGAAAGATTCATCTGTTTCCATTTGAGCAAGGATAAAATCACAGAAATCGATTCTTTTGATCTTATCAGCTGCAGACAGTGCTTGAACCAATTTCAGACAGTAAGGTTTCATAACTAACCTTTTTCGTAGGACTCTCCATACAGTTGATTGTGGAATTTGCAGCTCTCTGCTAGCTCTGCGAGTCGATTTTCCTGGGCTGCGAACAAATGCTTGCTGGATGCGTGCTACATTTTCATCACTCGTTCTCGGCCGTCCAGAACTTTTCCCTTTGCACAAACACCCATTCTCTGTAAACTGTTTATACCAACGTTTAATACACCACCTATCAGGAGGTTTAACACCATACTTCGTTCGAAATGCACGCTGAACAACTGTCGTCGATTCACTTCTGCCGTACTCAATAACACAAAAAGCTTTCTGTTGAGCGGTCGCCATCTTAGCATCAACTGACGCTGACGCCTAGTCAACAGCGCCTCAAGCGAACAAATGTACAACTAAATGAAACTTTATAGCTCCCTTAATTCGCCGACAGATAGTGCTTAGCTCTGCCTTTTGTCGTTGCAGAGTTTTACATTCCTAAAGTTGTGGTATTCTTTTTGAATCACCCTGTATTTCAATGATGTAATAATTCTGTCTCAGACCATACTTTTAACATACAGAATCATTCCTTACAACTGAAGATATTTCTTCCATTTGTGATATATTATCCAAAATATGATCAATGGTTTACGCCGTTTTTCCATCAAACCATGATACCTCTACAAAATATCAAGAAAACCGAGTTGAAAATTGATTTTATTATCCAGTTAACCTGTACTTTAACAAAAATATATGTTCATGGCCATTATAGTTTATGTTCCTGTTCACCTCCTGTATCAGCAAGAAAGCGCAACAGTTCTTGAATGTTCAACTTTCCCCACTGTTTCGTTTCTTCTTTTTGTCTGTAAAGTCATTTTCTGACTCATTACCACTCACTTCACTCATATCATCATACAACTTAACACACAAGGCAGCTCAGAGTCGATACATTAACCCAGGGCTTCCCAACCTGTGGTCCGCGGACCCCTTAGGGGTCCGCCGGCTCTTTCTAGGGGGTCCGCGGCCACCTTTCACCAAATCGTGTAAAATAATGAGTAAAATTACTGAATAAAAATTTGAAAATCAAATTCATCACTTTCTTTTTCGTGTGAAAAACATGTGTACTTTTACTTCAGGTCGTAGCCCCAAGCAGCCTTTGCGGTTCCTAAGTGAGAACGTATACACAGTTTAGTGCCGGAGAGTGCGGCTTCTCTGATCGACTGTTTAGCAGCAATACGGGGGTCGTTTGTGCGCTGGCACCTTTTACGCATGCGCGGAGCGAGCTTCGTCGACCAATCACATCTCTCGCTGGCACGTATGCAGCCCCAGGCATCATTATATGTTAAACTTGACTTGTCAGTGCACTACCTGTTTCATAAGTCGATTTTGACCAGTTTATTACTTCTAACATAAATCGGTACCTGAAGTCAGGATCATTGAAGAAGGCTGCAGTTTCTCCATCGCCTTCACAACAAGGGAAGTTTCCAGTTGAAATGAATGAGGAGGGAGGACGACCAAAGGAAGACTTTACATACATTTTAACATTTTTGTTCGGATTTCACGAAAACAAACAAACAAACAAACAAACAAACACACACACACACACACACACACACACACACACGGACGGACGGTAGGGATTAACCGACTGAGATACGTGTATTCTCCTCACCCCTCGTGCGCCTATCTTCCGCCTACGAAAAAAAAGACTTTCCTTTGACCCACTAGTAGGCTTGCACAAGGATAGACTACCACAGAGCGCATCACACGTAACCTTGAGACTGATAACAACAACAAATTTATTTACTAGCGATGATACATTCAGTTCATTCTGTGCAATATTTTTACGGACGAAGGAGGGCATGGGATCATCTCGGGAATGCCTGCCAGCATCATCTTGATACGGCTCTTGTCGTAATAACGTGTAGTACGCTGCGCATGCGACCATGCCTTACACCATGATTAGCTTCTCCAATGTATGGTCTAACACCGTAATCTCCACTGTTCTAGTGGGACCTACGCGAAATAATAAAAGTATCAGAAGCGTCTGACAGTTTCCCCAATATACTGCTTCTTCAATTTGATGCAACTCTATTTCCCAGAAAGAATGCCCATTTGTTCAACTGTAATCATTTAACTTCCATGACGACATCTGATCTCTCCGTGTGGGCTGCATTTACCTGCTACAGACCACGCACCACATCTGTGTAGTCCTTCGAACGCTACTTTCACGCTGATCTTACGTGGATATACAACACTGCTGTAGTACATAGGAACAGGTCTCGCAAGAAGCTAGCATGCACTTATCCTTACAGATCCTACCCGCGTTCCCATGACTCTCTAAACAAATTTGTCTCCCACTCACCTTCCGCAGACTTGACTTTGGGTTTTCGTCTCATTTCATACTGGCTCGGAGAGTTTCCCGTCAATATTTAGTCGAAGTTGAAAGTTATCACCAACTCTGTCCTATTTAGCATGAAATTTAGTCGCCTGTTTACGTCTGCCACCTTGCATTTGACTAATATTTCAGGTGAAATACCGCGCACAGAGCGAAGATGACTCAATCGTGCGGGATTCTCTATCAACAATTCTGCCTTCATACTTTCATGCAACCAACAGCAAACCAAGCGGAAAAACTGAAGCACTGCTAACTCCGCTAAATCATCATATATAGGGGTGAGCTTTAACTCATTCGACAGTATTTCGGATGTTGTTCACACACATTTTGAGCATTTTGCTGTAAGGGGCCCCTGGTCTCCAGTGGCTCGCTACAGAATACTCACGTATCTTTTGATTTCTCTCCCCCATTTATCTTTGTGTCTGTAATGTACTGAAAACATGTGCGCACCAGTGGAAATGTCGACGATATGCGCTGTGGGTCTTGCTTGGAAACAAACTTTGTCCTTTCACTCACTGTAGTCGTTGCTGTCCAAATTACTCTTCGTCCTTAAGCTTGCATTCAGTCAGAACCGCTCAGAACGGCCTTGTTTTGCAGCAGTGCTGTGCTTAACAGTGATTTCCCAAGCTACGCAGTATGCAAGAAAGGTCTCACTGATGGGTTTCGATTTGTAAGTGGTGAATTAAAGTTTACCTGCGAACAGTAACACTGCTTTAATAACTGACTGGGTGGACTTGCGAGCTTACATACAGATCTAAAATTTCCAGCACCGCCACCGCCGCCGCCGCCGCCGCCGCCCCCTCTCCAGTTGCTCTCTAGCAATAATGACGACCCATGTCAGTCTGGAATGGTGGGAAGGGCCACTATTTTGAATTTCCAGGATGTAGGTCATAGGCGAAAAATAGAACAGAAAGCAGCTCATGAAACCATTCTTGGGACATATCCTTCTCTCCCCGCCCCCCGGTCTACTTGGTTACCTCACGTCGCAAGACATTTGTTTATAGATGATATTGCACTGTATAGTGATGGCCTAAATGTCTTAACAACTTTATCCTACAGAGAATAAAAAAATGTTGATGAATGGCGTTTTTTAAAACTCTGTAATACTGTCCACGTGCATTAAATGCGTACAAGCAGTGGTACTGTGTCGTGTACCTCTGCTGACACTTTCCATCATTATCTGACAATTATACAAGTCTCCCAGGTTTTGGTAGTAAAATCTTGGTTCGAACATCTTAAGGGATTTGTGGAATACTATAATCTTTGCAAATTACAAATGCGTTGCTGTATGCTGCCTGGGAGCTACATAGTAATGGTAAATGCAGGAGTTTGAAAACTGTACTCGACACCCTATTTTTCTTTAAAAAAAAATAAATAAATAAAATAAAAAAAAACCTTCCGCTTTTGTAAGCAAAGGAGTTAGTGAAAGGGTGGGGTGGCAATGATTTGTAAATAATAAAATTGTCATGATTTATTTTGATTCTTGTATTGAAAGGACGTCCTACAGTACACTTTTTTAAATGTGATACTTAGTTCTGAACATGGATGTGTGAGCCAAAACCTTCACCCAGAACGCATTTTGGAATGACTGCACCGTTTGGGGCACTTCGCCTGTCAGTTACTCCTGTACGGGAGAGACATTTAAGTGAGAGTAGAACACGATGCATGCACATTTGTTTAGTTCCTAATTATTGCCAAGTGTATATTGTAGGAGTTCTAGCTTACTTGCAGAGTAGTAGTTATTAAAGCAGTACCAGTTACACCGAAGCCATATACACACACACATCCTTTCGTTAAGCGTGTGTTTGCGGTATAGCAAGTGTACAATTAATAAGTTTTGTAATAGAATTGGTTTTGTTAAGCATTATCCGTCGTTCGCGAAGTAGCAGCGAGCGTTTAGTCTTTATTATTTTACTGCTTGTCAGCGTGCGCGTGTGCGTCATGTTTATGGAGCTGTGATAAATATCGCATGGCTGTGAATTTTGTATGTAGTTTCAGTAGTTTATTTTCTCGTTGTTGATAGCGTTCTACAGAGTCAGCGGCATGTTCGGCCCGAGAGAGATTTCTGTTTAATGGAAAGGTAAATGCGCACTGTGACAGCATTCCAAGGAATGGCTGAGAATATTTCACTAAACTTCTTAGAAAACAAAATACTTAAAATACACATAACACCATTTGTAACGTAGATATGACAAACCTGCCGGGGAATTGCATATGTAAATGTCAGAAGCCACCCAAATAACACTCAGGCTGACCGGTGTGCCACTCGAATGGTCGTAAATATCGTGCACATGACTGAGCCTTGTTGAAATCCATCTTCTTGCCTCGAAACATACCGAGCTGGACGTTAAAATATACGATCAGGCAAAAGGGGATTCCATCATTAATGATAAGATGCGCTACAGTTGTAATTTTTTTTTTCCTAAAAGAAGAGCACAATCCTGTATCCTATCTTCAGGTGCACCTGCAAGGTTATTTATAAATAATGACACCTATCCAAATTGTTGGCATTAAGAAAGCTAAACAGAACTTATGCTAAAATTCTTAAGAAAAGGCCCCGTTATGTACATGAAATGTTAATCCATAAAAGTTGAATGACAGAGGTTAAATTAGGCTAAAATAGTAAATCCCCGGTATATGTCATAAAACAGGAGACTCGTTCAATGCCTAAACCTGGTGGAAAGCCTCTCGCAGAGCAGGGCCTACATAAAAAGACACAGGTCCCCACATTTAAAGAGTGGAACCACCGCGAATAAAATCAATGTACAGACAATTATACGACTTCTGAACCCATAATTCCCATTCCAAAACGTACGAAGGTCCTAACATGGATCCGCGTAATTTTAAATAGGCGTCTTTCAAACACTGAAACGAAACAAAGAAAGGGGTATACTGTCTGTACACCTACAGACATGTGTGAATGAGCAGTGTGATCCGTGACTAAAGGTTGCCAATTACCAGCGCTGCATACTGAAAAAAAGAATCGAGCCCATACCGTTTTCCACATGTTCGCATCTTTTCAGCTGCTTCTCCGTGCAGTTGTCTTGATAGTGCGGTATTTCAACGATGACCTCTACTAAGTCCTTCACAACCTCCTCTAGGAAGTTACTGCATCGTGTTTTAATCAGATCTTGATTGCATCCCAAAGGCTAACTTGCAATTCGTTAACGAGTGAGACTTTGTTCCTTCCTCGGAACGATATGTAAGTAATAAGTTTGTTTATAAAATAACTCTTTTTTTGAAACTCAGTAAAAATTTACATTTTTAAATACGTTTCGCGTTTTGACCGGCAAACACACCTCATATTAATGACTTCTAATAGGTTCACAGATACTTTTTATCAGATAGCGTGTTTACAACGTAGATCACACGCTGCACTATACAGGGTGAGTCACCTAACATTACCGCTGGATATATTTCGTAAACCACATCAAATACTGACGAATCGATTCCACAGACCGAACGTGAGGAGAGGGGCTAGTGTAATTCGTTAATACAAACCATAAAAAAATGCACGGAAGTATGTTTCTTAACACAAACCTACGTTTTTTTAAATGGAACCACGTTAGTTTTGTTAGCACATCTGAACATATAAACAAATACGTAATCAGTGCCGTTTGTTGCATTGTAAAATGTTAATTACATCCGGAGATATTGTAACCTAAAGTTGACGCTTGAGTACCACTCCTCCGCTGTTCGATCGTGTGTATCGGAGAGCACCGAATTACGTAGGGATCCAAAGGGAACGGCGATGGACCTTAGGTAGAAAAGAGACTGGAACATCGCATTACGTCCACATGCTAACACCTTTTTACTGGTCTTTTTCACTGACGCACATGTACATTACCATGAGGGGTGAGTTGCACGTACACACGTGGTTTCCGTTTTCAATTACGCAGTGGAATAGTGTGTGTCCCGACATGTCAGGCCAATAGATGTTCAATGTGGCGGCCATCAATTGGTGCACACAATTGCAATCTCTGGCGTAATGAATGTCGTACACGCCGCAGTACATCTGGTGTAATGTCGCCGCAGGCTGCCATAATACGTTGTTTCATATCCTCTGGGGTTGTAGGCACATCACGGTACACATTCTCCTTTAACGTACCCCACAGAAAGAAGTCCAGAGGTGTAAGATAAGGAGAACGGGCTGACCAATTTATGCGTCCTCCACGTCCTATGAAACGCCCGTCGAACATCCTGTCAAGGGTCAGCCTAGTGTTAATTGCGGAATGTGCAGGTGCACCATCATGCTGATACCACATACGTCGACGCGTTTCCAGTGGCACATTTTCGAGCAACGTTGACAGATCATTCTGTAGAAACGCGATGTATGTTGCAGCTGTTTGGGCAATGAAGTGAGGACCAATGAGGTGGTCGCCAATGATTCCGCACCATACATTTACAGTCCACGGTCGCTGTCGCTCTACCTGTCTGAGCCAGCGAGGATTGTCCACGGACCAGTAATGCATGTTCCGTAGATTCACTGCCCCGTGGTTTGTGAAACCCGCTTCATCGGTAAACAGGTAGAACTGCAACGCATTCTCTGTTAATGCCCATTGACAGAATTGCACTCGATGATTAAAGTCACCACCATCTAATTGCTGATGTAGCGACACATGAAACGGGTGAAAACTGTGACGATGCAGTTTGCGCATGACACTACTTTGACTCAGTCCACCGGCTCTCGCAATGTCCCGTGTACTCATATGTGTGGGTTCATTGGCAACAGCAGCTAACACACCAACTGCACCCGCTTCTCCTGTGACGAGCCTGTTACGGACCCGTTTGCGTGCTACGACCATACCTGTTGCATACAGTTGGCGGTAGATGTTTTGCAATGTGCGGCACGTTGGATGCTCTCTGTCCGGGTACCGTTCTGCATACACCCTGCAGGCTTCAGCTGCAGTTCGTCGACACCCGCCATAGATGAGTATCATCTACGCCTTTTCAGAGTTCGAATACACCATGGTCACAGTTCTTACAACACTACACTATCACAGACGTCTGGTAACACGGTGTACTACAGTTGGTCTACGTGCGGAGACGAATGCAGAATAACAATAGCAGCAAGCGCTACATGCGGACACTGCGACAGCTAGACCAAACCACAACAGTGCACTACAGCCACACTCGTAAACACGGTCGTCATCGAAAACATGTCCCTGCAGATGCTGCTCGCCGACCGTGGCCCGTGTTTGTTACAACACGCAACTGAACGTCGGAGGTTTCAAGCGTCAACTTTAGGGTACAATATCTCCGGATGTAATTAACATTTTACAGTGCAACAAACGGCACTGATTACGTATTTGTTTATATGTTCAGACGTGCTAACAAAACTAACGTGGTTCGATTTAAAAAAACGTAGGTTTGTGTTAAAAACAAACTTCCGTGCATTTTTGTATGGTTTGTATTAAACAATTACACTAGCCCCTCTCCTCACGTTCGGTCTGTGGAATCGGTTCGTCAGTATTTGATGTGGTTTACGAAATATATCCAGCGGTAACGTTAGGTGACTCACGCTGTATAGCAACTGAAACGGAAACAAGTTCGCTCTTGGGCACTGCCCAAAGTGGCGGAGGCTATACCAACCCTGCCGAAAGCCGATATCGAAGTCAGTCAAATCGACCCTTCAACTCCCAAATAGCATGCAGTAAAATTGATCAATACGAATGCGTGAACATAACACCTATATCTTTACGTACTCTTAAGGTAGACCTGCACTGTACTATGACACACGATCGCTCTAGTGTCCCTCGCGCAGTCAGCCATATTTAAATACTTCGTATATCCATAATTGCAACGGACGACTTGGGACGTCAGCTAGTATAATATATGTTAAAAAATAACGAAATTCCTCCAGCTGTATTAAGGTGTTGGTTTTATTGGCAACTAGTTTCCAGGCCCATACTTGTTGACAGTAACCGTATGTGTCCAACACTAGTAGTCAGTGGTGATATGAATCCCAACAAGTATGGGCCTGAAGATGATGATGTAAGAACATCGAAACTAGTTGCCAATAAAACCAACACCTTAATACAGCTGGAGGAATTTCGTCATTTTTTAACATAATTAAATACTGCTAGATGCGTGTCGGGTGGCGGTGGTAATTCTTAAACACAGAACCAGGGACTGTACGTGTAGCTTCTTAAAGAATGAATCTCAACACATTCACAATGTAACTATTACGTAACAAGCGTGCACTTTTGTTTAAAACAACTGCGAGTAAGATTCCCGCTCTAAAGGTTCCATACAAACACAATTGTGTGTATACGAGAAGATGATCATTTCACGCGGCTGAATGGCCTGGTGTAAGTCTTTCTATTCTACGGAACATCGTGTCTCGCGTGTCCATAACCCATACGAGTTATACATCCGGGGAAAGGGGACCTACAGTTCAACGTGGAACCCGCATCACGTGTTGTTTCTGGCGACTCCTCACTTCTTTGAGAGGTGAAGGCCCAGGGTGAAACGAAGACTGAAAAATCCCTGGTTCGACCGAGATTCAATCCCACGACCTCTCGGTTTCCAGGCACGCCCTTCACCGTTAGACCACTAGGCCTGACATGTATACAGACACTCTGAAGCGCCGAAGAAACTGGTATGGGCATGCGTATTCACATACAGAGAGATGTGAACAGGCAGAATACGGCGCTACGGTTAGCAACGCCTATGTAAGACAAGTGTCTGGTGCGTTTGTTAGATCAATTACTGCTGCTACAACGGCGGGTTATCAAGATTTATGTCAGTTCGAACGTGGTGTTATAGTCGGTGCGCGAGCGATGGGGTCAGCTTTTCCGAGGTAGCGATGAAGTGTACTTTCCAGTACGACCATTTCACGGGTGTACCGTGAACATCAGGAATCGGGCAAAACAACAAATCTTCGACATCGTTACGGCCGGAAAAAGATCCTGCAAGAACGAGACCAACGACGACTGAAGAGAATCTTTTAAAGTGACAGAAGCGCAACCCTTCCACAAATTGCTGCAGATTTTAATGCTGGGCGAAGCATACAACGATACATCATCGATATGGGTTTTCGGAGTCTAATGCCCACTCGTGTACCCTTGGTGAATGGACGTCTCGCCTGGGACTGTCAAGACCGACACTGGACTGTTGACGATGGAAACATGTTGCCTGGTCGCACAAGTTTCAGATTGTACCGAGCGGATGGACGTGTACGGGTATGGAGACAACCTCATGAATCCATGGACCCTGCATGTCAGCAGGGGACTGTTCTAGCTGGTGAGGCTCTGTAATGGTGTGGGGCGTGTGCAGTTTCAGTGATATTGGACCCCTGATATGTCTAGATACGACTCTGACACGTGAAACGACGTAAAGATCCTGTCTCATCACCTGCATCCATTCATTTCCATTGTGAATTTCGATGAACTTGGGCAACTCCAGTAGGACAATGCGACACCCCCACACTTCCAGACTTGCTAGAGTGGCCCCAGGAACACACACTTCTGAGTTTAAACACTTAATGCTGGCCACCAAACTCCCCAGACATGAACATTACCGAGCAAGCCTTGCGACATGCTGTTCAGTAGGGATCTCTCCCTCGTACTCTACGGATTTATGGACAGCCATGTAGGATTCATGGTATCAGTTCCCTCCAGCACTACTTCAGACATTAATCGAGTTCATGGCACGTCGTGTTGCGGCACTACTGCGTGCTCGCAGGGACACGACATTAGGCAAATGTACAAGTTTCTTTGGCTCTTCACTGTAGTTCACCTACTGGTTTTCAGGAGTGAGTTTGTGAGTAACAAACTGTGAGCGTCAATCTTGAATCCATCGACTTAGAAGCCTAAATTATTTACACAGTCAAGGTACCGTAGCCCTTACTATCTGACATGGATTTCAACTTGATACGTCCATCGATTGCTGAGGAAAGGTCTTATCGAACCGACAACATAGGGCCAAATCAAAAAATTATATGTGACGTAATTAAAAATTAACAATTTTCGGATTTTTTTGCTTTCCCTGTACAGTGAAATCTTGCTCCTTGCCAAATTTCATGACTCTACGCCAACGGGAAGTAACCTATTGGTTTTGATTGTGTTTGCGAGTATCAAAATAAGCGGAATTAATAGCCGTATCTTTTGATTGCACTGACTCAGAAGCTTAAAGTTTCTACACAGCCACGGAACCGTAGACATTAGTACCTGACATACATTTCAACTTGATATTGCCACCTGTTCCTCAGGAAAAGGCTTAAAAGACGAACAGACAACACAGTGAACAGGTGTTCCGTCTTTACAGATTGAGGTACGGGACCCTAACAATGATCCCCAACACCAGTACAGTGTAACTGTTACGTACCAAGATTCTGCTTTATGGAGTAGATCCACTATCTCGTTTATCCTCGTTCAAGTAGCCAGTCTGAAATAATAATATATTATTGTCCTTGACACCCCACAGTCGTGCTAGTTATTCCTTCCCTAAAGCACCATATAATAATGATAATAAAATAATAATAAATTATGTATCAGTAATTAAATAATACTACATACATCTGAGATAATCAAAACGTTCCTAAATGTTTATTTACAAAAACTTTTTTTTAGAGTTTCCTCACATCTTACACTGGCTTCTGTCCATTGTGACATCATAGGGCTGTGGGAAAAACTCGTTCAGGGTGGTTTTGAGGGTCAATTCACGCAGTACTTTACATATTCTCCATATTGGTGATCTTTTGACCTATCATCTTCGATCACCATACTGGGTCATAAATTATAGCAACTGGGTAATAAATAGAGGTGTGTATATATTGGGTCATGAATTATAACGAGAAGGATCCTAAACCGAACACACTTATCTGCCCTCCAGTCAATACAACAATCCACCCTAACTTGATAATTTATAGCAATAACAAGTTGGATAATAGATTATAGTGATAAGGAAAAAGGTGTCCTACATGGGTGGTAAAGTCTGGCAATAAGGATACCATTGTAACAAATTTATGCTTATTTGGCCAATAAATTGTCCGGTAAGGATCCTAAATAAACACCTGTATCTGACAACCAACCAAGCATAAGCTAACTGACGTTTGAAGTTATGTAAAGTAAGACGCCACTGGTCAGTTAAATGTAAATGTCGTGTGACTAGGGCCTCCCGGCGGGTAGACCTTTCGCCGGGTGCAAGTCTTTCGATTTGACACCACTTCGGCGACTAGCGCGTCGATTGGGATGAAATGATGATGATTAGAACAACAACACAACACCCAGTCCCTGAGCGGAGAAAATTTCCGACCCCAGGCGGGAATCGAACCCGGCCCTTAGGACTGACATTCTGTCGTGCTGACCACTCACCTACCGGAGGCGGACACTGGACAGTTAATTACTGGAAACGAGTGATTCTGAGTGATGAATCACGCTGATGTCTTTGGTAAGGGTTTGGGTTTGACAAATGAATGGAGAAACTAACCTGCCATCATGTGTAGTGCCAAAATAGTGCAGTATGGAAGAGGTGGTGTTATGCTACGGCGGTGTTTTTGGTGGTTACGGTATGGTCCCCTTATTGCACTTAAGAAAACGACAGATGTGGAAGGAAATGAACACAGCTTACATACATGGTTACTCTGCAATTCACACTTAAGTGCCTGGCAGAGGGTTCATCGAACCATTTTCATACTACTTCTCTACCATTCCACTCTCGAATGGCGCGTGGGAAAAAGGAACACCTAAATCTTTCGGTTCGAGCTCTGATTTCTCTTATTTTTTATGATGATCATTTCTCCCTACGTAGGTGGGTGTCAACAAAATAAATACGCATTCGGAAGAGAAAGTTGGTGACTGAAATTTCGTAAATAGATCTCGCCGCAAAGAAAACCGCCTTTGTTTCAGTGACTGCCACCCCAACTAGCGTATCATATCAGTGACACTCTCACCCCTATCGCGCGATAACACGAAACGAGCTGCCCTTCTTTGCACTTTTTCGATGTCCTCCGTCAATCCTACCTGGTAAGGATCCCACACCGCGCAGCAATGTTCCAGCACAGGAGGCACAAGTGTAATATAGGCTCTCTCTTTAGTGGGTTTGTCGCATCTTTTAAGTTTTCTGCTACCAAAGCGCAGTCTGTTTTGCCTCCCCCACAATATTATCTATGTGGTCTTTCCAATTTCAGTTGCTCGTAATTATAATTCCTAGGCATTTAGTCGAATTGACAGCCCTTAGATTTGTGTACTGCATTCAGTGCAGGAGCACTTCGGAAACGATGTTTGATTGTCTCAGCGTGACAATGCACCCTGCCATGACGCAGCATCTGTGATGCAATGGTTTGCGGTCAGTAACGTTCCTGAAATAAACTGGCCGCCCTGAGTCCCAACTGAACCCAATGGAGCACTTTTTCGATGAGTTGGAATATCAGCTTCGTTCAAGATCACAGCATCCATCAGTACCCTCTCTGCTTTCGGCTGTTAAGAAAGGGCAAACATTCCACCATAGACAGGCATGTCATATGAAGTGTCCCAAGCAAGAGCTTAAGGCGTTATAAAGGCAAATGTTCACTAAGAGGTGTCTCGATAGTCTGGATCAGATAGTGTATAGTAAAATCACGAAAATCACCGGACTTACTATTCGGGAAGCTGGAAACAATCTGGAGTAGAACGGACTATATCCAGCAAAGTAATCTGTTGTAAATGATAACAATAAGAATAATTACACCTACAATCATAATTATTACACTTCGATGTTCTCGTTTCAAGGAGTAACAATAGTACACTACCTAGGAATGCCACAAAACTGCACACTATCACTGCACAAAGGTCGCGCGCGCGCGTGTGTGTGTGTGTGTGTGTGTGTGTGTGTGTGTGTGTGTCCGTCCTCGATTGTGCGCATGCGCGGAAACTTTCGTGGCTCTGTAGTTAGCGCACAGCTTCCGGCGCCCAGAACAAGCGGAGGGCGGCAACGTGGCGCGGGGTTGGCCAAAACAACGGCGCTTAATGAGGCTTTACGCCCCGGCGTGCACACAACCCCTCCACGACCTGGCGGGGCGACGGAAGCGGGTTTCCAATTTCCGGCGGCCGTTCCAGCGACCACCTAATCTTCCCAGCGAGCGCCTACGCCCTCGACCGTTTGCTCTACGGTTTTGCCTCGGTGGCGTGGAGGGCACCGTGTTTGGGCTGTGATCAAAACGTGGTATAGGCAGGCGTCCCGTATAGCAAATACGCTCCACACTACCCAAGATTCCTGACATTTAAAGTGGGTTTCGCGCGTCTGCCAGCACCAATCAAGTAACACAATTTTGTTTACGTTTCTATGGCAACGTCTCGGTGTTAGAAAGCTACGTGTTTCAGTAAGTGTTGACGGCTGTCGTTTGCACTTCGCGGTTGAAAGCTGCCACCAGCGCTTCTCTCTGTCAACCATCACCTCTTGCCGTACAAAATACAATGCCAAAAACTTTAATAGCAACTTTTTGCAAAGCGGACCGCTGCGAGACGTTCAGGAAGAGAGCCAGTGAGGTTTTCTAAGTAGCGTCAGGGGGTCTAGTGTAGCAGGGGATACAACCCGTCGGCTTTGAACAATGACGTCACAAGTCGCCAGAGAGCATGTATTACAAAGATGAAAGAGCTGAGGAGAATGTTGAGAAACAAAGGAATGCGAGAGAGATAAACTTTATTTCACATATGTAAGGGCCAGTAGTATTTTCACGTTAACGATATCGCGTGTTTGTATCTTAGTATTTCTCCGCAAAATACAATGGAAAGAAACGAATAAAATTACTAGCAAAGAATACATCACGTTACATGTATGTCAGTTGTATCTCGAAAGTCTTTCGAACTGTATTGCTTAAGTGCAGTACGGGATACAAGTTCAGCGTAGTCGATTTCTTAGTTTCAACTAGCATTGCTGTCCTGTTGTTCACTTGAACTATGTATCCCCTGCTTCACTAAACCGCAAATGAAACCAGATACAAATTAAAAGCTCATTCGAAGTGTGTTGCTTAAGTACAGTCCGGAATACGAGTTAGTCGTAAGGCGATTTCTTCGTTTTCACTAGCATCACTGTCCTGTTCTTCACCTGAACGATGTATCCTCCGCTTCAGTAAACCCTAAGTGGAACACGGGATACAAATTGTAGATGTGCTGTTTATTTCGTCTCCGCTATTACTAACATAAAGTAGGATCAGTTTATTCTATCTCGTGAGATTTTTTTTTTTAAAAAGCCAAAAAACACTTATCAGCTACTGAAGCATCTGTATCTAATATCAAGCGATCGCTTTTAGATTCACATTCAATTATTTTAATGATAGCGCTTATTAGAACACAGAACTTCTTTATTATCTATGCCTCGAAGTGAAGACATTACTATCTATGACTAAGGAATGACGTCATTGTTCAAAGCTGACGGCTTGTATCCCCTGCTTTACTAGACCCGCGTCAGGGATGTGGCGCCACTCCCGACTCCAGTAAGATGGACCAGATGCGCTCTGTTTCTCGGCTGAGGATCCATTTTGCGAACAGCCCGATCGAAGATATCCGACATATTCTAGACTGGGTTTTAATCCGGAGAGTTTGGTGGTCAGCGCAATACGGTAAACTCGCCCTGATGCTCTCTGAAACACGCAGTGCGAAATCTGTGAAGATGCCATTGTGCCGAGGAAAAAAACTGCATGTGGGGGATGGGCATGGTCCTCAAGGGTAGATGCAAACTTGTGTTGATCCACTGTGCCTTGCAGAATGATGAATTCATCCAGGAAATGCCATAAAAACATTCCACAATCCATAACGCCCCTTCCTCCGGCGTGGACCAAAAAAATGGTTCAAATGGCTCTGAGCACTATGGGACTCAACATCTTAGGTCATAAGTCCCCTAGAACTTAGAACTACTTAAACCTAACTAACCTAAGGACATCACACACACCCATGCCCGAGGCAGGATTGGTACCTGCGACCGTAGCAGTCCCGCGGATCCGGACTGCAGCGCCAGAACCGCTAGACCACCAGGCGTGGACCCTACGGTGATTGTTGCAGTGCGTTAAACGCCAAAAGCCATTTGTTTGATGGAGTGTAAAACGTGATTCCTCTGTGCTTGTTCTGTTGCTGTACTGGCGTCCAAATTCCAGCCTTCGTCGCCGGTATGGGCGAATGGACCAGGCGCCTGCTGCAGATGCCCATACGCTGGAAGCTTCATAGTAGCCCCTTGGTCCATCTGGGCTCTCAGTTGCTGAATACTTTCACGTTTATTCGCCGGTACACATATGCGGGGACGTCGTTCGTCCCTCCCTCTCATCTACGACCCGTGGAGCACCATAGTTGACACAGCGCCCTTTTTGGACAAAGCCATTTTGCCACGCACGGCATTCTTCAACCACGGCGGTACGCGAACAGTTTAAAAATCAGCCGTTTCGGCGAATGCTTCCATCCTTGGACCGAACGGCAAGAATAATGCCCTTTTGGACGTGTGATAAATCACTCCGTTTCCGCTTTAGAGACGTCGGTTACACAGTTTCCGCGTCCCCCCCGACATGCATCATGGTCCTCCAGTGCTAGTGCTGCCACCTGCCGACTGTAATCGGCCACTGCACGTCGACATCTAACGCAGCCGGTGATCACATTCACGTGACTGGTCCGTATACACGCTGAAATTGCAGTACTGTTTGTGGAAAGTTACCCGAATGACCCCAAATACGGAGGACGTATAGAACGATGTACCTGCTTACGGCAAGGCCAGGCAGTGAAGAGTAGACAAACGATGTTGTTACGTGATACTCAGTGTCAGCATTTACAGGTTGTTTGAAGGAAATTCACAACACATCCAAAGACTGTATCTTCTACATGCATACTCATAGGAACTTAATGTAGGTTTTAACTTACGCACAGGATTACAAAATGTTTATTTTCAAAAGAAAGATGTATCTTTCACACCAAGTATGCACGTGATACTTTTCACATTAACGTTTAGGCTCAAAGTTTACATTTACCTTTCACATACCTGTATGTTCAACGTGGCCTCCATCGGACGCACGACAAACATCCATACTATATCAACCTCCTTCCACCATTTTGCAAGCATGTATGGAGTTCACCACATACGCCCCTGTTGTCATGCGGCGTCTCCTTTAAACCATAGTTTTAATGGGTGGAGGGGGGGGGGACATACGCGGAGTCTAAAGAACGCATACTGTTTGTTAGATGAGATTACATTTGGCGCCAATGGTGCAACACGAAACCCATGCGCCCATTACGCTGAAGCAGGTGGAGTGCCTTACTGACAAGAAAGATCATGTGGCCTGTTTTACATGAATTCCACCTGTTGAAATGGACAACGCTAAACGCCTACTGTTACTGTGAAATGGCAGTCTCGATTCGACGCACCTTTGCCAATGAACTGAACAGCGAGCGAGCTGCATCAGGAGGGAGATCTACCGGCTACTACATACACCACAGCTTACGACTGGCGCCGAGGTGAACTTAGTTTTGATGTGGAAGTTAAAATTCACCCCAAATTTGGATCTTCATTCATGCAGACGATACAGTTCCGGGAAATCGGATGAAACATCCTGTATAATCGAAATTAGAAGTGCACCATGTCAGCAAGTTCGTTCGAACTAGGCACTCTCATATGCCCCTGTTAACAGTAATGCGTGTGCGGAATCGCAAGACAAAAGGGCAACGAGCGCAATGCGGAGCAGTGCACGATAACGTCGTCTGATCGAAACGAGCCTTATAGTATTGTACACATTGCTTGCAACGAGCGTAACTTGGCTGTTCATCAACTATTGGACTATAAATGCAGTAATGCTCTGCGTACACTTCGTACTCGTATGTTCGCTTCTAAACGTCCTGCGTCGCATATTGATGTTCATGAAATGCTCCACACATTATTTAAATAATGAAACACGTAATGTTGCGGCTTAAACAATGTCAATCCTTATCCGTGAAGATGGTCCATGACTTAAACCGGTCAATACTTGGGTTTAAACTGATGGTAGCTGATGGTCAAACATGCATTTTATACGCATAAAATTTCGCCAACGTTATTGCCATCAGCAGTCAGGATACACGTCGCTCGGAGGGCTATTTGGAGCAACGGTCCGTCGATGCACAGCGTACAATTTGCATTGTCTGAGGCACTTTAATAACATTTCTTTAGACATTCGACGGCTTTGTGTGATAAAGCTCATCGTCAAATGGTGTACATTCTTCGAAATACCATTGACTTTATACGTTGGAGGACAGTAACATTGCACATGGAACAATATTTTTCAAAGCACATTCATGGACTCAAAGATACACTACTGGCCATTAAAATTGCTACACCACGACGAAGATGACGTGCTACAGACGTGAAATTTAACCGACAGGAAGAAGATGCTGTGATATGCAAATGATTAGCTTTTCAGAGCATTCACACAAGGTTAGCGTCGGTGGCGACACCTAAAACGTGCTGACATGAGGAAAGCTTCCAACCGATTTCTCATACACAAACAGCAGTTGACCGGCGTTGCTTGGTGAAACGTTGTTAAATGCGTACCATCACGTTTCCGAATTTGATAAACGTCGGATTGTAGCCTACCGCGATTGCGGTTTATCGTATCGCGACATTGCCGCTCGCGTTGGCCGAGATCCAATGACTGCTAGCAGAATATGGAATCGGTGGGTTCAGGAGGGTAACACGGAACGCCGTGCTGGATTCCAACGGCCTCGTGTCACTAGCAGTCGAAATGACAGGCATCTTATCCGCATGGCTGAAACGGATCGTGCAGACACGTCTCGATCCCTGAGCAACAGATGGGGACGTTTGCAAGACAACAACCATCTGCACGAACAGTTCGACGACGTTTGCAGCAGCATGGACTATCAGCTCGGAGACCATGGCTGCGGCTACCCTTGACGCTGCATCACAGACAGAAGCTCCTGCGATGGTGTACTCAACGACGAATCTGGGTGCACGAATGGCAAAACGTCATTTTTTCAGATGAATCCAAGTTCTGTTTACAGCATCGTGATGATCGCATCCGTGTTTGACGACATCGCGGTGAACGCACATTGGAAGCGTGTATTCGTCATCGCCATACTGGCGTATCTCCCGGCGTGATGGTATGGGGTGCCATTGGTTACACGCCTGTGTCACCTCTTGTTCGCATTGACGGCACTTTGAACAGTGGACGTTGCATTTCAGATGTGTTACGATTCGTGGCTCTACCCTTCATTCGATCCCTGCGGAAACCTACATTTCAGCAGGATAATGCACGATCGCATGTTGCAGGTCCTGTACGGGCCTTTCTGGATACAGAAAATGTTCGACTGCTGCCCTGGCCAGCACATTCTCCGTATCTCTTACCAATTGAAAACGTCTGGTCACTGGTGGCCGAGCAACTGGCTCGTCACAATACGCCAGTCACTGCTCTTGATGAACTGTGGTATCGTGTTGAACCTGCATGTGCAGCTGTACCTGTACACGCCATCCAAGCTCTGTTTGACTCAATGCCCAGGCGTATCAAGGCCGTTATTACGGCCAAAGGTGGTGGTTCTGGGTACTGATTTCTCAGGATCTATGCATCCAAATTGCCTGGAAATGTAATCACATGTCAGTTCTAGTATACACTCCTGGAAATGGAAAAAAGAACACATTGACACCGGTGTGTCAGACCCACCATACTTGCTCCGGACACTGCGAGAGGGCTGTACAAGCAATGATCACACGCACGGCACAGCGGACACACCAGGAACCGCGGTGTTGGCCGTCGAATGGCGCAAGCTGCGCAGCATTTGTGCACCGCCGCCGTAAGTGTCAGCCAGTTTGCCGTGGCATACGGAGCTCCACCGCAGTCTTTAACACTGGTAGCATGCCGCGACAGCGTGGACGTGAACCGTATGTGCAGTTGACGGACTTTGAGCGAGGGCGTATAGTGGGCATGCGGGAGGCCGGGTGGACGTACCGCCGAATTGCTCAACACGTGGGGCGTGAGGTCTTCACAGTACATCGATGTTGTCGCCAGTGGTCGGCGGAAGGTGCACGTGCCCGTCGACCTGGGACCGGACGGCAGCGACGCACGGATGCACGCCAAGACCGTAGGATCCTACGCAGTGCCGTAGGGGACCGCACCGCCACATCCCAGCAAATTAGGGACACTGTTGCTCCTGGGGTATCGGCGAGGACCATTCGCAACCGTCTCCATGAAGCTGGGCTACGGTCCCGTACACCGTTAGGCCGTCTTCCGCTCACGCCCCAACATCGTGCAGCCCGCCTCCAGTGGTGTCGCGACAGGCGTTAATGGAGGGACGAATGGAGACGTGTCGTCTTCAGCGATGAGAGTCGCTTCTGCCTTGGTGCCAATGATGGTCGTATGCGTGTTTGGCGCCGTGCAGGTGAGCGCCACAATCAGGACTGCATACGACCGAGGCACACAGGGCCAGCACCCGGCATCATGGTGTGGGGAGCGATCTCCTACACTGGCCGTACACCACTGGTGATCGTCGAGGGGACACTGAATAGTGCACAGTACATCCAAACCGTCATCGAACCCATCGTTCTACCATTCCTAGACCGGCAAGGGAACTTGCTGTTCCAACAGGACAATGCACGTCCGCATGTATCCCGTGCCACCCAACGTGCTCTAGAAGGTGTAAGTCAACTACCCTGGCCAGCAAGATCTCCGGATCTGTCCCCCATTGAGCATGTTTGGGACTGGATGAAGCGTCGTCTCACGCGGTCTGCACGTCCAGCACGAACGCTGGTCCAACTGAGGCGCCAGGTGGAAATGGCATGGCAAGCCGTTCCACAGGACTACATCCAGCATCTCTACGATCATCTCCATGGGAGAATAGCAGCCTGCATTGCTGCGAAAGGTGGATATACACTGTACTAGTGCCGACATTGTGCATGCTCTGTTGCCTGTGTCTATGTGCCTGTGGTTCTGTCAGTGTGATCATGTGATGTATCTGATCCCAGGAATGTGTCAATAAAGTTTCCTCTTCCTGGGACAATGAATTCACGGTGTTCTTATTTCAATTTCCAGGAGTGTAATATATTTGTCCAATGAATACCCGTTTATCATCAGTGTTTCTTCTTGGTGTAGCAATTTTAATGGCCAGTAGTGCATATGAGATGCGTGTAACATAAGGAAGACTAGTCAATTGTGATTTCATTGCAGTACGAGTTACTCACCGATTTCCGTGTGTGAAGCTATTTGACGTTTGTAATTCTCACACAAGTTACGAAACTAACATTTAACTACTCTCAAAAGATATAATGCGGATGATGTATTAATACATCCAAACCAGCAGAAAAATGCTCCCCTCGGAGCACAAAAAAGGCTAATATGCTCCTGTTTAAAAGTCTCCGACTGAAAATTTATGTTTCACCTGTTTCATTCTACGTTCCTCAGCCCATTAAAATTTTCCCAAAGATTTTGACATGCGAACATATTTGCGCCCTTTTTAACACTGAACTTATCTCGTGACTTCCACAAGCTCCCCTAACTGTAACTCGTTCACAGCCACTAGTCCATCGTTGTACATCAATCAGTACTCATCCACTCCCAGTTGCCCTTTCTCACTCACTCTCTGTAACTCACTGTCATTATCTCTCTGTCTGCCACTGGCCCCTATGCTACAGCCACAGTCCCCTTCGTTCTGTCTTACTGCTACTGTCTCCTCTCTCTGTCACTGTCTCATCCTTGCTCTCTCTGACCGCTAATGTCTCATTCATTCCTTCATTCCCAATGCTGCTCCTTCTTCTTACTGTCACTATCTCCCTCTTCCTCGTTGTTACTGTCGTAGACTGTCTCTCATTATCACTGGCTCTCACTCAAACTATCTCCTCTTTATTCATCAACTACTGGCACTGTCTCCCTCACTCTTTTTCCTAGCACTGTTATGTCACTGTCAACTCTGTTCCACTGCCACTGAATCTCTCTCTCTCTCTCTCTCTCTCTCTCTCTCTCTCTCTCTCTCTCTCTCTCACCGCCATTGTTTCTTGCGCTCTTTCTATACCGCAACCACTGTCTACTATCTTCCACTGTGTTTACTTTTACACTGCCATTATCTCCTCCTCTCTATGCATAACGAGGCGCAAATATGTTCTCATGTCAAAATTTTTGGCGAGTCTCAAACAGGAGCAATTCGCCCTTTTTTGTGCTCCGACAGGAGCATTCTCCGCTGGTTCCCTTCTTTTGCAGCACTGCAGGATATGTCACTCATATGACACAGACTTTATGAGTCAGTAAAATTTTGATAGTTTACTTATGTGAAATACAAATGACTTTACACCTTACACCCAATTTACGTGCCTATTTCACGCGTAAAAGTAAAGTAACTTTGAACCTATATGTCGGAAACGGATGAAGATACCAAGAAAATTCCGACAGCTGTTCGAGATTGGGATTTTAGGAATAAATCGTAAAAATTTCAGCCATTTGCTGCGCATAGCCTTTTTTGAATCAACTCGGTTTTGGTACGAAAAAATGGTAAAATTTTTGGGGTTTTTTCTACGCAACCGCCCATGAACTGAATGGTGCCTACTTATGGCCCACAGTATATCATATCGAATACAAAAAGAACCAACCGATTTCCACCATTTGCGTAAGCACCAGTAAGTGTGTAGTATTCATACTTTGACGCTGTACTGCAGGATAGTGACCCTAAAGAGAGCCTTTTGTTGGGTATACAAATGTGGCCTAGTCCAAGGGCTGTCTAAAACATTTGACCCTATCTTTCTATCACTAGTAAAACCCGAGGTATGAGCCCCATAAGAATCCCGTTTTTATGCGCGGCGTTTTGGAACGTTTTAGGTGGCGAATGCTGTCGCGTGCGTGTCGATAAGCGCTCTGAACAAAAAATTAGTCACCACAGTATACAAGCACAGATTAGTCGTAAAGCCTTTACTGACGGCGCAGCGATGGAGTCGCGTGCTCAACCGATAGGACCCTGCCTCTACGTGAACGTAATGCAGTAGCGGTTAGTGAAACATTTGTGTTTCAGGCGGACATTTTACATAAACATGAGTAAATGTAAGGACGTGGCAGAGTGGCAAAAAAGGGGTAATCGTGTCTGGCCGTGCCTATGGCCACACGGTATGTGAAGTTGCTGAATTTGTTGATTTCTACAAGCAGTGGCCACGAAACACGACGTGACAACTGTGAGCGGGAAAAGATCCTGACAGAGGGACCCGAGACGTGTTTCGCGGATTCTGTATCAAAATCACTTCCAAACCCTACAGGAATTGCTGCAGGCGGTGGACGAAGGTCCATCCCCATTTTTTTGTGAGAACACTGCGAAGGGAGCTGTATGCTGTGATCCTTTTGACGGCCACCTCGCAAGAGGCCACTGAGCACACGCACATGAAGACATCAGCAAATTTCATCGGGTTGGAATAATTTGACTGATTTCCTGAACACTCCCCCACCCCCGTCACCTCTCAATTGGCCTGCCAAATCACCTGACTTCAGCCCAAAAGAAAATATGTGGGACATGTTGCAACAGCGGGTAAAACGCCGACATCAGCTTTCCTGCAATTTGGTTGTATTGCGCCATCAAATCCTTAGCGAGTGGCTTAACCTGGATGCGACGTACCTGTACAACCTTTTAGGCACACTTCCTAACATAATCCAGGTGGTTATCAAGTCCAGGGGAGGAATTACACAGTGTTACATGACGCTTGTAATGACTTCTCCAGGGGTGACTAATCTTTTGTCCGGTGAGCTTCCAATCCTGCTGGCTTTCTTTCTATGGTTTCATTCTTCTTTTGCTTCATATCTTCGCGTCGCCTTGTCTCTCAGCTTTTACGCCAAATTACGTAAACTTTGAACACTGGAAACACTTTTTCAATCCACACACACACACACACACACACACACACACACACACACACAGAGAGAGAGAGAGAGAGAGAGAGAGAGAGAGAGAGAGCGCAATCATCCACCCTTGTGTGTGCGCGTATCACAGCAGAAAATAACCGATGGATCCGAACATATGGTTTTATTTTTATTCTAAACTTGTACAGCAGGTGAGACACCGTTGAACAATCCTGCGTTTTTCATACTGGTGTAAGAGACAGGATGTGCGGAAATAGTTCCATAAATTCCGCCACGACTGTAACATTACTGCGGCGTGTATCACAGGAAATTTCTCGTGGCAATGTACCGCCTCCTCTTCAATCACGGAAGTTCTAGAAAGCAACCTCATCGACTACAATGGGCTGAATCACCTCTGTGCTAGTTGGGCGCGAAGGAGGACACTAACTACATCATCGGCTGCCGTCTGATTACCCATTAGTTCAACACACTGTTAACAACTAGCTATGTGCATTCAACTTTTTAACCCTTGAATAGATAATGAGAATTTCTAAAGTTTTTACTATGAATTGAAGATATTGCGTTTTTTTTATTTTTTTACACACACACACACACACACACACACACACACACACACACACACACACACACACCTCACCCTAAACCACTCCACCAATTTAACGAAACTTTGTACGCACTTCCCTTACTGTCAGGCAACAATGGGTGTTAATGTAATAACCACCTAGCTATCATAGTTCAGGAGATATGACGTCATAAAGACCGAGCTTCTCGAAAAAGTGCCGCACCAAGCACGACGTTTGAATTTATTACTGCTAAACGGTGCCGTGCTATTTGACTTGAATGAGCAGCTTCGAATTTTGTCTAATCTTAGGCCTGCTATGAAAAAAATTAAAGTAATTTTCATTGTATATTCTCTAATAGTTGGTGTTCTGATAATCAGTCAACTGTGGTTCTTTTACTTTCGACGGCGAAATTTCTACTTTTAGCCTACTTGGTTTCGAATATACGTTATTCGGTCTCAGACGCCAACAAAAAGCTCCTAAAATTTAAAAAATATATAGATATTTACATGTGTACAATATTTAACAGCTACTACATTCCAGGCCATTCAAGGAAAGTACCTGGCCCAATGAAGGAAACCAGTCGTCTTGATTGGGCCGATGACATTTTTCAAATATTTCATCAACCGCGAAAATTTACGACTTCTGTGTCTGCTGTATCGAAGGGCAAAAGATAACAGTCGAGCTACACTGAAAATAAAATATTTATTACAATATCTGAGGATTTTCTTGCACATTTTCTTTATGTGGCACATCGACAGCAACGTTCCCCAGCATGTTTTGAGACAGTGTAACTTGCGGCGTGCAAATTACCCGGGTTATATTCACACAGTACTTGAGAATGATGGCACTTAGGAACTTCCAGCAAACTTTACACACACTTTCAAATATTTTCGAAAGTTTCTCTCGCTGACATCGCCATGAAATAACGAAAGGGAAATAGGTTTTTCGCTTGCAATATTTTGACCGTAGAACTTCAGCATCAGACATGAGGTTTTAATTTATTACTCCTTTACTACTAAGTTTATTCGCAACCCATTTTGCAGACAGTATCCACATACACCACTGAATGTTTGTGCCAGGTTATATCATCGTATGACAATTCGGGAGATATACAGTCATAAACACAGAGGCACAAAAAAAAAAAACTGCAATATCTTCAACGACAAAGGTTTTACATGCTTACCGTCAAATACTTATAACACACTGATTCAGGAATCAAGACGTTTGAGTCGTTTTTGTACGTGAGATTTCGATTCTTTGAAGAATCTTCGGGGAGAGGGGTACTGATATTTCGAATAAGTTTAAACAAAATATATGGTTATGATTTAATGTGAACGTCCGAGGACAGTAGTATAATAAGAATGTGTTCACTGAAAGTTTAACATTACTTGAAGTAAACGTGGATGTCGTAATGTTCTGCGGTGATAATTCTTACTTGGCTTGTGTTACACGAATATTGTGTACATATGCAGTGTGTTGGAACAATCAGTGATTTTGAACGTCGAACATTTAATATCTATTCCTAACAAGAGAGTGACATTTCGGTTATAAGCAGGTTCATGATATTTGATATTACGTCTATCTAATGCAAGTTCAGACGAAACAGTTTGTAAGTAGGCAGACCACAAGCTATAAGTTTATAATATGAAATACAGTTTTCGATTTCGAAACAAAAATATGTCATTTGCTGATTGTTGGACCACAATGTTTCGTATATAAATCCATATGATCTTGTATTCTCAGGAGGAAAAGTATCAATATTGCCATCAAAACTGGGCTTACAACATTTTTTAAGACATATCCCAGTTTTCCTGAACCCTACGAACGTAACTGACTAAGCTAGGAGTCCGTTGGCAAGCGCGTGCACGCAAACGTTCGCCGGTTAAACGGATCTACAGTGTGTGTAGATTGGAGTCGGGCTCGCGCTTTAAGAACGTGCACAAGAACAAAGAATGTGGCTCGTCCAGACCGTTGCGTTGTGTTTCTTATCGAACACGCGATAGCAGCAACTGTCGCTTCCTGTTCATGAACTTACGCGAGCAACCACCTGGCCGCGGCGGGCAACGGCTCCTCGCTCACACTCGCCGACCCCGCCGTTAATACGTGGCTGTTCCAGATGCAGCTGTCGGCCGTAGGCCGGCATTACACTATCGCATTTTTTCACAAGGAAATATGATCAATTATTCGTCAAAATTCTTTGACAAAGACCTTTAACGTGGCGCCAAAAAGTGGGTATTACACTGTCGTCATATTTTTCGTCAAATTTCAAGATGACAGACGACAACTTGTTATTATGCGCTACAGTTGCTAGAACCACAATTGCATTGTGTATGCATCAGGCGGAAAAAAAAGGAAACATACTTGGATCAAGCCCTCTAGGTATTACGTCGAGATAAAAAAAAGCACTCGGCAAAATTTGTTACGAGAGCGGCAAGTGGAGGAAGTCTTGTTGTTGTTGTTGCGGTCTTCAGTCCTGAGACTGGTTTGATGCAGCTCTCCATGCTACTCTATCCTGTGCAAGCTTCTTCATCTCCCAGTACCTACTGCAACCTACATCCTTCTGAATCTGCTTAGTGTATTGATCTCTTGGTCTCCCTCTACGATTTTTACCCTCCACGCTGCCCTCCAATGCTAAATTTGTGATCCCTCGATGCCTCAGAACATGTCCTACCAACCGATCCCTTCTTCTAGTCAAGTTGTGCCACAAACTTCTCTTCTCCCCAATCCTATTCAATACCTCCTCATTAGTTACGTGATCTACCCACCTTATCTTCAGCATTCTTCTGTAGCACCACATTTCGAAAGCTTCTATTCTCTTCTTGTCCAAACTAGTTATCGTCCATGTCTCACTTCCATACATGGCTACACTCCATACGAATACTTTCAGAAACGACTTCCTGACACCTAAATCTATATTCGACGTTAACAAATTTCTCTTCTTGAGAAACGCTTTCCTTGCCATTGCCAGTCTACATTTTATATCCTCTCTACTTCGACCATCATCGGTTATTTTACTCCCTAAATAGCAAAACTCCTTTACTACTTTAAGTGTCTCATTTCCTAATCTAATTCCCTCAGCATCACCCGATTTAATTTGACTACATTCCATTATCCTCGTTTTGCTTTTGTTGATGTTCATCTTATATCCTCCTTTCAAGACACTGTCCATTCCGTTCAACTGCTCTTCCAAGTCCTTTGCTGTCTCTGACAGAATTACAATGTCATCGGCGAACCTCAAAGTTTTTACTTCTTCTCCATGAATTTTAATACCTACTCCGAATTTTTCTTTTGTTTCCTTTACTGCTTGCTCAATATACAGATTGAATAACATCGGGGAGAGGCTACAACCCTGTCTCACTCCTTTCCCAACCACTGCTTCCCTTTCATGCCCCTCGACTCTTATAACTGCCATCTGGTTTCTGTACAAATTGTAAATAGCCTTTCGCTCCCTGTATTTTACCCCTGCCACCTTCATAATTTGAAAGAGAGTATTCCAGTCAACATTGTCAAAAGCTTTCTCTAAGTCTACAAATGCTAGAAACGTAGGTTTGCCTTTTCTTAATCATTCTTCCAAGATAAGTCGTAAGGTCAGTATTGCCTCACGTGTTCCAACATTTCTACGGAATCCAAACTGATCTTCCCCGAGGTCGGCTTCTACCAGTTTTTCCATTCGTCTGTAAAGAATTCGCGTTAGTATTTTGCAGCTGTGACTTATTAAACTGATAGTTCGGTAATTTTCACATCTGTCAACACCTGCTTTCTTTGGGATTGGAATTATTATATTCTTCTTGAAGTCTGAGGGTATTTCGCCTGTCTCATACATCGTGCTCACCAGATGGTAGAGTTTTGTCATGACTGGCTCTCCCGAGGCCATCAGCAGTTCTAATGGAATGTTGTCTACTCCCGGGGCCTTGTTTTGACTCAGGTCTTTCAGTGCTCTGTCAAACTCTTCACGCAGTATCTTATCTCCCATTTCATCTTAATCTACATCCTCTTCCATTTCCATAATATTGTCCTCAAGTACATCGCCCTTGTATAAACCCTCTATATACTCCTTCCACCTTTCTGCTTTCCCTTCTTTGCTTAGAACTGGGTTGCCATCTGAGCTCTTGATATTCATACAAGTGGTTCTCTTCTCTCCAAAGGTCTCTTTAATTTTCCTGTAGGCAGTATCTATCTTACCCCTAGTGAGACAAGCCTCTACATCCTTACATTTGTCCTCTAGCCATCCCTGCTTAGCCATTTTGCACTTCCTGTCGATTTCATTTTTGAGAAGTTTGTATTCCTTTTCGCCTACTTCATTTACTGCATTTTTATATTTTCTCCTTTCATCAATTAAATTCAATATTTCTTCTGTTACCCAAGGATTTCTATTAGCCCGCGTCTTTTTACCTACTTGATCTTCTGCTGCCTTCACCACTTCATCCCTCAGAGCTACCCTTTCTTCTTCTACTGTATTTCTTTCCCCCATTCCTGTCAATTGTTCCCTAATGGTCTCCCTGAAACTCTCTACAACCTCTGGTTCTTTCAGTTTATCCAGGTCCCATCTCCTTAAATTCCCACCTTTTTGCAGTTTCTTCAGTTTCAATCTGCAGTTCATAACCAATAGATTGTGGTCAGAATCTACATCTGCCCCAGGAAATGTCTTACAATTTAAAACCTGGTTCCTAAATCTCTGTCTTACCATTATATAATCTATCTGAAACCTGTCAGTATCTCCAGGCTTCTTCCATGTATACAGCCTCCTTTCATGATTCTTGAACCAAGTGTTAGCTATGATTAAGTTGTGCTCTGTGCAAAATTCTACAAGGCGGCTTCCTCTTTCATTCCTTCCCCCCAATCCATATTCACCTACTATGTTTCCTTCTCTCCCTTTTCCTACTGACGAATTCCAGTCACCCATGACTATTAAATTTTCGTCTCCCTTCACTACCTGAATAATTTCTTTTATCTCGTCATACATTTCATCTATTTCTTCATCATCTGCAGAGCTAGTTGGCATATAAACTTGTACTACTGTAGTAGGCATGGGCTTTGTGTCTATCTTGGCCACAATAATGCGTTCACTATGCTGCTTGTAGTAGCTTACCCGCACTCCTATTTTTTTATTCGTTATTAAACCTACTCCTGCATTACCCCTATTTGATTTTGTATTTATAACCCTGTAATCACCTGACCAAAAGTCTTTTTCCTCCTGCCACCGAACTTCACTAATTCCCACTATATCTAACTTTAACCTATCCATTTCCCTTTTTAAATTTTCTAACCTACCTGCCCGATTAAGGGATCTGACATTCCACGCTCCGATCCGTAGAACGCCAGTTTTCTTTCTTCTGATAACGACGTCCTCTTGAGTAGTCCCCGCCCGGAGATCCGAATGGGGGACTATTTTACCTCCGGAATATTTTACCCAAGAGGACGCCATCATCATTTAATCATACAGTAGAGCTGCATGTCCTCGGGAAAAATTACGGCTGTAGTTTCCCCTTGCTTTCAGCCGTTCGCAGTAACAGCACAGCAAGGCCGTTTTGGTTAATGTTACAAGGCCAGATCAGTCAATCATCCAGAATGTTGCCCCTGCAACTACTGAAAAGGCTGCTGCCCCTCTTCAGGAACCACATGTTTGTCTGGCCTCTCAACAGATACCCCTCCGTTGTGGTTGCACCTACGGTACGGCCATCTGTATCGCTGAGGCACGCAAGCCTCCCCTCCAACGGCAAGGTCCATGGTTCATGGGGGGGGGGGAGAAGTCTTAATATATAAATTACTTGAGAATGGATGAGACAGTTTCAGTGTTTGCTCAGTAAAGTGGCTTCTCATATTACAAAACAGAATACTCTCTTGAGAAATCTTATACGTGCAGAAGACAGGCAAACTAACCACTGCGATTTCTTGATACATGAGAGAGGTACCCTAGTTTACAACACAGCACTCTAATATCACATTACACATTAACCAAAATAATTCAAGAAACGTGTGAAGCGATTTATAAAGAACTGAATGGGGATTATATGAAGGTAAATAAATGTTTAGTAGACGGCATAGGCAATAAGAACTATTTTTAATTTTGAATAATTTAATTAATGGAAATAATATTCCAACAACAACAAAATTAATAATAAGCACGGAACAGATGAAGCGCTTTTAACTTGTGGCAGCCAGAGTCCAAAAATAGAAAAAGTAGAATGGAAAGCTAAGAAAGAATTTTATTTTAGCGTTGACCACATCCTCTATTCCGGCTTGCTGACAAGCTGCCTGGCTGTTTCCAGATGTAGAGGTGGACGGCTATAGCTGTGATTGTGGACGTGAAGCAGCCTGCAGCGTATTCTACCTGCCCATCAACACATAATTAATAGCATGCACTGAGCCCGTTGCTAACCCCCCCCCCCCCCTCCCATCCCAGTCTGAAGCAATTTTATATATAAGTCGAAAAAACAAACCAACTTTGAAGCCATGTTTACAAATACAATATGTTTGCAAATACAATATGTTTACAAAAACACTACAGAGACGTCAAATAGCTGTAGCAACACCAGCGCTCGAAGCGGTTACATTTCACACTGCAGGGAACAGAAGGCGACTTTTATTGGTTGGTTGGATTATTAAAGAGGGGGAGAGGGACCAAACTACGAGGTCATCAGTCCCTTGTTCCCAATGAAACAATGCCACAAGTGAGAGAATAAAACAAACGAGACTGACAAAACGGAATGAAAGGAAAAACCACAAGAACGATGAAGGGCAACGAACATGTAAATGGACAAAAGGGGCAAGAAAACCACAGAAATGCAAGAAACGAGATGAAGAGGTTAAAACAACAAAGCAGATTACCATGGCTGGCTGACCATGAGAATAAAAAAAACGACTTTATGATCAAGTATACGACAAGGTCCTAGATTTGATCATATTTATTTGACAAATTTCTTTGACATCAATATTTGACATACCAACTTAGACAAACACAATTGTATAATACCGGCCTTACGTGCAAAGCCTTACTACAGCCCGTCCTCGCATGCCTTCTCCATGGAGTAGTGGAAAATTACTCGACCTCACCGTCCACCAGCACCAGGCGAAGTCCCACACTAATCGAAGACAAACATAAGCTTACCGCCGAAATGAAGTACCACAGTAGATACAGGAAACGTAGATTACTTTCAACGTTGTTTGAGTTCACTGTTAGTTTTAATGATTTAGCTTAGAATGACTGCTCGCATAAAGCGAAAAAACTTTGCAGTAATAATAATAATAAGGCTGGTAGAAGCATGCAAGCACGCAAAACATAGACAAAAAGAAGTGAGCCGAACTAAGTGTTAATGCAGAAGATGTTAAGCGCCAGGGAAAAAAAAAATTGAGATTTAAGGAGCACATGATGTCTATGTGACGAAAAGTAGGAAAATTATGGCTCAATGTCCCGTCGACGACTCGGTCATTAGGGACCGAGTATAAGCTCGGATAGGACAGAAAAGGAAATAATCTGGGTACTCTAAAAGGGCTGGACTCGATGCATAAAGTTATGTTTAAGAAATCAGAGGATGTTATCAGCTATTCCGTTCTTGTCATGCTCATCGATGGTCTCCATTTTTTAAGCGTGCTAATTAATACTTGTGGAAAAGCTATGATTTTGAGTTAACTTGTTGAATTTTTTAATGCTGCTAATTATCTGTAACACATCCAGTTTGGTATTTACTTGTATCGGTCAGTCTTTTGTAGAATGGGCAAGTATCAGAGAGATTACGACATAAAAAATGGTAAAAGTTAACGTAGACTTTACTGGTGAACGCTGTTGCGCCTATAGACATTTCCAACAGAATGACACTGTCGAAATACCGCGATGTGTTACTAGTGTTATGCCTAACATCTGAAGACAGAAGAGAGTTACGACGTTAATCGAAACTTTATTTTCGGCGTTGACACTCGAATGAGAAATATAAAAATGTATCTTTCGCAACGGTGAAAGTTTTATAATGTTGACAAATATGATCACCTTGAGGAAAACATATTTTTTACAGTCCTCGCCATAGTCGTGTTGTTACACCGAGGTGTGTCACAGAAAGGTATGCAAACTATGTAAATCACTAGAACAATGGCACGTCCGCTGCGTGAGCATTGCCCGTTTACAACGGACAAACAGGAACTGATAGCACGGCCGTTGACTGTAGTTCCGTGCACTGCGCGCTGCGGGCGCCACAGAATGATTCATGCGCTCTGCATGCAGTCTCGTCAAACCTAGTATGTTGACGACCAGAAGCGTGAGCAGCAGCGTTCTCAGAAGTGATTCGTAGTACCCAGGACAGAAACTGGTCCGATACACACAAATTGCGGCTATTGTGCTGATATTACCCAGTGGTATGTATGATTTCCCTCCCAAAGAAGACGAATTCGATCGTAGCCAACAAAGGGTAGCATTAAATGACTGAACAAGACAAACAAACTGCAAAAGATTTAATATTTCGTCCTTCAGCTATGTTCCGTACTGTGTATGGAACAGGATAGGGGCATGGCCCGATGAAACGTGTAAGATCCACAAGTGAACGATGTATTACTCTCCTTTAGGAGACATGGCCCTTAATACGTAGCTCCGTCCGTGCGAGTAGAGAGGTCCGCAAGTGAATTTGCCTGAAGGAGAGAGTGATGCTAGCAGGAGTGTAGCTACTAGGACGGTTTTGTCAAAAACTTGATACAGCACATCAATCACAAAGTGTGGACTCACAGCACCAACTCACTTCCGCTTTAGAGTCACTATCCTCTAATACCTATATATTGTCCTGTAAACTTCTGGCAGTATGAAACAACGAACTCATGTGCTAAGACCATTCCAAACCAAGCATTCGATTTAGTTACTACTACATGCACAATAGACATTTTGCTGAATGATTCTTCATTACTGAAGACACTTAACAGCTTATATAATTGCGTAGACTTCCGCAGCCAGTCAGTCCACAGAAAAGTTTTCAGGGTACAGTACAGCGTCATAATGTATAAAACTACTGCTACTGGAGAAAAACTTTTATGTCGACTTAACAGCTTCTACGCTCCTAGCACTATTTGGTAGCCGTGTAAAATCACGCGGAAAATAAAGCGTCTTTTAACTTGAATGCTTAGAAATCTGGACTGTGCAAGGACTCCAAGTGGCACAAAGTAGATGCTTGACGGCTTTCAGAAAGAAGATACATGTTTTTCTTAAGAGCTACGAAGGGGAATTTGATTTCAGACAGTAGTTGCTCGATAACAGGTCGCGAAAATGATGCTTAACCTGGAAGAGAGAATAATCTTTTCCCCCGCTATCCGGCCGTCTTAGGTTGCGTACCTCGCAAAAGTTTGAGGAGCAGCGGTGTGGGGAACGCCCTGGGACACCGATCGATAGCCCAATGCTGTTAGGAGTATCCACTACGGCCCAGGGAAGCTCAATTACCGGCTTCTGGCCAAGTGGGGCGAATGCTGGGAGTGACTCAGCGGTAACAACTTCCGGCCAACTGATCCCGACACACATCCCAGAATTAGTTTTGCTGTTGATCTAATTTTAGCTATTCAAAGTGTTGAAGGCAGCTCCACCACCCAAGACACACACACACACACACACACACACACACACACACACACACACACACTGGATTTCTCCTGCATATATATTACTCTGTATCTTATCTTGATCGAACTGGTCTGCTCTTTAGTACTTCGAGAAGATTGCTCGGTTTCCGAACCAGATGAGCAGTAACGTATTATGCTTATTATTTACAATCTCACGTAAGTGTACTCATCATTCTATTTTTAATAATGCGTACGGTGTCTAAAATAACTGACGACCATTTTTTTTCTGTTTGTATATACGAAGAAAACCAACGCCTTTACCACGGCGTATTTCTAAGAATGGGTACAACATCTGCAAAGAGATGTCCTCTGCATGTTTCACATTCAGGCGCTCACCTGTTCTGCAACGATCCAGGGACGACTGATGAAACTGCCAGGTCGCAATGCTAGTTCCTCACTATGCGCCACCACTGTATGTCTAACGAAGCTCGATTCAAAGGCAGACGCAACGCTGACGTCTTCGATGCAGTATCCTGAAATTAAATTTCGGTTTTAATCGACAGATAGTACATATGTGCGCTACAGAATTCTCAGACACTGAAGCCACAACAAACTGGATCAGATTGCAATTCAGCATGCTAAATGAGGAAAGTGTTATCAGAGAGTTCTTACATCTGTTGTAGTCGAATGTTTCAACTACAAAATTTTAATCAAATACCGATCGTGCAGAATACATAAACAGCCGTTAGGAAATACATTAAACGTATTCGCACTTGAGAATCTGGGGAACCATCAGCTCAGAATGAAATGACAATGAAAATTTGTGCCGGACCGGTCCTCGAACCCGGATTTCCCTCTTATTGCGATCGGTCGCCTTACCATTACGCTATCCAAGCACGACTCACGACCAGACCAGAACTTCCACACGTCGTCAACCATGACTCTACAACCGGCCCGCAGACAGAGGGCATTTTTAATTGAAGGTCGCTTGCCCGGTGTCGGCGGATAAATTCTATTACACACCTTTATGGTTGTCCACATTCGCAACTGCGAACGTATTTCATCATTTCACAACGGTTGTAATCGCCGCAGTGCCTGCTCCTTCGCACACGCATGCATATCAGAAGGAACGTTGCATCGCACTTCTGAACAGCACAGACACAGAATATCGTATCGTAAAAATAAAGTAATTCACATATACAGACTTTTAGAGACCTACAGGTCTGGAATGACAGGGATGGCACATGGGACAGGTAGTCGGCCGTGGCCTTATAGTAAGAACCATCCCGGCATTTGCCTGAAATAATACAGGGGAAAAACGTATATCGGGATGGCAAGATGAAGCTTGGAGCCTCCACCCTCCCGAATACAAGGCCACAACGTTTAAAACAATGCTACCTCATTCGGTTTACCCCTGGTGTACAATACTGTTTTACAAATAATAATGGTAAAACCTAATGCTACACAGTTCATTCATTTTTCGTTCTCAGTCACTGTACACACACATACAAAACATTGCGCCCGCTACCACCCACTCATCCACCCGCGTACAGAGTTTAACACTGTACACACTATCAGATGGTCTCACGACCATTTTTTGTACCGCCATTTCCCATTTTCTGATCAGAAAAGCTGTCACCATTCCTTTATAACAAGTGAGATGTAGATCTCAGAAAAAAAGGCGTCAGTATTATGTACTTCATACGTTTGGGAGAAAGTTTCCAGAGGATGGGAATATATATATAGTGTGAAAGTGCTGTGTGGAATGTTAGATGTTTTATTGTTGTTGTTATTATTATTTGCGTTATATTTTTTTCCAAACCCCTATTCTGTGTTATATGAGTAATCCTTCAATATACAGGGCGTCCCACTCAAACCTCCCTGATTTCAAAGACCCAGGGAAAAAACCACAGCAGAGGTGGTGGTGGTGGTGGTTAGAGTTTAACGTCCCGTCGACAACGAGGTCATTAGAGACGGAGCGCAAGCTCGGGTTAGAGAAGGATTGGGAAGGAAATCGGCCGTGCCCTTTCAAAGGAACCATCCCGGCATTTGCCTGAAATGATTTAGGGAAATCACGGAAAACCTAAATCAGGATGGCCGGAGACGGGATTGAACCGTCGTCCTCCCGAATGCGAGTCCAGTGTGCTAACCACTGCGCCACCTCGCTCGGTAACCACAGCAGATACGACAATGAAAAATGCACCATATTGTAAAGCATCTCAAAGAATTTATTTATCACCACTACACCTCCACATGTGAACCCTTTGTAGCACGAAGAACATAGAGTCTATATTCAATTTCTTGCCAAGTTCTTTGTAACATTTCCTCTGTTATTGTTACAATCGCATTAGTGATACTATGTCGCAATGTAGGAATATCGTCCACTTTGGTCGCATACACGCGGCCCTTCACGAATCCCCACATGAAGAAATCAAGCGGCGTAATGTCGGGTGAACGTGGTGGCTAGGCAATGGGTCCTCTGTGTACGGTCCAAGGATTGGGAAATTTCCTATCTAGGAACTTGCCAACAGCCGTTCACCAATGCGGCGGAGCTCCAGCTTGTTGAAAAATGATGTTGGGCTGCAAGTCTTGTATCTGAGGGTACACAAACTGCTGCAGCATGTCCAGATACACTGACCCATTGACTGTTTGTTCCGCAAAGAAGAACGGTCCAGTAATCCTGTCGTGCATTAGCCTGCACCAGACGTTTAGTTTAGTGGTATCACGAACATGTTCAATGACAACGTGCGGATTTTGCGAACCCCAAATCTGAACATTATGCCTATTAACCCTTCCTGATAGGTGAAAGGCTGCCTCTTCTGAGAAAAAATATCTTTTCATGAAGCTGGCATCCATATCAATACGCTGCAACATACCGCAGCAAATTGTTGTCGGCGTGGTTTGTCGTTCGGCGTCAGATGTTGCAGAATTTGCACTTTGTAAGCACACATACGAAGACGCTGGTAAACTACACGATGCAATGTTGATCGAGGTACATCAAGTTGCCTAAATGCTTGACCAACTGACTTAGTGGGCTTCTGAGAAACGTTCGTCTGATGTCCTCCACTGTCTCTTCTGAAACTCCCGTAACTTGCATTGCCAAAATGTTTCAGAACACGTCCTGTTGCCAGACTCTTCCTATACCATTCCTTAATTGTTTTCACATCAGGTCGATCACATTCATACACACGACGATAATTTCTTTGCACAGTAATCGGCGATTTTGTTTCTGCAAACCACACTACTGCTTGCACGCGATGCTGTGGAGTCGCCATGTTCACTTCATGCGACCATTCTGTACTCTGGCGACGATACTTGACACTTCTGACGCGGGAATGTAAATTCTTTGAGATGCTCTACAATGTGGAGCGTTTTTTACTGTCGTATCTACTGTGGTTTTTCTCTCCTGGGTCCTTTAAATTAGTGAGGTGTGAGTGGGCCACACTGTATAAAGTATCTGGGTAACGGGTACTTTTCAGCTGCCTTTCTAAATAAGTTTGTTTTAGCTATTCCTTTAATCTCCTTTGGTCATTTATTGTACAGCCTTATTTCTTCGTAGAAAACGCTGTTTTGAAGTTCATGTTTCTTCTTTCTTAGTAAATCTAAGGTCAGTCTACATCTTTTCCACGGTCTTGGACAGAGCTGTTTGTACACCAAGTATCAATGTTATTTTTGAGGTGTAGAACTGTTTGGTAAATGTACTCGCATAGTGCAGTTAAAAGCCGCATCGTTTTGAAACGGTAATTACAAAGATTGCTGTTTTTGGCTATTGTTTGTCAGTAGCTGTTAGTGCTGGGTGGTTATAATAAAACTTCCATTACTTGGGTCAATGTAGGCGAAAAACTATTTACCACATGGGTACCATAGTTTAAAGGAATGATGTTTAGTTGCGTTGTTAGCAGCGTTAGTGTCATGACCCGTAGTTAGGCGCCAGTACTAATGCGGCGACATACGGTTGAAACCCATGCATCAGTGTGCATCACAGTTGCAGACAGTCAACTTGGATCTGGATAAGGTAAGCAGGGCTTTACTGGTAAAGCTATTTTAGCACAACGACAGCAAGGGCTGCTGCTCTTCATAAGTACTGAAGGAATTCGGAGTAGTCCTATTTCCGCACCAGGGTTGAAGAACATGATTTGTAAGTTCAGTGCTCCTAGGCGAGGTCGACGACCAGTTGCGCCGCAGACTGTCGAAGTCGTCGTTGCCATGGCTGAGAACGCAGGATGCAACGTGCCATCTGCTAGAAGTGCAGGAACTGTGTCAAGACAGCTCAACATTCCACAGTCCACCATTCGAAAAGTGGCGCGAACAACTGTCAAATGGTAGCTCCAGTACGGTTCCACGCTGTCGTGGATGCAGATAGTCGTCACATTGAGCAAAGTTCGTAATTTGGAAAGTAAACATGATACGCAATTAAAAAATGTTACCCTCTCAAGTGGAAATTAAAACGTATTTCTTGCAATGGTTTATTCATTGTTGCCCTTACCCACGTTCTTACAAATGTTTCTACAATGTTGCATTGCCATTCGACCAATTATTTTTCATGGGGGCCCTCTCAAGTAACAAAAGTTTAATTATAACCACTCTCTAGAATATCCTATAAATGGATAAAGATGATAATCGAGTTGTGACAACATTTTTAAATAAAAAATGTTGTCTACGGATAATATACAAACTGCGTTCAGAGAAGTCTACGGAGACACTGTGCCAGCTTTCAAACAGTTTACAACTGGTTAAAGGAATTCAAACTGTCGTACGAGAAGTGCAGATCTGGCACGTTTCTGAGGAAAGACTACATTTTCTTTTAAACAAATCGTCAGTTTAAAATCATGGTATCGTGACAGAAGAACGGACACGTTTGGAACTAGTGTGGCTCGGTGGCCAGATCAAGATTTTAAATCTAGAAGGTCCCGGGTTCGATCTCCTGTCGCTCATGCGATTTCTTTCTGCCACTTATCGCTTGTTTCGCCTCTGACGATGTTCTGTTAATATGAGATTGTAAAGTTGCACAGTGATTTGGATCTCATGCAGAATTGCAGATCCAGATACAATTGGCTGAATAAGTTAGTTCACAGATATTGGCAGGATCAGAGCAACGGGACCATACTGACTGAAGCACTGCGGCCTTCGAAATAGCCTTCGGGTTGATGGAACCTTTATCATTTTTACCGAAGGTTATTGACATGGTATGAACGAGTATATAACATTCTGAGCGATGTTCTGCATATGAATACCTGAGTGTGTGAGTGCGCCGCGCTTGTTTACGCCACACCAAGGAATTCGAAGAAGAATATTTCAGAATTGTGTATAGAAAAACTGAAGCCGTCTGCCATCGTTACGTGACTAGAGGGAACTCCGTGGATCCATCAGATGTCGTAGACCAAGCGTACAAATAGCGGGACGAGGAAGGTTAAAATACACAGAATACTCAAAACAGAATACAATATTTTGTGGTGGGAAACATAGCGGTGAATTTTTTGGGATTTCCACTGTATTATCACGAATAAAATATATACGGAAAAGCGTGAAACACTGATCGGCTCTTATTACGCATCGCTACTGGACATTTCCGTAATTAGTTGTAGCGGAAGCGGCCAACTATTTACACAAGACGTGCATGTATTTACTAACGTTATTTAGTACATCATAAAAATGGTAATTTTAAAACGCTCTAATACTCCAGTAAATCTACAACAATTATTTCTACTTGAAAAACCACTATTGCAGTCGACTCCAACGCTTGGCAAGAACTGATGTGTGTTTCTACGGCCAAAAGTCACTAGATCATTTTGTGAGGATTGAGAAACTGCTTAGGAGACTAGGACGCTAAGCATCTGCGGCAAGCAGGATCACTTAATCGCACTATAGATTTAAAAAACCGAAACAGATGTACTGTGTCTGCTTACAATGGTTTCTGAATGGTTGGCGCCTTGAAAACTCTTGCTTCCAGACCTCGTAAAAGTGGTAATTAGTACAGCTTGTAATGAAATAACGTCCAGGGATATCAGCAAACGCACAATACTCAATTATGGACCTCAATTTGCAAGGCTGGTAGGGTTAAACGGATGACAAAATAATTTAAAATCGACATACATTCTTCCCTACAGTGAATCAAAAGTCGGTAACGTTACAGTTAATGAGCGCCAAGTACGATAACCTTAGGGGTAGTCTGTTACGGACGTGCTGTGGTTCAGCAACAGCTTGAGCACAGGAGCGTGCGGCAGTCTCTGGACCGTCTCTACTACGTGCTGCAATTTTGAAGTTGCCAGTCGCATTAGAAACATTGTACTTTCTGAACCCGAGGCACAGCACTAAACTTCTCTGGAATCGTAATTCGGAACTGATATCTCGTTATGCTCACACAATCTGGGAGGCATTTTGCAGTGTGAATCGTCGGTGATTTGTTCTCTATCGCCCAATTCTTGGACGCAAGTACGAACGTCAGAGATAAGAATGCTCGAGAGGAAGCCTCGTAGATTGGTGATCAGCACAGTACATTACACGCTGACCATATACCCAATGAACTGGATGTGTTTCAATACCGATGCTGTTTCCAGAGTAAGGTGTATCATTTTCCCTGCTTATTTATGCCGCTTCTCTGCCCTTCCCGGTGGCCAACCTCGAAAAAATGTAAGCAGCACATGGTCAGAAGATTATGTGTAAGTTGTTAAGCATAAGAGGTGGGTACAAAAAGAACCCAAACTTTTGAAATAGGGTGGCCTCCGGCAGAGGAAGAGCACTGCGGCTGCTGAGCCAGCCTAGCGCAAGGTTCACGAAATGAACAGCCGTTCGCCGCGTTGCGCTGAACGTCCGCAGAGACATTGCAATCTATTAGCCAAGCATGCGTGGGGGACTGTATCAGCAGCATCGCACCCAGTGCTATGAGCGGTTTAAGTACGTTAACCATGACAGAATATCGGTCGATGACAATTGCAAGCCTGGATGACCTTCCTTATCAACAGATCATGACCAAGCACAGAGAACATGCTGTGATTCTCGGAAATCGTCGTTTGACTGTTCGAAGTGGGCATATGCGTATGGTGAACTGTGGAAAACCAGACTGCGATGTTACATCACGACAACGCGACGGCTCACGCGTCACTCCTTGTCCGCAGATAAAGCACCTAGAAAAACATCACATTCCCGTTGTTACCATCCCCGTATCCTTGGACCCAGCCCCAGCACACTTTCTCCTGTTTTCCAAACTTAAAATCACGTTGAGACGATGCCGTTTCCAAACCACAGAGGAGATAAAGGACAATGCGACAAGAGGCCTGCGCGCCATACCACGAAAAGTGTTTCAGGAGGTTTTCCAAAAGTCGAAGAAATGATGGGAACGAGTATTGCCAGTAAAGGGACTATTTTGAGGGGGCACTGCCTAAAATGCTGTACGATAATCAATGAGGGTGTCAGCTGAAGGTCGGTTTCTTTTTGAATAAACCTTCTAAACGAATTCCTGGACAACATAAATAGTTCCAGAGTGTGTATGTACAGGCAAAACCACCAGGAGAATTTCAGAACGAGTATAAGAAAAATAAAATTTTCCAAACTAACACGTGAGGCAATGTCCATACAACTACAGTGAATTTCGCTGACCACGAACCAGTCTTCCAACATAATACAAGCATAGCTAAAAGTTGGGACGTCCTTTCCAACAGTGAGATGTTTTGTAATTGTCCACTTCCCATTGTGGATGGTAGATTCTGCATTTTATGGAGTCCGTAACATCAGACGTTTTCAGGACAAAACTGGTTTCATTACTCACCTCTTTTCACTTACAAGGAACACAAAAGAAATCGTCAGTAACAGACGTCATTGCATGGGTCTACCCTTACGCTGGGTCCATATGAGCGGAATGTTGGCGGATTAGCAGCTGCGCGGTAAATGGACGCACTGCTCTGGCGCAAGGGTAGATGGAGCTATTGGGTTGGACTGTCAAGCACTTTTTTTTGAAATACTTAAAACTTTTCTTGGACTACCTTAGGATTGCAGCGAATTTCTACAAGTAACTGCAGTATTTGTTGGCGACGCAACATGTCCGAGGACTTTTCCGTCCTCCACGGACTATTCATCATCTAACGTGAATGACTAAACCCACTTATTGCTTGAAAACGTTTATGTTGCGAGACGAATTTGAAATATCGCCACAAGAAGAGAAATTAGTTTTTTATATTTTGTATTTTCCTTATCAGTGTGTATGTTGAAGCTTGGTTCTTTACCCCTTTCTGTGGCCAGAGCACCGTATATGGATTAAATTATGGTACCTGTCTCCCGGTTAGCCATAAGAAACCGCGTTATTTCAACGCAGAGCGTCGCGGTTCTGACTCCATAGCAGAGGCGTCAGAGAAGGGGTGAAATATGAGTAACAGATGGTGTGCCGCGCTTCCCACTGCGGGACATGTCCACGGTGACGTTGGACCGAATTTTGGTCAATATTGGCGCCGATGTCACATCATTAACCCAACTTTCACCTTACATGAACTTCCTACCCCTGGCCGTTTTTTCGCACGTGTCGTCACCTTACTGTGTGAAGCGTAGCCGAGCCCGAGGGCGCAGCCGCAGGTTCAAAATGGTTCAAATGGCTCTGAGCACTATGGGACTTAACATCTGAGGTCATCAGTCCCCTAGACTTAGAACTACTTAAACCAAACTAACCTAAGGACATCACACACATCCATGCCTGAGGCAGGATTCGAACCTGCGAACGTAGCAGCAGCGCGGTTCTGGACTGAAGCGCCTACAACCGCTCGGCCACACTGGCCGGCTACGGCCGCAGGAAGCCACGCTTTTGCACCACTACAGAGGAAGATGGAAGGCACCTTTGAGCCAAATTTCAAACTCATGCGTCGCAAAGGGTGACAATTACGTGGTTTAGAAAAAGTGACCCTTTAATTGTGCTGTGCAGTGTAAATTTAATTGGAATATCATGAGCTACGTAGGTTCTAAAGCAAAGCAGTGTAGTCAGTACACATTAGTCAGCTATCGAAGTTGTAGATACATGACGATTAGTAGTTCATAGGTGTTATACACTGAGGTGATGGGGCCGCGATATGCTCATATACAGTTGGCGGTAGTGTCGCCTACACATGGTATAAAAGAGCAGTGCCGTTGGCGGAGTTATCATTTGTACTCAGGTGATTCAGGTGAAAACCTTATGGCCGAACGACGGGAATTACCAGACTTCAAACGCATGGGACATTCCATATCGGAAATCGTTAGGGAACTCAATATTTCGCAATCCGCAGGGTCAAGAGTGTGCCGAGAATACCAAATTTCGTCATTACCTCCTATCATGCGCAACGAAGTGGCCCATGGCCTTCACTTAACGATCGAGAGCAGCGATGTTTGCACAGAGTTGTCAGTGCTAACAGACAAGCAAAACTGCATGAAATAACCGCAGAAATAGTGTGGGTCGTACGACGAACATACCCGTTACGACAGTGCAGCGAAATTTGCCGTTACTGGGTTATGGCAGCGTACGACCGACGCGAGTGCCTTTGCTAAAAAAACAGCACAGCATCACCTGCAGCGCCTCTCCTGGGCTCATCACCTTATCGGTTGGACCCTAGGTGACTGGAAAACCTTGGCCTGGTCAGATGAATCCCGATTTCAATTGGTAAGAGTTGATGGTAGGGGTCGAGTGCGGCGCAGACTCCACGAAGTCACGGGCCCAAGTTGTCAACAGGGCACTGTGTAAGGTGGTGATGGCTCCATTTATGGTGTGGGCCGTGTTTCCATGGAATGGAATGGATCCAGTAGTACAGCTCAATCGATCGTTGACTCGAAATGCTTACGTTCTGTCTTTTGGAGATCATTTGCAGCCATTCATCGACTTCACGTTCCGAAACAACGACGGAATTCCTATGCATGACTGTACGCCATGTCGCCGGGCCAAATATTGTTCGCGATTGGTTTGAAGTACATTCTAGTCAGTTCGAGGGAATGACTTGGCCACCCAGAACGCCCGACATGAATCCGATTGAACACTTACGGGGCATAATCGAGAGATCAGTTCGTGCACAAAATCCTCCATTGGCAACACATTCGCAGTTATGGACGGCTATAGAGCCAGCGTGATTCAGTATTTCTCCAGGGGACTTGCAACGACTTGTTGAGTCCATGTCACGTCGAGCTGTTGCATTACGCCGGGCGAAAGGTGGCCCGACACGATATTAGGAGCTATGCTATGAGTTTTGTCACCTCAGTGTACCACAGACTGTGCAAACAGATTCCAGATCCCTATTTTTTTTCGTGGCCAGCCTTTTTTAGTTCAGGAGAATAAGTTAGTGGAAAGTTCGACACAAGTTTTAGTCACATATTCATATTTCAAGGGAAATAGAGAATAAATACGAGTATAACTTCTGTGTCGTAGGTCTGTATTGCTGAAGAGCCGTTAAATGGCGTACTACTACTAGTACTCAATGTCTAAACACGTCTAATTTTTCGTCGGTATCCAATTCTGTATCATGGAGAATCTCTCTCATCTGATATGAGTTAGGTACAGTTTATTATCTGCGTCCGTTAAATAATAAGGAAACAAATTAGAGCGGAAAACATTAATTACACTGCAACCTGAAAGGATTTAATATTACAGTCTTAAATAACGAAAGTAACGCGATAACCAAATCATCTCCAGATCTGTGTTCCAGCATGCTAACATGACAGTACTCGCTAGTGATTTACCACCAAAAGGAGGTTCTTACTCATTGGTCTGAAGATGAGACCACAGTAGTGGTCGAAACCGGTCACCGTAAATAATAAATAGTGATCAAGACTGCTATTGGTAGTAAATACAGTATAAGTGGTGCGCCCTTGTCATTCTCCGACTCACCCAGCAAACTGAAAACAGCGTACAGTTCCAGGTGGAACAGAAACCAGTATGCAATTTGGAATCTGTATGCGCACAATGTTTTGCCAAAAGTAAATGACATACAAAACGCCACAAAAATTTCTACAAACCTTTCGATTTAAGATCTGAACAACTACTGCTAAGCCAGCAAGTCGCACGCCATGACTAATATTAGAATCAATCCAACGACGGCGGCGGAAAGGAGAAGTATTTATAACGTCTCGTCAAAATCGAGGTCGTTAAAAACTGAGAAGTAGGTCAGCTGGGAAAGGATATGGAGAGCAAGCAGCAAGCGATTTATTGAGGGAACCTTGCACGTACTTCCCTTTTGTTATTGAATTAGGTAACAACGAAAACATACATCGGAGTGAGTCGCGAGGGATTTAAGCCTAGCTCCTCCGAAACAAACACACTGGCTTAATCATTGTTCCACTTCTTAAGGTGTATAACCTGGTGAAGCACCAAAAGCAAAAAGTAAGTAGGGGGTGTTGAATGAAATCTGAAAAAACTCACGTGCCTAATAAGGACCCAGCATTCATAAAACCGCCCACTGCTCAGAAAATCCGCCGCAATGTAACTTCGCTTCTGTCACTGTTGCTAGCAGCTAATTCGAGACTTCTATCATCTGAGACGAGTAGTCGATAAAGGTATCTTTTACAATATACCATTCTTGATACGCGTAAAGCTAATATTGGGGTACGGGTGGGTAGCCGTCCAGGTATTTGCTGCTGCCCAAGATGCATTCGCGCTCATCTTTCCTGCCAGCAGGCGGCGCTCCTTATTAAATTCCTGGCCTTTCTCAGTGGCAACTTTCCTGCAGGGCATCCTTCCTGGAAGGCATGCGTGCCTTGGCAACGTGACAGTATCTTCCAACTCACTCCCGCCGCCCCCCCCCCCTCTCTCCCCCCCCTCTCTCTCCCCCCCCCCCTTCCATTCGCCCTCCTCCCACACATTGACACGGCGTAACGTCACATTGAAAAGGCCTCTCAACGGAAGGTACTGCAAGACACACACAGTGCAAAACTTACATTCTCTGCCCCTCTTGTGCCTTGCGCAAAATGGTAGAGAGGATGACAAAAACACTTCTATAGGCCAATTAAGTCTGCTGTCTTACCATTATGATCATTTCGTGAGAGATGCGGTGTATAGAAGACGTAACACAGTGGTTCACTTATCACATAGCATCTGTCACAGGAGTTTGCGGTGATTTTCTGTGAGGCTTGCTTACATCCTGAACCCGTAACGATATGTGAGCTTATTCTTTGAATCTTAATTATGTATTTTCTATTAACTCTACCTGGCAATAATCCACAGACTGGAGAGCAATAAAAAAAAATCGGCCGGACGACGGTTATCCTTAAGTTACTATTTCGTGGATGAATACGTTATTACCTTCGAGTTCTTTCAGTGGATTACACTATGACTTTTTTTTCGTAAGACTTTGTGGCCAGTGCACCTTGACTAGTGCCTAAGGTATAACCAAAATATTACAAGGTTTTGATTTTCCAAGTAACTGGCGCCAGATGGGTAGTCAATGATTTTCCCCAACTATTTACGAGCGACAGGGGGCGGTTGTTTATGCTGAGTGTCATATTACAGTACGTAAGTGTCCAGAGTGTCATATTACAGTACGTAAGTGTCGATCATCCGCAAGTCTTCCAGCGTTTCGCTACAGTTTTCTGGTGTCGAGACTTTAGTATCTGCAACAGATTTCGTCTACGGTCACAATTCATCATTTCGCCTTTAAAAAATGAAATAAAGACTAAATTTGAGATTATTAAGAATTAAATAAAAGATCATTATATAAGATTGACTTATTGTGAAACTAAGAGAGAGAACATCCCAGAGTGCACAGAGAGAATCCCAGAGTGCCCCAGAGAGCATCCCAGAGTGCCCCAGAGAGCATCCCAGAGTGCCCCAGAGAGCATCCCAGAGTGCCCCAGAGAGCATCCCAGAGTGCCCCAGAGAGCATCCCAGAGTGCCCCAGAGAGCATCCCAGAGTGCCCCAGAGAGCATCCCAGAGTGCCCCAGAGAGCATCCCAGAGTGCCCCAGAGAGCATCCCAGAGTGCCCCAGAGAGCATCCCAGAGTGCCCCAGAGAGCATCCCAGAGTGCCCCAGAGAGCATCCCAGAGAGCTAAAACACCAAGAACAATCGCTTCTCGGCTTTTGGCAAGATCAATGTGTAGTAGTAAGTATTAAATCATGAAATAGAAAACTAGTAAGTATTAAATCATAAAATAGATATGTTTCGGTGCAAGTATGACCATCGAGCGAAGATACCGATGACTCATCCGTTGATAAGAAAACTTCTTTGCGATTTCTGTAAACCCAGCCGTTCATAATTTTAATTTCAAATTCTCGGACGCTTCTTGTGGTGCTCTCACTCCACTGCAACCAATTCCGCTTACACAGGCAAGGCATGGAGTTTAAATCTGATGACGCTCTCTTCAGTTTCGTGACAACATTCTACCATGGCGATTTAATGACGGCGAGTCTTTACATCTGTCACAACAGTGATCTGCACGTACCTGTCTAAAGCGTGTTGTTCAATAATCTTGAATTTTGGCCGTTGATCCTAATTATTTGAAGCTCCACAGTTTAATTTTGTTGACGGTTACGAAGATAACTGGAATGTTTTTAGTCGCGCTTTTGAAATTAAATATTTTTCTATCTTTATTAATAACCCTTTTAACACCAACAATAACAGATTCTGTAACAATCAGTGTCGGTTATTCCCTTCTTTACACTATGTGGAACGAGAAGCCGGGATCTGCATGACAACATCTCAGCTAAGATTTTAACCTCATGTGTACGCTTTCTATTCTTTGGAATTATTACAATCTTCCTGAAGCCTGAGGGTACTTCTCCTGTCTCACATATAACACACCAGGTGGAATAGTTTTATTATGTGTAGCTATCCTCGGCATGTCAATGATTCTGAGGAAATTTCGTCTATTCCGACGACTTTTTTAGAGTTAGGTTATCAATACTCGGTTAAATTCTCGAATTATATCCCTCTTCTTATCTTTATGTACTTCTCTATTGTTCTCAAGTTAGTTCCCGTTATATAAAGTTATGTATTCTTTCCACCTTTCAGCTTTCACATCTTTACTTAGTACTGAGCTGTTGATATACAGCTGATTCACCTTTCTGCAAAGGTTTCTCTAAGTTTCCTATAGGGGGCATCCACCTTTTCCCTAGTCATGTTTGCTTCTACAGCCTTGCATTTGTACTCAAGCCATGCCTGATTAGCATGTTGCCACTTCCGTCAATCACTTTTTAGACATCTGTATTTCCTTGTGCCTGCTTCACTTGCTGTTGCAGGAAAACGCCCGCCCCTTCACTGCCAATTGGACGAAGGCTACGCCTTCAGTGATGTTTGCTTGAGAAACACCACAACATCCTCCGTACAGCCCGGATATTTTACCATGTGATTTCACATCTTTGGCGACCTGAAGACAGACATGTGTGGGAGTCGGTTTCAGTTGGGCGAGGAACTGCAAGAGTGGGTGTGGTTGTGGAGGCGACAGCGTCCGACCCCGTTCTACGAAACAGGAATTGATCGTCATGTCTCCCAGTGAGATAAATGTCTTAACGAGCCCGGTGATTACTTTTGAGTGGAACCATTCCGTGGTCACGTTGTGAGGGGTGTTCAGTTTTCATTTGACTGTCTTTCATAGATAAATGATCCAACAGATAGGATAAGCAGCTATATGCGACTGTTTTCTCATGACGCTGTAGTACACGGGAAAGTATCATCGCTGAGTGGATGGTATACGATGACTTAGTATTTTTATTTGGTGTGATGAGTGGCAGCTTAAGCCAAATGTTGAAAAACATTAAGTTTATGCAGATGATCAGGAAGAACAATCCTGTAATGTTCGAATACAGTATTAGTGGTGAGCTGCTTGACACAGTCAATCCGATTAAATATGCAGGCCAAAGCTGCAAAGCGATATGAAACGGAACGAGTATTTATGGTTACTAGTATTGGGAGCATTGAGGTAAGTTTCGCTTATCAATAAAGGAGACAGCGTACAGGATACTAGTGCGACGCATTCTCGAATACCGATGGAGTGTCTGGAGTCCCCTCCAGTTCAGATTTAAAGAACGACAACGAAGCAATTCAGAGGCGTATTAATAGATTTGTTAGCAGTAGTCTGATCGATACGTCAGTATTGCGGACTTGCTTCGTGAACTCAAATGGGAATCCCTGGAATGAAGATGACGTTCCTTTTGCGAAACACTAACGAGAAAATTTAGAGAACCGGTATTTTCAGCTGACTGCATAACGCTTCTATTGCCGCGAGTTTTCATTTCGCGTAAGAACTGCGAAGACAAAATAAGAGAAATTGAGGCTCGTACGGAGGTACATAGACAGTCGCTCCTCCCCCGTTTCATTTGCGAGTGGAACAAAAAACAAAATGACCGGTAGTGGTACAAGGTAGCCTCCGTCATGCACCCTACGGTGGCCTGCGGAATATGCGTGCAGTTTTGCGACTGAATGAAGCTCGTCGTTACCGCTTATGTTTAACAATGTAACTATACCGTTCTTACCATACACGTGAGAAACAGGTCGCGGGGCAAATTAATTACATGCGTCCTACCAAAAATCCGAACTATATCAAGTCTATCAGTTGTTTTTAATTCAATCTATTTTGAATGAGACTTGGCGTGACTCACGAAAAATTCCTGCACTTTGAAAGTACTACTGTTCGTAGCTTTTTCAGCAAAAAACTTTGAAGTTCAAAGGTCGCCGCTGTAGAATCACTTGAGCGTGATAATGACAGTGTAATCGTCTGGAGTTCTCCGTGTCACAAAGCTATCCTCGAAACTGCAGGGCAGAAAATACGCTGCTTTCAAGTTCTGCAACTTTTACCAAAAGCTGTGCAAAAAAAGTAAAACGTGTTGCACCCACTAGCGTCACAACGCAACATGAGAACATTTGCCGACAGTTACATAACTCTCGTGCGACAATGAATTGGTCAACAAAATAAATTTTTCTATTACCAGACACTATTTTCTTTTTATTTAACATTTGCAGAACGCGTTTCGGAAAATTATTTCCATTATCAAGGGTGTTTTTCGTGTTTATGGCATTTATGTCGTGATGTTTTCGATGTGTGAGGGGCTGAATTGTTTTATTCCAGTTACTGTAATATATTTACACGCGCGATTTTATAACTGATGACAGATCTTTATACAATGACGAATTTGGAAAAAATTCTACTTACGGTTTTCTTGTTGTCTAAATATGTAGATAATTACGTTCATCGTCACATACAATTTTCTCAAATAATAAAATATTGCGGGCCATTATGCCGTAGTCGAAGGGATTTCACATGAGTTCTAAAAGGAACTCAAACTTCGGTTACACGATAAATCAGTCTAATCTAAAAGCCTTAAATTCAACTAAATACCTAGGTATTACAGATACGAACTTAAATTGGAAGGAACACACAGAAAATGATGTGGGGAAGGCTAAAGACTGAGTGTTATTAGTAGGACCCTTAGAAAATGAAACAGATCTACTAAGGAGACTGCCTACACTATGCTTGTCCGTCCTCTCTTAGAATACTGCTGCGCGGTGTGGGATTCTTACCAGATAGGATTGACGGAGTACATCGATGAAGCTCAAAGAAGGGCAGCACGTTTTGTATTATCGCGCGATAGGGGGGAGAGTGTCACTGAAATGATACGGGATTTAGGGTGGGCATCATTTTGTTGCGGCGGAATCTTCTCACGAAATTCCAATCACCAATTTTCTCCTCCGAATGCGAAAATATTTTCTTGACACCGATCTACATAGGGAGGAACGATCACCACGATAAAATAAGGAAAATCAGAGCTCGTACGGAAAGATATAGGTGTTCGTTCTTTCCGCGCGCTATAGGCACTTAAATGAGTTTTGCAGAGTACCCATGTAGATCTAGATATGGTGTGAAACGTCTGAAAGCGAACGCCCAACAGCGCTCATCGGAAGGGTCCAAGCCGGGCGAGGGAGCGTTATGGTCTGGGGAGGATTTCGTGGCATTGCTTGAGTGATCTCTTCATTGTGGATGGCACAAGGATCAACAGAAGCATGTATCTACCCCTGGTGACGCTGACCACCCCTACATCATTTGTTTTTCCTCCGCACGATGGCATCTACCAGCAGTTCAATGCAATTTGGGAGACAGCTCATAGTGTACATGTGTACTACGATGAGTTTACCGTACTTCCCCTGTAACACCATAATAAATTCTGTAAATATTTTGTAGTAATTAACTGCTTAGTGTCAAATATGTATTTCTTTTACTATGTAATGTCTTTGACCTATTGTAATGAAGTGGAAAGTTGTGTAAAATGTTCTTTACCATTTAAATTCTTCGTATTAATTAGAAGAAAATGTTATATAAATATGTGGCTTTTGTGTTGACACGTTAATGTATTTAAATGTTAAGATTTTTTAAAAAGATGTTTGTTTACAACTATGTACAAGCTAGTTCATACCTATGGACTTGCATTGTATAAAATGAAAAGCAATGGTACTTCCCAATTTGTAACGGAAGTGAGTTGGCGCGCACCAAAATGTGGTTGGCGCGGGCTAAAATGTGGATGTGGCGCTCAGTCTGGGCGCCAAGTGAGAGAACACAGACAGCTAGCTACTGGATAGTTTTGGTCTGAGCAGCAATAGAGTGAGCTGCGCAGGTGCCGGGTGAGGCTTCCAGTGCCTGGATGTAATATGGAAAGGCCTCAGATGTGTGTACGGCTATAAAATGGTTCTCTATTAATCGAAAATGCTCTAATGTTGGAAATGTTGTCGCCAAGAAGAAGATAATAGAGTCAATTACATCCAGAGGAGAGACCAGGTAGCCAACATGTACTCTCCACCAAATATTGCGCCATCACTTCAGCAAAATCTAAGGGAGCAGATTTTTGTCAAAACATGAACCAGTACATTTACGTGTTGTTTAATTTGCAGTGATAAGGCCAATTATTTTAAACTGTGTGTCTGACCCTTGAATTGGTTCCTCTCATCATACCTCTTAGGATCCATTCCATATAATTACTAACATCTGAGTATCCTGTATGCGAAAAATGATTGAAAATACGTGATTGTTGGTGTTGCTTAACACTTACCGTGTGGCTGCCGTAATATTACGTCGCGGGCGGAAACGAAGAAAATACGGCCGCCGTAATATTACGTCCCGCCGCATTCCACATTGTTTTAGTGTTTCAAACGCATTGTTAGCGTTCCCGCTACAACCTGTAGGTCCTGTAATGCTTTTAGTTCATCATATTAGCGCTAGATCGCAGCACCTAGTAAGGTAATGCGATATATCCGTATATATTTCCGAACGAATTCACGTGTGTTTTTCACGCGTATGTTACGTGTTCTGTGGTGTCCTGTCGTTTGTTTACCGTTGATTTTGGCGCTAGTATTTTGGTTTTAGCTTGTTTATCTTCTTTTTACACACAATGGCGAGTGATGAGGATGCAAAACTTCTAAAAATGATTGAAGAAGTACTTGCTGAACCTACGCATGATGATTTTTCGGATTTCGATAGTGACAGTGATTACGAAATGCCGGAAAATAACGATAGTCCAGGTAAGTCTAACATCTTACTAAATCGATGCAGAACAATACAGTTCATGTTGCGATTTATTCTGTTACGTTCTGCATTATTTCAGACACAGATTTGTCGTCTGATGAAGGTGAGCCACCGCCTGTCCCCCCCCCCCCCACTCATCATCGAAAGAGGCCAAGATTGAGTGACATTTCACAGGATGACTGGACTATAGTGGATCAAACACCAAACATTTTGTTATTTACAGGGTCTCATGGTGTGCTAAATAATGTAGGACTCGGTCAGTCTAGTGAATATTTAGATTTTTTTCTCATTTTATAAATGACAGGGTTATTTCAATTATGAAGGAACAAACAAACCTATATGCTAGACAGAAGCTGGCCACACTGAGAGCACAAAACAAATTAGGGCCCAATTCTAGATTCAAGCAGTGGAGGGCGCTAACAATTGCTGAAACAAAGACGTTTCTGGCTATTATCCTCCACATGTCAATCAATGAGAGGCCAAGTATGGCCAGTCACTGGTGTAGCGATCCAGTGGTTAGCTGCAATTTTTGCCCCCAATATTATGCCAAGGGACAGATTTCTGAATATTTTGTCTATGTTCCACATAAATGACAATTCAAAGCAAAAAAAGAAAGGTGAAGTAGACTTTGATGCCCTTCATAAGATCAGGCCTCTTCTGGATGATTTGATAAGAAATTTCAAAGAAAGTTATCAGCCAGGTGAAGCGCTAACCATTGATGAAGATATGTGTCCTTTCAGAGGGCGTGTAGGTTTCGAAGTTTATATGGCTAATAAGCCAAAAAAAAAAAAAAATATGGCATGAAGCTATACATTCTTGCAGAATCCAAAACTGGGTTCATATACAACTTTGAAGTTTACCACGGAAGGGACGATAAACTGAACAACAGTGCTTCTGCAGTGGTAAAGCGATTGCTCGGCTCACTCCAAGGTAAGGGCCACACTGTACAGGGCTATTACAAATCATTGAAGCGATTTCATAAATTCACTGTAGTTCCATTCATTGATATATGGTCATGACACACTACAGATACGTAGAAAAACTCATCAAGTTTTGTTCGGCTGAAGCCGCAATTCAGGTTTCTGCCGCCAGAGCGCTCGAGAGGGCAGTGAGACAAAATGGCGACAGGAGCCGAGAAAGCGTATGTCGTGCTTGAAATGCACTCACATCAGTCAGTCATAACAGTGCAACGACACTTCAGGAGGAAGTTCAACAAAGATCCACCAACTGCTAACTCCACTCGGCGATGGTATGCGAAGTTCTTCTGGATGCCTCTGTAAGGGGAAATCAACGGGTCGGCCTGCAGTGCGCGAAGAAACGGTTGAACGCGTGCGGGCAAGTTTCACGCGTAGCCCGCGGAAGTCGACGAATAAAGCAAGCAGGGAGCTAAACGTACCACAGCCGACGGTTTGGAAAATCTTACGGAAAAGGCTAAGGCAAAAGCCTTACCGTTTACAATTGCTACAAGCCCTGACACCCGATGACAAAGTCAAACGCTTTGAATTTTCGGCGCGGTTGCAACAGCTCATGGAAAAGGATGCGTTCAGTGCGAAACTTGTTTTCAGTGATGAAGCAACATTTTTTCTTAATGGTGAAGTGAACAGACACAATGTGCGAATCTCGACGGTAGAGAATCCTCACGCATTCGTGCAGCAAATTCGCAATTCACCAAAAGTTAACGTGTTTTGTGCAATCTCACGGTTTAAAGTTTACGGCCCCTTTTTCTTCTATGAAAAAAAAAAAAAAAAAAAAAAAAAAAAACGTTACAGGACACGTGTATCTGGACATGCTGGAAAATTGGCTCATGCCGCAACTGGAGACCGACAGCGCCGACTTCATCTTTCAACAGGATGGTGCTCCACTGAGCTTCCATCATGATGTTCAGCATTTCTTAAACAGGAGATTGGAAAACCGATGGATCGGTCGTGGTGGAGATCATGATCAGCAATTCATGCCATGGCCTCCACACTCTCCCGACTTAACCCCATGCGATTTCTTTGTGTGGGGTTATGTGAAAGATTCAGTGTTTAAACCTCCTCTACCAAGAAACGTGCCAGAACTGCGAACTCGCATCAACGATGCTTTCGAACTCATTGATGGGGACATGCTGGGCTGAGTGTGGGAGGAACTTGATTATCGGCTTGATGTCTGCCGAATCACTAAAGGGGCACATAACGAACATTTGTGAATGCCTAAAAAAACTTTTTGAGTTTTTGTATGTGTGTGCAAAGCATTGTGAAAATATCTCAAATAATAAAGTTATTGTAGAGCTGTGAAATCGCTTCAATCATTTGTAATAACCCTGTATATGTTGACAGATTTTACACCAGCGTTCAGCTAGCCGAAGAACTGGCTAGAGCTAACACTGGTCTTGCAGGGACTGTAATGCCAAACAGAAAAGGATTGTGCAAGGCTCTCCAAGAGGGTAAACTCGAAAAGGGTGAACAAATATTTCGCCGCAAGAACGATGTGCTAGCATTGCGATGGAATTTTTTTTTTTTTTTTTTTTTTGGTGGGGTTTAAGGGCGCTCAACTACTGAGGTCATTAGCGCCCAGTCACAGTTATTAGAGCACAGGGAATCTAGTAAAACTCAAGGGGAGGGGGGACACCAGAAAGGCTTGACAAAGATGCAGATAAAATAAGTAAAAAAGTTAGATGTCTTTGGACAAGCCAGTCAAAGTTATAAAACGCAGAACACGAGCAGCTGCTCGAGCGTCATCAGCTAAAATATCCGGTAAAGTAGATGGCAGTGACAGGACAACACGAGATTGACTAAAGCTGGGACACGACAATAAAACATGGCGCACTGTTAATGCCTGACCACAAGGGCACTGCGGGGCTGGGTCACCGGAGAGCAGGTATCGGTGGCTAAACCGGCAATGCCCAATCCGCAACCTGGTCAGAAGGACCTCTTCTCGCCGAGATGGTCGGGAGGAGGTTGTCCAAGCAGTTGGGAGCGGTTTTACTGCCCGGAGCTTGTTTCCTTGGAGGGATGACCAAGCATCCCACCACAATGACACAAGCCGCTTACAAACGTCCCCACGAACGTCAGATGACGGGACATAATGGGCGGCTGGCCGAGGCAGGAGGACTGCAGCCTTGGCCGCAGCATCCGCAGCCTCATTCCCAGGCACTCCTACATGTCCAGGAACCCACAGAAAGCGGACAGGAGAACCATTATCAGCGAAAGAATGGAGGGACTGCTGTATCCATTGAACCAAGGGATGGACCGGATAGGGAGCTCCAAGGCTCTGAAGAGCACTGAGTGAGTCAGAGCAGAGTACATACGATGAATGGCGGTGGCGGCAGGCATACTGAACGGTCTGATGGAGAGCAAAAAGCTCGGCCGTAAAGCTGGAACACTGGTCGAGGAGCCGGTATTTAAAGGTGGCGGCCCCGACGACAAAGGCACAGCCGACACCATCATCAGTTTTGGAGCCATCGGTGTAAATAAAGGTGTGACCGGCAAGTTGAGCACGAAGTTCGACAAACCGTGAGCAATACACTGCAGCCGGAGTACCCTCCTTTGGGAGTGAGCTGAGGTCAAGATAAATATGAACCGGAGCCTGGAGCCAAGGTGGTGTCGGGCTCTCACCCTCTCTGAAGGTGGTAGGGAGGGCAAAATCCAATTGTCGAAGCAGGCAACGAAAGCGGATTCCAGGGGGCAGCAGGGCAGATACATACAACCTGTACTGACGGTCGAGAGAATCGGCGAAGAAGGACTGGTAAGAGGGGTGGTCGGGCATAGACAACAGCCGGCAGGCATACCGACACAGCAGTACGTCGCGCCGGTAGGTCAATGGTAATTCGGCAGCTTCAGCATAAAGACTCTCGACAGGACTAGTGTAGAAGGCTCCGGTTGCAAGACGTAACCCCCGATGGTGGATGGAGTTGAGACGGCGTAAGAGGGATGGCCGAGCAGACGAGTAGACGAAGCTCCCATAATCCAGCTTCGATTGGACTATGGACCGATACAAGCGAAGGAGGACAGTGCGATCCGCTCCCCAAGATGAACCACTAAGAACTCTGAGGACATTAAGGGAAGATTAGATTAGATTAGATTAATACTAGCTCCATGGATCATGAATACGATATTTCGTAATGATGTGGAACGAGTCGAATTTTCTAATACATGACATAATTAGGTTAATTTAACAACATACTTAAGTTAATATAACAACTTTATTTTTTGTGGTTTTTGTTTTTATTTATTTTTTATTTTTATTTATTTTTTATTTTTTAAATATATTTTTTTTTCTTAATTTATATCTAAAAATTCCTCTATGGAGTAGAAGGAGTTGTCATTCAGAAATTCTTTTAATTTCTTCTTAAATACTTGTTGGTTATCTGTCAGACTTTTGATACTATTTGGTAAGTGACCAAAGACTTTAGTGCCAGTATAATTCACCCCTTTCTGTGCCAAAGTTAGATTTAATCTTGAATAGTGAAGATCATCCTTTCTCCTAGTATTGTAGTTATGCACACTGCTATTACTTTTGAATTGGGTTTGGTTGTTAATAACAAATTTCATAAGAGAGTATATATACTGAGAAGCTACTGTGAATATCCCTAGATCCTTAAATAAATGTCTGCAGGATGATCTTGGGTGGACTCCAGCTATTATTCTGATTACACGCTTTTGTGCAATAAATACTTTATTCCTCAGTGATGAATTCCCCCAAAATATGATGCCATATGAAAGCAATGAGTGAAAATAGGCGTAGTAAGCTAATTTACTAAGATGTTTATCACCAAATTTTGCAATGAACCTTATTGCATAAGTAGCTGAACTCAAACGTTTCAGCAGATCATCAATGTGTTTCTTCCAATTTAATCTTTCATCAATGGACACACCTAAAAATTTGGAATATTCTACCTTAGCTATATGCTTCTGATTAAGGTCTATATTTATTAATGGCGTCATACCATTCCCTGTACGGAACTGTATGTACTGTGTCTTATCAAAATTCAGTGAGAGTCCGTTTACAAGGAACCACTTAGTAATTTTCTGAAAGACAGTATTGACAATTTCATCAGTTAATTCTTGTTTGTCAGGTGTGATTACTATACTTGTATCATCAGCAAAGAGAACTAACTTTGCCTCTTCATGAATATAGAATGGCAAGTCATTAATATATAATAAGAACAACAAAGGACCCAAGACTGACCCTTGTGGGACCCCATTCTTGATAGTTCCCCAGTTTGAAGAATGTGCTGATCTTTGCATGTTACGAGAACTACTTATTTCAACTTTCTGCACTCTTCCAGTTAGGTACGAATTAAACCATTTGTGCACTGTCCCACTCATGCCACAATACTTGAGCTTGTCTAGCAGAATTTCATGATTTACACAATCAAAAGCCTTTGAGAGGTCACAAAAAATCCCAATGGGTGGTGTTCGGTTATTCAGATCATTCAAAATTTGACTGGTGAAAGCATATATGGCATTTTCTGTTGAAAAACCTTTCTGGAAATCAAACTGACATTTTGTTAGTACTTCATTTTTACAGATATGTGAAGCTACTCTTGAATACATTACTTTCTCAAAAATTTTGGATAAAGCTGTTAGAAGGGAGATTGGACGGTAATTGTTGACATCAGATCTATCCCCCTTTTTATGCAAAGGTATAACAATAGCATATTTCAGTCTATCAGGGAAAATGCCCTGTTCCAGAGAGCTATTACACAGGTGGCTGAGAATCTTACTTATCTGTTGAGAACAAGCTTTTAGTATTTTGCTGGAAATGCCATCAATTCCATGTGAGTTTTTGCTTTTAAGCAAGTTTATTATTTTCCTAATTTCAGAGGGAGAAGTGGGTGAGATTTCAATTGTATCAAATTGCATAGGTATGGCCTCTTCCATTAACAGCCTAGCATCTTCTAATGAACACCTGGATCCTACTATATCCACAACATTTAGAAAATGATTATTAAAAATATTTTCAACTTCTGACTTTTTGTTCGTAAAGTTTTCATTCAATTTGATGGTAATACTGTCTTCCTCTGCTCTTGGTTGACCTGTTTCTCTTTTAATAATATTCCAAATTGTTTTAATTTTATTATCAGAGTCGCTGATTTCAGACATGATACACATACTCCTGGATTTTTTAATAACTTTTCTTAATATAACACAGTAGTTTTTATAATTTTTGATAGTTTCTGGGTCACTACTCTTTCTTGCTGTCAGATACATTTCCCTTTTCCGGTTACAAGATATTTTTATACCCTTAGTAAGCCATGGTTTGTTACAAGGTTTCTTACGAGTATATTTAACTATTTTCTTGGGGAAGCAGTTTTCAAATGCATTTACAAAAATGTCATGAAATAAATTATATTTTAAATTGACATCAGGTTCAAGGTACACCTCATCCCAGTCTAACTGCTGTAGGCTTTCCCTGAAATTTGCAATTGTTAAATCGTTGACTGAACGTACTACTTTGGAGGACTCTTTAGTATTGCTGAATGGAGCTATGTCATATATTGTAACTAGCTGTGCACCATGATCAGAAAGACCATTCTCAACAGGCTGAGCATTTATCTGGTTAAACTTATCTTGGTCTATAAAGAAGTTATCTATCAGTGAGCTGCTATCCTTTACCACCCGAGTAGGAAAATCAATAACGGGTGTCAAATTGAAAGAACCGAGTAATACTTCAAGGTCATTTTTCCTATTACCCTCTTTCAGAGAATCTACATTGAAGTCCCCACAAATAATAATTTGCTTCCCCCTGTCTGACAGATAGCACAACAAGGAGTCCAAATTTTTCAGAAATAGATGAAAATTTCCTGATGGGGACCTATATACAGTTACAATTATAAATGTGCCTTTATTTAATTTAAGCTCACAGGCACATGCTTCTATATGTTTCTCTACACAAAACTTTTTTGTTTCTATACTTTTTGCACAATGATAACTTTTGACATATATGGCAACTCCTCCTTTCTCCATATTTTCTCTCATTACATGTGCAGAGAGCTTATATCCACTTACATTTACCTTATCCATATCAGTAACAATGTGATGCTCAGACAGGCATAGTATATCTATTTCATTCTCAGCTTCTAAATCTTCTAAACAAACCAGAAGCTCATCTACTTTATTCTTTAAACTCCCAATATTTTGATGAAATATACTTACATTATTTTTAATTATACTTTTATGAGAACCTTTCCGTATTCTAACATTTGCAGTACTCTCCTGTCTGAGTTTCTCATTGTGCTTAGGCCTAGTTCCTATGCCAGTGGTCACATGGTGTTCAGAGAGGCAGATTATGTCAACTGGGTTGGGTGACTTTAATTCATCAATGCAATTACCTAGGACTGAGATACAACTTGGTGGAGATAAAATTTCTGGTGATTGGTGAAAATTTATAATTGATAGCTGTGATTGGTGATCAAATGTGCTAGAATTGTGCTGTTTAATTTCTTTTCTAAACTGAAGATTTGTTTCAATCCTGACCTCTCATAGAACTTGACATCTTTCTGTCTTACCTATCCTAAAAAAGGTGCTGCTCCGACACCTGTAACCACTGGTATTTTACCATTCATGGCAGTGCCTCCCCCCCTTAAATTTCCTGCTATTACCCCAGCCAGTTTCCCCTTCCCTTTCCTGTTGAGATGTGTATAATGGGCCGCCAAATAAGAGACATGCGGAGACCAACACAGTTTCCTGTCCAACGTGAGCCCTAGAAACTTAGTTGTCTCCACGAATGGGAGAACAACGGGACCGAGATGTAAGGATGGCGGAAGGAACGCTTTATATCGCCAAAAGTTGATACAAACAGTCTTCTCTTCAGAGAACCGGAAGCCATTTGCCACGCTCCATGAGTATAGGCTGTCTAGACAACGCTGAAGGCAGCGCTCCAGGAGGCATGTTCTCTGGGCACTGCAGTAGATCGCGAAGTCATCGACAAAGAGAGAGCCTGAGACATTAGGTGGAATGCAATCCATAATTGGATTGATCGCGATGGCAAAAAGGGCTATGCTCAAGACGGAGCCCTGAGGCACTCCGTTCTCCTGGAGGAAGATGTCGGACAATACGGAACCCATATGTACCCTAAACTTTCGATCCGTTAAAAAGGAATCAATAAAAAGGGGCAGGTGACCGCGTAGGCCCCACCTGTGCATAGTGCGGAGGATACCTCCTCTCCAACAGGTATCATAAGCCTTCTCCAAATCGAAGAACACGGCTACCGTTTGGCGCCTTCGCAAAAAGTTGTTCATGATGAATGTCGACAAGGTCACAAGGTGGTCAACAGCGGAGCGGCGGCGACGAAAGCCGCATTGGACATTGGTAAGTAGCCGTCGAGATTCAAGAATCCAGATTAACCGAGCATTAACCATGCGCTCCATCACCTTACAGACACAGCTTGTAAGAGAAATGGGGCGGTAACTAGAAGGAAGGTGTCTATCCTTCCCGGGTTTGGGTATAGGAACAACGACGGCGTCACGCCAACGCATGGGGACCTGACCTTCGGTCCAGACGCGATTGTAGGTACGAAGAAGGAAGCTTTTGCCCGCCGGAGAAAGGTGTGCTAGCATCTGAACGTGAATGCCATCTGGCCCCGGAGCAGAGGGCCGGGACAGTGCAAGCGCACGTTCGAGTTCCCGCATAGTAAAGGGGGCATTATAAGTTTCCAGATTCAGCGAGTGGAAGGAAGGTCGCTGAGCCTCTTCTGCCTCTTTCCTGGGAAGGAAGGCAGGATGGATGGGCGGAGCTTGAAACCTCCGAGAAAAACCGGCCGAAGGCGTTGGAGACAGCCACAGGATCAACAAGGACCTCATTACCTGAGGTCAGGCCAGGTACCGAGGAGTGGGCCTTAATGCCCGACAGCCGGCGCAGGCTACCCCAGACGACAGAAGAGGGAGTAAAACTGTTAAAGGAGCTGGTGAAAGAGGCCCAACAAGTTTTTTGCTGTCTTTGATGACTCTACGGCAATGCGCTCGGAGTCGTTTGTATCCAATACAATTCGCCAACGTAGGATGGCGGCAAAAGGTGCGTAAAGCACGTCATCGAGCACGGATAGCGTCTCTACAAGCCCCATTCCACCAGGGGACAGAAACGCGACGTGAAGAAGAGGCAGTACGAGGAATGGAACGTTCGGCAGCATTGATGATAACAGCCGTGAGGTATTCGACCTGACTGTCACAACTGAGAAAATCGTGGTCCGGAAAGGTCGCCAGGGAGGAGTAAAGACCCCAGTCGGCTTTTGGTATGTTCCAGCTAGAAGGACGTGGGGATGGGATGTGGTGCAGGAGACGAACGACACAGGGGAAGTGGTCGCTCGAATAGGTGTCAGAAAGGACATACCACTCGAACCAACGGGCAAGAGTGGTAGAATAGATCGAGAGGTCCAAGTGGGAGTACGTATGAGTAGAGTCCGAGAGGAAAGTTGGGGTGCCAGTATTGAGACAGACAAGATTGAGATGGTTGAAGACATCCGCCAAGAGTGAGCCTCTTTGACAGGATGCAGGAGAGCCCCAAAGGGGATGATGAGCATTGAAGTCGCCGAACAATAAATATGGAAGAGGAAGCTGAACAATCAGGTGCATCATGTCAGCCCAACTAACTGCGGATGACGATGGAGTGTAGATGGTACAAACGGAAAAAGTAAAAGCAGAAAGAGTAATACGGACAGCTATTGCTTGGAGTGGGGTGGTCAATGGGATGGGATGGTAATAGACATCGTCCCGAACTAGCAACATGACCCCACCATGAGCTGGGATACCGTCCACAGGGGTGAGGTCATACCGCTCCGAGGTATAGTGGGCAAAGGCAATACGGTCAGTCGGGCGCAACTTGGTTTCCTGGAGACCAAGGACGAGCGGACAGTGCAGGCAGAGGAGCAGTTGTAATTCCTCCCGATTAGAGCGAATACCTCTTATGTTCCAATGTAACAAGGCCATCGGTAGTCAAAGAAGAGGGGGAACGAGACGGGGGAAGAGCTGGTCACCTCGACGGCCGCAGAGGGCCAGGTTTCGAGGGAACAACGCTACAACCGTCGGGAGGCGGATCCTGTTCCATAGAGTCGTCGCCAGCTGCGGCTGCTGTCCCTGGTGGTGGAGGTGGGGCAGCATCATTTGCCGACGAGAGGCCAGCTGAGCGCCTGGCAGCAGAGCGTCCTGGCGAAACTGAGGACGGCCGGGAGCAGCGACTCACGGATGGAGCGTCAGACGAAACGCACCGGGGTGGAGAGGGGGAGAGAGACTTCTTCTTGGAGGCCTTCTTGGAAGTACGAGGAGGCATAGGGATGGTGGGCTGGACCCGAAGAAGGTCTTCACGCGCGGGGTCCGTTTTGGAACGCCGGACCTCGGAAGCTGGGGTCGTGAACGTTTCCCCAATGGACGCCTGAGAAGAGGATCGCTTCTCAGGCAGCGGGGGGGGGGGAGGATGAGGAAGGGTGGCCCCTGGGGCAGAGGGGGCGGGGGCCACGGGGGAGGAGGATTTGGAAGGGAGGGATTTGGGAGGCGGAGGCAGAGACCCCAGATGGGGGGAGGAGGCGGAGGGGGAACAGGATAGGGGTGAGGATACCGCAGAAGGAGTGGACGCAGCTGAGGCAAACGAAGTGGTCAACGGCACGGGATGGAGGCTGTCATACTTCTTCCTGGCCTCAGAATAAGAGAGATGATCGAAAGTTTTGAGTTCTTGTATCTTCTTCTCCTTCTGATATGCGGGGCAGTCTGAGGATCTAGGCGAGTGGATGCCAGGACAATTAACGCACCGAGGTGGTGGGGTGCATGTATGTTCCTCACGAAGAGGACATCCACAATCGCCACAAAGGGGCTCAGCCTCACACCGTGACGACATGTGCCTAAAGCGCAAACAGCGAAAGCAGCGCATAGGAGGCGGGACGTAAGGTCGCACGTCGCACCGGTAGCACATCACCTTTACTTTCTCCAGGAGAACGTCCCCCTCGAAGGCGAGGATAAAGGCCCCGGTGTCGATGCGACGGTCTTTGGGGCCGCGCTGGACTCGCCGGACGAAATGCACGCCTCGGTGCTCCAGGTTGGCACTGAGCTCCTCATCAGATTGCAGCAGGAGGTCTCGATGAAAAATAACCCCCTGCGTCCTATTTAGTGCTAGATGCGGGACAATGGACACTGGGATGTCCCCGAGGCGGTCGCACGCCTGGAGGGCCACCGACTGTGTGGCGGAGGTGGTCTTTATAAGAACGGACCCCGAACGCATCTTGCTGAGAGCCTCGATTTCCCCGAAGATGTCTTCAATGTGCTGAACAAAGAACATGGGCTTGGAGGTGGCGAATGTCCCCCCATCGGTTCGAGAACAGACCAAATAGCGGGGGAAGTACTTCGCCCCAAGCCGGCAGGCCTGTCCCTCCTCCCAGGGAGTGGCCAAGGAGGAAATGGCAGGAGAACCAGAACTAGAGACAGTACCTTTTCTTTTGAAAGACTCGGCCGCAGAGCGACCTGATACGTGTTGACGTTTCATCTGCGAAACGTCCGCCCCGATACCACCCACTCCGACCAGGGGCTCTCCCCACGGGCGCCACCCAGCCTCAGCAAGGGCCACCTGGCAGGATGACCGTTGCCGGGAGTCCTGATGCCCCAAGGAGACGGGCATCTACTCCTTGGCCGACGTGGGGAGGGTGCAGCTCAGGTATCGGCAGTACGATCCCTGTGTTGTCAGGGGGCTACAACCTAGAGGGTACATGACGACCCCACCACAACGGGCTGGCTACCGTGCTGGATTTCGGGTGCCATGGAAAGTCCATCAGGATCGTAGGTGCAGATGGGGACGCACTATGGGCGTAACTTGTACAACCCATCAGGCGTTTAGACCCAATTTGAGGAATAGTGGGTATGGTTACAACGCCAGTACAATGCTGAGTGCCAAGGTCTTAGTGCACTGAGGACCAGTGGTACATCACGTAAGGCGTCCTTCCCCAAAAGGCTCGTACTTCTGTAGAATTTTGAAAAAATGGAGATCAAACCCCAAGGGGGACCATCACATGGAAGGCCGAAACGGTTGAAACTCCTTTTAGTCGCCTCTTACGACAGGCAGGAATACCTCGGGCCTATTCTTACCCCGGACCCGCAGGGGGATTTGCAATGGAAAGACAAGAGGGATGTGTGGATGATAAGTACCGGGCACACATCCTCAATGTTGCCTGTTGCTACAAAAGAAGGCAATGAGAAGTTGAAACCAGTGGCAGTGCTGGATTACAACAAACAAAGCTGGTGTAGACCTTTTTGATCAGCGTCTTTCATATGGAGCACTTGATCACAAAACAGTTAAGTGGTGGAGAAAGCTTGCCTTCCACTGTATAATTATGGCAGTTTCCAATGGTTGTATTTTGCACAATTGCATCAATCAGAAGAAACCGAGCACTCCTAAGTTTATACAGGAGGTCTGCACTGCGTTGGTGTTACAGAGAGGAGAGAGAATTGAGGATTCTCATGGATCTGCAACAATTGCTCAATTGTCGCAGAAACATTTTCCGGACCGTGTGGAAATGGCAGAAGGGAAGAAGAAAGCACAAAGACGTTGTGTAGTGTGTAGTGGAAAACAAAAGAACATTACTGGGAAAGCTGGGAGGAAAGATACTTCTTATGATTGCAGTGAGTGTAATGTAGGTTTGTGTGTCACCCTGTGCTTCAAGCTGTATCACACTGTGGTTCACTATGCAAAATATCTTGTGTGTATGTAGCTATGCTTTATGTGCAAATGGTATAACAAATGTCTTTTCAGTGTCAAATGATCACTTTCCAAAATTTTTTTCTTCTTTAAATTGAATAAAGTAGTAAAAATAAATTTTTGACAAAAATAAATTTTTGACAAAAATTTATTTTCGCAAAATCGAGGAGAAATCCGCATCACTTCTTGGAAACAGTATATGCCCCATACACATGACTGTTAACCCATGTTGAAACCTTAAAGTTTTAAACCATACCTGTAGTTTTTATGTATCTCTAACTAAACGTCCTTTACAGCTATTTAAAGTCTGTTGAAAACAGAAAAAAAATCAGCCAGCACACAGGGAGTGGCATGCAGTTAAGGGCTTAGCATGGTAAGTGTTAATTCTGAATGCAACAAGATTTATAGAAATACTGTGAGTTTCATTGAAATCAAGGGAGGTAGGTAGTATTGCATTTATGAAAACCTCCATAATGTTTGATTTGTTTTAATTCAAAGTATTTGTGCTTCAAAGATTAACTGCATTTAATTCTGCCAGAGAAAATTACTAGTTATGCTAATGACAAAAGGAAGTACGTTATTTTGAGGTTAGAGTAAAATGCATTTAAAGTCATACTTGAGAACCTGTATGAAAAATCACTGGCATTAACTGATTTAAAAGTCCTGCAAGGTGAGTGAAATTAGTGAAAGAGTAATACCTAAATTTGCATCTTACAAATTGTCCAAAAAAAGTATGTTTAGTTTGCTTTATGGTATTGGACAGTTTGAGGGTCCCCAATTTTGAGTTGCCAAAAATGAATAAACCTGCTTGAATAATGAATATGTTAATTGCAGTAATTTTGAATTTTGTGTACTTTGTGTGATGAAAATTCGTAAGCGAGTTTCAGAGTCCACACCAACAAATTTGTTTATTGAAGATTAAGTTACTGTAATTGCCCTTATCCATAAAAATAGAAACAATATTACTTCTTAATGAATGTAAAAATCCTATTTCAAGTGAATTTTAATTATCTTTGCGCTATATGAAAAGTAACTATTGAAACAGGACTATGTCCATGTCCAGTTTTAGCTTAGTAGTGTCTTTCACAACATCTGCTGATGACTTATATATGACAAAGTATTACTTTGAGAAGAGATAAAGTGTCAATTGTTCCTGTGAGAGCTTGCACATACCATTTATAACCGCTGGTATCCACTGTATCACTCATCTGAATACAGTAGAATTTCATTGCACTTCTTTGGGTAAGAAGTAATAGTAGCTTTCCTTTATCATAACTCTATACAGACTATATCGAAGTAATGTTCCACATTACTATGCCTAATTAGGCTGGCGACCTATTTCATTTCATTTAAGTAAACTTGGTTACTTAAAACATTTTCCAAATTTCAATCTTTAGCTTTCTGGTTTCTTCTGTAGCACTGAATTCAGGTTCGGTAAGCCAAACCCATTAGGTAACTCACGGTCAATTTCACTTAGATTCTCCCAGAGGGTAACATTTACCGCATCGTAATGCCATATTTGGTAATGTTCATTGTATGTTGATATAATACGCGATGCAGTACAGTGTTATACCCTGGCCAACGAGGTCCCAGGATTTAAAGCGAATTGAGTATTTGTGGGACCACCTCGAACGGGCTGTTCGCGCCATGGAACCTCAACTAAGAAGCCTAGCGCAAGTGACCAGGGCACTGTAGTTGGCCTGGATTCACATCCTTGTCTGGCACCTTCCAAAACCTCACTGACACTCTTCCCGAACGTCTCGCAGAGGTCCGCGCTGAACGAGGTGGTTATTCGGGCTTTGGACAGACGATCTCAATGTGTCTGGACATTGTATATTTACAAAGGTACTGATATCTATGTATCACGACTTTTTTCTTATTTAACGATACTACTGAATTTGAAGAAATTTACTGATTCACATTCACGTTTCCAATTTAATGTTTCGTTGTATTTTTTGTAATACGAATAAGTCTCCAGTTTTTCCAGTAGTTTCATTTTATGACATCTATCTAGTCGGTGGAGTATTCTGCCATTTTGCTCTACGTTTCCAAATAGGTGTCCCATACTGTGTCCAGGCTTTAATGTGCTGTGTATTCCTGACGTGGAAATCTACGAGTGCTTGTCCTAAACAGAACATGGAGCATTCCTGGACTTATTTTTACATTGCAGAATCTGAATATGGGTCATCATGACACACTGTATTATGTATTAGTTTCTGCTGTAGTCTCTATTAACTACGGTGCTTCCACGGTTGACTCAGTACTGTTAAAAGTAAAGAGACCCAGACAGAAATCGACCAACAGAAGAAGATAAAAACAAATGTATATCCAACTTTCTCAATATTTCACGACAGATTGTTAATATCTTCAAAAAACTGCACGATAAAAATTGTGATTCTCTACATCAAATAACCTACAACAGAAACTAATGCATAACATAAAAAATAATCACTACCTGTACTGAGGAACTAGAAGACACTCATTTGGAAATTTGGATAATGTCAAAGAACACCGACTAAATAAGTTCATAAGATAGTTCTGTTGGAAGAACTGGAGATATATTCACTTCACAAAAAATATGAAGGCAAAATATTAAATGAAAAACTGGAAAGTGAATCAGTGAATTTTTTCAGCTGCTTCGATAGTACCCTTAAACTAGAAAAAAATTAACACATAGAAGTAAGATCCTTTGTAAATATACATAAGCAAATCATCTTTTTCATGGTCCTATTCTGTACCATCAAGGAGTGCTGATGTTCATCTGCATTTGACAATATTTGTGGTTGAGCGTGGCCGGATGCCTCTTTTGTTGCCTCCCATTCTTGACTGATGTCTCCTCCAGGATACAGGTCCGTTTCACAGAGTCAGAATCTTGGTGCAGTGGCTGGAGGGGCACGGTGGGGAACTCAGGTTCATGTCTTGGCCACAAAATTCCAAGGATCTGAACTCACCTGTGACGCTGTAGGGCACCATCTCCGGGCCACAAACTTACTGCCTGTAATTTATGGGGCTTGTGTAACCTGTGTGTAGGCGTCTGGTGCCACATGTATCTCTGAAAACATACCATAAACCTGAATCCATGCCACACAAACCTGCTGCTGTTCTGAGTTCCAATTGTGGACCAACACTATTAAGAAGTTGGTCATCAGTGTACAATGTTGTGCAGAACTTTGCTTTATTTCCGTCAATTATCACAAAACTTTAGGTCCTTAACTACCGGTTTTCATAAGCAATGACCATCTTCGGATGATCAGATCAGTCACTGCTGACCTCCAATTTCGTTGTTCGATGGGGTTGCGAACTGTTATCCATGAAAATGAAGTCAGGGCCGAATACACCTCTGAAAAGACGAACACGGCGAAGAAGTATAATGTCACAATAACGCTGACCAGTGAGTGTACCACGTTCGAATATTTGATGGTCAGTACGCCCATGCTGCAGTATACAACCCCACACCGTAACACCGAGACCACCAAAACTGTTATTTTAGCCAATGTTCCTGGGTTTCTTACGTGTTCTCACCTCTAGCCCAAAATCTGGCCTTCTGACTTGTGTTGTTGTTGTTGTTGTTGTTGTTGTTGTTGTGGTCTTCAGTCCCGAGACTGGTTTGATGCAGCTCTCCATGCTACTCTATCCTGTGCAAGCTTCTTCATCTCCCAGTATCTACTGCAACCTACATCCTTCTGAATCTGCTTAGTGTATTCATCTCTTGGTCTCCCTCTACGATTTTTACCCTCCACACTGCCCTCCAATGCTAAATTTGTGATCCCTTGATGCCTCAAAACATGTCCTACCAACCGATCCCTTCTTCTAGTCAAGTTGTGCCACAAACTTCTCTTCTCCCCAATCCTATTCAGTACCTCCTCATTAGTTACGTGATCTACCCACCTTATCTTCAGCATTCTTCTGTAGCACCACATTTCGGGAGCTTCTATTCTCTTCTTGTCCAAACTAGTTATCGTCCATGTTTCACTTCCATACATGGCTACACTCCATACAAATACTTTCAGAAACGACTTCCTGACACTTAAATCTATACTCGATGTTAACAAATTCCTCTTCTTGAGAAACGCTTTCCTTGCCATTGCCAGTCTACATTTTATATCCTCTCTACTTCGACCATCATCGGTTATTTTACTCCCTAAATAGAAAAACTCCTTTACTACTTTAAGTGTCTCATTTCCTAATCTAATTCCCTCAGCATCACCCGACTTAATTTGACTACATTCCATTATCCTCGTTTTGCTTTTGTTGATGTTCATCTCATACCCTCCTTTCAAGACGCTATCCATTCCATTCAACTGCTCTTCCAAGTCCTTTGCTGTCTCTGACAGAATTACAATGTCATCGGCGAACCTCAAAGTTTTTACTTCCTCTCCATGAATTTTAATACCTACTCCGAATTTTTCTTTTGTTTCCTTTACTGCTTGCTCAATATACAGATTGAATAACATCGGGGAGAGGCTACAACCCTGTCTTACTCCTTTCCCAACCACTGCTTCCCTTTCATGCCCCTCGACTCTTATAATTGCCATCTGGTTTCTGTACAAACTGTAAATAGCCTTTCGCTCCCTGTATTTTACCCCTGCCACCTTCAGAATTTGAAAGAGAGTATTCCAGTTAACATTGTCAAAAGCTTTCTCTAAGTCTACAAATGCTAGAAACGTAAGTTTGCCTTTTCTTAATCTTTCTTCTAAGATAAGTCGTAAGGTCAGTATTGCCTCACGTGTTCCAACATTTCTACGGAATCCAAACTGATCTTCCCCGAGGTCGGCTTCTACCAGTTTTTCCATTCGTCTGTAAAGAATTCGCGTTAGTATTTTGCAGCTGTGACTTATTAAACTGATAGTTCGGTAACTTTCACATCTGTCAACACCTGCTTTCTTTGGGATTGGAATTATTATATTCTTCTTGAAGTCTGAGGGTATTTCGCCTGTTTCATACATCTTGCTCACCAGATGGTAGAGTTTTGTCAGGACTGGCTCTCCCGAGGCCCTCAGTAGTTCAAATGGAATGTTGTCTACTCCCGGGGCCTTGTTTCGACTCAGGTCTTTCAGTGCTCTGTCAAACTCTTCACGCAGTATCTTATCTCCCATTTCGTCTTCATCTACATCCTCTTCCATTTCCATAATATTGTCCTCAAGTACATCGCCCTTGTATAAACCCTCTATATACTCCTTCCACTTTTCTGCCTTCCCTTCTTTGCTTAGAACTGGGTTGCCATCTGAGCTCTTTATATTCATAAAAGTGGTTCTCTTCTCTCCAAAGGTCTCTTTAATTTTCCTGTAGGCAGTATCTATCTTACCCCTAGTGAGACAAGCCTCTACATCCTTACATTTGTCCTCTAGCCATCCCTGCTTAGCCATTTTGCACTTCCTGTCGATATCATTTTTGAGACGTTTGTATTCCTTTTTGCCTGCTTCATTTACTGCATTTTTATATTTTCTCCTTTCATCAATTAAATTCAATATTTCTTCTGTTACCCAAGGATTTCTATTAGCCCTCGTCTTTTTACCTACTTGATCCTCTGCTGCCTTCACTACTTCATCCCTCAGAGCTACCCATTCTTCTTCTACTGTATTTCTTTCCCCCATTCCTGTCAATTGTTCCCTTATGCTCTCCCTGAAACTCTCTACAACCTCTGGTTCTTTCAGTTTATCCAGGTCCCATCTCCTTAAATTCCCACCTTTTTGCAGTTTCTTCAGTTTGAATCTGCAGTTCATAACCAATAGATTGTGGTCAGAATCCACATCTGCCCCAGGAAATGTCTTACAATTTAAAACCTGGTTCCTAAATCTCTGTCTTACCATTATATAATCTATCTGATACCTTGTAGTATCTCCGGGATTCTTCCATGTGTACAACCTTCTTTCATGATTCTTGAACCAAGTGTTAGCTATGATTAAGTTATGCTCTGTGCAAAATTCTACCAGACGGCTTCCTCTTTCATTTCTTACCGCCAATCCATATTCACCTACTATGTTTCCTTCTCTCCCTTTTCCTACACTCGAATTCCAGTCACCCATGACTATTAAATTTTCGTCTCCCTTCACTGTCTGAACAATTTCTTTTATCTCATCATACATTTCATCAATTTCTTCATCATCTGCAGAGCTAGTTGGCATATAAACTTGTACTACTGTAGTAGGCGTGGGCTTCGTGTCTATCTTGGCCACAATAATACGTTCACTATGCTGTTTGTAGTAGCTTACCCGCACTCCTATTTTTTTATTCATTATTAAACCTACTCCTGCATTACCCCTATTTGATTTTGTATTTATAACTTTGTATTCATCTGACCAAAAGTCTTGTTCCTCCTGCCACCGAACTTCACTAATTCCCACTATATCTAACTTTAACCTATCCATTTCCCTTTTTAAATTTTCTAACCTACCTGCTCGATTAAGGGATCTGACATTCCACGCTCCGATCCGCAGAACGCCAGTTTTCTTTCTCCTGATAACAACGTCCTCTTGAGTAGTCCCCGCCCGAAGATCCGAATGGGGGACTATTTTACTTCCGGAATATTTTACCCAAGAGGACGCTATCATCATTTAACCGTACAGTAAAGCTGCATGCCCCCGGGAAAAATTACGGCTGTAGTTTCCCCTTGCTTTCAGCCGTTCGCAGTACCAGCACAGCAAGGCCGTTTTGGTTAATGTTACAAGGCCAGATCAGTCAATCATCCAGACTGTTGCCCCTGCAACTACTGAAAAGGCTGCTGCCCCTCTTCAGGAACCACATGTTTGTCTGTCCTCTCAACAGATACCCCTCCGTTGTGGTTGCACCTACGGTACGGCCATCTGTATCGTTGAGGCACGCAAGCCTCCCCACCAACGGCAAGGTCCATGGTTCATGGGGGGCCTTCTGACTTACGTCTTTCAATCTCGATGAGTACAGGGCAAAGACTCGTTGTCTTAAGACATCAATGAAGTGCAGCAAAGGTACAGTAGTTTTGCTGGATATCTCCTATTATGAAAGATATTGTCACAGGTAAGACAATTCTACTGCAACACAATGACAATCAGTTCAATCAGCTACACCAGGGTCGTCCAAACTGTGCCCCTGGGGCGCCAGCGCCCGCGGCCAGCGCCCCGGGCGAATTCGTGTGTTGCTGCAGTGGCCGAGCCGTGCCGCCTAGCTGGCCGTGCGGACCGTCCGAACGCCAGCCGATAGATATACTTGTTCGCCCGTTTTCCCTTCGGGCAGACGTCGTCTCACAAGTGCTTCAACTAGAACTGATTGACCTGCAGTGCCATATCCGCCTGAAGGACCGCTTTCTTATGTGTAAAACTTTGGATGACTTTTACAGCTGTCTTCCACGAGAGAAATATCCTCTTTTGCACAAGCACGCGGGCAAAGTTCTCTCAATGTTTGTTTCCACGTACATTTGTGAGCGCTTTTTCTCTCTTTCAAAACTTGCTAAAACTAAGAACCGTTCATTCCTTGGTGATAAAAATTTGACCAATTCTTTGAGGTTAGCAGTCTCACGGAATATTGTACCAAGCCTAGACAAAATAGTTTCCTCGAAAAAGAAAAACGTGTAAAATGTTAATTGTCTTCTTTAACAATGTTGACTGTAAGAATTAAAAAGCTTTATAACCTTAATTCTATTTTAATAAGTTTTCAAACTTGGTCAGTTAAAATTATTACGTACAAAACAGCAAACTAAGGATCCGATTTCTAAACTCTGAAAAGGGATACAAAAAATTGTAGCACGAAGTATAACAAAAAATACTTACTTGTAACTACTAACAGTAAGAATGAGACTCTATATCCCTTACTTAAAATTATTTCTAAAATAGAATATTTTGTTTACGTTAGATCTGACCGCGGCACAGTCCAGCGCAGAGCACTGCTGTGCGGTATCACTCGCTCTGCAGCGCTCTCTCTCTCTCTCTCTCTCTCTCTCTCGACCCCAAGCCGACATTAGCGACACACGGTGGCGGACGGGGCGCTGAACTACACTGTCTTTCGCCCGCCGGGCGCAATTCTTGGATGAGCCTGAGCTACACCCTCACACGTAGACAACTGGTAGCTTACGGCCAGAACAATTGCGAGTTTGTGAAGGCGCATTGCACACCGCGACCCACGTGCATCCCTCATGCGCATAAATCTTAATGGGCTGAGAAGCTCCGCGACTATACGATGGGCCGGATCTCAAACAGCTGCTATAAGTTAGTTGGTGAGGTCGTGCTAACATCCTGCACGTGTACATTACCCCGACCTGGGGTTCCTCCCGGCAGGAACTGAGCAGCGCCTACATAAGTCTTCGAAGCAACACTGCAAGGCGCATTGGCGCCACGTTCTGCAAACAGCGCGACACACGTACGGTTCCAACAGCCTTCAACGAGCTTCTAACTGTTTTAATTGGCAGTAACTGCGTGCTCGGGCAACTGGTAACGCCTTCTGCAGATACGTCTAAACTGTCCACGAAAAATGGTCGGCACTAAGGAAGCTCTCTTCTCACGAATGTTTATACGGACATCATGGCCGTACTGAAATTAGTCGTAATCAAGACACGGTTAATAAAAATGTATGCCTTTATGAAGATTGTGCTGAAGTAACAGGGCATACTGTGGTTTCCTTTGCACTTACAGCGAAGGTAAAAACAACGACCGGCCAGTCTTATACCTGCAATTTCTGCTGAGTGATACTATATGAGATTCGGCTCACTAGCTTCTGTACGACAGAAGATCGAACATACAAGCTGTGTTTCAGTAGATTTACAAATATTGGATACAGATGATTCGTACATACAGGACAAAGGCTGGATGATGCTTTTTTAACAGCAGCAAACAACACTACCAACCACCACCAGAGGAGTCTCTGCTTAAGTGCGACCCTCCGGTTAAAAGACTGTATGGGGTATTTCTCGGCTCTAGGTGCTATTTTCCTGTACGTTACTAAAAGTATCAGAAGCATACCTGCAATCTCTGCAATAAAAATATGAAGAATGTAATTTCCCAGTTTATCCTAGTTTTTTAATTTTATAACGCAGTCACAAGAACACGAGACAATGGAAACACTTACAGAGCTTTTAGTGCTATCTGTATTAGCTATTTGTAACGAAACATTTGTGTTACTATTTGTCTAGGTATTCAACCACTAAAGGTGGTAAAATATTTATACGCTATGAGCGTGTTTATTATTTATTTAGATGGTGTAATTGGCACAGTAGGAAAAAAATTCTCATGTGTGGATAACAGTGATCATTGATTAGTGGTAAATGGTAATCACAAAGTGTGTCAGCTCGAACTTTCAAATAGGAAATACTTTTATTTTCCTATACTAAATGTTCTCCTAATACTTAGTTCTCTGTACAACAAAATAATCCAACACTAACAAACAATATGCACATTTTCATTGTGCAGCTTAGCATGAACTGTCAGTTTCTTATTTAAGTTAAATTATGATCATGAATGGTAAAAGTGGATGTGGATGATGATGATGATTATTATTTCAAGGCGCTCAACGGCAAGATTAGCAGCACCCTTGAAGTGTGTAAACTACATGTATAGTAAGAACGGCTTTCGTAATCAACAGTCTTTGGACAATGGCCCATTGAAGCATATTAGTCACTTAAAAGACTGACTGGCAATGACACAGGATAAAGCTAAAAGGAGGCAATGAGCCAGCCGCAGTGATAAATACTGGTACACAGTTCTGTATATGGATGTTAAAGATACTTGAATAAGAAACCTGACTCACTTTTTTTTAAGTTGAAACTTCTCAAACCACAAGCAATGCAGTCAATACTTTGAAGTCAGGTCAGTACACCGTCAGTACAAATCAAAGAAGCTTCAAATTTTAAGCCGCCGATTGCTACGTAGCCCGCTCGTGGATGCGGTATTCGTTAATTATGTTGATCGAAGTTCAAGACTTAAAGCAAGGCAATAGCACATTGTTTATACTGTCACAAACACCAAGAACGAGCCAATCACATTAATTTCACACTATCTGGATGACAGAAAAACAGTGTAGCATTTAAGCAAATACATCCCGTTTTTTGAGCAGTATCAAGCTTCCTGAGGGGCACTATTTCAGTACCCCTAAATAACTTGTCTTTGGCTGATGGAGGGGGGGGGGGGGGAGGGGAGGGGAGGAAAGGGGAAGGGCGGAGAAATCCTACTGTTTCACTTACGATGACGTGATAAAATTACTGTAAAAAGCGAACCTTGGTTATTTATCTAGTGAGGCAGAAAGTGAAACAACTGTTAGAGCAAACACGCTGGCTCCTTGTACTGAGGAAATGTAGCTCGTTACGAAAGAAGTCTTCGAATGAGATTTTCTCCTTGTTCGTAAACAAAAAGCCGTTTGAAACTCGTATGAAGTACATTGATGTTAACATCGTTGACCGAAAATAATTCCCTTTACGAAAATCACTGTCCAGCATGATATTAGGAGCCGAAACCAGATAACATGGCAAACTAAAAATTTAATTTCTTGATGCCTATTGTACTGAGTTCCGTCCGCAAGAACAAATCTTTCCTCCAACCTTCCAAACGTTCTCTTGCACGGTGACTTTTAGTTTCTTATACGCTTACTATGAAATTGGAAACCTTGTTCCGATACTCTACTATAATTTAAAAAGCGACATTAGCGCTTAAGGATCGGCAACAGACAGACGTGTCGTCGAAATATGAAATCTGTGACTGGGTTGTACATACTGCACGGTTTTCAATAATTGATGACGTCTGAACTGCCACTTTCGATTACATTTTTGCTGTCAAAGCTGCAATTCATATAGAAAGTGACAATTATTAAGCTATATGGAAAAATACGTAAATTAGTTACAAACTACGGCGTGCACGCACTTTATTCAACATGCAAACGTCACTACAGATATTTGGATTTAGGTTATGACATGTTCGATCTCTCTGCCATCATTGGCGATGATGTGGCGCAGACGAAAAGCTAAATTCTGCATGACCCGCTCACGTGTCCGATCATCGATACTGTCGATAACCTCCTGAATGGCGGTTTTCAGTTCCGCAATGGTTTTGGGTTTCTACTGTACACCTTGTATTTAATATAGCCCCACAAAAAGGAGTCACCTGTGTTCAGATCCGGACAATTTGGCGGCCAATCGAGGCCCATGCCAGTGGCCCGTGGGTACCCAGAGCCAGAATGCGGTCCCCAACGTGCTCCTCCAGGACATCAAAAACTCTCCTGCTTCGATGGGGTCGAGATCCTTCTTGCATGAACCGCATCTTGTCGAAATCAGGGTCACTTTGGATAATGTGGATGAAATTATAACCCAAAACCTTCATGTGCCGTTATACAGACACAGTGCCATCAAGGGATATCGCACCGATTATTCTGTGACTGACATTGCACAGCACAAAGTGATGGGTGTCATGTATAATTTTGGTGTCTGAATCGATTGTGGGCGAGCAGCGATGTTGTAAAGCGGTATCGCAGAAGTTAGTTTAGTATTTCTGATGTGCGCGAGGGCGCAGTGGGTCAGACAATGTTAAGCTCTGCTAGAGTGAGAACGCAATGGCAATGTTATGTTTCAAACGTAATGTCTCAATTTATCAGTGTGTTTAATGAACGTTATTATATCAAGATTGTAACGGAAACTGATTTGTGAAGGAGGAAGTCTAATGGAATGTCAAAGGTAAATATTATAATTATGTTACTTTTTCTCACAATTGCTACGCCATCGGACTAACTTGGTAACTGTACTGAGAGTTGCTGGATTTGAAAGACATGAAAGTGTATTGTTTGGATGTTAAGACGTTCATTAAATTTAAAATCAGCCATGAGCACTTTTTCACAGTATACAAAAAAAATTAGTGTTGCCATTTACGCGCATATTTTTTTTTTACCAACCTTTATCTTACAATTTTTAACTGATCATAGCATTAAGCGTGTTCGAAAAATACTTCGATTTGCAACTAACAGAGAACCCATTACACCTCTTGAGTGTGTCTATGTAGGTAAGTAATCTGCAGCTTTAACATAGCGGCGCACAAGACAACAGTATTGCAACGCGTTATCCATATTTGCGCAGAATAGAGGTAAGGACTAAATATGTTGGTTTTTTTAATTTAATCAGGGCCAACTTATGTCATCCAGAGACAGTTTTTGTGATCAGTTTTGCAAAACTAATTAACGTTGGTTTCATGTCAAAGCTCATTAGTCAGGCAGTTTATACTGTTCAAAATTCTTGCAGTCAGAATGTTATCTTTTACAGTATGAAAGGCTTCCCTTTTCATTACGACAGCCTATTATTACAGTGGACCTTTTCTTTCACATTACGACACATGTCCCTTACGACAGTTCATTTATTATTACAGCTCAGAGGTTGCTATCAGAAACACTACGTCAGTTATTTTTTATTATCTTAAAAAACTTTCAACAGCCACCCGTTGAGGGTGAAGGGATTCTCGATAGCGAAATGCGGATTCTCAGTTCCACAAATGCCCTAATTTTGTTTAGTGACGAACCATTCCAGAGGAAAGTGGAATTAGTCGCTAAACGAAACAATGCATTCGCATACTAATTCCCATAATGCCCCGCGGCCGACCGTGCAGTTTGAACGCCCTAACGCAAACTGTTCAGTAGTTATGACGATTTTATTTCAAATAGTTCAATAATCGTCACCCAGTGAAAAGAACGGATCCATTATGGACATCTATCACATTATCATGCCGATTTCACGGCAACAATAAAGTAGAGGTTAATACTGATGTTGCTATAATCCTGCACGATAACACGCATTTAGGTCTCCTCGAACTGTTTACGAAATTTGTGGCCCACTTCGCTTACCCCAGACGATGCTTGTAAAAGCTTACGTGCACGTCTATGCTGTGCAATGTTGAAAATAGTCTTGGAAACACTCGAAAGCCTCGCTGAGCAACCTACGCAGACCAATTAGCGACTGCAGCGTTACGTAAGCGCAGCAGAAAAAGCACGATGGCATCCCGTGCTTGCGCCAAGTCGTAAATTTCCGCACGTCCATCCGTCAAAAATGACTGAGCGCCGGTGGGCGCACAGTTCCTCAACAGCCAGCCTGGCGCAAGCAAGACAGCGCCTCTTAACGAGCGGCAGGCCACACCGGGGCATTTCATTTCACTTTTATGCCGCGGCAGTGTTCCTGCTTGGTGCGTCACGGTCGACGCACGATTCGCTCACATCCGTGTCTCTTGGCAGTCCGCTGTTCTTGGGGCGCTCATGCTGCATCAGACGGTGAAATCTTGCTGGCTGCGGTCCGTTGCCACCAATGGAGAAAGTGAATTGCACTCATAAAACTATCGTCTACACGCGACACTGCGCTTCCACAACTCCCACCGACATCAGCAATGGACTGGAGCGTCTACTTTTAACTACCGAGCCGGCCGGAGTGGCCGAGCGGTTCTAGGCGCTTCAGTCCGGAACCGCGCGACCGCTACGGTCGCAGGTACGAATCCTGCCTCGGGCATGGTTGTGTGTGATGTCCTTAGGTTAGTTAGGTTTAAGTAGTTCTAAGTTCTAGGGGACTGATGACCTCAGCAGTTAAGTCCCATAGTGCCCAGAGCCATTATTTTTAACTACCGAATTTCGGTTTTTAAAGCTGGCTGTAACTGGTTGGGCGCTCTCTCTCTCACTACCTCATATTTAGTGACCGTGACTGTGACGCAGTGACGGAAAATACTAAATAAGAAAACGAGCAGGGCACTCCTATGAATCCGATTAAAATTGCTTGACTTGACACTTTAGTGTTGCCACATCGGCTGCCGATTACCGCTCGGTTGTAGGCGACACTCAAACACGGCTTGTCACTTCACAAATGCTGTAAAAATGTATAGAGTAGCAGTGTTGACAGGGGCCTTCACGAGGCACGACGGAAATGTGAGATGTCCAGTCTGATTTTAACTGAGCTATGAGTGAACTGCGGCAGACCACGCGTTCTGGAGTCTGAATTTAAAACTCGTGTCATGTCCTAACTTAACCACAACCTCGTGATGTGCAATGTATACGAGAAAACGGCAGTCACCAATCTACGGCAGAAATAAGATCGCGATCGCTTTGTTCAAGGCGACTGAAGCTAACCTCCACGAACAAACTCAAAACAGAAACTTTTTAAGATTCAGCACCCAAAAGCAAACTGTAATTTCTCGCTATCTTGTTTACCTGCAATATACCTCATACTGGCTACACGAGCTGCCGCATTACCAACCGATGAGCAGTCCTGGTTGGCACTTGGCTGCAGATTATGGGCAGCACAAGCAGATTCAAAACGAGAAAAGAACGATACGAAGAAAAATAAGAGCAAATTAAAAAGTCAATTCGGAGATGAAAAAGACGCAGCAAAGTGTTACATCGAAACCAATTAATTGACTAGATTTGGAAATAATAAAAATTCCTAAACTTGACGAGATTCGGACTCACTATCTTCTACAAGCCAGGTTTATATGCTAACCACTGCGCTGCGACCACTTCACTGCATTATGACTCCAATGATCCATTCGCAACGATGAATTGCTGCCTTCAAAAATTCGGTTCGATGCAATGTCATGCGAACCATTTAGAACGTAAGCCGATAATAATTGTATGAGGCATTCAGAAGCCAAGCCGACCAACTCCACGTGTCTTATGTGGAAGGATCCGGCAGTGCCTGGTTAGGGTGGTGTGTGTGTGTGTGTGTGTGTGTGTGTGTGTGTGTGTGTGTGTGTGTGTGTTTTCCAAACACATCATGAAAGAAAGCCCAACAAGGGATTCGAAGAGTGCTGACCAACTGTTGTGGCAGTTTGGCAACGATGAAAGGTTCGGACGTGACACTGATCGGCGCAATAGTATCGAAGGAAATTGACGGAGATCCGAAATGTGAAATAATTTGGGTGAAGGTCACGGTTAAAGCAGGCTCAGACATGGTAATTGGATGTCTCTATATGCCCCCTGGCTCAGCAGCTGTTGTGGCTGAGTACCTGCAGGATAATTTGGAAAATATTTCGAGTAGATTTCCCCACCATGTTATAGTTCTGGGTGGAGATTTTAATTTGCCGGATATAGACTGGGAGACTCAAACGTTCATAACGGGTAGCAGGGACAAAGAATCCAGCGAAATTTTTTAAGTGCTTTATCTGAAAACTACCTTGAGCAGTTAAATAGAGAACCGACTCGTGGCGATAACATATTAGACCTTCTGGTGACTGACAGACCCGAACTATTTGAAACAGTTAACGCAGAACAGGGAATCAGCGATCATAAAGCGGTTACTCCATCAATGATTTCAGCCGCAAATAGAAATAAAGGTAGGAAGATTTTTCCGTTTAGCAAAAGTGACAAAAATCAGATTTCAGAGTACCTGACGGCTCAACACAAAAGTTTTGTCTCTAGTACAGATAGTGTTGAGGATCAGTGGACAAAGTTCAAAACCATCGTACAATATGCGTTAGATGAGAATGTGCCAAGCAATATCGTAAGACATGGAAAAGAGCCACCGTGGTACAACAACCGAGTTAGAAAACTGCTGCGGAAGCAAAGGGAACTTCACAGGAAACAAACATAGCCAAAGCCTTGCAGACAAACAAAAATTACGCGAAGCGAAATGTAGTGTGAGGAGGGCTATGCGAAAGGCGTTCAATGAATTCGAAAGTAAAGTTCTATGTATTGACTTGGCAGAAAATCCTAAGAAATTATTGTCTTATGTCAAAACGGTAGATGGATCAAAACAAAATGTCCAGACAATCTGTGACCAAAATAATACTGAAACAGAGGATGACAGACTACAGGCCGATATACTAAATGTCTTTTTCCAAAGCTGTTTCACAGAGGAAGACTGCAATGCAGTTCCTTCTCTAGATTGTCGCACAGATGACAAAATGGTAGATATCGAAATAGACGACAGAGGGATAGAGAAACAAAATCGCTCAAAAGAGGAAAGGCCGCTGGACCTGATGGGATACCAGTTCGATTTTACACAGAGTACGCGAAGGAACTTGCCGCCCCCCACCCCCCTCCTCCTTGCAGCGGTGTACCGTAGGTCTCTAGAAGAACGTAGCGTTCCAAAGGATTGGAAAAGGGCACAGGTCATCCCCGTTTTCAAGAAGGGACGTCGAACAGATGTGCAGAACTATAGACCTATATCTCTAACGTCGATCAGTTGTAGAATTTTGGAACACGTATTATGTTCGAGTATAATGACTTTTCTGGAGACTAGAAATCTACTCTGTAGGTATCAGCATGGGTTTCGAAAAAGACGATCGTGTGAAACTCAGCTCGCGCTATTCGACCACGAGACTCAGAGGACCATAGACACGGGTTCCCAAGTAGATGCCGTGTTTCTTGACTTCCGCAAGGCGTTCCATACAGTTCCCCACAGTCGTTTAATGAACAAAGTAAGAGCATATGAACTATCAGACCAATTGTGTGATTGGATTGAAGAGTTCCTAGATAACAGAACGCAGCATGTCATTCGCAATGGAGAGAAGTCTTCCGAAATAAGAGTGATTTCAAGTGTGCCGCAGGGGAGTGTCGTAGGACCGTCGCTATTCACAATATACATAAATGACCTTGTGGATGACATCGGAAGTTCACTGAGGCTTTTTGCGGATGATGCTGTGGTATATCGAGAGGTTGTAACAAAGGAAAATTGTACTGAAATGCAGGAGGATCTGCAAGGAATTGACGCATGGTGCAGGGAATGGCAATTGAGTCTCAATGTAGACAAGTGTAATGTGCTGCGAATACACAGAAAGATAGATCCTTTATCATTTAGCTACAAAATAGCAGGTCAGCAACTGGAAGCAGTTAATACCATAAATTATCTGGGAGTACGCATTAGCAGTGATTTAAAATGGAATAAGCATATAAAGTTGATCTTCGGTAAACCAGATGCCAGACTGAAATTCATTGGAAGCATCCTAAGGAAATGCAATCCGAAAACAAAGGAAGTAGGTTACAGTACGCTTGTTCGCCCACTGCTTGAATACTGCTCAGCAGTGTGGGATCCGTACCAGATAGGGTTGATAGAAGAGATAGAGAAGATCCAACGGAGAGCAGCGCGCTTCGTTACAGGATCATTTAGTAATCGCGAAAGCGTTACGGAGATGATAAACTCCAGTGGAAGATTCTGCAGGAGAGACGCTCAGTAGCTCGGTACGGGCTTTTGTTGAAGTTTCGAGAACATACCTTCACCGAGGAGTCAAGCAGTATATTGCTCCCTCCTACGTATATCTCGCGAAGAGACCATGAAGATAAAATCAGAGAGATTAGAGGCCACACAGAAGCATACCGACAATCCTTCTTTCCACGAACAATACGAGACTGGAACAGAAGGGAGAACCGATAGAGGTACTCAAGGTACCCTCCGCCACACACCGTCAGGTGGCTTGCGGGGTATGGATGTAGATGTAGGTGTAGGTGTAGGTGTCATCGGAGGAAACCAGCTCCAAAGCGTAAAGTGTGAATTATCAAGTAATTTTAATCGGACTGTATTTAGACGCGCTCTTCACAGCTGTGGCGGGTGTTTCAAAAGGAAACACATCTCAATTGGAAATGACATGGATTATTTAAGGAACGCACATATTCTAATTTCAATAATTTCCGTGTCCCGGCTACTTGAAAGTCTCACGCTTTCCATGGTACACGCTCGAAAGCGAATAAACTGGAATGATAAGGGAAACTCCGTGTCCCCTTAGATTTAACTCTGCATCGCACTCCCCTCAGATTTAGTGGTAACATGGCTTTCTGGATAACCCGACAAAAACTGAACACAGCTCAGGCATGAAAACAGGAAGGAAGTGTACTGAACTGTGAAAAAAGAAAAATAGGAACAGTAGACGATCTAAGAACGAGAAGTGCAATAAAGGGCAGTGTGGTGTCGTGGTTAAGCGGTCATGATGTTTGAAACTCCCTCGTGCTATTTTCTTTTCACAACATTATGAACTGTCAGTCCAGTCATTGAAATGTTTCTCTTTTTGTAGTCTTGGCAGTTGTCATGCTATACATTGATTATACAACATGAGTCATGTGGTAAGAATACGTTACCGTCGTAAGTAAATGTGACGAATAGTGAGAGCAGGCGAGATACCACATAGATGTCTCACAGAAATGAAAACAAGAAACAAATGCTTGAGAACTACGTAACAAAGGAATTCAAGACTTCCTCCGAAACGGAACGCAACTTCAAAAACGTTAAAAACATATGTTTTGACAGAGTGGAGGGAAACTGTATGATTGCGAAACTGTTGCGTTCATTTGCTGCAGCTTATGTTACAAACTACTACGTTTTCATTTCTTTAGGAGTGGTCACATTCACACGAACACCTGGCAAGGTGGCATTCCTCATTCACTTACAAGTCTTACAACTTAGGTGCGTTTACAAGAGATTCCTATTAAACGACACATGTACTGTCCCTAACGCCGTGTATGACACACCAGATGCGTTTACCGGTGGAGGATTCGGTTGACTTGGTGCCTTGTCATCAATCGTTTGCGGTTCCCACTCGAAAGCCACTTTCTTTCGGCTGCTAACAGTAGTTGCGCAGTATCAACTGTCATTATAGATCCCTATCTTACACCTCACTGTTGCAAACGGACGTTACACCACTACATAGACAAATGTGAATAAAGCGAACAGCAAAAAAGAAACATTTTAAAATTTAAAAAAATTACACGAGGGAGGTTTGAACACGGCTCGCCCGTTTGGCAGTCCAACACCCAACAACCAAAACGCCATTTCATTTTCCGGCTCCTATATATTGCAGTTTTTCTTGAACTGTTCATTAGTTACTATTTTGCTTTTTTTTTCGCAATCCAATACACCACCTTGCTGTTTTCTTGCTTGATTTGTCTTCAGTTTTTGGCGGGCTGTCCACTGTGCCCTCTTACCACTAAATGTGAGGGGGGCAAGGGGGGGGGGGCGTGCGATGGGGAGTTTCCCTTGTAAGTACTTTGACAAACTTCCTTTGGTAGCAAGACCGGCATGAACCTACAACAGGATGAAATTCATGAACATTTCACTACCAGTAGTAAAATACTTAATGCAACACACACACACTAGGCGTCGGATGGGGAGCGGCTACGACATTGTATAGTCAACAAAGCTGCCAAAGTTTTCTTCGCGACACAATGGGGTCGTTTAAAGGCCCCCAAGTCAAGACACAAAAGTTCGTGTTCGCGATCTGATTGATCGCGCACACGTTAAAGAAGAATGTAGATTTCATCTCCGATCAACAACATGTTTGTTTTTACAGAAGCTGCTAAATGTACTTAAGGCGAAGACGATTTTGAACAGTTTGAAATGATAACTATCAATAAAACAGAGCACGTAAAGGCCTGATAATGTACTATTATTTTCAATGTTTTCATTCGAGACAAATCAGAAACAGTTGCGACTGGAAAACAATTGAAAGTACAACGTAGAGTACATGTTTCCCCTACCAAATGTTCCACACACAAACTTAATTGGCGTATGTACTTGTCTTGCTGGAATACCATATATAATATTGCTCCTATTCAACAGAATGGGTATTACTTCACAGTTAAAAAAGTGGCGAAGTAGCATATTGGCGGTTGAAAATGATTAAAGTCTACATGTTACGAAAATATGCAGAGTTCCTATTGTAACGGTTTTCATTTTCTTTTCTAAACATCTCAGTGCTGATTAAGAACAATCGCAGTGCCACTTCAAGTTCGTGGAGTCTGATACAGTTTAACACACATACTGAAAAATCGCCTAAATAATAATGAACTTAGCGCGCTAATCTAACATTTGCAAAGGGCGTTTCCGTCTAATATTCTGTCATAACTCGGCACCTAACATCTGCGGTTTCATTCGGCGTAACATTTTTATTAGTGGTATGACCACGCTCACGAAACATAACAATGCCATCAAGAAACCATGACTTACTACAGCATACATTACAATTCATTAGGTTCAGTGGAGACGACAAAAGGTCCGTACCGCGCTGGGCACATCTGAAGTAATACCGGAGGCGGGCGAGCGAGTTCTCAACAGGTATCGCAGATTTGATTTAAGTGGTACAGATGTCCGACCTGTTCGCTGGCGACGACGTTCCTTTCCTGTTCCGTTCACTTCACGCAGAAACCACGTGCACCACCCGTGAAAATCTTATCGCCTACCTCTATCATAGGTTGCAAATAGTATAGTATTGCAGCTTAATACTAGAGAAACCTTTCGTTCAGAAGTGAAGAGTACGTCGCACTGAAACAGACAACCTGTGTTCCAAGGCTGAGTGCGGAAGGCGTACCATGGTCTTTCACGGGCAGTGCTCTTACCAAATAAGGTATCCACGACAGCCATCAAGTAGAACCACTCCGACAACTTCCCTCGTTACCAATATCGCACTTTAAGAGGAAAGAGCCCTCTTCAAGAAGCTTCAGCGCTTATTTCTGATACAAAAAGAAACAGCCCCACAACAGCTCACCACTGAATAACATGTTTGATAAAAACTGTGAAAAACTATGTTCCTTCTGCTGCCCTTATATGCATCTTCAATAGGACACCTACAAAAGTATTGCCTCCGTTTCTCTCTCTCTCTCTCTCTCTCTCTCTCTCTCTCTCTCTCTCTCTCGTTTAGGCTGCGTACAGTAATCATACTGTTTTTGGCACAAACACTCTTTAAACAAAAATACCATGAAGCCTAACGAGGAAATTATCCGAATGCGACGGAAATCGGTGTATGTGATGTGCATGTGCAGACTCATAAATTATTATAATTTCATACAAATTGGGTGATTTATTCAAGAGAAAGAGCTTCACAAACTGAACGTGTCAGTAACGCGTTAGTCCATCTCTGTCCCTTATGCAAGCAGTTATTCGGCTTGACATTGGTTGATGAAGTTGTTGACTGTTATAGGGTCTCAGTTCGAAGCGGGACTCACCACTGAATACATGTTACTCCAGGCAACGAGGTTGCAGGCCGAAGGCATGTCTGCAGACGCTCCAGACAGCGGTGGGATATCAAACTGACTCGCCCGCCATACGGCCCGACAGACAGGATTGATAGTCTGAGGTGACTTTTTTTAAACAGCAAGACCCCTTTGGTTGTCATCTGCGACACCCTTGCAGCACAGCGGTACGTCGACGATATTTTATGTCCGGTTTTGTTGTCCTTCACGCCAAGCCATCCTGGGCTTACCATTTCATTTCAGCAAGATAATTAATGCCAGCACTGCTTGTCTTCGTGCTTGCCAAACCCTACATTTGGCAGCAAGATTGCCGCATCTCTCCCCAATTGAGAACGTTTGGAGCATTATAGGGAGTGTGTGTCCCCCCTCCCCAACCAGCTTGGGATTTTGACGATCGAACGCGCCAATTTGACAGAATTTAGAACTATATCCCTCAGGAAGACATCCAACATCTCTGTCAATGCCAAGGTGAATAACTGCTTGCATGAGGGTCAGATGTGGACCAATACGTTACTGACTAGGTCAATTAGTGAAGCTTCTCTAGAAGCTTTTCTGAAATTTTAAACACTTGTTTCTCTGTACATGTACATCACATCTGCCGATTTCTGTCCCATTCGGATAATCCCTTCGTGTTGAGTCGTCGTCTTTGAGTGAACTTGAGAGATATGTGATCTTTTCCTTTGTCAGTGGCTTTCACCTCCACTAATGCTTTGTGTAAAATATAAGGTAATTTCTTCTTTTGGATGGCACGTTCCAGTAATAATCGCCAATAAGTAATTAGCAGAGGTGATTCATGATTCGGGATATATATTCAGAGTCTGCTGCAGGCCCTGGAACAGAACCTCGAGAAGTAGACGTGTGTTGAAGCCACCCTCTGAGTTGTTGAATACTTCTACTGGTAACTGCAGTGCAAGAGTGCTACATTCACTTTCACCAAGAGATTCCTGATCTTTCCGTACAAAAAATTTCTTTGACGTTAGTTGAACACGAATTTATCATAAAGAGAAGCTACAAGCAATGGATTTCTTAAGCGAAATTATTTACCTGCATAAATAGTCCTTTTATTCTGATGTAAAAACTGCTTTATTATTGCAGCACGTTATATTCCACATGTCAGTATTTTAATGTGTTATGTCTGCTGGAACAGTAACAAAACCCACACAAAGGTAGAACTTTTCTCATTTCACAGATGAGCTTTCCATCGGGGTAGTTGTGCCCCTACCCACTATGGATGCACAAAATACTTTTTAGGGATCCATCGTATTTCTCTCTCTCTCTCTCTCTCTCTCTCTCTCTCTCTCTCTCTCTCTCTCTCTCTCTCTCTCTCTCACGCACACACGCACACACACACACACACACACACACACACACACACACACAGATGTGTGGTATATAACATTCTGTTGCTATGACAATCTTTATCGTAATGCAGCTTGAAAATGCCTAAGTGTGTGAAACTGCTAAATAATTAATAATTATCTGAAAATCAAAGGACAGCCTACGCAGGAAAATGGCTTTAAGTAACTTACAACAGCCTTGGACAAGTACATACGGAAGGCTACGAACGGTGATATTTAACAAAAGCGTTACCACGGAAAGTACCTTCTGCAGCGAGGAATGAAGCTCTCATCTGCTGATAAAGGGAAAACAGATACGACTACTTCTGCAGGCCGCCATAACAACTCAAGTGCACAGGCAGATCTGTACCGGAACTGCCACTCGCGTACGCTATTTACATTGGCGCGCGCCCGATGTTTTGCAGACAATGGCGAGACGGGTGATTGGTGCTTCTTGACAAGGTCGTTGTTCTGCAGAAGATTTCTGCTTCCTCTGTTTCTCGGAACGTGTCAGACTACAAAGGATCAGTGTTCAGTCCTCAAATCGGTCCTATTTTTATGTCACTGCTTGTTTCGTACCTCACAATGATTTGTATAAATGGGAAATATTATGGACCGTGTTTCAGAGGCTCGTAGAGCAGGTGTATGGTCGATAAGGCCTTAGCCACGTGTAAAGTAAAGTAAAGTAAAGTAAAAAGTTTCAGAGGTCACGTTAAAGTGTAGATCCATTTATAGATGTCAAGGTAATCCCGTTCAAAAGTAGGAAGAAAGTAACGACCTATCGCTTCCAACATATCCATACTTCAGCCTCTTTGGCCTTCAAACGAAACTTTGGGTTCTTTCTTCAGTTGCTTCTCGCCTGTCGTAAGATATAGGTCAAGGCACCATCACACTGTGTTTAGTGGTTGGTTGGTTGATTGGGGGGGGGGGGGGGAGGGAGAGAACCAAACAGTGACGTCATCGGTCCTATGATCAACAGGATGGCAGAAATCAAGGGAGGAACAACACAAACAGAACAGTCCAGTGCAAATAAAGAGGGTAAAGGGACGTCAGGATTCAGGAAGACAGACAGACAGACAGACACACACACACACACACACACACACACACACACACACACACACACAATTATCATGATACAACAGAGACAACAGCAGGGTAAGAAGACATAAGAAAAGGGGAAACAGAACAGTACAACAGACCAGACAAATGTAGGGAAAAGGCGGCTCGATGGCGCGAAGTGCCCACTAACACAGAGGTCATCATGTAGTGACCGGCGTAAGGAAGGAAGAATGGGAGAGGAAGAGAGCAAAAGATCAATGGCAGATAAAGTGCCATATGTGGCACTAAAATGAGTAGGGAAACGATTATTAAAAGGTCACCATGGTTTGCAAGAAATTGGTCAATGAGGAACCTCCGACTAGATGAAAAACCACTACCTCACAAAGAGTGATGGGCATTAAAATCCCTAAGGAGGAGAAAGGGAGAGGGGAGTTGGTGAAGGAGGGCAGTTAAGGCAAAGATATACGTGACTTGTCAGGAGGGAGATAGAGATTGCAAACCATGACCACAGAATCCAAGACGACCCAAACGGCAACTCCTGCCAGTGGGGTACGGAGTGGGATGCATCTACCAACAATACCCATACAGACCAACAAGCAGACTCCATCACAAGCCCTCAATGGGCCGACCGTATTCCGACAGAAAGCGTGAAACCCACGAAGAGTCGGTGAGTGAGAATCCATAAAATGAGATTTCTGGAGACCACCACAAGATGCCAAGTAAAAGGTAATAAGGGATTGCAACTCTGAGGTGACGATAGTATCAATTACAGTTCCATTGGATAAGCACGGAGTGGGAATTCAAATGAGGCGTGAACAGGGTGGAGCCAGACAACACCGGACCACCCATCACCAAGGCCTTCTCCTCCTCTTTCATAGGTTAATGACTGACTGACTGACTGACTGACTGACTGACTGACACACACACACACACACACACACACACACACACACACACACACACACACACAGATAGATAGATAGATAGATAGAGAGGGAAGGCTTCTGCATTATCTGGAACCAAAACAGAGTGGGCGACCTTGGGGCGCACAGACTGTGTGTCCCACGGCAGAGTTATGGTGGCAGGCCTCCAGCCTGAGAGACGCCACGGCGATGGTGACAGAACACAGAGGCTCCCACCATGGAGTGGGTGTCCACAGTCACCACATAGATGGTCCGCCATACAGTGGGAACACGTGCCGAAACGCAAGCAGCGAACGCACCTCATGAGGAGGGGAAAGCAGAGAAGGAGCGACGATGGGCAGTGTGGGACACAGTGAAGGCCGGGAAGGAAGAATGGGCGCCACGCACGAACTCACGAAAGAACCGTGAGCACCCTGGGAGGACTGTGCTCAATGATGTTTGACTATATATCTACAGAGATGAAAACACAGTTGAAAAGATGAGAGGGACGTTGAGGGTCAAAATTGCCATTCCACTACACTAGATACAGAAAAAAATAATGCCCACACTTAAATGGGGAAAAAAGAGCTATTTTCGATGTGAATCAGTGCCCTAATACTGGATGCTTAAGCTTAGAGTAACACCAGGGAATGGCTGTAGCTGGCAGAGTAGAAGAATAGGTTAGTTTACTGTTTGTGAAGACGTTACTAAGTTTCTTGTGAGATCACAAGCATGTACCTACGCAGGTAACAAATTTTTCCTGTTTTTTGTAGTTGCTATATGGCCTCCCTTCTAAACTCTTGTTGCGATCAGCTAGCCTATCCTTAATTATTTAGTTTAATTAGCGATGGATGAAACATCTTAAATTAGACTGAATCCGTGTACTCAGAATACAAACAAGGTTGACAATCTTATATTCTTTCCTCTTGTGGGCCTCTACGCAATCCTGCCTCCCTTTACTTAAGCGTTCACACAGCATAAGGCTGACAAGTGGTTACTTTTTGACCTTGTAATCAAAGATTCGGTTCATTCCCTAAAAGGATTTTTATGTTTTTATAGTATGTATTAGATAATTAGCGTAAATAATAACTGCTGAAAGGTTTATAATTGTAGCCACCGCCACTACTACACAGTCATCAATTTCGCCCTCCATCTTGCGCAGAGACTCGTCACAACCTCAGGATCGAGGTAATTGGTAACAGGGCGGAGAAAGTTTGAGACTGCCCTCTGTCACTTTCCACGTCTCTCCTCAGCAACAACACCGCGAGCTAATTGTCGTTATTATCGAATGGTGCCATTTTCCAGACTCCGATTCTAGGCTCCGCTATACTGAACTCATTTTCGAGCAAGTGAATGATCGTTTCACTGGCACAAACTTGGGGCATTTTTATCATTCTGTTCCTGATCTACGATACATTACTGTTTGTTACATATTCTTATTACTCGTTTTCAACCGTACTCTGGTTAGTTCAGGAAAATAAACGCTGTCCCACGATAGCACATCGTCTTTCTTACGCGATTCTAAACCAACTACCACAACTGATGTCACTAACGCTTTCTATTGGTGGTGATTCATTCAATAGATGGGTGCATCGAGCTGGATGGTCATTTGATGCTACACGAGAAGAGTAGGATTTGTGTCTTTACCAGATATCTCAGCCTCCCTCCCATTTTCACAATCATCCACTAACAGACAATTTTTTACTACGCTGCACCGCGCCACATCATACACAAGCACTCACCACGGTACTCAAGTTACACAACTGCAGTCATTCGCTGAGTATAAGAAAGCAATGGCACATCGTCTTCACTGAGACGTTGTAAAGGAATGGCACTGTGTAACTCTGCCCAACAGCGAGTATGTGACTGAAATAACACTTAGAGATTCAGGCACCGAGAAGAGATTCTTCCCAAAATTTGTTTTTTATGAACATCGCGGTTGGTCTTCCCTATACATCCTACCGCAATTTCCAGCCACAAGAAAGCCAAAAAAGTCTAGTCGGCGTCACATTTATCTGACGTTATATTCATAAATGAAGATTATATCCGATAAACCGAAAATTCACCGGACGCGTTATGTTTTAGAGTAATCATCAACTGAAACAAGATGGAAAGACGGAAGAGAATGCCACAACTACCGCGTATGTACGTGAGGTAAAACCACTCAAGAAGCTGTGCCCAGACCGGTGGACCCAGTATCGCGAGCTTGAACAATTTCGAGCCTGACAATAATGGTCCTCCATGTAACAGAAGCAACTACTGACGGCTAGCCACTAAATTGGAGCTATCTGACAGTCCCTCTTTCTTTAAGAAAAATAAAATAATTAGTAAATTAATTAATTATAACGAGTCACAGCCACATATTAACGACTACAGAAACCTTTTAATTACAGTAGATTACCAAATGGCAGTTATCTCTGAATTCATACGATGGAAAACAAATGCCTCCGTTAAGGTAACTGGCAATAGCTGCAGCACGACTTTGAACGTTTTTGTCGGAATAAGTTTTAAGGGTGCTCTTTTTTGATTAAATTAAATACACTTCTAAGATGTGATACATCAGATATATTCAAGCTGCAGGGAGTATTTATTGAGCCATAGCATTAATTTCTCTCTCTTCTCCAGTCACGAATGCAGTTTGGAATGCGTGATTGCTTAAATATTTCTCTAAAAAGTCTAATGTTTCCTCAGTTTTTACGTGAACAATAGGGACATTCCACTTAACTATCCTAGTTTAGAACATGCTCTCAGCTCGACCATCTTCAATTTCGAAGAAATTTATGCAGTCTGCACCTGAGGGACCTGCATGAACTTCTGCAGAGTTTCAGATCCATCTGTAACTTGGTTGAGGTACTAGACCCACTTTTGTGACCACCGCTTTTTCGGGGACCGAAAAGTCACGAAGAAATCTTCAAATTTGGCGTACCACTGTTCCTAACCTAAAACAGCTAACTCCTTGGTTCTGGGCATAGTGGTACAACTTTTTATGCTCAACATAAATGATACAACAAAAGTTCAGAAAGCAATGCTTTTGACATAATCTCAGTTCAAAGTGGGCAACAAACCGTGCCGCAACAAATTTGTCCCATAGTTTAACAGGGCAAAATTAGTGAGGAAAGGGCATATGGATCTGTTCTTTTGCCAAACTATTGTCTGTCTGGCTGTTAGATATTTCACACATTAGGGCCTACCTTGTATGTTCAATTACTGTGCTACCATCCTGTAAACTGGCTAAAAAATGTGAATGTACCAAATTATACCCGTGTTCAAAGTCGTGTGTCTGAAAGAGAACACCTACCACAATACATTCATTGACATCAACCAACGGAGCACATTTCATTCTATTACAAATGCTTATTTCTATTTTGCTGTCTCTTTGGATAAAGAGCAGAAATTTCGCCTAAAATATGAAATTTTATTGCTTATGTATACATTGTTTAAATATTTATTGTGCTCTGTTTTTGGTGATTAACAAAAATTTAAACCTGTTTGTAATAGGTTCATTGCAACATGTAACTGTACTAAAAACTGCTACATACTCTTGTTAATACTAATTACATGCTTACTAATATTATTTCTTTTCTTTATTTAGGACTCGACAATTTGACGTTAGTGTCTGAAGTTCATCAAGTTGTTGTTAAAATGGAGAAAGAAGATCAATCCAATACATACAGATATAGAAATGCTAATTCACTATGCCATTTAATGACGTACAGTGCCTTAAAAGGACTGAAATCTGTAAAAGAATTTTCATTAGAACAACAAGAATTGCTTACTCGACGAAGTGGTTTACACACTAAAGAAACCGCTCAACTATGCTTCCATCATGAAGCTTTACTCTTACGAATGTTTGAATTTTTGCGAAGACCATACTGCAACACTTTTGGTAAGAAAAGCATACTGCACGAAAAAGTTTGGGCTCAATCAACATGGAAACAGCTGATCAGCTAAAAGGGATAACCACATCTGATATTAAACCAGGCTCTCACAATTTGAATGCAAGTTTAACATATGTTGGAATATCACCATTAAAATTCCAAAAAATTGGTGCAAGGGCTACAAAAGGCTATGCAGAGCGAAAAATACATCAAGTGGGAGGTGCAATTACTAAGAAAATTGCAGCAGTTGGAGGATTTGATCCCAGTGAACTGGAGAAACCATGCACAAGCAGGACTTGTTTAGATTACAGCCAGCTGATCCAAGAACTGAAAGAAAAATTACGTGTATCAGATCATAATGAGAAAATTCAAACTTTGACTTTAGTTCGCCATTACTGGTCTGTCAAAAAGAGCATGGATGAATCTTGTGTTCCAGAAAGAATGGTAAGAAAGGCTAGAAAGTTAAAAGCTAAACAGGGAGATTAGCACAGCCAAAACGCAAATGTGGAAAAAAGCTTTTTCAGGCTGTGAAGGCAAGAGTCAGGGTATTTTTATGACAAAGCATTTAGCCAGATTTGTCCAGTTAAAATGGAATGTATTACTGTTCGAATAGATGGAGAAAAGGTTCAAAAACAAAAGTATTCGTTACGGAACAACTTAAAAGACATGCTTGTTGCTTACAGCAATAACAATGGATCGGAAATTGGTTTTCCAAATTTTGTGAATTCAGGATAAAGTGACTGTAGGTGCAGCTGGTTCACATTCAGTTTGCGTGAGCACAATAAATCGGAATATGAAACTAATGTTGACACACGATCTAATAAAGCAAGATTAAAATTTTACTGAGCAAAATTGTAATTTGGAAAAGAAGGATACAGTGTTTCACTGCTGTGAAGTATGTCCAAGTGCAGATGTTCTAAAGTAATATTTGGAAAGTGTTTGTGCAGATATTAATACCGAGGATCCAACTTAGTTTAAAGAATGGATTCACACTAACAGTGACCCACTTGAAACCAAAGAAATGACAGTTGAAGAATTCATTGAAGAATTAGTTACAAACCTTTTGGCCCTCTCTACTCACCACTAAATTGCAAAACTTCAGAGCAAGCATTTGCAATTGACTAAAGAAGATATCAAACCGGGGGAATTTATTACATTAATGGATTTTGCTGAAAATTATTTCTTTACTGTCCAAGATGTAGTTAAGAGATTTCATTGGGAAAACAGCCAAGCTTCTTTACGTCCATTTGTCATTTACTACAATTATAACGAAGAACGAAATAGCATGAGCTACTGCATAATCAGTGATTGCCTCCGACATGATACAGTTGCAGTGTATGTGTTTTTAACTTACATGATCGAATCCCTGAAGTGCAATTCCACAGAAATCAAGCACATTTATTATTTTAGTGACGATTCTGCTGCCCAGTACAAAAATTTTAAGAATTTCCTAAATCTTTGCCATCATTAAAAAGATTTTGGCATTGCTGCAGAATTTTTTTTCGGAACAAGCCATGGGATCATCATGTGATGGAACAGGGGACACAGTTAAGCGCTTAGCATCAAAAGCTAACCTTCAGCGTACAATTGAAAACCAAGTCTTAATACTAACTGCTCTGCTTGAATACTGCAAAGCAAATGTTCACAGCATTGAATTTGTGTCAAAAAATAAATTATTGAAGATTCAAAAATTGATCAAGAAAGGCGTTTTGAGGATGGTTTTACATTTTCTGGTACAAGAGAGCATCGCCATTTTGTGCCAGTTGAAGAAAAGCGACTTCAGATTCGTTGAATATCAAATGATACATTGTCCTTTGTAGCAAATGTTGATCGAAATGCTAAAGTTACTTCTAAACCTGTTGCCTTTCCTGAACTTCAACCTGGCCAGTACGATGTTGCTTGTATTTATGATGGAAAATGGTGAAAAGGAAATATCTGTGAAGTTTCATATGAAGAAAAATATACCGTGATTAATTTCATGCTTCCTCATGGAGCTGCTCAATCATTTCATTCGCCTGCTAAAGGAGACATACGCTGGATTCCAGAACAACTAATAGCTACAGCCATTCCAGTTCCAGCTGTATCAATGACGGGGCGGTAATACAGCTTTCCAGAAGCAATAGTTTTGAACATCAGCAACACATTTAAAGCATTCAGCAACTGAAGAATTCTGCATTATGGCTTGGTAATCAGAAAGAGACCCGAACAAGGCTTCGAAACCTACTAGATACCCACATCCAGGCTTGAGAACCTGGTAGACACCCACATTTTGGATTAGGAACCTGCAGTAAAAGAAACCCACCCGTGGCTGACCTTGCCTGGCTGTCGGGCGTCCCCCTGACGATGGGGTTACCAGTCACAGATTGGTAGAGGCGTAGCCACCGTGGACCAACGCAAGGATTTTTCTCAAATTACAAAAAAATGTTAATAGTTTAGATGAAATTTTTGCACCTTACCCAAAGAGGCACCAAAATGGAAATAAGTATTTTTAATAGAATGAAATTTTTCTGTTGAATGGTGTTAATGAGTGTAATGTGGTAGGTGCGCATTTTGAGACATGACTTAACACGAGTATAATTTGGTACATTCACATTTTTAGCAGATTTACACGATAGTAGCATAGTAATTAAACACACAAAGTAGACCCAAATTTGTGAAATGGCTAACACTGGACAAAGTGTGGCAAAAGACCAGGTGCCTAGTGCCCTTTCCTCACTACTTATGCCTTGTTAAAACATGGGGCAAATCTGTTGCGACATTATTTGTGGCCCACTTTGAACTGAGATTATACCAAAAGCATTGCTTTCTGAGCTTTACCTATGTCATTTATCTGCTGAGCACAAAAGTTGTACCACTATGCCCTGAAGCAAGGGGACTAGCTCTTTTAGATTAGGAACAGTGGCATGCCGAACTTCAAGATTTCTTCGCGACTTCTCGTTCTCCGAAAAAGTGGTCTTCACAAAAATTGCTCGAGCACCTGAATCAAGTTACAGGTGAACCTGAAACTTTGCGGAAGTTCACGCAGGTCCCTCAGGTACAGACTGTATAAATTTCATCAAAATTGAAGATGGTCGAGTTGGGAGCCCTACGACACTTGACAAGGAATGATCCAATAGGCTACCTAAGCCTGTCAAAAATCTTTGACAGACGAAATTTCCTTGAAAACAACCGACAATCAAAATTTCGTAAATAGAATTTACGAGTTAAACGAGACTTCCCATTAGCGTACAGAAGAACGAGCATACTGCCACAGATCTTGTAAGTGGTCCACAGGTACTTTCTCTAGCAGACCCCTTGTATGCCTGTATGCCTGTTTCGTCAGTCGTTCTCTCGTCAAATGTCATTTGTTTCTCGTGAAAGCTTCATTTGTGAACAATACTCGTAAATTTTACAATAAAATACTACTTTTTTACGCTTTGTGTGATGTACAGCTTCTTATATTCCGCCTTTCACGACAGCACACTTAATGGATGGCAACTTTTCTAGAAGGTCGGTAGTAGACCGCGGATTTTAGGTAAAAACCTATTTTGTTCCTGAGTTCCTATTTGCATAAAAATTTGTACTTATGCGTTTCATGACTATTTACACTTAATAGCGTTAATTCTATAGGACCTAAAAAAAGCCTATTTCGACGTTAGTGCCTATTTTTGCCTATTTCGGCTTTAATATCCTAAAAAGTGCCTATTTCATCATATAAGACAGTGACTCCAAGTTTTTCCACACTATACGACAGATGGAAAAAAATATATTTTGCCCATGCTTCGTATTTGCCTAACACTTCGGTCTTTTTTTTATTTTTTTATATCGCTATCACTGTTAATACCAAATACTCTTTATAGGTGTTTTATTATTCATATGTAAAAAATAGATCACAGATCTTTAGGTTAAAACCTTTTTTTTTGCTAAGCTCCAATTTGCATATAAGTTGGTACTTATGCGTTTCATGACTAACTAAACTGAATTCCGTTGGTTCTATAGGACCTAAAATTGCGTATTTCGACGTTGACGCCTAATTCTGCCTATTTCGGCATCAAAATCCTAAAAGTATCTATTTCGTTAATCTGACAGTTCTTGTGTTTTCAAAGATTAGAAAAAGGAAGTAAACTTAGGGCTTCACGAAGGTCGTTAGAGACTTAACAATTCCTTTGCTTGCCTTACTACCAACAGCACTCGGCACGGTTGAACGGTCACCCATCCAAGTACGCGCCGAGCGCGACAGTGCTTAACTTCGGTGAGCGAATGGGAACCGGTCAGAGATTTGCGTTACACATTAGAATCCAACGTGGGAGTACTAAATGTTATATTTGAAAATATTCCGTTCGTAGGATTCTGGCGAGCTGCGTATTTTCGCAAAGAAACGGTTTCGTGCTAAATTACTGCCCTTCGCGCATTTTCTCGCTGGTGTCTACAGGCAGTCCTATCGTACTACTCTGTTTCGTGAAAGGTATTATACGTGAATTTTCCGGTTCGAAAAATAATTTGCTAGTAGTGAGACGTTTTCATCTGAAGCACCGGTAGATTCCATTCGCTTGTTCAGAAGGGGCGGCCATCTGTCAGGTGCCATATGTTCAGCAACGAGTACGGTACTTCCCCTAACGCTCCCATGCACCGCAGTAAAAGGGAAAAAAAAAAACAGGTCATTGTTCACTTTTTCCCAGCGAAAACAAATCAGTACATTGTGTAGCGACCGACGTGTTAAGTGTTACTGACGTTCTAAGTGCAAAATAAATTCTAGTTTCTGTGTGAGAATACCACGCCATGCCGAAAGCAGCTAGTTCAAAGTCTACTCATATAAAGGCAGTGGCTGCAAGATTTTCCGCATTATACAACAGATGGGAAAATTATTTTCTGCCAAGCATGCAACAAGGAGGTTAGATGATGTTTTTCTTCGACTTCTTATTTTCCTGTCACTTAGGATTCTTTTTTATCGTTATCCTTTAGTAATACGAAATACTCTTTATATGCGATTCTAAACTGCATTTCCCTTTTCTCTCGCATTAGGTTTCGAGTGTTAAGAAATCTCACTTAACTCAGCATGCAGATGGAATCGCACATAAAGCTAATGTTGCACGAAAGTCAAAATTGAAGCAAACTCTTAACCAAAAAATATTGTGAATCCTCCGAAAAAACAAGTTCTGCAGTGATTTGTGTCATGCACTTGTGGCAGCAAACATCCCCTTTCGGAAACTAGAAAACCCTATTTTCAGAGGTTTTCTTGAGAAGTACTGCCATCAGTCTATTCCTGCAGAGTCAACTTTACGTAAGAATTATGTGGATTCAGCTTACAATGCTGCACTGCACAGAATCCGAGATATTGGAGAATCTTTATATATGGATTTCTGTGGATGAAACTACTGACAGTCTTCGCCGTTACATTGCAAACCTGATTATTGGCAAGCTAGTTCCAGATGCTCCCTCCAGGGCTCATATGATTTACTCAAAACAGCTTGCAAAAACTAACCAACAAACAATAGCACAGTTTGTGAACAATGGGCTTAAGGTGCTATACCCAAACGGAGTGGATTAGAATAAGGTGCTTCTGGCCGTCACTGATGCTGCTGCAGCATATATGATAGCAGCGTTTCAACTATTAAAAAAGTGTTCTACCCATTGATGCTGCACGTAACTTGTGTAGTGTATGGGATCAACCGCATAGCAGAGCAATAAGGCTACAATTTCCTAAAGTAAATAAAGTAATATCTATGGTGAAGAAAATTTTTATAAGGCTCCATCAAGAATAAAGGCATTTAAAGAACAGCTTTCAGATGTCCCATTGCTGCTAGAGCCTGTTGTCACCCGCTGGGGCACGTGGCTGATAGCAGCAGAATACTATAGTACGCATCTCTCAGCTGTCCAGAAGGTGGTTGAAAATATACCGGAGGATGCTACATCCGTAACTGCAGCAATGGAGTTACTCAAAGATTCTTCTTTAAAACGGGATTTATCTTACATTAGGAGCCACTACACATTTATAGCCAGAATAATTTCACAATTAGAAGGCTCAGGGAGACCTATCTACGACAATATTTCTTTGCTTGAAGAAGACAAAATGAAAATTAATGAAGCGCCAGATGAAGTAGGGGAAAAAGTACGGGCAAAAATGCAAACGGTTTTGCAGAAGAACACTGGCCTGAAGCAATTGTGTGCAGCTGCCGACATACTTAGTGGAAAATCCAGCACTCTGACTGCAGCATTCCTGTCCAATATGTGCCGAAAATGAAGTACGCCCCTGTCACATCTGAGGATGTAGAACGTTCTTTTTCAGCGTATAAATTGATTCTGACTGACAAGCGCCACAGTTTTTCACTAGAAAACCTAGAAAAGATTTTGGTTATTTATTGTGAAGCCAACTATGGTCAGAATATGTGAAACTACGAATGTATTAATTAAACCATTGCCACATCTTTTTCACGGAGATCTTGCAGAAACTCAAAAATATTTGGAGTTACGTTCAACATTAATGTTGTAGATTGCTGTGCTCTGTAACTGTGTAAATATTCATTCTCCTTGTTTTAATGACTAATAAGATGTTCATACCGTCAACGCTGTGTATTTTAATTTATTTTTATTTTCTCTGCATCATTTTTATTAGAGCCTATTTTAGGTTTTATATAGCCTAAATGAACTACTGAAGGAGCCTATTTTAGGTGCCTAGAACACACTTTTTTACGACCTAAAAATCCGTGGTCTAGTCGGTAGCTTAACGCGTCATAGACGCCGACGTTATTAATGACGTAGCGTTAGTTTTGATGACGGCAGGTGGAGAAAGGACTGGATTCGGCCATGTTTAACGAGCCTCCCAGTTACATTACCAGCACTTTATTTGTTTATTCGTGGCAGAAGCACTATGAAAGGTGTGCACAAACATCGTACACATAACATGAAACGAAACTTAAATTACGTGGAGTATCAAAACGAAACATATTATTTAGGAAGGAACTGTAACATAACGCCATATACACTACTGGCCATTAAAATTACTACACCAAGAAGAAATGCAAATGATAAACGGGTAGTCATTGGACAAATATATTATACTAGAACTGACATGTGATTACATTTTCACGCAATTTGGGTGCACAGATCCGGCGAAATCAGTACCCAGAACAATCACCTCTGGCCTTAATAACGGCCTCGATACGCCTGGGCATTGAGTCAAACAGAACTTGTATGGGGTGTACAGGTACAGCTGCCCATGCAGCTTCAACACGATACCACAGTTCATCAAGAGTAGTGACTGGCGTATGGTGACGAGCCAGTTGCTCGGCCACCACTGACCAGACGTTTTCAATTGGTGAGAGATCTGGAGAATGTGCTGGTCAGGGCAGCAGTCGAACATTTTCTGTATCCAGAAAGGACCGTACACGACCTACAACATGCGGTCGTGCATTATCCTGCTGAAATGTAGGGTTTCGCAGGGATCGAATGCAGGGTAGAGCCACGGGTCGTAACACATCTCAAATGTAACGTCCACTGTTCAAAGTGCCGTCAATGCGAACAAGAGGTGACCGAGACGTGTAACCAATGGCACCCCATACCATCACGCCGGGTGATACGCCAGTATGGCGATGACGAATACTCGCTTCCAATATGCGTTCACCGCGATGTCGCGAAACACGGACGCGACCATCATGATGCTGTAAACAGAACTTGGATTCATCCGAAAAAAAAATGAAGTTTTGCCATTCGTGCACCCAGGTTCGTCGTTAAGTACACCATCGCAGGCGCTCCTGTGTGATGCAGCGTCAAGGGTAACCGCAGCCATGGTCTCCGAGCTGATAGTCCATGCTGCTGCGAACGTCGTCGAACTGTTCGTGCAGACGGTTGTCTTGCAAACGTCCAAATCTGTTGACTCAGGGATCGAGACGTGGCTGCACTATCCGTTACAGCCATGTACGAGGCCGTTGGGATATAGCACGGCGTTCCGTATTACCCTCCTGAACCCACCGATTCCGTATTCATGACAACAACGTTTCACCAGGCAACGCCGGTCAACTGCTGTTTGTGTATGAGAAATCGGTTGGAAACTTTCCTCATGTCAGCACGTTGTAGGTGTCGCCACCGGCGCCAACCTTGTGTGAATGCTCTGAAAACCTAATCATTTGCATATCACAGCATCTTCTTCTTGTCGGTTAAATTTCGCGTCTGTGGCACGTCATCTTCGTGGTGTAGCAATTTTAATGGCCAGTAGTGTATTATTTTCGACTAAAAGATGGCTATGTCGATCGCTTTTGGCGTTGCTGGCAACAAGTCTTCAAAGGAGCTCGTTGCCAGACATAAGTAACAGAGGAAATGCCTCGTTATTTGCACGGGAAGCCCCGTATTCTTTCAGCTCTAGATGTAACTCCGTTGCGCAGTGTACCCGGCGGTATCCCCGTCGAAATTATATCTTAACACTCGGGTGGAAGATACATTATTTAAACGAAACACCGGAAACGTGACTCAAGCTGACCGGGCTGGAATTCGAGCTCCGCTCCTCTGGAAAACGAACCCAGTGTCGTAGTCAGTGTACCAATTCGCACCGTGAAACATGCAGTACGCAGTATGGATACTGCCGCCTCGAATACAACAAACACTCTTCCGGTTCCGAGAGAGGGAGAGAGAATGACATAACCGGGTGGCCAGCGGCCTCTGACGTCGGACGGTGGCGCGACGCGCTGGACAGACGCGCCGGCGCCGGGCATCGATCTGGCGACCCGGGACTCCCCCTGACGGGGCGCCGCCCTCCACCGCCGGCAGCCAGACACGACCTCGCCAGCCGTCCCCCGCGGCGCCGCTGCACGCCACGGACACCCCCCCCCTACCTGCCGCCACAGTGACGTGCAGAGAGACCGACCGCCGGCCTGCACGACCGAGAGCCGCACTCACTTTCCCTCCAACTAGCCACTCCTCAAAACATTACCGTCTCCTACACCAATCTTCGTACGAGTTCTTTAACTAATTTTTGTTCACTACTGCACGGAAACAACGATATGCAGTAGCATCTAATGTTTTTCGCTGTATATTTGTCATCTTTCATAGTGCTGAAGTCTTGTCTCTACCACTTATACGCTGGCGGCGTTCAGTTGTACGAGGGATGTTTTTTTAAGTAAGTACCGTTTTGAAATTAAGAAAAAGACGTGCTTTCTCAATAATTTTATTTTTATATGAAAGCCTGTACCTCAATCTACGCACTGGCGCCATTACAATCTGACTCTTCCTTGTTTACGTTGTGTACTAACAAGGGAACCTCCCCATCGCACCCCCTCAGATTTAGTTATAAGTTGGCACAGTGGATAGGCCTTGAAAAACTGAACACAGATCAATGGAGAAAACAGGAAGAAGTTGTGTGGGACTATGAAAAAAGTAAGCAAAATATACAAACTGTGTAGTCCATGCGCAACATAGGCAACATCAAGGAGAGTGGAGGCTCAGGATTCCTTGGTTCAAGTCTTCCCTCGAGTGAAAAGTTTACTTTCTTTATTTTCGTAAAGTTATGATCTGTCCGTTCGTTCATTGACGTCTCTGTTCACTGTAATAAGTTTAGTGTCTGTTTTGCGACCGCACCGCAAAACCGTGCGATTAGTAGACGAAAGAACGTGCCTCTCCAATGGGAACCGAAAACATTTGATCGCAAGGTCATAGGTCAACCGATTCCTCCACAGGAAAACACGTCTGATATATTCTATACGACACTGGTGACGCCGTGTGCGTCACATGACAGGAATATGTTGTCGACCCACTTAACTTGTACACTTGGCGAATGGGTAAAAAGATTCTTCTACCTTGCCCGATTTAGGTTTTCTTCTGGATGTGATAATCACTCCCAAAAAAGTTATTAAAACATAAGTGTCACATAAACGGAAAATAAAAAATTAAGCTTTTCACTCGAGGGAAGACTTGAACCAAAGATCTCTCGTTCCGCAGCTGCTCACGCTAATCACGGGACCACGGCGCTCCTCAGTTCACACTACCCTATATGTTGCCTATGTTGCGCATGGACTACTCAGTTTGTATATTTTGCTTATTTTTTTCATAGTTCCACACAACTTCTTCCTGTTTTCTTGATTGATCTGTGTTCAGTTTTTCAAGGCCTATCCACTGTGCCAACTTATAACTAAATCTGAGAGGGGTGCGATGGGGAGGTTCCCTTGTGTTTCAGATGCCTCCGATAATCGTGAGTCCCGCCGACTGTGAAGTACGGATTGTTATAAGATTTCTTAGTGCTAACGGCCTAAACGCGATCGATATTCATAGTGAGATCTCTGCAGTTTACGGAGAAAACACTATGAGTGATGGAGTGGTAAGAAAATGAGTGAGAGCGTTTAAAGATGGCCGCACAAATGTGCATGATGAACAATGGAGTGGGCGTCCTTCGGTCGCTAATGAAAGTTTGGTGCAGGAAGTGGACAATAAGGTGAGAGAAAACAGACGCTTTACGATTTCCTCCTTGCGGGGTGACTTTCCTAATGTTTCTCGTGGTGTTTTGTGTGGCACTGTGACCGAACACTTGAATTACCGAAAATTGTGCGCACGTTGGGTACCGAAAATGGTGACGGATGTGCACAAAACCAAACGTTTAGACAGTCCATTGGCTTTCCTTGAGCGGTACCACGACGACGGTGATGATTTCTTAAGCCAAATTGCTACGGGCGATGAAACATGGGTGGCCTACATCACACCAGAATCAAAGCAACAATCAATGGAAGTTGAGCAAGGGCATCGTTTTGCTGCAAGACAATGCCCGTCCGCATGTGGCCAATCAGACCAAAGATCTCATCACATCTTTTCGATGGGAAATTCTAGATCATCCTCCGTACAGCCCCGATCTTGCGCCCAGTGACTATAATCGGTTCCTGCACTTTAAGAAACACCTGGGCGGTCAGCGTCTTCAAGACGATGACGAAGTCAAAACAGTGGTGATGCAGTGGTTAACAAGTCAGGCGGCAGACTTCTATGAGGACTGGTACAACTTTATTACAAGTGCCTCAATATTGACGGAAATTATGTAGAAAAGTAGATTAAGTTACCGGCTTTCAGGTAAAAATGAAATTGAGATATCTTAGCACGTTCTTTTTTTTTAATTTCAAAACCGTACTTACTTAAAAACACGCCTCGTACAAGTTATACACATAAGGTTTTAATCATCTCCCGCAAAAAATAAAGTTACGTGTTTTCATTTTTTTTTAATCCATGCTGGACGTCGTGAATTCCGCGGCCTTTAAGGATTGTTGAAGAACGCAACCAAATGCTTTTAATCCGTAACAGGTTTGGGCTATCATGCGCATCTTCAGATGGTTAACTTTTCCAGTTACATCAACGCTTCTCTAGGGACCATGTCTGCTCCTGCATTGCCCAGGAACATTTGGATCTAGCCATTACTTGTCTGGATATCAAAAATATGTTAATGTGCTTGCATTTACCTCGATATAAGGTGAAACAGTCGTGTGCATTTTCGTAAGTTGCAGTGGACTTCCAGGTACGTATTCACGTGCCTCAGTACTGTAACACGCCTTAAATAATATAAAATAAAATGGTACTGCCCACTGATAAAGTGGAGTGCCTTGAGGTAATTCGTTCTTGGAATCAGCGGAAACGTTGCATCTGTGTCTGACCAACCCATACTGTTAAGAAATTACGTGGATTGATCTGACACGGCTGCAGGGTTCCCGCAGATTCCATAAACGAACGCAAGGCACTCCACTTTATCAGTGGGCTCTACCATTTTCTTTTATTTCGTAACGGCTTGTTACGGCACTGAGGCGCGAGGATTCTGTGTGCATCCTGATTGCAGTCATGTGCCACCAAATAGACAAAATAATTATGTGACTATTTTTTCAACATGATAACTGAAACTTAATGATTATCATTCATATTATCTAAGAGCCAGCACAAAGAACACTGCAATTGATGTATCAGGAATGAATGATAACCTTTCTTCAGTATCACGATCGTCGCAAAAACTTTGTCTTAAGTGGGTAATCCTCCGCGAGATTTTTAAAAATCTAGTTTTTTGGCTAAAAATATTCCCTGGGATATCTACTTCACTGCAGTGTTACAAGGCGAGCAGTGAGAAGTATCTCCGAAAACCATTCACAGCAGGGGGAAAAATAGCCGACGTGTAATTCGAACGGTGGCGTAACAACCATTAATCAAATTATGAACGTGCTCTAACTTGAGATCGAACCAGCCTGTTACAACTTCTGCACAAAAGCGGACGACAAGCGTACGGAGTAAGCACAGCACCGAATGATAGTATGGCATCCCTATCCCTCTACGAACTTGTCGATATGTGCGTGAAGTGTACATTATGTGAAGTTCTTTCACGCGGCCGAGCACGGCCAGCCATGATACAGAAGTGACTGGAGGGAGTTATCTATCTACTCCCAGGAATGAGTGACGCCTAGTCCATGGAATGGACTTATGAACTTAGGAGCCTTTCTTCGGCGATTACTTCCAAAGACAGGAAAAGTTCAAATATATCGTATTCTAGGAACTCTGGAAATTCTCAAAATGTATGTACATTAATGAAGATACGTTCAGGGAATTTCTCGATAACTAAACCGCAAATTGCTGAAACCAAAACAAATCAAAATTTTCAGTTTTCGTTTTTTCTCTGAATAGTACATTTAGGAGTATAGCCTATCGTTTGGTGTTAAAATAAAACACGTCATGCTCCTAAAAATTGTAGAAAAGCTAGTGCACTCTACGGTGTTGTTGAAAGCAAGTAAGTCAACTGATTTATTTCGTTTCAACAGACGCTGCTCGTTCCCACGCAGAATCCGTTTTCCTCCAATGCTACACATTGTTGATAAAATGATCCACTTTCTTTGTTGCAGCACTAACAGTCACTGTTTATGTTCATTGAGCGGCAGTTGGTTTATTACTATGGCTCCAAACAGGAAGAATAGTAGTGCAGATTATGATAGAAATAGCGTAAGGACAGCTCGTACCAAAGGACTGCATTGTCGAAATTACAGAGGAAATTATGTTCCAGGGAAAGCAGTTAGATAATCCTGCTGGTAAATATCAATCTTTCTTGGAACATCCGTAGGAAACTGTATGGATGTATAGAATATCAATATTACCAGCATTACCAATCTGATACTATTACTTCCCTTTCAGCTGCAGAATGAAAATTTATGACTCCACTGACGTAATTCAACGTAATAATATTTTGGCAAAATTTCTTGACCTTGCCTACCAAACATGCCCAGAACTTGCATCTGCAGCGCTTTATTGAAGCAAAGGAAGTAAAGCAGGGGCGCACTCTCGGAAATCTGATTCAGAATGTTGTGAAAACTGTAAGGACGCAACGTTTCTTTACCATATAATGCTTGGAAGTGAAAGGAAACTGGTTTGCAAGAAAGCTTTCCTGAATATACATGCAGTGACGAATTCGCGCGTCTTTCAAATCTGCAAATTGCTACTTAAGGGAATCATACAATCAAACCTGTCGAAAAACTCGGGAAAAACCCGAACACCAAGAAGACACCAGACAATACCCTTGCACTCATTCATGAGCATATAAAGTCTTTCCCTACAAAACCTCAATGTTCACAAAAAGAAATGACATATTTAGACTCTGAACTAAATGTGCGGATAATGCACAGTATGTGCAATGACAAATATGCTGATTGTAAAGTAAAATATGATGTTTATCGTAATTATTTTCGGGACTATTTTAACTATTTCTTTGGCACGCCCCAAGTGGATGTCTGTTATAAATGTGAAGAGCTTGAACTCAAACTGAAAAGCCATATTTAAATGAAAGAGTCAAGCTTGTCGCCATAGGGGAATTAAATGTTCATAAGCGTTGTAGTTCTAAATTTTACAACTCACTTCGGGATGCCACGAGAAGAGCCCATCTATTGATACTGTGGGAGCCGTAGTTTTTGATTATATGCGAAACTTGCCGCTTCCACATATCCCGATCCAATAGATATTCTATCTGCGCCAACTGTGGATGTACCGTTTCAGCATACATGATTTGAAAATTGAACACTCCGCTGTGTACTTGTACCATCAAGGCTTAGGAAAGAAAGGTGCAAACGAAGTAGCATCTTTCGTTTCTGATGACATAAAAAACGATCTCAGTAAAAATGTGACTGATCTTTTGTTTTCTGATGGCTATGTCGGCCAGAACCAAAATCACACCTTTTATATGCATCTATATGGGCATGGTTCAAGCAGGAATACTCAAGAACACAACACACAAATTTCCAGAGATAGGCCACTCATTCCCCTCGTGTGATCGCAACTTTGGACAATACAAGAGGAAAATAAAAACTCATGGCCGCATTTACAGCCCTTATGAATACACGGAACTGATAGGACGCAGTAAAAGGCAAGTGACAGTAAAATTAGTTAACGGAGAGGAAATACCAGATCTCGACAACTGGTGGCCAAAATATTTTAGAGAAAGCGTTTTCGTGTAAGACGGTGACAGAACAACGTAATAGAAAAAATTTTCTTCGCTCCGAGTAGTTTCAAAGAAATACAATACCTTGATACAGGAGAGATGGTTGAGCTTCCGTCTATCGATGGGTTAGTAAGACACTTTTCAGTTAAGAAAAAGACATAAACACACCATTCCAGGATCAATGAACAGCATTCAAATGGCCTACCAAACAGGCCAAGTACCTATTTTCAGAATGAAGAAGAAAGATGTGAAGAAAGTCATTCAATATGTGCCTGCTGCAAAGAGATCATTCTATGAAGGAGTGCTTTCTTGGTCAGTGACTAAAATTATAGCTGATGTACAGTTAATCATTACTGCTGTTAAAATAATTCCGTCTATTCTATCAAGACCACGCTAATGTATTATGAAGTGTTCATACAATTATCTCCTAAAAAATCAAAAAATATGTTTGTAATTGTTGAAACAAAATAAGTCAAAAAACTTTGAAATCATTAAATATCGAAATGATGTACTCTAAGTTAATTATTTCTCTCTCAATAAAGGTAGAATGAAGTCACTTCCAGTTCTGAAAAATTCCAGTAATGTATCAACAATACACATGGCAGTATTCAGTTTTTTGTTTCTCCTGAAAAGTGTAAAAAATGACTTATTTGGTTTCAACAACTGATGATTCAATTATTGAGCCCTGTTTCATGTAGCAGGAACTTTCTCGGCATAAGATACAGGGAAGCGTGAAGGCTGACCGGTTGGACGAATACTGCAACGCGGTCCTCGCGATTCACGTTAACTTTTAAAAAATGGAATTGCATGTTAATGTACAACATAGCCAGAATAGTCGATCGCCCTACACGCTGATCACCATAGCACATTAGACGAAATGTCTGATTCTTACATCAGACGCAGCATTTCACGGCAGAGAGAAAGAGAGAGTGTCGATCGTCGATAAATTATATTATCATCAAAGTTTTTCAGGTTTCTTTGGAAGATGTATTGTATGATACTGGTGTTTGCTGGATTACAAGAACTAATAACATTCACATGTGTATGATATTTAAGACAGAGATTCAACACCAGGTGGACGATGAAGACATTGAATTCCTTTCTGCACAAAGACAAATCTAGTCATAGTTCACAAACATTATTAATTCAGTTTAATCTGCTTCGCGTACGATAAACTATAAACATGAAAATCAACTAGACCAATAACTATCACATATATTCAGTCAATTTTTAACTTGTCACCCAGCATTCAATTATACCGACATTTTTTAAATATTCTGGTTAGATACGGTGTAACAAAAGCTGCCAAAGGGGCCCACAGGACCACCACCGCCACGATGAAGATGGCGAAGGACCTCCTTTTGGATCGGGAAGGATTACTGTATGGTCCAGGGATTGCTGACTAGAGGTACGTTTAACTCAACTACAAAAAATGAAACCGAAAGCTTTCAACGTGTTTCTCTCGAAACTATATTTTTCGAATTGGCGGGAAACAGAACTCGAGAACGGTACATCCACTATGTGATCAAAAGTATCCGCCGAGGACCTGGCTGAAAATGACTTACAAGTTCGTGGCGCCCTCCATCGGTAATGCTGGAATTCAATATGGTGTTGGTCCACCCTTAGCCTTGATGACAGCTTCCACTCTCGCAGGCGTACATTCAATTAGGTGCTGGAAGGTTTCTTGGGGAACGGCAGCTCATTCTTCAAGGAGTGCTGCACTGAGGAGATGTATCGATGTCGGTCGGTGAGGCCTGGCACAAAGTCGGCGTTACAAAACATCCCAAAAGTGTTCTACAGGATTCAGGTCAGGACTCCGTGCAGGCCACTCCATTACAGGGATGTTCTTGTCGTGTAACTACTCCGCCACAGGCCTTGCATTATGAACAGGTGCTCGATCGTGTTGAAAGATGCAATCGCCATACCCGAATTGCTCTTCAACAGTGTGAAGCAATACGGTGCTTAAAACATCAATGTAGGCCTGTGCTGTGATAGTGAAACACAAAACAACAAGGGGTGCAATCCCCTCCATGAAAAACACGGCCACACCATAACATCACCGCCTCCGAATTTCACTGTTGGCACTACACACGCTGACAGATAACGTTCACCGGGCATTCGCCAAACCCACATCCTGCCAACCCATCGCTACATTGTGTACCGTGATTCGTCACTCCACGCAACGTTTTTCCACAGTTCAATCATCCAATGTTTACGTTCCTTACACCAAGCGAGGCGTCGTTTGGCATTTACTGGCGTGATGTGTGACTTATGAGCAGCCGCTCGACCATGAAATCCAACTTTTCTCACCTCCCTCCTAAATTACATAGTACTTGCAGTGGATCCTTATGCAATTTGGAATTCCTGTGCGATTGGATTGTCTGGCTAGATGTCTATTACACATTACGACCCTCTTCAACTGTCGGCGGTTTCTGTCAGTCAACAGACGAGGTCAGCCTGTACGATTTTGTGCTGTACGTGTCCCTTGACATTTCCACTTCACTATCACATCGGGAACAGTGTACCTAGGGATGTTTAGGAGTGAGGAAATCTCGCCTACAGACGTATGACGCAAGTGACACCCAATCACCTGACCACGTTAGAAATCTGCGGAGCGCCTCAGTCTGCTCTCTCACGATGTCTAATGACTACTGAGTTCGCTGCTATGGAGTACCTGGCAGTAGGTGGCATCACAATGCACCTAATATGAAAAACTTAAGTTTTGGGGGGTGTTCGGAGACTTTTGATCACAGTGTACAATTTTGATCGGAATTTGAAGCCGTCATTCTAAACCGAATTCTTTATCAGCGTACGTAGCCGTTTTACGGTATCTTGAGAAGTCTATTTTATGGTGCACGCTTTTCCTCGATTTTGTGGGCGAAGAAAGAGACATTTGTTTCAACATATCACGATTTTGTTGGAACTTAATATTTTTCAATTAACCTGTGTATCCTGGTAGAAAATATACTGAAAATGTCTCATACAAAATTACTCGGGAATTCCCGTCGATGACCAATGTTCCGGCAGCAAGGAGTCCTTCCTTCTGGTGCAGCGGTTACAGGGATCGTCTGTTGCGCACACAATTATTTCTTAAAGGCAAAAATGTAATTAATAAAACTATATCAGATTTAGCGGTACCTTTTTATTTTACTTGGAAAAAATCCTACGACAATCACCTATTTTTCATGCGTTCCAAGACGGCTACCCTCCCTTTAAAATCTAATGAACTAGACGAGCGAAGATTTTCGTGTAACATTTCCTTCAATATTCCTTGATGTTATGCAATAACCGTATGAAAAAGCAGTAAAAGATCTAAGCTTAATCTTGGATGAAGATAAAAATTGGAAACAACGAACTATCACAGTACGCAGATATGTCTGTCTTGCCTACAGGCAATCCAAAAAATTTAGGAAAATATTTTCCAAAAGTTAGTGCTGCCAAATCTTTTCTATTGCGATGAGTTAACACTGGACACATTGAAAAATCTTCAGACGACTTGAAAGAGACAAATACTTATGTACTGCGTATAACATTTGGTTGTTTGACCGTATCAACCATGCTAGCGTAAGGCAGATGTAACCGGATAAGCGATATCACTTTCACACGCTCCTTTTCTTCATACAACCACATCTATTACCTATCATCATTCGGTCACGTCCAGCTTTTGGCTGTGGCTATGCAGAATGCCATATCTTTCTCCATCGCCTCCTCGATTTCAGCAAGGAGCCTCTGGAACAAACTGCTCTGTGACCTACGTCGCATTCCAAACAACTCTGCACTGAAAAGGAGGTAAAGCTTTACCCGCTATCATCAGTGTAGTACCCCCTCTCGGCATATAACAGTATTTTTCCCTTCTGTCCAACAGTGAAACTATATCTCCGTCACACTGTCAACACTACAGATTCTTCTCTCATTCCTATCTTTTCTTTCTTACTTCTTTGTCATCTGCGATCTTGCTCTATTGACTGTGGCTCTTCCTCCGACAACACTTCTCCACATTTTATTCTCTCTATACCGTTGCCACGCATAAGTTACACGTCATTACACATTCAACAAGAACGCAATGAGGAAATTGCTTAACCCAAGGTTAACAAGACTGACATTTCTTAAATTGCATATATTAATAACATTAGTAGTAGTGGTAGTATGAGAGAAGGCCTGGTGGTCCGTATCTTGTCAGGTGAAAAACGAACAAATACATAACTTGAGTCAATCCGGCTGATCGAGAGGGAATCTGGCTCTGACGTTATGCCTTGTGTGGTAAACAAATTGCTACTGAAATCGCACAGGGAAGTACGCTCTGAGATTGGTTTCCAGGCAGATACCTAGCCTGCATTTGTGCATTTATTGAGAAAGTTTTAACTCAGAAATGACTGTGCTGTGAGACCATGGTGCTGCATGTTGAGGAACGAACGAAGTTATGTGCATGATCAACTACTGGACGATCGTATGTAGTCACCGATGCATTTGTGCAACTCGGCAAAACACTGAAAAGGCAGATTAGCCACAATTGCGTAATTATTGGATCATTTTCCTCATATTCAAATAGCTTTGTACCACATGTGAACTAGGAGAATATACTCACTCGACTGTGCTCGTTAGGGACTAAATTTCTTTATGGCGACTATAAGCCCAACAGAAAGAATTAGGCTCGCAGTTCCTGCTGCGTGTTCCTTTCCTCTTATCATACTGGTACAGATGTGACATGGGTTCCATGTATGAGCATCAACAGCACTCCAGCTACGAGGTGGGCTTACATTAGTTCCCCACGGAAAAATACGAAATTCTGCCAGACATTTTCTTCGAAGACTGTTATGAAGGAGAGAAGCATCTTGCTCACTCAGATTACGGAACGAGGCAGCGTACATCGAAACGTCGCAAAAGCTACTAACGGCAAATGATCAGAAAACCAGCATAAATAATTAACAAAAACAGCATGACATTTCAGTTCCACCGTAAATTTGCGGATGGTGCTGCTCGTCCACACACCGCCGCGAAAATTCAAAAAAATTCTACATGTTTCAAATGGGAGTAATTAGACGCGCTTCCAGGCAACTTTTCTGTGGCTCTCAGTAAATACGACGCCTCCTCACATGGAAAAAAAAATTAAAAGGTCATAGCATATTCCAAACGATGACTATGAAGATGTGATCGAATTATTGTTCAGATCCGTGGCAGCGGAGTTCTACAATGATAGTATACACAATCTTACCTCCCGCAGCGATAAGCGCCTTAAAAACCAAGGGGATACGTAGATCAGTGTTGTAGCTTTAATAGGTACATTGGACTAAACAGTCACATTACGTGACGTCATGCTAATACAATGTTACGTCGCTTCTGGCCTTGATAATCGCCTCAATTCGAGGATGAAGCAGCCCCACAAGTTTTCCCAGGTGTACTACATCCAGCTGAAGCCGCTCATTATTGGTGATTAGTTTCCGTAGAGTTACCAAACTGCGGTTATGATGATAGATACAATTAACTCCCTCTTCTAAATACTCCCCCGAGAAAACCCTTGGGCGGGAGTCGCAAGTACAACCCTTAGTAAGACTCATTTTGAAGTGTTAACAAGTACGGCAGGAAAAATATTAGCTGCTGAAGACTTACCATGTTCCTCAGGAGAGCGACAGAAAAAGAGTGTTCGGGAGATGGAGAGATCGACCTTATATGGGATGTACACACACACAAAAAAAGTTCTGCATCACCCTGGTTCCCAACATTCCTGAAAATAGACGTGGACTGTGAATATTTTATCACAGACAGAGTCGCTTTGAATGTTCAGAGATGTCACTAAACCCGCCCGAAGAGGTAAACAACCATGCATGAGCAACGCCTATTAGAAAGAGGGGGTCCGACAGCCGATCAGTTCCAGTCACTCCACCAGGAAGAAGGTACACGGCTCGTGTTGTCTGTAGTTCAACCATGCGTAGACGATCAATACACCGGTTCGATCGCATCCGCATTGTTACTTTGTGCAAGGTAGGGTTCTCAACAAGGCAAGTGTCCCATCGTCTCGGAGTGAACCAAAGCGATGTGGTTCGGACATGGAGGAGATACAGAGAGACAGGAACTGTCGATGACATGCCTCGTTCAGGCCGCCCAAGGGCTACTACTGCAGTGGATGACCGATACCTCCGATGGCTCGGAGGAATCCTGACACGAACACCACTATGTTGCATAATGCTTTTCGTGCAGCCACAGAACGTCGTGTTACTACTCAAACTGAGCGCAATAGGCTGCATAATGCGCAACTTCACTCCTGACGTCCATGGCGAGATCCATCTTTGAAACCACGACACCACGCAGTGCGGTACAGATGGGTTCAACAACAGGGCGAATGGACCGCTCAGGATTGGTATCACGTTCTTTTCACCGACGAGTGTCACATATGCCTTCAGACAATGGTCGGAGACGTGTTTGGGGGCAACCAGGTCAGGCTAAATGGCTTAGACACACTGTCCAACGAGTGCAGCAAGGTAGAGGTTACTTGCTGTTTTGGGGTGGCAATATGTGGGGCCGACGTGCGCCGCTGGTTGCCATAAGAGTCGCCGTAACGGCTGTGCGATACATGAATGCCATCCTCCGACAGATAGTGCAACCATATCGGCAGCATATTGATGAGGCATTCGTCTTCATGGACGACAATTTGCGACCCCATCGTGCACATCTTGTGAATGACTTCCTTCAGGATAACGACATCGCTCGACTAGAGTGGCCAGCATGTTCTCCAGAGATGAACCCTATCGAACATGCCTGGGATAGATTGAAAAGGGATGTTTATGGACGACGTGACCCACCAACCATTCTAAGGGATCGACGCCGAATCGCCGCTGAGGAGTGGGACAATCTGGACCAACAGTGTCTTGATGAACTTGTGGATAGTATGCCACGACGAATACAGGCATGCATCAATGCAAGAGAATATGCTACTGGCTATTAGAGGTACCGGTGTGTACAGAAATCTGGACCACCAACTCTGAAGGTCTCGCTGTATGGTGGTAAAACATGCATGGTGTGATTTTCATGAGCAATAAAAGGGGCGGAAATGATGTTTATGTTGCTCTCTATTCCAATTTTCTGTACGGGTTCCGGAATTCTCGGAACCGAAGTGATGCAAAACTTTTTTGATGTGTATGTATTACACATCACAATATAGACATCGTCGACAGTCAAGAAATGTTCAGAGCAAACCATTAGCTTGCAACATGAACACCGAACGAAGAATGGCGCGATTGATGGCGAACTCCTAAGAAGTTACAAACCGCACAGAACGTTCAGCTAGGTATCCACTCTTAAAGAATGCATGTAGCATCATATTGGTGTAACGGGGCGATGACTAATGATGCAATATGATGGCAAGCAATCGAATGCGAAATAATTTGTCGTGGAGCTTATCGAGAAACTAGCTATCCTTTAAGGCGTAGCTACAGATAGTGCAATAATATGTTCAGATGGCATAAACTGCAATGTCACTTTACAGGAGGGACGGTTTGTTCTCAAGCAGTATAATTTTTTATACGCAGACCAGGAATCAAGCACAAGCAAGTTTTTTCACCAGCTATTCATCAAAAGCAGTGCTCATACCCAAGTTTTAGTTCTCTTACTTCCATTTTTCCACTCTTTCTTGCTCTGATGTAAATATTTCTAACTGCCGTTGCGATATCACGCACAAGAGAAAAAATCTAGGGTGCGTAGATTATCCAACTTCTCGCAGCACAATAAATAACTTTCCAGCCAATTTACCGTCCAGGTAAACAGGCGGAATAGTTGTATACGAATGCGTTACTAAGTTATTGATGTTATCTCATCTTGATCCAACTCTTTTGGTATCTCTAATTTCGAGTTTTTTTTCATATACATTTCCTCTTAAATCCCAATTGGTTGGAGCTGAACACAAATCTCTCTTACCACTACCTTCCACGGACCGATCCTAGACTCTAGAACAATACTTTAGAGTGATAGATTGATTGATTTACGTAAAAATGCGTCGAACTCCATTCGTCTGGAGCTCCATCACGCATAAAAATCATTCGTTTCTTCTGATCAGTTGCAGATTAATTCGATAATGGTGCCGCAGGGCGTGTTGGTCAATGACAGTGTGAGAAGGGTCTTTCACTCTCTAATTTTACCCTAACACAGCGAGAATACTCTGTGACTAACATATGCAAACAGATAGATCATAAATTAAAAGCTATGCTCGATGTGATAGAAATATGTGGAGTGCTGTATGGTATACTTTGATGATTTGTGTGTTCGAGAATTAACACTGAATGGACATACTGCACAGTCATCTATTCATGTTCGCAATGATACTCGCAAAGTGGGGAGGGGGCGGTTTAGCTATGATACTGAAATTGGGTGAAACATGCTGTCCCATCATTGGCAGGTGTTGAAGTTACTGTAAAATTGCTAAAATTGTTCGTGCTATCAACTGTGATGTTTATTCTTAAGAGTACATAGATGGTGTCTTTTCCATCCCATCCGTGCACTGGCACGCTATTGGTCACCACATAATGATTGACTGACATCGCTTGTTTGAGTTGGAGAGAGCGTTTTGGCGGCTGGGCTATACATTCTGGGGTGGATTGCACCGAAACAGTGATCGCGTACATGGCTGCAATACGAGGAATCAATCGAAACGGAAGGGAACGTTGAGGTATCAGCTATTCCGTCAGTGTGAGAGAAGAGTCTAAATGTACAGCTCGTGAATCACGTTTGGACTGTAATTTTGGAGACTACACAACGCCAACGAACTCTTCCGGTTTCCTTATGCTGTAAGTTTTTTTTTTTATTTTTTTTTTTTAAATCAGCCAATGTTATGGTATCCGCCATAAGAACATGATTTACACTGTGCAAGGTCTAGTTTCCTGCAAAAGGTCGTGGATCAGAACTTCTTAATGCCAGTTTAGAACCTGGCACAGGCCTCGAAGTCGTAGCAGAAAAACTAAGTCTTTGGCATTGTACAAAAGCGTGTTAGAAAACAGTGTTTCAAACAACTAAACAGGACCACAGGGAGCGTCTTTTGCGACTCAGTATAGTCTGTGGGATACGACCATTCGCCTAGAGTATAGGTGATCAAACTTTAAAGTGGCCTCTGCAGTGCCTGTGTATTTAATAGGATCGTGCCACACAGGAGGCTGTAGCAGCAGCAGCAGCAGTTTGAGGTGTAAATTCGTTGAGGGACTGTGTGTACCGTTAGGAATGCTTGGATGGATGCACACTGCGCTATTCTGGGTAGCATTGCGAAATTTCTTTCTCGGTGCTGGAGCCCCACCGCAGCTTTGCATCATCACGCCAGCATCGGTGCCTGGGTGACTTCTACATCGGATGACGTTAGCTGAGCTTTTATAGATGTAATTTTTCTCTGTCTGGGGGGGGGGGGGGGTGGAGAATAACGATGATAGCATGTTGGGCTGACTGATTTGAATGGACGCGGATCTGCTTCGGGCTGTAGTATCTGTATCTAGTTTGGAGACGTACCACATTGCGCACATTTCCACCGAATGGTCAAAACATGGTCCTGTTGTAGTAACTCAGATCGTTCTGTTTCTACATGGGTTGCAGAAGGTGGTGGATATGTATTTCTCCGACTTATGCTCAGTTCTGACTTAAACTGGAACGATCACATGCGGAAAGCTGTAGAAATGGGAGCAGCTACAAGATGGGTAGGGGGTGACTAAAATCACGTCGGAATTTTACTGTAGCAGCTAGGTTCGGGAAAGGTGACTCGTTTCGAGATATCAGAGTGCCACAAATATGATTGAGTAGTGGTCGTAATCATTAAAGCAACTGTCAATAGGATCCAACGCAGGTATGTGCTTCAATGGAAAGACCGGATTCCAAATAATGGACATCATTTCTAACGGATAGCGTAACACTAGAGATCTGGGAAGATAGTGTACATTTTCTTACGCCCTCAATCGCCATATCTACTACTACTGTTTGCGTTCCTTCTCAATCAGTCATCACCTGTAACCCAGTGGACATATCGCGTAACCTCTGATATGGTCTCGAGACAGAATGCGCTACAAATACTATAGAATCATCCAGCTGGGGCGGTGTGAGGGAGTCGCCAATATCGCTTACATACCACATTCCTTAGCCGAATCACTTTCAAAATGAGGTAATTTTATGACGAGGTTGCATCGCGGGCTGATAATACACATTCCTACTATGACCGTCAAGGTATTTAGCCGAAAACAAAAAACCACCTCATTCAGAGGTAATGTTGTACCTCGATTCGTAAAGTGGGTATAGCTTTTAAGACAGATACTTGTGTGCACTTGTAGAACCAAGATCGCTTGTGACAGTAACATGCAGTGGTTGTTGCGATCGGTTTTTTTTTAACATCTGGCCGATTATATATATATATATATATATATATATATATATATATATATATATATATATATATATATATATATATATATATATCTAAGACACAGTGGTAGCACTCGTAGGAAGAAATCTAACAGACTTGCACACCCATCGCTGATTTTCGGTCAGTATTATTTCGTATCGTAGGCAATCAGCTATTGACGAAGTATTATAGTTAGTAGAAGGGGATACGTGATATGTTCGCATTTGAGGATCAGGTTTATAAAGTATGTGTTTGTGTAAAGGAAATGACTATGTCCAGTCGTAAGGAAGGTACATATATTTCCATTTCCAGAGCAACAGCCTTCAGCAGGATGTATTTCCAATACTTCGCTCAATGTCGAATGCCGTTCAATTGAGACCGCGATCATACCATTTAATTGTAAGTATAATGATAAAACATATATGTGACCGGTTTTCTAGAATGATTCCATGTATGCATGGTCTGTGGTGGGAATGATTAAAGTTTCCTGTTAACAGAAGCATCCGTCCGAATGCAAAGGCCTGTTGGAGTGTAGGAATGTATCTGAGTTAACTTTGCCATACTCTAGACGACCGAATAGCGAACTAAGTATGTGTTGGATAACTTTCTTGATCAAGTGGAAATTTGAGAATGAATATGGAGGTGCGTTTGCGTTGGACTGTTATTCCCTCCCATGTAAATTGTTTGGTTGACTGCTTCTGCACACTTCGCACCTTTATTTAGTTGAGAGAAGATCGATTGTGGGATGTGCATCTAGCAGGTGAAAGAGACGTATCCTTGTTCTCTAGACATGAGAAACACCTTAATTGGCTTGTAAATAATAGGGATAATTTTGAATCTGTTACGTCAGCGAGATCGGTATTCGCGGGTGGAAATATTTTTCATTTGTTTGTTTCTAGTTACTCAGTGGTCTAGAGCACGCTCCACCTAACTAAAGTTTCGGGTTTGTAGAGAAATAATTTCCAGTGTATATCTTCGGAATTTTGTTGCGTGAGCGATCGGGAGGCTACTGCTGTGTGCTTGATATCGAGAAGTACCGCGAAAATGATATGATATTATAGTAAACGATGCGAAAATACTTGTGTTCTTGTATTCAAACTCTTGTCATCAGTGGGAGAGCAGTGTAAATGAGTACGAGTCTTTCCGTATTTGACGATATGTATGGCACTTTGTGAGGTTTAGTTGTCGCTGCAATATGGCGATCAATGTAAAATAGTTTATTGCCGCTGAAAGTCTCGTCTGTAGAAAAAAAGAAAGAAAGAAATAAAGAAAAGGCGGACGGTGCTTCCCTAGGACTGAGGAGCATCGTGACACATAGCCGGTGTGAGTGTAGATACAGGGTTGGGTTGTTTGGGGGAAGAGACCAAACAGCGAGGTCATCGGTCTCATCGGATTAGGGAAGGAATTCGGCCGTGCCCTTTCAAAGGAACCATCCCAGCATTTGCCTAGAGCGATTTAGGGAAATCACGGAAAACCTAAATCAGGATGGCCAGACACGGGATTGAACCGTCGTCCTCCCGAATGCGTGTGTGTAGGTATACCATAATTTTTTCGGGTGCTGTACAGATATAAAAGATAACAGCACTGTTTCTGTAGAATGTGTATATATTGCACTGTAAAGTTATTGTGGCATTTGTTGTGTAAAATGTGTATATATTGCATTGTATAGTTACTGTGGTTTATGTAGTGGCAAGACTAGAGAGGATGACTGTGTGTCCTATTGTGAGGTACGTATAAATTCAGTACATCGATGACCGCGAGAGATTTTTTACGTGGAAAATTATGTACACTATAGATGGTGTGATTCGTTCCAGAGGCACAGCCGTCAAGAGGAGACATTACCTGTACATCGATCCGTGCCAGACTGTAGCAGCAATCTTAATATTTAATTGTAGTTACACTGGTAAATATGTTTGCGATCTGGCCCGGAAGCCGTACCAGGGCAAGCGGCTAGGGCACTTTGGAATTCCCACTCACTGAACGGAGCATTGTACGATTCAGGGTGGCGCGTGTGAATGTAAAGGTTCCGACGTTCCAACCGCTCTTTCAGGGAGAAGGCCAGTCGGTGATTCGCAGAAGCAGAACTCTGAGCAAAATGCTCCGCTAAGCGGTTTGCAATTGTGTCGGAGTCAGTACAGACTGCTCCATTCAGTGAAAGCGCATGTACGCTGACGGGGGTCTGATAGCCATAGAGTTGCCTAATCTTGGCCCAAACCTGCTATGGCGAGGTACGGAGGCCAATGGTGGAGACATACCTTTCCCAGCACTCCTGCTTGCGTTGGCGAATGAGATGGCGGGCTCACGCACGGAGCCGTTTAAAGGCAATGAGGTGTGCCAATGAGGGATGCCGCTTGTGACCCTGGAGTGCCCATCTGCGATTTGTAACCGCCTCAGCGATCTTGGGCGACCACCAAGGCACAGTCCTCCGCCGAAGAGACTGAGAAGAACAGGGAATAGCAGATTCTGCAGCAATAACGATGCCGGTGGTGACCGAGTGAACCACCGCATCAATGGCGTCATTGGAAAGAGGCTCAATAATGGCAATGGAAGTGAACAAGTCCCAGTCAGCCTTATTCATAGCCCACCTGCAGGGGCGCCCAGAAGATTGACGCTGTGGCAGTGACAGAGAGATCGGAAAGTGTCACTACTGCACAAGTTGTCATGCACACTCCATTGGACAGATGGTAACAGGCTAGGGCTGCAGATCGAAAGGTCGATGGCTGACTACATGCCATGCGCCACACTGAAATGTGTGAAGGCACTAGTATTTAAAAGAGAAAGGTCGAGCTGTACCACTACTTGCTCGACGATGCTGCCTCGGCCTGTTGCCACTGATCCACCCCACAGAGGGTTACGGGCGTTGAAGTCGCCCAGTAACAGAAAATGTGGTGGCAATTGGGCAAACAGCGCAGCCAGAACATGCTGCGGGAAATCACCATCCGGTGGACGATAGAGACTGCAGGCAGTAACAGCCTGAGGCGTCCACACCCGAACAGCGACAGCCTCTAAATAAGTTTGTAGAGGGACAGACTCGCTGAAAAGAGAGTGAAGGACGTAGATGCAGACGCCACCAGATACCTCTCGGAAGCTGCCCGGTTCTTATAATAACCCCGATAGCCACAGAGGGCAGAGGTTCGCATCGCCGGAAACCAAGTTTCCTGAAGAGCAATGCAGAGAAAAGGGTGAAGGCTGAGAAGATGTCGGAGCTCAGCAAGATGGTGGAAAAAACCGCTGCAGTTCCACTGGAGGATGACATCGTCCATGGCCGAGAAATGTGTGAAGGGACCGAGGAGGCAGATTACGCCGCTGGGTCACCTGCTGCCACCGATTGAGTAGCGACAGGAGCGACATCCATCATGTCTGAGGGACCGGTGAGATCTAGATCCTCAGCAGACGCCAGAATCTCCACCGCATCCTCAGACGCAGAGCTTGTGGGCAGCGGTGGAGTGGGTGTCACCGCAATTTCCTTGGTCTTAGGGTTTTCTTTTTGGATTTCTCTTGCTGTTCCTTGGGTTTCCCTGGCTGGGAGGACTTCACTGGTTCAGTCTCCGTGACTGAGGACGAGCGTGAAGCTGTACGACCAGCTGCTTTTGGGCTCTTTCCCACTAGAAGAAACCTCGGAAGGGAGTGACCCACGGGACCCCTTCCTAGTGAGAGAAGCCGAAGAAGACTTATGCTTCTCCAGCTTAAAAGTGGGGACGGACGTCCCTGATGGTTGGGGGGGGGGGGGGGTTGCTCCCAAAGTATGTGGTGCAGGAGCAACAGGGAGGGAAATGCCTCCACCATCAAGGGGCAGGTGTAGTCTTCCGGCTCTGAGAGGTGACCTGGGTTGGCAGAGCTGATGGTGCCACAACTGTTGTAGCGGCGGTGTAAGACGATGTCATACGTACAGGATGCAGGCCTTCAAATTTTCTCTTAGCCTCAGTGTAGGTAAGTCTGTCCAGGGTCTTGTACTCCATGATTTTCCTTTCTTTCTGGAGAATCCTGCAGTCGGGTGAGCAAGGCGAATGGTGCTCTCCGCAGTTGACACAGGTGGGAGGCGGGGCACATGGAGTATTGGAATGTGATGGGCACCCACAATATCGGCATGTGACGCTGGAAGTACAGCGAGAAGACATGGAAGAACTTCCAGCACTCAAAGCTCCCCATCAGGGGAGGGATATAGGGCTTTACATTACACCAGTAGACCATCACCTTGACCTTCTAGGGCAATGTATCGCCCTCAAAGGCCAGGATGAAGGCGCTGGTGGCAACCTGATTATCCTTCAGACCCCGGTGGACACACCGGACGAAATGTACACCTCGCCACTCTAAACTGGCATGCAGTTCATCATCGGACTGCAAAAGAAGGTCTCTGGGAAATATGATACCCTGGACCATATTTAAGCTCTTATGGGGTGTGATGGTTACAGAAACATCTCCCAGCTTGTCACAAGCAATTAACTCCCATGACTGGGCAGAGGATGCTGTTTTGATCGAGACTGACCCAGATCTCACTTTGTACAAGCCCTCCACCTCCCTGAACTTGTCCTCTAAATGCTCAACAAAAAACTAAGGCTTCATCGTCATGACAGATTCCCCATCAGCTCTCGAACATACGAGGTACCGGGGCGAATAAGATCCGCTGCCATCCTTAGCCTGATGTTCCTCCCATGGTGTGGCCAGGGTGGCGTACGACTTGGGGGTCATACTTCTGTGCATTGAACTGAGCTCGTGATTGCTTAGAGACTGCTGATGGACAACACTTCATCGCGTGTCATCCACCCTGATGCCACCCACTCCGACCAGGGCCCCTCCCCACAGGCACCACACAGCTGCAGCAAAGGCCACATGGCAAGATGGCCATTGCCGGCAGCCCCGATGCCCCAGGGAGATGGGCATCTACCCCTTGGCATACGTGGGGAGTTAACGGCGCAGGCATCAGCAGAGCGATCCCTGTGTGGTCAGGGGGCTACAGCCAACAGGGTACTGCACAAGTTGTCATGCACACTCCATTGGACAGATGGTAACAGGCTAGGGCTGCAGATCGAAAGGTCGATGGCTGACTACATGCCATGCGCCACACTGAAATGTGTGAAGGCACTAGTATTTAAAAGAGAAAGGTCGAGCTGTACCACTACTTGCTCGACGATGCTGCCCCACAACGGACTGGCTACCGTGCTGGATATCAGGCGCAAATAAGTCCATGGTCATCGTCGACGCAGAAATCGACACTGCACAGTGCAAGGTGGAAAAGGCACCCAGGAAGGTGTCCTCGCCCAAGAGATGGAGAATAGGCAGGACTGCAATGCGACAACGAGATAGTGGGCTAATGATCTATATGCACGATGGACACGATGCACCTTGTAAGGTGCCCTTCCCCAATTGGCTCGCTCTTCGGGAAAATTTTGAAGAATGGAGGTCAAACCCTACAGGGGACCATCACATAAAGGCCAAAACATGTGAAACTCCTTTTAGTTGCCTTGTACGACAGGCAGGAATACCTCAGTTTTATTCCAACACCCGGATCCACCTCCCAATGGCCTAACCATCCTTTTCAGATTCTGCTAGTCCCTGTCCCTCAAAAACCTGGAACTGAAGAAAACATCTCTATACACAGGCATCCCAGAACCACGCCAGCTCCCTTCACAAGATACTGCTGCTGTGCAATCCCTATTACATAAACCACATGAGTCTATTACTCTCCAATACCTGGAAGAGCATTCGAATTGCCACCTCCACACGTTATCCAACCTACTGCCACCTTGGGCATCAATATCCAACCCCTATTCTACCCACAGTGTTCTTGCTTGTCAACCCCTCATAGCACCCAGGACCTGCCTATCTGACCTTTTCAACTTGCCACATTCCCACTCAACTAAATTCAGAGCCAAAAAAATCCCAGAACTCTGCTGTTAACTTTTGCGCCATAATCTTCAGCCTCCACAGAAGTTTCAGTCCTACTGAAAGGTCTCACTTTCAGTCATACAGCCAAATTTTACTATGGCAGACTTGTTAAAGACCTGCCCCCTGCAAAGGAAACATTTCTTTGTCAACAGTTGTCCAACAAAAGTCAACCTAGTCCCAATATGAACCCTGCCTCTCCCAGTTCACACTTGGTGTGATCCAACCCCACCCCCATCCCCCCATCTAACCACCCCCTAGTGAACGTCTAGTAATTCCTTACCTCCAACTTGGCCTCACCATCATTCACAATGTCTCTTCTAAGAACACAAATATCCAGCAGAAGAAAGGAAAGCTATACACAGATCCTGACCTAATCATCCTATCTGCTGACACAGGTTCCACCACAGTCATTATAAACTGCAGAGACTACCAGGGAAGGATTCTGCCCACTGTCTGGCTCCTCCACTTAACACTCTGCCAGTGTGATCCCATCCCTGAAGCACAACATAACCTCCAATCCCTGCTTAAAGCCTTAGGCCTTTCCCAGAACCTCTCCCCTGTAACCTTTTCTCACGTCACCCCTATGACACTAGTACACTCACCTTTCACATGCTCCCCAAAATCCACAAACCCAACAAACCTGGAAATACCACTCAAAGAATTTCAGTTATCAAATCAATTTCCAAAACCTAGCCTCCCACGTCAAAGATACCAACCACTTCCTTCACCATCCCCAGCAATTTACCTCCTGGATCCCTACCTGTCACTGTAGACACCACTCCCTCTATAAAAACATCCCCCACACCCATGGTCTTCCCACTATTTAACACTACCTCTCCCAATATCCTCCAGAATCCAAAAAGCTACCTCATTCCTTATACACCTTACTAACTTTTTTAACAGTTATTTCTTTGAATGTAATGTATCCCTTTGCAGCACAGCCATAGGCACACACATGGCACCCTCCCATGCCAGTCTGTTTGTGGGCCATCTAGAGGAAACCTTCCTAGTCTCCCAAAAGTGCTGGTCTGGTTCAGGATTACTGATGATATCCTCATTATCTGGACTCACAGCCAAGACACCTTATCAACATTCCTTCAGAACCTCAACACCTTCTCTCCCATGCTCTCCACCTTGACCACCTCAACCCAGTGTGTGCCATTATCCTGGACACCTACTTCCTCCTCTCTGATGGCTCAATCCACACCTGTGTCCACATTAAATCTAATGTCAACAGTGCCAGCATTTTGACAGGTGCCAACCCTTCCACATCAAAAGACTGCCCCCCACACAGCCTAGCTACCCGGAGATGGCTTATCTGCAAAGCTGAAAGTCTCACAAAGGCCTTCACACTCAAGCACTAACCCCTAGACCTAGTCTGCAAACTGATTTCACATGCCCTAACTCCATACACCCCCAATCCTCCCACCCCCTCCAAGAACGAGCTACAAAGAAGCGCCCCCTTCATCACCCGGTACCACCCATTACTGGGACATCTGAACCACATCCTTAATCAGCACTTTATCTATCATCATACCCTGAAACAAGGAACATACTACCTAAGATCCTTCCCTCCCTTCATCAGTGGAGTTCCATCACCCACACAACTTCCACAATATTCTAACCCTTCCCTATGTACTCCCAATTCCAACCCCTTGCCAAAGGAATTATATCCCTGTGGAAGAACCAGGTGTAAGACCTGCCCAATTCACCCACCCAGCACTTTCTACTCCAGTCCTGTTACAGCACTGTCCTACCCCGTCAGAGGCCAAGCCAATTGGGTAAGCAGCCATGTCACACACCAGCTCTGCTGCAACAATTGCACAGATTTTTATGTTGGTATGACTACCAAGTGACTGTCTGCCTGAATGAATGGCCCCACCAAACTGTGGCCCAGAGCAAAGTGGAACACACTGTGGCACAACATGCAGCTGAACATAACACGCTTGATTTCAACGGCTGCTTCACAACCCAGTACATCTGGATCCTACCCTACGCCACCAGCTTTTCTGAACTGTGCAAATGGGCATTATCCTTACAATATAGCCTCTGCTCCTGAAATTATCCTGGCCTCAACCTATGGTAACCAACTGTCCCCACATCCTCCATCCAACAGTTTCCACCCCTTCTCTCTTGTCACCTACTTCCAATTCATGTCCCCCTCACCCTCACCTTCATTTTTGCCACTCACTACCAGCGTGCCCACCAGTCTTTCCCCCTTCTCTCTTCCTCTCCTTTTCCACTCTGTTTCCCTCCTATCACCTGCCCACCCCCTCTGTCTCCGAAGCTGCACCTGGCAGTCTTGTCCTCCTACCATCTAGTCCCTGCATGCTCTGTCAGGCAGGGTTGACTCCTCTCTCCCCATCCCTACCCTTCTATCTCCATCACACTCATGATTGCTGCTTTTGGATTTTGTTCAACGTGACAGTTGCTGGAGCAGCCAGAGATGGTGGTCATTAATGTGTGAGTTGTGCATGCTTGTGTGAATGTGCTTGTTTCCTTTTCTTTTCTTTTCTGAATAAGGCTCTGACTGAAAAACCAATGTGTAACAGTCTTTGCTGTGCCTGTCTGCATCATCTTTATGGTGAGTAGCAATCTATGTTTTTCACAATATTATTGATATTCCAAGCTGAACTTTCCATACTTTGAATAAATCGAGTTAATAGGTGACCATGATGAATTTTTGAACCAGGTCTGAAAACAATTGAAGCCAGCAGTGCAAGAAGGGGATAACTCATTTTACAATTTTTTCAGGAGGAACAAAAAACTAATTTAAAAGATCTGGAATGGTATTTCATGTATCATTTATATGAGTTGATTAAGAGTCAAAGTTTACTTTGTAGGCTCTGACTTTCAAGTTAGTCACTCTAAGAGGAAGAATCATCACTTTTGGAACACAGACCCAATCCCAATATATGAGATCCACAGCAGCACATGCCACTCTTACAAACATTTTGCCGAGCAAGTTTCACTGTGTCCTTGAGTTTGACATTCTTAACGGGAATGCCTACTGTTATATGCAGGCTCAGCAGTTAGTGTTACTTTTTGCCCAGCTTTTATAAAATCAAACTCTTCCTAGTACATTGCACTCTGGTGATCACAACACAAGGCATCTGATGTGCTTGAATAAAGAAAAATATGATATCTAGATACACTGAATTTTGCATTCATTTTACTCTTAACATCCTCAAGAAACATCAGCTGTAGATAGCTGACAGTTTCAAACATGACCCTTCAACATTAATAACTCTGAACTTCATTGATGATGTTCTCTTAACAAGTTTTTTATAATCTTCTGGTACATTAATTCACCTTGTTTTTCTAATGTTCTTATCAATGCAATCAAAACATCAGTTGCAAGGCGCAAGCAATGGCCTGGTCCTGGAAATCAGTCTACATTTTCAAATCTCCCCAGCCTTAAACAAGCAGAAACACACTATATGAAAGCACAGTTTTTATTTTGTGCACAGCAGTTGTCTGAAAAATATGAATTATCTCCCTTTACGGAAAGAAGCTTTTCCCCTTACACAGCATTAAAAAAGTGGTGCTATCCCCTTCTTGAATCAAGGTCTTCAATTGTGTAGCAGCATACATTATAACACTTGCTTCTGATGTTCTGAATGGCTACAGTTTTAGCAGCCTCCAGAGCATAAGTCAATGCATAAAGCTCTTTAGTTCACTAACAAAAGTTTAAGTTTCTTTAGAAACAGAAAATGTTCAGATAAAGGTTTTGTCAATATACTACTGCTCTATGCCTCCAGCCAGATAGAAATTCTACTAATTTCACATTTTTACCCATAAAACCAATTTTGAGTTCTTCATGAAAAATTAAGTTAGCAGCAAATTGTTCCTTAACTATGATGGCAAGTTCTCAGCACAGGCCTGTGAAACCTCTTGTCTGTCACCATATGACGGCACCACTACGAATTACAGAGGAATGACATGATAGTAGTGATTGTAACCTGTGTCTTCTCAGATTTGATACAGTTATTTACAGCTATGTGTCAAGGGGGGGGGGGGGGGGGGGGGGAAATTAATAATAATGTGAATATTTATTCGACCCTGACACGATTGTATCTTAATGCAAGAATAGAGTTGTAATCTTCAATAATGTAAAAATTCTGGAGGCTGACAAAATGATACCTGGGGTTAATTACATTGTAAGTGCCCATTTGTTAAATGTGCCACAGAGTATTCATCAGAAAAACGTTACAATGCAGACTGGTTAATTTATAAAGTAGTTTCACATATTTACGAGTATGTAATGTGTATAGACCTACAAGAAATCTTTTACAGTGTGGAAAGTGTTATGAAGGAGAAACTTTTTATTTTACTATGCAACCTGTTCATGCTCCCAGAAACATTGTATTTTCCTACAAGGATTAGCAAACAACTTCACAACTGAGCTGTTCATTAAATAGTGTCAAAATTAGAAAAATTAAATTAATTTTTTCTACTCTGTAACGTGCGAACCCACTATTTTACTCATATCTTGGGATTCCGTATACGACGATCTCTGAAGACAGAAGGTTCTTCCCCACATCATCAGACAAAAAGAGTTGTAGAACTTTACAACCACTAAATTTCTTATGAATGGTACTCTCCAAAGAGTCTGGCATGTAGGCCTACTAATCAAAATATTATAGATCCACCTCCTTAAGTTCAGTATCCCAACTCACAACAGAACTAAAAAGCTGAATACAGGATATCCCAGAGCAAATGATCAGTATTCAGGGGTAAGACACAAAAGATCACTCCACACAAAACAATCCAGCAAATAAAGGCTCTAAAACACATACCTTAAGAGCAACAAGAACTCACTCAGTAGAAGATATGTATTTTACAGTAACAAAGACAAAGAAATGCTCAGAGTTTCTAGGGTAAGCATTATAAAGCCCATGTTTACTAGATTTTTTTGCTTCAAATGACTTTTCCTGTCAAATCCCTGGATATTTATCACTACTCCTGGGTCACGCTGTGGATCCATAACTTATGATACCTATTGCCGACTTGTGTGAATCCTTAATTATGTAGCTATGACAGGAAGCATGTACCACACTTTAAGAATGTATGAAAATAAATAGCTGCAACAGATGTAAGAAATATGGTGACAAATACTACAATTATTTTAGCAGAATAAAATATTACTTTCAAGAACACTTTTTACTGAAGCGTGGATCAAGCAGAAAAATAAACTTAGGAGCATACAGGGAGGCCAACGAGTCTGGGAATATTCAGAGTTTTATGCCAAATTCTGTCTCAAACTACATTTTTCATTGAGTTCTTGAAGTACTCTCCAAATATAATGGCACCAGTGCCTATATGCCAAACCAGCCTGTCCTTCAGGAAATAAATAGTTCATTCCACTAAATGCCACTGGCAAGGAACTTCAGCCACCTGCTACATAAATTGACATACCCACACTATGTTCACCCATAGGGTACATGCCAAGCAAGTCACGTGTGTCACTGGGAGGTCCTGGCAGGCAGAATGCATTTGCACCGCTCTCGTGTTCGAGACTTCAGACAGAACAGACTCAAGTGCTAGTAGTCATACATAGTAGATGCCCTTGTGTCCTCTGCTTCTACTCTCTCGTACATCAGACTTCCGACTTTAAGCAGATGGCTGCTGCCATCTGCCTCTGGCCTTACTCACCAAGAGCAGCCACCAGCCACACAAAGGAACTGCATAAAGGAACTGCCACCTTTCTCATTCCCTAAATATTCCTTTATTATTTCTGATCAAACTCTTAGAGTGGCATTCAAATGTTACCTCCGGCCTTAGGGTGAGCTCTCTACATATTCCAGATACCACTCTCTCTTGCCCCCACTTTATGACTCATCCATCCCACTCTGCATCCTGTACAAAACACTGTTTAACATTTTTTGGATTAGATTGAATTCAGTTTACAATCCATAGCCCCAACATGAGACCATTCTCATGTGTGTAGAACAGATCAGGAGGCTGTCAAAATATGTGAATAAATTACAGTAAACTGGAACTGCTAATATTTACTGATTTAATACACTACCAGAATGAAACATTGTTATGTACTTTTAATAAATGTATCATACATAAAATACCTAATCTTGACTGTTGTGACCAAGTGCTGTCAAAACTGAAATCTAACACACATTTTTACTTAAGCTGGTCTAACAGTTCCTGTTAAGATATTCATCTATAGAATAGAAAGAGTTGACTATTAAAAAGTCTTTCAAAACCCTGTTTGAACTGTGCTTTATCTGAAACCAAGCTTTTAATGGTTGCTGTCAATATATTGAAAATTGTGTTCCTGAATATTGGACCCCTTTTTGGACCAAAGTAAATGATTTTAGGTCTTAACATATCTGACCAGATAAGCACAAACAAGCAATATTTCCAGTTTTCAATTAAGCCTAGAAATATATGGGTAAATATAATTTTACTGTGGTAGGATTATTCAGTTTTGAATTAAATCATTATACAACTCAAAATTAAGAGGAGCATGCCAATCTTGTGTGCTTGTGCTACCTTGAGGATATACCACACACAGACAAATTTTATCAATTAAAGTGATAAAACTTTTCTTTTAATTTCACTAGAGGTAAAAAAAGTGCAAATCTTTCCACACCAGACACTCCTGGATACTAAAATGTTTTGAAACATGAGGGCAATTCTGTGTGTTGCAGGCAGAGGATTTGATATCGTGCATAAAACTTGGATGGCGCAAAATGAAAATGAAGGAAGGAACAGTAGGATATAATGTCCCATTAATGAAGTCTTTATGTACTTAGCCCAAGGGAAGGGTGGAAAGCAAAATCAGGAGTGTCCATTTAAAAGAAACCATCCCAATATTTTATTTGGTACAAGAACAGAAATCATAAATTTGCACTGCTGATCTGGAATTTGAACCTCACTCCTCTCAACTGTAAGTCCAGAGTTTTAACCACCTACAGATTAAGAGGGGTGACATTAGAAGTTTAAGTTGGGCCAAGGTCTTTAGACACAGAACATTAGCTCAATCGAAAAATGTATGAATCTTACCACAAAAATACAGCTATTAGTTATGTTCACTTCAGATAATTCATTGCACAGTTACGAAGTGGAGCATCCAACAGAAGACACAGGTAAGCTAACTGCACTTTTGCCTAAGGAAGGATACCACCCTCAACTTTGTATACTAAATTACCTCAGGATTAATCCGAAATGATTAACAGAATTCCAAGAAAATCTGGATCAATAAGAGAAGATGGAGTTTGAAATCATCAGCTCCCAAATATTTGAGTGAAATTACACAAAGGCCTCTGCACTGATCAGTAAAACCGAATTGACATTAATGTATTTACAAAAATGTTTCATGAAACTCAAAATTGTTGAGGCTTTCGTGGCCACTTGTTGACAAACTGCCTATTGGCTTCCGTCTCGGGTTCTTCGGCCGACGTTCATCTAATGATTTTTCTGACGTTTCGCCAGCACGAGTGGCTGGCATTGTCAAAGCTTCACCCTCCATTGCCGGTGGTGAACGACATCCTGGTCAGTTTTGATGTTGTTTCGTTATTTACGAAAGTGCCACTCAGCGACGCTCTGGAGCACATCGGTTCCATGTTCCCGCAAGACATCAAAAAGCTCTTCCATGCATGTCTCACCACGAGCTATTTCACGTGGAATGGCGATTTCTACGAACAGCTGGAAGGCGTCGCCATGGGTAGTCCTCTCAGTCCAGTGGTGGCCAACTTCTTCATGGAACAATTCGAAGCACAGGCACTGGACTCGGCGACTTGCAAACCTAAGGTGTGGTACAGGTACGTCGATGATACTTTCGTGGTGTGGAGCCATGGTGAAGAACAGCTCGGTGAATTCCTGAGACACGTGAACAGCCTCCATGCCAACATAACATTTACCATTGAAGTAGAAAAGGACAAGAAACTGCCATTTCTAGATGTGCTGGTCACAAGGGACGGCGAAAACCTGGGACACAGCGTGTATCGAAAACCGACACACACGGACCGATACCTGCACAAACTGTCAAACCACCACCCGAGCCAGAAAAGAGGCATGATTAGTACGCTCGTAAAGAGAGCAGGACGAATATGTGAGCCTCAACACCTCAAACGAGAAATGCAACACCTGGAAACTGTTCTGAGGAGCAATGGGTACTCCACAAATTACATTAGAAGTGTAACAGAGCCAAACACTCGGCGAAGTAAGGAACCAGAAAAAGAAATGTCGGGTACGGTCTTTCTGCCATACATTCCCAGAGTGACGGACAGAATCGGCCGTATATTGCGCAAACACGGCGTAAAGACGATTTTCAAACCGACAAGGAAGATCAAAGAGTGTCTTAGATCGGCGAAGGAGAAAAGAGACCCACTTGCAATGTCGGGAATATACCGTATACCTTGCACATGCGGAAAAGTTTATGTCGGAATGACTGGACGATCCATTAACACCAGGATCAAAGAGCATAAGCGACATTGCAGGTTGGGGCAGGTGGAGAAATCGGCCGTGGCAGAGCACGCACTGAATGAGACCGACCACGCAATAAAATTCGCCGACACGGAAGTTCTGGCTGTAGAGAAGCACTATCACACGCGCTTGTTCAGAGAAGCTGTAGAAATCCAAAAACACGCGAACAGTTTCAACAAGAAGGAGGAAAGCCTTAAGGTAAACGGATCCTGGCTTCCCGTACTGCAGCGAACGACCGTCGCAGGTAGCAAGAGGAGAACCGCACCGGAAATGACCGTGGAGAAGCCCTCGGACGTTGGCGCGCCAGGTACATATAGTCTGCGGCCGCGAGCTCGCCTCCAGTTCACCACCGGCAATGGAGGGTGAAGCTTTGACAATGCCAGCCACTCGTGCTGGCGAAACGTCAGAAAAATCATTAGATGAACGTCGGCCGAAGAACCCGAGACGGAAGCCAATAGGCAGTTTTTCATGAAACTATTCGTGAACTCACCCCTGGTACTAGAAATGAAAACCTAGGCACGAAAATTTGAAGATCTTCAGTTCACATACAAATGTTCTGTTGGGGTCATTCCACGTCAAATCAACAAATGAAGCCATCGTTTTCAACCTTACCCTCTTGGATTTAAATGAAATTAAGTATGCCTATAGTACTCATAAAGAGTACCACAATTAAATTTTTTCACATTTTTCTGATAAAAAGTTACCGAGTAATGGACTTTCAAATATTGAAAAAATGAAAAATTTTTGACTCTTGGAACAATATTGTTTTCTTTATAACTCGTGTTCTTATTAAGCTAGAACAATAAAATTTACTTCATTGGAAAGATCTTTGAAAAAGAGCTTTTATACGCACGCACACATTGTTTATAAAAACAACATTGTTGAATTTATCGAATTTTGAAAAACTGTATTTTTAAAATTCTCAAAAAAAATATGCGAAAGATACACTTTACATCTACATATTCTGAAACTTTCAACTTGGGATGAGCATGGGATCACTATCAAAAGCAATTTTATGTTTACCATGATTCTCCAAAATCACAGTCAGATAGGTGACTTTCTATAATTTGCTTTACATGAAAATATTACAGTGTTGGATTTTGTTACATGGTCCACAAATTGTACTTTTGGAACAAATAACTGCTTATTAAACTTTAGTGCTAACTATTTATTAATAGCTGTAAAACCACGGGAAAGAAAGGAAGCTATCTCTTATAAAAGGATTATTCTGTGCTACTATCTGCAAGCTATTCAGTATTTTATCTCTGGTTAATATTGTCAGCAATTTTCACCTATTGTTGAAAGTGACCCACACATTCTTTTGTTGTTAGGCAGCTGTAGTAAAATTATGTGATTAACTCTGAAATGTGTTTCGAATCTAGCTTAAAGGTACTTTTGTACAAACCTCAGAAGAGTCTGTAAGTTTATATGCCTACAACCAGTTAATGTTTGCATACTATTAACATAATGAAATATTTTTTTTACAGGAAGTGAAAGAATAGAGAAGTAATATTGTGTAGTATTGAATATAGAAAGCTGGGGCATTCAACTTCAAAAATATTTTTTTAAATTAGTTTGTTCACTTGAGAAATATAAAATGCCTAAAATTTCAGCTTTCTGCTGTAATCCATTTAATGAAAAGAGCCACAATAACCACAAGAAACACTTACGGCTTGTTTCACAATGGATGATAGCAAGAAAACCTTTAAATCAAAAAAGCGTGTGACAACTGCCGTAAAAAATTGCACGAGTAGAAATTTGTGATACATCTAGCACAGAAAATGATGATGATGATCTACTGTATTCTGTGGTGAAACAAGAAAGTGACAGGGTTTTATGTGATAGTGACGTACAAGACATTGCAGCAAGTGGGGCCTTAAAAAGGTTGAATGCTTCTTTGCAGTCTGTTGGTGAATCGCCAATTAAGAAGAAACGACTGTGTGAAGCAAAATATCCTAAGGAAAAACTAATTAAATTAACTTCAGCAATTCAAACAAAGGTATTATTGCTTCCTTCCGAAAAAGAAGAAGAGGTACATGATCATGCAGAACCTGAGATGATCAGTCAGCTAAAAGATAAATTCGTACATGTACATCTCAAAGTAAACAGATGGAAATTTTTACCATTTTATCTAAAAGCTGGAGTGTTAAGAAGCTTCAAGATGAATTTAACGTAACAAATTACATGGCTCGAAGAGTAAAAGATTTGGTGAAGGCCAAGGGAATTTTGTCTTCACCAAACCCAAAACCTGACAAGACTCTTGATCAAACAACTGCTGATTTTGTTAGAAACTTTTATTGTTCTGATGAGATAAGCACGGCAATGCCTGGGAAAAAGGTTTTGTGCTTGTGAGAGATAATGGAGAATAACTGCAAGTACAAAAACGGCTAGTTTTAAGTAATTTGAAAGAAATTTACGCGAACTTTAAAGACGACCATCCAAAGTTACACATTGGATTTTCGAAGTTTGCAGACCTACGTCCCAAAAATTTTGTTTTAGCTGGAAGTAGTGGTACACAGTTTCTGTGTGTGTACTATGGATCAAAACTTCAAACTCATGCTGACTGGATCTAACATTCCTCAGCTGACAAAGGATGAAGATAATCCAATAAAAACTCAAAGACTGCATTGCAAGAGTTGTATGTAGTCCGTGATTACCTGCTTGTCATTTTGGTGAATGTAAATTATGCCCTGGCCCAGAAACATTTAAGACATATTTACAAGATTTGTTGAATACTAATGATATTGATAATATAACTTATCAGCAATGGGTTTCTGTTGATCACACATCTCTAGAAACAATCATAAAATCATCTGACAACTATATTGATTTTTTTTGTTGATAAATTAAAATCGCTTACACGACATTCATTTGTTGCTAGTCAACAACCAACCTTCCAAAAGAGATTGAGAAATGAACTTACAGAAGGTGAGGCCTTAGTGATCTGTGACTTTTCTGAGAATTACTCCTTTGTCATCCAGGACGAAGTTCAAGGCTATCACTGGACAAACATGCAAGCAACGATTCATCCCATTGTTGCTTGTAACAGGATGGGAACAAACTCTAGCACACATGTCTTGTAATCATATCAGAATGCCTAACACATGACACTGTTGCTGTGCATTTGTTCCAATCATACTTGATGGACTTCTTGACTGTTAAATTCGGTAGAAAACCAAGAAAAATATATTATTTCTCTGATGGAGCAGCAGCTCATTATAAAAATAGGAAGAACTTTATCAACCTGTGCCATCATGAAGACGATTTCCAAACTGAAGCTGAATGGCATATTTCAGCCACCTTGCATGGGAAGGGAGCTAGTGATGGTGGAACTGTTAAATGACTTGCAGCTCGAGCAAGTCTGCAACAGCCATACAGTGATCAAATAATGACACCAAAACAACTTTATATGTTTGCCAAGGATAACATAGAAGGAATGAACTTCAAGTATGCTACTAAAGATCACAAAAATGAAGAAATGAAACTTATGAAGAGATTTGAGAAATGCTGCAAAATTGTAGGGACACAAAAATTTCACGCTTTTATTCCTTTTAGCAAGGACAAAATAATAACAAACGTGTGTTCAAACTCTGATGATAGTAAAATTGAACTGGTGACAGCTTCTGACAGTGATAAAATACCGTTCAAAGACATAAATGGATATGTTGTTTGTGATTATAATGGACACTGATGGTTAACCTATGTACGTGAAAAAAATCAGGACAAGGATGAAATCACAGTTAGTTTCTTACATCCACATGGACCGTAACCATCTTTTACATTTCCGAGTCATCCAGACATTCTTTCCATAAGCAGTAGGGAAGTAGTGGCAATTGTGAACCCTCAAACTGCTACAGGGCGAACATATAAGTTATCCAGTGCAGAAATTTTGATGTGCAACAGACTGATTAGTTCGAAGTATGAAGAAGTGCACTAATAGGATGCCTATTTGTAAATAATAGTACTCACTAACTGAATTTAGGTCTGGTCTCAGGTATTCATCTTTCTGTGTTTTTTTTATTTTTTTAAGTTTTCATTTCGTATTTATTAATTACAGAAGCATAAAACATATGTTCTTTTATCAATTATAAGTTATTTTTAATTTCCACATTTTACAACATACAGCTGGTGGGAAGTAGGCCTAATATCTAAAATACATTACTTTTTACGAATTTTTAAAGCACCACCCTTAACGTAAAATTACTTATGATAGTGATCCCATGCTCATCCCAAGTTGAAAGTTTCAGAATATGTAGATGTAAAGTGTATCTTTCACATATATTTTTTTGAGAATTTTAAAAATACAGTTTTTTAAAATTCGGTAAATTCAACAATGTTGTTTTTTTAACAATTTGTGTGTATATATATTAAACTATTGATGTTTGGTATCATTAAAAGCTCTTTAAAGGAACTTTCCAATGAAGTAAATTTTATTGTTCTAGCTTAATTAGAACGTAAGTTGTAAAGAAAACAACATTGTTCCGTGAGTAAAAAATTTGCCATTTTTTCAATTTTTGAAGGTCCATTACTTGGTAACTTTTTGTCAGAAAAATGTGAAAAAATTTGTCATGATTTATGAGTAATATACGCATACTTAGTTTCAAAAAAATCTGAGAGGGTCAGGTTGTGGCACTTGTTGATTTGACATGGAATTGCCCGTTGCTGTTGTGGTCTTCAGTCCTGAGACTAGTTTGATGCAGCTCTCCATGCTACTCTATCCTGTGCAAGCTTCTTCATCTCCCAATACCTATTGCAGCCTACATCTTTCTGAATCTGCTTAGTGTATTCATCTCTTGGACTCCCTCTACGATTTTTACCCTCCACGCTGCCCTCCAATACTAAATTGGTGATCCCTCGATGTCTCAGAACATGTCCTACCAACCGATCCCTTCTTCTAGTCAAGTTGTGCCTCTTCTCCCCAATTCTATTCAATACCTCCTCATTAGTTATGTGATCTACCCATCTAATCTTCAGCATTCTTCTGTAGCACCACATTTCAAAAGCTTCTATTCTCTTCTTGTCTAAACTATTTATCTTCCACGTTTCACTTCCATACATGGCTACACTCCATACAAATACTTTCAGAAATGACTTCCTCACTCTTAAATCTATACTCGATGTTAACAAATTCCACTTCTTCAGAAACGCTTTCCTTGCGATTGCCAGTCTACATTTTATATCCTCTCTACTTCGACCATCATCAGTTATTTTGCTCCCCAAATAACAAAACTCCTTTACTACTTTAAGTGTCTCATTTCCTAATCTAATTCCCTCAGCATCACCCTATTTAATTTGACTACATTCCATTATCCTCGTTTTGCTTTTGTTGATGTTCATCTTATACCCTCCTTTCAAGACACTGTCCATTCTGTTCAATTGCTCTTCCAAGTCCTTTGCTGTCTCTGACAGAATTACAATGTCATCGGTGAACCTCAAAGTTTTTATTTCTTCTCCATTGATTTTAATACCTACTCCAAACTTTTCTTTCGTTTCCTTTACTGCTTGCTCAATATACAGATTGAATAGCATTGGGGAGAGGCTACAACCCTGTCTCACTCCCTTCCCAATCACTGCGACTATTATAACTGCCATATGCTTTCTGTACAAATTGTAAATAGCCTTTCGCTCCCTGTATTTTACCCTTGCCACTTTCAGAATTTGAAAGAGAGTATTCCAGTCAACATTGTCAAAAGCTTTCTCTAAGTCTACAAATGCTAGAAACGTAGGTTTGCCTTTCCTTAATCTTTCTTCTAAGATAAGTCGTAGGGTCAGTATTGCCTCACATGTTCCAACATTTCTACGGAATCCAAACTGATCTTCCCCGAGGTCGGCTTCTACCAGTTTTACCATTCGTCTGTAAAGAATTCGTGTTAGTATTTTGCAGCTGTGACTTATTAAACTGATAGTTCGGTAATTTTCACATCTGTCAACACCTACTTTCTTTGGGATTGGAATTATTATATTCTTCTTGAAGTCTGAGGGAATTTCGCCTGTCTCATACATCTTACTCACCAGATGGTAGAGTTTTGTCAGGACTGGCTCTCCCAAGGCTGTCAGTAGTTCTAATGGAATGTTGTGTACTCCCGGGGCCTTGTTTCGACTTAAGTCTTTCAGTGCTCTGTCAAACTGTTCTATTAATAATAAATGGTGATCTAATAATGCTGGCTTATTTTAAAGGAACATACATTAAAAATCAGTGGCAAAAAATGGAAAACTGAGCCCACTATATGTCATTTTAATCAAGTGCCTTATGCCAGTCATGGCTCATTCAATTGTTACATGCTGTAGCTTTATTTGTAGGAGAAATCTCAGATATTTATCTTGAGAAAATTTACTTGCTTTGTCATGTGAGTTTCCCTCTGGAAGAATACAGATGATTGGGCACCTATTAGCAGCTACGTCACATTTGATAGTGAGCCTGCCCCACTGAATTTACAAGAGAGTAACTGCTTCTCAGTAAATTAGCTCGAGGCAAAACAATTGACAGTTAGTAATAAAAACAGGACTTACTGTCACTCGCTGATTGGCCCCAGATTCTTGTGCTCATTAATCCCGTGTTTTGTTTCTTTTATGGATTATTGGAGCAGTAATGGAATTACTGAACGAAAAAGATAATTATGTGTAAAGAGTCTTGTTCTGTTATGAGCAACATAATAATGAACAGTATGACACAAAACCTGAGGATCTGGTTACAGATCTCATTAAAATTGGCAATGTCATACCAAGAGCAGAGCAAGCAATGGAATAATATGACATGCATTCCCTAGACCTCCGTGATCAAGTTGTAGGGTTTTTTAAATTTAAAATTGTATGCAGCTCAATTGCATTAGTGTAGTTGATGCAATCAGTATTTGTGGGTAACAGATAAAAGCATTCCATAGGCATCATCTAACTGAAGCAGGAACGCAAGTGAATGCAAGGCCTAAATTACATGGCACTTAAAAGACGTCTATGCAAGCAGAAATTGGCAATAAATTACGCTCACATAGCATGGAAGGCGTTGAGCTGAGGTGTCTATTGAAGCCAGGCAGTGTCTCAAATGCAATAAAGAAACCTTTGAAAAATGTGGAAAATTAAGTTGTCAGCTTAACACAAACATTAAAGTATGTTGCCATAAATGATGCAGATTCACTACCCATAGAAGAAAAACAGGGCGTTAATAAAGAACAGACTTCTTGTTAATCATCCCTGTATAATATACAGGATAGAGACAAAGACTCCGCAAATGATGTACTACTTACTGTAGAATATGCAAAAGATATTTTAGAATACCTCAGGGCACTTGAGGTAAAATATGCATTGAGGGAAAACTTCCTGTGTGGCGATTCTGTGTATATTTGCGGTAATCTCTAAACAAAAAATTAAATATTAGAAATAGAATGCCAGATCTTGAGGACCGTGGATTTCATTTCACCTAGCGAAAAAGCACGCAATATCTCTTAATTTAGAGTCACCTACTTCTGCACACGTCTAGGTTGTTAGACTACAAAATTAAAATTGTAGGCGGCATGAATCCGTACAAATTTTACGTATACACCTGATTCTCACGAAATAATTTTGTAAAAGCAGCTTTTTTACGAAAATATGACAAATTCTGATAACTATTTAAGTCTGTAAGTAAGAAGGAACTAAATACGTCACAAACTGGAACATTATAGGCACTGAAGATCACCAACCTTTCGTATTCTCCCGGTAATATCCAAACACGCCCAGCTATAACAACATTCCACTAACTCAAATTTGACAAACCATCTGTCAGTTGTTTCGCATGTCTGTGATCGCTGATAAACACAGGTTGGTAAATAACATGAGGCAAAAATTTGAATCTGAATTTTTGTTTTATCAAACTTTGAATGTTTATCAAATACTTGACCGTGGTGTGCTTTTTAAATATCACGCAAAATTATAGCGTTAGCCGCAATAAAATCTTGCGATAGATATTTAAGCTAAGAGCATCAAACATATATCAAAATATCTGTGGACTGCGCAACTAAGCATTAAGCGAGCGACAAGCGTGTTTTCGTTGAATTTATGATCGTAGTGGTGTTTCTAGTTTGCTAGTTAATAAACATAATTTATTGATTATGCTTTTTGCTCGATAATTGTAATTTCGCACAGCACATTTGTAAGGAACTATTTGCTGAAACTGCTTCCGGTTTCTCAGATTTCAGTAAGTGACCTAGACTGAAAATTTTTGAGGTTAGGTGGTATAATCAAATTTTATTTTTTGTAATTACTTGATATATTTTGTATTTTCTGTGTTTTACATAGCAATGTGTGAGCTTAGGATACACCTTGAAGTAGATATACTTAGCGCTTGTTAGCCGGATGTTTCTTATTTACGGGAATAAAAAATATGCCGGCCGTAGTCAAAAATGTCACTGCAGAAAATGCAACTTGTTGCAATTTTTACCGCATTGATTTGTTTTGAGAACAATACCTGATTTCACACACCCCTCATCTACGGTTTGAGAATAGGATGAGATCATTTCTAATCATTCTTGTTTTCTATTTGTTGGGTGACAGTACATCGTACTGTGTCTTAATTTGATTTTAAAGATTTTGGAAGAATTATATCAAATTGTGTGCCCGTTTAATGAGGAACATTGTTGTAATAATTGACGACATATAGGAAAATATGTCGTTTTGCGATTTATCGGTGTATTGATGTTAAGCAGTTTGCCTTAACAAGAGGTGATGTAGCAGGGATACTGAGGATATAGTTTATAAATAAGAAAAAAGTACGTTTAGGTTCATAGTGAAATGAATTTTTGCAAGATTAACAGATTATGCACGAAATTTGCTCCTCCGATGTAGAATGCTGCAATACATAAATAACGTTTTCATATTTTTTTAATGTGCTTCTCTCTACGTGACTTATATTTATTTTTCTGCTTATATTTATTTACATATAAATGTACATCAAAATATTATAATTCTTAAATCCCTTTGTGTTGTAGAATCTGTCGAGCAGAAATGAGAGATGTTTGCATTTAAATTGAATTTTGCCTGCTAACCACGGTTAATTTACTGTAGACATTCAAAGATTTGTTGCTGCAGTGATTTACACTTTCCTGTGCCAGAGTAAGATTTTTTCCTGCATAGGGAAGTCAGTTTTGTTACTGCTGTATTTGTGTTTAAATTGAGTGTATTTATCAGTGACAAACTTCACATGTATTATGAGTCTGTTGTCAGTGAGCTACAAAGCTCAAATAATTGCCAAATTTTGATGGTGTGCACTAGATATTCTGCTTGTACTATATAGTTAGTGCAATGAATACTTTATGTATAATACAAAACACTGTATTAGAATGTAGAATATTTACAGATACTTGTTGGTTTGGCTCTCAGTCCGAATACTTGTGTGATGCATTTCTTCACTCCACATTATTCTTATTGTGTGCAAGCCCCTTCATCTCTGTATAATGGCTGGAACCTGCAACTACTTGAACCTGCTCACTCTACTCGCCAGTATTGACATATCCAAAGTAAACTCACTTTGTGTCCTATTCATTGCCAAAATCAGGGGTCATAGGAGAACCAATGTCATAGGTTTTAACTGTGAAAAGCAGTCCATTGCTTTGTCATTTCTGAAGTTACTCATCTTTAAGAAAGTAAGTCTTCATTGCTCAAAAATGTGTTGTAAGGATAACACATGGTGCCCACACATGATCATTTTGTAGACATCTGTTTAAGGAGTTGGACATCCTGACTTCTGCAATTCAAAAGGAACAGTGATGTACATAATAATGATACCACAAGGAAAAATGGTACTCGTTACTCCACATTAAAGTTGTCTTTAGTACAAGAAGGGGGTGCACAAAAAGGAGTATACAATGCTGCAACTAAAAATTTTTCATAACCTGCTCAGTGATATAAATGTCTGACAGACAGCAATGAAAAATTTAAAATCAAACGGAAAAGTTTCTTCTTGACAACCCCTTCAATGTGTGCTATTGCGTAACATATGAAAGGTAGTTGGTAGGAATTACTAGCCCACATCTCTGTATTTAATAACAATAATAATAACAAAAAATGTATAAACATTCAGCATATATAGTCATATTTACAAATTAATTTGTAATGCAGTTATAAAATGGCTCATTCTATATCACTACAATTTATCATGCAAGTGATATTATTATCATCATCATCATCATCATTATCACTACACATTTATGCCCCTACAACAGTATTTGACCTTGAGTGTTACATGATTGTTCAATTTTTTCTTGTTTACTTCTTCATTTTGTCTTCCCAAAATCTGTTCATTCTTTGACTGTGTTTTTGTTTCCTTTGTTACATCCATATTGTTCTTCCTTTCTTTTACTTCAAGTATTGTGTTCATAATTTTGTTTCAGAACTTGTCTCTTTCATTTACTATCATTTGCGTATTGATTCCTGAATATTTTATGTGTTCTTCTATTTCTTGCAATCAATTTCTTTTATTGAACTGTTTGCTACAGCAGAAACCCTCATAGTGAATGTATTGCTGTTCATTCTATATAGTTTTGTGTAGAATATCAGTCAGCATTTTCTTATCATGTCTGTGTGTTTGTGTAATTCTTTAGTTGGTCCTTCATCCATATACCACCCTTGTTTATTGCTCCTTAAATTTTTCTGAGGGTTTACATTCTATTTTTGTTTCTGTCTCTGTGAAACCTGATGCTTCAGTTGTGGTAATTTCTGATGCATAGAGTGCTTCTGGTAGTACATCTGTATTGTAGTGCCCAATTATGGTCTATTTTGATATGTTTCTTTTATTGTAGTAAGTCCATGTGTGTTTGTATGCTTCCTAAAGTTTTTCTGTTCTTATTGCCTTGTTTGAACTACCTATTTGCATATAGTTTCTTCGATTCTTGAATTTTTCCACTCTATCAACCTTTCTGTATTTTGTGTGCGTGGATTAAGCATTGCCCTTTCTACATCAGAGATTTCATGTAAGCATTTCTGTGCTTCTTGTCTCTTGTTGCTAAGCATGGCCAGGGCATCTGCAAATGCCAGGTATTTTATGATTTTCTTGTTTGTACGCGTTCTTCCTAACTGAATCCCCTTTGCTGTTTCTTCCCATTGGTTGATAATTTTGTCCAAGACTGTTGAATAAAAGTGGTGAGATACCATATCATTGTCTTTCTCTGTGTGTATCTCAAATGGTTCTGGGATTTCTCCCATAAATTTAATTTTGGATGTGGTGTCAGTTGCATGACCACCCCAGTTTTTGTGCCTATTCCACATTCTTCTGGCGTGTCAAGGAGAGTCTGCCTGTCTATGGAGTCGTAGGACTTATTAAAGCCATGAAATGATGACGGCATAACTTGTCTGGCTGACCTTCAGGAGTGTTCACAGGTGCCAAATCTGTTGAATAAATGGTCTTCCTTTTCTGAAGCTTAGCTACTTGGTTTTTACCCATCTGTGTATAAGCTTGTAATTCTAGTCAGTTGGGTAATGCGTTGGAGAGAATTTTGCAAGTGACTGGTAATAATGAGATGTCTCTGTAATTATTAGGGTCTGTCTAGTCGCCTTTTTGCAGAGGGGGTGAATCGGTGCACATTTCCATTCCTGTGCAATTGTCTCTGTTGTCTTTATGTCCGTGAAAATTTTATGAACACAAACATACACACAAAATTCAAGCTTTCGCAACCAACGGTTGCTTTGCCAGGAAAGAGGGAAGGAGAGGGAAAGACGAAAGGATGTGGGTTTTAAGGGAGAGGGTAAGGAGTCATTCCAATCCCGGGAGCGGAAAGACTTACCTTAGGTGGGAAAAAAGGACGGGTATACACTCGCACACACACGCATATCCATCCGCACATACACAGACACAAGCAGACATTTGTAAAGGCAAAGAGTTTGGGCAGAGATGTCAGTCGAGGCGGAAGTACGCAGGCAAAGATATTGTTGAATGACAGGTGAGGTATGAGCGGCGGCAACTTGAAATTAGCGGAGGTTGAGGCCTGGTGGGTAACGAGAAGAGAGGATATACTGAAGGGCAAGTTCCCGTCTCCGGAGTTCTGACAGGTTGGTGTTAGTGGGAAGTATCCAGATAACACGGACGTTGTAACACCGTGCCAAGATGTGCTGGCCGTGCACCAAGGCATGTTTAGCCACAGGGTGATCCTCATTACCAACAAACACTGTCTGCCTGTGTCCATTCATGCGAATGGACAGTTTGTTGCTGGTCATTCCAACATAGAAAGCTTCACAGCGTAGGCAGGTCAGCTGGTAAATCACGTGGGTGCTTTCACACGTGGCTCTGCCTTTGACAGTGCACACCTTCCGGGTTACAGGACTGGAGTAGGTGGTGGCGGGAGGGTGCATGGAACAGGTTTTACACCGGGGGCAGTTACAAGGGTAGGAGCCAGAGGGTAGGGATGGTGGTTTGGGGATTTCATAGGGATGAACCAAGAGGTTACGAAGGTTAGGTGGACGGCGGAAAGACACTGTTGGTGGAGTGAGGAGGATTTCATGAAGGATGGATCTCATTTCAGGGCAGGATTTGAGGAAGTCGTATCCCTGCTGGAGACCCACATTCAGAGTCTGATCCAGTCCCAGAAAGTATCCTGTCACAAGTGGGGCACTTTTGGGGTTCTTCTGTGGGAAGTTCTGGATTTGAGGGGATGAGGAAGTGGCTCTGGTAATTTGCTTCTGTATCAGGTCGGGAGGGTAGTTGCGAGATGCGAAAGCTGTTTTCAGGTTGTTGGTGTAATGGTTCAGGGATTCCGGACTGGAGCAGATTCGTTTGCCATGAAGACCTAGGCTGTAGGGAAGGGACTGTTTGATGTGGAATGGGTGGCAGCTGTCATAATGGAGGTACTGTTGCTTGTTGGTGGGTTTGATGCGGACGGACGTGTGAAGCTGGCCATTGGACAGATGGAGGTCAACGTCAAGGAAAGTGGCATGGGATTTGGAGCAGGACCAGGTGAATCTGATGGAACCAAAGGAGTTGAGGTTGGAGAGGAAATTCTGGAGTTCTTCACTGTGAGTCCAGATCACGAAGATGTCATCAATAAATCCGTACCAAACTTTGGGTTGGCAGGCCTGGGTAACCAAGAATGTTTCCTCTAAGCGACCCATAAATAGGTTGGCGTACGAGGGGGCCATCCTGGTACCCATGGCTGTTCCCTTTAATTGTTGGTATGTCTGGCCTTTGAAAGTGAAGAAGTTGTGAGTCAGGATGAAGCTGGCTAAGGCAATGAGGAAAGAGGTTTTAGGTAGGGTGGCAGGTGATCGGCGTGAAAGGAAGTGCTCCATCGCAGCCAGGCCCTGGACGTGCGGGATATTTGTGTATAAGGAAGTGGCATCAATGGTTACAAGGATGGTTTCCGGGAGTAACAGATTGGGTAAGGATTCCAGGCGTTCGAGAATGTGGTTGGTGTCTTTGATGAAGGATGGGAGACTGCTTGTAATGGGTTGAAGGTGTTGATCTACGGAGGCAGAGATACATTCTGTGGGGGCTTGGTAACCAGCTACAATGGGGTGGCCGGGATGATTGGGTTTGTGAATTTTAGGAAGAAGGTAGAAGGTAGGGGTTCGAGGTGTCAGTGGGGTCAGGAAGTTGATGGGGTCGGGTGAAAGGTTTTGTAGGGGGCCTGAGGTTCTGAGGATTCCTTGAAGCTCTACCTGGACATCAGGAATGGGATTACCTTGGCAAACTTTGTAGCTGGTTACCAAGCCCCCACAGAACGTATCTCTGCCTACGTAGATCAACACCTTCAACCCATTACGTGCAGTCTCCCATCCTTCATCAAAGACACCAACCACTTTCCTGAACGCCTGGAATCCTTACCCAATCTGTTACCCCCGGAAACCATCCTTGTAACCATTGATGCCACTTCCTTATACACAAATATTCCGCACGTCCAGGGCCTGGCTGCGATGGAGCACTTCCTTTCACGCCGATCACCTGCCACCCTACCTAAAACCTCTTTCCTCTTTACCTTAGCCAGCTTCATCCTGACTCACAACTTCTTCACTTTCGAAGGCCAGACATACCAACAATTAAAGGGAACAGCCATGGGTACCAGGATGGCCCCTTTGTACGCCAACCTATTTATGGGTCGCTTAGAGGAAGCATTCTTGGTTACCCAGGCCTGCCAACCCAAAGTTTGGTACAGATTTATTGATGACATCTTCATGATTGGACTGTGAAGAAGAACTCCAGAATTTCCTCTCCAACCTCAACTCCTTTGGTTCCATCAGATTCACCTGGTCCTACTCCAAATCCCGTGCCACTTTCCTTGACGTTGACCTCCATCTGTCCAATGGCCAGCTTCACACGTCCGTCCACATCAAACCCACCAACAAGCAACAGTACCTCCATTATGACAGCTGCCACCCATTCCACATCAAACAGTCCCTTCACTACAGCCTCGGTCTTCGTGGCAAACGAATCTGCTCCAGTCCATAATCCCTGAACCATTACACCAACAATCTGAAAACAGCTTTCGCATCCCGCAACTACCCTCCCCCACTTCCTCGTGCCCTCAAACCCAGAACCTCTCACAGAAGAACCCCAAAAGTGCCCCACTTGTGACAGGATACTTTCTGGGACTGGATCAGACTCTGGAATGTGGGTCTCCAGCAGGGATACGACTTCCTCAAATCCTGCCCTGAAATGAGATCCATCCTTCATGAAATCCTCCCCACTCCACCAACAGTGTCTTTCCGCCGTCCACCTAACCTTCGTAACCTCTTGGTTCATCCCTATGAAATCCCCAAACCACCATCCCTACCCTCTGGCTCCTACCCTTGTAACTGCCCCCGGTGTAAAACCTGTTCCATGCACCCTCCCGCCACCACCTACTCCAGTCCTGTAACCCGGAAGGTGTGCACGGTCAAAGGCAGAGCCACGTGTGAAAGCACCCACGTGATTTACCAGCTGACCTGCCTACGCTGTGAAGCTTTCTATGTTGGAATGACCAGCAACAAACTGTCCATTCGCATGAATGGACACAGGCAGACAGTGTTTGTTGGTAATGAGGATCACCCTGTGGCTAAACATGCCTTGGTGCACGGCCAGCACATCTTGGCACGGTATTACAACGTCCGTGTTATCTGGATACTTCCCACTAACACCAACCTGTCAGAACTCCGGAGATGGGAACTTGCCCTTCAGTATATCCTCTCTTCATGTTACCCACCAGGCCTCAACCTCCGCTAATTTCAAGTTGCCG